>NC_136426.1:40250053-42925053 GCF_052849685.1 Lactuca virosa
TGTTTATTTTAATAAAATAAGAAGAGAAATTAAATATCCTCCTACTTTTTGTTCCTACATATCATCCTATCCAATAAAATTGTGACATGTATAACATTTAATGCTCATTTAATGAAATTTAATGATATTTTAGGATAGTAATATGACACATGTTATCAATTAAATGGGTAGGAGGATTGATATGAACAAAAGGTAGGAGGATATTTAATTTCTCAAATAAGAATTATGTTTTTGTATAAAATATAATTTTGCTATTTATTTATTAGTTACATTTTATTCTCAGGTTTAAAACTGAAGGGTAGAAAAATTTATTTATTAGTTACATCTTGTTCTCAGGTTTAAAACAAGGGTAGAAAAAGAAAAATAGAATGAAAGGGAAGGAAAAAATGGAGTGAAATTTTCCTTTCCAATCATCTCTTTTTTTAATGAATAGATTTTGAGGGAAAAATGTTTAATTTTATTTTCTTTCGTTTATTTTTTTTTTATCTTTTTAAATGAAACTTGGAAGAAGACACTTTATTATTATTTTTTCTTCTTCCTTTTAGAAAAAAAAAACCTTAAAAATGCAAATTTCATATTATTTCGTTCCTTAAAAAAAAGTCAAGAACAAGACATAAGTCTAGGGGTATAATCATTTTAATACATTACAAAATTTGTTTCGTAAAAATATATTTTTATTATTTATTTATCAATTAGTTTAAAGGATGAAAATGTATTCATTGATTGTACTTGTAGCGAGTCCACTAGAACTATGGTGGACTATAGAAAACATCATCCCCTTCTTTTATTTCGTTCATGGTAATATCATGATGAACACTTCTTCATTTTTTTTTCTTTTATATTTTGTTCTTTTATTTCTACCGTACGAGTGTAATTTTAATGGAAAAATATAATAGTTTAAACTTTTCTATACAAATAAATAAATAAAAAGGAATTTGACTAACATATGGGTAATTATTTTGTTTTTTACAAATCTAGGTAACGAACTTGTTAAAATTTTCAAATATGACTATTATGAACGGTTGTAGTAGGTTACATCCAGTCATAATGAATTTATGTAAACACTTTCAATAAATTCGTTACCTAGATGTATACAAAAAACAAAAGTTACCAAAATACGAACACAACGAAAAGATAATTACCCTGATAAATCAATTCCCATTTTTATTAAGATAGTTGATCATAATGTTTTTCAACAACTTTGTTACCTAGATGTGTGAACATTTCTAACAACTTCGTTACCTAGATGTGTACAATATATATATATATATATATATATATATATATATATATATATATATATATATATATATATATATGAACATACTCAAAAGTTAATTAATTTAATAAGTCAATTTTCCTAAATAAAAGAAAATGAATAATATCATGACAATGGTAGCAAAAGCATTTACAAAGTTACTTAGAATTAGAATTATTATTACATAATCATTCCACTAACTTTAACCTCTAAGTAATTCTTTCAATAATTATCATCTTTTCAAAATTTATATAAAAGATTGACTAATTTATCTGTATTTATCTAAAATAATCTATAAATCCTTTTTTTATTTGATTAGTCGCTTTTTCATCGTATTTTAATTTTTTAGTAATATTACAATATATTATTTCAAAAAATTATATTACCATACGTCGTTCGTTTGGAAAACTTTATACATTAATACAAACAAAACTCAAAATTATAAAAAGAAAAAAAAACTATATAATCGTTATATTTTTATATTTCACAAATAAAATGAAATTAAATATTTAATAAAAAATATTTAATTAGTAAATAATAAATTACGTGAAATTAAAATATATTTAAGAAGTAAATGGAAATATAACCAAAATATATTGACTATCAAATAATGTGTATATTAAATGGTCAATAAAAACAAATTAATGTGAAATCTCGATAGGATAATAACTCAGGAGGGTAACCAACTGTTGAGTTTGTTCACATTTAGTATATTTCCTTTTTTTTGTACCCAATATACCATCGAACTTGTTGTTTGTGGTCACTATAACCCTTTTGACCGGCTATCATCTGTGACCAAATGTGAACAAGTGCAATAGTTAGTTACCTTCGTGGGTCATTTTCCCCGAAAAGTTAAATGAAATTAAACCTACAAAAGTATTAAAGACTGCAACCTTCTTAAGCGATAACGGATATGAAGAGCGTTTCGAAGGGGTAGCTTGGTCAAAACATGGTCTATGCTAGGCTTACTGTGGTTAGCTGTAAATAACTCTCTGTAAAAGGATATTATTGTGTATGAGAGATATCTTTATTAGCATAAACGTTTAGCTCACGGTATATTATGGTGTTGTGCTTGCAAAAGCTGCATGATCTGGTACATATTGATGTTATATCTTATCCAATGAATTTGATTTTATATCCAAGTAAACTAAAATATCAAAGCATTTTTGTGATTCCACTCGTTTGTAGACCTGTCCAGAATCCATGATACGATATTTGATTGGAAATGTAAATATAGTCGTGCACATGCACAATCAAGATTTTTCTAATAAATATGAAAATGCATTATAAAGTTGTACATGTATAAATAATGTTCTTTGTGGGTTATGTTTTAAAGAGAAGCAAGAAAGAATCTCATAAAGTCATTAATATGAGCAGGAGATGACGTAAGATTTTCTGTAAATGAACAAAAGGAAAATAACTCAGGAAGGTGACCAACTGTCGAGTTTGTTCACATCTAACCCCTTTTTTTTAATCCAATAAAATATATCATCGAATTTGTTGTTTGATCATCATAAACCTTTTAACAAGAAAGAGACAAAATGTGAACAATCCCAACACTTGATTACTCTCTTGAGTCGTTATTTCAATTTCGATAATGTCTCAATATTTTAGGTCCGTTTATGGTTTAATTATAATTCTTTTTTTTTGAACAAAAAAGTTTCGATTATTCTATATTTTGTCCAATATAACAAAACAATGTTTATTTTTTCTTTCAATAGACTATGACATATTATCGTATAAAATTAGATAAACAATACTTTTCTGTTTAAAAAATAAAACTAACCCAAAATATTGAGTTTTTATGGAAGATTTCCCTAAAATATATTTTTGAATATCAATTAGAAAAATTAATTATAATAAAGGGATAATGACTTGAAAGGGTAACGAACTTTCGACTTTGTTCACATTTAGTCACTAAACTTTTTTTCGTTATCTATTTGCCACTGAACTATTGAAATTGTTCACATTTTACCCTTATGACCGGCTGTTACCGGTCATAAGTGTAAAATGTGAACAATATCAATAGTTTAGTGGCAAATAGATAACGAAAAAAGTTTAGTGACTAAATGTGAACAAAGTTGAAAGTTCGTTACCCTATAAAAAGTTCAATGACTAAATGTGAACAAACTTCCTCTTGTATTATGTTTTAGCAAATTATTTATTTTTGTTAAATTGTAGCAACATTTGTTGATGAAGAAATCTATGAAATAAAAAAAAACAAAACCCCGAAAAATATATTAAAAAAAACGAAAAATCGAAACCGAAATAAAAAACCAATGGTTTGGTATTTTCCAAAATAAAAAATCACAATTTTCCAATCTGATTTTGCTTTTACAAAAATTCAACTTTCGGATTTTCATATCTAAATCCCTTCCCCTTTTTATAATCGAAAAATGATTATAAAACCAAAAAGGGAATGAGAAAGCGCTCAATTCAGAATTTTCTATCAAAAACTCCCCCTTTATGACATGAGAGATAGAGAGAGAGAGCGACTTGTAAACACCTCTATATAAGGTGGGTTCATACCACATGTAAAGGTGTGCTTGAGAGATGTAACATTGAGAGTGTTAGTGTGTGTTAATTATGTAGATTTAGATCTACATCCTTTTTTGTAAACACCTTTTGTAATCGAATGCATCTCTTAAACACCCAAATCACCGTGTTCTTTGTGTGTGCTTTAATTCCGCAAGCCAAACCAATGGTCATAATTCACATCAGTGAGAATGGTTCATTTTTTTGTAAAACCAAAATCAGATTGGAAAATTGTGATTTTTTATTTTGGAAAATACCAAACCATTGATTTTTTATTTCGGTTTCGGTTTTTCGTTTTTTTTAATATATTTTTCGGGGTTTTGTTTTTTTTATTTCATAGATTTCTTCATCAACAAATGTTGGTACAATTTAACAAAAATAAATAATTTGCTAAAACATAATACAAGAGGAAGTTTGTTCACATTTAGTCATTGAACTTTTTAGAGGGAAACGAACTTTCGATTTTGTTCACATTTAGTCACTAAACTTTTTTTCGTTATCTATTTGCCACTAAACTATTAAAATTGTTCACATTTTACCCTTATGACCGGTAACAGCCGGTCATAAGGGTAAAATGTGAACATTTTCAATAGTTCAGTGGCAAATAGATAACGAAAAAAAGTTTAGTGACTAAATGTGAACAAAGTCGAAAGTTCGTTACCCTTTCAAGTCATTATCCCTATAATAAACTATAAATAAATTATTGAAGAAGTTCTAAGATAGACATTTCATAGTCTTGTGGTTTTAGTCTATAAGACAATTCACAATGTCATCTTCATCTATCACATCTCAAAATTAATAAATAAATAAATAATATTTGTCCAATGATTCTTACTAAAAAAGGAAAACTGAAATAAGAAAAACAAATAAATAATAAACCTCTTTCGGGTTTTTTTTTTGCATAATTTAGGAAAAATAAAAACAATATTTTCAGATAATAAAACATTTAATCCCTTCGGATTCTCCATCTATCCACCTACATAATCTACACCCAACCCACCAAATAATATTTAAAAAAAAGAAAAAAGACGATATATCCCTCCGAAATTAACGCCGTCAACCCCATGTGAACAAATACATTTGTCGTTATCTCACCGTTAATTCTCGTCGGAAGATTCTGGACTCGGGTACTCGTTCAAATCCGTGTTTAAACAGACGCGACCCGAAAGTCCTCCGGTCGACGGAGAGTGGTGGTGGTGGTGGGTACCTCCGTGCTGATTCTGGAGAGCGTCCACCTTAGCTCCGACCTCAGTCGCCTTCTTTCTAATCGAAGCGGAGGAGAGGTCATGTAAGTCCCCGTCGTCTCCGATTGAATCAGGGAAATTAAGACGTGCCGATGGGCCACGGAGGTAAAAAACGGCGGTGTCGTAGGCACGGGCGGCGGCGACGGGGGAGGAGTAAGAACCAAGCCAGATACGAGAACGTTTATTGGGTTCTCGAATCTCGGCAACCCACTTCCCCCACTTCCTCATCCTGATTCCTCTGTAGGGTTTGTTGGTTTCAATTGAGTGAATCTCCTTTCTCTTAGATGATGAACACCCGCCGTCTACCTCCATGTGTGGCGGTGGCTGAGCGATTGGTGAAAGTGAATTTGGGGAAGAATGATTGTGTATTTATAGAAGAAGATGACGGATTTAACAAAAGAAGACAAGTAAAGTGTGCGTTGGCTGCTAACGGAGGTGTATGTTGTCGAGTCGGCACGCCCGCTACGTTGGTTTTTATTCGGCTTCAAGATAAGCCCAAACCTGGCCGACACATACCATCAAACCATTACCTATATCCTATCACCACATTATTATTATTATTATTATTATTTCTTATAAAGAATTGTAGCAATCACACAATTTATTTTTAAATAAAATATGTATTTATTTTTATATAATTATTGGTTTAAAATTTTAAATGACATCTTTATGTATTTAGTTATTATTTCATATATATATAATTGGAGCAAAGGTGGACTATATGGCGATATATTAATGGTCATATCATTTAGATACTTAGATTTCACTCAACTTTATAGGATAACTATGGTTTAGCTTAGTAAAATATATAAAATATCTGATAATATTTAGGATGTAAGGGTGAATGAAAAGTGATATATATATATATATATATATATATATATATATATATATATATATATATATATATATAGGGTGAAATAAATACCGCGACTTCTATCTTTTTCAATAAAATCATCACGCAGTAAATCAACAAAGCCCAAAGTGATTTCTCTTTACCCTTCAAGTTTACCTACTACGGTACCGGAATGAATATGATCTCCACCAGACATACGTAACGCTTTAGCTAGTACACGGAAGTGTATACCATGATTCTTCTGTCTACCAATAACTACATGCATTGCGCGGTGGATGTGAAGAAGTAGACCATTATCTCGGCAATAATGAGCCAAGCTAGTATTTGCAGTGAATCCCCCTGTTAGGTAGTCATGCATTACAATAGGAACTCCCAATTCTCTGGCAAATATAGCCCTTTTCATCATTTCTTCGCATGTCCACGCAGTAGCATTCAAGTATTGACCTTTGATTTCACCTGTTTCAGCTTGTGATTTAAAAATAGCTTCGGCACAAAATAAGAAACGGTCTCTCCAACGCATATATATATATATATATATATATATATATATATATATAGGGTGAGGTTCAATAGAGAACCATAATTAACCAAGGAACCAATCGTGAACGTCGGAAATCATAACGATCAACGGGCAAGGAAATAGATGTACACTTTTACATTGGACGCACACACGCCGTAAAAAATCCACCATTTACAAAAAAACTCACCACTTTTTTTCGTTTAAAATTTTTTTTAGGCCATGTTTTTTATCAAAAAAAAAACGAATATACCGTTGTTCACGATTTTCCGTCCTCTTTCCATAGAGATCCATGATGATATATAAAAACCGAACTTTTTTTTTCGAAAAAAACCCACTTCATTTTCTTTGATTAAAAAAGTTAATGTCTATTTTTTATAGAAAAAAATTAATAAATATATCAAAATTCATATTTTTTGTACTTTTTAAACATAGATTCATATTCATGTTAAAAATAAAAAAATAAAAAAAGAACGATATTTCAGTTCAGATTCACATTGTGAACCTGTTCAGATTCATATTGTAAACCTGTTCAGATTCACATTGTGAACCTCCTCAGATTCACAGTGTGCATAATAATAACTCAGATTCACAGTGTGAATCTGAACTGATCGGAGCTTTTTCACATTGTGAATGTTAAAATTTGAAATATTTATAGTTTAGATTCACAGTGTGAATCTACACTGATCGAGGTTTTTTTTTTTTTTTTGTGAACATTCTCAGATTCACACTGTGCATAATAGTAATTCAGATTCACAATGTGAATCTGAACTGTTCGAGATTTTTCATATTGTGAATGTTAAAAATTAAAATATTTACAGTTTTGATTCACAGTGTGAATTTACACTGTTCGAGGTTTTTTTTTTTTTTTTAATCGGTGTTGATGTTTATTAATAGAGTACAAAAAATTAATATTTTTGGTATAATTAGTTTTTTTTGATAAAAATAAACTTAAATATTGAAAAAACTAAGAAAATTAAGTGAGTTTTTTTCGAGAAAAAAAAGTTCGGTTTTTATATATCATCATGGATCTCTATGGAAAGAGGACGAAAAATCGTGAACAACGGTATATTCGGTTTTTTTTTTCGATAAAAAACTTGGCCTAAAAAAAATTTTAAATGAAAAAAAAGAAGTGAGTTTTGTTATAATCTGGTATATGTGCGTCCATTATAAAATTTTACAACCTTTCCTTTTGTCGTTGATCGCTTTAAATTCCGACGCTTTAGATTGGTTCCTTGATTAATAATGGTTCTCTATTGAACTTTTCCCTATATATATATATATATATATATATATATATATATATATATATATATATATATATATATATATAAGTTTAATAAATAACCATTATTAATCAAAGAATCAATGAACCAATCTAAATCTTCGTAATATAATACAATCAACGGCAAAAGGAAATGTTGTAAACTTTTACAATGGACACACATGCACCAAATTATATCAAAACTCATTTATTTATTTTCGTTTAATTTTTTAGGTCATGTTTTTTATCGAAAAAACACTGAATATACCGTTGTCCATGATTTTTCGTCTTCTTTCCATAAAGATCCATATTGATATATAAAAAATATATGTTTTTTTTTTAAAAAACCCCACTTCATTTTCTTTGTTTTTTGAAAAGTTAAGTTTTATTTTTTATCCAAAAAAATTAATAAATATATCAAAATTCATATTTTTTTGTACTCTTTAAGCATAGATTCATATTCATGTTTAAGAAAAAAAAATCGAAATTTCAGTTAAGATTCAAATTGTGAATCTGTTCAGATTCACAGTGTGAATAATAGTAAGTCAGATTTATATTGTGAATTCTGAAAACTAAATTATATACAGTTTAGATTCACAATGTGAAATCCATTTGTTGATTTTATAAAACTAATTTACGAGTAATCAAAACATTAAAATATTATAAAACTATACTGAAATATATTTCGATTCATATATAAATTTCACTTAATTTCTAAATGATCAAAGAGTTGAAATCAATGTTTTGAAAACCGGTCTGAACCGGCCGGTCGAACCGGTTGGACCGGGAACCGAGGGAGAGAGCGGTTCAACTATCACCGGTTTTTACACTGATTCCTGAACTGGATTTAACCGGCGGTTTTTAGAAAAACCCGGTTGAACCGGTCAAAATAAACCGGTTGAACCGGTTAAACCGAATAAAAACACATGAAAAATAACCATTTACATAATACACTTTGGTGATTTTTTTCAAATCTATTTAATTTTCTTTAAATAAAAACATATGGTAAATGTTATAAATTTTTTTTATGTGTTTGTATTCATCTAAAACTATATTTCGTTTCGGTATTATACTTTATTTTCTTTTTCACGTATATGGATTAATGTAAAACATTAAAACTTATGGTTATGTGTTATTTTAATGTATACGGATTCATCTACAACTTAATTTCATGTGTATTTTTAATGTTTGAACTTGGAAAAATCAAATTCATGATTTATATATGTATGTATGTATAAGAAAATAGAAAAAAACATGAAAAATATAGAAAACCGGTTCACCCGGCGGTCGAACCGGTTGAACCGGGAACCGGTCATCATACCGGTTCAACTAAAAAACCGGTTTTTAAAACATTGGTTGAAATAATAAGTCAGATTCACATTGTAAATGTTAAAATTGAAATATTTTCAGTTTAGATTCACAGTGTGAATCTGAACTAATCGAGTTTTTTTTAATCGACGTTAATGTTTATTAACAGATGACAAAAAATTGAGATTTTTGGTAAAATTAATTTTTTTTGGATAAAAATAAACTTAAATATTGAAAAAAAAACAACAAAACGAAGTGAATTCTTTTCGAAAAAAAAAGTTTGTTATTTTATATATCAACATGGATCTCTATGGAAAGAGGACGGAAAATCGTGAACAACGGTATATTCGAGTTTTTTTGTAAAACCCAAAATGCTACGATGTATCAATCGGATTCACTTGATGGTACGGAATCACAATCAAGTGAATTAGACAAGACGAAATATAGAATAAGAACACAATAGTTAATCTTCAATGCACACTATTATTGAATAGTCGGGTACATAAGATTCTTGATTACACTTGGTTCTCTCTTGATTTCACTCCAAAACACGTTCTAAGCATATTGCAGTCCCCAAAAACGTCCCACTCTCTTTACAAGGCTCAAATGACACTATTTATACCTAGACCTAATAACCAATTCCTAGCCCAAAACCCAAACAAAACAATATTAAGCCCAACCGAAATCACATGTGATTTCGGTCCAAACAACACTAAAACATGGAGTTTTCGGTCCTAGACCGAGAACTCTAATAGCTTATGAAAAGCAAAGTATAAACCACAATTTATGAACTAACAATCTCCCCCTTGGTTTATAGCTTTCTTTTCTTATGACCTAACAATCTCCCCCTGGGTTTGTAGCTTTTTTTTTTAATCTTTTCTTCGTTCTTGACTTTAGCTTTTATCTTCGATTTCTTCACAACTTGAACATATGAGTTTCTGCATGAATGAATTTATCTTGAACAGTTGGACTTCCTTCAAATATTTGAACTTGAACGCACATTGGGTGTAGGGGCTTATTGTAAAGATTCATGAAAATCAACACTTTCAGCTTTGAAATACTTCAGAGAAAATAACAGAGAGACCAATTCTTCTGGATCACTTCAGCAAGTTCATAGATAGCAGCAAATTGATTGAGGAGGCTTCAATGCAATCTATCACATAACTTCAAGTACAACTTCACCTTGCTTCTGGGTTGAAAAAAATGAATGTTAAAAAATAATCTTCACTTCTTGTTCCTTCGAATGAGTGTTCTTTAACGATCACCGTTGCGCCTTGAAAAGTAATCATGACTAAAAAGTCCTTGTGGATCACAGAATCATAAAGACCCTTTTCACCACAGTTGTTTAAGGACCCAGCCTTGGCAAAGAAGGAGACTACTCGCAGTATTTGTTTGAACACCGAGGAACGCACTGCGATTTGTTGAGTACCGGAGAACTACTCATGGCCCTTTTGATGTTAGCCCCTGTATATCCTAGATCAAAGATCTCAATACAGTTTTTCAAGTTAAACAAGTTAACTTGGCCCTTGGCGAGACATTCAGCGATAATCGTGCCTTGCGAGGTGCATCGCCCTGGTGCCATGACATCTGTACAGTTTCAGACTTTTAATTCCTTAAATACGACAGTTCTTAGAAAGATACTGCCTAACTAACAATTTGTATAGTTTCAATCCTTCAATTCCTTGTGAAAATAGAGTGAAGTGTAAAAACCATCGACTCCTTTCCAAGTTTCTTCTCCTTGCTCATAAAATTCCGATACATTCTCCTTGAGTCTCTTCTTCTTTTTGAATTCGCTTTTTAAGACAAACGAAACTTTGAGATAAAAAATAAAAGTAAAAATAAACTTAGCACACAATAGAAATAACTAAGAAATAAATTTAATATTAAAAATACACTCACAAGTAAAAATAAAATATCTTTGGATTTTTGATTTTTCTGAAAAAGAAATAAAAACAGAAATAAACATATTTTTGGATTTTTTAAATTTTATGATTTTTGTTTGATTATTTTAATTCTGTAAAACCCTGAAATGCTACGATGTATCAATCGGATTCACTTGATGGTGCGAAATCCCAATCAAGTGAATTAGACAAGACGAAATACAGAATAAGAACAAGAGGATTAATCTTCAATGCACACTATTATTGAATAGTCGGGTACATAAGATTCTTGATTACACTTGGTTCTCTCTTGTTTCTTTCCAAAACACGTTCTAAGCTTATGTCAGCCCCCAAAAACGTCCCACTCACTTTAAAAGGCTGAAATGATACTATTTATACCTAGACCTAATAACTAAGCCCAATCCCCAAACCCAAACAAAACAACATTAAGCCCAACCGAAATCACATGTGATTTCGGTCCAAACAACACCAAAACATGGTGTTTACGGTCCTAGACCGAGAACTCTAATATCTTATGAAAAGCAAAGTATAAACCACAATTTATGACCTAACAATCCCCCCCTTGGTTTATAGCTTTCTTTTCACTTAGTATAAACCATAATTTAGTCGTAACAATCTCCCCCTGGGTTTATAGCTTTCTTTTCTTTTCAATATTCTCTTCGTTCTTAACTTCAGCTTTAATCTTCGATTTCTTCACAACTTTAAGATGAACATATGAATTTATGCAGGAATGACTTCATCTTGAACAGTCAGACTTCCTTCAAAGACTTGACCTTGAACGCACAGTGGGTGTAAGGCTTCTTGTAAAGGTTCTTGTAATATCAGCACTTCCAGCTTTGAGAAACTTCAGAGTTAATAACAGAGAGGCCGGTTCTTCTAGATCACTTCAGCAAGTTCATAGATAGCAACAAATTGATTGAGGAGGATTCAATGCAATCTGTCACAGAACTTCAAGTACATCTTCACCTTGCTTCTGGGGTTGAAAAATTGAATGTTGAAAAATAATCTTCACTTCCAGTTCCTTTGAATGAGTATTATTTAACGATCACCGTTGCGCCTTGAAAAGTAATCATGACTAAAAATCCATGTGGATCACAGAATCATAAAGACCCTTCTCATCACAGTTGTTCAAGGACTCAACCTTGGCTCAGATGGAAACTACTCGCAGTATCTGTGTGAACACGGAGGAACGCACTGCGATTTGATGAGTATCGGAGAACTACTCATGGCGTTTTTGATGTCAGCCCCTATATATCCTAGATCAAAGATCTCAATACAGTTCTTCAAGTTAACAAGTTAACTTGGCCCATGGCGAGATGTTCAACGATAATCGTGCCTTGCGAGGTGCATCGCCCTGGTGCCATGACATCTGTACAGTTTTAGACTTTTAATTCCTTAAATACGACAGTTCTTAGAAAGATACTGCCTAACTAACAATTTGTACAGTTTCAATCTTTCAATTCCTTTCAAAAGTGGAGTGAAGTGTAATGACCATCAACTCCTTTCCAAGTTTCTTCTCCATGCTTAGAAAATTTTGATACAGTCTCCATGAGTCTCTTCTTCTTTTTGAATTCACTTTTTAAGACAAATAAAAATTTGAGGTAATAAAAATAAAAGTAAAAATAAACTTAGCACACAAAAGAAATAACTAAGAAATAAAAATAAAATTAAAAATACACTAATAAGTAAAACTAAAATGTTTTTTGATTTTTAATTTTCTGAAAAAGAAATAAAACAGAAATAAACATATTTTTGGATTTTTTTTAATTTTATGATTTTTGTTTGATTTTTTTAATTCTCCCCCTAAATTTGTGCATAGAGGAAAAATATGAACAAATTTAACAAAAAAAATAATAACTAAATTTAAAACTTTTTGGGATCAAAGTTGTCAAGCAATTCAATATCGTTTTTCAGCACACACATGCATGTTTAGCTCTGGTCAATCACCAATATTGTGGTCCACTTAAACACAAATGATAGTTGTAAGTTGGACAGATTATAAGTGACAAGACATTGCACCTATATTCCTAAATATACCATTTTACTGACGACGACCAAGGATATTGTTGTCCAATTAATTTCAGAAGCGAGATCTACAGACAACCTTTAGTTAATTCAATTTTAAGTGCACTAGAATGTGTTCCCCAGTTCACGACATACCCTAGCAATCAAGGAATTTCAAAGAGCTCTTTACTTTAGGTGAGTGCTCAATTATTTGAGAGAGAAGATAGATATAGAGATGCATATGTTGTGTCCCGGGTCGGATCTCTTCCAATCACGTAGAGGGGACAACATATGACTAACACAGATAGAGGGTTAAAGAGATAGAAAGGTGCATATTTTGTGTCCTATGTCGGATCTTCCGATCATAGAGAGGGGACAACATATGACTGACATAGATAGATAGAGATGGATAGAAATAGAGGTGCATATGTTGCGTCCCAGGTCGAATCTTCCGATTACGCAAAGGGGGCAACATATGACTGACATAGAGGATAAGAAAGAAAAACAATTTCACACCGACATACTTTATCAGAACCCCCTAGTCACCCTATCAGCACCAGAATTAAGGACATAAGTCCGTACATCGAAGAAGTGTTGACCCACAGTTCTAGATGATAAGTAACTTTAATGTATCTCGTAGGCTCCCGTGTTGATCTCACTGCTCAACCTATCCAAGCGCCGTACAGTCAGAACAAATGTAACTATCTAAGTCCAGATGAGTTAATACAGTCAAGTCCTTTCATTGTCAGTTATGTCTGGTCCTTTTGAATCATTCGTGCCTACCAGCACATTGAACACATAATCTAAACAATTTAGCTTCAGTGCATTACACACATCTCATATTGCCCTTTATCACTAAACTTCATATCACTTCCCAAGAATACTTA
The DNA here is from genome assembly GCF_052849685.1 of Lactuca virosa. Taxonomy (NCBI): domain Eukaryota; kingdom Viridiplantae; phylum Streptophyta; class Magnoliopsida; order Asterales; family Asteraceae; genus Lactuca; species Lactuca virosa. The sequence goes on from NC_136426.1 coordinate 40,263,828, forward strand.
CGAAAGAAAACATATTTTTGTAGTTTTGAGTTTTTTTAATTTGTTTTTATTTATTTTTTTAATTTTTGATTTCTCCCCCTTGATTTGTGCATGGGGAAGAAAGGAAACAAAATAAATGCGCAATTTTTTATAAAAATTTGTCTTAAAAACGAATAATTTTATGAAAAACCTAAAAGTATCGAGAAAAAAACTCTAACCGTAATTCAACAATTGAAGTTGCATCCAGATGATCTGAGAACAGCACGCAGATGCAACAACATGTTCAGCCTCAACTGTGTTTCATCTCCGGAACGAAGTTAAGATATTCAATATTCATCATGCAATTAAATGAGATCCCCATTTGTGATCCTTTTCTTCTTCCTTCCTGCAAAGGACACATGCTCTCAATGAAGATTTTGAATGTCGTGTAGTTGAGAGATGTCTCCAATCATGTGCCTGGAACAACCACTATCAACAAACCGAAGTCTGATGATATTCCTCCATAGCTGCTCCAACACAGAGTGCAGGATTAGTTAGCTTTTGGAACCCAGTCCATTTTGAAGCTGGGTTGACCATTATCATTTACACAAGGTACTCTCTCCCATAACATATCCTGTTTATTAGACACAAAAGATGAATAAATGTTAGAATCATTAGATGATTTAGGAGTATGAACCTTTCGTACCCATCTGTAGTCGGGTTTAACCCCTTTCTTGTTTGATCAGATGGATGCCTCAACACTTGCTTTAGAGCTTGAAACCGACCTCCGAGATGACTTCGACCTAAACGATCTTGATCTCACATAACCATCTCTTGAATTTGGCATCTTGTCAGACATTCCCTTCTTGTCCTTGGGAGTTTGATTCTTGCCCTTCTTAGCATTCCAGTCACCATTGTTTGAACGTGACCTCGACGGGTTTCTTTTGGAGGATCTCCCTCTTGGCACGTTCTGCCAACCTTGTGCATAATAAGGAACATATAAACGATGTGGGCAATTTCTAGCAATGTGACCGGGAGTCCCACAGTTAAATCAAGTCTTTCTTTTCATATAAATCAGATTGTGACTTGGTCCTTCTCCAATAGAAGTTCGTTTCGAAGAACTTCCACAAGCACAATCACAAGAACATTTGTTAGACTGCTTGACAGATTTTTGTGGTTGGGATTTTTCAACAGTGGGAGTCTCATCATTACAAGCTTTTGAAACACTTTCAGCAGACTCAGAATTGATTTTGATTTGCTCACTCCCACTTTGCACTGCTTCTTTATTTGCACATGAAGTAGAAGCATTAGAACCGTTCACCTCAACACGAGCTTTTGAATCATTATCAGCAGAACAAGAATTATTTGTGTTCTGCTCATGCCCATCATGCATTGTGACCTGCTTTGCACATGATGTAGAAACATTGGTATCATTCACCTCAATATTCTCAGTTGGGCCAGATTGTTTAGTCTTAACTGAAGCTGGTATAGGGGGCTGACCATACTGAGCAGGTGTCTCTACCTCATTGGTTTCAAGGGGTGAGATATAGTTGTCATTGAAGGGAGGTGGAACATTGTGATACCCTAGACCCTTATTCTGATTATCTTTAAATTTTAATTGTTTTCTATCATGGACACAACTACCTCACTTGATGCGTCAAATTTCTTAAAGTTAAATTCAGCATCTTTATATTTAGCTTTTAATGCATCAAGTTCAGCAGTTAATTTGGCAATTTCCTTTTTAGCATAATCGTAGCGTTCACATTTAGTGCTATATTCTTCTTGAAGTTTTCTAAAGTCCTTGGTTTTGGCATCTAATTGTTCTTTTAAGGGTTTCTGGGCCTTCCTAAGAGTATATCCTTCATATTTAAGGTCCTCAATTTCCCTAATTAATAATTCATGTTGATCACGATAAAGTTTAATTTTAGCTTCACGGGATTGAGAGCATGAAGCTTCATTAACCTTGGTGATTGAAGAACTCATTATTCACAAAAAAATAGTTTACCAAAAATTGAAGTGATTGTGAAACCAAAAAAAAATGTCCTTTGACTTGAAACCTCGAAAGTCAAACTTCAAAAATCAAACCTTTTGTCCAAAAAAAAATCTTGATCGAAAACAAAAGTTTCTAAACAAAAAACGAAATTTCAAGACCAAAAAAAAACGAGAGTATTTGACCGAATACGTGCCTTTTTGACCATACGCGAAGCTTTAGGACCGAAAACGAGGTTATTGGATCGAAAATGTGGCTTTTGGGTTGAAAATAAGACATAATCTTGAAAATCCGAAATTTCAGCCGAAATTGCGAGGCCGAAATCTCGGACAGAGAACTGCTGACCAAATTTGCGAGGCTGAGACGTCCGACCGAGAACCTGTGAAGCTGAAAATGTGCGAACCAAGAAGTCAGACCGAAAACGTGCGAACCGAGAACTTCCGAAGCCGAGAACGTCGCATCGAAAACCCTCGCACCGAGAACCCTCGCTGCCGCCGAAAACTGCTGCTGACCTAATCCGAGAGCGAAGCCGCCGCTGAGATTTCCGAGGGTATGACCGAATACGAGGCTGGCTTCCGAAATTTCGCAGATTTTGACCAAAAATCACTCAAAACTTGCCAAAAACACAAAATTTTCTAATTTTAAGACCAAATTCGATCAAAACTCCAAAAATATGAAGAACACGAAGAACAAACAACCAAAAATTCATCAAAAACAATTCAAAAACACCCGGAAATCCAAGAAAAACTCAAAGAAACTCTTAAAATCTTGCCAATTCGATTGATACTGATCCAAGCTCTGATACCAATTGTAAAACCCAAAATGCTACGATGTATCAATCAGATTCACTTGATGGTGCGGAATCCCAATCAAGTGAATTAGACAAGATGAAATATAGAATAAGAACACAATAGTTAATCTTCAATGCACACTATTATTGAATAGTCGGGTACATAAGATTCTTGATTACACTTGGTTCTCTCTTGATTTCACTCCAAAACACGTTCTAAGCATATTGCAGCCCCCAAAAACGTCTCACTCTCTTTACAAGGCTCAAATGACACTATTTATACCTAGACCTAATAACTAAGGCCCAGCCCAAAACCCAAACAAAACAATATTAAGCCCAACCGAAATCACATGTGATTTTGGTCCAAACAACACTAAAACATGGAGTTTTCGGTCATAGACCGAGAACTCTAATAGCTTATGAAAAGCAAAGTATAAACCACAATTTATGACCTAACAATCTCCCCCTTGATACCCTTCATAGATCATATGCTAAGGATTCCCATTTCCAGTGATATTTGGACATTAGAATCATAAAAAGGGTCTTAAACCCGTTCTTGTCCAAGAAAAGGCCATGTCCAAGGAAGTAGGTTGCTATATCTCAAGTTTGGGTCTATTTGAGGCATGCAAAGCCATCAAGTTGTCAACTTTACAGAAATAGATTATGGAAACAATATGGATATGTATTTTGGAACCTTAGATCTGAGGAAAGGACTGAATAGACTAGAAATGCAAGGGACTCGGCGAGTTCATAAAGGAACTAGACGAGTTTGGTCGAACGTTCCCGAATATGCCCATGAAACTCGGTGAGTCCACAAGGAAACTTGGCGAGTTGTACTAGGAAGTCCCGTTTCTGTTAAGGAAAAGGAACTCAACGAGTTGGAGGAAAACTCGGCGAGTTCGATTGCGTTTCACGATTTCCTGATTTATGGAACTCGACGAGTTGACTTTGACCAGAATGTTGACTTTTACCAGGGGTAAAATGGTCATTTTACCCTAAGAAGGATTATTGCATTTTGACTAAGTATTATTGTGATAATGTTAGCCGAGGAGTCGTTGGAGCAGCTGTTAGAGATTCCTTACCGTGAGATCCTACATTCAGCTTTGTGAGGTGAGTTTTCCTCATGTAGGAACGGGCCGAAGGCACCAATGCCGGTCCGTTTATGTATGTTAGTATATGTCGGGCTAAGGTCTAATGCCCGTCAAGGCCCGATGTAGGTTTATATGTTTCCAGACTTCGGTCTGATGTCGGGGAAAGCCCGAGGAATGTTTGTATGCTTGATGTCTTCGTGGTTCTTGCATGTGCTTGTTATATATGTTCCAGACTTAGGTCCGATGTCGGGGTAAGCCCGAGGAATGCTTATATGTTATGTTATATGTTTCCGGATTTTGGTCCGATACCGGGCGGGGCCCGAGGAATGTTTATATGTTTATGATATGTGTTTATGTTATATGCATTGTTGATATGTTTATATCTATACCGGATTTCGGTCCGATGCCGGGCGGGGCCCAATGTAGCGGTCAAGGCCCAATGTTATGTTATTATGTGATTATGTATGTGATTATATGTATGGTATGTGGTAGTTGCTGGATTAGTGTCTAAGTCCATAACTATAATTGATACATACTTGACCCGACCCGACATGGTCCATTTGGGTTGCATGGCATCGGGACATTTGGATAGACCTTTTGTGAGAAGAGGATATTTATGACATATTAATATATTATAAGTTCTAATATATTAATATGAAATCATATTATTTAATTAGTATTGATCAAGAATTAATTTAGAATTAATTTAGTGATCAAAAGAGACTAATTATATATATGGGGATTGATTGTGTAAATCATTCATTCTTATATATGTGGGCTTATGATCCATGATTCCTTATGTTGGGTTTAACCCATGTGGTGAACCATAGATACTCCATGGAGGTTAAAACCCATGGAGCATAAGGAAAGGGTAAAGTCATGGGTTACATGGTGTAACCCTAATGTGCACACTATATAAAGACCCCATTGGTTGGTGAAATCGGGACTAGTGAATACACAAGAGGGCAAGCCGATTTCTAAGAGTCAAGTATCTCTTCTCATGGTTATTCCAAATGTTGATGATGTTGTGTGAACCATTTGATGTGTCACACTTGAGGCACTAGGCTCTTAAGCTCCATGAAATCAAGCTACAACAAAGAGGTATGTATTCTATCTAGTTTTGTTATCCTAGTACATATGATTGTATGCTAGTTAGGGTAATACCTTGGAAAATTGATATTTGCATGTATAATACAGAAAACATAGATCCAAGGTATTTAGGGTTGCATGTACACCATAGGAGTGTTAGAATGCTCAAAACCCAATAGTGGTATCAGAGACTAGGCTTGTTTTCAAGTTATACATGTTGAAATAGCTTAAAAATCGAAAATTCTGGCTTCCTGGGCACTGGAATCGTCGAGTCCATGAATAAATTCATCCTACTCGTCGAGTAGGTTCATACACTCGACGAGTAGAAGCCCCTGACAACATATTTTCGACTTTTAAGGTTGGAATTGGTCTAGAATCATTACCTTAAACTGTTTTGGACTTATAAAACCTGTTTTTGATGTGGTGATGATTATGGTAAACCAATTTCAAAGTTATTATCAAAGTTTCAAGTTTTATATATGTTTATATGATTCTTGAAAATTGTTGATATGGATTGTTCATGCTTATGAGTTTTGGTAGATCATAGGAATTATGTGCAAATTGTTTGTTAGTGTAATTCTTGATCTTAATGACATTGTATGGACTGCATAACTTGTCCTCAAGTTATGGATTACCAAGTTTTTTTGTGTCATCTTGTTTTATGAGTTAATTTAGATTAATGAAAAAGTTATGTGTTAGTTGTTTTCAATCCATATTGATCTAAAAGTAGTTCATAAAATGTGTTTTTGTAAATTGTCCTCAAGTTATATGAAAAATCACATTTATGAATCTTAAAACTCATAAAGGTGCCATAGGTTACAAAAATGAAGAGTCTTTTTCTCATAAATAGTTTTATGGACTTCATAACTTGTCCTCAAGTTATGGATGTTCAAGAGTTTCTTCATTAAAGTTTTTAAAACTTCAATTAAACTCATAAGTTATGAAAATCCAAGAGTTTTGAATAGTTTCAATACTTGCCCTCAAGTTTTGGAATTTGTAAAGTTTACCCCTTATGTATACTTTAATTCCAAATCAAACCTTAGAATTTTAAAAGTTTAAAATTCAACCCTTATACTATTATTATAATTTTAATTATATAGATATGTATAAGATAAAGTCAATCTTACCGTTAGTAGGCCTCATTCACGAAGCCGGTCTATAAGGGGGGTATAAGGTTACTGCCTATAAAATGGCAGTTTAATGGGTGTCCACTCTCACCCACCGCTTCCTTGACTGGTGGAGGATCGTTAGCCGAACGGGTAGGATAAGGACTATAATTCTCCCTTCATTAAAAGTATAATGATAAATACTAAGTAACTAAACACTTATAAATTCCCAATCTTAGTTACTTAGGAAAAATGTGAAATGTTGCTAACCCATGAAATTGCACTTTGCGCCTTTGTTAAGTCGTTAGTGGAGCGTGTGTGGTTAACCGGCATACTAATATGGGACTGACAATGTGTGGCAAAGGGTAACTTAATGTTTATCATAGATTGGTGGAGCGCGTGTGGTTAACCGGCACATCAATTAGGTGATAAAGTTAAGGATACCAAGTAAATTTGCATGGTTATTCACACCTTGTTTGTGATCCTCGGCATCCCAGTCACAAACTTGAGAGGGCACAATCGAGATTTAAACATGCCATTGAAAGTTCAATGAATCTCAAAAGATCTAGGAGTTTCAATCCAATTAAAACTTAATAATTTATTTTGTTTTTCGTGGTGGAAATTGGTAAATCGTCATTTACCTACCTTCAAATATTTTATAACTTGGATTACGGCATCCCTCTTCCGGTTATAAATAGTTCGTTGGGTCCTAGCCTTAATATTTCATATTGGGTGTTATATTAAGGACTTAAATCAAGTAAACTTGAATTTCTTCCTCATAAACGTCTATTTCAGACAACTATGGTCTTCCCAAATCTTTAGGAACAAGCCTTCCTAATGAACATGATATCCCACATGGCAATCAAGGTGAAAGATTAATCCCTTTGTTGTGCATTAATGGGACTGGAAATCATGCTTCACTTCCTCCACCTCCTCCAATAATTATCCCTATCCCACAAGTTTCAAGACTTGAAAAGTTTTAAGTCACTCAATCCCTATTGGCAAGCAAAGACTAGATGTACTTACATCTTGGAGGTTAAGTCACATATTGGCAAGCCGGGAGAGTCGGGTGTCGAAGTCTCGAGGTAGTTGGCTGTTGACTTGGTTATTCATTCACTCCCTGATGACAGATCACGACATGACCCTTAGTGATCTTACCTATTTGCTTGATGTTGCTAAATCAGCAATGATTTGGAGCATTGGTAAAGCAAATTAGATTGGAAGATCTACTTCCCAAACCTATTTGGACATTGACAATGGTGACATTGGAAGTCCAGAAAAGCTTTCTCTTCCCAATAGAAAGGGATTGGCCATGGTCAAGTCATTTGACCAATGGTAAAGAGAAAGGCTAAGTCTGAGACAATCAAGTGTACCATTTCCAAAAGGTCCATATGTTTCTTTTGCCAAAGGAAGGGACATTGGTTGCGAAGCTGCCGAATTTACCTAAAAAGTTAATAAGGATGGTAAAAGTCAAAAAGTTTGACTTTGCTTTAGGTAAAGTCCATTATCTAACTCTATGAAGTCTCTTTTGGAGATTCTTAATACATGATGTATTGTAAATTACATTTTGATGTTTTGAAGAATCAAAGGAAACCTAAAGAAAGAGTATGCTGATTTTGATCGCGAAGATGGATTTCGATCGCAAGGTTCAGTGATCAAAATTTTGAGCTGCTACTTAAGAGTTATGATACATTGCTTAGGAATAGACAACAACATGTTTTTCATATGTATTTGCATTGTAAGCAGGGCCGGCCCTAGAGGGAGGGCAAACTGGGCGACCGCCCCGGGCCTCGCCAAATTTCGGGGCCCCCGAATTTCGTTAAGTATATATATAATTTTATAATATATATAATATATATGTAACAAAGAAATAAAGATGATTGTAGATGAGTTGGTTTGCGCGCTGTAGAGTTTGAATTATTAGACCCGAGTTCGAACTTTTTTTGCCTATTTTCTTGGTATATTTTTAATTTATTTTTTTATATTTAGTTTGATAAGTTCTCCCATGAGATTCTCAGTTTCAAAGCGGCTTGAGACTCTTTAGTTTCCAAAGTTAATTTTAGGGATTTTTTCGATTCAAGAAATTGATTTCAAGCATCAATACTCGTTCGATCAAGCTCCAATACTCTATCTTCAGGAATTGATATTCTGCAAATCGAGATATATGCTTCGTATCTCGACTTTGATTTCATGCATCAGTTTGTTGCAGGTCTAGAACATGGCTAATTTTACTTCTGATTGCTTGATATCAAAAAGCCCTCATCAAAAGGTAACTAATTCTTCTTAGATGATTGATAACTAGAATTTATTTTTGGTTTATTGAATATGTTCCGTCTTGATTAATTCCTCTATTCTTAGAAAATTGAGTTCCAGATTTTTTAGTGAATCTGTTAATTCCATGGAATCAAAATACTTATTTCTTCATTTTGAGTTACTTGTTCTTGGTGTCAATCTGTGTTTTTTTTGGTTAATTGGTCATTGTACATGGTTTTCATTGCTGATTGGCATGGAGATAATGGTATTTCCTAAGTACATTGTTATTTGATATGAATTTGGCTTGGTTATTTTGTTGATGGAAATGGCCATGTCTGCCAAATGTGTACCAAGGTAGGAAATTGATGGATAATATCTGGTGGTAGTGGGTTTACTGCTGTAAAATAATAACAGAACCTTGCTTTTTTGGGTCTGTCTCGAAAGTTCAATTGTTTTTTTGCTTATGTAAGTGAAATTCTAATTGATGATGATCTGCTTGGCTGTCCAATACTTCATTTATGTCTATTGTTCACGCCATCTCCATAGGGTTTAAGGTGCTTATTGATTTGTTGATGTACAATTATCAAACGTACCTTGCTATTTCATTTCTGTCCACACAGCCCACACACATGAGTAGTTGTAGCTGCATGTTGCGAAGGGCAAGCATAGAAAAATAAATATATTTTTTAAATTGTTCCTACAATCTTAGTTTATGCTTCCTGGTGTTAATTTGTTCTTGACTTGTTGCAAAGAGCAAACATAGAAAAATAGTATATTTTTTGTAGGTTGTAGCTGATGGCTTGCAATATATTTTTTAATTTATTCTGTTCCAATTTTTGGACCTTTGTTTACAAAATTAAAAAGTGATCATATTCTTGTATTGCTATTATTATCTACACTTATTAATGTATTATTGTAAAAAACAAACGACGTGAACATCATATTAATATATTATTGTAATATGGTTTACCCGATAAACCGAACCGAACAACTTGAAATCAATTAAACTTTAAAAAACCAAATAGCACCTCTACATGGGCCTCATTTATTTTTTTTGCCCCGGGCCCCAAATTGGCTTGGACCGGCCCTGATTGTAAGGATAAGATTTTTCCGCAAGTTTTAAAATAAAAGAAAAGGTTTTGATTTTATTTATTTTATGTATCCTTACAATGGAATTTGTGAAAATTGTTGTCTGTATGTTTCCACTGATAAGCAATATTGGAAAATGGATTTGATTCTTTCATTTGTGGTAGTGTCATAACTTACCAAATAAGGAAAGATTCTCATCACCCAAGTTTCAGTTGGATAGAAACTTGGAATCATGCAAGTTGTATTGTATGATGAGTGAAAATTTTCATTTTTTGGGAAATTAAGACTAATTCCTTGTCACATGTATGTGTGAGTCAAGTGAAGGACTGAAGGATTGGGTACACTAGGTTGTGCGCTGGTCAGGTCCACCACAAAGGTCGATAATATTATTCGTCATGATTTACTAAAGTTTAGTAAATATGGTTATACTTACAAGTTTAAGTGTAATTCTGAAACATTGGAAAAGTTTCAATGTATGGCAGGACGGATAAGAAGAATCAAATTAGGCAGAAAGATAAAAGTTTATCCAATCTGAAGAGATGGGAGAGTACTTGAGTATCTTGTTTTATGATTGTCTTAGTGATTATGAAACCATATCACAATTGATCCTCTAAGGACACCTTAGTGCATTTGTTTGACTAAGGAGAGGAATCATGAATTGTTGAAATGGTTAAATCAAAAGATAAATCATACTTCGTTCCAAAATCAACTCTTAGAGTCATACTCCAAGATTGTAACTTGAGTGACATAATCTTTAGAAAGTTTATAACACTTGTCAAATGTAGAGTAAGATGTTTCCTATTCTTGTACATTTGAGATTGGTAAGTTGTGATGTGTTGGATAAGACAAAGACCAACTAAGACCAATTGTGAGAAGTGTTTAACTTGATAAGAATCCGCACTAACTCTTGAATATTTGTTTTGTCAAGGAATGATTCTTGACAAAAGAGAATCTTATATGTCAAGAGGTCAGTGGGAGTCTTTAAAAATCTTGAGATGGTTTCAAGAACTAATCAAAAGTATTGTTAATCACTAGCCCACGACTTGAGGTTTGTAACCTATCGTGTTGACATATTCTTATTTATGTGCCTATTCCAGTTAAAGTTAACTATGCTTGTGAGTTCTATGAGTTCTCAATTGTTTGCATAACAATGTGGAAGCAATGGTAGGCCCTTGAGCTGCCAAGTGGCAAGAAATTAAGATTGAAAAAGTTCAGTCCATATGAGTTTGGGTTTGTCACTAACCCTGTCTTGTGATTATGTTTTTGACAAATTCACATGGATAGGAATACATACACCATAAAAAATCTAAGTGTCATAAGGTTTCTCTACGATTCATGAAAATGATGGTGAGGAAACGTGTGACATCCCCATTTTCACGGCCAGAAAAGACCGATTTGTTTATGGTTTGTTTAAAAATCAGAGTAATAATTTTAAATAAAAGAGTTGCAGAATTTGTTCCCAAAACAAAAGTTGATAAAGATTTATCAAAGCATTTCCATAGAAATGTATTTCATTAAAAAGACTCGGGATGTCATGTTCGATACAGATCAAAAGCATAAACAGTACAACATAAGCCTTACTACATTATTTCGTATTTACAGACCTATAATCCCTCATCTCTCATTCAAACATCTATGCTTATGCGCCACTACCTGTAATACAAGAACCTGAGCGGGTCAGGCTTGGGATTCTGGTGAGCACATAGGGTTTTCAACCCACAATAAATAAGTTTATTAACTTTATCAAACCAATCAAACCCGATTACCCCTTCCCGTTATCCTCACTTTACGTCCCTAAAACATCTAACACAAGGGACCTAGTCTAAAGACTTTCATCGGGGTGACAACACATGCTTCAGGGGTTCCTCAACAATTCATGTCAAATAAGGCAACCATGTGGGGGATGGAGTACTGCTGGTGAGCACACAGTTCAAATAAACACCTACAGGTTGCGAGCCTGCTAGCGTTCTACTGGACTGTCTAGAATAGTCCGTGCTCGTCATCTATACTCCGCTAGATGACTGGATCATCAATAACATCTATAACGAGGCCTCTCATTATTTTATTTTGTCACACAACAACTATTACATCTACCCATGTTTTACCCAACACATTTTGTAGATATAAAATACATATACAATTTAAATCGTTTAAAACATGTATAAAATCGTTCATCCATCATAGATAGCAAGTATACAGATAATATGCACACGTAGCACGTAATTTATATAAAATATTTCATATCTATGTGTAAGATGAAAGTAACTATGCACTCACCTGATTAGGTGGTGACTCGGTACTCGGACAACACTTCGTTATCTCAAAATAAATTTTTCCTTGACAAAACCTAGTATCAATACCACTAGGGTTTAGTCTAACGTTAACTGTGACTAATTAATAGTCTAGCTATTATTACTATTATATAAGCGTTAAACAACACTCTATATAACTCATAATAATAGCCCAAATAATTATTTTAAGGTCCTAATAATGTTACTATAATTAAATAGAAGCTATATTAAAAATAGCGTAGGCGTAGCTTACTTACAGCGGGTTTTATAGAAAAACCGGGCTTTGCTTGGAGCAGCGTTTCCGAACCGAAAGACCCTTTTTCTCGGGGCTTCCTTCGGGTGCTAGGGGGGTTACCTAGGCTTTAGGGGGGTTGGAATGGGTTAGAGAGAGAAAGAAGTTAGAGAGAGAATGAATTTTGGTGTGAAAAAGATGGCAGCCTCGGACCCCTTTTATAGGCCGAAGTTCGGACTTTACGCTGGGCGTTCAGCAACACTACGCGGGGCGTAGTTCGGATAAGGTCAACAGGTGGCAGGCTCCGGATGGTGCGACGTGGGCAAAGCTGGACCGAGGAAGGGTTCGCGTACGCGGCGCGTTCCGAGCTCGGACGCTGGGCGTAATGCGAGGCCAGGTGTCGTTCATCCGAAGCGAGGTGTGATCAGCAAGCGACGGTCTAGATCTTGCCACGTCATCAATTTCGCAACATGTCTCGCAAATTTACTTTCCGACTTCTAAAAATCATAACTTTCGCATACGACCTCCATTTTCAACGTTCTTTATATAAACACGTAGGCGGGAGCATACTCTACAACTTTCGCTTAGACTCCATCGGCTAATTTTGACTTTATTTTAAAAGTTATATTTTTAACAGGCCGGGACAAGATTGGTCCGTTAAAAATTCATAACTTCTTCATCCGACGTCCGTTTTCGTCTGTCTTTTTATCGTTACGCTAATATTAATGATATATTCGATTCTCGTTTAAGTTGTGTCGGCTAAAAACTGATCGATCTAATATTCGAACTTCGGGTTGTACACTGCTAAGCCGAAACTTCGAAAAATCATAACTTCCTCATACGAAGTCAGATTTGGACGTTCTTTTTATGGACGCTCTCGGTTTAACATATTCTACGACTTTCGTTTAGATCGCTAAGGCTAAAAGTCGTTCTATCGTAAATTCACTATTTACGCTTCCCGGCGTCGTGCCAGTTCCGTCGCGAAACTTCGACGGGTCATAACTTCTTCGTTATAACTCGGATTTTGGCGTTCTTTATATGTACGGAACCTTTGAGACATATTCTACAACTTGGTTAAGATTATTTATTCTAAATAATCTTTTGTCGAAAAGTCGTTTTTGACCCCTATTATCTCTAAATTGACTAGCCCGGATCTACGGGCGTTACAATTATGTCCCCCTTAGGATTATTATGTCCCGGAATCATCAACGAAACAGGGCTCACATGATGACTCCATACGTTATCTCTTCATCCTAAGTAATAACCGTAACTTCGATGTTTCTTCGAACGAGTATCTAACTCTAAGACTTCCTGACTGCAGGTGGTGCCCGATCTTGGACCCGCTCTCTATCTCATGTTAGACTTCCAATCATGATCTTCACATCACGATCTCGATCTTTATTGAAGAATCCTTCTTTAACATACTTGAGATAAGTTTCTTCCTTTGATTATCATAATAGACCGATGGGTCATGTTCTAATGACCTCTCATCGTATGATGCATTGCTTGGACTCAGGTCTTTTAGAGTCAAATTCTAGAACATACTATACCTTCCTTCATGTTCTAATCATATCTTAAATGGTAGCATTTCTAGCTACAAGCAATTATCGCGATACCTCTACCGATCGCTTTGATTATCTTTTATTTCAATCTTCCGGCTTAAGTCAGATGTTACATCAAACTTGGTTCTCCGAACCACGTAACATACTCCTCGTAGTCGGACTCAATTCGTTATGACCACTAGGGTCGAAATAACAAGAATCTTCTTAGTCATTACTGAAACAATGGTAACGACATACTTGAATAAAATGGTATCAATTACTGGCTTCTTGGTAACCTTGTGACTTTCCCTGATCCAAGTGTGAGTCCTGTGCTTCCGGTAGTATAGGCCTCTACTACCTTTCACACCTACTCATACTTGTCCCAAGTATTGTCTCGCAGTTCACCCAAGTCACCATACAAGAAGGTCACATAACAACTTGACACATTAGTTAACAAAACGAAGGTTTTGTATTATTCCTTGAAACGATTACATAGGTGTTCAAGTTCAACCTATAATATGCCTCTAATAGGCTACACCACGTGGTACTATCTGCATGACTACTTCATAGATCCTCATTACCGATCCCTTTCATTGCTATCTGCTTCGTCAAGGATCATATGGAACGCTTTTGCCTTCGGTTTCGGTGGAATGTTTGGTCTTGCCTCCTCTTTCTTCTTCGGGCAATCCTTAGCAACGTGCCCTTCTTCACGGCATTCACAACACACCCTTTTGCTGGCGGTGCACTCGTTGGCATAATGCCCCGTCTTCCCACACTTGTAGCAGGTCACCTCCTAGCTATATTTCCCTGAGTGCTTCTTTTTGCACTTCTCGCACCACTTCGCTTCATTTCCTCCTTTGAACTTTCTTGAAACAGACTTGATTTTCTTATTGTTGGGTTTGCAGACCCCTCGAACTTCCTCTTCTTGTCAACCTCAACCTTGCTGGCAGCTCTTGCCTTAATCATATCCTCCACAGATTTGGCAGCCCAGATAGCTGCCTCCAGAGTACGTGCCTGACGTACCGGCACTGCATACTCCCATGGGAGTCCATTGGCGTACTTGTCGATTTTTTTCAGCTCATCCGGAACAAGACGCAAGGCAAACTCCATCTTCTCCGTGAAGTTGTTGGTGTATTCATCAATTGACATACTTCCCTTCTTCAGGGTCAGGAACTGGTTCTCTAGCTCAAGCAAGTTTTGGGCTGAGCAGTACTTTCGTTTGAATTGCACCAAAAATTCTGCCCATGTTAGTTGCAGGGCTCATTGGGGCTCAAAGTCTTCCCCAGGGTATTCCACCAACGCACAGCACCTCCTCGGAACTGACGCACTGCAAATGTGGTCTGTAGCTTGCCTCTGCAACCACACGTCATGAAAGCTAACTCCATCTCCGAGATCCAATCCATGACTCCAATCGGATCCTCCTTTCCAGTGAAAGTCGATGGCTTGCAAGTCAGAAAATCCTTGTACTTGCATCCGTTTCTTTCGACTCCATCGTCTTGGTTGTTCCTCCTATTCACTGGCAGATCAGCTTGACCAACGGTCCTGCTGTAGTTCCCCTCCTCAGACTGCCCTTCGTTCAACTCGGGCCGTTCGATCAGTATGGTAGCTTCCTCTCGATTTTGTTGGAGCAAACGTCTGGTTTCCTCCATTTGACGATCCAACATCATCTGGATCATCGCTTGCACTCCGGCCATCGTTATTGGCTCAGGAGCGGCTACCACAACTGGCATTTGCTCAATCACTGGAGGTTGGTTTCTGTTTCCATTTGCATTCCCGGCTCCACTGCGGGTTCTTGCCATTTTGATCTATACACCAAATAAGGTGAATTTAGATCTTTATTTAGGATAGTCGTTTAAACCGTCCTTATCACTCCGAAACGTTTACATGTTAGTTCTAATATCATAGTCGTACGTTTAGAATCCTAAACACATAAGGTTTCCAGATCCGGTCGGCAACAGACCATAGATCCGAACAAATAGCAGCATATCAGGCACAAAGCATTTAGCACATAAAAACATTTTAGGCATAATTCCTAAAATAAGCTAGTGCTCACACCTCACAATCATCGCTTAGCATTGTAAGTTTAAGTCTAGAAATCTTACAAATTCCTAGTTCGCTTAAACTAATGCTATGATACCAACTGTGAGATCCCCATTTTCACGGCCAGAAAAGACCGATTTGTTTATGCTTTGTTTAAAAATCGGAGTAATAATTTTAAATAAAAGAGTTGCAGAATTTGTTCCCAAAACAAAAGTTGATAATGATTTATCAAAGCATTTCCATATAAATGTATTTCATTAAAAAGACTCGGGATGTCATGTTCGATACAGATCAAAAGCATAAACAGTACAACATAAGCCTTACTACATTATTTCATATTTACAGGCCTATAATCCCTCATCTCTCATCCAAACATCTATGCTCATGCGCCACTACCTGTAATACAAGAAACTGAGTGGGTCAGGCTTGGGATTCTGGTGAGCACATAGGGTTTTTAACCCACAATAAATAAGTTTATTAACTTTATCAAACCATTCAAACCCGATTACTCCTTCCCGTTATCCTCACTTTACGTCCCTAAAACATCTAACACAAGGACCTAGTCTAAGGACTTTCATCGGGGTGACAACACATGCTTCGGGGGTTCCTCAACAATTCATGTCAAATAAGGCAACCATGTGGGGGATGGAGTACTGCTGGTGAGCACACAATTCAAATAAACACCTACAGGTTGTGAGTCTGCTAGCGTTCCACTGGACTGTCTACAATAGTCCGTGGTCATCATCTATACTCCGCTAGATGACTGGATCATCAATAACATCTATAACGAGGCCTCTCATTATTTTATTTTGTCACACATCAACTATTCTCATGTCGTTAGTGGAGCGTGTGTGGTTAACCGGCACACTAACTAGTGAGAATGGCAATAGGTCTAGACAAACATGTGAGCTATCTAAGGAAAGGTGTATGATTTTGATAAAGTCTTATCAAAGCAATCTTGTATCAGAAATCTGAACTTTGGCAAAAAAGTCAATAAAGTATTGATTTCTAGAAGTCCAATTGATTTCTGAGTACATGTCAAAGCTAGTGGGAGCATAAGTGTTGTGCTAGTAAGATAATAATCATTGTGATAGTGGGAGCATGATTATTATGGTTAGTGTTGCAAGTTAGCAATGTTAATTATAGAAAACAAAAGGTTCAATTCGCTTTGAAAAGTTGTTTTGATATAATTAAGGGAGAGGATTTATACTTCATTCTAATTCTACAAGCTTAGGTTGAGATTTTAATCAACTTTAGTCAAGGATATATATGAATGTTATGTTGGAATTGTTCAACATAAGGAAATTCTATGTATGTTGCGTTCTCAAAATTTGATTAAGATTACGACATCCCTCTTCATAGTTCGAATTTTGAGAACATGGCAAATAAAAATTTTTATAGCACGAATCGGGTCCCATATGCTTCGGGTATATGATCAATTACATGTGCTATAATATTTATCCATTCTAAATTTTTAAAATGCCTAGGGCGTTAAAAGGGAAAGGGGAATAGAACTGGATTTGACTAAAATGATTAAGCAATTGTCAAGGACAATCTGAGGTTTGCCAAAGATTGGTTGCTCATGGACAATCTGAGGTTTGCCAAAGATTGGTTGCTCATGGACAATTGGAAGTATAGAGATAGGACCATATTGACATGTTCTGAAAGGAGGCAACTCTTGTTCAGAAGTGATAGTCAAAATGGGAATATGGAATTGTCTCCATAGGTGGAAGTTATTCTTTGAATCTGTGTAAGATTAGAGAACTTAAAGCAAGATGGGTGTTCAAAGGAATGTACTTTGAATGTGAGACTTCGTTTCCATGGAATTGCTCTCCATTGGAATACTTTGTAATGTCTGTTGCCAAGTCTTTGTGACTTGTGTGCATATTCATTGTAAGGGGATCATTGCATATAAGTTTAGAATCTAATAGATTATAGTAAATGGCAAGAGTTTAGTATTCTTACATTTACAATAAGGATTGGGATTGTGAAATGAGCATCATTGAAATATTGTCAATTGATCTGTTTCACAAAGTAAGGATCATAAGACAAACATAGTGTGCATACTTGGAGTATGGCATAGCTATTGTTTAGACAAACATAGTGTGCATGCTTGGAGCATGGCATGACTATTGTTTTTATTCAAGTATTAAGTTGATAAATCGAAACATTATACAATGAATAATGAGTAATCAATATGGTGCTTAGATAAAAGGTGTTTTATTTACACTCAAAGTGTTGGCCATATAGGATTAGTATTATTCTTGTGTTTCACTTTGCATGTTTTGACTTCCAGAATAACTAGGTCGTTCTTCCTGATTGACTAAGTTGTTCAAACCATCCACAGTCGATAATACGTTGGAAGTAGGTATTAAGGCAAGGCTGTCATGAAGTTGGTTTGTAGATGTCCAAGGTAGTGGACATAGCAAGAGTTGCTACAACATTCATGAGTGCTCATAAGTTCTGAGTATTGGATTAAACCCACGCTCATTTGAATCACTTCATGGATTTTATCACGAGTGAATCATGAGACAATAATATCTTATATTCTTCAAACCTATAGATATGAATTGTTGACTATGAGTTGGTTATACATTGATTGCACGAAAACGCATTGGTAACTCGATGTTATAAAACGTGCCTTTGTGTATAATTCAACAAGTAGTTAGTACAAGCATATAAGTCAAAGTTTATTCATTACTTTTAACCTTAAAGGGATAAAAGCGATATATGTGGGCCCCTCGATGATTTAGTAATGACACCTAAGTGCTTGGCCAAGCCTGGACTGATTTGATTTGATCAATTAGTCGGTCGTCATAAATCAGGAAACAACAAATAGACAGAGAGAATGATTATAATCCATGTCTCAGTCCATATGATATCTAGAATGGAGGAATATATGATCACTTATCTAATGGACGCGTCATTGATTTGTTCAGAGCTCGACAACGGCTTTTAAGAGCTACGATTGCTAGTTGGGTTATGAAGTCATACTTTCAATAATAGTTATTAGACTTATCCAAGTGGGAGACTGTTGGATTAGTGTCTAAGTCCATAACTATAATTGGTACATACTTGACATGACCCGGCATGGTCCATTTGGGTTGCAAGGCATCGGGACATTTGGATAGACCTTTTGTGAGAAGAGGATATTTATGACATATTAATATATTATAAGTTCTAATATATTAATATGAAATCATATTATTTAATTAGTATTGATCAAGAATTAATTTAGAATTAATTTAGTGATCAAAAGAGACTAATTAAATATATGGGGATTGATTGTGTAAATCATTCATTCTTATATATGTGGGCTTATGATCCATGATTCCTTATGTTGGGTTTAACCCATGTGGTGACCCATGGATACTCCATGGAGGTTAAAACCCATGGAGCATAAGGAATGGGTAAAGGCATGGGTTACATGGTGTAACCCTAATGTACACACTATATAAAGACCCCATTGGTTGGTGAAATCGGGACTAGTGAATACACAAGAGGGCAAGCCGATTTCTAAGAGTCAAGTATCTCTTCTCAAGGTTTATTCCAAATGTTGATGATGTTGTGTGAACCATTTGAGGTGTCACACTTGAGGCACTAGGCTCTTAAGCTCCATGGAATCAAGCTACAACAAAGAGGTATGTATTCTATCTAGTTTTGTGATCCTAGTACATATGATTGTATGCTAGTTAGGGTAATACCTTGGAAAATTAATATTTGCATGTATAATAGAGAAAACATAGATCCAAGGTATTTAGGGTTGCATGTATACCATAGGAGTGTTAGAATGCTCAAAACCCAACAGTAGTTTGGGATGTTTCAAGTTGGTATCAGAGCCTTGGTGTGAGGGATTCGGGCACACCCTCAGGTGTGTCTGAACTCAAACTGGGGACTCAGTATGAAAATTTTCAAAACAATTCATTTTTATAAAAAGATCTTGAAAAGAGAAATATATTTCAAGAAAGGATTTTTCTAAAACAATAAAGGGTGTGGCGCATGCAATCAGCCGAGCTCAAGTAAGTTCTCCCAAACTACCCATACAAGTTTATGTTATGATATGAATTGTGAATATGTGAACTGCATGCTAGATTAGGGCTAAGGATCTAGGAAGGATGCCTTGTATGCCTGCTATATGAGCTTTATGAACTGCATGCTAGTACTGATTAGTCAGTGATATGATGGCCTGATTATGATATGCTTGGTTTTGTTTACTCAATGCTCGAATGCTGCTTGCTTTGTGCTTTTAGGAGTTCTAGTTATCTTTAACTAACTAGTAAACGAATATGTTAAGTTACATATTACGAGGACTGAATAGTTTTAGAAGGTTAGGTTTAGCTCTGTTTGCAGTTCTCGTTTGAGTCTAATCGTTGTAGGGTAGGACCTCTCATTCGAAGAATTATCTGGTCTTAGTGATATGTAATGGTATTTGCGAGCTAGTTAGAGGGAGATAGCATGGATTTCTTATGTAGCTGATGGCGGAGAGTGGGTATCTGATCACTGATCGAGGATCCAGTAGGGACGCAGCCACTGTAGTTCGGGCTGCTTTAAGTACGGCCAAACTGGACATGCGAGTATGGATTGTACTGCTACTACTACCACCACCACAATATCAGATCTGATTTGCTTCCAGTGCAATCAGAGGGGACACAAGCGGTCCCAGTGCCCGAGTTTAGCAGCAGCAGGACGGGTGGTCGACACCTGCTCCTGCTACATTGAGGATTACCGACGGCCGCTAGGGCCGGGCGGAGGCGCCAATGGCGAAGAGTAGAGCCTTCTAGTTGACAACAGAGGAGGCACGTGCAGCTCCCGACGTGGTGACGGGTATGTATCTTCTCCTTATCTCTTTATGTATATTTATTGTTGCTTATGTTTATGTGTTTACTTATAGGATCGTTCCTTGTGAATGGTATATCTGCTCTGATATTGTTTGATTCGGGGGCTACCCGATCTTTTTTGTTGCTCGCGCTCAGCAAACGGTTTGTGGGAGATCTAGGGGAGCTGGACTGTCCACTAGATGTAGAGATAGCAGACGATAGGACCGTTCGGGTTGCGAGGGTTCATCGGGGATGTACACTGCAGATGTTTGATGAGCATTTTTCAGTGGATTTAGTCTCTATTCCCCTGCGAAGGAATAAGGTTATAGTGGGTATGGACTAGTTGAGCCCCAATGGGGGCAGTGATCGACAACGAACAACAACTGGTGCAGGTTCGGACCCTAAGTGGGGGAGGTTTAGTGATTCAGGGCGAGAGGCCGCAGGGTGGACCGACACTATGTTCAACAGTGAGGGCGAGGCGCTACCTTCAGCAGGGTTGTACAGGTTATGTCGCCTATGTCGTGGATACCCGGGATAAGGGTAAGGCAACAGTGAATGATGTACCTATCGTGCGGGAGTACCCGGACGTGTTCCCAGAGGATTTTCCTGGGATACCTCCGGAGAGACAGGTATGTCATGAACTGGGTCTATGATTGGTGCACCATATAAAGGGTCCTAAACCATAAAAATTTCAGCCACTCTAAAGAAGAAGCAGAAATCAAAAATTTGATTTCCTCCTCTCTCATATCATTCTCTTGCATTGTGTGTTTGTGAGCCATTAGAGGTGTTACACTTGTGACACTAAGTTCTCAAGCTTCAAGATCTACAAGGGAATCATTGTTATTACAATATAACAATCAAGGTATGTAACCAAACCCTAGTTGTAACATCCGGAATCTAGAAGGTCAATTATGGAAACAATTCCCTTTTTAGGGGCCAACTCGTCGAGTTTATGGCATAAACTCGACGTGTTGGAAGCTTTCAGGGTGCGCGTTTTTAAGGATCAACTCGTCGAGTTGGTGAAGGGAACTCAACGAGTTGGACGTTGTTTGAGAAACCCTAATTTTTGGGTTTTTCACCCTATTTAAACACCTTAAGTTCCAGGTGGTGGCCTCATTCCCAACCTCCATAGCCCCAAACCCTAATCTCAAAATCCTAGAGTCTCCGTGAGTGTTGTGAGCTCATTATGGGTGTGTTTTGGTGTGTTGGAAGCTCATTGATGGGAAGAAAAGCTTGGTGCAAGGTGGTGGTTCAAGTAGGAGCTTTCAGAGCTGGATTCTCTTTTTCATTTCCAGCACATCTTGGGTATAAAGTTCTAACCTTGCTTAATATTTGCTTAGATATCTTATTTGGTTAAATTGCAAGCTTTTAGCCATGAATGGGTGATTGTTGGGGAAGTAGAAGTCCCGAGTGTTTATTCTTTCAGATCTATGATCTTCATGAGTCCTTTTGGCATAAAGGTGCCAACTTTATGGTCTTAAGGGCTTCATGCATCTATTAAGCTCTTCTTTTAGTCTCTTATGAGCTTTTGAGCCTCTCCTAGCCATGCATGAGTGTAAAGTTGGAAGCTTTATGTGACCATGCAGTCTTAAAGGACCAGATCTGTATTTTGAGGCTTTGTCTTGGTGGTTAAGTGATTATTGATTAAGCCCTTAACCTTTTAAGCCTAGGATTTGGGTTTGAGCCCACTTGGTTGGTCCCTAGGGGGCAAAGTTGGAAACTTTACCCTTCTAGACGCTATTTCGGTTAAGATCTGAGTGGGGAAGCTGTTAGTTTTGATTATGTCGGCTTAATGGGTTAAGATGTTTGGTTCCTGATGAGCTCGACGAGTTTTTGGGTGAACTCGGAGATTTGGATCGGTTCTTCTTGATTTTTGCAGTCTGAAGAAGGAAACTCGACGAGTTGAAGGGCAACTCGGCGAGTTGGGTCAACTTGGGTCGTTGACTTTGACTTTTGACTTATGTATTTGACCTAATTTGTCCCAAGAGGGTGTTTGTGGTAATCTGAATTGTATTGAAGGAAAATATGGGCTTAAGATAAGGCCCATATGGGATTGGGCCCAATTTGGAAAATTGGGCCATTAGTGGGCCTTTGTGGATCATTTGGTGTTGGACCTTTTTGGTTTTTGGAATTGGGCCTCAGTTTTGGTTCATGTTGGGATCAGGGGTAAAATGGTCATTTTACCCCAAGTATGGTTGGTGGGACTTGGAATGGAATCCAATTGCTAATTGGGTGTTATTTTGATCTGATAGTTCAAAGGTGTCGTCAGGGTAGCAGTTGGGGAATTCTTTCAGTGGGTTTCGACATTTGAGGTGAGTCTCCTCACTGTTTGTATGGGTCGAAGGCACCAATGCCAACCCATTTGGTTTATGTATTGTAGGAAGACCTGGGGGTTAGCCATTGGCATTATGTATGAAAGACCAGGAGGCGACTCCTGGCACACTGTATGCAAGACCAGGGTCTGATCCTGGCGGTTACTTAGTTAAGTAGTGTAGATTGTATGCTAGTTGTCTTTGTGATGCTTGCATGGAAGACCCGGAGGTGGCTCCTGGCACTTGTCTCTAAGACCCAGGGTTGTAACCGAGGGTTGTGGCCCTAGCCTGGCGAGGAAGACCACGAGGCGGCTCGTGGCATAATGGTAAGACTATGTGTGACACATATCACCCTTATTGATTATGATATATGAATGATATGTATGGCTCGTGATTTTGTACGACATGTGTGGATCATTTGTTATGTATGGTATGTGGTATTTAGGGAACTCACTAAGCTTTGTGCTTACGGTTTTCAGTTTTTGTTTCAGGTACTTCAGTTTTAAGATGAAAGAGCTCGGTACGATTGCAACACATACACCCGTGTTTTCTGCAATATGTGATCTTTGGGATTGGACTCTGATAATTGTTTTATTTGAAATGCTTTTCAATGTTTTGAAAAAAGTTACAATAGTGTTTTGATTATAATAAAAATAAAAATTTTACCTTGGTTTATTTGGGTTGTTACACTAGTTTTACATAGATTTCGAAAATTGTAGTTACTTCCTAGGGTTTCTCATTTTGTGTTCAAGTTCGCATGTTCAATTAGAGAAAACCTAGATCCAAAGCTTTAGGGTTGCATGCACACATAGGAATTGTTGTAATGCTCAAAACCCATCAGGCAGATGGAGTTGATTCTATCTGGTTCATTAGTGATAGATTGACCAAGAGCGCACACTTCATACCGATTTTCGAGAGTATATCTACCGAGAAGCTAGCTGAAAATTACATTCGGGATGTGGTGGTTTGGCACGGGGTGCTAGTTTCGATGGTTTCGGACTGAGATGTTCGCTTCACCCCCAGGGGTTGGATGAAGTTTCATGAGGAGTTAGGTACTCATCTGCGTTTCAGTACAACATACCACCCCCAGACCGATGGATAGAGTGAGTGGACGTTTTCGAAGCTCGAAGATATTCCCCGGGCGTGCATGTTAGATTTTGGAGGGAGATGGGTTACTTACCTTCTACTGGCCGAGTTCTCTTACAATAATAGTTATCACGCCAGTATTTACCGACCACCTTTTGAGATGTTGTATGGGAGGAGGTGCAGGACCCCAAATTGTTGGGGCGATGTCGGGCATCAGGTCATGGGGAGTACTGAAGTGGTGCTTAAGACTAATGACTTGATTCAGCAAGTGCGCGACAGGTTGCGAGTCGCGCAAAGCCGACATAAGTGTTATGTGTATCGGTGATGTTCGGACCTCAAGTTTCAAGTGGGGTACTTGGTGTTTCTGAAGGTGTCACCTTGGAAAGGTGTCATCCACTTTCGGAAGCGGGGCAAGTTGGTCCCCGATTTATTGGTCCATTCAGGATTTCCACCCGGGTGGTCAAGGTTGCACAACGATTAGATGTGCCCGATGAGTTCAGTCAGATCCATAACACCTTTCATGTCTCTTAGCTACGGAAGCGTGTAGCCGATGATTCAGAAGTGATTTATTTGGATGATATTCAGGTCGATGAGCGCCTGAATTATGTGGAGAGGCTGATTACGATTCTCGACAGGAAGACCAAGGCTTTGCACAACAAGGTGGTGAACCTGGTAAAGGTGCAATGGCAACACTGGAAGGGTTCAGAGTGGATGTGGGAGCCTGAGGATGAGATGGGGGAGCACTACCCAGACTTGTTTGCAGTAGCGAACTTCGAGGACGAAGCCTGATTCAAATGGGGGAGATTTGTAACGCCAGTGTTCTAGGTATTTTTCATTTTAGCATTTATTCCTTAAAAAGATTGGAAAATTGGTCCCTACGTTGGGTGTACGAGATGGGTACGTCGGGCGTAGGTCCTTAAAGATGTTCGCGGAATCCCTCGTGTACGTTGGGCGTACGTGTGTGTACGCTGGGCGTACTCAAGCATAGGTCCAACCCAAACTTTTAGGGTTTGGACCTTATTTAAAGAACTTTATGGCCTTAAACCCTTTCTTACCTCCAACCTCCATCTCTCTTAGCCTCCATCTCGAAACTCTAATTCGTGTGTGTGAGTTTTGAAGCTTTAGACTGACATTTTTGGTGTTCCTGGTGGTGAAGGAAGACCTTTGGAGTTGTGGTGTTGCTCTCAAGCTTTTGGATCCAGATTCTTCTCATCTTTGTGCATCTTCTGGAGGTATAAAGTTCATACCTTGGAGATTTCTTTGCTGTATCTTGTTTAAGCGTAGATTTATGTTCTTTTATCCCAAAACGTTGATCTTTGTGAGTATAGAATACTCCAGAGATTTTAAGCTATCCCTTCAGACGTTTTAGGGTGTATAGTGTCATAAAAATGCAAGATTGGTCTTTGGTATTCATCCATGCAAGAGTTATGGAAGTTTAGATGATAATATAATTTAGGGTTTTGGTTTTGAGCTTCCTTTTGCCATGAAAAGGCATAAAGGTTGCTGATTTATGGGTTTAGATGTTTATTAGGCTTAGATATGAAGATTGGACGTTAAGTATTAAAGCATTAAGACATCAGAAGAGATTTTGGGCTTCAGGATATTACGCGCGGGCATACTCTGGCGTACACTAAGCGTAATGGTTGAGGCCCCATAAACCCCCTTGGGAGATCGTGTTGTACGCTGGGCGTATAGTGGGAATACCGGGCGTACTCCCAGAAAACCCATTGGGCTATTTTTGGGTCGTGGGCTATTAGGAGTTTTAGGCTTGGATTAGTTGGGTTATGTATGGGAAGGGAAAAATGGTATTTTGCCCTTAATATGATAAAGGATGATTTGGACCATTGATTATGGGTTAAAACCCTGATTTTAATTAGGACTGTCTTTGGGTTTTGTTTTGTGTGAGGAGCCGTGTTAGCAGCAACTCGTGTAACGCCCAGATCCCTGGTATGCATTAAATATTTACTTACTCATTTTTACAAGGCAACTCGACGAGTTAGTAGCCCCAAACTCGTCGAGTAGAGATTGAGAGGGACGCGTGTTTTGATGTCTACTCGCCGAGTTGGGAAGCGCCGACTCGACGAGTAGGACTGCTAGAATGAAACCCTGATTTTAAGGGTTTGGCCCCCTATTTAAAGAACATAACACCCCTTATGGCCTCCCTCATCGTCCTCCATTGTCCAGAAAACCCTAATCAGTGAGCTTGAGCTTTGTGTGAGTGTGTGAACCATTTTTTGAGTGTTTTAATGTGATTTGAAGCTTGTGAGAAGAAGAAGAAGCTAAAGGACTCCAAGAGAAGGTTGTAGATCCAGGAGCAACATCACTTTTCCTTCACTTTCTGGTAATCAAGTCTACACCTTAACCATTTGTTTTCTATATCTTCTTATGGGGTAGTTTAGGGCTTTTTGGAGTGAATTTTGGAACCATTCATGGATGCAAGCGTGATTTGGTGTATCAACTGCAGTTCTAGAGTCTTTGAGGGACTCCATGGCATAAAGGTGCCAACTTTATGGCCATGGGAGTCCCATGCACCTTATGAGGCACCTTTTTGGACCTTGTGAGCTAAAAACCCCATGTATGCACGTAAAGTTGGAAACTTTATGTGACATAAGGACCTTAGGGGTCCAGATCTATGTTTTGGAGGCAATGAACCCAAATGAAATCGACTGAATAAATTAAGATCATGGAGGACTCGACGATTTGTTCATGCAACTCGGCGAGTCGGGTCGTGGTCCCCATACTATTCTGTTAACGAGTGAACTCGTTGAGTCTAGGAGATGACTCAGTGAGCTCGACATAGTTTTGGACTTGGGGTTTGAAGAAATCGACGAGTCCAAGGAGGGACTCGACGAGTTAAATCAGGGTGTCTCGATTGTCTGACAGACAGAACTCGACGAGTCTGTGAAGGGACTCGCCGAGTTGACTCGGTTGACCACGAGTCTGAGTAGTACAGGAACTCGCCGAGTTGGGTTGACTGGGAGTCGACCTTGAGTTTGACTTTGACCAAGGGTAAAATGGTCATTTTACCCTAGGAAGGATTATCAGATTTTGATTAAGTGTTATTATGAAATTTATAGCCGGGGAGTCGCCGGAGCAGCAGTCAGAGATTCTTCACTTGAGTTTTCAGCAGTCAGCCTTACGAGGTGAGTTTCCTCCAGTAGGAACGGGTCTAAGGCACCAAGGCCGACCCGTTTAGCTAGTAGTAGTTCCAGACTATGGTCTGATGTCGGGCGGGGCCCGATGTAGGTTTATATGCTTTTTCGGATTTCGATCTGATGCCGGGGCGGTCCCGAGGAATGCTTGTATGCTTGATGTCTTTGTGATTCTTGCATGTGTTTGTATTGTATGTTTCCGGAATTCGGTTCGATGCTGGGGAGGTCCCGAGGAATGTCAGTATGTTACCGGATTACGGTCCGATGCCGGGCGGGGCCCGATGAATGTTTAAGTGTTAATGTTATGTGCTTAGGTTTACGTGTATTGTTGTTTATGCTCTTATGTATTCCGAGATTTGCTCGATGTCGGGCGAGGC
This sequence comes from Lactuca virosa, assembly GCF_052849685.1. NCBI lineage: Eukaryota > Viridiplantae > Streptophyta > Magnoliopsida > Asterales > Asteraceae > Lactuca > Lactuca virosa. The sequence continues at coordinate 40,291,042 of NC_136426.1, forward strand.
TCGATGCCGGACGGGGCCCGATGCCGAATAGGGTTCGATGCCGGGAAAGCCGATGCCGAGCTTGACTTGATGTAGCAGGGGCGGGGCCCAAGATATGCTTATGTGTTATGTGTATGGTATGTGGTAGTTGGGGAGACTCACTAAGCTTCGTGCTTACAGTTTTCAGTTTTAGTTTCAGGTACTTCCACCAGCAAGGGGAAGGGCTCGGGATGATCGCATGGCACACACCACAGTTTTAGCCTGGGATGTTTAGACTCTGATATTTTTCTCATATGATTTTGATACAGTATTTGACATGATGTTTTGAGATACATAATTCTTGATTTTCTTTATGATGATGGATGATTTATGGTTTTGTTATAAGTTTTAAAACAAAATTTTTGGTCTATATTTTTGGGATGTTTCAACTCGAGTGTGCGATTCAATTATCTTCAGTTAGAGGTGAGTCTTCTTACCACATTAGTGGGTCGAAGGAAACAAGGTTGATCCACTGATTTATATGTGTATGATGTATGCCATTATGTGACTATTACTTATGTGATTGTATGATATATGCATGGAGCCAATTTGGGCTCGGGGTCATTTTAGACTCGAGGTTGATATGGAACTGGGGGTTGATTCAGACCTGACATAGCTAGGTACTGTTACATAGGGTTGATACAGACACGGGGGTTGTTACAGACCTGACACATCCATGAGCTATTATATTTATGTGTTTGGTGTATGTAGTATTTTGGGGAAGCTCACTAAGCTTTGCACTTACATATATGTTTTTTTTGGTTTCAGGTACTTCCGGTACAAAAGGGAAGGGCCCGATGTGATGGCGCAACTGATGGGATTTGAGCATTCTAACACTTCCTAAGTGTACATGCAACCCTAATAACCTTGGATCTATGTTTGTCTAATTATCATGCAAAGTTGAATTCCAAGGTTATATTCCTATCTAGCATACATGGGGAACATTTTTAACTTGAATGAAAGATAGAATAACTTACCTTGTTGTTGATTATGATCCTTGAAACCTTGTGAGCCTAGCACCCCAAGTGTGATGCCTCAAATGCTTCACACAACACCAAATGCAAAGGAGTAAACTTTGAGAGAATCTTACACTTGCAAAATCGGCTCTAGCCCTCTTGTTTCTTAGTGTCGCCGATTTTGGGGAGAACACCTTTGTTTATATAGTGTGTTGCATTAGGTAAACCCTAATGTAACATGAATCTTCATTTCATGATCCATGGGTTAACTCCATGGAGCATCCTATGGGTGGAACCCAACTTGATAATCCATGGAGCCTCTTAGCCCACTATATAAGATATGGAAGATTTACATAATCTACCCATATATTTAATTAGTTATCTTTTGATCACTTAATTAATTCTTGATCAAACTAATTAAATATTATTAATATATTAGAACTTATAATATATTAATAAACCATAAGTGTTATTTCTCTCATTTTAGTTTATCCAATTGCATGGTGCCATGCAACCCAAATGGACCATGTCGTGTCGGGTCAAGTACATACCAGAAATAGTTATGGACTTAGACACCTTATCCAACAGTCTCCCACTTGGATAAGTCTAATAACTATAACTGCAATACTTCAGGAACCGATCGGCAGTCGTAGCTCTTTCAAGGTCTCTCAGAACTGAGAAGATGATGATACGCCATTTAAGATAAGTGATCATATAATCCTCTGTTCTAGATATCAGCCGGACAAATACATGGAACAATGTCTTACTTATTGTCCAGCAGTTTGTTTCCCGATTTCCGATTTGTTTGACAAAGAACTTAATTGAACACATCAACTTAGTTCTGACCGGGCCCGGTACATAGGTCAAAACAAAATCATCGAGGGGCCCATATATCAGCTTCTAATCCAAGAAGGAACAGATAAACTTCGACTCATATGTTTGTTCTACTACTCATTGAATTATACACAAGAGCACGTTTTATAACATCGAGTTACCAATGCGTTTTCGTACAATCAATGCATAACCAACTCATAAGTAACAAATCATATATCTAGTAATGCTCAGGTGCATTCCTAACCCTTGTGGAACGCCTCAGAGGTACAGACTTGTCAATTGGCTCAACATGAGTTTCCTCCTCAAGTTGAGTGCTAGGGTTTGAAGTTCCTTCACCACTTGACTCTTGAATTTCTTCAAGGTCAACTTGCCTCCCACTGTCTCCTTGGCTTATGAACTCTCTCTCTCGAAAGAAAGCCCTCCTAGCTACAAAGACCACAATCTCACTAGGTCTGTAGAAGAGGTAACCAAAGGATTTCTGTGGGTAGCCGATGAAAATACACCTCTCACTTCGAGGTTCGAGCTTATCATGAGTCTCGCGTCTCACGAAAGCCTCGCAACCCCAAATCTTAATGTGGTCTAGTTTGGGTACTTTGCCAGTCCACATCTCATGAGGAGTTTTGGCAACTTTCTTTGTGGGAACTAGATTAAGGATATGGGCGGCAGTCTCTAAGGCATACCCCCAAAATGAGATTGGTAGCGAAGCTCGACTCATCATGGAACGAACCATATCCAACAAGGTTCGATTACGCCTCTCAGCTACACCATTCAACTGCGGTGTCCTGGGAGGTGTCAATTGTGAGACAATCCCACATTCCCTAAGATAGTCGAGGAACTCTGAACTAAGATACTCACCACCTCGATCGGATCGAAGCATCTTAATGTTCCTGCCCAATTGATTTTCGACTTCCTGTTTAAACTCTTTAAACCTCTCAAAAGTCTCTGACTTATGCTTGATTAAGTAGACATATCCATATCTACTGTAATCATCAGTAAAAGTCAAATAATAATGATTAGCATCCCTTGTGGCATGTTTGAAGGGCCCACACACATCCGTGTGTATAAGATCCAACAAACCTTCACCCCTCTCACAAGAACCTGTGAAGGGTGACTTTGTCATTTTTCCAAGTAAACAAGATTCACAACTATCATCTGACTTCAGGTCAAATGACTCCAATACTCCATCCTTTTGGAGTTGGCCTATGCGTTTCTTGCTTATATGTCCAAGACGACAATGCCATAATGATGCTTTATCCAAGTTATTATCATTAACAGAATCAATACACAATACATTATTTCCTAAGTTATCAACCACAGATACAGTTTCATACACACCATCACAAGGTAATGCTTTAAAATAAAGAACATTATTAAAGAAAGCATTAATCGAACCAACTTCATTATCAAATGAAAAGGTGAAACCTTGTTTATACAATGCATGAAAGGAAATAATATTTCTTGCCATTTCTGGCGAATAACAACATTTATTCAAATCTAAACTAAACCCACTACTTAGCGATAAAGTATAAACTCCAATCTTGGTGACAGGTAAAGCTTTCCTATTCCCCATGATTAAGTTTATTCTTCCATGCTCCACATTCTCACTTCTTCTTAGTCCCTGCAAATCAGAAAATATATGAATACGACAACCGGTATCAAGGACCCAAGAGTTAGAATGGGGTGAGTTATTAGATAAGATAGTGTAAATACCTGCATGGTTGGGTTTAACTTTCCCATCTTTCACATCTTGCTGGTAGTTTGGGCAGTTCCGCTTCCAATGTGACTTTTCATGGCAATAGAAGCATTCAGCCTCTTTAGGGTTAGAAGAAGGAGTGACGAAACCTTTCTTGGTTCCACTTGAAGAAGAGCCATCAAGGGTCCTAGCCTTGGTACCCTTCGAAGAGCTCTTCCTCTTCTTCCCTCGACCTTTCCCGATTTCCAAAACCGGGGCGGAGTTTGGAGTAGGAGTGTTAACAACCGACTTACCCTTAAGACCTGTTTCTGCGGTCTTGAGGAGTCCCTGAAGTTTGCTGAGTGTGACCTCTTCCTTATTCATGTGATATGTCATGCGGAATTGATCATAGCACGATGGTAAGGAGTGCAAAATGATATCTATTGCAAGCTCCTCAGGGAAGTTCACATTAAGCTTCAGCAACCGATCCACATACCTTTGCATTTTCTGCATGTGGCTCGTGACGGATTCCCCGTCCTTCATCATGGTTGTTATGATAGAGCATATGATTTCATACCTCTCTTGTCGTGCACTTTGATGGTATCTTTCCATCAGATCTTGGTGCATTTCAAAAGGGTAGAAGTCCTCATAGGACTTTTGGAGTTCCGCTGTCATGGTGGCCAACATGATGCATGCCACTTTTGTAGCATCCCTTTCATGTGCCCGGAAGTCAGCGATCTCCTGGGGAGTTGCAGTGGTCTCATCAATCTCCTTAAGCTCCTTGTCAAGGACATATTCTTTGTCCTCGTAGCGGGTAATCATCCTGATGTTTCTGATCCATTCATTGAAGTTGGATCCATCAAAAATGACTTTCCCACACAAGTTCATAAGGGTAAAGGAGCCATTAGGATTAGAGCCAGAAGCAGCATTGTTTGAAGACATCTGAAAGAAGAGAACAATATTAGTTTAGATATTAAGAGAGTCCTTAATAAAACACCCAAATGTAATATTAAGGCTAGGATCCAATCACAATATATTATAACTTAGAAGAGGTATGCCGTAATCCAAGCTATAACATATTTGAAAGGTAGGCGAATGACGATTCACCAATTTCCACCATGAAAAACGAAATATAGATATTAGGTTTTTAATTGGTTCTTAGAAATTCCTAGATTCTTATGAGATTCAATGAACTTTTCAAAGGCATGTTTCAATCTCGAGTGTGCCCTCCAAGTTTTGTGACTGGGATACCGAGGATCACAAAATGAGGTGTGAAGTAACCATGCAAATCACTTGGTACACTCAATGTTTATTACTCAATCGATGTGCCGGTTAACCACACGAGCTCCACTGACCTATAATAAACTTTAACTCACCCTTTACTTACCTTGTTAAGTCCAAGTTAGTGTGCCGGTTAACCACACGAGCTCCACTAACGACTTAAACAAAGTGTAAAGTGTAATTTCATGGATTAGCACCTTATTCACATTTTCCTAAAGTAACTAAGATTGGGAATTTAATAAAAGCATTTAGTTACTTTATAATATTCATCATACTTTTAATGAGAATTTATAAGCCCTTGTCCTACCCGTTCGGCTAACGACCCTCCACCGATCAAGGAAGCGGTGGGTGAGAGTGGACACCCATTAAGTTGCCATTTTATAGGCAACAACCTTATACCCCCCTTATAGACCGGCTTCGTGAATGAGGCGTACTAGCGGTAAGACGACTTGATCTTATACATATATATATTAGTAACTTATAATATTATAAAGTATAAGGGTTGAATTTTAACTTTTAAAATTCTAAGGGTTGGAACTAAAGTTTTAATCAAGACTTTATTTGTTCCAAAACTTGAGGGCAAGTTTTGTAAACTTCCAAAACTTTTCATTTCTTATAACTTATGAATTAATTGAGTAATAAAAATGAAGACTCTTCATTTTTATAACTCTTGTGTTCTTTTAATGGCTTTAATAAAAGTGAGATTTTTGGTTTTCCATAACTTGAGAACAAGTTATGGACTCCATTAAAACACATTATGATCATGAATTAAACTACCATGAAGGTTACAAACAATTCCTATGATCATCTAATCTTCATAAGTTCAAGAACATGAATATGAACACTTTCAAGAATCAAAAATTACACTTAAAAAAACTTGTAATTTTGATAATTGCCATTGTAAATGGATTAGCATAAACATTACACCATCTAAAACAAGTTTTAAAACACCAAAACAGTTTAGGGTAATGTTTCTAGTCCATTTCCAACAACAAATGTCGAAATTCTGAAAACTGCAGCCTCTACTCGTCGAGTGCAAGAACAGACTCGACGAGTAACTTGCACAAAAAAAAACAACAAACAAACCTAGGCTCTGATACCACTGATGGGATTTGAGCATTCTAACACTTCCTAAGTGTACATGCAACCCTAATAACCTTGGATCTATGTTTGTCTAATTATCATGCAAAGTTGAATTCCAAGGTTATATTCCTATCTAGCATACATGGGGAACATTTTTAACTTGAATGAAAGATAGAATAACTTACCTTGTTGTTGATTATGATCCTTAAAACCTTGTGAGCCTAGCACCCCAAGTGTGATGCCTCAAATGCTTCACACAACACCAAATGCAAAGGAGTAAACTTTGAGAGAATCTTACACTTACAAAATCGGCTCTAGCCCTCTTGTTTCTTAGTGTCGCCGATTTTGGGGAGAACACCTTTGTTTATATAGTGTGTTGCATTAGGTAAACCCTAATGTAACATGACTCTTCATTTCATGATCCATGGGTTAACTCCATGGAGCATCCATGGAGCATCCTATGGGTGGAACCCAACTTGATAATCCATGGAGCCTCTTAGCCCATTATATAAGATATGGAAGATTTACATAATCTACCCATATATTTAATTAGTTATCTTTTGATCACTTAATTAATTCTTGATCAAACTAACTAAATAATATTATTAATATATTAGAACTTATAATATATTAATAAACCATAAGTGTTATTTCTCTCATTTTAGTTTATCCAATTGCATGGTGTCATGCAACCCAAATGGACCATGTCGTGTCGGGTCAAGTACATACCAGAAATAGTTATGGACTTAGACACCTTATCCAACAGCAACATCCTCCCCCTCATGATTTTTGCATTTTGTGATCTCTATTACGCTGATATTTTGTGATAGTTGTAATTTGGATGTTTTTGATACATGTGATGTTTGGAATGATGAATTGAAAAATGAAATTTTTACTTATGGATTTTGGGTCATTACACCCCCTTGGAGTTTTCTCTCAATTTCCATAGAGATTTGTAGGTTGAAAGTCTAATTGTTGAGTCTTTAATTAAATCCCTTCACACCCGTAGCTTAAAGTTAACTTTTCTTCTCATTGTCTACTCTATTCCATTATATAGGGTTTACGAGATACTCCTAATTCGATTTTCCACGTTTAACCTTTGAATTTGTTGGGTTTATCATTCATCTCCTTCCTTGGTCATTCTCCAAACAAAAAATTTCATCATAGATGTTTGTTTTGTAGTTTTTATGGAGATTTTGAGGTTTTATAACCCTAGGCTTCCATAAATCCGAATTTACACCATTGAGATAATGTTTTGTCCATGATTTTGTAATAGTAACATGTGGTGAATCGTCATTGGGTCAACATTTCATCATAGAAGTTCTTATTCCATTTCAATAAATGATTTAGGTGATTTTGAAACCCTAAAAACCATGTTTAAGTTGTACACATGCTTTAATGAGTTGCACATTAGTTTTGGAACTTGTTAATGATTGCAAATCTAGGTTATTAATGGTAATTAGTGATTCATATTTGATACGTGTTATGATTCCTTAGTTTTCCTTTGAAGTTGTTAATGGAATTAACAATTCCAGTGGTGAATCACCATTGGAATTGAATGGGGGATTTAGAAACAATGTTGATTTTCAAAACATGGAAATAATTTTGATAAATGTAATAAAACGTGTTAGAATATAGTGCTCTTTAAGATTAGCAATTGAAGTTAATGATATAATTGAACTCACAACTTCACTAGAGAATTAGAAGCAACAAAACAACATTATTTGTGTGGGAATCATAACTTGCATTAGAAACATAGATTAATATGATGAATTAAACCATGAATATAATGGGTTAAATGATATCAAAGGTTGTTATTAAGAGGTAATAATACATATTTAGTGTATACTTTGTCATTGATAGAGTTTGGGATGGTTTGGGTGCAACATAGTCAAAGTATATTGTTAAAATGGAAAAACATGCATGTTAGCATCTTAGTGGGCATCTAAGACACCATGTAGGATGTCCTAGCGTTGTAGTTGGCGTCTCAGATGGTAGCACTTGCATTATTTTTCTCCAAACTTGTTTTATTCATAACCTTTGCATCCGATATCCAAATCATCCCCATTTCCGCCTACGTTCATGTTTTAATATATGAAAGGTTTTGAAAATTTTAGTTTTAGTATTAAGAGCTTAATAAGTGAATTAACGATCTATATAGTAAAAACTTGACACATCTTATGATGATCTTAGGTTATATTTGAATTCTCAAGTATTCTCCATGAAGAAGGAAAGTATTAGAAGTTTAGCGTCTGGATAGATGTGCTTATTCTTTTCTAGCTTTCTATGTTTGTACCATTGGCACTATATTTGCATTCATGAAATTATTTTTGTGATATCTATTATTTTTAAGAAAATATATTCATAGTTTGAAATATATTTGGAGCATTATACTTGTTACATACATGCTAGGATGGGTTGACTTGAGTGACCACAAATCCTTGAGATCCTTATTTCTTGAGGATACTCTACTAGAGGGTTGTGAGTAAATTTATAAATAATCTTCATGTGTACAAGTAGAAACTAGCTACGCCATGTGTGTGCTAGGGTTGATGGTTCCCTAGTCCTAGTTTGGATCTTAGGTAAAAGTCAGGTAGTAGTTCACCACTTGTGAGTCCAAGGCTTGTGAAAAAGTTAGATAGTAGTTTACCATTCGTGAATCTTAAGTTAAACTATCAATTTTGGTGATTTAGACCTTTTGAGAGTGAAAAGGATTGGGAATAGTTGCATGCATTGCATATTATTGTGTTTTATTCCTAAATCATCCTTATTGTTACTTTTAGGACAAAATTTGGAAGTAGTCCACGAGTCTATATACGTTCATTTTTTGTTTTGGGACAAAATTTGAAGAGTAAGGTTTGTGCACACCATTGATGAGTCCTTAGATTCTTTGGGTTGGTTAATGAGTGAATACTCTTTATGCTTTGGTTATAGAATGATTAAACATTTATTTGAGTTTATGGGTTGATAGACCCTTTTGGATTTCGGCTATGGATTATGAATATTTTATTTGGAATCGTGGGTTATTAAGCCCCTTTGTTTTGAAATTAAGGAATACTAATTCTATTTGTGTAAATTGTGGGTTAGTAACCCTTGATATTGGATTTGGTTGATAAATTATTTGGGTATAAATTTTGAGTTATTAAACTCTTAGGTTTGGTTCATGGATTTTATAACCTTCTTTTTGTTTTGTAATGTGGGATTATATACCCTTTACCTTTAGCTATTTGAGTCTTAGTATTCTACCTTTATATTTTTAGTACATATGGTATTAATTGAATTTATATTGAATTTTATGGGGTTGGTCTCAAGTATCATGATTGTCATCATCATTACTTTAAATGAGTTAACCTCGGATATTCCCACTAGGCAATTTCAACGCCTAACTTAACTTCTGCTATGGTTGAAGATTTAGGAGTTTCTTAGAAGGTAACGAGGATATTTTGAAAGCTTTGGTTTGTGAGGCCGCATTTGAACTTGTGATGATTATTAAATTGATTACCATCTAATCACTTCACGCTATTAACCAAAACTTTGAATTTTGGTATGCCGGGACTTAATTCTGCTCAAAAATATTTTAAAGTATTTTCAAAACTTGGTTTAAACCATGAGATTGTATGTTTTTCCCGCAATTAAAACTCTAAATTTGAATTATTAAAAATGAAACAACTTTTAAAAGGTGTTCTAAAACTCCCCTAATGATCGATGTTTCAACTAACTACCCACTCCCCCCCTCCTTTTTTTAACCAACAATGACTTTTTCCTAGTTTATCCATGCCATTATGTGTTACGCTAAATCATCTCCGCAAAATCTCATTCTAAGAGTTTCCAATATCTTCAAAACCTCGACCGTGACTTTAAAAACAGACATGTAGTAAATCGTTAAACTTCCCAAGACCGCCTTTAGTAAGGTCAATCTTCCTCCAATTGGATAAAGTTATAGCTTTCTAAGATAAAAGCTTGATTAAGAACCAATAAACAACACTCTTCCAAGGGGTAATCCAATTCATATTCTTTCCCACATGCAAACCATGATAAACAAAATGGACCCGAAGAACCGCGCAACCAATAAAACAAAAACTTCACCCAGGTCCAATTAGTTGATTTTTAAATTAATTAATTTTCAGACATGAAACCAGAAAAAATACATGTAACATCTTAACAATGCGTCGATCATTTTCCAACACTCAATCACAAAGCAAAATGACATCATTTGCACAGAGGAAATGTGAGATCTCCAACATGAAATCCCTTCATAGCTAAAATAAAAAGGAACCGAGATAAAAGGCCCCCCTCTTTTACCGGAGCATCATCACTATCTACTAGATATACATGTACAACAATTGAGACTTTCCAAATAACATTTTTAAGTGTTCCATGTCATTCTTATCGACAATCTTTATAGCATATTGCAACGTAGGATGTCGAAGACAAGCCGATATTAGGTATGCCTTCGAGCGTTATCTTCAAATTTACCAAATATAATATATGACTGAAATTTTGCATTGTAGCTCTTAACAAAAAGGCTAAGATATTGAGTTTTATCATTTAATGATTATCATGAACCACCAATACAAACAACAAACAAAATACTTAGTTGAGTTTGAAGTTTGTTTTTTTTTTCTTAAAGAAATGATATCAGACAATTTTTTTGTTGATTTTATAATGTTTTAAAAGTATAACTTTAAAAAATCCATGGATTCTTTTTCTTAAATTTGTTGTACGGATGTTAGATGCCAATTTTTACGGCACGAATGACTATAAAAAAGGGATTGACTAAACAAACTCATCATTTTACCATATAGACATTCTATTAGTTTTTTGCAGTATTTTTGTCAGAAAACTGCATTTTCGTTGCTTTTGCAGGTGTCATTTGCAAAAATCGTAAATGTCATCCGACAAAAAGGATTTCACAAGTAATTTAGACTATTTGTGATAGCTTATTTTATTTCCTTATTTTTATTAGTTTATTTTAGATTTTTAGATCTTTTTATCATTATTGCATTGTATTTTATTTATTTTTCTTTAGTATGGATCGTACCGGGTGTTTTTTATGTTGCATGAGGAATTTTGCAGGGTTTTGGAGCTTATCGCGATTGTGGATTAGAGTGAAGACGGACTTGTGGGCTCTCGAGGCGCTATTGGGCTTGGCGGATCCACCAAAGAAGATTTGGGCTTAAAAAGATAAAGGCTTGGATGAAGTGGGCTTGTGAAGATGGATCATGGATAATTAATTTTGGGTTTGGAGCATCCACATTTGAAGCTAAAAGATGATTGGTTGATTTGAATCACATGGATATGGAGGGGACCAAAGGAATCTTTGGTAGTGGAAGGGTGGAGTGGTGGAATGAAGGACCAATAGCATTACAGCAACATTTGCGCGGGTGAAATTTTCGTCGCGCGGGTACCCGCGCAACTGCCCAGTTTGGGCATTTTGGTCTTTTGGCTTGCCATTACCTTGGGGAATCAGACCTAGCAGCCATAACTTCGATTTTACACCATTGGAGACCTGCAAGAGGCGATTTTGGAGCTAGAAACCCATTTCCTTTCATCTTTCCAAGTCTTAGGTAGTTTCTTTATGCAATTAGATTTTTGTGATTGTTATTCTATTGCCATGAGTGGCTAAACTCTCTATATTGGTTAACTTTGGTTAAAACCTTTGAATGTTTGTGGGTTTTTGAAGGATTCATGCTAGATTATCAATTATCTTATGTTTATGGTTCTAGATCATATTTCTTATGCTTGTTTAATGCTTTGATCATGAGCTTGGCACTTGAATGTGCTATTGTTAGTTTATTTCTTTGGTTTTGCATTGAATCATTGAATTAACTTAGAACAAGGGCTTTATGATGGTAAAAATCATCTCTAGTTTATGAATCATAGCTCCTTTATGGATGTGTAAGCATTGACATCCTCTAGGAATTGGGGATTCCTTCTTTCTTAAGGCTAATTAACTTCTTGGGTCCAATTGCTTCAATTAAACCCTTGATCTTGATTAAGAAGGTGTGTTGTGGGCTTCCCCAACCTCCATACTACCTAAGAGGAATCGTGGCATATCATGTTTCATGATTGCTATAACCAATTTGGGATGAATGATAAGCTTCATGTTGGATCCTAATGATAAGCACACAAATGTTCATTGTGTTGAATTGCCTTGGTTAACCAATTGTTCCCAACATTTGAGGATCTCACTATCCTGCTTAATTGCAAGTTTTTAGTTATTCAAGTCTTTTAGTTTTCAAGCAATCATAACACCCCCCCCCCTTTTTAGTTTAATTGTAGTTAGTTAGTTTATTTACAATAGTTCTTTTAGATTGCATTGGTGATTGAATACAACCATTTCCCCGAGGATCGATACCCCTTTTTACCATTATATTACGTTTTATTTGCAAACAAATGGTGTAATTTGCTTGGTGGACTTGACATCCCACCAATTTGCATATTTGCAGAGGTCATGTGAAAAATCATCATATTCAAATGAAAACCTCTTAGTTTTCCTCGATTTCACAGATAGCTACACAATTTTGTAAATACTATTTTATTTTCGCAAATTACATTTATGAAATTAACAATTTCGCACCGTAAAATTTATTTCTGTTTCAGTTTTTTATTGAATATTGAAAAGTCATATATAAAATTAGTCTGATTATCTTTTAAAGATATAATGGTATATTTTTAATTGGCCACTAACCTTATACGATTGGAACAAAGGTCGACGAAAACATACATGTGGCGATATATTAATGGTTTATCTCACTTTACATTTCTTGCAGTTTTATACAAGGGAGCTGATTTTTCCACGATTTCTTTTAATCTATCCACTGAAAATTTAATCTAATGACAATAATGCCCCTCATTTAAATAAAAAGATATTGCACCAGATGTCCATAAAAATCGCAGGGATTTGTTTCCAATTTACATGATGTTCGTTCTTTCTTCGACGCTTCAATCTTCAGCCGTCGTTTCTTCCTCCGTGGGTGTTGCAAGATTCAAATTAATGGAAAGTGGTCTCTGATTCCACGATTCATTGTAGAAAGAAAAGACACTTTAATACTTCCATATACCCTAGTTTAACGGCGTCTTTCAGTTATGGGTTTTTGCTAATAGAAAGAAAATTGTATAGATTTATCCCTATTGTGATCGTTGTTGGGACGATGTATCTATGTGTTGACCATATCGAACTGATTCGTACCATTTTTTAGTAACAATGTTGAACCGAAACCGAACCCATAAACTTGAAATAAGGATTGGTATTGGGACCGGATCGGGATCGGGTTTACCAGTACCAGCACCGCCTAGAACCGGTTTTACGAGCACATCTTGGTAGATCATATACTACAAACGTTTTGCCCAGATAATTGTTAGCCCACATGGTATGTTACGAAGACATGCAATCATAAAATTTAAACTCATGTGTTCTTAAACATGCATCATAAACTATGTATATGTAAAGTGTAATCATGTTAAACGATGTAAATGTATACACAGAAGAATGATTTTTGAATTTAAAAATTTACAAGTTAAACAATTTAAAAACTAAATTTTGTAAAGTATGTTATATGTATATGTAAACATGTTATACGATTTGGACTAAAATATATAAACTACAAATTTCTTACAATTTAAACGAGTAAAACTAAAGCACCATGCATTCATCAACACCATTACTAGATTTCACGTAAAACAGATGTATGTTTCATCAACATACAAAGAAAAACATATTTGATGAGTTGGGTTCATGGCTAGATTTTTAAGTAAACAGCAACAACAGTCGTCCACGACTTGGAGATTATAAAAAGCAGCAAGGAAACACTCAAGAAGTGACAACAGGGACGGATATGTATTCGTCAAATAAAATGAGTTTGGCATAATTGCCGATATATAAAAAATTTGGAAACCCTATGTATTTTTCAAAACAAAGATTAGGATTTCTTTTATAGGGTATAATTGTCAATCTATAATATTTTCCGTGGAAACATCAAATATTTATGTGGATTGATCAGCACCCTTTATACAATCCATATAAATCTAAATCTTAATTTTGCTATATATAACTTTACAGACACGTGCCATGAATGACGTTTCTCACTTCTCTTCCCATTCTTGTGTAGATTTCATGTATGCATTAAAATCCTCCGTAATAAATCAAAATTTTTTTGTCACATGTCATTTTCTCCTTCATTTAGACACATGACATTTTCTAGAATTTTTTAATATTCTATTTTCCACTTGTCGTTTTATTGTATTTTTCATTTTGTTAAATTAAAATTCCACATTCAATATGTAAGATAATATATATGTAAGGTATTTATTAGAAGGGGTTTATATTTGTAATGTATTCAATGTATTAAGGCCTCATTAATTTTAATAATGCAAAATTTTTCTCATTTTTCTTATAAATTCAAACTTTTCAAACTGTTAAAATATTATTTTTATTTATTTTTTTAAATAAATTCATGTAATACATGAGTCTCACACCTAGTACATAGTATATTGACACAAAAACTCTTAAAAAAATCACTCTTAAAGGGGAAGTTAACAATGTTTTTAATAGCACGTTTTTCTATTCACGCATAGAAAAAAGAGATAAACAAAAATAGTTTGTGAATGATGACATTTTTGCATATTTTGTGAATGTATTGGTAATTATATGAAAACAATATTGGGTTTTAATTAAGTTTAACTCCTAATTGATTATTTGTTTGCCACATGTTGTTTGTCTATCTGTAGTTGGTGTTAGTTTTTATGGGCTCGAAATATAGATATGGAATATGTATAGATTCATTGAATAATTGTTAGTTGACCTTAAGAATTATAAAATTATTTACAAAGATAATTATAGTACAATCTGACAACCAAATACATATATATTGAATTTTCGATGAAAAAAAAGTATCAGTTAATTACAACTTTAATTTAAAGAACATAATAATATTCAAACTACCGACAACCAAGTACATATTATATTGAAGTCTCGTAACGTTGTAATTGGTTTGGTTCTGATTAAACAGCTTTGATTGATTCCCTTAAAAAAAACAAGTTTGACATATGTTCACCAAATTAAATCATAGTTTAATAAAATAAATTGAAGTTTGTATGTAATTAATGGCACCCTTCTAAAGATCTATGTGCAAGTAGAATTATACTTTGGAAAAACATAATTTCTTATAAAATTGGAAAGTCCTAAATAATTTAAATATTTTTAAACCAAAGAACTTATAGTCTAACGACATCAAGAGTTAGAAGGAAAAAACGGCCTTCAAACAAAGGTTGAGGTTCAAGTCTCGCTAGAAAAAACGAGACAAAAGAAGTAGATTTAGGAGTATAATGGAAGTGTGTAGTCGTTGTAAAAAAATTAAACATTATTAAACCTTAAAATGTTCATCAAACATAGGATGATATCTATTCAAGTAACAAACCATATGTAAAATGTAGTGTAACAAATTCCAAAGGCAAAGATTTCATATAGGTCTCTAACATGTTTCTTTTATTGGAAACTGGGTTATATTCCCACCTTGGACTCCGAAACGAAGTTGAGTTATGGATCTAATTCAAAAATAGTTTGTGGGTTTATGTGCTTTTACATCATTACATGATAGGTTCGTTTTGATATGTCATACACTTCAAATGAATTCTATGTAAATAAGATATTGATTATTAAAATGTTGTATTTCAAATAGATATTGAGAGATATGAAGACTTGTCTCATATATGAAGAGTTTGAAAGTTTGAACTACTTTATATGTGGCAATATTAGATTTAGGTTTGAATGAAGTAAACCAACCCAACTTCTAGTAGCATTATTAGATCAAAGTTTCAATAAAACGACCCAACTCACACAACATCTAACTTTTTACTATATGGATAGACTTTATTATAAAGATTTATGTCAATAATAATGACCCTTTTGTAACATATCCAATTTTTTTTAATGACTTTTATGACCATTATGTTTATATATATATATATATATATATATATATATATATATATATATATATATATATATATATATATATATATATATATATGGGACAATTCAAATGAAGACGATAAATAAAATGAATACACTACTTTTATGAGATTATTCTGCTATAAATTTTATATGGGTTGTATTGTATCAATTCTAATGTGAATATTAGTATATGATTATTCATATATTGATTGCGGAATAAAAATAATAGCAAAAGAATAATATAAAAGTAGTGTCTTTACGTATTCATTTTATTTAACGTCTTCATTTGAACCTATTTGTAACACCCGATCTTGGAGGTATTACTTTTACTATTATTTTATTTTAAAGCTTAAATTCAAGAATTCTTATCCTACGCAGGACGTAAGGTAGTCGCCTATGTTGAGCGCATGAGGGAATATGGATGCGAGGTTTAAATGATCTATGCAGGGCGTTGATAAGGCTACACAGGATGTATCAACTCAGAACCAAAACCCTAATTCTTGGGATTGTGAGCCCTATTTAAGGGCTCTAACCCCTTGAGGCCTTTCCATTCTTAGTCTCCACCCTCCCAAACGACCTCCTTAGAAACTCTAATCCCCATTTGTGAGTTTTGAGACTTTGGAGTGTTATATGTTCACCTTTGAAGGAAGAAGAGCATTGTGGAACCAGTTAGGAGCTCAAATTAGTATAGATCCGAGATTTGCATCTACTCATCCATATCTAGAAGGTATAAAGTTCCTACCTTGATGTTGTTTTTATGTTAGATCTAGTTATACTTGAGAATTTCGTGCTTTTGTACACATAACCATGGTTTTTATGAGTATGAGCTACTCTACACCTTTGGAGCACCATTTTTAGACGTTTTTAGGGTGATTAAGTCATAAAAATGAGAGCCTGGTCACTCTCATCCATCTACGCACGTGTTCATGAGCAAGGACAACTTTATGGACCTAGGTTTTAATTGTGCGCTCTTTGTGACCATGCAAATGGATAAAGTTAGAGTCTTTATCCATTAAGACATTTATATGGTTTATATATGAAAACAAGAAGAGCTGATTATTTATTTTAAGGACATAATAATTAAGTTAGTCATCAGGTGTCTACGCGGGGAGTAAGTTTCCTTACGATGGGCGTAGCCCTGATTTTTATCGTTTTGACACCTTAAGCTCTATGTTGGGCGTAGAGCTGCTACGCTAAGCGTAGATTGGCTGAACTTGACCATTGGCTTTTGACCGTTGACCGTTGACTTTGACCAAGTTTGACGCTAGGTCAAATTGATTATTCTGAGCTGTAGATTGAGACTTGGTCTCTGATTGTTGTATATGTGATCTGTAGAGTCGGTTATCGGATCAATAATCATTACTGCTATCTTCTATACTTTGAGGTGAGTTTCTTACTATACTCGTGGGTCGAAGGCACTAATGTCGGCCCACTAGATTTTGTTATGTACCCTTGTGTATACGATGATGTTATGCTATAGTGATCTGTTAGATTGGTAGATTTGTATGATTACCCATATTGCTGGTTATTGTTTATCTGTTTGCATATGTCGACATAGTGTAGTTGGGTTGAGGCGGTACTGCTTTTTGCTGTAAGCCAATAAACCCGGGAGCAATCCAGTCATAAGCTGAGGGCCGGAAGGGCAATCCAGTCTTATGCTGTGGCTCGGGAGCAAGCCAGTCATGAGTTGAGGGTCGAGAGTGGGTAGTCCAGTCTTATGCTGTGGGCTCGTGGGCAATCCAGTCTGATGTTGTGGGCCTAGTGTGCATACATTGTATATGTATTGCGGTGTGGGGTATGTATATGTATTGCAGTGTGGGGTATGCTGTTGATCGGGGCAAGACGAAAACGTGATCGTACACATCCTATTATTTATGTCTTGAGTTATTGATTTGATACTTGATTTTCTGGGATATGATTTGAAAACACTAGTTGTTTATTTATAGTTTACCGTGAAAATGTTTTATAAAAATGAAAATTTTTATATCATGGTTTTAGAAATGTTACACTATTCCTATATATATATATATATATATATATATATATATATATATATATATATATATATATATATATATATATATATATATATAATGTCATTGGAAGAAGAATCAAAGAAAAAACAATACAATACACGTACTTCTAGACAACAAGCAATAACATTGTGATCATGGGTTGAAAGTTCTTCAACATCATGAAAGAACACGATAAATTCCCGACATGAAATGATCCAAGGTAAATTTGAAGGGTTTTTTTTTTCATACGTTTGATAGTCTTTAAGAACCGTTTAACTGTTGTATTTTAGGAGATATACATCCAATATTAAAGGAAAAAATTATTTTTAAGTAAAATATGTTTACACATGCCTCATTCAAACTTGTTCTCGAGAGTCAAGATACAAATCAAATTCAAGTTGTAGTGTTCAATTATGGATGTTTTGAGTTATATGATTCGGACGGTTTATATTTAATATATTTTCTAACAATCTTTAACCCAAGATGTAATGTATGTCAATGACATACACCCAACCGAACTCCAAATCTCTACTATACGGAAGTGTCATTTCCCACTTAATTAAGAGACTCGATGACATTTTTTGGACCCACCAAGTAATGGCCGAGATAAAATATATTCACTTAAATGTTGGTTGTTTATTTGTAATTCCACTGTACCGGTCGTTTTATGATTGGCTATTTTGGTGATAATAGATTATTTTAGCTAAAAAAAGAACAGAAACTTATAGCAACTATTTTGTGAACATGAGGTGTTGTCGAGTTGCTAAAAAAAACAAATAATTTCACTTTGTTATGATTAAAAGGGATTTTAACTTTTTTTTAGATAAAGTTACTTATTTATATAAGTGATTTTGATATTACATTAATCAATTTTGTTGCGTAACTTATACGGTGAGTAATTTGTTTTGACAATAAATTGACAAAGAAACTTTGATACATAAATATCAAAGTTTAAATCGGTAGTTGTTATGTTAGGAGTAAATGATTTGTATTTATATATTCGCCACAAGTAAATAATTCAACAAAACTTCCTCGTTATAAGAGTAAGTAAATAATTCAACAAAATTTTATCGTTATAGGAGTAGACTAGGTGTTGGAAGGTGGGTAGATTCACATATGTCTCAAGCTGAGTGGTATACATTGCACCAGAGGATCCGTGGTATATGTGGCAACGGACCACGACCGTGCACACCATCCCAACCGGTCGTGGTTCGTCCATTTCGTGTTCCCTCGTGTTCCCGACGACGAATGTAAACAACCAATCAATTTTTTTTATTTCTTGACCGTTTTTTCAAGTTTTTCATTTTTTTTACAAACTCAATACCTATAAATAAAACCCTTTTTTCATCAAATTTTACACATCATTCTCTAAACAAAAAAAAAAAAAAAAAACTTTAAATTTTGACTCAGATGATGACAGAGAATTCATCTTGACTTTCTTCAACGTTGTGCACGGTGGCGAGTCTAGAATAGAAACCCAAGTGGTTCACCAAATAGGGTCGGTTCAAGAAAAAAATCGGGTTTACTTAGAAAAATAACCAATTCAACACGTATAAAAACTAATGGTGAGAGGACCGAGCCTAAACCGATAAACCTTAATTTTCTTTTTACTAAATTCAACTTAAATTTAAAATAAACCGATTTGTTAATTATTATTCACACATCTAATAGTCAGTAATAAAAAATGTGTGAGTAAAGGTTTTTCTTTAAAGAAAAAATGATATGAAAATGTATTTAAAAGTAAATAAAAAGTAAAAATGAAATTAACAAAATGGATATAAATTAACGATCAAATTGGAGATGATGTATCCGCGGGTTCCCCAAAGCAGCAAAAGTCAATAAATAGGATATATGTTTATTTTTATTATAACTCAAAATATAAAATCAAAAATAATAATAATATATATAATGTAATAAAAGAGAGTCCATTATCCTTAATGGAATTGGGAACTAAAGTAGAAAAAACCTATTGTTCCTAAAATAATTTGAATCGTCGTTCCATTGCTTCACCTCTGTTTCAACAATTGAGTTTTTTTTTTTTTTTTTTTTACCAACCCAAAATCTCTTTCTCTCTTTTCTTTCATTTTCTTTATAAGGTAGGTCCTCAGAAAACCTTTACGTGGTTTCTCAATGTCTTGGTATAGAATTTCTATTACTATTTATAAAATTAGGTGGGTCATGTGACCCATCTTAGGAATGCATAAACTCGCCACTGGTTGTGCAACACCTTCACGATTAAGAAAGTTTGAATGTTGCTCGTACAAGAGCGGTCATCAATCATGATCGCCAAGCCGCACACGACTTATTGGTACGTGATTACTTTGCTGATAATTGTCTTTACAATGACGACTCGTTCGAATGTCGTTTCCATCTAAATAAGGCTATATTTTTACGTATTAGTAATGTTTTAGAAGCCCGTTATGATTTCTTCAAACAAAAACCTGATGCTAGAGGAATAATGAGTTTTAGTAGTATACAAAAGTGTGCGGCTGCGCTTAGGTATTTGGGAGACGATATAGTATTTGATGCATCCGAGGAATACTTGAAAGTATCCGAGAGGACCATAATTGATTGTGTAGATTGGTTTTGTGCATGTGTGTATGATGTTTTTCACCAACAATATTTGTGTAACCCTACTCCATGTGATATTGAGAGATTATATTCGACTCATGAAGAGAGACATGGATTTCCAGGTATGCTTGGCAGTCTAGATTGTACGCATGTGGCTTGGGAAAAATATCCAACTGCATGGCGTGGTCAATTCACTCGAGGAGATATAGGTGGACCAAGTATAATCCTAGAAGCTGTTGCATCTCAGGATTTGTGGATTTGACATTCGTTTTTTGGAGCCGTAGGGTCTAACAATGACATTAACGTTGGTCAGTCTCCCATTTTCAACGACATTTGGATCGACAAAGCACCTGATATGTCGTTCACGGTGAACGAACATTCGTACAAATACAATTACTACCTTTGTGTTGGGATATACCCAGATTATTCTACACTTATGAAGGCATACTCTGTTCCTAGAAGTGAAACGACAAAGTTGTCCCAAAAAAGCAGGAATCAACGAGAAAAGATATCGAGAGGGCATTTGGAGTCCTCAAGCAAACATGACATGTAGTGAAATACACTACACGACTTTGGGATAAGGATATGATTAAACGAACGGTTCAAGCATGTATTATAATGCATAATATGATTAAAGATCAAGGTCGAGCGATTTGCACGTATGGCCGGGATAACATAGTCATCCTAATTGAAGAGTTTACACCCAGAACGACTGGATTTTTAGCACGAGTTGTTGAAATTCATAACAGTGAAACGTGTTTCAATCTTTGAGAAGATGTAGATCATTTGTACCAACTCAACATGAACGAATATTAATTTTTTTATGGTTTTTTTTAATTCTAGTTTTTTAAGTAAATGTGTTTTTTAAATTAATGTAATGTTTCTTTATTGAATGAAAAACTAATTAAAAAAATTTATATGTTTTTTTTTTGTATTTAAAAATTGTATTTTTATTGTATTTTTTAATTAAAAAAATAAAAAAAATGATGTAGAATGAAATTGTAATGGTGGGTATCGCATAGATTTAGTGGTAGTTAGTTATGAAGATATGACACCCACCATTATAGAGGTTAGTGATGAGTATAACGTGGGGTAACTATCCTAATAAAGTGGGGTAACTATCCTAGGAAGCGAAAGATCATCATTGCAGTCTTCTTTTGTTCACTTTGAAATATTTAGGCGGCGAGAAACAACAAGGTGTTTGAAAATGTCAAAACTACCCGTGCAAGAATTACAGATAACATTATTTCCTCATCGTATATGTGGTCGTATATGTGGTGTAACTATAGGAGTAGACTAATTGTTGGAAAGTTGATAGATTGATGTATATTTCCTCTTACTCGTCTAAATTGTACCTGAAAAACCTTCTTGTTTCTGACTGCATTTTAGCTTCTTAATCGTAGGTTTTTTTCGTATTTTTATATATTTTATTTCGCCATTAAAAAAAACAAAACGAAACTTTCAATTCTCGCCTATTCTGTTAAAACTTATATTAAAAAAATAAACAGAATTATAGCACATGGAAGACTTTTTTGAGATTGTAGTCGGCGGACGTTTGTGGATGTTTGCGACAGATGCATGATTTATAATTGTCATTTTCATGACTTTCCAAAAATAATTAAACACATTTTCCAAAAAAGATTTATAATTGTCTGATTTTTGACTTAGCGTGTTTCTTGATGCATTTCCTCATCTTTCCTAAATTCTATTTTAAAATTCTAAGGCAAATTGTACCTAAGTTATTATTATTGTTTTTTTCATCTTTAGTTTTCTTGTTTAAACACTTAAAGATAAAGTGTTATTAAACTTCCGTTTAAATGTTATTGTAAGGGCACATGGCATACAATGTGTTTGTAGTGGTGGACCCAGCTAGAAGTCGGTCGGGGGAGGGGGCGACAATGAGAGGTGAAAAAAACTGACACGATATAAAATCCGATACAAAATAAACGAGTTTGGCTAAAATATTTCAACCTGTTTAATTAAACAGGTTGACACAACACGACACGAAAATTAAACGAGTAAGGTTAGCCGGTTAGGGGTGAAAAATGCAACTCGAATATGACTAAAAAATGATCCGTTTATTTATATGTATGTTTTTTGATCTCTTTAAATAAACTAGAAAAATCCAAAACCAATACCATAAGTAAAAGAAAATCTTTGGGTTAAGTCATTTTCTAATATGGAAACAACTTTTTCCTCTTGTCATGACTTCATTTTCAGTTTTTCTGTTATTTCCCAAACTACATAGTTCCCTCGAACACCCCTCCTCCTCAAGATCCCGCCCTCCGCCTCTCAGTTCTTACACTTTCCATTTTGGCCCTCTAAACTTACCACAAATTTAGTCATTTCATCTCCCAACTATTACTTTTTCATTTCCACCTACGCAACTCATACTCTTTCAACATGTTTAGTGTTTCAACCTCACATGTCACGATGCATTTCAAGGTATACCCTTAACCCGAAACTCGTCATGAACTCGACATGAAAATAAACGGGTAGTCACGACACGACACGTTAATTAAACAGGCCGGGTTAGGGTTGAGCTCTATCAACCCGTTTACTGTTTTGACATAACGTAAACCGGACATGACACAACATGTTTGTCATGTCTACCCCTAACTGTTAAGAATTTTTTACATGGCAATATGATTGAATTTGGAAAATGATTATATTCATAAAAAACCAAGTTCACGGTTATAAATAATTGTTTCTAATTTCATTCGGGCTTTTGAACATCAAGAATCAAAAAGCATCGGTCGATCATTAATGGAAACAATAAATACTTTTCCATCAACGCGTGGTAGTGATGTTCAAGTTATTTCTCTTTAAGATTTCAATTCATATTTGTTAAAAAAAAAGTCTGAAACTTTGTAGGAATATGAGTTATAAAAAAGGTCTATTTATCTTGTTACTATAGAAAATTATTTACGATATTGGTTTCTTGTAGTCTGACAATATAAAAAGGAGACATTATAACGTCGTTTCACCCATACATGAAAAATCTTAGGACCATTTATGTTAATATCTCTAGTATTCTGTTCATATATTTATGTGAAATAATTTATCTAATGAGTATGAATATATGTGTAAACATACGATGTATAAACCTATTTATATTTTTGTATGCCGTTATATATTAGTCATTACTAGATTTTACTTTCATTTTTACAAAGTTTGTTTTAGTATCGTCGTAAGAACAGTGCCAGAACGAGTTCAACGTTTACGGAAAGTTTATGGAAACTTTTATCTGTAAATTCGTTGATTAATTTTTTAATGAAAATCTAAACAGAGTTTTGGAACCATACGAAAAAGGCGGCTTTCATGACTATTTACGGAAAGTTTGTTTGCTTTCGAATGACTTTAAAATGTAAATCTCTTAATGATTCATAACACTGTTATGTCTTAATCATTGATAATTCTTAATTATAGATATATTTATTTTTTATAAATTATATTTTTTATAAAACAATTTTGTGGGATGTTTTTAGTGCCGAAGAAGGAATGCGGAAAGTGACTTCCCGTCAAAGAAACCACACCGTTTGATAACGAAAGGTTCCCAAGGAGATGGACCATAATAAATAATAAACTTTGATAGTCCACTTATTAGGTGAAAGACTTAAGGATTTATTTTATTATATAGAAAAATATGAAATTTATAAAACAGATAAATAAAAGATCCTAAACATCACCCTCATAACTACCATGGTTTCATTTTAATCTACTGCCGATTTTCTTGCTCAATTCCTATTGTATTGATTTCTCAAGGAAATCATATCTCAATGGTATCGTTATTGTCCAAAGCATATACCAAGTTTAAGTCTTGGCTTATCAGATATGCACTGCATCTCAATGTTCGTGGTTTCGTTTCCAATCTTCAAATTCAGAATTTGCCATATT
The DNA here is from genome assembly GCF_052849685.1 of Lactuca virosa. Taxonomy (NCBI): domain Eukaryota; kingdom Viridiplantae; phylum Streptophyta; class Magnoliopsida; order Asterales; family Asteraceae; genus Lactuca; species Lactuca virosa. The sequence continues at coordinate 40,315,324 of NC_136426.1, forward strand.
AATCAGATTCGACGAGGCCAATTTGCTTTACAAGGTATCTCAACAAAACTTTTTTTTATGATATCATAGATCCCCCCTATTATCTTTCTTGGAGTTGCACATTTTTTCCAAGAAAATTCCAATCCACGCAACAAGAATTTTTATTCTTGGATGGATAATGAACATAAGATTTTGAATCTTTCTTTGGGTGTTCAGAAAAATCCTCATTTGTCAAACTTGGATCATGGTAAGAATATGTATCAAACATAGTTCTCACTATCCATGTCATAAGATAAGACATATTAGAGCTATTTCAGACTTAATTATCTTATGAGTTTTTTGATTTTTTTAGTTTTAAACTTAGTTAGTGCTTTGTATAGTATGCAACCCAAAATTAGTATTGGAAGATCCGTATTTATCCATTATTAACCGTACGATGTATTCTTAAGTTTGGTTCCTCCTCTTAGATGTATCATGCTCCGTGAAATCATTTGCGAAACAACTTTCATAATGACAAGATAAATATCTAAATAAGGGAAGATCTGCATTATACATTATTAATCGTATCATATGTAACTAGTTTTTTCCTCATCTAAGATGTATCATACTATATGATACCACTTGATGAAGTCAATTGTGAAACAACTTTCATAATGATATGATAATTACCAAAATACTTGACGCAGATCCATAATCATCTTCTAATAGAGATTTTGAAACTACTTGAACATTTCAAATGAAAACCATATACTATGTCTTGAAGATACTTGAACATTTCAAAGTTTTATGATTATGTCACGACCTACATGATTTAATACATTTATTAGTACAAATGACAAACTATTTATCAGTATATTAACTATAATAATCTACTTTTTATTAAAAGTTTTCTTTGGCATTTTACAATGTAACCATGATTCACATGTTTCATAAAATTCCAAAACAAATGAGGTCAAAAGTCCATGTAAGGGCATCCACAATGCATTGAATTTCATATAGTTCAATGGATTGTCACATCATCTTTGTATAATCCATATAATTCTATCATTTTCTTTTTACAATGCAATGAACTCTATAAAATTCAATAGAATATTACAAAAGGTAATTTATAGTATATATATTTATGAATTAAAAACTTTCATTTTTCCCGTTGAAGAGTTCAATGCCCATTGAACTCCAAATCCATTGAATGCTAAAGTGGCATCCCATACTGGTAGAGTTTCATCCATTGAATGACACTTAAATTTATCACATCATTCAACTTTCTCATTGAAGTCACCATTATAAATGGTCTAAATGGAATTGGGAGATGTGATTCTCATTTATATGGCCTAAGAGACATTGTATTAAGTGAAATATAATATAAAATTTGTTTTTATTGCCTTACATCGTCATTTTTGTGTTGAAGATATACTAGTAGGCATGAGCAAACGGACCGAACCGGCCGGAACCGGCCCGACCCGGACCCGAACCGGGAACCGGCTTCGGCCAAAATCAAGAACCGAACCGGCCCGGCAGTTCTACCGGTTCCGGTTACGTGTCCGGTTTTTGCCGGGTTTTCGATTTTGAAACCGGTTTAATTTGACACACTTTATTGCGGGGCTTGTAACTCATTCAATTTTTAACCAAATCAAGCGTTTTTGTAGTCTAAACTTAACTACAAAACCTAAACTACGTGTAGGAAAAAGATTCAGGTCAAAAAAACTTAAATTGAGTGAGTTATGCACATTTGAAGAACAAAGTCAGATTACGTTTAATTGATATATCATAAAAAAATTCTGATTTGACACCCTTCCTTGCGGCGCTTGTAACTCATTCAATTGTTAACCAAATCAAGCGTTTTTATAATCTAAACTTAACTACAAATCCTAATCTACATGTAGGAAAAAGATTTAGGTCAAAAAAAGTTAAATTGAGTGAGTTATGCACATTTGAAAAACAAAGTCATATTACATTTAATTGCTGAAACATAATTTTTTTTTTGATTTGACACCCTTCATTGCGAGGCTTGTAACTCATTCAATTTTTAACCAAATCAAGCGTTTTTATAATCTAAACTTAACTACAAATCCTAATCTACATGTAGGAAAAAGATTCAGGTCAAAACAAGTTAAATTGAGTGAGTTATGTACATTTGAACAACAAAGTCAGATTACATTTAATTGCTGAAACATAAAAAAAAAATTCTAATTTGACACCCTTCCTTGCGGGGCTTGTAACTCATTCAATTTTTAACCAAATGTAACGCCCGTAGATCCGGGCTAGTCAATTTAGAGACGATGAGAATCAAAAATGAGTTTTTGATGGAAGATTATTTAGAAGGATTAATCTTAATCAAGTTGTAGTATATGTTACAAGGGTTCCGTACATATAAAGAACGTCGAAATCCGAGTTATAACGAAGAAGTTATGACCCGTCGAAGTTTTACAGCAAAACCAACACGACACCGGGAGACGTAAATAGTGAATTTACGGTAGAAGACTTTTTAGCCTTAGTGATCTAAACAAAATTTGTAGTATACGTTAAACCGAGAACATACAAAAAAAGAACGCCCAAATCTGACTTCGTATGAGGAAGTTATGAATTTTCTAAGATTTGGCATAGCAGTGCACGGCCCGAAACTCGAATTTTAGTTCGAGCGGTTTTTGGCCTACGCGACCTAAATGAGAGTTGAAGATCTCATTAATAGGAACTCAACGGTAAAAAGACAGATGAAAACGGAGTCCATATGTAGAAGTTATGAATTTTACACGGACATTTAACAATATAATCTCATCCTACTGTTAAATTTAAGATCGGTCGAGAATTAGCTGACCGAGTCTAAATGAAAGTTTTAGATCTTGTTTTTACCTACGTGTGGATATAAATAATGTCGAGAGTAGAGCTCGTATGTTAAAGATATGGACGAAACTTGGTCCCTACTCTTCGAGCGCGATAAATTCGATACAGTTTTGTAAATCTGAGATAGAATGAGAATTAGCTGACGGCGTCTAAATGAAAGTTGTAGTACTCGTAAATACCAACGCGTGGATATAAAGAACATCAAAAATGGAGTTCGTATGAAGGAGTTACAAATTATAATAACATATTTACGTATTAAAATAAAGTATAAATCATATATACGTACACACACACACACACACACACACATATATATATATATATATATATATATATATATATATATATATATATATATATATATATATATATATATATATACAAATGTATATATCATTCGAAAGGTATCGGCGATGCGGTTATTATAAGACTAGTGTTGAGTACTTTCAACATGAGTTTAGTACAAATATCGTTAAATCTATTTAAAATAGTATTATGAAGGGGTGTTTAGTTGTTTATATAACTATAAGGTCATTAAGTAATTAAGGAGGGTAGTTTTTGTAAATTCAATTACTATAAATAAGAGGCTTGGGCTCTCATATTTCTTGCACCATTCTCTTGATTCAAGAGTCTTTCTCTTCTTATCCCCCGAGCATTTCGGTCCCTCGTGATTCGACTTATCTTTCTGTAGTTTTAGTATAGTAAGGTGAGCGCTGAAGCGCTGCACGAATCTTTCTTAGAAAGATTCAGCGACGAAGTTCTGCCCGTACAGAGCCCGACTCCTAGCTAAAACCCCCTTGTAAGTAAGTTATGCTTACCTATTTTAATATAGCTTATATTTAAAATTAGTATTGTTATTATGAACTTATAATAAATATTTGAGCTATTATTATGACTTATATAAGTGTCGTTATAATATCTTTTTAACTACTCGCGGTACGGGGAATCTGGTTTAAAGGGCCGCATAGGGTTGTTGGATTTCAGAAGTACTATATGCCAAAATGGTCCTGCCCTTCGGTGTTTTATGTCTGGCCCTTGTTTGTACATAGTGGTTGGAAAGTATTGTTTAAACGCTTATATAATAATAATAATAAGACTAATAATTAGTCACGGTAAATATTAGACTAAAATCTAGTGGTAATAATACTAGGTTTCGCCGAAGGAAATTATTTTAAAGTAAACGAAGCGTTGTCCGAGTACCGAGTCACCACCTTATCAAGTGAGTGCATAGTTACTTTCATCTTACACATAGATATGAAGTATTTTATATAAATTACGTGCTATGTGCATAATATCTGTATACTTGCTATCTATGCTGGATGAACGATTTTATACAAGTTTTATATGATTTAAACTATATATGTATTTATATCTACATAATATGTTGGGTAAAACATGGGTAGATGAAATATGAGTTGGATGATGAGTTGAGAGGTGATATAGACCATGAGGTAAGGGTGAGAGGTGGACGATGTGAGAAGCCTTATTCCCAAATGTTGGCCCCGTCATCTAGCAGAGTATGGATGACAACCACGGACTATTCTAGACAGTCCAGTGGAACACTAGCAGACTCGCAACCTGTAGGTGTTGTGAACGATGTGTTCACCCGGTGTACTCTAAACCTTGGGGATCATGCAGACTTGGTGCCAAAACCCTGGCGACTATGCGGACTTAGTGTCTGTTGTATAAACCCTGGCGACTATGCAGACTTAGTGCCTAAACCCTGGCGACTATGCGGACTTAGTGCCTGTTGTATAAATCCTGGCGACTATGCAGACTTAGTGCCTAAACCCCAGTGACGATGGACTTCGTTCCGATTCCTTAGGATGATCCTTAGGAATGAATGAACGAGGAATAGTTGATTCTTAGGGTAGATCCTTAAGAGTAGAGAAGATAACGGGGATGGGTAATTGGGTTGATTGTTTGATGTTTAAACATAATAATTATATTATTGTGGGTTGAAAACCCTATGTACTCACCAGGTTTCCCAACCTGACCCACTCCAGCTTATTTCTATCACAGGTGTCGATATGAAGTTACATTACACTGAGAGATTTAAAAGAGATGTAGATCACTAGTGTAAATGAATGTAAGTTCTGTTTATGCTTATGTTTCTGTATTGACGATGACATCCCAAATGTTTTAAAAATGAATAAAAATATATTTCTTCGGAAATGCTTTGATAACGTATTTATCATGTTTTACTGAGAACAAATTCCGCAACATTTTTATTAAAAGAAGTACTCTGATTTTTATTAAGCATAAACAAAATCGGTCTTTTCTGGCCGTGAAAATGGGGATGTCACACCAAATCAAGAATTTTTCTAGTCTAAACTTAACTAAAAATCCTAATCCACATGTAGGAAAAAGATTCAGGTCAAAACAAGTTAAATTGAGTGAGTTATGCACATTTGAACAACAAAGTCAGATTACATTTTATTGCTGAAACATAATTTTTTTTTTGCTTTGATACCCTTTCTTGCGGGGCTTGTAACTCATTCTATTTTTAACCAAATTGTGACAACCCGAAACTTCTATCTTGTACACTTAGTCAATCCAATCAATGATAAAGTTGTTTTGTTGACTTCTTGTGCTGTTGAAGGGCTCGTTTAAGCGTTCTAAGCTTGAGTATAGCCAAGGTTGAAGTTAGGAATGAGTCGGCAAGCTGTATAGTGTCAAAACAGGTCCATACACACCTTTAGGAGTAGTGTACGGCCGTACACCTGGGTGTGTGGCCGCACACTCACCTCTTGGCCGCATACTCACTTCTAGGCAGCACACTCACCCTTATATAAAGGGTAGTCCCCTTTCCTTTCATTCCTTTAACACCTTGGCAGCACACAACACCATTTCTCTCAAGCTTCTTTAACCACAAACCCTCCAAAGCTTCAAAAACGTGAGTAATCCATCCCTTACCTTGTTGTGCTTGAAGAACCACTTGATCTAAGCCTTGAATCATCGAGTCCCGTCATGTTCTTCATCTCTTTGAAGGAGTACGACCGCACACCCACATATGGTGGCTGCACACTCCTAAAAGTCCCTCCAAAGTGAGAGTTTGGCTTCCACCTTCGAGTTAGACATGACCATAGCCTTGCTACACCTTGGAATTGGCATTTTGGACACAAACTTGAAGGGTGTACGACCGCACACCCCTGTGTACGGCCGCACACACCTTTGTGCGACCACACACTCCCTTGTGCGGCAGCACACTCCTGTGTGCGGTAGCACACTCCCTTGTACGGCAACACACACCTTTGTGTGACCACACACACACACACCCTAGGACCACAAACCCATTTCTAAGGCCCTTAACTTGTACTACCACTAAGTATGGACCTAGAACACTTCATGGATGCAAGTATGGACTTTGAAAACACCTCAAAGGCACCCTCCATCATGAGTGTACGTCCGCACACCCCTTGGGCCGCACACCCATGGCCGCACACACCTTTAAGGAGGTAATACACCCCTCTCATTCAGTCCTTTAAGGTCCTAACACTTAGTGCAAGTAGTCCCAAGTTCTTAGAGTGGTTCCTCATAATATCTAGTAGTGAAATACCTTCATTTGACTCCTTTATGTGTCATTACATGTTACTTAGGATCAAATAGTGTTCAAGACTTCACTTGAACATCCCGCATTCCGTATCGATCCTTCATTCAAATCGCCCGAGGTGAGTTCATACCCCTACACTTTTCCGAGTTTTCATGTTTTCAGGGGGAGGATACAAGCAAAATCATAAGGAATCTTGTGCTCAAAATATATTATTTTGTTTAAGATAATTATATTTTCAGTATACTTTTAACATGGAAAACAGTTTTACCAAACGGTTAAGAAATCAACTCGCCGAAACAGTTCAAAACTAGGGCAATGAACCTATGAATCATGAAGTAAAATGTATCATTTTATAAAGGATTCATGTTAATCACGAAAATGATTTTCAATATTATTCCTTGTAAATTTGTTAGTCTAAGTTGGAGACACGTCCTTGGTAACACTCACCACCGAAACAGAGTGTAGGACTAACACTTATGACCAGAATCTCTTGTAGGGAGAGCGTGACTGTTGTGTATAGATCTATACGGGACAGACTATCCCGCACCTCGCTGCTAGCTACAGTGGGACCGGCAGGTCTACGGGTGACAAAGTCATAAAGGATACTGGCCCCGTTACGTGCCATATCCAGTTAATGTATGGTCGTAAAACTCACAATGTAGATAACAACAATTTACTTATGTAATAATGGATCAAGCGAACTAACCTCAAAGTAATAACCGATTGATTACTGGAAGGTATTAACAATACCTTCAGGATTTAGTTCACCACGTTTTTATTAGTTTTGTTTATGTAATAAGGCTAATATACCTCACTGGGAGTAACCAGGGTTTTCCAAAGGAAACTACGTTTATCGATATAAGTATGGTAGATACTTGTACACTTCAGTTTAGAGCGGATAACCAACAATCAACTTTTAGGGAAAATATAGGATTTTCTCGGGATAACACGACTTTTTCATAAACGGATGGTTTAACATTTATCTAAAGGGACATTCATATTCATTCCATGATTCCTTGGATTGTACATATCTTGTATGAATCTGGAAGTCATGGAAGGAATGGGTTTTCAAACATGCTTTTCATAAGAAAATATGGGATTTTCTTTAGGAACACCTTCCAAAAGGATCAAAGAACATTTTCCACCAAAACTAAATGCTTATGAACTCACCAGCCTTATGCTGATATTCTTTCAATCTGCTTGTATTCTCAGGGAATTAGTAGACCGGTACTTTCAGGAGATTGGAGAAGTCGGAGCGTTAGAGTCACGTCTTTCCATTTTACTTTTGATATGAACAAAACTATGTATTAAGACAATATAAACCTTTTTCATATATGTATTCAATGTCTGGTTGTGTTTACTATGCTTGCTATGATACAATTGTTGTGATACTACGCATTACGTCCTCCGCCCCAGAACGATTCTGCCGTTCAGGTTTTGGGGTGTGACACAAATCAAGCGTTTTTATAGTCTAAACTTAGTTACAAATCCTAATCTACATGTAGGAAAAAGATTCAAGTAAAAAAAAAGTTAAATTGAGTGAGTTATGCACATTTGAACAACAAAGTCAGATTACATTTTATTGCTGAAACATAATTTTTTTTTGATTTGATACCCTTCCTTGCGGGGCTTGTAACTCATTCTGTTTTTAATCAAATCAAGCGTTTTTATAGTCTAAACTTAAGTATAAATCATAATCTACATGTAGGAAAAAGATCCGGGTCAAAAAAAGTTAAACTGAGTGAGTTATGCAACTTTCAAAATTTGAGTGAGTTATCCGGCCCGGTTCCCGATTTTGGACCGGTTCGTCCCGGCCCGACCGGTTCTAAAAATTGACGAGATTATAGTACCGGTTCCGGCCGGTTCCCCGGTCCATATGCTCATCCCTGTATACTAGAAATACATTAGTGAAATAATTTTCATATAAATTCCATGAAAATGAAATTGCATAATTCTTTAGTATCTCCTACTATTGCACTTCCTACTCCAACTAGAAAATATTGATCATTGTAATAAACTTGTCAAGCAAACAATGTTCGATAGATTATTTAGTAGAGGTGTAGAAATATCGATTTTATCTGACCCGGATAAAAAATATGGTTTGGATTTTTAAGTGAACAATGTCATATAATTTATGCTTGAATATATTGTTTTTAAAATTACGTTGGTTTTATCAATCATCAGAAACTTATTACAATTTATGTTGCCAAATAAAAAGACAATTATAAATTGTTTTTATTAAAACACCTTTCAAAAAAGGCACACCTTACTTTAGTAAATAAACATCTTTTAAATGATTTCGAAAAATATCAATAATTTCAAGAATTAATATGTAATAAACTCTTTCTAGTTGTTGTTTAATCTCGGTACCATAACTGGACTGAACTAGTACCAAACCGTGTAGTACCAAAACCATTTGAGGCCAAAACAAGAATCGAATATCGAAGTAAAGTAGAGTGTGCAGTACCAGTTTGTTTTAAGAAATTACGTTTAGTTTGCAATTTACAGTGAGCTCTGTAACGACTGAAAAAGTGAGTATTTGGCTATACTCTATTCGGTGTTTATAATCCGTGTTGGGGACAGACAACATGGTTGAGAAAAATCAAGAAAACGGATAAATAAGGAACATGACGCATTCTCTATGTGACGTGATGCTTCTATGTGTCTAGTCAATGGACACATATCACCAGATCGTGACACGTAGCAGGGAATAGGTGGAAAAAGTAATGACTCGACTTGTAGATTATTTCGCAACGCGAAGACATGGTTGAGTGATTAGGTGACCCGACGCATCTTCCAAAATCTTATATATATATATATATATATATATATATATATATATATATATATATATATATATATATATATATATATATAACTCGTTCAATGAATGATGACTTTTGCCCGGGGAAATGGAAAAGTCGGAATAATGATCTTACGAGAATATGGTTTAAAGGTTCCTATAGGAACATTGTTATGTGATTCCTATGGGAATAATATTATGTGGTTCATACGGAAAGAATGATAAAGATTCCTATGGGAAAAATGTTATGTGTTTCCTACGAGAACAATAATAAAGGTTCCTACGAGAACAATGATAAATGTTCCTACATGAATAGTGATAAAGGTTCCTACGGGAAGAATGACAAAAGTTCCTACAGGAACTGTGTTATGTGGTTCTTGCGGGAACAATGATAAAGATTAATACAGGAACAATGTTATGTGGTTCTTTCAGGAATAGTGATAGAGATTCTTGGGGGAACAATGATAAAGGTTCCTGATGAACCAACGAATCGAGTATAAAATGAATCAGAGTTAAAATTGTAGTAAGAATGCGAGATTGAACAACGGATGTAAATATGATCTTGTTTCAGCTCTATTACGCTTTCGAATGTTTATAGAGTACAAAGACAGGTCTGTAAAAACTCTTATCTAACTCTAGTAAATATCCCTATTTATAGGAATCAGAAAGCGTACAAAAAATATAGTAAGGCATAGACACTTAAGCTTCGAATAAAAGCGCCTTAGTAAAATAGATTACAAAGCATTCGAAGAGTGCAAAATATACTTCGACTAATTACAAAATTTTTGACCCTTACAATCTCCCCCTTTGTAATCATAGTCGAACTTCTTAATTTGTAAGAAGCTGGATGGAATACGGCATCACTCTTCGAATTTCCGTATACCAGAAAATTATCTTCTTTAGCTCTTTCTTATCTCCTTCATTGTTCTTCTTACAATGATTCATACGAACAATTAAGTTTGTATATTGAGACGTTAAATATCTCTCCACTTCGCATGCCTGAAATAAGAAACGTTTTGCTTTTCCAGCCTTGTCCTTTCCTGCGAAGACTAACCCAAAAGGCTTCAAGCAGATTTCACCATCAACATACTTTTTCAATTCTGCTTGAGTCTTCGTAGGTGCCATTGGAGCTTTTATTTCCATACCTTTAGCTGTAGCTAACTCCACATCAGTTAGAGCCAAGCACTCATAATAATTTTCGATGAAAATCTTGATGTGAGCAACCCCAAGCTTAAATTCATCAGGTTCAGTGTTTTGAAGATATGAAAAAGATTTGTCTTTCATAATCAATGCAACTTGTATAAGATCATACAAGTTCATTAATGGAAAATCTGCAATTGTAAATTCGCAAATACTTCCATTTGCCCTGGCCACCACGTACTTGATATTTTGGACTGTGTTTTCGAACACCACATCCTTTTTCATACTGATAACTTTCTTGATCTTCACCAAAGACCAAACTTCCTCAGGGGCTTTTACAAGAACAGCATGAAATCTAATTTTCATGTGAGTACCATCATCCTTTTCTTTGAAATTTCCTTCTACTTTAAATTGTGGCATGATGAACATCATCTCATTCACTGGAAAGTCAAGCTGACTTGTATCAGTATTCATAACCATGTAACTCTGCTTTGGTTTCTTCTCAAACGAATACATATGATTATATGCAACCCTGGCTTCAATTGTTTCATAATTGTAGTGTTTGGACGGATCACCTTTGTCCATACCCTTAGGATCACTCGCACGTTGAGTCATTATGCTTTGAATCAACCTTAGTCTTTCAATTTCAGCTTCTGCTTCAGCTTTCTTTTCTTCTTTCGACTTTTCCACAACTATCGTTTTCCCTTTATCTTTCAAAGCTGAATCATATATTACTTCTTTTTTTTTCGAACCACTCCCACTAGTATCAACAGATTTACCAATCACAATTCCTTTCGAAATTGGTCTTGTAATTGGCATAGTTGTTACAACTGTTGATGTAACTGGCCCAGCAGATGCTACGATTGGCTTTGTTGTTGGGATCTTCGAAGAAAACACCTTTCCCAAATCCTTCGCATCTTCACCACCAGCCTTCGTATCTTCAATTTTTCTTTCTCCCCCTTGCACCCCTGTGAAAACAAGTGGGGCATCTGTTGTTGGTAGAAGGCTTGAAATACGAGAAAGAGGGGTCAGTTGCTTGTGGAGAATAGCTTCGAATTGTGTGAACTTCTGGGATAGAAAGTCTGGAGTAATCAGAGAAGACGAAACTGGCTTGACAGATAGATCTTTTAACTCCTTCAGTAACGTAATCACTTCCACAAAGTTTTTATGGTCCATTGTAGAAAGTTGAGTAAGTTGAGGACTCAAACTTTCGTACAACTTGACAAATTTCGTGACAGCATCACAAATTATGTCAATCTTCTGATTCAGAGACACATAATCCTGTTGGACACTAGCAATCTCTTTTTGCATGTCTTCGCGAAGTTCACGAATATGCAAATTAACATCCTCCCTGACTTTCTTAACTTCCTGAACATAGAGAACATGTCTTTCCTTGGCAACTGTCTTCAATTCTTTCAAGTCTCCTGCAAACTTCGAATTTTGAGAATTTATGCGTAGCTCATTGTTTTGATCAATATGATCAACCTTCTCCAAAATTCTCGACTCCGAGTCTCTAACCATCCCAGAGACTTTACTCACTATCTTGGTTTCGAACATTTGCAACATCGTATCAACTTCCAAACTCGAAACCGATGAACCACCCCCAGATCAACTTGAGATTGAATTATGGAATTCAATTTCTTATTCAAAATTTTAAACTGCTTCATCGTCATCAGCATATGATCTGGAAAATCTTCTTCTTCGTCATCAAATTCTAATTCATCAAACATACCTCCAAAACCCTCGTTGTCAGTTTCTGTTTCCATACGAATGGTTTCTTGAATAGGCGAATTAATTTTGGGTGGATCAGTAGATTGAGAAGAAAAAATGGAAGTAAAGGGTTGATTGATGATATTTTCGAATGTAGGTGAATCAGTGGTTGAAGTAATCGGAGTGATTTGTGGAGGTAAATAAACAATATTTTCGAAGGCAATAGAAGTAGGGTGACCTTGATCTTCTTTCTTCGAATCTCCTTTACCCATATTGACATTTGCATCTGTATCAGATACGTTTGCAGTGATGCCTGAAGTTCGTACCTCCTCAGAAACTGATTTGGCAACCGAATCTTCGGGTGGTATGACTATTGTCTGCTCAGGAGTGGAACTTTCTTTGTGAAGAGTTACTTCTGGTGTTTCAGGAATTTGTTCATCTTCATCTTCTGTAGATTCAGTGGAGAGCATAAGCTTTCGTGTCTTCTTCTTCTTCTTCTTCTTCTTCTTCTTCTTCTGTGAAAGATGTTTGGCCATATCCTCAGCCCTTCGTTTCTTTGACGATGGAGAAACAGGTGTTGGTACTTGACGAATTAAGACACCTTGATGAGTAACCTGAGGTTTTCGTACCATGTTAAGTGTTGGAGACTTGCGTATATGCTTAGACGTCATTTTGATTCTTCGAAGAATACCGGTCTTCGAAGGAATGACCACTTTCTCTTGAGTATCTTCAACAACAGGCTTAATCGATTTAGTCTCAGCAACAGACACTTCGTGTACCACTGGCTCTTCAACTGTAATTGGCTTCTTCTTTGAAGATTTCGTAGATTGCAATTCCGTGACTTTCTTTTCAGAAGAACCAGATTCATTCTTCTTCGAACGCTTGGATTTCTTCTCTTTTCTTGGCAATAATTTCCCAGTTTTCATAGTAGAATCAATGTTTTTCAAATAATCCACCAAGATTGAATTCGTAGGATCAACTCGTTTGAGCATAACATCAGGAATACGAGCCACAAAGGGAAAATCTTCAACATTATCTGTGACATCCTTCGGACAGTGGTATGTCTGAAAAACAGCTTTTTCTTCATCATTGGGTACCAAAATCCCCTCCTTGTTGTAGAAATATTGTAGAATCAAGCTCCAGTACCTCGCACATGAAATACCCTGAAGAGCATCCGTGTGTTCTACACTCTTTTGAAATTCCTTCCATAATTGTGTAGAATAATCCACTTAAAGGTCATAGTATAGCCCAACAACCATGTCATATACCTCCATTCGTCCTTTATCGAGACCAACAGTTCTACCAGTTAAACACCTCAGAAAAATACCAAATAGAAAATTCCAGATACAAGGAAGACCAGATTTCTTAAACTCACTGATCTTAGTTGGTTGTGGTTGATAACCCATCTCATTGAACATATGGACAATTTGAGGGAATGAGAAATCAACATACGGTGGTGAATTTGGAATTTCAAGAATTTGGCAAAAGAGTTTCTTGGACAATCTGGCCTTTTTGTCATTAACCAAATTAAAAGTAATGGCTTCAAAAGCTTTGTTGTATGTAGTCGTTGATCCTGCTTGAGAAAGCCATGACATCGGAACTGAAAACGAACTGAACATAGCCTTTGACAGAACATAACTCTTTAAAGCAACAACTAACATCTTCAATTCTTCAGGGTATTGAGAAACATCGGCCTCCAATTGATAGTTAGTTCCTTGAATCTTCATAATCGGTAATGAAGTCACATCTTCAGTGGTTTGAGAAGGGTCAGCATCGACATGAGCAGAAGTCGCCATTGTTAGGGTTTGAAAGCTTTGAAGATCAAAGAGAATTGGGAATTTTTCCTTTGAACGCGTAAACTGATAATAGACCCTTGAATCCCCTTTTATATGTAACCCTAGAATTTGAATTTGAAGCGGGATGTGCAATTAATGATATCCGACGTGGCATCTTAAAAGTCGCATCGGTCTGCCAAAAAATTTCCAGGTGTCAAAAAGTAACTGTCACATCTCCTTGAAACAAGGAAACGTCTCCTCCCACAGTCTGTACGTGTCTCGCCAAGGAATAGTAACCGTCAGCATCCTTCGGATGGAGGAAAGGCTCTTTCACTTTTGGGATGAAAAGCGAAGTCATATGCTAGATGTTTGAAATCATCAGCCTGAGTTGGTATTGCTCAGAACCTCAAGGATTTCGTGAGTGCAGTGTTCCAAAGAATTTAGACAAGAAGCAATACTAAGAAAAATTTGGGATACTGTGATGTCAAAATATCAATTTGACACGAAGGCAGATAAAACCCCGGGCAAAGATTGCTTCGTTAATCACTAAGAGAGATGATCAACAGCTTGTGTATGTTCCCCTGAAATACAATCGAATACTTGAAGAGAAGTATCGAAGGGCTTCTTTTATAAGGTTTCATGGGTAGCTATAAAAATTTCGTTACATATCATCCTAAACATAAGGTGATAAATTATAACAGAAATTACTTGTTTGACCAGTGTAGTCAGTGACAAGTTTGCTTTGAAAAATTTTAAGTGACTTTGGATTTCGAATGAAACTCACACAGAAAGCATATTCATGAAAAAAAAATTGTGCTGGATCTTGTTGGGTAACAAACATCATGGGTTTTGAATGTTTGATCAAGACCACTCATACGAAATGAATATGATTTGGAGTTTCGAATTTGGGTACTGAAACAAAGGTTTCGTGAAAATCTGGAACATAGTTCCTCGTCAATTCCTTAAAAGTTTAGAAAATTGGGTTTCACTTTCATCACGGTCTCATGATGTCAGATCATGAACACAGATTTTTGATATGTCTAAGTCTCGATTGGTGGGATCAGAGACCTCTCGGACATATATGTTCATGTGTGATCGTGTAAGAACTTTTTGGATGAAAAAGATGGATGAAAGACACGAAATGTACCTCTGTTATATTTGGACAAAACAGTAAACTCTTAACTCATTGTGAAAAGAGTCAGGTAGCTCAGGAGACTAATGTGAATACAAGCCTGATTGGGAAGAAATTTTCATATGAAATATTTCATTAAGGCTTTCGTACATACAAATTGAGTCAATGGAGGCTTTGGACAACATGTTGCAGCATGCTTCTAGGGACAACTTAACTACTTCAAGATATTCAAAAATTTAAAGATTCTTATGATAGATTTACCTGACCCTGGAACTGCAAGCATTATCCACTGTGTATCATCATGAATATCTGCAACAAAGTACTAAAAAGAAATAAGAAACAAAATATTTTTAATGTTTTGATTTTTCGAAAATAAAGAACGAAATAAAGAGAAAATGTTTTTGATGTTTTTGATTTTTCGAAAATAAAGACAGAACAAACGAAAATATTTGTGGAATTTTGAAATTTTCGAAAATAAAATGACAAAACAAAGGAAAATCTTTTTGGATTTTTAATTTTTCGAAAATTAAATGACAAAACAAACGAAAATCTTTTTGTATTTTTGATTTTTCGAAAATTAAATGATGAAACAAACAAAAATCTTTTTGTATTTTTGATTTTTCGAAAATAAGTGACAAACGAAATGTACTTGTTGCAAATACACGAAATTTTATCAACCCTTGAAAAGTAATAAATCTACGAATTCGAATGGGTCGAAGCGTTGACTATGAACAGTAACCTCTGAACGCTGAATGACATTGCTTTGTCTTTTATTCAGTGCCTCTGAATCATTCCTGGTCAATCATCATTCTTCTTTTTCGCATGGAACAGAATTTCCATCGATCATTCCAAGTCCTTCTAAAATTTTTACAAAGGATTTTTCATCTAAAGGTTTCATGAAAATATCAGCTAACTGATAAGTTGTTTTCACGAAATGTACTTCAATATTTCCATCCTCCACGTGATCCTTGATGAAATGATAACGAAGAGCTATATGTTTAGTCTTTGAATGCTGCACAGGATTATGACAAATTCTTATTGCACTTTGAGAATCACAATATAATGGAATCTCTTTCATATTAATTGCATAATCACGCAATTGAATTTGGATCTATATAATTTGTGATGTGCAAGCAGCAACAGCCACATATTCTGCTTCAGGCGTTGAAATTGATACACATGTTTGCTTTTTCGACTGCCAGCTCACCAATTTGCCATCGAGAAATTGACATCCGCCACTTGTGCTTTTTCTATCAAGATTACAACCACCCAAGTCTGCATCCGAATAAGCTTGTACAAAGAACCCATTTTTCGAAGGATACCACAATCCTAACGAAATTGTTCCCTTAAGATAACGAAAGATATTCTTCACAGCAGTGAGATGTGGTTCTCATGGATTTGACTGATACCTAGCACAATTACACACAGAGAACATGATATCAGGTCTACTTGCTGTAAGATAAAGTAATGAACCAATCATGCTCCTGTAAAGAGTTAGGTCAACTGCAGGTTTATCTAACGAAGGTGTCAACTTTATGCCAGTTGCCATAGGAACTCGTAACTTTGTGCTATTCGTCAATCCAAACTTCTCTAGCAGATTCTTTGTATATTTTTCTTGATTAATAAAAATTCCTTCTCTGCTTTGACGAATATTCAGTCCAAGAAAATTATTGATTTTTCCCATCATGCTCATTTCGAACTTACTTTTCATCAGATCTTCGAATTCTCTAGACAAGGCAGGGTCAGTTGAGCCAAAAATAATATCATCAACATAAATTTGAACAAGCATAAGATGATTCCCAACTTTCTTTCGAAATAATGTGGGGTCAACAGATCCTTGTTTAAATTTAGATTGCTTCAAAAATGAAGTAAGAGTTGCATACCATGCTCGTGGTGCTTGTTTTAATCCATAAACTGCCTTATCTAAAATATAAACATGATCAAGATGTTCTTCGTTAATAAAACCTGGGGGTTGTTCCACGTAAACTGTTTCTTCAAGCTCTCCATTTAAAAATGCACACTTCACTTCCATTTGATAAACATCAAAGTCTTTGTGAGCTGGATAAGCCAGAAATATACGAACAGCCTCGAGTCTTGCGACAGGGGCAAAAGTTTCTTCATAGTCAATCCCTTCTTGTTGTGAATACCCTTTAACATCAAGTCTGGCTTTGTTTCGAACGATATTTCCATCTTTGTCGGTGTTGTTTTTGAAAATCCATTTTAACCCGACAATCGAAACATTTTCAGGTTTAGGAATTAATCTCCAAACCTTGTTTCGTTCAAATTCATACAATTCAGATTGCATCGCAACAACCCAATCTGAGTGTTCCATTGCAACCTTAACTGTCTTTGGTTCAATTTTAGAGATGAAAACATTGAACATGCAAAATTCTTGATGAGTATTCAATACCTCATTCTTTGCACGGATTCCCAATTACTTGATCCTTTGGATGATCTCTTGTCCACTTTTCCATTGGCGGATAAGCTGGATCAAAGTCCAAAGGTGCATCTTCATATAAATCATCATTCTCTGAACCTGCAATCGAACAAACATCATCAAAATCATTATTATTTTCATTGTTTTCTAAATGCTCCCCCTCAACATTATGCTCCCCCTCAACATCAGCATTCAATCTCTCATTCTCCCCCTCGAAAGAATGCTCCCCCTCAACTAGAGTGTTCGAATCCAAGTGCTCCCCCTCCACTGGATTATTTTGCATACTTTCGCCTATCTCTTGAGAAGTTGATGTTGAATCATCAGTAAGCTTCGTTAATTCAGGAAGATGATTATCATTTGCATTAATTTCAGCATCAACAACATGATCTGAAATACCAAAAATTAAATCATAATCAATATCCAACAAGTGCGAAGGTTCAGATTCATCTTGTATTTCTTTTAGAATAGGATGATTTTCAAAATGCGTTTCAGTTTGTTTAACATAGTAATAATCAAAAGTAAGATTATAAGTTGCTTCCACTTTTCGTGTTCTTTTGTTCAACACACGATATGCGACTAAATTATGCGAATATCCCAAGAAAATTCCTTCATCTGCTTTCGCTTGAAATTTCGTAAGATTATCCTTGAGATTCATAATGAAGCACCTGCATCCGAAAACATGGAAAAATTTCACGTTAGGTTTTTTATTGTTGAGAATTTCATATGGAGTGATGTTAAAACGCCGATGGATGAAAGATCTGTTTTGAGTAAAACATGCGGTGGATACTGCTTCAGCCCAAAGGTATTGTGGAAGATTCGCATATGCCAGCATAGTTCTTGCTGCTTCGCATAGAGATCTATTTCTTCGTTCAACTACACCATTTTGTTGTGGTGTGTATGGAGACGAAAAATTATGCGAAATTCCTTTTTCCACCAAAAATGAATCAGGAACATTGTTCTTAAATTCAGTTCCATGATCACTCTTAATTTTTCGAACAGTCTTCTTCAACGTTGTTTCCATCTTTTTGATAAAGTCAATCATGATTTGTGCTACTTCAGATTTGATTCTGAAAAAATAAACCCACGTGAATCTTGAAAAATCATCAACAATTACTAAAATGTATCGTTTCTTGTTGAGTGTTGAAACAGTCGATGGACCACACAAATCAATATGTAAGAGCTCCAGTGGTTCGACAATTTTCGAATCTATCGTAATCGGATGACCTTGTTTATGTTGCTTGCCAACTTCACATGCTGCACATAAAGAATCATTATCAAATTTAAGTACAGGTAAACCTCTTACCAGATCTTGTACAACAAGTTTGTTGATGTTTTGAAAGTTGAGATGTGAAAGTCTTCGATGCCAAAGCCAACTTATGTCTGATGAATCTTTCGAAAGAAGACATACAACAGGTTTGCCTATTATCGGATTGATGTCCAAAGTGAACATGTCACCTTTCCTTTTTGATTTTAGCAAAACTTCTTTTATGTTGACATTCGAAATGATGCTTCCCTCTTCATTGAAAAGAACTTGATTGCCAGTGCCCACAACAAGTTGTGAAACACTTATCAAGTTATGTTGAAGACCTTCAACATAAGCAACACGATTCACTGTGAATTGTCCGTTCGTGATCTTCCCATATCCTTTGACTTGGCATTTTTTATTGTTACCAAATTTCACAACTCCAGCATTCTTTAGGCTTCGAAAATCTCGTAAATTCTCCTTTTTCCCAGTCATGTGACGAGAGCAACCACTATCAATATACCACTTGTTATCGTATTGCTCGTCACATATTACCTACAATCAGTCAAAAAATTTAGGTACCCAAGACTTTTTGGGTCCTTGGAAATTAGATTTCAATGTTGAATGTGATGAATAACTTTTAACCCAATCACAAACTTTGGTTTTGAGACTATCAATTAAGTTCACATCATCATTTAAAGGAACCGAAACATAAGATTTTGATGGTTTCGGATGTTCACTGACATTACCCTTCGTATTCTGAGTTTGTGATTGTACATTCTTTGCTTTCACTACTGGTTTCCATGCTTTGATTGATATGTTCGAATCCTTAGAATATGAACTTCCATTTGATGAAGTATTCACATGCTTCTCATAGGCTTCGTGAATTTGCTCCTTTGAAAATGTACTCGACTGATACATTTTTCCTTTGCCTTCAAGCCAATGATCAATATTCTTCCTTGAAATTATCCCTTTTTCATGTGAAATTTTCAAATTTTGTTTCTTCGCGTGATTAGGAAAATTTGGCTTTTGAGGAATGAAATCAACTTTTGGTTTTGTTAGAAAAGATTGAGCATAAGATGTATCAACAGTTAATTTAAAATGTTGACGTTGAGAGAATATTTGTGGTGGTTTTGATTCATTTGAAAATTTCCTTGGAATATTAGTTTTTGAAACTTTCGAAAACATTGGTTGTTTATTCACTTCAGACCTTGAATGATTTGATTGAGATGAAGATTGTTTATTTGTTGAAAAAGATGAATTTTTAGCTTTGAAAACATTTTTGAGTGAATGTGATTCAGACACATATTTATTTGTTTGAGCGGGTTTTTTTCTTTTTGTCTGAAAAAGTTGTTGAATCAGTTTTTGTCGTTTCATCTGACATCTTTTGAGACTCAATAGTCTACCAAAATATTTTCTTCCTAGCTTGTCTTTTTGAAATGTTATTTTCTTTCGAAAATTTGTCAATTTGATCTTTGAATTCCTTGGAGTTTAGTTTGACAACATTTTCATTTTCCACTACAACTGGTTTTGAAATCTCTTTTTCAATTTTTGATTTTTCAACCCATTTTCTTTGTGGTTTTTGACGTTGAAAAACATACGAATTCTTTGTTAGGTTGTTTTCAACTGTGCTTTGAATTGCGAACAATCCTTCATCAGTTGTTTTCAAATTATCTTCTTCAACTAACTTCTTTAATTCTGGTTTGATATTCTCAACATTTCCAGTAGTTACGAATACTTGATTTGGAAAAATGACATCATCTGTACACTTGAAATTTGGATAAACCACAGTATTCGTTTCAAGAAAGTGAGCACCTTGTTCATTCATCATTTTTTCGAACTTTTGTGTCACCATACACTTGATCAACCATAATTCGAGGAATTTCGTCTTCCTTTGAAGATTTCTTTTTCTTCGAAATTTTCTCTTCATTTTCATCATCGCTATCATCAGTTTGACTATCTGTGATGTCCACGAAGTCCAAATCACAAACTTTTGAAGTTGAGGGTTTATCAGTTTCTATCTTAACCATCAAGTCCTTAACTTTTTCTTTCCCTTTAGATGTTGATGCAACATTAACAATAGACAACTGGGAACAATCAACATCCTCAAGATCACTAATTTCACTAATATTGTCAGAATCATCTTCAATATCAGCAAAATTAGATTGAGAATCAGATGTTGAATTCTCAGTCTTTTTTAAAATTTGGATTTGTTCAGATTTAGTCAAAGTATCATTCACTATGTTAACTAATTCATTCGCATCAAGACATTCATCAATTTTTACAATTCCATATTTATATCTATCATCAGGAACTTTGTCAAATTCAGCTATTATCTTCTCACAATCATACAAAACATTATCTACCTTAGCTCTTTCGTATGCTAGAAAAGGCAATAATTTTCTAAGTTGCTCTTTAATTATTTCACATGAATGATGTAAATCAGTTAATTTGCCATATAGTCTCTTAGCAGAATTACAGTATATGTTTCTTTGTGCTAGCAAAAGTTTGACTTCATTTGATAAAGTATCCCTATCACACATAATATTCGTTATCTGTAATTCTAAACAATCAACTTTACTTATTTTCATGTCTAATCGCTTTTTGGTCTCTAATAACTCCATGGACAACTTGTTGGCCTCATTGCTAGCAGACACAACAATTGAATCAAAATAAGTAACAGTCTCATCAAAAGATATTAGTTCAGAGTCATAAGCATGTGTAGGAATATTAAAAGATTCAAGAATATTACGTACCTTTGTTGTCATTGGAGATTTGTCTGCTGCCTTGGATACGAAGCATCTACCTTTCACTTCGAATTCCTCTTCATCTGAGTCCTCCTCCATCTTCGCATACAGTGCTCCATGTGTTGGATTCCTCATTTCTTCATCGTCTAATCCAGATGACCAGATTTGATAAGTTCCATCTTCCTCCTGTTCACCCCTTGCGACCATCGACAAATTCTTAGCTTTCGCACGAACCTCCTCAAGCTTCTCTGCGTAATAAGCCTCATCTTTTACTTTATTCTTCCTCTCATCCTTCTTCCGAAGCATACAATCATTCGCAAGATGATTAGCTCCATTGCAATAATGACAATCTATTCCAGCATCACCTTTCAGCATCTTCTCACTCTTTCCTTCAGACACCTTCGAATCTTTCTTCTCAACCTTCTTTTTCTCCTCAACAACAGCTTTACTCACAACACTTCCTTTTACCTCAGCAAGCTTAGCCTTCGGATTGAACGGCTTTTTGAAAAACTTCTTAACACGATTATTCGAGTAAAATGCTATTGCCTCATCATCCGAATTCATGATAAATCCCTCTTCTTCCTCTGAATCACCTTTTTCAGCTTCTTTCTCAGATATCTTGGACGTAAGTGCCAATGGACCTCCCATAATCAGCTTCGATTCCTCAGCCATTTCATTAACCTCACTTTCGTGTGTCTTCAACTGATTGTACAGATCATTGAGAGATGATGTATCAAAACTTTGCTGATTCTTCACCTTCATACTCACGCTTCTCCATTCTTTTCGAAGACCCATCACAAAGATGAGATTGAATTCCATTGAAGTCCTGGTGATTCCATAGCGATTGCAACGGTAGATTAACTCGTTCAGACGATCATAGTATACTTCAATTGTTTCAACTTCTTTTTGTCTGAAATCTTTCAGCTCAACCAAGCACTGTTTGACTGAATTGATTTTCGTCTTCTCACTTCCTTGAAACTTTTCTTTCAGATTGTTCCAGATCTCCTTAGCAGTTGTACAACTCCTTACGTAATTGTATACAACCGGAGGTAAAGCTCCTCGCAATTCTCTCATACATATCTTCTCCAGTTTCTTCAGACGATCAGTTTGATTTTCAACACCAGAACTTGCAGAAGATGATCCAATTGCTTGAACATTCACCGGAGCATTGACATTTCCAGTGATACATGACCATAATTCTTCATCAAGACCATTCAGATAATCCTGCATACGATCAGCCCACTGATCATAGTATTCAAGGATCAACATTGGAATTTTGGTTGATGATCCTAACAGATGAGAAAACGAGGTCATCGAATTGAGATTGAAGCTCGCCATTGTTGTACGGAAAATGATTTTGAGAATTTTGAAGAAAATTTGAAAATTTGAAATTTTGAAAACAAACTAGTTGAATCAAATCGGAATAACAAGAAGAACACTCGATTCAACAATTCAAATGCAGAATCAAATCACAACCTAAAATCTAGACAAATTTTTCACTATCAAAAAGTGCGGAAACTTTTGAACCAAAAAGTTGATTCAAAAACTTTTTGAATAGATGAAAATCAGATCACAGATGTGATTCCTGCTCTGATACCAATTGATGAACCAACGAATCGAGTATAAAATGAATCAGAGTTAAAGTTGTAGTAAGAATGCGAGATTGAACAACGGATGTAAATATGATCTTGTTTCATCTCTATTACACTTTCGAATGTTTACAAAGTACAAAGACAGGTCTGTAAAAACTCTTATCTAACTCTAGTAAATATCCCTATTTATAGGAATCAGAAAGCGTACAAAAAATATACTAAGACATAGACACTTAAGCTTCGAATAAAAGCGCATTAGTAAAATAGATTACAAAACATTAGAAGAGTGCAAAATATACTTCGACTAATTACAACATTTTTGACCCTTACAGTTCCTACG
Organism: Lactuca virosa; assembly: GCF_052849685.1. Classification (NCBI taxonomy): domain Eukaryota; kingdom Viridiplantae; phylum Streptophyta; class Magnoliopsida; order Asterales; family Asteraceae; genus Lactuca; species Lactuca virosa. Next base: position 40,338,616 of record NC_136426.1, read on the forward strand.
AGAATAGTAGTATATGATTCCTATGGGAATTTTTAATATGTGATTCCTACAAAAATATTAAATGTATGATTCCTATGGGAATATTTAATAGTGTCCAAGGTCATTAACTATTTGGTAATATTACTAATAATAACATGGTCTTTTTGGGTTGGCCTCATAACACAAGCAACAATAAGGAAATGAAAAAAAAAATAAGTAATTAAGTAATTAAGTAATTAATAAATTAATTGGAAATTATTTTGGATTTAATTAAATAGTTTTAATTAATTAAAGAGACTGAATATTAGTTAATTTCTAGATATTAATTGGAATATTCCATAAGCCATATGAAAACAAATTAACAATCAAATAAGTATCAGAAAATGTTGTAATCGATCATACAATAATAAATGAACAAAAATCAACGCAAGAACACAATGATGTACGACGAAAGCCTTTAATCCGTTTGGATCTCCGACATAAAGCCTCGAGAGGTGATGAAATCACCTGCCTTAGAACTTATATTAAATCGAAAACAAAAATTATAGGTGCTAGATGATCTTAGAAATTATGTGATAATGCTCAAGTGTCGAAAGAATTAGAGAATAAGAAGTAGTGGAAGTGTCCGTGTGTGCATCAATCATCTAGTCTTTTTATACATAACAAGAATAACCAAAATTCTGATATTCTTGGGATTCTCCTTGATTTTTGCTTGACCCAGATTTTTTGAGAGTCTTCAACGTTCATGAGGCATTGATGACATGTAGTTTACTTAGTTTATTCTTTTTTATTAAGCCTTAAGTTCCTTCATAATATATCACAAGAAATGACAGCCCAAGATTCTGGATTAATCCAAGATCTTGGGCTTGTCCGAGATATTAGTATAGGTTCAAGATATTAGAGTGGTAAGTTAAAATTTCTACCCACAACAATTGCCCACATAAATCTTTAATATAAGATCTTGGATGATTGGAGATTTCTAGCATTTGAAAATTGATTATGCTGATATGACGTGACACGTATTTCTAAGGTCAATCTTATCCATCGATTATCCTGGGAAGTTTGAATTTTGAATGGCCAAGATTGCTGCTTGAAATCCTTTCTTCCTCTAGTTACTCTCCGATCATCTAGGTTTTCTCCTAAGGTAATTGCTCTCTTCTCCCTTCTCGCATTATTCTTGCTTGTATGATCATGGGAAAAAGAATTGTTCAAGCTAGGGCTAGATCTAAGAAACTTGTTGTTGAGGACTTCAAGGTTTAGTCTTGTTGTCTTACTGAACACAATCCTATTCAAACCAACTGACAATATAGAAAAACTACAAATCTTGGGATAACCCCATCCTAGGATTGTTCCACTGAGATTTTCCACACCATTGGGATATTCCCTTGGCTTAAGTTTAACATTCAATGTTAAATGTGTGGGTATAAGTTCCCGACTGTATGACACGCCCATGTCACTCCATTGAATTTCATTTAAGTTCTAACAGATAGTATAATATGGAGGTTTTCGGTTACTAAAGCATAAGTCTATCCCCACATCCTTTGACTATCGCTAGAAATCGTACGTCTAAGCAAGGTGTTTAAACCTAATCTCATAGAATACGCCAATCTTAAACCTTGGAAGGTATCTTGGATACCTTGGATCTTAGGAGGGATGATCAACCCCTAAAATATTGGTCAAGATCTTATGTGTTTACAAAATAAAGATCTTGGGTAAAGGGTGGGTGTTAGCTTGGGTAGCACCCCTCTGATTCTTAAGTTAGTATCAAGAATAAGAATGTATAATTGACAATTGAAATTGGAAAGGAAAACGTACCTGAATATCTTAGACCAAGATCTTGGATTTATACAAAATAGGTCTTAAAATGTATAGTGTTCCAGGATCTTGGTAACACTTGACCATCTAGGGTGGATAACCAATATTCCCCTTTCCATCCTATGAATCAACAAGGTAAGGACCTTCCCATTTCGGAGAAAGTTTCCCTACACTATGTTTAGCTGTATTTTGGAAAACTTTTCTAAGGACAAGATCTCCTACCTGGAACCTTCTTATCCTGATATTCTTGTTGTAAGATTTGACAATTCTTTGCTGATATGCAGATATCCTTTTCTTGGTAAGATCCATGAGTTCATCCGCTATGTCAAGATCTTCAACCAATATCCTGTCATTTTCTTCTTAGTTGCGGAATCTTGTTCTGGCTGTGAGGATCATAACTTCTGGAGGAATCACAGCCTCATTTCCAAATACCAAAGAGTATGGTGTTTTTCCTGTGCAATTTATGGTTGTGGTCCTATCTGTCCAAAGAACCAAGGGTAATTCTTCAGCCCATCTTCCTCTTATTTTTGTGAGTCTTTTCTTTAGGTTATTGATTATGATCTTGTTGCTCGACTCTGCTTGACCATTTTATTGAGGATAATAGGTGTAGAAGTGATCATCTTGATTCCCCAACTTGCATAGAAGTCTTGTGTTCTTTTACCTATAAATTGAGATTCGTTATCACATATAATTTCCATAATGGGATGCCAAACCTAGTAACGATGTTGCGTTTAATGAAGGATATCACTTCCTTTTCTCTAAATTGGACAAAGGATTCAACTTCTATCCATTTAGAGAAGTAATCAGTCATTACTAACATGAATACTTTACCACCTCGTGCTATAGGAAGTTTGCCAACTATATCCATGCCCATTTTCATGAACGGCCATGGAGATATAACTCGATGTAGACTTTCAGCTGATTGGTGCAAGATATTACTATGTATTTGGAATTCATCATATCTTTGATCATACTCCATTGCATCTTCCTTCATCGTTTCCCAATAGTATCATGTCCTCAATATATTGGAGAATAGTGCCCTACCCCCTATATGGTTATTATATTCTCCTTCGTGTGTCTCTTTGAGAATGATCTTGGCTTCATCGTCATTGAGAAACCTGAGATAGGTGCTTACCGTTGATTTTATAAACAAGATATCTTCAATGATGTTGAACCTGGAAGCTTTGATTCCGAAGGTTCTTAGGCATTTTTCATTTTCAGGAATGGATCTATCTTGGAGATATTGAAGGATAGGTTGGATCCAAGATTCTTTAGGATTGAGGTCCTTAGGTCCAAGATCTTGAATATGTGCCACCTATTCTTTTATGTTTTCTATTGTGGGTGAAGTGACATAATATATAAGAATCTTAATGTCAAGATGAATCTTGAAAGCAGAACCAAGATTGGCTAATACATCTGCTTCTGTGTTATCCTCTCTAGGTTCCTGTTTTATGTCAAAATCTTGGAACTTGGATGCCAAGTTCTTTACTCTTCAAATATGAAGCTAGCTTTTCATTTTTCACAACATATTCTCCATTAAATTGGTTAGTAAATAGTAATGAATCCACATGTACATGAAGTTTTCTGATCCCAAGATCGTGAACGATTTGTGAACCCAATATCAATGCCTCATATTCTGCCTCATTGTTGGTTGCTTGAAAATCACAACTCACTACATGGGTTATAATGTCCCCTTGTGGAGATTTTAGTACGACTCAAAGACCTGGTCCCTTAGAATTAGAAGCTCCATCTGTTAAGATGGTGCACTTCTTTGGTTCTTCTCAAGGTTGTAAAAATTGCTCGATGGTAGCTCGGAGGTCGACTGGTGTTAAGGGATTAATCGGTCTTGGCAGGGATTAATCGTGGATTAATTAGGTACCATAGATTATTAATAAAATATTAAAATTAATCAAATATTAATATATTTTAAGAAAAATAAGTACTTCAAAATTAGAAAATAAGAGAATTTGTAATTTAAAATTTTGAAAATATGAAAATATGAACATTTTGGTATAGATTTTGAAAAGGTGAAAATTTTGGAGTAAAAAAAGTTTGAATTATTTATTTATTTATTTGACTTTTGTTGACCGATTAATCCCGTCAAGACCGATTAATCCCGCCAAACGCGATTAACCCCGTCAAGACCGGTTAATCCCGCCAAACCCGATTAATCCCTAATTTCCGTCAAACACACTAATCCGTCAAACACATTAATCCGATTTCTGCAACCATAGTTCTTCTGTATCTTAAAGCCACTAAACTTCTTTTTCAACTTCAAATTGAAGATCCAGACTGAAATCAGCTACAAATTCTGCTAATGCCTGTGATTTTATTGTAGATTTTGGCTCATATCTTAAGCCATATGTACTTAGTTGTACAGACTACTTGGCCATTCTCCCTAATATCTTAGTGTTTCTCAGCACACTCTTAGTTGGATAGTTAGTTTTCACACAAATATGACGTGTTTCAAAATAACGACGTAGTTTAGTTGAAGCACAAACAAGAGATAAGATTAGCTTTTCAAGATGTGAGGATCTGGTTTTAGCGTCTAAGAAACTCTTACTTACGTAATATACAGGACTTTGAGTACCAATATTATCCTTGACCAAGATTGGGCTTGGTATATTCTTGGACACAACTATATATAGGAATAAGGGTTCTTCGTTTTCAGGCTTAGCCAGCAAAAGAGCTGAAGATAGATATTTCTTCAACTCTTGGAATGCATTTCCATGGTCTGTTGTCCATTCAAACTTTTTGTTCTTTCTCAAGACATCGTAAAAGGGTTTGCATCTGTCAGATGCCTTGGATATAAACCTATTTAGGGATGCAACGATATGTATCAATCTTTGGACATCTTTGGTAGAAGATGGGGATTGTAAACTAAAGATAGACTTAATTTGTTCCAGGATAGCTTCAATTGCCCTCTTTGTTACTATGTAGCCCAAGAATTTCCCCTCTTTGAAACCAAAATTTCATTTGGAAGGGTTGAGCATCATGTTGAATTGATCCAGGATGTTGAATGCTTCTTCAAGATCTTGGAGATGATTTTCGGCTTTCTTGGATTTTACTACCACGTCATCTATATAGACTTACATGGTTTTTCCAAGTTGGTGTTTGAACATCTTGTTGACTAGTCTTTTGGTATGTTTCACCTATATTTTTTAATCCAAAAGGCATTACCATATAACAACATATACATGTTGGGGTTATGAAGGTTGTATCTTCCTAATCTGAAGGCTCCATTTCGATTTGTTGAAATCCGGATGAAGCATCCGTGAAGGTAAGGATTTCATGACCTCTAGTTGCATCTACCAAAGAATATAAGTGTGGAAGAGGAAATGGATCTTTAGTACATGCTTTATTGAGATCCGTAAATTCTACACATGTTCTCCACTTTCCCTTGTTCTTTTTAACTACCACCACATTGGCTAGCTATCTTGGGAATTTTACTTCTTTGATCATCTTGGCCTTGAGTAATCTTTCAACCTCTTCTTGGATGATCAAGTTCCTCTCACGTTCAAGTTTTTTTTTAATGAATTAGCCTGAATCTTGGATCAATATTAAGCTTATGAATTATTACATCCTTAGATATACCTATCATATCTTCAGGTTTCCAGGTGAAGGTTGATTTTTTGTGTTTTTGGAACTTGGTAAGATCTTGCTCAAGATCTTGGTAAAGATCCACTCCCAATAGCACCTTGATGTTAGGATCCTTTGGATATAGTAAGACTTCTTTGACTTTACTTTCCTTGGCTTCTTGTTGGTCGCTGTTGATTTTAACCACTCCTTATGGTGTAGGCATCTTTATACATTGGTGGTAAGTCGATGGGAAAACTTTCATGTCATGGATCTAAGGCATGCCTAAGTGTAACGTCCCAAAAATGCCAATAAAAATTTTCATTTTTAAACCATCAAATCCGTACAACCATTTGTTCAAAACCAATTAGATTCAAATATATTTTTCAAACAATCAAAGTAATACAATAACGATTAGTGTGGAAAAGCCATAAGGGGATGTTGTGCAGTCAAGTTGGGCCCTTCCATTTGGAACTAGATATACCTCAAAATGTTTAAACCACAAAACCGTAAGCACAAAGCTTAATGAATTCCGCAAAATTCCACAAACCATACATACATTTGCCATCGACTACCCCCATGGTCTTGCATACAAGTACCATGGGCTATCCATATGGCATTTCCTCGCATTTCCATGGTTACCCCATGGTCTTATACACAAGTGTCATCGGCTACCCCTATGGTCTTTCATACAAATACCACGGGCTACCCCAGGGTCATCCATTCAAGTATCACAAAGATAACTAACATCTCACCTTGTCGATGAAGTCCACAACTAATAACTCTTACAGCCAACGAACGGGTGCTAAACACCTCCTACTAAGACCGCACAAGGTAAAACCTAAGTGTAACTTCTAAAACTAGAAATTGACCAAAAGTCAACCCATGCCAAAAGTCAACGGTCAAGGTCAAAGTCAATAGCCAAAGTCAACACTCAACATCAATAACAACTGATTCCCACGTCTTGACCAACCCTTGGTCACATCGTGGCCAATAAACTCAACCTCGAACCAAAAACTCCAGAATTGAACAAATCAGTTGCGTTCAAAACCACAATCATGTCATGATAGGCATGCCCTCACGTTGTGACCAAGCTAGTCCAAAACAGCCAGGAAAACACCTCGTCACGTCATGACCACCGTATGGTCACGACATGACTACATCAGAATGGTACAACTTAATGCATTTAACCCTTAATCCTTTGAGCCATCCGTTCCAATTTTCTAGAAGGCCTTCTAACTCCAAAATCATCCTAAAAATCGATGCTTTGTTGTAACAACCCAAATTTTAGAAAGATTTGACTTTTTAGTCAAATATTGACCAAAAGGGCAATTTGGTTATCTATGAGAAAAATATGAGAATATGAAGTTGTAACTTCATGAAGATGACCAAAACAAGTTTAAGTCACTATAAGAGGTTAGATGAGTAAGTTTGTCACACCCCAAAACCGGAACGGCGGAAACGTTCGGGGGTGGACGACGTCATGTTTAGTATCACAAGACATGCATCATAGTAATCAAAGTAATAAACAACCATTTCATTAGAAAGAAAGTGTTTACAAAGTATGTGCTCACATAACCTAGACTACAAAGTAAATAACAAAATAAGACATGAAGCTATACTGCTCCATCTTCTGAATCCCAGTGCGCGTACCTGTCTACTGGTCTCCTGAGAATACAAGTTATTTTGAAAGAGTAGCTCAGCATTTAAGTTGGTGAGTTCATAAGATTTTAGTGATGTAAGTAAGTTGTAAGAAAGTTGTAGTAAGTTGTAAGTTCTGTTTAGAAAAGTTCGCTTGTTCCTTTAGAAAATCCTATATTTCTTGCTTTGAAGAAAGATAAGTAAAAATGACTCTACAATCCTTTCTATGAGTACTAAATGGATACAAATTATATAAAAACCAGAGTAAACAAACAATCGGTTGTGTGTATCTGCCCTAAGCCCACAACCAAACAAGGAACAGGAAATGAGGCGGAAGACACACATCCCATTGTTTGTTAGATCATCGTTGTATATAACCCTGGCGTATTCACTTGGTACTCACGGAGTTAACTGTAATAGTTCCTTTATATTTGATGAAAAGATTCTTTAAGAAAACCCTTATTTCTTTTAGTAAAAATGGTAACCACAGTGGTTCCTTCTATAATCACTTAGTTTATACTAGTTATATATAATCTAATATCGAACAGATAGTTAAATGTGTGAATCTGTCCTCAGTCCACAACCAAACAAGGAACAGGAAATGAGACGGAAAGCACACATCCAACTACCTATAGGGTATTAATTATATATAACCCTGACGTATAAACTAAGGTATTATAGAATTAACCACCTAAGGTCCTTTAAGTTTATACTGGTTTAATAAAATCTATTAAACCCTTTACTGGTAAGTTTCTAGTTTTGAATACCTAATGTTTTATTTGAAAAGTATGTTTTGTACTAGAAAACGGTGCATTGAATTAGTGTCCTATGACCTGACCCAATCCTGGTACCCCTTATGATTACTTGGTGTATACGGAACATATATATAGCTAAGATCGAATAGATAGTAGGCTGGGTGAATCTGCTCTAAGCCCACAACCAAACAAGGAACAAGAAATGAAGCACAAAGCAAACATCCTACTACCTGTCGTATCTCATTAAATATATATCCCTGATGTATACACTAAGGAATCATAAAGTTAGCATTATAGGCCCCTTTCTACTGAATGTACTAGACTCGACTGTTATGTTTGTAGTTTGATAAGATGTAAGTTTTCCCCTAATTTATAACTATCTTAACTCGAAAATAGTTTGCATTAACTTTCAAGTGGAACTGTTACAATATGAAAGTATTGGGAAAATGTAAGTACATAGTTGTCTTTTGAATTGACATTCTGACGTACTGATTACCTTAAAACATGTTTGTTTTATTAAGGTCATAATGTGATGGATAGTACCCATACTATACGCTCTCCCTGCAAGAGATTCTGGGGACCAAACACGACTTCCGCAAACAAATTGCTAGGCCGTGTAAATTCACATTAAAGTTATATGATCATGAATACCCAATTTACTATCACCTTTTGTTTAGAACAATGAGTTAGTGATTATTGGTATAATTAGATCCTGCATTGTTCTCCTGCTATAGCATTAGTATGTTCGTTCTGTTATAGTATCTTAGTATGTTCTTTCTGTTATCGCGTATTGTATCTTCCTCCCTGTTTCTCTTTATAGTATGATCCCTATGTTATTGTGTATTGTACCTTCCTCCCTGTTTCTCTTTATAGAATGATCTACCATCTAGTATGAACTGAACCCCTAAACTATACCTACTATAGTTTACTAGTATGTTTACTTGAACTGTTATTGAAAAGACTCATTTATCTACTAAGTTATGATTGTACTTTAAAAATGGAGTTTTATAAACTATAAAGTAACATAACTTAAAAAGAGTTTTTGAAATGTGTTGATCACTTATAAAAGACATAAGTAATCTTTTGAAAGATGTTTATAACAAACATTTACACAATTATCATTGTGTTCAACTTGTATTCCCCCCTTAAAAGCATTTAAAACAGTTTAAAAGATTGATTATAGGGGTATGAACTCACCTTATGTGGGTGATTCAAACGAATATGCACGTAAGGATGAGAAGTTCCACGAATGAAGTCCCGAGACACAAACGAGTCCTAATGACATATAATGGCATATATTGGCATGAATTTAGTGTTTATAAGCAACTAACATGCAAGGAAACACCCTTAGGGACTAAGAAACACTTGGACCAAGTGTTAGAATAACATGTGATTCATCAAAGGGGAGTGTACGACCACAATAGGGAGTGTGCGGCCTTGGTGTTTACGGCCATTATATTTATGGCCAAGAGAGTTTACGGCCAAGGTGTTTACGGCCAAGGAAGTTTACGGCCGTAAACTCCTGGAGATCACCCTCAAGTCGTTTGTTCCAGGTGTTTAGGCTAATGATTCTACTAGGTAGCAAGTGTATGGAAGGAATACTCACCTTTGGGAGGATTTATGGAGTTCACGGCCACCAAGAACAAGTGTGTGTTCTTGGTGAAAATTGATGATCTTGAAGATCTAACCAAAAGAGATGATTTTATGGATGAAATCATATGGGTGTACTAGATTAAGAAGGATATCAACTCAAAGATGGAAGAAATACTTACGTTTTTGATGATCTAGGATGAAGAGCTCGATGATAGTTGAGAGAGAATCGATTTTCTAGACTTGGAAACTGAGAAGTGGTGAAAAAAAATGAAGGAATATCATATATAAGGGAGGAGTTTACGGCCAGCCTAGAGTTTACGGCCGTAATCTCTAGTTTACGGCCGTAAACTCCAAGTGATGGAGTTTCCGGATCGATTGCAACATGAGGAACTTAAGCTGACGCATCCATACACTTAGTCCTTAAGTGTACTAGGCTTAAAACACCCTAACAGACCCTCAACAGGGCTAGAAGATAGTAGAAATGAGTCTGACACACGGTTGAATTGAATGGCTGGACTTACAAGGCAAAAAATTTCGGGTTGTCACATCATCCCCCCGTTAGATGAAATTTCGTCCCGAAATTAGCTTCCTTAACAGTACTACCGGGGTTAAACTCCTCTGATTTGCAGAATACTCACTCGTAGACTTGGCAACTTTGCCCTAATGTTCATGATAGGATTCATACTTGGTCCATCTATCATTACCTCGTGTATACAGGTCGTATATGATTAAGATTAGTAAGACGGTCAGATGTGCGACTCTGCCCCAGGTCCACAACCAAACAAGGAATAGGAGATAGGGCGGAAGCACACATACTAAATATGCGTAATCATAATCATATACCACTCTCACGTATACACTGAATAGTGATAAGTGGGCTGTATTCGTCCTTAGCCTCTGTGCTTGAACTTGGTCTGCTGAACGAGTGGTATCTCGGGAAGGTCTGTTGAACATACAGCGGCAAGGCTTCGGAGGGCAAAGTACTCTTCGCATGAGTACTTCGGGGTTCTAGAATACGAGAGACAAAAATGAGGTCTAGGTCGGACTGTCATTACAAATGACGAAGGTTTCGTGAATTTGACGGTCAAGGCGATAGAAACATATGAACTTAGTACGGTGACGACCACGCCAACTCATGATGAATGATAGCAACAGACTCTTTACTGAACAAAGTTTGGCCGATTTGAAAGAAATGACCGTTGTACGATGATGTACTCCTAGTGTGCTCGACAATGTACTCTTTGTAAACGTTCTAGTGCTTTCTGTTTTCCCCTTGATGCTAACACTTCTACGTATCGTACCGCGATGAGCGAGTACATACCGTGAAAGTGCTTTGATAACTAGTGTCGATACTTTATAGTACGATCCTCCTCGGTACCACTACGACCGCCTGGAATATACAAGTTATGAATAATTAAGATGAATTAGACAGTCGACTGAGTAACTCTGCCTCAATTCCACAACCAAACAAGGAACATGAATTAAGGCGGAATCACTCACTCTAAGTCTGCAAAATATTAGCTATGCATAACCCTGATGTACATACTAAGCCATCATAGCTTCTCTGAATGGATCTTTTAGTTCTCTTGAATACTATGACTTGTTTCTATAAGTGAGTTATTATAATTACTTTTAAGTGTTTTCCCCCAAGTTTTAATCTTATATAAATATAAATTAATTTTTAAAGTAATTACTATTTCGAAAACATACCGCTGCTCGCTGGCGACTCCGGGGTTGATTCTCCTGCGGTGATCATCAGAATTCGTCCATCAGCTCCTGAGTTCTTTGTTATCGGGCAGTCCCTCTGGTAGTGTCCAGTCTCACCACAGCCATAGCAGGCTTGGTTTTCTTCAGCTCCGGGGACTTGGGAGATCGGTTGAGCCGGTGCCCTGCAGAAACGGATTGTGTGTCCCTTTCTGTGGCAGTTCAGACACTGCATTTCCCGGCATACTCCGGTGTGGTGGTAGTTACAACCATCATACTTCGGGAGAGTTCCAGCATATCGAATGGCAGGTGCTGGAGTAACAGGCGTTGTGGCGGCGTACATAGTACTCGTTTGTTGCTCCGGCGGGGATTCCGGTGTTGTTTGTTTCTTCTTCCTCTTGTTCCCCGACTTCCGTTTATAGTCCTATCCCTTTGATGGCTCGGGAACGGGGACTTCCACACCATGATGGACTCCATGGTCGATGAGTCGCTGGGCCAGGCGTTTGGCACTATCGACTGTGGTTGGGTTAGAAGACAACACATCTCCTTGGATCGGGGAAGTTAGACCCCAGATGTATCTTTCTATCTTCTTGCTCTCCGGGGTAACCATCCCGGGGCATAGTGCTGCCAGGTCGTTAAACCTGTCAGTGTAGGCCACTATGTCTGAGCCGACCATCGTGAGCTCCCATAGTTCTTGTTCCAGCTTTTGAACTTCGCCCAACGGGCAGTACTATTCCAGCATTAACTCTTTTAGGGTTTCCCAACCTATTGAGTTAGCCACTGATAGGGTCAGCGACTTAACATGGCTATTCCACCATGTTAGGGCTCTGTCGGAGAAGGTGCAGGCAACAAACTTCACTTTGCTTCCTTCTGGGCACGAACAGATTTCGAAGACCGAGTCTGTTTTCTCGAACCATCGCATCAGAGCGATGACTCCACCATTTCCATTAAAGGAATTGGGTTTGTAGTTCATGAAGTCCTTGTACGAACACTCCCTTGGGTGTCCGTGAGAATCTTCAGGGTTGGATAAGTGGGTACCACTACCAGATCCGAAGGTACCACTTTCGCCGAAGTGAGCTAGAGCAGTTGCCACTGCGGAGGATATCGTTGCTTGAAGAGCAGCAGGATTGAATTGTGGCGTTGGAGTTGGAGTTATCGGAGTAGTGCGTCTGTTTGATCTGCGAGGAGGCATCTTTGCTAAAAGAATACAAAGAGGAGATGGAATAAGTCTATATCAGTGGGTATAAGCCGAAAGCTGAAAGACAATGTTATCCTAGTTCTGAGTGTATCGGGTTCTGGAAAGAATTCATAAAGGAAGTCTATACAAAATAAACTTTATGAATTAGAAATGGCTATCCTCGAATAAATATCTATGACCTGAATAACTGTTACCAGTTGCATGTAAAGTAAATAATCCTAACACATAGTGTGAGCAGTGTTTCCACTAACTCATTAAGTTATCCAAGATTATTATTTATTAGTGTGACACATAAGACGTTTTGGTTACTTCGGCTGATCCTTCTTTGAAAACTTCTCATGAACCTGCTCTTGTTCCTCCTTGACTCTTCTGTTAACTGCTATGAGGAAGTGATTACATGTATCTGGGTTTGTCATGCGAGAATGGAAGTGACTAAAGAATCTATGAGATTTAAGCGAAACATTATGGGGTGATCCTTACAGAGTCCTTCTATAATTGCACAATGTATACAAGTGGTATATAATTTAAGATTAAATAGACCTTCGAATAAGTGATCCTACCCCAAAACCACAACCAAACAAGGAACATGTAGTAAAGCGTAGATCATAAATTCTAAGTCTATAAAATCTCAATTATATATAACCTTGGGAGTATACATTGCATGATTATAGACCTATCCGTAAGGGTCTTTTAAGTTATCACATAAGTTATTTATCTAGTGCCTAAAATACTCCTATAGTATTTTAACTTTATGTTCTGATCTAGAATTCCCTTGAATAGAGTTAGGTAAGTTTTAAGACTGTTGCAACACCACATCACTCTCAAACACATGTCGGTCACATCTCGAATGAATATAGTTGATAAGGCTATATTGATCCTAGTTATGATTACATAATTGTCCAGGTTTGACCGCAGTGTTCAACCTTTAAATACTTATGTTCTGTTCTTCTTGTGATACTTGTTCTAGTATGTATATATGTATAAACACGTATGTATACTTTTATAAGGTATTGTTATATATTTAAAATATATAATTATCCAGAGCACTTCGGCCCCATTGTATTTATAGTTGTATATATTTTATCGGTTGATATACTTAGTTCACTATAAACAATGCTCTGATACCAATCTGTCACACCCCAAAACCGGAACGGCGGAAACGTTCGGGGGTGGAGGACGTCATGTTTAGTATCACAAGACATGCATCATTGTAATCAAAGTAATAAACAATGATTTCATTAGAAAGAAAGTGTTTACAAAGTATGTGCTCACATAACCTAGACTACAAAGTAAATAACAAAATAAGACATGAAGCTATACTGCTCCATCTTCTGAATCCCAGTGCGCGTACCTGTCTACTGGTCTCCTGAGAATACAAGTTATTTTGAAAGAGTAGATCAGTATTTAAGCTGGTGAGTTCATAATATTTTAGTGATGTAAGTAAGTTGTAGTAAGTTGTAAGTTCTGTTTAGAAAAGTTCGCTTGTTCCTTTAGAAAATCCTATATTTCTTGCTTTGATGAAAGATAAGTAAAAATGACTCTACAATCCTTTCTATGAGTACTAAATGGATACAAGTTATATAAAACCCAGAGTAAACAAACAATCGGTTGTGTGTATCTGCCCTAAGCCCACAACCAAACAAGGAACAGGAAATGAGGCGGAAGACACACATCCCATTGTTTGTTAGATCATCGTTGTATATAACCCTGGCGTATTCACTTGGTACTCACGGAGTTAACTGTAATAGTTCCTTTATATTTGATGAAAAGATTCTTTAAGAAAACCCTTATTTCTTTTAGTAAAAATGGTAACCACAGTGGTTCCTTCTATAATCACTTAGTTTATACTAGTTATATATAATCTAATATCGAACAGATAGTTAATTGTGTAAATCTGCCCTAAGTCCACAACCAAACAAGGAACAGGAAATGAGACGGAAAGCACACATCCAACTACCTATCGGGTATTAATTATATATAACCCTGACGTATAAACTAAGGTATTATAGAATTAACCACCTAAGGTCCTTTAAGTTTATACTGGTTTAATAAAATGGATTAAACCCTTTACTGGTAAGTTTCTAGTTTTGAATACCTAATGTTTTATTTGAAAAGTATGTTTTGTACTAGAAAACGGTGCATTAAATTAGTGTCCTATGACCTGACCCAATCCTGGTACCCCTTATGATTACTTGGTGTATACGGAACATATATATAGCTAAGATCGAATAGATAGTAGGCTGGGTGAATCTGCTCTAAGCCCACAACCAAACAAGGAACAAGAAATGAAGCACAAAGCACACATCCTACTACCTGTCGGAACCGATTAAATATATATCCCTGATGTATACACTAAGGAATCATAAAGTTAGCATTATAGGCCCCTTTCTACTGAATGTACTAGACTCGACTGTTATGTTTGTAGTTTGATAAGATGTAAGTTTTCCCCTAATTTATAACTATCTTAACTCGAAAATAGTTTGCATTAACTTTCAAGTGGAACTGTTACAATATGAAAGTATTGGGAAAATGTAAGTACATAGTTGTCTTTTGAATTGACATTCTGACGTACTGATTACCTTAAAACATGTTTGTTTTATTAAGGTCATAATGTGATGGATAGTACCCATACTATACGCTCTCCCTGCAAGAGATTCTGGGGACCAAACACGACTTCCGCAAACAAATTGCTAGGCCGTGTAAATTCACATTAAAGTTATATGATCATGAATACCCAATTTACTATCACCTTTTGTTTAGAACAATGAGTTAGTGATTATTGGTATAATTAGATCCTGCATTGTTCTCCTGCTATAGCATTAGTATGTTCGTTCTGTTATAGTATCTTAGTATGTTCTTTCTGTTATCGCGTATTGTATCTTCCTCCCTGTTTCTCTTTATAGTATGATCCCTATGTTATCTTGTATTGTATCTTCCTCCCTGTTTCTCTTTATAGAATGATCTACCATCTAGTATGAACTGAACCCCTAAACTTTACCTACTATAGTTTACTAGTATGTTTACTTGAACTGTTATTGAAAAGACTCATTTATCTACTAAGTTATGATTGTACTTTAAAAAAGGAGTTTTATAAACTATAAAGTAACATAACTTAAAAAGAGTTTTTGAAATGTGTTGATCACTTATAAAAGACATAAGTAATCTTTTGAAAGATGTTTATAACAAACATTTACACAATTATCATTGTGTTCAACTTGTATTCCCCCCTTAAAAGCATTTAAAACAGTATAAAAGATTGATTATAGGGGTATGAACTCACCTTATGTGGGTGATTCAAATGAATATGCGCGTAAGGATGAAAAGGTCCACGAATGAAGTCTCGAGACACAAACGAGTCCTAATGACATATAATGGCATATATTGGCATGAATTTAGTGTTTATAAGCAACTAACATGCAAGCAAACACCCATAGGGACTAAGAAACACTTGGACCAAGTGTTAGAATAACATGTGATTCATCAAAGGGGAGTGTACGACCACAATAGGGAGTGTGCGGCCTTGGTGTTTACGGCCAAGGTGTTTACGACCATTATGTTTACGGCCAAGAGAGTTTACGGCCAAGGGGTTTACGGCCAAGGGAGTTTACGGCCGTAAACTCCTGGAGATCACCCTCAAGTCGTTTGTTCCAGGTGTTTAGGCTAATGATTCTACTAGGTAGCAAGTGTATGGAAGGAATACTCACCTTTGGGAGGCTTTATGGAGTTCACGGCCACCAAGAACAAGTGTGTGTTCTTGGTGTTATTGGTGAAAGTTGATGATCTTGAATATCTAACCTAAAGAGATGATTTTATGGATGAAATCATAGGGGTGTACTATATTAAGAAGGATATCAACTCAAAGATGGAAGAAATACTTACGTTTTTGATGATCTGGGATGAAAAACTCGATGATAGTTGAGAGAGAATCGATTTTCTAGACTTGGAAACTGAGAAGTGGTGAAAAAAGAAGGAATATCATGTATAAGGGAGGAGTTTACGGCCAGCCTAGAGTTTACGACCGTAATCTCTAGTTTACGGCCGTAAACTCCAAGTGATGGAGTTTCCGGCTCGATTGCAACATGAAGAACTTAAGCTGACGCATCCATACACTTAATCTTAAGTGTACTAGGCTTAAAACACCCCAACAGACCCTCAACAGGGGTAGAAGATAGTAGAAACGAGTTTGACACACGGTTGAATTGAATGGCTGGACCTACAAGGCAAAAATTTTCGGGTTGTCACAAAGTTCTAGAGAAAGAATGCATGAGAAATGCATTTTTGGCCAAAAGGGTAAAATTGGTATTTTTATGCTTTTTAGGCCAAGTTCTTGACTTGATAGATTAAGACCAATATTAATTCAATGAGATATGAATTAAAAAACATTTATAGCATGTTCCCACCCTCTCATGGATATAAAGATTATCGAAAACGGATAATAAACGAAGAAGATACGCACGTTTAAAGTTGGGACAAAATGCCCTAAAGTTGGAATGGAATCAGCAATGTACTTTGCTGATTCCTAGAAACCACGATGTGACTATAAGATTGCCATGAATTGAGAAAGACTTTCTTACAACATGAAAACGAAATAGATCAAAAGATTATCTGCTCTCTGTTCTTGGCATAACGCACCTCAACACCCCCACACTTAAGCTCCGACGATTTCTATGGTGGGGAATGATCAAGAGGCGATTTTGGGTGATTATGACTTGGATTGAGCATAAAAAATGCAAAAATTAACTAATTTCTTCATTTTTGAGCTAATTAGGGCTTAATGATAGTTTGATGATCTGAGCAAATTGATTAAGATTATGTTATAAAAGCTTGTTAGTGATGTTAATAAGAGTGTTTAGATGCCAATAACAAGCTTTTTATGTAACCCCATGAATGGGATCAATTCGAGGAGAATTAGGTTTTGAAACCCTAATTAATGATTTTGAGAAATTGATGCTTTTGAGTTGGATTATATGAATTAGGTATTATGGAGAGCTTAATTCATTAATTGATTTAGATTTTGAGATAGAGAATGAAAGATATAGTTTTAACCCATTAAGTGGTTATTTTGATCTTAAGAGTAATTAAGCTCTTAACAGGCTAAGACAAGTATTAAGATTCTTATGAATGTGTATGCATGGACATAATAGTAAAAAATGGATCAATATACAGTAATTGGCAAAAGGAGCTAAAATAGGACAGTTAGTGTTCACTAACTATAAGGTGAGTTATCACTTTCTATCTTTCTTTATGATTGTTATATGTTCAAATTATATATTTATACATATATGTATGAGAACCTTGAGGCACTAAGTGAATTCCATCATGAGACGGAAATAGATCATGAATATACATAGAAAACATGTATCTGAGCATGTATGTATATGATTTGAGTATATGTATGAGATATAAATAGATACATGTATCTGAGCATGTATGAATATACATAAAAAACATGTATATGAGCATGTATATATATGATTTGGGAGACAGGACCTCTCGTACTAGGATTTTTTCCATCTGTGAAGATGGGAGCCTGCCTTGATATGAAATCTTCGGCTTGGCATTCCGAAGATGCTCCAGTCTCGAAATACAGGATCCTTGGATGTAAGATTGAAGACAAAGTTGGCGTAGTTTCCACGAGTCTTCTCAAACTCGAGCCTAATGCTTCCATCAGATCGAATAAAATCTTGTTGGTTTCACTTTGCTCAGTGATATTCTGATCCATCCTGGTCAACATGGACATGATCTCATTGTTCTAGACCATAATTGGTATTTCTTGCGTTGCAGTTACTGAGTACTGGACTGACGAGGATGTTCAGACTGTCCTCCTAGGGATCTCAACATTCCTTCTTTGCAGGGTGACTGTAGGAAGTGAGGGTAGGCTCTGACCACCTGTGGTGGATGGAATAGTGTAGAAGTGGATTCTGAAAAAAGGTTTTTGAGTAACTTTAAAGAGAAAAATATAATAACACCACTTGTACCACGGATGACGCCAAATTGTTTTGGTAAAAAATTAACAAACTAATTTTGTAACCAAATTAGTAAGTTTGGTGTGATGTTAGTGATGGAGATTCGTGCCCATAGCCATAACAAACCTGGTAATATTACTATAAATAACAGTGTCCTTTTTCGGTTGCACGCAAGAACAAAATAAAGCAGAATTGAAAAGATATTTATATGAGGGACTTGTTTTGTTAATTAAGTAATAGTTTAATTAATTAATTAGAAAATAATGGAACATGAAATATTCTAGAATGATTTCAATTCCATAGATAACTATTATTATATTTTGTAATTATCCTTAGGGTTTTAAATCACTTCCTTATATGAAGAGGGCTTCAAATCCGGTTTTTGACACAAGTGAAAGAATACCTTTCAGCTATCAAAGTTCGGAACCCTCAAAACCCTAAAGAATCCAGAAGTGCAGTTCCTACGACGTGACACCTTGATCACCACGTCGTGGCTGGTCGTAGAATCGAGTTTTCAATTTGGTTTGAAGCTCACAGTCCGTGGATTGATGAGATCTCCTTCTACTTTGATTCTTGGGTGCGATTAAAGAAGAGGAACTCTCTTTTGGGTTCTCTAGTCGAATCAATTGGCTCGTCAAAAGAAGAAACCTACTAAGAAATCAAAGGTATGATTCTATTCATTACGTCCTAATGAGTTGCATAGATTGCTGAGTTAGATCTGTTGTTTCGAATCTATTAGATCATAATTATTATTTCCGCTGCCATGTTTTTGGTCATCCATTAGGCTTGAAACCCATCAGTGGTTTCAAAGCGTAGGTTAACTCAAGTCAATTTCACTTAGTCTTTGTCTTGATAGTATGTTAGTGTGTGTATGTGATGGATTTCTTGTTTAAATCATTTTAAATTGTCTATAAATTTGCCTTGATTAAAACCGAATATGTTTATGCTTGAAAAACGATGTTTTTGGTCGTCCTAACTCTTCGCTATGTCGTGGCTGGTCCTCCACCACGTCATGGGCTTGGTCGATACTGAACTTTGATCGTTTTCGTTGCCACGTCGTGGTCTCCTCTTAGTCACGTTGTCGTCTGCTGCTGCTGAGAACCCTAAAATAACTATTTAATAATTTAAGTGTTTTCTGTGTGCCACGACGTGGTTTCTCATTCCCCACGTCGTAGATCCTCAGGTTCCATAATTTTCTAAATCCGTTCCTTATTTTGGTTGTTCATTCCGTT
The DNA here is from genome assembly GCF_052849685.1 of Lactuca virosa. Taxonomy (NCBI): domain Eukaryota; kingdom Viridiplantae; phylum Streptophyta; class Magnoliopsida; order Asterales; family Asteraceae; genus Lactuca; species Lactuca virosa. The sequence goes on from NC_136426.1 coordinate 40,358,075, forward strand.
TGATTTTAAAAACATACAAATTAGCCTTTATACTAAAAGATAAAGTAAAATTGATTTAATTATAAGATAATTTAAAAGACAAAATACTAGGACTCTTATAATTTAATTGTTGACTTTTAGACAATAGACTTAAATGACATATAAACCCAATATATATATATATATATATATATATATATATATATATATATATATATATATATATATATATATATATTGTAAAATCATATTATGTATCACATCAAACTACAAACATTGTGTCCTCGCGTGTTTCTTAAATGTGCGTTGTTAGTCTTACCTCGACTAGGATCATCCACTTTATTGCTATAAGGGAGGTTTAAGGTACATCTCGTTGATTCCTAATGAGGTCGGCTTTTAAGGGACATTTATTGCTCACCGTCGTCTTGCATTTAAAGTGGAGTTACTAAAAGGGTTTGATAAAACAATTGTACAAAGTTAAAAATATTAACTTAATAAGTAGTAAAACAAAATCCTGATTTATAATAATGTGAATCTTATGCTTCCCATGGAAATTACAACTTCTGATATATTATTTTTTATGTAAGCGTGTGTTGGTTACCGGCTTTTCAAGAGAAGAATATAGTCAAAGAAAGTTATATGTTGATCACGATTCTCAAGCTTTAGTTGAACTGGATCTCATTGTAACTTCTCATGGTCAATTCACCATTTGGATTCAGGATCCTCGGCAAATCCAATCATGATTGCTAAAGGAGCATTAGAATAAATTAACATGTTATCGAAATAAGTCAATAAATCTCATTTTCTAGGAATCTCATACGATTGAGATTGACAATAGTTTTTCCACCTAAATAACTTCATTTTGTAATTTTCGGCTAATCCACTTTACAATGTGAAGCCAAATATGGATCCTATCCTTTTGTTTAATAATTTGGTATTGGGTAATTATATTAAAATAATTTCTTGATCAAACTAATTGTGTTTTTTTGATAAATAGATGTCTTCTGGTTTGGGTGCTACTCATCCTCCTGCACCAATCACTTCATCAAACTTCTCACTCATCCCACTCCTCTCGCGATCTCACTGTTCCTAACTACCTTGATTGGATTCATAACCTGGTGATCACTCTAAGTTACGAACAGAAGGAGTATGTATTGGACGAATATCTTGAAGAGGAGCTTCCTGATGATGCTACTGAAGAAGAAGCAACCAAACATGAAAAGCATCGATATCACTCTATCGAAGCCTCGTGTATAATGTTAGCGACCATGCCTTTTGAACTCCAAAAGAGTTGTAAGAACCTTGGTCGTACCAAATGAACGAGCAACTTAAAGACATGCTCCAAGAGCAAGCTAGAACTGAGAGATTCAAGGTGATGCGATCAATTTTAGGTTGCAAGCAACAAGAGAATGAATCTATGAGTACCCATGTTCTAAAGCTAAAAGGATACTTTGACAGACTTGAACGTCTTGGCTTCCCATTCACTCAAGAATTGGCTATTGATGCCATTCTTAACTCTTTGAGTAACGCATACAAGCAATTCACTATGAACTACTATATGAATGGTTTGAAGAAGAGTATTATGGAGCTACATGGATGCTCAAGACAATTGAGGAAAGCATCGTTACACCTAGTAACACAAGTTCAACCACTCCTGTTCTGGATATTAAGGAAGGTGGTGTCAAGAGAAAGAGTTTCTCGCATCCCAATACTAAGGGAAAAGGGAAAGTGAAAGTTGGTGCTCCCAATTCCAACCCTAAGAAGAATGTTTCTGACATACCACCAGTGAATGACCCTAAAGAAGCCATTTGTTACTACTTCCAAGAAAATGGCCACTGGAAACGTAGTTACCCTAAATATCTGGAGGATCTCAAGAAGAACAAGGGCAAGGTTATTGACGCTTCATATATGTTTGCAATTGAATTACATGCGGCCTCTACTTCTAATAATTGGATACATATAAATGTATACATGTGCACTTATGCATATCCATATGCATATTCATGAATATATACATATATTCATATGTATATGCATTAACACATAAACATGCACTTACACAAGTGCATAGCCATGTGCACTTATGCATGTCCATATGCATATGAATATATCCATATATCCATATCCATAGGCATATGCATGAACATATGCAAATATCCTGTGCATATGCATGAACATATAGGCATGCACTTATACAAGTGCATATCCATGTTTACTTATGTATGTCCATATGCATATGCATATACATATATCCAAATGAATATGCACAAACATATGCATATATCCATATGCATATGCATGTCAATATGCATATACATATATCTATATGCACATGCATGAACATATAGACGTGCACTTATATAAGTACATATCTATGTGCACTTATACATATCCATATGTATATGCATATATTCATATGTATATGCATGAACATATAGACTTGCACTCAATTAAGTGCATACAAATGTGCACTTGTGCATGTCCATATACATATGCATATATCCATGTGCATATGCATGGATATATATAAGTTCACTTATATAAGTACATATCTATGTGCACTTATGTATGTCTATATACATATGAACATATCCATATCCATATGCATGAGCATATAAATGTGCACTTATACAAGTGCATATTGATGTGCACTTTTGCATGTCCATATTCATCTATATATGAGTGAACATATAAATATACACTTATATAAGTGCATATCCATGTATACTTATGCATGTCCATATGCATTTGCATGAGCATATAGACGTGAGTTAATATCCATGTGCACTTATGCATTTTCATGAGCATATAGACGTGAGTTAACATCCATGTGTACTTATGCATGTTTATATGCATATGCATATATCTATATATGTTTATATCGTAGATTTGTGCCGTATTCATGTGCATATGCATATAGAAATATGGAATTTTAGAAATTAAGAAACTTGACCTGCATGTGCACTCATTACACTGTGTATTTGACATTAAGAAACCATATGAAAGATAAATGTATGCATCAATCCTATGCACTTGTAACACGAAAAAAGGTGTAGAAAATACAAGTTCAGTCAAGTGTACTGTGCATTTGAATAATGTATAACTTAATATAAATGTATTTGACAATTTTGTGCAAATTGTAAATTTATAATTCCTTAATTCAATATTTTTGTATAAAAATATGACAGAAACCATGAAAAATAATCATTTGGATAACCCAAGATAAAGTTATCTTGTTGTAATTTCACTTTTTGTTGGGTCATATGTCACATGGACGATTTTGCCCTTATGATAATCTCTTGTCCCATAATGGTAGTTTACTGTAATTATGATATGGATTGCAGGTTTATGAGTATTAATGAGTCCTATTATATATTGGTTATATGCAAATTCTAATAATTGGTGCAAATTCTAATAATTGGGTATGTGTAACATTCAGATCTACATAGTATAACTTTTTCAATAATATATGAGTTTTGAAAGGCCACAATGTGGAGGAGGCACCACCACAACGTGGCGTGCCCGGTTGGACGCGTTTATCATTTAGCCTCTCAGAACGTGGTGAGGTCTGGCGTCGACGTGGGGATTGTTTTGGGCCAAAACCCTAAGTTTTGGGATTGGTTCCCTATTTAAGGATACTAACTCCTAGGGTTGCCTCATTTGGCAGCCTCTACCCTATGAGATCTTATTCCATCCAAACCCTAGCCTCAATATGCATGAAGCCAACTTTGTGAAGGTTGACAGAAAAAGAGCTCATATTGGCGTTTGTGTGCTTGGTTCCAACTCGGATCTTGTATCTTCACTCAGTTTCTGATCATTTAGAGGTAAAATTTTTTCACCTTGCTCATTAAATCTTTAGATATAATATCATGTCACTTTATGAGTTTTTGGTCCAAATCTTTTTGTTCTTGGTGTTTGAGTGGACTCCAGAACCATTGAAGGAATTATTTAGCTTCTAGACCATGGTGTTGGTTGGAAAAAGGAATTGCATGGCTTAATGGATAAGTTCATGCCTTAGAGATATCACTAAGAACTTAGGTTTTGAAATCTTAACTTATTGGGATGTCTTAATGGTAAAGTTGGAAACTTTATCCATCAAAGACCTTGGGGAGTATCAGATGTGAGCTTTAGAGCTCTTGCGGTTGAAGGAAAACAACTTAATCAGTTAAGCTGTAAAGACCAGTTCCTACGACGTGGAGATTGGAGGTTCCCCAACTATTTTTTCGCAGTGTTTTGATGATGTGGCCAATGGGAGGCCACGACGTGCAAGTTGTTGAAGTTAACTTTTGACCTGGTTTGGGTTTTGGTTAAATTTCTAGTTCTAGAGTGTAGACTAAGGTATGACATTGTGTGATTCGATAGGTGGGTTGTGGCACCTGTTTCGGCTCTTGTGTGTGAAGGATGTGAGGGACGAAAAATAGAGAACCCTTAAGGGGGTTTATATAGGTGAATAAGGAAGCTTAAATAAGGCAAGTAAATCTAGATAACTCTTATCTCTTTTCTTGCTCCTTAAGGCTCCTGGAAACTCTAGGATGCCTCCCAAAATCGTCCCCCTCTATGGGAAGGATTTGGAATCCTTCAGTGTTCAACTTTTGAACATTGTCACATTTAGTCCTTATACTTTCAATTAATCTAATTAATCACAAAAATAATTCCAATTAATTTCTGATTAATTCTTAATTAATTAATACAATTTCAAATTAATATCTTAATCAAATAATATATTAATAAATCATTCATTTTGATTTTTAATTAATTTATCAATCATATAATAAATTAATAAATAAGCCATTCTCTCCAAAAGTCATTTTGTTCAGTTACTAGTTATGAGGGCAACCCAAAAAGGACTTTGCTTCGAATTCCAGAACATACCAACTTAGTTAGACACCTTAATCCAACAATATTGGGCGGGACCCGTTATGTGAGTAGGACCCGTTGTGTGGGTGGAGCCCGATGTTATGTATATTGTATGTGGTATTTTGGGGAACTCATTAAGCTTTGTGTTTACGGTTTTGTGGTTTAAACATTTCAGGTACATCTGGTTCAAAAGGGAAGGGACCGACGTGATCACACTGCATCCCCATGAGTTTATTTCCACATTATTTATTTATGCCAAGTTCTCCAAATGTGAGTTCTGGTTGCGCGAGGTGCAGTTCTTGGGACACCTTGTCAACCAATGCGATATATTGGTTGACCCGACGAAGATTAAGGCGGTGATGAAGTGGAAGATTCCAAGATCTCCATTTGAGATTTAGAGTTTCCTTGGGTTAGCAGGTTATTACCGGATGTTCATTCAGGACGTCTCCAAGATTTCCGTCCCTTTGATCCGATTGACGAAGAAGAGTGTTACTTTTCGGTGAGGGACTGGGCAACTAGCAACATTTGAGACCTTGTGGAAGAGATTGTGCGAGGCTCTGATTCTGAGTCTTCCCAAGGGTATGGATGACTTTGTGGTTTATTGAGATGCATCGATTTTGGGTTTGGGTGCAGTGCTTATGCAGAGGGGTCACATGATTTCTTATGCCTCGAGACAGCTGAAGCCTCACAAGGCGAATTACCCTACTCATGATATGGAGTTGGGGGTTATGGTTTTCATCCTCAAGATTTGGCGACATTATCTGTATGGGGTCCGTTGTACTATTTACACGGACCACAAGAGTCTAAGATATCTGATGAACCAGCCGAACCTGAATATGAGACAACACAGATGGTTAGATGTGGTGAAAGATTATGACTGCGAGATCTTGTATCATCTTGGGAAGGCCAACGTAGTGGTTGATGCTTTGAGTCGCAAGGCGACCAACACTCCTATTCGGGACTTATGTTTGAGGATGGAAATCACTTCACCCCTGTTGGATTAGATCAAGAAGGCGTAGATTGAGGGGTTGAAGAAAGGGAATTGGAAGGAAGATAGGATCAAGGGTCAGATTCCGTTATTTTCTAGAGATAGTCGTGGGTTATTGACTAAGTGCGGCAGAGTATGGGTTCTGGTTGATGGTAAAGTTAGGCAGACATTGTTCGAGGAAGCACACAAGTTTAAACGTTCAATCCATCCGGGGGGCACAAAGATGTATAAAGGCTTGAGACTGAGCTACTGGTGGCCCTGCATTAAGAGGGATATAACACGGTAAGTTGAGCGGTGCCTGACTTACCGGAAAGACAAGGCCGAACATCAGAGACCCCACGATAAGATGCAATAGTTACCCATTCCCATATGGAAATAGGAAGGGATCACTATGGACTTTATCACGAAGTTGCCAAGGACGACACATGGGGTTGATTTAACTGTGTCATTATCGATAGGTTGACCAAGAGTGCCTATTTCATCTATATTTTAGAGAGCATTTCCGTTGAGAAGTTGACCGACATCTACTTCAGAGAGGTAGTCGCTCGTTACAGGGTTCTAGTTTTAGTGGTCTCGGATTGTGATGTTTGTTTCACCTCTATGGTTTGGAGGAAGTTTCATGAGGAGTTGGGTACTCAGTTGAATTTCAGCACGACATACCACCCCTAGACCGATATATAGAGCGAGTGGACTATTCAGACACTCGAGGATATGCTGAAGTTGACTTTCATCATTGAATTTTGACCTGGATTGACTTTTGGTCAAATTTCTAGTTCTAGAGTGTAGACTAAGGTGTGACCCTGTGTGATTTGATAGGTGGGGTGTAACACCTGTTTCATGACGTTGATTTATGGATTCCTTGACTTTGTGAGAGGGGCGAGTCTTCTCATTATACTATATAGGATGCTAGCTGCCTTTGTGACTCTTGCATTGTGTGTTGGGCGGAGACCGTTGGTATGCTGTGTTGGGCCCGCTATATTGGGCGAGACCCGTTATGTGATCGAGGACCGTTATGTGGGCAGTGTCCGATGTTATGTGGTATTTTGGAGAACTCACTAAGCTTCGTGCTTATGATTTTGTGGTTTTAACATTTCAGGTACTTCTGGTTCAAAATTGAAGGGCCCGACATGGTCGCACTACATCCCAAGATTATATATATATATATATATATATATATATATATATATATATATATATATATATATATATATATATATATAGGGTGAGGTTCAATAGAGAACCATAATTAACCAAGGAACCAATGAACCAATCGTGAGAGTCAGAAATCATAACGATCAACGGACAAGGAAATAGATGTACACTTTTACATTGGACGCACACACAACAGATTATACCAAAAAATCTATCATTTACAAAAAAACCCACCACTTTTTTTTGTTTTAAATTTATTTTAGGCTATGTTTTTTATCAAAAAAAAAAGGCGAATATACCGTTCACGATTTTTCGTCCTCTTTCCATAGAGATCCATGATGATATATAAAAAACGAACTTTTTTCTCCGAAAAAAACTCACTTCATTTACTTTGATGAAAAAAGTTAAGATCTATTTTTTTTAGAAAAAAATTAATAAATATATCAAATTTAATATTTTTTGTACTTTTTAAACATAGATTCATATTCATGTTAAAAAAAAACGATATTTCAGTTCAGATTGACATTGTGAACCTGTTCAGATTCTTATTGTAAACTTGTTCAGATTCACATTGTGAACCTCCTCAGATTCACAGTGTGTATAATAATAAGTCAGAATCACAGTGTGAATCTGAACTGATCGGAGCTTTTTCACATTGTGAATGTTAAAATTTGAAATATTTACAGTTTAGATTCACAGTGTGAATCTACACTGATCGATGTTTTTTTTTTTTTTTTTGTCAACTTTCTCAGATTCACAGTGTGCATAATAGTAATTCAGATTCACAATGTGAATCTGAACTGTTCGAGATTTTTCATATTGTGAATGTTAAAAATTGAAATATTTACAGTTTAGATTTACAGTGTGAATCTACACTGTTTGAGGTTATTTTTTTTTTATTTTTTTTAATCGGTGTTGATGTTTATTAATAGAGTACAAAAAATTAATATTTTTGGTATAATTAGTTTTTTTTTGATAAAAATAAACTTAAATATTGAAAAAACTAAGAAAATTAAGTAAGTTTTTTTCGAAAAAAAAGTTCGTTTTTTATATATCATCATGGATCTCTATTGAAAGAGAACGAAAAATCGTGAACAACGATATATTCAGTTTTTTTTTCGATAAAAAACTTGGCCTAAAAAAATTTTTAAATGAAAAAAAAGAAGTGAGTTTTGTTATAATCCGGTACATGTGCGTCCATTATAAAAAGTTTACAACACTTCTTTTGCCGTTGATCGTTTTAAATTCCGACGCTTTGGATTGGTTCCTTGGTTCCTTGATTAATAATGGTTTTCTATTTAACTTTTTCATATATATATATATATATATATATATATATATATATATATATATATATATATATCCCTATTCTAATAAATAAATAGTTTTAATCTCCTTTTGTCAAGTGTCATTATAATACAACTCCTCATTAATATTATGTCATGTGTCATGTAGATATATTACGCAACTCATTTCAAAATTCAAATTTACATTTTCTAATTATATGTTAAATTTGAAGTTATAATAACTTTAAAATTCTGATATATCTCTTAATTAATAATTTATTTAAAATGACTTATTTAAAATAATTGATTAATAATTATAAATTTTTATTATATAAGTTCAATTAATTTTATAACCGTGGTTCCCACGGGTTATAAACTAATATATATATATATATATATATATATATATATATATATATATGTCTGATGTTTAAATGTTAATGTGTGTAGTCTTTGGTTTGTTTATTTCGATTGTTCATCATCATATTTATGTTGTAGCGACATGTGTGGTTTAAATTTACTCTTAATTATTTCCATTAATAATTAAATTTTGAACGCATAACAATCTCAATACGTCTCAAGTCTCAACACCTGTATATTTGGGTGGAATAAGTTATAATGCACTCATTCAAGATATGAACTTAAAATTAGATTACGTGGCGACTTGGTTTAGACTTTAAATTGTATGGAACGAATAAATAAGAGTAAATTACACGAATCGTCCCTCGTGCATATGTCAAAATATGTGTTTGGTCCCTATTTGCAAAAATTAATTCGGATAGTCCATTGTTTGGTTAAAAGTTGTATGTTTCATCCCTCATTAGTTTAAATCTACACGCTTCATCCCTTGCGAGATTTCAAAAGACTATATTGCCCTTACTTATTTTCTTTTTGAATTTCTTTTTAATTGTTTATCTTTTTATAAATTATAATATATAAAAAATAAAGTGGCCCTTCACCATTACACACCCCGACCCCTATTTAGCTAGATACCCTAAATCTTCCCTCTCGTTTCTCTATCTTCGTCTCAAAATCTCACCCCTTGTAAAGTCAAAATCCGGCCACCGGAGTTGGATAATCGCGTTTTACACTCCCACCACCCCTCAACTTTACCCTTACATCACCCATCCGATATGCACTCTTCTGTCTTCCTCTAATCCTACTCTTGTCATCAAATCCAACCAACCTAATTTGCACATTTCACCTATGGTTCCCAAATATGAAACTTGTAACCCAAATGGTTTTAGAATTCAAGAAATAGAGAGTGGGACAGGAAGAAGATAGGCGGCAAAGGAGGAAGGACAACAGCATACTGTTGTTGTTGTTGTTGTTAGTGGTTTTATTCACCAATTTTATTCATCTGATCCAGTTGGTAATATGTGGAGAATATGTGGTTACATTTGAATCGACACCTGCGTTTCAAACCACCGTCTAGGGTTTAGACACAACTCCACTATCGTCATCGTTCACAAATCGTCTCCTGTGCGCCGCCATCGCCATCGTCACATGTACGCCGCCTAGGGTCAAAACCCTAGATCTTATGTAGTGGTCTTCATTGAGAGAGATAGAGAGAGATGGAGAGAAAAAATATGAGGATGCAAATATGAGATCGGAAGAGAAGAAACAGAAGACGAGAGTGAAATAGAGATTGAGGTTGGAGTCGATTGCCTCTGTTTGAAACCGAAGATGCCTGGTGATGGTGGATAACTGGATATGAGATGTATCAAAGAAGAAGAAGGGGCCGAGGGGGGGGGGGGGGGACGAGTTATCAGATGTAATGGCCTTTTTCTTTTTTAAAAGGAAATAATAATTGTTTTTTATAATAAATAAATCAATAAATAATTAATAAATAACAAATAAATAGAAAATAAATCAAAAATAAAACAAATAAGGGCATAATAGTCTTTTTATGTGCGGAGGGATGAAACGTGTTAGTTTTAAACTAACGAGGGACGGTCCGAGTTAATTTTTGAAAATAAGGACCTAACGTGCATTTTGGCATATGTACGAGAGACGATTCGTGTAATTTACTCAATAAATAAATATCTCTCTCACTAATTTTAAATTTTAAAATTTAAATTTCTCACTTTAATTACATTGACTTAATAACATTAGAATAAAAAATAAAATAAAATTAATACAAATTATAAGGTGATATAATTTCACGTAATTATTTGAATCAATGATTATAATTTTATATAACTAAAAAAAATATCTCTTAATTAATCATTTATTTAAAATAATTGATTAATAATTTTGAATTTTTATTATAAAAGTTTAATTAATTTGTAACCATGGTTTCCACGGCTTATAAATTAGTTGCATATTAAAGACTTTAAATAAGACGCACCTATTCAACAACACATGATATAAATCCTTATATGTTTGGGAATGTTACTATACAAAAAAAAACAATATTACATAAATGGTTCTTACTTCTTATAACAACAATTTCTCTACTTTTTGATATAGCGTCTTCCTAATAACTAGGGGTGAGCAAAATCAAACCCGAAAACCTAAAAACCGAACCGAAAACGTCAGTTTTTGATTTAAATTTTTAAAAACCGAAAAATGGGTTTTGGGTTTGGTTTTGGTACCTCAAACCGACCCATAAAACTGACTCAACCCGTTGGGTTTGAAACCGATCAAAAACCGACCCGGCCCTCTATATTATATATATATATATATATATATATATATATATTTTTCATGACCAAAATGGTAATTCTCAAAAAGTTGGATGTTCAGTTATGTGATTAACCCTTCTCTAAATGGTGTAATTTATAGTTCAGAGTATTTTGATTTTCCTATGAGAATTAGATGTGTGAGCTTGAATCTTTATATCTAAAAAGGGTCGTTTAGTGTTATATTTTATTTCCAAAGGATCAATTTTTAAAACATAGCTAAAGGTGCATTCTAGTTAATGCATACAACCTTGTAAACTGTTTTATTAGAAAATTTTAGACTATCATATTATTAATATATAATAGTACAGTTTTTTTTAATCATATCTTATATTTAAACCATGTTGAGTGGTTTAATTCATGTAGAGCAATTATTGAAAACGGAAATCATCGGGCATCTGTTTGGCATTTGTGATTAGATTATTTTTGTTTTTTGTGTTTTGGAGGGTGTTTGGGAATATTTTTTAAATGATTTTTGTCTTTTAACTTTTCTAAAAAATTATAAAGATGTCTGGAAGATGCAAAAGTTCTTTTCAAAATAATTTTGTGTAAAGAAGAAAAGTGTGGGTTTTTTCAAAAGTCAAGAAAATGTGATTTTTTATAACTTTTGGACTTTTAAAGCTAAATCACACTCAAAAGTCAAAAAAATACTACCCAAACACTTTTTAAAACCCATTTTTTGGCTTTTGTTTTCTCAAAAAAACTTTTACAAAAAGAACTTTTAGACTTAAAAAGTAATCCCAAGTACCCCTTGATATTTTGCAATCTTTTTCATTATAATAATATTAACCGCCTTTTTTGTTTGTGATGATATTGTTGTAGCTTTGGCAGGGGTTTGAAATCTTGGAGATCAGATTATAAATTAATGAATCACAAATTGTTAAGTTGTTTGATGATATTGTTGTCTTGGTATTGATTTTTTTTTCTAAGTTTTTCTTTAATCTAGGTTGTTAAATTTGTTTCATTTTTAACTTATAAAGATTTGCTGAAAAATAGGTTACAATTCAAAATCTATGAGTTTAAACCCAAAACCCATCAACTTATGGGTTAAACCCAAAAACTGATGAAACAAATCCAAGAACTCAGAAACCGAAACCGACCAAAAACCAAACCCAACTGGTTCTAAAACCCAGAAACCAAAATATACGGGTTGGGTTCGGTTTTACCCAAAAACCAACCCAACCCGACCCATGCTCACCGCTACTAATAACCAAATTACAAAAATTGTCTCTATCTTATATAAAATTTTAGAAATGGTTCATACCTAATAGTGAGAATGTTACCACTGGCGGTTTTAGTATAGGGCACACATGGCCCGTGCAACTCCTGACATTTCTGGAAGCATTGTAAAATTTTCCGAATTTTTTTTTTACTACAGTGCAACCATAACTTTCTCGTGACACCGCTGCTATGAAATCCTACATTCGCTCCTGAATGTTACATATAAAGTCCCTATGTAGATTTTTTTATAGAATATTAAATTTACAGAAGAGGTCCCTATTCATAAAAAAAAAGTACGAAAATGGTCCATATAACAAATGATTTTATGAAATTACCGAAATAGTCCATAGGTGATAGCAAAAATAAATAATTGGTACCAATGTAAAAAAAGTATACAAAAGTTTTGTCGAAAATAATTAACATATAAGATTAAGAAAGCCGTCCCATGATCGAGTCAAACCAATAGTTCTAATGCTATTAAAATACAAGGCGATGAATAGTAACTATATTAATATTTTATTATTATTTTTTTATTTTATTATAAATTAGAGGAAAACAAAATTTCGTTGCGGATATATATATATATATATATATATATATATATATATATATATATATATATATATATATGGGAAAAGTGAATATACATTACAGCCTCACCTAAGCTTAGGTACTAAACCTCATGAAAATACGTTGTTTTACTATATAAAGATTACGATTAGGTTACCACTTGAAGCTGTAGTTTCATAATGTACACAATAGTTTTGATAAGGAAGCAAGAACGTTGATTATCTTCCTCCTTCGTGACGATGGAAAACAATATTGTTTACTAGGGTGAAGTAAAAACGATAATGAAGGAAAGAAAACAATGATGGTAAAACGATAATGGAGGGAAGAAATGTTATTAGGGATGATATATTTACCAAGTGAAAACCAAATCGAGTATAATTACTAAGTTAAACCGATATATTTTAGAGGTTTATTACATAAGATTAGGTGAGGCTGGAATGTATATTCCCTATCCCCTATATATATATATATATATATATATATATATATATATATATATATATATATATATATATATATATATATATATATATATATATATATATATGCTTAGGTTATTTTGTTTAAAGTATCCATTGTGTTATTGTATGCATAATTGTGGGCCAATCAATTATTTAATTTCTAAAAGAAAATGATTAATATTAAATTGATATACAATAAATGAAAATTGCTACTCATTTAAAGATAACGGATGAATAAGGGTATAAGTGTACATTGTCCTCTCCATTAAAATAGGAAACTTAATATATTGATGAAAACTACCCGCATAATCCCTATAATATCGCATGCACCCGGATTCCACTACCCTCTGTATCGGAACACAAAATCAAACTATATCTTCTCTACTCAACCCAAAAAGCGGTAGATTCTGTTGTATATGTTATATAAAGTGATCGATTCTTGAAGATTATTCACAGAAATTGCGTTGTGATCGTTCGAAGTAAAAGAAATTGCAGTGCAATGAGGAGTACAAGGACGACTTCTTTCAAATCGAAATTTAAGAACACACAAGAAACATTGTTGAATCTAGATGAAGACGATGATGATTTTGTCGCTCCGCCTATAGGTAATCTTTTTTTTTATAAGTTTTTTTTAAGGTAATCGTTTGAATACAATCTATGTGCTCTTGAGGCAGCAATATTTTGCTTTGATAAGTTATGAATAAACATCTCCTGTGAATAATCAAGTTTCCTCTTTGTACGAGACAAAAACATGTTGTCCTTACCAAACAACTCATGATTATGTTGTTCGATAAAATCAGCAACAATATATCTATTAGTTCCATCTACTAGAATAAAAACAATTTTCGCTTTGCATTCGCACCTAAATGAGTCTTTCCTTCTCTAAATCTTATTATGTTGAGGGTCTAAAGTATCCACTTTACCAGATCTTGGTTTATCTTCACGATTGCATAGAAAATGTCGTTGTGTGATAATGCCGGATTCGGTGGATCTAATTGGTCCAAGCCTGACATCAAAGCCTACTAATGATGCGTAATTTTTATACATTGATAATGCTGCACTATATGAATCAACAGTTGAATTGATTTTAGGTTTGATGTCGTCTAAAACAACAGGAATCCAATAAGATGATCCACCGGGAGAAACATAATCATGTGTAACATGAGATTGTTCTGCATAAAAAAAGATTAACATTTAAAACAAATTAAAAAATTAGCAAATAATTAATCTAGTTTATTAAACTTTTTTCTTATTCGTATACTAACCTTTCTGTAAATCAATGTTATCATCGGCTATACTATAATCTGCCTCATTATCACTGAACTCGATTTCGTTTTCTGCATCATTTAATTAGAATATGTGTAATGGATGCGTAAATATATATTTAAAAAAAATACTTAAGATACATCACCTGGGTTATGATTACTACAATCACCGAATTGATATTCGGAATTGTCATATATATGATGTTGAATGTGTTCTAATGGATCCTCATCTTTGCAAGTGCAAGTTACGACATATTGCAAAAAACAATATAAAAGTTCAACATTATTATTATAAATATTAACAAGTATAAAAACTTATAAAGTAAATTCACCTAAATTTAGATTATTATTCTCGGATATTTGAAAATCAATATTATGTAGAGAATCATGATCAGCTAACCCGAAATCTTCATAATCATGTGCATAATCCTTAGGATATTCATGTTGATCATGAATATGATCGTCACCAGGTGATACTATATCATCCATAAGATAATTTACAGCCCGATTGAACACTAGGAGAAAGCAAAATAAATTCAATATTACAAACTTTGAGCCAAATCAGTATATATTAAAAAAGGAGAAACCGTGTAATTGATATGTAACTAAAAAGGCGTGATATCTGCATTCATTGTTATCGATTATTTATTTTTTTAAATTTTTAGAAACATTGTAAAGATAAGAATCAACACAAAATCGTATTATTCATCATGATATTCTAAATATTTGACAGATTCATATTCCAAATATAATAAATTTCATAGATAAGACTTCGAAACATCCTGCGTTTTAAATTAATTTATTCAGCAAACTTGAAAAAAAAAATTATTTTGTATTAATTTACAAATGATTACTGAATTATTATGGAATAAACGCATATACTAAGAAATCAATGTATATACCAGACTGTTATTCTGTGAGAATATTTGAAACAAGATTTACAAAAAAATTATTTTCCACACATTTGTTCTGTATATTCTAATGCAACTTAACAGAGACATAATTATACCACGGTCTCATTATACCACAATTTTGTTCTGTAAGAATATATGTAATAAGAATTACACTAAATTTAGTTTGCTCATGTTTGATATGTATATTCACTACAAATTAACATTCTGGAAGAATTTGATAATAATAATTCTAACGAAATCTTTGATTAATCATTAATTAAGACGAATTTGTGAACACTTATTCTATACGAATAGAAAAACAAAATGAATTAAAAAACAAACATTAAATTGTGTTTTTGTTTATTCTGTTTATTGTAATCAACATTTACTTTCTAATACTTTTTATAATCATCATTCTAACAGAATGTTAACATATAACATTATGTATAACACAATTTACGAATTATTCTATACAAATATGACAACAAAAATACATTTACAACAACATATTTGTAGGCATATGATAAATAACAAAATGAATGGAATTTTAATCAAACTCAAAATGAAAATTATTAATATTAATTGAATGAAAACATAAACTTACAAGGATAAACCCCTAAAATTCATGAATCCATATTTTTATTATACTGAAATAAAACACCATAAAATCTAATAAGACTAAATTGAAAACATTATTCAAATCCTAAAATATCTTGACGAAATAACATCTACTCTCTCTTGACCCTTGCTTGAGGACAGTTCCTCCTATCATGACCAAGACCAAAACAAATTCCACATCTTCTTAATTTCTTCCGATCTTGATTCACTTGGGATTGCTTGACATTCCGACCATTGTTATCAGAAAAGTCTTTGTTATTGTTATCAATATTATATTTGTTCTGAAAAACACAAAACTGAATTTCATCAATGAAATATCATAAGAACAAATATGATATGAATCTGATGAAGGATTAATATCAACTATGAATATAACAAAACTGAATATGCATATGAAAAATAATTAGTCAACACTATAAAAATAAAAACGTTGATGAACAACATACCCCCATTAAAGAAATATCAGAATAAGAGAAATGATATGAAGATGATGAACGATGAATCTGTAATCGAATAAAACGTATATGATGCATATATATATATATATATATATATATATATATATATATATATATATATATATATATATATATATATATATATATATAATATTTTCGTTGATAAGATCCATATTTAATAGCCTGATATTTAGGAATTTGATTGATATCAATCAACATTTAATTAACTCGGAAAAATATAAATTATATATTAAGATTGTATTAATACCCCTTAAGAATGATTGGCCCACAATTATGAATACAATAACACAATAGATATATTAAACACCTGAACCTATCTCTCGCTCTCTCTCCCTCTCTCTCTCTCTCTTTATATATATATAGAAAAGTTCAATAGTGAACCATTATTAATCAAGGAACTAAGGAACCAATCCAAAGCGTCGAAATTTAAAGTCATCAACGGCAAAAGGAAGGGTTGTAAATTTTTACAATGGACGTACATGCACCGGATTATCACAAAACCCACTTCCTTTTTTTCGTTTAAAATTTTTTTTAGGCCATGTTTTTTATCGAAAAAAAAACGAGTATACCGTTGTTCACGATTTTACGTCCTCTTTCCAAAGAGATCCATGATGATTTATAGAAAATGAACTTTTTTTTTCAAAAAAAATCCACTTCATTCTCTTTGTTGAAAAGTTAAGGTCTATTTTTTATAGAAAAAAATTAATAAATATATCAAAATTCATGTTTTTTGTACTTTTTAACATAGATTTATATTCATATAAAAAAATTGATATTTCAGTTCAGATTCACATTGTGAACCTATTCATATTCATATTGTGAACCTGTTCAGATTCACATTGTGAACTTTCTCAGATTCACAGTATGCATAATAGTAAGTCAGATTCATAGTGTGAATCTGAACTGATCGAGCTTTTTCACATTGTGAATGTTAAAAATTGAAATATTTACAATTTAGATTCACAGTGTGAATCTACACTGATCGAGGATTTTTTTTTGAACCTTCTCAGATTCACAGTGTGCATAATAGTAAGTCAGATTCACAATGTGAATCTGAACTGATCGAACTTTCTCACATTGTGAATGTTGAAAATTGAAATATTTACAGTTTAGATTCACAGTGTGAATCTACACTGTTCGAGGTTTTTTTTAGTCGGTGTTGATGTTTATTAATAGAGTACAAAAAATTACTCCATCCGTCCCAAAATTATTGTCCACAGACAAAAAACACACAAATTAAGAAATCATTAATTATCATTAACTTTATACAATAAAACGACAGTTTTGCCCTTGCTTTACATTTAATGTTTCATTAAATGCTTAGTTGGTTAAATAATAATAAGGAGATATTATAGTAAAAATGTTATTTATTTTTAGAAGTTGAGTATTATTTTGGGACAAACCAAAAAGGAAAGATGGACTATAATTTTGGGACGGAGGGAGTAATATTTTTGGTATAATTGTTTTTTTTTATAAAAATAAACTTAAATATTGAAAAAACTAACAAAATTAAGTGCGTTTTTTTCGAAAAAAAAAATCGTTTTTTTATATATCAACATTGATCTCTATGGAAAGAGGACGAAAAATCGAGAACAACAGTATATTCGGTTTTTTTTTTTTTTTGATAAAAAATGTGGCCTTAAAAAAATTTTAAACGAAAAAAAGATGTGAGTTTTTTGGTAAGGAGATGAATTTTTTGGTATAATTCGGTGTGTGTGCGTCCAATATAAAAGTGTACATCTATTTCCTTGGCCGTTGATCATTATGATTTCCGACGCTCACGATTGGTTCCTTGGTTCGTTGTTAATTATGGTTCTCTATTGAACATCACTCTCTCTCTCTCTCTCTCTATATATATATATATATATATATATATATATATATATATATATATATATATACACACACACACACACACACACACACACACACACACACACACACACACATATATATATATATATATATATATATATATATATATATATATATATAGTTCAGAGTTTCGCCACAACACTTTCAGGAATTAACAACTTTAGCCCCTGCCTCCTATTCTTCCAATCATGTTTCTTCTGGATTCATCATCTAACTAAATACCCACCACCAACGACCGCATCACTCATTTTTCCCTATCTCTCCCCGATTACTCATCGACTTAGTTTTCCACTGTCTATCTTTCTTCAACGCCTCCGACAGTCGGAACGGAGAGGAAGACTACACACAACGCTCCATCAAATCAGGTTCAGCAATTTTCGTCGGTATATTCCACCTCCCGCCAACTTCCTGAATTGTAGACTCAACTGCCTCTTCATCGGGGTCATGTTTTCCTTTTTCGACATCGCTACCACCATCAGCCGCCTCATCTGGAGTTGCTTTATTTATATATTTATTTTAGACACATAGATTGAATGATTACAACTTCATAAACGACCAATTTTTTGAGTTTCATAAACGCAATTTTTTTTGGTGATGGGGCTTCATGAAGGCCGACGCTCCTACCAGACTAAGGTAGGTCGTCATTGCAGCGGTGATTGCCCGAGAAACTGTTTCGTAACAGGTATTCCTTCAACTGCGTCCTTATTTAATATTTTTCTTCAAAATTTCGGTTTTCAAGGGCTTCTATTTTGAATGATTTTAAAGTTTAAAACATTTTTTTTCTGTATTAACACCAACTATTTTAAATTATCCTGGGGTTGAATGCTAGTGCTAAGCTACCTTTGTATGGTTGTCCTGGATCCAATATGGTTGATTTCTGCCAGAATAATGAGCTCTCTTTAGCCTTCCTGGCATGGGGGGCTTAGAGGGGGGGGGGGGGGCAAAGTGGGCAGCTGCACAGGGCCCAATTTTTTTCATTATATATTTTTATTTAAAAATACAAAATTATAATAAAGATAAGGGCCCTGTTTTTCTTGTTCGTCCTGGGCGTTTAAGAATATTTCATTTTTTAGGACCGGCCCTGCTTCCTGGACTTCCTTCTTCTAGGAAAGGTAATATCCAAACTTATATATATCTCATGTTTATGTATTTAGGGTTTTAATTATTGATACGCTAAGATTATTGTCTGTAAACTCAATGGGAGGATCGGAGAATTTTTACAGGTAATTCCACTTGGCGGTTCTCATTTGAAGTTCATAAAGCTTAGGATTGGAGTTCTTTCTGTTAGTGTATAATATACGTATTAGTTAGTCTTTCGTGATGACAAAGCCTCCAAGGTTATCCGGATAACCCTGGAAAAAGTCTTTCATGATAACAAAGCCTCCAAGGTTATCCAGATCGACCGTGACCTCCAAATCATCTCCCTTGGTAATTCCTCTATCACCGATTATTGCAATAAAATCAAGTCTCTTGCTGATCGTCTCGAACACATGGATTCTACGGTACCTGAAGCGAATTTAGTTGCCTACATGATCAATGGACTGCCACAAAATATAGGCATATTGCTTTTAACATCCGTAACAGAGACACAACTTTATCATTTTGGGATGCAAGATCGGTTTTAATAAGTGAAGTGGAGCAAATGCTTCAAGACGAGCAACGTGATGCGGCTATCACACATACTGATCACTCGTCTTCCCCGAACGCGCTCACAGTTCAATCTCCGAACACTCATGACACTTATAGCAACATGACCCTTATATCCCACTACACCGTTCGGGGAGGTGGTCGATACAACAATAATGGTGGAAGATTTAATTACAACAATTTTGGTGGCAGATCTCAACATGACGGTGGTGCTAACTATTATGGAGGTGGGAAACAGCGTGCACAAGGTGCTGGTGGAGGTAATTGGGTTCTCGGATGGTTTCAATCACCACCTGGTGGGTCGCTTCAGCAAGGCCTACTGCTAAGCCCAAGTGGACAACAACTAATTGGGCCGACACAACTCATGCAACAAAACGCAGCAGCCCAACAGCCTTTGGCAAGTGCACAACATCAACTTTTTTCACAGCCCAATACCACTTTACCTACACAGCAGGCCCATAATGTTCAACAGTCACCTTCGGATCCCACTACACTACCTCAAATGTTCAATACTATGCGCTAAATGATCCGAGTCAAACTGGTTGGTTCATAGACACCGGTGCCCCCGACCATCTTCATTCGAATGCAGGTAAACTCAACTTTGTTTTTGATAAAACTAGTAATTTTTCTGACTCTGTATTAGTTGGTGACGGATCTTTAATACCTGTAACTAAAATGGGACACACTTCTCTTCCGCTACCCAATCCTTATCGTACACTTCGTCTAAGTAATGTTTTAATTACTCCTTCCATTATTAAAAATTTAATTTCCGTTCGTCGTTTTGTTTGTGAAAATAATTGCTCTACTGAATTTGACTCGTTTGGCTTTTTTGTGAAGGATTTTCGCACCAAGCAAATCCTCATCCGATGTGACATCACTGGTGATCTGTATCCCGTTACGACACCAACGCTTCAAGCTCTCCTTTCAGTTGCTCCTTCCATTTGGCATCAACGTCTCGGTCATCCCGACCAACATATTTTGAAGCATCTTATTAATAGTCGTTTGATTTCTTGTTCATCTAGTAAAGACTCTCATTTGTGTCATGCATGTCAAATGGGCAAACATGTTAGGTTGCCTTTTAGTTCTTCACTTTCTGTCACACATTTTCCTTTTGAGTTAATACATTCTGATTTTTGGACATCTCCTATTGCGAGTTTAAGTGGAATATAATATTACATTATACTATGTTTGGGTCTACCCTATCCTAGCCAAATCTGATGTTTTTGACAAATTTACACATTTTCGAGCCTTTGTCAATAAACAATTTCAGACTGACATTAAGTCTTTCCAATGTGATAATGGAGGATAATACAACAACAACAAATTTCATCATCTTTTTGCCACTCACGGCATTCAACTTCGTTTCTCATGTCCATACACCTCTCCCCAAAATGGCAAATCTGAACGTATGCTCAGTACTCTAAACAATGCCATTCGTACCCTTTTGTTTCATGCTCGGCTTCCTCCTACATTTTGAACCGAAGCTCTGCACATGGCAGCACATCTTCTTAATATTCTTCCATCCACCACACTTGACAATGACACTCCGTACCACAAACTTTATAACAAATCTCCTTCTTACGATCATCTTCGTGTCTTTGGTTTCCTTTGTTACCCTCACATTGAAGCTCCTCACAAACTCTCTCCTCGATCCACTCCATGCATATTCCTTGGCCACCCCACCAATCACAAAGGATACCGTTGCCGCAACTGTGACATCCCCTAATTTCTCGGCCAGAAAAGACCGATTTAATTTATGCTTTTTAAAGTAAAATCAGAGAAATCTTTTCAAAAGATATTGCGGAATAGGTCCCCAATATAAAACATGATAATGTTTATCAAAACCCTTCTTTAAGAAGGTGTATATTTCCCATATATATATATCAAAACCTCGGGATGTCATGTTCCGATACAGATCAAAAGCATAAACAAGTCATTATAAGTCTTTCAACAGTTATTTACAACTACTGGCCTATAATCCAAAAATCTCTCATCGTCCTCCGACTATGCTCGGGGTCCACTACCTGTAATCATAAAAAGCTGAGTGGGTCAGGCTTGGGAGTCTGGTGAGCATATAGGGTTTTCAACCCACAATAATAATAACTTATTAAGTTCACCAATCAACAATAACCCTGATTACCCATCCCGTTGTCCTCACTTTACGTCCCTAAACACCTAACACAAGGGACTTATCCTAAGGAATATCATCGGGTCGGACACTACTGCTAAGGGGACTCCTCAGCCATAGATGTCCTAAAGGCAACCATGAGGGGGATTGGAGTACACCAATGAACATTTAGTTCATCAACACCTACAAGTTGCGAACTTGCTAGTGTACCACTGGACTGTCTAGAAAGGTCCGTGATCGTCATCTATACTCCGCTAGACGACTACAACAACACCAACAACAACACCGACACCGAGGCCTCTCATCATTTTAACACCCACCGACTATTTTTTCTACCCATGTTCTACCCAACATATTTGTAGATAAAATATATATACAGTTTAAAACTTGTATAAAACATCAATTCAACAGTCACCTCAAATAAACAATTAACATATTTACACATAACACATATTTTTAAGGTAAATACTTCATATCTATGTGTAAATTGAAAGTAACTACACACTCACTTGTTTTGATGAAAATCGGGCAACAATTCGTTTCCTAAAACGATCGTTTCTAATAAAACCGGGAGTTTTATTGAGAAACCGGGCTCTGCAAAAGTCGGGCTTCGAAACCGAAAAGATAAATTTTCCGGGTCTTCGGGAACTTCGGAACGTATTTCGGGCTTTAGAAATGATACCGGGGCTTCGGGGGAAGTCAAAATGATAAAAAGGATGAAAAATGGGTGAAAAGTGGCAAATTTCGGATTCTACCCGGGAAGTCTCGCATGGCTGCTATTTATAGGGGAGGAGGACCGAAGGCTCGGATCCGAAACGAGGAGGGGATGGCACGCGTCTGCGAGGCTTGGACCAGGTGGCAACTTCGGCGAGGCTCGGATGCGAGGAGGCTACGTGCCGGCTTCGGATTGGGCCAACACCTCGGACACGGGGCATCAGCAGCGATGCGCGTCGGACGGGGATAGGCTTCGGCTTCGGTCCAAACACAAGGCAACACGCGTCAGACGTTTGGACGCACGGCGCATCGGATGACTAAGGTGCTTCGGACACGCGGCCTACTCGGATAGAGGGTGACGTGGCTTTTCCGTGTGAAGCTTATCCATGCGAAATTTCTCGAATTTTGTGCCAAAATCTTCTAAAATTCGTAACTTTCGCGTACGAGCTTCGTTTTTGACGTTCTTTATATGCACGCGTAGGTAAAATTACGCTCTACAACGTTTGTTTAGACTTCATCATCTAATTTTGATTTTAATTTTTATATTATTATTTTTAACAGACCGGGACAAGAAATCCGTTAAAAATTCATAACTTCTTCATCCGACGTCCGTTTTCGTCAGACTTTTTACCGTTGTGCTACTATTTACGAGACCTTCGATTCTCGTTTAGGTTGTTTCGGCTAAAAATCACTCGATCTAAAATTCGAGTTTTTAGCTGTCTACTGCTAAGCTGAAACTTCGAAAAATCATAACTTCCTCATACGAAGTCAGATTTGGGCGTTCTTTTTATCGAACTTCTCGGTTTAATGAATACTACGAGTTTTGTTTAGATCACTAAGGCTAAAAAGTAGTTTATCAAAAACTCACTTTTTACGACATTCGGCACCGTGCCGGTTTATCGCGAAACTTCGACATGTCATAACTTCTTCGTTATAACTCGGATTACGGCATTCTTTATATATCCGTAATCCTTGTCACGACCACTACAACTTTCTTAATAGATATCGGCTTTATCTAAAATTTATTTTCGACGCTCATTTTTATTCTTAATTAATTAACTCCTAGTAATTAAGCATAAAACACATAAAACACATAGAATTCACATAATTCCTTTTTCATTTCTTCAAAATGAGTTACAAAGGTTAACCTAGACTATCACCTTAATATTAATGCATAGGCTAGAAACACGAGTGTTACATCAACCTTGACACTAACAAAATCATTCTATCTCGCCATGTCGTTTTTGACGAAACCATTTTTCCATTTGGCTCACTAACACGAAATAAATCACCTTCATATTCCTTTCTTGAAGACTTCCAAACCTCCACTCCTATTTCTTTTACACCGGACCCATCAAACCCAAACATAAACACGGTTCCATCTCCCACTAATAACCCTCCTCTTACCCCTTTGACTGATCAATCTTTCAGCTCACATCACTCGTCGGTTGGCAGCCCACACATCTCGCTAGCCCATTTATCCCCTACTTCGCATCAAAGCCCAACTCAGCAACCTTTGGTCCTTAACGATGACATGCCCAATCCACACGAGCATTCTAACGTATCCACTATCGATTCCTCGCCATCTCCTCCTAGTTCCCCCCTCTTACTCATTCTCATCACCCAATGCTCACTAGAGGCAAACAAGGCATTTTCAAACCCATTAGAAAATTAAATTTACATGTGGATACATTATCTCCTATCCCTAAAAATTATTTACATGCTTTTAAAGATCCAAACTGGCTAAATGCAATGACAGAAGAATTTCATGCACTTATCAATAACAAAACTTGGGTTCTTGTTCCAAGACCACGTGATGCAAATGTTATTAACTGTATTTGGTTGTTTAAAAAGAAACATAATGCCGATGGTTCTCTATCACGCTATAAAGCTCGTCTTATGGCTAATGGTCGCAGTTAGCGACTCGGTATTGATTGTAATGAGACTTTCAGTCCATTAGTAAAACCCGCAACTATCCACATTGTTCTCAGTATTGCGGTAACTAATAACTGGCCTATTCGGCAGCTTGATGTAAAGAATGTCTTTCTTCATGGTCATTTGCAGGAGACAGTGTACATGCATCAACCACTGGGTTTTAGGGACCCTTCACGACCAGATCATGTGTGTTTACTTCAGAGATCTCTTTATGGTCTCAAACAGGCTCCTCGTGCTTGGTTTCAGCGTTTCACTATGTTTATCTCACGCATTGGTTTCACTCATAGCAGATGTGATTCATCTCTGTTTATTTACCGGCGCGGGACTAATGTGGCATATTTGTTATTATATGTGGATGATATTGTTAATACCGGTTCTACTCCACGTTGTTGGCTCACATTATTTACTTATTGGGTGCTGAGTTTTCTATGACAGATCTAGGGGATCTTCATTATTTTCTGGGTATTTCTGCCACACGTTCAGCCTCGGGTTTATTTTTATCACAACAAAAATATGCTGTTGAGATTCTTGAGCGTGCGTCCATGACCAACTGTAAACCTGCTTCTACTCCTGCTGATTTATCTGCTAAGTTCAATGGTTCAGGTCATCCTGTTGCTGATCCTACTCTATATCGCAGTCTGGCCGGTGCGTTACAGTATCTCACTTTCACACGACCCGACATTACTTATGATGTGCAACAGATTTGTTTATACATGCATGATCCCCGTGAGCCTCACTTTACTACACTTAAGCGCATTTTGCGATATGTTCGAGGAACTACTACACATGGTCTTCAGTTATACACAACATCCAGTCGTTCTCTTATGGCCTACTTTGATGCTGATTGGGCCGGCTCTCCTGTCACTCGTCGTTCCACCACCGGTTATTGCGTATTCTTGGGTTCCAATCTACTTTCCTGATCCTCCAAACGTCATAACACGATTTCACGGTCTAGTGCAGAAGCCGAATACAGGGGTGTCGCTAATACTGTGGCTGAAACATGTTGGATTCGTAATCTACTTATTGAGCTACACTATGTCCCTGCCAAAGCTACTATAGTTTATTGTGATAATGTGAGTACTGTTTATATGTCATCTAATCCGGTTCATCATCAGCGCACGAAGCATATAGAGATTGATCTGCATTTTGTTCGTGACAAAGTTGCCACCGGTCAAGTTCGGGTTCTTCACGTTCCGTCTTCCTCTCAGTATGCAGATATTTTTACTAAGAGGCTTCCGTCACCTCTTTTCCTTGATTTCCGGTCCAGTTTGAACGTTCGTGCTTTTTCCCCCGTTCAATCTGCGGGGGGCTGTTAGTGTATAATATACGTATTAGTTAGTTTTCAAAGGTCCATATGTTTAGGCCCTTTTATCATGTAATTTGTATATAAACTCTATAATGAATACAATACGATTATGGGAAAATATACCATCAATACTTTCATGGAGTGATACCAGGTAATGGAACACCTTTTAATGGTATGATAACTTTCATTAGATGTTGAAACATTTGCTCACTCTGTGTTTTTTAAAAGTTTTCAGTGAATTGTAATAGTTTTTATGTTATATATCAAGTTGTGTTTCAACTCATTTCAATCCTCCTCCTATGTATGTGGAATTTTAAAAGTACCAGATTTATAGTAGATTGATTGGCTTTTTTTTTTTTTTTCGAGTTTGATCAGGATGCTTGAAGCATATGATAATTGAGAAGACTGGTGGAGTTACACATTATTGCTTCGAGTGCATCGTTTTGACTTCTTTTATGCAAGTATTATGGTTCTTTTACAAAGGTCCAATTTATATTTGATAGTTTCTTCATCTGTGATCCTGTAAATGTAATCTTCACCGTTGGGGAAAACAGTTGTGTTGGGAGTTGAACAGACAGGGGTAATGTTATCTTTTACTTCCTTTGAGGCGCTTCACAGTGGAAAAAAATCTCTTGGGTTTGCTTTTTGTAGGTGTCAAACCAGAATCTGATATTCCTAAATTTATATAAAGTTACATGGATAAGGTAAGGAAAATCTTGAATTTTCATCTTTATCTTTGACATATGATGTGAAATCTTGACTTTTAAAACTCTTTTGAATAGAATCTAACAATTGTTTATCTTTTTAGGAACAAAAACTACATGATTTTGTGTCCCATAAGGTCGAGTTTGATGACATCAACAAGGCTTATGCATTGCTTCTTCAAGGGAAAAGCTTAAATTACGTGATTATCATAAGTATGTTCTTTTCTGTTTCATGGTTATTATTTATTGTTTCTTTATATATTTGCAGCCAATGATTTGACCAGTGCAAGCATTATGAACAGTTATAAGGGAGCATCAGCAAGTACTTTGCAAGGATTATGATTCTATAGTCGAGTATTATGAAATAAATTTGCTTTTTTTACTTATTGATTTGCAATTTCATTATCTTTCGAATTGAATTCAATACATTGATGAAACCCCACATTTAATATATCTTTAACCTATAACCGAAAAGAACCTATACAGGTTAACCTTTTTTTTGGTTTGATGAATTATATTTATTCATTTTTATATATTTGCAGCAAATAATAACAAGTATGGATTATTGAAAATAATAAGACCCTTTGTTTAACAAGATGAAAAGGTTCGAGATTTGATTAAATCCGGTTATGTTTCTCATTTTTTTGAACAACTTAGGTTTAAATTAAGTGATAAACCAAACATAATGCTTAATTTTGGTATAATTCATTTATTTTCTAATATCATTTTCTTTAAAAGAAAACTTATATTTTTAATCTTCTCAACTATTGTAATGGGTAAATAATTATTCTTATTGAAGGGTGTTTTAGACATTTGACTAATAATTATATTTTACAGGCTTTCCGAGAGTATGTTGAGAAAAAGCAGCTTAAAGGATAAAAATTGACAATGGTATTACTTTTTAACATTATTTTATAATTGATTCTAATAAAAAAAATCAATTTGCTAATATTTTTTTATTATTGTAGGATTAAAATCTTTCATTATAATGTATCCTTATGCTTCAAAATGAAGTTTTACTACACCATTATTCATCTGTAACCTGCATCTTTTTGTATTATTTGATCCTAAAATACACCGGGATACAACTCCACACTCAAATATGGCACAGTGCAATAATTTGTGACATTGGGTTTTGTAAACAAGTCATGAACACAAACTTTTTTTTTTTGGTTAAAATCGAATGCAAAGTTTTTTTTGGTAAAAAGTTTTGTAAACTACCCAGCATATTGTTTTTATAGATATAAATGTTTTATTCTAACAATTTTGGACCAAACTGCCCATGTATACTATTTTTACAGTTTTAAAAATGTAATTTTAACAGCTTTGGACCAAACTGCCCCTACATACTGTTTTTATAGTTAAAAAATTTTGATTTTAACAATTTTGGACAAAATTGCCCCTGCATACTATTTTTATAGTTAAAAAAACAGTTTTCGACCAAACTGCCACTGCATACTGTTTTTATAGTTAAAAAAAATTAATTTTAACAGTTTTGGACCAAACTGCCCCTGTATACTATTTTTATACTTAAAAAAAATTATTTTAACAGTTTTGGATCAAACTGCCCCTACATACTTTTTTATAGTTAAAAAAAATTGATTTTAACAGTTTTGACCAAACTGCTAATGCATACTGTTTTTATAGTTAAAAGAAATTGATTTTAACAGTTTTGGACCAAACTGCTCCTGAATATTGTTTTTATACTTAAAAAAAATTGATTTTAATAGTTTTGGGCCAAACTGCCCCTGCATACTGTTTTTATAGTTATTTTTTTATTTTAACAATTTTGGAATAAACTACCCCTACATACTGTTTTTATAGTTTTTTTTTTGACAAAACTACCCCTACATACTGTTTTTATAGTGAAAAAAAATTTGATTTTAACAGTTTTGGACCAAACTGCATCTGTATACAGTTTTTATAGTTAAAAAAATTTGATTTTAACAGTTTTGGACCAAACTGCCCCTCCATACTGTTTTTATACTTAAAAAAAATTTGATTTTAACAGTTTTGGATCAAACAGCCCATGCATATTGTTTTTATAGTTAAAAAAAATTGATGTTAAGAGTTTGGCTCAAAGAGACCTGAGTCTAACCGTTGTATCATCGATGAGAGGTCATCAAGGACATGACCCATCGGCCGGTTGCAATAGTCAAAGCAATGCCCTTAATTTAGGTTAAGAAGAAGCAAGATCTTCCACTGGAAATCAAATTTAGAAAGAAGAATATATGCAACACCGCCAGCGGTCAAGAAGTCTAAGAGCTAGAAACTCAATAGAAAAGACATAAGAGTTACGATTACCACCTATGATGGAAAGGTAATGTGCGGAGCCATTATACAAGCCCTGTTTTGTTGATGATTCTAGGACGTAATCATCCTAAGGAGGAGATAATTGTAACGACCGTAAGATAGAGCTAGTTGATTAAAGAATAAACGTGATAATTATTAGTCGCAACGATATCTATATAATATCAAGACTAAACTGCACAAATGGTCCCTGTGATTTGCTCAAAATTACCACTTTGGTCCAAAAATGTTTGCTCAAAATTGTAACTTTGGTCCAAAAGGTTGAGCAAACCACAGGGACCATTTGTGCAGTTTAGTCTAATATCAAAAAAAGATTATTTTGGGTAAATAATCTAAACGAAAGTCGTAGTAGTCGTTAAACCGAGAGTGTATATATAGAGAATGCCCCAATCTGACTTCGTAAGAGGAAGTTAGGATTTTTAGAAGTTTCAGCGTAGCAGTATACGACTCAGAAAACGAAGTAGAAATCAGTTGATTGTTAGGAAAAGCAATTTAAACGAGGGTTGAATATCTCGTCCATATGGTTCCCTCGATATAAAGACAGTCGAGAACGGATATCATATGAGGAAGTTATGAAATTTGAACGGACTTTAACAATCTAAGCCTATTAAAAATATAGCTTTAAAAATAAATTCAAAATTAGGCGACGGAGTCCAAACAAAAGTTGTAGATCTCGCCGAGATCTTTCCGGGGATATATAGAACGTCGAAAACGAAGCTCGTATGAAGAAGATACGATTTTCTAAAGTTTTACAAGAAGCGTCACGCGCAGGTTGGTTGCACTGTGCACACCTTCGAGAAGGTGGGGCGTGGACTACCACATTTGCGACACATGGAAGAAAATGGGAGGAACAACGTCTCAGGTATGTACGACACGCACGCCAGGCGCGGCGCGCATATAGGCTATAAATAGAGGTGCTCGGCCTCATTCTCTTTCACACCACCCACACTTCTCTCTCTCAATTCCCTTCGATTCTGGCCCCATTTTCTCTTAGTTTTGGCTTCGGCGAAGCCCTGCGATCCCGACATAGTAGTAGCTATCAAGTAGAAGCCCTGCGGTGTCAGATAGCCGATGAATAGAAGCTCCCGGATCAGAGTTCTGCTAGCATAATTCTTAGCTTTTCTCTAAATCCTCTGTATGTTAAGCTACAATCTAGTCTTTTCAGTGTAACTTATATTTATGCTTATAGGTCGTTATTATGAACCTATAAATAAGATTTATCGGTAATTCCATGTCGTTATACTGATTGATCTACTTACGGGATAGGTGTCTAGAATAGGCATGTTGGCTTGGTTGTTGGATTTCAAAAAAGCTATTATGCCGAAATGATCATGCCTCCCAACTATCCTGCCTGGCTGGTCCTTACTTGATAGATCTTGATGTAGACATTGGGATTAGTGAGGATCTAGACTATTCTAATCCCCCAGGATCATTAGACTAAAACTCCGTATTAATTATACTTAGTTCACGTCAAGAAATATCTAAGGTGTTAGGAGAAGCTCTGCCCAGATCACCAGTCACCCGCTTAATTCAGGTGAGTGCATAGTCCCTTTCATGAACATGATTTAATACAAGTATTAATTAAAATATTAAATATCTGATCGAAGTCGCATATGAATTATGTGCTTATTGCCTGGGTTATATGTTAGGATATATCTTGTGCTATGTGCAAACCATATATGGTTCTATTTGATGTTAGGATTAAATATATAACATCATATAATAGAATTAAAGTGTAACGCCTGAGTCGCCAGGTATGAAAATTTATCCATTATTTAATTTAAAAGTGGTGAAGGGTTCGTGAGTACGCTGGGCGTACACTAGGTACGCATGATGTACTCCTTGCATGCGCGCAATCGGGGTGACCCCTGCGTACGCTGGGTGTACTCGAGCCAGGGGCAAACCCTAATTTTTAGGGTTTGTACCCTATTTAAGATCATTAAGTCCTTCAAGTTCATCACCCTTTCATCCCCCGTTGCCTTTTAGTGCTAATCTCGAAACCCTAGCCGTCTTGAGTGCATTTTTAAGCTTACAAAGAGTTTTTGGGTGTTCTTTTGTGGTTTTGAAGAAGAAGGAAGGTTGATGAGAAGCAAAGGAGAAGAAGAAGCTTGTAGATCCAGATTTTGTGCATCATTTCTAGCCCATTGGAGGTATAAAGTCTGAAACTTGTTCATTCTAAGCTTAGATCTAGGTTTAGGGAAGAACTTAGCATCTTTTGGTCCTATAACTTGGTATTTTGGAGTATGGGCTACTCCAAACCATTTGA
Organism: Lactuca virosa; assembly: GCF_052849685.1. NCBI lineage: Eukaryota > Viridiplantae > Streptophyta > Magnoliopsida > Asterales > Asteraceae > Lactuca > Lactuca virosa. Next base: position 40,389,413 of record NC_136426.1, read on the forward strand.
GCTATCCTTTTGGACTCTTAGGGGTGAATGAAGTCATAAAAATCGTATCTTGAAGGTTAAGACTCAACCATGCATGAGTTGGTGACCACGTAAGAGAGATAGAATGCTTAATTCATGGTTTGAGTCCCAATAAGGCATGCAAGAGCATAAAGTTTGCAACTTTATGGCTTAATACACTTTTATGAGCTTGGATCTAAGTGTTGGACGTTAAAGATTAATGGGTTAAGACATTGGAGCAACTTTGGGCTGACTAACCAGTACGTTGGGCGTACTCTTGAGTACGATGCGCGTACTGCGCTAGTACCCTAATTCCGGATCGATTGCGTACGCCGGGCGTACGAGCCATGTACGCCGCGCATATGTAGTCTGAGGACCTAAGATATTTTTAGGCTCGAGTTTTGTTGGGCTTTTGCTTTGTATAGGTTTGGGGCTCAGGCCTATCGGTAGTAGCAGAAATTTTTGGGCTTTAGGCCATTTTGGGAGCTTTTGGGCCATATTGGGCCTTAAGGGCCTTGTAGTTGGGGTTGGAATGCTTTTTGGACTAGTTGGATTTGGGTCTTGGTGGGGCAGGCCCAATGAGGCAAGGGTTAAACAACCCTTTTTGCTTTTAAGTCAAAATTAGGGTTTGGACCCTCGGGTTAGAATATTGACCTTAGGGTTTTATACTTGTGACTTAGGGAGAGGATTTCGCGAGTCAGCTACTGAGTGTGATTTGAAACCTTCAGTCTGAGGTGAGTTTCCTTCATTGTATTCGTGGGTCGAAGGCACTAATGTCGGCCCACTAGTTAATGTTGTGGTATGTTGCGGAAAATCAGTTATGCCAGTATTTGCTTGATGACTCTATGATTCTTTTGTTATGATATTATGTGGTAGTGGTAGGGGTAAAATAAACCCGGTACCCGGTTGAAATAGACCGAAGGGGATTGCAAGCACCCAGATATGCTTGACTGTGTCCGGTTGAAACAGACCGAAGGGGATTGCAAGCACCCAAATATGCTTGACTGTATCTGGTTGAAATAAACCGAAGGGGACTGCAAGCACCCAGATATGCTTGGCTGTATGATGGTATGGTATGAGGTATTTTGGGGGAACTAACTAAGCTTTGTGCTTACGGTTTTCACTTTATGTTTCATGTACTTCCAGCTCGAAGGAGAAGGGCCCATCCTGATCGCACTGCATCACCCTATGATTTTCCGCAATATGTGATTTTGGGAATTTCTACTATGATAAAATGTTGCTATGATACACTTTCGAACGTTTTGATATGATTATCGCATGTTTTGAATGAATTTAAAAACAAAAATTTTATCTGTATTTTTGGGATGTTACAATTAAAGGTAGCTTTGTTGAGAACATAAAGGAATAATAATACCTAATGCTCTGTAGGGAATATAAATACACTAGAGATAGGTTAATTTCACCTAAGAATAAAGTTGGTATTAAAAGTTGGTTATAGGCATTGTGATCTAGTCTAGGGATAAACTTAGACTTATGGAAGATACCTAGCTCAATTAAGTTTGATATTAGGTAGTATCATTAGGAGAATGTGCGTAACTTAGGAACAGAGAGTAAAGTTCTGTTCCATGACACTATCAGGTGTTGATGTACGATAGCTCCATATGGGATGACCAGAAATGATGGGTCCCGATCAAGCAACTGTTTGCGGTATGTCTGGTCACCCCATAGAGTAGGTGACAACACTTGATCATTCTAGACAGTCTTGTGAATTACATTGCTAGTGTGAGCTCATTACTCACAGACGTAGATGGATTAGAAAACCATATTCATCAAATACTTTATCGACCCATAAGCCTTTATGACTTACAACGGCAAAGGAAGCCCCTAGCTGTGTAGTCAACAATTCATCAGGCGAGATAAACTTCTCTATAATAATCACTATTCAGGATCTGTGAGGATCGATAGAATGGATAGTCTAAGATCTATGAGGATCGACAAAAATGGATAGTCTAGGATATGTGAGGATCAGTAGGAATGAATATGTAGGAATGGTTATTTTATGGTAACAGTTGGTTTGCAGGTCTGATAATTATGGAATATTATCATCTCAATATCATGGGATTTAAATACCTATGTATCTCACCAGGTTTCCCAAACCTGAGCCACTCAATTCAGATGCATCACATGTATCAAGACTTAATCCAATGGAACTTGATTAGGATGTCGAATGATTAAGAGACAGCCTACAATAGTATTCAGGACCATCATGTCTTTACATTTTGGAAACAAACATTTTTAATCAAAATGATCTTTTGTACTGAGATTTTTCCGCAAATATAAATAAATGATTTTTAAAGCGTAAAGAAAAGTTTTAATTGGTTCTTAAAATTAGAGGATGTCACAGTTGGTATCAGAGCATTAGTTTAAGCGAACTAGGAATTTGTAGGATTTCTAGACTCAAACTTAGGAGTTAAGCAATAATGGTGAGGTGTGTGTCTAGGATAGTTTAGGTTCTAAACCTGAATAGACACAAGCACTAGGATATTTTAGGGTATAGGCCTTAAATAATATTAAGTGCTAAATAAGAAATTAATATATATAGCATAACATAGGTTGAATACCTTATTTTCTATAACATGCACTAGCTTACTTTAGGATAAGATGCCTAATTTGCTTTTATGTGCCAAATGAATTATAGTATAACATGCCTTAGATTGCCATCTAGGTTGCCATTATTAGATTTAAGGTCTGTTGTCGACCTTGTATTAGGAAATTTTATGTGTTCAGATTTCTAAACGTTTAATTACGGTATTAGAACATGCACATAACTTTTCGGAGTAATAAGGAGGATTTCACTTCTATATATTCTCTATCTATATTCTCGTCTCGGTAAATTGAATACCTTCTCGGGTATATAGAATGTCATGACCATCAGAAGGAGCGGTAGAGTTGTCGCAAACGAAGGAGGTCCAACACCTCAGAAGGTCTGAACGGGAGTTGCTTAAATCACGATGAATGAAGCTCGAACTTTGATGAAAGAAATGCTCGATCAGCAGCGACGTGAGTTTATGGAGCTATTAGCTCAGGAACTAGCTAATGCTATGGGAGGAGTGTCGATGATCAACGAGCCGGTAGTTGTTGAACAAGTCAACAATGGACCAGTTCCCATGCATACGATCCAAGAAGGAAATAATGATGACTTGGAAAGTTATTAGGGGCCGGAGCAACCAGAGGTCCAGATAAATGATGAGCCTAGGGGCTGTTGCAAGTATAAGGATTTCATGACTTGCAAGCCATCATCATTTAACGGGAAGGAAGATCCCGTAGGAGTCATGGATTAGATATCAGAAATGGAGTCAGCTTTCATAACGTGTGGATGTACGAGCAAGCTACAAACCGTTATGTTGTGAAGCAGTTCAAGGGTACAACACTTCGTTGGTGGAACACGTTAGGGAAGATATTTAACCCCGATAAACCGTTAAAGTAGAGTTGGGACGAATTATTGACCCATTTCAAGAGGAAGTTATGTTCGGCTGAGAAGATGCTGGAATTGGAGAATCAATTCCTGGCTTTGACAAAAGGAAGCGTATCAGTGGATGAGTACACCGACTCTTTCACTGATAAAATGGAGTTCGACCTACGACTCGTCCCAGTCAAATTGACCAAAATTGATCGATATATGAATGGGCTACCGTGGGAGTACACTGTGCAGGTAAAGCAGGCACTTACCTTCGAAGCGGCTGTCTGGGTGCAAAGTCTGTCGAAGGAATGATTAAGAAGAGAGCTACCAGGATAAGTGAGGTCGGTAAGAAGAGAAAGGTTTAGGGAAGTAATAACAACAAAAAGAAAAAAAAAAGTCAAACAACGAGTCTGAGAGCAACCAAGAAGGAAAGTGGTGCGACTAGTGCAAGAAATGGCATTTTGGCGATTGTGTCGTCTGCTACAAATTCAAGAACCCGGGGCATATCTCTACAAACTGCCCAATAAGAGGAAAATCTTTCTTCACTTAAGGAGAAGAAGGGCATGTGAAAGCGGAATGCCCAAACACTGAAAGGCCAAGGATCCTACCAGAAAAGCCCAAGGGTAGAAACTACCAAATGATCCTTGAAGAAGCAGATACCATGGCAGGGAATCAAGAATAGGAAGTTGCTGGTCCGAAGATCGATATATGTGTAGTCGTCCTATATATATAGTAATAGGATGTAAAGCACGATATAAAGGGGTGTATTGTATGAATAAATTTTGTAATCATTTCGAAAGTTATAAAATTTCTAGTTATGTCACATCGTTGTGTAGCATTAAGCAATTATGATTGCAACATAATGGGTTGGTTAAGAATAAGTTCTGGTATAGTGTGCCTTGTAAAGCATGACACTACACGAGAAAGAATTTATACCAATGGTTGGAGAGTAAAATTGTGCTTAAGGATACGCGTGCAATAAATCATAATAGAATGTAGGAAATTTGTTGTATATGATTACTTGGACACATCTATATGTGTTAAATTGCTTTTGTGGTCTTTAGGAAATAGTGATATGGGAAAACTGCGAGACAACTTTTGGGATGAGTATGAGTAGGTGTGGAAGGTAGTATGGTCCCGTACTACCGGAAGCACAAGACTCGTACTTGGATCAGGAGGAGTCGTAAGGTTACTAAGGCACAAGTAATTGGATTCGTTCTCGTTTATTTCCATCATTACCTTTGTTTCGGTGATGATTTATATTCCAACCCTAGTACTCAAAGCAAATCAAGCCCGAATTTAGTCAAAAGATCGAAGGAAAAGATTAATCGATGCGATCAATAGAAGTATCGCGATCGCCGCTAAAATCAAGCATCATATAGCTAGAAGTGTTGCATGCTAGAATGTGATTGTATCACATTAGAACATGATAGAAGGTATCCTTCATGTTAAGAGTCTGGCTCAAAGAGACATGAGTCTAACCATTGTATCATCGATGAGAGGTCATTAAGGACATACCACATCGTTCGGTTATAATAGTCAAAGCAAGGCCCTTAATTTAGGTTAAGAAGAAGCAAGATCTTCCACTGGAAATCAAATTTAGAAAGAAGAATATATGCAACACCGCCAGCGGTCAAGAAGTATGAGAGTTAGAAACTCAATAGAAAAGACATAAGAGTTACGATTACCACCTAGTATGGAAAGGTAACGTGCAGAGCCATTATACATGCCCTGTTTTGTTGATGATTTCGGGACATAATCATCCTAAGGGGGAGATAATTGTAATGCCTGTAAGATAGGGCTAGATGATTAAAGAATAAATGAGATAATTATTAGTCACAACGATAATTAGATATTATCAAAAAAGGATTATTTAGGGTAAATAATCTAAACAAAAGTCGTAGAAGTCCTTACACCAAGAGCGTATGTATAGAGAACGCCCTAATCTGACTTTGTAAGAGGAAGTTAGGATTTTTAGAAGTTTCAGCGTAGCAGTATATGGATCAGAAAACGAAATAGAAATCAGTTGATTGTTAGGAAAATCAATCTAAACGAGGGTTGAAGATCTCGTCGATATGGTTCTGTCGATATAAAGACAGTCGAGAACGGATATCATATGAGGAAGTTATGAATTTTTAACGGACTTTAACAGTCTAATCCTGTTAAAAATATAGCTTTAAAAATAACGTCGAAAACAGAGCTCGTATGAAGAATACACAATTTTATAAAGTTTTCCGAGAAGTGCCACGCACAGGTTGGTTGCACGGCGCACACCTTCTAGAAGGTGAGGCGTGGATCCCCACATTTGCGACATGTGGCAGAAAACGGGAGGAGCAACGTCTCAGGTGTGCGCGGTGCGCACGCCAGGCGCGGCGTGCATATGGTGGTAGCTTATTTTATTTCCTTATTTTTATTAGTTTATTTTAGTATTTTTAGCTCTTTTTATTAGTATTGCATTGTATATTCTTTATTTTCATTATCATGGATCGTTTCGGGTACTTTCTATTTTGCATGAGTTATTTTGCAGGGTTTTGGAGCTCATTGCGGTTGCGGTTTGACTGAAGTTGGGCTTAGTGGGCTTCTCGATGCATTATTAGGCTTTACGAATCCATCAAAGGAAATTTGGGCTTAAAAAGTTGAAGATTTGGATGAAGTGGGCTTTTGAAGATGGGTCATGGATTCTTATTTTGGGCATGAACTATCCATATTTAAAGCTTGAAGGTGATTGGCCAATTTTGAATCATGTGAGGCATGGAGGGGACCAAGGGAATCTTGGACAGTGGAGTGGTGTAGTGGAGAAAAATGGACCAATAGCATTCCAGCAACACTTGCGAGGGTGGAGTCTTAGTCGCGCAACGCTTACGCGGGTACCCGTGCAACTGCACACTTTTGGGCATTTTGGTCATTTTGTTCACCATTTACCTTGGGGGTTGGATCTTTCAGAGACACTTCGATTTTCCTCCATTGGACACCATTAGAGGCAATTTTTGGAGCTTGATACTCATTTCTTCTCATCTTTCTAAGTAATTGGTAGATTCTTGATGCAAAAACACTTTTGTGATTGTTATTTTGTTGCCATGAGTGGCTAGTTTCTCTATTTTGGTTAACTTTGGCTAAAACCCTTGGATATTTGTGGGTTTTTGAAGGATTCATGCTTAACTGTCATTTATCTTATGTTTATGATTCTAGTTCATATTTCTTATGCTTGTTTAATACTTTGATCATGAGTTTGGTACTTGAATGAGCAATTGTTGGTTTATTTCTTTGGTGTAGGATTAAATCATTGAATTTACTTAGAACAAGGGCTTTATGATGGTAGAAATCATCTCTAGCTTATGAATCATGACTCCTTTATGGATGTGTAAGCATTGCCATCCTCTATGAATTGGGGATTTCTTCATTCTTAAGGCTAATCAACTTTTTGGGTTCAATTGCTTCAATTAAATCCTTGATTTTGATTAAGATGGTGTGTTGTGGGCTTCCCCAACCTCCATACTACCTATGAGGAATCTTGGCATATCATGCTTCATGATTGCTATAACCAATTTGGGATGAATGACAAGCTTCATATTGAATCCTAATGATAAACACACAAATGTTCGTTGCGTTGAATTGCCTTGGTTAACCAATTCTCGCTAATATTTGAGCATCTCACCATCTTGCTTAATTTCAAGCTTTTTAGTTATTCAAGTCTTTTAGTTTTCAAGCAATCACAACACCCCCTTTTAGTTTAATTGTAGTTAGGTAGTTTATTTACACTAGTTCTATTGGATTGCATTGGTGATTGAATACAACCATTTCCCCAAGGATCGATACCCCTTTTTACCATTATATTACGTTTTATTTGCAAACAAAGGGTGTAATTTGCTTGGTGGACTTGACATCCCACCATATGGGCTATAAATAGAGGTGCTCGACCTCATTCTCTTTCACACCAACCACACTTCTCTCTCTCGGCTCCCTTCGATTTTTGTAACATCCCGATGGCGAGGTACTTTTAATTTCAACCCTATAATTTAATTATGTTTCATTTCAGTCCCTAAGTAGAATAAAGCGTTCATTGGAAGCCTTAATGGCATTTTTGTAATTTGAGAGGAATGGGAGTACGCCATGCGTATGTGCATACGCTTAGTGTACTAGGGCGCGCCCTAGTACGCTGGGCGTACATCAGCATACGCAGGGCTTGCTTGCCAGATTTGGAAACCCTAATGTTTAGGGCTTAGCTCATATATAAACATCCTTATAACCTCATTTCCCTTCACCTCATCAGCCTCCATCCTTCTTGAGACGTTTTGCAACCCTAGTTCACCTTGAGAATCCATTTCTAGCCTAAAAGTGTGTATTTGTGTGTTTAGAAGAAGAGGGAAGAAAGCCAAGCTCATCTTGGAAGAATGAAGCACTTTCGATCTGGGACTTCTTCATCATTTGCTACCATTCTAAGGTAAAAAGCTTGCAACTTTATCTTTCAATCATATAGATCTAGAAATGGGGGTGTTAGTGATGCTTTTTGGTCCCAAAATGTTATATTTGAGCATGGCATGTTCTTGACGTTTTAAGCTGTCCTTTGAGGCCCTTGGAAGGGTCCTAAGTCATAAAAATGAAGTCCCAATGGTTAGTTTTGCTCCATGCATCTTTTAGAAGGTCTTAATGGAATAAGACCTTGTGTTAAGCACTTATTGGACATGCTAGGTCATAAAGTTGAAGACTTTATGACTCCTAGGAGGATTTTAGCCATGGATCTGAATTTTGGACTTAAGAGCTTAAGCCATTAAGCTCTTAATGGAGTTTGGGACTTACGTGGGTACGACCTGCATACGAGGTCAACCACCCTGATGGTGGTCAACATGAAAAGCTGCATACGCCTAGCGTACCTCCGAAGTACGCCTTCCGTATGCACCCTGAGTGGACTCGGTCGGGTTGAATCGATTGGGTTGACTTGGCTGGGTTGACTCAGTTGACCTAGTTGGTTTGACTAGTTGACTTTAACCAAGTTTGACCTTGAGGGCATTTTGGGATTTTGATGGGAATTGGTCATTAGTGGGAATAGGTGTCGGTTAGAGAGCTGAGATTCGGAGTCGGGACCTCATCAGCTTCTGTTCAGTTTGTGAGGTGAGTTTTCCCTACTGTACTTACGGGTCGAAGGAACCAAGGCTGGCCCTTTGGATTTGATATCCGGTTATGCATGTTATTGTGTTGTAGTGATCTGTTGGATCAGTATCCTCGTATATAAGATGTTGCTATGCTTAGTGATCTGTAGATTTGTCTGTTCGTCTATTGGCTGATTATATGTTTATTTGATATGTATATGCGCACATATTTGGTTGGTGGTTGAGGCTTTATTTCTTTGTGTGTAAGCCAACAGACCGGGGGCATTCCAACCCGATGGTTGATGGACCCGAAGGTATTCCATCCCGAGGATGACGAGAATCGTTGTGTATTGGCATTCCAACCCGATGGTTGATGGGCATGGGCTATTCCAACCCGATGGTTGACTGGACCCATAATGCATTGGCATTCCAACCCGATGGTTGAGGGGCATGGGGTATTCCAACCCGATGGTTGATTGGCTCCGACATGCTGTTATTGTATATGTTATTTGTTTGTGTGTTGGTACTTTGGGGGAACTCACTAAGCGTTGGCTTACAGTTTTGGGTTATGTTTCAGGTACTTAAGATGACTGCAGAAAGGCGAAGGCGTGACCGTACACATACTCATGTTTTGACTTATGATTTTGGGAAAACTCTGATGTTGAAATGTTTTTGAAAACTATGTTTGTAAACAATTTGTGAATTGGGTTGGTTTTAAAAAGTTAAAATTTATCATGATTTTTATGGATGTTACAATTTTGGCCCCATTTTCTCTTATTTTTGGCTTTGGCGAAGCCCTGTGATCCCGAAGTAGTAGTAGCTATCAAGTAGAAGCCCTGTGGTGTTAAATAGCCGGTGATAGAAGCTCCCGGATCAGAGTTTTGCCCGCATAATTCCTAGCTTTTCGCTAAATCCTCTGTAAGTTAAGCTACACTTTAGTCTTTTCAGTGTAACTTATATTTATGCTTATAAGTCGTTATTATGAACCTATAAATAAGATTTATGAGTAATTCCATGCCTTTATACTGATTGATCTACTTACAGGAGAGGTGTCTACAATGGTCATGTTGGCTTGGTTGTTGGATTTCAGAAAAAACTATTATGTCGACATGATCCTACCTCCCCACTGTCCTGCCTGGCTGGTCCTTACTTGAGAGATCCTGATATAGACATTGGGATTAGTGAGGATCTAGAATATTCTTAGTCTCCAAGATCATTAGACTAAAACTTTGTATTAATTATACTTAGGTTACATCAAGAAATATCTAAGGTGTTAGGCGAAGCTCTGCCCAGATCACCAGTCACCCACTTAATTCAGGTGAGTGCATAGTCCCTTTCATGAACATGATTTAATACAAGTATTAATTAAAATATTAAATATCTGATGGAAGTCCTATGTGAATTTTGTGCTTATTGCATGAATTATATCTTAGGATATATATTGTGCTATGTGCAAACTAGATATGGTTCTATTTGATGTTAGGATTAAATATATAACATCATATAATAGTATTAAAGGTAGCTTTGTTGAGAATATAAAGGAATACTAATACCTAATGCTCTGTAGGGAATATAAATACACTAGAGATAGGTTAATGACACCCAATAATAAAGTTGGTATTAAAAGTTGGTTATAGGAACTGTGATCTAGTCTAGGGATAAACTTAGACTTATGGAAGATACCTATCTCAATTAAGTTTGTTATTAGGTAGTCTCATTAGGAGAATGTGTACGACCTAGGAATGGAGAGTAAAGTTCTGTTCCATGACACTATCAGGTGTTGATGTACGGTAGCTCCATACGTGATGACCATAAATGGTGGGCCTCTATCAGGCAACTGTTAGCGGTATGTATGGTCACCACACAGAGTAGGTGACAACACTTGATCATTCTAGACGGTCTTGTGAATTACGTTGCTAGTGTGAGCTCATTACTCACAGACGTAGATGAATTGGAAAACCATATTCGTCAAATACTCTGACGGCCCATAAGCCTTTACGACTTACAACAACAAAGGAAGCCCCTAGCTGTGTAGTCAACGATTCATCAGGTGAGATAAACTTCTCTCTGCTAATCACTATTAAGGATCTGCGAGGATCCATAGAATGGATATCTAGGATCTTTGAGGATCGATAAAAATGGATAGTCTAAGATTATTAGGAATGAATATGTAGGAATGGTTATTTTATGGTAACGGTTGGTTTGCAGGTATGATAATTATCGAATATTATCATCTCAATATCATGGGATTGAAATCCCTATGTATCTCACCAGGTTTCCCCAACCTGACCCACTCAGTTCATATGCATCGCAGGTATCAAGGCTTAAGCTAATGGAACTTGATTAGGATGTTGAATGATTAAGAGACAACCTGCAATAGAATTCAGGACCATCAGGTCTTTATGTTGTAACTTATGTATGTTTATTGATTATGACATCCTTTGGTTTTTAACATTTTGGAAACAAACATTTGTAATTAAAATGATATTTTGTACTAAAAATGATATTTTGTACTAGGATTTTCTGCAAATATAAATAAATGATATTTAAAGCGTAAAGAAAAGTTTTAATTCGTTATGAAAATTAGAGGATGTTTCAATATATGATTTAAAGTTTAATATATTATATGTATAAGACAAGTCAGTAAAATCACATGTACACCTCATTCACAAAGCCATACTATAAGGGGGTATAAGGAAACGGCCTATAAAATGACCGTCATTGAGTGTCCACTCTCACCCACCACTCCCTTGTATGGTGGAGGGTGAAGTGTATTATAAGTACTAGTTTTAAACCAACTAATTTATACTAACCAATACAAATAGGCAGTGTACTTAATCGATTAATAGGATAGTTCAGGGTAAATCACAAAATGCGGAACGAGGTGGTGTGTGCTCTGCAATCATCTCAAGCTCTTCCCTTTGGAACCAGAAGTACCCGAAACATAAACTGAAAACCGTAAACACAAAGCTTAGTGAGTTCCCCAACATACCACATACCATACATAAATAAACACATAACAGGCCCCGCCCAATGAGTGTATCGGTCCCCGCCCACACTCGCATAATGGGCCCTGCCCACTGAGTATAACGGGCACCACCCAAACTCACATATCGGGCCCGCCCGCTGAGTATAACGTGCCCCGACCAAACTCGCATAACGGCCCCCTCCCAACATACAAATCGTATAAGCATATGCACATACAAGAGTCACACAAACATCTAGTATCTTAGCATCACTGATCATGGGTCAACATTGGTGCCTTAGACCCGCTAAACATGGTGAGGAAACTCACCTCGCACTGCTGAATCTCACGGATAACTCTCTGGCTGCTGGCCCGCTAAAAATCCCCGCACTATAATCACAAAACGTCATCCAATTAATAATTGGATCCTGAATCACCCTAAGAGTCCAAACTATGGTAAAAGACATTTTTACCCTTCCCTATATTTGGCCCAAGGCCCAAGCCCAATCCAAACTGTCCAAAGGCCCAAACTCTAAAATAATCGCCCAAGGCCCACTATGGCCCAATTTTCCAAATTGGGTCCAAACCCCTTCATGGGCCTTAAACCGTGGTCCAAAAATATTCTTAGCACAAAAAAATATTCTGATGGCCCAAAATAAAGCCCTAGACTCGTAAGGTCCAAAATGAAGCCTAATACCGAAAAGCCCAACTTCCGTAGCCCACTGCTGACTACGTGGGGGATACTCAACTTGTACGCTAAGCGTACTCGCTTTAGGGATTGTACGCGCGACGTACCAGCTTGTACGCCCAACGTACTCCCTCTGTTTGGCCAACTTTCTCATTCAGCTCTTAAATGTTTAAGACTTCACTCCAACACTTAGATCTGACTTCCTTAAGGTGGTTTATCATGTAAAGTTTCCAACTTTATGTGCATGCATGGCTTAATGAGGCTCTTAAAGCTCAAAAGGACTTAACAAATGACTTATTGCACGCATGAGACCACCAATACCATAAAGTTTGTATTTTTATGCCTAAGGAACCGTCAAAACGTCCAGATCTACGATGTTTAGCTTCTAAAATGGACTTAACTCATCAAGACCAACCAAAAGGGACGAAAAAAGAGTATAACAAGCTAAATAGTAGATTAAACCAAAGAGTAGACAAGGTATGGACTTTATACCTTAAAAGTCACCAAAATATGGAGCTAATTCTGGATCTCTAAACTCCCCTCCAAGGGATGAGTCTTCCAACTTCTTCTTCTATCACTTCAAAGAGCACATCACAAAGCAAATGGACGAATTAGGGTTTTCAAGGGTAAGGAGGCTGAGTAAACATGTCCAAAATAGGCTATCACATGGATTATATAGGGTGCAACACCCTAAAATTAGAGTTTTCATTAAACGCATGTACGCCCCGCATACGTGTCCGAAGGTGCGATTCAAGCATCGGGCTAGTACGCTAAGTGTACCATCCTGTACGCCCCGCGTACTAGCCGTAAGGACCATTTTGCAAACTTTTTCGATCAGGGATAATATATGAAACTTACCAATTTTCCAAGCATTATAATTCTCCCCCACTTGAATCAGACTTCGTCCTCGAAGTCCGTTGCACTGAATAACTCCGGATAATGCTCCCTCATCTCATCCTCCGCCTCCCAAGTCCCCTCCGAACCCTTGAGGTGCTACCATTGCACCTTTACCAATTCCACGACCTTGTTCCTCAAGGTTTTTGTCTTCCGATCAAGAACGGCCACCAGTCTTTCAATATAATTCAGGCGGTCATCCACCTGAATGTCCTCCAACGGTACCACTGCGGAATCATCCACTAAGAACTTCTGAAGTTGAGAGACATGGAACATGCTATGAATCTGACTGAGCTCATCTGGAAGATCCAAGCGATATGCAACCCGGCCCACCTGAGCCAAAATCCTAAAGGGACCAATATACCTGGGGCCCAGCTTGCCCCGCTTCCTGAATCAGATGACACCTTTCCAAGGTGACATCTTCAGGAGAACCATATCTCCCACCTGGAACTCTAAGTCTGATCGGCATCTGTCGGCATAACTCTTCTGCCGACGTTGAGCTATCTGGAGCCTACTCTGAACCTGCCGAATTAGCTCGGTGGTCTAGAGTACAACATCGGTACTCCCCATGATCCACTAACCGACCTCGCCCCAAGAAATCAGGGTCCTGCATTTCCTCCCGTAGAGCATCTCAAAAGGAGGTCGATCGATTCTGGCATGATAACTGTTGTTATACGAAAATTCCATTTATGGAAGATACATATCCCAACTCCCACGGAAGTCCAAAACACACGCCCGTAGCATATCCTATAATGTATGAATCGTCTGCTCACTCTGTCCATCGGTCTGAGGATGAAAATCTGTGCTGAAATGGAGACGAGTACCCAACTCGTCTTGGAACCTCTTCCACAACCTGGAAGTAAACCGAACATCTCTGTCATAAAACCACCGAAACTGGCACCCCATGACGTGCCACGACCTCCCTGATATAAATCTCAGCCAATTTCTCTACAAAAATACTCTCCTGAATCGGAATGAAATGCCCGCTCTTGGTCAATCGATCCACGATTTACCAAATCGAATCCACTCTGCGCGCAGTCCAGGGTAACTTCGTGATGAAATCCATGGCAATATCCTCCCATATCCATACGAGAATCTCCAATGGCTGCATCTTGTCATGAGGTCGCTGATGTTTGGCCTTGACTTTCCTGCAAGTCAAGAACCGCTCCACATACCAATCCATATCATGCTTCATGCAGGGCCACCAAAAATCAGGACGAAGATCCCTATACATATTTGTCGCCACGGGATGAATGGAGAATCTAGACTTTTGTGCCTCCTCCAACAGAACCTGATGCACACCGCCCTAATACGAAACCTAAACCCTTCGATGCAGAGTCAACAACCCACGACTATCATAATTGAAGGAAGCCACCTGACCCACAATACGCTCACTCTCCAGTGCTCTTCCTTCATAGCCTCGACCTGAGCCTCATGAATTCACTCCAACAATAGAGTAATCAGGATCATCCTCAAACATATGTCTCTGATAGAAGTCGCGACCGCCTTGCGGCGGAGAGCATCGGTCACCACATTGGCCTTCCTTGGGTGATAAAGGATCTCACAATCGTAATCCTTCACTACATCCAACCACCAGCGCTACCTCATATTCAGATTCGACTGATCCACCAGATACCTCAGGCTCTTGTGATCTGTGTAAATAGTACAACAGACCCCATAGAGGTAATGCCTCCAAATCTTGAGGGCAAAAAGTACAGCCCCGAGCTCAAAGTCATGCGTCAGATAATTCGCCTCATGAGGCTTCAGCTGCCTCGAAGCGTAAGCGATCACGTGACCCATCTACATCAATACTGCTCCCAAACCCGTGATCGACGCATCACAATAAACCACAAAATGCTCAACACCCTTCGGTAGGGTCAGAATCGGTGCCTCGCACAACCGCTGCCTCAAGGTCTCAAAAGTTGCCTGCTGCTCAGGCCCCCAACGAAATGTAACCGTATTCTTTGTCAATCGAGTCAAAGGAATAACTATCTTGGAGAAATTCTGGATAAATCTCTGATAGTAACCAGCAAGCCCAAGGAAACTCCGAATCTCAGATGGAGACCTCAGAACCTCCCACTGCATCATGGCCTCGACCTTGGCCGGAACGACCAGAATACCATTCTGGTTGACAAGGTGCCCTAGAAACTGCACCTCACGCAACCAGAACTCACACTTGGAGAGCTTTGCGAAAAGTCTCTCCCTCCTAAACGTCTCCAACACTTCCCTAAAGTGCTCCTCGTGCTGCTCCTAAGTCTTGGAATATACCATGATATCATCGATAAACACAATCACAGACCGGTCCAACATCGGCCTGCACACGCGGTTCATGAGATCCATGAACGCGACTGGAGCATTGGTGAGACCCAAAGGCATCACCACGAACTCGTAATGACCATAACGAGTCCGAAAAGCTGTCTTCTGCACATCCTCCTCTATGACCCTCATCTGATGATAACCCGATAACAAATCAATCTTGGAGAACCAAGATGCACCCTGAAGCTGGTAAAAAAGATCATCAATCCTCGGGAGTGGATAACGGTTCTTCACTCTTGCCTAATTCAGCTCTCGTTAGTCAATGCACATACGATGAGACCTATCCTTCGTCTTCACAAACAAGATCGGTGCTCCCCAAGGCGAACTACTCGGTCGAATGAATCCCTTGTCTAACAGCTCCTGCAGCTGTGTAGACAACTCCTGCATCTTGGAAGGAGCCAACCGATATGGTGCTTTGGCTATCAGAGCCGCACCAGGAACCAGATCAATTCTGAACTCAACCTGCTTCTCCGGAGGCACCCCAGGAAAATCCTCAGGAAACACATCCGGTTAATCCCGCACAATAGGCACATCATCCACGGTCGCCTTACGCTTATCCCGGGTATCCATAACTTAGGCGACAACTCCAGAACAACCCTGTTGAATATAACGTCTGGCCCTCGTTGCTGAACACAGAATCGGCCCACGCTGAGCTCTCTCTCCATGAACCACTAACTCTCCCCCAGTTGGGGTTCGAACTCAAACTAACTTCTGCTCACAGTCGATCACCGCCCCATTAGGGCTCAACCAATCTATACCCACAATAACCTTGTTCCCACGTAAAGGAATGGGAACCAAGTCGACCAGATACTGATCGCTGAATAACTAAAGAGTACAACCCCGATGAACCCGCGCAACCCAAACAGATCTATCATCCGCGGTCTCGACATCTAATGAACAATCCAGCTCCCCCGGAGATCCAACATAATTCTTGCTAAGTGCAAACGATACAAATGATTGGGTAGCCCCCAAATCAAACAACACCAAAGCAGAAATACCGTTCACGAGGAACGATCCTAAAATAAAACACATAAATATAAGCAGACGAATCAATATAAATAAAGAGATAAGGAGAAGATACATACCCGTCACCACATCGGGAGTCGCACGAGTCTCCTTGGCCGTCAACTGAAAACCCCTGCTCTTCACCACAAGTGCATCTGCTCGGCCCTGGCGGCCGTCAGTAATCCGAAGAGTCGTAGAAGCGGGTGCTGACATCGGTCCTACTGCAGTCAAACTCGGACAATGGGCCTTCTTGTAGCTCCTGTGATTACAATGAAAGCAAATTAGATCAGATATCAGGGTGGTGGTGGTGGTAGCAGTACAATCCTTGCTAATATGACCCGTCCGGCCGCACTTGAAGCAGCCAGAACCACCCACCCTGCACGCCCCATCGTTCATCCTGCCGCACTTGCTACAGCAGCCCCGACCCTGTTGGCCCTTCCCTCTCGCATCAACAACCTTGGGCCTCTTTCCCGAACCCTCATCACTCGGCATATAATATGGATTCCTCTTCTTCTCCATCTCCATATCAATCTACCTCTCTCTAGCCCTCACTATCATATCCTCCAGCGTCTTGTAGCTGTATCGGCTCACAAACTGCCGAATATCACTCCTCGATATCTCATGATACCTTGCCTTCTTCATCTCCTCATCCACTACATACTGCGGAACCAAAAGTGCCCTCTCCCGGAACATTATGGTGATCTCAGCCACCGTCTCAATAGTCTGGTGGAGATGCTGAAACTCTTGCACCAACTGTTGCATCTCAATCACCGGTGCAAACTCAGTCCTGAACCTGGTCACAAAATCATCCCAGGTCATCGAATCAATCGTTGCGTCATCATATGAGCTCCCAACCTTTTCCCACTAATCTCGTGCCCTGGCCTTCAGAAGACAGGAAGCTAGTCTGACCTTTCCCCCCTCGTGGGAACTGCTGGTGCGGAAGGCGTTAGCAACATCCACTAACCACCTCCTTCTCGCTATCGGTTCCTTCGCCCCGTGATAGTCCGGAGCTTCACATGCCCGAAACTCCTTGAAGGTCAAAGAACACGCTCCCACCTTGGCTACCATCTCAGAACGAAACGAGCTCAATCGCTCATCCAAAATCTCCAGAATTCCCACCTTGACAGTACCAAAGATCACAGGAGTCTGCTAAAGAATGCAATGCGTAATCTCAAACGAGATGAACTCCCTTGTCTGATCATCCAGCTGCCCGACTCCAGAACCTGAGCCCGGGCTCTCTCCAGCACCAGAACTGCCAACAGGTCTGCCCCGCAGAGTCACCATATTGAAAATAAACTATATAAACCATCCGAATAAGCATCAGGATATATCGAGGGATCACAAACTCTTCAAGCTTCCTGGTTTCATTGCAGCTGTCCTTGACTCGAGTATGGATCCTCTGCTTCTAGTAGTACGGGCCCATACTACCTTCCACATCTATTTGTACTTTCCTCAAGGATTGCCTCGAATCAGCCAAGTTACTTTATATCCATACAATTAACCCTCCTCAAGACAAGGCTCCCAACACTAGATCTCATCCTAGGTTTTCCTAGGGCAACTCCACACCATTCTCTGCCATCAGCTGCAGAAGGGAATCCCACTAACTTCCTCTAACTAGCTCACGAACACAATTACACATCACTAAAACTAGATAATTCTTCGAATGAGAGGTCTCACACTACAACGGTTGGACTCAAACAAGAGATGTGCAATAGAGTTAAAACCTAACCTTTTAAAATTATTTAGTTATTATAATATGTAACTTATCATATTTGCTTACTAGTTAGCTGAAGCTAGTGAGAACTCTTAAAAAGCACAAAGCAAGCAACATTCGCGCATCAAGTAATCATAACCAAACATCACCTAATCAGGCCATCCTATCACTGACTGATCAGTACTAGCATGCAAGTCTACAAGCTCATACAATAGGCATCTCTCCTAGCATTCTATCATGTAAATATTGAGCAGATCCTTAGCCCTAACTAGCATGCGATTCATATATTCACATATCAAATCATATGTGATAACATGTATGTGTATTTTGGGAACTTACTTGAGATCGGTTGATTGTGTGCACCACACCCTTTCTTTTATTAAAAAGTTTGTTTTTCTATTTAAAACATTTCTTTTTGAAAAACTTTACCAAATCCCCAGTTTGAGTTCAGACACACCCAAGAGTATGTCCGAATCCCTCAAACTAAGGCTCTGATACCATCTTGTAATGTCCCAAAAATAAGACCCAAAAATTTCATTCTTTTATTTAATAAACCCAGTATCCCAAAAACATCATGTTAAATATAAAACTTGAATGATCGATTAGATTCAAATAGGTAAAAGAATCAAAACACGGAAAGAAGATCAAATTTGTGTCGAATGATTAATAAGCATAGCCTTAGAATAGCTCGATGAAGAATTGCTACTGTAAAGGCTGTGTAGGGTTTGTAACTTGGACGATTACAAGATACGGTGCATGCATGCACTTTAAATAGTAAAACCCTAATAATAAATAAACGGGTGGATGGACCCAACCCACTATACAAAATAGACTAAACATTAAATACACAATGACGCAACCCATATGACCCAACAATCTCCCCCTTTGCGTCAATTGAGGCAGGAGATCTTTACGGTTGTGTACGCTTCTGAACTTCAAAAAGCTTTGGTGTAATGCTCAGCAAGGCCTTGCGAACCTGGATATACCAAAGGATCATATTGGAGAAACACTTCTTATCCCCTTTACGATTCGCTTTGCATTTATCCATAAACTTCAAAATGTATTGCAGGCAAGAAGTGGTGTAAAGACGCTTATCAACAAGATAGAAGCAAACTTTGTGGAAATCAGCATCTGTTCGCTCTTTGATTTGAAAAGCCATGCACCAGCCTTCCTTTCGTATTTTCCCCAGCTTTATTTTGTCAAAATCTTCTGGATCTGCCTTGGGGAACACAGTCGGCCTCTTTCGTAGAACTGTTTCAACCTCAGCGTCCATTTTGCCAACCTCTTGAATGTACGGAACTAACATTCGCTTGAGATGAGCAACAATGGGTTCATACTTTTGTTCATCCTTGAGCAACATATTGAGCAATAAAATCCAATCGTACGGGTTCAGGAAAGGTAGATCAGCAAGTGTAAACTCAAATACCTGACTCGTAGAACCTTTAGCAACCTTAAATCGAGCATTTGGGAAGCTATCAGTTTCAATTGGGCCTGAAACCTTCACAACTGTTATCTTTTTCTCACTCCAGGTTTCATATTGAGGCTTCATGTGCTTTAAGTAGAAGGAGAAGAGCATATGGTCAGCACCGTTGTCAGTCAGAGGAACGTTCTCAACTTTGATGAAGCTACGAAACTTGAAGGCTTTCGGTGTGATTGGAAGATCCAGTTGCGAATCTTGTGTGTTATGCAATTCGAAAGATGCAACAAGATCTAACCAATATTGGCTTGGATTGTCTATAGCCTCATTCATAATTCGCTCCAAAGTCCGTGGTGGAAATAAAAGCTTCCTACTTTCCAAAATGACATGAGCTTCTCGTTCATCTTTCTCTTTCTCTTCTGCTTCTTCCTTTTGAGAGTTTTTCGCACTCTCATCCTTCACCTTCTCAGAAATGTAACTACCCTGCCAGTTTCGGTTTTTGTTGCGACCAGAATTCTTCTTTGTGAACCTCTTAAGGTTGGACACCATCATAGCATACTCTTCCTTTGAGAGTTCACAATCGGAGAGATCTGATTCCGAACCATCATCAACAATCTTCTTACCCTTTTCCACAAGAGCTAACAAACCCATGCTAGAAACGACTTTTCCTTCACTGGTCACTTCGTCCTCATGTGACCTCAGAATACCAACAAGCTTTGCCAAGGAGTAATTTTTGAACTGCTCATGTGCTTTAACCGTCGCTACCACAACCTTCCATTTGGATTTCAACCCGTTCATGAACGTGACCTTCTGCTTTATCAATTCACATTTTATCTTGTGCTTCACCATCCTACTTAAAAGATGGTTGTAACGGTTGAAAGTTTGGTCCAGTTTCTCCTCAGGATTTTGAACGAAAGCTCCAAACTCTGAAAGTAACAGAGTTTGAATAGAATGCTCAAGATCAGCGTCACTTGAGTAGAGTTCCCTAAGACTTTCCCATATTTCTTTTGCTCTTTCATAGGAGCTTACTAAGCGAAATGTGTCAGCAGGAAAAGCGAAACAGATGATCCTCATGGCCTTGATATTACTGATTAGTTTGTCTTTTTCGTCTGTAGGCACTTCTCTAGCTTCCAAAAGAAGATCATTGTACTCAGCTTGAGTCTTGATAACCCTTTTTGTACCAGTATGAGCAAAGGTCTCCTTGGTTATTGGATCCCATATCAATGAACCATTGTCTTCAAGCCCTAGCACGTAATCCTCAAAGTGCAGTGCCCACACTTCATAATCGTTTGGAAAGAGTATAGGAATCCTTGTTGTAGATCCGATGCTGCATGAGAGATTGATGGAGTTAACGTGAGAATCGTCAGGCTGCATGTTTATTGATTCTATAAAACCTGTAAGAACCATATTTGTAATCCTAAGATCTAGTTTAGGGTAAAATAAAGATCAGGATTCAGCGTCTGTAATCGATAAAAACAAAGAAGACGGCAAACACCAGATCCTATTAAAGCGGAAACCCTAATAGCTCTTTAAAAGAAGAGATGTGTATGGATTACACAGTCTCCTGCTCTGATACCAATTGTTAAATATAAAACTTGAATGATCGATTAGATTCAAACAGGTAAAAGAATTAATACATAGAAAGAAGATCAAAGTTGTGTCGAATGATTAATAAGCACAACCTTAGAAGAGCTCGATGAAGAACTGCTACTGTAAAGGCTATGTAGGGTTTATAACTTGGACGATTACAAGATACGGTGCATGCATGCACTTTAAATAGTAAAACCCTGATAATAAATAAACGGGTGGACAGGCCCAACCCGCTATACAAAATGGACTAAACATTAAATACATAATGACGCAACCCATATGACCCAACACTATTCAATAAAGATTGTACAATGTTTATCTATGTTTCAAAGATAAGTTGTTAGATAGAGTCAATATCGCTAATAGAAGTGATGCATCAATTTTAAACCAAAATAGTTGGATTAAAATGCTAAAAAAACCATATAGATCAAGCTGTGGCCTCAACTCCATTGCTAACAGGTAGTGCAGTTGCAGTTTCCATCTTATGAATTGCTTCTTCTTCCTTGTTGATTTCTTCTTCCGTGTCACTATCATCTTCATGAACACCATTTGCATCAACCTCTCCACGACCTCCAATGTTAAGTTTCTTCATCACAAGTGATAATCATCAAAATGGTAATATTCTAGAAAGAAATTACAATGAATCAATTGTTATTGGTATAAATCTATAATATAAGTTGTGAAATTATGGAGAAATTAATGTCACCAAAGTGCATATAACCATCAACTGTGTATAATCAAAGACCACATTAAAATATTTGGAATTTAGTTAAAGAACTGGAAAATAGCACAAATAAAAAAATGACTAACCCTTTTCCTCCTGTTCATCTTCATCTAGCCATTTGTCCCAATCACATTTCACAAACATCAGAGTTTTTCCCCTTCCTTTAAAAGCTTGTTCCAACATTTACTTTCTTCCTTTTTTACAAGGTAAACAATAGTTCTTGATCCAAAACTTGCCTTGTTTTTCTGTAGTTTTATTCGATTAATTATCATTTTGCATCTCTGGGCTTGTCTTTACTATAAGTGTAAGTATATTCAAGAAAGAAAAATAGATTTTGATTAAAGATAAAATAAAAACGGAAAAGGGAAAAGGAACCATTCATACACACTCATGAGTGGATCACATTACCTTCCCAAACAAGAGCCAACAAACTCATATTAAGAAAAGGTATGTTGGAAGTCAAACCTTTCTTCACTCCATTTAACCCAATAACAATAAATCTCAAGAACATAGCCAAAAGCATCAATTGGACTAACATGTGTGGCCATGATGCATACTTTTCAAATAGTAGAGATTAGGGAAGTTTAACTTTCATTAAAATAGCTTACGAGTAATTCAAATAACACTATTACTAGTGAGTTACATCGTCAAGAATTTCTTATCAATTTATGCACTTGAGCAACTCTAATGACCGAAGCACCATGAAGACAACTTATGCATTCCTATCTTGCCGATCTTCAACAAAAACCAAATCTAAATCATGAAAATTCTTCAAGATGAATCACAACTTTCTTTACTAAATCCAGATCCTCGGGATGAATCACCACCAACTCAAAGTTAAAGTTCATAGCAAATTAAATTGACCTAATTGTGATCTTAGAAGTTATAAAGAATATCAATTTCCATAAAACTTTGTACTTGAAACCTACATAAACTTTTAATTCTAAATTGATACATACAACTAAAAACAATTCACAAAATATTACCTGATTAAAACAAAGATGGATGTCAGAACCTAAGGAAATTGAACCATTCAAAAACCAAATTAGTGTATTCTATCTACTGGAGTATCATATATTTGATTGGATGACCTTGTTTGATCTAACCATTCGATTTACAATTTGTTATAATTCTCATTTTCTACCGTTGTTCCCTTTTACTTTCGATTTTGGTATCACAAATTTTCAATTTTTTTGAAATCAAGAAACTCATCTGGTCAATAAACCGACCAGGATAGAATTTACAACCCTAAAAATTGTGAGCGATCGTTTTTTAGGGTTCAAAAACGACGTAGATGACATGAATGACACACTATAATCTACATGCAGTAAGCCAAACATGTCGAATTCTACCAATCATAGGTTGGGTTCTGTGACATCCCCATTTCACGGCCAGAAAAGACCGATTTTTGTTTATGCTTTATAAAAATCAGAGTTCCCTTTTAATAAAAATGTTGCGGAATTTGTTCCCAGAAAATACATGATCAATACTTTATCAAAGCATTTCCGAAGAAATGTATTTTATTCATTTAAAACATTTGGGATGTCGTCGTCAATACAGAAACATAAGCATAAACAGAACTCACATTCATTTACACTAGTGATCTACATCTCTTTTAAATCTCTCAGTGTAAAGTAGCTTCATATCGACACCTATGATACAAATAAGCTTGAGTGGGTCAGGTTGGGAAACCTGGTGAGTACATAGGGTTTTCAACCCACAATAATATAATTATTTTGTTTGAACATCGAACAATCAACCCATTTACCCATCCCCATTATCTCCTTTACTCTTAAGGATCTACCATAAGCATCAACTATTCCTCGTTCATTCATTTCGAAGTCCATCGTCGCCAGGGTTTACAAAATAGGCACTAAGTCCATAGTCGCCAGGGTTTATACAGCAGACACTAAATCCATAGCTGCCAATGCTCGTTCGTAAAGCACTAATTCCATAGCTGCATTCATTGGGTACTAAGTCCATAGCTACCAACGTTTATCTAATAGGTACTAAGTCCATAGCTACCATCGTTTATCTAACAGGCACTAAGTCTATAGCTGCCGATGTTATTTATTAGGCACTAAGTCTATAGCTGCCAATGTTCACTCATATCATCTTTCATCTCTCATCATTCATCTATCCATGTTTTACCCACCATATTCGTAGATATAAAATACATATACAATTTAAATTATTTAAAACATGTATAAAATCGTTGATCCAACATAGATAGCAAGTATACATGTTATATGCATACACAACACGTAATTTATATAAAATACTTCATATCTATGTGTAAGATGAAAGTAATTATGCACTCACTTATTAAAGTGATGATTCCAAACTCGGGCAGCGCTTCGCTTCTAACGATTTTAATTTCCTTCGACGAAACCTAACATTATATCGCTAAATTTTAGTCTAATATTTATTGCGATTAATTATTAATCTAGATTTGTCATTAACTCAGGGTCTACTTCATGATCTATCAAGTAAGTAACAACCAGGTATGATCATATCGGAGGTAGGTTCCGTTTGGTATACGAAATATACTGTTTAGAAATCCCACTTTAAACACCTCACTAAATCACAGCCTAGACATCATCCCCGTAAGTAGATCAATCAGTATAACGACTTGGAATCACTGATAAATCTTGTTTATAGGTTCATAATAACGATAATGAACTTAAACATAAGTTTTACTTAAAGTAGGTTAAGAATAACTCACTTACCGGGGGGTTTGGCTAGGAGCCTGGCTCTGCAGGGGCAGAACTTCTGAGCCGAAAGCTCTTCTTCTCGGAGCCTTCGGCGCTCCGGGACTCGCCTCTAGCACTAAGAAGTTGCTAGGAAAGGGGAAGAGGGTTTGGGGGTAATGAGAGAGAAAGAGTATGAAATGTGTGAGTTTTGGGGGTGTTCTACGCCTCTATTTATAGGCTGTCTGGGGCTCCTCACGTCGTGAGACTTAGCTCTCACGTCGTGAGCTTTGCGTAGGCACCAAGGCGAAGTCTGGTGCTGACACGTGGCACCGGACGCAGGTAATAGCCAATCTTTAAAAATTCATAACTTTCGCAGACGAACTCCATTTTTGACGTTCTTTATATCCACGCGTAGGTAAAGACAATATCTACAACTTTCCTTTTGACTCTATCGGCTAATTCTCGACTGATTTTAAATTTAACAGTATGAGAAGATTACACTGTTAAATGACTGCGTAAAATTCATAACTTCTACATACGGACTCCGTTTTCGTCTGTCTTTTTATCGTTGAGCTCCTATTAATGAGATCTTCAATTCTCATTTAGGTTGCGTTTGCTAAAAATGGATCGATCTAAAATTCGAATTCCGGGCTGTGCACTGCTATGTCAAATCTTAGAAAAATCATAATTTCCTCATACGAAGTCAGATTTGGGCGTTCTTTTTATGCATGCTCTCGGTTTAACGTATACTACAACTTTCATTTAGATCTCTAAGGCTAAAAATTAGTTTCTCAAAAATTCACTTTTTACGTTACGCGGTGTAGTGCCGATTTTGCCGTAAAACTTCGACGGGCCATAACTTCTTCGTTATAACTCGGATTTCGGTGTTCTTTATATGTACGGAACCCTTGTAACATATAATATAACTTGATTAAGATTATCCATTCTAAATAATCTTCCATAAAAAATTCATATTTTCACCCTTATTGTCTCTAAATGGACTAGCCCGAATCTGCGGGCGTTACAGGTTCCTTGCTTCATCACTGTAGCTTAGCCCCAACCTCGCCTATGGCTTCCATGCATCTACCTGAAAACAATCTCATCGAAGAAGTAAACAAAACCATAGGATATGAAATCAGATAAGGATACAAGAAATCAAGTATTCACACATGGAAGCCGACGAAGGGTTTCCGGATGTCTTTGAAGAAGACAAGAAGTCGAGGAATTATTTGTAAAAAGAAGGCATTTGGTGTCTTGCAGATACATGCAAGACACATGGGTTGAAGATAACAACACAACGAATCAACTTATCAGGAAGTCACGACTCGAAACCTCATGGTAATGGAACCTAGTCCAAACTACCTACTGTTCATAAGCCAAGACATGATTTAATATGATATATAATAAAGGATTTCAGCATCAAAAATATTTTAGCCTACACTCAATATTGTTTTACAAAATTTCACAAATTTTGTTTTATTTTATCCCGTTTTTACCTATTTTATAATTTTTATAATGAATCTGGTTACTTTTTCGTTTTTACAGTTATATTAAAAAAAATGTATTTATTTTATGATGATTTTGGTTAACTCGCTTTTTTACTTTACTCTTTTTCTTTACAGTTTTGGTTTAACTTTTTAATATTTATTATGAATTTGGTCTCTTATTTTGTAACTCCTTATATTTTCATTTTACAGCTTTGACCCAAATTTTTAATATTTATTACGATTTTGGTTTATCACTTTTTCTTCTTTGGGTGCGTTTGGTATAGAGAAATAGAATTGCAGCAGAGAATGGAAATGTAGAGAAAGAGAATTAAGCTAGAGAATGAGAATTGATTACACTGTTTGGTAGACCTGAGAATCCACTAGAGATTTTTTTTTGAGAATTTGTATTTTAATATATCACATTACAATTTTGTATTTGTATTATTTTATTTTCCTAATGACTTATTATTAATTATTGTTTACATTTGTCAATTAACGCTTTATATATTATTTAATATAAACACAAAATATTGACCTTAGAAACAAAACTTCTAGCAATTATCTAAGCAATTTGAATTATTAATTATTATTTACAATTGCCAGTTAACACTCTATATATTATTTAATACCAATTCATATGCAGTATTATCTCTTCAATGCATTAGCAAAATAAGTGGCACGTCCTAGTAAGGTTTGAAGTCAGGTTCGAAGTCATGACTTGAAGCTGGGAATCAATTCTCTGCTTTTTTTTTTAGTTTTCTCTAATAGGCTATTCTCCCAATTTCTTTATAAAAAAAGGAGAATTGATAGAATGGAAATGAAATTCAATTTTTTCTCTTTTCTCTATATTTTAGTGCAAAACAAACAAGAGAAATGGAATCAATTCCATTTCTCTTCTCTTATTTCCCTATACCAAACACCTCCTTATAGTCTTCGACTACTTTTTCGCTTTTGTTAAGATTTTGATTCAGTTTTTTACGACTATTTGTTAAATTTCTTTTACAACGTTTATATATATATATATATATATATATATATATATATATATATATATATATATATATATATATATATATATATATAAACCCAATTCTTAAAAAAAAACTAGTTTTATTAAGAAAAATTATATAAAACAACAGTGTAAAAAAACTAACTTTATATATATATATATATATATATATATATATATATATATATATATATATATATATATATATATATATATTCAAATGAGAACCATAAAAAACTAAAAACCTTAAGAACCCCATTAATTAATAAATATGTACACAATACTCTTATTAAACATGTTAAAATCTTGATTTTTTTTGTTTTTTTGGTACGAAAATGGCAAAATTAGTTTTTTTACAATATAATATTTTAACTTATACATCAATTCATATTTTAACACAAAAATTATATAAAATATAAAACTTGATACAGTCCATTAAGTAGATTAAATTCACAACTTAAAATTCAAATCTATCACCACTATCAACTACCATACGCCGACACCAACCATCTATGTCAACGTCGCAACCATCAATCCTTTAAAATAATAGATGTACATATAATAATGCATCGTTAGCTTAAATACTATATTCACAGTTTAATAAACCAATTAATTAACTAATATAGAGTTTTGTGCAACAATTATAAAAACTATACATTTTTATATATTTATGCTACAAAAAATACTAACAAAATACTTAATACAAACATTCATATTTTAACACAAAATTCATAAAAAAAAATTACAGCTTAATACAGCCAATTCACAATTTAATATATTTAATTCACAATTTAATACACAAATTCACAATGTAATAAAATGCATAATAATGCATTGTCATCTTAAATGGAATATTCGCAGTTTAATAAACCTATTAATTCACTAATTTAGAGTTTTAGGCAACAATACATTCTTACATATTTATGCCACAAAAAATAATGCTTACAAGAAAATAAATACAAACATTCATATTTTAACACAAAAATAATAAAAAAATCATAGCTTAATATAGCTAATTCACAGCTTAATACATTTAATTCACATTTTAATACACAAATTCACAATTTAATAAAATACAATCACATGTTAAAACTTACATCTGGTGATGTTTGGAGTCTTGGAGGATATATTAGATATCAGTTCAGAAACTCATCACAATCACACCTTAAAAACCTAAATTTACATTATTTTAGAAAACATGAATATAATAAAAACATATTCTAAATTCATATGAAAACTTATAAAAATTCATGCATTTACTGCTTAGAACTTATAAAAAGATCATTTTATCACAGCTAAAACTTATAAAAGATCATGTATTCACAACTTAATACTTATAAAAAATCATGCATTCACAACTAATCACTTTTAAAAAATCATGCATTCACACCATACTAACAGTGGATTCACAACTTAATATTTTATGCAAATATTATTAAAAATAAGAAAACAAACTTGGATTCATAACTTAATAATAGGGGATTTACAACATAATAACAACAAATTTACAACTTAATAGCAATTAAAAAATATTAACAGTATTAAACAATAGAAGAGGAATTGAAACATCAAATTCACAGTTTAACATAAGAAACAACAATCAAATCAAAAATTGACATACCTGATGCAAATATGGTGTTGTTTCACTATAGATCAGAGAGTAAAAGATGGATGTGAGTTGGCGGTGCTTCACCGAAGTAGCAAGGCAGCTATTGTCGTGGAGGTTGATGTCGATCTACGGTCTGATCCGTCAATCTCATCGGAGCTCATAGATCTGGAGGCATAAATCATAGATCCATAAGCGAAAATCATAAATCTGACGTCAGAGATCATAGATCTAACGTTTTAGATCGTATATCTGGACTAAACCACTTCAGATCTGATGAAAACAAAGGATTTTGGAGGTTGACAACATACATCGACAGTTGGTAGAGGAAGTGGTGAACAAGATCTGAACAGATCTGGTGGTCTTTCATGGAGTCCGGGAGAAAAAAAGATGGAGGCGAGATGAATATGTGTTACCGGAGCTCAAAGATCTAAACATCAGTGGTGGCGAAAATCATAGATCTCGTCGTTTCTCGGAGCTTGTAGATCTAGCATAGCGAGTCAGATGAGGAGGAGGAGCTAGTGGAGTAGATCTGATGTGGTGGTGGAACCATCATTGGACACCGAAAAATGAACCACAAACTCTAGATCTACACTTGAAATGCATCAAACACACAAGATCTGATGCAGATCTGGTGGTGTTTCACCAAAAACCAAAGAGAAAAAGATGGTGCAGGACGAAGACGGTGACGATGGCTAGAAGCAACGACGATCTACGGCGGCAGCGACGGCAGCGACGGCGGCACTGGTAAGTGGCGGAAATGGTGGTAGTTGGTGATGATAGATGGAGGGTTTGTGTTTAAACTCTTAAAGGTGAGTGAGAGTGTTTGGATGCAAGGAAAATGATCATATCTTATTTTGTAGTCTAGGTTTTCATTTTGATGTTAAGTTAAAAATTAGAGGTTCTTAGGGTTCTTAACCTTTAGAGCTTCTTATTTGATCTTTTACATCTCTCTCTCTCTCTCTCTCTGTGTGTGTGTGTGTGTATACATACATATATATATATATATATATATATATATATATATATATATATGTATATAGAGAGAGAGAGAGATAGGTTCAAATGTTTCTAGCAACTATTGTGTGTATGAATGCACCAATAGGAATTTAGGAATAATTAAATAATTAAAAATTGTAATAAGGGTAATTATGTAACTTTAGCATGATAATTAAAATAAAATCCCTTAATTCATGGAAATCACCATAAAAATCTGTTTGACCAACTATTTAACCCTAACCTCTCATATCATACGTATTCTATTTCTGCCTCCTCCCATTTTCTTATTGACGCGTTTGATCAAAAGAGGTAGTCAAACCTCTTGCTGCAAATTTGTTTCCCCATTCCGTTGATTAAGAAGATGTTATTCTCGGCAGCTCCATCTCCAATCGAAGCTAGCTTTTATCTCCAATCAAAGGCCTGTATCGATTGGGAATCTTGTTGCTAGGTTAGCCGTTAATTTCCGATTCCAGTTTAGTTCAAACGACCACGC
The DNA here is from genome assembly GCF_052849685.1 of Lactuca virosa. Lineage (NCBI taxonomy): Eukaryota > Viridiplantae > Streptophyta > Magnoliopsida > Asterales > Asteraceae > Lactuca > Lactuca virosa. The sequence continues at coordinate 40,419,518 of NC_136426.1, forward strand.
TAAACACCGACTCAGCCGCCGATCAAGAATCACAAGTCCCGACTGTTGTTAAAGATAACTTGGTAGCCATTGATGGTGAAGAAGATGATGGAGAAAAAGAGCTTCATGAGCTTTTGTTGCCTAACGTCAATGATCTCCCCCTCTCTCCTCCTTCTGCAATTGAATTCAATTTCGTCACTTACTTCGCTCCTGGTATGTAATTTCACCAACCAGTGCCTTTAATTTCATTCACGGTTCGTTCTCCTTCCGCCCTAGAAGTAACAACCTATGATTCTACAGAGTATAATCTAGTTTTATTTTCATATTCGAATTCAAGAGAAACTTTTGATACATATAATTATTACTATTAAATTTGAAGTTAAAAGTTAGCTAATTTAATCTGAATGCTCAAATGTGTGTATCAAATTTGTAGTTTTTTACTATAAAATGTCAACTATAGGTCAAGTTACTATTAGTATTATCCCTTTTCTAACATTGTTTTGGTTACATTCTTGTGTTTTGATAGATTTTATGAAGCCGGAGCATGATCAATATATATATATATATATATATATATATATATATATATATATATATATATCGCCATGCAAATGGGTATGAATCTTCAAAATAGATGATAAGATTTGAATTATTGATTCAGAAACTACAACCACCTGAAAGTTGTTTATACTTTATAACATTGGAAGTTTCCCTTTCTTGTTTTCTGAATAAAGGTTATGTGTTATTGGATTAGTTTCTGGTCATGTGGCCTTTAAGGATGAAGGAGGAGTCACTTATGTGGCTTTCAATGTTGGAAAATCCAACAGAAGTGAGATCAATGTCATAGGGAAGCGCAAAAGGGTACATCCGTCATTCAACCTTTTCTTAAACCTTTTTTCTAGATAAGATTTTTCTTAAATCTACTATTTTGGTTTCTTTTTTGCAGAATGCACAACATTTCGAGTCCAATACAGCCTTATGCAAAGTATGCACCGACAATGGTTTCTTTTGTTCGTTGGGTATATTCTTGATAATACAAATTCTTTAAGAATATTCAAAACCATTCTGCAAGAATAGTTTATTCTGTAAGAATATTATTGCTGTATTCTGATAGAATTGTAGTTAATTAGTTATATGTTTAATGTGCAGTTGTTACAAGTGTATCACTACAAAATATTTGGCAATGAATTTGTGATAGAAATGGCTTGAAGATTGGCTTGAAGACCTGATGGGAAAGGCTCCTTGTATAAAATCATTCTCATGCAATACAATTTTGACAGAATGCCAATCTCACAAAATGTCAATCTCATAGAATGCTAGCATATTTTGAAGTGGCTTAGAGGTCAAACATACACAAGACATCTAGAAACGAAACAAGAAAGTGAATGAAGATTCTTTCAAGAATGCCGATATTTTTTTTTGCAAGAGATTTCAAGAATGAATGTAGTTTATGTTCATAGTTGTATTCTTTAAGAATGAATGTAATTACTTATTCTAAACTATTAAACTTCGTCTTATATAAATTTTGTATTCATTAAAAATTATTGGTCTTGGTAATAAGTGTTTATAATATTATGTTCATAGTTGTATACCATTCTGATAGAATTATAGAATATCATTCTAACAAAATAACATTTTGATAGAATAAAATCGGTTTATGTTTACAAATTACGTTTGAAATTAAATTAATTTGAAAAAAAATTAGATTTTTTAAATCAAAATCATTAATTATCCCATAAATCTCGATTTTTCCTTTTTAAATTTGTCTCAATTGACTAAAATGCCCTTATGCTGAAATTTGTGTGATTATATGGTACATGTTACCCTATTGTACTATCATAGACCATTAGATCATGACCTTTGATTCTATTCCATCCGATGGTCCAGATATGTGCATTATGGCACACAATAGTTAGTAGAAACAAAATAACCTAAGCCTATATATATATATATATATATATATATATATATATATATATATATATATATATATATATATAGGGGAGACTCATGTGAAAATGCAAATAATTTGCGAAAACGCGAAAATAATGAAAACTTATGAGATTGTATCACCTCAACCTTATATTTTGGACAATAATTCATCCAAAATTTGAACTACATGATGATAATCGATGATACATGAGAAATTGTTTTATATTAGCAAAACACGTTTTTCGACCTTTTTATTATGAAAACTTTAATTTAAAAGTGGTTAAGGACGTGAAAAAAAATGAAAGAAACGGTTGTTAAAACCACATTTACATCTATATTACTATAACACCTCCAATGTAAACTTTTTATCTTACTAATAAATTTAATTTCTAAAGTACATGTGTTTGGTTTTTATAAGATAAAATATGTTTTTTGCATTTTCGTAATATATATATATATATATATATATATATATATATATATATATATATATATATATATTTTCCGTGATATATATTTCTTTTTTCTAAATGATTCTTGTTCTTGTAAAATATGATTTAAATTAATATTGTTCAACTTCTTTTGAATTATTTTTTTCATCTTTTTTAGAATTTTGTTTTTTCTCAAATCTTTTTTACAAAATTAGTTTTATTTAAACAATTATTTTTACAAAGATTTTTTATATCTTTGGTTTTAAGTATTTGTTTTGAAATTTTTATTTAATTTCATAAAGAATTAGATTGTAACATCCAAAAATTTCACGCCAAATTTAAACTTTTTCAATCACAAATAAAACCAGATAGTATTTGTTTACAAATATGTCTTCAATCATTATTCATCAGAGTGTCCCAATAACCAGATCATAAGGATGAGGAGCGGTACGTTCACGCCTTCGCCTTGCCATGATCTCCTGAAGTACCTGAAACAATAAACTGCAAACTGTAAGCCCGAGGGCCTAGTGAGCTACCCCCCCCCAAATACCAATACCACACCGATAATACCATATCAGTAACAGACAATCAACAACATGCATACTGGGCCATCGGCCTGACTGGACCACCCTGTAGGGCCTACAGTCTATCTAAATCTGTCCCTAGCCTTCAGCATAACTGGACCACCACGTGGGCCTACAGTCTCTCTGGACCGCTCATAGGGTATGTTGGCCTTCAGCACAAAGCAGGACCGCCTCAACCCAAGCAACAAGCAAATAACCATGTGCACATAACTAACATATACTGGCATATACAAGCATCAAACATATATATCTCACTGATCACCAATCATAACAATCTCTCGTAACTAGAGCACCGACCTAGCAGGTCACTAACATATCAATCCCTACGGATCATAAGAGCATAACATACTGTCTATCCTGATTTCGATCTAACAGGTCATAACCACATGTAGCATACCATAACAATAACAACTAAAGGGTCGGCCTTGGTGCCTTAGACCCTATCGATATAGTGAGGATAACTCACCTTGCAGAGAGAAACTTTTTGATACATATAATTATTACTATTAAATTTGAAGTTAAAAGTTAGCTAATTTAATCTGAATGCTCAAATGTGTGTATCAAATTTGTAGTTTTTTACTATAAAATGTCAACTATAGGTCAAGTTACTATTAGTATTATCCCTTTTCTAACATTGTTTTGGTTACATTCTTGTGTTTTGATAGATTTTATGAAGCCGGAGCATGATCAATATATATATATATATATATATATATATATATATATATATATATATATATATATATATATATATATCGCCATGCAAATGGGTATGAATCTTCAAAATAGATGATAAGATTTGAATTATTGATTCAGAAACTACAACCACCTGAAAGTTGTTTATACTTTATAACATTGGAAGTTTCCCTTTCTTGTTTTCTGAATAAAGGTTATGTGTTATTGGATTAGTTTCTGGTCATGTGGCCTTTAAGGATGAAGGAGGAGTCACTTATGTGGCTTTCAATGTTGGAAAATCCAACAGAAGTGAGATCAATGTCATAGGGAAGCGCAAAAGGGTACATCCGTCATTCAACCTTTTCTTAAACCTTTTTTCTAGATAAGATTTTTCTTAAATCTACTATTTTGGTTTCTTTTTTGCAGAATGCACAACATTTCGAGTCCAATACAGCCTTATGCAAAGTATGCACCGACAATGGTTTCTTTTGTTCGTTGGGTATATTCTTGATAATACAAATTCTTTAAGAATATTCAAAACCATTCTGCAAGAATAGTTTATTCTGTAAGAATATTATTGCTGTATTCTGATAGAATTGTAGTTAATTAGTTATATGTTTAATGTGCAGTTGTTACAAGTGTATCACTACAAAATATTTGGCAATGAATTTGTGATAGAAATGGCTTGAAGATTGGCTTGAAGACCTGATGGGAAAGGCTCCTTGTATAAAATCATTCTCATGCAATACAATTTTGACAGAATGCCAATCTCATAAAATGTCAATCTCATAGAATGCTAGCATATTTTGAAGTGGCTTAGAGGTCAAACATACACAAGACATCTAGAAACGAAACAAGAAAGTGAATGAAGATTCTTTCAAGAATGCCGATATATTTTTTTTTGCAAGAGATTTCAAGAATGAATGTAGTTTATGTTCATAGTTGTATTCTTTAAGAATGAATGTAATTACTTATTCTAAACTATTAAACTTCGTCTTATATAAATTTTGTATTCATTAAAAATTATTGGTCTTGGTAATAAGTGTTTATAATATTATGTTCATAGTTGTATACCATTCTGATAGAATTATAGAATATCATTCTAACAAAATAACATTTTGATAGAATAAAATCGGTTTATGTTTACAAATTACGTTTGAAATTAAATTAATTTGAAAAAAAATTAGATTTTTTAAATCAAAATCATTAATTATCCCATAAATCTCGATTTTTCCTTTTTAAATTTGTCTCAATTGACTAAAATGCCCTTATGCTGAAATTTGTGTGATTATATGGTACATGTTACCCTATTGTACTATCATAGACCATTAGATCATGAACTTTGATTCTATTCCATCCGATGGTCCAGATATGTGCATTATGGCACACAATAGTTAGTAGAAACAAAATAACCTAAGCCTATATATATATATATATATATATATATATATATATATATATATATATATATATATATATATATATATATATATATATATATATAGGGGAGACTCATGTGAAAATGCAAATAATTTGCGAAAACGCGAAAATAATGAAAACTTATGAGATTGTATCACCTCAACCTTATATTTTGGACAATAATTCATCCAAAATTTGAACTACATGATGATAATCGATGATACATGAGAAATTGTTTTATATTAGCAAAACACGTTTTTCGACCTTTTTATTATGAAAACTTGAATTTAAAAGTGGTTAAGGACGTGAAAAAAAATGAAAGAAACGGTTGTTAAAACCACATTTACATCTATATTACTATAACACCTCCAATGTAAACTTTTTATCTTACTAATAAATTTAATTTCTAAAGTACATGTGTTTGGTTTTTATAAGATAAAATATGTTTTTTGCATTTTCGTAATATATATATATATATATATATATATATATATATATATATATATTTCGTGATATATATTTCTTTTTTCTAAATGATTCTTGTTCTTGTAAAATATGATTTAAATTAATATTGTTCAACTTCTTTTGAATTATTTTTTTCATCTTTTTTAGAATTTTGTTTTTTCTCAAATCTTTTTTACAAAATTAGTTTTATTTAAACAATTATTTTTACAAAGATTTTTTATATCTTTGGTTTTAAGTATTTGTTTTGAAATTTTTATTTAATTTCATAAAGAATTAGATTGTAACATCCAAAAATTTCACGCCAAATTTAAACTTTTTCAATCACAAATAAAACCAGATAGTATTTGTTTACAAATATGTCTTCAATCATTATTCATCAGAGTGTCCCAATAACCAGATCATAAGGATGAGGAGCGGTACGTTCACGCCTTCGCCTTGCCATGATCTCCTGAAGTACCTGAAACAATAAACTGCAAACTGTAAGCCCGATGGCCTAGTGAGCTACCCCCCCAAATACCAATACCACACCGATAATACCATATCAGTAACAGACAATCAACAACATGCATACTGGGCCATCGGCCTGACTGGACCACCCTGTAGGGCCTACAGTCTATCTAAATCTGTCCCTAGCCTTCAGCATAACTGGACCACCACGTGGGCCTACAGTCTCTCTGGACCGCTCATAGGGTATGTTGGCCTTCAGCACAAAGCAGGACCGCCTCAACCCAAGCAACAAGCAAATAACCATGTGCACATAACTAACATATACTGGCATATACAAGCATCAAACATATATATCTCACTGATCACCAATCATAACAATCTCTCGTAACTAGAGCACCGACCTAGCAGGTCACTAACATATCAATCCCTACGGATCATAAGAGCATAACATACTGTCTATCCTGATTTCGATCTAACAGGTCATAACCACATGTAGCATACCATAACAATAACAACTAAAGGGTCGGCCTTGGTGCCTTAGACCCTATCGATATAGTGAGGATAACTCACCTTGCAGATGTCGACTCGGTGGATAAACTTCAACCCTCAGATCACTGCCACAAACTCCACCACCAATTACCATAGTATAACCATACTGTAAGTTCTCAACCTCTCAAGGTACCCCATCAGTCAACTAGTCAACCTTTGGTCAAAGTCAAGGTCGTCAGTCAAGGTCAACAGTCCATGTTGACCCTAACTCGCCGAGTACCCTCAGCTACTCGCCGAGTTCCATGAAATACCTGTCCACTCGCCGAGTCACCGAAGTGACTCGTCTAGTTCTAAGGCTAGCGATTGGAACTCTAAGGCCACTCGTCGAGTTTTCCTTCTTGCGAATCGACGGTTGCACACGCATACATAAATTGGGGAAACCTCAACCGACTCGCCGAGTTGTTCATCCACTCGTCGAGTCTACGACAATCTTCATCGGACTCGCCGAGTTGTTCATCCAACTCGTCGAGTTCAATGCCTATCTTCATATGACTCGCCGAGTCGACTATGCGACTCGCCGAGTCTCTTCAGCCCTTTAACCATGCAGACACTTTCTAAGCCATGCCTAGGCCCCAAATTGCAGATCCAACTTCCTTAGGCATGCTTATCAAGTAAAGTTGCAAACTTTACGTGCATGCAAGGCTTTAAGACCCTAAAATGGCACAACTAAGCTTGCAATGAAGTCACATCCTTGAGAGAAGGCTCATACTAGACAAGGCTGATGGCTTTATGAATCTAGAAGCCAAGGGGAGTCCAGATCTGAAGTTACAACTTCAGATCTTGGCTTAGACACAAGAATCCTTTCATAAACTTATGCACAAAAGGGTTTAGGAGAAAATGAGCCAAGGGAAAAACGATTTAATACCTTCAAGAGAGCCCTTTCTGATGCAGAACTTGAAACCCACAACTTGCTTCAACTAGCTTGCTTCCCAAGAGATTCCCTCACCAAAAATCTTCCTCCAAGCTAAAATTTCCAAAGAATACACACACACTCGAGTTAGGGTTCTTCTGGACTTTCAATGGACTGCAAAGAGGCCAAAGGAGGCTTATGCTTCTTTAAATAGGGTGCAAAACCCCGAGATTTAGGGTTTCATCTGCCAGCTCCTGCTCGTCGAGTCCCTTCTTGGACTCGGCGAGTAGGCCACTAAATACGCAAACCAACCCGCTGCTACTTGACGAGTAGGGCAACCAACTCGTCGAGTAGGTCTTGAAACCAATTAAATTTTTATTTAAACAATACCTGAGAATCAGGGCGTTACATAGATTATCTTATTCTTTACTTTTTACATGTTCGTTATAATGTAAACTCAATCAAACTTTCAATTTTTTTTTCTAATCTTGTCTAAACCTTTTTTCTAAAAAAAAAAAAAAATCCCAACTTTGGGTTGCAAGTAAAATATAGTCTTCTTAATGTTCATTTATTTATTAAATAAACAAATTTCTTATCGAACAGTTTAAAAACGATTTTTTAAACGTTGGTCATGTACAACATTAAGTCGAATGGTTCACAAGATTTAATAAAAACCTAGATTTTCCACAAAACAAATGCCAAAAATGAAAATTGAATCAAAAGTAGGATGTACATATTTCGCAAATACATGAATGCCCCGAACCTATATTTGTAAGAGAAAATACCTAAGTTAAAGGTTTGGTTTACAGATAACCATAACATGATTTTTTTAACAGGTTGACAAATAACATTCGGGATTTTAGCATTACAAAATCCATGAATTGCAAAAGCTCTCCATCGATCAAGACCGTGGTTTTATCATTTCGCCAAACCATAAGTAGCTAGTCTAATATCGTTGCTTTGGTGAAATATATTTTCTTTTATTCTATAGAAAATCTCTTTATAACTCTATATCAAATGTAACAGTTTTTAACTCTCCTAATTTGTTAAAATCATATGCCTAAATTTTGAAAGAAGAACCTGAAAAAAAGTGCTTAATGAATTGTGAAATTTCCATATTTTGTTTGCGAAACGCTACAATCGAGATTTTCAAGTGAGAATGTTTTGGGTGGTTTTTGCATAATGATGGCTGGAATATATTACATATATGATATTTTAAACAGTAAGGTCCACCTGAATGATGTTTCTTAATTCTCAAATCGCAAAGACCATTTTAGGGTTTCATCTGCCAGCTCCTGCTTGTCGAGTCCCTTCTTGGACTCGGCGAGTAGGCCACTAAATACGCGAACCAACCCGCTGCTACTCGACGAGTAGGGAAACTAACTCGTCGAGTGGGCCTTGAAACCAATTAAATTCTTATTTAAACAATACCTGAGAATCGGGGCGTTACAATTCTCCCCCACTTGAACTAGACTTCGCCCTCGAAGTCTGCTTGAATAAACAACGCCGGGTAATGCTCTCGCATTTCCGCCTCCGGCTCCCATGTCCACTCGGATCCCCTCCGATGCTCCCACTGCACTTTTGCCAAAGGTATTTCTTTGTTCCGCAAAATCTTCTTCTTCCTTTCCAGGATGGCCACAGGCCTCTCTACGTAATTCAGGCGCTCATCGACCTGAATATCATCCAGCGATACTACTGCCTCCTGATCCATAATACACTTTCGCAATTGCGAAACATGGAACGTGCTATGAATTCGGCTGAGCTCCTCCGATAGCTCTAGCCTATAAGCCACTTTGCCCACCCTGGCAATGATCCTGAATGGCCCAATATAAGGGGGACCCAATTTTCCCCTCTTCTTGAAGCGGATCACACCCTTCCAGGGCGAGACCTTCAGAAGTACCATGTCACCAACCTGAAACTCTAAATCCGATCGGCGTCTATCAACTCAACTCTTTTGCCGGCTCTGAGCGTTTTGCAACCGCTGTATGATCTACTGGATCTCTTCGGTAGTCTGCAAGACAACCTCCATCCGACCCATCACTCTGTGTCCAACCTCACCCCAACAGACCGGGGTTCTACATCTCCGACCATACAACAACTCAAAAGGCGGGGCGCCAATACTATAATGATAGTTGTTGTTGTAAGCGAACTCTGCAAGCGGTAGGTGGGAATCCTAACTCCCACCGAAGTCAATGACGCACGCCCTCAACATATCTTCGAGGGTCTGAATGGTTCGCTCACTCTGTCCATCGGTCTGTGGATGGAACGCTGTACTAAAGTGCAATTGCGTACCCAGTTCCTCATGGAACTTCCGGCAAAAACGGGAAGTAAACCTGACATCCCGATCGAAAACGATGGAGACTGGAACCCCATGGCGAGAGACAATCTCGCTGACGTACATGTCGGCCAATTTCTCGGCCAACGAACTCTCCCGTATGGCCAAGAAATGGGCACTCTTGGTCAACCGATCCACGATGACCCATATAGCATCGAACCCCTTCGCCGTCCTCGGCAACTTCGTAATGAAGTCCATCGTGATCTGTTCCCATTTCCACATGGGAATCTCCAGAGGCTGCAGCTTACCATGCGGCCTCTGATGCTCGACCTTGACCATCCTACAGGTCAGGCACCTCTCAACATACCAAGCGATTTCTTGCTTCATACCGGGCCACCAGTAACTCAAACTCAGATCGCGGTACATCTTGGTGGCTCCCAGGTGTATAGAAAAATGAGACTTATGAGTCTCCTCCATCACTGTCTGCCGGACCCCTCCGGACATCGGAACCCAAACCCGACCGTGTCGGGTCAATAATCTGCGGCTATCCTGAACAAACCGGGCGCTCTCACCCTTAATCCGCTCCATCTTCTAGTTTTCTGGTCTCATGCCCTCAACCTGAGCATCCCTAATCAAGCTCATAAGCGGGGAATCCACCGCTATCCTCATACACCTTGCTGGGGTAGGAGACCCAGCTGACTTGCGGCTCAATGCATCCTCAACCACATTCGCTTTACCAGGAGGGTAAAGGATCTCACAATCATAGTCCTTGACTACATCCAGCCGCCTGCGCTACCTCATATTCAGGTTCGGCTGATCCATGATGTGCCTCAAACTCTTGTGATCCGTGTATATAGTACAACGGACCCCGTACAGATAATGCCTCCAAATCTTGAGAGTGAATACCACCGCTCCCAACTCAAGATCATGCGTAGGGTATCTCGTCTCATGCGGCTTCAGCTGTCGTGATGCATAGGCTATCACTCGTCCCCTCTGCATGAGGACTGCCCCCAGTTGTGTGATGGATGCATCATAAAATACTACAAAATCCTCGACTCCCTCGGGGAGCGTCAACACTGGCGCCTCACATAAACACCGTCGGAGGGTCTCAAACGCCCTCTAATGCTCAGGGCCCCACCGGAAATCCACCCCCTTCCTCGTTAGACGAGTGAGGGGTACTGCAATCTTGGAGAAATCTCGAATGAATCTCTGGTAGTACCCTGCTAATCCCAAGAAACTCTTGATGTCTGAGGGAGATTTCGGAATCTCCCACTGCATAACCGCCTCAACTTTGGCCGGATCGACCAAAATCCCCTCCTGGTTAACGAGATGTCCGAGGAACTGGACCTCTCGTAACCAAAACTCACACTTCGAGAACTTGGCATACAACCGTTCTCGTCGCAGAACCTCCAGCAGCTCCCTGAGGTGCTGCTCGTGCTGCTCTCGGGTCTTGGAATACACCAAGATATCATCTATGAACACAATGACCGAGCGATCGAGCATCGGTCTGCCGAACCGATTCATCAAATCGATGAAAACTGCTGGCGCGTTGGTGAGCCCAAACGGCATCACCACGAACTCGTAATGACCATAACGATTCCGAAACGCGGTCTTCTCCACGTCTTCCTCCCTCACCCTGACCTGGTGATACCCGGATCTCAAGTCGATCTTGGAAAACCAAGATGCACCCTGCAGCTGATCAAAAAGATCATCTATCCTTGGGAGTGGATAACGGTTCTTCACTGTTAATATAGTCAATGCACATCCTGTGCGAACCGTCCTTCTTCCTGACGAAGAGAATCGGTGCTCCCCAGGGTGAACTACTTGGGCGAATAAACTGCTTGCCTAGCAGCTCCTGCAACTGAGATGCCAACTCCTGCATCTCTGGCAGTGCCAGACGGTACGATGCCTTAGCGGTAGGGGCCGCACCCGACACTAGATCAATCTTGAACTCTACATGCCTCTCCGGAGGCACTCCAGGTAACTCCTCTGGAAACACATCAACAAACTCCATACCACTGGAACCTCTGAAACGGAAGTATGATCCTCAATTAGCATATCTATCACATACGCTAAATAACCAGTACACCCGTGCTGAATGAACTGCCGAGTCCTGGCGGCTGAACAAAACCCTGCTCCCACTCTGGTGCCATCACCATACACTACCAGTTCTCCCCCACTTGGGGTTCGAACTACCACTCGCTGTCCCTTACAGTCGATCATGGTGCCAAACCGGCTGAGCCAATCCATCCCTACGATCACACATACTTCCCTCATGGGAATAGGAATCAAATCTATCGGGAATGATACGCCGAAAATCTCCAGCTCGCATCCCCGGTAGACCGAAGAAGCAGAAACCCCGTGCTCGTTGGCGATCGAAACTCACAACGGACACTCAAGCTCATCTACCGACACACTGAACCCTCTACTGAAAGTCTGAGATACAAACGACCGACTCGCCCCCGAGTCGAATAAAACCAAAGCAGGCAAAGAGTTTACTAGAAACGTACCTAAACACAGGTACCACCGATAAGCATAACACAAATATAATAATTGAAACAGAAAATAGAAACATACTAGCAACCACATACGGTGCTGCCTTGGCCTCCTCGGCCGTGAGCTGGAAGGCGCGCCCCTGAGCCTTCGGAGGCTCCACCTTGACTGACCTCCCATCTCCCATCCTTAAAGTAGCCGGTGCGGATCCCTGCGCCGGCTTGGCGGCGAGCTGCGGCCAGTTGGTCTTCATGTGACCAACCTGATGACAATGGTAACAAATCCTCATATCTGCTGGAGGGGCGGACTGGCGACAGTCCCTGGCATAGTGCCCCTCCTTGCCACATTTGTGGCAACCACCTCCTGCTCGACAAACCCCAGAATGACCCCTGCCACACTTTCCACAAGTGCGGCTCTGCTGACCCCTGGTCCGAGTATCAGCGCTCTTGGACCGCTTAGGTGCCGGCTGAGACTGTGCCGGAACCTGATGCTGCTCCTTCAACTGCAGCTCTAACTCCAACTCGCGCCGCCTCGCGACTTTCTGAAGATCCAAAAGAGTCTCACAACGTTGCGTAGCAACAAACTGTCGAATATCAGTCTTGAGCATACTCAGATAACGAGTCATCTGAGACTGCTCTGAAGCAAACTCCGGGCAAAACATAGCCCTCTCCGTGAACATACGAGTGATCTCCATCACTGACTCCCCATCCTGCCTCAATGTCAAAAACTCCTGAGCAAGCCGCTCCCGCTCAACGCGTGGAACGTAGCGGGTGCAGAACATATCCCGGAACTGCTCCCAAGTGACAGCAGCCTGCTGATCATCAGTGTACGACCCTATCGTCAATCTCCACCAGACCTTTTCCCCAAGCCTTAGTAGGTTCAGGACACACCTGACCTTCTGGTCAGCAGGACATGAACACGTGAAGAAACAGCCCTCCACGTCAGATAACCACCTCATAGCCCTGATCGCATTCTGTGTACCATCAAACGTCGGGGGCTTCGTGTTATCGAAGTCCCGGTACTAGAAAGCCCTGCCGGCTCCTCCTCCAACCCCTGCCGCGGTTACTGCCGATGTGGCTGCAGCGGCAGCTGTCTCTGCTAGAGCTGCATATCGCTCATCAAAGTACTCAACCATCGCGGTCTTAATCGACCCAAACATCTCTGGCAGCTGCGCTCGGAATGCTGTAGCAATCTCGTCGTGCAGAATCTCCCGGATCCTGGCATCCAACTCCTCTGTCCCTATCTGTACCACAGGCTCAGGTGCTACCGGCACCTCTGACCCTCCGTCTCCCGATCCTGATCCTGATCCTGATCTGGATCCAGTAGTAAAACGTCTCGTCACCACCATACTGAAAATATAACCAAGATGTCAGATAAGCAACATATATCGGGAGACCAATTCCCACCACCCTAGGGGTTGTGACTTCCTTGCTACGCGTATGGGTCCTGTGCTTTCAGTAGTACGGGCCCATACTACCTTCCGCACCTACCCATATTTGTCTCAAGTATCACCACAATGCCCTAATACTATCATCAACATAATATGCGCTCAACCCTCACTCCTAGGGGAATATCGACTATCTCGCCGCTGGTCTCACAGCTTCCACAACTCACACATCCATGAAACTTTCACCAACCCTGCAGCACTAGTGTATGCTAGCCACACATAACGCTGGACCCGATAAACTTTCGAATATCCAATCCTACACTGAGGTCGAATTAGACATTCTCAGGCTATAAGATCTTGGTTATACACAGCCGTGATGTATACACTAAACACCTACAGTTATGATGTCAATTCCATATACAAGAAACCCTAGGCTAGTAGGCATCGTATAATTAGGCAAGTCTATCATGTGATTCCTGAAGATTCATAGCCTAACACTAGCATGTTGTTCTATCATATCATAATATCAAATAACTGTATGGTATTTTGTGGATTACTTACAGGCTCCGGCTGATCGTACCCTCTGCATCCTCCATCCTTTATTTTGAAAACCATTTTAGAATTTATTCCAAAAATTCCCTTGATTTGAGACTGGGTTCACACGAGTGTTTCCCCCAATTCACTCAAACCAAGGCTCTGATACCAACTTGTAACATCCAAAAATTTCACGCCAAATTTAAACTTTTTCAATCACAAATAAAACCAAATAGTATTTGTTTACAAAAATGTTTTCAATCATTATTCATCAGAGTGTCCCAATGACCAGATCATAAGGATGAGGAGCGGTACGGTCACGCCTTCGCCTTGCCATGATCTCCTGAAGTACCTGAAACAATAAACTGAAAACTGTAAGCCCGAGGGCCTAGTGAGCTACCCCCCAAAATACCAATACTACACCGATAATACCATATCAGTAACAGACAATCAACAACATGCATACTGGGCCATCGGCCTGACGGGACTGCCCTGTAGCGCCTACAGTCTATCTAAATCTGTCCCGAGCCTTCGACATAACTGGACCGCCACGTGGGCCTACAGTCTCTCCGGATCGCTCATAGGGTATGTTGGCCTTCAGCACAAAGCCGGACCGCCTCAACCCAAGCAACAAACAAATAACCATGTGCGCATAACTAACATATACTGGCATATACAAGCATCAAACATATCTATCTCACTGATCACCAATCATAGCAATCTCTCGTAACTAGAGCACCAACCTAGCAGGTCACTAACATATCAATCCCTACGGATCATAAGAGCATAACATACTGTCTATCCTGATTTCGATCTAACAGGTCATAACCACATGTAGCATACCATAACAATAACAACTAAAGGGCCGGCCTTGGTGCCTTAGACCCTATCGATATAGTGAGGATAACTTACCTTGCAGATGTCGACTCGGTGGATAAACTTCAACCCTCGGATCACTGCCACAAACTCCACCACCTATTACCATAGTATAACCATACTGTAAGTTCTCAACCTCTCAAGGTACCCCATCAGTCAACTAGTCAACCTTTGGTCAAAGTCAAGGTCATCAGTCAAGGTCAACAGTCCATGTTGACCCTAACTCGCCGAGTACCCTCAGCTACTCGCCGAGTTCCATGAAATACCTGACCACTCGCCGAGTCACCGAAGTGACTCGTCGAGTTCTAAGGCTCGCGATTGGAACTCTAAGGCCACTCGTCGAGTTTTCCTTCTTGCGACTCGACGGTTGCACACGCATACATAAATTGGGGAAACCTCAACCGACTCGCCGAGTTGTTCATCCACTCGTCGAGTCTACGACAATCTTCATCGGACTCGCCGAGTTGTTCATCCAACTCGTCGAGTTCAATGCCTATCTTTATATGACTCGCCGAGTCGACTATGCGACTCGCCGAGTCTCTTCAGCCCTTTAACCATGCAGACACTTTCTAAGCCATGCCCAGGCCCCAAATTACAGATCCAACTTCCTTAGGCATGCTTATCACGTAAAGTTGCAAACTTTACGTGCATGCAAGGCTTTAAGACCCTAAAATGGCACAACTAAGCTTGCAATGAAGTCACATCCTTGAGAGAAGGCTTATACTAGACAAGGCTGATGACTTTATTAATCTAGAAGCCAAGGGGAGTCCAGATCTGAAGTTACAACTTCAGATCTTGGCTTAGACACAAGAATCCTTTCCTAAACTTATGCACAAAAGGGTTTAGGAGAAAATGAGCCAAGGGAAAAACGATTTAATACCTTCAAGAGAGCCCATTCTGATGCAGAACTTGAAACCCACAAGCTCTTGCTTCAACTAGCTTGCTTCCCAAGAGATTCCCTCAACAAAAATCTTCCTCGAAGCTAAAATTTCCAAAGAATACACACACACTCGAGTTAGGGTTCTTCTGGACTTTCAATGGACTGCAAAGAGGCCAAAGGAGGCTTATGCTTCTTTAAATAGGGTGCAAAACCCCGAGATTTAGGGTTTCATCTGCCAGCTCCTGCTCGTCGAGTCCCTTCTTGGACTCGGCGAGTAGGCCACTAAATACGCAAACCAACCCGTTGCTACTCGACGAGTAGGGCAACCAACTCGTCGAGTAGGTCTTGAAACCAATTAAATTCTTATTTAAACAATACCTGAGAATCAGGGCGTTACATAGATTATCTTATTCTTTACTTTTTACATGTTCGTTATAATGTAAACTCAATCAAACTTTCAATTTTTTTTTCTAATCTTGTCTAAACCTTTTTTCTAAAAAAAAAAAAAAAAAAATCCCAACTTTGGGTTGCAAGTAAAATATAGTCTTCTTAATGTTCATTTATTTATTAAATAAACAAATTTCTTATCGAACAGTTTAAAAACGATTTTTTAAACGTTGGTCATGTACAACATTAAGTCGAATGGTTCACAAGATTTAATAAAAACCTAGATTTTCCACAAAACAAATGCCAAAAATGAAAATTGAATCAAAAGTAGGATGTACATATTTCGCAAATACATGAATGCCCCGAACCTATATTTGTAAGAGAAAATACCTAAGTTAAAGGTTTGGTTTACAGATAACCATAACATGATTTTTTTTAACAGGTTGACAAATAACATTCGGGATTTTAGCATTACAAAATCCATGAATTGCAAAAGCTCTCCATCGATCAAGACCGTGGTTTTATCATTTCGCCAAACCATAAGTAGCTAGTCTAATATCGTTGCTTTGGTGAAATATATTTTCTTTTATTCTATAGAAAATCTCTTTATAACTCTATATCAAATGTAACAGTTTTTAACTCTCCTAATTTGTTAAAATCATATGCCTAAATTTTGAAAGAAGAACCTGAAAAAAAGTGCTTAATGAGTTGTGAAATTTCCATATTTTGTTTGCGAAACGCTACAATCGAGATTTTCAAGTGAGAATGTTTTGGGTGGTTTTTGCATAATGATGGCTGGAATATATTACATATATGATATTTTAAACAGTAAGGTCCACCTGAATGACGTTTCTTAATTCTCAAATCGCAAAGACCATTTTTTAAATAATTGATCATATTTTTAAACACGTCAATGAAAATAATCAGGTCGGTAGATACACCCTCAAAAAAAAATTATTAATTTAGTACATATGCATGCATGCAGACTTTTATGACACATGGGAGAAGCATGATGTCAGCCATTTTGGATCTTCCATGTGATTTTAATATCTACCATAATACAAGATTATTAATTAGCTTTCTCATTTCCTTCTTAAGCCTTTCACTATCCATGATCTCATTCTCTTATCTTCTTCCTGTATATCAAGTTTGAGGACAAAAAGAGTTTCGTACCCTGTGGCGTCTGTGCACATGGCATTCGTTTGATCTACATACAAAGCGATTTGATTAAACAATCGCATCGATCCAAAAATTGTCGTTTACTATAATTCAAATGCATGATTAAGAAGTAACAACGAACAAGTCCTACCAGCCATAATTAATCAGAATGTATACATTGTGAGGGTGTTGACAATCGTAATAGACAAGCAATCAGCCAAATCCCACCATCACTAAATGATACATTTAATGTTCACCAATATTTCAGTCGTTAATGAGCAAATTCAATTCAAAATAGGCATGTGTTTTATTACATATATGAAATCCATGTTTTGCATTTGATTAAATAATCGCATCCTAAAGTTAATGCATCCCTTTTGTCCCGTCGTAATGCAACGGTGAATTCACATAGTAATCTTTTACATAAAAAAGAACACAAATATTTGATGCACTAATAGCATGTCGACGAAAGAGATTGTATATAGATGCAAAACATGATCTCGACTCTCGAGTTGGATATCAAAGATAGGGACACCCTCGATTGTATATAAGTCCCGCTTTTGGTTTCTTGCAACTTTTTTTTTGGTTGTTTCTTCTTTTGAAGATGCCTCGATATGTGGAGTTGTGTCTACCCTACATGTCAATTTTTATGTGTTAATGAATTCACATGATATAAGTAATAAGATGATGTCCAAATAAAACCAAATAAAAATCAAATCCCATATAATGATACACAAACACACACATACATACATACGTACATATATACATACATACATACATACATACACACACATTTAAAAAAGGTCGGTTATTCCTACGAAAATTTCCCTAGGAAATTCCTCGGAAATAGATGTTTCCTAGGCATTTCTGATGAAATTTAATTCCTTGGAAAAACCCTCGTAGGAAAATCTTTCCGAGTCATTTCCGAGAAAATATTTCTGTAGGAAATATCGAGGACTTTCCTACAAATGCTTTGTAACACCCCTCACATGGGCCTATTTGAATTGACCTTTAATAAAATATTTCAAAAAATTTCAGAGTTTTAATTTGCGGAAAATCATTTTCCAAAGTTGAATTCAAACACTTTATAGAGTTCAAACGCGGATAACGGTCCCAATTAGAATTTCCAAAACATTTAGTGGTTTTACACAACAAATCATGCGAGAGTGCTACAACAGATATCAAAACAAAGGTTTAAGAAGATATTACAAACCAAAGGTCTTCTAAATATTCAAAGCTTATGAGTCTCCTAAGCTTCTGACAATATCTACTAACCTGCAACAATATATCAACAAGTGGGTTAGACTATGGGGAAGCCTAGTGAGTACGATCCCAGGGCAGACATTATGGACGGTGTATGAATGAACACTGTGGTTCATACACCAATGTACAAACCCGTACCTTCTCAAAAACAACAAATCGACATCAAAGGTTAGCGTGGGGTAAAATGAGACATAAGACAAAGTACATTGTCATTTATGACAATTCGCAATAAACTTCACTGTTAAGTAAATAATACCAAGTGGGTGTACTTAGAGTAGCACCTTTCAATAACCGAAACAACATATAATAATCAAATTTTTTAATGCTCGAGTGAGTTAAAACATGATAGAAATCCACATTTTCGAATTCAATGTTTCCAATACATCAAACAACAATATAAAAAATTGGATTTATAATCCAAAATAATATAAGGGTCTTAAATGCCCAAAAGGTTTCAATAAAACATTTAAGTTTTCAAAAAGAGACAATATGTCTCACAATAACAAAGGGGAAAAACAATGATCAATCATAATATGTAGGATGCAATACATGCAACTACTCCCAACCCCTTGTCAATCTCAAAGTCCAACTCACAACAAATGTTGGATGTGCGGTACTCATGACAGACAATCAACTTTTATACTCACCTTTGACAACAAGGTAATGATGACCGGGTGTGAAGAACGCACGACAGACAAAATTGTTGATTCGCCCTTACACCCACAACAAACCAGACACTATGGGCCATCCAACCTATGCCACACGAGGGATAGCGAGCCTCTACTCGTACACGTGAGGATTATCTAGAAATCTACTCACAAACAAATAATAAGCAACAACAAATGTCCATTTGGGTATCTGAGACCACAAAGTCACGCCCATCCTATCATGATATGCATGTATGCTACAAGTAGGATGCAAAAAACCTCTTTTATAAAAATAAGCATTTTCGCTTTATATTAATCAAAGCATTTCTGAAAATAATATTTCATGAATGCACAAATAATCTCATACGGGAAACTAGCAATCAAGGATATGCTAAACAGTTTCCAAAAACACAACATCAACAATGAGGGATGTGTACTTCCAATATTTCACAATAAAAAACAAAAAGGCAACTGTGCTCATATTACTAAAGAATAAGTTTACCCCCCCCCCCTCCCCACCCTAATACAAATAAATCAATTTCTCAAAAACATGCCCTTAATTCAAAAGGACGTCCCCGAATAATAAACTATCATAACGAGAAAACAAAACATATTTTTTTTAAATAATATACTTATGTATAATATAGCACAAAAGTGGAAAACATAAATAGAATAATCATTTTAGGGATAAGTGTTTTGGTAAGTGTACTCACCTTAAGTCCTAAGCATGCAACACCAAAGATCTTCTAATCATGAGCTATGCCACTTCCAACTCCAAAATCCCCAAATAAAACACCTAATATCATTACAAGGTGCCAAAAGATTATAATACCCTTCTATGGGTCAACTTACCATTTTAAGTTCAAAATACCCCAAAATAATCTATTGAGTCACTTATTAGGTTCTTAATTCCAAAAATCAATTTTTTTATGGTTTCAAAACCATGCTCATGCTAAAACAAGAACGTAGGCAAAAACCATGTGCGATTTCGAGTCCAGATGAAAAAAGTTATTACCAAAACAAGTTTTTCCATTTCTGATATGAAATTGGAACACTGAACACGACCCGTGCCGCATGCAAGATGTGAATAATGGCCAAAATCTCACTTTTATGCATTCTACTTTGGTCCTAATGCATCCAAACATCCTACAACTTACCCAAATGACTCAAGGAGCTTCAAATACATGCTAAACACTTCAATTGACATAAAAAGGATTCCCAAAAGGTTCACATCCTTGGAATAAACGTAATTTTCCAAATGGAAGATAAATGGGTATATGAAGCTCAAATTACACCAATTCCTTTTGTATGAATGCTAAATTGCAATCAACAAGACCAGACATGATTTTTACAACTCAAAACATATGAATTGAGAGGTCATGAAGATTATCCAACATTAACTGAGTTCAAGTCTTCATATGAACTTCAATGAAGCTCAACATCTCATAAAAGCTCAACCCATACCAAATTGATGCATGAATCACTATATAACTTAGATTTTGGAACATAAATCATCATCTAAGTATGAATACAACTTTGTAACAACATTGGTTTACTAAAATTGGATCTATGATTCCTAGAATTGAAAACACCCAAATCATCCCCCTAGATGTTGGATTTGAACCAAGCATCAAGAAAATCTCACCATAAGTCACACTTTGACGAATAGATCATAAATTTGAAGTTAAATACATCCATTAATCATAAAATCAAGCTCAAATTAAACAAATAACATTATATTCGAATTTCACTATCTAGGGTTTAGAAATTACATCAAAACAACCCAAAACATACAAAACTCACAACTATTAGCTAGTTGGAGCTTGGAGATGAACCGTGAAATGAAATCACAACATAAATTTCATGAAAACACCAAACGTTGAAGAAGAAATCAGAATTGGAGATCCACATGACCATTAACACGAAATTGAAGAGAAAAGGAAGAAGAAAACTACCTCTAGTTCTTGGATTGTAAAGGAATTTGACCAAGCTTCAAATGAGATCTTCAATCTTCAAACTCTATGGATTTAAGGTGGAAATATCGTGCATAGGGGAGGAGAAGGGATGAAACGTGATTTAGGGGAAATGAGGAAGAAGATGACTTCAGATAGACCCATCTTTGGTCACTTAGGCAACTATGGTCCCTCATTGTAAATGTCTTTTCAAATTTAATCCAAAGTAACTAAGGAACAACCAAAAACTTCCAAAATGGTCCATTTACATCATAACCTCTACAAAAATTAGTCCAAGTCACTAGATGGTCAACTCACAAGTTAAACTAAGTTTCACCCGTTGACACAAACGGTCCTTCTAACAAAATACTTCGCTAGACATTAAAATTTTATTATCTTAAAAAAAACAACTAATGACAACATTTTTATTATTAATATGGTAATTTCCTCATATTTCCATTATTTATTTTGCTTTGATTTATTTTATTTCAAATTAAAGAAAGATTTTTAATTTTTTTTACTAAAAAGTCCTAAACTTTTAGCCCCAAAAACAGGATGTTACATACTTATTCTGGGAAAATTTTCGAGGAATTTCCGAGGGAAGCACGTTCCTAGGGATTTCCGAGGATATTTATTTCCAAGGGATTTCCGAGAGAATGTTTTCCTAGGGATTTCTGGGGAAATCTCTATAGTGACAGTTTTTTATGATGCTTTTGTGACATATTTTGTGACAGTTTCCTAGTATTTTCTTAAGAATTTGTGAGAAAATGAGCACTAGTTAAAAAACCTGGAAAGCTCACAAAATTCCAGATATTTTCTATTCAAAATGCAGAAAAATTATAAATACCAATAAACCGAATACATTTCATAAATACAAACATAAATTTAAAATGTATTCATTACCTAACAAGTTTAAACAGACATCTAAAATCACAAATATAATTTAAAATATCTAAGAAACCTACAAGACTTTTCAACAATAACTAACTACCATTAGGTGGGCTGTTATTATGGAGTTGTCTCACGATTTCAACCATTTGAGCTTCCAATTGTGCGTGTTGTTCGGCTTGGGTTTGCATTTGGGTTTGTCGTTCTTCCAACTCCAGAACCTAAAAAAATGTTAAAACACACATACATATTTTTAGATTTTTGAACGACATCAAATAACATTAAAATAAACACTAGCAGGAAGCTAGAAGAAAAACAAAAGAGTTCAAACACTAAATAGAGAAACAAGGCGTGAACAACAAAAACATCCCCCAAAAACCAAATAAGCTAACACCAAAGGTAAGCTAAGCCAAAAATCAACAACACCACTCAAAAACAGCAACAAAAAGAGAAAAACCGACGAACAGATATCAACAATAGCACCATCATCAAATAGGCAACAAAAAGCAACAACAACCAAAAGCTGGTATTCACAGGAATCCGAACTAACAAACATGGGCAAAATGTTCACAAATCTCAAGGGGAAATAAGTCCAAGAACCAACAGCTCCTCACCAAAACAGCAACAAATTTATTTTTTTATGATAACAAATATATGGATTGTTCTTAATTCAGTATAGCAACATATGTAATTTTTTTTATCTATAACAACATACTTTATTTATTATCTATCATAACATACTCGCTATTGCGACCGCTCGTAGTCAGCAGATGTCGTGAAGCTACCTCCTTGCGAGATGAATACCCTGTAACAAGGAAATCAAGATTGGAATTGCCTATCCCATACATACGACTACTTCGGGCTCTTCCTTCCTGTGCACGCATCCATACATCAACATCATCCCCCGGATGTTGAGTCATATCCTCCCAATACATTTCAATCATACATATGTATATATACGTATATATACATACGTGCGTACTACTGGAACCCATTAAGTAAAACATGTTTGTCTAGTTATAATTGTAACACCGAAAATTTTTAAACAAATTTTTCATTTTAATTTCACATAAAAGTCATTAACACATTTAACAAAAATCCCCAATTGTCACATTATCCAAAACATAGAACCCAGGATCCTCAAAAACATAACTCCATCTCGTGTGTGTGTGTACAATCAAGCCGACGCCTTCCCGCGATCCTGAGAAGAACTTGAAACACATATCACATAACACGGTAAGCACGAAGCTTAGTGAGTTCCCCAAAAAAGCACACATATCTCATTAGCCTCTCATGGCTATACTCAGATAAGACCCTCTGGTCAATGTGTCTCAATGGGACCCTCTGGTCCCACAACTCAGCTGGACCCTCCGGTCCCTCAACTCGGCAGCTCAATATAATACACAACATATATATCACACAGACAATAAGCAGGATATCTCAATACACAATATATGCACATAAGACCCTCCGGTCACACATATATTACCACTAAAGGTAAGTATAGTGAGAAGACTCGCCTCGTAGGAACTCGGACAACCTCGAACTCGAATCACCGGTCTAGCCTCCGCCTAACACATACAATAAATATCTCTAATTAATACTCTATTCACGGCTCTAAATAAACCAAAGGTTATTCTATCTCTTTCTAATTCTTGGAGTGAGTAAAAGACCATTTTACCCCTCCATGGTCTCCATTCCTCATGTTTGACCAAACCCTAAAGTCAACAGAAGCAAACTCGAGTCAACAGTAAAAGTTGACCCAAATCGTCGAGTGCACTTATGCAACTCATCGAGTCCCCTCGTTTCCTCAGAAGTCTCATGAAAGTCTAGCTCAGCTCGTCGAGTTGATCCCCCAGCTCGCCGAGTTATCGCATGATCAAGCTCATCGGAACAAACCCTAACCGACTCGTCGAGTCAGTTCATGGACTTGGCGTATCCCTTCAATCTGACTTCTCATTCAGACGTTCTAAAGCAGGTCTACCACTCCAAATTCTAGATCTAGCATCCCAAGACTCGCTTGTCACGTAAAGTTTCGATCTTTACGTTCATGCATGGTATTTTTGCTGCAAAATGCCAATACATGCTCTCACAAGGTGTTAAGCACAATAACCCTCATATGGCTGAATAAAGTTGGGACCTTTGGACTCTAGGGACCTCACAAGGTCCAGATCTGAGGTTTAGATCTCCTGATAACTCAGTATACCCAAAGTCCTAATAAAAGGTGGTAGAAACCCTAAACTTCCATAATCATGAGATCTAACCAAATAGATGAGAAAGGTGCAGGCTTTTTACCTTCTACTTGAAGCTTTGGACGAAAGAACACTGGATCCCACAGCCTTTCCTCGTTCCTTGCTTGAATCTCTCTTTTTTTCTTCCAATGGTTCACCAAAAACTCTCACAATAAGCTCTCTCACTCTTTCTTAGCTCCAATGGTCAATTAGGGTTTCACACAGGGGAGTTGGGTGGCTGGTGAGGCGGAAAGAAGGACATAAGGTCCTTTAAATAGGTCCCAACCCCGGAGATTAAGAGTTTCATCTCACAACGCCAACTCGGCAAGTCGGCTCCCTGACTCTTCGAGTTGGTCACTTAACCCCCGTGGCCAATCACGAGTCTACTCGACGAGTTGAGGCACCAACTCGCCGAGTTACTCAATAAACCCCAAAAATAATATATAAATAATATGTCTGGGAGTCCGAATGTTACAATAATATACGTATATGTATATGTGTATATGTATGTCTATGTGTGTATAAGATACTGAAATAAAAGTATTCAATATATAACAAAGTTTGACAGAATATGGAACAAAAAAACCGACATTTAAAGATCAAAAAACGAAAAAAAATAAAAAAACTCCGTAGAAAGTCCCTCGGAAATTCATGCACATTTCCTAGGGATTTCTAACAAACATTTTTTTTCTTTTTCATGGTTCAAACATCGTCTTTTTCGGTCAATATTTTGTTCAGTTTCATAGTACAATAATTATTAATTAGTTAAAAAGTTTTTGCGAATTTTTGAGGAAAACTAGCAAATCAACATAATTATATGGACTAAAATTATAATGGGTTGGATCCGATTTCGAAAGGTGGTGAATGTAATTTCTTTTATTAAAAACACACAAAAAAAAAAATTAAACCTAACATTTGCTAGAAATTTGCCAGAAAATGCCTAAAATAAATGTTTGCCTAGGAAATGTGGAGGAACTTTCAATTTTTTTTTACTTTTATAGGAATGTCCTAGGAAATGCGTAAGAACTTCCGAAAATTTTCGTGGGAAATTGTTTTACATGATTTCTAGAAAATCCCTCAAAAATGCGTAGGAACTTCCGAGGAAAAAAGTTGCTAGGAAAATTCCGTAGGAACATGAGCATTTTTCTAGTAGTGACACACACACACACGCACACACACACACACACACACACACACACACATATATATATATATATATATATATATATATATATATATATATATATATATATATATATATATATAGAAAGAGAGTGAGAGAGTGAGAGAGAGGTTCAATTGAGAAAAAAGAGATTGAGAACACGAGAATGAATCTTGCCCACATGTTTCGTAATCTGCTGCTTAAGCGCTCCAGCATACTAGGATGACGGAAAAGATAATATTTATATATGATTAAGTATATTCATATATGAATATTACATAGTATATTTACATATGATTATTCATATATGATTATGATGGTTGGTGGCGGAGGTGGTGGCAATGGCAATGACATTGGTCGTATTGGTGGTGGCAAAGGTGTTGGTGGAAGCTGTAACGGAGATGGTGGTGGTGGCGGAGGTAGCGGTGGCGGTTGCAATGATGGTGATAACGGTGGCTGAGATGATGGTGGCATACATGGTGGTGGTGATTGAGTGAATGTAAAACTTGATGCCCTCAATGACATGAGTAACTCTATATATAGGGAAAAGAATTACATTTACAACCCCTCAAATAATAAATGATTATACAATGAACACAAAATTTACATAAGTCTAATACCCCCGCCCCCCCCCCCCTCAAGCGAAACTGGTGGAAGTCCGAGACGGAGCATGTGGCGAAATTTCTCGAATTGGTGTCGAGGGAGACTCTTCGTGAAGATATCTGCAACCTGAAGCTTGGTCGGCAGGACGGATTCCCCCGCCGTTGCGGTTCCAGTTCTGACTCTTCAGAACCTGGGACTCTAGCAGTCTGACTCCCTGCACGACCGCACATACACGATATCGTCATGTCATTTGCTCATCGAATGAACGATCTCAAAATCATACCCCCATCTCCAATCATCTTGATACGACTGATGAAATCAGATCATTGACCATAACAACTGCCGAAAACGCATACCTGACATATCAGTCGATCCAGATCGTACTCCAAAGGAACGAAAGGGTCACATCTCACCAGAGACCCATCAACTACACTGCGATCAGAACCCATCTAAACAAAACGAACCCCAATACTCTGCTATCAATACAAGAAAATGACAGTGCCCGCTCAGAAGTATCCTCGGACCTCTATAAGCGTAAGCCCCAACTCCCTCTCTCGTTTCCCTGTCAACACTGAGCACCAGATCAACTCTCGACCCAATAGTTGAACCTCCAAAGGTTACCCACTGCACACCCAATAAAACGACTTACCGACTTCCTTCTCACAATGGCTATCTTGGCCCGTCGTGACTCACAAGTCACGAAGTTCGCTTTACCCCAAGCGAATACTACAACCCCATCTGAGGTCGCCTCACTCCCGACCTCTGTCGTCTACTACTCATTAGTTCCATGCGTCTCGCGGTCCTTCCTAAACCAACGAACTAGACTACTCAAGTCTAAAACATCAGACGAAAACACATCCCTCTTAGAATGAGATCCACCCGAAACTCCAACCTACTCGTCCTCCACACAGATAGAGCCAAACTTACCCATCAGAGTCTGGTCTGACAGAAAATTGGAACCACTCGTCCCAATCTAGCACTCAACTCATGACCCATGTTCCACGACTATACGTGTGCATTACACCTCGATCTGTCCGATTCGCGACAACCCCTCTCTAACTCAAAACACAATGGTTTTCGATCACTGCCGAGACCCCAGTCTCGTCCTTTGTTCGGCCACCAGGTTCTCACAGACTCCTCTGGTAAGGCTACCCAAGCCTACGAACCGCTCTGCGTTCTCGCTCTGACTAGTAAGGCTGCGGCTCCCCGCAGTTATACAACACTCTCTATCACCGACTAACAAGTGCTACGGATCCCCGTAGTCCTATGGCACTCTCTCATTGCCTAGCGAATGTTACGACTCCCCGCAGTCTTACGATACTCTCTCTCTAACTCACGTATATTACGGCTCCCCGTAATCACACGACACACTCTCTCTGAATCAAGTATGTTACGGTTCCCCATAATCATACGATACTCACTCTCTGACTCATGTAGGTTACGGCTCCCCGTAATCATACGATACTCTCTCTCTCTGACTCATGTATGTTACGACTCTCCGTAATTATACGATACTCTCTCTTACTCTCCATGGGTTCTCTCCCCATGGTCTCCCCTGACAGTCCTAAGTGATTACTCCCACTCGGATCTGTTCACTCTCTTATCACCCCATAATCTTATCCTCAAGTCATCACCACACTGAGTCCACTAGATCATGCTCTGTGGTCCAATCATAGATAGGTACATGCACCCTCCCAGATTAAGCATCTCTACTCCTGACGACCATTGTTGCAACAAGACACTTTCTCCTACTACAATTCACATTTGGATAGTCCCGTCCGATGACAATTAGTTGAAGGGTTCCCACTGGAACAATAGCCACTCGGTACTCCACTTGCCATCTCACAAACTCAAGTCTCAAAAT
Organism: Lactuca virosa; assembly: GCF_052849685.1. Classification (NCBI taxonomy): domain Eukaryota; kingdom Viridiplantae; phylum Streptophyta; class Magnoliopsida; order Asterales; family Asteraceae; genus Lactuca; species Lactuca virosa. Next base: position 40,447,452 of record NC_136426.1, read on the forward strand.
AATCCCAAAAGTTTAGGGCGTCATACTCAGATACCCCGGTACACCATCACATGACTTCACGATGTCTTGTTTCATCCACGGATCTTCCACTCACGGCATCATACTCGGATACCACAACACACCCTCTCAGAATCTCATAATGTCTTACCTCGACCACTGATCTTCCACTCGCACAAATCGCAATCCTCGAATTTCTCCAACTCACAACTTGAAACACGGAGGAATCGTCAAGATCAAGAACATGTTGATGATAATCCGAAACCCCATCCTCTACGGCTCAAAACCCATGTGATAATACTCATACCGATTCAGAAGTTGATTGCCAAACAACTGTTGCCCTTCCTGGAGTGCATATAATAACCCATACCTTGAAATAGAAATTCTCAGCAGTCGAAATCGGACCTCAACGAACCAACTAGCTCTAATCTCAACCACTGCAACTTGAAGAGCTCCTAACCACAATAAGGTCCCTAGCCAACGGCTACTTACTGTGGTTTTATTATCTCGCTCTGTACCTTGTCTCATCCGCCAATGACCCAAGTCTCATATTTCCGTACCGCAGATCTCCATAATCAGTTCTCTAATCGCACTTGAACAAATCTCTGATCCTCTTAATAAAATACTCAGTTCTCCCCCACTCAGGGTTCGAACCATCACCAATTGGCATACCAACAGTCTACTCCACAGACTGTTTCACCAGGTACTTCACACTTAACTCTTGGTACATACCACATAATCACTCAATGATCTTCCCGATGAAAACCAAGCAACTCCAAATATCCCATAACTCAGACAAAAACCTCAGAATTCTCCCGACGTGACTGCCTCTAGTCATCTCGAAGCCTCAGACCGACACACCGCCGGATACCCCAACTGTTCCGAATGAGTCCTGACTCTCAATCTGGAAATAATGCACTATCACGCACCTCGTCCCTGATTCCTCGACCAGCACTCGATCGCGTGGATCATCATAAAACAGAGACCTCACTCTCACAGTCGATACACATTGTGGACAACAAGGGCCACTGCCCCAGTATGCTCCTCTTGATCACTTGAAACTGTTACTAAAAGTATGCCTGACTCGACTAAGGCATCTCCTCGTCCTCATCTCAATCTCCACGAATAACTCTTTCACGGTATAAGAAATACCTCGCAGCAAACATACCACAATCACTCTAGCGAAAACATCGCACCTATATGATACCCCACAGAATTACCTCCAAACGCTAGAACCGGAAGCTCGTTATCTCGTTCGCTCCACACGAGGAGCGGAAATAGTGTAATCTTCATCACAGGATGTGACATATCTGTTGGATTAGTGTCTAAGTCCATAACTATAATTGGTATGTACTTGACCCGACTCGGCATGGTCCATTTGGGTTGCATGGCATCGGAACATTTGGATAGACCATTTATGAGGAAAAGACATTTTGTGACATATTAATATATTATAAGTTCTAATATATTAATATGAAATCATGTTATTTAATTAGTATTGATCAAGAATTAATTTGGACTTAATTTAGTGATAAAAAAGAGACTAATTAAATATATGGGCATTGATTGTGTAAATCATTCATTCTTATATATGTGGGCTTATGATCCAAGATTCCTTTATGTTGGGTTTAACCCATGTGGTGATCCATGGATACTCCATGGAGGTTAAAACCCATGGAGCATAAGGAATGGGTAAAGTCATGAGTTACATGGTGTAACCCTAATAGCCACACTATATAAGAACCCCTTTAGTTCAAGAAATTGGCACTAGTGATACATATTTTGAGGGCTAGCCGATTTGAACATGTATGTCTTCTTCTCATGGTTATTCCAAGAGTTCATGATGTTGTGTGAACCATTTGAGGTGTCACACTTGGGGCACTAGGCTCTCAAGCTTCATGGAGTCAAGCAACAACAACAAGGTATGTATTCTATCTATTTTATTATCCTAGTATCAATGTTTTGGTATGCTAGTTAGGATAATACCTTGGATAATCATATTTGCATGTATAATAGAGAAAACATAGATCCAAGGTATTTAGGGTTGCATGTACAGTTAGGAGTGTTAGAATGCTCAAAACCCATCAGTGGTATCAGAGCCTAGGCTTGTTTTCAATTATACTTGATGCAAATTGCTGAAAAATGCTGAAAAAGTCGAATTTCGGGCATTCTAGGCACTGGACTCGCCGAGTCCACTGATGAACTCGCCGAGTCCATGAAGAAAATCATCCTACTCGGCGAGTAGGTTGATACACTCGACGAGTAGGAGCCCCAGACAGCATATTTTCGAGTTTTTTGGCTAGAAATGGACTAGAAACATTACCCTAAGATGTTTTTGAACTTATAAACTTGTTTTTGATGTGGTAATGTTCATACTAATCCAATTTCAAAGATAATTGTCAATAGATTCATGTTTTGTATTAGTTTAGTGATTAGGCTAATTACATGAAAAAGTTTGATTTGAATTATCTTGTTCTTATGAGTTGCTTAGATTAATAGAAAAGTTAATTGATTATGTGTTTTCAATCCATTTTAATCTAAGATTTGATTCTAAAATGTGTTTTTGTAACTTGTCCTCAAGTTATATGAAAAGTCACATTTAAGTTTAATAAAACTCATAAAAGTTGGCAATGGTTACAAAAATGAAGAGTCTTGTCCTCAAGTTATGGAGGTTCAAGAGTTACTTCATTAAGTAATAAAATGTGTAACCTTAATTAATTCCATAAGTTACAAAATAAAGAAAAGTTACATTCTTTTATTAGTTTAAAGTCTTCCATAACTTGTCCTCAAGTTATGGAACTTGAAGAGTTTTTTTTTAATTAAAACTAATTTAAACACATAAGTTATGGAATTAATTAGTTTTGAATAATTTCAAAACTTGCCCTCAAGTTTTGAAATTTGAAAAGTTTTCTCTTATGAATACTTTAATTCCAAGTTAAGCCCTTAGAATTTTAAAAGTTAAAATTCAACCCTTATACTTTATAATATTATAAGTTAATAATATATATGTATAAGAGAAAGTCAGTCTTACCGTTAGTAGGCCTCATTCACGAAGCCGGTCTATAAGGGGGGTATAAGGTTACTGCCTATAAAATGGCAGTTTAATGGGTGTCCACTCTCACCCACCGCTTCCTTGACTGGTGGAGGGTCGTTAGCCGAACGGGTAGGACAAGGACTAGAAATCTCCCTTCATTAAAAGTATTAATGATAAATACTAAGTAACTAAACACTTATAAATTCCCAATCTTAGTTACTTAGGAAAATGTGAATAAGGTGCTAACCCATGAAATTACACTTTGCACTTTGCTTAAGTCGGTTAGTGGAGCGCGTGTGGTTTACCGGTACACTAGCTTGATTTAACAAGGTAGGCAAAGGGTAACTTAATGTTTATCATAGTATCGATGGAGCGTGTGTGGTTAACCGGCACATCGATTGAGGGGTAAACACTTAAGGGTACAAAGTATATTTGCATGGTTATTCACACCTTGTTTTGTGATCCTCGGCATCCCAGTCACAAACTTGAGAGGGCACAATCGAGATGCAAACATGCCATTGAAAGTTCAATGTATCTCAAAAGATCTAGGAGTTTCAAATCCAATTAAAACTTACTTATATTTCGTTTTTCATGGTGGAAATTGGTAAATCGTCATTTACCTACCTTTAACTATTTTATAACTTGGATTACGGCATCCCTCTTCCAGTTATAAATAGGTTGTTGGGTCCTAGCCTTAATATTTCATATTGGGTGTTATATTAAGGACTTTAAATCAACTATCTTGAATATCTCCCAAAAGATGATCTTCCCAAATCTCTTGAAACAAGTTTTCCTAAAATGAAGATGATGTCCCATGGAAATCATACTTCTTTCACCTCCTCCAATTATTCTCCCTAACCCACAAGTTCCTGAAAAGTTTAAGGTCACTCAAGCCCTATTGGCAAGCAAAGGTCTATGTGTGATCACATCTTGGAGATGTAGTCACATATTGACAAACAGGGAGAGTTGGGTGTCAAAGCCTAGAGGAAGCTGATGATCAATCACTTTCTAAGTCACATAGTGAGTTCCTTTGGGACTCCTATGAAACAGACTATGACAAGACCCTTAATGATCTTATCTATTTGCTAAGATCAACTTCCTAAAACTTTATGGACATTGACAATGATGACATTGGATATCCAGTAAAGCTCTCTCTTCCCAATGGAAAGGGATCGGCCATAGTCAACTTGGTTGACCAAATGGTAAAGAGAGAGGCTAAGTCTGAGATAGTCCCATTATCAATGGTCCATTGCCAAAGAAAGGGGCATTGGTTGCGAAGCTGCCAAATTTACCTAAGGATGTTAGAGTTAATAAGTTTGACTCTACTTCAGGTAAAGTCCACTATCTAACTCTGCTAAGTTTCTATTATGAGATTCTTGATACATGATGTGACTGGGTCACATGGTGATGTTTTAAGAATCAAAGAAAAAGTGAAGAAACTTAAAGAAAGAATATGCTGAATCTGATCGCGTAGATGGATTTCTATCACATAGTTTGAAGATCGGATTCTTGAGCTACTTCTTAGGAGTTATGATATTTTGCTTAGGAATAGATAACAACAAGTTTTCATATGGATTGTAAGGATGAGTTTTTCCGCAAAGTTTTAAAATAAAAGGTAAATCTTTTGATTTTATTTATTTTAAAATATCCTTACAATGGCATTTGTGAAAAACTGTGTTGCTTATAAGATTCCATTAAGAGCAAGAGTGGAAATATGAATTTGATTCTTTCATTTGTGGTAGTGTCTAAATTTACCAAATAAGGAAAGATTCTCATCACCTAAGTTTCAGTTGGATAGAAACTTGGAATCATGCAAGTTGTATAGCATGATGAATAAGAACTTTCAAGCATTGGAAAAATTAAGACTAACTACTTGTTCACATGGATGTGTGAGTCAAGTAAAGGATCGAGTACACATTCTTGTGCACTGATCAAGCCCACCACAAATAATCGTTAAGACTATTCGTCATTATTTACTAAAATTCAGTAAATATGGTTATACTTACAAGCTTAAGTGTAATTCTGAGACATTGGAAAAGGTTTCAATGTATGGCAGAGCGAATAAGAAGAATCAACTTAGGCAGAAAGATAAAAGTTTCTCAAATCTGAAAAGATGGGAGAGTACTTTAGTATCATGTTAGATAATCATCTTAATGATTAAGAGACCTTATCACAATTCATCCTCTAAGTGCATTCTGGTAGCTAAGAAGAGGAGCTATGAATTGTTGAAGTGGTTAAATCAAGAAGATGATTTATACTTCGTTCCAAAAACAATTCTTAGAGTTATACTATAAGATTGTAACTTGAGTGACATGTCTTAAAGAAGGTTTAAAACACTTGTCAAATGTAAGAGTAAAAGTTTTCTACTCTTGTACATTTGAAATTGGTAAGTTGTGATGTTTTGGATAAAACAAAGACCAACTAAGGCCAATTGTGTGAAGTGTTTGTCTTGATTAGAATCCACACTATCTCTTGAATATCTGACAAGAAAGTCTTATATGTCAAGAGGACAGTGGGAGTCTTAAAAGGTCTTGAAAGTCTCAAGAACTAATCAAGAGTAAAACCTAAAGTTCTTCACTAGCACACGACTTGAGGTTTATAACCTATCGTGTTGACTATTTCTGTGTCCATTCCAATTATAGTTGGCTTTGCATATGAGTTCTTAGAGTTCTCAATTGGTTGCACAGCAACTTGGAAGCAATGGCAGACCCTTGAGCTACCACATGGCAAGAAATTAAGATTGAGTTCAGTCCATATGAGTTTGAATTTGTCATTATCCTTGTCTTGTGACTATGGTTTTGACAATTCACATGGATAAGAACACATACACCATTAAATCTAAGTGTCATAAGGTTTCTCTCCTATTCATGAAAATGATGGTGAGGAAACACTTTCACTAATTAGATTTTAGCTAGATAGCAATTGTGATATTTGCATTCTCAAAGTCGTTAGTGGAGCGTGTGTGGTTAACCAGCACACTAACATGGACTTGTGAGAAGTGGTAAAGGTCTAAACAATCGAGGCTATGATTACGGCATCCCTTTTCATAGTTCTTAAAATTGTTTAGACACACCTGTGAGCTATCTAAGATAAGGTGTATGATATTGATAAAGTTTTATCAAAGCAATCTAGTATCAGAAATCTGAACTTTGGTAAGAAAGTCAATAAAGTATTGATTTCTAGAAGTCCAGATGATTTCTGATTACATGTCAAAGCTAGTGGGAGCATAAGTGTTATGCTAATAATCATCATGTTAGTGGGAGCATGATAATTATGATAAAGGTTGCAAGTTAGCAATGTTAATTATAGAAAACAAAAGTTTCAATTCGTGAGGCTGCAGGGGTTGAAAAAGTTGTTTTGCTATAATTAAGGGAGAGAAAATTATACTTCATTTCAATTCTAAAAGCTTAGATTGAGGTAAGTCGTATTTAGTCAAGGATATATATATGAATTTCATGTTGGAATGACTCAACATAAGGAAATTCTATAGATGGGTCCATTATTTGCGTTCTAAAATTCGATTATGATTACGGCATCCCTTTTCATAATCTGAATTATGAGAACTTGGCAAATAGAAATGGAAATGTTATAGCAAAAGACTGGTTTAGTCTTTATGTGAGACATCATGACTCGAGTCCCATATGCTTCGGATATAGGATCGATTACATGTGCTATATTTATCCTTTCTAAAATTTTCTAAATGCCTGGGGCATTAAGAAGGGAAAAGGTCTAGAACTGGATATGACTAAAAGGATTAAGCAATTGTCGAGGACAATCTAAGGTTTACCAAAGATTGGTTGCTCAAGGACAGTTGGAAGTATAGTGATAATTCTGGAAGGACCATATTGACATAATCTGTAAGGAGGCAACTCTTGTTCAGAAGTGATCGTCAAAATGGAATATGGAAATGTTTCAAAGTTGGAAATTATTCAATCTGTTTAAGATTAGGAAACTTAATGGAAGAAGGATATTTCCAAGGAGCTGATCTCCTTTGGAATGCTCTGTAATGGTTGTTGTCAAGTCTTTCTAACTCTGTGCATAATCATTACAGGAGGATCAATGCATATAAGTTTAGAATCTAACAGATTTTAGTAAATGGCATGAATTTGGAATTCTTGCATTTGCAGTAAGGATTTGGGACTGTGAAAGAGGATCATTGGAGTTATGTTCAATTGATCTAATTCACAAAGTGAAGATCATAGACAAACATAGTATGCATACTTGGTGTATGGCATGACTAGTGTTTAGAAAACATAGTGTACATGCTTGGAGCATGGGACAACTATTGTTTTAAATTCAAGAATAAAGTTGATAGCTGAAACAGTATACAATGAATAATGTGTAATCATATGGTGATAAATAAAAGGTGTTTTATTTATGTTCATAGGTTTTGATACCATATTAGATTCTATTATTATTGTGTTTCATTTTGCATGTTTTGACTTCCAGAATAACTAGGTCGTTCTTCCTGATTGACTAAGTTATTCAAACTATCCACAGTCGGTCATATGTTGGAAGTAGATATGAATCAAGACTGTCATGGGTTGGCTTGTAGAGGTCTAAGATGTTGGACAAGGGGCTACAACACTCATGAGTGCTCATAAGTTCTGAGTATTGGATTCAACCCGCGCTCATTGGAATCACTTCATGGATTTTATCACGAGTGATCATGAGACGATAATATCTTATATTCTTCAAACCTAGAGATATGAGTTGTTACTATGAGTTGATTGTACATTGATTGCATGAAAATGCATTCGGTAACTCGGTGTTATAAAACGTGCCTTTGTGTATGATTCAACAAGTAGTAGAACAAGCCATATGAGTCGAAGTTTATCCATTCCTTTTACCTTCGGGATAAAAGCGATATTTGTGGGCCCCTCGATGATTTGGTGATGACAAATGTAAGTGCTCGGCCGGGCCTGGACTGATTTGATTTGTTCAATTAGTCAATCGTCATAAATCGGAAATCGGGAAACAACAAATGGACAGAGAGAATGATTTAATCCATGTCTCAGTCCATATGATATCTAGAATGGAGGAATATATGATCCCTTATCTAATGGACAAGTCATTGACAAAGGTCAGAGTTCATCTACAAGGTCAGAGTTCGACAGCGGCTTTTGAGAGCTACGATTGCCAGTTGGTTCCTGAAGTCATACGCAATAATAGTTTTAGACTTATCCAAGTGGGAGACTGTTGGATTAGTGTCTAAGTCCATAACTATAATTGGTATGTACTTGACCCGACTCGGCATGGTCCATTTGGGTTGCATGGCATCGGAACATTTGGATAGACCATTTATGAGGAAAATACATTTTGTGACATATTAATATATTATAAGTTCTAATATATTAATATGAAATCATGTTATTTAATTAGTATTGATCAAGAATTAATTTGGACTTAATTTAGTGATCAAAAAGAGACTAATTAAATATATGGGGATTGATTGTGTTAATCATTCATTCTTATATATGTGGGCTTATGATCCAAGATTCCTTTATGTTGGGTTTAACCCATGTGGTGATCCATGGATACTCCATGGAGGTTAAAACCCATGGAGCATAAGGAATGGGTAAAGTCATGAGTTACATGGTGTAACCCTAATAGCCACACTATATAAGAACCCCTTTAGTTCAAGAAATTGGCACTAGTGATACATATTTTGAGGGCTAGCCGATTTGAACATGTATGTCTTCTTCTCATGGTTATTCCAAGAGTTCATGATGTTGTGTGAACCATTTGAGGTGTCACACTTGGGGCACTAGGCTCTCAAGCTTCATGGAGTCAAGCAACAACAACAAGGTATGTATTCTATCTATTTTATTATCCTAGTATCAATGTTTTGGTATGCTAGTTAGGATAATACCTTGGATAATCATATTTGCATGTATAATAGAGAAAACATAGATCCAAGGTATTTAGGGTTGCATGTACACTTAGGAGTGTTAGAATGCTCAAAACCCATCAATATCAACCATCGGTCAGTCACTCAACCCAGCCCGAAATTCTCCTCCACGTATCACCTCCACTTTTCCTCAAGTCCTGTGACCCCAACTGGCAGCCCACCAGTCAATTCCTCGGGATCTAAACTGAATCCCCTCACAGGGTACACTCTATCGAAGCTCAACCGACATGGCCCTCTGGCCCCACAGTTTACCATATCCATTCCCGGTCTGAACACCCATCGTGGGATAACTGGTAAAAATGGCAACACACTTTGCTACGAATCATGGTACCCGAACCATGTTATCCCCTCCCAATCTGCTGTTTAGAACCTCTGGGATTCTTCCTGCTTCGAGTATGGGTCCTCTGCTATCATTAGTACAGGCCCATACTAACTGCCATATCTACCCATACTTTCCACACGGATCGTCCCAGATTTCCTAAGTAGCTGCTCAACCTTCTCGATCACCAATCTTGTTACACATGGTCGCTCTCCAGCGGATACTCTCCTCTATCAGCGTACTCATCTGACTAAGGTATCTCCCTTGGCTCTTCCTAGGTTCTCACACTTCTCCGCCATCAGTTGCTGAAGAACTCCTTATGATGCCAGCCATCTACCTCCTGAATATCGTCATATTCACTCGGTAGCTGACTCCCATCATCAAGAGTTCCACAAAGCACAAAGCAAGCAGCACTCGGGCATCAAATAATCTCCACCAACATGTAAAACCACTCTAGGCTACAACTCCACTTGCTCTACTCACACTCAAAAGGTATCACCAAACTCAAGCAACCTTACCTCTTGCGGGTATCTCACTACTCCCTCAGTATACTCCTCAAATGCTCATCTAGGTATCTCTCCTAGATTACTGCACTACTCAAAGCTCGCTCTAAAAGATTCCTGCTAGATACTCTTACTCAGCACATACTCAAGGCACATAACAGATAACATCAACTCTTAGGCTAAGGCATCACAAATCAGGCATCTATAGCCCTAGAATATTAAATACCTAGCCTATCCTCTAGCATGCATCACTAATATCTCATAAATATCTCATAACACAAATAAGTAAGGGTATTTTGGGAAATCACCGTTCGGGCTCTGGCTGATTGTACACACCGCTCCTTCTCGTTTTTCTCTTAGAAACTCTTGCTCTTTTTAGAAAAATCATTTCTTTTGAAATTTTTTCTCAAATCCACATTTGAGTCCAGACACACCCGAAGGTGCATCTGAATCCCTCAAACCAAGGCTCTGATACCAACTTGTAACACCGTAAATTTTTAAACAAAATTTTCATTTTAATTTCACATAAAATTCATTAACACATTTAACAAAAATCCCCAATTGTCACGTTATCCAAAACACAGAACCCAGGATCCTGAAAAACATAACTCCATCTCGTATGTGTGTGTGTGTGTACAATCAAGCCGACGCCTTCCCGCGATCCTGAGAAGAACCTGAAACACATATCACATAACACGGTAAGCATGAAGCTTAGTGAGTTCCCCAAATTACCACCCATATCTCATTAGCCTCTCATGGATATACTCAGATAAGACCCTCTGGTCAATGTGTCTCAGTGGGACCCTCTGGTCCCACAACTCAGCTGGACCCTCCGATCCCTCAACTCAGCAGCTCAATATAATACACAACATATATATCACACAGACAATAAGCAGGATATCTCAATACACAGTATATTCACATAAGATCCTCCGGTCACACATAAATTACCACTCCAGGTAAGTATAATGAGAAGACTCACCTCGTAAGAACTCGGACAACCTTGAACTCGAATCACCGGTCTAGCCTCCGCCTAACACATACAATAAATATCTCTAATTAATACTCTATTCACGACTCTAAATAAACCAAAGGTTATTTTATCTCTCTCTAACTCTTGTAGTGAGTAAAAGACCATTTTACCCCTCCATGGTCTCCATTCCTCATGTTTGACCAAACCCTAAAGTCAACAGAAGTCAAACTCGAGTCAACAGTCAAAGTTGACCCAACTCGTCGAGTGAACTTATGCAACTCGTCAAGTCCCCTCGTTTCCTCAGAAGTCTCATGTAAGTCCAGCTCAGCTCGTCGAGTTGATCCCCCAGCTCGCCGAGTTATCGCATTATCAAGCTCATCGGAACAAACTCTAACCGACTCGTCTAGTCAGTTCATGGACTCGGCGAGTCCCTTCAATCTGACTTCTCATTCAGACGTTCTAAAGCAGATCTACCACTCCAAACTCTAGATCTAGCATCCCAAGACTCGATTGTCACGTAAAGCTTCGATCTTTACGTTCATGCATGGTATTTTTGCTCCAAAATGCCAATACATGCTCTCATAAGGTGTTAAGCACAATAACCCTCATATGGCTGAATAAAGTTGGGACCTTTGGACTCTAGGGACCTCACAAGGTCCAGATCTGAGGTTTAGATCTCCTGATAACTCAGTATACTCAAAGTCCCAATAAAAGGTGGTAGAAACCCTAAACATCCATAATCATGAGGTCTAACCAAATATATGATAAAGGTGCAGGCTTTTTACGTTCCACTTGAAGCTTTGGATGAAAGAACACTGGATCCCACAGCCTTTCCTTGTTCCTTGCCTGAATCTCTCTTCTTTTCTTCCAATGGTTCACCAAAAACTCTCACAATAAGCTCTCTCACTCTCTCTTAGCTCAAATGGCCGATTAGGGTTTCACAAAGGGGAGTTGGGTGGCTGGTGAGGCGGAAAGAAGGACATAAGGTCCTTTAAATAGGTCCCAACCCCGGAGATTTAGGGTTTCATCTCACAGCGCCAACTCGGCGAGTCGGCTCCCTGACTCGTCGAGTTGGTCACTTAACCCCCGTGGCCAATCACGAGTCTACTCGACGAGTTGAGGCACCAACTCGCCGAGTTACTCAATAAACCCCAAAAATAATATATAAATAATATGCCTGGGAGTCCGGATGTTACAATAATATATGTATATGTATATGTGTATATGTATGTCTATGTGTGTATAAGATACTGGGATAAAAGTATTCAATGTATAACAAAGTTTGACAAAAATGGAAAAAAAAAACCGACATTTAATTATTAAAAAACGAAAAAAATAAAAAAACTCTATAGAAAGTTCCTCGGAAATTCATGCACATTTCCTAGGGATTTCCAACAAACATTTTTTTTTCTTTTTCATGGTTCAAACATCATCTTTTTCGGTCAATATTTTATTCAGTTTCGTAATACAATAATTATTAATTAGTTAAAATGTTTTTGCGAATTTTTGAGGAAAACTAGCAAATCAACATAATTATATGGACTAAAATTATAATGGGTTGGATCCGATTTCGAAAGGTGGTGAATGTAATTTCTTTTATTAAAAACACAAAAAAAAAAATTAAACCTAACATTTGCTAGAAATTTGCCAGGAAATGCCTAAAATAAATGTTTGCCTCAGGAAATGTGGAGGAACTTTCAAATTTTTTTACTTTTCTAGGAATGTCCCAGGAAATGCGTAAGAACTTCCGATGAATTTTCGAGGGAAATTGTTTTACATGATTTCTAGAAAATCCCTCGAAAATGCGTAGGAACTTCCGAGGAAAAAAGTTGCTAGGAAAATTTCGTAGGAACATGAGCATTTTTCTAGTAGTGACACACACAAACACGCACACACAGACAGACACACACACAGATACATGCACACACACAGACACACACACACACACACACACACATATATATATATATATATATATATATATATATATATATATATATATATATATATATATATATATATATATCAAGGTTGTAAAAATCGTTCGACGGTAGCTCGACGGTCAACTGGTGTTAAGGGATTAATCGGTCTTGGCGGAGATTAATCGGAGACCATAGATTATTAATAAAATATTAAAATTAATCAAATATTTATATATCTTAAGAAAAACGAGTACTTCAAAATTACAAAATAATAAATTTTGTAATTTGAAAATTTGAAAATATGAACATTTTGGTATAATATTTGAAGTTTTGAAAATTTGAAAATTTTGGAGTAAAAAAAAGTTGATTTTTTGAAATTTTGAATTTTTAAAATTTTTAAAATTTTTTTGACTTTTTTTGACTTTTTTGACTTTTGTTGACCGATTAATCCCGCCAAGACCGCTTAATCCCGCCAAACCCGATTAATCCAAAATTTCCGATTAATACCCTAATCCTCGACGGTTGGAGAACGCCAAACGATTAATCCACGATTAATCGCCGATTAAACCCGATTTCTGCAACATTGATATATATATATATATATATATATATATATATATATATATATATATATATATATATATATATATATATATATATATATATATATATAGAGAGAGAGAGAGAGAGAGTGAGAGGTTCAATTGAGAAAAAAGATATTGAGAACACGAGAATGAATCTTGCCCACATGTTTCGTAATCTGCTGCTTAAGCGCTTCGGCATACTGGGATGACAGAAAAGATAATATTTATATATGATTAAGTATATTCATATATTAATATTACATAGTATATTTACATATGATTATTCATATATGATTATGATGGTTGGTGGCGGAGGTGGTGGCAGTGGCAATGACATTGGTCGTAGTGGTGGTGGTGGTGGTGGCAAAGGTGTTGGTGGCAGCTGTAACGGAGATGGTGGTGGTGGCGGAGGTAGTGGTGGCGGTTGCAATGATGGTGATAACGGTGGCTGAGATGATGGTGGCATACATGGTGGTGGTAATTGAGTGAATGTAAAACTCGATGCCCTCAATGACATGAGTAACTCTATATATAGGGAAAAGAATTACATTTACAACCCCTCAAATAATAAATGATTATACAATGAACACAAAATTTACATAAGTCTAATACCCCCCCCCCCTCCTCAAGCGAAACTGGTGGAAATCCGAGACGGAGCATGTGGAGAAATTGCTCGAATTGGTTTCGAGGGAGACTCTTCGTGAAGATATCCACAACCTGAAGCTTGGTCGGCACAAACATGGTGAGGAGTTTTCCCGATGTAACGAGTTCGCGAACAAAATGATAATATAGATCAATATGCTTGGCGCACTTATGAGAAACTGGGTTCTGAGTGAGAAACATAGCACTTTGATTATCACACAGAATGGTTGGGCGACCAGTCGGCAAGGCATGAAGCTCACGTAGCAAATGAGTGATCCGGATTAGTTCGACAGCAGTGTTGGCCATGGCTCGATATTCAGACTCACAGATGGAGCGAGAGACCGTCGGTTGCTTTTTGGCACTCCAGGACACATGATTACCCCCAGGAAGATCGAGTACCCATACGTGGATCGACGAGTGTCGAGGCAATGAACCCAATCAGCATCATAATACCCCACCAGTTTCGTGAGCTTGGGCCTAGAAAACGTGAGCCTAACAGACAAAATGCCTTTGACGTATCGAATAATACGGTTGACGACCTGGTAGTGAAGAACCGTTGGAGCATGCAAGAACTGACTGACTTGATTAACTATATATGTGATATCTGGTCGAGTGATGGTCAAATATTGTAGCGCCCCAACAAGAGACTGATAATGAGTGGGATCCGCATATTGCGCCCCAGAAGCAAAAAACGAGGTGTTGGCCGCAAAGGGTGTTGAAACCGGCTTAGAATCAAGAAGCCCAGCACGATCAACAATGGAGTGAGCATATTTGGATTGACTGAGAAAAAGCCCAGAGGGGAGATGCTTGGCCTCAAGACCGAGGAAGTAGTTGAGTTGCCACAGATCCTTGATCTTGAATTCCGCATGGAGCTTGTGAATAAACGAACGAATGAACGATGAATCCAAGCCAGTGAGGATGGGATTATCAACATAAACAAGCAGGTACAAGACGTAGGCACCCTGTTTAAAAATAAACAATGAGGGATCAGCGCGACTACAAAAAAATCCATTAGCCACAAGAAAAGAACCTAGCCGATGAAACCACGCCCAAGGGGCCTGTTTGAGACCATAGATGGCCTTATGGAGTTTGCAAACGTGATCGAGGTAGCGAGGATCAACAAAACTAGGCGGTTGCTTCATATAAACAGTGTCCGTAAGATTTCCATGTAGGAAGGCATTATTGACATCTAACTGATGTAGCTTCCATTTGTTAATAACCGCAAGAGTCAAGACGACGCGAATGGTGGCCGCTTTCACCACCGGGCTAAACATGTGAGAACAATCCAGCCCGGGAACCTGACTAAATCTTTGAGCAACAAGCCGGGCATTGTGCCGATCAATGGATCCATCGGCAAGGTACTTGGTGCGAAAAAGCCAACGACACCCAACAACATTAGTGTTGGGGGGCGTGGAATCAAAGACCAAGTGGTATTACGAGATAGAGCATGCATTTCGGAGCGCATGGTGGCCACCCACTTAGGATCTCGAAGAGTATCATGATGAGTAGATGGATCAGTCAAGGCAAACAATGCTGAGTACAACCCGCGGTCCGACGTATGCGCCAAATCAGCCCGATGACGGGGCTTAAAAATCCCTGCTTTTGCCCTAGTAATCATGGGGTGACCGGCGGGAGATTAATCAAGGGGCGGAGGGATCGAAACGCTAGGTGCGGGATTCGGTGATGCGGGTGTTGGGTTTTGAGCATTCTAACACTCCTAAGGTGTGCATGCATCCCTAAATACCTTGGATCTATGTTTTCTCTTTTATACATGCAAACTTGAACTTTCTAAGGTATTACCCTAACTAGCATACAAAACATTGATACTTGGGTAATAAAACAAGTTAGAAGACATACCTTTTGTTGTAGTTGGAAGCCTTGGACCTTTAAGAACTTAGTGCCCAAGTGTTGCACCTCAAATGAAATCACACAACACCACCAACAATTAGAATAACTTGAGAGAATGATACTTCCACTCACAATCGGCAAGCCCTCTTATCTATATCTCTAGTGCCAATTTCGTGAGCCTTGGGGTTTCTTATATAGTGTGCACATTAGGGTTACACCATGTAACTCATGACTTTCCACATCCCTCATGATCCATGGGTTTTAACCTCGATGGAGTATCCATGGGTCACCACATGGGTTTAGCCCAACATGAAGAACTATGGATCATAAGCCCACTTTATAAGAATGAATGATTTACCAAATCAATCCACAATTATTTAATTAGTCTCTTTTGATCACAAAATTAATTCCAAACTAATTCTTGATCAATACTAATTAAATAATATGATTTCATATTAATATATTAGAACTTATAATATATTAATAAATCATAAATATCCTCTTCTCACAAAAGTCTATCCAAATTGTTCTGATGCCATGCAACCCAAATGGACCATGCTACTCTCGGGTCAAGTACATACCAATAATAGTTACGGGCTTAGACACCTAATCCAACAGTCTCCCACTTGGATAAGTCTAATAACTATTATTGCAAGCATGAATCCAACCCGACTAGCAATCGTAGCTCTTAAAAGCCGCTGTCGAACTCTGACCTAGTCAATGACGTGTCCACTAGATAAGGGATCATATATTCCTCCATTCTAGATATCATATGGATTGAGACATGGATTATAATCATTCTCTCCGTCCATTAGTTGTTTCCCGATTTCCGATTTATGACGACTGACTAATTGAACAGATCAAATCAGTCCAGGCCTGATGTCATCACTAAATCATCGAGGGGCCCACATATATCGCTTTTATTCACATGGGGTAAAAGGAACGGATAAACTTCGACCCAAATGCTCGCTTGTACTTACTCATCAAATTACACACAACGATATGTTTTATAACAACCAAGTTACTGGTGCGTTTACATATGTCAATGTGCAACCGACTCGCAACTACAACTTACACGTCTCCGTTTCAAGAATATAAGATATTATCGTCTCATGATCACTCGTGATAAAATCCATGAAGTGATTCAAATGAGCGTGGGTTGAATCCAATACTCGAATCTTATTCCAGGAGCACTCATGAACACTACAGTCTCTTTGTCCTAGACAAACTACAGACTCATTCATGACAGTCTTGCCTCAATACCTACTTCCAAAGTATGATCGACTGTGGATAGTTTGAATAACCTAGTTATTCGGGAAGTCAAAACATGCAAAGTGAAACACAAGAATAATACTAATCCTATATGGCCCAAAGCTTCTGAGTCCCATATTGATTACTCATTATTCATTGTATAATGTTTCGATTAATCAACTTGATACTTGAATTAAAACAATAGTTATGCCATGCGCCAAGCATGCACACTATGTTTGTCTAAACAATAGTTATGCCATGCACCAAGCATGCACACTATGTTTGTCTATGGTCCTTACTTTGTGAAATAGATCAATTGAAAAACATTTCAATGATGTTCATTTCAAATTTCCAAATCCTTATTGCAAGTGTAAGAATTCCAAATTCTTGTCACTGCCAAAAAGTATTAGATTCTAAACTATCATGCAAAGATTCTTTTGTAATGTCTAGGTGCCAAAAGTCACAGAGACTTGACCAATGATATTATAAAATATTCCTATGGAGATTGTTACAAGACAATTCCATGGAAATGAAGTCTCAAATTCAAAGTACATTCCTTTGAACATCCTTCTTGCATAAAAGTTTCTAACTTTTCCATCTATTCTTCAACTCCCAATATGGAAACATTCCATATTTGCCATACGAGAATTCATTATTAATAGACTCCTGTCGATTCATAATAATGTCAATATGGTCCTTCCATTAGTATACTTCCAATTGTCCTTAAGCGACCAATCCTTGGCGAACCTTAGATTGTCCTTAACAGTTGTTTAACCACTTTAGTCATATCCGGTTCTATTCCTTTTCCCCTCTTAATGCCCTAGGCATTTGGAAAATTAGAACACGAGAATATTATAGCATATGCAATCGATCCTATACCCAAAGCATATGGGATACGATTCATAATGTCTAACATAAAGATATGATACTTAATCAATATTTTGCTATAATATTTCTATTTGCCATGTTCTCATAATTTTGATTATGAAGAGGGATGTCGTAATCATAGTCAAATTTTTTAGAACGCAATTAACATTTCCATATATAGAATTTCCTTATGTTGAACCATTCCAACATAACATTCATATATATATGACTAAATTTGTCTAATCTTTTAGAATTGAAATGAAGTATAAATTCCTCTCCCTTAATTATAGCAAAACAACTTTTCAAACCCTGCTACTTTACGAATTGAAACCTTTGTTTTCTATAATTAACATTGCTAACTTGCAACACTTACCATAATAATTATTATTAGCATAACACTTATGCTCCCACTAGCTTTGACATGTATTCAGAAATCAGCTGGACTTCTAGAAATCAATACTTATTGACTTTCATTACCAAAGTTCAGATTTCTGATACGAGATGCTTCGATAAGACTTTATCTAGGCTTCTTAAAATCATACACCTTTCCTTAGATAGCTCATATGTGTGTCTTAACAATTTTAGAACTTACAGCCATAAGTCTGAAATGTTTAGACCTTTGCCATTTCTCACAATTCGAATTATGAAGAGGGATGTCGTAATCATAATCGAATTTGAGAATGCAAATATCACAACTGCTATCTCCTTAAAATCTACTTAGTGAAAGCGTTTCCTCACCATTATTTTCATGAATCGGAGAGAAACCTTATGAAACTTAGATTTTATGGTGTATGTGTTCCTATCCATGTGAATTTGTCAAGACCATAATCACAAGACATGGTTAGTGACAAATCCAAACTCATATGGACTGAACTTGTTCAATCTTAATTTCTTGACACTTGGCAGCACAAGGGCTTACCATTGCTTCCAGGTTGTTATGCAACCAATTGAGAACTCTCAGAACTTACATGCATAGTCAACTTTAATTGGAATGGGCACAGAAACAAGAATATGTCAACACGATAGGCCACAAACCTCAAGTCGTGTGCTAGTGTTTAACAATAGGTTTATTCTTGATTAGTTCTTGAAACTTCCAAGATGTTTAAGACTCCCACTGACCTCTTGACATATACGATTCACTTTGTCAAGGAACATTACTTGACAAATCAATATTCAAGAGTTAGTGCGGATTCTAATAAAGACAAACACTTCACACAATTGGCCTTAGTTGGTCTTTGTTTTATCCAAAACATCACAACTTACCAATTTCAAATGTACAAGAGTAGAAAACTTTTACTCTACATTTGATAAGTGTTTTAAACCTTTCTTAAGATTATGTCACTCAAGGTTACAATCTTGGAGTGTAACTCTAAGACTTGATTTTGGAACGAAGTATGACTCATCTTCTTGATTTAAACTATTTCAACAATTCACGATTCCTCTTCTTAGCCATACAAATGCACTAAGATGTCTTTAGATGATCAATTGTTATATGGTTTTTCCATAAACATTAAGATGATCATAAAACACGATACTAAAGTACTCTCCCATCTTTTCAGATTGGAGAAACTTTTATCTTTCTGCCTAATTTGATTCTTCTCATTCGTTCTGACATACATTGAACCTTTTCCAATGTTTCATAATTATACTTAAACTTGTAAGCATAACCATGTTTACTAAACTTTAGTAAATCATGACGAATAATCTTATCGATCTTTGTGGTGGATCTTGACCAGCGTACACCCAGTGTACCCGATCTTCTTGTCCTTCACTTGACTTACATATACATGTGAACAAGGAATTAGTCTTAATTTACCAAAGATGAAAATTCTCATTCATCATACAATACAACTTGCATGATTCCAAGTTTCTCTCCAATTGAAACTTGGGTGATGAGAATCTTTCCTTATTTCGCAAATACTTGACACTACCACAAACGAAAGAATCAAATTCATATTGCTAACATAGAAACATACAAACATCAATTTTCACAAATGCCATTGCAAGGAGATATAATAAAAATAAAAACAAAATTTTATTTATTTATAAAATGCGGAAAAGACTTTTCCTTACAATGCAATTACAAATGAAAACTATGTTATTACATATTTCCTGGCAATCTATCATAACTCCTAAGTAGCAGCTCAAAAATCCGATCTTCGAACCATGCGATTGAAATCCATCTTCGCGATCAGATTCATCATACTCTTCCTTTAAGCTTCCTTCCCTTTGCATGATCCTACAAAACATCAAAATGCAACCTTGTCACATCATGTATTAAGAATCATCAATTAGGAACTTAATAGAGTTAGACAGTAGACTTACCTGAATCAGAGTCAAACTTTTCGACTCTACCTTTTCTCAGATCTTTCAGGTAGTCAGGACAGCTTCGCAACCAATGCCCTTTCTCTTGGCAATAGAAACATATAAACTCTTTAGGAATGGTACACGGGACAATCTCAGACTTAGCCATTCTCTTTCCCTTGGAAAGAGAAATCTTTTCTGGATTTCTAATGTTTCCATTGTCAATGTCCATGGAAGTTTGGGGAGTAGATCTTCCAATCAAATTTGCTTTTCCAGTGTGCCAATTCATTGATGATTCAGCAGCAACAAGCAAATAGGTAAGATCAATAAGGGTCATGTCGTGGCCTGTCACATAGTAGTCCTTAATGAACTCACTATATGACTCAGGAAGTGATTGAAAAACCCAATCAACCGCCAACTTCCTCGAGACAACGACACCCAATACTCTCAGTCTGTCAATATGTGACTTCATCTCCAAGACGTGAGTACACACATGCCTTCCATCTTGATGTTTCATTGTAAGTAGGGATCGAGTGACCTTGAATTTTTCAAGTCTTTGAACTTGTGGGTCTGGGAGAATTATTGGAGGAGGTGGAGGAAGTGAAGTATGACTTCCACGATCCAACCGCGGGACATCATCTTCAAGAGGAAACCTTGTTCCAAAAGATTTAGGAAGACCATAGTTGTCCGAACTAGACATCTACAATGGGAGAAATTCAAGTTAGTTGATTTAAGTCCTTAATATAACACCCAAATGAAATATTAAGGCTAGGACCCAACACAATATTTTACAATTTGGAAGAGGGATGTCGTAATCCAAACCGCAAAATATTTGAAGGTAGGTAAATGACGATTTACCAATTTCCACCACGAAAAATGAAAAAGAATTTTAGGTTTTAAGTGAATTGAAATTCCTAGATCCTTTGAGATTCATTGAAAATTTTAATGGCATGTTTAAATCTCAATTGTGCCCTTCAAGTTTGTGACTGGGATGCCGAGGATCACAAACAAGGTGTGAATAACCATGCAAATTAGCTTGGTACACCCAATGTTACAACCACCTAATCAATGTGCCGGTTAACCACACACGCTCCATTGGTCTATGATTAACATCAAGCTACCCATTGCCACACATTGTCAGTCCCGATTAGTGTGTCGGTTAACCACACACGCTCCACTAACGACTTAACAAGGTGCAAAGTGCAATTTCATGGGTTAGCACCATATTCACATTTTCCTAAGTAACTAAGATTTGGGAATTTATAAGTGTTTAGTTACTTTATATTTATCATTATACATTTAATGAAGGGAGAATTAGAGTCATATCATACCCATTCAGCTAACGACCTCCACCAGTCAAGGAAGCGGTGGGTGAGAGTGGACACCCATTAAACTGCCATTTTATAGGCAGTAATGTTATACCCCCCTTATAGATCGGCTTCGTGAATGAGGCCTACTAACAGTAAGACTGACTTTGTTCTTATACATATATATATATATATATATATATATATATATATATATATATATATATATATATATATATATATTAAACCTATAATATTATAATAATATAAGGGTTGAATTTTAAACTTTAAAATCCTAGGGTTTGGAATTAAATGTTTCAAAAGTTAGACTTTTACATTTACAAATTCCAAAACTTGAGGGCAAGTTTTGAAACTATTCAAAACCTTTCAACTTCATAACCTATGAGTTTAATGGTCTTTTAAAATGAGACTCTTCATTTTTCTATAACCTATGACTTTTAATGATTTATATAAATGAAAAAACTTTTGGAATTCCATAACTTGAGGACAAGTTATGGAGTCCATTAAAAGGCATTTAGATCAACAGTTAAACTAACAAGAAGTGTCAAATAATATGATCTACCAAAAACTCACAAGCATGGATAATTCAATTCAACAATTTTCAAGAATCATATAAACTAATATAAAACTTGAAACTTTGACAATTATCTTTAAAATTGGATTAGCATGATCATTACCACATCAAAAACAAGTTTATAAGTTCAAAAACAGTTTAGGGTAATGATCCTAGTCCAATTCCAGCCCTAAAAGTCGAAAATCTGCACTCTGGAGCACCAACTCGTCGAGTGTATGAACCAACTCGGCGAGTTGGATGAATTTGTTCTTGGACTCGGCGAGTCCACTGTCCAGAACAACAGAAAATCAATTTTTAAAGCATTTTCAAGCAAGTAGCATCAAGTATAATTGAAAACAACCTTAGGCTCTAATACCACTGTTGGGTTTTGAGCATTCTAACACTGCTAAGGTGTGCATGCAACCTTAAATACCTTGGATCTATGTTTTCTCTATTATACATGCAAACTTGAACTTTCCAAGGTATTACCCTAACTAGCATACAAAACATTGATACTTGGGTAATAAAACAAGTTAGAAGACATACCTTTTGTTGTAGTTGGAAGCCTTGGACCTTTAAGAACATAGTGCCCCAAGTGTTGCACCTCAAATGGAATCACACAACACCACCAACAATTGGAATAAGTTGAGAGAATGATACTTCCACTCACAATCGGCAAGCCCTCTTATCTCTATCTCTAGTGCCAATTTCATGAGCCGTGGGGTTTCTTATATAGTGTGCACATTAGGGTTACTGTGACATCCCCTAATTTCTCGGCCAGAAAAGACCGATTTAATTTATGCTTTTTAAAATAAAATCAGAGAAATATTTTCAAAAGATATTGCGGAATAGGTCCCCAATATAAAACATGATAATGTTTATCAAAACCCTTCTTTAAGAAGGTATATATTTCCCATATATATATATATATATATATATATATATATATATATATATATATATATATATATATATATATATATATATATATCAAAACCTCGGGATGTCATGT
This sequence comes from Lactuca virosa, assembly GCF_052849685.1. NCBI lineage: Eukaryota > Viridiplantae > Streptophyta > Magnoliopsida > Asterales > Asteraceae > Lactuca > Lactuca virosa. The sequence goes on from NC_136426.1 coordinate 40,470,500, forward strand.
TCCGATACAGATCAAAAGCATAAACAAGACATTATAAGCCTTACAATAGTTATTTATAACTACTGGCCTATAATCCATAAATCATTCATCATCATCATCCGACTATGCTCGGGGTCCACTACCTGTAATCATAAAAAGCTGAGTGGGTCAGGCTTGGAAGCTTGGTGAGCATATAGGGTTTTCAACCCACAATAAATAAATTTATTGTACTTAAACATCAATCAATCAACCAAATTACCCCAACCCCATTATCTTATTAATTTCTTAAGGGTTTACCCTAAGATTCAACTATCACTCCTTCCTAAGGATTCATCCTAAGGAATAGGCACAAGGTCACACCATCACCAGGGTTTATACAACAGGGGCTAAATTCATAGCTCTTATTTATTGACAGTATTATTGACAGTATTCACCCTTGTCATACATGTCAATGGCTTTTTAGAGTACTCCAAATGAACATATAGTTCATTACACCTACAGGTTGCGGGCCTGCTAGTGTTCCACAGACCATCTAGAATAGTCCATGGTTGTCATCCCTACTCTGCTGAATGACGGGGGTCACCGTTTGGGTAAGGGCTTATCTCATATTTCACCACTCACCCTCAACTTATGATCTCCTTTCACCACTCACCCTCAACTTATGATCAATATTACTGATCATCTCCTTTATCCAACTCACCTTTCATCACACACCCATTATTTCATCTACCCATGTTTGACCCAACATTTTTGTAGATTAAAATACATATACGGTTTAAATTATTTAAAAACATGTACAAATCACACCTTCAACATCCAACTCAAATAAACAAACAAAAAATATTCACACAACACTTATTTTATATAAAATACTTCATATCTATGTGTAAGGTGAAAGTAACTACACACTCACCTGATTTAATGAAAATCGGGCAGCAATTCGTTTCCTAAAACGATCGTTTCTAATAAAACCGGGAGTTTTATTGAGAAACCGGGCTCTGCGAAGGGTCGGGCTTCGAAACCGAAAAGATAAATTTTCCGGGCTTCTCGGGCACTTCGTGGCGTATTCCGGGTGTTAGAATCGATACCGGGGCTTCGGGGAATGTTAAGATGAAGAAAATATGGAAAAAGGGGCTAAATATGGCAAAATCTCAAAAGTAACCGGGAGGGTTCGCATACCCTTCTATTTATAGGGTCCGAAGCTGCTGATCGGACGGATGAGAAGAGTCCATGCGGCAGCAGATCCGAAGAGTAGTCACGTGGGCTACGCATGCGAGGGATCAGGTGGCAGTCCCTGATTGGACCGAAGTCTGGGTCCGAAGGTTGGCAAAGGAGGTGGGGTCCGCAGGCGAGGGTGCGCAGGTGGCTGCATGTGCGAAGGCCTCGCTGTCCTCACCTGATTGGACCGAGGTCTAGTCCGAAGTAGGGGGGAATCCGTGGCATGCTGCGAGGGTTCGATCTCGTGCAAGAAGGTACGTGTCGCACCGCTATTGGACCACTTCGGATCAGATCAGGTGCTCGGATGACTCAGCAGCTCGGACACGTGGCTCGCCTGAGTCACCCATTTCGGACACGTGGCACGTTCTAAGCGAGGGTGACGTGGCAAATCGTGACTATGCGAATTTTCTCGGTTTTTGTGCAAAAACTTCTAAAATCCATAACTTTCGCATACGAGCTCCGTTTTTGACGTTCTTTATATGCACGCGTAGGTAAATTTACGCTCTACAACTTCCGTTTAGACTTCGTCGCCTAATTTTGACTTTAATTTTTATATTATTATTTTTAACAGACTGGGACAGGAAATCCGTTAAAAATTCATAACTTCTTCATCCGACGTCCGTTTTCGTTAGACTTTTTACCGTTGTGCTACTATTTACGAGACCTTCGATTCTCGTTTAGGTCGTGTCGGCTAAAAATCACTCGATCTAAAATTCTAGTTTTTAGCTGTCTACTGCTAAGCTGAAACTTCGAAAAATCATAACTTCCTCATACGAAGTCAGATTTGGGCGTTCTTGTTATACCTACTCTCGGTTTAACGAACACTACAAGTTTCGTTTAGATTACTAAGGCTAAAAAGTAGTTTATCAAAAACTCACTTTTTACGACATTCGGCACCGTGCCGGTTTGTTGCGAAACTTCGACAGGTCATAACTTCTTCGTTATAACTCGGATTTCGGCATTCTTTATATATCTGTAATCCTTGTCACGCCCACCACAATTTTCGTAATAGATATCGGCTTTATCTAAAATTAATTTTTGACGCTCATTTTTATTCTTAATTATTTAAACCCTAATAATTAAGCATAAAACACATAAAACACATAATACTCACATAATTCCTTTTCATTTCTCCAAAATGAGTCAAAAAGGTTAACCTAGACCATTATGTCAATATTAATGCCTAGCCTAGAAACACGGGCGTTACAGTTACACCATGTAACTCATGACTTTCCACATTCCTCATGATCCATGGGTTTTAACCTCCATGGAGTATCCATGGGTCACCACATGGGTTTAGGCCAACATGAAGAACTATGGATCATAAGCCCACTTTATAAGAATGAATGATTTACCAAATCAATCCACAATTATTTAATTAGTCTCTTTTGATCACAAAATTAATTCCAAACTAATTCTTGATCAATACTAATTAAATAATATGATTTCATATTAATATATTAGAACTTATAATATATTAATAAATCATAAATATCCTCTTCTCACAAAAGTCTATCCAAATTGTTCTGATGCCATGCAACCCAAATAGACCATGCTACTCTCGGGTCAAGTACATGCCAATAATATTTGTGGGCTTAGACACCTAATCCAACAGCGGGTGGATCATCATCACTATTCGATCCAGCGGCCGAGCCAAGAGATTTGGATGAGGCGTCAGAATCGGAGGATATAGGGTCGGCAGGTGCAGCAACCAGAGTGTCAGTTGCAGGAGTGGTCACCGGAGTGGGGAAATGGCTGGGGTCAGCACAGACGTCATAGGAGGAGGGACGCGGCTGAAAAGGAGATGAAGCAGGAGGCGTTGAACAGGCCCGACAGACAGGCACAGGTTGTGAGGTATCCTCTAAAAATGAGTGTAGAGGCAAATCATCCAACGAGACCCGCGGAGTGGCACCGTCAAAGGGAAAACACATATCGTCAAAACAAGCATGACGCGTAATGTAAACACGAGTTGTGCATGGGGCAAGACAAAGATAGCCCTTGTATTGTGAGTGATAACCAAGAAACACACACGGAATGCTCCATGGAGATAGCTTATGCGCCGAATAATCATGTAGATAAGGGTAGACCTGGCACCCAAACGGGCAAAAATTATCATAAGATGGAACTTGCTCGAATAGTAACTCGAACGGCGAGCGGGAGCCAAGAACCTTTGAAGGTAAGCGATTAATAATGTAAACCGCGGAGCTAAAATCATGAACCCAATATTTTCCGGGAACATGACCATGAAACATCATAACAAGCCCAGTTTCAATGATGTGACAATGCTTACGCTCGGCCCAACCATTTTGTTGTGGGGTGTAAGGACACGACACCCGATGAAAAATGCCATGCGAATTTAGCAAACTTTTGACCCGATTATTTAGAAACTCCGATCCACCATCACTTTGGAAAACCTTAAGTTTGGTGGAAAACCGGTTTTCTAGAAATTTAATAAAGGATGAAAAAACATCAAAAAAATCTGATTTAGCCTGCATAGGATAAAGCCAGGTGAAAAGAGAGTAGTCATCCACAAATGACATATAATATCAAAATCCATTAACCGAGGGAACTGGGGATGGTCCCCCAAAGTTCACATTGCACCAAATCCAATACATGTAAAGCACGCTTATTATTAATAGTAAACAACAACCTTCGATACTTAGCAAGTTCACAAGGAGAACACAAAATTGGTTTCGGCAAAACACTAGAAACCATTAATAGTCCAAGTTTATTTAACATAAAAATTGTGTCAAATGACACATGTCCCAAACGGCAATACCAAAGTTCAAATGAAGCACACGGCTTGGCCCCGGCAGCGAACACATAAGCTTTAGGAGTGGTGTCCAACACGTAGAGGCCGTGATCACATTTTCCTTGTGCTAGAGCTTGCCTCGTTGGTCGATCCTGAATAAAAAACACGGATTTGGAAAAAAGAACATCCACAAGATTGTCTCGAGTCAGTTTGCTAATAGATAATAAGTTGTTGGTGAGGCGTGGTACCACCAACACATCATGCAAGTGAATATTAGGAGCAATTTTCAAGGAACCAACGGAAGAAATTTTAAGAGTGTTAACATTGCCAAATTTAACTGAAGCATCACCACCATAGGGCTCGAAATTTGAGACCGAACCGGTCGAGTAAACCATGTGATCGGAGGCCCCGAAATCAACAAACCAATCTGGGCCGGCGGTGGAAATATTGCACTTGGCTAAGAAAGCCTTGGCGAGATCGACTTCGTTGGAAGACCCAGGTGAGGCAAACGAAGCAAGTTGGGGATAATGGTTAGCAAAATGACCATTTTTCCTACAAAGTTGACAGTGAGGTGACCGGCGACCACGACCTCGACCACCATCACCGGCTGCACGACCACAATGACCCCATCCAGATGCCGACCCAGCAGAGGCTGCGCCGGCATAAAACGCAACAACAGGGGATGAAGAAGCTTCGCCATGTATTTCCTTCAAGAAAAATTCATGACCTTCGGCCTTAGCCAGAAGATCACGCAACTAGTAGGAGGCACCGGAGGTCCGAACTGCTGTGGAAAAGGTTTCAAAAGATGCACCGAGGCCGCACAAGAATCAATGAGTCTTATCGGAATCATCGACAACTTGGCCGATAGCAACGAGTTGATCACACAGCAGCTTAAATTTGCGACCAAACTCAGAGACGGAATCGATGCCTTTGGTGAGATGGCGAAGGCGGTCACAAAGGTTTTGAGCATGCTCCAATGAGGAGTTACCATAGGCAGCTTCAAGAGCATCCCGAATCTCACGAGCGGTGGAGAGTCCCACGATCTCAGAAAAAACCTCTTTAGTGAGCGAAGCTTGAAGGAGAATGAGAGCCTTTTAATCCGATGAGACCCACTCTGCAAAGGCGGGGTTAACAGTGAGCTTATTGTCTACCATAATGGACGCTGATGGCCACGGATTGGAGTTGTCAACATGGCCGTAAAGTTGTTGATAGTTCAAGAGAGGAATCATTTGATTCCGCCATAAAATATAATTCGAGGATGAAAACCGAATGGTGATTAGATGGAGGATTGTGTTCATCGACAGGGTGGAGGAGTCGGCTGTCATGGAGGAGGTGAGGGGTGGTGAAAAATGGAGGAAATCTGATGGGTGGGGGTTAAAGGAAGGAGAAGAGAAAAAGAAGGAGGTTATGGGAGAGGAAATAGGAGGGATTAATGGCTCTGTGATACCATGAGTGAATGTAAAACTCGATGCCCTCAATGACATGAGTAACTCTATATATAGGGAAAATAATTACATTTACAACCCTTCAAATAATAAATGATTATACAATTAACACAAAATTTACATAAGTCTAATAGTGATAGAGGTAACAGAGGTGGCAGAGGTGGTGGTGGTGGTATAGGTGGTGAAAGTGGCGGTGGGGAGGTGGTAGATTCATATATGAATACACTTAAATTTATATTCACATATGAATATTATCTCTCCCCGTCGCACAGATGTAACGGAACGCTTTGTAACAAAAAATAAATGTGTGGCTGAAAATGATTTCCTTATTCTAAACCATTTTTTTATCAATATCAATATTAATATATATATATATATATATATATATATATATATATATATATATATATTGAAGAATGAATCATGAACGCTGGTTCATATATTTATATCAATATAAATATATGTTTGTAGTACATACAATTATAACACTAAAAAAATGAGCCTAATGCGACACCCATAAAATGTTGCAATACGCATTAAAAGTGTTGCAGTAGGTCTAATGCAACACTTTACCTTGTGTTGCCTTAGGTAATGTCGCTATAGGCATAATGCAACACTTTTTGTAGAATATGGAGTACAATTTTAAAGTGTTGCATTTTTTATAAGTGCAGCACTTGTAAAGAAACATCTTTTAAATCAAAAGCAACACTTTTTTACACCAAGTGCAACACTTCTTTTATTTTCTGATAAAACCTATGGCAACACTTTTTCATATCATATGCAACACTTCCATGTATAAACGCAACACATGTTGATACTTAATAAGATACTTTATCACAACCAGAAACTGATTTTTAATGAGAAAAAAAATGTTGCAACATAAAATTAAGGTTTATGTAATAATATTTAGAACATTGGTTTCCATACAAGAAAATGCCTAGAACTAAAACAAAACGAACAATGTATTATAATTTTACACATCATATGTTAAAAAAACAACATTAAATGTACCCTCTATATAAAACTATCTAGTGTAATAATAGAAATTTTGATAACCTCATTTGCTTTTACTTTCTTCATTTTGTTGTCAATGTCCTTTTGAATAGCTTCCAACTCGCCTTTTTTTCTTTCATGCTCCACTTCAAGATCTTTTCGCATATCAACTATTTGTTTTTTTTCCTACTTGTGCACTAGGTTTGAGTGATTCCATAATGTGTCACCGCCATTGACCTTCTTTATCAACTTTTGGTAACATCTTTACCAAAGAGTCAATAATGTATCTTATGGATGCATGGGCGAATCCAAAAAAAATTGTTGGGCAAATCCCTTGACTAAACAATGTATATGATCAAATTTTCACTACAAAACACTATACCAAATTAAAATTTTATTTGAAACACAAACCAACAATCATAACACAAAATACAAAATAAATAATCAATAGCCAATAATGACATTGATATTTGTTACAAGGTGTTACTGATTTTAAGTTGGTTATGTACGTGAATATAATCCTTTATAGTTGGGATTATTAGAATGCTTGAGTAAAAAAGGCTAAGCGGCGCAGCTTGTTGCCCGTTTACCATCATTTAACACCCGATTCAAGGTAGTTTCATTTTTTACCTTTAGTATGTAATTACTTTGCAGATTTGGTCCGTAGGGGTTATTTTTGCCATTTTCGGAAAACTTGTAGTACGCAGGGCGTACTCCTGGTATGCGGGGGGCATACGCATGCAGGAGACAAACCCTAAAATTTCGGATTTAGACCTTATTTAAACAACATTATGAACCTTGAACCTCTCACTTCTCAGCCTCCAAAGCCCTTTGAGTCACATTTCGAAACCCTAGCCCCTTTTGAAGAGATTTGAACTTATTTTGTGTGTTTTAATGTGTGTTGGTGAGATTTGAAGAAGAAGAACTTGGAAGAAGGAGCCTTGATCAAAGGAGAGCTTGTAGATCCAGACTTCTCTCACCATTTCCAGCTTCATTAAGGTACAAAGCTTGGAACTTGCTTCATGTATGATTAGATCTAGTCCTTATGAGGTTTTGGTCCCTTTTTGGACCTTTTGTGAGTATCTAGTGGTTTTATTCCACTCCAGAAGTTGGGAGTTGCTTCTCTTGATGTTTCTAAGGTCCCTAGCCCATAAAGTTAACATCTTGATGGTTGTGGATCAACCATGCAAATGTTTAGGTTCAATTGGTGAAAGTAGAATGCTAAAAGTAAGATTTGGGTTCTTATGAGCCATGTAAAGGCACCAAGTTCATGAATTTATGGATTAAGAAGTTCATTTAGATGTGGATATGAAATTTGGATGTTGGAATGTAAGTATTAAGTATTTAAGGAAAAAGTGATTAATAGGAACGTACGTTGGGTGTACTCAAGACTACGTTGCACGTACGTACCCGTGTCCGCGACATGCATGCAACCTTGTATGCTGGGTGTACGTCTGGTACGCGCAGCGTACCAGGCCTGGATTGGGCTTTTAAGATTTTGGGCCATTTTCGGACTAAGGGAGTTTGGGCCTTGATGGGTCATCAACCCTTCTGACTTTAAGCCATTGCTGGGCTTTGGGCCTTCTTGTATTTGGGCCCATAATGGGTTTTGGGAATCTTTTAGAGTTCTGGGCCATATTGGGCTTTGTGGTGCTATTGGATCGGGCCTCAAATTTTGTGCCAAGTTAGGAAGGGGTAAAATGGTCTTTTACCCTGAGTGTTGGAAAATTGGACTAGGATTCCAAATATGGTTTGTAACACAATTATTGATTGGATATTATTTGATTGTATTAGCGCGGTGATTTTTCTTGATCAGCAGTCCGAGTTTTCATCTGAAAGATTCAGCAGTTTGAGGTGAGTTTCCTCACTGTGTTTGGCGGGTCGAAGGCACCAATGTTGGCCCATGATTTGTTATGATTAGGATGCTAGTGGTCTATGTAACTCTTGCATGTGTTGTATGTGTTATGTATACTGGGCAGGGCCCGATGCCAGGCAAGGCCTGAAGATTATATTGTATGTTATTTGCCTTAGTGATTATTGTGTGTGTTTATGTGCCTATATGTATACCGGGCGGGGCCCGATGGATGTGATGAGGCGGGGCCCATCACATGATATTGACAAATTTGTTTCGACTGGGGCTCGATGTCGGGCGGGGCCCGATGGGTGTTGGGCTATGGCCAATTGTATGTTTGATATGTATGATATGTGGTGTTTTTGGGGAACTCACGAAGCTTCATGCTTACGGTGTCCAGTTTATGTTTCAGGTACTTCCGGATCGAAGGGGAAGAGGTCGCTTTGATCGTATCGTACACACCACATTATTCCACTTTTTATTTGACTCTGATGTAACTGGAGGATTATTTATATACTCTAACTTTATTATGGTTTTTATGAAACGTTGTGGAAGATGGTTTTATTATTTTAAAAATGAAAATTTTTGGTCGTAAATTTTTGGACGTTACAAGTTGGTATCAGAGCCTTGGTGTGAGGGATTCAGGCACGCTCTCGGGTGTGTCTGAACTCAAACTAAGGATTTGGTAGATTTTTATAAAAGGAATGCTTTATAAAAAAAAATTCTAACAAAAGAAAGTGGTGTGGTGAATGCAATCGACCGAGCTTAAGTAAGTTTTCCCAAAATATGCATACATGTTTATTCATTATGCTTTGAATTGTGAATATGAGAATCGCATGCTAGATTAAGGCTAAGGATCTAGGAGAGATGACTTTGTATGCCTGATGTATGAGCTTGTAGACTTGCATGCTAGTACTGATCAGTCATGGATACATTGGCCTGATTAGGTTATGTTTTTTTCGATTACTCGATGCTCGAATGTTTCTTGCTTTGTGGTTTTAGGAGTTCCCATTAAGAAGGTTAGGTTTTAACTCTATTGTGCAACTCTTGTTTGAGTCTAACCGTTGTAGTGTGAGACCTTTCATTCGAAGAATTATCTGTTGTTGGCGATATGTAATTGTATTCATGAGCTATTTAGAGGGTGCTAGGGGGAGTTCCTTCTGCAGCTGATGACGGGGAGTAGTGTGGTGCTTTCCCTAGGAAAACTTAGGAAGAGATTTAGTGCTAGGAGCCTTGTCTTGTTGAGGGTTGTATGAATGGATAAGGGAGTGGCTTGGAGGTGTCAGAGCAATCCTTGAGGAAAGTATGGATAGATATGGAAGGTAGTATGGGCCCATAATACTGGAAGCAGAGGATCCGTACTCGAGTCATGGAAAGCCACGATGATACCAGGAAGCTTGTAGAGTATGGGATCCCTCAGTATTTATATATGTGTGTTCTGATGGTTTGAATAGTCTATTTTCAGTATGGTGGTTACTCGAGGAAGACATGGTAGTGGTTCTGGTGCTGGTGAGGATTCAGGTTCGGGTTCAAGAGCTGGAAAAATGGATGATCAAATGTGGAAGTTCATTTCGTCAGATATTACCCATAGTATTCTTGAGCAGACTCCTCTAATCTCCAGCACGGCCAATGAGGGTATCATGGAGATTTTGGATGAGCGCTTGAGCGCTTTTCGTTCTGAGATGGTGGCATTTATGGGAGCTTGCACATTGAATTTCAAGGAGTTTCGAGCATGTGGGGCTACAGAGTTCTTCAGGGAGAAGGACCTGATCGCGAGTAGACATTGGTTAGTGGATGTCGCTAATGCCTTCCGCACTAGAAGTTGTCCCGATGGGGCAAAGGTCAGACTTGCTTCCTGTCTTCTGAAAGACAGAGCTCAAGACTGGTGGGAGGAGGTTGGACATGCCTTGGGGGCGGGGAGATTGAGTCCACAACTTGGGAGGATTTTGTGACGAGATAGCGGGCCGAGTTCGCACTTGTGATTGAGTTCCAACAGTTGGTGAGGGAGTTCCAGGACCTTCGCCAGACTACTGAGACGGTGGCTGAGATCACCGCTATGTTCCGCGAGAGGTTGTTGCTGGTTCCGCAGTATGTGGCGGATGAGGAGATGAAGAAGGCAAGATACCATGAGATGTTGAGGAGTGATATTCGGCAGTTTATGAGCCGATCCAGTTGTAGGACACTAGAGTATATGATTGTGAGAGCCAGAGAGAGAGATTGATTTAGAGATGGAGAAGAAGATGAATCCAAATCAGGTTCAGGGTTCAGGGAGTTCGTACAAAAGGCCCAAGGTATTTGATTCGAGATCGAGAGGCCAGCAGGGCCAGAGCTGCTGTGGCAAGTGCAGCAAGACGCACGATGGGACATGCAGGGTGGGTGGTTCTGGCTGCTTCAAGTGCGGCTAGACAGGTCATTTCAGCAGGGATTTCACTGCCACCACCACCACCTAGACATCTGACCTGATTTACGCCCATTACAATCAGAGGGGACATAAGAAGCCCAATTGCCCGAGTTTGGCAGCAGCGGGACCAGTGGTAGCACCCGCTCCAGCAACTCTACATATTACTGATGGCCGCTAGGGTAAGGAGGATGCGCCTGTAGTGAGGATCAGGGCTTTTCAGCTGACAGCCGAGGAGGCTCGAGCAACACCTGATATGGTGACGAGTATGTATCTTCTCCTTATCTCTTTATTTATATTGATTTTCTGCTTATATTTTTCTATTTTGTTTTAGGATCGTTCCTCGTGAACGATATCTCTGCCTTGGTATTGTTTGATTCGGGGGCTACCCGATCTTTTGTATCTCTTGCGCTCAGCAAGAGGTTTGCCGATGCTCCGGGGGAGCTGGATTGTCCATTATAGGTTGAGATTGTTGATGATCGTCCTATGCGAGTATCTAGGGTTCATCAGGGTTGTATTATGGAGTTTTTCGGCGAGAGGTATCCGATCGATTTGGTTCCTATTCCCCCGCGTGAGAGTAAGGTTATTGTGGGGATGGATTGGTTGAGCCCCAATGGGGCAATGATTGATTGCTAGCAGCAGTTGGTGCACATCCGGACCCCAAGTGGGGGAGAGTTGTTAGTTCCGGGAGAAGGTGTTCAACACAGGCCGATTTTATGCTCAGCAACTATAGCCAGGCGCTATCTTCAGAAGGGTTGTTCCATATTCGCCTATGTTATGGATACCCGGGAGAAGGGTAAGGCGACTGTGGACGATGTGCCGATCGTTCGAGAATACCCGGATGTGTTCCCCGATGATTTTACTGGAGTGCCTCCGGAGACGAAAGTGGAGTTGCAGATTGACCTGGTTCCCGGTGCGGATCTGATTGCCAAAGCACCTTACCGGTTAGCATCTTTAGAGATGCAGGAGTTGTCTACACAGCTGCATGAGCTATTAGACCTAGGATTCATTCAACCGAGTAGTTTTCCATGGGGAGCGTCGATCCTGTTTGTGAAGAAGAACGATGGGTCGCATCGGATGTGTATTGACTACCAGGAGTTGAATAAGCTAACAGTGAAGAACCGTTATCCACTCCCGAGGATTGATGATTTGTTTGACCAACATCAGGGTGCATCTTGGTTTTCCAAGATTGATCTGCATTCGGCTTACCACCAGATGAGAGTCAGAGAGGAGGATACGCAAAAGACGGCCTTCCGAACTTGCTTATGTCATTACGAGTTCGTGGTAATGCCATTTGGGCTCACCAATATTCCATCCGCGTTCATGGACCTCAAGAATCATGTATACAGACCCATGATGGATCGGTATGTGATTATGTTTATCGATGATATCCTGGTCTATTCTAAGACCCAGGAGTTGCATGATGAGCATCTGAGGGAGGTATTGGAGACCTTGAGAAGGGAGAAATTGTATGCAAAGTTCTCCAAGTGCGAGTTCTGGTTGCGCGAGGTGCAGTTTCTGGGGCACCTTGTCAACCAGAACGGTATTCTGGTCAATCCGTCCAAGGTCGAGGCGGTGATGGGATGGGAGGTTCTGAAGTCTCCATCCGAGATTCGGAGTTTCCTTGGTTTGGCAGGTTACTATCGGATATTCACTCAGGATTTCTCCAAGATAGCGGTTCCTCTGAATCGGTTGCCGAAGAAGACTGTCACTTTCCATTGGGGGCCTGAGCAGCAGGCAGCTTTTGAGACCTTGAGGCAGAAATTGTGTGAGGTTCCGATTTTGACCCTGCCGGAAGGTGTTGAGGATTTTGTAGTTGATTGTGATGCATCAATCACGGGTTTGGGTGCAGTTTTGATTAGGGATGAGCTTTACAACCAGGCCGGTTCGGAACCGGAACCGTTTTTCTTATATTATAAGAACCGGGAACCGGACCGCCGGTTCCGGTTCCGGTCCCGGTTTTTCGGTTATTTTTCAAACTAGAACCGGTTGAAATATTATAAGTGATATGTTATCTTTCGGAGCTTGTAAATGATTCAATATTTAACCAAATTATGACTTTAGACATTCTAAATTGAAGTACAAACACTAAATTACATGATGAAAAAAGAATCAAGTAATTTCGACTTCATATGAATGAGTTATGTACATTTTAAAAGCGGGACATATTCCAAAAAAAAAATTGTTGAAACAGAAAATACGCAACATTGTTATGTTGTCTTCCGGGGTCTATAACTGATTCAATATCTAACCAAAAATATGTGTTTTTATAGTCTAAAATGAAGTACAAACTCCAAATTACATGTTGAAAAAAAATCAAATAATTACGACTTCATATGTGAAACGTCCCAAAAATAATGACATAAAATTTCGTTTTTAATTTAATAAATCGTTATTACATATCATTTCCATAAAACCATGGTTATCAAGATTTAGTAAAACTTCATCGAATCAGAGTAAATCACAGAATGAGGAAACATGTGGTGTGTGCCCTGCAACCATCCCGAGCTCTTCCATTTGAGAACCGAAGTACCTGAAACATAAACCGAAAACCGTAAGCACAAACTTTAGTGAATTCCCCAAGATACCTCATACCATACATAACTAAGCACATAATGGGCCCCGCCCTAATGAGATACGGTCCCCGCCCACACTCGCATATCGGCTCCGCTCTCTGAGATACGGGCCCCGCCCACACTCACATAACACTGAGATACGAGCCCCGCCCAATCTCGCATAACACTGAGATACGGGCCCTGCCCACACTCACATATCGGGCCCCGCCCACTGAGATACGGGCCCCGCCCACACTCAAATAACCGGCCCCGCCCAGCATACAAACACATAATCCTACCAACACATGCAATAATCACAAAGAATACAATATACGATAAAGTCATCGGGCCTTACCCGACATCGAGCCCCGCTCGGCATACATACCAATACATACACATGAAAGAGTCATGCAGACAGCTAGCATTCTAACATAATAAACCATGGGCCGACATTGGTGCCTTCGACCCGCTAAACACAATGAGGAGACTCACCTTGCACTGCCGAATGAGACATACGATCCCTAGCTGCTGGCTGACAGATTTCCTGAACTATCAATATCAAGACAATACTGCCTTCCATACCTATCCATACTTTCCTCAAGAATCCTCCCGAATCCTCTAAGTCACCTTCTCAAATCCATACACCAACACTCGCTAACCAGCACAACAAAACCCACTGAAGCAATACTTAGGCTTTCCTAAGTTCTCGACCAAACCCTGCCATCATGAATACAATCACATGCAACAAAGCTTAGATAATCCTTCGAATAATAGACTCATCCCTACAACGGTTTGACTCAGACAAGAGCTGTGCAATAGGGTCAAATCCATCACTCTGAGATTATTCAACCATTGTCACATGTGACTTGACATATTCACTTGGTAGTTAACTCCCATCACTTAAGAGTTCCACAAAGCATAAAGCCATCAGCATTCGAGCAGTAGCACTCCCATCCCACACACTACAACTCATACTAGGAGCTCCCACTCCCGCTACTGATTGCCTTACACATACAAATCAAACCCAAACCAACATCTCATGCTTCCTAGTCTACCAGGATCACATTACAGGCCAGCCTATCATTGGCTAATCAGAACTAACATGCAAGTCTACAAGCTCATACAATAGGCATAAAAATGCATCTCTCCTAGCATTCTATCATGCAAAAACTGAGTAGAGGCTTAGCCCTAACTAGCATGCGATTCACAGAGTCACAGATCAAAGCATAATAAATAACATGTATGGGTATTTTGGGAAAACTTACTTGAGCTCGGTCAATTGCATGCACCACACACTTTCTTGTGTTAGAAAACTTGTTTTTCCCTCTTAAATCATTTTTATTTCATTTTCTAAAACTTTACCAAATCCTCAGTTTGAGTTCAGACACACCCGAGAGTGTGTCCGAATCCCTCAAACCAAGGCTCTGATACCAACTTGAAACGTCCCAAAAATAATGACATAAAATTTCATTTTTAAATTAATAAATTGTTATTACATATCATTTCCATATAACCATGGTTATCAAGATTTAGTAAAACATCATCGAATCAGAGAACATCACAGAATGCGGAAACATGTGGTATGTGCCCTGCAACCATCCCGAGCTCTTCCATTTGAAAACCGAAGTACCTGAAACATAAACTGAAAATTGTAAGCACACAGCTTAGTGAGTTCCCCAAGATACTTCATACCATACATAACTAAACACAAAATGGGCCCCTCCCCAATGAGATACGAGCCCCGCCCACACTCACATATCGGGCCCCATCCTTTTAGATACGGGCCCTGCCCACATTCACATAACACTGAGATGCGAGCCCCGCCCAATCTCGCATAACACTGAGATACAGGCCCCGCCCACACTCACATAACCGGCCACGCCCAACATACAACCACATAATTCTACCAACACATGCAATAATCACAAAGAATACAGCATACGATACAGTCATCGGGCCTTACCCGACATCGAGCCTCGCTCGTCATACATACCAATACATACACATGCAAGAGTCATGCTGATAGCTAGCATTCTAACATAATAAACCATGGGACGGCATTGGTGCCTTCGACCCGCTAAACACAATGAGGAGACTCACCTTGCACTGCCGAATCAGACATACGATCCCTAGCTACTGGCTGACAGATTCCCCGAACTATCAATATCAAGCCAACACCCAATCAATATCCAATACTCCATACTTAGGGTAAAATGACCATTTTATCCCTGGCCTAATTTGATCCATGACTAAGACCCAAATCCACAATATATAATGCCCAACACTAACTAATCTTCCAAGGCCCACTTGTGGCCCACTTATGGCCCAATTTTCCAAATTAGGCCCAAACCCCTCCAATGGGCCTTAACCTAAAGCACAATAAATTCCTTAGTCCAAAAGCCAGCTTTCAGATGGCCCACTAAGGCCCAACGCAACTAGGTCCATGAAATGGCCCAAACCGAGGCCCAAAGATGTGAAACCCACTCTGACCGAGTATGCAGGGTGTATTCAGTTGTACGTTGCGCGTACACGCTTGATGGCTTGTACTATGCACTTACAAACTTGTAGGCCCAACGTACTCCTCTATTAAGCCAACTTGCCATTAAGCACTTAATGCTCAAGATCAAGAGTCCAAACCATAGATCTACTTCTTAAGGAACGTCTAGACCCATAAAGTCATTGACTTGATGACTTTATGTGCCTCAAAAGAACCCAACATCAACTTAAAGCATTAAGCTTTCACCAAATGGACACCAACTAATACATGGGGGATTCCAAACCCTAAAGGAGGAAACTTTATGCATCAAGAACCCGAGAAACACCAAGAGTGGAAACTAAAAGCTCCTGGAGTGGTACCAAACCACTAGATCTCATTATTAGGACCAAAATGAACCAAAAACTCATACATGCTAGATCTAAGACATCCATGAACAAGTTAATAACTTTTTAACTCAAACAAGCTGGAAATGAAACCCATAATCTAGATCCATAAGCTCTTCCTTGATCCCCATCCTTGCAACAAACTCCATACTCTTGGAAATGGACCAAACACACCAAAAATGGACACCATGAGCTCAAAATACCATAATGAAGGTTAAAGATCAATTTCTAGGGTCTTGAGGACTTGGAGACTGGTAAAGAGGCCAGCCCTAATGACTAAATGTGTTTATATAGGGTCCAAAGCCAAATATTAGGGTTTTCCTCAAACCCGTCCTGATTATTGGTGGCCATTTATGAAGCGATATGTAGCTTGGTATGTAGAGAGGTGCTTGACATGCAGGAAAGTCAAGGACGAGCATCTACAGCCTCATGGAAAGATGCAGCCGTTAAACATTCCTGTTTGGAAATGGGAAGATATTACTACGGATTTCATCACGAAGTTGCCTCGGACAGCGCGCGGTGTGGATTCGATTTGGGTCATCATGGATCGATTGACCAAGAGTGCGTATTTTATTCCGATTCAGGAGAGTATCTATGTGGATAAGTTGGCCGACATATACATCAGGGAGGTTGTGGCACGACATGGGGTGCCGGTTTCAGTGGTTTCAGATAGAGATGTCCGGTTTACTTCCAGGTTTTAGAAGAGGTTTCATGAGGAGTTAGGTACTCGTCTGCATTTCAGCACGACTTTCCACCCGCAGACCGACGGACAGAGTGAACAGACTATCCAGACCTCCTTTTGAGATGCTTTATGGGAGGAAATGCAGGACATCAATATGTTGGGGTGATCTCGGTCAGTGAGTCATGGGGAGTACTGAATTGTTACTCAAGACTACCAAGTCGATTTAGCAGGTTCGGGGTAGACTTCAGACAACACAGAGTTGGCAGAAGAGCTACGCTGGCAAGCACCGATCAGACGTAGAGTTCCAGGTTGGGGATATTGTTCTCCTGATGGTGTCACCTTGGAAAGGTGTCATCCGATTAAGGAAGAGGGGCAAGTTGGGCCCCAGGTACATCGGTCCTTTTATGGTTTTGGCCCGGGTGGGTCGGGTTGCTTATCGCTTGGATCTTCCCGATGAGCTTATTCAGATCCATAGCATGTTTCATGTCTCTCAGCTGCGGAAATGTTTGGTTGATGATTTCATAGTGGTTCCATTGGAAGATATCCAGGTGGACGATCGCATGAACTTTATCGAGAGACCGGTGGTTATTCTTGAAAGAAAGACAAAAACCTTGACGAACAAGGTTGTCGAGTTGGTGAAGGTGTAGTGGCAGCACCGGAAGGGGTCTGAGTGGACGTAGGAGCCTGAGGAATAGATGAGGGAGCATTACCCATAGCTATCTGTAGCAACAGACTTCAAGGACGAATTCTGATTCAAGTGGGGGAGAGTTGTAACACCCAATTCAAGGTACTTTCATTTTTGACCCTTAGTATGTAACTACTTTGCGGATTTGGTCTCTAGGGGGTAGTTTTGCTGTTTTCGGAAAACTTGTAGTACGCGGGGCATACACATGTAGGGGACAAACCCTAAAATTTAGGCTTTGGACCCTATTTAAACAACATTATGAACCTTGAACCTCTCATTTCTCAGCCTCCAATGCCCTTTGAGTCACATTTCGAAACCCTAGCCCCTTTTGAAGAGATTTGACCCTCTTATGTGTGTTTTAGTGTGTGTTGGTGGGATTTGAAGAAGAAGAACTTGGAAGAAGGAGCCTTAATCAAAGGAGAGCTTGTAGATCCAGAATTCTCTCACCATTTCCATCTTCATTAAGATATAAAGCTTGGAACTTGCTTCATGTATGCTGAGATCTAGTCCTTATGAGGTTTTGGTCCCTTTTTGGTCCTTTTGTGAGTATCTAGTGTTTTTCTTCCACTCCAAAAGTTGGGAGTTTCTTCTCTTGATGTTGCTGAGGTCCATAGCCTACAAAGTTAGCATCTTGATGGTTGTAGATCGGCCATGCAAGTGTTTTAGGTTCAATTGGTGAAAGTAGAATGCTAAAAGTAATATTTGGGTTCTTTTGAGCCATGCAAAGGCTCCAAGTTCATGAATTTACGGATTAAGACGTTCATTTAGATGTGGATCTGAAATTTGGATGTTGGAACGCAAGTATTAAGCACTTAAGGAAAAAGTGCTTAACAGGCGCGTATGGTGGGTGTACTCAAGAGTACGCTGCGGTACGTGCCCATGTTTGTGACATGCATGCAACCTAGTAAGCTGGGTGTACGTCTAGTATGCGCAACGTACCAGGTTTCGATTGGGCTTTTGAGATTTTGGGTCATTTTCGGACTAAGGGAGTTTGGGCTTTGATGGGTCATTAGCCCTTCTGAAAAAAGCCATTGTTGGGCTTTGGGCTTTCTTGTGTTTGGGCCCATTATGGGTTTTGGGAATCTTATAGAGTTTTGGGCCATATTGGGCTTTTTGGTGCTATTAGATCGGGCCTCAGATTTTGGGCCAAGTTAAGAAGGGGTAAAATGGTCTTTTACCCTGAGTGTCGGACAATTAGACTAGGATTTTAGATATGGGTTGTAACCTATTTATTGATTGGATATTATTTGATGGTGTTAGGGCGAGGATTTTTCCGGATCAGCAGTCTGAGTTTACATCTTAGAGATTCAGCAGTTTGAGGTGAATATCCTCACTGTGTTTGGTGGGTCGAAGGCACCAGTGTCGACTCATGATTTGTTATGATTAGGATGCTAGTGGTATGTGTGACTCTTGCTTGTGTTGTATGTGTTATGTATACCGGGTGGGGCCCGATGCCAGACAAGGCCTGAAGAGTATATTGTATGGTATTTGCCTTAGTGATTATTGTATATGTTTATGTGCCTATATGTATATTGGGCGGGGCCCGATGCCAGGCGGGGCCTGATGGATGTGATGAGGTGGGGCCCATCACATGATATTGACTGATCTGTTTCGAGCGGGGCCCGATGGGTGTTGGGCTATGGCCCATTGTATGTTTGATATGTATCGTATGTGGGGTTTTGGGGAACTCACTAAGATTCGTGCTTATGATTTCCAGTTTATGTTTTAGGTACTTCCGGATTGAAGGGGAAGAGCTCGGGTTGATTATATCGCACACACCACATTAGTCTGCTTTTTCTTTGACTCTGATGTAACTGGAGGATTATTGATATAGTCTGATTTTATTATGGTTTTTATGAAACGTTTTGAATGATGGTTTTATTATTTTAAAAATGAAATTTTTCTTCTTAAATTTTGGGACGTTACACATCACACTCGTTGTATGATGATAACTATGATATCAGTAATGAATGTTTTCAATAAAAGGAAACTTAAATAATGAGATATGGTATATGGGTACTTATTCAACAGATACACTTTAACAGTAAAGCCTCAACCCAACTTTACTATGTCGACGTATGAAATAGATACACAATAACCAACAAATACAGGTAATCATACAGATCTACCAATATAACATATCACTATACCATAGCAGAATCCTATACACACGGATATATATATATATATATATATATATATATATATATATATATATATATATATATATATATATATATATATATATATATATATATACACACACACTACAAGAAAAACGCGATTTTGCTAAGGAATGAATCCGTTGCGAAAAGCTGAAATTCCGTTGCAAAAGACGAATAGCGACGGAATTTGCAACAAACTATTTATGTCCCTAAAAACGCCGTAGCGAGGGGTTTGCAACGGAAACGATAATCCCGTAGCAATTGTGACAACGGAATGAAATCTGTGGTAGATGGTATTCCGTCGTGTATTCCGTAGTAGGTTTCCATCACAAATTCCGTGGTAGTTCTTCCGTCACAAATTCCGTTGTAGTTAATCCCTAGCAAAATCTGTGGTGATGAACCCCTAGCAAAATCTGTGGTGATGAATCCCTAGCTAAATCCGTGGTGATGAATCCCTAGCTAAATCTGTGGTGAGGAATCCCTAGCTAAATCCGTGGTGATGAATCCCTAGCTAAATCCGTTTGATGATCTCCTAGCAAATTCTGTGGTCATGAATCCCTAGCAATTTTAGTGGTGTATATATTATATACTAGATTCAATATGGACCGATGGATAATTGATTTATAAATTATATCCAAATAATTTTGTAGTAATATATGAAAAACAAAAAAAAAACAAAAAAATCATAACCATCATATCATAAAATAACAAAATAATTATTTATTACATTGAAAAAAGAAATTTGCTACTCTAAAATACATAATCTTCGATAAACATATATCAACCTACTACTCTTGTTGTTTTGTAAAGCCATTAATAAGATCAAATGTCGTTTGAAGTTGTTTTTCAAGATGCCCAACCCTTGCTTTGTTTTCCTCTTGTTGGGTGTTCATCATTTCTTTAAGCTCTTCGTTTTGTTGTTGTTGTTTAGCAACAAGCTCCCTCATTTCTTCTATTTCATCATTTTTTTCCGGAATGTAAGATACATCCGTTTTACCATTCCTATTGGGAACCGCCTTTGCAAAAGAGTCTAATCCATAAAGTCTTCTTTTTTTATCATGACCACCAACAACAGCATAAAATAGCGTGTCATCCTCAAATTCAACACCTTCAACTTCCAACTCTTTCCGTTTTTCTGTATAGGCCGCCTACAAAATAAAAATATTATAAGTTAAAAGATATCAAATTTAGGAATGATATTATGGAGTAGCTACAATATAAAAGTTAATTTAAACTGAAATGAATATTACATGAATTTGTCTATCTTTTTCATTTGTGAAAGTGACTCCATCATGATTCTTAGTGTGTGTATACAGAAACAATTCACTATGGGGTGGCTCATGTCCTAATTTCCTCTTCTGCATAAATACCATATAAAAAGTCAAATATACAGATAAACATATGCAAACATTGATACGATGTACCATTTAAAAAATTACCAAATCAGAAGCTATCTTCAAATGACATGCGGATCCAACGTTATGTGTGGGTTTTGCTACTTCATCAGCCACACCGTTATGCCTATTCTTCTTGTTCTTCTCAGATTTTAGCTTGTATTATTCTGTATTCCATTTTAATTGCCAGGAGTTCCAGACTTCCTGTGGAATATGAGCTGGTTTAAAGCCATGTTTGTTTCTTTTTGGGCTCCTCATGTTGAAGAGATATTGACCATAACTTTGTGCCGCTTTCCTTGCCCAAGCTTGCCTCACCAGCGAGTCTATTGTCTCATCCCAACATTATTTTTTCTACACATTAACAATATAAACATAAGTTGAAGTGTAAATGTTTACCAAAAAACAATTTATGACTTATAGTTACCTGAAACTCCTCCCAATATAATTTGCGCATTTCTTTGCTTACTTGTGCCCAAGCGTACCCTTCTGGATCTACTCTTTGTTTAAAGGACTGACTAATAACGTGTGCACAAGGGCCTGGTGGCATTAGCCTGCAAGTAACCATGTGATGTGTTTAGTTATGAATTGATATGTAGGTGTAAACCAAAATTTAATACATAAAAAAAAGTTGTAATTAAGATTTGAATTGGCAACTCACGTATTTTTCCACACATGAACATTAAAACGTCCATCTGGTCCACAATCTTCTGAGGAATTTTTTTCACCTTCTACACTTTCCACTACAGATCCATTCATGGGTGGTTGTGTTGGCGATGGGGTAGATTCTGGGATAGGTGTTGTTGATGGGGTATATTCTAGGGTAGGTGTTGGGATAGATGTATATGTTGAGGATGTGGTAGTTCCTTTACTTAAGGAGGGTGTGGTAGTTATTGTAGTTGTGGAGGATGGTAGTGTAGATGCAGGTTTTGAGGTTGTGGTAGTAGATATAGGTGTTGATGATGTGGTAGTGGGTGTTGGTGTTGAGGATGGTTTAGATAATGTAGGTTCTGAAGTTTTCGTTATTGATGTTCGTGTTGACGATTGTATTGTTCCAGTTTCTGAAGTTTTAAATGTTTTTTCTAAGGTGGGTGTGGATGTTTTAAGTGATGCCAAGGAAGTGGTAGTCATGGGTGATGTTAATGATATAGGTTTAGGGGTTTTCTTGGTAGATGTTATTGGTGCTTTGGATGTGGTTGTTGGTATTGGCAAGTCGATTTCTTCATCTTGTAACTGTCTGTTTAGGAATTTTGCAGCAGAAATCCTGTTGCGTTTCATAACTTGTGGTGCAATGAATTTAGTTGGCTTCACACCGGATGCTCCTTTTGCTTTCGATATCGACATCTTTCTGAAACAAACAATAAAAATAAACTATATATGAAGGCATTACTTTGCATGCAAACTATTGAATACAAGCAAAACCAATTTAGATGAAGATGATCAAACAACAAAAAACGATCGATCATCACGACAACACTAAATTAAATAAATATAAATTTTAGATGAGTGACAACCTATATCGCCAAAGTCAGTGCACAAACGTATAACGAACAAAGATTTCGATTAATAACCCGCCGGAGATGATGATTACAGAAAATGTAAACCCTATTTCTAATCGGTAATTAATTACCCTAATATGCAACATAAACGTGTGTAGGTTGGAGGGAAACAAATTGTGAAATACTTTGAACCTCCGCTAATAAAAAAATTCGAATTGTGCTAATTACCGCTAAATATTTAGTAATTCAAATTTATTTAAAGTAGCTACAGATTGATAGATAGGGTATATACATATAAATAACGTCAACAAAGAACATAGAGTAATGATGTGTTCATAGTATAATTTTAACTTAAAATTATATATGAGGACTAAACATTAATAAACTATACATCTTTATGATTTTCTGTTTAAACCGAAATTTATATACAAAAGACGTACGGGTCATGTCAATATATATGGTAGTGGCTTATTGTGTCCATGGATGACATATGGTTGATTGGTCCACATGGTAATGGCCATTGGTCAACATGGTAGTTGCTTATGGTGTCCATGGTTGACATATGGGCCATTGGTCAACAGGGTAGTTGCTTAAGATGTCCATGGTTGACATATGGATGACATATGGTCCATTGGTCATTATGGTTGTTGCTTATGGTGTCCATGGTTGACATATGGATGACATATGGGTCATTGGTCAACATTGTTGTTGCTTATGGTGTCCATGGTTGACATATGGGCCATTGGTCAACATGGTAGTTGCTTAAGGTGTCCATGGTTGACATATGGATGACATATGGGCCATTGATCAACATGGTTGTTGCTTATGGTGTCCATGGTTGACATACGAATGACAAATGGGCCATTGGTCAACATGGTAGTTGCTTATGGTGTCCATGGTTGACATATGGATGACATATGGGCCATTGGTCAACATGGTTGTTACTTATGGTGTCCATGGTTGACATATGGATGACATATGGGTCATTGGTCAATATGGTTGTTGCTTATGGTGTCCATGGTTGACATATGGGCCATTGGTCAACATGGTAGTTGCTTAAGGTGTCCATGGTTGACATATGGATGACATATAGGCCATTGGTCAACATGGTTGTTGCTTATGGTGTCCATGGTTGACATACGAATGACATATGGGACATTGGTCAACATGGTAGTTGCTTATGGTGTCCGTGGTTGACATATTGATGACATATGGGCCATTGGTCAACGTGGTTGTTGCTTATGGTATCCATGGTTGACGTATGGATGACATATGGTCCATTGGTCAACATGGTTGTTGCTTATGGTGTCCATGGTTGACATATGGGCCATTGGTCAACATGGTAGTTGCTTAAGGTGTCAATGGTTGACATATGGATGGCATATGGGCCATTGGTCAACATGGTTGTTGCTTATGGTGTCCATGGTTGACATACGGATGACATATGGGCCATTGGTCAACATGGTAGTTGCTTATGGTGTCCATGGTTTACATATGGATGACATATGGGCCATTGGTCAACATGGTAGTTGCTTAAGGTGTCCATGGTTGACATATGGATGACATATGGGCCATTGGTCAACATGGTTGTTGATTATGGTGTCCATGGTTGACATATGGATGACATATGGGCCATTGGTCAACATGGTTGTTGCTTATGGTGTCTATGGTTGATATATGGGCCATTGGTCAACATGGTTGTTGCTTATGGTGTCCATGGTTGACATATGGATGACATATGGGCCATTGGTCATGGTTGTTGCTTATGGTGTCCATGGTTGACATATGGGCCATTGGTCAACATGGTAGTTGCTTAAGGTGTCCATGGTTGACATATGGATGACATATGGGCCATTGGTCAACATGGTAGTTGCTTATGGTGTCCATGGTTGACATATGGATGACATATGGGCCATTGGTCAACATGGTTGTTGCTTATGGTGTGCATGGTTGACATACGGATGACATATGGGCCATTGGTCAACATGGTAGTTGCTTATGGTGTCCATGGTTGACATATGGATGACATATGGGCCATTGGTCAACATGGTAGTTGCTTAAGGTGTCCATGGTTGACATATGGATGACATATGGGCCATTGGTCAACATGGTAGTTGCTTATGGTGTCCATGGTTGACATATGGATGACATATGGGCCATTGGTCAACATGGTTGTTGCTTATGGTGTCCATGGTTGACATATGGGTCATTGGTCAACATGGTAGTTGCTTATGGTGTCCATGGTTGACATATGGAGGACATATGGGCCATTGGTCAACATATATCATTTGTGCCGGTTGTGTATTAAAATTTAAAATTTTCAAATACTTAATTTTGTAGGAAATATTAATTTTTTAAATAATTTTATCGCCATGGTTGACATATGGGCCATTGGTCAAATACTTATCGTCAGTCGACCGTCGAGCTACCGACGAGCGATTTTTACAACCTTGTTAATTAAAATAGAAATTGATTTTTCTTTTAAATATGAGTTTTTACAAAACTGCCCTTAATAATTAAATACGAGTCATTGTATGTATTAGGATAATTTGGTCATTTTGTAATGGAACATCTTCTAGGCACCATAATGTTTTCCGACGAAACACGTTGTTTCAGTTCTTCACTCTGAAATTCAGTCACTTTGAAACATCCCCAACTTAAAAATTCCGACAGACAAAAAACCCTAAAATCAATTTCGCAGAATCGTTATCTTAGTGAATGTTTATTATTATGGAAGTCAGTACTTCATCTAAGATTCAATCAAGATATCAAACGAAATCGCTATCAGACATGCCATTTGAAGTGATGGGGAAAATAATAGTCGACTTGGCAAAAATTTCAGCAGTCGAGGCTTTCAGGATGAAGAGTGTGTAAGTTTTGCCTTTGATCATTCTATTTCACAAGTGTATTTGAGTTGTCTTTACATTATCGAGTGAATATTGTGTTTCGTTTGCAGTTGCAAATTCTTCAACGAGGCAGGAAAAACGGATGAAGTATATAAACATATGGAGTTAGATGGATTACGATTTCGTGTTTGCTCTGACCAGAAACATACAGTTGTCAATAAATGCATAGAGATGAGAAACCCAAATATTCTATTCAGGAATGGATTGGTACGTTGTTGTATATATGCATAGTAGTAATAAATCTGTTACTTGTTTTGCATAACTTTAACTAGAAATTATGTGTTTAATATTTTTTTCAGATGAAGTTATTTTTCTTAGAAGCTGAACATGAAGGGAAAACGATGCTTGAAGAAGCATCTGCATTGGGACATTTGGATTCAACATTTGTCCTGGGAATGATGCTGATGGCTGAAGGGAGACATAGGAAGCACGAAGCTTTGGACATGTTGAACAATGCTTACCGCAGAGCAAAAGGTAAGTGGAATCTTAGAGCAACTTGTTCTAAGGTTCATCTCCACTTAAATAGGGAGGGGAGGAAACATGTACACTTCCATGGCTTCCATAGATCTTGTGCATTGCATAAGTCTGTAGGTAGTGTGTCAGACGCTTTTGTGAATGGATACAAATGGGTGTTTATGTGTGACATTTGTTTATGGGATGCTTGTTTCGTTAGGTTTTCTAGGGAGTTTGGTATAATTTATGAGTAGTTTGTTGATATGTACTTTCATATTATGACAAGTAATGCTTTGTAGATTCTTTTGGTTTAATATACGAATATATAGTAATTTACTTGATAAGTAATTATTTGATGTTGTTACTTGATTAGTAAATATGTTGTGTTGTTAATAAGGGACTAAAAGAGTTAAAGTTTGTAATGATGTTTGAATGATGTTTAAATAATGTTTGAATAATGTATTTTGGACTTTTAATATTAGTGTTTATATTGTATTGTGATTATAGTTGTATGTAGCAAATGTTTGTTCTTTCCTTGTATTAAATACATATAAAATACAATTGTAAAGGCATAAACAAACATGTATTTTATTTTGGACTTGGTAATTTAGTTTAATATCAACTAGTGGAGAACCCATGCTTTGCATAGGGTAAAATTGTAAAGGAATAAACATAGGGACTAAAAGTGGCAACAAAGAAAAATTATTGTGGCTAAAATCAAAGTAAAAAAAGTTGCTATAAACATAGTGACTAAAAGTGGCAACAAAAGAAAACTATTGTGTCATTTCAACAATCAAAATATATACTAATAATTTGGTGAAATGTTAATATAAATGTATGTATATTACACTTTTAAAATCTTGTTCCACTTTTAATATGTATATTACTACATGAATATATACTAGTAATTTGGTGAAATGTTGATATAAATGTATTACATTATGGATTATGATATATATGTTATTTTTGTCTTTTTCATTTCAACAATCAAAAGTCCAATATTACCTAGCTATAAAAGGCTATAATATTTGAATATGTGTTTTGACACAAATACCCTTAGTATTCAAATATTTGGAATGATTTCAGGGGCAATTTGGTCTTTTTACACTCTAAATTGTTAAGGCGCCATCATACCTCTGACGTCACGTCGGCGTTCCAGTTCTTCAACCATTCAGAACATCTCAACTTTTCTGGACGATAAATTTGCATACAAACACTAAAACCCCCAAATCGTCGAAGGATAATCGTTCTCAAAAATGATTTTCTCCGATAATAGAGACTCCTGTACTCCTCTCGACCAGATCAGCATAAAGTAAGTTTTTTTCCATACCATGTTACACTGTCTTTCATAGTTACGCTTAATTTTAAAAAAAAAATTGAAATCAACTACTCCAATGTGTATTTTGTAAGTAGAATGTCGAATACTAGAAGTCGCCGTTCGTTAGATGATCTCCCACTAGAGCTTTTGAGTCGGATATTTGTAGTATTAGGGTCAAAATCTGCGAAAGACATCGTCTCTGCAAGACTTTGGTAATTCTCAATAAACATCAACTAATGAATGTATATTTGATGAAATAAAACCTTATTTGTTTGTTATTTACTGTGTATTTAAATTTTTGAAGTTCAAAGAAGATGTATGAAGCAGGGGGTGATCCTCAAGTGTACAGAACAACATGCATTGACATGTTTGAAGGAATGGTTCCCAAAAATCTGAAAGCTGATTTATTTATACGCACATGTGCATTGCATAATAACATTGAAGCCATGTTCAAACAAGGAATTGTATGTGTAGTTTCAGTAATTATATGTAATCTATACCATTATTGCTTGGAATGATATACATTTCAAGAGGGCCTCATCAATGTGATGAAGGTATGTATATATGGTATATATGTAAATTAAATTATATATATAGTTAATTAAGGCATGTTTGTAGTTTGGGGTTAGTATTTAGTTGTGTTGTGTTGTATAATATTTACTGTTTATTGAAAATGGTACATTGGATTAATTGATGGATATTTTAATCTGTAGGTTTACAATTACTTGATGCCTATTTTGGCTGGGCAGTTCCGGATGATAGGGAGTACACGGGTGTTGTTGATAGCGCCAAAGAGTTGTTGCGGGTTGTTGATGTTGTTCATAGACTTACAACGAATAACATCACTTTCCAATGTGAAGACCCGCGTCATTCTGTTAAAGGTGCATTCGCAATAGGCCATGAAGAGGATGAGGATCGACAAAGATATTGCACGGTTTGTCGTTGGTATGTAGAGTATGGTAGGTTTTGTATATTTCTTAAAAATATTAATGGTTGATAATAGAATAGACATTGAATATTAGTGTTCTTATTGTATTGTATATGAAGTTGTATAGTACCACTATAATTTTATTTTGGTTTTGTGTTTACATCATTATGTTAAAAGGGAATTTTAGTCATTTTTGCTTGCTTTGTTGTTTGAGTAAGATGAAGTATACGTAAAACACATGTTATTTTTGTGATGAAGTATAGTTAATGTAATTAAAAATAAGTTTGTAATGAATTCGTTATTAAGGAAAATTAATCTACATATATTATATATACTTTAACATGCCCGGTTAATGTAACTAAAAATAACTTTGTAATGAATTCATTATTAATTATTAATTATATACTATGTTTTCAAGAAATTATACACAACTTGATTAGCACAACTGGCTTAACCGCGTCCGTTTCTAGCATAAGCTTAAGTTCGAGTCTGCTTGCCAGCAATATCTACTTTATAATTCATTTTTACATTTTTTATCCATTAGTTTATGCCACATATTACCAATTCAAAAACATTTCATTCAAACCATATCTTACAAATTCCATTGATCATAATAATAATTCATCCATAGTATAAGAAGATTAATTAAGCATACAACATCCCAACAAATGCCATCACAAATTAGCTACGCGTTTTGTTCCATAGAAAAACAAGCAAACGAAATCATATTCCATAGCAGAATTCCCTAGCAACTACCTACGAATGGTACCTCCGTAGCAATTCAACTATGGAATTGGTTTCCGTAACAAACTCTGTTACATAGTAACCACGATGATGAATTCCATAGCAGCAATACAACGGAAAGTGATTTGGTAACAAATGTCGTTGGAAAATTGCTACGAATTTTTGTTCCATAGCACTATCGGTAGCATAATACCAATGGATATGGAGTCGGTAACATTTTCCCTAGCAACTCCCACTCTCGCTACCAGAAATAAAATCCGTAGACAATGTGGTAGCAACATTGCTATGGAACGACATTTCATAGCACGATCCATTGCAGATTAACAAAGAAAATACGTTCAATAGTAACTTTCCCTAGCAAAATCGCGTTTTTCTTGTAGTGATATATATATATATATATATATATATATATATATATATAACATAATCTACTGGGCCGACAATGGTGCCTTCGTGTGACATCCCCAAAATCACGGCCAGAAAAGACCGGTTTCATTTATGCTTTTAAAATAATTTCAGAGTAAATCCATTGATTTAAAAGAGTTGCGGAATTTGTCCCCAAAAACATTACATGATAAAATAAGGTTTATCAAAGCATTTCTTAAAGAAATGTATTTTCATTATATATCAAAACTCGGGATGTCATGTTCCGATACAGTCACAAAAGCATAAACAATAAAACATAGACCTTACACAGTTATATATAACTACTGGTCTATAAACAAAAACATCTTCACAAATTCTCCAACTTATGCTCTCGCGCCACTACCTGTAGTACAAAGAAAAACTGAGTGGGTCAGGCTTGGGAGCCTGGTGAGCATATAGGGTTTTCAACCCACAATAAGTAATTATATTAATTTTTGTCAACCAACAATAACCCAGTTACCCATTCCCGTTATCCTCACTTTATGTCCCTAAAACAACTATCCCAAGCGACCTAGCCTAAGGATTTTCATCGGGGGCGACAACACTGCTTTGGGGGTTTCCCAACAATTTATGTCAAATAAGGCAACCATGGGGGGATGGAGTACAACAAATGAACACCCAAGTTCATTAACACCTACAGGTTATGAGCCTGCTAGCGTTCCACTGGACTGTCTAGAAAAGTCCGTGGTCGTCATCTAAACTCCGCTAGATGACTGAATCAGCAACAACAACGAGGCCTCTCATCATTTTATTTCATTACACACCAACTGTCTACCCATGATCTATCCAACACATTAGTAGATAAAATATATACATTTATATACAGTTTAAAACCTGCATAAAACATCCATTCAACAACTAGTTCAAATAAACAATTAATATTTATAAACACATAACACGTATTTTATAAAGAATACTTCATATCTATGTGTTAGAAGAAAACGAATATACACTCACTTGATCAGAAGATGATCGGACGGCACTACGGCTCTAAAAGTAGTATTCTTCGGTGAAACCGGGAGATCTTCACAAAAACTGGGCTTCTCGCGGGCAGAGTTTCGGCTCGGAAACTTTACTTCTCGGGATCTTCATGGCTTCGGGACTTGCTTCGGGGCTCAGGAATGATACCGGGGCTTCGGGGATATGACTAGCACGCAAAACGAGGCAAAATGGAGTGAAAGAAAGAAATTTGGCAACCATGGACGGCTGGCCTCGCATCTTATTTATAGGGGAGGATGGCCTTGCGAACGCAGCGCGTTCCGTCGGAGTACGCAGCGCGTTCACCGAACGTTGGGCGTTCCTTCGGACGCAGCGCGCAGGAGCGGGGGCGAGGGTCTTATCCGATGTCAGCTGAGCCAGCGATGACATGGCCAATCCGAGGCCAAGCTTCCGAACGCGGGGCGTTCCCTCCTCGGGGTGCGTGCCTCGAACTTCTGAAAATCATAACTCTCGCATACGATCTCCATTTTCGACGTACTTTAGATCCACGCGTATGTGAGATTATGCTCTACAACTTTCGTTTAGACTTCGTCGGCTAATTTTGATTTATTTTTATTATATTATTTTTAGTAGGCCGGGACAGGAAAACTTCGTTATAAATCCATAACTTCTTCATCCGACGTTCGTTTTCGTCTGTTTTTTTACCGTTGCACTACTATTGACGAGATCTTCGATTCTCGTTTAGATTGTTTCGGCTAGAAATCACTCGATCTCATATTCGAACTTCGGGCTGCATACTGCTAAGCTCAAACATAAAAAAATCATAACTTCCTCATACGAAGTCAGATTTGGGCATTCTTTTTATGCACGCTCTCGGTTTAACGTATTCTACGACTTTTTTTTAGATTACTAAGGCTAGATATCGCTCTATCTTAAATTCGTATTTTACGTCATACGGTGTCGTGCCGGTTCTGTCGCGAAACTTCGACAAGTCATAACTTCTTCGTTATAACTCGGATTTCGGCATTCTATATATATTTGGAAACCTCGTCAGGACCACTACGTCTTCATGTATCAATATTGGGTTTTTATAACATTTCATTTTGACGTTTATTCTTAACCTTAATTAAATTAAGACACACAATTAAGCACAAAACACACAATATTCAAATAATACACTTCTATTATTTCAGAATGGGTTTACAAAGGTTAACCTAGACTATTACAACAATATTAATGCCTAGCCCAGAAAAACGGGCGTTACAACTCTCCCCACCTTAGAATGATTTCGTCCCCGGAATCACACATCAACAAACAAATGCGGATAGCGACTCATCATGTCACTCTCCGTTTCCCAGGTGAGATTTGGCCCATTCGCATGTTTCCAACGGGCAAGCACTAATTTGACCATCTTACGTCGTAACTTCTTAGTCTTTTGGTCAACGATTGCCTCCGGTTCTTCAATTAACCTTTTGTTCTCATCAATTCTCAACTCCAAAAGTGGAATCATGTCGGGAACTTCTCCCGTGAACTTCCTCAAATAACACACATGAAAAGTGTTATGAATTCCACTCAGTTCTTCTGGTAGTTCGAGCTTGTAAGCTTGGTTCCCAATCCTCTAAAGAACTTTAAACGGTCCAATAAACCTTGGCCTTAACTTTCCCCTTTTTCCAAACCTTATAAGTCCCTTCCACGGCGAGACTTTAAGCAAAACCGAATCTCCAACTTCAAAAGTCATCGGTCTTCTTTTCTTGTCAGCATAGCTCTTTTGACGATCCTGAGCTGCTAACATTCTCTCCTTAATTATTTTCAACTTTTCAGCAGTTTGATGGACTATCTCCGGTCCCATAAACTGCTTTTCCCCAGCCTCAAGCCAACAAGAATGCGTACGACACTTTTTTCCGTACAAAGCTTGATAAGGTGCCATCTTAATGCTCGAGTGGAAACTATTATTGTAGGAAAATTCTACCAAAGTTAAATGTTCATCCCAGTTACCTTGGAATTCCAGGCTACATGCTCTCAACATATCTTCAAGTGTTTGTATCGTTCTTTTGCTCTGACCATCAGTCTGTGGATGGTAAGCTGTACTTAAACACAACTTGGTACCCAATTCCTCTTGTAGACTTCTCCAAAATCACGAGGTGAAACGACTATCACGATCTGACACAATCGTTAACGGAACACCGTGAAGCCTCACAATTTCCTTCACGTAAGAATTCGCAAGCTTATCCATAGACCATTTCTCATTGGCTGCTATGAAATGCGCACTCTTAGTGAATCGATCAACGACCACCCAAATCATGTCGTGACCATTCTTTGTTCTGGGCAGTTTAGTGACAAAATCCATAGCAATGTCTTCCCATTTACCCATAGGCACAGGTAAAGGTTCTAAACTCCCGTATGGTTTCTGATGTTGTGCCTTCACTCTTGCACATGTCACACACTCAGCCACATACTTTGCAATATCGAGCTTCATCGTCGGCCACCAGTAATAGGGTTTTAGGTCCCTATACATTTTAGTGCTACCAGGATGAATCGAGTACATGGTTTTGTGAGCTTCTTCCATCAGAAGATCTCTTATTCCTCCTGACTTAGGTACCCAAATACGATCTTGGAATACCTTCAGTCCATGACCGTTTGTACCGAACACCAACGTTTTGCCCAAACGTTCCTCCTTTCGGTCATTCTTCTCTGAAGCTTCTTCTTGAGCCTTCTTTATACTCTCCACAATTGTCGAGGCAACTTCTATTCTCAACGCTCTTGGCCTTTTTCTTTCAAGATTGACTTTCCGACTGAGAGCATCAGCGACAACATTTGCTTTACCGGGGTGGTAAAGTATCTCACAGTCGTAGTTCTTAAGTAGTTGTAGCCAGCGTCGCTGCCTCATATTGAATTCTTTCTGACTAAAGAGATATTGGAGACTCTTATGATAAGTGAAAAGTTTGCACTTCGAGCCATAGAGGTAATGCCTCTATATTTTCAGAGCAAATACTACCGCTGCCAACTCCAAATCATGAGTGGGGTAGTTCTTTTCATGCTCTTTCAGCTGTCGAGATGCATACGCGATCACCTTATCTCTTTGGGTCAAAACACAACCCAATCCAACCCCAGACGCATCGCTATAAACAACGAAGTCTTCAACTCCATCGGGTAGAGATAAAATCGGTGCCTCACATAGCTTCTTCTTTAGCAACTCGAATGCTTCTTTGTGCTTATCACTCCAAGCATAAGTAGCTCCTTTGTGAGTCAAAGCTGTTAATGGAGTAGCGATCGAAGAAAAGTCTTGGATAAACCTTCGGTAATATCCAGCTAATCCTAAAAAGCTTCGGATCTCCGTGGGACTTTTTGGTTGTTCCCACTTTATCACAGCTTCAATCTTTGCTGAATCAACCATTATTCCTTCTTGGTTGACCACGTGACCCAAGAATTGGACTTCTCGAATCCAAAAATCACATTTGGAGAACTTAGCATACATCTTCTCCTTCTTCAAGACTTCTAACACTTCTCGCAAGTGTCTGCCATGCTCCTCTTGGCTTTTCGAGTAAATCAGAATGTCGTCTATGAACACTATCACAGATTTATCAAGGAACGGATTACAAACCCTGTTCATTAAATCCATGAATGCTGCGGGAGCATTGGTTAGTCCAAACGACATACCCAAAAACTCGTAGTGTCCATATCGTGTTCTGAATGCAGTCTTCTCAATATCCTGCTCTCTTACTTTCAGCTGATGATATCCTGACCTTAGGTCGATCTTTGAAAAATAACTTGAACCTTGTAGTTGATCGAACAGGTCATCAATCCTCGGCAATGGATACCTATTCTTTATCGTTGCCTTATTCAGCTCTCTGTAGTCAATGCACATTCTCATACTCCCGTCTTTCTTCTTCACGAATAACACCGGAGCTCCCCAGGGTGATGAACTAGGTCTAATGAAACCTTTGTCCAATAACTCCTGAAGTTGCATCATCAGCTCCTTCATCTCCGTTGGTGCTAATCGGTAAGGTGCTTTTGCTATTGGCGTCATTCCTGGTAATAAGTTGATACAGAATTCTACTTGTCGATCAGGCGGTAATCCAGGAAGATCTTCGGGAAATACTTTCGGATACTCACACACGACAGGAATGCTCTTCATCTCCTTTTTCTCCTTCTTTGCGTCAATCACGAATGCCAAATATGATGTACATCCTTTGGCCAAACACTTTCTGGCTTTCATTAGAGAAATGATACCAGAATTTACCTTGCGTTTGTCCCCATACACCATAAATGACTCTTTCCCTGGTGGGTTTACTTTTACTATCTTCTTCTTGCATAAAATCTCGGCATCGTTGGCGCTAAGCCAATCCATTCCCAACACAATGTCGAAACCGTTAAGTTCGATAGGCAACAATTCCTCCTGGAATTTATTCCCATTCAGGTCGATTAAGATGTTTTTCATACGATGGTAACAGGTACAAACTTGCCACTAGCAACTTCGACTAATAAAACATTATCTAGTCTATCAACATGCAAAGCTAGTTTTCTACCAAATTCATGCGAAATAAAGGAGTAGTTGGCTCCAGAATCAAATAAAATTTGGGCAGGCAATTTGTTTACGAGAAAGGTACCTGAAGCGACATCAGCTTCATCTTTCGCAGCTTCAAGTGTCATCTGAAAGGCTCTCGCCTTCGGTTTTGGTGGAATGTTGGGTTTTGCTGCCTCCTTCTTTCTCGGACAGTCTTTCAAAATGTGCCCCTCTTCATTACACCCAAAGCACACTCTCTTGTTGGACGGACACTCATTGGCATAATGCCCCGCCTTTCCACACTTGTAGCAGGTCACATCCTCGCTACATTTCCCAGAGTGCTTTTTCTTGCACTTCTCACACCATTTCGATTCGCCTCCTTTTCCTCCTCCAAACTTTTTCGAATCAGACTTCGAAAATTTTCTTTTCTTGCTGGAACCTGAAGTTCCTTCAAACTTTCTCTTATCACCAACTTCAACTTTGCTGGCGGTTCTTCCCTTGATCATGTCCTCAACAGACTTGGCAGCCCAGATAGCTGCCTCCAGAGTAGCTGCCTGACGTACTGGCACTGCATACTCCCATGGAAGTCCCTTTGCGTACCGGTCAACTTTTGTCAGCTCATCTGGAACGATGTGCAAAGCAAACTCCATTTTGTCTGTAAAGGCGTTAGTGTATTCATCAACTAACATGCTGCCTTTTGTCAATGTCAGAAACTTGTTCTCCAACTCCAGTAGATTTTGGGCCGAGCAGAACTTGCGCTTGAACTGCACCAAGAACTCTGCCCAAGTCAGTTGCAGTGGTTCATTAGGGCTTAGGGTCTTCCCCAGAGTGTTCCACCATCGAACAGCTCCACCCCTGAACTGATGTACTGCGAAAGTGGTCTGCAACTTGCCTCTGCAACCACACGTCATGAAGGCTAGCTCCATTTCTGAGATCCAATCCATGACTCCGATCGGATCCTCCTTTCCAGTGAAGTTTGATGGTTTGCAAGTCAGAAAATCTTTGTACTTGCATCCAAGGCCATCATTCCCTCCATCGTGTTTATTCTGCCTAACAATTGGTGGGTTGGCTTGACCAACAGTCCCACTGAAGTTACCTTCTTCAGACGGCCCTCCATTCACTTCGGGCTCTTCAACTTGAATTGAAAGTTCTTCACGATTCTGTTGAAGCAGACGTCTAGTTTCTTCCATCTGATGATCCAACATCGTCTGAATCATCAATTGTACACCAGCCATTGTCATTGGCTCAGGTGCTGCTGCTACAACAGGTATTTGCTCGATTACAGGTGGTTGATTCCTGTTTTCGTTCACGTTTCCAACTCCGCTTCTTGTTCTTGCCATCGTTGATCTATACACCGAACAAGGTGAATATAGATCCTCATTCACGATAGAAATCAAATCATCCTTATCACTCCGAAACGTTTACATGCTAGTTCTAATACCGTCGTCATACGCTTAGAATCCTAAACACATAAGGTTTCCAGATCCGGTCGGCAACAGACCATAGATCCGAACAAATAATATCATATATGGCAAACATATAACATTTAGCACATAAAAGCATTTTAGTCAACTTTCCTAAAATAAACTAGTGCTCGTGTCTAAAGTATAACAGACACTATCTCAAAATCTTCACTTAGCATTCTAAGTTTAAGTCTAGAAATCCTACAAATTCATGGTTCGCTTAAACTAATGCTCTGATACCAACTGTGACATGCCCAAAATCACGGCCAGAAAAGACTGGTTTCATTTATGCTTTTAAAATAATTTCAGAGTAAATCCATTGATTTAAAAAAGTTGCGGAATTTGTCCCCAAAAACATTACATGATAAAATAAGGTTTATCAAAGCATTTCTTAAAGAAATGTATTTTCATTATATATCAAAACTCGGGATGTCATGTTCCGATACAGTCACAAAAGCATAAACAATAAAACATAGACCTTACACAGTTATATATAACTACTGGTCTATAAACAAAAACATCTTCACAAATTCTCCAACTTATGCTCTCGCGCCACTACCTGTAGTACAAAGAAAAACTAAGTGGGTCAGGCTTGGGAGCCTGGTGAGCATATAGGGTTTTCAACCCACAATAAGTAATTATATTAATTTTTGTCAACCAACAATAACCCAGTTACCCATTCCCGTTATCCTCACTTTATGTCCCTAAAACAACTATCCCAAGCGACCTAGCCTAAGGATTTTCATCGGGGCGACAACACTGCTTTGGGGGTTTCCCAACAATTTATGTCAAATAAGGCAACCATGGGGGGATGGAGTACAACACATGAACACCCAAGTTCATTAACACCTACAGGTTATGAGCCTGCTAGCGTTCCACTGGACTGTCTAGAAAAGTCTGTGGTCGTCATCTAAACTCCGCTAGATGACTGAATCAGCAACAACAACGAGGCCTCTCATCATTTTATTTCATCACACACCAACTGTCTACCCATGATCTACCCAACACATTAGTAGATAAAATATATACATTTATATACAGTTTAAAACCTGCATAAAACATCCATTCAACAACTAGTTCAAATAAACAATTAATATTTATAAACACATAGCACGTATTTTATAAAGAATACTTCATATCTATGTGTTAGAAGAAAACGAATATACACTCACTTGATCAGAAGATGATCGGACAGCACTACGGCTCTAAAAGTAGTATTCTTCGGTGAAACCGGGAGATCTTCACAAAAACCGGGCTTCTCGCGGGCAGAGTTTCGGCTCGGAAACTTTACTTCTCGGGATCTTCGGGGCTTCGGGACTTGCTTCGGGGCTCGGGAATGATACCGGGGCTTCGGGGGTATGACTAGCACGCAAAACGAGGCAAAATGGAGTGAAAGAAAGAAATTTGGCAACCATGGACGGCTGGCCTCGCATCTTATTTATAGGGGAGGCTGGCCTTGCGAACCCAGCGTGTTCCTTCGGAGTACGCAGCGCGTTCACCGAACGTTGGGCGTTCCTTCGGACGCAGCGCGCAGGAGCGGGGGCGAGGGTCTTATTCGATGCCAGTTGAGTCAGCGACGATGTGGCCAATCCGAGGCCAAGCTTCCGAACGCGGGGCGTTCCCTCCTCGGGGTGCGTGCCTCGAACTTCTGAAAATCATAACTCTCGCATACGATCTCCGTTTTCGACATACTTTATATCCACGCGTAGGTGAGATTATGCTCTACAACTTTTGTTTAGACTTCGTCGGATAATTTTGAATTTATTTTTATTATATTATTTTTAGTAGGCCGGGACAGGAAAACTTCGTTATAAATCCATAACTTCTTCATCCGACGTCCGTTTTCGTCTGTCTTTTTACCGTTGCACTACTATTGACGAGATCTTCGATTCTCGTTTAGATTGTTTCGGCTAGAAATCACTCGATCTCATATTCGAACTTCGGGCTGCATACTGCTAAGCTGAAACTTAGAAAAATCATAACTTCCTCATACGAAGTCAGATTTGGGCATTCTTTTTATGCACGCTCTCGGTTTAACATATTCTACGACTTTTGTTTAGATTACTAAGGCTAGATATCGCTCTATCTTAAATTCGTATTTTACGTCATACAGTGTCATGCCGGTTCTGTCGCGAAACTTCGACAGGTCATAACTTCTTCGTTATAACTCGGATTTCGGCATTCTATATATATATATATATATATATATATATATATATATATATATATATATATATATATATATATATATATATATATATATTCGGAAACCTCGTCACGACCACTAGGTCTTCATGTATCAATATTGGGTTTTTATAACATTTCATTTTGACGCTTATTCTTAACCTTAATTAAATTAAGACACACAATTAAGCACAAAACACACAATATTCAAATAATACACTTATATTATTTCAGAATGGGTTTACAAAGGTTAACCTAGACTATTACAACAACATTAATGCCTTGCCCAGAAACACGGGCGTTACACTTCGACCCATCAGTATAGTGAGAAAACTCACCTCAAAGTCTAGAAGATAGTAGTAACGATCACTAATCTGATAACCGACTTTATAGGTCTCCTATACAACAAACAGGGACCAAGTCTTAATCTACAGCTCAAAATACTCCATTTGACCTAAAGTCAAACTTGGTCCACGTCAATGGTCAACGGTCAAAAATCCAACATTCAACTTCCAGCTAGTGTACGCTCTGTGTAGCTGCACTACACCCTGCATAGAGCCTAACTGTCATTTTTATGACTTCTATAGCTAAAAAGCTCATTGATAGATGGATTAGAGTGACCAAACTCTCATTTTTATGACTTAACAACCCTAAAAACGTGTGGAAATGGTACTCCAATGGTCTGGAGTAGCTTTTACTCATATACACCAAGGTTATAGGGACAAAAGAATGAAATTCTTAAGCATAACTATATCTATCATAAAACAACATCAAGGTAAGAGCTTTATACCTTCTAGAGATGGATGAGCGGGTGCAAATCCCAGATATATACTGATTTGAGCTCCCAAGTGGTTTCACAATGCTCATCTTTCTTCAAAAATGAACACAAAACACTCCAAAGGCTCAAAAATCACAAATAGGTATTTGGGTTTCTAAGGAGGTCGTTTGGGAGAATGGAGGATGATAATGGAAGGGCCTCAAGGGGTTAGAGCCTTTAAAGAAGGCTCACAACCCTAAGAATTAGGGTTTTGGTTCTAGGTTCTTATGCCCTACATACATGGATCTACGCCTTGCGTAGATCTGAAAGGTCCAGTATGCTTCAAAGTCATATTAAAGTGATATTGCTAAATAACATATGATACTAATGGGCCAAACTAACAACAACTTGATATAATTGATTATTTATTAGAAATTGATTTTAATAAATATTCAATATAACTCTTATAATTAAACTGGAAATTATTTGTGGAAATAATAATTTTCATTAGCAAGTAACATTATATTATTTCATATGGTATGAATTAATAAGTCATGCACAATGTTTTGGACTAGTTGAAAATCTTTTGTCTTTTACTCTAAAGACAAAGTTTATATTTTATAAACGTTGAGTTTATAAAATTTAAACTAACTTTCCTCTTTTTTTTACAATTTTGAAATTTGCATAAAAAGAAGATAAAGGTATGGCTTTCTCAAAAGTATACATGTCTTTAGAAGCATGAGGGACACTCATATGACATGGGGACAAGCTTGTCTAAAGTGGAAGTAACTAATGGTTAATAACTTCACTTTATGCATATAAATAAGAGGCTTGCATTCTTGAATAGTTTGCTCATTCTTCTTCCTTTCTAATGGCCGAGAGCTCTTTAGGAGACTCTCCACCTCTTATTTTCTTTGAGTTCTTGAAGATTACTTGCATATCTTTTGCTCTCTTGAAGTTCATATTGGTTATGAACTTCAAGCTTAAGAGTTTAAGAGCTTTGGACTAGCATCTACATCAAGTTGAGTCATTGTTGGTGTCTCAAAGGTTCCACATTCTTCCAAGCCTCCCAAGAAGACCCAAAAAACTACAAATATTGTTATTTCTTCACCTCTTCTTTGGTTGGTATCTTAATCTTTCTATAACTTTTAAGAAGATCCATGGCGGGTATAAAATGTTTATGTTATTTCAAAAATTAAAGTCTTCCGTTGCCATATTTTTTTTCTTGTTTATGAACCTATTTTTGAACTAAAACCCAACAATTGGTATCAGATCCACCTTGCAAGTTTGGTTAGATTTTTTGCTTTTTGGAAATCTTAGTTTTGGAGAATATGGATAACTTGTTTTTGTATAAAAATAAGTTTATACATATTTTCTATGACAACTTTTTTATGTTATGTGACAAAAGCTTCATGCATCTTTTGTCATTTAAAGTTGTCTTAGGAAAACAAAGGTTGTTTGATGTGTATCTTGATATATATGATGTGCATAAACTAGCCAATGACCAATGTGTTATTATGTTGTTGTGTTGGTTATTTTTGTTATAAAATGGTTGTAATAATTTATTTATTCATATGGTATTTAATAATTAAATAAATTAGCTTTTCTTGGTTATTTTTGTAAAGTAATAGATTAGTTTTTAGAAATAATTTATTTGCACAAAAATAAAACAAGAAATGGAGTTGGAACTATTTTTGAAGACAAAAGAGCAATTTTCAAGTCTAAAAGGTGTGCAGGATTTTCAGTGACATTTTCTGAAAAAGTGTCGCTAATGCTTTTTACTAAGGGTTGTTGGACTTTTAGCGACAATTGCTGAATTTTAGCATTCAAGATGTTTTTCCTATCTTTTGCAAGCAATGAGTATTTACTTAAGTGGGAGCTTCTACAACAACATTACAAGAAGTTTTTGGTCCCTTTAAATGTCCCTTTAGGAATGGACTTGGCATTTTTGTGTTGGCTCACAAAATGTCATTAGTTGGCTATGTTTATGCACATATCTTTTTATGCATGTTTGTGTTGTTTATTTTATGCAATTATTATGTGTGGTTGATAAATTAATTTTTCACATGCTAAAATAATTTTGGACAAAATAAACATCACATGGAGTTTGGGTTTTCAAAATTTTACATAAGATGTAACAAGTTATTATTTTAAAAATAAAACCCGGTTTTATAAAATCGTTAATAACGGCAAATCTTGAAATACTTCATTATAAGTTTTAAAATAGTGATTTTTGTAACTTATACAAACTCAAAATATATAAGTAATAAAATGAAGTTTTATTAAAGATATAAAATGTTCAAATGCATTCAAACTTAATACCGGTTATTAAAATTGAATTGCGTCAAATTATATAAAAACTAGTTTTTCATATAGAACCTTTAAAAGTGATTTTCTTTTGAAAATTGATACCGTGGTTTATTATATGCATGTAATAACGTGATATCATATGTTTTTAAACTAGAATGATAAAACATATAAATACCCTTTTTACAAACCTCAAATCTGTGCAATCCTTTTGAAAAACACCTGCACGTCTCTTGTATGCACTAGTGGAATAAATGATACTTAACAGTTAGTGTTGTCTTTTGATGACCGGTGTGTCTTTGCGATTTCTATAACCAAGTTATAGGCCGATTACACAAGTTTTTCAAATTGGACGATTTGATCAGAAATCTTTTGTGATAAAGGATACCTAAGCAAGAGAGTTCTGAGGCATAGATGAGATCAAACATGTCTAATTAAATTTGTTATTAGAGATCCCATAAATCTAGGAATTATATAGCAAGATATAATTGACAATCGATATCTACCGAGTTGAATTTAAATGGATGGGATAAAGGATACCTAACCATTTATTTGTTTTGCAACTTGGATCATAGACTTTGATAATTAATGTTTTTGGAAACTAAAAGGGTATTAATTATTGAAGATTAAATATTGAAAATACTAAATGAATTTTGTTAAAATTTTGTAGTTATATAATCCATTCTCATTATCATGAATTGTCATTTCCTTTAATGACTTAATGAAACAATAACATTCACTAGATACAACTTCAATGAATGGGTTCATGTCTTAAGAGACAATCTCGTAAGAGATATGAAGTTGTGTACACTTAAAGGTCCTAGTCCTAAACTATTTGCTTTGAGCAATTAAACCTGAACATGATACCTAGTAAAGGCATCACTGTGATGCTTAAGATGCTTCTAACATCAAGCTAGGAATAGTTATTCATGACTTCTAGGAAGTCTGGATAATTTAAACATATATCTGATGATATAACAGGTCAAGCAATATTCCAATAAATACAATGATATTTTATTTAAAGCAGTTTAAACATTGATATAATGCAAGGCTAAAAGAGTCACCTAGTATGATCTAAAAGACCCATGTTTTATGGACTGAACACCTTTAAGCCCAAGAAATCTACTAAATCCCATATGGATGGATCTTGTTTCTTTTAAAAAGAAACTAGACACTGGAAGAGGATTTACTCCTCTTACTAGGAAAGAAAGTCTGGAAGAGACTAGTACTTCTTGTATCTACTAGATAGAACTCATACTTTTCATATAACACTTAGGTACTTTGTACTTAAATGTTAACCAAATATTTGTAAATGGCTTGCAGATATTTGTTGAAGAGTACCAATTGAGCACAATCAAGTTGGAACTACACTCTCAGAGTTTAGTTTATTATTTATGCTTAGAACATAAATTACTTGTAATGTAAAACAATATTTTTTTGGAACAAAGTATGTTTTAATTTAGCATGTCTAAATTTATGTCTCAGTTATTTTATTCAAATGTTTGATCATTTACTTAATCGTTTGTCATAACGATAATATTAATATTCTAAAATGATTAACTTCTAATTATGAGACTATATCTATTAATAGAATTATGAAGTAAATATCAACATCAAGTTCTATATACAAACACTTTTGACTTCAAATTATTTTAAATAAAACTTATCTTTGACATTGTTATCTTTATTATATAAATGACATTCACATATTCCAACTTCAAGAAAGGGATCTTTGAAGACAAATAATGTAGTTTATTTGATATATGTGAACCTTATTTATATGTAAAGGATTCCTAATGATATTTTCACTAAGGTGTAGAGAAAATAATTAAGGAACTATACACTTTGGTGTATGTCTTCCTTTCTAATGAATGTCTGAGATTAAGCACAAGATACCAAATCAACTTTATTAACAACTATAGTAGCTTTAATTATATTTTTACATGGTAAATCATAATTGTGAAATCTTTTTTGAAGGTTTCAAAAGTTGAGATGCAAACCGGTAAGAACCATCTAAGGCCTTAATGATAATAAATGATGAATTAAATCTTACTTGGTATGATTTACTTTCTAATCGGTAGAAATATCCTCCTTTAATCTTTTTGGGATAATACTTCAATCACTATTAATTGTATCTTGAATACAAATAACAACTAATAAGTAGATTAACCACTTTATAATATTTAGTATGGAAAGGCTCCATCCTCATCTTACTTAATGTTTTGTGGATTTGAAGCCGATGTTGGACTAAAGCTTCTAAACCCAAAATCTGATAAAAACATATTTGTATAATACTCTAAATGTGGCTTAGATTATTATATGCAAACCCGCCAAGAATAAGTCCTCTTATTCTTGTGAAAGTTAAGTTAGTATAAAGCAAGCTTCTAATGACAAAGAAAGTGGGAGGTACATGGAACTTGAAGCAGCTCAAGAACCATAACCTAATGTAGTAATAGTTGGCACTAATTTTAACAAGGATTGTTAAAATTGAATAATAGCTATTCACAAACACAAATTGTTCGCATTAATGGTAGAAATCATCTATGAAATGAGAAATGTGGAATCTCTCATTGATGAGCTTTTATTGATGGTTTCTGGAAAATCCATCAAATACCAAGATGTTATGTCAGATCTCGAATCTGATAAATGACTTAGATTCATGAACATGAGATGTAATCCATGTATGATAATCAAGAATGGGCTTGATTAAAATTTGTCCCTATAGCAAGTCTAGAAGGAGTAAATAATTATTCTAGAAAGAATAAGTTACATGGATAACCATACACATTTAAAGCAAGACTTGTAGTAAAAGGATTTTCTCATACTCATGTCGTTGACTATGGTCCTCATCATACTCATGACATTGATTGTGATCAAACCTTTTTCACAGGAAGCTATGATTAGATCAACAATGATATTATTTGCTCTAAATTCATATTCTTAATATGATATATAGTAAATAGATTTCAAGAAAGACCACTTTTTCTTAATAGACATCTACTAGAAGATATCTATATAG
This sequence comes from Lactuca virosa, assembly GCF_052849685.1. Taxonomy (NCBI): domain Eukaryota; kingdom Viridiplantae; phylum Streptophyta; class Magnoliopsida; order Asterales; family Asteraceae; genus Lactuca; species Lactuca virosa. The sequence goes on from NC_136426.1 coordinate 40,514,942, forward strand.
ACTAGCGTGGAGGTTTTCTTAATCCACGTTATCCTAACTAAATGTGTAGAGCTTAAGATCCACTTGTGGATATAAAGCAAACATCTCAATGTTACAATCATCATTTTATGTAAAACCACAAGGTATGTTTTTATATCAAAATGAATAGAGCATATGTGTTTACTAAGAACTAGTGGGAGCATATTGAAATTCCTAATCTTGTATGAATGAGACATACTTAATCATTTGAAATCACATTCTGACTAAGCCAGGTCGTTTTCACCTTGACTCGGAAAGTGTTTTTAAAATGAAAGACTTAGGAAGGAAATGATACATTCTTGGAATGTAAAATCTATAAGGGATAGATAAAATGAATGTTATAAGTTTTATGTCCTTATACATATATTGGCAATATCTTTAAAGGGATCAAGACACAAGATTCTTTTGGAGAATTCTTGGCATTGTCATATGGCATCATTTTGAGCTGGTCTCAAAAGTACATAGCTCATAGGCTTGAACTAAATGAAATGATTTATAATCTATTTTCTTGGCAAATGAATTCATCATTTACGCCATATTATACATAGTACATGGTATTTGATCATGTTGTAAGCATGCCATATGATACTAATTGAATACGTGGTTAAGTTACTGGATGACTAAGAGAGCATTCTAAGAGTACTTTAGAAGAACTAAGAGAATGTCTATGAGACAATCAGTTTAGAAAGGATCTTTATGAAAGAGCTACACAAGATGTGAATTTCTAAACATATATAAATAATTATGAATTATAATTGGATTTTGACTTCATTATGGAATGAAGGGTAAGTTTTGTTGGAATGAGGTCCAAGCAAAACATAATGACATAATCTACTACAAAATAATAATACACTACTTTAGAAGTTGAATTCAAATATGATTGGATGAATGGAATCATTGAAAAACTATGTTGATTTCTGTCATTCAAGGATCACATAGAAATCTTTGTGACTTCGAGAGTATACTTAATCAAGCTAAGAGACTCTATGTCACGAAAGAACACCAATCATATTCTCCAAAATATTTAACTATACTTAGAGTAAAGTTAAGTATGGAGATGATAGTATTCACATAATTCACACAAATTAAATTTTGTTTGATCCATTGATAAAGTCATTCTTTTGAGCTAAGTATGAATGGTCACACTTCAACTATATGACTTTATTATTCTAGAAATGGGATTTTGATTTGGATTTAGTTTTTGGATATTGGAACATTATAACAACAACTATTAGATAATGTTATGATATATTTGGATATAGTCATCACATTAATACTTGTTTTGTTCTATATTAACATGTTTAATCCATGAATAATGTTATTATTCTAAAAGTTCATAGTCGATTATAATTGTGGGAGCAATTATGAAGTAAGAATAATATGAATTGTATTGGTTGACTCTCACTAGATGAAAGTAGGCAAGTGGTTGTAACCAAGTTTCATAGGTACTTGTCAGAGAACTAGTATTGAACTGACCTGCATCAAGATCATCTCATGGATCGCTATCATGAATGATACTTGATTAAAAGGTACTATCTTTGTGTCCTTAACACCTTAGATACATAGTGGGACTTAAGTGTAAGGAGTACTATGCTTTGATAATGGTCAAATGTTGTTCCTTAACCAGGTAGTTATAAAATCCATTTTCAAGTATGGTGTGAACTATGCAAGAGGCTTATGTAGTCAAGATGGGATTTGTTCCTCTTATGTATTGAGAGTTAGACATCTAAGGCGCCTTACCAAAATTTGAATAACTAATGAGATTGATCGTGATCCGCATCTCATGTTCAACATGATGTCTGTAACAAAGGGATAACTGATAAACTTACCTTATACACCAATTGTAGCTTTGAACTTTTTGGGAATTGGGCGTTGATAGAATGACACAAAAAGTCGTATGGTCTTGGGGGCAGTGAAATGTTGCTAGACGTTCACCACTGTCTATATCAGTCTAATATGAGTCTTGCACAAGTGGGAGATTGAAAGGTCCAGTATGCTCAAGAGTCATATTAAAGTGATATTGCTAAATAACATATGATACTAATGGGTCACACTAACAACAACTTGATACAATTGATTATTTATTAGAAATTGATTTTAATAAATATTTAATAAAACTCTTATAATTAAATTGGAAATTATTTATGGAAATAATAATTTTCATTAGCAAGTAACATTATATTATTTCATATGGTATAAATTAATAAGTCATGCACAACTTTTTGGACTAGTTGAAAACCTTTTGTCTTTTACTCTAAAGACAAGTTTATATTTTATAAACATTGAGTTTATAAAATTCAAACTAACTTTCCTCTTTTTTATAAAATTTTCAAAATTTGCATAAAAAGAAGATAAAGGTATGGCTTTCTCAAAAGTATACATGTCTTTAGAAGCATGGGGGACAATCTTATGACATGGGGACAAACTTGTCTAAAGTGGAAGTAACTAATGGTTAATAACTTCACTTTATACATATAAATAAGAGGCTTGCATTCTTGAATGGCTTGCTCATTAATCTTCCCTTCTAATGGCCGAGAGCTCTCTATGAGACTCTCCGCCTCTTCTTTCCTTTGAGTTCTTGAAGATTACTTGCATATCTTTTGCTCACTTGAAGTTTATATTGATTATGAACTTCAAGCTTAAGAGTTTAAGAGTTTTGGACTAGCATCTACATCAAGTTGAGTCATTGTTGGTGTCTCAAAGGTTCCACATTCTTCATTAACTTCCAAGCCTCCCAAAAGGACCCAAAGAACTACAAAGGTTGTTATTTCTTCACCTCTTCTTTGGTTGGTATCTTAATCTTTCTATAATGTAACACCCTGAATCTCAGGTATAAACTTTAAAGCCTTATATTCATTTTGAAAGGTCTACTTGACGAGTTGGATGCCCTGACTCGTCGAGTAGGAACGAACTTGGCCGCGTGTCTTAAGTGACCAACTCGATGAGTTGGAGGACACAACTCGACGAGTTGGAGCTGGAGGATGAAACCCTAATTTCCAGCGTTTTACACCCTATTTAAAAGGGTCATTAGCCTCCCTTACCCCCCCTTACAACCCCCCTTGAGCTCAGTTACCCTAAATCGTATTTATTCTCCATATTTGTGTGTTATTAAGCTTGGAAGGTGGATTTTGGTGAGAAGAGCTTGAAGTCCAAAGAGCTTGGAATAAGGAGAAGTTGTGGATCCGAATTCTACTCCATCTTAGCATCATTTTGAAGGTAACAAGTCGTTACCTTGGCTTATCTCTAGCTAGATCTCTTCATATTTGGGTTTAGGGCCATCTTTGGCACATTTGGGAGTCATTTCGGGTATTGGGACAAGATATGAAGTTGCAACTTCAGATCTGGACTCCCCTTGGTCCCTTTAGCCATAAAGTTATGAGATTTAGCAAGCTTGGGTCCTTTCCTTTTGAGTTAACCTTTCTTTTAGTCTAGTTTTGGCATTTAGGACCATGCATGCACGTAAAGTTTTCAACTTTACGTGGAAAACATGCCCTAGGAGGTTGGATCTGCAATATGGAGCTTTGGGGTAGCTTAAAGACGTTTGTATAAGAAATGGACTACATGAACTCGACGAGTCGCATAGACGACTCGACGAGTTCGATGAAGATTTACCATGGATGTGTTCTGCATGGACTCGGCGAGTCAGTAAGGGGACTCGACGAGTCAGTAAGGGTTTTCCCCGACTTCTGGATAAGTATGGACTCGACGGGTTGGTTGGAAACTCGGCGAGTCAGTGAAGGTTTTATGACTTTCTGAGTTCTTGAAGAACTCGACGAGTTGCTAGCTGCACTCGACGAGTCGGGTCAACATGGATCGTTAACTTTGACCTTTGACTTTGACTTTGACCAAGGGTTGACCAGTTGGACTTTTGAGGGTATTTTGGTAAATTAGGATTCTGATGGACTTGGTCCTATGGTGGTTATAGGTGGTGGGGTTCATGACAGTGATGTGGGAGTTGACCTTATAGCTACAGTTCGACACTTGTGAGGTGAGTTCTCCTCACTATATCAACAGGGTCTAAGGCACCAATGTCGGCCCTTATCGGATTTGTATACGGGTTTATTGTATGATATGCTTATTGATTTACATCCTGGTACTTAGGATGGTGATATGCTTAGTGACCTGGTAGGTCGGTATCCTGGTTTATAGGATGTTTGCGATGTTAGATATTTTTAGATCGGTATCCTGGTTATAGGATGGTTGATATGTTATTGATCGGTTAGATCGGTATCCTGGTTATAGGAAGGTTTCCATGTTAGTGATCTTTTAGATCTGTATGGCTATCTGTACTTGCATGTTAGCGTATGTTATTATGTTAACATGTTTGTTGGTTTGGGGGATTGGGTTGAGGCAGGTCCTGGTTTGTGTTGTAGGCTAAGATACCCAGGGCGGACCGGATAGACTGTAGACCCCGGAGGGCATATAGTCAGGCCGAAGGCCTGACGAGCGGTCCGGATATGCTGAAGGCCCTGAGAGGCGGTCCCAACGTGCCGAAGGCTCGGAGAGCGATCCAGATAGACTGATGGCCTGTGAGGTGATCCAGTCAGACTGATGGCTCATTATACATGTTGTGTTTGTTTATATGTTATGATTATGATTATATGGCGTTGGTATTTTGGGGCAACTCACTAAGACTTTGAGCTTACATTTATCGATTATTGTTTCAGGTACTTCTGATGATCGCGGGAAGGCGAAGGCGTGATCGTACAACTCCTCATATTTCATGATTTTATGATTTGATTCTGGGATACTCTGACATTATAATATTTTGAAAACACGTTTTGTAATAATCATTGGTTTTGAAATGTTTTACAAAGTTTAAATTTGGCATGATTTTTATGGATGTTACAAGTTGGTATCAGAGCCTTGGTTTGAGTGAATTGGAGGAAACACTCGCGTGTATCCAGTCTCAAACTGAGGACAAGATTTTAAAACGATTTTCTTAAAATGTTTTCAAAATAATAAAGGAGGATGCAAGTGTACGCTCAGCCGGAGCTCGCGGATAGACCCCAAAATACCTTACGGATTATTTGATTTATGTAATATGCTAGAACAGCATGCTAGTACTAGGCTAGGGATCTCCAGGAATTGCATGATAGAATTGCCTGATTATATGATGCCTAATAGCCTAGGGTTTTTCCGTATATGAAATTGACATCATTACTATAGTTGCTTAGTGTATGCATCACGACCGTACATAATTAAGATCTTATAGCCTGAGAATGTTTGGTTTGGCCTTATTTCATGTTCTTGTTTAATGAAGGGCTTAGGGTTGGATCAGGTATTCGAAAGTCTATAGGGTCCATTGTTATGTATGGTTAGCATACACGAGTGTTGCAGGGTTGGTGGAAGTTTCATGGATGGGTTGTTTGGGATGAGTCTACCAGTTATGAGATATATAGCCTTCCTCTAGGAGTGAGGATTGAGTGCATGCCATGCTTACGTATAGTTTTAGGGCGTTGTGATGATACTTGAGACAACTATGGGTAGGTGTGGAAGGTAGTATGAGCCCGTACTACTGAAAGCACATGACCCATATGCTTAGCAAGGAAGTCACACCCCTAGGGTTTTGTTGGGAGTTGGTTCCCGGGTTGTTATGTGGATTATCTGATATCTTTCTAGTATATTTTCAGCATGCTGGTTACTCAACGATTTGTGACTGGATCTGGGTCAGGATCAGGAGGGGGCGGACAGGAGGCGCCGACAGCGCCCGAGACTATCTGCCATATGGGGCCAGATGAGATGGACGCCAGGATCCGGGAGATCCTGCACGATGAGGTTGCTGCTATGTTCCGGGCTCAGTTACCATAGATGTTTGGGTCTATCAAGACTGCCATGGTGGAGTATTTCGATGATCACTATGCAGCCCTCACTGAGGCGGATGTCGCAGCAGCCACAGTGGCTGTAACGGCGGCAGGGTTGGGAGCCATCTGGGCTTTTCAGTATCGGGACTTCGACAACACGAAGCCCCCTACTTTTGATGGGACTCAGGACCCCATCAAATCCATGAGGTGGCTATCTGACGTGGAGGGGTGTTTCTTCACGTGTTCATGTCCTACTGACCAGAAGGTCTGGTGTGCCCTGAACCTGCTGAGGACTGGGGCAAAGGACTGGTGGAGGTTGATGACTGGATCGTACTCGGATGATTAGAGAGTTGCGGTTACTTGGGAGCAGTTCATGGATATGTTCCGCGCTCGCTACATTCGACGAGTGGAGCGGGAACAGTTAGCTCAGGAGTTTTTGGATTTGAGACGGGATGGTGAGACGGTGTCGGAGATCACCCGCATGTTCACGGAGAGGGAGATGTTATGCCCGGAGTTTGCTTCTACGCAGGCTTAGATGACACGTTATTTGAGCATGCTCAAGACTGACATCCGTCAGTTTGTTGCTACCCAGCGATGTGATACTTTCCTGGAGTTACAGGAGGCCACTAGGTGGCGTGAGTTGGAGATTGAGCTGCAGTTGACGGAGCAGCAGCAGGCCCCGACACAGTCACAGTCGACGCTGAAGCGGTCTAAGACCGCTAATTCTAGGGCAGGGGGACATCAGGGCCGCACTTGTGGAAAGTGCGGGAAGGGTCACTCGGGGGTTTGTAGATCGGGTAGCGGGTGCCGCAAATGTGGAAAGGAGGGGCATTTTGCGAGGGATTGTCGCTAGACAGCCCCGGTTCAGGATATGAGGATCTGCTACCACTGTGATCAGGTTGGTCACGTGAAGACCAAATGTCCACAGCTCGCGGCCAGGCCGACGCAGGCTCCTGCGCCGGCTACACTGAGGATTACTGACGGGAGTCAGGGTCGAGCAACGCCCCCGAAGGCTCAGGGACGCGCCTTCCAGCTTACAGCAGAGGAGGCCAGGGCAGCACCACACGCGGTTTTTGGTATGTTTCTATCCCTTATCTTACTAAATATATATGTTTTATGCTTATATGTTGTACCTGTGATTAGGTACGTTTTTAGTGAACTCCTTACCTGCTTTGATATTATTCGACTCGGGGGTGAGTCGGTCGTTTGTTTCTCAGTCTTTCAGTGTAGAGTTCGGGTTTCCAGTAGGAGAACTAGAGTGTCCGTTGTGAGTCTCTATCGCCAACGAACACGAGATTTCCACTTCTTCGGTCTATCGGGGTTGCGTATTGGAGATCTTCGGGGTATCTTTCCCGATAGACCTGATTCCGATTCCCATGGGGGAGGTATGTGTGATTGTGGGTATGGACTGGCTTAGTCGTTTCGGTGCCATGATTGACTGCGAGGGTCAGCGGGTAGTAGTTCGAACCCCAAGTGGGGGAGAACTGATTGTTTACGGCGAGGGCACCAGATTGGGATCAGGGTTTTGTTCGGCTGTTAGGGCTCGACAGTATATTCAGCATGGGTGAGCGGGTTATCTAACATATGTAGTGGATATGCGGGTCAGGGATCAGGTTTCAGTATCATAGGTTCCAGTTGTCAGAGAGTTTGCTAACGTGTTTCCGGAGGAGTTACTCGGAGTTCCTCCAGAGAGGCAGGTCGAGTTCAGGATCGACCTTGTGCCAGGTGTGGCCCCTATCGCCAAGGCGTCGTACCTGTTGGCACCACCAGAGATGCAGAAGTTGTCATCACAGCTGCAGGAACTGTTGGGCAAGCAGCTTATTCTTCCGGGCAGTTCTCCATGGGGAGCGCCGATTCTCTTCGTCAGGAAGAAGGATGGTTCACACCGGATGTGCATTGATTACCAGGAGTTGAACAAGTTGACGGTGAAAAACCGTTATCCACTCCCGAGGATAGATGATCTTTTCGATCAGTTGCAGGGAGCATCTTGGTTCTCCCAGATAGACCTGACGTCCGGGTACCATCAGGTCAGGGTTATGGAGGAGGACGTGAAGAAGACCGCGTTCCAGACTCGTTATGGACACTACGAGTTCGTGGTGATGCCACTTGGGCTCACCAACGCGCCTTCAGTATTTATGGACCTGATGAATCGGGTCTGCAGACCGATGCTTGACCGCTCGGTCATAGTGTTCATAGATGATATCTTGGTGTACTCCAAGACCCGGTAGCAGGATGAGGAGCATCTACGGGAGCTATTGGGAGTTCTGAAGCGAGAACGGCTTTATGCCAAGTTCTAGAAGTGCGAGTTTTGGTTACGAGAGGTCCAATTCCTGGGACACCTCGTTAACCAGGAGGGGATTTTGGTCGATCCGACCAAAATCGAGGCGGTTATGCAGTGGGAGGTTCTGAAATCTCCCTCGGATATCAGGAGCTTGTTGGGATTGGCAGGGTACTACTGGAGATTCATACAGGATTTCTCCAAGATTACAGTACCCCTCACTCGTTTGACGAGGAAAGGGATGGATTTCCGGTGGGGCCCCGAGCAGCAGAGGGCATTTGAGACCCTCCGATAGCGACTATGCGAGGCTCCAGTCTTGACTCTCCCAGAGGGAGTTGAGGATTTTGTAGTTTTCTGTGATGCATCCATCACGGGACTGGGAGCGGTCCTCATCCAAAGAGGATGGGTGATAGCTTATGCGTCGCGGCAGTTGAAGCTGCATGAGACGAGATCCCCTACTCATGATCTGGAGTTGGGAGCGGTGGTATTCGCTCTCAAGATTTGGAGACATTACCTCTATGGGGTCCGCAGTACCATCTACACGGACCACAAGTGTTGAGGCACATCATGGATCAGCCGAATCTGAACATGAGACATCACAGGTGGCTTGACGTGGTCAAGGATTATGACTGCGAGATCCTTTACCATCCTGGTAAAGCGAATGTGGTTGCGGACGCTCTGAGCCGCAAGTTAGCTGGATCTTCTACTCCAGTGACGTGCATGAGGATTTTAGTGGATTCTCCACTTGTGGGCTTGATCAGGGAAGCCCAGGCAGAGGGTATGCGTCAGGAGAACTGGAAGCTTGAGAGGATTAGGGGTGAGAACACCCAGTTTGTACAGGATAGCCGGGGATTATTGACCCGTTGAGGTCGGGTCTGGGTTCCGATATATGGTGGGGTCAGACAGACTATATTGGAGGAGGCTCATACGTCTCGCTTCTGTATTCACCCGGGGGCCACCAAGATGTACTGGGACTTACAATTGAGTTACTGGTGGTCGTGCATGAAGCGAGAGATCGCTTGGTATGTTGAGAGGTGCTTGACCTGCAGGATGGTCAAGGCCGAGCACCAGAGGCCGCACGGCAAGCTGCAGCCTCTAGAGATTCCCATGTGGAAATGGGAGCAGATCACAATGGACTTCATCACCAAGCTGCCGAGAACGGCAAAGGGATTCGACGTTATTTGGGTCTTCGTGGATCGATTGACCAAGAGTGCTCATTTTCTGCCCATCCGGGAGAGCTCATCGGCCAAGAATCTGGCCGATGTGTATATAGGCGAGATTGTCGCTCGCCATGGGGTTCCAGTCTCGATCGTTTCAGACCGTGATGTTCGGTTCACCTCCCGTTTATGGCAGAACTTCCACGAGGAGATGGGCACGCGGTTGCACTTCAGTACAGCCTATCATCCACAGAAGGATGGCCAGAGTGAGCGGACCGTACTGACTCTCGAGGATATGTTGAGAGCCTGCGTTATTGACTTTGGTGGGAGTTGGGACTTCTACCTACCCCTTACAGAGTTCTCCAATAACAACAGCCTTCACTCCAGCATTGGTGCTCCACCTTATGAGCTGTTTTATAGACGGAGATGTCGCACCCCAGTCTGTTGGGGCGAGGTCGGTCACAGGGTGATGGGTCGGACCGAGGTAGTTCTACAGACTACCGAGAGGATTCAACAGATTAGACAACGGTTGCAGACCGCACAGAGTCGGCAGAAGAGTTACGCTGACAGACGTCGATCTGAGTTGGAGTTTCAGGTCGGTGACATGGTACTCCTGAAGGTCTCGCCCTGGAAGGGTGTGATCCGCTTCAGTAAGAGGGGGAAATTGGGTCCCCAATACATCGGGATGTTCAGAATCATTGCAAGGGTTGGCAAGGTGGCGTATAGACTAGAGCTACCAGAGGAGCTTAGTCAGATCCGCAGCACGTTCCATCTGTCACAGTTGCGAAAGTGTGTATTAGATGAGGAGGCAGTGGTGTCGTTGGTGTTGGATTAGGTGTCTAAGCCTATAACTATAATTGGTATGTACTTGACCCAATGATAGCATGGTCCATTTGGGTTGTAACACTCTGGAATAATTTGATAGGATGGATACTTGAGAAAAAGGTTATTGTGGTTTATTAATATATTATAAGTATAATATATTAATTGAGGAATCAAATTATTTAATTAGTATTGATCAAGAATTAATTTGGTATTAATTTAGTGATCAAAAGAAACTAATTGAAGTTAAAGAGACTGATTAGGTAAATCAGTAATTCTTCTAGTTGGACTCATGACTCATATTGACTAGGGTTGGACTAAACTTACATGGAAGTTGATGAAAGGTTTAGCCCAAAAGGCTTATGTAATATGAAGAGTCATTAGGGTTTGCATGGTTGTAACCCTAAGCTATAAAAGAAGACCCTAACACCTAAAATCGGTTACACTCATGCACACTAGTTGTTGCTAGCCGATTTTGAGCTCCCAAGCCTCTCTCTCAAGTCCATTGGTGGGATGTCAAGTCCACCAAGCAAATTACACCCTTTGTTTGCAAATAAAACGTAATATAATGGTAAAAAGGGGTATCGATCCTCGGGGAAATGATTGTATTCAATCACCAATGCAATCTAAAAGAACTATTGTAAATAAACTAACTAACTACAATTAAACTAAAAAAAAGGGGGGGGGGTGTTATGATTGCTTGAAAACTAAAAGACTTGAATAACTAAAAACTTGCAACTAAGCAAGATAGTGAGATGCTCAAATGTTGGGAACAATTGGTTAACCAAGGCAATTCAACACAATGAACATTTGTGTGCTTATCATTAGGATCCAACATGAAGCTTATCATTCATCCCAAATTGGTTATAGCAATCATGAAGCATGATATGCCAAGATTCCTCTTAGGTAGTATGGAGGTTGGGGAAGCCCACAACACACCTTCTTAATCAAGATCAAGGGTTTAATTGAAGCAATTGAACCCAAGAAGTTAATTAGCCTTAAGAGATAAGGAATCCCCAATTCCTAGAGGATGTCAATGCTTACACATCCATAAAGGAGCTATGATACATAAACTAGAGATGATTTTTACCATCATAAAGCCCTTGTTCTAAGTTAATTCAATGATTCAATGCAAAACCAAAGAAATAAACTAACAATAGCTCATTCAAGTGCCAAGCTCATGATCAAAACATTAAACAAGCATAAGAAATATGATCTAGAACCATAAACATAAGATAATTGATAATCTAGCATGAATCCTTCAAAAACCCACAAACATTTAAAGGTTTTAACCAAAGTTAACCAATATAAAGAGTTTAGCCACTCATGGCAATAGAACAACAATCACAAAAGTCTAATTGCATAAAGAAACTACCTAAGACTTGGAAAGATGAAAGGAAATGGGTTTCTAGCTCCAAAATCGCCTCTTGAAGGTCTCCAATGGTGAAAAATCGAGATTATGGCTGCTAGGTCTGATCCCCCAAGGTAATGGCAAGCCAAATGACCAAAATGCGCAAACTGGGCAGTTGCACGGGTACTCGCGCGACGAAAATTCCACCCGCGCAAATGTTGCTGTAATGCTATTGGTCCTTCATTCCACCACTCCACCCTTCCACTACCAAAGATTCCTTTGGTCCCCTCCATATCCATGTGATTCAAATCAACCAATCATCTTTTAGCTTCAAATGTGGATGCTCCAAACCCAAAATTAATTATCCATGATCCATCTTCACAAGCCCACTTCATCCAAGCCTCGAGATCCCACAAGTCCGTCTTCACTCTAATCCACAATCGCGATAAGCTCCAAAACCGTACAAAATTCCTCATGCAACATAAAAAACACCTGGTACGATCCATACTAAAGAAAAATAAATAAAATACAATGCAATAATGATAAAAAGATCTAAAAATCTAAAATAAACTAATAAAAATAAGGAAATAAAATAAGCTATCATCCATTCTCTTGTTCTTGGTTTGTTATAAGACATTTGATACATCACACATGAGGTGCTAGGCTCCTAAAGGTCAAAGACAAGCAAGCTACTACACAAGGTACTCTTCTAACTTGTTTTTATGATTTAAATGTTACCTTGCATGCTAGTTTAGGCTTTATGCTTTGGAAAAACAATGTTGTATGTATAATTAGAGAAAACTTAGATCCAAAGCATTAGGGTTGTATGTGCACCATAGGAATATTAGAGTACATAAAACCTATCAGTTGGATGACATACAGGTTGACGAGCGCCTGAATTACGTAGAGAGGCCAGTGACCATTCTGGAGAGGAAAGTGAAGGTTCTACGGAACAAGTAAGTACCTTTGGTAAAGGTACAATGGGAGCACCGGAGGGGATCTGAGTGGAATTGGGAGCCGGAGGTTGAGATGCAGGAGCATTACCAGGAGTTATTCACCACAGCGGACTTCAAGGACGAAGTCTAGTTCAAGTGGGGGAGAATTGTAACACCCCGACTCTCAGTTATAAAATTTACAGCCTTATATTCATTTTGAAATGTCTACTATACGAGTTGGATGTCCTGACTCGTCGAGTAAGAACGAACATGGCCGCGTGTCTCAAGTGACCAACTCGATAAGTTGGAGGACACAACTCGACGAGTTGAAGTTGTAGGATGAAACCCTAATTTACAGGGTTTTGCACCCTATTTAAAGGGTCATTCGCCTCCCTTAGCCTCCCTTACAGCCCCCCTTGAGCTCAGAAACCCTAAATCGTATTTACTCTCCATATTTGTGTGTTATTAAGCTTGGAAGGTGGATTTTGGTGAGAAGAGCTTGAAGTCCAAGGAGCTTGGAACAAGGAGAAGTTGTGGATCTGAATTCTACTCCATCTTAGCATCATTTTGAAGCTAACAAGTCGTTACCTTGGCTTATCTCTAGCTAGATCTCTTCATATTTGGGTTTAGGGCTATCTTTGGCACATTTGGGAGTCATTTCGGGTATTGGGGCAAGATCTGAAGTTGCAACTTCAGATCTGGACTCCCCTTGGTCCCTTTAGCCATAAAGTTATGAGATTTGGCAAGCTTGGGTCCTTTCCTTTGAGTTAACCTTTCCTTTAGTCTAGTGTTGTCATTTAGGGCAATGCATGCACGTAAAATTTGCAACTTTACGTGGAAAACATGCCCTAGGAGGTAAGATCTGCATTATGGAGCTTTAGGGTGGCTTAAAGACGTTTGTATAAGAAATGGAATACATGAACTCGACGAGTCGCATAGACGACTCGACGAGTCCGATGAATATTTACTGTGGCTGTGTTCTGCAAGGATTCGGCGAGTCAGTAAGGGGACTCGACAAGTCAGTAAGGGTTTTCCCCGACTTCTGGATACGCATGGACTCGACGAGTTTGTTGGAAATTCGGCGAGTCAGTGAGGGTTTTATGACTTTCTGAGTTCTTAAAGAACTCGATGATTGCTAGCTGCACTCGACGAGTCTGGTCAACATGTACCGTTGACTTTGACCTTTGACTTTGACTTTGACCAATGGTTGACTAGTTGGACTTTTAAGGGTATTTTGGTAAATTGGGATTCTGATGGACTTGGTCATATGGTGGTTATAGGTGGTGGGGTTTGTGACAATGATTCGGGAGTTGACCTTATAGCTATAGTTCGACACTTGTGAGGTGAGTTCTCCTCACTATATCAACAGGTTCTAAGGCACCAATGTCGGCCCTTATCGAATTTTATCTGGGTTTATTGTATGATATGCTTATTGATTTACATCCTGGTAGTTAGGATGGTGATATGCTTAGTGACCTGGTAGGTCGGTATCCTGGTTTATAGGATGTTTTCTATGTTAGAGATCTGTTAGATTGGTATCCTGGTTATAGGATGGTTGATATGTTATTGATCGGTTAGATCGGTATCCTGGTTATAGGATGGTTGCCATGTTAGTGATCTGTTAGATCTGTATGACTATTTATACTTGCATGCTAGCGTATGTTATTATGTGCATATGTTTGTTGGCTTGGGGGATTGGGTTGAGGCAGGTCCTGCTTTGTGTTGTAGGCCAAGATACCCAGGGCGGACCGGATAGACTGCAGACCCGGGAAGGCATATAGTCAGGCCGAAGGCCCGACGAACGGTCCGGATAGGCTGAAGGCCCTGAGAGGCGGTCCAGACGTGCCGAAGGCTCGGAGAGCGGTCCAGATAGACTGATGGCCTGTGAGGTGATCTAGTCAGACTAATGGCTCATTATACATGTTGTGTTTGTTTATATGTTATGATTATGATTGTGTGGCGTTGGTATTTTGGGGGTAACTCACTAAGCCTTCGAGCTTACATTTATCGATTATTGTTTCAGGTACTTTTGATGATCGCGGGAAGGCGAAGGCGTGATCGTACAACTCCTCATATTTCATGATTTTATGATTTGATTCTGGGATACTCTGACATTATAATATTTTGAAAACACGTTTTGTAATAATCATATGTTTTGAAATGTTTTAAAAAGTTTTAAATTTGGCATGATTTTTATGGATGTTACATATAACTTGCAAGAAGATCCTTGGTGGGTATAAAATGTTTATGTTATTTCAAAAATTAAAGTCTTCCGTTGCCTTATTTTTTTTTCTTGTTTATGAAATTATTTTTGAACTAAAACCCAACAAGATCATCTAAATATTGTGTCCAGTTTTCCCTCCTATGCGTTGCGTAGGAGACTACCCTACCCCCGTGTAGGACCAAGCTTCCCAATACTTAAACTTAAAAAAAATAAAGAAAAGAAATATATACTTGCAATGACCGGGTGTTACATTTATAGATTTTAGTGCTTATGGTCCTTGCAAATAACTACCAACTTTAGGTGCTAAAATGATAACAAAGAAGTTATCGCAACCATTTAATTTGTAGGTTACAGTTCTTATAGTACTTACACTAACTACTTGCCACCACCAATTCAATAAACACACATAATTTTAGACTTCATTAACTCCCTAAAGAAAATAATAAGCCTAGACCATATTGAAATATAAGTACAAATAGAGTTCCAATAAATATATGGAATAAGAAGCTGAAATCTTATAAAGCAAATTTTTTTAGAGTTGGCATTTGTGTTTGTTTATATGTTATGATTATGATCGTGTGGCGTTGGTATTTTGGGGGTAACTCACTAAGCCTTCGAGCTTACATTTATCGATTATTGTTTCAGGTACTTCTGATGATCGCGGGAAGGCGAAGGCGTGATCGTACAACTCCTCATATTTCATGATTTTATGATTTGATTCTGGGATACTCTGACATTATAATATTTTGAAAACACGTTTTGTAATAATCATATGTTTTGAAATGTTTTAAAAAGTTTTAAATTTGGCATGATTTTTATGGATGTTACATATAACTTGCAAGAAGATCCTTGGTGGGTATAAAATGTTTATGTTATTTCAAAAATTAAAGTCTTCCGTTGCCTTATTTTTTTTTTCTTGTTTATGAAATTATTTTTGAACTAAAACCCAACAAGATCATCTAAATATTGTGTCCAGTTTTCCCTCCTATGCGTTGCGTAGGAGACTACCCTACCCCCGTGTAGGACCAAGCTTCCCAATACTTAAACTTAAAAAAAATAAAGAAAAGAAATATATACTTGCAATGACCGGGTGTTACATTTATAGATTTTAGTGCTTATGGTCCTTGCAAATAACTACCAACTTTAGGTGCTAAAATGATAACAAAGAAGTTATCGCAACCATTTAATTTGTAGGTTACAGTTCTTATAGTACTTACACTAACTACTTGCCACCACCAATTCAATAAACACACATAATTTTATACTTCATTAACTCCCTAAAGAAAATAATAAGCCTAGACCATATTGAAATATAAGTACAAATAGAGTTCCAATAAATATATGGAATAAGAAGCTGAAATCTTATAAAGCAAATTTTTTTAGAGTTGGCATTTGTGTTTGTTTATATGTTATGATTATGATCGTGTGGCGTTGGTATTTTGGGGGTAACTCACTAAGCCTTCGAGTTTACATTTATCGATTATTGTTTCAGGTACTTCTGATGATCGCGGGAAGGCGAAGGCGTGATCGTACAACTCCTCATATTTCATGATTATATGATTTGATTCTGGGATACTCTGACATTATAATATTTTGAAAACACGTTTTGTAATAATCATATGTTTTGAAATGTTTTAAAAAGTTTTAAATTTGGCATGATTTTTATGGATGTTACATATAACTTGCAAGAAGATCCTTGGTGGGTATAAAATGTTTATGTTATTTCAAAAATTAAAGTCTTCCGTTGCCTTATTTTTTTTTTCTTGTTTATGAAATTATTTTTGAACTAAAACCCAACAAGATCATCTAAATATTGTGTCCAGTTTTCCCTCCTACGCGTTGCGTAGGAGACTACCCTACCCCCGTGTAGGACCAAGCTTCCCAATACTTAAACTTAAAAAAAATAAAGAAAAGAAATATATACTTGCAATGACCGGGTGTTACATTTATAGATTTTAGTGCTTATGGTCCTTGCAAATAACTACCAACTTTAGGTGCTAAAATGATAACAAAGAAGTTATCGCAACCATTTAATTTGTAGGTTACAGTTCTTATAGTACTTACACTAACTACTTGCCACCACCAATTCAATAAACACACATAATTTTAGACTTCATTAACTCCCTAAAGAAAATAATAAGCCTAGACCATATTGAAATATAAGTACAAATAGAGTTCCAATAAATATATGGAATAAGAAGCTGAAATCTTATAAAGCAAATTTTTTTAGAGTTGGCATCAAGTACCTGATGGGGGTAGAGGTGATCATGAAGAGATGGTCGACGAGAATCAATGATGCAGCGGCGACAACAACATGCAGAGATGATTGGAGACGATGATCTGGAGCTAGGGTCAACAACAGTGGCGTGGATCGAGGGTGCGGTAGCAACGAACATGGTATGCGACTTAGTGAGGGTTTGCAACAGTGTTTTGTTAGGCGTGAGAATTGGTGTTGTAAAAACAAAACTGATTAACCTTAGCCCAAAGATGGATCATCTGACAGATGGAATGGGAGAATAGGAGGGAACTGAAAAAATTAAAGACAATTTGAGGAGAAACGAAGAGGGAAATAAACGTTTTAGCATTTTGTAATTACATTTTTTAATTTTTTATATCAATTATTTTATATAATCATTTTAATAACATAAAATAAGCAATAAATTATTTAACATTTTGATATGTCTATTTAATATTTTCTAATTTATCATAACATTATTTTGTATAATTTTTATTTTTTTTAATTTATATTTTGATGTTTTAATTTATAATAATTTAATTATTTATAACTATATTAATTTTAATAAAATATTTGCACCAACTGTATTTAACATTATAATTAATTTCAAATTTTATAAGCCTAGCGGTATCCGATGTTGTCCTCCCTCATTGAGATTAAGGGTTCAAGTCCCGCCGTGGACATATGTGAAATTAAGAAGTAGTTTAGGTAGAAATAAATTAGATTTACCGTTTCAATATATATATATATATATATATATATATATATATATATATATATATATATATATATATATATATATATTATAATTAAATTTATTTAATTAAGTATTTAAATTATTATAATATTACAATTGTTGCATTGAAAATAAGTGTTGCACTTTACATTGTGATTACAACATTTTCAAAAAAGTGTTGTCGTTATAACTTAAAACATGCAACACCTTTAAAATGTTCGCACGTTTCAATAAAATATGCAACACTTATGAAAATAGTATCGCGCTAGTTAGGTATGTTAAAGAAACACTTATTTTATAAATGTTGCTTTAGAAGCAAAAGGCGATTCTTTTTACAGGTGTAGCTTTCAAAGTGATACATTAACCTCATTTTGTAGTAGTCTAGTGTACGCATTGTTATATTAATTTATCTTTTTCAAATGAAATAAAGCTTAAAAATAATAAAATTAAGAGAGGGAGAGAAAGAGAGAGACTCTCCATTCATCTCGTAAAACTTACCCGTCTCTCGCAAACGATTTGATTTTCACTTTTTTTTTTCAACTTTACTCGTGTTGACTTTTGACGATTAAACAAATGATGGAATAAGAACATGGTAAGACACAGTAGCAAAAAATTCTAAGAATCCGATATGATTGATTGCAATCCAATCAGATCATACTGGTGGGACTTAGTGGTGTGCGAACCATATGTTAAGTGCTTATGATTACTGATGCCACTTGTCTTTTTCTGTCTAAAACGCTAGTCTGAAAGCGAATAACATTGAGCTATGGGACTTAAAGGTGTTAGGAAGCTTAGGCCCATTAGTTGAACCCAACCATCTAGTTGGATTAAGCAGAAATATATGGTCACTAATTGTCCTCATGCAATGAGAGACAGGCCAAAGGGGCACACCTTGTCTCCACCTTCTGTTCCCGTGTCTCTTTTTTCTCTTTGTCCATTTTATTTCCTGCTATTGGCCCTATAAATAGAGGCCCTCCTCCACCATTTGGAATACACATCAATCCCTTTCATATATATATATATATATATATATATATATATATATATATATATATATATATATATATATATATATATATATATATATATATATATATATATATTGAACAGCTGAATCAATCCCTTTCATATATACTTCTCAGTTCTATTTTAACAGCGAACATATACTAATCAGAAACTGATCCTTATTTCAGGCATAGTTGAAGAATAATTTACTTGTAGTTTAATAGTGATTATTATGAGACTCTAATGAAATGACACAATCGTTGGCAACTGAGACATATTTAAAGTTGGATTTGCATACAAAATAAAAGTTTGTTGGGCTTAGGGCTTCCAGTGTCTAACTACCCAAGTTGTAAGCCCATTTAAATTTTTCTAAATTCAAATTAGAAAGAAGACTACATATTTTGGAGTAAAACGACCAACTGTTCAGTAAGGTTTTCCTACATATTTTGAATGTTCCAATTTTTAATGAATCAATTGTTTAATTTCGCCTTGAAAAACGTAATTTATAAATGATTTGCGGTAAGTTATAAATATATGTTTGATTTTTACCTAATCCAAAAAAGCTGATTTAATCCGTGAAAGACAACGGAGTGATGTTCTTCTAATCAAGTCTTTGATGTTTCGATGTTTGATCTGTCCAAACATCAATCTAATTATTTTCCAAGGCATACCATGATTCCATGAATGTTAGATAAGTTGTTTATGTCTAATATGAAAAATTATATATTTGAAAAAGATAATCAGTTTTTACATCGTAATATTAATTGTTATATGATAATTATGTTACATTTCTTTTTAGTTATATTGTAATTTTTTAGATCTCTCTCTCTCTCTCTCTCTCTCTCTCTCTCTCTCTCTCTCTCTCTCTCTCTCTCTCTCTCTCTCTCTCTCTCTCTCTCTCTCTCTCTCTCTCTCTCTCTCTGTGTGTGTGTGTGTGTGTAATTATTCAATGTGAAGGAAGGGGAGGGTTGGGGTGCGTTTATAGTAGGCCTGACAATCGGGTTGAGTTTGGGTTGACGGGTCATAGGTTGGCGGGTCAGAAATATTACGAATACGGAAGGAAATCAAATTTCACTACTATTTAAATATATCTATTTTTTTATAAATGTAATATATATATATATATATATATATATATATATATATATATATACACACACACACACACACGGGTTGACGAGTTGACCCACGAACCCAAACAAGTAACCCAACCTAACCCATGAAATAAATGGGTTGGCGGGTGAAAAATCTCAACCTAAACTCGTCTATTTTCAGGTTGGGTCAGTATCGGGTTATGGATTGAATCGAGAGTTGTCAACCCTAGTTTATAGTAAACCACTACTTCGACAAGAAAAGACAAGAAAATGGTAACTGAAGTAGATTTGGTCTATGTCTAAGCATGTAATGTAAGATCAAAAAGAAAGAAGTCTTCTAATTCATTTGTGAGATCAAAGTTGGAGGAACTTGATTAATTACAAGTAAAGATCTTGAGATTCAAAGCTTATGAAAGAACATGGATTTGATGTCATAGAACATCAAATCATCAATGAACAAATGGTGTTTTAGAGTGAGAAACTAATGAATTCTAGAGTGTTTTTTTTAATGGGGTTGGGTTTGTTTGTATTTTGGGCTTACTATTTTGGAGGTTTATTTGGATTTGAAACGGATATGTTTATCTTGTTGATCATCATCGATCTGTTTGTTTGTCACGATATTCTTATACATCACTGGGGTTAACCCATTTGGCTAACAATGTGCTTAACAAAATATTTCAAATAAAGATATTTTGAGTTCAATCTTATGCATATACTTAAAAAAGATGATGGCGGTGAGATGGTGGAGAAAGGCTGTGGGGTAGGAGGATTTATGATTTAGATGGATGGATTTATTGTTTTATTTTTTTATTTTTTGGGTTAAGATTAGTTGAAAAGATTAAAGAAATTGAAAAGATCACCCCCATGAAATATAGATTAAAATTAGAGTAAATTACACGAATGGTCCCTAGGGTTTGGGGTAATTTGCGTGTTTGGTCTCTAACTTATCTTTTTAACTCGTAAAGTCCATACTGTTTGTTTTTGTTACACCATTGGTCCCTAAACCATAGGGACCATTACAACTGTCATGTTAATTTATGGATGACAAAATAAACGTTTGGACTGAAATCTTAACATTTTGTAAACAATAGAGCTATTTTTTGTTGTTTAACTTATTTTAAGTTCTATCGTCTTTAATCTTTTCTAAATTAGTCATTATATCTTTTTTATATTAGTTACATGGTGGACATTTGAGCACCTTTTATTTTGAATTATTAATGATGTTGAGATTGAGTGTTGTCACTTTTATTAATGATCTTCCCTAAATTAGTCACTTATCTTTTTAACTCGTAAAATTGCATTAAAGCTGGCCCGGAAACCCTCGTTAGGGAAGATCCATTTCCAAAAAAAAAAATAAGTGAAAACATTCGGATGTCACTTTTGAATCGATAACCATTCAACATGTTTAATGCAATTTTTTAAAGTCATCTAAATAAATGAAAAATCTCTGTTAAAAACCTTCACATTCTCTTCGCCAATAAAAAGTTAGAATATAACAAATACTTAGTTTTATCGAACAACCTTTAAATAGTTTGGTTTGTCCTTCAAAATATGTAATAAATAACAACACAAATTAATATATGCCACTTATAAATAAACTTAAATTCATCAAAAGTAGAATACGTGATTGGCATGCCCGGGTTAAATGGAGCAAGTATGTTTTGTTTAGAAATAAACTTAAATTCATCAAAAGTAGAATATGTGATTGGCATTCTCGGGTTAAAGAAGTAAATGATGTGAAAAAATTGAATCTTCTAAATCAGTTGACTATTGATAATGGTGTTGTTACGGTTGATTTGTTGAATGAGAGGAAGTAGATTCTTGGGGACATGGCTAATTTCGAGAAAATAGATGCTCTTGATGCTGCTTAGAAGAAGAAGTTTAATTGGTCAGTTAAGGGGGACGAAAATACTAGTTTTTTTTCATGGGATGTTGAAGAAAAGGAGGCGGCAAATATTGATTCGTGGGGTTTCTGTTGATGGAGATTGGGTTATAGATCTAACAGCTGTTAAAAACCATTTTTATGATTTTTATGCTACCAAGTTTCAAGCTTTTAATAATGTCAAGCTGTCTTTCCGGAGTAACAAATTTGTTGCCCTCGGTTTTGAGGTTGTTTCGGGTTTAGAAAGAGTTTTTACCAGAAGAAATTAAAGAAACGGTCTAGGATTGTGGTAGTGACCGAGCTCTTGGTCCTGATGGGTTTTCTTTCAAATTTCTGAAGCATTACTGGGATATCTTAGGTAAAGATATTATTTCTTTTGTGCTAGAGTTCTGTTTCAAGCCCATTATTCTAGTTGGCTGTAATTCGTCATTTATTACTCTTATTTCGAAAATCGATAATCCGCTGGTGGTGAAGGATTTTCGTGGTATTAGCTTGATTGGTATGCAGTTTAAAGTTGTTAAATTGCTAGCAAAATGCTTAGCTTAGGTTTTCCATGATTTAATTGGAGCGGAGCAGTCAGCTTCTCTCAAGGGTCGTCAAATATTAGATGGTCCTTTTATGGTTAACGAACTGATCATATGGTATAAAAAGAAAAAAAAAGTGTCTTATCTTTAAGGTGGATTTTGAGAAAGCATATGATTCGATTAGCTGAGACTATTTAGATCAGATTATGGCTTTTATGGGTTTTGGAGATAGGTGGCGTATGTGGATGAGTGGTCTTTTTAAAAATTCTAGGTCTTCCGTTCTTGTTAATGGAAGTCCTTCAATTGAATTTCAAATGTACAGAAGGCTTAGATAGGGGGATCCAATTTCGCCTTTTCTTGTTCTTATTGCTATGGAAGGGCTTCATGTAGTCATGGAGGATGCAGTTGCTTCTGGTCTTTTTCGAAGTCTAAATGTGGGTAGTTCTAATTTGAGTATTTCTCATATCTTTTATGCATATGTTGCTCCGTTTATGGGTGAGTGGGATGTGAGAAATATTCGAAACCTTATTATGATTCTTCATTGTTTTTACATGGTTTCTAGTTTAAGGATTAATCTCCTTAAATCGAGTCTCATGGGTGTGGGTGTGAACCAGGCTGAAGTTACCTCTTTGGCTGCGATTACTCGGTGTGTTTCATCTTCTCTTCCTTTTTCCTATCTTGATATCCCAGATGGTGAGATCAATGGTGTAACATCCATAAAAATCATGTCAATTTAAATTTTTTTAAAACATTCAAAAACCAATAGTTATTAAAAATTGTTTTCAAAATAGTTTCATATCAGAGTATCCCAGAAATCAAGATCATAAAATGTGAGGAGGTGCACGATCACGCATTCTCCTTCCCGCGGTCATCTGAAGTACCTGAAAAAAAATCAACAACTGTAAGCCCGAAGCTTAGTGAGTTTCCCCAAAATACCAACGTCATACAAACCATAATAATATCATACAAACAACATGCATATATATAGTCTACAGTACGACTGGTCCGCCCTCACCGGGCCTTCAGTCTACCTGGTCCACTCTCAGAGTCTTCAGTATGATTGGACCGCCCTCACCTGGCCTTCAGTCTATTTGGCTCACTCTCAGAACCGTCAGCATGTCTGGTCCGTCCTTCTGGGCCTTCAGCCTGTCTGGACCGTTCTTCGGGCCTTCGGCCTGACTAGTACGCCCTATCAGGTCTGCAGTCTATCCGGGTCGCCTTGGGTATGTTGGCCTAGAGCATAAAGCATGACTGCCTCAACCTACCCCCAATCACACAATCAACACATAAATATCATATGCTAGCTAGCATGTACAGATAGTAATACAGATCTAACATATCACTAATCATAACATCATCCTATATACCAGGATACCGATCTAACAGATCACTAACATAACATCATTTTATAACCAGGATACATATCTAACAGATCACTAACATAGCATCATCTTATAGCCAGGATACAGGTCTAACAGATCAGTAACATAGCATCATCCTATAACCAGGATACAAACCATAAAGGGCCGGCCTTGGTGCCTTAGACCTTGTTGATATAGTGAGAAGAACTCACCTCACAAGTAGTGTTGAACTGGACTGAAAGTCTTCGACCGCTATCTCACCGAAAATCCCGAACTATCCAAAATAACAAATACCAAGTCAACAATTGGGATATCAGTCTTGACCAAGGGTCCCACATAGGTTAATAGTCTATTTTGCCTTTTCTCTAATTTGGGCGAAGGCCCAATACCAAATCCATGATCCAAAAGTCCACATATACAGGCCCATCATTGGCCCAATTTTCCTAATTAAGCCTAACTCTTTAATTAGGTCTCACCCTAAGGTCCATTTCCATATTAGGCCCAAAATACATTTATCCAGAAAGTACAGCAAAGGCCCACACCATAATGACCCAAAGGTGGCCCAATCTGAAACCCAAATTGCAAAAGCCCAACAGAGGGCGTACGCTGGGCGTATTCCGCCTTGCGTTGACCACCATCGGGGTGGTTGACTCATTTACACATCAATAAGGGTAAGCCACATCCAAGCGTGACTTTGCACCCTAACATGTACGCGACTTTTACTAAAAACTCTAATAAGTGCTTAATGGCTTAAGCACTTAAGACCAAACTCTAGATCCATTGACTAAATGAACCCCAGAACCATAAAGTCTCGAACTTTAAGACTTTGGACGTCAAAAAAGCCCTTAATACATGGTCTTAATCCATTAAGACCTTCCTACTACTTGCATGGGACACTTTTAGCCATTGAGACTTCATTTTTATCATTTAGAACCTTTCCTAGTGTTGGATTAGGTGTCTAAGCTCATAACTATAATTGGTATGTACTTAACCCGAGAGTAGCATGGTCCTTTTGGGTTGCCTTCACCAATGCAATTTGACAGGATGGACTTTTGAGAATAAGGTTATTTGTGATTTGTTAACATATTACAAGTATAATATATTAATATGAAATTATATTATTTAATTATTATTGATCAAGAATTAATTTGGAATTAATTTAGTGTTCAAAAGAGACTAATTAAATATATGGGGACTGATTTGGTAAATCAATGATGCTTATAGTGTGGGCCAATGATCCATGGTTATTTAGGATGGGCTAGATCAACATGGATAGTCCATGGAGGTTTAACCCATGGAGCCTAAGTAATATGAAGGGTCATGGTGCATTAGGGTTTTCATGGATGTAACCCTAGCACTTTTCATACTATAAAAGGAACTCCCTAGAGCTAAAATCGGTTGCACATACTTTCCTGGAGAGTGAGAACCGATTTGTGGACTAAGTAACTTATTCTATCAAGCCTCCTTTTGCACTTGGTGTTTGTGACACATTAGAGGCATCACACTTGAGGTGCTAAAGCTTTTAAAGGCCAAGAACTACAAGTCCTACTAAGAGGTAACTTATCTAACTAGTTAAATTGTTCAATTGTCAAATTGTATGCTAGTTAGGATGTGTGCTTTGGAAATACAAATTGCATGTATAATTAGAGAAAACATAGATCCAAAGCATCTAGGGTTGCATGTGCACCATAAGGTTGTTATAGTGCTCAAAACCCTTCAGTGGTATCAGAGCCTAGGATTGTTTTCTGTTATACTTGATGCTTATTATTTTTCAAAGCTGAAAGACTGTTCTGACAGCACCTACTCGACGAGTGCACGAAAGGACTCGACGAGTAGGTTGCATTTTCCTTGAACTCGACGAGTCCATAGTTGGGCTCGACGAGTTGTATGATCAGACAACAGTTTTTCGAGTTTTTTTGCCAGATTTGGATTAGGATTATTACCACAAACTGTTTTGAATCATAAAATCTGTTTTTTGATATGGTAGTGATCATGCTCATCCAATTAAAACATAATTGTCAAAATTTGAAGATTTGTATTAGTTTATATGATTAGGCTAATTTCTTGCAAATTGTTGATATGAATTATCTTGACTTATGAGTTTAACTAGATCATAGATATATTATTTGATTATTTTGTTAATTAAAATGTTGATCTAAATGCCTTTAATGAATTCCATAACTTGTCCTCAAGTTATGAAAAATGAAAAGTCTCACTTTTAAAAGTAATTAAACTCATAAGTTATGGAAATGAAAAGTTTTGAAGAGTTTCAAAACTTTTGTAAAGTCACACTTATGAATACTTTAACTCCAAACCCTAGAATTTTAAAAGTTTAAAAATCCAACCCTCATACTATTATAATATTAAAAGTTTAATAATTATATATATGTAGAAGACAAGTCAGTTTTACCGTTAGTAGGCCTCATTCACGCAGTCGGTCTATAAGGGGGTATAAGGTTACTGCCTATAAAATGGTGGTTTAATGGGTGTCCACTCTCACCCACCGCCTCCTTGATTGGTGGAGGGTCGTTAGCCGAACGGGTAGGATAGGACATTAGTTCTCGTTAAAAGTATAATGATAATTATAAAGTAACTAAATGTTTTATTAAATTCCCAATCTTAGTTACTTTAGGAAAAATGTGAAATTGATGCTAATCCATGAAATTGCACTTTGCACCTTGCCAAGTCGTTAATGGATCGTGTATGGTTAACCGACACATTAACTTGGACTGGTAAGGGTGGCAAAGGGTAGCTTGATGTTTGTCATAGATCAATGGAGCGTGTGTGGCTAACCGGCACATTGCTTAGGTGATAAATGACATCGAGTATACCAAGCACATTTGCATGGTTATTCACACCTTGTTTGTGATCCTCGGTATCCCATTCACAAACTTGAAGGGCATAATCGAGATTTAAACATGCCATTGAAAAGTTCAATGAATATCAAAGGAATCTAGGAATTTCAATTCATTTAAAACCTAATGATCAATTTAGTTTTTCATGGTGGAAATTGGTAAATCGTCATTTACCTACCTTCAAATATTTTGCATTTGGATTACAGCATCCCTCTTCCAAATTGTAAAATATTGTGTTGGGTCCTAGCCTTAATATTTCATTTGGGTGTTATATTAAGGACTCTTATCTAATCTAAACTTTGTCTTTCTTTTTCAGATGCCTTCCAACAATGCTTCTGGCTCAAACCCTACTGGCTCTTTCTCCCTAATGAGCTTGTGTGGGAGAGTTATCTTTGATGGTTCCAACTTTAATGATTGGATCAGGAACATCAGGATGGTTACTCATTACGAGGACAAGGAATATGTCCTCGACAATGAGCTTATGGAAATTGATGAGTCGTCTGCTATTCCTGAGGAGATCATTGAGTTTAGGACTCATGAGAAGGATGTCACTAAGGTGTCTTGTATCATGCTGGCCACTATGACAGGTGAACTCCAAAAGTCCTATGAGGACTTCTACCCTTTTGAGATGCACCAAGACTTGATGGAAAGATACCATCAAAGTGCTCGTCAAGAGTGGTATGAAATCATCACCTCCATGATAACAACAAAGATGAATGATGGAGAATCCATCACGACCCACTTGCAAAAAATGCAAAGGTTTGTGGACCGTTTGCTGAAGTTGAATGTGAACTTCGATGAAGAGTTGGCCATAGATATCATTCTACACTCTTTACCTCCATGTTATGATCAGTTCCGTATGACCTATCATATGAACAAGTGTAAAATCCATAAAAATGATGCCAAATTTAAACTTTTAAAAACATTTCAAATCCCATGATTATAGTGAGGATAACTCACCTTGCAATGCCGAACTGAACCACAAAATCACGCACCCAAAATACTGCCCCAACTCCAACACCTATAACCACCATAGGACGAAGTCCATCAGAATCCCAAATTACCAAAATACTCTTAAAAGTCAAACATGGTCAACCCTGGTCAAAGTCCAAGTCAACAGTCAAGGTCAACAGTCCATGTTGACCCAACTCGTCGAGTCCAACTACTGACTCGTCGAGTTCCTCTAAAACTCAGAAAACCGCGAAAACCCTGAGTCAACTTGCCAAGTTTCCCACCAACACGTCGAGTCCACGCGTGTCTAAATGTCGGGAAGAACCCTAACTGACTCGTCAAGTCTTCTTACTGACTCGCCAAGTCCATGCAAAAACCAATACAACAATCTTCAACCGACTCGTCGAGTCGACCATGCAACTCGTCGACTCCCATTCAGTCCATCACTCATTCAGACGATTTTAAGCTGCTCCAAAGCTCCAAACAGTAGATCTATGCTCCTAGGGTGTTGTTATCACGTAAAGTTGCTAACTTTACGTGCATGCAAGGTTCTATGAAGCTAAAACACTCATAACTAACATTAGGATAAGGTTTTGGACATGAAGGAGGGCTAAAGCTTCATAAAGCTTGAGGCTTTATGTCCATAAGGCCTTGGGAAGTCAAGATCTGAAACTATGCCCTTGTGACAAGCTCAAACCCGGATGTGACCCCATCTTGCCCTAGAAATGACCATTTCTTTTGCAAAAAGGAAGATCTAAGCAATGCAATGTAAAGGTTGTAGCTTTATACCTCAATCTTGCTGCCACAACACTGGAAAAGGCTGGATCTACAAGCTCTTCCTTGTTCCAAGCTCTTAACTCCTCAAGAATAGCTCCAATACACTCTCTTTTGGTCTCACAACTCAAGAATAGAGGCTAGCTAGCTATTAGGGTTTCTCTGGACGTAAAGGTGACAAAGGAGGCTGAGGAGGAAAGTTAAGGACCTTTAAATAGGGTGCAAACCGTAAAAATTAGGGTTTTCACTTTCCAGCACCTACTCGTCGAGTCGGGTCCTCCAACTTGTCGAGTAGGGTCTAAAACCCACGCGGCGGATTTGGTCTCTACTCGGCGAGTTGGGCCTTCCAACTCGTCGAGTCGCCCTTGAAACATGACTCTACAAGCTTTAAACTTATATCGGGAAATCATGATGTTACAACTCTCACCCACTTAAACTAGGATTCGTCCTCGAAGCCTGCTGCCGTGTACAAACTCGGATTATGCCCTTGCATTGTAGCCTCCGGCTCCCACGCCAGCTCAGATTCCTTCAGTTACTGCCGCTGTACCTTCACTAAGGTAACCATTTTCTGTGCATGGCTCTTACCTTTCCTTTCCAAGACGACCACCAGTCTCTCAGCTTAATTTCAACATGCATTAACCTGAGTATCACCCAATGATACCACAACATTCCCGTTCCACACACACTTTCGCAACTTGCGAATGATGGAAATCGCCATAATCCAGCTAAGCTCCTCCAAAAAGGCCTAATCTATCTGCCACTTTGCCAATCCTGGCAATAATCCCGACGACTCGAAGAATTGGGGACTCATCATCCCCCTTCCTTCCTGAAGCGAATCCTCTTATGCTGACAGAATATTGCATCCTTCAGCTCCCGAAACAACTCACATGAACAACCAGCTAACAAGTACGAGTACTTGTACCTGGCCCAATCGGCCTCGGGCTGGAATACCAGGCATGCCTACGACGGGTCCAGTCATCCCTAGGATGGAATACCCTCGTATCACGCACATGTTTGGCCCAATCAACCCTCAGGTTGGAATACCAAGCATGTGAGGTCCAATCAATCATAGGGTCCGGTCATCCTCAGGATGGAATACCCTAGATTGGAATACCCCTATGAACATAACTCAGGTCTACTCATAACTTGAGATCCAAGGATATATCCTTGCATCTCATCTACAATCCTCTGATTCGTCACAACCGAGTACAACTCTCCCGAATCTCAACAATACATCCACTCCGAACGCGCTCCTACAGGAGACATAACCATCACAATCTCTATGCCCACAGCCTATGACTAGAATACCCTTACATGGTCCTCAACATAGGTCTGGATTGCTTCTAAGCCCACATCATGAGTCTGGTATGCCCTCTCCGGCCCTCAGCTCATGACTGGAATGCTCCCGATAACCTATCGACACTGTTGTCGTCACTTTAGTTGCCCAACACTCCATCCTGGAGATACTCACCTCCTCCATTGCCCGAGAAGGCCTAATCAATGTCCTTCACAACACCGACAAGTGTCACAGTACTGAAACCTCTCCTTACACTATCCACTTATAGAACAAGTTGCTACTCCTGAGTTTCCAAGCTCTCCTTCATAACCACTGACAGTTCCTAAGAGCATTCTATAGGTGCTAACCAGTAATCACAAATAACATCCGGTTCCATAGGTTATTATCAGAAAGCAGCATACTCAATACCAAAACATAGATCTGACAAAATACATACAGAGTCTTCAGCATGACTGGACCGCCTCTCCGGGCCTACAACCTATCTGGACCACTCTCGGACCCTTCAGCATGTCTAGACCTCCTCTCCGGGCCTTCAGCCTGTCTGGACCGTTCTTCGAGCCTTCGGCCTGACTGGTACGCCCCATGGGCCTTCAGTCTATCTGGACCGCTCTAAATCTGGTGTGCATAAATCTGGACCCATCCTGGTGTTGGATTAGTGTCTAAGTCCATAACTTTAATTGGTATGTACTTGACCCGATTTGGCATGGTCCATTTGGGTTGCATGGCATCGGAACAATTAGATAGACAAAATGAGAAAAAGGATACTTATGATTTATATTAATATATTATAAGTTCTAATATATTAATATGGAATCATATTATTTAATTATTATTGATCAAGAATTAATTTAGTGATCAAAAGGAACTAATTAAATATTGACTCTTATATATATAGGATGGGCCAAGTTCATTTAGGTTGGGCTAAGCTTTCATGGATAGTTCATGGAGTGTTTAACCCATGGATCCTATGGAAATGAAAGGTCATGGGTATTAGGGTTTACATGAATGTAACCCTAATCCTGCACACTATATAAAGAGGTCCCTAGTTCATGAAATGGGCACTAGTGTGTGTACACAAGAGGGCAAAACCGATTTTGGTGCAAGTATCCTTATTCTCAAGTTATTCCAAGGGTTCTTGGTGTTGTGTGAACCATTTGAGGTGCAACACTTGGGGCACTAAGCTCTTAAAGGTTCAAGACTTCAAGCTCCATCAAAAGGTATGTCATTCTACTAGATTCTTGTATTGTATATACTTCTTATTATGCTAGTTAGGATGAAACCTTGGAATATAGAATATTTGCATGTATAATAGAGAAAAAATAGATCCAAGTTTTCTAGGGTTGCATGTACACCATAAGAGTGTTAGAATGCTCAAAACTCAACAGTGGTGTCAGAGCCTAGGCTTGTTTTCAATTATACTTGATGCAATTTGCTGAAAAAAGCTGGAAAAATCGATTTTTTTGTTGTCTAGACAGGGGAATCGACGAGTCCATTGAGGGACTCGACGAGTCCATTGAGGGACTCGATGAGTCCATGTGCAAATTCATCCAACTCGTCGAGTTGGTTCATGCACTCGACGAGTTGGACCCCCTGACAGCATATATTCGATGTTTTTGGCTGGAATTGGACTAGGAACATTACCCTAAGCTGTTTTTGAACTTGTAAAGTTGTTTTTGATGTGGTAATGTTCATGCTAATCCAATTTCAAAGATAATTGTCAATAGATTCATTTTTTGTATTAGTTTAATGGTTAGGCTAATTTCATGAAAATTGTTTGATTTGAATTATCTTGTTCTTATGAGTTGATTTAGATTAATAGAAAAGTTATGTGATAATGTGTTTTCAATTCAAATTGATCTAAAAGTTGTTCATAATATGTGTTTTTGTAACTTGTCCTCAAGTTATTTGAAAAGTTACATTTATGATTTTTAAAACTCATAATATTTCCATAAGTTATAAAAATGAAGAATCTCATTTGTTTAATGCTTTAAAGTCTTCCATAACTTGTCCTCAAGTTATGGAACTTGAAGAGTTTTTCATTAAAACTACTTTAAACTCATAAGTTATGGAATTGAAAAGTTTTTGAATTGTTCAAAACTTGCCCTCAAGTTTTGGATTTTGTAAAGTTTCCCCTCATGAATACTTTAATTCCAAGTTAAACCCTTAGAATTTTAAAAGTTAAAATTCAGTCCTTATACTATTATAATATTAATAGTTAATAGTTATATATATGTATAAGAACAAAGTCAGTCTTACCGTTAGTAGGCCTCATTCACGAAGCCGGTCTATAAGGGGGATATAAGGTTACTGCCTATAAAATGGCAGTTTAATGGGTGTCCACTCTCACCCACTGCTTCCTTGACTGGTGGAGGGTCGTTAGCCGAACGGGTAGGACAGGACTATAATTATTCATTCATTAAAAGTATAATGATAAATACTAAGTAACTAAACACTTATAAATTCCCAATCTTAGTTACTTAGGAAAATGTGAATTTGGTGCTAACCCATGAAATTACACTTTGCACCACGCTTAAGTCGTTAGTGGATCGTGTGTGGTTAACCGGCACACTAACTTGGATTTAACAAGGTTGGAAAAGGGTGGCTTATGGTTTATCATAGATCGGTGGAGCACGTATGGTTAACCGGCACATCGATTAGGTGATAAAAAAATTAAGAGTACCAAGTATATTTGCATGGTTATTCACACCTTGTTTTGTGATCCTCGGCATCCCAGTCACAAAACTTGAGAGGGCACCATCGAGATTGAAACATGCCATTGAAAAGCTCAATGAATCTCAAAAGATCTAGGAGTTTCATACCAATTAAAACCTAATTCCTATTTCGTTTTTCATGGTGGAAATTGGTGAATCGTCATTCGCCTACCTTTAAATATTTTGTAGCTTGGATTACGGCATCCCTCTTCCAAGTTATAAAATATTGTGTTGGGTCCTATCCTTAATATTTCATATTGGGTGTTCTATTAAGGATTCAAGTCAACTAACTTGAATTTCTCCCATTTTAGATGTCTGGTTCAGACGATTATAATCTTCCCAAATCTCTTGGAACAAGCTTTCCTAATAAAAATGATGTCCTGCGATTGAATCATGGAAATCATACTTCTCTTCCTCCACCTCCTCCAATTATTCTCCCTGACCCACAAGCTCGAAGACTTGAAAAGTTCAAGATCACTCAATCCCTGCTTGCAATGAAACATGAAGATGGAAGGCATGTGTGTTCTCACGTCTTAGAGATGAAGTCACATATCTACATGCTGAGAGTGTTGGGTGTCGATGTCCCAAGGAAGTTGGCTATTGACTGGGTTCTTCAGTCACTTCCTGAGTCATATAGTGAGTTCATTAAAGACTACTATATGATAGATCACGACATGCCCCTAATAGACCTTTCTTATTTGCTTGTTGCTGCTGAATCAACAATGATTTGGCGCAATGGTCAAGCAAATTTGATTGGAAGGTCTGCCTTTCAAGGTAACATTGGAAGTCCAGAAAAGTTTTCTCTTCCCAATGGAAAGGGATTGTACCATTCCCAAAGGGTCCATATGTTTCTATTGCCAAAGGAAGGGGCATTGGTTGCGAAGCTGCCCTATTTACCTGAAAGTACACTAGGATGGTAAAAGTCAAAGTTTGACTCTACTTCGGGTAAAGTCCACTATCTAACTCTATTAAGTTCCTGTAATGCCCGTGTTTCTAGGCTAGGAATTAATATTGACATTATAGTCTAGGTTAACCTTTGTAACTCATTTTGAAGAAATGAAAAGGAATTATGTGAATATTATGTGAATTATGTGTTTTATGCTTAATTATTAAGGTTTAATTAATTAAGAATAAAAATGAGCGTCAAAATTAAATTTTAGATAAAGTCGATATCTATTACGAAACTCGTAGTGGGTGTGACAAGGATTAAGGATATATAAAGAATGCCGAAATCCGAGTTATAACGAAGAAGTTATGACCTGTCGAAGTTTCGCGACAAACCGGCACGGGGCCGAATGTCGTAAAAAGTGAGTTTTTGATAAACTACTTTTTGGCCTTAGTGATCTAAACGATACTCGTAGTGTTCGTTAAACCGAGAGTAGGCATAAAAAGAACACCCAAATCTGACTTCGTATGAAGAAGCTATGATTTTTCGAAGTTTCAGCTTAGAAGTAGACAGCTAAAAACTCGAATTTTAGATCGAGTGATTTTTAGCCGACACAACCTAAACGAGAATCGAAGGTCTCGTCATTAGTAGCTCAACGGTAAAAAGTTTGACGAAAACGGACGTCGGATGAAGAAGTTATGAATTTTTAACGGATTTCCTGTCCCGGTCTGTTAAAAATAATAATATAAAAATTAAATTCAAAATAAGCCGACGAAGTCTAAACGAAAGTTTTAGAGCGCAATTTTACCTACGCGTGCATATAAAGAACGTCAAAAACGGAGCTCGTATGCGAAAGTTATGGATTTTAGAAGTTTTTGCACAAAAATCGAGAAAATTCGCATAGTCACGTTTTGCCACGTCACCCTCGCTTAGTTCGTGCCACGTGTCCGAAAATTGGTGAGTCATGCGAGCCACGTGTCCGAGCTGCTGAGTCATCCGATCACGTGAGCTGATCCGAAGTGGTCCACTGAGAAGGCAACACGTACCCCCTAGCACATGTCCGAGCCTTCGCGAGAGAGCCACAAACCCCTACTTCGGACCCTAGGCCACGGTCCAATCAGGAAGCGACACCGAGGCTTCGCATGCGCAGATCACGTGCGAGCACATGCGCACCCTCGCCCAACTGCTGCTGCGTGGCCTTCGCTCCTGATGCCACCTGCCCTCGCATGCTGACTCCCCCCCTTCTAAGACCGACTTCGGACCCCTATAAATAGAAGGGTCATGCGAGCCTTCTCGGGTACTTTTGATAATTTGCCACTTTTAGCCCCGTTTTCCATATTTTCTTCATCTTAATATCCCCCAAAGCCCCGGTATCGATTATAACCCCCGGAATACGCCACGAAGAGCCCGAGAAGCCTGGAAAATTTATCTTTTCGGTTTCGAAGCCCGACCCTCGCAGAGCCCTGTTTCTGAATAAAACTCTCGGTTTTATTAGAAACGAACGTTTTAGGAAACGAATTGCTGCCCGATTTTCATCAAAACAAGTGAGTGTATAGTCACTTTCATTTTACACATAGATATGAAGTATTTATCTTATAATACGTGCTATGTGCAAATATATTAATTGTTTATTTGAGGTGACTGTTGAGTTGATGTTTTATACAAGTTTTAAACTGTATAAGTATTTTTATCTACAAATATGTTGGGTAGAACATGGGTAGATAGTGATGTGTGATAAAATAAAAGTGATGAGAGGCCTCGATGTGATTTGAGATCCAGTCATCTAGCGGAGTTTGGATGACGACCACAGACTTTCTAGACAGTCCAGTGGAACACTAGCAGGCCCGCAACCTGTAGGTGTAATGAACTAGAGTGTTCATTCGATGTACTCCATCCCCCTCATGGTTGCCTTTAGGACATGTATGGCTGAGGAAACCCCTTAGCAGTAGTGTCCATCCCGATGATATTCTTTAGGCTAGGTCCCTTGTGAAAAGTGTTTAGGGACGTAAAGTGAGGATAACGGGAACGGGTAATCAGGGTTATTGTTGATTGGTGAACTTAATAAGTTTATTATTACTGTGGGTTGAAAACCCTATATGCTCACCAGGCTCCCAAGCCTGACCCACTCAGCTTTTTATGTTACAGGTAGTGGACCCCGAGCATAGTCGGAGGACGATGAGAGATTTTGGATTATAGGCCAGTAGTTGTAAATAACTGTTAAAAGGCTTATAATGTCTTGTTTATGCTTTTGATCTGTATCGGAACATGACATCCCGAGGTTTTGATATGAAATGAAATTATATATTTCTTAAAGAAAGGTTTTGACAAACTTTTATCATATTTTGTATTGGGGACCAATTCCGCAACATCTTTTAAAAAGATTTCTCTGATTTTATTTTAAAAAGCAAAAATTAAATCGGTCTTTTCTGGCCGAGAAATTAGGGGATGTCACAGTTGGTATCAGAGCATTATTTTAAGCGAACTAAGAAATTGTAGGATTTCTAGACTTAAACTTAGAATGCTAAGTGATGATTGTGAGATGAGTGTCTACCATATTTTAGACACGAGCACTAGTTTATTTTAGGAAATGTGCCTAAAATGCTTTTATGTGCTAAATGTTATATGTTTACCATGTGTACCATTATTTGTTCGGATCTATGGTCTGTTGCCGACCGGATCTGGAAACCTTATGTGTGTAGGATTCTAAGCGTATGATTACGAGATTAGAACTAACATGTAAACGTTTCAGAGTGATAAGGGAATTGAAATGTCTAACAAGGATAAAGACCTAAATTCGCCTTATTCGGTATATAGATTGTAATGGCAAGAACTCGTAGTGGAGTTGCAAATGCAAACGGAAACAGGGATCAACAGCCTCAACTTCAAGTAGTTGAGCAAGTACCTGTTGTAGGAGCTGCACCTGAGCCAATGATGATGGCTGGGGTACAAGAAATGATGCAGATGATGTCAGATCGCCAGATGGAGGAGACAAGGCGATTACTACAACAGCATAGGGAAGAGACTACGATACCTGGTGAACAGCCCGTATTGAATGAAGGGCAATCGGTAGGAGGGAACTACAGTGGGACTCTTGGTCAAGCCAACCCACCGATAGTTAGACAAAACAACCAGGATGGAGGAGTTGATGGACGCAGATGCAAATATAAAGATTTCATGGCATCTAAACCACCATGTCTATCTAGAAGTCCGACACCGGTAGAAGTCATGAACTGGATCTCCGAAATGGAGACGATGTTTGAAAGGTATGAGTGCAGCAACAAACAAAAGACCGCACTTGCAATTCCTCTGTTAAAGTCTGGTGTGTTGAGCTGGTGGAAGTTACTAGCTGATTCGATGCCCAAGGGAGAAGCTAGTAAGATGTCTTGGGAAGACTTTGTGCTACAACTGAAATTGCAGTACTGCTCTGAGCAGGACCTTCTGGAAATTAATAATGAGTTCCAGAATTTAAAGAAGGGAAAGATGAGCGTTACTGAATACGCTGCTAGTTTTACAGAAAAGTTGAAACTTGTTCCTTACCTAGTTCCAACTGAACTCTCTAAGGTCAACAAGTTTGCCCTCGGATTACCAGCGGACTTTGGTCCGATGGTTAAGCAAGCAACCACTTTGAAAGCCGCCATCTGGGCTGCTAAGAATGTTAAGGTTCAGATCAAAGAGAAGGGTCTGGAGAGGGCAGAAGTTGGTGAAAAGAGAAAATTTGAAGGAACTTCAGGTTCCAACAAGAGAAGCAAATTTTCTAAGTCCAAGAAGTTTGGAGGAGGAGGTGAAGTGAAATGGTGTGAGAAGTGCAAGAAAAAGCACTCTGGGAAATGTAGTGAGGAGGTGACTTGCATCAAATGTGGAAAGACTGGGCATTATGCCAACGTGTGTCCGTCCGACAAGAGGGTATGTTTTGAGTGCCATGAAGTAGGGCATGTTTTTAAAGACTGTCCGAAGAGGAAGGATGCAGCAAAGCCCAATCTACCACCAAAGCCGAAGGCGAGAGCCTTTCAGATGACCCTTGAAGCTGCAAAAGAAGAAGTCGATGTCGCTTCAGGTACCTTTCTCGTAAACGAATTGCCTGCCCAAATTTTGTTTGATTATGGAGCCAATTACTCCTTTATATCGCATAAATTTGGTAGAAAACTAGCTTTGCCTGTAGATAGACTAGTTAATGCCTTATTAGTCGAAATTGCTAGTGGCAAGTTTGTACCTGTTAGCCATCGTATGAAAAACATCCTCATTGACTTGGATGGGAATAAGTTCCACGAGGAATTATTGCCTATCGAGTTAAATAGATTCGACATAGTTTTAGGAATGGATTGGCTTAGCGCCAATGACGCCGAAATATTATGTAGGAAGAAGATAGTAAAAGTAAACCCGCCAGGGAGAGAGTCGTTTATGGTGTATGGAGACAAACGCAGAGTAAACTCTGGAATCATTTCCCTAATGAAAGCCAAAAAGTGTTTGGCCAAGGGGTGTACATCATATTTAGCGTTCGTGATCGATGCTAAGAAGGAGAAGAAGGAGGTGCAGAATATTCCGGTGGTGTGTGATTATCCGGAAGTCTTTCCCGAAGATCTTCCCGGATTGCCCCCTGATCGACAAGTAGAATTTCGTATCGACTTGTTACCAGGAACGACGCCGATAGCAAAAGCACCGTATCGATTAGCACCAACCGAGATGAAAGAACTTATGACATAACTTCAGGAGTTATTGGACAAAGGTTTCATTCGACCTAGTTCATCACCCTGGGGAGACCCTGTGTTGTTTGTAAAGAAGAAAGACGGGAGCATGAGAATGTGCATCGATTACAGAGAGCTGAATAAAGCGACGATAAAGAACAAGTACCCGTTGCCGAGGATCGATGACCTGTTCGACCAA
This sequence comes from Lactuca virosa, assembly GCF_052849685.1. Lineage (NCBI taxonomy): Eukaryota > Viridiplantae > Streptophyta > Magnoliopsida > Asterales > Asteraceae > Lactuca > Lactuca virosa. The sequence continues at coordinate 40,552,724 of NC_136426.1, forward strand.
TTGCAAGGTTCGAGCTATTTCTCTAAGATCGATCTTAGGTCGGGATACCATCAACTAAAGGTGAGAGAGCAGGATATCGAGAAGACCGTGTTCAGAACAAGATATGGACACTATGAATTTTTGGTTATGTCGTTCGGATTAACCAATGCCCAAGCAGCTTTCATGGATTTGATGAACAGGGTTTGTAAATCAGACCTTGATAAATCCGTGATAGTATTCATAGACGATATCTTGATCTATTCGAAAAGCAAGCAGGAGCATGACAAGCATCTGCGTGAGGTGCTAGAAGTCCTGAAGAAGGAGAAGTTGTATGCAAAGTTCTCCACATGTGAATTTTGGATTCAAGAAGTCCAATTTTTAGGTCATGTGGTTAACCAAGAAGGAATAATGGTTGACCCAGCAAAGATTGAAGCTGTGATGAAGTGGGAAGAACCAAAAATTCCTACGAAGATTAGAAGCTTTTTAGGATTAGCTGGATATTATCGAAGATTTATCCAAGGATTTTCTTCGAGATCTACTCCATTAACAACTTTGACCCACAAAGGAGCTACTTATGCTTGGAATGAGAAGCATAAGGAAGCCTTTGAGAAGTTGAAGAAGAGATTGTGTGAAGCACCGATTCTTTCGTTACCTGAAGGAGTTGATGACTTTGCAGTCTATAGTGATGCCTCTGGAGTTGGGTTAGGTTGTGTTCTGACCCAAAGGGATAAAGTGATAGCGTATGCCTCGAGGCAATTGAAAGAGCATGAAAAGAACTACCCCACTCAAGATCTGGAGTTGGCAGCGGTATTATTCGCCTTAAAGATATGGAGGCATTATCTTTATGGTACTAAGTGTAAACTTTTCACTGATCATAAGAGTCTTCAATATCTCTTTAATTAGAAGGAATTGAACATGAGACAGCGGCGCTGGCTAGAACTACTCAAGGACTACGACTGTGAGATACTTTACCACCCTGGTAAAGCAAATGTTGTTGTTGATGCTCTCAGTCGGAAGGTAAATCTTGAAAAGAAAAGGCCAAGAGCGTTGAGAATTGAAGTCGTCTCGACAATTGTGGAAAGTATAAAGAAAGCTCAGGAGGAAGCTTTAGAAAAGAATGACCGAAAGGAGGAACGTTTGGGAAAAACGTTGGTGTTTGATACAAACGGTCAGGGATTGAAGGTATTCAAAGATAGGATTTGGGTACCTAAGACGGGACGAGTAAGAGGTCTTCTGATGGAAGAAGCTCACAAAACCATGTACTCGATTCATCCTGGCAGTACGAAAATGTATAGGGACCTAAAACCCTATTACTGGTGGCCGACGATGAAGCTCGATGTTGCTAAGTATGTGGCCGAGTATGTAACTTGTGCTAGGGTTATGGCACAACATCAGAAACCGTATGGGAGTTTAGAACCTTTACCTGTACCCATGGGTAAATGGGATGATATTACCATGGATTTTGTGACTAACCTGCCCAGAACAAGGAACGGTCACGACATGATTTGGGTGGTCGTTGATCGCTTCACTAAGAGTGCGCATTTCATAGCCGCTAACAAGAAATGGTCTATGGATAAACTTGCGAATTCTTATGTGAAGGAAATTGTGAGGCTACACGGTATTCCGTTAACGATTGTATCCGATCGTGACAGCCGTTTTACCTCAAGGTTTTGGAGGAGTCTACAAGAGGAATTGGGTGCCAAGTTGTGTTTGAGTACAGCTTACCATCCGCAAACTGATGGTCAGAGCGAACGAACGATTCAAGCATTGGAGGATATGCTGAGAGCATGTACCCTAGAATTCCAAGGTAATTGGGATGAACACTTACCTCTAGTAGAATTTTCCTATAATAATAGTTTCCACTCAAGCATCAAGATGGCACCTTATCACGCTTTGTATGGGGAAAAGTGTCGAACGCCATCATGCTGGCTGGAAGCTGGGGAAAAGCAATTTATGGGACCTGAGATAGTCCATCAAATTGCTGAAAAGTTGAAAGTGATAAGGGAAAGGATGTTAGCTGCTCAAGATCGACAAAAGAGTTATGCTGACAAGAAAAGACAACCGATATCCTTTGAAGTTGGAGATTCGGTTTTACTTAAAGTCTCGCTGTGGAAGGGAGTTATAAGATTTGGTAAAAGAGGAAAGTTGAGTCCAAGGTTTATTGGACCATTTAAAGTTCTTCAGAGGATCGGGAATCAAGCTTACAAGCTAGAATTACCGGAAGAACTGGAGGGTATTCATAACACCTTTCATGTGTGTTATTTGAGAAAGTTCACGGGAGATGTGCCCGACATAATTCCGATTTCTGAGTTAAGGTTGGATGAAAACAAGAGGTTGATTGAAGAACCTGAGGCAATCATTGACCGTAAGACTAAGAAGCTGAGACGCAAGATGGTCGATTTAGTGCTTGTGCGTTGGAAACATACGAATGGGCCAAATCTCACTTGGGAAACGGAGAGTGACATGATGAGTCGCTACCCGCATTTATTTGCTGATATGTGATTCCGGGGACGGAATCATCCTAAGGGGGAGAGAATTGTAATGCCCGTGTTTCTAGGCTAGACATCATTATTGACATTATAGTCTAGGTTAACCTTTGTAACTCATTTTGAAGAAATGAAAAGGAATTATGTGAATATTATGTGAATTATGTCTTTTATGCTTAATTATTAAGGTTTAATTAATTAAAAATAAAAATGAGCGTCAAAATTAAATTTTAGATAAAGCCGATATCTATTACGAAACTTGTAGTGGGCGTGACAAGGATTACGGATATATAAAGAGTGCCGAAATCCGAGTTATAACGAAGAAGTTATGACCTGTCGAAGTTTCGCGACAAACCGGCACGGGGCCGAATGTCGTAAAAAGAGTAGCTCAACGGTAAAAAGTCTAACGAAAACGGACGTCGGATGAAGAAGTTATGAATTTTTAACGGATTTCCTGTCCTGGTCTGTTAAAAACAATAATATAAAAATTAATGTCAAAATTAGCTGATGAAGTCTAAACGAAAGTTGTAGAGCGTAATTTTACCTACGCGTGCATATAAAGAACGTCAAAAACGGAGCTCGTATGCGAAAGTTATGGATTTTAGAAGTTTTTGCACAAAAATCGAGAAAATTCGCATAGTCACGTTTTTGCCACGTCACCCTCGCTTAGATCGTGCCACGTGTCCGAAATTGGTGAGTCATGCGAGCCACGTGTCCGAGCTGCTGAGTCATCCGATCTCGTGAGCTGATTCGAAGTGGTCCACTGAGAAGGCAACACGTACCCCCTAGCACATGTCCGAGCCTTCGCGAGAGAGCCACGAACCCCTACTTCGGACCCTAGGCCGCGGTCCAATCAGGAGACGACACCGAGGCTTCGCATGCGCAGATCACGTGCGAGCACATGCGCACCCTCGCCCAGCTGCTGCCGCGTGGCCTTCGCTCCTGATGCCACCTGCCCTTGCATGCTGACTCCCCCCCCCCCCTTCTAAGACCGACTTCAGACCCCTATAAATAGAAGGGTCATGCGAGCCTTCTCGGGTAGTTTTGATAATTTGCCACTTTTAGCCCCTTTTTCCATATTTTCTTCATCTTAACATCCCCAAAGCCCCGGTATCGATTATAACCCCCGGAATACGCCCCGAAGAGCCCGAGAAGCCTGGAAAATTTATCTTTTCGGTTTCGAAGCCCGACCCTCGCAGAGCCCTGTATCTGAATAAAACTCCCGGTTTTATTAGAAACGAACGTTTTAGGAAACGAATTGCTGCCCGATTTTCATCAAAACAAGTGAGTGTATAGTCACTTTCATTTTACACATAGATATGAAGTATTTACCTTATAATACGTGCTATGTGCAAATATATTAATTGTTTATTTGAGGTGACTGTTGAGTTGATGTTTTATACAAGTTTTAAACTGTATAAGTATTTTTATCTACAAATATGTTGGGTAGAACATGGGTAGATAGTGATGTGTGATAAAATAAAAGTGATGAGAGGCCTCGATGTGATTTGAGATCCAGTCATCTAGCGGAGTTTGGATGACGACCACAGACTTTCTAGACAGTCCAGTGGAACACTAGCAGGCACGCAACCTGTAGGTGTAATGAACTAGAGTGTTCATTCGCTGTACTCCATCCCCCTCATGGTTGCCTTTAGGACATGTATGGCTGAGGAAACCCCTTAGCAGTAGTGTCCATCCCGATGATATTCTTTAGGCTAGGTCCCTTGTGAAAAGTGTTTAGGGACGTAAAGTGAGGATAACGGGAACGGGTAATCAGGGTTATTGTTGATTGGTGAACTTAATAAGTTTATTATTACTGTGGGTTGAAAACCCTATATGCTCACCAGGCTCCCAAGCCTGACCCACTCAGCTTTTTATGTTACAGGTAGTGGACCCCGAGCATAGTCGGAGGACGATGAGAGATTTTGGATTATAGGCCAGTAGTTGTAAATAACTGTTAAAAGGCTTATAATGTCTTGTTTATGCTTTTGATCTGTATCGGAACATGACATCCCGAGGTTTTGATATGAAATGAAATTATATATTTCTTAAAGAAAGGTTTTGACAAACTTTTATCATATTTTGTATTGGGGACCAATTCCGCAACATCTTTTAAAAAGATTTCTCTGATTTTATTTTAAAAAGCAAAAATTAAATCGGTCTTTTCTGGCCGAGAAATTAGGGGATGTCACAGTTCCTATTTGAGATTCTTATACATGATGTGACTAGGTCACATGTTGATGTTTTAAGAATCAAAGAAAAGAGGAAGCTTAAAGGAAGAATATGCTGATTCTGATCGCGAAGATGGATTTCGATCGCATGAATCGGTGATCAGAATTTTGAGCTGTTGCTTAAGAGTTATGATATTTTGCTTAGGAATAGATACCAACAAGTTTTCATATGCATTTGCATTGTAAGGATAAGTTTTCCGCAATTTTTTAAAATAAAAGGAAAAAGTTTTAATTTTATTTATTTTAAAATTCCTTACAATGGAATTTGTGGAAAAAAATTGTTGTTTATATGATTCCATTGATAGCAATATTGGAAAATGGATTTGATTCTTTCATTTGTGGTAGTGTCTAAATTTACCAAATAAGGAAAGATTCTCTTCACCCAAGTTTCAATTGGACCGAAACTTGGAATCATGCAAGTTATATTGTATGATGAATGAGAATTTTCATCTTTGGAAAATTAATACTAATTCCTTGTTTACATGTATATGTGAGTCACGTGAAGGACTAAGGGATCGAGTACACCTTCTTGTGTACTGTTCAAAGTCCACCACAAAAGATCGATAAGACTATTCGTCATGATTTACTAAAGTTTAGTAAATATGGTTATACTTACATGCTTAAGTATAATTCTGAAACATTGGAAAAGTTTCAATGTATGGCCAAAACGAATGAGAAGAATCAAATTTGGCAGAAAGATAAAAGTTTCTCAAATCTGAAAAGATGGGAGAGTACTTTAGTATCATGTTTTATGATCATCTTAATGATTATGATACCATATCACAATTCATCCTCGAAAGACATCTTAGTGCATTCTTATGGCTAAGAAGAGGAGTCATGAATTGTTGAAGTGGTTAAATCAAGAAGATGAGTTATACTTCGTTCCAAAACAAGTCTTAGAGTCATACTCCAAGATTGTAACTTGAGTGACACATCTTAAAGAAGATTTATAACACTTGTCAAATGTAAGATTAAAATGTGTTCTACTCTTGTACATTTGAAATTGGTAAGCTGTGATGTTTTGGATAAAACAAAGACCAACTAAGGCCAAATGTGTGAAGTGTTTGTCTTGATAAGAATCTGCACTATCTCTTGAATATTTGTTTGTCAAGGAATGGTTCTTGGCAAGAGAGTCTTATATGTCAAGAGGACAGTGGGAGTCTAAAAGATCCTGAAAGAGTTTCAAGAACTAATCAAGAATAAAACCTGTAGTTTATCACTAGCGCACGACTTGTGGTTTGTAACCTATCGTGTTGACATATTCCTATTTCTATGCCCATTCCAGTTAAAGTTGACTATGCATCTGAGTTCTACAAGTTCTCAATTGTTTGCATAACTACTTGGAAGCAATGGCAGGCCCTTGTGTTGCCAGGTGGCAAGACTTTAAGATTGCACAAGTTCAGTCCATATGAATTTGGATTTGTCACTAACCTTGTCTTGTGTTTATGGTTTTGACAAATTCACATGGATTGGAACACATACACCATAAAATCTAAGTGTCATAAGGTTTCTCTCCGATTCATGAAAATGATGGTGAGGAAACGCTTTCACTAAGTAGATTTTAAGTAGATAGCAATTGTGATATTTGCATTCTCAAAGTCGTTTTTGGAGCGCGTGTGGGTAACCGACACACTAACATGGACTTGTGAGAAATGGAAAAGGTCTAAACAATTGAGACTATGATTACGACATCCCTTTTCATAGTTCTAAAATTTTTTAGACACACATGTGAGCTATCTAAGGAAAGGTGTATGATTTTGATAAAGTTTTATCAAAACATCTCGTATCAGAAATCTGAACTTTGGTAAGAAAGTCAATAAAGTATTGATTTCTAGAAGTCCAGCTAATTTCTGGATACATGTCAATGCTAGTGGGAGCATAAGTGTTATGCTAATAATCATCATGTTAGTGGGAGCATGATAATTATGATAAGTGTTGCAAGTTAGCAATATTAATTATAGAAAACAAAAATTTCAATTGGGAAAAGTTGTTTTGCTATAATTAAGGGAGAGGAAATTATACCTCATTTCAAATCTAAAAGCTTAGATCGTGAGATTTTAATCAAATTTAGTCAAGTATATATATGGATGTTATGTTGGAATGGTTCAACATAAGGAAATTCTATATATGGGAACATTATTTGCGTTCTAAAATTCGATTATGATTACGGCATCCCTTTTCATAATCTGAATTATGAGAACATGGCAAATAGAAATAGAAATATTATAGCAAAAGACTGTTCTAGTATCATGTCTTTATGTGAGACATCATGAATCGTGTCCCATATGCTTCGGATATAGGATCGATTGCATGTGCTATAATAATCCTTTCTAAATTTTCCAAATGCCCAGGGCATTAAGAGGGGAAAAGGTCTAGAATTGGATATGACTAGAATGATTAAGCAACTATCGAGGACAATTTGAGGTTCACCAAAGATTGGTTGCTCATGGACAGTTGGAAGTATGGTGTAAATTTTTGGAAAGGACCATATTGACATATTCTGAAAAAGAGGCAACTCTTGTTCAGAAGTGATAGTCAAAATGAGAATATGGAAATGTTTCTAGAGGTGGAAGTTATTCAATTTGTGTGAGATTAGAAAACTTAATGCAAGAAGGATGTTCAAAGCAATGTACTTTGAATATGAGACTTCGTTTCCATGGAATTGATCTCCATTGGAATACTCTGTAATGTCTATTGACAAGTCTTTGTGACTTTGTGCATAATCATTACAAGAGGATCAGTGCATATAAGTTTAGAATCTAATAGATTTCGGTAAATGGCAGGAATTTGGAATTCTTACATTTACGATAAGGATTTGGGATTATGAAATGAGAATCATTGGAATTATGTTCAATTGATTTATTCCACAAAGTAAGGATCATAGACAAACATAGTGTGCATACTTGGTGTATGACATAACTATAGTTTGGATAAACATAGTGTGCATGCTTAGAGCATGGCATGACTAATGTTTTGATTCAAGTATAGAGTTGATTATATGAAACATTATGCAATGAATAATGTGTAATCAATATGGTGATAAATAAAAGGTGTTCTATTTATACTCATAAGTCCTAAGACCATATTGGATTCGATTACTCTTGTGTTTCACTTTGCATGTTTTGACTTCCAGAATAACTAGGTCCTTCTTTCCGATTGACTAAGTTATTCAAACCATCCACAGTCGATAATACGTTGGAAGTAGGTATTAAGGCAAGACTGTCATGAATTGGGTTTGTAGATGTCTAAGGTGTTGGACATAGCAAGAGTTGCTACAACATTCATGAGTGCTCCTGGAATGAGATTCGAGTATTGGATTAAACCCACGCTCATTTGAATCACTTCATGGATTTTATCACGAGTGAATCATGAGACGATAATATCTTATATTCTTCAAACCTAGAGATATGAGTTGTTAACTATGAGTTGGTTATACATTGATTGTACAAAAACGCATTGGTAACTCGATGTTATAAAACGTGCCTTTGTGTATGATTCAACAAGTAGTAGAACAAGCATATGAGTCGAAGTTTATCCATTCCTTTTACCCTTGGAGGGATAAAAGTGATATCTGTGGGCCCCTCGATGATTTAGTGATGACACCCCTAAGTGTTTGGCCAAGCATGGACTGAGTTTATTTGTTCAATTAGTCAGTCGTCATAAATCGGAAATCGGGAAACAACAAATGGACGGAGAGAATGATTATAATCCATGTCTCAGTTCATATGATATCTAGAATGGAGGAATATATGATCCCTTATCTAATGGACAAGTCATTGACTAGGTCAGAGTTCGACAGCGGCTTTAAGAGCTACGGTTGCTAGTCAGGTTTTGGAGTCATACGCAATAATAGTTTTAGACTTATCCAAGTGGGAGACTGTTGGATTAGTGTCTAAGTCCATAAATTTAATTGGTATGTACTTGACCCGATTTGGTATGGTCCATTTGGGTTGCATGGCATCGGAACAATTGGATAGACAAAATGAGAAAAAGGATACTTATGATTTATATTAATATATTATAAGTTCTAATATATTAATATGGAATCATATTATTTAATTAGTATTGATCAAGAATTAATTTAGAATTAATTTAGTGATCAAAAGGAACTAATTAAATATGGACTCTTATATATATAGGATGGGCCAAGTTCATTTAAGTTGGGCTAAGCTTTCATGGATAGTCCATGGAGTGTTTAACCCATGGATCCTATGGAAATGAAAGGTCATGGGTATTAGGGTTTACATGAATGTAACCCTAATCCTCCACACTATATAAAGAGGTCCCTAGTTCATGAAATGGGCACTAGTGTGTGTGTGTACACAAGAGGGCAAAACCGATTTTGGTGCAAGTATCCTTATTCTCAAGTTATTCCAAGGGTTCTTGGTGTTGTGTGAACCATTTGAGGTGCAACACTTGGGGGACTAAGCTCTTAAAGGTTCAAGACTTCAAGCTCCATCAAAAGGTATGTCATTCTACTAGATTCTTGTATTGTATATACTTCTTATTATGCTAGTTAGGATGAAACCTTGGAATATAGAATATTTGCATGTATAATAGAGAAAACAAAGATCCAAGGTTTATAGGGTTGCATGTACACCATAGGAGTGTTAGAATGCTCAAAACTCAACACCTGGTGCCCTTTCCCATGTAGCCAGTTCTCCCGCACTTGGGGTTCCGAACTCCTGATCCAATCCATGGACTATAATCTCGGCCTAACTCTAGACCTAATGTTGATCGCCCACCCTCTCGAGAAACCGTGGTCTGATCCCTGACCCGCGTATCTACCACATAGCTAAATGACCCGCACACCCGTGTTGAATGTACTGCCGATCCCTGGCAGCTAACAAAGCCCTCAATCTATCAATCCAAAACCCTCAAAGTCGAGCACACACTTGACCGAACACCTGGACTGAACTCAATTCATGACTAGAACCCCAACCTGGTTCCCCAAATTCTGCTATCAAGCACTAAGAAAACATGTTTCTCATGCTGGGGAGTTTTACTGAACTCCCAACTCACACAACCCTCAAACCAAACAGCCACTTGGGCCGCCTTTCTTCCTGACAAGGATGCGAAACTTATCCAAGTTTCGAAACCACTCCCGCTTCCGAATCCGGAGACGATTCTCCCCCACTTAGATTCGACTGAGTCATCACAATACATGAAAACTGGAGAATTCCCAATCTTTCTCCCTTTCCAACGATCGATCCGATGACAACCATCTCTTTCCAACTAGTGCTCCGTTACTAGCCCATCCCAAATGGTCACATACTTCTAAGAACTAGATGAAATCTTCCTGAATACTAGTGAAACCAACGGTCTCTAATGCTTGAATGATCCCACACTCAATCTTCAAAAACCAAAGGATAGATGGTCCAACTAATACCTCAACAACGAGCTACTTCCTTTGACGCCTTTATCCGCAAGTCAATAACGGTTACTAAAACCACTGAATCCTGACAATGCTGAATAACCATCCTGTGGGACCCTGTCCGCAGACCTCCCTCATAATACCCTTCTTCCCAAGATGCTCTAAACAAGTATCCCGCTCTCGGGCTTTAGAAATCATTTCATTCAAGGTTCGCACTCTGACTCACTCACCAGCTTAATCATTCACAACTAAACTGCAGTAGCTGAAGCAACCTCTGCCCTAGACCGGCTACAACTACTCCCAAGACATAGTCTACAATCCCAAAAGTGCAATAGATCGCACAATCAATCCTTACCGCTCGATACAAGAGATCTAAAGCGAATTGGGTCTTAGCTCATATGGGTAGGGACGATAATCACGTACACATCACAAGATACTCATGACATATCGACCCACCTGCGCTCGCCAGCGCTGAAATAATGTCGCCAACCCGACGACTAATTGACCCCGAGCTGGAATACAACCTGATCCTGGGGCCACAAGCCTGCTCACTCCTTCGAGCTCGAAAAACTGAAAGGGCACAATCCTTGCCCTAGAAAACGACATCCCAATCCATCAATTAACTATTCTACTTCTAGCTGCAAAACCCCCAGCTGGACATAATCATCACTCCCTTCCGGAGTCCCCGTGACTCGCATTCCGACCTCGAGCAAACCCCCGAAGCCTTAAATCCAAAAAGTCCTGCGCTAGTCTCCCCCGCTCAACCTGTGGAATATAACAAGTACAGATCATCTCCCTGATCCCAGATAACTGCATCTCTCTGCTCATCAGAATATGTACCAGTAACAAGTCCCGATACTGGAAAGCTCGATCAGCTCCTCTCCCTGCCGTCGTTACAGCTGTTGAAGCTGCTGCGGCAGCCGTCTCAGCAATGGCTACATAGCGCTCGTCAAAATACTCAACCATGGCGGTCTTGATATACCCAATCATCTTCGGAATCTGTGCCCAAACGATCTCGATCACCTCCTCCCGGATGATCTCCCTGACACGATCCTCTGACAATATTGGCCTATCCTGGCTGCCAGCTCCCGATCCTGATCCGGATCCGGTCTCAAAACGTCTCGTAACCATCATTCTGATAATACACCAGATAGATCTCGTATAGTCCATATAATAACCGGGAACAAACTCCCAACTAAACCCCAGGGGTTGTGACTTCCTTGGTACGCGTATGAGTCCTATGCCTTTAGTAGTACGGGCCAATAATGTGACATCCCCAATTTCACGGCCAGAAAAGACCGATTTGTTTATGCTTTGTTTTTAAAATCAGAGTAATCTTTTACAGAAAACAGTTACGGAATTTGTTCCCAAAACAAAACATGATAAGAATTTATCAAATCATTTCTTTAAAGAAATGTATTTTCATTATATAACAAAATCTCGGGATGTCATGTTCAATACAGACCAAAAGCATAAACAGAACAACATAGACCTTACACAACTTGTAATACAAAGAAAACTGAGTGGGTCAGGCTTGCGAGCCTGGTGAGCATATAGGGTTTTCAACCCACAATATTATATCTTATATATATATATATATATATATATATATATATATATATATATATATATATATATATATATATATATATATATATATATTCAATCATCAAACGATCATTCCAATTACCCATCCCCATTATCTTCCTTACTCTTACGGGTCTACCCTAAGACTCATCTATTCGTTCACTCCGTATTAGGCACTAAGACAGTAGCTGCCAGGATTCTTTATTAGGCACTAAGACAATAGCTTCCAGGATTCTTTATTTGGCACTAAGACAATAGCTGCCAGGATTCTTTATTTGACACTAAGACAATAGCTGCCAAGGTTCTTTCGTAAAGCACTAATTCCATAGCTGCTATGGCTCATTCATCGGGTACTAAATCCATAGCTACCAGTGTAGGTACTAAGCCCATAGCTACCGACGTTTATCTAACAGGTACTAAGTCAATAGCTATCATCGTCTATCTAACAGTACTAAATCCATAGCTATCATCGTCTATCTATCAGTACTAAATCCATAGCTACCAGCGTTCGTCTATACGGTACTAAATCCATAGCTACCAAGGTTCATCTATACAGTACTAAATCCATAGCTACCGAGGTTTATCTTTACAATACTAAATCCATAGCTACCAGTGTAGGTACTAAGTCCATAGCTACCAACGTTTGTCTATACGGTACTAAATCCATAGCTACCAAGGTTCGTCTTTCGTCTCATCCTCAAACTCATCCGTCATCACACAACAATATTTGTAGATATAACATACATATACAGTTTAACTCATTTAAAACCTATATAAAACATCCATTCCACGCTTATCTCAAATAAACAACAATATATAAACACATAACACATATTTTTTAGCAAATACTTAATACTTATATGTTAGAAGAAAGTAACTATACACTCAATCATAACATAGATATAATACATTCAACCAATACTTGTACTAAGATCGTGTTTATGAAAGGGACTATACACTCACTCATAACATAGATATAATACATTCAACCAATACTTGTACTAAGATCGTGTTTATGAAAGGGACTATACACTCACTCATAACATAGATATAATACATTCAACCAATACTTGTACTAAGATCGTGTTTATGAAAGGGACTATATACTCACTTGATCAGAAGATGATCGGACAGCACTACGGCTCTAAGAGTAGTAGCTCTTCGGTGAAACTAGAATATCTTCAAAGACCTGGCTTCTCGCAGGCAGAGCTTCGGCTCGGAAACTCCTTTCCCCTCGGGATCTTCGGGGCTTCGGGACTCGCTTCGGGTCTCGGGATGATATCGGGGCTTCGGGGGGTTAAAATAGGGCTTAGAGAGAGTATCGGGAGTGAGAGAGAAGAGATAGAGCAACAAAAATCGGCTGACCCTTGATTTCTATTTGTAGGGTGAAATTTCTGCACTCACGTCGTGAGTTTTAAGTTCTCACGTCATGAACTTTAGTCTTCACTGCGTACGTCATCACAGGTTGCGTCCGATAGGCTTTGAAAGGTCAAATCACTGAGTTCACGTCGTGAACACTGTATTCACGTCGTGAACTCTGACACAGTATCGGGGTTCGCGCCCTGAACTTCAGAAATTCATAACTTTCGCATACGAGCTCCGTTTTCGACGTTCTTTATATCGACGCGTAGGTGAGACTATGCTCTACAACTCTCGTTTAGACTCTGTTGGCTAATTTTGATTTATTTTTATTATATTTTTATTATATTATTTTTAGTAGGTCGGGACAGGAAAACTCCGTTATAAATTCATAACTCCTTCATCTGAAGTCCGTTTTCGTCTGTCTTTTTACCGTTGGACTACTATCGACGAGATCTTCGATTCTCGTTTAGATTGTTTCGGCTAGAAATCACTCGTTCTCAAAATCGAACTTCGGGCTGCATAGTGCTAAGCTGAAACTTCGAAAAATCATAACTTCCTCATACGAAGTCAGATTTAGGCGTTCTTTTCATGCACGCTCTCGGTTTAACGTATTCTACGACTTTAGTTTAGATTGCTAAATCCAAATATCGCTCTATCGTAAATTCACGATTTACGTCGCGCTGTGTCGTGCCGGTTCTGTCGCGAAACTTCGACAGGTCATAACTTCTTCGTTATAACTCGGATTTTAGCATTCTTTATATTTTCGGAAACCTTGTGACATATACTATGACTTGGTTAAGATTATTTATTCTAAATAATCTTCCATCAAAAAGTCATTTTTGATGCTTATCGTCTCTAAATTGACTAGCCCGGATCTACGGGCGTTACAATTATCTCCCCCTTAGGATGATTACGTCCCGGAATCATCAACAAAATAAGGCTTGCATAATGATTCCATACATTATCTCTTCATCCTAGGTAATAACCGTGATGCTAAATCTTGCACCTGTTCTTCGTACTATGTCAGACTTTCAATCGTAACCTTCAAGTTACAAAATAAATCCGTATTGAGGACTCATTCTTCTTCTTAGGATAAGTACTTCCCCTTATCTATTGTAACAGATCAATGGGTCATGTTCTAATGACCTTTTATCGGATGATGAAACGCCTAGACTCAAGTCTCTTTGAGTCAAATTCCAGAATGAAATATACCTTCCTTCGTATTCTAATGTGTTATAATCACATTTTATCATATAGCATTTCTGGCTACAAGCTTCATTAACAACGAGCGCGGTGCTATTGATCGCATTGATTTCAATCTTCTGACTTAAGTCAGATGTTACATCGAACTTGGTTCTCTGAACCACGTAACAAACTCATCGTAGTAGCAATTTGATATGACCACTAGGGTCGGAATATCAATCATCTTTTTAGTCATTACCGAAACAATGGTAACGACATATATGAATAAAAACGAACTCAATTACAAGCTTCTTGGTAACCTTGTGACCTTCCTTGATCCAAGCGTGAGTCCTGTACTTCCAGTAGTATAGATCTCTACTACTATTCACACCTACTCATACTCGTCCCAAATATTGTCTCGCAGTCCCCAAGTCCTAAATTCACAAAACAATTTAACACATACGAATGTGTCCAAATAGTCATAGAAATTTTCCTAGACTCTACTAGGACTTCTTCCATGCGTATCTTCAAGCATCAATTCTACTCCAACTCGGTTGGTGATGGAAATTACAGACGATGGGACAACTTCAAGAATTACACCAATTTTTCCATCATCCTGCCAATCGAAGGTGTACTTCAGACGTACCGTACTCCCCTAAACATTCCATTATTTTATCAGACATATTCTAAAGGCAAGATACCACTCTTACGATATCTTCTGATAGGTGTCATTCACTATCATAAGCCTTTAATTTCCTCCATCTACTCACTTCTCTACGAGTCTTCATCATAACGTTTTGTACACCCAAGCAGACGTTCGGTGTACCGGGCGAGAATTTAAGATAAGAAAGCTTTATTTACGATAGACGTATAAATCTCCTTATCACTCCGAAACGTTTAAATGCTAGTTCTAATGCCGTCGTCATACGCTTAGAATCCTAAACACATAAGGTTTCCAGATCCGGTCGGCAACAGACCATAGATCCGAACAAATAACATCATATATGGCAAACATATAACATTTAGCACATAAAAGCATTTTAGGCATCATTCCTAAAATATACTAGTGCTTGTGTCAATTTAGGTGTACTACCTAACATATTTTGGACACACTCCTCACAATCATTACTTAATATTCTAAGTTTAAGTCTAGAAATTTCTTACAAATTCCTAGTTCGCTTAAACTAATGCTCTGATACCAACTGTGACATCCCCAATTTCACGGCCAGAAGAGACCGATTTGTTTATGCTTTGTTTTTAAAATCAGAGTAATCTTTTACAGAAAACAGTTGCGGAATTTGTTCCCAAAACAAAACATGATAAGAATTTATCAAATCATTTCTTTAAAGAAATGTATTTTCATTATATAACAAAATCTCGGGATGTCATGTTCAATACAGACCAAAAGCATAAACAGAACAACATAGACCTTAAACAGTTAATTATAACTACGGGCCTATAATCCTTATCTCTCGTTACGTCAGCCAACTTATGCTCTTGTGCCACAACCTATAATACAAAGAAAACTGAGTGGGTCAGGCTTGGAAGCCTGGTGAGCATATAGGGTTTTCAACCCACAATATTATATCTTTTATATATATATATATATATATATATATATATATATATATATATATATATATATATATATATATATATATATATATTCAATCATCAAACGATCATTCCAATTACCCATCCCCATTATCTTCCTTACTCTTAAGGGTCTACCCTAAGACTCATCTATTCGTTCACTCCGTATTAGGCACTAAGACAATAGCTGCCAGAATTCTTTATTAGGCACTAAGACAATAGCTGTCAGGATTCTTTATTTGGCACTAAGACAATAGCTGCCAGGATTCTTTATTTGACACTAAGACAATAGCTGCCAAGGTTCTTTCGTAAAGCACTAATTCCATAGCTGCTATGGCTCATTCATCGGGTACTAAATCCATAGCTACCAGTGTAGGTACTAAGTCCATAGCTACCGACGTTTATCTAACAGGTACTAAGTCCATAGCTATCATCGTCTATCTAACAGTACTAAATCCATAGCTATCATCGTCTATCCATCAGTACTAAATCCATAGCTACCAGCGTTCGTCTATACGGTACTAAATCCATACCTACAAAGGTTCATCTATACAGTACTAAATCCATAGCTACCGAGGTTTATCTTTACAATACTAAATCCATAACTACCAGTGTAGGTACTAAGTCCATAGCTACCAACGTTTGTCTATACGGTACTAAATCCATAGCTACCAAGGTTCGTCTTTCGTCTCATCCACAAACTCATCCGTCATCACACACCAATATTTGTAGATATAACATACATATACAGTTTAACTCATTTAAAACCTATATAAAACATCCATTCCACGCTTATCTCAAATAAACAACAATATATAAACACATAACACGTATTTCGTAGCAAATACTTAATACTTATATGTTAGAAGAAAGTAACTATACACTCACTCATAACATAGATATAATACATTCAACCAATACTTGTACTAAGATCGTGTTTATGAAAAGGACTATACACTCACTCATAACATAGATATAATACATTCAACCAATACTTGTACTAAGATCGTGTTTATGAAAGGGACTATACACTCACTCATAACATAGATATAATACATTCAACCAATACTTGTACTAAGATCGTGTTTATGAAAGGGACTATATACTCACTTGATCAGAAGATGATCGGACAACACTACGGCTCTAAGAGTAGTAGCTCTTCGGTGAAACTAGAATATCTTCAAATACCTGGCTTCTCGCAGGCAGAGCTTCGGCTCGGAAACTCCTTTCCCCTCGGGATCTTCGGGGCTTCGGGACTCGCTTCGGGTCTCGGGATGATATCGGGGCTTCGGGGGGTTAAAATAGGGCTTAGAGAGAGTATCGGGAGTGAGAGAGAAGAGATAGAGCAACCAAAATCGGCTGACCCTTGATTTCTATTTATAGGGTGAAATTTCTGCACTCACGTTGTGAGTTTTAAGTTCTCACATCGTGAGCTTTATTCGTCACTGCGTGCGTCATCACAGGTTGCGTCCGACAGGCTCTGAAAGGTCAAATCACTGAGTTCACGTCGTGAACACTGTATTCACGTCGTGAACTCTGACACAGTATCGCGGTTCGCGCCTGGACTTCAGAAATTCATAACATTCGCATACGAGCTCCGTTTTCGACGTTATTTATATCGACTCGTAGGTGAGACTATGCTCTACAACTCTCGTTTAGTCTCCGTTGGCTAATTTTGACTTTATTTTTATTATATTATTATTATATTATTTTTAGTAGGCCGGTACAGGAAAACTCCGTTATAAATTCATAACTCCTTCATCTGAAGTCCGTTTTCGTCTGTCTTTTTACCGTTGGATTACTATCGACGAGATCTTAGATTCTTGTTTAGATTGTTTCGGCTAGAAATCACTCGATCTCAAAATCGAACTTCGGGCTGCATACTGCTAAGCTGAAACTTTGAAAAACCATAACTTCCTCATACGAAGTCAGATTTAGGCGTTCTTTTCATGCACGCTCTCGGTTTAACGTATTCTACGACTTTCGTTTAGATCGCTAAATCCAAATATCGCTCTATCGTAAATTCACGATTTACGTCGCGTTGTGTCGTGCCGGTTCTGTCGCGAAACTTCGACAGGTCATAACTTCTTCGTTATAACTCGGATTTTAGCATTCTTTATATTTTCGGAAACCTTGTGACATCTACTATGACTTGGTTAAGATTATTTATTCTAAATAATCTTCCATCAAAAAGTCATTTTTGATGCTTATCGTCTCTAAATTGACTAGCCCGGATCTACGGGCGTTACACATACTACCTTTCACACCTACCCATATTTGTCTCAAGTATCACCACAACACCCTAACAATATACATAAACATATTGAGTGCTCTATCCTCACTCCTAGAGGAATGCTAAATATGTCATAACTGGCATCCCGGCCTCACACAACCCACTCATGAAACTTCCACCAACCCTGTAGCACTAGTGTATGCTAGTCATACATAACGTTGGACCCTATAGGCTTTCAAATACCTGATCCTACCCTAAGCACTTAATCAGACAAGAACAGGAAATAAGTCCAAACCAAGCATTCTCGGGCTATAAGATCTTAATTATGTACGACTGTGATGCATACACTAAGCAACTACAGTAATGATGTCAATTTCATACATTGAAAACCCTAGGCTACCAGGCATCATATAATCAGGCAATTATATCATGTAATTCCTGAAGATCCCTAGCCTAGTACTAGCATGATGTTCTAACATATCACATAATCAAATAACTGTATGGTATTTTGGGGCCTACTTACTGGCTCCGGCTGATCGTACACTCTGCATTCTCCTTTTCTTATATTGAAAACCATTTAAAAATCATTTTGAAAAATATTTTCCTTAGTTTGAGACTGGATTCACACAAGTGTTCCTCTAATTCACTCAAACCAAGGCTCTAATACCAACTTGTAACATCCATAAAAATCATGCCAAATTTAAACTTTTAAAAACATTTCAAATCCCATGATTATTACAAAACTTTTTTTCAAAATAGTATATTGTCAGAGTATCCCAGAATCAAAACATAAAATCATAAAGTGTGAGGAGCAGTACGATCACTCCTTCGCCTTCCCGCGATCATCAAAAGTACCTGAAACAATAATCGATAAATGTAAGCTCGAAGGCTTAGTGAGTTACCCCCAATATACCCATACACACAACAATACACATATAATAACAAACAGCATACTATGGGTCCAATCAACCATCGGGTTGGAATACCCCATGCCCTCAACCATCGGGTTGGAATGCCCACATACTACGAGTCCAATCAAACATGTGCACCTATATCAGATAATCATATAACGGTATAATAACAGCATGTAATGGGTCCACAGATCTACAAACATGATTACCCCCTTAGCCCACAGTGTGAGTCTGGCTTGCCTTCCGGGCCCACAGCTCACATCTGGCTTGCCTCCGAGCCCAGAAGCATAAGTTTGGTTTTCTTTCGAGCCCACAACGTGTGACTGGCTTGCCCCTGTAGTCCTAAACCTGAAACATATCTGACTTGCCCTCAGTACGAGTCTGGCATACCACTTGGTCCTCAGCTCGTATCTGGTATGCTAATGAGTCCTCAGTATGAGTCTGGTATGCCTTCCCGGCCCTCAGCTCATATCTGGCATACTCCAGGGTTTGTTGGTTACTGCACGAGATAGTGCAACCTCAACCCTACCCACACAACATGTCTACATATACAACTAATAACGCATACGGATAATCTAACAGTAACACATGTAGTCCTACAGATCTACCTAACTGACATAGCAAACTAGCATGCATAATCATCTCATATTCAACACGTAATCAACTACTGGGATATCGAATCCAATATATCATAACAACAACAATCCGAGTAACAATTCAAAGGGCCGACCTTGGTGCCTTAGACCCTTGGATATAGTGAGGATAACTCACCTTGCAATGCCGAACTGAACCACGAAATCATGCTCCTGAAATACTGCCCCAACTCCAACACCTATAACCACCATATGACCAAGTCCATCAGAATCCCAAATTACCAAAATACTCTTAAAAGTCAAACATGGTCAACCCTGGTCAAAGTCAAAGTCAACAGTCAAGGTCAACAGTCCATGTTGACCCAACTCGTCAAGTCCAACTACTGACTCGTCGAGTTCCTCTAAAACTCAGAAAACCGCAAAAACCCTGAGTCAAATCGCCGAGTTTCCCTCCAACTCGTCGAGTCCACGTGTGTCTAAATGTCGGGAAGAACCCTCACTGACTCGTCGAGTCTTCTTACTGACTCGCCGAGTCCATGCAAAAACCAATACGACAATCTTCAACCGACTCGTCGAGTCGACCATGCAACTCGCCGAGTCCCATTCAGTCCATCACTCATTCAGATGATTTTAAGCTGCTCCAAAGCTTTAAACAGTAGATCTATGCTCCTAGGGTGTTGTTATCACATAAATTTGCTATCTTTACGTGCATACAAGGTTCTATGAAGCTAAAACACTCATAACTAACATTAGGAGAAGGTTTTGGACATGAAGGAGGGATAAAGCTTCATAATGCTTGAGGCTTTATGTCCATAAGGCCTTGGGAAGTCAAGATCTAAAACTATGCCCTTGTGACAAGCTGAAACCTGGATGTGACCCCATCTTGCCCTAGAAATGACCATTTCTTTTGCAAAAAGGAAGATCTAAGCAATGCAATGTAATGGTTGTAGCTTTATACCTCAATCTTGCTGCCACAATACTGGAAAGGCTGGATCTACAAGCTCTTCCTTGTTCCAAGCTCTTAACTCCTCAAGAAAAGCTCCAATACACTCTCTTTTGGTCTCACAACTCAAGAATAGAGGCTAGCTAGCTATTAGGGTTTCTATGGACGTGAAGGTGACAAGGGAGGCTGAGGAGGAAAGTTAATGACCTTTAAATAGGGTGCAAACCGTAAAAATTAGGGTTTTCACTTTCCAGCACCTACTCGTCGAGTCGGGTCCTCCACCTCGTCGAGTAGGGTGTAAAACCCACGCGACTGATTTGGTCTCTACTCTGCGAGTTGGTCCTTCCAACTCGTCGAGTCGCCCTTGAAACATGACTCTAGAAGCTTTAAAATTATATTGGGAAATCGAGATGTTACAACAAGGAGGAGGTCACTCTTAGCAAGCTTCAAGGCCTTTTGAGGACTGCTGAAAGTAGTCTCAAAGGTAAATCTGTTGTTTCTACTCCTACTGCTACTGCCCATGTCTTGGCATTTGGACATGGGAAAGGGAAGAAGAGGAAGGATCCCTCTAAGAGCTGCAAGGTAAATTCTCTTGATATATCCTCTTCCTGTGGGACCAAAGTTGGTTCTGCTAATCCTTCTACCAACCCAAAAGAAGCAGAGTGTTTCTACTGTCATGATAAAGGGAACTAGAAGTGAAGTTGCCCCAAATACTTGTAGGATGTCAAGGATTGGAAGGTTAAGCCTACCCATGCAGGTATTTATACTATTCTATCTAATAACTCTTCACATTCTTGTTCTTGGGTCCTTGATACAGGTTGTGGAATTCACATTTGTTCTGATTTGCAGGGACTGAAAAGAAGTAAGGATGTGGAGCACGGGAAGATGAACTTGATCATGGGGAATTGGAAATCGTCGCCTGTCACCAAGATTGGAGTTTATTCTTTATTGCTTAGTAGTGGGTTGGAATTAGAATTGAATAATTGTTGCTACTCGTCTGATATGACGAGAAATATTATTTCCTTTCATGGTTTGTACAAACAAGGTTTTAGTTTTTCATTTGATAATGAAATTGGTGCTATTAATGGTTTTTATAATGGTGTTTTTTATTTTAAAGCATTGCCTTGTAATGGTGTATATGAAACTGTGATGGTTGTAGACAACTTAGGAAATAATGTGTTGCACATTGATTCTTCCAATAGTTTGGATAAGGCATGCTTGTGGCATTGTCGTCTTGGACATGTCAACAAGAAGCGCATAGGCCAACTCCAAAAGGATGGAGTCTTGGAGTCATTCGACTTAAGGTCGGATGACACTTGTGAATCTTGTTTGCTTGGAAAGATGACCAGGTCACCCTTCACTGGTACTTGTGAAAGGGGTGAAGGTTTGTTGGATCTCATAGACACCGATGTGTGTGGACCTTTCAGAACCACCACAAGGGATGCTAACCGCTTCTATGTGACTTTTATTGATGATTACAACAGATAAGGCTATATCTACTTAATCAAACATAAGTCAGAAGCCTTTGAAAAGTTCAAAGAGTTCAAACAAGAAGTGGAGAATCAGCTGGGCAGGAAGATAAAGATGCTCCGATCTGATCGAAGTGGTGAGTATCTTAGTATCGAGTTCCAAGACTATCTTAAGGAATGTGGGATTGTTTCACAATTGACGCCACCTAGGACACCACAGCTTAATGGTGTGGCTGAGAGGCGCAATCGAACCTTGTTGGACATGGCTCGCTCCATGATGAGTCGAGCTTCGTTACCTATCTCATTCTGGGGGTATGCCTTAGATATTGTCGCTCATATCCTTAATCTAGTCCCAACTAAGAAGGTTGCCAAAACACCTCACGAGATGTGGACAGGGAAGGTTCCCTCGTTGGCACATATCAAGGTTTGGGGTTGTGAGACTTTCGTAAGACGGGAGACTCACGAAAAGCTTGAACCTCGAAGTGAGCGGTGTATTTTCATCGGCTACCCACAAAAATATTTTGGATATCTCTTCTACAGACCGAGTGACCTTGAAGAGCTTCAAGAGTCAAGCGGTGAAGGAACCTCAAACACTAGCGATCAACCTGAGGAGGAAACTCCTGTTGAACCAGTTGACGAATCCATACCTCTGAGGCACTCCAGTAGAGTTAGTGTTCCACCTGTGTTGTATGGTTTCCATAGGGTGATACATTTATCAGTGATAACACACTGGTAGATTTGGATGAACCTAACAATTACAAGGAAGCCATGGCAGACCCCGATTCTGCAAAGTGGAAAGAGGCTATGGACAGCGAGATTCAGTCCATGTATGACAATCAAGTTTGGAACTTGGTTGACAATGTACCGGGTCGTATGACAGTCGGGTGCAAATGGATCTTCAAGAAGAAGACCGACATGGATGGGAAAGTACACACTTATAAGGCGTGACTGGTTGCGAAGGGCTTTACTCAAACTCATGGAGTTGACTATGATGAGACCTTCTCACCAGTAGCGAAGATTAAATCTATAAGGGTTATGTTAGCCATAGCTGCATTTCATGACTATGAAATATGGCAAATGGATGTCAAAACCGCTTTCCTTAATGGAAATTTGGCTGAAGATGTTTACATGAGTCGTCCAGAGGGTTTTGTCAATGCAAAGTACCCTAATAGAGTGTGTAAGCTTGAGAAATCCATTTATGGATTGAAACAAGCATCTTGCAGATGGAATCTTTGTTTCGATGAGAAAGTCAAAGAGTTTGGATTTTCGAGAAGCGAGGATGAGTCCTGTGTGTATGTTAAGGCTATTGGGAGTATAGTTAGTTTTCTGGTGTTGTATGTGGATGACATACTACTCATAGGAAATGACATTCCAACCTTACACGAGGTTAAGTCCTGGCTATGGAATTGTTTCGCTATAAAGGACCTTGGAGAAGCTGCTTACATCCTAGGGATAAGGATATTGAGAAATAAGAGTAAAAGACTAATTGGACTTAGTCAAAGTACCTACTTGGACAAGGTGTTGAAACGGTTCAGCATGGAGAATTCCAAGAAAGGTGACTTACCCATCCAAGGCAATACCAAACTGAGTAAGACTCAGAGTCCGAGTACCGAGGCTGAAATAGCTGAGATGAGTCGAGTACCATATGCTTCCGCAGTTGGCTCGATCATGTATGCTATGACTTGTACTTGACCTGATGTGGCCTTTGCTTTGAGCATGGTCAGCAGATATCAAGGGAATCCTGGTAAAGCTCACTGGACTGCGGTAAAGAATATTCTTAAGTACCTACGCAGGACTAAGGACCAGGTCCTTACTCTTGGTGGGAGTGATGACTTAAGAGTCACAGGGTATAGTGACACCAGTTTTCAGACCGACAAAGATAATTTCCGCTCTTAGTCGGGCTGGGTTTTTACCCTGAATGTAGGAGCAATAACTTGGAAAAGTTTCAAACAGGAGACTGTAGCTGATTCAACGTACGAATCAGAGTACATAGCAGCAAGCGAAGCGTCGAAGGAGGCGATATGGCTAAAGAACTTCATCGGAGACCTTGGAGTTGTACCAGCTATAAAGGAGCCTATGGAGATTTTCTGTGATAATGAGGGTGCGATTGCCTTAACCAAGGAACCAAGGGATCATGGCAGATCCAGACACATCGACAGGAAATATCACTTCATAAGACATCGGGTGGAAGAAGGACTCCTCGTGGTAAAGAGGGTATCATCTGATGAGAACCCGACAGATCCCCTCACGAAGGGACTGAGTAGGGTTAAGCATTTGCAGCATGCGAGGGGCATTGGGATAAAGGATGATATTAGTTTTAATTATTAGATAGCTATTTTGAAACTTTTATAGATAAAATGTAACTGACATTTGATGATTAAATAAAAGGTGTTTTATTTATGAGTAAAGTTACTATATTGTGTCAATTGTTTACTATGGTTTCATTTTGCATGTTTTGACTTCCAGAATAATTATATTATTCAAAATGTCCACAGTCGATCATACTTTGGAAGTAGGTTTTGAGGCAAGACTGTCATGAATTGGGCTTGTAGATTGTCTGAAGTGTTTAGACATAGCAAAAGTTTGCTACAACATTCATGAGTGCTCATAAGGTCTGAGTATTGGATTAAGCCCACACTCACTTGAATCACTTCATGGAATTTATCACGAGTGATCGTGAGATGATAATATCATATAAGTCTTCAAACCAAGATATATGAGTTGTTGACTATGAGTTGGTTGTACATTGATAGTGCGAAAACGCATCAATAACTTGATGTTATAAAACGCACTGTAACGAATAGTTAGTACAAGCATATAATGTCGAAGTTTATCTGTTCCTTTTAATTCTTGGAGGATTAAAAGCGATATCTTGGGCCCCTCGATGATTTTGTTTTGACTTATGTGCCGGGCCCAGTCGGGACTAAATTGATGTGTTCAATTAAGTTCTCTGTCAAACAAATCGGAAATCGAGAAACAAACTGTTGGACAATAAGTATGACATTGTTCCATGTATTTGTCCGACTGATATCTTGAAGAACAGAGGGTTATATGATCCCTTATCTAAAGGATGCATCACTGACTGGATCAGAGTTCGACAGCGGCTTTTAAGAGCTACGATTGCTAGTGGGGTTTTAAGTCGTACTTGCAGTTATAGTTATTAGACTTATCCAAGTGGGAGACTGTTGGATTAGGTGTCTAAGCCCATAACTATAATTGGTATGTACTTGACCCAATAGTAGCATGGTCCTTTTGGGTTGCCTTCACCAATGCAATTTGACAGAATGGACTTTTGAGAATAAGGTTATTTGTGATTTGCTAATATATTACAAGTATAATATATTAATATGAAATCATATTATTTAATTAGTATTGATCAAGAATTAATTTGGAATTAATTTAGTGATCAAAAGAGACTAATATATAAAAATAGACATTTTAGTTATCATTATACAACGAATGAGAAGGCAAACGGGGACTGATTTAGTAAATCAATGATTCTTATAGTGTGGGCCAATGATCCATGGTTATTTAGGATGGGCTAAATCAATATGGATAGTCCATGGAGGTTTAGCCCATGGATCCTAAGTAATATGAAGGGTCATGGTGCATTAGGGTTTGCATGGATGTAACCCTAGCACTTGTCACACTATAAAAGGAACTCCCTAGAGCTAAAATCGGTTGCACATACATTCTTGGAGATTGAGAACCGATTTTTGGGCTAAGTAACTTATTCTCTCAAGCCTCCTTTTGCACTTGGTGTTTGTGACACAGTAGAGGAATCACACTTGAGGTGCTAAAGCTTTTGAAGGCCAAGAACTACAAGTCCTACTAAGAGGTAAGTTATCTAACTAGTTATATTGTTCAATTGTCAAATTGTATGCCAGTTAGGATGTGTGCTTTGGAAAAACAAATTGCAGGTATGATTAGAGAAAACATAGATCCAAAGTATCTAGGGTTGCATGTGCACCATAAGGTTGTTAGCGTGCTCAAAACCCTTCACCTAGGTTCTGAAAGGACAACTTATTACGTCCAAAATGCATCATGCACAAACTTGGGACTTTTGGGACAAAGAAGGTGTCATAAAGCTAATAAGGCAATATCTACATCATACAAGCATAAAGGTTGGAGCTTTTTACCTCCTGGAGCTTCTAGAGCACAAAGTAACCTCAGATCTACAAGCTTGCCTCACTTCTCCAACTCCTTGATGCAATACCTTCTTCTTCAACTACTCAAAACACACACTTTTAGCTCACTCACTCAAGTGATGGGTTAGGGTTTGGGGGAAACGGATCAAAGCTATGGAGACTGAAATGATAGAGGGTTGTAAGCTCATAAGGATGTTTATATAGCACCAAAACCCTAAATATTATGGTTTCCATCTGTCGTGAGTACGCCCAGCGTACTACGGCGCGCCTAGTATGCTCAACGTACCTTATGTACGCTTAGCGTACTCTTCTTGATCCCAAAGTTGAAACTTTAGCCCTTAGGCTTCTCATGGCTTCACTCTTCCATCCCCAGGGACTACAAATGACAAAATAATAATAAAAGATAGGATTCAGAAATACCTGCAAATCTCGGGATGTTACAATGTGACATCCCCTAATTTCTCGGCCAGAAAAGACTGATTTAATTTATGCTTTTAAAATAAAATCAGAGAAATCTTTTTAAAAGATGTTGCGGGATTGGTCCCCAAAACAAAACACGATAAGAGTTTATCAAAACCTTTCTTTAAGAAATATATAATTTCCTTTTATATCAAAACCTCGGGATGTCATGTTCCGATACAGATCAAAAGCATAAACAAGACATTATAAGCCTTACAACAGTTATTTACAACTACTGGCCTATAATCCAAAAATCTCTCATCATCCTCCGACTATGCTCGGGGTCCACTACCTGTAACATAAAAAGCTGAGTGGGTCAGGCTTGGGAGCCTGGTGAGCATATAAGGTTTTCAACCGACAATAATAATAACTTATTAAGTTCACCAATCAACAATAACCCTGATTACCCATTCCCGTTATCCTCACTTTACGTCCCTAAACACCTATCACAAGGGACCTAGCCTAAGGAATATCATCGGGATGGACACTACTGCTAAGGGGACTCCTCATCCATACATGTCCTAAAGGCAACCATGAGGGGGATGGAGTATGCCAATGAACATTTAGTTCACTAACACCTACAAGTTGCGAACCTGCTAGTGTTCCACTGGACTGTCTACCCATCGAGCCCTCTCACCATTTTAACACACATCGACTATTTTGTCTACCCATTTTCTACCCAACATATTTGTAGATAAAATACATATACAGTTTAAAACTTGTATAAAACATCTATTCAACAGTCACCTCAATTAAACAATTAATATAATTACACATAGCACGTATTTTATAGAAAATACTTCATATCTAGGTGTAAGATGAAAGTGACTACACACTCACATGATTTAATGATAATCGGGTAGCACTTCGTTCCCTAAAACGATCGTTTCTAATAAAACCGGGAGTTTTATTGAGAAACCGGGCTCTGCGAGGGTTGGGCTTCAAAACCGAAAAGATAAATTTTTCGGGCTTCTCGGGCACTTCGGGACGTGTTTCGGGTGTTTGGTATAATACCGGGGCATTGGGGGAAGTTGGAATGAAAGAAATATTGAAAAAGGGGTTAAAAATGACAAGTTTTCAAAATATACCCGGGAGGTCTCGCACCCTTCTATTTATAGAGGCGAGGCTTATGATCGGACGGCTGAGAGGCTCGGACGAGGCTGCACACGCGTCACTCCTCGGATGCGCCACAGCTTCGGATGATTCAGCAAATTTCAGACACGTGGCACGCATGGAGCAAAGGTGACGTGGCCGAAGCATGACTATGCGAATTTTCTCGATTTTTGTGCAAAAACTTCTAAAATCCATAACTTTCGCATACGAGCTCCGTTTTTGACGTTCTTTATATGCACTCGTAGGTAAAATTACGCTCTACAACTTTCGTTTAGACTTCGTCGGCTAATTTTGATTTTAATTTTTATATTATTATTTTTAACAGACCGGGACAGGAAATCCGTTAAAAATTCATAACTTTTTCATCCGACGTCCGTTTTCGTCTGTCTTTTTACCGTTGTACTACTATTGACGAGACCTTCGATTCTCGTTTAGGTTGTGTCGGCTAAAAATCACTCGATCTAATATTCGAGTTTTTAGCTGTCTACTACTAAGCTGAAACTTAGAAAAATCATAACTTCCTCATACGAAGTCAGATTTGGGCGTTCTTTTTATACATACTCTCGGTTTGACGAACACTAAGACTTTCGTTTAGATCACTAAGGCTAAAAAGTAGTTTATTAAAAACTCACTTTTTACGAAATTCGGCACCGTGCCGGTTTTGTCGCGAAACTTCGACAGGTCATAACTTCTTCGTTATAACTCGGATTTCGGTATTCTTTATATATCCGTAATCCTTGTCACGACTACTACAACTTTATTAATAGATATCGGCTTTAAATAATATTTATTTTCATCGCTCATTTTTATTCTTAATTAATTAAATCCTAATAATTAAGCATAAAACACATAATTCTCAAAATATTCACATAATTCCTTTTCATTTCTTCAAAATGAGTTACAAAGGTTAACCTAGACTATCACTTCAATATTAATTCCTAGCCTAGAAACATAGGCGTTACAATTCTCTCCCCCTTAGGATGATTCCGTCTCCGGAATCACACATCAACAAACAACTGCGGGGAACGACTCATCATGTCACTCTCCGTTTCCCAGGTGAGATTTGGCCCATTCGTATGTTTCCGACGCACAAGCACTAAATCGACCATCTTGCATCACAACTTCTTAGTCTTACGGTCAACGATTGCCTCAGGTTCTTCAATTAACCTCTTGTTTTCATCCAACCTTAATTCAGAAATGGGAATTATGTCGGACACATCTCCCGTGAACTTTCTCAAATAACACACATGAAAGATATTATGAATACCCTCCAGTTCTTCCGGTAATTCTAGCTTGTAAGCTTGATTCCCGATCCTCTGAAGAACTTTAAATGGTCCAATAAACCTTGGACTCAATTTTCCCCTTTTACCAAATCTTATAAGTCCCTTCCACGGCGAGACTTTAAGTAAAACCAAATCTCCAACTTCGAATGATATCGGTTGTCTTTTCTTGTCAGCATAGCTCTTTTGTCGATCTTGAGCTGCTAACATCCTTTCCCTAATCACTTTCAACTTTTCAGCAGTCTGATGGACTATTTCAGGTCCCATAAATTACTTTTCCCCAGCTTCCAGCCAACATGACGGCGTTCGACACTTTTCCCGATACAAAGTGTGATAAGGTGCCATCTTGATGCTTGAGTGGAAACTATTATTATAGGAAAATTCTACTAGAGGTAAGTGTTCATCCCAGTTACCTTGGAATTCTAGGGTACATGCTCTCAGCATATCCTCCAATGTTTGAATTGTTCGTTCGCTTTGACCATCAGTTTGCGGATGGTAAGCTGTACTCAAACACAACTTGGTACCGAATTCCTCTTGTAGACTCCTCCAAAACCTTGAGGTAAAATGGCTGTCACGATCGGATACAATCGTTAATAGAACACCGTGAAGCCTCACAATTTCCTTCACGTAAGAATTCGCAAGTTTATCCGTAGACCATTTCTTGTTGGCTGCTATGAAATGCACACTCTTAGTGAAGCGATCAATGACCACCCAAATCATGTCGTCACTGTTCCTTGTTCTGGGCAGTTTAGTCACAAAATCCATGGTAATATCTTCCCATTTACCCATGGGTACAGGTAAAGGTTCTAAACTCCCATACGGTTTCTGATGTTGTGCCTTAACCCTAGAACAAGTTACACACTCGGCCACATACTTAGCAACATCGAGCTTCATCGTCGGCCACCAGTAATAGGGTTTTAGATCCCTATACATTTTTGTACTGCCGGGATGAATCGAGTACATGGTCTTGTGAGCTTCTCACATCAGAAGATCTCTTACTCCTCCCGTCTTAGGTACCCAAATCCGATCTTTGAATACCTTCAATCCCTGACCGTTTGTATCAAACACCAACGTTTTTCCCAAACGTTCCTCCTTTCGGTCATTCTTTTCTAAAGCTTCCTCCTGAGCTTTCTTTATACTTTCCATAATTGTCTAGACGACTTCAATTCTCAACGCTCTTGGCCTTTTCTTTTCAAGATTTACCTTCCGACTGAGAGTATCAGCAACAACATTTGCTTTACCAGGGTGGTAAAGTATCTCACAGTCGTAGTCCTTGAGTAGTTCTAGCCAGCGCCGCTGTCTCATGTTCAATTCCTTCTGATTAAAGAGATATTGAAGACTCTTATGATCAGTGAAAAGTTTACACTTAGTACCATAAAGATAATGCCTCCATATCTTTAAGGCGAATACTACCGCTGCGAACTCCAGATCATGAGTGGGGTAGTTCTGTTCATGCTCTTTCAATTGCCTCGATGCATACGCTATCACTTTATCCCTTTGGGTCAGAACACAACCTAACCCAACTCCAGAGGCATCACTATAAACTGCGAAGTCATCAACTCCTTCAGGTAACGAAAGAATCGGTGCTTCACACAATCTCTTCTTTAACTTCTCAAAGGCTTCCTTATGCTTCTCATTCCAAGTATAAGTAGCTCCTTTGTGGGTCAAAGTTGTTAATGGAGTCGCGATCGAAGAAAAGTCTTGGATAAATCGGCGATAATATCCAGCTAATCCTAGAAAGTTTCGAATCTCCGTAGGACTTTTTGGTTGTTCCCACTTCATCACAACTTCAATCTTTGCTGGGTCAACCATTATTCCTTCTTGGTTAACCACGTGACCTCAAAATTGGACTTCTTGAATCCAAAATTCACATTTGGAGAACTTTGCATACAGCTTCTCCTTTTTCAGAACTTCTAGCACTTCACGCAGATGTTTGTCATGCTCCTGCTTGCTTTTTGAGTAAATCAAGATCTCATCTATGAATACTATCACGGATTTATCAAGGTATGGTTTACAAACCCTGTTCATCAAATCCATGAAAGCTGCTGGAGCATTGGTTAGTCCGAACGACATAACCAAAAATTCATAGTGTCCATATCTTGTTCTGAACGCAGTCTTTTCGATATCCTGCTCTCTCACCTTTAGTTGATGATATCCTGATCTAAGATCGATCTTCGAGAAATAGCTCGAACCTTGCAACTGATCTAACATGTCATCGATCCTCGGCAACGGGTACTTGTTCTTTATTGTCGCTTTATTCAGATCTCTGTAATCGATGCACATTCTCATGCTCCTGTCTTTCTTCTTTACAAATAACACCGGGGCTCCCCAGGGTGATGAACTAGGTCGAATACAACCTTTGTCCAATAACTCCTGAAGTTGTGTCATAAGTTCTTTCATCTCTATTGGTGCTAGTCGATACGGTGCTTTTGCTATTGGCGTCGTTCCTGGTAACAAGTCGATACGAAATTCTACTTGTCGATCAGGGGGCAATCCGGGAAGATCTTCGGGAAAGACTTCCGGGTAGTCACACACCACCGAAATATTCTGCACCTCCTTCTTTTCCTTCTTTGCATCGATCACGAACGCTAGATATAATGTACATCCCTTGGCCAAACACTTTCTGGCTTTCATTAGGGAAATGATTCCAGAGTTTACTCTGCGTTTGTCTCCATACACCATAAACGACTCTTTCCCTGGCGGGTTTACTTTTACTAACTTCTTCCTACACAATATTTCGGCATCATTGGCGCTAAGCCAATCCATTCCTAAAACTATGTCGAATCCATTTAACTCGATAGGCAATAATTCCTCGTGGAACTTATTCGCATTCAAGTCAATGAATATGTTTTTCATACGATGGCTAACAGGTACAAAACTTGCCACTAGCAATCTCAACTATTATAGCATTAACTAGTCTATCTACAGGCAAAGCTAGTTTTCTAACAAATTCATGAGAAATAAATGAGTAATTGGCTCCAGAATCAAACAAAATTTGGGCAGGAAATTCGTTTACGAGAAAGGTACCTGAAGCGACATTGGCTTCTTCTTTCGCAGCTTCAAGTGTTATCTGAAAGGCTCTCGCCTTCGGATTTGGTGGAAGATTGGGCTTTGCTGCGTCCTTCTTCTTCGGGCAATCCCTCAAAATATGCCCTTCTTCATGGCACCCAAAACAGAAGTTATTATTGAAGGTGCATTCATTGGCATAATGCCCTGGCTTTCCACATTTGTAACAAGTGAGTTCCACGCTGCATTTCCCAACATGTTTCTTCTTACACTTGTCACACCACTTGGCTTCGGCTCCTCCTCCGAATTTTCTCGAACCAGTCTTCGAGAACTTGTTCTTTTTATTGGAACCTGAAGTTCCTTCAAACTTTCTCTTTTCACCAACTTCAATCTTGCTGGCGGCTCTCCCCTTAATCATATCTTCAACAGACTTGGCAGCCCAGACAGCTGCCTCCAATGTAAGTGCCTGACGTACTGGCACCGTATACTCCCATGGAAGTCCCTTTGCGTACCTGTCAATTTTTGCCAGCTCATCTGGGACAACACGCAAAGCAAACTCCATTTTGTCTGTGAAGTTATTTGTATATTCATCAACAATCATACTTCCTTTCTTCAACGTTAGAAATTGGTTTTCTAGCTCAAGCACGTTTTGGGCCGAGCAGTACTTATGCTTGAAGTGCACCAATAACTCTGCCCAAGTCAGTTGCAGTGGCTCATTAGGGCTTAGGGTTTTCCCCAGAGTGTTCCACCAACGAGCAGCACTACCCCTGAACTGACGTACTGCAAATGTGGTTTGTAACTTGCCTTGGAAACCACAAGTCATGAAAGCCAATTCCATTTCCGAGATCCAATCCATTACTCCGACGGGATCTTCTTTTCCAGTGAAGGTTGATGGCTTGCAAGTCATAAAGTCCTTATACTTTCACCCATTTCTCTCCACTCTATCCTCGTGGTTATTTCTCCCAACTACAAGCGGTTCACTATGACCAACAGATCTACTGTTGTTTCCTTCTTCAGATCGATCGTAATTTAATTCACGTTGTTCAACAGGAACTGAAGGTTCATCCCTGTTGTTCAGCAACATTTGCCTCAATTCCTCCCTTTGTTCAGCCATCATGGTCTGAATTATGGCTCGTACTCCAGCCATGGTGATGGGTTCTGGTGTAGCTCCTACTATAGGCACCTGTTCCACCACTTGGGGTTGAGGTTGTTGGTTTCTATTTGCATTTCCCGCTCCACTTCGAGTTCTTGCCATTATAATCTATATACTGAATAAGGCGAATTTAGGTCTTTATCCTTGATAGATATTTCAATTCCCTTATCACTACGAAATGTTTACATGTTAGTTCTAATATCGTAATCGTACACTTAGAATCCTACACACATAAGGTTTCCAGTTCCGATCGGCAACAGACCATAGATCCGAACAAATAATGGCATACATGGAAAACATATAGCATTTAGCACATAAAAGCATTTTAGGCATCTTTCCTAAAATAAACTAGTGCTCGTGTCTAAAATATGGTAGACACTCATCTCACAATCATCACTTAGCATTCTAAGTTTAAGTCTAGAAATCCTACAATTTCTTAGTTCACTTAAACTAATGCTCTGATACCAACTGTGACATCCCCTAATTTCTCGGCCAGAAAAGACCGATTTAATTTATGCTTTTAAAATAAAATCAGAGAAATCTTTTTAAAAGATGTTGCGGAATTGGTCCCCAAAACAAAACACGATAACAGTTTATCAAAACCTTTCTTTAAGAAATATATAATTTCCTTTTATATCAAAACCTCGGGATGTCATGTTCCGATACAGATCAAAAGCATAAACAAGACATTATAAGCCTTACAACAGTTATATACAACTACTGGCCTATAATCCAAAAATCTCTCATTATCCTCCGATTATGCTCGGGGTCCACTACCTGTAATATAAAAAGCTGAGTGGGTCAGGCTTGGGAGCCTGGGGAGCATATAGGGTTTTCAACCCACAATAATAATAACTTATTAAGTTCACCAATCAACAATAACCCTGATTACCCATTCCCGTTATCCTCACTTTACGTCCCTAAACACCTATCACAAGGGACCTAGCCTAAGGAATATCATCGGGATGGACACTACTGCTAAGGGGACTCCTCAGCCATACATGTCCTAAAGGCAACCATGAGGGGGATGGAGTACGCCAATGAACATTTAGTTCACCAACACCTACAAGTTGCAAACCTGCTAGTGTTCCACTGGACTGTCTAGAAAGGTCCGTGGTCGTCATCTATACTCCGTTAGACGACTACAACAACAACAACAACAACAACATCGAGGCCTCTCACCATTTTAACACATATCGACTATTTTGTCTACCCATGTTCTACCTAACATATTTGTAGATAAAATACATATACAGTTTAATACTTGTATAGAACATCTATTCAACAGTCACCTCAATTAAACAATTAATATAATTACACATAGCACGTATTTTATAGAAAATACTT
The DNA here is from genome assembly GCF_052849685.1 of Lactuca virosa. Classification (NCBI taxonomy): domain Eukaryota; kingdom Viridiplantae; phylum Streptophyta; class Magnoliopsida; order Asterales; family Asteraceae; genus Lactuca; species Lactuca virosa. The sequence continues at coordinate 40,587,173 of NC_136426.1, forward strand.
TATATCTAGGTGTAAGATGAAAGTGACTACACACTCACATGATTTAATGATAATCGGGCAGCACTTCGTTCCCAAAAACGATCGTTTCTAATAAAACCGGGAGTTTTATTGAGAAAAACCGGTCTCTGCGAGGGTTGGGCTTCAAAACCGAAAAGATAAATTTCTCGGGCTTCTCGGGCACTTCCGGACGTGTTTCGGGTGTTTGGTATAATACCGGGGCTTTGGGGGAAGTTGGAATGAAAGAAATATTGAAAAAGGGGTTAAAAATGACAAGTTTTCAAAATATACCCGGGAGGTCTCGCACCCTTCTATTTATAGGGGAGAGACTTCTGATCGGATGGCTGAGAGGCTTCCAGGTGGCAGCAGATCCGAAGAGGAGTCACATGGGTCGTACGTGCGAGGGGTGAGTTGCTGACCTTTGATTGGACCGAAGTCTAGGTCCGAGGTTCGGATCCGAAGCAAGAGGGAAGGGAGACAGGTGGTGCGAAGGTCGGACACGTGGCAGGTGGTGCGACGCTCGGTCGAGGCTGCACACGCGTCACTCCTCGGATGTGCCACAGCTTCGGATGACTCAGAAAATTTCGGACACGTGGCACGCATGGAGCGAAGGTGACGTGGCCGAAGCATGACTATGCGAATTTTCTCGATTTTTGTGCAAAAACTTCTAAAATCCATAACTTTCGCATACGAGCTCCATTTTTGACGTTCTTTATATGCACGCGTAGGTAAAATTACGCTCTACAACTTTCATTTAGACTTTGTCGGCTAATTTTGACATTAATTTTTATATTATTATTTTTAACAGACCGGGACAAGAAATCCGTTAAAAATTCATAACTTTTTCATCCGACGTCCGTTTTCGTCTGTCTTTTTACCGTTGTACTACTATTGACGAGACCTTCGATTCTCGTTTAGGTTGTGTCGGCTAAAAATCACTCGATCTAAAATTCGAGTTTTTAGCTGTCTACTGCTAAGCTGAAACTTAGAAAAATCATAACTTCCTCATACGAAGTCAGATTTGGGCGTTCTTTTTATACATACTCTCGGTTTGAAGAACACTACGACTTTAGTTTAGATCACTAAGGGTAAAAAGTAGTTTATCAAAAACTCATTTTTTACGACATTCGGCACCGTGCCGATTTTGTCGCGAAACTTCGACAGGTCATAACTTCTTCGTTATAACTCGGATTTCGGTATTCTTTATATATTCGTAATCCTTGTCACGACCACTACAAATTTCTTAATAGATATCGGCTTTATCTAATATTTATTTTCGACGCTCATTTTTATTCTTAATTAATTAAATCCTAATAATTAAGCATAAAACACATAATTCACATAATATTCACATAATTCCTTTTCATTTCTTCAAATGAGTTAAAAAGGTTAACCTAGACTATCACATCAATATTAATGCCTAGCCTAGAAACACGGGCGTTACATACAACTCTCCCGCACTTAAATTCGATTCGTCCTCGAAATCACTCTTTGCCACCTCTGGAAAGTGCGACACCCTGAGGGGCACCTCCGAAAATCATACACACAACGACCTTCCTAAGGTGGCTAAACTCAGCAGAAGATTTCAAACCGAAGAAAGTAAATCCATCATCCCACGCGACGAGCTACTCCTACTTCACCTAAAACCTGAAGTCTGGAATCTCGAAATCGGTCTGACTTCCTGACAGGCCATCCATACTAACCAACGCTGATGTCATTCCCCTTATCCCTTAAACTAGCTACTCAACCCTGAGAACCTGTGGTTCCTACCTGAAAACAGAACCACATATCATACTCTGCTGCCGGCAACTCTTTTCTAGACAAAAGAGATTCAATAATCCTTCCAGAGAAAGCTAATTCTGATGACAAGATTCCCTAGGATATGATGACCAATGGGAGACAACTGGGAGATGTATCTTCTTGTGCCGACCGACGATGCTCCCTTTAGCTTCCTGAACCAATATGCTCATCACTGCTAGCTCATAACCTCAAACACCCATGACTGGACTGACCAACCTCGGGTTGGAATACCAATATGTCGAATCCAATCAACCATCAGATTGATATTCGTAGGGTTTGTTGGCCTACCGCCTCAACCCTACCGCTCAACATGAGCCTCCGTGCCTACGACTTACAGTCGGCCCGCACCGGGTATCTTGGCCTACTACATAAAGCAGGACCGCCTCAATCCAGCCAACACAATATGTCATCAACCAGACGATCAGGATCGGGTATGCACATAATACCGACAAACATCAATCATACCGCTCCCTGTCGCCTACTAATTTCTCATAGTATACAATCCTGCAGGCGATTACCACGAAGCAACATGCGAAATACCAGGAGAAAGATTTATCTCGATTCTAACTTCCGACCCGAGATTTATGGATCTACCATTGCATTTCACCCAAACTCTTTTGATTCATCGCAACCTCTCACTAATCCTGGATGCTAAGAATTTTCTCCCCGCCGCTGAGACTACCAGTCCCACACCTGATCCAGCCATATGATGTTCTAATACCTTAATAATCCTCAACTCTCTGTTATGTCATTACAACCACTGCTCCAATGAGCAAGATGATCAACCAAAAATTCCCACATTACATCCACTCCTATCGGCTCAGGCGTACCCCCACCTGAACAACCACTCGGGACATCATAAAGAGTTATTATGACTTGCTACTTCATAAGCACTTTCCAATCTTGAAATCCGAGTCCCAATAGCAGTTCGCGTACAACCAGGAAGATAATGCAGGTATCACACATACGCTTCCTGATACCTGACTAATAGTCCCCACCAACCCGTCACGACTGAGAGTACCATCATTAGAAAAATGAATAATCCTGTCCATTAGTCCCTCGGCCTATGTCTGGAATACCCATACCAAATCCTCAGCATAGGTCTGGATTGCCTCCGAGCCCCACAGCATGAGTCTGGAATGCCATCCCCGGCCCTCAGCCCATGACTGGAATGCTCTTGACCTCATACTGACCTTGTCGACATTACCTCACTTGCCCAACACCCTGGCCTAAAGATACTTACCTCCTTCCATTTCCTTGAAGGGACCCAACCAATGTTCCTCACAACACCGAACAAGCACCACAATACTGAAATGCTACCATGCACGATTTCCTTATAGAACAAGCTGTTGCCCAAGAGTTTTCAGGCTCTCCTACATGACCACCGACAGTCCATAAGGGCACTCCATAGGTGATAACCAGCAAGCACAGATAACATACGGTTCCACAGGTTATTATCACAAAGCAGCATGCTCAATACCCGAATGTATATCTAACAAAATACATACGGAGTATTCAACATGACTGGACCGCCTCACCGGGCTTTCAGTCTATCTGGACCACTCTCAGAACCTTCAGCATGTCTGGACCGCCTTTCTGGGCCTTCAGCCTGTCTGGACCGTTCTCTGGGCCTTCGGCCTATCTGGTACGCCTCGTTGGCCTTCAGTCTATCCGGGCCGCCCTAGGTTTGTTGAGCAAAACCCTGGACCCATCCTGGTTCCCTCTTCCCATATAGCCAGCTCTCCCCCATTTGGGGTTTCGAACTCTTGATCCAATCCGCATACTATAATCTCGACTTAAACATGCATACAAACCGATCCAACCCTAATGCTACCTTGATCACTTACACATACACTCGAAAAATCACCTTTATGCACGTACTTAGGGAAACCCTTGACCTCATGTTTGTTCGCCACAAATCCCCATACTTGATCACGACTGAATAGATCAAAACTACTTCGAGAAGACTTCTAAAGTTATCCTGAAGGTTGCCAAAACCCGAGTCTGATACGAATCATAATTTCCATTCTACCACTGAGGGCGAACTTACCCAAAGACCAAGGGAACATAAACACACTGCACTTGAGGGTGGGTGACGCATTCCTTGCTCTTAAATGTCGCCTCTTGAATCCTTCGAGGAATTCTCGTTGAAAGACGAACTTAATGACCAATGGTCGAGGACATCCTGACATCTAAACTATAAATTCACAAACCCACCTGGAGCTGAACATACCCGCTTCTAGAGAGGTTCACCGATCAATATCTACCCCAACAAATCTGAAAACAGTAGCCCGAACAGCAACTAACAAAACCTTCAATGCCTGACACTCAACCTGAGAAATCCCAATTCTCCCCCACTTAGGGTTCTAACTACCACCCACTGGTTAGAAATCAACCCACAACTCAAACCGGCTTAACCAAGTACGATCATTCCTGACCATGGAATGAATAACGTTTGCAAAATGATCCTTCTCGATACAGATTAATCGAACCCAAAAGAAACCTGAGTTTCAGCTGAAGACTTTCGGTATGCAGATTGGCATATAATGACTCTCAATAACCCAAGAATAGTAGAAAGTCAACCTGGGATATAACTTACCCAATACAACAAAACCCCGTTACAACCCCAAAGAATACAAGGGATGACACACCCTCAAAACATACGAAGAAATCTTGACCTCCTCTTTCTGAGTTACCCTGACCAACCTGAGGGTACGTAGGAAAACTCCCCTTCGATCCCAGGTGACATGAACTAATCCTTGTTTGCAATCCCAATGACAATCCGACACCCAGCCTACCCGAGAATATGGTACCTAACTTGCCTCACAAGATACTAATGCCACATCGACCCACCTGCGCTCACCAGCGCTGAAATACTACCGCCAACCCCTACGACCAATTGACACCGAGCTGGAAATACAACCTGACCCTGGGGTCACAAGCCTTCCCACTCCTTCGAACTTGGAAAACTGAAAGGATACAACCCTTGCCAAAGATAACGGCATTCCAATCCATCAATCAATCATTCTACTTCCAGTTGCAAAAATCAAGCTGATCATAATCATCACTCCCTTCCTGAGTCCCGTGACCCGCATCCCGGCTTCGAGCAAAACCCCCGAAGCCTCAAACCAAAACTCACTAGGTCTACACCAAACAACCAAAATCGATAACACCACTGGGCTCACACCAATTACCAGGACCATCCTCAGGTCTGAGCAGCCACAACCACAAGATTGGCAGGAACAGAACCACTGCCGCGAACCATGGTATCCAACCATGCTACCTTCCCTGACTAGACCTTAGAATCCTCGAGATCTTCCTTGATTCGAGTATGGATCCTGTGCTTTCAGTAGTACGGGCCCAATATTACCTTCCACACCTATCCATCCTTTCCTCAAGAATCACCTCGGGTCTTCTAAGTCCTAGTCATAAAATACTCCTGAAACCTGCTCAACAGCGAAACATCCACACTAAATACTCCCTAAGCTATCCTAGGACCCACCACACATCCTCTACCATCAACTGCTGAAGAACCCCTACCGACGCCAGCTAACCACTTCACGAATACAGTTACATGCAACCAGGATTAAATAATCCTTCGGCTAAAGGACCCATCCCTATAACGGTTGGACTCAGACGAGAGCTGCGCAATAGGTCCAAGTCCTTTATCCTAAGATTATTTAACCCTCATAGAATGTAATTTTAATGTATTCATTTGATGGTTAGCTCTCATCAACATGGGTCCCATAAAGCACAAGCAAGCAGCATTCGAGCAGAGAATCCGACTAGCACTAATAAGCAATAAAATCAGACGCATCCTACTATGAAATCCTCGATCTCAGACTCCCAGCACCTTGCGTGCATCTTCTCCCTACCCTCACTCTCTCGAGAGTGGCTAATCATTCCTCATGTCGACCCGCTATGAACCGCGCCCAAACCAAGGAGACCACCGCTACCTCATTCGATAACGCGACTCGCCGGCTGAACCCATCCGACTCATCCATACCACGTTTGCTACACGACCCTCCATTGGTGCCAGATGACTATCGCATGAATACAATCACATACCCCACCGTTTAAACAATGTTAGGCTAAAAGATTCATTCCCACAACGGTTGGACTCAGACAATAGCTGCGCAGCAGGATCAAACCTCTTAGCCTAAGATCCTTTAAACCATGCGGCATGTGACTTAGCGTATCCACTAAATAGCCAGTTCACATGCGGAAGAGTCACATATCATCTCAACAAGAGAACTCTATAGGAACTAAGGCATCATATAATCAGGCAATTTTACCATGCAATTCCTGAAGATCCCTAGCCTACCACTAGCATTATGTTCTAACATATCAAATAACCGTATGGTATTTTGGGGTCTACTTACTGGCTCCGGCTGATCGTACACTTCGCATCCTCCTTTAATATTTTGAAAACCATTTGAAAATCATTTTGAAAATCTTTTCCGTAGTTTGAGACTGTATTCACACGAGTGTTCCTCCAATTCACTCAAACCAAGGCTCTGATACCAACTTGTAACATCCATAAAAATCATGTCAATTTAAAACTTTTTAAAACATTCAAAAACCAATAGTTATTACAAATTGTTTTCAAAATAGTTTCATATCAGAGTATTCCAGAAATCAAGATCATAAAATGTGAGGAGGTGCACGATCACGCCTTCGCCTTCCCGCGATCATCTGAAGTACCTGAAAAAAATCAAAAACTATAAGCCCGAAGCTTAGTGAGTTCCCCCAAAATACCAACGCCATACAAACCATAACAATATCATACAAACATCATGCATATATAGAGTCTACAGTACGACTGGTCCGCCCTCACCGGGCCTTCAGTCTACCTGGTCCACTCTCAGAGTCTTCAATATGACTGGACTGCCCTCACCGGGCCTTCAGTATATCTGGCCCGCTCTCAGAACCTTCAGCATGTCTGGTCCGCCCTTCCGGGACTTCAGCTTGTCTGTACCGTTCTCCGGGCCTTCGACCTGACTAGTACGTACTACCGAGTCTGCAGTTTATCTGGGCCGTCCTGGGTATGTTGGCCTTGAGCACAAAGCAGGACCGCCTCAACCCACCCCCAATCACACAATCAACACATAAATATCATACGCTAGCTAGCATGTACAAATAGTCATACAGATCTAACAGATCACTAATCATAGCATCATCCTATATACCAGGATACCGATCTAACAGATCACTAACATAGAATCATCATATAACCAGGATAAAGATCTAACAGATCACTAACATAGCATCATCCTATAACCAGTATACAGGTCTAACAGATCACTAACATAGCATCATCTTATAAACAGGATACGAACCATAAAGGGTCAGCCTTGGTGCCTTAGACCATGTTGATATAGTGAGAAGAACTCACCTCACAAGTAGTGCTGAACTGGACTGAAAGTCTCCGACCGCTGTCTCACCGAAAATCTCGAACTATCCAAAATAACGAATACTAAGTCAAAAATTGGGATATCAGTCTTGACCAAGGGTCTCACATGGGGTAATAGTCCATTTTGCCTTTTCTCTAATTTGAGACAAGGCCCAAGACCAAATCCATGATCCAAAAGTCCACATATACAAGGCCATCATTGGCCCAATTTTCCTAATTGGGCCTAACTCTTTAAATGGGTCTCACCCTAAGGTCCATTTCCATATTAGGCCCAAAATACATTTATTCAGAAAGTCCAGCAACTGCCCAAACCATAATGACTCAAAGGTGGCCCAATCCGAAACCCAAATTGCAAAAGCACAACAGAGGGCGTACGCCGGGCGTACTCCGCCTTGCGTTGACCACCATCGGGGTGGTTGACTCAGTACGCTGGGCGTACAAAACTTACGTGCGGCGTACGCGACTTTTACCAAAAACTCTAATAAGTGCTTAATGGCTTAAGCACTTAAGCCCAAACTCCAGATCCATTGACTAAATGAACCCCAGAACCATAAAGTCTCGAACTTTAAGACTTTGGACGTCCAAAAAGCCCTTAATACATGGTCTTAATCCATTAATCCCTTCCTACTACTTTCATGGGACACTTTTAGCCATATGGACTTCATTTTTATCATTTAGAACCCTTCCTAGGGTCTGAAAGGACAACTTATTACGTCCAAAACGCATCATGCACAAACTTGGGACTTTTGAGACAAAGAAGGTGTCACAAAGCTAATAAGGCAAGATATACATCATACAAACATAAAGGTTGGAGCCTTTTACCTCCTGGAGCTTCTAGAGCACAAAGTAACCTCAGATCTACAAGCTTGCCTCACTTCTCCAACTCCTTGATGCAATACCTTCTTCTTCAACTACTCAAAACACACACTTTTAACTCGCACACTCAAGAGACGGGTTAGGGTTTGGGGGAAACAGCTCAAAGCTATGGAGGTTGAAATGATAGAGGGTTGTGAGCTCATAAGGACGTTTATATAGCACCCAAACCCTAAATATTAGGGTTTCCATTTGTCGTGAGTACGCCCAACGTACACAAGTGTATGCCCAGCGTACTAGGGCGCGCCTAGTATGCTCAACGTACCTTATGTACGCTTAGCATACTCTTCTTGATCCCAAAGTTGCAACTTTAGCCCTTAGGCTTCTAATGGCTTCACTCTTCCATCCCCATGGACTACAAATGACAAAATAATAATAAAAGATAGGATTCAGAAATACATGCAAATCTCGGGATGTTACAAATGGTTCACGACAAGAGTTGGGATGTCATTATTGATCGGTTTCCCAAAAGATTATCCTCTTGGAAAGTTAAACTTCTTTCTATTGGAGGTCATCTCACTCTTACCAAATCGGTCCTCAGTAGTCTTGGTATTTATTTTTTCTTGGGTTTTAGATTTCCTGCTACTATTTTCATGTGTTGGAATCTCATATATCTCGTTTTTTCTGGGGGTTGGAGAAGGATCGTAGGGGTATTCACTTGGTTAAATGGGATTTGGCTCTCAATTTTAAAGATAATGGTGGTTTAGATATTGGTAGCTTAGACACATTCAATCATGCGGTTTTGTACAAATGGAAGTGGTGCTTCTTTCATGAAGAGGATTCTCTCTGGGTTAGACTTATTAAGAGCCTACACGAGGCTAATGGTTGTTTTCTAGGTGGGTCTCGGCTTCCTACAGGGGGGTGTGGCAGAAAATTGTTAGCTCCATTAACCTTTTACATGACAGGTATGTGTTGGATGTTAGCTCGATGTCTGTTGTCGTTGGAGATGGATCTATTGCTAGTTTTTGGGATGATAAGTGGTGTGGGAATGTCTTTGTAACGTCCCAAAAATAAGACCCAAAAATTTCATTTTTGATTTAATAAAACATTAATCCAAACATTGTCATACAACCCCAAAAGATCAATGTATGTCACTACATCAAAACATATCAGAGTAAATCTCAAAATGCGGAAAAAGATGGTGTGTGCACTGCAATCATCCCAGGCTCTTCCCTTTCGATCCTGAAGTACCTGAAACATAAACTGAAAACAATAAGCACAAAGCTTAGTGAGTTTCCCAAAATACCACATACCATACATAAATAAACACATAATGGGCCCCACCCACACTCGAAAAACGGGCTTCGCCCACTGAGTGTAATGGGCCCCGCCCAAACTCGCATAACTGGACCTGCCCAATGAGTATAACGGGCCCCGCCCAAACTTGCATAACAGGCCCCGCCCGCATACAAATCTTATAAGCATAACAGATAATATCATATAAAGTAGCCATCGGTCCCCGCCCAGTAAGCATACAAACACATACACATACAAGAGTCACACAGACATCTAGTATCCTAGCATAACAAATCATGGGTCGGCATTGGTGCCTTAGACCAGCTAAACCCAATGAGGAGACTCACCTCGCACTGTTGAATCTCACAGAAACGTCTCTGGCCGTTGAACCGCTAAAATCTCTGCGCTATCAATCACAAAATAACATCCAATTAATAATTGGATCCTGACTTACACTAAGAGTCCAAAATAGGGTAAAAGACCTTTTTACCCTTTCCCTAACTTGGCCAAAGTCCAAGGCACAATCCAATTGACCAAAGGCCCAAATTCCAAAATAATCACCTAGAGCCCAAATATGGCCCGATTTTCCAAATTGGGCCCAAATCCCTTCATGGGCCTTCTACCAAAGTTCAATAAATATCATTATCCCAAATCAAAATCCTAAGGCTCAACATGGTCCAAAATCTACGGTCCAAACTCCAACAACGGGTTCTCACGTCGTGACCCAGACCATGGTCACGTTGTGAGCACCAACTCGACTCAGTCCCGACTCAGCGAGTCAACTCAACTTATCCAAAAAGATTCCAGTCCCCGTCACGTCGTGACCCAACCTTGATTCACGTCGTGACCTAATCCAGAAAAAATAGACAGGATGGCCAACTTCCTCACGACGCGACAGTCTTAAACTTCACGTCGTGAGATCTGAACAAGCCAGCTTAACTCTTAATCCTTACAGCCATGACTTGGGACTTTCCAGGGGGTCACCCTTTACCCAAAAGATGATAAAAATCGAGGCTTTTCAGTCATGCATGTCCAATGCATTGCTCAAACTCTTACTAGACCAAAAGTGGGGAAAATAAGATCTAGACTCAAACTTGGAGTCCCAAACTACACCAAAACTCAGATCCAACGACTATGTTGAAGAGAATGAGTTAATGATCCATAAAGTTGCCAACTTTATGGACCCCATGCAAACAATCCCACTTAAACATGCAAAAAGAAGCTTATATCTTAGATCTAGAATGAAATAGGTAGAAAGGTCCAAGCTTGCTGACTTACAATGGTCCAAAAGCTCCAAGAGATTGCTAGGTGGAAGCCAAAACGCCAAAAGGTTGCTTAACCAAGGTCTTCTTCCACTTCAAGTAGCTAAAAAAACCACAAATGAATGCTTCAAAGATCTAAAAAATGCTTAAAAGCTTAAAGAGGGTTGAAATTAGGGTTTTCTAGAGGCTTAGAGGGTGAGAGAGGCTGAGGATGGATAACCCTAGCCTCCCATTCACTTAAATACCTAAAAATTAGGGTTTTGGGGTCATTAAGTCGCGCTCACGTCGTGAAACCTTATGCCTCACGTCGTGAGTTTCCAGAAACGCGGGTCGACAGGTCAATGGTCCATCACGACGTGATCCCCAAGATCTCATGTCGTGAGGACCCTCATAATGCAAATAAAATAAGGAATTTAGTATCTTAGGCTTCCAGTTGTTACAGTCTTGTTTAAGATGTAATTCAATATATTGTATTCTTTGTCTTCCTTGCAAAAGGCTTATGTTCGTGATTTTTGGACCGAAGAAGGGTGGACTTTTATTTGGCGTTGACCTATTAGACGTGGTGTGGACTGTGGAGTCCTTACAATTCAAAAATCTTATGGGTTTTTTAAGGCCAGTTGTGTTGACTTCTATTCCGGATAAATGGTGTTGGGAGTTTGATTCTAGTGGTATTTTTTCGGTTAAGTTTGCTAGAAGACAAATCGATTATGTTAGACTTCCGGTGGGAAATGTTGCAACAAGATGGAACAAGTATGTTCCTATTAATAAATGGTTAATATTTTTCTTTGGCGTTTTCTGTTGCACAAACTTCCTCTTAGAACAATTTTGGTTGATAAATGAATGGAGATGGATTTGGTTCTTTGCCCTATTTGTCAATCAGTACAAAAGATATGTCGCATTTGTTTTTCCAATGTGAGTTAGCGATTCAAGTTTGGAGACGGGTTGAGTTGTGGCTAGATTTGCAGTTTTCCTTGTTTTCGACCCCTTAGGATTTGGTTACTTGGCTCAATAGTTAACCAGGCTCGTATGGAATGGGTGATTGTGGAAACTATGTGCATGACAGTGATTTGGGTTTATAGGAATGCGGCTATTGGAGTTTAAGAAGCAATTTATTTTTTATTCTATTGTGGAACATTTTTTTTGTGGTTTTCCTCTAGAAACGTTAAGGCTAGCATTTACTGGAATTCGTGGATGCAAAAACCTATGATTCCTTGGTTTTGTATCTTTTTTTTGGTAGCTCCTAGCTAACGTTTTTTTAATATAATTTTACTGCCTTTCAAAAAAAAAATATATCACTTATAAAAATAATATTTAAAGCAACAAAAGAAACCATACACCCAAAACACATGATATTGGTGACGATATGCATGGAGTGGTATGACAACATCATTTGTTTTAATTGAGATGCATATTGTCTTACACTAACAATTATTATCATTATAAGAAATTATTATTGTCTTTGGCTTTAGCTTTACTTTTTTAATATTAATTCATAAACACTTATTTTATAAAGATATCTTGTATTAATATTTTCTTTGGGTATGTTTTGATACGATGAAATAATGTTATAAAGTAGTAGAATGAATTATATAATAAAATAAGTAAATTGATCATTACATTCCACTATTAGTATTCGAATGAATGAATGAAATAATTTAAAACATGTTGTTTGTTATGCATATTATTTCTAAAAACAATAGATCACCAAAAAGTTAAAACATTTGAGATTTTAGTTTTGGGGCAACTCTTTTTTAAATGCTTAATTCTCAAGTGATCGATACTAGGCCGTACTGACGATAATTTTGGTTATAAATATTTGGATGACTTTCAACGTTCAGAGCTTAGTTTTTAGATGATGAGTTTCTAGTGGGTGGAAAATCTCTCAAAATAAGTTAAGTAATGAACTTTATAAAGTCTTTTGGATTCTGTAAAGAATGAAAAATCACTGAGATACTCAAGTCATGTGCGGTTTGGAAAAGGTAACTGTCCAACAATAACATTTAACTTCATGAAAAATTGTCATATTCTTCATATTTATCCATACTATAGATTGCAAGTATAAATACATGGTATACTCCACATTTTGGAACCCATGAGAGTTCAAACAATCTTAGGCCCCGTTTGATATGCATCTTTCCATGTCCAAACAGATCTTTCTGGCTGAATGGACCGGAAAGACTGTTTGATTTGCACAAAAGAAGGGGTCTTTCCCGGTAAGATATGTCTTTCCCAGAAAGCCCCAAAATCATATCTTTCTGGCTGAATGGGCTGGAAATACAATTATACACCAAACCCCGCCTCTTTCTTTCTTTATTGGATTATTAATTTTTTTAAATAACTTTTTTAAATCTATTGTTTTATTGAATTATTACTTTTTTTCATCATTCAGCACAGTCAATCAGATGTACAATCAAACAGCATGGTTTCTTTCCCAGTCAGAAAACTTTCCCAGACAGCACTTTACCAGACAGCACTTTCCCAGACAGAAACTATCAAACGGGATTAGTCTTAATACGTACCTTGTTGTTAGGATTATCATATTAAATTTTTTGTGTTAAATGAAACTATTTTTTATGGTCAAATTGATTTCAAGGAAAATAAATTGCATGATTCTTCATTTATCTAAGATTTTATCCCCAACTTACCATATTTCACCTCACATTTTCTAGCAATAAACTTTGTTTTTTTTTTTGTCTTGTTTTATATTTTTTGAAATTTAGAAACCATAAGATTTATATTGGGATTCAACTAAACAAGCTAAACAACTTCAAACAAACGATAAACGATTTTTTGTAAAGCACACAAAATAAACTTCTAAAAAAATAATCAAAAACCATAAAACTTAACAATTACATTACAATCACTAACAAAAGATTACACTTCTCTTGAGCTCTTTAACAAAAGGGATCTCTTTTGTTGACAAATTGCTACAAATGATATGCTCTCAACTTTACAATAATTTCTTTCTTGAAATCCGTGCATTTATACACATACGTTCTTTCATCTTAAATGTTGACGAAGATGAGAATCCTTATTTATAAGAAAACATGTGGATACCCTAACTCTGATAGGCCAAATCCATCCACAATTAGGCCCTAAAAGGAATCATCTGATCATAGGACGCCATGCATCTTTTCTAAAATCTTTAACCTTAAGGGATGTGCATGACCACCACCCATGCACCTAGGTAGCGCATTCTCCATGCATGGGGCATATTGACGTGTCAGCGCAGAAATCTCATGTAAGAACATTCACATCAAAGTAACGCATCCTGGAAGGCTAGGAGCACATTTGGCATTAGTCAACGCTTTTGTAAGGCCGGGAACACATTTGCATTGGTATAGCTGAATCACATTTGATTGATGCTTAAAGCGCATTAGTCAAATGCTCTGGTGCATTCTTCAAATGCATGGTCACTTTTCCAAATGCCACGTCACATTCTTAGAATTATTTCATCAAGGGAGCATTCCCTTGAACAAGGGGAGCATTATCTCTCCCCAACCATTCTTTCACGAGGAGGACATTCTCTTTCCGACCATTCTGATCAAGTCTTCACACCCAAACAATTAAATCCTTTAGTTAATATGCCTATTAGAACAGTGGAACGATACTTCTCATAGATCACCTCCGACATACATAACACGATTCTATAAAGGAGGTAATTGTGCCTCCACCGGGTGTTGGAACGATTGCTTCTCACTGGTGATCTCAAGCATATGAAATGTGATACGTCAATAAATTAATGTAAATATTTGTATTATTGACATGTAGCTTGACACACAAAGTACATACAAATAAATTGATGTATTAGTCTCACATCAAATATCAAATATTAACATAAAGTAATTTGTAACTAAAGTGACGCGAATCAAGTTGCAATAAACACCGCTACTTAAATTCCAAGACGTTCATCTTTATGCCTATACAAAAAAAAAAAAAAAATCAATATTAGAAGAAGATGCATGAGATAAGAGATCACTCTTCTAATACCATATGTAACACCATGGTCTTAGAATATTAACAAAACAAACCCAAAAAATCAATATTGGTAGAAGATGCATTAGTTGGACGTAAAAGCTGTACTTTCTTTTGTGCGTGTCTTAGAAAAACATAATTTAAATCAATATATAACTATCTATGTTATAAGTTTACAAACAAATAATAAGTATGCTAATTAAAAACAATAAGTAACTTATGTTTTTTAGAATGATTAACTATCCACTATTCTACACATAATTTATATATTTTGTTTACTAAACTGACTTGAATCTTTAACATTTAGACATCACAATGACACATGTCCTTTGATAATAAATAAATTATTGGTAGGGTCGATATGTTGATTTTGAAAACCTTGAAGAGTAAAAATGAGCCCTTAAAATTCCGCATTAACGACGGATTAAAATTCAAGCACCTTCACGACACGGGCCATGTATGGTCGCACACTAGACACCTCCGCATGGTTACCCTGTTTATTGGTAAATCAACATTGAACTACCTATGTTATAAATTTACACTCAAATGAATCTGTCAATTAAAAATAAAAATAAGTAACTTATTTGTAACTATGACACTTAATGTTAATTAAGTCTCTTAATCAATGTTTTAAAAACAAATTTTTTAGTTGAACTGGTGACCGGTTCCCAATTCAACCGGTTTAACCGGTTCAACCGTTGGGTCAACTAGTTTCTATAATTTTCATCTTTTTTTCTTTTTTGCTACACATATGTACATACATAAATCAAAAATTTGATGTCTATAAGTTTAAACATTAAAAATACATATAAAAACAAGTTGTAGATAATCTAAATACATTAAAATAATATACAACTATAAGTTTTACATTAATCCACATGCATCAAAAAGAAAATAAAATATAATACCGAAAGAAAATATAGTTTTAAATGAATATAAACACATCAAAAAACTTCATAACATTTACCAAATGTTTTTTTTAAAGAAATTTAAATAGATGTGAAAAAGAACACTAAAGTTTATTATGCAAAATGGTTTTTTTTCTTTGCATTTTATTCAGTTTAACATGTTTAACTGGAAACCGGTTCAACCGGGTTTTTGTAAAAATCGGCAGGTTTGTTCCGGTTCATAAATAGACATAAAACCGGTGATAGTTGAACTGATCTATTCTTCGGTTTTCGGTCCAACCGATTCGACCGACCGATTCAACGGTTTTTAAAATTCTTTAATGTTAGTTTAAAAATTAAAATGATCAGAATACCAACCCCAAAAAAAGCCATACATGATTCTTTGACATTATCCAAGATTGGACATGAAGGGGGACATTTGTAGGCACAACTCAATGATTGTTGGAGAGGAGTCGTGTTTTGGGGGTAGGAGACAAATGAGATGGAGAAGCTCTTACTTACATGGTGTGTTTTCTCACTTTTCATCCCCACAAAAAGATATTTTGTGTCTTCTCCACCATCAATTATGCTTCCTTTTCAATTTCAAACATCATAAAAGTATTGTGAAATTTGAATTTTGAGTCAATTTTATTTTAAATATGTCATGTTAGTCACCATATATAACGTTACAGCACGAATGATTGAACCATTTTTTAATGAGATCTAGAAAAGCAAACATGTTGAATAACCAACTAGATTTCCGGTACAAATTTAAAACATGGTTTTACATTGATAATATGAATAAATATGATTTAAAGATTTATTATGTAATCAAAGAAATTTGCAATAACTAACATGGGGTCCAATGTCAACAACGTTGGAGCGGTGTAATATGTATTTGTTGATTGGTTGCATGGAAGTTCTTTCATGGAAAAAATTGTTTTGATCAGTACCCATTAGATACTTTTAAAAAGCCAAATTAACTCAAAGCCAAAAATTTCAAAGGGTGGGGGAGAATATGTTTTCATAACTTGTAAGTACCCGTGAGTAGAACGATCACTTCTTTGTGATAATCTAGACACCATGTCATCATGGTTGTTAATGGTAAGAAGCATTGCAATTTCCTATGTAAAAACTTTTTTGTAAGTACATTTGGAGTTGAGTATTATCTCTTCAAAAGAGTTTTTATGGAGAGAGTCAGATTCCAACATATATAAAGACATAAATACCGTATCGCACCGATGTTAGATACAATAACACTCTCCCTTAAAGATAGAGGTTTTACGAGGTCTGCCAAGGATGTGTTAAGTCCATGGGGTGTATATGCCAACTCTAGTTCTATGTAAGATATATGTGGAATTAAATATTGTTTTTATTAAAAAGCCCTTATGGAGAGAGGGAAACCCTAACATATATAAAGACATAAGGGTCCCTGTCACCCTGAGATGGGTTACAGTAACATTTATTTGTGATTTTAGTGTCATATGTCCATTACATGTAACTGGAATTAACATGAATGTCCAAGATGACTCAAATTGTTGTATAATACAATTTTGAAGGTGCATACCTGTAGCACCCGATCTTTGAAGGTATGGTTATCTTTTCATTTAAAGGTTAAATTCAAAGAGACCCACCCTACACTGGGCGTATGATCTCATACGTTAAGTGTAGGAGGGAGTTTGGACACAGGACATAAATGACCTACGTAGGGCGTAGGTTGAGTTACGCAAGGCATAGCAGCTCAAAACCAAAACCCTAATCTTGGAGTTTTGAGCCCTGTTTAAAGGCTCTAACCCCTTGAGGCCTTTTCCATTCTCAGCCTCCACCCTCCCAAATGACCTCCTTGAAAACCCTAATCACCATTTGTGAGTTTTGAGCCTTTGGGGTGTTCTGTGTTCACTTTTGAAGGAAGAAAAGCATTGTGGAACCACTTAGGATCTCAAATCAGTGTAGATCTAGAAGCTGCATCCACTTATCCATCTCCAGAAGGTATAAAGTCTCTACATTGATGATGTTTCATGCTACACCTATTTATTCTTGTGTATTCCATGCTTTTGTCCCCAAAACCTTGGTTTTTATGAGTATGAGCTACTCCAGACCATTTCTGTATCATTTCCAGACGTAGTTAAGTTATAAAAATGAGAGCTTGGTCACTCTCATCCATCCACGCATGTGTTCTTGAGCAATAGATGATTGTAAGGACCTAGGTTTAGGATTTATGCTCCTTGTGACCATGCAAATGGATAAAACCAGAGACTTTATCCATATGGTATAGATCAGAAAATAGGAAGGGTTTTTGGTCTGTTTGAAGGACTTAATAATTAAGTTTGGGCATTAGGTGGCTACGTTGGGCATAATCTTCCTTACGTTGGGCGTAGCCTTGATTTCACCCTTTTTGGCCATCTTAAGCTCTACGGTGGGCGTAGAGCTGCTACGTTGAGCGTAGGACGGCTGGAGTTGACAATTGACTTTTTGACCGTTGACCGTTGACTTTGACCAAGTTTGACTTTGGGTCAAACTGAGGATTTTGGGTTGTAGATTGAGACTTGAACCCAGTTTGTTGTATAGGTGACCAATAGAGTCGGTGGTTGAATCTATGATCAATTCGGTTATCTTCTAGACCACGAGGTGAGTTCTCTCACTATACTCATGGGTCGAAGGCACCAATACCAACCCATCAGATTGTGTTATGTATCCTTGTGTATAGGATTTTGGTATGCGGTAGTGAATTGTTGTATTGGTAGATCTATTCTCATTACATGTGCTAGTTGGTTATTTGTTCATGTGCATATGTCGACATTATGTGGTTGGATTGAGATGATCTTGATTTGTGATGAAAGCCAAGATACTCAGGCGGTCCAGTTGATACTGTAGGCCCAAGGGAGCGGTCCAGCTTATGTTGTAGGCTCGGGAGCGGTCCAACTTATTGTTGAAGGTGTTGGATTAGGTGTCTAAGCCCATAACTACAATTGGTATGTACTTGACTCGATAGTAGCATGGTCTATTTCGGGTTGCCTTCACCAGAATTATTTGATAGATGGATATTTGAGTAAGAGGTTATTAGTGATTTATTAATATATTATAAGTATAATATATTAATTGAGAAATCATATTATTTAATTAGTGTTGATCAAGAATTAATTTGGAATTAATTTGGTGATCAAAAGAGGCTAATTGAATTAATAGGGATTGATTATGTAAATCAAGTAATACATATGGATTGGGCTAATGATCCATGATTGATTTGTGATGGGCGATGCTTATGGGTTAATCCATGAAGTGTTAATCCAAATCAAATGCATGGATCATAATCTTAAGTGTAATATTAGGGTTACACATGACTCTTGGAATTCTACACTATAAATATGTAACCCTGTGCACTAAAATCGGTGACCACTTAGCATTTCAAGAAGAGAATCCGATTTCTAGTCTCCTAAACCTCTCTCATATTCATCTAGTTGTTTATTGGTGTTTGTGACTTGTTTGAGGCACAACACTTGGGGTGCTAAGCTCACTTAAGGCCAAAGTTCTACTAGCTACATCAATAGGTAACCTTCTAACTTGTTTTATGATTCATATGTCAAATTTTGTATGCTAGTTTAGGCATCATGCTTTGGAAACCAATGTTGCATGTATAATTAGAGAAAACTTAGATCCAAAGCATTAGGGTTGTATGTGCACCATAGGGATGTTAGAGTACATAAAACCCAACAATGGTATCAGAGCCATGGGTGTTTTCTATTATATTAATGCAATTGTGTGATTTTCAAAAGCTGAAAAATGACAATTCTGGATTCTGCCAGGGCCTACTTGTGACATCCCCTAATTTCTCGGCCAGAAAAGACCGATTTAATTTATGCTTTTAAAATAAAGTCAGAGTAATCCTTTTAAAAGATGTTGCAGAATTTGTCCCCAAAACAAAACATGATAAAATTTATCAAAACCTTTCTTTATGAAATATATATTTTCATTTTATATCAAAACCTCGGGATGTCATGTTCCGATACAGATCAAAAGCATAAACAAGACATTATAAGCCTTACAACAGTTATTTACAACTATTGGCCTATAATCCAAAAATCTCTCATCATCATCCGATTATGCTCGGGGTCCACTACCTGTAATATAAAAAGCTGAGTGGGTCAGGCTTGGGAGCCTGGTGAGCATATAGGGTTTTCAACCCACAAATAATAATAAATTTATTAAATTCGTCAACCAACAATAACCCTGATTACCCATTCCCGTTATCCTCACTTTACATCCCTAAACACCTATCAAAAGGGACCTAGCCTAAGGATTATCATCGGGATGGACACTACTGCTAAGGGGACTCCTCAGCCATACATGTCCTAAAGGCAACCATGAGGGGGATGGAGTACACCAATGAACATATAGTTCACCAACACCTACAGGATGCGAACATGCTAGCGTTCCACTGGACTGTCTAGAAAGGTCTGTGGTCGTCATCTATACTCCGCTAGATGACTACAACAACAACAACAACAACATCGAGGCCTCTCATCATTTTAACACACATAAACTACTTCGTCTACCCATGTTTTACCCAACATATTTGTAGATAAAAATACATATACAGTTTAAAACTTTTATAAAACATCTATTCAACAGTCATCTCAAATAAACAATTAATATAATTACACATAGCACGTATTTTATGGAAAATACTTCATATCTATGTGTAAGATGAAACTGACTACACACTCACTTGATTTAACGATAATCGGGGAGCACTTCGTTTCCTAAAACAATCGTTTCTGATAAAACCAGGAATTTTAATGAGAAACCGGGCTCTGCGAGGGTTGGGCTTCAAAACCGAAAAGATAAATTTTTTCGGGTCTTCGGGCACTTCGGAACGTATTTTGGGTGTTTGGTATGATACCGGGGCTTTGGGGGAAGTTGGAATGGAAGAAATATGGGTTTAGGGGTGAAATATGACAATTTTCCAAATTATCACCGGGAGGGTTCGTAACCTTCTTTTTATAGGGGAGGCTTCGGATCCGAGGGCTGAGAAGCGAACACACGGCAGCAGATGCGAGGGGGCAGGTGGCACGCATGCGAGGCTCGAACACCTGGTGTGACACGCGTCGGGCGGAGGCGAGGCGGCTTCAGAAGCGAGGGGTCACCGGGCACGCGTCGGACGCCTATTGGACCGCGCTTCGGACGACTCTCCGGATCGGACAAGCGTCTGATGACTCACCGGGATCGGACATGGGGCGCCTGCGAGGAGTGGGTGACGTGGCCTATTCCGGACCATGCGAAATTTCTCGGATTTCGTGTTTTTCTCGATTTTTGAGCCAAAACTTCTAAAATCCATAACTTTCGCATACGGGCTCCGTTTTTGACGTTCTTTATATGCACGCGTTGGTAAAATTATGTTCTACAACTTTTGTTTAGACCTCGTCGGCTAATTTTGATATTAATTTTAATATTATTATTTTTAACAGACCGGGAGAGGAAAATCCGTTAAAATTCATAACTTCTTCATCCGACGTCCGTTTTCGTCTGTCTTTTTACCGTTGTACTACTATTGACGATACATTCGATTCTCGTTTAGGTTGTGTCGGCTAAAAATCACTCGATCTAAAATTCGAGTTTTTAGCTGTCTACTACTAAGCTGAAACTTAGAAAAATCATAACTTCCTCATACGAAGTCAGATTTGGACGTTCTTTTTATACATACTCTCGGTTTAACGAACACTACGACTTTCATTTAGATCATCAAGGCTAAAACGTAGTTTATCAAAAACTCACTTTTTACGTCATTCGGCGTCGTGCCGGTTTTGTCGCGGAACTTTGACAGGTCATAACTTCTTCATTATAACTCGGATTTCGGTATTCTTTATATATCCGAAATCCTTGTATCGACCACTACAACTTCCTTCGTAGATATTGGGTTTATCTAATATTTATATTCGACGCTTATTTTTATTCTTAATTAATTAAATCCTAATAATTAAGCATAAAACACATAATTCACATAATAATCACATAATTCCTCTTTATTTCCTCAAAATGAGTAACAAAAGTTGACCTAGACTATTTCATCATCATTAATGTCTAGCCTAGAAACATGGGCGTTACACTACTCGACGAGTCCATCTATAAACTCAACGAGTAGGTGCCTTATGAAGATGAACTCATCGAGTTCATAAGTGCACTCGACGAGTTGGATCATCAGATGGCAGAATTTTCGAGTTTTTGGCCTGTTTTGGATTAGGATCATTACCACAAACTGTTTTGGTTCATAAAATTTGATTTAACTAATATGGTAATTGTGACAACCCGAAATTTCTATCCTGTACAACCATTCACTTCAATAGAAGTCAGAACAGTTTCTGCTAACTTTTGAGCTGTGTAGAGTCAGTTTGAGTGTTCTAAAGCCTAGTACTTCAGGAGATAACATGAGAGAGGATTCCCTGGGGTTTATTGTGCAACAATAATGTCCTAAAACTCCAAGAGTTTGGAGTTTACGGCCTAAACAAGGTGTTTACGGCCGTAAACCCTAAGGGGGTATAAATATGACACTTAGTCATATTTACCACTTTTTCACATTTTCAAGATCCAAAACTCAAATCCTCTCAAGTATCATCCGATTTTCCTTATTGATCTTCAACTTTGTAAGTGTTTCTTACCCTAATAAGTTGATATCTTACTTAATCTAGTGATCTTACATGATTCCATCCGTGAAATCATTCCATATGTGTAGATCTTCAAATTTCACCAAGAACACCAAGAACACACACTAGTGTCCTTGGACTTTTAACCCCTTTCAAGCTTCTACATAGTAATTACTCTTACCTTGGCTTGTTATAAGACTTGTTACACTTCTTAATCATCTAGAAAACACAAAGAATCACAAGATAAAAGGTGTTTACGGTCCAGAATGTTCTTGGACCGTAAACCCTAATGAAGGGGCCAAAGTGTGCCCTAGTCCCTTACCAAGCCTTGGATACTAGTATAGATACCATCCTTGATGTGCTTAGGACTTAAAACATCAAAAAGACCATAAACCATTTGGGTTTACGGCCGTAAACCCAAGGAGAAATGGTCCAAGGACCGTAAACTCCACAAAGGGGTGAAATGGTGCCCTAATCACTTCCTAAGGCTTAAACATGAAGTAGGAATGCTTCTTATGACCTTTAAAGCTTCAAAACACAAAATGGTAAAAGTACCATGAGTTTACGGCCGTAAACTCATGGGTTTACGACCGTAAACTCAATGAGAGTTGGTCCCAAAACCGTAAACTCCAAAAGAGTTTACGCTTGGACCCCAAACTCAATAGCCAAGTCCTACAACCCTTAGATGCAATCCTTAGTACTTATAACACTTAAATCAAGTGTTTTACATGTCTTAGGATGTCTTAACTTGGTTAATTAGTTGTTTTATGACTAATTGGATACATATATGTGTTATTATATGTTAACTAGGATCCTTGTGTGTGTTCAAGTCTTCACTTGACACTTAGCATCTTATACTATCCGTTCATCCAAACCACTCACTACAGGTGAGTTCATACCCCTTAATCAACCTTTTAAATGATTTTAAATGCTTTTATGGGGGGGGGTATACAAGTTGAACTATTATAGTTATTATATCAATCACATGTGATTAATAACTACCAAACAAGTGGATTTCTTACTTTTCAAATTGTGTTATCAAACAAACTACTTTTCAAACTGTTTTACAAGCTCTTTTACATATCAAATACTTTTATCAAACTCTTTTACATGCCAATTACTTTTAGTAAACTCTTTTACATACCAAATACTCTTATCAAACTCTTTTACATGTCAAATACTTTTACTTAAACTCTTTTTAACTTATATTCTGTTAAATGTATATCTTTATAGATATAGTTATATAAGTAGGATTGAAAGGACTTAGGACTGATAACTCACCTTAACCTCCTGTTCCTCGTTTGGTTGTGGACTTAGGGTATCGGTTATTTGTCCGAAGGTCGTTTGAATCCTAGTTATATATCATGTATATGTATATAGATATAAAAGTTCCTTCATTCTAGTCAATACCCTTGGGTAGCAAGGGTATACAATCATGTTCATACATACAAATCATATTACTAGTAAACTATAATAGGTGTAGTTTAGGGAGTTACTAATACTATTACTAGAACAATGGAAAATACAATGAGTCAGTTCATACATGAGTCTATACATTACAATACAGCTAGTACATACTATACATTTTACAAGAAAACATACATGCTAGACAGAGAGAGAACATACAATACCATACAGAGAGAACATACAATACCATACAGAGAGAACATACATACATACTAGACAGAGAGAGAACATACAATACACGTAGTACATACAATACATACACAAGTGCACTATTACAGTTATGTGAGCCATGGAACGGGGCATGGCACTACCTGTCATGACCGTTTTGTATCCAGAATCTCCTTAAGTGGGGAGCGTATGAGTTTGCGTATAGATCTATACTGGATTGACTATCCTACACCTCGCTGCTCGCTACAGTGGGACTTACAAGTCTATGGGTGCCAAACGTCATTTCTTCTGACATCTTACATTGTCGCGTTCTATAGTCGGTAGCAGGGTACAGGCCGATCACATGGTACTTTAAATAATAATTGATTTAAGGTAGTTAGTACAGCAGTAGTTACTTAATACAATACTACAGTACTATTTCATTTTCCCATTACATTTACTTTGTGATCTTCACACAATAAACAATAATGTAAAAACTATATTTTTGGTTAATGATAGTCAGATTTGGGAAAATACACACTCTTACAAGAGACACACACAGATACTAGATGCCTTGGTAGAAGGCTACTTTTAGTAGGAAACATAGGGTTTTCTAGGGGAGTTCAAACAATTACAAACTTTTACAAGTTATACAATTACAGACTTACAAACACTTTCATACAAATACAGACACTAATATACTTATGATCTCACCAGCTTTAAAGCTGATAAACTCTTTCAAAATAACTTGTATTCTCAGGTCACCAGTAGACAGGTACCGGAGCCAGGTTTTGAGAAGATGGAGCTCGTTCAAGACTCATATTTTATTTTGATTCATATTTTTTTGGTGTCTATTCAAGTTGACAGAACACACTTGTATTAAAATTATATTATTAATGCAATGGATGATGTTGTTGCTTGTTTACTACTTTGCATTGTTGTGATATTGTACATGACGTCCTTAACCCCCGAACGATTCCGCCGTTCTTGGTTTTGGGGTGTGACAGATTGGTATCAGAGCACTGTTTATAGTGAATCGAGTGTATCAACCCATAAAAGATATACGAACTATAAACACAGCGAGATTAAAATACTCTGATAAAGATTTTATACTTTTAAACAATAAAATATTTAACTAAGTATACATACCTGCATTCATACTAAAATCAGTGTCACTAGGACAGAACAAAAGTATTACGATTGTTGGGCAGCACAAGTAGAGTTAGAGACATATGGTCAACCCTGGGAAGATATAGCCTGATCAACTATATTATCCGAGGAGTGATTAGCATGTGCCTAAGTGTGGTTGTGAGGTTGCAACAAGTCTAAAAACTTACCAACACTACTACAACGAGAACAGTAGAACAGAACATAAACTTAAAATACTATAGGGGTATTTTGTGTTACTATAAACTACTTATGTGCTAGATTCTTATATCCCTTTTCTCGCGTAGATAACATGGCTGGATTCCATCCCCACGGCAACTTGTACTTCCCTAACCAAGGTAATGGAGGAGGGTTTGAAGCCGAGCCAGAAAATGATCACCCAATCCCTGTGGATGGTCACCAGGCTGAAGGCTTTGCAGATGGTTCTGACTCCGAGCCTGAAGTTGAGAACCTACCCCCGATGGCTCCTGTCCCAAATCCTAACCCTCGTCCGGCTTTTCAAGGCCCGACACCTCCATGGGTAGAAAGCTTGGAAACATGGAGCCAAGGGCAGGATCAGCCCATGCCATTCAATGGAGACCGAAGCTTTTATGACCTAAGCGAAGGGGCTCGGCAGACAGAGTCTTGCCAATCCTGGTCCGCAGAGTGGCCAGAAATGAAATTCAAGGCAGGACAGCTCTCCATCGAATCACGGAAGTTGACGCCAATGCGAGAATGCATACAATCCGCACCATTCGTCTGGAAGATGCTCGGGAGAGATCTAGAGTAGATCATGAGACCCTGCAGCAAGAGCTAGCTGAAACTCGAGCCGAAGTCATAGAGCTCCGAGTACGCCAAAGGGTGTACGAAAGGTACCTACTTGATATGGAGCGTCAGCTGGCTGAACTGAGGGTTCACCCAAGGGATAACCATCACCAGTAGGAGATATTCTACCTTTCTCTCCTTGGTTGAAAGAATAGTCTTCCTATCTATGCTCTAAGTACCACTTTTCTAAGTAACTAACTCTGTACTGTAAGTACTTTCTAGTTAGGCCAGTATGCCGTCAAAACTTTTGCTACTTCGGATACGATGTAAGACCTACTCCAAGGTCATTTTTCCCAAACGTATTACATCTTAAATATCAATGATATTGACAGTCGGCTAAATTCTGTGCCAATCCTTGTTCAAATACTTTCTTTTGCTATCGTCAGAATCCTATCTAAACACCCTCTGCGTCAAATTTTGAGCTGGTGAATTAGCTCAAGGATTACTTCCAATTCTTGTCAAAGGTTGGATCCGGTTATTCACCAACCAATGATAGTCTAGTTCAAAATAGCAAATATCTAGTAAACATTCTACGAACCTACTTCATCTCTTTTCCAGTACTGCATCATAGGGATGTAGGTCAAACCATCTAGAACAGTTTAACAAAACAAAAACTTTACAATTACATGATTGAGTAGAATACATCTAGGGCCGACCATAATCACTCACAAACTCCTTTTCTTGTCAAATAGCAGAATCATGTCGTCACCTAGAGGTAATCCACCGAACGACACAACCCCGATCCTTCACATAGACGCTGCCACCTTCCAAGCAGCGGTATCAGCTGCCGTGACAGTTGTCCTTGCACACCTCAACACTAGTAACGGAAGCAAGGCTGAAAAAGGTGTTGACAATTCAAATTGTTGTAACCACCCGGGAAGTCAACAAATGATAACTGTTGCGAACACCCAAAGCCACAACTCAGAGTTTAAGAAACGAAAACGTCAAGCTCAAACGGAACACAAGCGATTTCAAAGGCTTGCCATGCAACGGCAACCAGTGGCGACCCCTGCCACCTCAACACCGGTTAAGCGATATGAGGGAACACTCCCGAAGTGTAACAAGTGTAACTATCATCATAATGGAGCTTGCCGGGTATTGCAATGCCTCAATTTCAACAAAACGGGGCTCATTGC
The DNA here is from genome assembly GCF_052849685.1 of Lactuca virosa. Classification (NCBI taxonomy): domain Eukaryota; kingdom Viridiplantae; phylum Streptophyta; class Magnoliopsida; order Asterales; family Asteraceae; genus Lactuca; species Lactuca virosa. The sequence goes on from NC_136426.1 coordinate 40,613,975, forward strand.
TCGTTTCTGTAGAACCACCTCTACCACCGGAGCCAGGCAAGTTTGCTATAGTTGTGGTGAGGCAGGACACTATCATAGGAGTTGTCCAAAAGGGAAGATCAACGAAAGCAACCGTGTCCACATAACTCCGACCCGACACTTTACTTCCACCACTGATGCTGGTGCTAGCCAGATATGTCACCTATGCGGTGAGATAGGACACCTCGAGAAGGATTGTCTAATAACAGAGAACTCTGGCGCAAACGGGAAGATACTAAGGATCACTGCCGCAGGAGAGACTACTCCGGACCCACGTTGAAATATTAGGGCGTTTAGTTTTAGTAGACTTATAAACTGTTAAAAACTAGTGCAACTCGAGTCTTATCTTTTGCGAGATCCCGTCAGGCAAGGGACTCTCGTGCTGCGTGTACTTGCTTTGTAGTATACCTTGTTCGCAGCAGTAGTCTTATAGGTAAAACTAAAGTACCGAAACTCTGTAAAAGTTGCACCATTATGTTTTTGTAACACCTTTATGATCTAGTCTAACGCCTTTTATTCCGAGTAGTCCGACATTATCGTTTAACTTGAGTAAATTCGACCCTCACAATACCAGTTTCATGCGTAAATTCTTCTCTCCTAAATCGCCTTTCTAGCAAAGCCGTCATTCCAGAACTCCGAGGTACTCATGCAGAGAGTACCTTATGTTTCGTATCCTTCCCGAAGACACCTCAGCGAACCTCCCCGGAGTACCACTCGTACAGTACGTCAAGTTCAACCCGAAGACCCATACGGTTGATCTATCGCTGGAGAAGGTATACGCAAGGGTGGTATATAATCAAGGTTCTACAGGCTTATAATTAATGATTCCGCTTTAACTTCTTTTCCTTGTTTGGATGTGAGCTTAAAGAAGAATCATTTATTCGACTGCCTTTTCAGTCTTAATTATATACGAATCGTATACACGAAGCTGTGATTGATGAACCAAATATGACTTCTGATATGAACTTTAGGACGGAGACTGCCCAAGACTACGAGTGATCGTACTGCCATGTGGATAAACTTAGAATCCAATTAAATGCCTTCTCACTGATCGATACAGTAGATTCAGGTAGAACAGAAAACTCCCAGGATTTCCTCCGCAACGTCAAGGCGAGTTCAGAATCGACTTAGTTCCAGGGGCTACCCCAGTAGCCAAATCGCCCTATCGTCTAGCACCTGCAGAGATGCAAGAACTGTCCTGTCAACTTAACGAACTGCTCAGCAAGGGCTTTATAAGACCAAGCTTCTCACCCTGGGGAGCTCCAGTCTTGTTCGTTAAGAAGAAAGACGGGTCGTTTCGAATGTGCATCGACTACAGGGAGCTCAACAAACTGACCGTCAAAAATCGTTACCCTCTGCCTCGTATTGACGATTTATTTGATCAACTGCAAGGGGCGAACTTCTTTTCAAAAATCGACTTAAGATCCGGATATCACCAGCTACGAGTACTAGGGTAGGATGTCCCGAAGACAACCTTCCGAACTCGTTATGGGCACTACGAATTCGTAGTAATGCCATTCGGATTAACAAACGCACCCGCTGTATTCAGGGATTTAATGAATAGGGTGTGTCGTCCTTACTTGGATCAGTTCGTCATCGTCTTCATCGATGACATACTTATCTACTCTCGTAGTAAGGAGGAGCATAGTCAACATCTACGACAGGTCTTATAAACACTACGTTCGGAGAAGCTTACAAGAACCTACATACGGGAGATTGTACGACTGCACGGTGTTCCCATATCTATTATCTCGGGCAGAGATAGTAGATTCACTTCGAGGTTCTGGCAGTCACTACAAAGTTCCCTAGGAACTAGGCTGGACATGAGTACAACCTACCATCCACAGACCGACGGACAAAGTGAGAGGACTATCCAAAGCTTGGAAGATATGTTGCGAGCATGTGTGATCGACTTTGGGAAAGCATGGGATATTCATTTACCCCTTGTTGGATTTTCCTACAACAACAGTTATCGCACGAGCATAGAGGCTGCTCCATTCGAGGCCCTCTATGGCCGAAAGTGCAGATCCCCTCTGTGTTGGGCTGAGGTGGGTGATACCCAGTTAGCTAAAGGACGAGTTCCTGAGAGCACTCTCCCGGGTCCGGAAATCATTCGGGAAACGACAGAGAAGATCGTTCAGATTCGTGAACGATTGAAAGCCTCTAGAGACCGACAGAAAAGCTACGCAGATAAACGAAGGAAACCATTGGAATTCCAGGTGAGCGACCGTGTTCTATTGAAGGTCTCACCCTGGAAGGGCTTAATACGCTTTGGAAAGCATGGAAAGCTAAATCCAAGATACTAAGGGCCTATAGAGATTCTCGCTAGAATCGGCCCTGTAGCTTACAAACTTAACTTACCACGCGAACTCAGTAACGTACATTCTACTTTCCATGTCTCGAATTTGAAAAAGTGTCTGCCCGACGAGACTCTTGTAATCCCACTCGATGAGATCGAGATCAACGAGAGCCTCAACTTCGTGGAAGAACCTGTAGAGATCATGGACCGGGAGGTCAAGCAAACGAAACAAAGCCATATCCCGATAGTGAAGGTTCGCTGGAACGCCAAGCGAGGACCTAAATTCACTTGGGAGCGAGATGATCAGATGAAACTGAAATATCCTCGTCTTTTCACTTAGTTATTTGTAACTACTTATTTGCTTAAATTCTAATTTCGGGACGAAATTCCTTCTAACGGAGGGATGATGTGACAACCCGAAATTTCTATCCTGTACAACCATTCACTTCAATAGAAGTCAGAACAGTTTCTGCTAACTTTTGAGCTGTGTAGAGTCAGTTTGGGTGTTCTAAAGCCTAGTACTTCAGGAGATAACAGGAGAGAGGATGCCCTAGGGTTTATTGTGCAACAATAATGTCCTAAAACTCCAAGAGTTTGGAGTTTACGGCCTAAACAAGGTGTTTACGACCGTAAACCCTAAGGGGGTATAAATATGACACTTAGTCATATTTACCACTTTTTCACATTTTCAAGATCCAAAACTCAAATCCTCTCAAGTATCATCCGATTTTCCTTCTTGATCTTCAACTTTGTAAGTGTTTCTTACCCTAATAAGTTGATATCTTACTTAATCTAGTGATCTTACATGATTCCATCCGTGAAATCATTCCATATGTATAGATCTTCAAGTTTCACCAAGAACACCAAGAACACACACTAGTGTTCTTGGACTTTTAACCCCTTTCAAGCTTCTACATAGTAAGTACTCTTACCTTGGCTTGTTATAAGACTTGTTACACTTCTTAATCATCTAGAAAACACAAAGAATCACAAGATCAAAGGTGTTTACGGTCCAGAATGTTCTTGGACCGTAAACCCTAATGAAGGGGCCAAAGTGTGCCCTAGTCCCTTACCAAGCCTTGGATACTAGTCTAGATACCATCCTTGATGTGCTTAGGACTTAAAACATCAAAAAGACCATAAACCATTTGGGTTTACGGCCGTAAACCCAAGGAGAAATGGTCCAAGGACCGTAAACTCCACAAAGGGGTGAAATGGTGCCCTAATCACTTCCTAAGGCTTAAACATGAAGTAGGAATGCTTCTTATGACCTTTAAAGCTTCAAAACACAAAATGGTAAAAGTACCATGAGTTTACGGTCGTAAACTCATGGGTTTACGACCGTAAACTCAATGAGAGTTGGTCCCAAAACCGTAAACTCCAAAAGAGTTTACCCTTGGACCCCAAACTCAATAGCCAAGTCCTACAACCGTTAGATGCAATCCTTAGTACTTATAACACTTAAATCAAGTGTTTTACATGTCTTAGGATGTCTTAACTTGGTTAATTAGTTGTTTTATGACTAATTGGATACATATATGTGTTATTATATGTTAACTAGGATCCTTGTGTGTGTTCAAGTCTTCACTTGAGACTTAGCATCCTATACTATCCGTTCATCCAAACCACTCACTACAGGTGAGTTCATACCCCTTAATCAACCTTTTAAATGATTTTAAATGCTTTTATGGGGGGGATACAAGTTGAACTATTATAGTTATTATATCAATCACATGTGATTAATAACTACCAAACAAGTGGATTTCTTACTTTTCAAACTGTGTTATCAAACAAACTACTTTTCAAACTGTTTTACAAGCTCTTTTACATATCAAATACTTTTATCAAACTCTTTTACATGCCAATTACTTTTAGTAAACTCTTTTACATACCAAATACTCTTATCAAACTCTTTTACATGTCAAATACTTTTACTTAAACTCTTTTTAACTTATATTCTGTTAAATGTATATCTTTATAGATATAGTTATGTAAGTAGGATTGAAAGGACTTAGGACTGATAACTCACCTTAACCTCCTGTTCCTCGTTTGGTTGTGGACTTAGGGTATCGGTTATTTGTCCGAAGGTCCTTTGAATCATAGTTATATATCATGTATATGTATATAGATATAAAAGTTCCTTCATTCTAGTCGATATCCTTGGGTAGCAAGGGTATACAATCATGTTCATACATACAAATCATATTACTAGTAAACTATAATAGGTGTAGTTTAGGGAGTTACTAATACTATTACTAGAACAATGGAACATACAATGAGTCAGTTCATACATGAGTCTATACATTACAATATAACTAGTACATACTATACATTTTACAAGAAAACATACATGCTAGACAGAGAGAGAACATACAATACCATACAGAGAGAACATATAATAGCATATAGAGAGAACATACAATACCATACAGAGAGAACATACATACATACTAGACAGAGAGAGAACATACAATATAGCTAGTACATACAATACATACACAAGTACACTATTACAGTTATCTGAGCCACGTAACGGGGCATGACACTACCTGTCATGACCGTTTTGTATCCAGAATCTCCTTAAGTGGGGAGCGTATGAGTTTGCGTATAGATCTATACTGGATTGACTATCCTACACCTCGCTGCTCGCTACAGTGGGACTTACAAGTCTATGGGTGCCAAACGTCATTTCTTCCGACATCTTACATTGTCGCGTTCTATAGTCGGTAGCAGGGTACAGGCCGATCACATGGTACTTTAAATAATAATTGATTTAAGGTAGTTAGTACAGCAGTAGTTACTTAATACAATACTACAGTACTATTTCATTTTCCCATTACAGTCACTTTGTGATCTTCACACAATAAACAATAATGTAAAAACTATATTTTTGGTTAATGATAGTCAGATTTGGGAAAATACACACTCTTACAAGAGACACACACAGATGCTAGATGCCTTGGTAGAAGGCTACTTTTAGTAGGAAACATAAGGTTTTCTAGGGGAGTTCAAACAATTACAAACTTTTACAAGTTATACAATTACAGACTTACAAACACTTTCATACAAATATAGACACTAATATACTTATGATCTCACCAGATTTAAAGTTGATAAACTCTTTCAAAATAACTTGTATTCTCAGGTCACCAGTAGACAGGTACCGGAGCCAGGTTTTGAGAAGATGGAGCTCGTTCAAGACTCATCTTTTATTTTGATTCATATTTTTTTGGTGTCTATTGAACTTGACAGAACACACTTGTATTAAAATTATATTATTAATGCAATGGATGATGTTGTTGCTTGTTTACTACTTTGCATTGTTGTGATACTGTAAATGACGTCCTCCACCCCCGAACGATTCCGCCGTTCTTGGTTTTGGGGTGTGACAATAATGTTTATCCCCATCGAAAAACATGAAGTTTGTCAAATTTTAAGATAATTACTTAATTTTTTTAAAAACTAATTATTTGTAAAATTTGAAGTTATCATGTAATATGAATCAAATAGGTCAAGTTGTTAAATGATGAATTATATGATAATTGGATTAGTTTAATTTGATCTATGTGTTTCTTGAAAAGTTCCATAACTTGTCCTCAAGTTATGGAATATGAAAAGTCTTTATTTATGAAACTAATAACTATTGTAAGTTATAGAATTCAAGAGATCATGAAAGGTTTCATAACTTGTCCTCAAGTTTGGAATTTGAAAGGTCTCATTCATGGAACTTTAAAATCCATAAGTTATGGAAATCAAAAGTTTTGACAAGTTACAAAACTTGCCCTCAACTTTTGGAACTTGAAGAGTCTCATTTATGAAACTTTAATTCCAAACCCTAGAATTTTAAAAGTTTAAATTCAACCCTTATACTATTATAATATTAAGATTTTAATACCTATATACATATATATATATATATATATATATATATATATATATATATATATATATATAAGACAAGTCAGTCTTTAGGCCTGGCAATCGTGTCGTATTTGGGTTGGCGTGTCGCGGGTTGGCGGGTCAAAATATGCCAACCCAAACACGACCCATTTAAATATACAAGTCACGGGTTGGCGGGTCACGAGTTGGCGGGTTTGGAACATAAACCCATATATGACTCGCCAACCCATTTATTTATACGGGTTCACAGGTTGACGGGTCCGTGGGTCAGATTCCATAAATAAAATTGACAATTAAACATGAATAAATTATTGATGGTTGATGCAAACATATCCGAATTTTGGACACTTAACTACTTAAGTCTTAAACATCCAAATGAAAATTAAAAACATTCATAGAAACATGTTCAAACTAAACATTAATAGAAACATAGATAATACTTATTATATAATACTTATTAAATATTGATACTTGATACAAAAATTCATTTAAAAATAAAAAAATATATTTTTTATTAAAAATATAAACGGGTTGGCGGGTCAACCTGTTTATTTTTTGAGAAACCCATATATGACCCGTTTAATAAACGGGTTAGCGGGTTGAAAAACTTAACCCAAACCCATTTATTTCGTGTCGTGTTGCGGGTCGTGTCGCGGGTCGTGTCGATAATTGCCAGCCCTATCAGTCTTACCGTTAGTAGGCCTCATTCACTAATCCGATCTATAAGGGGGTATAAGGTTACTGCCTATAAAATGGTGGTTTAATGGGTGTCTACTCTCACCCACCGCTTCCTTGACTGGTGGAGGGTCGTTAGCCGAACGAGTAGGATAAGACATTAATCCTCATTAATAAGTATAATGAAAATATACAAAGTAACTAAACTTTTATAAATTCCCAAATCTTAGTTACTTTAGGAAAAATGTGAAAATGGTGTTTGCCCATAGAAATTGCACTTTGCACCTTGCTAAGTCGTTAGTGGAACATGTGTGGTTAACCGGTGTTGGGTACAAAGTTATCCATGTATGACTTTGTAAATGGTTTGACTTTTGTAGACCCACTTGCATGTGGTAAATTAGCCTTGTGATATGAGAGATATAGAGAGAGACATGTAAACACCTCTATATAAGGTGGGTTCATACCACTTATAGAGGTGTGCTTGAGAGATGTAACATTGGTATCAGAGTGGGTCTTCGAAGATTAACATGATTTTTTGAAGAAACGATTCTCGGATTGGCTAAATTCGTCACAATTGGAGCATTTATGGTGAGTCTCTCTATGATCTCTCTAAATCTCGTTGATTCGTGCGTTACGTTCTTGAATTTTTGATCGTTTTGATTCATTGGACCTAATTCGTTTCAATTCCTTTTGTTTGATCCAATTAATTTTTGTTTAGATCAAGCCCAAACAAAAACAAAATCAATTTTTGTTACTGTTCATGATTCTTTTGTTAGGTTCATCTAACAAGTTCGAAGTCCAATTATCAAGTTGTAAGCCCATTTTGATAAATCAAATATTGTTCATGGTTTATTTTTGGAGCCCAATCAATAAATCGAACACTGTTCATAATTGGATTAACTTGAGCCATTCATATTTCTTTTGATCTGATATCCTTTGGCATTATTTTTATATATCGCAGTTCGTCAATCAACTTGTACATAGGGGTGTGCACCAAACCGCACAAACCGCATAAACCGCCCGCACCACACCACACCGCACCGCATAATACGGTTTAGAACGTTTGCGGTGCGGTTTGCGGTTTGTTATTTCGTTAAACCGCACTATGCGGTGCGGTTTGCGGTTTTCAATTACAAAGTCGCGGTTTAAACCGCACTGCATATATATATATATATATATATATATATATATATATATATATATATATATATATATATATATATATATATATATATATATATATATATAAAGAAAGTGCATTGTTTCATCACTAGGATTAATAAAATAGTAATAATTGTCTGATTACAAGTTCGTAACAGTTAGAATGTTAGTATGGATAAAAATAGATATGTTAGTTAGCCTAAAATTAGTGAATATAGTCATACAATAGGAATTAATTAACAAACATATTACAGAAAGCAACTTGTTTTTGAGTTTTTTGCAAAACATTTCTAGTTTCTAGTTTTATATCTCAAAAGATCAAAATGTTTTTTAGATTTTTCAAAAGTTATAAAATGTAGCAACTCATCAAACCGCAAAACCGCACTTAAACCGCACAAACCGCCCGCATCAAACCGCACCGCATAACGCGGTTTTGAACTTCTGCGGTGTGGTTTGCGGTTTCAAAAAAACTCAAACCGTATATGCGGTGCGGTTTGCGGTTTTGGACTTAAACCGCACCACGCACACCCCTACTTGTACATTTCCTTACCCCGTTGTACCATCGAAGACGTTTATTTCAGTTCATACTCCAGAATGTTCTTGATGTGTAATCACATTATTTCATCTTTAATTGTTTGATTCAGTTTATACTTGATCATCAATTATTCATCGATTATGCAATTTGTTCTTGATTATCATATGTTCATTAATAATCTCAACTTGTTCTTGATCGTATTCAATTTTTCCACAAAATCGATTTGAAGATATCTATGATGAACTGATGTTGATAGGTTTGATTTTGATTGCAAATGGAAATTTAATTTCGAATTCGATTTTGGAATATGAAGAACTGTTTGATTTTGGTTCTGATGAACTCGATGAAGAACATTATTTTTTTTTCCGATGGTCACAGACGAAAGTCAAAATTGGATTTTGATCTATTTTGGGCTCGATACTTACTGGTTCTAATCAAAGGATATTCGATTATGGTTGAAGTCGATTGTAGATTATAAATCAACCGGGTTTGACTTGGACTTTAAAAGCGAAGCATTGGATGTTGATTTGGAATCGATGGTCAATGTTGATTGATTTTGATAATCGACGAAGTGTGTTTTGTGGAGTCGATCTAGTCAAAATCGAATTCTGTAATTCGATTTGCTCTTGAAGTCGAGTTTATTTGATGTTATTGATTTCGAAGGTAAATTTTGGAGATCGATTTGGAGTCAGTTGCATTCAAACGAGTTTTTGAGAAGCCAAAATCGAAATCAATTTTGGAATTGAATAGGTTCATAACGATTTGGATTTTGACTGGAACTTGTGATTAACTGGAGTCGAGCATCGATGTGTAAGATGACGATTTAAGATCTAATGGGAAGGATGAATGATTGATAACGAAGGCTGTGAAAATAAGTTCGATGGTTGGTGGTATGCTTGGGAACGAAATCTCTTTTATGTTGGGTTGAGTCACAGTTGGAGTCAATGTTTAAGTCGATTGTTGATTTTGAGAATCAGTTTTCGAAGGCTGTTGATTTTGAGTATTGTTGGTCGATTGCTGGAAGTTCGCTTTTGGAATCGATACTTGGTGATCTTAAAGGATTCGTTAGCAAGGGGTTGAAGGACGATGGACGATTTGTGTTGATTTGGGTCTGATTTCAAAGATTTGGAGTGATATCAATTTTGGAAATCGATGTTTCAAAATTGACTTGGAAAAGCGAAGGCTGTTGATAGGGAATGACAAAGTATTGCTGTTGTTTGTATTTTTGAGTCCGATTGAGGTTTGATGAACACAAAGGGAAGAACAGTTTGCTGTTGATGATTTTGGGTTGATAAGTTTTGAAATTTATGAGAATCGGGTAACTAACGAAGTTTTTGGGTTAAAGCTATATGCTTGATAACGAAGATTTTTATAAAGTGTCGATGGCTTGTATCAACTAACGAAACTTTCGTTACCTGGAAACGAATTGGGAAGAAAACATAAAGTTTCGAAAGTGGACCTTAAAGTTTCGCAAGTTTGATATTTTAATCCTACATTTGAAAGTTGGACAAAATTTCAAAAATTTGGACGCAAAGGAAAAGTTTCGAAATTGGTCTTTCAAATTTCGACATCTTGACACTTTATACACATTTCGAAAATGGAGCAGAAATTTCGAAATCAGTCTTTCATGTTTCGAAAGATTGACACTTTGCACCCACTTTCGAAATAAGGACTAAACTTTCGAAAGTCTGAAGATGTGTGCAGAAATTTCGAAAGTAGTCCCTGAAGTTTCGAAAATTTGGCAGACCATACCCAAATTCGAAAATGGGCTGATTTTATGAGAAATTGAAGAATGTACATTTCAAGACCCTACAGTTAATGTGAATTGACGTTTTCTACCCAGTTTCGCAAATGGGAGAGAGTTTCACATTTTTGGCTTTTTTGGACGCACCAGGTCACTGCAGAAATTTGAAATTGACAATTTCTACCTAATTTTGAGAAATTTTGTCAAAGGCGGTCCGTGAACGAAGCTAAAAATTGAAGATTTTTTGGATTTTCCGGATTGAAGCAAAATGTTTATGCCATTTGTTAAGGTGGAGTTTTGGATAGAAAAATTCTGAATTGAGCACTTTCTCATTTCTTTTTGGTTTTATAATCATTTTTCGATTATAAAAAGGGGGAGAAATTTATATGGAAATTTGAAAGTTGAATTTTTCATATTACGTGGACTTGAAGACCGAAGTGACCTCGAGTATTTGAAGCTTATGAAATGATTCGATTGGAGATTCGGAAGTGATTTCGGTTCATGATGGGTTTGGACTTATTGAAGATTTTTGGGGTGTGCTTTTATGCTCAACTTTAGGGTGATTATTTGGAGATTGAGAAACTCCTAATTATCCGTTGATGCTCGGTTCGTATGGTCTCCCATTCTAGAACCCAAATTGAAGAATCATGGAAGAATTGAAGATTTGATGTTCATATCTACATGTGTCACGTTTGAGGCTCGGTTCGTGAAGTTGCTCGACTTTGGAAGATTTGAAGTGGGTCATCCATTCCTAACTTTGAGAGGGAGAATGTTGGGTATAAAGTTATCCATGTATGACTTTGTAATGGTTTGACTTTTGTAGACCCACTTGCATGTGGTAAATTAGCCTTGTAACATGAGAGATCGAGAGAGAGAGAGACATGTAAACACCTCTATATAAGGTGGGTTCATACCACTTATAGATGTGTGCTTGAGAGATGTAACATTGAGAGTGTTAGTGTGTGTTAATTATGTGGATTTAGATCTAGATCCTTTTTTGTAACACCTTACATAATCGAATGTATCTCTTAAACACCGAAATCACCGTGTTCTTTGTGTGTTCTTTAATTCCTCATGCCAAACCAATGTTCATAATTCACATCAATCGGCACACTAATTTAGGATTGGCAAGGGTGGCAAAGGGTAGTTTGCTGTTAATCATGGATCAATGGAGCGTGTGTGGTTAACCGGCACATTGATTAGGTGATTTGTAACATTGAAAGTACCAAGCACATTTGCATGGTTATTCACACCTTTTTTGTGATCCTCGGTATCACAATCACAAACTTGAAGGGCATAATCGAGATTTAAACATGCCATTGAAAATTTCAATGAATCTCAAAAGAATGTAGGAATTTCAATTCATTAGAAACCTAATCTTCTTTTCGTTTTTCATGGTGGAAATTGGTAAATCGTCATTTACCTACCTTCAAATATTTTGCAATTGGATTACGGCATCCCTCTTCCGAATTGTAAAATATTGTGTTGGGTCCTAGCCTTAATATTCCATTTTGGGTGTTATATTAAGGATCCTTATCTAATCTAAACTTTGTCCTTCTTTTCGGATGTCAACTTCAAACACTGCTTCAAACTCAACTACTTCTGGCTCTTTCTCCCTCATGAACATATGTGGGAGGGTCATTTTTTATGGATCGAATTTCAATGATTGGATTTGAAACATCCAAATGGCTATTCGTTATGAGGACAAAGAATATGTCCTTGATAAAGAGCTTAAAGAGATTAATGAATATACTGCTACTCCCGAACAGATTGCTGAGTATAAGACTCATGAGAGGGACGTGACCAAAGTGTCGTGTATTATGATTGCTACCATGACTGATGAGCTTCAGAAGTCCTATGAGGACTTTTGGCCTTATGAAATGCACCAGGATTTGATGGAAAGGTACCATAAAAGTGCAAGGCAGGAAAGGTATGAAATCATAGCCTCCATGATCACGACCAAAATGAAGGATGGAGAGTCTATCACGGCCCACTTGCAGAAGATGCAAAGATTTGTGGACCGCTTGCTGAAGTTGAATGTCAACTTAGATGAAGAATTGGCCATTGACATTATTCTACACTCGTTGCCTCCTTGTTATGATCAGTTTCGTATGACCTATCATATGAACAAGGAGGAGGTCACTCTAAGCAATCTTCAAGGTCTCTTGAGAACTGCTGAAAGAAGTTTGAAAGGCAAATCTGTTGTACCTACTCCTACTGCCGTTGCTCCTGTCTTGGCAATTGGACATGGGAAGGGAAAGAAGAGGAAGGCTCCCTCAAAGAGCCACAAGGGAAAGTCCCATGTTGGATCCTTTCTAGTGGGACCAAAGTTGGTTCTCTCACCCCCTTTCCAAATCCAAAGGAAGCAGAGTGCTTCCATTGTCATGAAAAATGACACTGGAAGCGAAGCTGTCCCAAATACTTGCAGGACATAAAGGATGGGAAGATCAAACCCTCCTTCATGGGTATTTATACTATTCTGTCTAATAACTCATCACATGCTAATTCTTGGGTCCTTGATACAGGATGTGGTTTTCACATTTGTTCTTATTTGCAGGGTCTAAAAGAAAGTAGGGATGTGGAGCACGTGAAGATGAACTTAATCATGGGGAATAAGAAAAAGTCGTCTTTCACCAAGATTGGAGTTTATTCTTTATTTCTTAGTAGTGGTTTAAATTTAGATTTGAATAATTGTTGTTACTCGTCAGATATGGCGAGGAATATTATTTCTATTCATAATTTGTATAAACAAGGTTTTACCTTTTCTTTTAATAATGAAATTGGTAGTATTGATGCTTATTATAATGGTACATTTTATTTTGAAGCATTGCCTTGTAATGGTATATATGAAATTATGATGGTTGTAAATAACTTAGGATATAATGTATTGCACATCGATTCATCCAATGGTTTGGATAAAGCATGCTTATTGCAATGTCATCTTGGACATGTCAACAAGAAGCGCATAGCCCAACTCCAAAAGGATGGAGTCTTGGAGTCATTTGACTTAAAGTCGGATGACACTTGTGAATCTTGTTTGCTTGGAAAGATGACCAAGTCACCCTTCACTGGTTCATGTGCAAGGGGAGAAGTTTTGTTGGATCTCATACAAACAGATGTGTGTGGACCTTTCAGAACCGCCACAAGGGATGCTAACCGCTTCTGTGTGACTTTTTACTAATGATTATAGTAGATATGGGTATGTCTACTTAATCAAGCATAAGTCAGAAACCTTTGAAAAGTTCAAAGAGTTTAAACAAGAAGTGTAGAATCAGCTGGGTAGGAAGATAAAGATGCTCCGATCCGATCGAGGAGGAGAGTATTTTAGTATTGAGTTCCATGACTATCTTAAGGAATGTGGAATTGTTTCACAATTGACGCCGCCTAGGACGCCACAGCTTAAGGGTGTGGCTGAGAGGCGCAATAGAACCTTGTTGGACATGGTTCGTTCCATGATGAGTCGAGCTTCGTTACCTATCTCGTTTTGGGGGTATGCCTTAGAGACTGCCTCCCATATCCTTAATCTAGTCCTAACTAAGAAGGTTTCCAAAAGACCTCACGAAATGTGGACAGGGAAGGTTCCCTCGCTAGACCACATCAAGGTTTGGGGTTGCGAGGCTTTCGTGAGAAAAAAACTCACGACAAGCTCGAACCTCGTAGTGAGAGATGTATTTTCATCGGCTACCCACAAAAATCCTTTGGATATCTCTTCTATAGACCGAGTAACAATGTTGTATTCGTTGCAAGGAGAGGAGTCTTTCGAGAGAGAGAGAGAGAGAGAGAGAGAGAGAGAGAACTCATATGCCAAGAGGACAGTGGGAGGCAAATTGACCTTGAAGAGATTCAAGAGTTAAGTGATGAAGGAACCTCAAACACTAGCGCTCAACCCGAGGAGGAAACTCCTGTTGAACCAATTGACGAGTCTTTACCTCTGAGGCGTTCCAGTAGAGTTAGGAATACACCTGAGTTTTATGGTTTCCATATTACTACTGAAGGTGATACATTTATCAGTGATAGTACACTGGTAAATTTGGATGAACCTAACAACTATAAGGAAGCCATGGCAGATTTCGAGTCTGCAAAATGGAAAGAGGCGATGGACAGCGAGATTCAGTCCATGTATGACAATCAAGTTTGGAACTTGGTTGACAATGTACCAGACCGTAAGACAGTCGGGTGCAAATGGATCTTCAAGAAAAATACCGACATGGATGGGAAAGTACACACTTATAAGGCGCGATCGGTTGCGAAGGGATTTAATGAAACTCCTGGAGTTGACTATGATGAGACCTTCTCACCAGTGGATAAGATTAAATCTATAAGGGTTATGCTAGCCATTGCTGCATTTCATGATTATGAAATATGGCAAATAGATGTCAAAACCGCCTTCCTCAATGGGAAGTTGGCTGAAGATGTTTACATGAATCATCCAGAGGGTTTTGTCAATGAAAAGTACCCTAATAGAGTGTGTAAGCTTGAGAAATCCATTTATGGATTGAAACAAGAATCTCGCAGATGGAATCTTTGTTTCGATGAGAAAGTCAAAGAGTTTGGCTTTTCGAGAAGCGAGGATGAGTCTTGTGTATATGTCAAATGACTCAAATCTAGTGAGAGTATAGTTAGCTTTCTGGTGTTGTATGTAGATGACATACTGCTCATAGGAAATGACATCCCAACCTTGCAGGAGGTTAAGTCCTAGGTTGGGAAGTGTTTCGCTATGAAGGATATCGGAGATGCTGCTTATATTCTAGGGATAAGGATATTCAGAAACAGGAGTAAAAGGCTAATAGGACTTAGTAAAAGTACCTACTTGGACAAGGTGTTGAAACGTTTCAGCATGGAGGCTTCCAAGAAAGGAGAATTACCTATCCAGAGCAATACCAAACTGAGTAAGACTCAGAGTCCGAGTACAGATGCTGAAATAGCATAAATGAGTCGAATACCATATGCTTCCGCCGTTGGCTCGATTATGTATGCTATGGAATGTACTCGTCCTAATGTAGCCTTTGCTTTGAGCATGGTTAGTAGATTTCAGGGGAACCCTGGTAAAGCTCATTGGACTACAGTAAAGAACATTCTTAAGTACCTGCGGAGGACTAAAGATTGGATTCTCACCCTCGGTGGGAGTGATGACTTGAGAGTGACAGGGTATAGTGATGCCAGCTTTTAGACCGACAGAGATAATTTCCGCTCTCGGTCGGGCTGGGTATTTACCCTGAATGGAGGAGCAATAACTTGGAAGAGTTCCAAACAGGAAACTGTAGCTGACTCAATGTGCGAATCAGAGTACATAGCAGCAAGTGAAGCGTCGAAGGAGGCGATATGGCTTAAGAACTTCATCGGAGACCTTGGAGTTGTATCGGCTGTAAAGGAGCCTATAGAGATTTTCTGTGACAACGAGGGTGTGGTCGCCTTAGCCAAGGAACCAAGGGATAATGGCAAATCCTGGCACATCGACAGAAAGTATCACTTCATAAGACATCGAATAGAAGAAGGACTCCTTGTAATGAATGGGGTATCGTCAGAAGAGAACCCAACAGATCCCCTTACGAAGGGACTGAGCAGGGTTAAGCACTTGCAGCACGCTAGGAGTATCGGGCTGAAGGACGATATTAGTTTTAATGATTAGATAGATATTTAGAAACTTGTAATAGCTAAATTTTAATTGAAATTTGATGATTGAATTAAAGGAGTTTTATTTATAAGTAAAGTTACTATCTTGTGTCAGTTATTTACTATTGTTTCAATTTGCATGTTTTGGCTTCCAGAATAATTAAATCATTCAAACTGTACACAATCGATCATACTTTGGAAGTAGGTTATAAAAGTAGACTGTCATGAATGGTTTTGTAAGATTGTCTAAGGAGCTAGACATAGCAAAGTTTGCTACAAACATTCATGAGTGATTTTGAAATAAGATTTGAGTATTGGATTTAACCTAAACTCACATGAATCACTTCATGGAATTTATCACAAGTGATTGTGAGATGATAATATCGTATAGTCTTCAAACCAAGATATATGAGTTGTTGATTACGAGTTGGCTGTACATTGATTGTGAGAAAACGCATCGGTAACTTGGTGTTATAAAACGTGTTGTTGTGTATGATTTAACGAGTAGTTAGTACAAGCATATAATTCAAAGTTTATCTGTTCCTTTTATCCTAAGAAGGTTAAAAGCGATATCTTGGGCCCCTCGATGATTTTTTTTGACTTATGTGTCGGGCCCGGTCAGGACTAAATTGATGTGTTCAATTAAGTTCTATGACAAACAAATCAGAAATCAGGAAACAAACTGTTGGACAATAAGTATGACTATGTTCCATGTATTTTTCCGCATGATATCTTGAAGAACAAAGGATTATATTATCACTTATCTAATTGACGCATCAGAGTATGATGGCTGGTTTTTTAGAGCTACGATTGCTAATAGGATTTAAGTTACATTGGCAATTATAGTTATTAGACTTATCCAAGTGGGCGACTATTGGATTAGGTGTCTAAGCCCATAAATATAATTGGTATATACTTGAACCGATAGTAGCATGGTCCATTTCGAGTTTCCTTCACCAGAACAATTTGATAGATGGATATTTGAGTAAGAGGTTATTAGTGATTTATTAATATATTATAAGTATAATATATTAATTGAGAAATCATATTATTTAATTAGTATTGATCAAGAATTAATTTGGAATTAATTAGGTGATCAAAAGAGACTAATTAAATTGATAGGGACTGATTATGTAAATCAAGTAATACATATGGATTGGGCTAAAGATCCATGATTGATTTGTGATGGGTGATGCTTATGGGTTAATCCATGAAGTGTTAATCCAAATCAAATGCATGGATCATAAGCTTAAGTGTAAGATTAGGGTTACACACGACTCTTGGAATTCTACACTATAAATATGTAACCTTATGCACTAAAATCGGTGACCACTTGGCATTTCAAGAAGAGAATCCGATTTCTAGTCTCCTAAACCTCTCTCATATTCATCTAATTGTTTATTGGTGTTTGTGACTTGTTTGAGGCACAACACTTGGGGTGCTAAGCTCACTTAAGGCCAAAGTTCTACTAGCTACATCAAGAGGTAACCTTCTAACTTGTTTTATTATTCATATGTCAAATTTTGTATGCTAGTTTAGGCATCATGCTTTGGAAACCAATGTTGCATGTATAATTAGAGAAAACTTAGATCCAAAGCATTAGGGTTGTATGTGAACCATAGGATTAGTACGCTCAAACTCTAGGAAGTGAGTTTAGAATAAATAAGATAAATTAATACTAGTTATCTAATACTACTAAATAGTAATAGTACGCACAAACTTGAAGAAGCGAGTCTAGAATAAACAAGATAAATTGAAACTAGATATCTAATATTACTAAGTAGCGATAGTACGCACAAACTCAAGGAAGTGAGTTTAGAATAAACAAGATAAACTAAAACTAGCTATCTAATACTATTGAGTAGTGATAGTACACTCAAACTCGAGGAAACGAGTTCAGACTACCCTTTTCAATCTTAAAATTACTTGAACAAACTAGTAATACATACTACACGATAAAAGAATATTAGGAGAATATTACCTTGATAGTTGATACCAGCAATGAATTTGAAATCAATGAAATTAATATAATACGTCTAGCCAAATATGTTCAGATTTAACCACTAAGTTATCTAAACCCATCACCGACATTAAAGGAAGAATTAACACGAATCACAAGCTAAGAATACAATAGGAGCTGACTTAGCAGAACTCGACAAAGTATTTTTTTAGTATAGAAAACCTGTGGACTCACCAAATTTATGTTGACTGATGTGAAAAATATTATGCACTAGTTTTAACCTACTAATGTAACTAATTATTACTCCTAAGGCAGTGTACCCAGTCGAAAATAGAATAGCACAAATAGTCGGGTATCGAACACATGGAACATAATTATTAGCTAATTTTATCTACTAAGTTACCTAAATTACTAATTAATAAAAGAAAGGGGGTTTTCTCTAGTTTTTCAAGACTAGAAACATAATTAATCAAACTAAAACTAATTTTCAACTAATGAAACAAAAAAGCAAAACTAAAAGCAAGAAACACAAAAGATGATTTTAACCAAGATAATTAAGAGACTTTCGTTTAGCTTCGATATACTTGCTATTATGGTTGATTTAATAGAAGTGTAATGGATTAATGTTTCGTTGGTTACCGATTCCTAAGATGACTAGGTTAATGTTCACTAACCTAATCCTTTAGCAAATAAGTTCATTCATACAGTGGTCAACTAGATAAAATAACAAATTTGCTAGTGTTCGGTTCGAGTTATATTAGACTTATAATGGATTGATCAATTTGGTTAATTAATTCAATTCAATATATGATTGGTCCTCATATATTAGCTCATACAATTACTTACTCACTTTTCTATTTAATTCTAGGTTTTTGGTCAAAACATTAGTCCTATAATTTTGCAATTCAGAAGATCATAAGATTCAAGTTTAATCAAGAATGATGGTCATGCAAACTTAATTAAACTCAGCAAGAAACAGAAAAGTAGTTGTCATAAGTATAGAGAGGTTCTTTAATAAAGCTAAAAATAACGAATAACCAATTAAGCATAATCATATCCATAAATCAACCGTAGATAAGCAAGTAATCTAGTCTAATTGAAAGTCAGGGTTTTTAGCCCATGATTTCCGCAAGTAAACATGAAAAAATGAAATTCAACTTGTAATCCATAATCAAACCCAAGAGGATTAAGTAGTTATAAGTAATTTTTCCTCAAATCGCTCAAATTTAGGCTTCAATTCGATCTTCTGCAACTCCAAGCTTCCAAATACATTCTTGGCCTTCAAAATTCGACAAAGCTCCAACAAAATTCAAGTTTTCGGAGGAAAGTGCCTTCTATTTATATTTTTCTCGGAGTCGGTCCACCACGTCATGGCAAGTCCACCACAGTGTGGTCTTCGGGTTTATCACGTAATCCGCAAGTCTTCGAGGTTCGACGGGAAACTTCAAAATGCCACGTCGTGGTAATGCCACCACGACGTGGTAAAGAGAATTTTCTTCATTTTTAACCTTGATCCAAGTTCCTAGCTTCCAGCTTCCTTTTGTCTCTGAGCATGTCTTTTACCCCTACAACACAACATATAATAGATTAAGTATCTTTTGTCCTATAATGAGCATAAAAATGACTAAAGATATTAATATATATATATATATATATATATATATATATATATATATATATATATATGCACATATCAAAATACCCCGCAATTAATCTTTGCTTGCCCTCAAGAAAACTGATTTTTAACTTACCAATATTGCGTAAAACAATCCATTTAAAACCAAACCATTATTCCAAGACTGCAATGCATATATTTGTGTCTATAATTCCTAAAAACTTCCCAATCCTAAACTGCCCTGGGATCGAAGTTGCAAGGTCGATCGTGTTGCTTGTGTGTAGAATAGCTCGCCAATATGTGTAAATATGGAAGTGGTAGACTGCTATGGAACTTGTCTTTAAGACTTGGACATTTTGTACTTCATTAGTTGTAGGAAAAAGACTCGAAAATTGAACTTGAGACCGTCACCACGTCGTGGTAGGGAGACCACTTCGTGTTATGCGTTCGACAAATAAAATACATTTTCTGTAACAAAACCACGCCGTGGTTATTGTGAACACATCGTGGTATGTGTAAAAATGCGAAAATTCATTCCAACAACAGATTTCTTTAATAAACTTTGGTCACTAATGATGATATAAACTTCTGAAAATGTGACTCTTCAGCTCTTGTGATAAAATAAACGCTCTATATGCTCAAATTCATCTCTCACGCCGCATTTCTAACCCCTCACTTAAATTCATCAAAGTCTCTCGGAATATACTCCTATCAACAAACTCGAACTTTTGGGAAATCTAGAGACAATAAACTATAATAAGAAGGAAACAAATTAAACAAAGTACTTAAATCTTAAAATTACCATAATCCTAGAAAATAGAAAATTAAACAAACCAAGCACAAAAAATAAAAATGGTATTAAAAACCACTCAAACAACCAAAAATAAAAAAGATAATTCACTCGTCATCATTTCCTCCCCCACTTCCGTCGGCTCCTCCATGTTGTTCCGCCCAAAGCTCGTCCCAAGTTGGGATGTATGGGTATGAGACCGGATACTCGCTCGGGCGTTGGATGCTCATGTGTTGCATCATAAGATCGAGGTGTATATTGGTGTAATTAACACCTCTTCCCAAATTGTTTTGATAACGACGCATGGCAACATTATAAGGATCCATCGGTAACTCATCTTCGATAGGAATCACGTGGGGTTCTTCTTCCGCGTCGTTGGGCTTTTTTTTCACTCTCCTTCCTGCTCGGTCTCTTGGATTGTCATTCGGAGTTGAGAAGTTTCCAAACCCATTGTCAACCACAATATTGGCCTGTTTGTAAAGAAGGGGACTAAAAGGTTTACCACTTTCCACAATTAGCATAAAGACTTCCCATTTTTGGAAAACCACAAATGACTTAGCCAATATCGTGATCAACATGCCACCATACAAAGGTGACCACTCGAGATCCTTTCCTGCTTGGTTTGCTATAAAATCGACCACCTGCCAAGGAATATCCACGAGCACCCCCGGAGAAATGAGGCTCCAAAGATAAAAGACATCAAGACTCAGGACCTTGTCCCCCTCTTGCCTTTGGTTGATAGTGTTTGTAATTAACCGATGCAGGAGGCATTGGATGGGAGACCGTATATCACTTTCCTGAGCTGCTCCTGATTGGTAGACTCCATTGGTGATATTGGGCCAGTAATTGGCTTCCTTGAACTCTTCATTTGAATTGAGTATTTGAGCAATAAAATCAGTGTAGGATTCAGTGTGCACTTCTGACGGTAAATAGAGCTCCGTCCTCAAATGCAAAGTCCACCAAACTCAATTCCCTTTGTTCTCCTCCCAAACAAAAAATGATATTTTTTCTATCATGAATGCCTTTCTTTTTTCGGAAATGAACAGTAGCCAAGAATTCCACACATAATTCCTTGTAAACAGGTTCTTGAATCCGAAAAAGGTGTCTCCAACCTATACAAACAAATTGGCCTTGTACCCCGTCAAAAGACTATGTTAGATAGGGTTCAAGTGCATCCGACAAGCCAACCTCTTCCATACAAATCCAACTAATTTCCACAGGGATATGCACTTTTCTTTCTTTCAACCAAGCTAACTTATCATTCCATTGAACCATAACCTCGGGAGTTACCACATTTGGGAAAGAGTACCACAGGAAATCGGGACGACCCCCTTGTGGTTGATTTCGGCGACCCCTACCCAGCATGATCTGCACAAGAAATAGATAACACCATTCCAAACAACCAATTTAGGATTAGGAAAAAAACAATCGAGAAAGTATGAAATAGCAGCAACCACGATGAGGACCATGACATGTCATCGTGGTCAACGAACAGGTCGAACAATAATCTCAGAAATCGAACAAATTCCAACTGTTTTAACTCAAATCAAGTTTAAGGGTTTGCTAAGATCAACAAAATACATGTTTTTGTGTATGATTCATGGCAAAAACAACCGAAATTAACTCCTAACTGAATCAAAATTGAAATCTTAACTTACCAAATACTCTAAATAATAGTTCAAATGAGTGAATCAATGCAAGAATATGTGATTATTAGTAGTTAAAACATGTAAAAATCGTACCTTTGCCTTAGAAAAACTTGAAATCGGAAGAAAAATTGGAGGACGAATCCATGGGAGCGCAAGCACGTTGTGAGTAGGAATGGAAGTAAAAAGAGACAGTAATATTTTTAGGTTAAAAGCCCTAAAAATTGACTGCGTTTGAACAGTCACCACGTTGTAGTCTTTTTTCGAAAATTATTCTGATGTGTTCTGTAAAGTCACCACATCGTGGTAAATAAAATAATTTATTTAGGGAACAATTTTCATAAAAACTTCCACCCCACACTCATTCCATGCTTGTCCTCTCAACAAGATCCAAAAAGAAATTCAGAAGAGTGAAAATCCAATAAAATAAAACAAAATAAGGGAATAAAAGAAAATGAAAGAAAAAGGCAAACTCTAAATCACAGGGTGCCTCCTGCAAGCGCTTCTTTTTGGGAAGTCGTGAGCTGGAGTCCTTCCCGCTCTGCGTTGAGGCGGCTACTGCCAATTTCACGATTTCTCCTTCATTTCCTCAATTGGCATCCCTTCCTCATAATGCTTTACCTGATGTCCATTAACCTTTAAAGTAGTGTCATATCTTGCGATTAACTCTATAGCCCCGTCTGGAAATACTTGCTTCACAATAAACGGACCGTTCCATCGTGTCTGTAATTTCCTGGGAAAAAGCTTCATTCTTGAGTTGAAATGGAGAACCTTTTGCCCTTCTTGGAAATCCTTATGTCCTCTTAACCTAGCATCATGCCATTTCTTTGTTTTGTCTTTGTAGATCAAAGAGCTTGTGTAAGCTTCATTTCTCAATTCCTCTAGGGCATTTATTTGCATTAGACGATTGGTTCGTAATTTGGCCAACTCAAAATTGCAAGTCTTCAAATTCCAATACGCCTTGTGTTCAATTTCTACCGGAAAATGACAATTATTTCCAAAGACCAACCTATATGGTGTAGTACCAATAGGTGTTTTAAAGGTGGTTCGAAATGCCCACAACGCATCATCTAGGTTTTCCGACCACTCCTTCTTGTTGCTACCAATCGATTGTTCAAGAATCCTTTTTAACGCCCGATTTGTGACTTCGGTTTGCCCACTTGTTTGCGGATGGTATGGTGTTGCAAATCTGTGGTGTACACCATATTTTTGCAACACTTTGGCTAGTTGTTCATTTGCAAAATGAGTTCCCCAATCGCTTATTAGAGCCTTTGGTACATCGAAACGAGAAAACAATCTTTTTAAGAATTTTACTACCACACGAGCATCATTTGTTGGTAAGGCTTGTGCTTCTGCCCATTCTGAGACATAGTCAACTGCCACTAGTATGTACTTATTCCATCGAGAAGTCGGAAATGGTCCCATAAAATTGATACCCCATACATCACATACTTCACAAACATGGATGCTATTTTGGGGCATCCTGCTTCGGGAAGAAATATTGCCTGATCGTTGGCACGAGTCACATTCTTAAGCAAATTTGGTGGCATCCTTGAAAATTATAGGCCAATAGAATCCCAAATCAAATAATTTCTGTAACATCTCAAAAATCACAACAAAATTAAACTTTTCAAAAAAACACATTTACTAAAGAGAAGTGTTTACAAAACCATTGTTTCCAAAACATTATTTAAAATCAGAGTCTCCCAAGATCCAATGTCATAAAAACTGGAAGATGTGCACGATCACGCCTTCGATTTCCCACGATACTTTGAAGTACCTGAAATAATAAACCGAAACCGTAAGCATAAAGCCTAGTGAGTTCCCCCAAAGTACCACCACACAACATGAAATATTCAAACAAGCATACTGGGTCTAATCAGTCATCGGACTGGAATACCCACGGATCCACAGCCATCGGGCTGGGTTGCCCCCGGCCCAATCAGTCATCAGACTGGAATACCAATATACAACTGGTCCACTCAGTCATCGGACTGGAATGCTAATATACAACGGGTCCACTCAGTCATCAGACTGGAATACCCTTGGCCCTCAGTATGAATCTGAAATGCCAATCGGGCCCTCATATCGTATCTGGAATGCTCCCGAGCCCTCAGTATGAGTCCGGCATGCCAATCAGGCCCTCAGCTCATATCTGGAATGCTCCTGGGTTTGTTGGCTACATCACAAAGCAGTACAACCTCAACCCAACACAATATGTCGACATATACATAACAGATAAACATATAATCAGTCAACAGGAAAACAAGCTGATCTACAGATCACTACTGCATAGCAACATCCTATAAAATAGGATACATATCTAACAGATTAATACAACATAGCAGCATACGGTAAACCATGATATCAGTCCAATGGGACGGCCTTGCTGCCTTCGACCCAAAAGTACAGTGAGAAAAAATCACCTCTTAGCCTGAAAACAATCTGAATGAATCGCTGCTCCGACAGTCGGCTCTACAGGTTACCTATTCAACAGATAGAGACCAAGGCTTAACTATAGCTCGAAATACCCAAAATACCCTTAAGTCAAACTTGGTCAACCCTGGTCAAAGTCAAAGTCAACGGTTAAGGTCCAAAAGTCAATATTTCGGATCATAGACGGGTTCTAGGGAGGGCTAAGGCCCCGAAGTCCAAGGTCTTATATTTCAACTCATAGTAGAGGAGGCCAGGGTGGTGCCTGACGTCGTTACCGGTATGTATTCATTTGTTATTTTGTCAAGTTCTTTCTTGTATGCTTATGCTTGTATTTCTGATATGTACCTTCTTAGTGAATTCCTTGCCTGCTCTTGTGCCCTTTGACTCAGGTGCGAGTCGGTCT
This sequence comes from Lactuca virosa, assembly GCF_052849685.1. Taxonomy (NCBI): domain Eukaryota; kingdom Viridiplantae; phylum Streptophyta; class Magnoliopsida; order Asterales; family Asteraceae; genus Lactuca; species Lactuca virosa. The sequence goes on from NC_136426.1 coordinate 40,638,770, forward strand.
TTTGTATATCGGTCCTTTTGTATATCGGTCCTTCTATATATCGATCTTTTGACTCAGGGGAGTTGGAGTGTCAGTTGCGAGTTTACATCACCAACGAACACAGGGTTTGTGTTTCGATTTTTTTTGTGATTGTACATTAGAGATCTTCAGGTTGTCCTACCTGGTTGACTTGATTCCCATCCAGATAGGGGATGTTAAATGTGACTCGAGCATTTGGATCATGTTCATGGAGCATTTGGATCATGTTCATTGAGAATTTGGAGCACTTTGAACTCAATGGATCACTTGGGGTTCATGGAGCATGTGACAAAGGAACAAATCATCTAACAAAGGAATGGATCGTCTGATAAAGGAACAGATCAAGTGCCAAAGGAACGGATCGTACAGAAGGGGGGTTATAGCACCTGGAAGAGGTTTGAAACACATGGGAGTGATATGGAGCAACAAGGGAACCTTATTGCGCATATGTTGAAGGGATGGTCCAAGAAGGATGTTGTTGCGCCAAGGGCATTCCTTCTTGCGCCATTACACCCCCTCTTGAGCCATGAGGATCCCTCTTGCGCCATGGGGTACTCTTGTTGAGCCATGGAGTATGATCTTGCACCATGCATGGACTTGTTGTGCCATGTATATTCCTTTTGCGCCAAGGTGGTGTTTTTGCTCCAATCTTGATGTTATTTTGCCACACTTGAATCCTGTTGCGCCATCCATACACTTGTTGCGCCATCATGGTGCAAGTTGGACCATCTTCGCCCTTGATGAGCCAAGTATTCTATAAAGTCTTCTATGATGCTCAAGAATGTTCCAGAAGATGTTGCATGGCGGAATATGATTGGTTGCCTCCATTCATAGGCCTATGGGCCAATGGGCTTGGCCCATTAGGGTTTTAAGTCTGATCCCTCAAGTATAAATAGGGATGCATGATAGGTCATTTTGTATCTTGAATTCTAGAGTGATAGGAGAATCTCTGTGTAATTGTACTTGAAACCTTTGTTTGAGAGCTCTGAAATAAAGAATACTCCCCTCCTGCCCGTGGACGTAGGTCACCTTGATCGAACCACGTAAATAATGTGTCTTGTGTGCTTATAGTTTTGCTAGTTATCTGCTTTACTTCCTAACAAGTGGTATCAGAGTAGCGATTTGTATTCTTCTGATTGAAGATGTCTACTCACAAGTTTGATAGAAATTCAATTTTTCAAATGACTTCACCTTGTGGAAGGTGAAGATGAAGGCTCTTCTGGTTCAACAAGGTTGTGCAGCGGCACTTGAGGGAGAGGAAAAACTGCCAAAGGACATGGCGAATGAGAATAAGGTATACATTCTGATGAAGGCACATAGTTCCCATCTATTAAGCCTGACAGATGAAGTAATGAGGGAGGTCGTGGATCAAACAATTTCTTCTGGGCTCTAGGATAAACTTTATGAAAAGTACCAGAACAACTCTCTGACGAACAGGTTTTCTCAAAAGCAAAGGTTGTACACTCTCAGAATGTCTGAAAGTACCCAAGTGAAATATCATTTAGATAATTTCAATCGCATCATCTTGGATCTACAAGGTGTTGACGTGAAGATTGAAGATGAAGATCAGGCGCTCATTCTATTATGTTCTCTTCCTAACTCATATGAGAATTTCGTTGATAACATGCTCTATGGTAGGACAACGATCACTGTGAATGATGTGAAGGACTCTCTGATGTCCAAGGAACTGAAAAGAAAAGTTTCATATGGATAGGAGGTGTACAGTTCCTGTTTGTTTATAGGGAGAGGAAGGACAGAAGAGAGGAAAGGGGGAAATAGTGGGAGATCACGTTCTAAATCGAAGTCTATAGGTTCATCGAATACCAAGTGTTATAACTGTAAGGAGAAGGGGCACTTCAAGCAAAATTGTCCACAAATGAAGAGAGGGAAGTCTAAGAGTGAATCAAACAGTAATAACACTGCTGTTGTGGTTCATGAAAGTTCTGACGAAGGGGATGATGGTGATGTACAGACTGTATGTACATCAAGTATTGTTGATTCTTGGGTCTTGGATTCTAGAGCATCCTATCACATGACGTATAATCGTGACTGGTTCGACTCCTTCAAAGAGTGGGATGGCACAGTGAAGATGGGTGATGATTGGGTGAGCAGTATCAAAGGTAGTGGCACGGTGCAGATCAATATGCACAATGGCATGGTCAGGAAGTTTGATTGCTGGTATGTTCCAGAACATCGCAAGAATCTAATTTCTCTTGGCACATTGGCTAAGAATGGGATGAGGTACACTGGTGAAGGTGATTGGGTCAAAGTGACGAAATGCTCTCTGGTTATAATGAAATGGAAAATGAATCGTGGAGGGATCTATATCCTAGAAGTCAGTACAGTTATGGGAACGGTGTCTATCTCCCAATCCTTGAATGAAGGTGTTGACAAGACAGATTTGTGGCATCATAGGTTGGGCCACATGAGTGAGAAGGGCATGTCAGTTCTAGTAAACACGGACTGCTTGGTGGAGAGGCTACTAGAAAGATAAATTTTTGTGAAGCTTGCGTTAATGGAAAGCATCACAAAGTGAAGTTCGGTACCGGTCAATACCAAGACCAAACGTCCACCTACTGAGTACGTGGGGCGTACTCAGCTCGTACGCTAAGCGTACTCCGTCCGGGGTCAATACGCACAGCGTACCAGTTGGGTACGCACAACGTACTCCCTAGACCACCTTTTCACTCCAATAAGCACTTAATCGGTTGAGACCTCAAGCCAAACTCTCAGATCTGATCCTAAAGGGGAAGTTGTCACGTAAAGTTGGCAACTTTACACTCATGCATGGCTTGAAGGGACTCAAAAGCTCAAAAAGAGATTAATAAAGGTCTTAATGCTGCATGGATCAATATCTTCCATAAAGTTGACATTTTTATGAACATGTGGACTAAATGGAGCCAAGATCTAGCATCCATAGCTTCTGGAGTATATCAAAAGCACACCTTTAACTCAAAACTCTCCAAATGTGCACAAAATACACCATAAACTAGATCTAACACCAAGACCATCAAGGTGAGATCTTTTTACCTCAAATGCTTGCAAATGAGTAGAAGATCTTGGATCTACAAGCTCAAGTTATCCCCTCAAATGCTCCTCTTCTTCTTCGTCTTCTTCTTCTTCTTCTTCTTCTTCTTCTTCTTCTTCTTCTTCTTTACAATCCACAAAAAAACACTCTTTCAAGCTCAAAACTCACCAAATCACTTTAGAGTTTCGATTTCAGGGTAATGGGAGACGGAGGCTGGTCTAAAATGTCCAAGAGATGATATAATGATGCTTAAATAGAGTGAAAACCATAAAAATTAGGGTTTTCATCTGGCTGGAGTACGCCCCGCGTACTCCCAGTATGCCCAACGTACTCTATAAAGTGCCCGCGATCTCTTCTGCCCAGTACGCCCAACGTACTCCCTTGTACGTCCTGCATACAAGGCTTAGCCTTTTAAACCACCAACTTCTGGAGGCTATAACTTCTTCGTTCTAAGTCGGATTTCGACAATCCTTATATCCACGGAAAGGTAGTAAGAAGCTCTACACTTCTATCAACTCATTCTTGCCTTAAAAATTCCCGAACTAAAATCCAATATTCATAAAAGCTCGAACTGCCATTTTACGGTTATACCCTTGGGCTCCAAATCACAAACCGGACTCTCGGATCATGTAACTTACCTTATCCACACCCAATGGTTTTAAATCCCTCTTTCCCAAAGCCCCTAAGCCTTATGATAACCGATCTTCGGGACACAACCCCGAATTAGGAAACAATTCAGAACAGGGTGTTACAAAGAGAGAGATAGTCGAAAATTCTAAGCCTTCCTCATCCCCTTTCTTCAACCTCCTTCTTGCTAGCTTGGGTGTGAACCACTAGAGGCATGACATTTGTGGTGCTTGCTTCCAAAGCTTCTACAAGTCAGGGATCATTGTTATTCGTTATAATAACAATAAGGTACGTAATCCTAAACCCTTTTATGTGTAGTTCGAAAATTACCTAGGGTTTCTAGGGTTCTTATTTTGATGTTCATAGTTATAGGTTCAAAAGTGAAAACATAGATCTTGTTTTAGGTTGCATGCATACTTAATAGTTTTAAGTTTGTTTTTGTTATGCCTAAAACTCATCAGTGGTATCAAAGCGTTTAGTTTTTTTTTCAATTGAATTTTCTATAATTGTTGAATTTGATCAAATTAGGGTTTATGGAGATTAAACCCTAAAAGGCTTAAATTTAGAAATTAGGATTAGGGTTTTGAAACCCTAACCTTGCCCCCTAAGTTTCGAAATAAGGGTTAGGGTTTTGAAACCCTAACCTTCCCCCCGAAACAAATTTTGAAAATTGATAGGTATTAGGGTTTTTCAAATTTGGGTAATTACCATTTTACTTGCCTGAAAAGAGATAATTAAAATTGGATAAATCCTATACCCTATATTTTCGAAAATTTAGAGGGTAATGATTAGGATTAAATAATTTGATTAGTTTAATTAGATAGTCCTTATTTGATTTAATATATTTAATTAAATGTTAATTAATAATTAAATATTAAATCAATTGGTTTACTTTTAAATTTAAATTAATTATTTAATTTTTGAAATTTAATTATAAACCAAGTATTTTGAAAAGTTTTAAAACACACCTTATATTATATGTAAAATTAAAAGTTTAATAATTACTATATGTATAAGACTAAGTCAGTCGAACCGCTAGTACGCCTCATTCACGAAGCTAGTCTATAAGGGGTATAAGGAAACTGCCTATAAAATAGTAGTTGAATGGGTGTCCACTCTTACCCACGGCTTCCTTGATTAGTGGAGGGTCGTTATCCGAACAGGTTTGATAGGACATATTAATTCTCATTAAAAGTATAATGATATTAAAAAGTAACTAAACCCTTTTATAAAGAATCCCAATCTTAGTTACTTTAGGAAAAATGTGAATATGTATGATAACCCATGAAATTGCACATTACACCTTATAAGTCGTTAGTGGAGCGTATGTGGTTAACCAACACACTAATAGGGACTAATAAAGATTTGTAATGGGTATCTCATAAATTATCATTGTTGATGGAGCCTGTGTGGTTTACCAGCACATCAATTGAGATGATAAATGACAATGAGGTTACCAAGCACATTTGCATGGTTATTCACATCTTGTTTGTGATCCTCGGTATCCCAGTCACAAATAGAAGAGCATAATCTGAGATTAAAAATGCCATTGAATAGTTCAATGAATCTCAAAAGATCTAGGAATTTCATCAAAACTTAATTTCCTTTTAAAATTTCATTTTCTATTGGTGGAATTGGTAAATTGTCATTTACCTACCTTTATAAATTTACAATTAGATTACGGCATCCCTTTTCTAAGTTGTGAATTATATAGTTGGATCCTAGCCTTAATATTTCAATTTTGGGTTGTTATATTAAGGATTATTCTTATCTAACCAAAACTACCTTCCTTTTACAGATGTCTACTCTAAATGATGCTTCTGGTTGCTCCTCCTCAAATCAAAACTTCTCTTTGTTGAACATCTGCTCAAAGGTGACATTGGATGGCACTAACTATAACGACTGGATGTGCAACATCAAAATGGCCCTTTGTTTCGAGGACAAAGAGTGTGTCCTTCATAAATAACTAACTGAGATTGACGAAGAGAAGGCCACTCTTGAAGAACTAGCCGCCTACAAAAGGCACTACAATGATGCAACAAAAGTTGCTTGCATCATGTTTGCCACGATTACCCCTAAGTTGCAGAGATTCTATGAGGATTCCTGTTTGTATGATATGAACAAGGACCTTGTGGAGAAGTACCACAAGCGAGCTCGTCAAGAAAAATACGAGGTGGTAAAGTCCCTCATGCCATCCAAAATAAAAGAGGGAGAATCTATTTGTGGCCACGTGTAGAGGATGCAACGCTACGTGGAGTGCCTTATGAGGCTTAATGTGCATTTTGATGAGGAGTTGTCTATTGACATAGTCCTAAACTCCTTACCAAGTTGTTATGATCAGTTCATCTTGATCTATCATTTAAACAACAGTGAGACCACCTTGGTTCAATTGCACAACCTCCTGCAGACAGCTGAAGCAGGTATGAAGGGAAAGAGTATTGCCTCCACTCCTGTTAGTGGTCCCGTTCTGGCCATTGGTCAAGGGAAGGGGAAGAAGATGAAAGGTCGTCCAAAGCAAAACTGGAAGGGAAAGTCTCATGCTGGGTCGTGAAGCAATGGACCCAAAGGTAAATCCAGTTCTGATGCTCCTCTTGTCTCTGATCCTAAAGAGGCCACTTGCTTTTACTGTAATGAAAAAGGGCATTGGAAACGAAGCTTCCCAAAGTATCTGCAAGATATTAAAGATGGCAAGGTGAAGCCAACTTCTGCAGGTATATACACTATTTTATCTAATAACTCATCATCTTCTTGTTCTTGGGTCCTTGATACAGGATATGAATTTCACATTTGTTCTGATTTGCAAGGGCTAAGGAGAAGTGCGGAGGTGGAGCACAGTAGAATGAGCTTAGTAATGGTGTTGATTTAGATTTAATAAAATGTTGCTACTCTTCAGAAATGACACGAAACATTATTTATTTTCATGAATTGTTCAATCAAGGTTTTAGATATGCTTTTAATGATTTGAATGGTTCAATTTTTTCTTATAAAAATGGTATTTTTTTTATTTTGAAGCTTTACCTTGTGATGGTGTGTATGAAACTGTGATGTGTGTAGACAATTTAGGCAATAGTGTATTTCAAATTGATTCATCTAATGGTATAGACAAAACATGTTTGTGGCATTGTCGTCTTGGACATATTAATAAGAAACACATCGCCCAACTCTAAAAGGATGGAGTGTTGGAATCATTTGACCTAATTTTGGATGATGCATGTGAATCTTGTCTTTAGGTAGGATGACAAAATCACTTGTCACTGGATCTTGTGAAAAAGGTGAAGGTTTGTTGGACCTCATACACACAGATGTGTGTGGGCCCTTCAAATCCACCACAAGGGATGCAAATCGATTATATCTGACTTTCGCTGATGATTATAGCAGATGTGGTTATATCTACTTAATCAAGCATAAGTCAGAAACCTTTGAAAATATTAAAAAGTTTAAACATGAAGTCGAGAATCAGTTGGGCAGGAAAATAAAGATGCTCCGATCAAATAGAGGCAGAGAGTATCTTAATATCGAGTTCCACGACTACCTCAAGGAATGTGGAATAGTTTCACAATTGACGCCTCCTAGGACACCACAACTTAATGGTGTGGCTGAGAGGCGCAATCGAACCTTGTTGGACGTGGTTCGTTCAATGATGAGTCAAGCTTCTCTTCCAATTTCGTTCTGGGGTATGCCATAGAGACTGTCGTCCATATTCTTAATCTTTTCCCAACTAAGAAGGTTGCCAAAACACCTCACAAGATGTGGACAGGGAAGGTTCCCTCATTAGCACATATCAAGGTTTGGGGTTGTGAAGCTTTCGTTAGACGAGAGACTCACGAAAATCTTGAACCTCGAAGTGAGAGATGTATTTTCATCGGCTACCCACAGAAATCCTTTGGATATTTGTTCTACAGACCTAGTGAGAATGTGGTCTTTGTAGCACGAAGAGGAGTCTTTCGCGAGAGAGAGCTCATATGCAAATAGGACAGTGGGAGTACCATTGACCTTGAAGAGATTCAAGAATCAAACGATGAAGGAACCTCTGAAGAAGCTAAGGTTCAACCAGAGGAAGAGATTCCAGTTGAACCAATTGACAATTCATTACCTCTTAGGTGTTCCAGTAGAGTTAGAATGCCACCTGAGTTCTATGGTTTCCATATTACTACAGATGGTGATACGTTTATCAGTGATATTACACTAGTAAATTTGGATGAACCGGCTAACTACAAGGAAGCAATGGCAGGCCCTAAGGCAGCCCAATGGAAAGAGGCAATAGACAGCGAGATCAAGTCCATGTATGATAAACACGTTTGGAATTTGGTTGATCAACAACCTATTCGGAAGACAGTTGGTTGCAAATGGATCTTCAAGATGAAGAACGACATGGATGGTAATCTGCACACATTCAAAGCACGACTGTTTACGAAGGGATTTACTCAAACCCCAGGGGTTGACTATGACGATACCTTCTCAACAGTGGCTAATATAAAATCTATCAGGATCATGCTAGCCATAGTTGCCTTTCATGACTACGAAATTTGGCAGATGGATGTTAAAACCGCTTTCCATAATGGAAAATTGGCTGAGGATGTTTACATGAGTCAACCAGAGGGTTTTGTTGATGCAAAGTTTCCCAATAGAGTGTGCAAGCTTGAGAAATCCATCTATGGGTTGAAACAAGCTTCTCGCTGATGGAATCTTTTTTTCGACGAGAAGGTCAAAGAGTTTGGATTCTCTAGAAATGAAGATGAGTCTTGTGTATATGTTAAAGATAGTGGGAGTATATTAACCTTCCTAGTGTTGTATGTTGATGACATACTTCTTATAGGAAATGACATTCAAATTTGCAAGAGGTTAAGTCTTGGCTTGGAAAGTGTTTCGCTATGAAGGATCTAGGAGATGTTGCCTATATTCTGGGGATAAGAATTCTAAGAGACAGGAGTAAAAGACTAATTTGACTTAGTCAAAGTACATATTTGGAAAAGGTGCTAAAACGTTTTAGTATGAAAAATTCCAAGAAAGGAGAACTGTCTATCCAAAGTAATACCAAACTAAGTAAGACTCGGAGTCCGAGTACCGATGCAGAGATAGCATATATAAGTAGGATTCCATACGCATCCGCCGTAGGATCTATCATGTATGTTATGACATGTACTCGCACTGACGTGTCCTTTGCCTTGAGCATGGTCAGTCGTTATTAGGGAAACCTAGGTAAAGCTCATTGGACAGCAGTTAAGAATATTCTCAAGTATCTGCGAAGGACTAAGGACTAGGTCCTGGTACTTGGTGGCAGTGATACATTGAGAGTGACTGGGTATAGTGACGCCAACTTTCAAACAGACAGAGACAACTTTCGTTCTCAATATAGTTGGGTGTTTACCTTAAATGGAGGAGCAGTTACTTGGAAAAGTTCCAATCAAGAGACATTGGTTGATTCTGCCTATGAATCAGAGTACATAGCGGCGAGCGATGCATCAAAGGAAGCAATTTGGTTAAAGAACTTCATCGGAGATCTTGGAGTTGTGCCAACCATCAATGAGCCAATGGAATTTTTTTTATGATAACGAAGGAGCGGTTGCCTTAACAAAGGAACCAAGAGATCATGACAGATAAAGACATATCGATATAAAATACCATTTCATCATAAATAGAGTAGAAGAAGGTCACCTTGTAGTGAAGAGGGTATCATCTGAAGAGAATCCAACAAATCCACTCACAAAGGGTCTGAGTAGGGCTAAACACATTCAGCAAGCTAGGAGCATTGGTCTGAAAGATGATATTAGTTTTAGTAGTTAGATAGTTAGTTTGAAACTTGTAACAAAGTAAATGTAATAGACTTTTGGTGATTAAATAATAGAGAATTATTTATGAGTTTGTTTACTACCTTTTGTCAATTGTTTATTCTTGTGTTTCATTTTGCATGTTTTACTTCCCGAATAATTCGATTATTCCAACTCCACAGTCGTTTGTACTTTTGGAAGTAAGTAGTGAATTAAGATTGTCATGAATTGAATTGTAGATTGTCTAAAGAGTTTTAGACATAGCAATAGTATTGCTGCAATGTTCATGAGTACTTAGAAATGGAGATTTAAGTATTGGATTAACCCACGCTCATAGAATTACTTCATGAAATTTATCACGAGTAATTCTGAGACGATAATATCTTATAATCTTGAAACGGAGATATATGAGTTGTGCTTTACAAGTCAGTTGTGCATTGATGATATGTAAACACATCAGTAACTAGATGTTATAAAACGTGTTGTGCATGATTTGATGAGTAAATGGTGTAAGCATATAAGTCAAAGTTTATCCGTTCCTTTTGCCCTAACAGGAAAATTGATATCTTTGGGCCCCTCGGTGATTTGGTGTTGACTTATAGTGTCGGGCCCTGCCAAGACTAAATTGATGTGTTCAACTAGAAGTTCTATGTCATTACAAATCAGAAATCGGGAAACAAAGTATTGGGCAATGAGATTGATTTTGTTCCATGTCTCATGTCCGAATGATATCTTGCATAACGGAGGATTATATGATCACTTATCCTAGGACACGTAACTGATTGGGTCAGAGGTCGACAACGGCTTTTGGAAGCTACAATTTGTTGATCGATTCGGAAGTTATACAGGCAATCATAGTTACAGACTTATCCAAGTGGGAGACTGTTGGATTAGGTGTCTAATCTTGTAACTATAAATGGTATAAACTTGAATTGATAGTAGCACAGTCCTTTTGGGTTTCCCTCAAACCTAGCAATTGGACAAGATGTTTTTTGGAGAGAGACGTTGATTTATTATTTGATTAATAAATAAAAATAAATAATTTATTAATATATTATGAGAGTAATATATTAATTAGAAATCGTAATATTTAATTAATAATTAATAATAAATTAATTGGAATTAATTTTGGGATTAATGGAATCAATTAAAAGTGCAGGGTCTAAAGTGCAATTGTTCAATAGTTGAACAAAAGGCTCCAGAACCTTCCACACATAGGGTGAATGGTTTCTAGAGGCCTTTAGGGTTTCTAGAATTATCCTTGTAGGATAATTAGGAAGCTATATAATTACCAATTCAATATAATCTTATTATATTGGTTTTGAGCTTATCTAGAGTTTCCTAGTTGCATTGTATAATGACTCTTAGCCCTAGCATTTTCGGCCACTCATTCTCTAAGAGAGATAGCCGAAAATTCTAAGCCTCCCCCCTCCTCAATCTCCTTCTTGCTAGATTGGGTGTGAACCACTAGAGGCACGACATTTGTGGTGCTTGCTTCCAAAGCTTCTACAAGTCAAGGATCATTGTTACTTGCTATAATAACAATAAGGCATGTAATCCTAAACCTTTTTATGTGTATTTCGAAAATTACCTAGGGTTTCTAGGGTTCTTATTTTGATGTTCATATTTATAGGTTCAAAACATAGATCTTGTTTTAGGTGTCATGCACACTTAAGAGTTTTAAGTTTGTTTTTGTTATGCCTAAAACCCATCAGAAAAGTGGGGTTTAATGTGCTTAGGGTTGTAAATGAACTGAACGTTCAACGAACTGTTCGTGAACCATTCAACGGGAAGTTCGTTTATGTTCGTTTATTTAGTAAATAAACGAACATGAACACAAATTCTCGTTTGTTTAGCTAAATAAACGAACATGAATAATGGTCTCGTCCGTTCAGTTATGTACGTAAACGTTCATTTTATGTTGTTCGTTTACATTCACTTATGTTTGTTCATTTAAGTTCCTTTTATGTTAATTTATATTCATTTGTGTTTGATTACATTAATTTATTGTATGTTTATATATATATATATATATATATATATATATATATATATATATATATATATATATATATATATATATATATAGGGTTAGGTTCATGTGAGACGACCTAATTTTGTGAACCGTGACACGCAATACTAACCACTTATTTTGTAGATAAAAAAAACATTTTTAAAATGCAAAATAATTGAAAATTTTCGAAAAAAAAAATTTCAAATATTATTTTCGTCATTTATATTTTCCAAAAAAAAAATTAAAAAAAATACCAAAAAATAAAAATATAAATAAATAAATAAAATACATTTTTTTCATATTCTAGTAGAATATTAGAATATTTTACATATCTGACAAATCTAGTAGAATATGCTGACATTCTAAAAATCACATTAGAATATTTACAGTGTAATATTCTATTAGAATATTTCACGTATTTAAAAAAAAACAGTAATTTTATTTTTCAGATAGTTAAAGTGACGAAAATAATAATTAAAAAAGAATTTTTGGATTTTTCCTTTTATTTTGCATTTTAAAATTATTTTTAGATTTAGTCTCACGGTTTCACAAAATTAGCATGGTCTCAAATGAACCTGAACATATATATATATATATATATATATATATATATATATATATATATATATATATATATATATATATATATATATATATATATATATTCAATTATGTTTGTTTATCTCCGTTAGTTTATGTTCTTTCATTTATGTTCGTTTAGCATGTTCACGAAAATAAACGAACAAACATGAACAATGTAATTTTTTAAACGAATGAACATGAACAAAAAAACTCGCTCGTTTATCCGTTCGTGTCCGTTCGTTTGTTCGACTAACTTAAACAAACGAATATGGACAAGTCCTCGTTTATGTTCGTTCGGTACATTTATAGCCCTAATTGTGCTGAATATATATTTCTTTTATATAAGAATAGTGTCTCATTCTGAGTTTTGTGTATACTATAGGAGATGATTCTTAGAAAACAATTATTGTTAGAAAAAATGAAATTTTCTTTAAAAGACTCCATGAAATCCAATCCCCTTGTTCATTTTTATTGGTGTGTAAAAGACTTCCCGATCGCATACTTTATTTTGGTACGCTTGCTATTATAACAAGTTTTGTTGATTGATGACCGACCGAATAATGATATTTAAAAGATACATGAATGCAGTTGAGCATGTGAGTCTGTCATCTATTTATTGGCTTATACTTCAAATTTATTTCACAATACATAGCCCTACGATTTAAATTGGAAAATCTCTAAAATAATCTGGATAAGTTTTCAAACCGATAAGGACTAAATTGCTTTAAAGAAAATAGGGGGTTATATAATATTTGTTTAAGATGCTTTGAAAATACTTAAAGCATGCTTACCATTTTATTTAATATTGTTTTGGAATTTATTCTATTAATAATGCCAGTCGTTTGGTAATACTTTTGATCATAAACAATAATAAGTTTGAATTAAAATATTTTACCCATTTTCCATTTTTCATAGACAAACCAAAATAGAAAACCTTTTATATATTTTGGAATGAAGGAATCGATTACAGGTTTACAACTCCATTAAATAGTAATCACTAATCAAATATGTATTTGAATGAAAATATAAGCCAAAACTTAATCTACCACATTTTGATCATGTTTGCTTATCATAACAAGACTGATTAAAATTTGTCAATTGAAAAAGAAAAACAAGTGTCATGCGATCGATAGACATAAATAACTCCATAACCATAATTTCTCACCAAACTCTGTGGGTAAATGTTGTTGTCCTTATTCTGTCATTGCAATCCAACTTTCATTAAATTGGTATATAACTCAAAGATGTATGACCACAACCCGATTTGAGACTCATTAATAATAAAACTACATGTATTTTGCATAGCTTCAAAGGATAAGTATTAATTAAAGAATGATGCTAAAATAGACTAGAAAATTAGGTACCATATCAACATCCAGTTATAGTTTTTGTAGTCAAAGGGCCTTGAGTCGTGTCTCCTCCCTTGAAGAAAAAGAAAAAAAAAAGGAGCAAACAAAGAAAGGTAAAAACATGTTGTTAGTTATTCTAATTCTAAATAAGTTGGTATGTTGATGTCGGGTAATTTCTATGTGTTATTTTACCAAATTCGTATGTGAAGAAATCGATAATGGCAATAAGCTTGAGATTTCATTAAACAAAAGAGGCTATAAATGCAGGAGGAATTTGAATAAAAGTAAAACTAAGAAAAGATAACAACTATTAGCCGGAAACAATCCTAATATAATTGGATAATGACAGCTAATAATCCGATTTTCAATACACCCCCTCGAGTTGGAACGTGCAGGTTACGAATGTTCAACTTGCCTATCAAAAATTGAAGATGTGGTGTCCCCAAAGCTTTGGTGAGAAGGTCAACAACCTGATGCTTTGTGTCAAGACAGAGTGGCAAAATTTCTTTAGACTCCACTCTTTCCCGAACAAATAAACAATCCATTCCAGCATGCTTCGTGCGTTCATGAAAGACAATATTATTAGCAATGTGTCTGGCTGCCTGATTATCACAAAAAAGAGGCGTCGGTCCATCTTGAGATACTTCCAAATCTTTTAATAACCATTGTAGCCAAAGAATTTCACTAACAAAGCTTGACATTGCTCTATATCCAGCTTCTATGGAAGATCGTGATACCACTGATTTATTCTTTGTCGTCCAAGATATTGGTGTACCACCAAGGAGTAGTATATATCCTGTTTGAGATCGCCTAGTGAAAGAACGGCCTAACCAATCCGCATCACAATAGGCAACGAGTTTCATTCCTCCTGCTTTTGAAAAAAAACACGCCTTGTTCTGTCGTTGCCTTCAAGTAGCGGAGAACTCGAGTAGTTACATTCATATATTGATGTCGAGGATCAGATACAAACTGACTTAACATATTTACAGAGTAAGCTATTTCTGGTCGCGTAGCTTGCAGATAAAGAAGCCTGCCATTCAATCGTCTATATTGGTTGGCTTCAACGCACGAGCTATCTTCACTTTGGTCCAGTTTCAAATTTTGTTCCGTTAAGCTGCTTGGTCGACAACCTTCCATCCCACAATCCTCTAGAATATCCAATGTGTACTTGCATTGACTTAGTACAAGACAATATGCACTTCGTGCTCCTTCAATTCCCAAAAAATACTTTGATGGACCTAGATCTTTTATACTAAACGTCTTATTTAAATAATCTTTTGTTTCTTGTATTTTAGATGCATCATTACCAACGAGTATGACATCATCAACGTAAATTACAGCTGCCACATAACTTCCTTGCTGCTTATGTACAAATAACAAATGATTTGCATGTGATTGTTGGTAACCAACCTTTAACATGGCAAGAGTAAATTTTTTATACGAATTACATGATGCATGTGTTAGCTCGTATGTAACACCCCGTTTTCGCCTAGCATTACGTTAAATAGACTTTTGATAGAGGACTATTTAGGATAAATAGTTTTGACAAAAGTCATAGTAGTCGTAAAAGCCATAGCGTACACATTAAGAACGCCTAATCTGACTTAGTATGAGAAAGTTATGATTTGTAGAAGTTTCAACGTAGCAATGTATGACACAAAAACCGAAATAGAAATCGGTTGATTGTTAGGAAAAACAATCTAAATGAGAGTTGAAGATCTCGTCCATATGATTTCGTCGATATAAAGACAGTTGAGAACGGAATTCATATGAGAGAGTTATGATTTTTGTACGCGCTTTAACAGTTTAAACCTGTTAAAAATATAGCTTTAAAAATAATTTGCGAACCAACGGAGTCTAAATGAAAGTTACAGATCTCATCGTAGCTACGTGTGGATATAAAGAACGTCAAAAACAGAGTTCATCTGAAGAAATTACGAATTTTTGAAGTTTCCTGAGTGCACCCCGCGCAAATAGTGTGTGACGTGAACCTTCTAGAAGCTGCCACGCAACACCAGCCAAAAATCGATACGTATCGTGCTCTGAGAGGAAGGAGTGACGACCAAGCTTGGGTGCGGCATGCACTTTCTCGGGTGCGGCATGCATTTCGACTATATATAGCAATGCGCCCTTTCATTCTTTCCCACACCAACCTCTCTCTATATATGATTTTTAGAAGATTTCGGGGTTCTAGAAAATCTCATTTTCTGGAAAGGCTCTGAGGCAGAATGTCGGGCAGATAGAAGTGCTCAGTATCAAGGTCTTGCCCGCGACTTTTCAGGTTTTTGCCAAAAACTCTCTGTAAGTTAGGTTACACTTACTACGCTTTAAGTGTAACTTATATTTATATTCATAGTATTCGTTATGGATATATAAATAATATTAATCCGTAATTCCATTTATAATGTTGATTGATCTACTTACGAGAGAGGTGTCTAGAATAGTCATGTTGGCTTGGTTGTTGGATTTTAGAAAGGCTATACGCTGAAATGATCCTGCCTCCCAATTGTCCTTCTTGACTGGTCCTTATTTGTTAGAACTCTCAGTATTCATTGGGATTAGTGAAAGATCTGGATTTCGTTACCATATCGTCAAAGAGATTAATAGATTAAAGTATTATATGTTAATACTTGTTCGGCGTATTACCCATTAGTTGGATCGCCAGTAAGATCACCCAGATAATTGTTAATCATCAGAGAAATTGCCCATATGAATTATCTCACTATACCATGTAGTACAATATATATCCATGTATGTTAGGATAGAGATTTAGTAGAGTAGAAAGTGTAAATGTGCCTATATTAGTAGAATCTAAAGTGTAGTGTCTATATGCGTAATTGTTGTGATATTACACTTGGATAGAGGGTGACGGTGGAATGGTTAAGGAGGTTGGGAGCCTATAAGCCCGCATTGGTTTAGTTAGGGGTGAGGGTAGAATGGTTAAGGAGGCCGAGAACCTATGAATCCATGTAAATGAATCACGGGATGACGGTGGAACTGTTAAAGAGGTCAGGAACCTAATCCAAAACACACATTTCGTTGGCAGATCGAGAGCCATTATATGTATGCATGTAAATGTATTGTAGTATATGGTATTTTGGGGAACTCACTAAGCCTAACGCTTATCCAGTTGTTACAAATGTTTTTCAGGCACTCCATTGGTTCGTAAGAAGGGCAGGTTCGATTGTACACAAGCGCATTCACAACATGTTTCCGCACAATGTAATCATACTATGATATATTTTAATAAATAAAAATGAAAACTTTTGGGTTGAAAATCGGGACGTTAAAAGTTGGTATCATAGCCCTGGTTTAAGCGCAATGGATGAACACTCGAGTGATTAGAGACTCAAACTATGGATCTGGAAATTTAATAAATCTACTCATAAAAAGAATAATACAAAAAGGAGAGAATGTGATGCGTACAATCAGCCAAATATCAGAAAGGAAAGTGATTCCCAAAATATTCATATTGTTATGATTACTAATATGTGAAATGTTAGAAATGCATGCTATTATGTAGGCTAGGAATCTTTTCAGGAATTGCTAAATAGAATTTCCTGATAAATTAGATGCCTTTTAGCCTAGTGAATTGCTTGTTAATTGCTACTTAGAACCTATATTGATATTAAATAATTATTTGACAAATACATTAGGTTACATGCTCCTATAATTAAATAGTTTTCAGTCGACATACTGTTTGATTTTAGTGGCATGCAATTGTATTTGTCCGATAATTAGTTAATATTGACAAAAGTTCTTCCTCATCTAATAGTAGGATAAAGTGGAAAAGAATACTAGAAGGAGAGTCTACGAAGTTTAATACATGCTTGATAGGGCATATATTAGTAAGGTAGGGCATCGGTAAATATGCAAAGTTCTAGTGGGGTTTTAGAAAACCTGTTGTACGTGCTCATAGGACACATAAATATATATGTTTAGTGGTTAACGTGTGTAGTTTCAGAAGTGACCTGGAAACTGCGAGACAATTGTTGGGACACGTATGAGTCGGTGTGAAGGGTAGTAGAGGCCTATACTACCCGAAGCACATAACACGCACTTAGATCAGGAAAAGTCACGAAGTTACTAAGGTACTGGTAGTTCGGTAGATAGTTTGGCTAACACTATGAATTCGTTTCATTTCTGTCATTACATGTCGTATGTTGATGTCTAGGACATTGACTCTAAGGTCGGGCCCAAGTAACCATATAGGATTGAATCCAAATAAAATAGATTTGCGTGAGTAAGCTAGGTTCTAAGAATATTGTCTGATGTAGTACCGACTGTAGTTGTGAGAAGGAAGAAGGACATTTGGAACACAACAAGGTGACCATCCTAGAACAACGAGAAGGATGGAGTGACTTCACCAACCGTTGTTATTGCTAGTAGTTCGACTATGTTAGTAAAACCCCTTATACCGATTAGTTATGTGTGTGCGTTAATGCGTTTTAGACAACATCGTGCTTATCACGACCTTATGAAAGAATGACCCTACGGTAGGCACAATTAGTGGTACTTCGAAGAGAATGTTGAAGGTCATTAGATATGACAAACATGAGTTTCTTCAAAGTCGAAAGGAGCTACGAATCATGTAGGCTAGGCTAGTTTAGACTCCGACTAGTTACGAGCAACAACATATAATGGGTCGAATCCAAGTGGGGGAGAACTGACCCTTAAGGAGAAAGTGCAAGAAGTAATTCGACTTTCGATTTCGACGTCAAGGTCCAGGAGAGTAGCAACACGAGTAGACAGAAGTGTTAGTTTCATTTTCGTTTTATTAGTAACAGAAGAAAGAAGTCTTCGGTTAGATTACCCATAGGCCATGACTTTCTTGCTTCTCGAGGAACGGTTGGTCTTTCATTCCAAACGTCTGATAGGAATTAAGTAGTATAGTTTCCATAGAGAGCGTAAGTACTCAAGGGATACACCAGACTTAGGAATTTGATTTCAACCACAGTAAAGGATTTAGTTAACCCTATCCAAAGGATTATAGCAATATGATCAACGTCAAGCGATAGAGTATTTTTTTTTTATGTATGATTAGAGACCCATAGGAGGAGACCATTTAAAAAGGACTATGCCCATTAACCATATGGTAATACTTCGGTATTACTTTAGGCATCAGGGTTGACTACGTGTTTGGTTTACTTATTCCATTTAGTAGTAGGCACATAAGTTAATATAAAACTAGAACCGGATTTTAGGTTGACATGGGATGAAAGTTAGACTTTAACATTCGTACAGTGTAGATTAAGGACCATTAAATCAGTGGTAGCCGCAAAAGTTTAAAATGCAAGCCTTATAATGAGTATGTCGCCAATATTAGTGTATTGGTTCTAATATTTTCAAGCTAGTTACTATAATTTTGGTTAAAATTTAGGATGTTGGAACACCTGAACTAGGTTGGAATAGCGTTTGTAATCTAGATTTGTGTATGTTTTAAGGATATGCCACAAAGCCTTTTAGAGGCATGTTCTTGAAAATGGATTCCTTTAGGATGTAGTAGGTAAAATTCCATAGTTAACCACCTCATAACCAGTCGACATTTTTACGTCTGAAAGCGATCGTCAAACGTAGCGTATAGATTATGGAAGTCCAAACCGACGAATTCCCGATTTTAGAGGACTTCGCGAGGAGTTCGGGAGTATGTCTACGGTAGAAAACAAAGTTTTATGGCTAAATAAGTATAGATGGACGAATTCGATGCGGCAACGCCGACTAGATATTAGGTTGATCTCGTGAACCCCAATAGGATATTGTGTAGGCATTATCCTAAAGTGCATCAGGAGTAGGATTTCGGGGACAAAATCTCTATAAGTAAGGGAGAGTTGTAACACCCCGTTTTTGCCTAGCAGCATAAACGACCAGTTACGTTAAATAGACTTTTGATACAAGACTATTTAGGATAAATAGTTTTTACAAAAGTCATAGTAGTCGTAAAAGCTAGAGGGTACACATTAAGAACACCTAAATCTCAATTCGTATGAGGAAGTTATGATTTTTAGAAGTTTCAACGCAGCAATGTACAACACAGAAACCGAAATAGAAATTGGTTGATTGTTAGGAAAAACAATCTAAACGAGAGTTGAAGATCTCGTCCATATGATTCCGTCGATATAAAGACAGTCCAAAACGGAATTCATATGAGCAAGTTATGATTTTTATACGAGCTTTAACAATCTAAGCCTATTAAAAATATAGCTTCAAAAATAAGGTAATAATTAGCCGACATAGTCTAAATGAGATTTGTAGATCTCATTGATAGTTATGCGTAGATATAAAGAACATCAAAAATGGAGTTCGTATGAAGAAGTTACGAATTTTTGAAGTTTTCCGAGTGCACCTCGCGCAGATAGGGCATGTCGCGCACCTTCTAGAAGCTGCCACGCAGAACCATCAAAACGTCAACACGTGTCATGCTCTAAGAGGAAGGAGTGCTGACCAAGCTTGGGCGCAGTGCGGATTTAGTCGGACGCGACGTGTATTTCGACTATATATAGTAATGCCACCTTTCATTCTTTCCCACACGAAACTCTCTCTATTCCTCTCTTTAGATCCGATTTTTAGAAGATTTTGGGGTTCTGGAAAAACTCATTTTATGGCAAGGCTCTGAGGCAGAATGTCGGGCAGATAGAAGTGCTCGGTATAGAGGTCCTTCCCGCGCCTATTTGGGTTTTCGCCAGAAACTCTCTGTAAGTTAGGTTACACTTACTACGCTTTAAGTGTAACTTATATTTATATTCATAGTCGTTGTGAGGGATATATAAATAAGATTTATCATTAATTCCAGTTATATTATTGATTGTTCTACTTATGGGAGAGGTGTCTAGAATGGTCACGTTGGCTTGGTTGTTGGATTTCAGAAAGGCTATATGCTGAAACGTTCCTGCCTCCCAATTGTCATGCTTGGCTGATCCTAATTTGATAGAACTCTCAGTATTCATTGGGATTAGTGAAAGATCTGGATTTCGTTACCAGATCGTCATAGAGATTAATAGATTAAAGTATTATAGGTTAATATTTGTTCGGTGTATTACCTACCAGCTAGATCTCCAGTAGGATCACCCAGATAACTGTCAATCATTGGAGAAAATTGCCCAAGTGAGTTTTCTCACTATACCATGTAGTACAATATATATATCCATGTATGTTAGGATAGAGAGTTAGTAGAGTAGAAAGTGTAAATGTACTTGTATTAGTAGAATCTAAAGTGCAATCTCTATATGCGTAATTGTTGTGATATTAGACCTGGATAGAGGGTGGCGGTAGAACGGTTAACGAGACTGGGAGCCTATAAGAATGCATATGTTAAGTTACGGGGTGACGATGGGACGGTTAAGGAAGTCGGGAACCTATGAACCCATGTAGATTAGTTAGGGGATGACGGTGGAATGGTTAAAGAGGTCAGGAACCTAATCCAAAATACACATTTTGTTGGCAGATCATGAGCCATTATATGTATACATGTATATGTATTGTAGTATATATGGTATTTTGGGGAACTCACTAAGCCTAGCGCTTACCTAATTGTTACAATTTTTTTTCAGGCACTCCATTTGTTTGTGAGAAGGGCAATGTTCGATTGTACACACGCGCATTCGAAACATGCTTTCGCACAATGTAATAATACTCTGATAAATGTTGATAAATAAAAATGAAAAAATTTGGGTTGAAAACCAGGACATTACACCGTATACAGATTTTTGTAGCCTGCAAACTCTATTTTCTCCTTTCTTGGCAAAACCACAAGGAATCTTCATGTAAACCTCCTCATCCAAATCACCATGCAAAAAAGCATTATTAACGTCAAGCAGATGCATGATCCAGTCTTTCTTTACCTCCACCGCAAGCAAGCTTCTAACGGTGACAAGTTGAGCTACCGGTGAAAAGGTATAATAAAGTCTAGCCCTTATAATTGAGTAAACCCTTTTACTACTAGTCGTGTCTTGTACCTCTCTATTTATATTTGGTTTCATAAAGCCATTTGGAGTCAATGGCGTGTTTCCCACTTGGTAGTTCTTCAAGCGTCCATGTACCATTTTCTTTTAAGTCCTTCACTTTCTTTTTCATTACTTCCCTCCAATTGATGTCCTGCACATTTTGCTTAAAATATTTGGGTTCATCATTTGAGCTAATGGCTATCAAGAAGGCTTTATGTGAATCGGTGAACTTTTCATAAGAAACAAAGTTAGAAATAGGATGTACCACCAAGGACTGCTGACTTGACGAGGATGGTGCATGGTCAACCAAAGGGGGCAACTTGACAACGAAATCATCCAAATGTTAAGGCCAATATCTACTCATTTCCTCTCTTTGCTCTTCAAGGTGACATTCTTTGTTGGTAGTTCCTTCCCGTATGTCCTGTATTGGTGGGCGTGAGTCATTCTCGAGTGTTACATCCACACTTTATTCGCTTGGGATGTCTCGACCCAAGTTAGTTTGATTAAAATCATCTGGCACATCATCATTTTTCTTCATCAGCAAGATGTCATCGTCATCCTGAAGTGGTTTATTCAAAAAAACATTATCTTAAGTTTGATGAGCATTAGGCATGGAATCCATGATTAGGAGGATGTTCTCTGTAAACTTAACATCCATGGAGACAACAATCTTTTTGTCTTTTATATCGAAAACTTGATATCCCTTCTTTCCTTGTGGGTATCCAATAAAAATGCTAGGTCTCCCCCTTACTTCAATCTTGTCGCCTCCAGTTTCAGAGTTTCTTTTATGCACTAAACATCCAAACACTTTCATGTGATTGTCGTCAGGTTCTCTCCCAAAAAGAATTTCATAAGGAGTTTTTTTTGCTTCATGGCCTTTGAAGGTAATTGATTTATGATGTATGTTTCAGCAAGGACGCACTCCCCCCAAAACTTGACAGGAAGCTTGGCCTCAAATTTTTATACACGAGCAATTTCAAGGATGTGTCTATGTTTTTCTTCCACGGCCCCATTTTGCTGAGGGGTATGTGGGCAAGTCATTTCCAAGACAATCCCTTCTTTTGCATAAAAATCTCTTATTTGTCCTGATATAAATTCTCCTCCACTGTCTTCTCTAATTCTTTTAATTCTTTTTCCAAATTGAGTTTTTACAAATTTATGAAAATCAATTTGGTGATAATATGCATCATTCTTATATAGACCCAAATAGCTCTATTGTAATCGTCAACAATGGTAAGGAAATAATTAGCACCCGAAAGAGAGGGTGTACGATACTTTCCCCACAAAAACATACTAACAACGTAAATACAACAATAAAGTACAAAGACCTCTAAAGCGCACACATTCTATAATAGTTATTTGGGTAATGAACTTTGATTTTGTCCACATTTAGATAACCATGTTTCTTCCATATACGTTTGAACTGTTCAAAATAGAGTAATTTCACCGGTAATTTCTAGTAATATTACCCTATTTTGTACAGATCGACTAAATTTACTTGTGACTCATATACAAAAACAAAAAAAAACAAAAAAAAAAAAAAAAACATGATTACTTAAATGTAGACAAAAACCAAAATTTCTTTACCATCTTAGATCATTAACCCTTTAAAATAAAAACCAAATGTTTAAACTACCGAGATTCTTTTTCTTTATTTCGAGTTTTATGTTAAAAAAATAAAAATAAAAATAAAAATAACTGTCAAAAGCTCGTTGGCTTTCGTTGGAACACACAACCATTATAAATTTGAACAGATTCAAAATTATAGAGTAATTTATCACTTTAGGATTGAGGTGTTTAAATTGGTTACAACAACTACTTGCAAGGCTTTTAAAATGAGTCGGGATAATGATCAGGCTCTCTAATCTTGTGTTGAATACATCACATATTTTGCACATGATCAACATCAACTTAACAATTTACACTTATATCTATAAGCATATCTTTAGAGTCTAGACTTCAGAACATAATCCCCTAATCTAATAAATAAGAGCATTTCTGCCACGTTGCATTCTCTTAGACCCCTCCAATTGATTTTTCCCGCTCATATCATCTAACTAAACTCCCCATATTGCCCTTGCACTCTTTATTCTCATCGTTCCGTTTTATCAAAAAATAATGCATTGTTGTTAGTCAAATACATTATCCTCTTATTTCCTGCAAGTTCTTGAAAAAAGGAATATCAACAACCAATCTTCAATCTTGAATAATCTTCAATAACGAATAATGATTTATGTAATGTAATTATTCTTATTTCCTACAAGTTTTTTTAAAACAGAAAGTCAATAAACAATACTCAATTACATATAACTCAATATAAATACCCAAAGATACCTTTTTTAACGTAATTTATGTAAAGTTTTAATAACAGCATAATCGAATATCTTGGTTAAATATTTTGATTACTTCACAATTCCCTTCATCCTTTCATTCACATATAACGAAGAGCAGCAGGAGCAGAAGAAAAAAAAACAGCGAACTTGGCATACATTCTACGATTAGGTATGCTTAAATTTTCTCACCTCTTTTCCATGTTTATAGTGCATTGCTATTCTCCTATTTCTGGTGTATTTGTGCTTCTGTTTCAATTCCGATTCATTCAAGCATTGTTAATCTGATTGAATATTATGTATTTTTAGTCGAAATTCTAACTTATAGCTTCATTGATGCCAATGATTTTCATTATTTGAATCAGTAGCAGGAATAATTTATTGGCTGTCAATTTTGGTTTCGAGTAAGTTTCAATAAAAACATTATAGGGGCATAATCGTCATTTTAATTTCTCAGATCTGCTGGTTTTTTTCTGTTTATCAAGCAGAAAGATTGTTATCTGATTTATCCAACTTTCAATTTTAATTCAGAAAATTGCTTGCCATTTTGCATGATTTGAGTTTTGTTGTGACATCCCCAATTTCACGGCTAGAAAAGACCGATTTGTTTATGCTTTGTTTTAAAATCAGAGTAATCATTTAAAGAAAACTGTTGCGGAATTTGTTTCCAAAACAAAATATGATAAGAATCAATCAAAACTTTTCTTGAAGAAATGTATTTTCATAAAATAACAAAATCTCGGGATGTCATGTTCCGATACAGACCAAAAGCATAAACAGTACTAAATAGACCTTACAACAGTTATTTTCAACTACTGGTCTACATCCAAAGTATCTTGTTAAGTCATCCGACTTATTCACTGGTGCCACTACCTGTAATACAAAGAAAAACTCAGTGGGTCAGGCTTGGGGGCCTGGTGAGCATATAGGGTTTTCAACCCACAATAATATAATTATTATATTTAATCCTCAAACAATCAACCCAATTACCCATCCCCATTATCTTCTTTATTTCTTAAGGATTTACCGTAAGAATCAACTATCCTTTATTCATTCATTCCTAAGGATTGACCTAAGGAATTGGCACAAAGTCCATTGCTGCCCGAGGTTCCTATAACAAACACTAAATCCATAGCTGCCAAGGTTCATCTACACGATACTAAATCCATAGCTACCAAGGTTCATCTACATAGTACTAAATCCATAGCTACCAGGGTTCATCTACACAGTACTAAATCCATAGCTACCATCGTATTTATATAAGGCACTAAGTCCATAGTTGCCAGGGTTTTTAGAGTACACTGGTGAACATCAAGTCCACAACACCTACAGGTTGCGAGCCTGCTAGTGTTCCACAGGACTGTCTAGAATAGTCCGTGGTTGTCATCCCTACTCTGCTGAATGACGGGGCCATCGTTTGGGTAAAGGTTTCACTCATTTTTCACCTGTCATCCTCATCTCATGATCTAAATCATCTTTCGTCTCATCCTCAAACTCATCTTTCATCACACACCAACTATTTCGTCTACCCATGTTCTACCCAACATATTTGTAGATATAAATTACATATACAGTTTAAACCATTTAAAAACTTGTATAAAACATCCATTCAACATCCATCTCAAGTAAACAAACAATGTATAAACACATAGCACGTATTTCATAGCAAATACTTCATATCTATGTGTTAGAAGAAGGTAACTACACACTCACTTGATTAGACGATGCTCGGACAACAATACGGCTCTTCAAGTACTATTCTTTTGATGTAACAGGGATATCTTCACACACCGGGCTTCTCGTGGGCAGAGCTTCAGCTTGAAACTCTTTTCTTCTCGGGATCTTCGGATCGTCGGGACTCGCTTCGGGTATCGTGGATGATACCGGGACTTCGGGGGGTTAAAAGATGGCTAGAGAGGGTATAGAGATTGAGAGAATGAGTGAAGTAGCAACCAAATCCGGCTGCCCTCGACTTCTATTTATAGGGATGGATTTTCGATATTCACGTCGTGAACAACAAGTTTACGTCGTGACTTCAGTCGTCATCAGGTGCGTCATCGCAACTTGGGTCTGTCATGCTCCAGGAGACGTCATCTCTGAGTTCACGTCGTGAACCCTATGTTCACGTCGTGAGCTCTGACACAGTGTCGGGGTTCGTGCCCCGAACTTCAGAAATTCATATCTTTCGCATACGAGCTCCGTTTTCGACGTTTTTTATATCCACGTGTAGGTGAGATTATGCTCTACAACTCTCGTTCAGACTCCGTCGGCTAATTTTGACTTTATTTTTATTATATTATTTTTAGTAGGCCGGGACAGGAAAACTCCGTTAGAAATTCATAACTTCTTCATCTGACGTCCGTTTTCGTCTGTCTTTTTACCGTTGGACTACTATCGACGAGATCTTCGATTCTCGTTTAGATTGTTTCGGCTAGAAATCACTCGATCTCATATTCGAACTTTGGGCTGCATACCGCTAAGTCGAAACTTAGAAAAATCATAACTTCCTCATACAAAGTCAGACTTATACGTTCTTTTTATGTATGCTCTTGGTTTAACGTATTTTACGACTTTCGTTTAGATCGCTAAGGCCAAATATCGCTCTATCGTAAATTCACTATTTATGTTGCGCTGTGTCGTGCCGGTTCTGTCGCGAAACTTCGACAGGTCACAACTTCTTCGTTATAACTCAGATTTCATCCTTCTTTATATGTACGGAATCCTTGTAATATATACTACAACTTAGTTAAGATTACTCCTTCAAAATAATCTTCTGTAACACCGTAATTTTTCAAACAAATTTTTCATTTTAAAATCGCATACTTTTCATAACATATTGTATAGAAATCTCGTTTATTCAAATTACAAAACACAACTCCATTAGTAATCCAGGATCCTCAAAACATAACTCTTTCTCTGGTGTGTACAATCAAGCAGGTGCCTTCCCGCGATCCTCTGAGATACCTGAAACACATAACACATAACACAGTAAGCACGAAGCTTAGTGAGTTCCCCAAAATACCACATATAACATATATTAGCCACTCGAGGCTATAACTCTGTGGGCCCACTGGCCCTAACTCTGTGGACCCTCTGGTCCTAACTCTGTGGACCTTCCGGTCCTAACTCTGTAAACTCTGAAATACACACAACATAAATCACATAGAAGTAATACAGTGCAACACATCACATACATAGCATACAAGATACTCTGTCACATAACTCTACTTACCACTCAAGGTAAACTATAGTGAGAAGACTCACCTCGCATGATGTCGGATACCCTCTCATGCTTGATAATCCGACCTAGCTTCCTCCTATCAAAATGATAACATCTCTAATCAAAATCCTCTCATGTTCTCATCCCTAATAATGGGTAGAAGACCATTCTACCCCTCTCTGACCTCTCTTGAATCAGCTTGACCAAAACCCCAAGGTCAACTGAAGTCAACTCTAGCCAACGGTCAAACTTTTGACCAGACTCGTCGAGTGCGCATGGGTGACTCGGCGAGTCCAAACGTGTCCTCTGAATCCTCCTATGGCCTCTCTCGGCTCGTCGAGTTAACCCTTCACTCGACGGGTTACCACGGGTCACGAATCGCGGGGCAACCCGACTTGACTCGTCGAGTCCCCTTATGAACTCGGCGAGTTTCCTTCATGGCAACACTCAAAAGACCTTCTGAGGTCAGATCTGTTTCTCTAACCTATAGATCTGACTTCCCAATGCTCAATATTCACGTAAAGGTCCAATATTTACACTCATGCAACGCACACAAGGCTTCTTTTGGTGAAATAGCTTCTAAAATGGCAACCTAGGCTCATATCTCAAAGGGAACAGCATAAAGCCGAATGATTGGGACTCTCTAGACCTCTTAAGGTCCAAATCTAAGACTTTCTGCACATTGGGACCTCATATGCATCATATACTATCCAAGAAAGGGTAAAGAAAACCCTAGATTCAAGGATTTTACACAAAAACAGAAGGAAGGGGCGAAATACTACCTCAAAATGGAGATCCTTGCTTAGATATCTTAGAATAACAACCTCCTTTGGTCTTCAAGCTGAATCCCTTCACTTTATTTGAAAAACCACACCAAAATTACTTGATTTCATCACAAGAACCCTTCCTTGGCTCCAATGGCGATTTAGGGTTTCTCACAGGAGATATGAGGCGCACCCAAGGTCATAAGTTCCTTTAAATAGGCTCCAACCCCGGAACTTAGGGTTTTCTCTGCCCAGTACCTACTCGGCGAGTCCATCCTTGGACTCGTCGAGTCCGCTCATTAAATCCACACGGCAATCTCAACTCGACTCGGCGAGTTGGTCCCTCAACTCGTCGAGTCCCTCCTCAAATCTCAAGATTAACATACATAATAATGTCCCTGAAAATCCGGATGTTACAATTCTCCCCCACTTGAATTAGATTTCGTCCCTGAAATCGCTCCTCCACAACATATAGATCTAAACCAATAACCAAACAGCAGCATCGAAAGGGTCTCATACCACCTGAACCCAAGCAGGAACTCCTCCCTGTAAAAGGACAGACCCATATGCCACTACGCTACCTCTTCTGACTCTCAAGAATCTGGAACTCTAGTAGCCTGACACACAGCCAGACCGTCCTCTCCAGATGTCACCACGTTATTCGCTCCTCGAATAACAAACCCCGATAGCTCACTGCCCCTCTGATTCTCTAGTGGGAACCGATAAAGCAAGTCCATGCCCAAAACTGGCTACCGATCACTCGTCCCAAACATGATAAACAATACAGATCATATACCAAGGAGTGGAAAGATCACATCACACCAGGGACTCATCCACTGTACTGCAATCACAACCCTTCTGAACAACGAACCCTCAACACCCTGTCCTCAGACACGAACAATGACCATGCTTGTTCGGAAGAGTCCCCCGACATCTGACAAACATAAACCTCAGCTCCCTTCTCAATATCCCTTTCAAGACTGAGCACCAGGTCATCTCCCGACCCAGCAATTGAACCTCAAAGTGTTACCCATTGCATATCTCAACATGTCTCACTGACTTCCTTCCCACACTAGCTATCTCGGCCCAGTGTGACACACAAGTCACGAAGTTCGCTTTTCCCCAAGCGAATGCGGAGTTCGTTTCACCCTCGACCTCTGTCGTCTACTACTCATTAGTTCCATGCGTTTCGCGGTTTTCTTATACCTACGAATTGGCCCACTCAGGTCTAAGACACCAGATGGAACCAATACCCCCTTCCAAAGGAAATTCATATCTGAATCCGGAATCTCATTTTGCCTACTCAATACACCACTAGGATCGAACTCAACTCGAGAGTCTGATCCGACACAGAGTTGGAACCACTCGTCCCAACGAACCACTCAACTCATGACTCATGACCCACAACCCATGCGTTCCTCACTTATCCACTTCCCTTTGGTTGCGAAAACCACTACTCAATTCAGAATATAACGACTCCCGACAATTATGGAGACTCCAGTCTCGCCCCTGGTTCGACCCCAGGCTTCCACACACTCAAATATTAGGGCTACCCAAGCCTAAAACTCTTCTGCGTTAAGCTCTGATCAGAGAGCACTTCATCACAACATTCTCTCGCTGACTAGTGAGTTCTACGGCTCCCTGCAGTATCACAACAATCTCTTACTGAATAGTGAGTACTACGGCTCCCTGTAGCATCACCACACCCCTCACTGAATAGTGAGTACTAAGGCTCCCCGTAGCATCACCACAACCCTCACTGAATAGTGAGTACTACGGCTCCCCGTAGCATCACCACACCCCTCACTAAATAGTGAGTACTACGGCTCCCCGTAGCATCACCACACCCCTCACTGAATAGTGAGTACTACGGCTCCCCGTAGCATCACCACAACCTCTCACTGAATAGTGAGTACTACGGCTCCCCGTAGCATCACCACAACTTCTCTGCACTGACTCATTGAAACTGCAGCTCCCCGCAGTCTTACCGCACTTACTCTTACCACTTCACAATCTCATCCTCAGGTTGACACCACCCTACGATCATTAACTCATGCTCTGCAGCCCAGCACAGATAGGTACACACACACCCATACAGGCTAAGCATCACTACTTCGGACGACCACCGTCACGAAAAAACCTCTTCTTCTCGCTGCAATTCACATTCTCAAATAAATCCATTTGATGTCAATTAGCTGAAGGGCCCCCACTGGAACCATAGACACTTGATACACCACTCGTCATCTCAAATTCAAACTCAAAATAATCCGAGATTTTAGGACATTAAACTCGGATACCCCGGAATTGTTGGATTAGTGTCTAAGCCCGTAACTATATTTGGTATGTACTTGACCCGGTTGTGCATGGTCCTTTTGGGTTGCCTTCACCAAAGCAACTTGACAAGGTAATTTGATATGAGAGAGAGGATATTATGGTTTATTAATATATTATAAGAATAATATATTAAAGGAGAAATCATATTTATTTAATTAGTATTAGTCATAAATTAATTAGGAATTAATTTGGTGACTAAAAGAGATTAATTAAATAAAGGGGGCATAAACTGTCAAATGTGTGATAGTTGAGTTTTGGGCTGGGAAACCTAATGGACTAAGGGGGAACGAAATTATGATGAAGGATCATCATATTTTCGTCCAAGGCCTCATTCCAGAAGGTTCCTTGGGCTGCTTGGTGGCTAAGCTATCCATTAGGGTTTAGACTGAAACCCTAGCACCCTATAGTATAAATAAGACCCAAAGGCTTCAATTTTCGGTTACTGGTTCCCAAGAGAAACCCTAGGGCCGATTTTAGCATCATCTCTCCTCTCTCATAATTGCCTTCTTGCTTGTGTGGTGTTTGTGATCCATTAGAGGAATTACAATTGTGATTCTAAGCTCAAGAAAAGAAGATTCAAGATACTATTGAAGAGGTAAACATCTAGATCTGATGTTATTTGTTATTTTTATATTATGTATGCTAGATTAGGGTTTGCAAGTCTTGGATTCAAAGCATGTACAATAGAAAAACCTAGATCCAAGCATTAGGGTTTGTATGAACACATAGGATTGTTCTTATGCATAAAACCCATTAGTGGTATCAGAGCATTGATTGGTTTCTATTGTATGTGATGCTTTAACTGTTTACATGCTGAAAATCGTTTTTTTTTTTGCTTCTGTTCGACTGGACTCGGCGAGTCACTTCATGGACTCGGCTAGTCGGCCCTACTCGGCGAGTCCATGAGTGGCTCGGCGAGACGGATCGTCTGACAGAGGATATATCGGGATTTCTTGCTGTTTTTGCTATGGAATAGTTGCCTAATCTGTTTTTACTGATAAAATTCGAATTTTAATGATTTTGTGAGACTATCCTTGCCAAAAACAAAGGATATTTACCAATTGATTTGATAATAAATTCCTTATATGATTAAAATTGATTATTTGTATTAATTAGGTAACTTATCTTGCAAGAAATTGAATGAGGTCAAATATAGATAATCACTAAATTAATTGTTTGATTTATATTATTTGTTATTTGATCCCTTGTGTTTTGAAAAGTTCAAAACTTGTCCTCAAGTTTTGAAATTTAAATTTTGTGATTAAAAGTTTAATTTTGAATGATTTAAATTTCACACACTTAGAATTTTACAAGTTTAAAATTCAACCCTATACTATTATATTATTACAAGATTAATTAATATATATGTATAAGAATAATCTAGTCTTATCGCTAGTAGGCCTCATTCACGAAGCCAGTCTATAAGGTGGGTATAAGGTTGCTGCCTATAAAATGGCGCTTAATGGGTGTACACTCACACCTACAGCTTGCTTGACTGGTGGAGGGTCGTTAGCCGAACGGATAGGATAGGGCACTTAATTCCTCATTATAAGTATAATGAAATATTAAAGTAACTACATTGTTTTATAAATTCCCAATCTTAGTTACTTTAGGGTAAAATGTGAAAATGATGCTATTCCATGGAATTACACTTTGTACCCCTGTCAAACGTTAGTGGAGCGTACGTGGCTAACCGGCACACTAATTTGGGATTGACATTGGTGATAAAGGGTGGCTCGATGTTTATCATAGATCAATGGAGCGTGCGTGGCTAACCAGCACATTGATTAGGTGATAGAGACATTGGGTGCACCATGTTGATTCGCATGGTTATTCACAACTTGTTTGCGATTCTCGGCATCCCAGTCGCAAATTTGAAGTGCATATCGAGATTTAAACATGCCATTGAAATGTTCAATGAATCTCAAAAGAAATCTAGGAATTTTCAAATACATTTAAAACTTAATCTCTTTTCGTTTTTCATGGTGAAAATTAGTGAATCGTCATTCACTTACCTTCAAATTATTTACTTTTAGATTACGACATCCCTTTTATAAGTTGTAAATAATGTTGTTGGATCCTAGCCCTAATTTCTCATCTGGGTGTTTAATTGGGAATTCATTTCTAATCAAACTTTGTTTCTTTCTATTTCAGATGTCTAACGCAAACGCAAACAACAACACTTATGGGTCATTCTCATTGATGAACCTGTGTCAAAAGGTGACATTTGATGGCTCAAACTTCAACGAGTGGATGAGATACATTCGCATGATAACTCGTTACGAGGACAAAGAATATGTCCTCGACGAGAAGCTAGAGAAGATCAACCCAGAAGAAGCTACTCCTGAAGAGATGGTCGCCTTTGAGGCCCACGAGCGTGATGCAACGAAAGTTCATTGCATCATGTTGGCCACCATGAACCTCGAACTCCAAAAGTCCTATGAGGACATGTATCCATATGAGTGATGGGTTTTGAGCATTCTAACACTTCCTAAGTGTACATGCAACCCTAATAACCTTGAATCTATGTTTTCTCTATATACATGCAAATTTCTTTTTCAAGGTTATTTCCTAACTAGCATGGCATGGGGTTTACATAAAACATAAAAACTAGTAGAAATACATACCTTGTTGTTGCTTGGATTCCTTCAAGACTTTGTGAGCCTAGCACCCCAAATGTTGTGCCTCAAATGCTTCACACAACACCACAAGACTTGGAATAACTTGAGAGAATACTTCTAGCACTCAAAATCGGTTATGCCCTCTCTAGTAACACTAGGTCCACTAGCTCTTCTTTTGCTAGCCATAGGGTTCCTTTTATAGTGTTGTCACAATTAGGGTTTACACATGAATGCCCTTAATTGTCATGACTCTTGATTTCCCATGACCCATGGATTTGTAACTCCCATGGACTATCCATGGAGCTCCATTTGGTTACATCCATAACCCATAAACCATGGATCATTAATCCACCATAAAAGAATTGATGATTGTCATAATCAACCCTATATATTTAATTAGTCTCACTTTGATCACCAAATTAATCCTAGATTAATACTTGATCAATACTAATTAAATAATACTATTATTAATATATTAGAACTTATAATATATTAATAATCATAAGTGCCTTATTCTCTCATTTAGTCTATCCAAGTATTGCAATGCCATGCAACCCAAATGGACCATGACGGGTCGGGTCAAGTACATACCAAATAAAGTTATGGACTTAGACACTATATCCAACAGTCTCCCACTTGGATAAGTCTAATAACTATATTTGCAAATATGACTTCAAAATCCGACTAGCAATCGTAGCTCTTTCAAAGTCTCTCGGAACTGAGATGATGATGATACGCCATTTTAAGATAAGTGATCATATAATCCTCTGTTCTCATGATATCAGCCGGACAAACACATGGAACATGGTCTTACTTATTGTCCAGCATTTGTTTCTCGATCTCTGATTTGTTTCGACATAGAACTAAATTGAACACATCAATTAGGTTCTGACCGGTCCCGGTACATAGGTCAAAACCAAATCATCGAGGGGCCCATATATCGCTTCTATTTCTAGAAGGAACAGATAAACTTCGACTGATATGCTTGTACTAACTACTTGTTGAATTACTCACAAAGGCACGTTTTATGACATCGAGTTACCAATGCGTTTTCGTGCAATCAATGAATAACCAACTCATAGTCAACAACTCATATCTCTAGGTTTGAAGATTTATATGATATTACCGTCTCACGATCACTCGAGATAAATTCCATGAAGTGATGCAAGTGAGCGTGGGTTGGATCCAATACTCAGCCCTTATGAGTACTCATGAATGTTGTAGCAACCATTGCATTGTCCAAAGCACTTTTAGACAAATCATACAAGCCAAATTCATGACAGTCTTAAATCAATACTTACTTCCAAAGTTTGACTGACTGTGGATGGTTTGAATAATAACATAATTATTCTGGAAGTAAAAACATGCAAAATTGAAACATAGTAAACAATCAACACAAGATAGTAACACCTTACTCATAAATAAATAACAACTTTTATTTATCATCAAATGTCAATTACATTTTACAAGTTTCAGGAATCTAATTATTGAAACTAATATCATCCCTCAGCCCAATGCGCCTCGCATGCTGTAAATGCTTAACCCTGCTCAGTCCCTTCGTGAGGGGATCTGCCGGGTTCTCATTTGATGATACCCTCTTAGCCACGAGGAGTCCTTCTTCTATTCGATGTCTGATGAAATGGTATTTTCTGTCAATGTGCCTAGATCTCCCGTGATCTCTTGGTTCCTTAGCCAAAGCAACCGCACTTTCGCTGTCACAGAAAATTTCCATTGGCTCTTTTATAGCTGGTACAACTCCAAGGTCTCCGATGAAGTTCTTTAGCCATATCGCCTCCTTAGCCGCTTCACTTGCTGCTATGTACTCTGATTCACAAGTAGAATCAGCTACTGTCTCCTGCTTGGAACTTTTCCAAGTAATTGCCCCTCCATTTAGGATAAAGACCCAGCCCAACTGAGAGCGGAAATTATCCCTATCAGTCTGGAAGCTAGCATCACTATATCCTTCCACTCTCAAGTCATCACTGCCTCCGAGGGTAAGGACCCAGTCCTTAGTCCTCCGCAGATACTTGAGAATGTTCTTTACCGTTGTCCAGTGTGCCTTGCCAGGGTTCCCTTGATATCTACTGACCATGCTCAAAGCAAAGGCCACATCAGGGCATGTACAAGTCATAGCATACATGATCGAGCCCACAGCGGAAGCATATGGTATATGACTCATTTCAGCTATCTCAGCCTCTGTACTCGGACTCTGAGTCTTACTCAGCTTGGCATTACTCTGGATTGGTAATTCTCCTTTCTTGGAATCTTGCATACTGAACCTCTTCAGTACCTTATCCACATAAGTACTTTGACTAAGTCCAATTAGTCTCTTACTCCTATCTCTCAATATCCTTATCCCTAGGATATAGGCAGCTTCCCCAAGGTCCTTCATAGTGAAACACTTCCCAAGCCAGGACTTAACCTCCTGCAAGGTTGGGACGTCGTTTCCTATGAGAAGTATGTCATCCACATACAACACCAAGAAGCTAACTATGCTCCCACTAGCCCTGACATACACACAAGACTCATCCTCACTCCTAGAAAAGCCAAACTCTTTGACTTTCTCATCAAAGCAAAGATTCCATCTGCGAGATGCTTGTTTCAATCCATAAATGGATTTATCAAGCTTACACACTCTATTAGGGTATCTTGTATCGACAAAACCCTCTGGTTGAGCCATGTAAACATCCTCAGCCAACTTTCCATTAAGGAAAGCGGTTTTGACATCCATTTGCCATATTTCATAATCATGAAATGCAGCTATGGCTAACAATACTCTAATAGACTTAATCTTAGCTACTGGTGAGAAGGTCTCATCATAGTCAACTCCCGGAGTTTGAGTAAAGCTCTTCGCAACCAGTCGTGCTTTGTAAGTATGTACCTTCCCATCCATGTCGGTCTTCTTCTTGAAGATCTATTTGCACCCAACTGTCTTACGACCTGGTACATTGTCAACCAAGTTCCAAACTCGATTTTCATACATGGACTGAATCTCGCTGTCCATAGCCTCCTTCCATTTAGCAGACTCAGGGCCTGCCATTGCTTCCCTGTAGTTATTAGGTTCATCCAAATCTATTAGTGTACTATCACTAATAAACGTATCACCTTCAGTGGTGATGTGATAACCATAATAAAAATCAGGTGTGTTCCTCACCCTAGTGGAACGTCTTGGAGGTACAGACTCATCTATCGGATCAACGTGAGTTTCCTCCTCAGGTTGGTCGATAGCATTTGAGGTTCCTTCACCACTTGACTCTTGAAGCTCTTCAAGGTCAATTTGCCT
The DNA here is from genome assembly GCF_052849685.1 of Lactuca virosa. NCBI lineage: Eukaryota > Viridiplantae > Streptophyta > Magnoliopsida > Asterales > Asteraceae > Lactuca > Lactuca virosa. Next base: position 40,674,648 of record NC_136426.1, read on the forward strand.
CCCACTGTCCCCTTGGCTTATGAATTCTCTCTCACGAAAGACTCCTCTTCTTACCACAAAGACCACATTATCACTGGGTCTGTAGAAGAGGTAACCAAAGGATCTCTGTGGGTAGCCGATGAAAATACACCTCTCACTTCGAGGTTCAAGCTTATCATGAGTCTCACGCCTCACGAAAGCTTCACAACCCCAAATCTTCATGTGGTCCAAATTGGGAACTTTCCCAGTCCACATCTCGTGAGGTGTTTTGGCAACCTTTTTAGTAGGGACTAGATTAAGGATATGGGCGGCAATCTCTAAGGCATACCCCCAGAAAGAGATTGGTAACGAAGCTCGACTCATCATGGAACGAACCATATCCAGCAAGGTTCGATTGCGCCTCTCAGCTACACCATTCAACTGTGGTGTTCTGGGAGGTGTCAATTGTGAGACAATCCCACATTCCTTAAGATAGTCAAGGAACTCAATGCTAAGATACTCTCCTCCCCGATCGGATCGGAGCATCTTGATGTTCCTGCCCAATTGATTCTCCACTTCCTGCTTAAACTCTTTGAACTTTTCAAAGGTTTCTGACTTATGCTTGATTAAGTAAATATATCCATATCTACTGTAATCATCAGTAAAAGTCACATAATAGCGATTAGCATCCCTTGTAGCAACTCTGAAGGGCCCACACACATCCGTGTGTACAAGGTCCAACAAACCTTCACCCCTATCACAAGTACCTGTGAAGGGTGACTTTGTCATTTTTCCAAGTAAACAAGACTCGCAACTATCATCTGACTTGAGGTCAAATGATTCCAAGACTCCAGCCTTTTGGAGTTGGCCTATGCGCTTCTTGTTAACATGTCCAAGACGACAATGCCACAAGGATGCTTTATCCAAGCTATCTAAAGAATCAATATACAACACATTATTTCCTAGATTGTCTACAACATTCACGGCTTCATATACACCATCACAAGGTAATGCTTTAAAGTAAAGTACATCATTGTAATAAACATTAATAGCACCATTTTTATTATCAAATGAAAATGAAAAACCTTCTTTGTACAAGCCATGAAAAGAAATAATATTTCTCGCCATTTCGGGCGAGTAACAACACTTATTCAAATCTAACATTAACCCATTATTAAGCAATAAAGAATAAACTCCTATCTTGGTAACAGGTGATGCTTTCCTGTTGCCCATGACTAAGTTTATCTTCCCGTGCTCCACTTGCTCACTTCTTCTTAGTGCCTGCAAATCAGTACAAATGTGAATACCACACCCTGTATCAAGCACCCAAGAATTAGCATTAGATGAGTTGTTAGACAATATTGTGTAAATACCTGCATGGGTGGGTTTAACCTTCCCATCCTTTAGATCTTGTAGATATTTGGGGCAGCTTCGCTTGAAGTGTCCCTTATCCTGGCAATAGAAGCATTGTGCTTCCTTTGGGTTTGAAGAAGGAGTAATGGGACCTTTCTTTGTCCCACTTGAAGAGGAACCATCAAGAGTCTTACCCTTGGTACCCTTCGAAGGGCTTTTCCTCTTCTTACCTTTTCCCTGCCCAATAGCCAGAACAGGGGCTGTTGAAGGAGTAGAAGTAGCAACCGCTTTACCCTTAAGGCCATTTTCAGCTGTCCTTAAGAGTCCTTGAAGTTTGCTAAGTGTGACTTCCTCCTTGTTCATATGATAAGTCATACGAAACTGATCATAACTTGGAGGTAAGGAATGGAGAATGATGTCAATCGCCATTTCCTCAGGAAAGTCAACATTTAGCTTCAGCAACCGGTCAACGAACCTTTGCATCTTCTGCAAGTGACCGGTGATGGGTTCACCATCCTTCATCCTTGCGGTTATCATGGAGGAGATGATTTCATACCTCTCCTGACGCGCGCTCTGATGGTACCTTTCCATCAGATCCAGGTGCATCTCATAGGGGTAGAAATCTTCATAGGATTTTTGAAGTTCAGGAGTCATGGTGGCCATCATGATGCATGCTACTTTAGTAGCATCCTTTTCATGTGCAACAAACTCCGCAAACTCTTCAGGAGTAGCACTGGCTTCACTCACAACCTTAAGCTCCCTATCGAGGACATATTCTTTGTCCTCATAGCGGGTAATCATTCTGATGTTTCTGATCCACTCATTGAAATTGGATCCATCAAAGATGACCTTACCACACAAGTTCATAAGGGAAAAGGAGCCTGTTGGATTTGAGCCAGAAGCATTGTTGGAAGACATCTGAAAGGAAAGAAAGACAAGTTTCATTAGATTAGGAATCCTTAATAATTCACCCAAATGAAATATTAAGGCTAGGATCCAACAAACTATTTATAGTTGGAAGAGGGATGCCGTAATCCATACTATAAAATATTTGAAGGTAGGTAAATGACGATTTACCAATTTCCACCATAAGAACGAAATATTTTATTATTAGGTTTTATTGGTTTTGAAACTCCTAGATCTTTTGAGATACATTGAACTTTTCAATGGCATGTTTGAATCTCGATTGTACCCTCTCAAGTTTGTGACTAGGATGCCGAGGATCACAAACAAGGTGTGAATAACCATACAAATTGACTTGGTACCCTTAACAACATTACCTAATCGATGTGCCGGTTAACCACACACGCTCCACCGATCTATAATAAAGTTAAGTTACCCTTTGCCACTCTTACTAGTCCATGTTAGTGTGCCGGTTAACCACACACGCTCCACTAACGACTTGGTAAGGTACAAAGTGTAATTTTATGGGCTAGCACCAATTTCACATTTTCCTAAAGTAACTAAGATTGAGAATTTATAATGTATAGTTACTTTATAATTCATTATACTTTTAACGAGTATTTAAAGTCGTATCCTACCCGTTCGGCTAACGACCCTCCACCGATCAAGGAAGCGGTGGGTGAGAGTGGACACCCATTAAGTCACCATTTTATAGGCAACAACCTTATACCCCCCTTATAGACCGGCTTCGTGAATGAGGCCTACTAACGGTAAGAATGACATATTCTTATACATATCTATATAATAAAATTATAATAATAGTATAAGTGTTGATTTTTAAACCTTTTAAAAATCTAAGGTTTAATTTGGAATTAAAGTATTAGAGTGTAAGACTTTTCAAATTCCAAAAATTGAGGGCAAGAATTGAAACTATTCCAAGTCTCTTCAATTTGTAACTTATGAGTTTTAATGGTTCATAAAAATGAAGACTCTTCATTTTATGAAACTTCTTTAGTTCTTTAATCACAATTTAAAGAAGTGACTTTTGGTTATCCATAACTTGAGGACAAGTTATGGACACCATCATAGCCATTAAGATCATGAATTAAACATACATGGAGGTTACATATAATTCCTATGATCTTCTAAAAACTCATAAGAACACAAATTCATGTCAAGCAATTTCAAGAAATCATATAACTATATACAATACTTGAAAATTGATAAACGCCATGTAAAATGGGTTAACATAATCATTATCATTTTGAAAAACAGATTTTACAAGTCCAAAACAGATTGGGATAATGATCTTAATCCATTTCCAGCAACAAAACTCGAAAAAAACTGCCCAGCTCGCTCCTACTCGCCGAGTGCATTATTCTACTCGGCGAGTAGAATGAATTTGTTCATGGACTCGGCGAGTCCTCCCCATGGACTCGGCGAGTCCAGTCGTCAGAATGCAGAATTTTCGATTTTTAAGCAGTTTGCATCAAGTATACAGAAAACAATCCTAGGCTCTGATACCACTGATGGGTTTTGAGCATTCTAACACTTCCTAAGTGTACATGCAACCCTAATAACCTTGAATCTATGTTTTCTCTATATACATGCAAATTTCTTTTTCAAGGTTATTTCCTAACTAGCATGGCATGGGGTTTACATAAAACATAAAAACTAGTAGAAATACATACCTTGTTGTTGCTTGGATTCCTTCAAGACTTTGTGAGCCTAGCACCCCAAATGTTGTGCCTCAAATGCTTCACACAACACCACAAGACTTGGAATAACTTGAGAGAATACTTCTAGCACTCAAAATCGGTTATGCCCTCTCTAGTAACACTAGGTCCACTAGCTCTTCTTTTGCTAGCCATAGGGTTCCTTTTATAGTGTTGTCACAATTAGGGTTTACACATGAATGCCCTTAATTGTCATGACTCTTGATTTCCCATGACCCATGGATTTGTAACTCCCATGGACTATCCATGGAGCTCCATTTGGTTACATCCATAACCCATAAACCATGGATCATTAATCCACCATAAAAGAATTGATGATTGTCATAATCAACCCTATATATTTAATTAGTCTCACTTTGATCACCAAATTAATCCTAGATTAATACTTGATCAATACTAATTAAATAATACTATTATTAATATATTAGAACTTATAATATATTAATAATCATAAGTGCCTTATTCTCTCATTTAGTCTATCCAAGTATTGCAATGCCATGCAACCCAAATGGACCATGCCGGGTCGGGTCAAGTACATACCAAATAAAGTTATAGACTTAGACACTATATCCAACAATGAGATGCATCAAGATTTGTTGGACAGGTACCACCAGAGCGCGAGGCAAGAGCGCTATGAGATCATCACCAACATGATCACCGCTAGGATGGGGAGTGGAGAATCCCTGACTGCTCATTTGCAAAGAATGAAAAGGTATGTTGATCGTCTTCTCAAACTGAATGTTAAGTTTGATGAGGATTTGGCTATCGACATCATCCTCCACTCCTTGCCTTCCTGCTACAACCAGTTCAGAATGACCTACCACATGAATAAGGAAGAGGTCACCCTAAGTAAGCTTCAAGGGCTCCTAAGGACAGTTGAGAGCAACCTCAAGGACAAATCTATTGCATCATCCTCTACTGTAGCTGCTCCTGTGTTGGCAATTGGCCAAGGAAAGGGAAAGAAAAGGAAGGCTCCTTCTAAGAGCCACCATAAGGGTAAGACCCAAGATGGTTCCTCTTCTAGTGGGACCAAAGTAGGTTCTGTTAAGCCCTCTTCTGACCCCAAGGAAGCAGAGTGCTTCTATTACCACCAGAAGGGTCACTGGAAACGAAGCTGCCCAAAGTATCTGCAGGACATTAAGGATGGGAAGATAAAGCCCACCTTCGCAGGTATGTATTTAATTAAATCTGATAACTCATCACTTGCTACTTCATGGGTCCTTGATACTGGATGTGGTTACCATATTTGTTCTGATTTGCAGGGGCTAAGAAAAGGTAGGGAAGTGGAGCATGGAAGGATAAACTTGATCATGGGAAATAAGAAGTCTTCACCAGTAACCAAGATCGGAGTTTATTCCTTAGTGTTGAGTAATGGGTTAGGGCTAGATTTAAATAATTGTTGCTATTCGCCAGATATGGCAAGAAACATCATTTCTTTTCATGGATTGTTTAGACAAGGTTTCAGATATTCGTTTGATAATAGTAATGGCTCTATTAATGCTTATTTGAATGGTGTCTTTTATTTCAATGCATTACCTTGTAATGGGATTTATGAATCTGTGTTAATTATAGATAATTTAGGAAATGATGTTTTGAATATTGATTCGTCCACAAGTTTGGACAAATCATGCTTGTGGCATTGTCGCCTTGGCCATGTTAACAAGAAACGCATAGCCCAACTCCAAAAGGATGGAGTCTTAGAGTCATTCGACCTTAGGGACGATGACGTGTGTGAGTCTTGTTTACTTGGGAAGATGACCAAGTCACCCTTTACTGGCTCATGTGAGAGGGGTGAGGGTGTATTGGATCTTATACATACAGATGTATGTGGACCCTTTAGATCCACCACAAGGGACGCATGTCGCTTCTACGTGACTTTTACAGACGATTATAGCAGATATGGATATATCTACTTAATTAAGCAGAAGTCAGAAACCTTTGAAAAGTTCAAAGAGTTCAAGAATGAAGTGGAGAATCAGTTGGGCAGGAAAATCAAGATGCTTCGATCTGATCGAGGAGGAGAGTACCTAAGTCTTGAGTTTCACGACTATCTAAAAGAATGCGGAATAGTTTCGCAATTGACGCCTCCTAGAATGCCACAATTGAATGGTGTGGCTGAGAGACGTAATCGAACCTTGTTGGACATGGTTCGTTCTATGATGAGTCGTGCTTCGTTACCAATCTCATTCTGGGGGTATGCCTTAGAGACTGCCACCCATATCCTTAACTTAGTTCCCACCAAGAAGGTTACCAAAACACCTCACGAGATGTGGACAGGGAAAGCTCCCTTGTTAGCACATATCAAGGTTTGGGGTTGTGAAGCTTTCGTAAGACGAGAGACTCACGACAAGCTAGAACCTCGTAGTAAGAAATGTTATTTCATCGGCTACCCACAGAAGTCTTTTGGCTATCTCTTCTATAGACCAGGTGACAATGTTGTCTTTATTGCTAGGAGAGGGGTTTTCAGAGAGAGAGAACTCATAAGTCAAGGAGACAGTGGGAGTCAGATTGACCTTGAAGAGCTTCAAGAGTCAGGAGATGAAGGAACCTCTGACACTGGCATGCAACCTGAGGAGGAAACTCTTGTTGAACCAATTGACCAGTCCTTACCTCTTAGACGTTCGAATAGAGTTAGTGTTCCACCCCAGTTTTATGGTTTCCATATTACTACTGACGGGGATACGTTTATTAGTGATAGTACACTAATAAATCTGGACGAACCTAATAGCTATAAGGAAGCCATGGCAGGCCCAGAGTCTGCTAAATGGAAAGAGGCAATGGACAACGAGATTCAGTCCATGTATGACAACCAAGTTTGGAATTTGGTTGATAATGTACCAGGTCGTAAGACAGTCGAGTGCAAGTGGATCTTCAAGAAGAAGACAAACATGGATGGGAAAGTGCATACTTATAAAGCGCGATTGGTCGCGAAGGGCTTTACTCAAACTCCTGGAGTTGACTATGATGAGACCTTCTCACCAATTGCTAAGATAAAGTCTATTAGGGTAATGCTCGCAATAGCTGCGTTTCATGATTATGAAATTTGGCAGATGGACGTAAAAACCGCTTTCCTAAATGGGAAGTTGGCTGAAGATGTTTACATGAATCAGCCAGAGGGTTTTGTCGATGCGAAGCACCCAAATAGAGTGTGCAAGCTTGAGAAATCCATTTATGGATTAAAGCAAGCATCTCGCAGATGGAATCTTTGTTTTGACGAGAAGGTCAAAGAGTTTGGTTTTCTGCGAAGCGAAGATGAGTCATGTGTATATGTCAAGGCTAGTGGGAGTATAGTGAGCTTCCTCGTATTGTATGTCGATGACATACTGCTCATAGGAAACGACATCCCAACCTTGCAGGAAGTCAAGTCCTGGCTTGGGAAGTGTTTCGCTATGAAGGACCTCGGAGAGGCTTCGTATATTCTGGGAATAAGGATAGTGAGAGACAGAAGTAAGAGACTGATAGGACTCAGTTAGGATACATACTTAGAAAAGGTGCTAAAACGTTTTAGTATGGAAAATTCCAAGAAAGGGGAGTTACCAATCCAATGCAATACCAAACTGAGTAAGACTCAGAGCCCGAGTACAGAGGCAGAGATAGCTGATATGAGCCGAGTACCTTACGCTTCCGCAGTTGGCTCGATTATGTACGCTATGACCTGTACTCGCCCTGATGTGGCCTTCGCTTTGAGCATGGTCAGCAGATATCAAGGGAACCCTGGTAGAGCACATTGGATTGCTGTCAAGAATATTCTTAAGTACCTACGAAGGACCAAGGAATGGTTTCTAGTCCTCGGTGGGAGTGATGACTTAAGGGTGCGAGGGTACAGTGACGCTAGTTTTCAGACGGATCGGGATAATTACCGATCACAGTCAGGCTGGGTCTTTACCCTGAATGGAGGAGCAGTGACTTGGAAAAGTTCCAAGCAAGAGACCGTAGCTGATTCAATGTGCGAATCAGAGTACATTGCGGCAAGCGAAGCGTCAAAGGAGGCTATATGGTTGAAGAACTTCATAGGAGACCTTGGAGTTATGCCATCCATAAAGGAGCCCATGGAAATTTTCTGTGATAATGAAGGAGCGGTTGCCTTGACCAAGGAACCAAGGGACCATGGCAGATCTCGACATATCGACAGGAAATACCATTTTATTAGACATCGGGTAGAAGAGGGACTCCTCGTTGTGAAGAGGGTATCGTCAGAAGATAACCCAACAGATCCCCTTACGAAGGGACTGAGTAGGGTAAAGCATTTGAAGCACGCTAGGAGCGTTGGGCTAAAGGACGATATTAGTTTAGATTAGATAGGTAGGAAATTTGTAATGGATAATTTTGTATTCAACATTTTGATGATTAAATAAAGGTGTGTTATTTATAAGAAAGTTACTATCTTGTGTTGATAATTTATCCGTTATTTCCAAATTTTGCATGTTTCGACTTCCTGAATAATAAGATTCTTCGAACAGTCCACAATCGCTCATATGTTGGAAGTAGATATGAAAGAAGATTGTCATAAATTTGTTTGTAGATTGTCTGGAAGGTTTTAGACATAACAAAGGTTTGCTACGAAGTTTATGAGTGCTTATGAAATATGTTTTGAGCATTGGAATAAACCCGCACTTGCTAGTATCACTTCTTGAATGTTATCATAAGTGATCGCAAGATGATAATATCATATAATCATAAGACCTAGAGATATGGTTATTGTTTTCTAGTTGATTATATATTGATAATACGAAAACGCATCAGTAACTTGATGCTATAAAACGTATTATTGTGTGTAACTTAGCTAGTAGATAATAAAAGCATATAAGTCGAAGTTTATCTGTTCCTTTTATTCTAAGAGGATAAAAGCGATATCTTGGCCACTCGATGATTTGGTTTGACTTATGTGCCAGGCCCGGTCAGGATGAGGTTGATGTGTTCAACTGAATTCTATGTTGAACGAATCAGAGATCGAGAAACAAAATGCTGGACAATAAGTATTGTCAGCATGATATCTAGAATAGAGGATTATATGATCCCTTATCTAAAGGACAGGATTTTGATCAGAGTTGACAGAATCGTATAAGAGCTACGATTGCTAATCGGATTCTGAAGTCGTATGTGAGATATAGTTACTAGACTTATCCAAGTGGGAGACTGTTGGATTAGTGTATAAGCCCGTAACTATATTTGGTATGTACTTGACCCGGTTGTGCATGGTCCTTTTGGGTTGCCTTCACCAAAGCAACTTGACAAGGTAATTTGATATGAGAGAGAGGATATTATGGTTTATTAATATATTATAAGAATAATATATTAAAGGAGAAATCATATTTATTTAATTAGTATTAGTCATAAATTAATTAGGAATTAATTTGGTGACTAAAAGAGATTAATTAAATAAAGGGGGCATAAACTGTCAAATGTGTGATAGTTGAGTTTTGGGCTGGGAAACCTAATGGACTAAGGGGGAACGAAATTATGATGAAGGATCATCATATTTCGTCCAAGGCCTCATTCCAGAAGGTTCCTTGGGCTGCTTGGTGGCTAAGCTATCCATTAGGGTTTAGACTGAAACCCTAGCACCCTACAGTATAAATAAGACCCAAAGGCTTCAATTTTCGGTTACTGGTTCCCAAGAGAAACCCTAGGGCCGATTTTAGCATCATCTCTCCTCTCTCATAATTGCCTTCTTGCTTGTGTGGTGTTTGTGATCCATTAGAGGAATTACAATTGTGATTCTAAGCTCAAGAAAAGAAGATTCAAGATACTATTGAAGAGGTAAACATCTAGATCTGATGTTATTTGTTATTTTGATATTATGTATGCTAGATTAGGGCTTGCAAGTCTTGGATTCAAAGCATGTACAATAGAGAAACCTAGATCCAAGCATTAGGGTTTTTATGAACACATAGGATTGTTCTTATGCATAAAACCCATCAGGAATACCATCACAACGTCTCGCAGTGTCTTGACTCTACCACTGATCTCATACTCATAGCATCATACTCAGATACCGCATTGCTTCCTCGGAGCCTCGCAACTGGTCTTTCTCTCGTGCCACTTGTAACCCCGGAATACTCCATCCCCCAATTTAAAACACGGAGAAATTGCCAACGACTCAAAACACGAAGTTGACAATCTGAAACTTCCTTCTCTATTGCTCAAAACTCATGCAAGAATACTCATAACGACCCTGAAGTTGGTTGCCCAATCAACTTCTTCCCTTCCCATACTGCATATAATAGCCCGTACTCTGAACCATAAATTCTCAACCGCCGAACTAACCTCACAAGCCAACCACCTCGAATTCACCATTTTAACCTTGAAGGATTCCTAACCACCATAAGGTCTCCGACCAACGGCCACTTGCCGTGGAGACACTCATCCTTTCTCAAACACGTGCCACATGCACTATTTCACTCTGCACCTCTCCTTGACCACCAAAAACCCTGGTCTCAGGAATCCGCACCGCAGACCTCTCTATCCAGTTCTCTAACCGCTCTTGAACAAATATCGGATCTCCTCAAAAGTACTCGGTCCTCCCCCACTCAGGGTTCGAACCATCACCAATTGATTCGCCAACAATCTAACCCACAGACTGTTTTTACCAATAACATCGCACCTACTCTTGGAAGATGATACACAATGCTCGATGATCTCCCCGATGGAGGTCAAGCAATTCCAAATGCCCCGACTCTCCGATGAAATCCTCAGAAACTTCTCATCATGACTACCTCTAGTCCTTCAGAATCTCGTACCATCCTACTACCGGACATCTCAACTGTCCAGTCGTAGCTCTGACTCTCAGTCTGAAAATAACGAACTATCATATTCCTCATCCTCGACTCTTCAACCAACGTTCCATCACGTGGGTTGTAATAAGAGTGGAGTCCTCATTACCACACTCAATACTCATCATAGACAATAAGAGCCACCGCCCCAATATCCTCTTCTTGATCGTCTGCCGCTGCGGCTAATACATGCCCTACTATGCTCAAATAGGGTGTATCCTTGTCCTTAATCATCTCAGTCCCCGCTGACAACCTGCTCATGCTCTAACATTACCTCTCGGCAGACATACTGCCCAAATACTCTGATGAAAGATCGTGACCAAAGCTACCCCACAGGGCTCACCCCCAATCTTGGAAACCGAAAATCTCAACACCTCTCTTGTTCCCCACAAGAACAGAAATAACATCGCTCAGGTCACAGAAAATGACATATCCACCCTCGGCTGATTGCTCAACTCATGCCGTAATCCTCCATAACCGCCATCTCTACTCATTCTTGAGCCTTGCGACTCCAATTGGCATCTCACCAACAATCCCTCGGAGCTAACTCGATTTCCCTTTTAAGGGATGCTTCACTAAAACTCATTCATCATGGCCCTCTAGCCCCATGCTCTTTCACCTCTGATCTAGGTCTAACCAATCACCACGGAATAACTGGTAGAACCAATAACACTAACTGCCACGGGTCATGGTACTCGAACCATGTGGCCACCCCTCGATCTGCTATGAATCATGGTACCCGAACCATGTTATCTCTTCTCAATCCGCTACGAATCATGGTACTCGAACCATGACATCACCTCTCGATCTGCTACAAATCATGGTACTCGAACCATGGAATCACCTCTCGATCTGCTACAAATCATGGTACACGAACCATGAAATCGCCTCTCGGTCTGCTGCAAATCATGGTACTCGAACCATGGAATCACCTCTCGATCTGCTGCAAATCATGGTACACGAACCATGAAATCACCTCTCGATCTGCTGCAAATCATGGTACACGAACCATGAAATCACCTCTCGATCTGCTGCAAATCATGGTACACGAACCATGAAATCAACTCTCGATCTGCTGCAAATCATGGTACACGAACCATGAAATCACCTCTCGATCTGCTACAAATCATGGTATACGAACCATGAAATCACCTCTCGATCTGCTACTTAAAACCTCCGGAATGTTCCCTGTATCGAGTATGGGTCCTCTGCTTTCAGTAGCACGGGCCCATACTACCTGCCACATCTACCCATACTTTCCACACGGACCATCCCCGAGTTCCTAAGTAGCTGCTCGACCTTCTCAATCACCAACCCCGTCATGCGTGTTAGCTCCTCTGCGAAATATTTTACTCTGTCAGCGTACTCATCTGACTAGGGTCACCCTTTCCTAGGCTCTTCCTAGGTTCTCACACTTCTTCGCCATCAGCTGCTAAAGAATTCCTTATGATGCCAGCCATCCACCTCCTGAATATCGTCATATTCACTTAGTAGCTGACTCTCATCATCAAAAGTTCCACAAAGCACGAAGCAAGCAGCATTCGGGCATCGAATAATCTCTACCAACATGCAAAGCCACTCTAGGTCATTACCCACTTGCTCTCCTCATACTCAAGGGATACCACCGAACCCAAGCAACTATACCCCACGCGGGCATCTGACTACTCCCTCAGTAGACTCCTCAAATGCTTATCTAGGTATCTCTCCTAGATTACTCCTCTACTCAAATCCCTCTCTAGGGGATTTCTATTGGATACTCTTACTCAGCACATCACAGACAACAGTAATTCCTAGGCTAAGGCATCACAAATCAGGCCACTCTAGTCCTAACATATGAAATACCTAGCATATCTCTAGCATGCATAAGATCTCATAGCATATCTCATAAATATCTCATAATACAAACGTAAGGGTATTTTGGGAAATCACCGTTCGGGCTCTGGCTAATTGTACACACTGCTCCAACTCGTATTCTTTTAGAAACTCTTGCTCGTTTTAGAAAAATCATTTCTTTGAAATTTTTTCTCAAATCCTCAGTTTGAGTCCAGATTTACCCGAAGGCGCATCCGAATACCTCAAACCAAGGCTCTGATACCAACTTGTAACACCGTAATTTTTCAAACAAATTTTTCATTTTAAAATCGCATACTTTTCATAACACATTGTATAGAAATCTCGTTTATTCAAATTACAAAACACAACTCCATTAGTAATCCAGGATCCTCAAAACATAACTCTTTCTCTGGTGTGTACAATCAAGCCGGTGCCTTCCCGCGATCCTCTGAGATACCTGAAACACATAACACATAACACGGTAAGCACGAAGCTTAGTGAGTTCCCCAAAATACCACATATAACACATATTAGCCACTCGAGGCTATAACTCTGTGGACCCTCTGGTCCTAACTCTGTGAACTCTGAAATACACACAGCATAAATCACATAGAAGTAATGCAGTGTAACACATCACATACATAGCATACAAGATACTTTGTCACATAACTCTACTTACCACTCAAGGTAAACTATAGTGAGAAGACTCACCTCGCATGATGTCGGATACCCTCTCGTGCTCGATAATCCGACCTAGCCTCCTCCTATCAAAATGATAACATCTCTAATCAAAATCCTCTCATGTTCTCATCCCTAATAATGGGTACAAGACCATTCTACCCCTCTCTGACCTCTCTTGAATCAGCTTGACCAAAACCCCAAGGTCAACTGAAGTCAACTCTAGCCAACGGTCAAACTTTTGACCAGACTCGTCGAGTGCACATGGGTGACTCGGCGAGTCCAAGCGTGTCCTCTGAATCCTCCTATGGCCTATCGCGGCTCGTCGAGTTAACCCTTCACTCGACGGGTTACCACGGGTCACGAATCGCGGGGCAACCCGACTCGACTCGTCGAGTCCCCTTATGAACTCGGCGAGTTTCCTCCATGGCAACACTCAAAAGACCTTCTGAGGTCAGATCTGTTTCTCTAACCTATAGATCTGACTTCCCAATGCTCAATATTCACGTAAAGGTCCAATCTTTACACTCATGCAACGCACACAAGGCTTCTTTTGGTGAAATAGCTTCTAAAATGGCAACCTAGGCTCATATCTCAAAGGGAACAGCATAAAGCCGAATGATTGGGACTCTCTGGACCTCTTAAGGTCCAGATCTAAGACTTTATCCACATTGGGACCTCATATGCATCATATACTATCCAAGAAAGGGTAAAGAAAACCCTAGATTCAAGGATTTTACACAAAAACAGAAGGAAGGGGCGAAATACTACCTCAAAATGGAGATCCTTGCTTAGATATCTCATAATAACAACCTCCTTTGGTCCTTCAAGCTGAATCCCTTCACTTCATTTGAAAAACCACACCAAAATTACTTGATTTCATCACAAGAACTCTTTATTGGCTCCAATGGCGATTTAGGGTTTCTCACAGGAGATATGAGGCGCACCCAAGGTCATAAGTTCCTTTAAATAGACTCCAACCCCGGAACTTAGGGTTTTCTCTGCCCAGTACCTACTCGGCGAGTCCATCCTTGGACTCGTCGAGTCCGCTCATTAAATCCAGGCGGCAATCTCGACTCGACTCGGCGAGTTGGTCCCTTAACTCGTCGAGTCCCTCCTCAAATCTCAAGATTAACATACACAATAATGTCCCTGAAAATCCGGATGTTACATCTTCCATCAAAAATTCATTTTTGACGTTTATCGTCTCTAAACCGACCAGCCCTGATCTACGGGCGTTACATTTGTTACCATTAAATTTGTTATCAATATTGAATTGTAACAAAATTATGGAGAATCATACTAAATGCTTGTTCACATTCTCAAAACTGGTCTAAGAAAATGCATAAGTTCATTATTCAAGCGGAAACAGGAGTTAGGGGTCGTTTCTTTTTGACTTCATGAGTTTAATACAGATATGATCATTTCATTATTATATGATGCAAATTGCTTTAACTAAATGAATATTAACGAAACCACTTATTGTTATAAACATAATATATTGTGTTTTTAACATGTTATTTTCCTGACTATGGTACCAAAAAAACACAGTTATTCCGAATTACACTTATGTACTTTCATTATATGAATCACTAGCAGGAATAATTTATTGGCTGACAATTTTGATTTCGAGTAAGTTTCAATAAAAACATTACAGGGGCATAATCGTCTTTTTAGTTTCTCAGATCTGTGGGGTGTTTTTCTGTTTATCAAGCTGAAAGATTGTTATCTGATTTATCCAACTTTCAATTTTAATTCAGAAAATTGCTTTCTAGTTTGCATGATTTGAGTTTTGTTACTATTAAATTTGTACTTTTATATATGAATCAATAGCATGAATAATTTATTGGCTGTAAATTTCAATAAAAACATTACATGGACATAATCAACGTCTGCGGGGTTTTTTCTGTTTATCAAAATGAAAGATTGTTACATTAAATTAAATAGGTTGCTGATATGATTAAAAATCAACATCATGTAAATATTATAGAACATCATAATTACTACATGGAAAACCTATTCGTTTATATTGCAGTGGTATAATGGTCACTTATTAATTTTTTTTTGGTCCATTACATTTTTTAGTCTTTTATTGGCTGCACAACTTATAATCATTAATAATATACTTTTCTTATTCTATTTTTATGTTTCTTTCTCTATTTTCTCTAATTTCTTTTTTTTATTCTGTCTTTTATTCACAAACTTACAACAAAAAAGCAAGGCAAAAAAATTTGTTGAGTAAGGGTCATATTGACCATTTGTTGATATTAGGTAAAAAAGACAAACCAAAAATGGTAAAATGGTCTTTTTTTTGTCAATCAAAATGGGACAAAGTACAATGGAATATATACTTAACTTTCAATTTCAATATGCTTTCGATTATTCGTAGGAAATGAATATAGGTAATAAAGTATACCTCGAAAACATTGAACAGATTGATGATGATTCACATATCAAAGTGCAGGTGGTAAAGATGTGGAACTTTACAAAAAATAATATGGTTTTATCAATTGAAATGATTGTAATGGACGAGGAGGTTGGTTATATTGTTTATTTTTAATATCCCACTAAATATTACATAGGTTTGAAGCAATAAAATATTTTTTTTGATTTAACAGGGTACAAAATACCATTCTCGTGTTTTCAATCAAAAATTTTCCAGATTTGATGATCTTTTAAAGGAAAGTCAAGCATATATCATTATAAAACTCAACATGGCGTCTGTGAATAATGATTTTAGTGCTACGGATCAGAAACAGACCATAACGTTGAATTAGAAAACTATTGTAAAAAATGTGGGATTTTTCAGGTTCGGTGAATGGTTTTGTGTTTGTTGATTTTAATTCTATTATCGAACAAAAATGCACAAGAGACTCATTCTTTGGTTAATTATTTAATTTTATTCCAATCACTTTTATAACTTGTGTAATTTATTATACATGTTAGTATTTAACCTAATCTTATTTATTATATTTTATTAAACTTGTGTAGATGTTATTGGACAAATTGTCTCATTTCAGACACTTAAAACATCAAATCCTAACCCATCCAAGCATTACATAAAGATGACTATTAGCAACTTACAGTGATATTATATTTCTTTTATTTCTTTATTATTTTTAATCACAATTTTTTCATACTAATTAATTTTATTTTTATTTAGGTTTGTACACCTGAAGGTCACTATATTTGGAACTCAAGCACACCAAATGTCACAGTACCCGAAAAGTAACCCTACGGTTACTTTTGTTGTTATAGTGATGCAGTTTGTTAAACTTAACATTTGGGATGGTTTGTGGTCACACTATATATATATATATATATATATATATATATATATATATATATATATATATATATTTCTTTCTTTTTATTTGAATTTATTTTTATTGACTAATTTATTTTTACAGGAATTGGTGAAGCCCAAAGTTATTTTGATATAACCAAATTGTTCATTAATTATGACATTGTCGAAATTAATGAGTTCAAGAAAGAGTTAGTTTCTTTTGTTTTTTTAACTTTTTTATATTGTTTTATTTATTTAAAGCAAGACAGTTTCTTATATGTATAAAAATAATTTTAAACATTACATATTGAAAGTTGATAACAATAGAGGTATCTCTGAAAAAAACATACCTACACTCCCAAGTTACTCTTCTTCTTATATAGATGATTTTAAAGGGAATTTCCCTTTAAAAATAGTTTGTGAGATCACAGAACCACTGAAGGTATATTGCATTATTTGATATCCTTTAATTTAATTTACACATTGTATGTTTTTTTTTAATTTTACATTTTATTTGATATAGGTAATGAGATTTCAATTAATTGGTTCCATCGTCAATATAAGACAGAATCTACCTTGGTATTAAGATGCGTGCTCCAAATGTAAAAAAAAAAAGATAAACACAGTGCCCAAACCCAATCATTCCTATACTGTCCCCGACAAAATTTCAGAAAGTGTTGTTATTGAGTGTAAAGATGCGCGTTGCAACGATTCGGATTTTCATACGGTTACAAAGTATACACATTTCTATTTATATTAACCATTTCGATCTTTCAACAAAATTAATATTAATGAAATATTTTTTTGTTTACGTATATAATTCTAATCAACGTACAAGATGATACTGGCACCATCAGATTGACTCTTTTTGACAGGGAAGCGAAAAGGCGGTTGTATATAAGTGCATACGACTTGAAAAAAATACATGAAGCGGTATACTATGTTATTCATATTTTTAAATAAAAAAACATTTTATTTGTCTTAATATATTAAACAATCTTCTTACAGGCTGGAGACAGTTTGTAACTATTTCCAAACCAAATGAACGTCTTGAAAAACCACAAGTTTGCTTTTCTTCTTGATATTACATCCTACAACGTCAACAGCTATAATAATATATACACCATTGTCAAACTTACAGAAGATGTGTCCATTGTTTCCCAATTAGAAAGTAAAATAGAACTTATGGTACATAACTTTTTAATGTTCAACAGTTATATTTGTTTTTTTATTTATATACACAACGTTTTACATAGTTCCATCTTAATTTCTAGAGTATTCAATTTGTGTCCTTAAATCAAGTACCTTTTGAACCAGATGATGTTGTACAGAATGTTTAAAAAGTATTTCGATTTCCATATTAACTTTTATTTATATTTAATTATTCCAATTAACAACTTATGTTTTTTTTTAATTTAGGATGTGATCTCACAAACGGATGAGAGTTTTACACCCTCAATTGTTAATAAATCAACCGCAACCAGTCCTATCAAAATATCAACTGATTTGAAGCGCAACCTCCATGCCATTTATGACGTTGATTGTGGAGATGATTTCAGTTCAACAAAATGTAAAAGAAAATTAACCGGAGAGGAAAATCCACTTTTAGTTCCAAAAATGGAGAAGTGAGTTGGTTTTAGTTTTAACAAACAAGTACTAATTTTTGATGTTGGTTTGGTTTTAAATTCTGTTTGGTTGTTTGGTACAATGTTTTTTTGGAAATCTAGGATGTCAATTGTGATAGGTTGGTTTTGGTTTTAACAAACAAATAATAATCTTTGATGTTGGTTTGGTTTTAAAATCTCTTTGGTTGTTTGGTACAGTGTTTTTTTGGAAATCTAGGATGTCAATTGTGATAAGTTTATTAAGGTATGTATGGCTTAT
The DNA here is from genome assembly GCF_052849685.1 of Lactuca virosa. Classification (NCBI taxonomy): domain Eukaryota; kingdom Viridiplantae; phylum Streptophyta; class Magnoliopsida; order Asterales; family Asteraceae; genus Lactuca; species Lactuca virosa. The sequence continues at coordinate 40,693,052 of NC_136426.1, forward strand.
CAAAAGAGCATTTCCATGAATTCATACATATTTGTTAATGATTGATGATTTAATTTTTAGTTTTTGAGAAACAACCCATAGTACGTTGTTTATCGTTACAAATGCAAAAAATATCATGTTGGCTATCATCATTTTTTGGTAAAAGTTGACAAATTATCATTGTTGTCATGTTGTTCATGACACATGGACCATTTTTAAATAGTTTATCACCAAAATGACAATTTGTCTAAAAGTTCCGAACCTCCTTTATAATCCCACACTTGGAAAATCAATTGACAAAAGTCAAACTAACCCGAGGAACCCAATCTCTAAACTTTTTGTCCCGCTTTTATGCAATGTCATTTTTTTCTGCATTTTATTGGAAAGTTGTTCGTCGTATAAAGAAGCCTACAAGCAATAATCCATGGCTTGATTGCCTAGACAGGTACCCTCTTGAAGAACTTTCTTAGAGCAAACCCCTAAAATTTTATTAATGAAATATTATTTTATTATATAATTAAAATTTAAATTCTATTTAAAATTAACAACCCGTGGGTTCCACGTGTTTTAACCTATTATTATAATAAATTGGTAGTATTTTGTAATTTATCTTAAAAATACAATTGTATATACTCGTTGAAACATATTTTATAATGCAAAAAGATTGCGTCGGTCTTAAAAAAATAACATGCCATTTTGAAAGGGTCTCATGAACACCAGCTCTCCTTCACTTTTATTTTATGTATAGTAAATTATAATTTGGTCCCTATATTTTACCAAAAATCACAAATTCAATTCAAATTTTCAGACCGTCCCAACTTTGTTCTAAGGTTTGCATTTTATTGTGAATAAGGTCCTTGACCAATATAAAACGACCTCGAATTTGACTAAATTTTAAATTTCGAGTATAATACAAGGACTATATCCGTAGCGAATTACAAATGTAAGGACGAAATTAGTATAATTTGAAATTTTAGACTAAATTTGCAAATTTGTATGAAAAACAGAGACCAAATTTGTATCTTACTATTTTATTTTTTATTCATTACTCCATTTTACACCCATCCTTCTCTGTTTCTTGTTATTGAATGCTGCCTTTCTTGAACTAATCCTCGTCTTCATTCTCCTTTTTTTTCATCAGAAAAATTAAACTCCGATCGTCCAATCCAACAACCGCCGTGATTAACTAGTAAACAGGGATGCACGCTTGGCAACCAATCGTCGCCGTGGTGGTAGCCACCGGAATATTCGTTCTCCTCCTCTTTTACTTCATCCGACGCTTCTGCTGCCACCCCGAACAACAACCGCAAGAACAACCAATCCAACGAGCATCGTCGTTACAAAACGGGATTTCTAAGCTTCATAATCAAGAAAGCATTTACAGCAACAAACGCCGAACAAATTACTATGTTCTCCGACGTGGGATTTCGTCAAAACCTCTGTTTAATTGGTCGGACAATCCTTCTCTTATAACCGATGCGGTGGAAAACGGATGGTCACGATTCGCATTCAAAAACTTCACCTCCTCTCCTTCGATTCAATCAAACAAGTCTATCCTGGGATACTGCGCTCCCGCCGGTGACGGCGGAGGGAAAGACGTCGAAATGGTGGAAATCGGTTGGGAAGTTTGTCCAGGATCCGCCGATTTCATACAAAAGATTCGGATTAATTCTGGTTTACAGAAAATCATCAAGACGACCACTTCTTCAATGGCGGCAACTTCCGTCATTAGATCGGCGTTGCCTTTACCTGGTCCGGCGTTGGGGAATTCGTCGCCGTTCCCCCAAGAAGCCTATTTTGAAATTACCATTTTGTCCATCTACGAAGATGAACACAGAATCGATATAAACGGGAAAGTGAAGGCGAATAAGGGAGAAGAGAAAATTAAGCTAATTCAAGAGAATCTTGCCGGTGAAAAGGCTTCGTCGGAGTCGTTGATTCATATTACAAGCAATAACAATAATGGTATGTTAAAAAGCCGAAGTGATGGTAAGGATACAGTTGAGGGGAAAACGGAAATGGGTATTGTGGTTTCGCTGGGCCTCGCCGGAGGAGGGTCGCTTCCGTTGAAGCTTCCCGGAAGTTATCCGGGATCCGTAGGCTTCAACTCCGACGGCTCTGTTTATCTAGAAGGTATGTTTTTCTTCTTTTTACTAAAGTCAAAGTCCACCACCATTGGTCATGCTCAAAAGCCAAAATCACTTGTAGAAATTGTTTTATTTACCAAAATAATATTCTTTTGTTTATCATATAATTTAATACAAATATTTGTATGTACAATAGTAATGGTAATAAATAATGTTTTCTAAATGTTTAAAACATTTGAATGGTATATTATTATATTTAAAGTAAAAAATGATGGTATACAACAAAATATTTAGTATTAAATTTTAATTTAGAATCAAATACAAATCATATGATGCCAAAAAGCAACTATAGAAACTCCATCTAATGACACATGTGACCCACAATATGCATTTAACATAGTTTGCTATATGAAAAGGCCCGCAACAAGTGTCATTATTATGAATAAAATATTAAAATAAAACATATATTTATTATTTAAAATTTTACTGTTTACGTATATCTACTTCTCAATATTTTTATATAGTCACTATATATTTTAAAATATGGTTTGTGACAACAATTACCATTTACGAAGTCTATTCAAAACCAACAATTAATATTAGATTAATAGATTATTTGCAATGTTTACTAACAATGGCAAAGTATATTTGCTACTATATAGGATAATTTTTGTATTTTGGTTATTTTTATTTTTGTTTTAGTATTTATTTTAATAAATAAAATTTACTCAATAAAGTCAAACTGTCTTATCAAGTGATAATTTTTCAAAACAAAACAAAATGATTAATTATGCATTAAAAATATAATAACTTAAATAGGAAAAAAAAAAGTGTTATCACGACTTTAACCTTTATTATTATTGTTGTTATATATACTCACAATTTGACTTTTCTTTAATTGTGATTTAATTTCTTTAAAAAGGAATATATTAATGATGATGAATTAATAATGAAAAACAAGTTTTAACTTATGACAATGTATGATAATTACACAGGAGTTAAGCTAATGACTGATTCAGAATCTAACGAATGGGGAATAACCGAGAAGGTGGTTGGTTGTGGGTACAACCCAAACCAGAAGAAAGTTTTCTTCACCGTAGATTCAAAACTCGTGCATGAAGTCCATTGCATGGCGGATGAATTTGAAACGCCACTTTATCCAACATTAGCAGCAAACACTGATGTTACAGTGCTTGTAAATTTTGGACAAAGTGTCTTTAAATATACACAAGCAAATTTGCATAGGACACCAAATCCATGTTTCATTGGACCATTGGGAAGTTCTCCGGTTTTAGGGTATGATGACAGCAAAGAGCTCTTTTCAATGGGAAGAATAGATTCGCATTGGTTAGATCGATCTGCAAAGAGAAGTGTACAATATTATGGAAGTGTTAATAGAGGAATGTCTGATTATGATGAATCGTCTGAAGGGGATTTGTTTGAAATTGTGTTGGATAATAATAGTCGTGGAAGATCGCCAAACACACCTTTTTGAAGAAAAATATAATGTATAATGCATTTTTGTCGACGTCATTGGTAGATGTAAATTGATTTGTTATAGGCTAAAAGTGGCTACATATTGATTAAAAAGCCTCCAAATTGAATAAATGGATGTATGGAAGATGAGGATGTGTTTTAGCTGTGTAAAGTTATTCCTAACAGATGGTGACTTAATAAAGATGGAATCAAATATCGTCCCAAATAATCTCTTTTAATTGTGTTATGGGTTCCCTTGTGTCATTCTTTTATATTCTTTTTGTAAGTTGATTTTTAGATTCTTTTGTTTTGTTTGTTAGACCGTATGAAATGGGAGGGAAACTTCTCTCACTTTTTGTGGGCCACATCACCATTTCCTTTACTTTCCTTTCCCTCACCTAAACCCAAGGAATGGGTGGGAAACTTCCCTCGCTATTTTGTTTTTTTATTTTTTTAAATAAAATTAATTCTTTTTTATGATTTATAATTTTTAAATTAATAATAAACATAAAATTTAATTAAAAATAAAATGCATTTCACTAATGAAAATAAAAATTACGTTAAACCTAATATTTAAATAAGTAGAAAATTAAAAAAAAAACGCAAACAAAAAATCAAACAAACCACAACATAGAAAACATAATTAATATCCTAATTTGAAAAAAAAAAACAAAAATACGTCACTCGGAATCATCGTCCTCGTCATCGACCTTGTCGTCTTCATCATTCCCCTGAACGTCATTCTCATCATCGGAATCTTCGCTCTCGACGAACATATCAGAATCCTCGTCTGATTCGTCAAACAAATCATCGTGAGAAAACTCTATCGGCGGCTGAATATGAGTCCTATAAACGTGCTCCACCAAATCAGCACGAAGGGCGTGATGAATTTCGCGATTGTGTACTTCTCTTCTATTTTCCCTATACTCTTGTGTACCAACGGCTACTCCTTCGACATTGGCAAAACTTCATTTTCGTTGTACCGACATATCGCTCTTCCTTCGTCTTCAAGAATCATATTATGCAATATGATACATGCATACATTACGTGATGTAACCTTTTCACTTCATATGACCTTGCCAACGTCTCTTAAGTACACCGTTCGCTCCACATCCTTCCTAGCTGACTCTTGCGCCTCTTTAAACTTTTTCCTTTTTGAGTCGTTAGGACATGTAAACAATTTCATAAAAACAGACAAAGGAGGATATATACCGTCAGTAAGATAGTATCCACGCTTATATGCTACCCCATTTGCTTGAAAATGTACATCGTGCGACTTTCCAAGGTAGATATCGTTGAATACCGGCGACTGGTCTAGCACATTGATGTCATTGTTTACACTAGCTGGACCAAAGAATGCATGTCATATCCAAAGATCATGTGATGCGATAGCCTCTAGAACGATCATCGGCTCTTTGTGGTCGCCTCTCATGTACTGACCACGCCATGCGTTGGGGTATAATGACCAACCCCAATGCATGCAATCGATACTACCAAGCATTCTAGGGAATCCATGCTTGCCTTCATGCACCGTGTAAAATTGGTAGATATCGTTCATAGTTGGTTTGCGCAAATATCGTTGCCCATAAACCAAACAGATCGCTTTGCAGAACTTGTACACACACTCCCGCACGGTACGCTCTGACATCCTAAAATACTCGTCTCATTTGTCTGCGCTCATGCCGTATGCTAACTGACGAATTGCAACCGTGCATTTTTGAATTGGAGAGAAAACTTTTATCCGCCCCTCATCCATTTTCCATTGGAAATATGGAAAGCGGCCTTCCAAATCGCCAACAATACGTAAGAATAGTTCCTTCCTCATCCGGAACCGACGTCGAAACTTTCAGCGTAGATGGCGCCGTCTGCAAAGTAATCTTCTATAATACGATCGTGTCCGGCTTCGCGATTTCTACGCAATCGCGGATTTCTTGGTTTAGATCGTGCACGTGATGTTTCGCCTACTCTGTTTTGAAAGTATGCAACCGTTTTCGCCATGACGGAACCGATAAACTTAGCCTCCTCTAGAGCCGTCGAATCGGATGATAAAGATGATGACATTTTGATTAATATTTTTTGGAGAGAATAAGAAGGTATGAGTTAAAAAAAATGGTTGGACGTTGTGGTATTTATAGTGTGATAAAAGAAAAAAAATTATATATATATTAACGGTTATAGCTGTTGGAATTCAAAAAAAAAAGAAAAAAAATTAATCAACCAATAGGATGAGGAGTGAGAACACGACATCCCCACCCCCACCCTCCTCCCCGCGCCACCTTCCCCGCACCGACTGTGCGGTGTTTCGCCGGACGGGACTCTTCCCGCTTCCTTCCCCGCTATGATATCGTTCGGCCTTAGGGGTTTTCTCGAAAATGATAGTGTACTGTTCACCAATTTTTTGTTGATAGGCTTTCCATGAATAACATTTTCAGAATGTTGTAACTTTTAATTTATTTAAAAATATTAAAGCAATGAAATTTTAAAAAATTTATATAGGTCCTTATCCCAACTAATTAAGGGGTTGTTTGACAGCATCTGAACTTTTAAGATCTGGATTTTTAAAAGGTTTAGATTTCTAAAAGAGTTTCAATTTTTAAGATATAAAATTTTAAATGTTGTTTGGTTGGAACCTTTGAATTGCAGTATTAAATTATATATATATATATATATATATATATATATATATATATATATATATATATATATATATATATATATATATATATATATATATATAATCCAGATTAAACATAAATCAAAATTAAATACAAATCAAAATAAAAAATAACACTTATTTTCTTTGATTATACCTAAAACAACTAATTGCAATAATAAAAGAAAATCAAGATTTCATATAACAAATGACAAACCTATTTCTTAATTAATGTTGTACCCAAAACAATCAAAATCTCCAACTCAAGAGCTTCACGATTCTTACAACTATGAAAAGGGTACAATATGATTAAACTTCATGTATAACCTAAAACATATCTAAAAATTAAGCCACAATTTCTTTACTTCAATCTCTTAGCCCATGCTTTCGCTTAATGAACTCCCTAAGCTTGTGGGTATGAAATCTTCTCCACAAATAGACACCACTTGTTCAAGATATAACAACATACTTTCACTTAGTGAATCCATAACATGCTAATATTTCAGATTCCATCAACCAAAAAACCAAAGCATATAATTTCATCATCGTCGTCGTCATGGATAAGCGTTGTCGTGCACATATGTAGAAGTAATGAGTAGTTTAGGAGTAGATTAGATTTATTGTACTAAGAAAAAAAACCAGTGTTCTCATGGACATAAAGTAAGGTTAATAACCATTAGTCTTTAGCACTTTAAGAAAACTTGTCCCCACTGTCATAAGCATGTCTCTCATGCCTTTAAAGCATGATTTAGACAAGTTATACACTTCTTCTTTTTATGTGTATCTCGAAAATTGCATAAAGAAGAAGAAAGAAAGTCAAACTTTTATAAACTCTTTTATAAAATATAAACATTGTCTTTTAGGAAAAAAGATCAAAGGATTCAACTAGTCCAAAAGTTTGTACATGACTTATAAATCATACCATATGATATATATTAAGTTACTTGCTAATGGAATTTATTATTTCCATGAAATAAATAATTTTCAATTTAATTATAAGATTTTTGTTGAATATTTATTAAAATCAATTTCTAATAAATAATCAATTGTATCAAGTTCTTGTTAGTGTGACTCATTAGTATCATATGTTATTTAGCAATATCAGTTTAATATGACTATTGAGCATACTGGACCTTTGAGTTTGCTGACTTGGCATACAACCTCTATTCATATGTTATTTAGCAATATCAGTTTAATATATGTTATTTAGCAATATCAGTTTAATATGACTATTGAGCATACTGGACCTTTGAGTTTACTGACTTGGCATACAACCTCTATTCAGGTAAAAATGAAGAAGAAGTGAGGCGCAAAGGGGAAAGGCACGTTTCGAACTCGTGACCTCCTTTATTACAGGAGAGAAGCCTACCACTAGAACAGACGTAAGAATTTGTTTTAAATTTCCCTTACTGACTATATGTACATAATTTAACTCCTTGATTTTATACAATAATACACGTAAGATACGTTTTTATGTGTATTTCACATATTAATATGTATATTTATATGTATTATTATTTATAAAACCGTATTTGTGTATTCTAATATCTTTTTATATGTATTTATACACAAGTATTCCACATGGATCAGTAGACTAACTTTTTCCGTTGGACTTAATTTGTCATATATGTAAGGAGTATAAGGTCTAGATATATCCATCTGTAGGGAATCATTCATGTTCCATCAATTAAGTGTATAGTTTCTAGAATTTAAACGACATAAATCACCAAAATGATGTAGTTTTGTGATATGGAAGTTGGAATGGGTCATTCTCGGATATGTGATTCAATTATTAATAATGACCGATTTTCATTCCATGTCATTTTGATAAGGAATGAAATCTTTAATTTATCCGGTCTTATTCATTATCCATGTAATCTTTACTAGCAAAAAATTCATTTAAAATAAGTTTGGAACTTTAACCAGATTGCTAACATTTTACTATCTTTGACCCTACAATGATAAAGATGTGCATCGTCTCTAATTTCCCTTTTATGTGATATATGTTCTTGGTTGTTAATTAAGAGTTAATACTATCTAGAATCTAATGTATGTTACATGCCATCATTAGACCAAAAAAGAGTAAAGTTGAATCATCAAGGAGCATGTTGGAGTAGATGGTTGATAGAATGATTGAGAGAAGAATCTAACGATTTAGGATGATGATTGAATTAAGATTAAATTGAATGTTTATTGATGATTAAGTTGAGAGAAGAATCAAACGATTTAGGATGATGGTTGAATTAAGATTGAATTGAATGTTTATTGATGATTAAATCCTCCATGTTTATCTCAATGGGGAGGCATCTGAATATGAACAAAAAACATAACATTAATCGAAATTGCTTCTGATTAAGGGAGAATTCCGTATATGCCCTTATTAAACACCAAAATATCATATTTGCCCAACCTAATATCTAAATATCATATTTGCCCTTTTTAATCCTTAAAATATCATATTTGCCCAAATCAGTTTTTTTTTTTAAATATTTTGTAATCCTTTTTCATTTTTTAAATCATTAAAATTGAATAACAAAAAGTCTCTTTCAAACAAAAATTGAATGAACCATATTACCCTTACCTTCTAAATCTTGGGAAATCTTAATGTGATTTGACATCATTAGCGAGACCTGGAGTGGAGTTCTGCTTTTACCCTCTTACGTCTTCTTTTTTGCCCTATGTTTATCTTCTTGATGCAATCATTAAGTAGCAGCAAGTAATTCTAAGTTTCCTTGTTGGTCAATTTGAAAACGTGAACTGATGAACATCTTCAAAAATGTTGGATGATTAGAACTAATAGCTTGGTAGATATGTTGATCAATTAAACATTCACTATTATCATTGTTGACCAATTTTGGAGTTTATGGTTTTTGACAAAGTGAAAGAAAGTAAACCTAAAGAGAAAGAAAACAAGGAGGAAAAGAAGCCAGAGTAAAGTGGTGCGTGCAATTTCTTGATAATATATCATTAATATGTTATAATGTTAAATAAGTGTTGAAGTGTACATCTTGGTGGGCATGAATTTTCAAGATTATGTCATCTGTTCTGGATTATGATCAAGACATTGTGTTCATGATTTGGTTTTAGATTACAATTTAACCAGATCCACTTACTGTAATTGGATCGTTATTGAATAAATATGAAATTACAATGCTAGATGCACGAGTCTGATAATGGTATCGTGGATAGATACAAGACTATTCCCATGTTGACTGGAAGGGGAAACGAAATCATGTCCTTTCAACACGTGTTTTACATCCATCTGAACAACAATTGATAAATCCCACATGAAGATTGATAAAAACAATAGATGTTGCAAAAACTGGTCAGGTGGTATAAGCTTGACACAAAATAAGCAGCACAAGGTCCATAATCTAATCATGAAGCTAAGAATTTGATCACATTCATGTTCTAAAATTGACCTGCAACAGAACTTTGAATTACTTCTGGTTGTTTAAGGATTACAGGAAGGAAGATGACGAAAGGGCAAAAAGGAAGAAGGTGAGAACGTAAACTAGAACTCTAAGTTTCTAATGCTAATGCATGCTGAGTGGTATTAAGATTTCAGGGGAGTTAGAAGGTAAGGGCAATATGGTCCGTTTAGTTAAAAAAAAAATTTTGTAATTTTAATGACTTTAGAACCTAAAAATTGATTACAATTTATTGAAAAGTATTAAAAAAACCGATTTGGGCAAATATGATATTTTAAAGGATTAGAAATGGCGAATATGATATTTATATTTTAGTCCGAGTAAATATGATATTTTGGCATTTAATAAGGGTATATACGAAATTCTCCCTTTAATTAAATAGTATTCAAATGTAATAACGTATATATGTAGTTTTTAATATAAAGAAATTAAACAAAATTAAAGATAGTTTATGTAGATTTAGAATTTGGAGTTTTTTCTAGAGGTACAAGAAGAATGCTCTATGGTTTTAGAATCTAAACATTTACAAGCACGAGATTTTCTCAATCTTGAACAGAAATTTGCATATGATAAGATCATGCGACATGTCCATAATGATATTCTAGGAGTGTTCATCGCACCCGCCGTTTGAGGCGAGTAACAGCTAGTATATATAATAAGAATTTGATCCGGTATAGAAAAATGAACTCATCTCCTCGTATTCGTCCTTTTACCAAACAGTTGGAAATTTGAAGAAATGGGCGACTAAGATGGTTAGCCAATCCCTGTTTAACTTGGATGGCCCATATCAAATACCCAGTGGGCTACCCATGTTTAAAAAACTGCGTCAAAGCCTAATGTTCATTGTTCAACACACCAACAGACCAACTAAACTATACAAACCTTTCTATTTAAATCTGGATCAAAGATTTCAAGAACTTTCAGATCTGAAATCCGATCAAAGGAAACTAATCATTTACTTTTGACTTGCAATTGTTTTGATAGATTTGGCGTAACTAATGTAAACTTGGGTGGTCGTTTTTTTACGGGCTGATTTGTACAAAAAATATATATATATTTTTATCATAGATAATAATTTATATTTTAAAATGGTTGTATAATATTAATAAAATAAATAAATAAATAAATAAAACCCTTCAAAGACTCGATGTGGATAAGGCTAACAATATTAAAAGTAACATTATATATATATATATATATATATATATATATATATATATATATATATATATATATATATATATATATATATATTATTTTTACAATTCAGTTTTAATTTATATTAAAAAGGTCATTTATTTTTAAATAAAAGACTTATGACAATCATTATTACATTGCCACTGTTTTGTTGTAAAAAAACAAACAATGATTTCAAAAAATCTCATCGCAACCACCGTCATTTTTCTGTTTTTTTTGGATTTATTTCTATAGTAAAATCCTAACATATATCAATATTTATAACTTTATGTTCTCTATAAACATACATTTGTATTGATATATGCAAATGCCAAAACTGCAAAGTTCGGTTTTTTGGATCGAAAAACTATTTAATTTCGGTTTCTATGATTTAGTTTCATTTTTTTCGAGTTGAGAAGCCATTCGATTTCGGTTCTTTTTAGTTTGAAAAATGGTTTGAATTCGTTTTTTTATGTTGAAAAACCAAACCGTAAAATTTGATTACAATAATTTAGTCTAAGATTGCAACTTTCATACAAACACATGAACAATTTTTATAATTTACTCTTAAAAATATTAAATATTTACTGGGATTGGTTTGGTTTCATTTATTCGGCCAGGTTTTTTCCATAGAAAATTCCGCCCGCAAAAAAAGTTAGTTTTTCAAAAACCAAAATTCATTCACAAAATTCATTAAAATCAAAACAGTCAAATTATAGAAAGTTGTGAGAACAAATTAGTTATTCATAAAAAATACAAAAGTAACAACAAAATATTGTCTTTAATATATTTATTTTAATTTTGAATAAAAAAAATATAAAAGCATTATATATTGTCAAGAATTTGGTTTAACCACCCATTTTTAAGATTATTTGTTTGATTTTATTTGTCGATCTTAATGGTCCGATAAAATTTTTATTAAAAAACAAATGGTTATTTAATATTAATTAATATGAGATGGTTAAACACGAAAAAAGAATTATATTAGTAGCCTCTGGATAAATATAGATAAATAAAATAAACTAGTTTCCAACTCTAATAAGCAAGTTAAAATAAGTCAACAACTAATTTTTTTATTATATTTAAACACTAAAAAATACTTAAATACGCCATACCAAACACCAATAATTTATACATATTTATATAGTTAATGTATTAGCGACTATTATTATTATTATATTGTAATATTTTATTATTGCATAGGCTTCAATCTATATTTAAATTTAGGAAACCTTGTATGTATAAATACATTAACCTGTCAAGGAGAGGTAAGGACTTGAGTTCCAATAATATATATATATATATATATATATATATATATATATATATATATATATATATATTGTATATATATTTTTTTAAATAAAAATAGAAGATAAGTGTCATTTATCCTAATATACGATCTACAATACATTGAACATCATAGAATATAATGGATTGTCACATTATTTTTTTACAATCTATACAATTCTTTTTTTTTTGTACGAGACATTGAACTCATCAAAGTTTAATAGAATATTATAAAAGGTCATTTATAATGTATATATATATATATATATATATATATATATATATATATATATATATATATATATATTCTCTATTGAACTTTTTTTTTCTCTCTCTCTCTCTATATATATATATATATATATATATATATATATATATATATATATATATATATCCTATTGAACTTTTCTCTCTCTCTCTCTCTCTCTATATATATATATATATATATATATATATATATATATATATATATATATATATAAAAGAATTAAAACTTTTTTTTCTATTGAAGAGTTCATTGGCCATTGAACTCCAGATCTATTGAATATCAATGTGACATCTCGTAATAACAGACTTTTATTCGTTGAATGACACCTAAACTTGTCAGCTCATTCAACTTTCTTATTGAACTCATCATTATGGATATCAAACTAGATGCACTAAAATGGTTTAACTCGTAACCACAATCACATCTGATCAATCGTTTTCTATGATATGTAATTACGGGCATTTTGATCGTTTTACATATATCAGGTTTGTCTAGTTTGATATATTTTAAAATTGTTTTTTCAACTTTCTAAAGTTTTGACTAGTAGAATTGAATCAAGTGATCAATTTATGAATTATGAGGGTTATTACTAATCGTTGTAGTTTTCTTCGATTGAGAACAAAATTTTCAATTAAAATATTGAGAGAAAGAGTAATTGATGATGAAAAAGAACAAATTTAAGTTGCAACATTTGGATTTCAAAGAAGATATGTGACCAAACATCACATGCTTACTAAAATGGAATCATTTGTCCACTATCAAATCCTAATCTATTGTGTTTTATATAAATATTGCAATAATATTTTTACTTTAAATGTCTAAAGCGTCTTTGACGTTTTTTTCTCGACAAAGTTTAAGGTTGGAACACCTTGTTTCTATAGTGGTGCCGATAAAATTCTTTTAAAGATCTTGAAAAACACGTTTATAAGGAAAAACTTATGTCGTTCATCAATTATTGGATAATGCAAAAGATGCAAGATTAAGATATAGAAACTCTAGTTTAGTCTAAGTAAGATAAAGACTTATACATAATTAAGAAAAGCCATTCACATATTTGTTCTCTATCTCTATCTCGTCCCCCCTTCTTTTCTATCTCATATTTGTTTGGCCGTTTGTTACCTTTAATCTTTTTAGGTAACTTTTGTGCTTAAGCTATATCTTAGTATATTAATAAGTCTCATCTTAAAATGGTTAAATGGGAAATTAAAATACTTAACAAAATTAAAGCTAATCAAACGTGTTAAAGAGTCGAATATTCTGAAAATCATCAAAAATATATTTCAATGTTTAAACCTACCAAATCTCTTTATTAAACATAAATCAAGAATTACGATGATATAGTATTTATGATCATACTTTATAAAATCAATTATTTTTTGTTGTGACTTGTGACCCATAATATATAAACCAGTTATAATACATAAAAGTTACGAATGCATAAATAATAACATCTCCAATAGATTTTTGCCACCTCTTGCTTTTACATCTTTCACCAACCCCCTCCCTTTCCGCCACCTCCGCCTCCTCTTCTTGTGATACATCATCTTTTTCCCCAGTACCTACTTTCTATTGTATCTATATCCCTATATCACCTTCACCTTTTATAACAAATTACACGGATGGTCCTTTAACTTTATAGTTTTTTCCTGATATAGTCTCTACGAAACTTTTTTCCCTGAGATGGTCCCTACGGAGTAAACTTTGCACACAAAAGGTCCTTATGACTAACTTTGTTAAAAGATATTGTTAAGTATATGTGAAAAGACGAAAATACCCTTTGTTTTTGTTTTTTTATATTTATTTTAATATGTTGTTAAATTGAAATAAAAATGGGGCCTTCTCTCTCTCTATCGTTATATCACTCCTTCTCTCTCTACCCTCACCTCTCTCCCCTTCCCGTTTTTATTCACCACCGACCAAGGAAGAGGCTGCCAGCCACCAGAACTGCCCCTTCCTTCCTCTTTCTGTCGCAATCCAGCTCCACAAACACTCCTTATGGCTGTTGTTGTCCCCCTCGATCTCTGCAGCCCTGCCAAAAGGCTTGGTCGCCGGAAAAATGAACCAGAAGAAAGGAGGATGTTGCCTCCGATTTGGCCCCCTCTACCTCCTTCTCCAGTCGAGTAACATCACCCCAAACACCCTATACTTCTGTTTTGCTCGATCCCTGCCTCCCCTTCTCCTTGCGTTCTATTGTCTGACAAAGAAAGAAGAACCGATGAGGGAGCTGTCGGAGCAGCCCCTCGCTAGCACCACCGTCGATCCAGCTGCTTCCTTTTCCTCTCGATTGGTGGTCGTCGGCGACATGAAAAGAACCACAAAGGGTCTTCGGAGGTCGGTTGCTCCTCCTCGCGATCTGCTTGACCACCAGAGCTTCCCGATCGTCGCTTTCCATTTGTGTTTCTTTTTCTGCTTCTCCGACCAGATAATAAACGAGGAGCATTTCCCCATCGTTTGTGTTGTTGGATCTCTGGTGGATCTACAATCGATGTCTGAGCTAAGGATGGAGAGAGAGAGAGGGAGAGAGAAGGATCATTTATGTACAAAAAACAAAGGGCATATTCGTCATTTACAATTACTTAACAGAATCTGTTAACAAAGTTAGTCATAAGGGCCTTTTACGTGCAAGGTTTGCTCCGTAAGGACCATCTCAGGGAAAAAAGTTTCGTAGGGACCATATCAGGGAAAAACTATAAAGTTAAAGGACCATCGGTGTAATTTGTTCTATAAGAAACTACACGAATATTTATGTGTGTCTCGGAATACAATAATATATTTGAAATATTTATAAATATATGTTTTTTAAATATATGAATAATTTTTATTAGTTTTTATATAATAAATCTTATAATAAGTTGGTACACACATTGTTTGTTTTGAATTATATGATAATATTGTTTTTAACTATTATTGTCGTAAGTTATTTAAAATAACGTATTTGGAAACTCTAAATTATTTTAATTTGGTTTCAGAAATTTAATTTTTTTAAAATTTATTTGATAAATATTGTTAGTTTATTTGATTGTAATTATTTAAAACAAAAAACATTGTTTTTTTTAAGATAACATTATAATTTTTTATATACTATTACTTTTAACTATACTTATTGTAATTTATTTTTAAGCTACTTATTTGAAAATTTTTAATGATTATAAAAAATAGTTGCATAGTTTTTTTATTGTTAATTTAATATTACAATTTAAGTTTAACACTATAATTTATAACTTTAACTATTTATAAAATAGTCTCTCAATTTTTTCAAGTTTAACTGAAATTTTAATTTAAGTTAACCGTTTAACATTATATTGAATTTAATAATTTAACTATTTTGCAAAAAAAAATCATAAATTATATAAAAGTTGTGACTTTAAAATGACCACATCTAGATTAATAAGTTAACTATAATATGTTAAAAAGTTAAATTCATAATTTTACAAATAGAAATAAAATATGATATTTTAATATTGTAGTTTAGTTAATTTAAAATTAGAATTTAGTTTTTGCATTAATTTAACATTATTAACCAATTTATAATATTATTAAAAAAAATTGAAAAGTTATGAAAGTTTCAAATGCATGTGGTGCAAGTAAAAATGACTTTATATATATATATATATATATATATATATATATATATATATATATATATATAGAGAGAGAGAGAGAGAGAGAGAGAGAGAGAGAGAGAGAGAGAGAGAAACAAAGGACATCATGACAGGGAGGAAGATTTAACATAGTTATAACAACATTGAAATGCATGCAACCCCTTTAGCGATGACCACAATTGACAAATGGTTTCTTTGGCTATTTTGATTCCACTTTTTATGTCCTAAATCTACAATCTTTGGGTATTTTTAGGATTTTTGTTGTATCGCACAAGGTTGCACCCTAGTAGTCAGTAGTTATGCACATATATGAATGCCTATCATATGCCATTTGAGAGAAAGAATGTAAATTTCCTTAATTGCTATCGGAAAAATATTATTTTATCTGATAAATATTAAATACAAGTTAAAAGTAATATAATTGGCATTATATTCTAAATTTTGATAAATAAGTGGGTTTAAGTACATAACTAAAGAGGTTCAAAAAATATAATGAATATTTCTTCATAAAAAAGTGTGGTTAAAAAGAACTGTATGTGAGTAGTAAACAACATAACGTTGTTTGCACTTTTTTTTAAGAAATAAAAACCATAAGGTTATTCACAAACCTAACGTTATATGAAAACATAGTGCATATGGGTGAAGTATTATCCATTTAATATTTCATGGTTTGAGCCATAAGCAATTGCTTTTATCTCAATTTCAATGTCATGTTGGTTTTGACTAATAATGATAATTAGCAACGGAAGTCGAATCATTCCAATGAATGGACGATGGATGACGGATTTTCAGCATGGATATTCATGTTTACATAAAAAAATCAGGCTTTGCTCACAAAACAGGTCTTGTATGATTGCACAACCTACACCTTCTCAGTACCAGCTTCCTTACCTATTTTTTGGAGACATTCAGTGGCGCCTGGCTTCCTTACCTATTCATTTTGGTGGTTTGGGTTTGTACTCGGCATACGAGGTTTCCTCCTATGCATTTGTAGCCTCGAGGGCCCAATCTTGGGCATTACAAGACCACATCTTACGTGACAGTGGCGTATTTGGTATGGACTCGGATTACCTATGTGTTATGACTCGTCTTCGCGATACGATTCTGGGATTTGACTGTAGCGGTTTCACTAATAAGGACACCGCCCCCCCTAAATCCCAAAAAGCTTTGGCGTGTGCCCTTTTTAGCAAAATCGTTCAAGATATGGAAATCGATTTCGACATGACTGTCAGACAGAAAGCAGTCTTTGAGTGTCTGCGGGCACCTCATGCTCATGATTTTCTGCTAACTATCCCTATTGATGGTTTTGGCCAGCATATGTCTCTTGTGGAGTACAGAACTATCATTCGTTACCGCCTCATGATTCTCCTATTCCCAATTGACGAGATATGCCCAGTTTGCCGCAAGGCATGTTTGGATACCTTTGGGGAACACGCGGTTCATTGTAGAGAGCTCCCTGGTTTCAAGTACAGACATGATGTGGTTCAGGATGTTCTCTTTGATGCTTGTCGGCGTGCTGGTATTTTTGTGAAGAAAGAAGCGCTAGTGAACTTTTTGACGGACCCGCAGGATGGAAGGTCCACACTTAGACCGGCTGACATTTTAGTCTTTGGATGGATAGGAGGGAATCATGCTTGCGTGGATCTTACTGGGGTCTCCCCTCTCGTTGGTTTGGGGAGCGGGGGTTTCACAGCAGGGCATGCCGCTTTGAAAGCCGTTGCGTGCAAAGTGGTAAAGCACGAGAATGCATTTATAGAAAATCAACATGTGTTTGTACCTTTTGCATTCGATATATTTGGTTTTCTCGCACCAGAGGCGGTTGAGCTCCTCAATAGAGTCCAACGGGTCATGCATTCTAAAGTCATATCTCCTAGATCCACAAATGTTGTTTTCAAAAGAATTGGTTTTGTCATCCATAAAGGGCTAGCGGCGCAGCTTGTTGCCCGTTTGCCTTCAATCGATATGTATTGAACTTTTATTTATTCAAAGTATCAAATCGGATGATTCAATCTTTTTAGTGGATTGGTGAAAGGAACTATTTGTCTTCAAAAAAAAAACTAATAAGATGTTTATATATATATATATATATATATATATATATATATATATATATATATATATATATATATATATATATATAGTAATAATGATGTGTTGTCACCAATCAATCTAATGAATTTTAATTGAAACTTTATATGACAAATTTAAAAAATATCACTGAACAAAGAATATTGTAAAATTTACCGCTTTTTTTAGATTTGCTTCCCAACTCAATTTAAATTTAATTAAGATATATCTATTTTTTATCTGGATGAACCAAAAAAATAAAATGAAAACCAGAAAAAACCAAAAAAAGAAAGAACCAAACAAGAGGTATTATGTCTTTACGTACATGGTCAAACGCTACTCGAATAAAAGAGAAAATAATAATGAGCAACCTTATATAGTGACAATCATACACATTTAAAAATCTTAAATAATTAGAATAATAAAAGTTAGCGTTAAATGATGATTAAAATTTGCTTTCTATTTTAAAAATACGGTTGCCATCATCATAAATTCATAATCTAAAATCTATGTTTTGGATTTTATAATACTTTATTATACAATAAACTATTATAATCTGTTTTAATAAATTGACAAAAAAAAAAGGTTCCCTTCTTGTTTCCTAAAGACCATAACTACCTCCACAATTAAACCTTATTATATATATACTAAAAACGTGTGTGTAGGGTAAATTATACCATTCGTCTCTCGTGTATGTGCCAAAACGCACGTTTAGTTTTTATTTACAAAAATTAACTCGGACCGTCCAGACGTTTTTTTTTCTTGCACACTTAATCCTTATTGACATGAAATGTCCACTTTACCGTTAATAATTTCTTGGGTAAATTATATCAATCATCCATCGTACATATGTCAAAACATACGTTTAGTCCATATTTTCAAAAATTAACTCGAACCATCCATCGTTTGTTTAAAACGTGCACGCTTCATCCATGATATATGATTTTGTTGCGATTTTAGTCCGTGCCATATCTGAAAAGACCATAATGCCATTTCTATATATTTTTTTTCTAATTAATTAGTGTTTTATTATTATTATTAATTATAAAAAATGGACCCACTTAATACCCACACCCAACCCAACCCCCCAACCCCACCTCCCCCACCCTTCCCTTCTCCGATCTCTCTTCATCCTCCTTTTTCGAACTCTTGAAAAAACCTTAAATCACTCTTTCTTAAGCCACCGTCGATGGATAATCTCTCCGACGAACCCTCTTTCTGCGTCTGTCACTGTCTCCAGCCTACTGTCACCTTTTTTGTCGGAAATAATCATCATTTTATACTCCCACCACCCCTCACCTCTACCATTACCTCACCCACCTGATTTGCTCTCATATGCCTTCCTCCGATCCTACTCCTATCATCATCTCCGACCACCCCAAATTGCACATTTCACATTCGGTTTCCAAATCGGAAACATGTAACTCAAATGGTTCTAGAAATCGAGAAAGATGGAGTGGGATAGGAAGAAGATAGGCAGAGAAGGAGGAAGGGAAGCATCAGAATTATTGCTGGTGATGGTGGTTTTATTCACCCGATCCATTTACTTGTTCTCAATCGATCCATGTAATATATGGAGAATATGTGGCTATGTTCGAATCGACACTTGGGGTTTTGAACCACCACCTAGGGTTTTGGATCGAGCTCCACCATCGACATCGCTCACAGATTGTTACATATGCGTCGTTATCACCATCGTCCCCTGGGCGCCGCCTAGGGTTTCCTCTGTTTGAAACCTTAGATTTGAGGTAGCGGTCTGTTGTTCGAGAGAGATAGAGGGAGAGAAGAATTTTGAGGATGCAAGTATGAGATCAGAAGAGAGGAAACCAAAGATGGAAGTAAAATAGAGATTGAAGTTGGTCGGCGTAACGCCCACAGATTCGGGTTAGTCAATTTAGAGACAATAAGTGTTGAAAAAGACTTTTCCATAGAAGATCATTTAGAATAAATAATCTTAACTAAGTTGTAGGATATGTAACAAGGGTTTCGTACATATAAAGAACGCCGAAATCTGAGTTATAACGAAGAAGTTATGACCCGTCGAAGTTTTACGGTTAAACCGGCACCGCACCGCGTAATGTAAAAAATGAATTTTTGATAAACTACTTTTTAGCCTTAGATATCTAAATGAAATTTGTAGTATACGTTAAACCGAGAGCGTGCATAAAAAGAACGCCCAAATCTGACTTCGTATGAGGAAGTTATGATTTTTCTAAGATTTGGCATAACAGTGCACATCCCGAAATTCGAATTTTATATCGATCGATTTTTGGCCAACGCAACCTAAATTAGAATTTAAGATCTCATTAATAGGAGCTCAACGATAAAAAGATAGACGAAAACGGAATCCGTATGTAGAAGTTATGAATTTTACGCAGTCATTTAACAGTATAATCTTCTCATACTGTTAAATTTAAAATCGGTCGAGAATTAGCCAATGGAGTCCAAATGAAAGTTTTAGATCTTGTCAATACCTACGCGTGGATATAAATAACGTTGAAAACGGAGCTCGTATGCGAATGTTACGGGGTTTAGAAGTCGGGAGTGTGCTGCTGCGAAGGGGGTGACGTGGCGCGATCTGAGCCATTGCTTTCTCCCCAAGTCTTGCCACCAGATGGTGACATGTGGCATAGACTCGGCGAGTAGGTTTTCCGACTCGTCGAGTTGATCAGATTTCCAGCCTATAAATAGAGGTGCGGGGTAGCCTCATTTTCCGCACGATTTCCCATTCTCTTTCTCTCTCTAACATCTCTCTAACCCTCCCCCAACCCCCCAAAGCCTAGGGTACCCCCCTAACACCCGATGGAAGCCCCGGAGCTCCCGAAGGCTCCGAGAAAAAGAGCTTTTCGGCTCGGAAACGCCACTCCAGTGAAGCCCAGTTTTTAGTAAAACCTACTGTAAGTGAGATACACTTACCCTACCTTAAATATAGCTTATATTTAAATATAATATCGTTATTATGAACCTATAAATAAGATTTATCAGTTATTCAAAGTCGTTATACTTATTGAACTACTTACGGGAGAGGTGTCTAGAATGGTCACGTTGGGTTTGGTTGTTGGATTTCAGAAAAGCTATATGTCGAAATGGTCCTGCCTCCCAACTGTCCTGCTTGGCTAATCCTTACTTGACATATCATGAAGTAGACTCTGAGTTAATGATGAATCTAGACTAATAATTAGTCACAATGAATATTAGACTAAAGTCTAGTAGTAATGATACTAGGTTTCGTCGAAGGAAAATAAATTAATAGAAGCGAGGCGCTGTCTAAGTTCGGAATCACCACCTTAACAAGTGAGTGCATAGTCCCTTTCATGAACATGATTTTAATACAAGTATTGATTGAAGTATTAAGTATATGTCTATGTGCGAGTTATTTTGATGTTTCCGGAAATACGTGTTAAAGAACATACCTGATTATATATGGTGATTTAGGATAAGGAGTAAACCTATATTAATTATGAGGAATATTGGGTAGTATCTTCTTATGAGTACGAGTGAGTTATACACAGAGAATAGAACTTTAAAATATGTCATCGACCTAGGAGCATGGATCAGACATAGTCATTGTCCTTAGTCCAAGAATATGGATAGGACATAGTTGTTTGTCATTAATCTGGGAGCATGGATTAAGACATAGTTAGTTGTCCTTAATCTGAGAGTATGGATAAGACATATTTATTTGTCATGAACCCAGGAGTATGGATTTAGACATAGACAATTGTCCCTAGTCCGAGAGTATGGAACGAGCACAGTTATTGATCCGAGAGTATGGATTAGATCCGGGAGTATGAATTAAGTAAAGAGGTAAATTTTAAGGTCCGAGAGTATGGATAGTCTCGTTGTGAGGATTGACGGGGTGCGGTAAGAGTTGCTTATATATATATATATATATATATATATATATATATATATATATATATATATATATATATATATATATATATATATGCTGAAATTGTATATTTTGTGAGTTCTAAATTATATATATGATATAACATTATGGGATTGAAATCCCTATGTACTCACCAGGTTTTCCAACCTGACCCACTCAAGCTTATTTGTATCACAGGTGTCGATATGAAGCTACTTTACACTGAGAGATTTAAAAGAGATGTAGATCACTAGTGTAAATGAATGTAAGTTCTGTTTATGCTTATGTTTCTGTATTGACGATGACATCCCAATGTTTTGAAAATGAATAAAAATACATTTCTTCGAAAATGCTCTGATAACATTTTTATCATGTTTTTCTGGGAACAAATTCCGCAACATTTTTATTAAAAGGGTACTCTGATTTTTATAAAGCATAAACAAAATCGGTCTTTTCTGGCCGTAAAAATGGGGATGTTACAGTCGGTATCTTGGAGTCGATCTCCTCTGTTTGAAACCGAAAATGTCTTGGAGTTATCAGAGATTTGGATTCGGTCGGCGTAGGTGGAGATGGTGAATTTGAGATGTAATCAAGAAGATAAAGAGGGGGAGACGGGTTATGAAAAGTACTGGCCCATTTGTTTTTTAAATTCAGTAATAATTATTTTTTTAGAATAAACTAATCAATAAATAATAAACAAGTAGAAAATAAATAAATAAGGGCAAAATGGTATTTTTATGTGCGGAGGAACTAAGCGTGCAAGAAAAAACAAATCCAGGAACTGTCCGAGTTAATTTTTGAAAATAGGGACTAAACGTACGTTTTGACATATGCACGAGAGACGATTGGTGTAGTTTACCCTATTTTTTTCAATTTCTTTACCAGATTTAAATTAAAAAAAACAAATATCCCCACCCACCCCTTCCATTTACCCATCTCAATATTTTCTATAGATTACCCACAACCACCTATCACCTCCAGCACCTCTGGCACCACCACCTATCATCGCTTACACCTCAGGCACCACCACCTATCACCGCCAGCTCCTCCTCCAACCAAACCATAATTTGAAAACCTTGCACCTGCCTTTTTCCTCGATCTAGGTGATGCATCCAAAAATCTAGATGTAACAGAGATCCATATATCAATCATGGTTAAAATATGATAAACATCGATTTTTTGATTTCCCCAACATCAAAATATAACTAGAAAAACATACATACACTCAATGTAAACTCATGATTGTCAATCCTTTAGATTTGTAAACTCGTGCCCAAAAATCGTTTGGGAGAACCTGCAATTGATCCTAGAACTCTATGAACAATATGGTATTGTATATGTGTGTTCTTGAACACGAATCCATAAATTAAACATGAAACAAGAACACGAACCACTAAAATCGTTCCAAGAACTCCAATTTTGACCCCATTTTAAAATAAAACTTAGATCGAACCACCCTAGATCGAACCACCCTAGATCGGACCGAAATCGAGTTCATCCATGGAAGATATGGAACAAAAAGTCTTGGTGTTCAATTTACTTTTCTGATCTAGGTTTGTGTTTAGCTTTAAGTGATGGGTTTTGATTTTGGGACATACGATGGTGGATCAGAGAGAGTTTGGGAGTGACGATGGTGTGAGTTGTTCGGCGAAGTTAAGAGAGATTAAGAGTATGTGTGTGTATATGTTTGTGGGTTCGATGTTTTAGAGAAGAGATAATAGTTTCTTGATGCAAGCCGGAGGAAGATGAAGTCAGTGAGGTGATGTTCGCCCGAGGAATATAAAGTCGGTTAGGTGTTGGTTTTGAATCTTTTTTCCTCTCTGGGACTGGTGGGTTCTCGATCTTCTTCTCTGTCGACGTTTAGAGTGGTGGTAGTTGGAGGTGAATAGAGCGGTGATGGTGGGAGCCTCGGAGATGAAAAGAGGAGTGGTGGTCCGATGAATTATGATTTACTCAGAATGTATTTATCTTTTTCCTTTTTATTTTAATACAAAATAAATTATAATTTAATTAAAAATAAAATAGTAAGGGAAATAGTCTTTTTTTTTGTCTGTCGAATGATACAATGTGCAAATTTAAACTAAAGAGGGATGAAACGTGCACGTTTTAAATAAACGAGAGACGGTTCGAGTTAATTTTTGAAAATAAAGAGTAAACATGTCTTTTGACACCTGCACGAGGGACACATCCTCTAATCTACTATTGTTTATATTGTTATTTTTCTTTAGCTTTGTAAAATAATATTTTATGCCCCTCTACTTTTTAAAATGTCATTTTTATCCGTCAATTTTCATATTTGTTTCTATTGTTACTATCCTTTTACTTTGTATAATGATATTTTACGCCCCCTACTTTTTAAAATATTATTTTTATCTGTCAATTTTGAACTTTGTAGAATGTCACTTCCACCTCCCTTTATTTTCTAAACTTTCGTGTTTATCACCATAGTATCTATAATATGATTTTCTTACAATTACCACCCCTCAACTTGGTAAAAAGTTACTTTGACCCCCTTAGCTTTGAACTTTATAAAATGCATCTTTACCCCGTCGACTTTCTAAATTTTCGAATTAATCCTCAATCCACATACAGTTAGCGTCCCTTAACTTTGTAAAATGTCAATTGACCCATTCGCTTTTGAACTTTGAAAAATGTCACTTTGACCCTCCCCTCCTCCCCCCCCCCCCTACCGCCTCTACTGTAACATCTAAGATTATTCAGGTTGGCTTCTAACCTTTGGAATTTAATTTTATGTCACTTTTGCTCCCGAGTGTGGAATCTTGACTTTTACGGTACGCGGGGCGTAGCCCTTATTACGCTAAGTGTAGTGGTCTCCGGGTGCGTACGTTGCGCGTACATCTTGGTACACTGGGCGTACGTGGCTCAGACCAAAACCCTAGTGATTAGGTTTTGTGCACTATTTAACCCTATTATGACCCCAAGACTTTCCCTTACCTCAGCCCCCATTGTCATTTCGGCCCTCCTAGCTAACCCTAGCTATTTTTGAATCTTTTGAGCTTTTTAGAGAGATTTTAAGCCTCCTTTGTGGTGAAGAAGGTGGTTTAAGAAGAAAGCTTTGTCTCCAAGATTCCAGATCCAACATTTTCTACTCATTTGGCACCACTTTGAGGTATAAAGCTCAAATCTTTGCTCATGTTTCCTCAAGTTCTTAGTTAGGGCTAGATTTCTCCTTTTTGACCCAAAGGTTTAGATCTTGGTGAGTATGAGCTACTCCCAAGCTTTCATGTTGCATTTTCAGGCATGTTTAGACATCTCAATTCATAAAGGTGCAATCTTTGAGGTTGTTTAATCCCCATTCCAAAGATAAGATGTAGGAAAGGACATAAGAGGCTTGATTTTTGTCTTTGGGATTTTTGTAGCCATGCAAGGGCTTAAAGTTGGCAACTTTATAGTCCTAGAGGTCCTAATGGGTTCAGATCTGGGTTTTGGACGTAAAATCTTAATGCATTAAGTCATTGCATGAAGTGTTTCATGGTTGGCGCGTACGTCGCACGTACGTCCTTGTACGTCATGTGTATTGCTTCCGGTTGAGGTACGTTGTGCGTACGCCGGTCGTACGACCCAGGCAGCTTGTAGTTTGGACTTTAGTCTTTTGTCCTTACATGGGTTTTGGGCTTTGACCTAGTCTAAGTGCAGGGCCTTAGGGTTCTATTTTGGACCTTAAGTGGATTAGTTGGGCCTTTTGGGCCTTAGGGCCCATATTTATTTTCGGGCCACAAGTGGCTAGGCCCGATATGAGAATGGCTAATGGACCTATAACATAGGAGTTTGGACTTGGAGCTTGGGTCCACGAATATGGGCTAAGACCCAAATTTTGACTTGGGTTATTTGTTAGATAGCGTGAAGATTCTTCTATACCGCAGCCCGAGCATTTACTAGAGGTTTTAGCAGTTGAGGTGAATCTTCTCACCATAACTTCGGGTCTAAGACACCAAGACCGGCCCAATATTTATGATGTTGAATGTTAGTTGTTGTATGTTATATGTTGTGATTGGGTTGAAATATACCCAGGGCGGGGGCCCAATATGATATGACAGGTTGAAATATACCCCAGGACGGGGCCCACTGTGATCTATTGGGTTGAAATATACCCCAAGGCGGGAGCCCATATTTGTTTTGGGTTCGGATTGAACCCCAGGGCTGAACCCATTTGTATGACTTGCTTGTGTTATTTTGGGAAAACTCACTAAGTGTTTGCTTACAGTTGTATTGTGATTTCAGGAATTTTCGGTTCTAAAGGGAAGGGTCCGGCTTGATGGTGCCACATGCACTCTCTCCACTATTTTATGCATTCATTAATATGGACACTCTGATGATTTGTATGATGGTTTTTATGTACTGGATTCTTAGTATCAAACTTATGGCTGTAAACCTTATTTTAAAAATGAAAATTTTAATATGGATTTTTGGACTGTTACATCTACTTTCTAAATTTTCGTGTTTACCCCCATAATGTATATAATATGATTTTCCTTAATAACTTTTGTTGGTTA
Organism: Lactuca virosa; assembly: GCF_052849685.1. Taxonomy (NCBI): domain Eukaryota; kingdom Viridiplantae; phylum Streptophyta; class Magnoliopsida; order Asterales; family Asteraceae; genus Lactuca; species Lactuca virosa. Next base: position 40,719,470 of record NC_136426.1, read on the forward strand.
ACTTAAAAAACACTAATTTTTACGTGCTTATTTTCATCATAAATTTAAAACTTTCGTTCGCCAATTTTTTTTAAAAAAAATTATGTACGTGTAGTATAAATTCAAATTTGCATACGTTACAACGTAGTTTTTTTTCTTTTTCGTGCATATAATACATTTTCATTCGACGTTATAAATTATAGTCATCCAGTGGTACCGACATTGTATATTTATCTACCAATAGATTCAACAATACCTAACTTTTATCATTAAAATCGATAAAATTAAACTTAAACCGAATACTACCACCACAACACGCGGTAGGTAAAATCCTAGTTACTACTTACGCAAAAGTATATTCACGTCACACTAGACTGATGTTGAATGTTTTACATTAGGTATAATATAATAATATAATATAAGTATTAATAAAAATAATTATTTCTAATATATATATATATATATATATATATATATAATTGTTGGCGTATCAGAGACTATCTTATGAGATAAAAGATAGAGTTGTTAAGTTGAAATTGATTGTAATCCTTTCCTTTCTTTTAGCACTCTTAGCTTGATTTTGTCCATGTATATATTCATGATATTCAGAGAAGAAATAAACGAGGTCTTTTCCTAACCCGATTTTATCATGGTATCAGAGCAGTAAACCCTACAATGACCGGCAAAGACCACAACAAAATGCCTCTAAAAATTGAAACCACTTCTCCATACTATCTTGGTCCTCAAGATAAACCTGAAGATTTCATAACTTCGGTCAAATTGAAAACAGACAACTTCGATACATGGGCCTATTCAGTTCGTATGGCGTTGATTGCGTGACGAAAATTTGGGTTTCTTGATGGAACGATCGAAGCACCGGCGCCTCCATGTACCCCTAATGATTGGTTGACTCTGCATTCAATGTTAGTGTCATGGATCATGAATACCATTGATCCGGAAGTCAAAAATATCCTCTCTAATTATGAGAATGCGTACTTGCTGTAGAAGGATCTACGTGAACGTTTCTCAGTTGTCAACGAACCTAGAATCCAACAACTAAAATCTGACATTGTCCGATGAGAGCAAGGTAAAGCTATGACTGTTGCCAAATATTTTGGAAAGCTAAAAGTGCTCTGGGATGAACTGAATAATTATGAACCTATACTGAGTTGTTCATGTAGCAAATGTACATGTCAGATTGGGAAGGCTCATGAAAAACGGCGTGAAAGCGAACGTCTCCATCAGTTCTTGATGGGTCTGCGATCAGAGTTTTATCGTCAGATTCGCTCCACGTTGTTCTCTCAATATCCTCTTCCTTCCTTGAATCGTGCATTCCAAAGTGTCTTCCAAGAGGAACATGTTTGTGAAATTTCTCTTGTCAAAGATGAACACCCGGAAGTGGTCGACTTTGTTATTCATACAGGAGCTTCTAGTAAGGCACGTTTTGACAAAGTAGACAAGTCTGGTTTAAAGTGTACTCAATGTCAAAAGTCAGGACATAGCGTAGGTGAATGCTTTGAATTGAAAGGTTATCCTAAATGGTGGGTAGGAAATAAAAAGGAGGGACAGAAGACTTCTAGACGAGGAAAGAACACAACTTCATTCCATGATGGTGGGTGTGGACAAAGTGATACTCGATACCACAATGTTGCAGATCAGACCAACACAAGTCACGGAGCACCTTAAGGATCTTCTCCCCCGAGCTTCACAGCCAAGCAATGGCAGACCCTTGTCGCGGCTTTTGGTAATTTACAACAATCTGGAAATCGTCTAATGGGTAAGTGTCATGGTACTTTGTAGATCATTGACACAGGGGAAAATTGTCAGGAAACAGGGAATATTAAATGCTTAACTAACATACATAATATACCTAAATTATTAGTGGGACTTCCAGATGGTGAAAAAGTAGTGGCAACTAAGCAAGGATCTGTTCGACTCTCTAATAACATTAGTCTTAATCGGGTTCTTTATGTACCAAAATTGAAGTGTAACTTGATATCGGTGTCGCAACTTAGTAATGATCTGATATGCTTTGTTAATTTTTCATCTGACATATGTGATGTATAAGACCATCTGTCAAGGAGGCTGATTGGAACGGGTGATCGTAGAGATGGATTGTACTACTTCAGAACGAGGTCGACTGTATATGTTGTCTCTGTTAACTCCTCTATGATAGAACTTTGGCATAAATGTATGGGACATCCTCCTGAGCAAATATTGAAGTTGATTGCCATGGTCAATTCTAGTGATAGGTTGAATAAAGCATGTGAATCATGTCACCGTTCTAAACATTCTATAAATTCTTTTACTTTATGTGAAAACGTTTCTTCTCGTATATTTGAACTTGTTCGTTGCGATTTGTGGGGTCTGTATAATACTCCTTCTTCTTGTGGGGCACGCTATTTTTTTACTATCGTTGATGATTATTCCCGTGCAGTATGGGTGTTTCTGTTAATAGGCAAAACTGAAGTTATTAAAACATTTATCTCATTTGTAGCCATGATTGAGCGTCAATTTTCTCAACATATCAAAATTGTGCGTTCTGATAATGGAACGGAATTCAATTGTTTAAAATATTATTTTTCAAAAAATGGCATTCTTTTTCAGACCTCATGCGTAGGAACCTCACAAACAAAACCGGGGGGGGGGGGGGGTAGAAAGAAAACATTGTCATATTTTAAACGTTGCTCGTGCTTTGCGTTTTCAAGGAAATCTTCCCATGTTTTTATGGGGTGAGTGTGTGTTAAATGCTGCTCATTTGATCAACCATAATCCATCACATATCCTATCAAATAAATCTCCTTATGAACTCCTATTCAAATCTTCTCCCTCTTATCAAGAATTGCGAGTATTTGGTTCGTTATGCTACACACATAGTCAAAAAGAGAAAGGTGACAAGTTTGATAGTAGGAGTTGAAAATGTGTGTTCGTTAGATATCCCTATGGTAAGAAAGGATGGTCTTTGTTCGATTTAGATGCACAAGATTTCTTTGTATCCAGGGATGTCAAGTTTTTTGAAGACATATACCCATTTGCATAACATTCAGAAGTAAATATAGAAAAAGAAACCTTGTCCACAATAAACATAAGAGATGCTATAGTTGTCGAAGATGAAGATTTTGACTTAATAAATTTGATTCTCTTACTCAACCAGCGAAACAATCATCCAATCACTCCCCTGATTCATCTAGAAATGACACTCAACCAGAACATCAGACCAACAATAATATTTTTACATCGCCTACAAACAACACTCAAACTCAAGAAATGGATGCACCTCAGTCCAATGAGACACAACCAGAACGCTCTACACCCAGACTTGGTATGAGAAACATAACACCTTCCGTAAAGCTTCATGATTTTGTTACACACAGTAATACATACCAGTCCATCTCAATTATCACCTGCATCTCAGTCTTCCTCCTCAGGTACATCTTTTCCTATAGCACATTATGTCAATTATAACAAATTCTTTGTGTAGCACATAATTTTTCTTGCAACGGTCACTGCGGGTCTGGAACCACAATCGTTTAAAGAAGCTGTCACCAATAAAGGATGGAGTATGGCCATGCAATCTGAAATCCGTGCTTTGGAAGATAATGGTACTTGGACTATGGAAACTCTTCCTCCAGGGAAACAAGCATTGGGTAGCAGATAGATATATAAAATCAAGTACTGCTCTGATGGGATGATATCCTTAAAGCTCAATTGGTCATGTTTGAAAACCACCAGGTTGCTGGGATAGATTATAATGAGACCTTCGCACCGGTCGCAAAGATGGTGACAGTTTGTACTTTCTTGACTGTCGCAGCAACCAAAAACTGGGAATTACATCAGATGGACGTACACAACACCTTCTTGCATGAAGACCTGCATGATGAGGTGTATATGAAGCTTCTGCCAGGATTCAAATCCCCAAAACCTGGAATGGTATGTCATCTCCGAAAGTCTTTGTATGGCTTAAAATATGCTCAAGGGATCTAAGCAACTATAGATCAAGGTGACGACTTTATACCTCAAGATGATGGCCAATACAGAGTAGATATCGGATCTACTGATTCTCTCCTTGCTCCTTCTTCTTCAAGCTCTAAAATCCTTCACAAATACCCCAAAATTTCTCACAAAAGCTCTTTCTCTCACTCAAGAAGGTGCAAGGTCGAACTAGGGTTTTCCTTGGCCAATAGGGTGACAAGGGAGGCCATAAGAGGCGGATTATGTTCTTTAAATATGGTGCAAACCCTAAAAATTAGGGTTTCTCTTTACAGCTCCTACTCGTCGAGTCAGGGCCTTCCGACTCGTTGGGTAGAACCCAAATCCCATGTCCTCATAATAGTATCTACTCGACGAGTTAGAGCACCCAAACTCGCCGAGTCCATGCATAAAACCCTAAAACTTATATAAATTAATCAATACCTGGAACAGGTGTTACAAGTCTCCCCCACTTGAACTAGACTTCGTCCTTGAAGTCTGTTGGCCCAAACAAATCTGGGTAGTGGTCTCGCATCTCGTCCTCCGGCTCCCAAGTCCACTCGGTGCCCCTGCGGTGCTACCATTGCACATTTACCAGCTTCACTTCCTTGTTCTGAAGAACCTTGGTATTCCTATCTAAGATTGCAACTGGCCTCTCAATGTAGTTCAGGCTCTCATCCACCTGAACGTCGTCCAGAGAAACGATTGCGGCCTCGTCGGTGACACACTTCTGAAGCTGTGACACATGGAAGGTGTTGTGAATCTGGCTAAGCTCATCCGGTAGATCCAAGCGATAGGCCACCTTGCCCACCCGGGTCATAATCCTAAACGGTCCTATATATCGGGACCCTAGCTTGCCCCTCTTTCGAAAACTGATGACTCCCTTCCATGGTGATACCTTTAGTAACACAAAGTCCCCCACCTGGAACTCAAGATCTGATCGCCGCCAGTCAACATAACTTTTCTGACGGCTCTGCGTGACCCGCAACCGGTCGCGCACATGCTGAATCAAATCGATAGTCTTGAGTACTACCTCAGTGCTCCCCATGACCCGGTGTCCATCTTCGCCCCAACACACCGGGGTCCTACACCTCCGACCGTACAACATCTCAAACGGGGGTCGGTCGATACTGGCATGGTGATTGTTATTGTATGAAAACTCTGCTAGTGGAAGGTACGTATCCCAACTCCCTCTAAAATCCAACACACATGCCCACAACATATCCTCAAGTGTCTGGATTGTCCTCTCACTTTGGCCATCTGTCTGGGGGTGGTACGCCGTGCTAAAATGCAACTGAGTGCCCAGTTCCTCGTGGAACTCCTTCAGCACGTCCAACCACCTCCTCTGTCGCATGTTGAGGTTCTGCTGATCCATCAAATACTTCAAACTCTTATGATCAGTATATATGGTGCACCGCACTCCATACAAGTAGTGCCTCCAAATCTTGAGGGAAAACACCACTGCCCCCAATTCTAGGTCATGAATGGGGTAATTCTCCTCATGAGGCTTGAACTGCCTCAAGGCGTAAGCTATCACATGCCCCCTCTGCATCAGTACCACACCTAACCCTGAGTTCGATGCATCACAGTACACCACCAAATCATCTAACTCCTCAGGTAGCACTAGAATCGGAGCCTCACATAACCTCCGTCTCAGGGTCTCAAAAGACAACTGCTGATCCGCGCCCCACCAAAATGCCACATTTTTCTTGGTCAAGCGAGTCAAAGGCACAACAATCTTGGAGAAATCCTGGATGAATCTCCGATAATAGACCGCTAGACCCAAGAAGCTATGGATCTTGGAAGCATTCTTCGGTGCTTCCCATCGCATCACTGCCTCAACCTTAGCTGGATCAACCAAAATACCCTCCTGGTTGATGATGTGCCCCAAAACTGTACCTCTCGCAGCCAAAAATCACACTATGAGAACTTGGCATACAACCTCTCCACCCTTAGGGTCTCCAACACCTCTCTCAGATGCTGCTCATGCTGCTCATTGGTCTTAGAATAGACCAGGATATCATCAATAAAAATGATCACCGACCGATCCAGTATCGGTTTACACACTCTGTTCATGAGATCCATGAACACTGTTGGGGCATTGGTGAGCCTAAATGGCATCACTACAAACTTATAGTGCCCATACCGAGTCCTGAAAGCTGTCTTCGGTATATCCTCATCCCGAATCCTCATCTGATGGTATCCCGACCATAGATCAATATTGGAAAACCAAAACGCGACCTGCAGCTGATCGAACAAATCATCGATCCTCGGTAACAGATAACGGTTCTTCATCGTTAGTTTGTTCAGCTCTCGATAATCAATGCACATCCTGTGTGACACATCCTTCTTTTTCACGAACAATATCGGAGCTACCCACGGGGAACTACTCGGCCGGATAAACCCTCAGTCTAGAAGCTCCTGAAGCTGCGTAGATAGCTCCTGCATCTCGGGAGCTGCTAGCCGGTACGGTGCCTTTGCTATCAGAGCGGCACCCGACACCAAATCAATGCGAAACTTCACCTGCCTCTCTGGAGGCACTCCTGGTAACTCTTCGGGAAAGACATCCCGAAACTCCTGTATAACCGACACACTACCCACATCTGTCGTAGGCTCAACCCTCGTATCCGAGATATAAGTGATAAATCTCGTACATCCCTGCTGCAAAAATATCCTAGCCCTCGCAGCCGAACAGAGGGTTGGCCCCTACGAGGCCCTCTCACCATGAATAACCAGTTATCCCCCACTTGGGGTTCGAACCCTCACTAACTGGCACTCGCAATCGATCATGGCCCTATTGGCCCCCAACCTGTCCATCCCGACAATCACCTTCAGCCCTCGCAGCGGTATCGGGACTAGATCAACACGAAACCTCTCCCCAATCACATTCATATCACAGTACCGATACACCTTAGCAGCACTCACAGTGCGGTCATCTGCAATCTCCACCTTGATCGGGGAATCCAAAGTTCCTTGCGCATCCTCAAACTTATTGCTAAGCGCAAGAGACACAAACGATCGGGTAGCTCCCGAATCGAACAAAACATGAGTCGACATACCATTGACCAAAAAGGTCCCTATACAAGCACAATGTACACATAAGCAATGCAAATAAACATATATCAGAGGAGAATAAACACGTACCAGCCACAACATATGGCGCTGCCCGAGCCTCCTCGATAGTCAACTGAAATGCGTGGCTCTTCACCGCTGGAGCATCCGCCTTAGCAGGGCGGCCATAAGTAATCCTCATCGTGGCGGGATCATGCACCGCCACTGCTCCTCCCCCTCCCTGCAACCTCGGACAATCGACCTTTTTATGGCCAGTCTGGTTGCAGTGGAAACATATCAGGCCCTTCTTGGGGCAATCCCTGCTCAAGTGACCCTGCTGGCCACATGCTTAACATCATGAGCCTGCTATCTGACAAGCCCCACAGTGCGATTTACCGCACCTGGCACATCGGCCCCGACCCTACTGGCCCTACTGGAAGTATCAGAGGTCTTACGCTTTTTAGCCTGACAAACCGCTGTCGGTTCCTGCTCCGGCTTCCGCTTGGTGCGGAAATCCAGCTCCATCTCCCGCTCACGGGCCTTCTCTACCATATCATATAGGGTTTTACACCCTGTAAAGCTCACAAACTCCTGGATATCATGCCTCAGCATGGAATGATATCTCGTCCTCCGCATGTCCTCATCGGTAGCATACTGTGGGATCAACAATGCTCGCTCCCGAAACATGGCGGTGATCTCTGCCACAGTCTCGGTGGTATGCTGGAGCTCCTGGAACTCCCTCACCAGCCATTGCACCTCAATAGCTGGTGCAAACTCCAAATCAAATCGCCGAACAAACTCGGCCCATGTCATCTCAGCCACACCGGATGCTCCCACCTGACTAGTCACCTCGCCCCACTAGTCTTGGCTCTATCTCTCAGCATACAAGAAGAAAAACCCACCTTTTCCGCATCCGGGCAAGAAATCGTGTGTTGGGCATTCTCGATATCCGTCACCCAGCGTCGGCTAACAATGGGGTCCCTGACCCCGAAAAACTCTATCGCTCCGCATGCCTTGAACTCCCGAAACGAGGGAGTTCGGACCCCGACCTGGCCCGCAGCAATCTCGGCTCTGAATGACCTGAGCCTCTCCTCCATAATCTCCATCATGCCCTCCTTGACCATCCCAAAGATCACTGGGGTAGCGTCAAGGATGCCCTTCATCACCTCGGTTGCAATGAGCTCGTGCAGCCTCTCATCAATGGGCTCAGTACTGCTGCCCGACCTGGATCCATATCTCGACCCTGATCCCCCTGCTCCAAATTGTGTCACCACCATGCTGAACTGAAATGTCATAAATCATAACGATCAGGATATCTATAGGGGATCTTCCCACACCAGTCCTCTTTAGAGCTATCAGATCTAACATTGGTTCAGGTACAGGTCTTGTGCTTTCAGTAGTACGGGCCTAATACTACCTTCCACACCTACCTGTACCTTTCCCAAGGCTCTACCTGATAACTCAAATTCGTCCCAACATAATTCATATCCCACAGACTACCGCATATCTCAAATCCTAGGTTGTCCTAAGATTTACTCTACTCACATCAATCAGACCAATCATAATAGGTTGCCTTTATGCATGCAAATTATACACAAAAAAGATAGACTTTCGAATAAGAGATTCTACCCTAGGACCACAACCAAACAAGGAACAGGAAATAAGGCCAAATCAATTATTCTAAGGCTATAAGCTCCTAACCGTATACAATTTTAAAAGTATACACATAGCAAGATCCATACGATTATAATAGCTCAAATATCAGTATAACATGGCTAACATATTGGGGAACTACTTACTTGGCTCGGCTGATCACGCGCGTTGCACTCTCCTCTTTTCTAGTCTCAAAAGTTTTTAACTTTTATTTTTGAAAACATTTTTACCATTTCCTTAGTTTGAGTCCTGACACACCCGGGAGTGTGCCCGAATCCCTCAAACCAAGTCTCTGATACCAACTTGTAACGACCCAATTTTTAAAAGAAAATTTTCATTTTTAAATAGTCAAAATGCTATTTCATAAACCATGAAATATCAATACAATTTTTTCAAATTCATATCCATAACATTATTATTTCCAAACATCAGAGTGTCCCATAAAAATGCTTGAGAGAGTGCACACCGCGCCATCAAGCCTTTCCCTTTCCCTTGGGCTCAGATGTATCTGAAACAAATCCACAAAATGTAAGCTAATGCTTAGTGAGTCCCCCAGAGCATACCCGATACACAATCCACATAACACATATCAAATTAGCTATAAAAGCTACATATATCAAATAATCCATGCATACTAACATATAAGGATGTCGTGGGCTCCCCCAGGGTCTTATACCTTCATGCCATGGGCTCCCCCATGGTATTTACCTTGGAATGCAATGGGCTCCCCCACATGGTCTTATATCCAACTTCTGCGGGCTCCCCCCGGGGTCTTCCAAGCAATAACATAATAATCAACTAGCATATCATATATCACAAAAGTATCTATCATACTACATAACTCATACATAAACATATAATGAGGTCGTCGGCTCCCCCCAGGGTCTTACACCATCATGCATGGGCTCCCCCATGGTCTTTACCTAGGAATGCCATGGGCTCCCCCACATGGTCTTATATCCAACTGCCACAGGCTCCCCCGGGGTCTTCCATGCAAATATCACATAATCACTAGCATACCACTTAGCATAAAGCTAACTAACATACCACATATCTATACTACAACTAGTTTACCACATATCATAAAATGGGCCGGCCTTGGTGTCGTAGACCCATTAGTATGGTGAGAAGACTCACCTCTCGAATTCTGAACTGACAAGCTAAGATCAGATATATCCCACCCGCTGCTCCAACTCAACTACCTATAATCATAATGTGATTAACTTGTCATAATCCCATAATTACCCTCAAAGTCAACCCTGGTCCACCCTGGTCGAAGTCAAGGTCAACAGTCCATGTTGACCTCAACTCGTCGAGTGCATCCTAACAACTCGTCAAGTTCCTCCCGAGTCCATTCCACTGAATCCCGCATCAACTGGCCGAGTCACCCTATTGACTCGTTCAGTTCAGCAAATGTACAGAAAACTAAAGTCCGTTCAGACCAAAACCCTAATCCTTCACTGCACTCATCCAGAAACTCAGAAATGGGCAAACCCTACCGCGACTCGTCGAGTCAGCTAAGGGAATCGACGAGTTCCTTCAGTCCCTTTCATGTTCAACCCTTTTCAGTGGGATCTAAGGTCCTAAACTTCAGATCCAAACTCCCCTAGTGCAGATACCACGTAAAGTTGCAAACTTTACGTGCATGCAAGGCCCTCCAAGGCTATAACATCAAAACTAAGCTTCCTACAAGGTTTTAGTGCATGGAAAGAGGCTAAGCTGCATAAAGTGAGCAACTTTATGTCATTGGGGACCTAGAGAGGTCCAGATCTGGAACCATATCCTTGTGATAAGTCCAGATCCGAGTTTGACTCCATTTTGCACCAAAAATGGCCATTTACTTCCAAGAAAAGGGATCTAAGCAACTAGAGATCAAGGTGACGACTTTATACCTCAAGATGATGGCCAATACAGAGTAGATGTCAGATCTACTGCTTCTCTCCTTTATCCTTCTTCTTCAAGCTCTAAAATACTTCACAAATACCCCAAAATTGCTCACAAAACCTCTTTCTCTTACTCAAGAAGGTGCAAGGTCGAACTAGGGTTTTCTCTGGCTAATAGGGTGATAAGGGAGGCCACAAGAGGCGGATTATGTTCTTTAAATAGGGAGCAAACCCAAAAAATTAGGGTTTCTCTTTACAACTCCTACTCATCGAGTCAGGGCCTTCCGACTCGTCGAGTAGAACCCAAATCCCGCGTCCTCATAATAGTCTCTACTCGACGAGTTGGAGCACCCCAACACGCCAAGTTCATGCACAAAACCCTAAAAGTGATATAAATTAATCAATACCTGGAACAAGTGTTATAGATTGGTTGAGCCGTTTGGTGCCATGATTGATTGTAAGGGCCAGCGAGTGGTAATTCGAACCCCGAGTGGCCGAGAACTGGTTATTTATGAAGAGGGCACCAGGGTCGGTTCAGAGTTTTTTTTGGCAGCCAGGGCTAGTCAGTATATTCAGCATGGGTGTGGAGGCTATTTGGCTTATGTGGTTGACACTCGATTTGGGGATTAGATTTCAGTTCCAGTGGTTAGGGAGTTTGCTGATGTGTTTCCGGAGGAGTTACCTGGTGTGCCTCTCGAGAGGCAGGTTGAGTTCAGGATTGACGTTGTTGTTAGATTAATGTCTAAGTCCATAACTATAATTGGTAAGACTTGACCCGACCCAGCATGGTCCATTTGGGTTGCATGGCATCTGGACAATTGGATAGACAAGATGAGGAAAAAGGATACTAGTGATTTATATTAATATATTATAAGTTCTAATATATTAATATATAATCATATTATTTAATTAGTATTGATCAAGAATTAATTTATAATTAATTAAGTGATCAAAAGGAACTAATTAAATATGGACTCTAAGATGTATGTGTGTGATGGGCCAAGTTCATTTAGGTTGGGCTAAGCTTTCATGGATAGTCCATGGAGTGTTTAACCCATGGATCATATGAAATGAAAGGTCATGGGTATTAGGGTTTAACCCTAATCTCCACACTATATAAAGATGTCCTTGGTTGGTGAAATGAGCACTAGTGTGTGTACACAAAAGGGCAAGGCCGATTTCACTAGAGAGAACCAAAGTATCCTTATTCTCAAGGTTATTCCAAGTGTTCATGGTGTTGTGTGAACCATTTGAGGTGTCACACTTGGGGCACTAGGCACTCAAGCTTCGTGAAGACAAGTTACATGAAAAAAAGGTATGTATTCTATCTATTTTATTACCCAAGTATATGATATTTGTATGCTAGTATAGGGTAATATCTTGGAAACTTCATATTTGCATGTATAATAGAGAAAACATAGATCCAAGGTATTTAGGGTTGTATGTGCACCATAGGATGTTGTAGTATACTAAAACCCAACAGTGGTGTCAGAGCCATGGGTTGTTTTCTGTTATATTCATGCAAATGTTTGATTTTCAAAGTTGAAAAAAAAAAAGAAAAAAAAACATGAAGTTTGTCAAATTTTAAGATAATTACTTGTTTTGTGAAAAACTAATTATTTGTAAAATTTGAATCATTTGCTATATGAGTTGAATTAGGTCAAATTTAGTAAAAGATAAATTGATATGATTATTTTATTAGTTTTAAAAGTTTGATCTAAATGTTTTAAGGAGTTATAAATTTTGTCATAAAATTTTGGAGCTCAAAAAGTTTTTTTTAAAGTTGTGATCTTATGTGTTTTGAAACCTCTATAAGTTATGGATATGAAAAGGTTTAAAAAAAATTGATTCAAAGTTTTTATGGAGTTACAAAATTTGGTGTTAATGTTTTAAAGAATTCCATAACTTATTCTTAAGTTATGGAACATGAAAAGTTTCATCATAAAACAAACATTTAACTCCATAAGTTATGTATTACCAAAAGTTCTATGTTTCCTTGATTTATGAGTTAGTTTAGATTAATGGAAAAAAAATTTGTGTTTTAGTTGTTTTCAATCCTAATTAATCTTAAAGTTGTTCATAAAATGTGTTTTTTTTGTAACTTGTCCTCAAGTTATATGAAAAGTCACATTTATGAATCTTAAAAACTCATAAATATGCCTTAGGTTACAAAAAATATGAACAATCTTTTCTTATAAATAGTTTTTATGGCTCCATAACTTGTCCTCAAGTTATGGATGTCCAAGAGTCTCTTCATTAAAGGTTTTAAAGTTTTACTTAAAACTCATAAGTTATGAAAATCCAAGAGTTTTGAATAGTTGCAAAACTTTCCCTCAAGTTTTGGAATTTGAAAAGTTATCTCTAATGAATACTTATTTCCAAGTTAAGCCCTTAGAATTTTAAAAGTTAAAATTCAACCCTTATACTTTATAATATTATAAGTTAATAATATATATATATATATATATATATATATATATATATATATATATATATATATATATATATATATATATATATATATATATATATATATATATATATATGTATAAGAGCAAGTCAATCTTACCATTAGTAGGCCTCATTCACACCTTGTTTTGTGATCCTCGGCATCCCAGTCACAAAACCTGAAGGGCACACTCGAGATTGAAACATGCCATTGAAAAGTTCAATGAATCTCAAAAGATCTAGGAGTTTCAAATCCAATTAAAACTTAATTATATTTCGTTTTTCATGGTGGAAATTGGTAAATCGTCATTTACCTACCTTCAACTATTTTATAACTCGGATTACGGCATCCCTCTTCCAGTTATAAATAGGTTGTTGGATCCTAGCCTTAATATTTCATGTTGGGTGTTATATTAAGGACTTTAAATCAACTATCTTGAATATCTCCCAAAAGATGTCTAGCTCAGACATCTATGATCTTCCCAAATCTCTTGGAACTTTACTTCCTCCACCTCCTCCAATTATTCTCCCTAACCCACAAGTTCAAAGGTCACTCAATCCCTATTGGCAAGCAAGGTCTATGTGTGATCGCATCTTGGAGATGAGGTCACATATTGACAAGCCGGGAGAGTTGGGTGTCAAAGTCTTAAGAAGGTTGGATGTTCAATCACTTTCTAAGTCACTTAGTGAGTTCCTTTGGGACTACTATGAAACAGACTATGACATGACCCTTAAATATCTTATCTATTTGCTTGGTCAGCAATAATTTGAGGACTAGTAAAGCAAATTGATTAGGAGATCAACTTCCCAATGGACATTGACAATGGTAACATTGGATATCTAGAAAAGCCTTCTCATCCCAAAGAAAGGGTTTGACCATAGTCAACTAGGTTGACCAAATGGTAAAGAGAAAGGCTAAGTCTGCGATAGTCCCATGTACCATTCCCAGTGAGTCCATATGTTTCTCTTGCCAAAGGAAGGGGCATTGATTGCGAAGCTGCCTATTTACCTGAAAGATCATAAGGTTGATCAAGTCAAGAAGTTTGACTCTGCTTCAGGTAAAGTTCACTATCTAACTCTGTTAAGTTTCTATTATGAGATTCTTATTACATGATGTGACTTGGTCACGTGTTGATGTTTTAAGAATCAAAGAAAAGTGAAGAAACTTAAAGGAAGTATATGCTGATTCTGATCACGAAGATGGTTTTCGATCGCATGGTTCGGTGATCAGAATTTTGAGCTGTTGCTTAGGAGTTATGATATATTGCTTAGGAATAGATAACAACAAGTTTTTCATATGCATTTGCATTGTAAGGATAAGTTTTTCCGGAAGTTTTAAAATAAAAAACAGTTTTGATTTATTTATTTTAAGTATCCTTACAATGGCATTTGTGAAAAATTGTTGTTTACATGTTTCCATTGATAGCAATATTGGAAAATGGATTCGATTCTTTCATTTGTGGTAGTGTCTAAATTTACCAAATAAGGAAAGTTTCTCATCACCCAAGTTTCAATTGGACCGAAACTTGGAATCATGCAAGTTGTATAGTATGATGAATGAGAACTTTCAGCTTTCGAAAATTAAGACTAATTCCTTGTTCACATGTATATGTGAGTCAAGTAAATGACTAAAGGGATCGAGTACACATTCTTGTGCACTGGTCAAGTCCACCACAAAGATCGATCAGACTATTCGTCATGATTTACTAAAGTTTAGTAAATATGGTTATACTTACAGGCTTAAGTGTAATTCTGAAGCATTGGAAAAGTCTCGATGTATGGCAGAACGAATGAGAAGAATCAAATTAGGTAGAAAGATAAAAGTTTCTCAAATCTGAAAAGATGGGAGAGTACTTTAGTATCATGTTTTGTGATCATCTTAATGATTTAAGAACCACATCACAATTGGTCTACTAAGGCAATCTTAGTGCATTCTTATGACTAAGAAGAGGAGTCATGAATTGTTGAAATGGTTAAATCAAGAAGATGAGTCATACTTCGTTTCAAAACAAGTCTTAGAGTCATACTCCAAGACTATAAGTTGAGTGACATATCTTAAAGAAAGGTTCATAACACTTGTCAAATGTAAGAGTAAAAGTGTCCTACTCTTGTACATTTGAAGTTGGTAAGTTGTGATGTTTTGGATTAAACAAAGACCAACTAAGGCCAATTGTGTGAAGTGTTTGTCTTGATAAAGAATCCGTACTATCCCTTGAATATTTGACAAGAGAGTCTTATATGTCAAGAGGACAGTGGGAGTCTTAAAGGTCTTGAAAGTCTCAAGAACTAATCAAGAGTAAAACCTGAGGTTCTTCACTAGCACATGACTTGAGGTTTATAACCTATCGTGTTGACATACTTCTATTTCTGTGCCCATTCCAGTTAAAGTTGGTTTTGCATATGAGTTCTTAGAGTTCTCAATTGGTCGCATAACAACTTGGAAGCAATGGCAGGCCCTTGTGCTGCCAGGTGGCAAGAAATTAAGATTTAGTTCAGTCCATATGAGTTTGGATTTGTCACTAACCTTGTCTTGTGATTATGGTTTTGACAGATTCACATGAATAAGAACACATACACCATAAAATCTAAGGGTCATAAGGTTTCTCTCCGATTCATGAAAATGATGGTGAGGAAACACTTCCACCAAGTAGATTTGAAGCAGATGGCAAAAGGTCTAAACAATTGAGACTATGATTACGGCATCCCTTTTCATAGTTTTGAAAATTTTTAGACACACATGCATGCTATCTAAGGAAAGGTGTATGATTTTGATAAAGTCTTATCAAGAAAATCTCTTCTCAGAAATCTGAACTTTGGTAAGAAAGTCTGTAAAGTATTGACTTCTAGAAGTCCAGCTGATTTATGACTACGTGTCAAAGCTAGTGGGAGCATAAGTGTTATGCTAATAATAATCATGTTAGTGGGAGCATGATAATTATTGTTAGTGTTGCAAGTTAGCAATGTTAATTATAGAAAACAAAAGTTTCAATTTGTGAGGCTGCAGGTGTTGAAAGAGTTGTTTTGCTATAATTAAGGGAGAGGATATATAGAATTTCAGTTCTAAAGGCTTAGATTGAGACCTTAATCATCTTTAGTCAAGAATATATATATGAATTTCATGTTGGATTGGTTCAACTTAAGGAAATTCTATATATTGCGTTCTCAAAATTCGAGTATGATTACGGCATCCCTCTTTATAGTCAAATTTTGAAAACATGGCAAATAAAAATATTGTAGCAAAAGACTGGTCTAGAATCATGTCTTTATGTGAGACATCATGAATCGTGTACCATTTGCTTTGGGTATAGGATCGATTGCATGTGCTATAATATTTGTCATTTCTAAATTTTTCCAAATGCCCAGAGGCATTAAGAAGGGAAAAGGTCTAGAATTGGATATGACTAAAATGATTAAGCAATTGTCGAGGACAATCTGAGGTTTACCAAAGATTGGTTGCTCAGGGACAGTTGGAAGTATAGTGCTAATTTTGGAAGGACCATATTGACATATTCTGAAAAGAGGCATCTCTTGTTCAGAAGTGATAGTCAAAATGAGAATATGGAGTTGTCTCCATAGGTGGAAGTTATATGTGTAAGATTAGAAAAACTTAATGCAAGAAGCATGTCCAAAGCAATGTACTTTGAATATGAGACTTAGTTTCCATGGAGTTGATCTCCATTGGAATACCTTATAATGACTGTTGACAAGTCTTTGTGACTTAGTACATATTCATTACAGGAGGGTCAGTGCATATAAGTTTAAAATCTAAACAGATTTCGATAAATGATAGGAATTTGAAATTCTCACATTTTTCGATAAGGATTTGGGATTGTGAAATTAGAATCATTGAAATTATATTCAATTGGTTTATTTCACAAAGTAAGGATCATTGGACAAACATAGAGTGCATACTTGGTGTATGGCAAAGCTATTGTTTAGAAAAACATAGTGTACATGCTTGGAGCATGGGACAACTAGTGTTTTTAATTCAGGTATAAAGTTGATAAAACTGAAACAATGAAATAATGAGTAATCAGTATGGTGATAAATAAAAGTGGTCTATTTATATTCATAGGGTTTGATACCATATTTGATTCATTTATTCTTGTGTTTCATTTTGCATGTTTTGACTTCCAGAATAAACTAGGTCATTCTTCCTGAATGACTAAGTTATTCAAACTATCCACAGTCGGTCATATGTTGGAAGTAGACATGAATCAAGACTGTCATGGGTTGGCTTGTAGAGGTCTAAGATGTTGGACAAAGCGGTGCTACAACACTCATGAGTGCTCATAAGTTCTGAGTATTGGATTCAACCCACACTCATTTGAATCACTTCATGGATTTTATCACGAGTGATCATGAGACGATAATATCTTATATTCTTAAAACCTAGAGATATGAGTTGTTACTATGAGTTAGTTATACATTGATTGCACGAAAACGCATTGGTAACTCGATGTTATAAAACGTGCCTTTGTGTATGATTCAACAAGTAGTAGAACAAGCCATATGAGTCGAAGTTTATCCATTCCTTTTACCTTCGGGATAAAAGCGATATCTGTGGGCCCCTCGATGATTTAGCGATGACACATGTGAGTGCTTGGCCAAGCCAGGACTGATTTGATTTGTTCAATCAGTCAGTCATCATAAATCGGAAATCGGGAAACAACAAATGGATAGAGAGAATGATTGATAATCCATGTTTCAGTCCATATGATATCTAGAATGGAGGAATATATGATCCCTGATCTAATGGACAAGTCATTGACAAAGGTCAGAGTTCATCGGCAAGGTCAGAGTTCGACAGAAGTTTTTGAGAGCTACGATTGCTAGTCGGGGTTTGAAGTCATACTCAATAATAGTTTTAGACTTATCCAAGTGGGAGACTGTTGGATTAATGTCTAAGTCCATAACTATAATTGGTAAGACTTGACCCGACCCGGCATGGTCCATTTGGGTTGCATGGCATCGGGACAATTGGATAGACAAGATGAGGAAAAAGGATACTAGTGATTTATATTAATATATTATAAGTTCTAATATATTAATATATAATCATATTATTTAATTAGTATTGATCAAGAATTAATTTATAATTAATTAAGTGATCAAAATGAACTAATTAAATATGGACTCTAAGATGTATGTGTGTGATGGGCCAAGTTCATTTAGGTTGGGCTAAGCTTTCATGGATAGTCCATGGAGTGTTTAACCCATGGATCATATGAAATGAAAGGTCATGGGTATTAGGGTTTAACCCTAATCTCCACACTATATAAAGATGTCCTTGGTTGGTGAAATGGGCACTAGTGTGTGTACACAAAAGGGCAAGGCCGATTTCACTAGAGAGAACCAAAGTATCCTTATTCTCAAGGTTATTCCAAGTGTTCATGGTGTTGTGTGAACCATTTGAGGTGTCACACTTAGGGCACTAGGCACTCAAGCTTCGTGAAGACAAGTTACATCAAAAAAAGGTATGTATTCTATCTATTTTATTACCCAAGTATATGATATTTGTATGCTAGTATAGGGTAATATCTTGGAAACTTCATATTTGCATGTATAATAGAGAAAACATAGATCCAAGGTATTTAGGGTTGTATGTGCACCATAGGATGTTGTAGTATACTAAAACCCAACAGTTGTGCCAGGTGCGACCTTGATTTCCAAGGTGTCGTACCACTTGGCACCACCATGCAGGAGTTGTCATCTCAGCTGCAGGAGCTGCTAGGCAAGCAGTTCATCAGATCGATCAGTTCTCCATAGGGAGCGTCGAAATTGTTCATCAAGAAGGATGGTTTGCATTGGATGTGAATTGATTATCGAGAGTTGAACAAGTTAACGGTGAATAACCGTTATCCCCTCCCACATATTGATGACCTCTTTGATAAGTTACAGGGTGCATCTTGTTTCTCCAATATAGATCTGAGGTCTGGGTATCATCAGGTTAGAATGAGATAGGAAGACATGGAGAAGACCATGTTCTGGACTCGTTATGGGCATTAAGAGTTTGTGGTGATGTCGTTTAGGCTCACCAATGCGCCTGCTATATTCATGGATTTGATGAATCGGGTGTGCAAGTTGATGCTCTATTGATCCGTCATTGTATTTATTGATGATATCTTGGTGTATTCCAAGACCAGAGAGCAGCATGAGGAGCACCTTCGATAGCTTTTGGGGGTTTTGAGGCGAGCAAGACTTTATGATAAGTTCTCGAAGTACGAGTTTTTGTTATAAGAGGTCCAGTTCCTAGGTCACCCCGTTAACCAGGATGAGATTTTGGTCGATCTGGCCAGGATTAAGGTTGTGATGCAGTGGGAGGTTCCGAAATCTCCCTCATATATCAGGAGTTTCTTGGGTTTGGAAGGGTACTTTCGGAGATTCATTAAGGATTTCTCCAAGATTGGGGTACCCCTCACTCGTCTGATGAGGAAGGGGTGGATTTCCGATGGGGCCCTGAGCAGCAGTCGACGTTTGAGACTCTTCGGAAGAGGTTATGTGAGGCCCTAGTATTGACCCTGCTAGAGGGAGTTAAGGATTTTTTGGTATTCTGTGATGCATCCATCACCGGTTTGGGGGCAATCCTCATGCAGAGAGGGCATGTGATTGATTATGCTTCGCGTCAGCTGAAGCCACACGAGACACGATATCCTACTCATGACTTGGAGTTGGGGGCAGTGCTTTTTGCCCTCAAAATTTGGAGGCACTATCTATATGGTGTCTGTTATACTGTCTACACGGATCACAAGAGTTTGAGGTATATTATGGATCAGCTGAACCTGAATATGAGGCAGCGCAGGTGGATGGACGTAGTCAAGGATTATGAATGCAAGATCCTTTACCATCCGGGTAAAGCGAATATGGTGGCAGACGCTTTGAGCCGCAAGTCGGCTGGATCTTCGGATAGGGAGATATGTATGAGGATATCAGTGGATTCCCCACTTTTGGGATTGATCAGGGAGGTTCGGGTCGAGGGAGTTCAGAAGGAGAACTGGACGCAAGAAGGATCAGAGGTGAGATTGACATATTTGTCAAGGATAGTCGAGGGTTATTGATCCGGTGTGGTCGGGTCTGGGTTCCAGTTTCTGGTGGGATTAGGAAGGTTGTGTTGGAGGAGGCTCGTAAGTCTCGTTTTCTATTCATCCAGGGGCCACCATGATGTATCAGGATTTGAGGTTGAGCTATTGGTGGCCATCTATGAAGAGGGAGATAGCCTGGTATGTGGAGAGATGCTTGACCTGGAGGATGGTCAAGGTTGAGCATCAGAGGCCGCATGGAAAGCTGCAGCCTATGGAAGTTCTAACGTGGAAATGGGAGTAGAGTTCTATGGATTTTATCACTAAGTTGCCAAAGATGGCAAAGGGTTTTGATGTTATATGGGTTATCGTGGATCGATTGACCAAGAGTGCCCACTTTCTGGCGATCCGGGAGAGTTCTTCGGCCGAAAAGTTGGCCGATGTGTATATTTGTGAGATTGTTGCTCATCATGGGGTTCCGGTATCTATTGTCTTAGACCGTGATGTTCGGTTCACCTCCCGATTTTGGCAGAAGTTCCACGAGGAACTGGGCACGAGGCTGCATTTCAGCACTACATATCATCCGCAGACAGTCGACCAGAGTGAGCAGACGATACAGACCCTTGAGGATATGTAGCGAGCCTGTGTTATTGATTTTTATGGGAGTTGGGATTCCTACCTACCTCTTAGGAGTTCTCCTACAACAATAGTTATCACTCCAGCATTGGTGCGCCGCCTTTTGAGCTCTTGTATGGGCAGAGATGCCGTACCCTGGTTTGTTGGGGCGAGGTTTGTCACAGGGTTATGGGAAGGACTGAAGTAGTCCTTCATACAATAGCGCTTATTCAGCATATCAGCCAAAGACTGCAGACTGCTCAGAGTCGGCAAAAGAGCTATGTCGAACCGGTGCCGATCCGAGTTGGAATTTTAGGTCGGCGATATGGTATTACTGAAGATCTATTCTTGGAAAGGTGTGATACACTTCAGGATGAGGGGGAATTTGGGTCCCTGGTATATTGGGCCTTTTCGAGTGATTGCCAGGGCGGGCAAGGCTGCTTACAGGTTTGAACTACCTGAGGAGCTCAGACAGATTCACAACACTTTCCATGTTTCGCAGCTGCGAAAGTACATATTGGATGAGAATGCAGTGGTTTCCTTGGACGATGTTCAGGTCAATGAGCATCTGAATTATGTTGAGAGGTCAGTAGCTATTTTGGAAAGAAAGATGAAGGTCTTGTGCAACAAGGAAATACCTTTGGTAAAGGTACAGTGGCAGCACCGGAGGGGCTCCGAGTGGACCTGGGAGCCAGAGGCTGAGATGCAGGAGCATTATCCAGAGTTATTTGCCGCAGCAGACTTCGAGGACGAATTCTAGTTCAAGTGGGGGTTATTTGTAACATCTCGATGTTAAGGTACTTCTAATTGTTGGATTAGTGTCTAAGCCTGTAACCATATTTGGTAAGTACTTGACCCGATTGTGCATGGTCCTTTTGGGTTGCCTTCACCAAAGCAACTTGACTGGAGAAATAATAGAGAAAGAGGTTATTATGATTTATTAATATGTTATAAGAATAATATATTAAAGGAGAAATCATATTTGTTTAATTAATATCGGTCAATAATTAATTAAGAATTAATTTTGTGATCAAGTGTAATTAATTAAACTAGAGGGGCTGAATTGTAATTATGTGATAGTTACAAAATATGGTAATGGTTATCCTAAATATGGGTTGAACGAATTCAAGGAGATAAGGATCCTTGAAATCGTCCAAAGGATAAAGGATAAGGGATTTCAAGTCTTATCTTATTGTTACTTGGTGGGCAAGCAGCTAGATAAGGATAAGGACTGAAACCTTAATCTCTACACCTATATAAAGACCCCTAAGGCTCATGAATTCGTCCATGCCTTCCCAAGGGGTCCTAGGGACGAAATTCTATACCTCTTCCCTCTCTCTATTACCTCTCCATTTTGCACTTGGTGTTTGTGAGCCATTAGAGGTACTACACTTGTGGTACTTGCTTTCAAAGACAAGAAGATTCAAGATTTAAGTTGTTATTACAATATAACAACAAGAGGTATGTAATCTAACCTTTTTGGTTAATTTCGAAAATAGTAAGCATCATTAGGGTTTTATTATGTGTTCATAATGTTGTATAACTAATAGTGATAACATAGATCCAACTCTAGGGTTGCATGCACACATAGGATTGTTTGTATAAAACCCATCAGTGGTATCAGAGCATTTGGTTAACTTGTTTTCAATTAGTATTATTCAATTGTATGAACTTGACATATTAGGGTTTATTGCCAATAAACCCTAGGAGGCTAGGATTTTCGAGATTAGGGTTTGCAAACCCTAATTTGCAAAAGTTTGAATAAGATTTTCAAACCCTTTTCTTAAACCTTTAAATTTCGAAATCTAGGGTTTGTCTTAATCCCTTGATTTTCGAAATTGGCCTCCTCCCCAAGATAAGATCCTAAATTTTAGGGATTTGGATTATCCCATATCTTGTAATTATCCTTTAATTGTTATATATGGTAATTAAAGATTTTGAATTATCCTATCCCATGATTTTCGAATTTTAGAGGGATTAAAAGGATTATGATAAATTAATTGTTTAATTGGTAATTATCCTTCATGATTTAGATAATCCCTTATGATTTAATAATTTAAATTAATAGTTTAATTCAAGATAATTATTAAATCAAGAGTTTTAATATTTAAAATTTTAATTTAAATAGTATTAAATTTCAAAAATTTTAAAGTGAAATTAAAACCTAATTGTTTTGAAAAGTTTCAAAACTTGCCCTCAAGTTTTGGAATTTAAATTGTTTGATTAAAAGGTTTAATTTTGAAAAAGTCTAAATTCTAAAACCCTAATTTTGAAAAAGTTCATATTACACCCTTATGGTTTTGTTAAATTAGTTAAGTGTATAACTAAAAGAGAGTTAATAAATCTATAATGATATGGTTTATATTTAATTAAATTAAAAGTGTAATTTATAAAATTAAACCACCTAGTATTTTAAAAGTGTAAAATACACCCTTATACTATATATATATAACATTGAAAGTCTAATATTATATATGTATAACTAAAATGCTAGTCTTACCGTTAGTAGGCCTCATTCACAAAGCCGATCTATAAGGGGGGTATAAGGTTATGGCCTATAAAATGGCCGTTTAATGGGTGTTCACTCTCACCCACCGCTTCCTTGATTGGTGGAGGGTCGTTAGCCAAACGGGTAGGATAGGGCAAACCCTTTCCATTAAAAGTATAATGAAGTATAAAGTAACTAAATGTTTTTACAAAATTCCCAATCTTAGTTACTTTAGGCAAAAGTAAATTGATGCAATCCCATGAAATTACACTTTGTGCCCTTGCGAAGACGTTAGTGGAGCGCGTGTGGTTAACTGGCACACTAAATGGTTCTAAGCAAAGGTAGCAAAGGATGACTCATTGTTTGTCATAGTTTGGTGGAGCCTGTGTGGTTAACCGGCACATCGAATAGGTGATTGTAACATTGGGGGCACCATGTAAGTTTGCATGGTTATTCACACCCTGTTTTGTGATCCTCGGCATCCCAGTCACAAATCGAGGGGCATATCGAGATTTAAACATGCCATTGAAAAGTTCAATGAATCTCAAAAGATCTAGGAATTTTCAATAGATTTAAAACTAAATTTCTTTTTCGTTTTTCATGGTGGAAATTAGTGAATCGTCATTCACTTACCTTCAAATGTTCTGCAATTTGGGTTACGTCATCCCTCTCCCAAATTGTAGAGTATTGTGTTGGGTCCTAGCCTTAATATCTCATTTGGGTGATTTATTAAGGATTCAATCAATCAACTAACTTGAATTTTTCTCCCGTTATGTAGATGTCAAAGTATGACAACTATGGTCTTCCCAAATCTCGTGGAACAAGTTT
The DNA here is from genome assembly GCF_052849685.1 of Lactuca virosa. Classification (NCBI taxonomy): domain Eukaryota; kingdom Viridiplantae; phylum Streptophyta; class Magnoliopsida; order Asterales; family Asteraceae; genus Lactuca; species Lactuca virosa. The sequence continues at coordinate 40,743,403 of NC_136426.1, forward strand.
TTCACATGAAAATGATATTCCATGATTCGATCAGGGAACAAGAGATCATGCTTCACTTCCTCCACCTCCTCCTATTATTCTCCCTAACCCACAAGTTCAAAAGATTGAAAAGTTCAAACTCACTCAAGTCCTTTTGGCAAGTAAACATGAAGAAGGAAAATCAGTGTGTGCACACGTCCTAGAGATGAAGTCACACATTGATAAGTTAAGAATGTTGGGATCGGTTGTCTGTGAGGAGCTGGCTGTTGACTGGGTCCTTTAGTCACTTCCTGAATCATGTAGTGAGTTCGTTAGAGAGTACTATATGATGCATCACAACGTGACCCTCATTGATCTCACCTATTTGCTTATAGCTGTTGAATCAGCAATGATTTGGCGTGCTGGTCAAGCAAATTTGTCTGGTGAGTCAAACTCCCAAACTGCAATGGGCACTGGCAACATCGGAAGTCTAGAAAGAACTAAGTCTATGATTGTCCGATGTGCTGTGCCAAAGGAGTCCATTTGATTTTATTGCCAAGAGAAGGGACATTGGAGACGAAGCTGCCCTAACTACCTGAGAAATCTAAGAGATGGGAGAGTCAAGATGCATGGCTCTACTTCAGGTAAAATCCATTAACTAACTCTTTTAAGTTCCTATTCTAGATTCTTAATACATGATGTAATAAGATTACATTTTGATGTTTTATAGGATCGAAGAAAAGAGAGGAAGCTTAAGGGAAGAAGTGAGCTGAATCTAATCGTGAAGAAATGGATTTCGATCGCATTGCTTGAAGATTAGAATTTTGAGCTACTACTTGGAGTTAGAATAGATTGCTATGAAATATGTATTAACATATTTTTTCAATTAAATTGCATTGTAAGGACAAATTTTTCCGCAATAAAATAAATTTTGATTTTATATTATTTATCCTTGCAATGGCGTGTATGAAAAAATTGATGTTTGTAAGTTTCTATTATTAGCAATAATGGATTTGATTCTTAATTGTATTATTTGTGGAAAGGTCAAGAATTTACCAAATAGGGAAAGTTTCTCATCGCCCAAGTTTCAATTGGATAGACACTTGGAATCATACAACTTGATTGCATGATGAATGAGAAATTTCATATTTGGAAATTTAGACAAATTCTTTGACAAAGTGTCAAGTGTAGGACTAGGAGATCGAGTACACAAAGTTGTGTGTTGATCAAATCCACCACAAGAGTAACAAAGATATTCGTCATGATTTACTAAGGTTAAGTAAATATGATTATACTCATAAGATTAAGTGTAATTCTGAGTTGATTGAAAGAGCTTCAATCAATAGCAGAACGAATAAGAAGAATCAAGTAAGCAGAAAGATAAAAGTTTCTCTATTCTAAGAAGAAGGGAGAGTACCTTTTATTATGTTTTATGATAGGTCTTAATGATGAAGAACCATATCTCAATTAATCCTCTAAGTGAGTCTTAGTGCAATTGTATGTCTGAGAAGAGGAATCAAGAATTGAAGAAATGGTTAAATCAAGAAGTCAATCATACTTCGTTCCAAAAACAAGTCTTAGAGTTAAGATTGTGACATTGAGTGACAAGTCTTAAGAAGGTTTATAACATTCATCAAATGTGGAAAGTTGTGATGTCTTGGATAAGACAAAGACCAACTAGGACCAATTTTGTGAAGTGTTTTGTCTTGATAAAAGCTACACTAACTCTTGAATATTTGTTTGTCGAGAAATGTTTATTGACAAGAGAATCTTATATGTCAAGGAGTCAGTGGGAGTCTTAATGGTCTTGAAAGGTTTCAAGAACAAATCAAGAATAAACCTTATCATTCATCACTAGCACACGACTTGAGGTTTACAACCTATCGTGTTGACACTAATTTTATTTCTGTGCCATTCCAATCGAGTTAATTATGCATGTGAGTTCTACGAGTTCTCAATGGATTGTATAGGAGCAAGACACCTTGTTCAATGGAAAGTACATTGAAACGAAGGGGTGAGCTGCTCAATAACTTGGAAGTAATGGTGGGACCCTTGATGGCAAGAAATAAAGAAGAACAAGTTCTATCCATAAGAGTTTGGATTTGTCACTAACATTATCTTGTGATTATGGTTATGAAAAATTCACATGGATAAGAACGAATACACCACAAAATCTAAGTGTCATAAGGTTTCTTTCATTCATAAGAATGATTGTAAGGAAACGCTTTCACTAAGAGAGATTTTGAAGATAGCATTATGTAATTTGGGTTTCTCAAATTCAACTATGATTACGGCATTCCTCTTCATAGTTCCAATTGTGGGAAATGGAAAATGGGTCTGAACATTTTAGACTTGTTGATATGAGTCCTAGAATCGTTTAGACATATACATATGAGTTGTCCAAGGAAAAGTGTATGAGTTTGAGAAGCTTAGATAAAGTCTTATCAAAGCATCTAGTATTAGAAATATGAACTTAAGAAATTGTTTTCTAGAAGTTCAGCTAATTTTTGAATACATGTCGAAGCTAGTAGGAGCATAAGTGTTATGCTGGTAAAGAAATAATCATCATGTAAGTGGGAGCATGATTATTATGGTAAGTATTGCCAGTTAGCAATATTAATTATAGAAAACAAGAGTTATACTTTGCAAAGTTGTAAGGGTTGAAAAGTTGTTTTGCTATAACTAAGGGAGAGAATATTGTGCTTCATTTCAAATCTAAAGCTTAGATTGAGAAATTTTAATAAATTTAGTCAAATGATACATAGTGTCTTCTTAAACTTCGATTATGATTACGGTATCCCTCTTCATAGTTCGAATTGTAAGAACGTGACACATAAAATATTATGGCAGAAGATTGATAGAGTATCGTGTCTTTATGTAAGACATTATGCATCGTGTCCCATACGCTTCGGGTAAAGGATCAATTGCAATTGCTATAATATTTGACCATTCTAAAATTTTCCAAATGTCTAGCGCATTAAGAAGGGAAAAGGACAAGAATTGGTATTGACTAAGATAATTAAACAACTATCAAAGGACGACTCAAAAGTTCGCTGAGGATTAGTCGCTTGTGAGTAGTTGGAAGTATGGTATTGAATGGATCATATCGACATTATTATGAATAGATAAGATTCTATTAAGAATGAGTTATCATATGGTAAATATGGAAATGTTTCCATAATTGGGAGTTGGAAATTAAGAATTTACATGATTAGAAAATTTTATGCAAAAGGATGTTCAAAGGAATGTACTTTGAGTGAGAGACATCACATCTATAGAATTGTTCTGTAACAATTTTGATAGAGTACCTTGTGATTTCGTTGGCCGAGTCTTTGTGATTTTTGTGCCGTGACTTCACAAGAGGATCATTGCATAAAATATTAGAATTTGACATATTCTAAAAGGTGGCAAGAATTTGGTATTCTTACACTAATTATAAGGATTGGGGATTGTGAAATGAGTTGCATTTGAAAAGTTTCAATTAATCTATTTCACAAAGTATGGACCATAGGAAACCAAAGTGTGCATGCTTTGAGCATGGGACAATTGTGGTTATGATTCGAGTTATAAAGTTGATTATCTGAAACATTAAACAATGGATAATGAGTAATCGATATGGTGATAAATAAAAGGTGTTTTATTTATACTCAAAGGTTTGAGACCATATAGGATTAGTATTATTCTTGTGTTTCTCTTTGCATGTTTTGACTTCCAGAATAATTGAGTTTATTAAGAATAATCGAATTATTCAAACGGTCCGTAGTCGTTCATATGTTGGAAGTAGGTATGAATGAAGACTGTCATGAATTGGTTTGTAGATTGTCTAAAGTGTATTAGACATAGCAAAGGTTTGCTGCAACGTTCATGAGTGCTTATGAATATGATTTTGAGCATTGGATTAAACCCACGCTCACTTGGATCGCTTCATGGATTTTATCACGAGCGATTGGTGAGACGATAATATCTATTCTTGAAACCGAGATGTGTGAGTTGTATCTTGCGAATCGGTTACACATTGATAATATCTAAACGCACCAGTAACTTGGTGTTATAAAACTTATTGTTGTGTGTGATTTGGTGAGTGAGTGCAAGCAAACATTGAGTCAAAGTTTATTCGTTCCTTTTATCCAAAGTGGGATAAAAGCGATATTTGTGGGCCCCTCGATGATTTAGTGATGACAAACGTAAATGCTCGGCCGGGCTAGGGCTAATTTGATTTGTTCAATTAGTCAGTCGTCGTAAATCGGAAATCGGGAAACAACACATAGATTGAGAGAATGATTTCAATCCATGTCTCACGTCTATACGATATCTAGAATGGAGGAATATATGATCCCTTATCTAAAGGACAGGTTACTGATAAGATCAGAGTTTGACAGCGTCTTTGAGAGCTACGATTGCTAATCGAGTTGTAGTTACATTTGTGGTTACTAGACTTATCCAAGTGGGAGACTGTTGGATTAGTGTCTAAGCCTGTAACCATATTTGGTAAGTACTTGACCCGATTGTGCATGGTCCTTTTGGGTTGCCTTCACCAAAGCAACTTGACTGGAGAAATAATAGAGAAAGAGGTTATTATGATTTATTAATATGTTATAAGAATAATATATTAAAGGAGAAATCATATTTGTTTAATTAATATCGGTCAATAATTAATTAAGAATTAATTTTGTGATCAAGTGTAATTAATTAAACTAGAGGGGCTGAATTGTAATTATGTGATAGTTACAAAATATGGTAATGGTTATCCTAAATATGGGTTGAACGAATTCAAGGAGATAAGGATCCTTGAAATCGTCCAAAGGATAAAGGATAAGGGATTTCAAGTCTTATCTTATTGTTACTTGGTGGGCAAGCAGCTAGATAAGGATAAGGACTGAAACCTTAATCTCTACACCTATATAAAGACCCCTAAGGCTCATGAATTCGTCCATGCCTTCCCAAGGGGTCCTAGGGACGAAATTCTATACCTCTTCCCTCTCTCTATTACCTCTCCATTTTGCTCTTGGTGTTTGTGAGCCATTAGAGGTACTACACTTGTGGTACTTGCTTTCAAAGACAAGAAGATTCAAGATTTAAGTTGTTATTACAATATAACAACAAGAGGTATGTAATCTAACCTTTTTGGTTAATTTCGAAAATAGTAAGCATCATTAGGGTTTTATTATGTGTTCATAATGTTGTATAACTAATAGTGATAACATAGATCCAACTCTAGGGTTGCATGCACACATAGGATTGTTTGTATAAAACCCATCACTAATTTCATCCCCTTTATTTTATTATATTGCGTTTTGGTCCCTAAGTCCAAGAAATTGTGCACTAAAGCCCTAGTGGCATTTTCAAAATTTTGGCAGGGAGGAGTACGCCATGCGTACTAGTGTGTATGCTAAGCGTACTAGGGCGCGCCCTAGTATGTTGGGCGTACTTCTAAATGATGAAACCCTAAATTTTAGGGTTTGGCTGGTATTTACGCATCCTTATAGCCTCATTTCCCTTCACCTTAACATCCTCCACCCTCTCTTTTGTGATTGTAACCCTAGAACCACCTTGTGGAGCCATTTCAAGCATTAGAGTGTCTGTTTGTGTGCTTAGAAGAAGAAGGAAGGAACCAATCTCATCTTGGAGGGAAGAAGCATCTTGGATCTGGAAGTTTTGCACCATTCTCCATCATTTCAAGGTATAAAGCTCATACCTTGATCGCTAGTTTACTAGATCTTGTTTGTGGGTGTTTTTGTGTTACCTTTTGGTCCCAAAAGTCTCATCTTGATCAGCATGGCATATTCTTGACGTTTTGATTTGTCCTTTCGGACTCTAGGAGGGGTCCTTAGCCATAAAAATGAAGTCCCATTAGTTAGAATTGCTCCATGCATATTGTGGAAGGTCTTAATGGATTAATACCTTGAGTTAAGAACTTATTGGACTTATAAAGTCATAAAGTTGGAAACTTTATAACTCTAGAGTGTTTTTGAGCCTTGGATCTGGAATATGGACTTAAGTGCTTAAGCCATTAAGCACTTAATGGAGTTTGAAGTTTGCTAAGGTACGCTCCGCGTACTCTGAGTACACCCCGCGTACTCTGAGTACACCCCGCGTACTTTAAGTACGCCCCACGTACTCGGTCAACCACCTCGATGGTGGTTAAGCTGCAAGGCCTCGTGTACGCCATTCGTACCTCCGGAGTACGCCCCACGTACTCACACTGGGTCAGCTCGGTTAGGTTGTGGGATTATGTGTCGGATAGAGAGATGAGATTTGGAGTCGGGACCTTATCAGCTTCTCTTTAGTTTGTGATGTGAGTTTTTCCTCACTGTACTTGCGGGTCGAAGGCACCAAGGCCGACCCAGTGGATTGAATGGGCCCGAGGGTATTCCATCCTGAGGATGATTGAAACCATAGTGTATTGGCGTTCCAACCCGATGGTTGGGGGGCCTGGTGTATTCCAACCCGATGGTTTATTGGACCCATAGTATGTTGGCATTCCAAACCGGTGGTTGAGGGGATTGGGGTATCCCAACCCAATGGTTGATTGGACCCATGGTATGATGTTAATTGTGTTTGTTATCTGTTTATGTGTTGGTACTTTGGGGGATCTCACTAAGATTTGGGCTTACAGTTTTGGGTTATGTTTCAGGTACTTCAGATGATCGCGGGAAGGCGAAGGCGTGACCGTACACATCCTCGTGTTTTGACTTATGATTTTGGGAAACTATTATATTAAACATGTTTTGAAAAGTATGCTGTAAACAATTTATGATTTTGGGTTGGTATTAAAACTTTAAATTTTTCATGATTTTTATGGATGTTAGATCGTTCATGAGGATGTTTTCTGTTAATGATTGAAGTTCATCATTTCATAGGGACTCTGGTATTTCTCCCCTTTTTGGATGAGGTTATGGGTTCCATAAAGGTGTGCATTGTGGTAAATTCATTATATATTGTCGAGAGGGGTGTATGTGGGCTGGTCAATATATTAATGGAGAACTTTGTTCAAATTATACACATGGTTCTTATTTGGGTGATAGCCTTAGAATTGGAACAAGAAGACGATCGTTTATCCCATTCTTGGGTCGTGTGCAGCTATGTTTTCGTCAAACTTTGTAGTGGTAGTAGCTTATGTTGTGAACAGAATTGTACGTGGTAAAAGAGTATGACACTTTTGCTCTCGGTTAGCGTTGAGAGGAACGTTGATTGGATTCCTTCTAGGTGGTGGAATGGGGTTGGGTATCTTTGGGCCCTGTGATGTTGGTCGTGAGTTTCCAGGCGAATGATGGAATGTCATCAAGATCGGTGTAATACCGGGTAGGGCATTCCCGACTCATGTTGTGGGCTTAGAGGCAATCCGGACCTATGTTGAGGACCTCGTAGTGGTATTCCAGGCATAGGATGTGGGCCCAGTGTCAGGATTGTTTATTTCTTCTACTTTTGGTACTTTCGGTGTTGGTATATTTTTGAAAGGTAGGAGACTCACGAATCAGCTGGTTTGGATAAAGTGAGCAGTTAGGAGTTGTTGGGAGTATCAGTCGTGCATCAAAAGGTCGTTGCGGAGTGTTGCGTTGTAAATCCCGTTAGTTCGTGAGATGTTACTAGGGGTTTGGTTACCAAGGTTGGGTCGGTTATAGAGTCTTGAATCATGAAGTTCATTGTAAATGTCTCAAGTGTTTTGCGAGGCGGGGGTACACCTGAGCTGATAAGGGTTGGATGCAAATATGGAAATTCTTGGATTACTCATCTTTGCTCGTAGGAGTAGTGGTTGGTAATGACGTGTCAGGGAGTCAAGGGTTTATTTAAGGTTTTTGGTACATCTTATGGAGTTGGAATTGGATGAAATTAGTGAATCGATGTGTTTTGAGTACTTCATTCCACGTATTTGGTGATGATCATAGTTAAAGGAAAGGGGTGGATTCAACGGCTGGATGACTATCAATCCTGGATTATGCGTTTTGAAGTTTAGATCTGATGGGTTCCCGGTCTCGGGAAGCATATTGATAGATTTGATTTGGTATTTGTAGTTTTGAGAGTTTCAGGCTCTGTGACTCTCACTAGAAATTCGGTCTTATTGCTAGGAAGTTGTGGAATATGTTGTTGTTGTATGTGCCCCTCTTCAGTGGTTATCTAGATGAGGCTCATGTTTGGATCCGCCTTGTTTCGGATGAAGGGTTCAACAACATTAAATGGTCTGGAGTCCTGGTCCCCAGTGGTATCAGCAAGGTAAGTCAGGGTCGGAAGGGTCCCGTATGGTTTGTATTGTAAAGAGATATCATAATAACTGCATTCTGAGATAGTTTTGCTTGCTTAAGAGTCAGTTGAGGTATTGGATTTCCGAATTCTGGGAGGGTTGTGATGGTTTCTCCAGTGATGAAAGTTATCAATTGAAGGATGATATGGGTAGACAGCCTTGAATGAGCCGACTTTTAGTTCGGATCGGGTTCTGGGGAGGACCGTCTGAGTGACCCGAGGTGGAGATATGCTACAGCAGACTTCGAGGACGAAGTGTAAGTCAAGTGGGGGAGAATTGTAACATCTTGTTTTGAGGCACTTTCATTGTTCACCCTTATATTGAGATTTATTGCATATTGGAACTTAGTAAAAGAAAGAGTGCAAAAGGGCCCATAATGGCATTTTGGTAATTTCGGACTTTGGGGAGTACGCTAAGTATACTAGCGCGCGCCTTAGAAGCTGGGCGTACACCTCGTACGCAGGGCGTAATGCAAACCCTAATTTTTAGGGTTTGGCTCATATTTAAACCTCATTATAGTCTCCCATCTTATTCTTATTCAGCCTCCTTCTGTGAAATTGACCCCCAAGCAAACCCTAAGAGAAAGAGAGCATTTTGGAGCCTTTAGAGTGTTTAGAAGTGTTCTTGAAGAAAGAAGAAGGTGGTGAGAAGAACTTGGAGCTTGAGAGCACTTTGGATCTAGGATTTCCTTCTTGTTGGCAACCTCCAGGAGGTATAAAGCTTGCAACTTTACCACTCCATCTTGTAGATCTAGATTTTTGTTCTTTTAAAACACTTTTTGATCCCAAAATGGTGATTTTTGAGCATGGCATGTTTTTTACCCATTAAGCCGTCCTTTCAGACCTTAGGAAGGGTCTTGAGTCATAAAAATGGGGTCTTAATGGTTGGTTTTGCTCCATGCATTCTTTAGAAGGTCCTAATATATTAAGATGTTAAGTTAAGCTCTTAATGGTCATGAAAGTCATAAAGTTAGAAACTTTATGACTCTTGAGGATGATTTAACCTTGGATCTGGAAGTTGGACATAAGAGCATAAGACATTAAGCTCTTAATGAAGTTTTGAGAAGTCTCGGCGTACACCCTGCGTAACCTGAGTACGCAGCGCGTATGTGGTCAACTCTCCCGTCAGCGGTCAAGATTTGAGTACGCCCCACGTACCTTTGGAGTATGCCCCACATACGCGTTATGTGTCGACTCGGCTGAGTTGACTCAGCTGGGTTGACTCTAGGGATGAGGATAGGCGGGTACCCACCCTAATTGTTAGGAACCGAAACCGGAACCGCTGGCACCGGTTTCGGTACCGGGTACCCGGTTGTTTATTGATTTTTTTAATTATCTCATTAAAAGGTAAATAAATTAATCATTACTAATTAATAAACCAACTTTTAAAATCAATAAACATTAATATTAAATATTATATATGTAAATGCTTTAAAACTTATAAACAGAGAAAAAAATGATGATTTGAAATTGGTGGCAAATATGGAAAATAAACCAATAAACTGGATAATTAACATATAATCATAGATAGTGTATATACGTTATCATGCATCTGCACACATCAATTAAATGGTAAATTGAAAAGCTCAAGTCTTCACTTTAATAGCTACTGTATTACTATATATATATATATATATATATATATATATATATATATATATATATATATATATATATATATATATATATATATATATATATATATATATATATATATACCGGTTCCGACGGGTACGCAGCGGGTAGCGGTTCCAAAAAAATAAGAACCGGGATCGAACCCGCTTAAGGCGGTTCCGGTTTTGGAACCGGTGGTTCTAAGGCGGTTTCGGTTCCAAAGGCGAATATCCGGTTCTGATACTCATTCCTAGTTGACTCGGTTGGGTTGACTCAGTTGACTTATTGATTTTGACTAGTTTGACTTTGATTTTGACCAAGTTTGACTTAGACTTTGACAAAGTTTGACTTAAAGGTATTTTTGGTATTTTGGATTGTGGTTGAGAGTTGGTCATTTGGTTGGATAGGTGACGGTTAGAGCTGAGATTCGGAGTCGAGACCTCATCAACTATTGTTCAGACTATGAGGTGAGTTTTCATTACTGTAGTTATATGTCGAATGCACCAACGCCGGCCCATTGGATTGATATCCTGTTATACACATTGATATGTTGAGTACATAATAGATCTACAAGATTATTTTATTTTATTTTATTTTGAGATGTTTTTAACCTATTATTAAACTATTACAAACTATAGTTTAATAATAAGTTAAAAACATCTCAAAATAAAATAAAATAAAATAATAAAAAAATTCTCCCGTGGTGTTTTTAAAATATGCTTTACCGACTACAATTAAGAAAACTTGAAACACAAAAGACAATGACATCTTCACCACTTTTGTCATACTCATTTAGTTATTACTCAAACTCTATCCTCTAGTAACCCAAATTAAAGGTAATTAACTAGCTTTATTAATCACAATCATAGAACCATCATTTTATGGGTTTGGTAAGATTTGCATAACACACATCTTCAGAAAGCAAACACTACCGACATAATAGACAAAGAACGGGGACGATAAATGTATAGTGCTTGTAGGCCCTGTTGATGTAAACCCGTGCAAGATGTGAATATTGTTATGGTTGCTTATTTTGCCTCCAACCTAAAAAGCATTATAACGGTAGGATTGTGTCAAACTATTTGGAAGTTAGGTTTGAGAAAAGGATTTGGTTTTTGTAAAATGAATATGGTTTAGGTTTCTTGGTCGTGAATCAAGGGAAGGTTGTGACATTTGGTGAAAAGTGGGGGCACTTTTGCTTGACTTACAGTTTACCATTATATATATATATATATATATATATATATATATATATATATATATATATATATATATATATATATATATATATATATAGGTGAGTTCAATTGAGAAAATAAAAAAGGTTGAGAATGGGGGAATCATTCTCAGCCACTCATTTAATCTAAGCATAAAAAGACACGGTGACAAACTTGTAAATATGATAATAACCTTCAATCTCAAATACGTAACTGTATAGAAATAGATAAAAGTTCAAACCAATTTCTAATCGATCGTTCATCATCCAAATTTCTCCTCCAGCCTTCAACAATCATCCAGATTTCTTCAATTAAACCATCATCAACATCATCCAGTGTTAATCAATCATCGATCTTCGTCAATAACATGTTTATCAACACGATTCAACAGTTAACAACAAAAATTCGTTTTTGGTTCTTTTAATCCAACCTTCAATTCTGCTTGAATACGATCAGATCTTTAACATCTACGATTAATTATACTCCCAGCGTCATTAGATCAACATCATCGATAATCAACAAAAAATACACTTCATATCATTCATTCAACATCGATTATCAAATAAAACTTCAAAATTGAGGTTAGAAAAAGATCAAATCGTTTTTTTTTGAAAAATTTCATATAATTCTCTATCAATCTACTATTTTGTAAGATTTAAATAGTCAAAGTATCATATTTTTAACATTTTTAAAAAAGTTAAATTGTATGCACTCCAACTGTTTGATGAAATGCATAAACTAAATTACCACGTTATATTCATATATGAATATGTTTTCTCACCTGAATCAGTATATGATTATTAAAACAAAAAAAAAAAAACAAATATGCAAGTCTGTATGTTATTCATATGTGAATAACATATAAAAATTATATATATTTGTGAAAATACCTTGTAATCTTCATATGTGAATATACTGTGTAATATTCATAAGTGAATATATCATCTAATATTCACAAGTGAATATACTATGTAATATTCACATGTGATATACCATGTAATACTATGTAATATTCAGATATGAAAATATTATCTAATATTCATAAGTGAATATATCATCTAATATTCACAAGTGAATATACTATGTAATATTCACAAGTGAATGCATCGTCTAATATTTAAATATGAATATACTATGTTTATTATATGCTATATTCATATATGAATGATACTTAAATTGTAAAAAAAATTAATCATAGTTTTTATTCATAAGTGAATAACGAATGTACTGTAGTAAAAACGTGATTCAGTTTTATTCACTTATGAATAACGATAGCTGAAAATATAAAAAAAAATTTATTTTATCTTAAAACTATATCAATATGGATGTCTATTTGTAGAGAATAAAAAAATCATGAATTTTGGTATATTTAAAATCATTTTTCGATAAAAATAGCTTCTTAAAAATTAAAAAAAACGAAAAAACTATGTTTTTGTATATATTAAGGTAATGCTTAGCATAGTTTAAGGAAACATGTTTTGTTGGAAAACACATGTCTATTTCTTTCCCATTTCCGCTGGTACGACGGAGGTTTTTGTGGCAAAAATAAATGAGTGGCTGAGAATGATTCCCCCATTCTCAACCTTTTTTTTTCTCAATTGAACCCTCCTATATATATATATATATATATATATATATATATATATATATATATATATATATATATATATATATATCGAAAAAAATATATAAACTCATCATTTTTTAACCTTTTTTCATATTGTTGTTCGAAAACAAATCTGTAACATGTGCATCACGTTCACATTATTTGGAAAAACATTTATTAGAGCTTATTTTCAATAAAAAAAAAACCAAAAATATGTTAAGTCATCATTTTTTAATCTCTACCCATACTTATATTCGAAAAAAAATGTAACATCCCATTTTCACAACCAAAATTTTTCATTTTTTAAATTAGGTAAAACATTGTTTCCATTAAACTAAGTCAAGAAAACCAAGAGTATCAAATACAGTCATCCCAAAAGTCCGAGTATCATAATAATGCGGAATCACAAAAGTTGTTGATGAGAGTGCACAATCAAACATTCGCCTTCACATGATCATCTGAAGCACCTGAAACACATTTAAATCCACAATTGTAAGCAAGAAGCTTAGTAAGTTTTCCAAAATATCACATACAACACAACATAATAAACAATTATGGGGAATCAACAACCTTAGGACTATTAGCAGTCATATGGGCTTATAGCATCCCTATGGGTTGTCAGCAACCCTATGGGTTATCAACAACCCTATAGACTATTAGCAGTCCTGGAGTTATCAGCAACTCAATAAATACACATAACAACAATAATCAAATAAGACTCAACTAGTCTAGAATGCACACCACTATGACATATGTAGTATAGTAAGAAGACTCACCTTAGAGATAGTAGCTCGACACAACAACTCTCAAACAGTGAAGACCGATACTATAAGACACCTAAACAAGAGTATATGAGTACCCTTTCAACCTACACCCTAAAACCTTTAAGTTGTCTGTAACGCCCCAAATTACAACCCAAAATTTTCGATTAAAACTTTAAGTATTTATTTAAATCACAACTGCAATATCTTAAAACATTTATCAGAGTAACATTAAAAGTTATCAAGTACACAAGTCCCCCATTGATGCGATACAATCGAGCTGTGCCCCTCATTTAATATAAGAAAACCTGAAACATGTAAACCACAAATCGTAAGCACAAAGCTTAGTGAGTTCCCCAAAATACCACATACAACACACAACACAAATAGACAGTTATGGGTTATCAACAACCCTGGGGACTATCAACAGTCCCAGTGGCTAACAGCACGCCCGGTGGGTTATCAGCAACCCTGGAGACTATCAGCAGTCTCAATCACATATAAACATCATAATAGCATAATAACAGCTAGAACCAACTGGTCATCACAAATACAACTATTCTACCACATAGGCACATACAAACATGCGAGAGTCACAAACACAGCTAGCATCCTATATACATAATTTAGTGAGCCAACATTGGTGCCTTTGACTCACGAGCACCGGGAGAAGACTCACCTGAATCGAAGAACCCAGAAACACTACGACATGATCCCTTTTCTGAATTGCTTGTACCTGCAAATCCACTAATACAAGAACCAGATAAAATCTTAGTTAATAGCCTAAAACCCTCAAGTTTGACCCAAGGTCAAACTTGGTCAAAAAGTCAAAGGTCAACGGAAGTCAAAGTCAACAAGTCAAACTTCAGGCTGAGTACACCCAACGTACTCAGATCGTATGCATGGCGTACTCACCATCCATAATTGGGACCCCATACGAGTACGCACAGCGTACTCGAAGGTATGCCCGACGTACTCGGCCAAATGGTACTTTTCCATTAAGTGCTTAATCTCTTAAGTTCTTTCATCCAACACTCATATCTAGTCCCACAACATCATTATAAGTCATAAACTTTCAACATTTATGACTTTCCATGTCTAAAAAAGGTCCAAAAGCTAAAACCTTAACTTATTAATCCATTAAGACATCATGACACTTTCATGGAAGGTATAGAAGAATCAAGATCACATTTTTATGGATCCTAAAAGCTCCATAATGGATAAAGTTTCCAACTTTATCCATTAGAATGGTACAAACCACCAAGATCTAGCCTTTAAGCATCAAATGGGACCAAAAGTGCATCTCTTTCAACTTAATCCATTAAGTCCAAGTCTCCAACCTTCATATCTGAATTACAATGATGTTTAGATGGATTAAGTTTCCAACTTTATCCATAACAAGGTCACAAACTTTCAAGATCTAAACTTTATGCACTAAATGACCAAAAGCTCATAACACCCAAAACTAGCTAGATCTAACAAATGCATCGTCAAGATTCAAACTTTATACCTCTAGAAGATAGATCAAGGTGAACAAAGTCCAGATCTACAAGCTCCAATGCAACCAACACGTCTCCAATAAGTTCCTTCTTCTCCAAGGTGCACCATGCATACTCCAAAGCACTAAAAAACACATTATTTTAGCTCACAAGGATCAACTAGGGTTAGGGTTTCATGGAAGGGGTGTTGAAGAGGTGGAGGCTGAGAATGGATTGGTTTTGGGGGAGTTAAGGAGCTTAAATAGGGATCAAACCACGAAAATAGGGTTTGGGCACTGATTTCATACACCCAACGTACTCCTGGTACGCCCAACGTACTCATGATTTCCTAGTATGCCCAACGTACACCTCCTTGTACGCCCAACATACTCAGGTTGGCCCAAAACCACCCAAACTTCAAACAGTCATAACTTCTTCATTTCAACTCCGATTTCGACGATCTTTATATCCATGGAAAGGTATTGAGGAGATCTACAACCCTATCTAATTACTTTTGAATTAAAACACATCGAAATAAAATCCATAATTTATAAAAGAAGTCTGAAACACTGCTTCCAATTTCACCCTTTGACTCCAACGCACAAATCGAACTCTTGGATCACACAATCTACATTACCCACATCCAAATGGGTCTAAAACTCTCGTTAATAAAGTCTGAAGCCTTATGATACTTGATCTTCGGGTCACGTCCCCAAATTATGAAACGACCCGAAACAGGGTGTTACAACTCTCTCCCACTTAAATTAGATTTTGTCCTCGAAATAATTATTTACTATCTCTTCTGCCGAACCAAACGATCCTGACTGAACTCCATGAATCACAAAGATGAATGGGAAAGTCACCTCACTCCGATAACCATCCACCCTTACTACTGCCGAATCTAAAATAGCGGAAATCACAAGCCCTAACGAAGAATGAAACACAACTTTTCTCTAAGCCCACGAGTGTCCAACCGCTACACCTGAAACTGAAAACCCTGCTCGATGTCTGACTCCTAGGAAGGCAAGACCACTCCAAACCATTTCCACAATAACTCCACTTCATATCCCCAACCGCACAAACCTATCCGTTCTAAACAAATTTATGGATACCTGAAACATATACGCACCGACCACTTAGCGGTACCGAAAAATCCTCATTGAAAACAAAATCAGCTCCATACTCAAAAACTCGACCAACCAATGCTCGAACGAACACTAAGTCCGCTTAACCCCAGTGATGGCTACAAACCGAACCGAGTACTCACATCGCATTTGGACCCAACCCAGCCTACGATTTCCCAAGTATTACAATTGTCGAGGCCCACTCACAACCCATCACCCAACCCCGTGATGATCCAAATCCTCCTAGAGAATACCATGTGCCAATTCATACACTTACGTCACTATTACCACCGCCTATAAACCTAGTGAATGCTACGGCTGCTCCGCAGTCTTATAACACTTCCACAACCACATCCTATCCTATTGAATGATATAGCTGCTCCGCAGTCTTACATCACGTTCACAACCACATACTAGCATGGTGAATGCTACGGCTGCTCCACAGTCTTACATTACTCCTACAACCACACACTGCGAGACAAAACCCTGTCTACCAAACTCTATCAGGTGTTCGGGTCGTGCTTCAGACCCCAAAGCCTTCATCTGACAAGAACAAGTAGAGAAGTCCTAATGCAACCCTCGACCTAAACCTAACCCATGAATCCATACCATTTTCTCTGATGCTCATCACTGACCAAAGAGGCAAAGAACACTATTTCTTGCTTAATATTGAACCATTTCACAACCAGAACTGGCTCTCTAGTTTACTGGCCCTCCCAGTTAATCCTTAATTAAACAATATCTTACCCGCACCACCCGATTATCCGTTCAAGGCCCCACCATCCAAACGGTATTCTGCTCCACGCTCACAATCCCGACCTATCTTGGATTCTTCCCAACCTCAAGGAACCCTGGCTCTCCCTCCAGATATACCGATCCAAAACTCTTACATGGGCACAAATTCTATAGTGGCTCGCGCTTGGAACTATCCCTGCCATCCCCAAGTGATCATCCCTCACTTGGATTCATCTACAATTTGATAACTTCATAATCATTGGATTACCTAGCCATCCCACAATCTTCCTACCTAATCACCACGACATTGAGCTTACTGGACTACAATCCCATGATCAAACGATATCGGGTGCTCACACTCTAAACCAGATTAAGCACTTTACTACTCTCGACCAAGATTGTTGTATCCCAAAGTACCTTCCCTTGATATAGTTCCACATCCTTCTACAATCCCAACTGATGACAAGGAACCAAAACGACCCACAAGCGGAACATATAGATAATCACTTCAATGGTCTTCCTAGTACCAAAACAAACCCGAGTCTGCTAGAGACCATAATTCCATAATCCAGCAATTCATGGAAACGTACCCAGAAGCCTTGCTAAACCATAACAAAACATGACGATTAGTTTTTACGATCCTTCACCTCCAATTATACACCTTGAAAACTTTGAAGCATCCCAATTATAGACAATGAACGACAATAACCAACGATCGAGAATGCACCGACAACAATCCAATAATTCAATGTTTTCCACTAAACTAAACCCATGCAGAACTACCTATACCCAACCCTGAAGTTGATTGATAGATCAAACACTGCTTATCTTAGACTATAGGTAGTAATTTATACATTGAACTAACAATCCTTCAAACTCCAATATTCAACCCGAGCAACCCAAACGGTTCATGACCTAAACATCAGCGAGCCCGAAAGAACCACTGACTACAATGAGCTCCCTGACCAACAACTTCATGTTGCGAAAACAACACGCGCATTCCTGAGCTCATACAACAAAGGTTAACTTGCTTTACACCCCGTCTTGACCATATCTTGAACCCAAGCCTCGCATATCCGAACCGCAAATCCCTATAACCTGTTATTTGGAAACCGCAAACTCAAACATATCGATAATCCTTCAAATAGCATGACCAGTTCTCCCCCACTTGGGTTCGAACTATCACCAACTAACGTTGCAGACAAACCCCACTCAACGAACTCAGCCATATATATATATATATATATATATATATATATATATATATATATATATATATATATATATATATATATATCATCCATGACTCTTGGAATGGATAACACTACACAAGATGACCTTCCAAATAAGGACCCAACAACTCAAAGACATTTCGAATCTCAGATGGAGACCTCGTAAACTTCCTAGTCATAACCTCCTCTATCAACAAGAATCTCATGCAAATGCACAAGCAATAACTCTGATAGCCCATTCACAGCACCGATTATCCATCTAAGAACAACTGGACTACCACACACTTCACCTCTGAATCCCTTACCTTCACTCCATTGCGAGACACGATCGTAGAACATGAGGCATCATCCTCATAGTCGAGATACAACACAGAAAATAAAAGATGGCATTCCCCATCATCCTCATAGTCGAAATTCGGGAAGCGCTTCGCTTCTAACAATTGTCTTTTCCTTTAACGAAACCTAGTATCATTATTACTAAGTCTTAGTCTATTACTTATTGTGACTAATTATTAGTATAGATTCATCATTAACTCAAAGTCTAATTCAAGATCTATCAAGTAAGGATCAGCTAGGCAGGACAGTTGGGAGGCAGGACCATTTCAGCGTATAGTCTTTCTGAAATCCAACAACCAAGCCAATGTGACCATTCTAGACACCTCTCCCGTAAGTAGATCAATCAGTATAACAACTTTGAATTACTGATAAATCTTGTTTATAGGTTCATAATAACAATAATGAACTTAAACATAACTTATACTTAAAGTATGGTAAGCATAACTCACTTACATGGGGTTTAGCGAGAAACCGGGCTCTGCGTGGGAAGAACTTCTGAGCCGAAAGCTCTTCTTCTCGGGGCCTTCTAGCTCTCCGGGGCTTTTCTACTAACACGTAGGAGGTTCTACGTAAAGGCTTAGAGGCTTTGGGGGTGTTTGGGAGAGAATTGGTTGAGAAGGTGTGAGATTTTGAGTGAAAAAAATGAGCTCTATTTATAGGTTGGAGGAAGTGCGTACCCTGGGCGTACTTACTAACTATGTTGGGCGTATTTCGAGCTACGATGGGCATACTTCGAGCTACGATGGGCATACTCCATCCAAGTGTCGTGATCTCGTTCCAAGCCGCGGGGAAGAAGTTGTGGCCTAGATTTTGCCACGTGTCACTCGCTTGTTAATCCGAAAATTAATTATCTTCTAAAATTCGTAACTTCCGTATACGAGCTCCGTTTTTGACGTTCTTTATATCCACGCGTAGGTATCGAAGTGATATAAAACTTTTGTTTTGACTCCGTTGGCTAATTTTGACGTTATTTTTAAAGTTATATTTTAACAGGCTTAAACAGTTAAAGTCTGTTAAAAATTCATAACTTTGTCATCCGACGTCCGTTTTTGACTGTCCTTAAATTGTTGAGATCTTATTAACGAGATCTTAAATTCTCGTTTAGATTGTGTCAGCTAATAATCGATCGATCTAAAATTTGATTTCCGGGTTGTATACTGCTACGCTGAATCTTAGAAAATTCATAACTTCTTCTAACGAAGTCAGATTCAGACGTTCTTTATATGCACGTTCTCGGTTTAACGTTTACTACGACTTTCGTTTAGGTCTCTAAGGCTAAACAGTACTTCTTCAAAAATTTATCTTCAATTCTCGTTTAGATTGTGTCAGCTAATAATCGATCGATCTAAAATTTGATTTCCGGGTTGTATACTGCTACGCTGAATCTTAGAAAATTCATAACTTCTTCTAACGAAGTCAGATTTAGACGTTCTTTATATGCACGTTCTCGGTTTAACGTTTACTACGACTGTCGTTTAGGTCGCTAAGGCTAAACAGTACTTCTTCAAAAATTTACTTTTTACGATACGCGGAGCCGTGCCGGTTTAATCGCAAAACTTCGACGGGTCATAACTTCTTCGTTATGAGTCGGATTTTAGTGTTCCTTATATCACCGAAATCCTTGTTGCGACTACTTCAACTTTCTTCAAATATATTGGGTCTAATTATTATTTTATTTTAGACGCGTATTTTATTCCTATTTTATTATATCGTTATAAACACATATATTGTACATAAATCACATAATACTCAAATAATTTTTCTTCATTACATAAAATAGGTTACAATTGTTGAACCTAACTATTACATTATCATAATAATGCTTAGCCAGAAACACAGACGTTACAACTCGACCAAAGAAAGATAGGAGTCCCAACTCCCACTAAAATCAATGATGTAGGCCCTCAACATATCCTCAATAGTCTGGATAATCTGCTCACTTTGGACATATGTTTGCGGATGATATGCAGTACTAAAGTGAAGCCTGGTACCGAGCTCCTCATGGAACCTCTTCCAAAACGTGGAAGTAAACTGAACATCTCGATCTGAGACTATATAAACGTGCACCTCGTAACGAGCCACAACCTCTCGAATATAGATGTCGACCAATTTCTCGGCTGAGGAGCTTTTTCGAATAGCAAGGAAATAGGCACTCTTGGTCAAACGATCCATAATAACCCAAAAAACATCAAGTCTCGTGGTCGTCCTTGGTAACTTTGTGATAAATCCTTGGTGATATGCTCCTATTTCCACACAGGGGCATCTAAAGGATGTAACTTAACGTGTGGTCTCTGATGTTCGGGCTTGACCTTCCAACAGATCAGACACCTCCCGACATACCATGATATCTCCCTCTTCATAAAAGGGCTACCAATAGCTGAGTCTCAAGTCATGATACATTTTTTTCATGCCAGGATGAATCGAGAACTTGGACTTGTAAGCTTCCTCCAATACCGTCTGACGAACTCCATCGGAAACTGGAATCCAAACCCTCCCACACCGAGTCAGCAGACCATGCCTAATAGTGACAAAAAGCAGTAATTTAACCCCTGATCTTCTCCTTTTTCCAGTTCTCCTTCTTGATTCCATCGGAATGAGCCTCTTTTATCATGTCTAGAAGTGGTGAAATGATGGTCATCCTCAAACATAGGTCTCAAATATGAGTACCAGCTATCTTGCGGCTCAAAAAATCGGCCACCACATTGGCCTTCCCCGGGTGATATAAGATATCGCCATCGTAACCCTTTACCACGTCAAGCTACCTATGTTGCCTCATATTTAGATTTGGAAGATCCAGGAAGTACCTCAAACTCTTGTGATATGTGTAGACAGTACAACAGACCTTGTATATATAATGACATCAAATCATGAGGGAGAAAACCATTTCCCCCAACTTAAGATCATGAGTAGGATAATTCACCTCGTGAGGCTTCAGCTGTATCGAAGCGTACACTATGATATGCCCCCTCAGAAAGTGCCAGAACTGGTGACTCACATAACTTCTTCTACATGGTCTCGAAGGCCACCAACTGCTTAGGCCCCCAGTAAAAAATGACATCCTTCCTAGTCAACGTGGTAAGAGAAACTGCAATCTTGCATAAGTCTCAGATAAATTTCCTGTAGTAACTTGCCAACCCAAGGAAACTCTGTATCTCAGATGGAGATCTCAGAACTTCCCACTGAATCACCACCTCAATTTTGGCTGGATCGACCAAAATACCATCCTGGTTGACGAGGTGTCCCAGAAATTGAACCCCGCGCAACTAGAACTCGCACTTGGATAACTTTGCGTACAACCTCTCTGAAACGTCCCAAAAATATGATCCAAAAATTTCTTTTTTACTAATTTAAGTAGAACAGTATTCCAACATCATCAACACATCCCAAATAAAACAAGTGTAATAAATATCATAAAATCAGAGTGAAATATCAAGTGCGAAATCCATGTGGTGTCTGCGATGCAGTCATCCCGAGCTCTTCCCCTTGGAACCGAAGTATGTGAAACATAAACTGAAAACCATAATCACAAAGCTTAGTGAGTTCCCCAAGATACCGCATACTAACATACATAACATATAACGGTGCCCGCCCCAATGAGTATAACGGGCCCCGCCTTAACTCGAGTAACAGGCCCCTCCCACATACAAAATCATATAGCAACTAATAACATACAGGATAATCATCGGGCCCCGCCCAGAAAACATACAAGCACATACACATACTAGTGTCACACAGACAATGAGTATTCTAAAAGATGATATCATGGGTCGGCATTGGTGCCTACGACCCACTATACATGGTGAGGAAACTGACCTCGGACTGCTGAATCACACTGAAAATCTCTGGTTGCTGGTTCGACAGATCTCCGAGCTATCATTACCAAATAACATCCAATTAATAATTGGATTCCAAACCATAATCTTCAGTCCATAAGTAGGGTAAAATGACCATTTTACCCCTTTCTAAGTTTGGTCCAAGACTAAGGCCCAAATCCACTAAGGCCCAACAAGCACCAACTAATGGGCCCTAAGGCCCAAAAGCTCCAAGGGCAACCCAAAAGTGGTCAAATGACCGAAATGCCCTTCATGAGTCAAAACAGCCGACCAAGATACAAGGTCAAAAAGTCAACAGCCGGAAAAGGTCAAAAGCAGCATTGGTCAACAGGCTGAGTACGCCCTGCGTACTCAGCAGTACGTCCGGCGTACCGCTGAACGGAACTTGGGGACTTTATCGAGTACACCCCACGTACTTTGGCTGAACCAACTTCTTAAATCGTGACTTAATCCTTTAAGTCTCCACTTCCAAAATCAGTACATGGTCTTAAATAGAGTTTCTAACCATAAAGTCTCCAACTTTATGGGTTTGCATGGCCATAAAGAGCTTTACACCAAAAACCCTAACTTCTTAATCTCTAAAGATGCTATAACTCATGCATGAAAGAGAACTAGCGTCCAAAGCTCCATTTTTATGAATCTAAACCCATTAAGACATCAGAAAGGACAACCCAAAGGGTCTAAAGTAATCCATACGCTCCAAGACCCAAATTTGTGGACTAAGAAGACATAAATCATAACATAGAGAGATCAAAGCATTCAAAGGCCAAGATTGAGACTTTATACCTTTTTGCAACTGAGGAAGGTGCCAAACTTCTGGATCTACAAGCTCAAGCTCCAACAACTCTTATTCACCAACTTCTTTTTCTTTTAAAGGCACCAAACTACCAAAAATACACTCCACAAGGTCAAGAACACACCAAAATGCTATAGGGTTCGATATTAGGGTTTATGTACAATAGGGGCTGATAGGGAGGCTATCACTTGGGACTTAATGACATTATATAGGGATTAAACCTTAGAAATTAGGGTTCTGGGTCTGAACACGTACGCTGCACGTACATCCTTGTACGCAGCGTGTACGTGCATGGCTTCGCGTTCCATTTGATCCACCTACGCCCCGCATGCACCAATCTTACGTCCAACGTACGACCTCGACTAAGCCCACATAAAAGGTCCAATCCACCAAGCCCAATACAACTTATATGATTTAGACAAATAAATAAATAAATACTACCTTATGAATTTCCGAACGTTACAATTCTCCCCCCTCTAGAATTAGACTTCGTCCTTGAAGTCCGCTGCCCCCAAACAACTCCGGATAATGCTTTCTCATCTCATCCTCGGGCTCCTATGTCCATTATGAACGCTTGCGGTGCTGCCATTGCACCTTCACCAACTGGACGACCTTGTTCCTCATGGTTTTAGTCTTCCGATCCAGAATCGTCACCGGCCTCTCAACATGATTCAGGCGGTCATCCACCTGAATATCCTCCAACGGAACAACTGCAGAATCATCCACCAAACACTTCTGCAGTTGGGAGATATGAAATGTGTTATGAATCTGACTGAGCTCGGCTGGAAGATCTAGAAGATACGCAATCTGGCCCACCTGAGCCAAAACCTTGAAGGAACCAATATACCGGACCCCATAGAGGTAATGCCGCCAAATCTTGAGGGCGAACACCACGGCCCCCAACTCCAAATCATGCGTCGGATAGTTCACGTCATGAGGCTTTAGCTGCCTCGAAGCATAAGCGATCACGCGACCCTGCTGCATCAACACTGCCCCCAAACCTATGATCGAAGCATCACAATAAACCACGAAATCATCAACACCCTATGGCAGGTTCATAATCGACGCCTCACACAAACATTGTCTAAGAGTCTCAAAAGCCTCCCGCTGCTCAGGACCCAGCGAAATGTCACCGACTTCTTGGTCAGTAGGGTCAAGGGTACAACGATCTTGGAGAAATCCTGAATGTATCTCCGATAATAACCAGCCAAACCAAGAAAGATCTGAATCTCATATGGAGACCTCGGAACCTCCCACTGCATTACGGCCTCGACCTTGGCCGGATCGACCAGAATACCCTTCTGGTTGACAATGTGCCCAAGAAACTGCACGTCGTGCAACCAGAACTCGCACTTGGAGAACTTTGCGAAAAGTCTCTCCCTCCTTAATGTCTCCAGCACTTCCCTCAAGTGCTCCTCATGCTGCTCCTGGGTCTTGAAATAAACCAATATATCATCAATAAATACTATCACAGACTGATCCCACATCGGTCTGCACACGCGGTTCATGAAATCCATGAAAGCGGCCAGATCATTGGTGAGCCCAAAAGGCATCACCACGAACTCATAATGACCATATCGAGTCCGTACCCGCATCTAATGATAACCTGATCGCAAATCAATCTTGAAGAACCAAGATGCACCCTGAAGTTGGTCGAAAAGATCATCAATCCTCGGGAAAGGATAACGGTTCTTCACCGTTACCTTATTCAACTCTCGATAGTCGATACATATACGATGAGACTCGTCCATCTTCTTCACAAACAGAATCGGTGCTCCCCAAGGCGAACTACTCGGCCTAATAAATCCTTTGTCTAACAGCTCCTGTAACTATGTAGATAACTCCTGCATCTTGGGAGGAGCCAACCGATATGGTGCTTTGGCTATCGGAGCCGCACTTGGGACCAGATCAATCCTGAACTCCACCTGCCTCTCCGGAGGTACCCCAGGCAAATCCTCCGGGAACACATCCGGATAATCCCGTACAATCGACACATCATCCACGGTCGCCTTACCCTTATCCCGGGTATCCATGACATAGGCGACAAAACCCGAGCAACCCTGATGAAGATAGCGTATGGCCTTCGTTGTAGAACACATAACTAGCCCACGCTACGGTCTCTCACCCTGAATCACCACCTCTCCCCCACTTGGGGTCCGAAGCCGAACTAACTGCTGCTCACAGTTGATCACTGCCCCATTAGAGCTCAACCAATGCATGCCCACGATAACCTTGTTCCCACGCAGAGGAATGGGAACCAGATCAACCGGATACTGCTCGATGAATAACTAGAGAGTACAACCTCGATGGACCCTCGCAACTTGGACCGTCCTATCATCAGCAATCTAAAAATCAATAGGACAAACCAGCTCCCCCAGAGCTCCAACAAATCTCTTGCTAAGTACAAGCGATACAAAGGATCGGGTAGCCCCTGAATCAAATAATACCAAAGCAGAGATATTGTTCATAAGGAACGATCCTAAAATGAAACACATAAACATAAGAAAGCAATTCAATATAAATAAAGAGATAAGGAGAATATACATACCCGTCACAATATCGGGAGCTGCACGCACCTCCTCTGTCGTCAGTTGGAAAGCCCTGCTCTTCGCCGCAGGCACATCTGCCCGGCCCTACAGGCCGTCAGTAATCTGAAGAGTTGTAGGAGAAGGTGCTGATATCGGTCCTGCTGTAGCCAAACTTGGACAATGGGCCTTCTTGTGGCCCCTCTGATTGCACTGAAAGCAAATCAGATCAGATACCGAGGTGATGGTGGTGGTAGTAGTACAATCCCAGCTGATAAGACTAGTCCGGCCGCACTTGAAACAGCCAGGACCACCCACCCTGCACGTCCCCTCGTGCGACTTGTCGCACTTGCTGCAGCGGCCTCAGCCCTGCTGGCCCTTCCCCCTCGTATCTACAACATTGGGCCTCTTGCCCGAACCTCCTGATACCTGAACCTCATCCGGTGTCCTCTTCCTCACTATCTCCAGATCAATCTCTCTCTCTCTCTCTCTCTCTCTCTCTCTCTCTCTCTCTCTCTCTCCAGCCCTCGCTATCATAGCAGTGATCTCAGCCACCATCTTAGTAGTCTGGCGGAGATCCTAAAACTCTCGTGCTAACTGCTGCACCTCAATCACTGGTGCAAAATCAGCTCGGAAGCTGGTCGAGAAATCATCCCAGGTTATCACATCCACAACATCATCACCCACCGCACGGCCTACCTCCTCTCACCGGTCCCGTGCCACTGGACCAATCCGAGCCCGTTATACGAGTTAGGGTGGGGTGTACATTGCTGAGCTCGGCAGGTAGCTGCAACTTGTAAGCCACTGGACCAATTCGGGTAAGAATCTCGAACGGTCCAATGTATCGCGGGTTCAGTTTTCCCCGTTTCCCAAAGCGGATCATTCCTTTCCAAGGAGAGACCTTCAATAACACCCAATCCCCGACTTGAAATTCTAATGGATTTCGCCGCTTGTCAGCATAGCTCTTATGTCAGTCTTGCGATGATTGAAGTCGAGCTTTGATTTGGATTATCTTTTCGGTCGTTTCACGGATGATTTCTGGTCCTGTGAGAACACTGGCTGGCGATTGCCCTTTTGCTAGTTGGGTGTCACCCACCTTGGCCCAGCATAGAGGCGATCTGCATTTACGACCATAAAGAGCCTCGAAAGGAGAAACCTTGATGCTCATGTGATAACTGTTGTTATATGAGAATTCGATCAGAGGCAAGTGGGCATTCCACGATTTGCCGAAGTCAATCACGCAAGCTCGGAGCATATCCTCAAGTGTCTGGATGGTACGCTCGCTCTGACCATCCGTATGTGGGTGGTAGGCAGTGCTCATATCTAGTTGTGTTCCCATTGCCTTCTGAAGAGATTGCCAAAATCTTGAAGTGAACCTATTATCTCGGTCCGAGATAATAGACACTGGCACTCCATGGAGTCTCACGATCTCTTTGATGTAAATTCGGGTCAGCTTTTCCATCTTGTAGGATTCTTTTATTGGCAGGAAATGAGCGGATTTTGTTAACCTATCCACGATTACCCAGATAGCATCCAATTCGTTTGCTGTCTTTGGTAATTTGGTCACGAATTCCATAGTAATCCTTTCCCATTTTTACTCGGGTATCGCTGGCTGTTGCAATAATCCCGAGGGCTTTTGGTATTCCACTTTCACCTTGGCGCAAGTAAGACACTTGCCCACGTAAGTGGCTATCTCTGCCTTCATATTTGGCCACCAATAATGTTGTTTGATATCCAGATACATCTTATCTGACCCAGGATGAATAGAGTATCGCGTCTTGTGGGCTTCATGCATGACTACTTCTCTGAATCCCCCAATCTTAGGAACCCAGATTCTGTTCATGAAGTAGTGAGTTTCGTCCTCTTTAACTTCAAATCCCTTATCCATTCCCCGCAGTGATTCACTAGCGACATTCTCCGGTTTCAATGCGTCCAATTGGGCTTCCTTGATCTGTGAGGTTAGGTGAGATTGAATGGTGATTGATAGAGTTTTCACGCGACGACTTGAATACTCCTTTCGGCTCAGGGCATCGGCTACCACGTTAGCCTTTCTTGGGTGGTACTTGATCTCACACTCGTAATCATTTAGCAGCTCAACCCATCTCCGCTGCCTCATGTTTAGTTCCTTTTTATTTAAAATGTGTTGGAGGCTTTTATGATCGGTGAAAATGGTGCACTTGGTACCATAAAGGTAGTGCCTCCAAATCTTCAAGGCGAAGACCACAGCTCCCAGCTCGAGATCATGAGTGGTCTAATTCACTTCATGAGTTTTTAGTTGCCTGGACGCATACGCAATTACCTTCCTGCGTTGCATAAGGACACAACCTAAACCTTGATTCGAAGCATCACAATAGATTACGAAGTCTTCAGTTCCCTCCGTTAAGGATAGCACTGGTGCACTACAGAGGGCTTGCTTCAAGGTTTGGAAGGCAATCTCTTGCTTCTCAGTCCAGTTAAAAGGTACGCCTTTTTATGTCAATGTGGTGAGAGGTTTGGCAATCTTGGAGAAGTGCTGAATGAACCTTCGGTAGTAGCCTGCAAGACCCAAGAATTGGCAATTTTATGTTGGTGTTGTCGGAATTGCCCAACCTTCAATGGCTTTGACCTTGGAAGGATCTACATGAATTCCTTCCTTGCTGACAACATGACCCAAGAAATTTACAATGCGGAGCCAAAACTCACATTTGGAGAGTTTCGCATACAACTTTTCAGCCCGCAGGGTCTCTAAGATCTGTCGGAGATGTTGGCTATGCTCTTCTTCGCTTTGAGAGTATACGAGAACATCATCGATGAAAACGATCACGAAATTGTCAAGGAATGGGCGGCAGACTCGATTCATGAGGTCCATAAATGCAGCGGGGGCATTTGTTAGACCGAAGGGCATCACGACAAATTCGTAATAACCGTAGTGAGTTTGGAAAGCAGTCTTAGGAATGTCCTCATCTCGAACTTTGAGTTGATGATAACCGGATCTCAGATCTATCTTCGAAAAGTAACTAGCCCCTTGAAGCTGGTCAAATAGATCATCGGTTCGTGGAAGGGGATACCGGTTTTTGATGGTGAGCTTATTCAGTTCCCTATAGTCAATGCACATCCTGAAGGATTCGTCTTTCTTTTTAAAGAAAAGAACCGGAGCTCCTCATGGATAGAAGCTTGGTCTTATGAATCCTTTATCCAGGAGTTCACTCGGTTGGCTTGATAATTCTTGCATTTCAGCGGGAGCCAACCTATAGGGTGATTTGGCGATCGGAGTGGCTCCAGGCACGAGGTCGATTCGAAATTCGACTTGCCTTTCTGGGGGTATTCCTAGAAGATCTTCAGGAAATACATCTTGAAAGTCGCATGCCACTGGGATGTTATGAATGTTTATCTCTTCCTTGGTTTTATCTACGACGTGAGCGAGGAATGCGTAGTTCTTCTTGTGTAGACACTTTTGTGCCTTGATACACGAGATAAGGCGAAGATTTGTGTCGGGTTTATCTCCATAGATTATTAGGGTTTCGTGATTGGGAAGATGAAGGAGAACGACCTTCTCGTGACACATAATATCAGCATGATGGGGGCTTAACCAATCCATGCCAATTATCACATCAAAACTCCTAACATTTACAGGCATCAAATCTATTTCGAAAGAGTGGTTGTTTAGTGTTAACGTGCATCCTATATAGATATCTTTAGTTGATTCAGTCTTCCCATTAGCCATTTCCACCGTGGAGGTTTCATTGAGCTTCTGGGGTCGTTGTTTTAGTAAATGTTTAAACTTGTTACTAATGAAACTTCGCTATGCTCCACTGTCGAATAAGATGCATGCATATGTGTTGTTAAGTAGAAACGTACCGGTGACAACGGTAGGGTCCTGGACTGCTTCACCTTGTCCCAAAGTCAAAACTCTTCCCGATCCCCCAGCTCCTTGATTGTTAACATTGGGGCAATTGCGCCTGAAATGCCCGGTTCTCCCACATCTGTAACAGGTATGACTGGGCCCAACATTGGTGTTGTTGTTGTTGTTGTTGTGGTTGTTATTGTTGTTGTTGTTGTTATTGTTTGGCGTCTGGTTCTGTTGAAGCTGAGTCCTACAGTACTTTGTTGTATGGTCTTTCCGGTTGCACCTTGTGCAAATCATCTCTCTATATTCCCTCTTGATGATGGAAGTTGCATTTGTTACATTTGGGGAGATTTCCTGAGTACTGTTTTGGAGCATGTGGTGTGGTGGTAGCTTGAGTTGTAGCATGGACAGTCACAGTTTGTTGTTTCTTTGATGATTCGGAGTTTTGTTTTCCATTTCGCTTGTTGTTTTTCCCTTTCTTGCTCTCACCTTCTTTCTTAACCTCCGCTTCTCCTGTTTTGGCACCCTTTTTGTTGCCATGATCATACAATTTCTTGGCCAGCCTCTTGGCACTATCAAACGTCTCTGGGTTTGACGCAATGACATTCCTTTGGATAGGTGCAGTCAATCCCCAGATAAACCTCTCAATCTTTTTCCCTTCTGAGGTGATCATTATGGGACACAAGAGAGATAGCTCACTAAACTTGGATATGTATGCATCGATATCAGAGTTTTGAACCGTGAGGTGCCACAACTCTTGTTCCATCTTCTGAATTTTGCCTCTTGGACAGTATTCAGCCAACATCATTTCTTTAAGCTCTTCCCATAGCATCACATTCTTCACCGGGAGTGTCATTGCCTCTACGTGGCCATTCCACCAGGAGAGAGCTTGATAAATGAATGTGCAGGCCGCAAACTTGACCTTGCACACATCCGGACACCCGCAAATTTCAAAAACTGATTCCACCTTCTCAATCCATCGCTTCAGGGCTATTACGCCTCCAGTTCCATTAAAGGTTCGAGGTTTGGCGTTGGTGAAATCCTTGTAGGTGCAGGTTCATGTGGTTCCGTGGTTTGTTCCTTGATTTGTGCTTCCGGTTCCCTGTCCGTTGCCTTCCCCGTTGTTTTCATTGCAAATCTACGCAAGTGCTGCAGTGACCGCAGCGGACACTGCTGCTTGGAATGCCACTGAGTTTATTTCCGGCAGGGTCGGGGTTGCGTTGTTTCCATGGTTGGGTCTTTGAGGCATCTTTCTGTCAAAGAATGGAAAGATGTTGAGTACATATCGTATTCCGAGTTTAGAATTCCATAGACTCGGCGTATCGAGTGTGCATTTAAGTGATTCCATGCATTAACATAAAACAAGGAAATAAAACACATAGCAGATAACAACATCACGATAAAAACATAAAGCATTTCCATTAATACTAATTGTTTTTAATACATGAAAATTTTCCAGAAGGCATACAGTACATGGGGAAACATATAATCCGGCAGCATGACGACCCTATGAGTAGTGTAATCATCTAAACATATGGTCAGTAGTACATAAAGTAGCATACATATAAAAAGGAAAATCATGAAGATACTAGTAGGTGAGGGAGCGGATCCTAGTCACGACGAGATGCGTCAGGAGGTGGTGCTAAAGAAGTGGATGCACCCTGAAGTCGAGCCACCTGTCGCTCGGCGTCCCGCAGTCAGGACTCCCACATCTCTTGTCTCAGGTGAAAATCCCTGATAACCTCATGCGTTTCCTGCTCCGCTCTCGCAACCGCAGCTCGCATTTGGTGCTTTTGGTCAGCAGTGTTCTGAGCCAAATTACCAGTATCCCTCAATCGTCTTACCATGACCGGAAGTGCTCTATCAGCTGACCCTCCATCCCACAGGTCGTAGAATTCTCTCGCCATACCAAACGGGGGTCGCTGTCCCTGCTGTCTACTCCACCTCCAAATATCGACACCCCATGGAGGTGTAGGGCTATTAGGGCCCATTCGGTGAGCTGGCACTCTCACTGGGAATGGTGGATTGATGACTACGGACTCTGCGTCCGAATCACCATCGCTGTTATCACTAGACTCTTCTCCTCCAAAATCTGCCACGGGTTCTGCAGGTCCACCTTCGATTTCTTCTTCCTGTTCTTCCTCTTCTTCTGGGTCTTCTTCAGGTTCCTCTTCAGGTTCCTCTTCAGGTTCCTCTTCCGATTCTTCCAGCCACCCGTTATTTCCCTGATTGGGAAAATAAAGATCCCTGGGGTGGTGAAAACCAGCCATGATGTCTGCATGAAAGCGTATAAGTAAATCATATTTAGATTATTCCTATAGTGTTTTCATTATTTATGTTTGAATTCCTGAGAAGTTTTGGATATGAGGTAAGTTTCTAGGTCAATTTCCCGCCATAATTACCCCCAAACACATGTTGGTCATATTTTGAATAAATATAGTTGATCAGGCTATATTTACCCCCAATATAACTACATAACTGCCCGGGTTTATTTACAGCGTTCCATTTCCTCTAGAGACTTTTAATGTTATTGTTTTAATGTATGCACTTTATTCAGAGTGTTTTAGTCCCATTGTATTTATAGTTGCATATCAACTATGGTTAGATATGCCAGTTCACTATAAACAATGCTCTGATACCAACCTGTCACACCCCCGAACCAGACGGCGGAAACGTCCAAGGGCTCGTGTGACTATCAA
The DNA here is from genome assembly GCF_052849685.1 of Lactuca virosa. Lineage (NCBI taxonomy): Eukaryota > Viridiplantae > Streptophyta > Magnoliopsida > Asterales > Asteraceae > Lactuca > Lactuca virosa. The sequence continues at coordinate 40,775,381 of NC_136426.1, forward strand.
TTGAAATATCGTCACAATGAATATACATGAAACATAACACAATCATCACCAAATATTACATATTACAACTGGTATTGTTCACATCAAGTACATTGTCTTAGGTTACATAATTCCAAAATATTAATAGTACGATGAGTGACATTACACAAAATAAATCCATACACTTGAAGGTTCTTCTGCTTAACGGTTACCTGAGAATACAAGTTATTTTGAAAACGGTCAACATATGTAATGTTGGTGAGTTCATAAGCATGTTTGAATGAAAGTCATTGTATTGTTTGTAAAACCCAGAAAATCCGATATTTTCTGTAAAAAGTATGAAAAATGATGTGAAAATCGAGTATAGATGCATGTGTGAATTTCATAGTAGTAACATGTATAAGTATGCAGTTCGAATTTCTTTGTATTCTTTCTGTTGTAAGTAGATGGTATTTGAATGATAGTATTTCGCCAGAAAATCCGATATTTTCTGATTTATAAAAATGTGGCGGTCCTTGCACTATCGTATGATTTGTTTTGTATCAATATGACTTACGAGTTTTAATTTCCGTAATGTCGTGATGGTAATGGATCTCTATATGAGTCGTTATAACCATGCATGATAGTGACTGATTTGCCTGTCTTGGCATTTTTCCAAACGCCGGATTTTTGATCAAGGTTTGTCACCCTAGACTGGCCTAGTCTAACTGTAGCGAACAACTCAGGTGTGGGGGAGTCACCCCCGTATAGATCTATACACAAACTCTCGCTCTCCCTCTAAGAGACTCTGATTATAACTACAGGCTACGACCATACACTCAATGGAGTCAACCGACAAGTCTCACTAGATTCCAATTATTGCCACGTGAATATGTATACGTTATATGTATTTAGAATTTTGAACACCAGATGATACATGAATATGAAAGGATAAGGCCCAACAAACATGAAGAAAAGACAACTATGACCCATTAGACATGTAAGTTATTTCCAGGCTTGTTAAGTATGTCATGGACACATTAAAGCCCATTATGCATACGATGAATTATTTCAGGCTAAATTAGCATGTAAATGGGCCACTAAGGCCCAATGACATATAAAGACTAATTTAGGCTCATTAAGCATGTAATTGGGTCACTAAGGCCCAATAGACATGTAATGAATATATTGGGCCCAATAAACATGCAAATGGATCACGAATGCCCAATTAAGCATGTATAGCAAGTACTAGGCCCAATATTCGTACCATTGTTGTATTTCGTTTGTTTCTTATAGTATGGATTCTTTTTGTTGAAATGTTTACCCATATTGTTATAAAACTCAAATATTTGGTTATAACGATATTTTTAGTTTATAAAAAAAAATATATCGTTTTAACCCTTAGGTTATAAATATTTATATCTTCGGTCCACTTGTTTAATAACTTACATATTTGGCCCAAAAATACATATTTGGCGATTTCAGCCCCTTTTTCACCGAATATTTTATTTTTAACCCTTCTTTAACTAAAATGACAATTTTTGGTCCTTTTTGGTGAAAATAACATTTTTAGCCCATTAGACCATCAAACTTAGCATTCTCGGTCCAATTATAAATTTATTTCACAATTTCGGTCAAAAATACGTTTATTGACATTTACAGCCCTTATTTTGTAAAAATTTACATTTTTGGCCCAATATCCAAAAACTTTACATTTTTGGCCCAATTTAGAAATATGTGTCATTTTTAGCCTATATTTTTGTTCATTTCCTGTTTTTGGCTCAAGTTTTGATTTAAATAACATATTAACCCCTAAAAACTAATATTTTTCGCATTTTGGGCCCAAAAACCGTAAGGCCCATTTTTTAGGCCCATTATGCTAAAATTTACCCTTTTGGTCCTTTGAAAAGTGTGATTATCATAAAAACCCAATTTTATGCAAATATGACCTTTTTGATCCTTATAAAAACCGTAAGTGGCAAAATTTCCCAAACCTTTTGTTTACTTGTCAAAAATGATCCTTATACAAGATCTTTGTTTTGTTTTTCACATCTTAGGCATGTATAACACTTTTATCCTTGTAGTGTGATGTTTAGAGTGTTTTTAGTTTATGGATCTCGCCCATTTTTGTTAGAGTATTCGAGATTCATCTAGATCTATCACATAATCACAACATAAACCAATAAAATCACACATAACATGCATAAATACATAGATCTACACATAAATACTTGTATTCTCCCCCAAAAACATGTAAAAACCGAAAACAAGGGGGGTATGAACTCACCTTTGCTTGTTGTTCTCGATTTTGAAGAAGAAATGGAGAGATCTTGGCCTTTAGCAAGCTTTCTTGAGTGATTTTGGAAGTTAGGAAGTTTCAAAGGTTGATGATTTAAATGAAAATCTCTTGAAGACACTCACAAACTTGCGAAAACATGGAGGAGAGGGACGAGTTCTTGGAGAGTGTTTGAAGTATGAGTTTGAAGGTATGTGTGTATTTTTTTCTTGCTCTCGGCCGAAGAAAGAAAAGAGAGAGAGAAGAGAGAGGTGAAGATAAGATGGGTGCTTAGATGTATGTGTATTTATATTTTGCTTAATGGGTAATTTGCATGGAGAACCACCATGCAATTGTGATGTGTAAAATGCATGGTAATTCTCTTATTACTTTTTTTTACATGTATATGAATATACACATCTAGTGGGCCAAGAATTTGGGCTAAGAGGGATAAGAATGAGATAGTTTGGGCCCATTTTAAGCTTAGTTCGAATTTATGGAACCCGATAATTATTTCGACCCATTGGGCTCTTGTGAGTGTTCATGGCCCAATATGGTATAAAGGAATGGGTTTATGGCCTATTAGGGGTAATTGATTCATGTATGGCCCAACAAGGCCCAATAGAGGTAAACCAATCCATTTTAGGCCCATTATGGCCCAAAATGTTAAGTTTTATGAATGTGGGTTCAACTAGAGCCCATTTAAGGGTTCTAAGCCCAAGATGGTCAAATTGAATGCTTATTGGTCCATTAGGCCCAATAAGAGAATTCTAGTTCGGAATGAACTTGAACCGGGATATCTAGGGCTTTCAAATCATAGTTGACCATTTCAAATGCTTTGTATTAGGTTTTGAACTACAATTGTGGCTCTTGACTAAGTTTGTTGTCATAGAATGAACATGGTGCATGATATCGAGTTAGCGTTACAAATATTATCATAGATGACGTTTACATGATCACCGAACTTCCTGACTAAAATACCAGTTGTGACAATTACATATTACAAAAACCAGAAAATTCTTTGAATGAGAGGTCTCACACTACAATTGTTGGACTCAAACAAGAGCTGCGTAATAGAGATAAAACCTAACCTTCTAAAATTATCTAGTTATCATAATATGTAACTTAGCATATTCGCATACTAGTTAGCTAAAGTTAGTTAGAACTTCTAGAAGTACAAAGCAGACATCATTCGGGCATCAAGTAATTAGAACCAAGCATAACCTAATTAGGCCATCTTATCACTGACTGGTCAGCACTAGCATGCAATTCTACAAGCTCACACAATAGGCATACAAAGGCATCTTTCCTAGCATTCTATTATGCAAAACTGAGCAGATCCTTAGCCCTAACTAACATGAGATTCACATATCAAGGTGTCCCATAAACTGAACCTCGCGCAACCAGAACTTGCACTTAAAGAACATTGCATACAACCTCTCTGAAAACGTCCCAAAATATGATCCAATTTTTTTTAAAATTTAAGTAAAGCAGTATTCCAACATCATCCATACATCCCAAATAAAACAAGTGTATCAAATATCATAAAATCAGAGTGAAATATCAAGTGCGGAATCCATGTGGTGTGTGCGATGCAGTCATCCCGAGCTCTTCCCCTTGGAGCCGGTAGTACCTGAAACATAAACTGAAAACTATAAGCATAAAGCTTAGTGAGTTCCCCAAGATACCGCATACCAACATACATAGCATATAACGGGCCCCGCCCTAACTCGTATAATGGGCCCGGCCTAATGAGTATAATGGGCCCCACCCTAAATCGTATAACGGGCCCCGCTCAATGAGTATAACGGGCCTCGCCCTAACTCGAGTAACGGGCCCCACCCACATATAAATCATATAGCAACTAATAACATAAATGATAATCATCGGGCCCCGTCCAGAAAACATACAAGCACATACACATACTAGTGTCACACAGACAATGAGTATTCTAACAGATCATATCATGGGCCGGCATTGGTGCCTTCGAACCGCTATACATGGTGAGGAAACTCACCTCGGACTGCTGAATCACACTAAAAATCCCTAGATGCTAGTCTGACAGATCTTCGAGCTATCATTACCAAATAATTTTTGGATTAATGTCTAAGTCCATAACTATATTTGGTATGTACTTGACCCGACCCGGCATGGTCCATTTGGGTTGCACTTCACCGGCACAATTTATATGGATAGTCTTTTGAGAATAGTATATTTATGATTTTATATTAATATATTATAAGTTCTAATATATTAATATGGAATCATATTATTTAATTAGTATTGATCAAGAATTAATTTAGAATTAATTAAGTGATAAAAAAGAACTAATTAAATATGGACTCTTATATATATGGAATGGGCCAAGTTCATTTAGGTTGGGCTAAGCTTTCATGGATGGTCCATGGAGCTTTTAACCCATGGATCCTATGTAAATGAAAGGTCATGGGTATTAGGGTTTACATGGATGTAACCCTAATCCTCCATAATATATAAAGGGGTCCTTGGCTCACAAAATTGGCACAAGTGTGTGAAAATAAGAGTGGGCCGATTTTAGTGTGCATACATATTCTCTCAAATTCTTCCAAGGTGTTTTGGTGATTTGTGATTCCATTTGAGGCTTCCACACTATTGGGGCTAAGCTCTTAAAGCTTGAAGACATCAAGCTACATCAAAAGGTATGTCATCTAACTAGAACTTTGTAGTATAGGTGCTTCATAATATGCTAGTTAGGATGAAACCTTGGAATAGTTAATATTTGCATGTATAATAGAGAAAACATAGATCCAAGGTTTATAGGGTTGCATGTACACCATAGGAGTGTTAGAATGCTCAAAACCCAACAATAATATCCAATTAATAATTGGATTCCATACCATAATCTTCAGTCCATAATTAGGGTAAAAGGACCATTTTACCACTTGCTAAGTTTGGTCCAAGACTAAGGCCGAAATCCACTAAACCCACTAAGGCCCAACAAACACCAACTAATGGGCCATAAGGCCTAAAAGCTCCAAGGGCAACCCTAAAGTGGTCAAATGACCAAAATGACCTTCATGAGTCAAAACAGCCGACCAAGATCCAAGGTCAAAAGTCAACAACCGGAAATGGTCAAAAGTCAGTATTGGTCAACAGGCTGAGTACGCCCGACATACAACTGAACGGAAATGGGGCAATTTATCGAGTACGCGTCGCATACTCAGGAGTACGCCCCACGTACTCTGGCTGAACCAACTTCTTAAATCGTGACTTAATCCTTTAAGTTTCCACGTCCAAAATCAGATCTAGGTCTTAAATAGAGTTTCTGACCATAAAGTTTCCAATTTTATGGGTTTGCATGACCATAAAGAGCTTTACACCAAAAACCCTAACTTCTTAATCTCTAAAGATGCTATAACTCATGCATGAAACAGAACTAGCATCAAAAGCTCCATTTTTTATGAATCTAAACCCATTAAGACATCAGAAAGGACAGCCCAAAGGGTCTGAAGTAATCCATACACTCCAAGACCCAAATTTGTGGACTAAAAAGACATAAATCATAACATAGAGAGATCAAAGCATTCAAAGGCCAAGATTGAGACTTTATACCTTTTTGCAACTGAGGAAGGTGCCAAACTTCTGGATCTACAAGCTCAAGCTCCAACAACTCTTCTTCACCAACATCTTCTTCTTTCAAAGGCACCAAACTACCACAAATACACTCCACAAGGTCAAGAACACACCAAAAATGCTATATGGTTCGATATTAGGGTTTCTGGACAATAAGGGCTGATAAGGAGGCTAACACTTGGGACTTAATGACATTATATAGGGCTTGAACCCTATAAATTAGGGTTTTGGTTCTGAACATGTACGTTGCACGTACATCCTTGTACGCAGCACGTACGTGCATGGCTTCGCGTTCCATTTGATCCACCTACGCCCCGCATACACCAATCTTACGCCCAACATACGGCTTCCACTAAACCCACATAAAAGGTCCAATCCACCAAGCCCAAGACAACTTATATGATTTAGACAAATAAATAAATAAATAATACCTTATGAATTTTCAAACGTTACACTCTCCGCCCGCAGAACCCTAAGAATCTCACGAAGGTGCTACTCATGATGTTCATTAATCTTAGAGTAGACCAAGATATCATCAATAAATATGATCATCGATCGATCCAACATCGACTTGTACATCCGGTTCATGAGATCCATGAACGTCGTTGGTGCGTTGTTGAGCCCAAAAGGCATCACCATGAACTCGAGTATTATTCAACCAAATTGTATGAGAGGATGTAGTGTTTAAGGTAATGCAAGTATCGAATAATGATCTAAGTAAGACAAGTAAGTTTCAAGGATAGCCCTTAATCCTTTATAGGATTTCAGGCATAAAACCGTGGGAGGTGATAATGATCACCTGACTTGTTTTATTGATTTGAATGTGAAATTACAGTAATGGTGATGGTAATACGAATAAAAATTTAGTAGCAGAGCTAATTATGTCCGCAGTGTGTGTAGTACAGGTGCATTTGTAGTATAGACTAAATGACAATAAGTCCGATATTTTCGGGATCCTCTTGAATGAGTATGTGCACGTGGTTTGACTTGGTATTCCTGGGTCTTAAGCCTGGTTGAATCGATTCCTCGTTAATAATGAGTATTTTGTTGACCATTTCTACACATGTGATAAAAATAAATAGAAATATATCCGTTAAAAGTATTAGGAAATAATAATAACAATGGTCAGGATCCTGGAAGATCTTGAAGATCCGGGCTCCTGAATATGGTTGAGGATATTGGCCCTAACAATTGCCCCCAAATTGTACCTGTGGAATATCAAGGTTAATTTCAAATATTTAAAGGTATAATTTTAAAATGAAAAGAGAAAAATAAAGATTTTAAGTTCTAACGGATAGGTTAATTTGAATCCAACAGATAGATTTCTAGCCATTGAAGTAGGCATAGTAATATGTCAAATCACCCTTCCACCTTTCCAAGATTATTGTATTAATAGGATGCTCAGTCTTTTGTTTTTGCCTTACTCTTTTAGCTCTCTTCCATACGTTCATCGAATATCATAGAAGGTACTATCCTCGTTGCTTTTCTTCCTATCTTTCTTCGTCTTTAATCATGGGCAAAAAAGCAACTCGCTCTCTTACAAATGTCATCGCCGTTCCTGGTGATGATTTCATCAATCAGAAGGCCTTGTCTTACGAGGAAACTTGCACTTTCAATGACAATGGTATCGAATCCTTGAAATCGGCCAGGGCTTTTCTTGTTGTTACTGTTTTTAGACCTTTTGATGTAAGGATCCAACCGGATTTTGTTTCTTCCTCTTGGCTCTGCTTTTCCGAATACCCTTTCACCCTAGGTCTTTCTTATCCTTTTCCTGGGATTATTTCTGAGTTCTTTGAGATTACCAAAATATCGTATATTCAAGCCATGCCAGCGGTTTAGATGATCCTCTATTGGATCTACCGACTGAACCGCTCCATGGATTTTAGTATGGGTTTAAATGAATTAGTTTACGTCTATGATCTTTCAACCTTTAGGAACTCTTGTTTCTTGTTGAAAGTTAAAACTGATAAAGCACCCCTTATTCTGAAATCTAAGCATAATGATGGTTCTTGGAAAGGAGAATACTTCTTCGTGAAATGTGACTCCATTCCTGATGGAAATCTCTTGTCACAGTCTTGGCCTCTTGGGTTATGATCCCTTTAGTTCTATATGATCTTTGTAGTTTGTGTAGAGAAGGATCTGTGTTAGGATATCTTTGAACATCCTTACTTTGCTTTCCCATTGGGAAAGATACTATTTAGAAAATCACTGGGGAAGATCCCTACTAGGGAAGATCCCAAAATAACTGGGAAAATCCCACTTTAGATAATAACTGGGGAAAATCCAACTTTATATAATTACTGGGGAAAATCCCACTTTAGGTAATAATTGGGGAAAATCCCATAATAATTGGGGAAAACCTCTCTTTAGATAATAATTGGGGAGAATCTCAACTCATAAGATAACATGATAATGTTATTAAGCTTAAGAATTTACTGGGAAGGATCCCAACTTAGGATAACATGATAATGTTATAAACCTTAGATTTAAACTTTAGAATCTTAACATATGTCCATAAATAAAAGGGTTGCCAAGTCACTAAAGTGTGAAATGAACCCATTATTCACATCCAATAGTTAGATATCGTGCATCCAACCGAGGTGTAGAAAGCTTAACTCGTGTGAAAGAGGTTATTAACTCTTTAAACCTTAGAGGGGATTATGGGTAACCCTTATTCGTATGAGAGATGACCAGTCTATATTCTTGGTTATTAGGATCCTTGGTTTCCTGCACGTTGCTAACACCCCTCCCATTCTTAAGTCAGTAATGGTCTTTGAAAAATTAAATGAAAGAATTAGATAAAAGCAACGGTTAGAGAGTGTGTACCTTGAGCTTGTTGTAAAATGATTAATACAACTTACATGAAGTATGCTTTTAGATGTATAGCATTCTAGGATCTTGGCAAGACATTTCCTTCAAGGGTAGCCAAGCAATATGCCCCATTTCATGTTTTTGAATCTATAAGATATGCTCATTCCCATTTAGGTGACAATTTACTTACACTAGGATCCTTGGTATTTTGAAACGTCTTCCTAAGGACCAAGTCACCTATTTGGAATCTTCTTACTTTAATGTTATTATTGTATGCTTTAGCGATCCTTTGTTGATGAGCAGCAATGTGGATCCTAGCAAGATCCCTGAATTCATCGATAGTGTCAAGATCCTGAGCTAGGATCCTATCGTTGTTCTCTTAATCCTGTAATTGATATCTTGCCATTGGGATCACCATTTTAGTTGGTATTACTGATTATGTTCCAAAAACTAAGGAGTATAGATTTTGGCTAGTGGCCGCTTTTGAAGTGGTCCTATCTGTCCATATGACAAAAGGGATTTCCTCTGCTCATCTTCCTTTCTTTTTGTCTAATATTTTCTTCAAATTATTGGCTATGATTTTGTTGTTGGATTCAGTTTGATCATTAGCTTGAGGATGAACATGAGTGGACATTATCATTTTAATTCCCCAACTTGTGCAAAAGTCTCTAGTCCTTTTGCTTATGAATTGGGATCCATTGTCGCATATGATCTCGACAGGGATCCCAAACGTGGTCAAGATATTATGTTTAATAAATGAGACTACCTCCTTGTCTCGTATTTGAACAAAAGACTTCATAATTGAGGAAACTATTAAAATGTAACAAAATTATCCGAAATTTACAAAATTTGAATTGATAATAGGTTATCAATATCATTAATAAGGAAATTAATTGCCAAATATATCTTTAAAATTGTCTTGGACGTGGAAAATTTAATTTTAAAATTGAGAATTAAAATACAATGATATAGGACATAATATTAATGAGGAGTTGTATTACAGTAACACATAGTAAAAGAAAAATAAAACTATTTTTTTTATTAGTATAGAAAATTTAATAAAATCATTGATCAAAATATACCTAAACTTTTTCTAGTTAGTTTTATGTGAAAATTCTTTTGTATAAACTTCATAAAGTAATGACAAAACACTAGATTTTATGATTAAAAGTTTAAAACATTTCCTATTTCTATTTCACAAATAAATATTTGTATTTTGTAACGTTAACTATTTGCTTTTTTCACGTCAAAAAGACCCGATAGGTGGGTCCTACTTTTAAAGAATCTACAACTCTGCACCGGAAACAAATAAAACATATTAATATTAATGTGATTTTTCTTTGGTTTGGCTAAGAGCATCTCCAACCCACTCTCATTCTCCATTTTTTCCTCTATTCTTCTCCAACCCTCCCCCATTTATTCCCCCATTTTGGGGGGTATGAATAGTATTACACCAAATATGGTGTTATACTATTCATTTCTTCTAAAATGGGGGTGAACTTTGCGTTGTCGGTTTTATTCCCTCTGTTATATATTTATACATTTCTAGTTCATTTTTACCTACTAAATATAATTTAATTTAATATTTAATACTTATAATATTTTGTTATATATTAAATTATATTAATTAATTATAAATATAAAATTTGTTTTTTGTTCATCAAATTCATATAAAATTTTAAATACATATTGAAATTTTAAAAAACGACAACGTATTTTACAAAAACTTATAATTAAAATATATATTACAAACACGATAACATATGCTATTAAACATATAGTTAACCTGTATATTACAATAATAATCTAATAAAAACCAACAACTGACAATACTATTATTTATTTATTTAATATTTATTTAAAAGTGTGTATGTGTAATATTTTTATAAATACATGTATAATATTTATTTATAAGTTTATTATAAATATAATCGTTTGTATTTAATATTAATGTAATGAAAAAAATATAGATTATATATTTGTTAAAGCTAAATTAGTAGAGGGGTGTGTTTGACAATCTATGTAAGTTGGAATAATGGAATATACAAGGAATATACTTTTTGGGGGTAAAAATAGGGTAAAAAATGGAGTAGGGTTGGAGATGAAACACTATTTGCCCCATTTTTTACTCCATTTTTGGGGGAAAATTTTGAGGTGGGTTGGAGATGGTCTAAGTCCTTATTTTAAGTTTCTAATAGTATCACATTTTATATCGTAAAATAACATTTATTAACCCTTTAAAATATTACCCTTAAATTGTCTAGACTTTCGTGTTTACCTCGCAGTATATATAAATTGATTTTTCTACAGTTATCACTCTCAATCTTACAAAATGTTATTTTGACCTCTCGACTTTGAACTATATAAAAGGGATAATGACTTAAAAGGGTAATATATTCTTCGATTTGTACACATTTGGTCACTGAGTTTTTTTCGTCCATATTTACCCCCTTCAACTTGTTAAACTGTACACATTCAGTCCTTATGACCGGTTATTCGAGGTTAACCGAGAAAAATGACTTAATTGGGTAATATATTTCTCATTTTGTACACATTTAGTCCTTAATATTTTTGTACACATTTAGTCCTTAATATTTTTTTGTTTCAAAATAATTCATTTTTGTTTTTGTACTCATTTAGTACTTATGAATGATTTCTTTAGGTTTTTCTCACGTCATCTTACGTGAGACAATCATTGATGAAGTGTGTGAGACTGTTGATGTTTATGTGTAATGTCTCGTTTTCACAACCAAAAATTTTCATTTTTAAATAAGGCAAAAGCCCCTAATTATAAATCCATTATTAAGAAAAAAACGTTTATTCCAAAATACATTTATCGAAAATCAGAGTAATATAAGAAACGTGGAATCCTCAATACTGTTGATGAGTATGTACAGTCATGCTTTCGCCTTCCCACGATCAACGATAGAACCTGAAAACATAAACAACTGGGTAAGCACAAAGTTTAGTGAGTTTCCCCCAAAATACTCGGTACAACAAACGTATTATCATGCATAACGAGACCACACTCATCAGACTGGAATACATTTTCCCAATCAGTCATCAGACTGGAATACCAACATGCAACAGGTCAAATCAGTCATCGGACTGGAATACCCAGGGTTTGTCGGTATGCCGCCTTAACTCAACCGCACTTCTCGAGCCTCCGTGCCTATGGCTTACAGTCGGCCCGCACCAGGTATCTTGGCCTATAGAATATAGCAGGACCACCTCAACCTATCCTACCACCATATGACTATCCCACGTAAGATGTCGTGAGAAAAACCTAAAGAAATCATTCATAAGTACTGAATGAGTACAAAAACAAAAATGATTTATTTTGCAACAAAAAAATATTAAGGACTAAATGTGTACAAAAATATTAAGGACTAAATGTGCACAAAGTGAGAAATATATTACCCTATTAAGTCATTTTTACCGGCTAACCTGGAGTAGCCGGTCATAAGGACTAAATGTGTCCAGTTTAACAAGTTGAAGGGGTAAATGTGGACGAAAAAAAAGTCAGTGACTACATGTATACAAATCAAAAAATACATTACCCTTTTAAGTCATTATCCCCTATATAAAATGTCAATCTTAACATGGTGGACTTTCTAAACTTTCGTGTATACTCTATCCACCGACACTTACCACCCTCTCAACTTTGTAAAATGTCACTTTTGACCTCCTTCAAATTTAAACTTTATTAAATATCACTTTGACCCCCCTCGACTTTCTAAACTATCGTGTTTAGCCCGCGTAATATATATAATATGATTTTCCTTAATAAGTTTCAGTTGTTAACTTTAAAAAATAACTTTTTACATGTTTATTTCAATGTATGTGTCGGTATAAATTCGAGGTGGTTAATGTTTCGACATAAATTTAAAAATTTTGTTCGTCAATTTATGAAAATTGTTTTTTAAATGTACGTGTCAATATAAATTCGAATTTGTCTACGTTTCGATGAAATTGTATTTTTACATTTTCGTGCTTATTTTTACACACGCTTTCTACGCATGAGTCGGGTTGTGTCACGTATAACACATTTTTGACTGTTCGAAATTTCGTTTGTTAACATAAAAAAATTAATCTTACTTGCTTATTTATATAAATTCGAGTTTTTCTAAGTTTCGATGCTTTTTTTTTAACGTTTTCGTGCTTATTTATATGCATGTTTCTTAGGAAAATCTCTAGAAATGTCCTAAAATTTTACCCTGATTTACGAAGAAGTCCCAAACTAAATTTTGTTTACGAAAAAGCATGAATTACCTGTAAAAATCGCGATTTGACCCCTTTTTTCCGGTTTACCGGTTTTATTACTTACATGTTTCACTAAAGTCCCTTTATTTTACCCTAATTTGCGAATAAGTCCCAAAATAATATTTACTGATGATTTGGCCCTTTTCTTCATGTAAATTAGTTGATAAGATGGATACGATGAATTATATAATGCTGCATTTACTGTAAAATTTGATATCCATCTCATCGGCTCATTTACGACTATGTATCTACGTCAGGAATGAAACCAATAAAATGTGTGTTTCAAAGAAAATAGGGCATGAAATGAGTTGATGTTTGATGAGATGGATATATTGGGTTACATAAGATTAGATAAACAATTTGATATTTCTTATAAACGTAAAAAATAACACAGTTGTTGTTAGTTTATGTAATTATTGTAGTCTTCGTTGGATGCATTTTATGTTCCAAAAAAATACACAATACATCAAGATATCAAGTTTTATGCTAAACATAACATTATATAACTCAACATATTCATCTCATCATCTCATTTAATGACTATGCGTCCGGGCCAACAATGAAACCGGTAAAATGTATGTTACATAGAGAAAATGGTCAAATCATAAGTAAATTTTATTTTGGGACTTATTCGCAAATTAGGGTAAAATAATGGGACTTTAGTGAAACTGGTAAGTTATAAAACCGGTAAATCGAAAAAAAGGGTCAAATCGTCATATTTACCGATAATTCATGCTTTTTCGTAAACAAAATTTAGTTTGGGACTTTTTCGTAAATTAAGGTAAAATTTTAGAACTTTTTTGGAGATTTCCCTGTTTCTTATGTATGAGTCAGGTCACATATAATATGTTTTTTATTATTTAAAATTTTGTTCGTTAACATAATCTTACTTGCTAATTTATATGTACGAGTCGGTAAATATTCAAGTTTCTTTATGTTTTGACGTAAATTTTATGTATGTTTTTTTGCTTATTTTTATATATGTTTCATATGTATGAATTCGGTCACATATAATACATTTTCATTTGACAATATCAATTGGAGTTACTCATAGGTATGAACCATATATATTTATTTACCAACAAATGTAACACTATCTAACTTTTATCAATACGATTATTAAAATTCAACTTAGATCCATTACTGCCACCGCAACGCACGATGGGTAAAATCCTAGTTTATATTGGATCTAAAAAATATTAAAAAGGACCCAATATTTTGTTAAGAAAAAAGTAAAGGAAAATAAACACATTATTACTTGTATTTTATTTTATATAAATTAAAACCATATAATAATTGTAATATCCTAAAAATCACGGTAATTTTTTTTTTCATTTTTAAAACCATTTAATAACCAATGAGAGTATACCAAAATCACAATCTCATAAAATATAGATGTGCACGATCAAGCATTCGTCTTGCCCTAATCATCTGAAGTACCTGAAACATAACACTTAAACTATAAGTCAACGCTTAGTGAGTTCCCCAAAAATACCACCACACATCATAACATAAACAATCAAGTATACTTGGTCCAATCAGTCATTGGACTGGAATACCCTCGGGTCCACAGCCATCGGGTTGGATTACCCCCTGATCCCATAGTATGAGTCTGGCTTCCCTTTCTGGCCCACAACTCATGTCTGGATTGCCCCCGAGCCCACAATATAAGTCTGGCTTGCCTTTCTGGCCCACAACTTATGTCTAGCTTGCTCCCGGGTTTTTTGGCTTCCTCACAGAGCAGTATTGCCTCAACCCAACCGTATTGTGTTGACATATGGAATAAATAAACATATAACCAACAAACAGATAATCATGTAGATCTAACAGATCACTACATCATAGCAACATCTTATAAACCAAGGTACATAACCGCATAGGCCGAAATTGGTGCCTTCGACCTACAAGTACAGTGAGGAAACTCACCTCACGGTCTAAAAAGATAGTTGGACAAACACTGCTTTGATTACCGCCTCTACTGATCTCTTACACAAATACCAGGGCCTTAAACTCAAACTTCCACTCAAAATAACCAAAATGCCCCTAGATCTCAGTTAGTCAAAGTCCTGGTCAATGGTCAAAGCATAATGTTAAAAAGTCAAAGGAAGGTCAAGTTGATTGATTACGCCCCGCATACTCAGTTACTACGCTAGGCTTAGTCGATATCTAAACAAATATCAACGTTTCAACAAGTATGTGCATCGTACCACTTGGTAGGCCCAACGTACTCGACTGTTTTCCTCTTGTTCAATTAAGTGCTTAATCCATTAAGGTACCACATCCAAAGCTCAGATCTAGACCCAAAACATCGTCCTAGGTCATTAAATTCCCACCTTTATGACTTTCCATGGCTAGACAAGGTCCAAAAGCTAAAACCCTAACTTAATAATTTGTTAAGACATCATAACTCTTTCATGGAAGAAATAGAAGGACCAAGATCACATTTTTATGGTTCTAAGCACCTAAAAACGTATGAAAGGATAGCTCTTCTAGTTAGAGTAATCAATACTCATGAACACCAAGCCTACGAGACAAAAAATGAACATAAACTCAAAGCTAACAAGATCTAAGCACATAACTCATCAAGTTTCAAACTTTATACCTCTGAAGGGTGTTTGAGGGTGAAACAATTTTGGGTCCAAGATGCCTTGAGCTTCCACGTGTTGGGTGACAACAAAACAAGTTAAGCACTTCAGACAAATATCAAAACAAACTTCGGTAAACTCACAAAACTTCTGAAAAAAACGTAAATAAAACGAACATGATATTTAACGTGGTTCGGTTAAGGTGACCTACGTCCACGATCGAATGAGAGAGAGAGAGAGAGAGAGAGGATTTTATTAACTTTCTGGAACAATTACAAGCAATCAAAATTGTATCTCACTTTGAGCTCACATAGAAATCTAGCAATTTACAATGATGGGGTATGAGCCTATTTATACTTGAGGGATCAAACCTAAAACCCTAATGGGCCAAGCCCGTTGGCCCATAGGCCCATGAATGGTGACAACCAATCACAATATGCCATGCAACATCTTCTGGAACATTCTTGAGCATCATCATCTTCTAGGCATACTTGGATCAACATGGAACAACAAAGGAATCAATATGGCACATCATGTACCAAGATGGTCCATGATGGCGCAACAACTTCTTCATGGTGGAACAGAAACCCTAGATGGCGCAACAGGGATATAAATGGTGCAAGAGCATCAAGTATGGCGCACAAACATCAATATTGGAGCAACAACATCACCATGGAGCAACAGGCACATGCATGGCGCAACAAGGCCATGCATGGCGCAACAAGAAGCATCATGGCGCAAGAGGAGAACAAGATGGCGCAAGAGGGAGTACCATGGTGCAAGAGCATCCTTCTTGGCCCAAATGGCGCAACAAGGACCCCTTGTTGCTCCATATCCCTCCTAAGTGCTCTAAACCTCTTTCATGTGCTCCAAACCTCTTCCAGGTGCTCCAAACCCCCTTGTACATGATCCGTTCCTATGCTACTTGATCAGTTCCTTTGTCTAATGATCCATTCCTTTCTCAGAGATCCGTTCCTTTGTCACATGCTCCATGAACCTCAAGTGCTCCATTGAGTTCCAAGTGATCCATGTTGGACAAGACTTCATACCCCAACACCACGATGATTTCCTTTCCTTCTCTTTCCTTCAAGAACACAAAAATGCACTCTTCATGCTCAAAAGGCTCACTCAAAGGATTAGGGTTTGATAGGGACGAAATAGGAGATGGAGGCTGATGAGGGAAAAGGTTTTGGAGAGTTAAGGATAATTAAATAGTTCTCAAACCCTAAAAATTAGGGTTTAAACTTCGGTCACATACACCCTGCGTACCAAAGTGTACGCCTAGCGTACACACCAAGTGGCGCGTTTTCATTTAAGTGACAAAGGGACCAATTTTGCAACAAATTTCATACTAAGGGTTAAAAATGAAATTTCCTAAATAAAGGGTGTTATAATTCTCCCCCATTTAAATTAGATTTTGTCCTCGAAATCGGTCCGTACTACACCCCATGCCATTCAGACAATCCTTCTAGAATTCTGATCTGATCTAAGAAATCGACTTACATACCATGTATAATGATGAATCCTTGACCCACTAACTTAATAATTGAAGAACAACCATCACTCCTCCACCTAACATTCGGAAATCCAAAACCTTGTATGACTCCCAAGTAGACAAAACCATCTCGGAACACAGTCAATACGAATTCCCTTCACAGCCCTAACCATATGGAACCCTTCCGACCCTGAATTCCCTTGTTGATTCCATTAGAAAATAGAACCTCTGACTATTCACTGTTGTTGAACCCTTCATTTAAAAACAAGGCGACTCCTAACACGAGTCTCAGCTAAATAACCATTGTAGAGAAACATAAGCAACATCAACATATTCCACAAACTCCCTTAGCCACTTCGAAATCAAGGAGTCTTATACAGAAAACTTGAGAAACCACTCGGAATCCCACGACTGCCAACAAAAACCTAATAACTTGAGAATACTCAATCGCAATGATTATCTTTCTCACCCTAGCTATAAGACCTAACTTCCAATGAGAACCACGCAACCGGAAACTCTCATAACTACAACCACAAACCAACTCCATCAATATACTTCCCGGAACCAAAAACCCATCAGTTCTAAACTTCAAAAACCATACCCTAAGACTGATGATCATCCATTCGTCGTACCTACTCTTAATCCTTAACTAGGAAAACCACCAAAATATGCGGAAAGAATACTCAGAACATACCGATCGTGAATTCCAACCAATCTCAAATCTAGAAATTGTGCCTAAAAACCTTAAATACACACTTGACTTCCTGACAAGTCATCATCAACCCACTGCTCCCACGAGCATAATGATGTTTCATCCAATAATTTCACGTTGCATCCAATCCCCTTATCATCTCAAGTGTAAATCCACATGACAAATCACTTGACGCATTCACACGAACTTCATCACTCGAGATTCCATAATCGATACCAAACATTGGTAACCAAACTTCAAATACACATCCCACAAGCAAACGAGGTTCTTAAAGCAACACTCCGTAAGAGACTTCTGATGCACAACTATTACTCCCAATCAAATGACTACCGGGTCCCAATGCACTAACTCATGATCCAAACCAGCTGGTCACTGAGTCTCCTGACTGCCACAATGCACTAACACCCAAACATGCCAATAAGACTAACGATCTGAGACCTAAGAGTCTCAATCAAATGACTACTGGGACCCACCCTTATGAATCGTACAACCACTGGTTCACGATAAATCGTGACACCTCCTAACCACTAAATGATAAGGTCATGGTACTAATCCGATCTTGTCGTCATCCCATCATTGGCCTGAAGACTCACGACCAGTGTAACACCCTGTTCGGGATCATTCTGGGATTTAGGTCCATGGGCCGGAAGTCGATTGTGTAAAGGCTTTGGGCCTTAAGGAGGCGATTTTTAAAACTTTTGGAAGGAGAATGATGGTTATAAGATCTAAACCTTTGAATTTTTTTAGAGTCAAAGGGTAAAACGGGAAAAGACATAGGCCGGGTTCTTGCATGAAATATGGATGTTTGTTTGAGAAGTTTTTAGTCCAATATATTTAGATAATATTGAAGAGATCTTCAATACCTTTCCGTGGATATAAAGATCGTCGAAAACGGAGTTGGAACGAAGAAGTTATGACTGTTTGAAGTTAGGGTGGTTTTGGGGTGAGCCGCGTACGTTGGGCATACTCAAAGTGTACGATGGGCGTACGAGGGTATCCCTAGTATGTTGGGCATACGTGATCAGTGCTCAAACCCTATTTTCGTGGTTTGAGCCCTATTTAAGCTCCTTAACTTCCCAAACCCATTCCATTCTCAGCCCCCACCTCTCCAACACCCTCTCTTGTAACCCTAACCCTAGATTGAGCTTTGTGAGCAAAAAAATGTGTTTTTAAGTGCTTTGGAGTGTTCTTGATGCAACTTAGTGAAGAAGGAACTCACTGAAGAAGTGTTGGTTGCATTGGAGCTTGTAGATCCAAACTTTGTTCTCCTTGATCTTTCTTCTAGAGGTATAAAGTTTGAATCTTGATGATGGAATTGTTAGATCTAGCTACTTTTGGGTGTTATAAGCTTTTGGTCACTTTAAGTGCATAAATTTTAGATCTTGAAAGTTTGTGACCTTGTTATGGATAAATTTGGAAAGTTTATCCATCTAAACATCATTTGGTTTCAGATCTGAAGGTTGGAGACTTGTACTTAATGGGTTAAGTTGAAAAAGATGCAATTTTTGGGTCCCTTTGAGACTTAAAGAATAGATCTTGTTTGTTGGGACCATTCTAATGGATAAATTTGGAAACTTTATCCATTATGGAACCATTATGAACCATAAAAATGTGATGTTGGCCCTTCTATCCCATCCATACATGAGTTATGATGTTTTATTGTTTTAAGAATGTAGGGTTTTGGACATTAAGCACTTTATAGCCCTGCAAAGTCATAAAGTTGCAAACTTTATGACTTAGGACATCATTTTGGGCTTGGATATGAGTTTTTGACGTAAGGTCTTAATGGAATAAGCTCTTTAATAGAGTTATGGGACTGGGTTATGTACGTTGGGCGTACCTAGTGGTGCACTGCGCGTACGCAGTTAGCGAGCCGCTTTTGGTCAACTTCAGAGTACGTTGGGCGTACTCTCTTGGTACGCATGGCGTACTCTGCTGGCAAGGAATATTGACTTTTGGACCTTGACCAAGTTTGACCTAAGGGCATTTTGGGTAATTTGATTTATAGTTTGATATTTGGGTTCCTATTAATTGTATAGGTGACCAGTAGAGATAGATTTTAGAGCAGTGATTGGTGCAACTATTCTTTCAGGCTGTGAGGTGAGTTTTCTCATTATATCAATGGGTCGAAGGCACCAATGTCAGCCCATTACTTTGTTATGTAGAATGCTAGTTGTCTTTGTGATACTTGCATGAAAGACCAGGATCTGGCCCCTGGCAATTGCATGAAAGACCAGGATCTGGACCCTGGAAATTGTATGAAAGGCCATGGGGGTAGCCCATGGAACTTGTATGTAAGACCGAGATTTAGCCCTCGATATTGCAAGGAAAGACTATTGGGGTAACCCATGTCACTTGTATGTAAGACTGGGATTTGGCCCTCGACATTGCAAGGAAAGACCATGGGGGTAGCCTATGGCACTTGTATGTTATGGTATGTGGTACTTTGGGGAACTCACTAAGCTTTGTGCTTACGGTTTTCAGTTTATGTTTCAGGTACATCTGGTACTAAGGACAAGGGCCCGGTGTGATGGAACAACATCCCCCCAGAGTTTTCCAAATCACCATCCCTCTCAATCCTAACCGAACACAATATGGGCCATATCCTCCTATCGCGCACAAATCCTTTCACTGTACAGGCTGCAACCAATGCAAAATCCAAAAAAAAAACAAGGTCGTACACAACCACAGAATGAGATAGCCAGTTTTACTCTTGTCTCAACTCAAGCGATACAAACCAATTAAGAATCATGTCAATAACTCAAGCCAAGTGTTCTCATGCTAGCTTACTCAGCCTACCTATATCCCCAATGGAAACACATAACCAACCCTAAATATAATACACTCCATATTCCTCACCACCTTACCCATAGGGTGTTGTACCAGAAGATCTAACTGAAATGACAAACCTCAACCGCTAACAGAAACATCCTCATGAATGGCCAGAACTAAGATCCCATATCTTGATTGAAATCGAACAGATCCTACCAATAGCTCGATAAAACTTCCAAAGCTATCATAAATGCTGTCAAAACCCTAGTCGGGTCAATCCAGATTCCAATGCCGCCTACGCAACACACCAAAATTGGATTATGCGCAGATCCAAAGCCACACCTAAAAAAACTAAACAGCGCTGCCTAAACATCCGAAATTCCAATAACCAATGACATTTTCCAAAATCGAGCCTTCTATGAACAATAATTTCGCAACAAACCCCATATCCAAAAAGCAAAATGTACAACATACAGATTTTAACAATAGGTTGATGCATCCATTGAACTCCAACTGATATAGCTTGAAACTTTTGAAGAGCCTATGCTACTGATGATGAACAAAGAGACCAATGATCGAGAGTGTATTGAAAACTAATCCATCGACGCAAAACACTACTAAATAAAGCCCATGAGTAACTAAACATACCAAACTCTGAAACTGATCGAACGATCAGCAACTACCCATCCTAGACTATAGATATCAATCTATACAGCAAGCTGACAAATTGTAACATCCCGACATTGAGGTATTTTCAAGTTTAACCCTTCAATACAAAGACTTATAGTATTTATTCCTTGTATATGAGAAAGTTAGAAAAATGTCCCATAGTAGCATTTTTGTAAATTCCAGGCTAAGGCTTAGTACACTAGGCGTACGTTGTATACGTTGAGCATATATATGCGGGTCTAGTACTCTGGGCATACACTGAGTACGTAGGGTGTACGTGAGAGATCCTCAAAGCCTAATTTTTAGGGTTTGGACCCTATTTAAACATCATTATGGCCTCCAAACTCATCTCTTATCATCCTCTAACACCTTCAATCGATTTTAGCAACCCTAGTCACTTGGATGAGCATTCTTGACCCTTGTTTGTGTGTTTAGTGATCTTGAAGGAGAAACAAGGAAGTAGAACCACCGTGGAAGCTTGAATGAGCCTTGGATCTGGGATCTTCATCTCTCTAACAACCTTGAAGAGGTATAAAGTTGCAAACTTGACTTGTATTTCATTAGATCTTGCTAAGTCCTTGATTCAAGAGCATTTTGTCCCAAGTGTTGACCTTTTTGGAGTATGGCATGCTCTAGTCCATTCTAGGTGTGTAGGGCGTACGGTCGCCAGGGGCAAACCCTAATTTTTAGGGATTGTACGCTATTAAACACCTTAAGTTTATCTTGGACCTTCTTATGACCAACCTCTACCTCTCCAAACCTTGAGAACGAAACCCTGATTGCCATTTGAGTGTTTTGAGCTTGGAAGTGAACTTTGAAGGTGTTTTTGGTGATTTGAAGGAAAAAGAACTCTTGGAAGTTGCATTGGTGTGGCTAGAGCTTAAGGATCCAGAATCATCACCAACTTGGAAAGATTTTTGAGGTATAAAGCTCTTAACTTGATGGTTCATTTTGATAGATCTAGTTAGGGCTTGTTTTTGTTCTTTTTTGGTCCTTTAAGTCATACATGAGAGTATGAGCTACTCCAGAAGCTAGGGATGGTAGATCTTAACATTTTTGAGGTTACTTGTGCATAAAAATTCAATCTTGATGAGTTATATTGAACCATGCATGAGTTAGGGTTCTTGATATGGGTTTTATTGAGTATTAGGTCCCATTAAGACATGCAAAGGAGTAAAGTTGTCAACTTTACGTGTTAAGACATCATTTAGGATCAAATATGAGAAGTGGACTTAGTGGCTTAATCGATTAAGCACTTAATTGCGAGTTTGGAATGTTGTAGAGTACGTTGGGCGTACCTAGCTCGTACGTTGCACGTACTGGCCAAAGGTGGCATGCGCAGGGCATAAGTCTGAGTACGTTGGGCATACTCAGCAGCTGTTGAATTTCGTTGACTTTTACGATTTGGGCCATATTTGGACTATTAGGGTTTTAGGCCTTGTTGGGCTACTAGTCTTTCTGACTTTGGGCCATTGTTAGGCTTTGCGCCTTCTTGGATTTAGGCACATAATGGGATTTGGGTATCATTTAGGAATTTGGGCCATATTGGGCTTTTCGGTGCAATTAGGTTGGGCCTCGGTTATTAGGCCAAGTGAGGGAAGGGTAAAATGGTCTTTTACCATGGGTGTTGGACAAATGAACTAGATTTCCAGTTATGTTGTATGGCCCAATTATTAATTGGGGTTTTATTTGATTGATTAGCACGAGGATTTTCCAGATCAGTAGCCCGATCGTTTGTTTGACTGACAGTGGACTGAGGTGAGTTTGCTCATTATATTATAGGACACTATGATATGTTATGTGCTTGTAGTCTTTGTGACTCCTGTTGTACGTGTTATATGCTTGTGTGCCTATTTGATATATGTATGTGGGATGAAATAGACCCGGGGGTGAAATAGACACGGTACAGCCTAGTGATGACACATGAGTTGAAATAGACTCAAGGGTGAAATAGACCTGGGGGTGAAATAGATTCGATATGGCTTGGGCCGACGCATAAGTTGAAATAGACTCGGGGGTGAAATTGACCCGGCACAGCCTTGAGATGGAAGATATGTATGGTATGTATTTTGGGGAACTCACTAAGCTTCGTGCTTACGATTTTATGTTTCAGGTACTTCCGGATCGAAGGAGAAGAGCTCGAGATGATCGCATCGCACACACCACGATTTTGATTTTATTTGACTCTGATGTATTGAGATGATTGATTAACATAATCTGATTTTCCTTAATGGTTTTATGAACAAGTTTTGATTGATGGTTTTATTATTATGAAAACGAAATTTTTGGTTTTAAATTTTGGGTCGTTACAAGTTGGTATTAAAGCCTTGGTTTGAGGAATTCAGGCATACTCTCGGGTGTTTCTGAACTCAAACTGAGGATTTGGTAGATTTTTCATAAATAAAATGTTTTACATAAAGAGTTTTTGTAACTAAAGAAAGGGTTCATGCAATCGACCGAGATCAAGTAAGTTTTCCCAAAATACCCATATATGTTTTATGTTATGCTTTAAATTGTGAATCTTTGAATCGCATGCTAGATTAGGGATAAGGATATGCTCAGGATTGCATGATAGAATGCTAGGAGAGATGTCTTTGTATGCCTGATGTATGAGCTTGTAGACTTGCATGCTAGTGTTGATCAGTTAGTGATAGAATGACATGTTTAGGTTATGCTTAATTCCGATTACTCGATGCTCGAATGTTGCTTGCTTTGTGCTTTTTAGGAGTTCCCTAACATCAGCTAAGTAGTAAGAGAATATTTTAAGTTACATATTATTAAGACTAGATAATTTTAGAAGGTTAGGTTTTAACTCTACTGTGCAACTCTTGTTTGAGTCCAACCATTGTAGCGTGAGACCTTTTCGTTCGAAGAATTATCTAGTGTCAGTGATATGTAATTGTATTCATGAGCTAGTTAGAGGGTTTTAGGGGGAGTTCCTTCTGCAGCTGATGACAGAGAGTGGTATGGTGGTTGCCCTAGGAAAACCTAGGAGGAGATTCGGTGCCGAGAACCTTGTCTTGTTGAGGGTTGTTTGGATTGATAAAGGAGTGAATTGGAGGATTCAGGACGATACTTTAGGAAAGTATGGATATATATGGAAGGTAGTATGGGCTCGTACTATTAAAAGTAGAGGATCCGTACTCGAGTCAAGGAAAGTTATGATGATACCAGGAAGCTTGTAGAATGTGGGATTCTTCGAGTATATTTTGATGGTTTATATGGATTATTTTCAGTATGGTGGTCACTCGAGGAGGTACTGGTAGTGGCTATGGTGCTGGTGATGGTTTGGGTTCGGGCTTTGGAGCCGAGTTTATGGATGATCAGATGCGGGAGTTCGTTTCAGCAAAGATTACCCGCAATATTCTTGAGCAGAATCCTGTGATCTTTAGCACGGTCAATGAGGGTATTCTATAGATTCCGGTTGAGCGCTTGAGCGCTTTTCGTTCTAAGATGATGGCGATGACGGGAGCTCGCACTTTGACTTTATGTGAGTTTCGGGCATGTGGGGCTCCGGAGTTCTTCAGGAAGAAGGACCCGATTACGAGCAGGCGTTGGTTAGCGGATGTCACGGACACCTTCCATACCAGTTGTTGCCTCGAAGGGGCAAAGGTAAAACTTGCATCATGTATTCTGAAAGACAGAGGCGGTTGAGTCAATGACTTGGGAGGATTTTTTGTCAAGGTTTTGGGCTGAGTTTGCACTTGTGATTGAGGTCCAACCGTTGGCGAGGGAGTTTCAGGACCTTCGCCATACTACTGAGACGGTGGCAGAGATCACTACTATGTTCCGTGAGAGGGCGTTATTGGTTATGCACTATGCGGTGGACGAGGAGAGGAAGAAGGCGAGATATCATGAGATGTTGAGGAGCGATATATGGCCGTTTGTGAGCTGATTCAGTTGCAAGACATTGGATGATATGATCGCATGAGCCAGAGATAAGGAGATTTACTTAGAGATGGAGAAGAAGTGGAAGCCGAATCAGGTTCAGGGTTCTGAGCTTTCGGGCAAGATGCCCAAGGTTTTTGATTCGAGATCGAGAGGCCAGCAAGATCGAGGCCACTATGGCAAGTGCGGTAAGACGCAGGATGGAGCTTGCAGGGGTGGTGGTTCTGACTGCTATAAGTGCGGAAAGTATGGGCACTTTAGTCGGGATTGCATAGCCACTACCTAGGGATCGAGTCTGATTTGCTTCCATTACAATAAGAGGGGCCATAAAAAGGCCGATTGTCCAAGTCTAGCAGCGGCAGGACCAGTTGCAGCTCTTGCTCCGACGGCTTGGAGGATCATGGATGACCGCCGGGGTAAAGCGGATGTGCCTATTGTGAGGAGCAGGGCTTTTCAGCAGACAGCCGAGGAGGCTCGTGCAACACCTGATGTGGTGACGGGTATGTATCTTCTCCTTATCTCTTTATTAATGCTGATTTTTTTGGTTATATCTGTGTATTTTGTTTTAGGATCGTTCCGTGTGAACAATATCTCTGATTTGGTATTGTTTGATTCGGGGGCTACCCGATCTTTTGTATCTCTTGCGCTTAGCAAGAGATTTGTCGATGCTCCAGGGGATCTAGATTATCCATTAGAGGTTGAGATTGTTGATGACCGTCCTGTGCGAGTATCCAGGGTTCATCGGGTTGTGTCCTGGAGTTGTTCAACGAGCGGTATCCGACCAATTTGCTTCCGATTCCCCTGCGTGACAGTGAGGTTATTGTAGGTATGGATTGGCTGAGCCCCAATGGGGAAATGATTGATTGTGAGTAACAATTAGTGCGTATCCAGACCCCAAGTAGGGGAGAGTTGGTGATTCAGGGAGAGGGTGTTCAGTGCGGGTCGGTTTTATGTTTAGCAGTTAGGATCAGACATTATCTTCAATAGGGTTGTTCTGGATTTGTGGCCTATGTGATGGATACCCCGGAGAATGGTAAGGCGACGATGAATGATGTTCTGATTTTTCGGGAATATCCGGATGTGTTCCCGGAGGATTTGCCTGGAGTGCGTCCAGAGAGGCAAGTGGAGTTTCAGATTGACTTAGTTCGTGGTGTGGCTCCGATAACCAAAGCACCTTATCGATTACCACCTCCTGAGATGCAGGAGTTGTCTACACACTTACAGCTGCTGCTAGACAAAGGATTTATCCGACCGAGTAGTTCTCCAAGGGGAGCGTCGATCCTGTTTGTGAAAAAGAAGGATGGATCGCATCGGATGTGTATCGACTACCGGGAGATGAATAAGCTAACGATGAAGAAACGTTATCCACTCCCTAGGATTGACGATTTATTTGACCAGCTTCAGGGTGCATCTTGGTTTTCCAAGATTGATTTGCATTCGGGATATCATCAGATGATAGTGAGAGAGGAGGACACGCAGAAGCCGGCCTTCCAGACTCGATATGGTCATTACGAGTTCGTGGTGATGCCCTTCGGGCTCACCAATGCTCCAACCACATTCATGGATATCATGAATCGCATATGCAAAACCATTTTGGATTGGTTCATGATTGTGTTTATTGATGACATCCTGGTATATTCCACGACCCGGGAACATCATGAGGAGCATCTAAGGGAGGTATTAAAGACTTTGAGGAGGGACAGATTATTATTTTAACTTCTCCAAGTGTGAGTTGTGGTTGCGCTAGATGTAGTTTCAGGGGAACCTTGTCAACCAAAACGATATTTTGGTCGATCCAGCCAAGGTCGAGGCGGTGATGAGGTGGGAGGTTTCGAGGTCTCTATCTGAGATTCAGATTTTCCTTGGATTGGCAGGTTACTATCAGAGATTCATTCAGGATTTCTCCAAGATAGCAGTTTTTCTGACTCGGTTGACGAAGAAGACCGTCACTTTTCGTTGGGGGCCTGGGCAGCAGGCAGCTTTTGAGATTCTATGGCAGCGATTATGCAAGGCTCCGATTCTGACCCTGTCGGAGGGTGTTGAGGATTTTGTGGTATATTTTGATGCGTCGATCATAGGTTTAGGAGCAGTGTTGATGCAGTAGGGTTGTGTTATGGCTTACGCTTCGAGGGAGCTGAAGCCTTATGTGGCGAATTATCCTATGCATGATTTGGAGTTGGGGGCTGTAGTGTTTGCCATCAAGATTTGGCGACATTACCTCTATGGGGGCTGATGTACTATCGATACAGATCACAAGAGCCTGAAGTATTTGATGGATCAACAAAATCTAAACTTGAGACAATGTAGATGGTTGGATGTGGTGATGGATTACGATTGTGAGATCCTTTATCACCCGGGGAAGGCTAGTGTTGTGGCTGATGCTCTCAGCCGCACGACAGTCGCGGCTCCGATTAGGAATATCTGTTTAAGGATGATGGTGATTACTCAATTTTTAGAGTACATCCCAGAGGCTTAGGTTGAGGCTATGAAGGAAGAGCATCGAAAGAGTGAACGCATAGTGGGTCAGGTGGCTTCCTTTGATTATGATAGCTGGGGACTATTGACCCTTGATAAGAAGGTGTGGGTTCCGTATCTGGGTGATGCGCACCAGGTTTTGATGAAGGAGGTGCACAAGTCGAGGTTCTCTATTCATCCGGAGCAACAAAGATGTATAGGGATATCTGGCTCGATTATTGGTGGCCATGCATGAAGCAAGATGTGGCCTGATATGTGGAGAGGTGCCTGACTTGCAGGAAAGTCAAGGCCGAGCATCAGCGACCTCATGGAAAGTTGCAGCCATTAGACATTCCCGTTTAGAAATGGGAAGAGATTACTATGGATTTGTGCTTACGGTTTTCAGTTTATGTTTCAGGTATTTTGGGGGACTCACTAAGCTTTGTGCTTACGGTTTTCAGTTTATGTTTCAGGTTCTTCCGGGTCAAAGGGGAAGAGCTCGGGATGATCGCATCGCACACACACACCACGATTTTCGTTTTATTTGACTCTGATGTATTGAGTTGATTGATTGACATACTCTGATTTTCCTTAATGGTTTTATGAAAACGTTTTGGTTGATGGTTTTATTATTATGAAAATGAAATTTTTAGTTTTAAATTTTGGGACGTTATAGGAGGGATTCCAATGGTGTTCGTGATGTTGGCATTTTTAATCGTAAGAATTTGTTGTTGTTATGTAGAAAGAGTAGTGGTGATCGCCATTGCTTAAGAAGAAAGGAGTTGGTCGTACTAGTAATTGACCGAAGGATGCAAATGGATAGAGTTCAAGATCTAAGATAAATGATGGATATTTAATGGAGCATTTATCATTATCAATTTATATAACGAAATTTTCCTCCACAAATGGAAACTGTAACATCTAATTTTCGGGTATTCATTTTGACCCTTGAGTTAAGATTTATTTGCAAGATTGGTCCCCAATGGAATTTTCCTAATTTCCGGATGCAGCATGATATGTTGGGCGTACCTGGTTCCGTGCTAGTACGCTGAGTGTACGGTAGGACGCAGGGCGTATGTAGCCAGGGTGCAAACCCTAATTTGTAGGGTTTGGACCCTATTTAAGCACCTTTATATCCTCATGCACTCTCTTATCTTCATTCAGGATTTCTCCAAGATAGCATTTTCTCTTCATTGTGCATCTTGTGGAGGTAAAAAGCTTCAATCTAGGTGTATACTTCTTAAGGATCTAGTTTTAGCTCAAAGTTGTCACCTTTTTGTCCCAAAATTGGTCTTTGTGAGTAGGAGATACTCCAAGACGTTTTGAGTTGTCCTTTCAGAGGTTTTAGGGTGTGTTAAGTCAGAAAAATGTGTTCTTGGTCATTAGTTTCTTCCCATGCAATATCTAGTTTGTCTTAATGGGTAAAGAAGTTAGGGTTTTTGGAGTTAAGGTCTTAATATCCATGTTATACTATAAAGTTGGAAACTTTATGGTTAAGCACATCTTTTTGAGCCTAGATCTGGATTTTGGACGTAAGTGCTTAAGGATTAAGCACTTATTGGCTTAAGTGGAGAGCAGCCATGTACGTTGGGAGTACTAAGGGGTACGATGTGCATACGTCGTTAACTCCCTGATTCCGGTCAACCATGAAATACGCCCCGCGTACGTAAGGAGTACGCCCAACGTACTCACTGAGTCAACTTGGTTGAATAAGTTGACTTTGACCTGGATTTTACTTGGGTTTGACCTAGGGGTATTTCAGGTATTTTGATCTATATGCTGAGATTGTGTCCTTGAATTTATTAAGGTGATTGGTAGAGTTGATCTCGGAGTGGCATGCTATTCAGTTTGCTTTTCTGTTTGTGCGGTGAGTTTTCTCACTATATCAATGGGTCGAAGGCACCAATGTCGGCCCATTACTTGTTATGTGGAATGCTAGATGTATCTATGATGCTTCCATGAAAGACAAGGATCTAGCCCCTGGTAACTGTATGTAAGACCAGGATCTGGCCCCTGACACTTGTATGTAAGACTGGGATTTGGCCCTAAGCATTGCAAGGAAAGACCATGGGGTAGCCCATGGTACTTGTGTGTAAGACCGGGATTTGGCCCTCGACATTGCAAGGAAACACCATGGGGGTAGCCCATCACACTTATGTGTTTTGGGTATGTGGTAGTTTGAGTAATTCACTAAGATTTGTGCTTACAATTTATGTTTATGGTTTCAGGTACTCTCGGTTCAAAAGGGAAGGGCCCGACGTGATGACTCAACATCCTCCCCTTGTGATTTACGCATTTGAAATAATTGTACTATGTTGTTTTGAATATTTATGACTTGATGTTGGTTTTGAACAATTAATGAATGATTTGATAGGCTTTTAAATGAAATTTTTCACCATTATTATGGGCTGTTATATAAACACATGATTCAAGGAAATTATGTGGGGTATGGGATTGTTGTTGAGGTATACATTGCAAGGAAAATTTTGAAGATTAGAAAATGATTTGGATTTGTTAGTTCTTAATTACATATTTAGGATGCTAGTGAAATTATCACGTATTTGCAAGTGTTGCTAGGTTTGGACAGAATGAGAAAAATCAGGATCTAGAGAAAGGATAACAAAAATAAAAGTATGAATATGAAATAAACGAGACATGAAGAGGATAATTTTAACAAAGATCAAACAATAAATTATGCTATTGTAGTATTGAGGATGGGTGGATGAGTTGAACCAAAAAAATATTGATAGTGATAAAAAGATTGAATTAAAGAATGTTGATTTACTAGTGGTGTTAGATTCTACTTGTGTGGCCTTATGAGAGATTAGAGTTATGCATGTTGTTTATAATATTTATAACCTTTGTAAGGAATAAGGGTTTCATGAATTAGAGATAAATTACATTAGTTGGATGTGGGTTTGATTGGAGTTTAAACTAGAAGTGATTGTATCAAATTCAAGCAACATAAGACAATCAAAGTGATGTTCAAGACCTTTCAACCATTAAAAAAAACTTCATTGTAATGATTAGATGGTGTAAGTAGAAATATAAGTCGTGCTATTATGTGCTTGGTCTCCTAATACATTAAAAAATTACAAGTACATGGGGAAAGGTGATTTTTTTAGATGAAGAGCAGGATGAGAGTATTGGTACCAAAAGGGTGTGTATCCATGATAATTTATGGGAAAGAAAATGTTTTGATTAATGATATTGAACATGAAGTTCATGTAAGGGAGATATGGCTATGGGATCCTTTGATAGCTAATGAGACATATGGCGATGAAGTGGAACTAAAAGTGCTTGAATTATAAGATATTGATTTAAATACCACTGGGAATGATGATGGTAGCGTGCAGTTAGATGTGGAAATAGTGTTTGAAGAAGAACCTAAGATATTTCAATTGATACATAAATAAAATGATAATATGGAGAAAGTGAACAAAGATGTGGATTCTGATGCAAAAAGTTGTTACTATAAGATGTTGTAAGTAATGCAGTTGAAAAAAATTCTCCAACCAATACAAATAAAAAAATGTGTATTGATAGAGAGGATATTGAACCTGTTGGGATCAAAATAGCCCATGTAGATGTGGTTTTGGAGGCTGGACAACTTGATCAGGTGGGCTCGAAGTATATGTCTAGGCCACTAGGATTCGTATATGTTAGATTTAATAACCCTATGATTTCAAATATGTCATCTCATTTTAGAGTTGAGGTGCCTAAAAGGGAAAGAAACATATCCTTTTTAGGAACATCTTTATCTTATTGCATAGGTAAAAGGAAAATCTCTTCAAAACATATTAGAGAGAAACATGGTTTATATACAATTAATGAAATGTGACGTTTTATTGAAATTGGTAAATCTTTAGGGAATGAAAATGAAGGGATGAAAACAAGACTTAACATATTATATTAGTAGAATGAGTGCAATAGAAGTTGATAAATACATATTATGTCTTTCAATGTATATGGGGTTAGGAACAATAAGATAAGTAGTTAGATTAGTAAACTTTGCATGACACATGGTGTTAGTTTTTTTGGGGATTTAAGAAACTCTTTTTTATGTTTCTGGATCTCTTTAAAGTTAGAGGGGTTTGGGGGTAATTAGTAGGGCTGGCAAAATTGTACCACGGAAAACCAACCAACATGTTACCAACCGAACCAATAATCTTGGTAGCCAATACATTTGGTAGCCAACATATTTGGTTGGTAGTACCGTACCAATTGATCAATGTTGGTACGGTAATGGTACAAAAATTTGAATACCATGGTAATACCGTACCAACCAATTCATTTATTATATATATATATATATATATATATATATATATATATATATATATATATATATATGAAATCGTATATTTCAACTATTAATTGTGTTTAGTGTTTACAGTTTTAATAACATTATATTAGTCATTTGATTGTATTAGTCAATAGTTATTACCACGTTAAAGCACGAAATTAAAACGTTAATTTAGCATTACTTTAGTATAATTCTTTTGTAAACAAAAGAACTACGTAACTAATTTGTATACTAAACATCAAAATCCTGATGTCTTTGCTTTGGTAGAATTCTTTTGTAAACAAAAAGAACTATGTAACTAATTTCTATACTAAACATCAAAATCCCGATGTCTTTACTTATTTTTAAATCTTACAATAGAAAATTAAAAGAAGTTGGTATATACCATTACCAATTTGTACCAACCAAACATGTTGGTAGCCAAATAAATTGGTACCAAGTATACTTGGTACGGTACCGGTAGAAATTTTTTTATACCAATTATAGTTGGTACGGTACACGGTTTAAAGAAAAATAAATTGGTACCGTACCAATTCCACCCCTAGTAATTAGTATGACGATGTGGAGTCTAATTCTGAGGGTGGATAATTCCAAAGGGCAAAGAACCAAGAGCACAGTCGAGGCTTCGTCCTATAGTGTCATATCAACTTCAAATTAGAGTGAAGTTTAAAGTTAGTCCAAGCGAGTTTTGGAGATATTTAGAAGAAGTTAAGTCCAAGTAGAAGTGAAATCTTGGCCATGTCCCGAAGCGTATTCTATGTAACGGTGTTCTTATAAGCTTCGATTCGAAGTGGCAGCAAAGCAGTTTCTAGTCCTAAGCTTAAATGTTCTCCGTATAATCTTGGATAACAAGGTTTTACTTTATGCCAGCCTGTCAAATGGCCATTTCCCGACCCATAAATCTTGAAAGTCCACTATAAATAGAGCTCAATTATTTTAACCCTAGAGAAGAGAAGAGTATGTTTCGATATTGTGAATGCAGTAAATACATAGTTATTTGTATAACATTTATATTCATAAATAATCTCTTTCGTTTTTATGTGGATGTAGCTTGATTAGACAGATCAAGTGAACCATGATAAATCTCCTTGGGTTCTGTTTAATTTTCTTAGCATAATCATATACATATTTTTCCTTGTGTTTGTCGAGATTGAAACTAAATCCCCAACAACTACAAGTTTGAATTTGCTTGTAATTCTACTCATTCTCATTATGGGGGAATTTTTCTCGATACTAGACCCACTGTTTTTGAAAGGATAATATCGTATGTAAAAATAACATGGTCGTTGTTCAAGGTGAATGTGTCAAATATAGTTTTAGTTGTTACATGATGAATGTATATGTTCCTAAAAATATACATACAAAACAAGTTCTTTAGATTTTTATCGACTCTTTCATGAGTTGGAATCAGGGATTTTTTGTTATATTTGACGATTTCAATATTGTTTGTATATCAGTTTGTATGGTACTGGTGTAATTTTAGCTATAGTATATAAATTTATGATGGTTATCGATGCAAGGAAGATAAACTTTTGTTTACATACCTTGGTCTTCTGGTGGGGGCAATTATGTCGAGAGTTGAGGGGTGGAAGTCTGGAAGAAGATTATAGAGAAATTTGAGAAAAAATATGTCTACATGCATGAAAGGTAAAAATGTTTTCTATTCATGGTCGTTCCATGATTTTGGAGTTGGTTTTCGTCTCGTTGGGAATCTATTTTTTTCTTCTTAAAATGTCAAGTATTGTTAACAGAGCTATAGGAAGACTTATAGCTAAATTCAATGTTGCAAAAATACTCGTTAGGCGTTCCCAGGGTGGCCGACTAGTGTCTAGCGAGTATTCGGGGATTACTTGGATTGGACAAATTATATGAAATTAATTTTAAGAAAATTATATATATATATATATATATATATATATATATATATATATATATATATATATATATATATATATATATAACGTCCCAAAAAGTAAGACTGAAAATTTAGATTTTTAACTTAATAAAACCATTATCCCAGAACATCATTATAAAAAAACCATAGTGGAACAAAGTGTATCAACTACATCATAAAACATGAGAGTAATCATAAAAGGCGGAACGAGGTGGTGTGTGCACTGTAATTATCCCGGGCTCTTTCCTTTCGGACCAAAAGTACCTGAAAAATAAATTGATAACCATAAGTACAAAGCTTAGTGAGTTCCCCAAGATACCCCATACCGTACATAATAAACACATAATGGTCCCCGCCCGTTATCGGGCCTCGCCCGACATCAGGCCCCGCCCGACATCGAGCCCCACTCGGTATATAGATCTATCAGTCATCAGGCCCCACCCAGTATATATATAAACATATAAACATATAATCATACAAACACATGCGATAATCACAAAGATAATAGCATACATGATGGTCATCGGGCCCCGCCCGACATCGGGCCTTACCCAGTAAACACACAAGCACATAACACATGCAAGAGTCACGTAGACATCTAGCATCCTAACATAATAAACCATGGGCCGGAATTGGTGCCTTCGACCCGTTAACACATTGAGGAAACTCACCTCTAGCTGCTGAAACACTCAAATGAAACTCTTCCGCTGGTCTGGAAGATCCCCACACTATTATCATCAAAATAATGCCCAGTTAATAATTGGATCCCGACCCAAGACCAAGAGTCTAAGCTGCCTAGCCTATAACCAGGGTAAAAGACCATTTCACCCTTGGTCTTAGATGGCCCAAAACCAAGGCCCAATCCACCATTCAAAAAGACCCAAATCCTATTTGGCAAACCAAAGGCCATTATGGCCCAATCTTCCAAATTAGGCCCAAAACGCAAAATGGGCCTAAATCCAAAGAAGCCCAAAAGTACAAGCAAGTCCAAAATCAGAAGTTTAATGGCCCTACAAATGCCCAAATCTTAATAGTCTAAAGCATGGCCCAAAAATACAAACCCACAATCTCTTCGGACCAGAGTAGCGTACGCTCGGCGTACCAAGCTTGTACGCCCTGCGTACACGATCGATGTAGACATGGACACGCAACCAGTACGCTCAGCGTACCGAGGAGTACGCTGCGCGTACCGGTCTGATCCCAACTCTTTGGCCAAATGACTTAATCACTTCAGAACATACTATCCAATCCACAAGATATCTTCATATTAAGGTACTAACCTATAAAGTAGAAGGATTTAAGCCTTTGCACGGATAAAAATACTCCAAAGTCCAAATCTAGCATCTTAGCTCCATAAAATGAGACATCAATTTTGCATGGATGCACAAAACCCATAAATGTGACATTTTTATGCATCAGGGGCCTCTAAAACGTCCAGATCTAGAGTCTAAACTCCTGGAATAACCTTTACTCGCAAGGACCAACCAAAAAGGGTCCAAAATAAGTCGTAAATCAACCCAAACTAGATCTACACAAGGAGTTATCAAGCTAAGAACTTTATACCTTCAATGGCTTGCAAAAGGGGTGATAATTTTGGAGTTCAAAACTTCACTCCAAGAAATGAGTCTTAAATATCCTTCTATCACTTCAAAATGTATAAGAAAGCACAAATATTTTTCACAAGAGCTCAAGAGAACAAAATGGTGGCTAAGGGTCAAAGTTAGGGTTTAGGAGATATGGAGGCTGGACAATGGAGTGTCAAAGGGTGAGAAAAGTTGTTTAAATAGGGCAAGGACCCTAAAAATTAGGGTTTTCTTCTAGATGGAGTACGCCTCGCGTACTCCCAGTACGCTCAGCGTACTCTATAAGGTACCCGCGAATCCTTTTGCCTAGTATGCCCAACGTACTCCCTTGTACGCCCTGCGTACAAGGCTTAGCCTTTAAAACACCAAAGTTCCGGAGGCCATAACTTCTTCGTTTTAAGTCCGATTTCGACACTCTTTATATCCACAGAAAGGTATGGAGGAGCTCTACACATCCATCAACTCACCCTTTCCTTAAATCTTTTCGAATTAAAATCTAAAATCCATAAAAGGCCCGATTTAACACTTTACCGATATATCATTGGACTCCAAAACACAAACCGAACCCCCATATCATCTAACCTACATTATCCACACTCAAAGGGGTCTTAGGCTCTTTCCCAAAGGCCCTAAGCCTTATGATAACCGATCTTTGGGTCACGAACCCAAACTATGAAACGGTTCGCAACAGGGTGTTACAATATATATATATATATATATATATATATATATATATATATATATATATAATATATAACAAGTTTATTAAAAATTATAACAAAATAGACGAGTATTAATAACAACTATAGATTTTTTTCTAGAAAAAGTCGAAATTTCTGAGTATTTCCGATTTTTTCGATTTTTGATCGATTTTTTCCGATTTTGACCAATTCTAAGTTTTTCCGATTTTAACAGAATTTGACCGATTTTGACTGATTTTGACTAATTCCGAGTTTTTTTTGCCGATTCCTAGTAAGGCGCCTTGGCCCCTACCCGATTCCGATTAATCGGCCGATTATCGGCCGCCTAGGCCGACATTTGCAGCACTGGCTACATCTTTTATGGTGTTAATGAAATAATAAGAAACTTAGTTGGATTAAATGAGACTTGGTGTTAGCTAAAATTGAGAAGGGTGAGATTAATATTGATTCTTTTTTGGTTTTGATATAATATTTAAAATCAAGTATTGTTAAATGAACATCATGCTTTATGGATGGAAGTAAACAAAGAAATACATGGAGTGTATGTTGGTTTTGACCCTTTAGGATATGAGATTTCGGTCAAAGATGTTTAGATAAGAATAGTTCGTTCAATCAATCAACCACACAAAAGTGAGGCTATCCCCCATTCTACTATTCAAAGACAAGTTGGAGATTGTTTGTTAACTTTCTTTTGGAAAGATGTTTGGCTTGCAGAGTTTCCATTTATGGTGAGATTTTAAAGGTTATTCCTTTTGAAAACGAACAAAGATTTATTAATCGAATGTTTTTCAAATGGTAATTTGTGGGTTTAGATTTGGCATCACGAGGTGAAAGTGAAGGGTTTTGAGCACTATAACAATCCTATGGTGCACATACAACCCTAGATGCTTTGGATCTAAGTTTTCTCAAGTTATACATGCAATATCATTTCATCCAAAGCATACACCCTAGCTAGCATGCAATTGGATATATACAACATAAAAACTAGTTAGAAGAATACCTCTTTGTTGTAGCTTGTAGAACCTTGCCTTTCAAGAGCTTAGCATCTCAAATGTGATGCCTCAAATGAGTCACAAACACCAAATGCAAAAGGAGGCTTATGAGAGAGAGCTTAGGAAGCACAAATCGGCTAGGGTTTCACCTTGGAGTTCTTGTGGCCGATTTTAGGGTGCTTAGGAGTTACTTTTATAGTGTGGAATTCCTAGGGTTTCATACATGTAAAACCTAATTCACCATGACTCTTCATATTTGATGGACCTTTGGGCTAAACCCTAATGGACTCTCAAATAGGTTTAGTCCATGCCTAATCAACATGGATCATTAGCCCAAACTATAAGTATCACTGATTTACCAAATCAGTCCCTGTAAATTTAATCAGTCTCTTTTGATCACTAAATTAATTCCAAATTAATTCTTGATCAATACCAATTAAATAATATGATTTCTAAATTAATATATTATTCATATAATATATTAATAAATCACAAATAACCTCTTTCTCAAATATTCATCCTATCAAATTGCTCCGGTAAAGGCAACCCAAAAGGACCATGCTACTATCGGGTCAAGTACATACCAATTATAGTTATGGGCTTAGACACCTAATCCAACAGAAAGGAGGTATCGAAAAGACCCAATTGATTGAGTTGTTGATTTTGATTATCAACTTTGTTCCTTTAAATATCCAAGATAAGTGGCATGGAATCTAGGCAATTATGATTATTTTATAGTTGGTGATACGAAAAGATTGATAACATTTTATTTTTCTCATATAATTGTTGTTAGCATGGTATATATGAAAATCCAATTGTTAAAAGAATTTTATAATAAAAATAGAAGATACTTTCATTATATTTTTAAGGGAATAATACACATAATCACTGTTAGGATCGCTACTAGCCCAATAATGCCAACATAGAAGAACAATGAGGTTCGATTTTCTAAAACCATTTGGTGATAGAAGGGATTACCCATTGCCTTATATGTTAGCATCTAATTTTTCTTTTTGCCGATGTGGGATTGGGTTTGCATCCAACAATCCTCCCCACAAACCCAAATTCCTCCCTTGGCCTCCCCTCAACGACAATTCATTAGATCCAATCCTTTTTCATACCGCCGATACTCTCAGGACACGCTCACCTGACTTGGGCTATCAGGAAGACTTTCGATACAATGCTTCAGGATCAACTTCGTTGGACCTGGAATTACTGGGGATTGCACCACCTACACAGACCACATCATTTGGGCTACGACCATAACTCTGATACCACTTTGTTGGGTGACAACAAAACAAGTTAAGCACTTTAGACAAAAATCAAAACAAACTTTGGTGACCTTGCGGAAATAAAACTTCTGAAAAAGTAAATCAAGTGAACACAATATTTAACATGGTTCGGTTAAGGTGACCTACATCCATGTGAGAACGAGAGAGAGAGAGAGAGAGAGAGAGAGAGAGGGAGGATTTTATTAACTTCCAAGAACAAATACAATCACACACAAAGGTTACACCTCACTTGAGCACTTAAAACAAAAGAATCTCTCTTGCTTATTAACTGCTCCAAAGGAGTGCTCTCAACCTCACAGTGATTACTCTCTTGAAATTTTTGCACACATAATGATGGAGATATGAGTCTATTTATAATTAAGGGATCATACCTAAAACCCTAATGGGACAAGCCCATTGGCCTATAGGCCCATGAATGGTGACAACTAATCATATTCCACCATGCATCATCTTCTGGAACATTCTTCCATGTCATACATCCCATGAGCATTAGCAACACACATGATGGACCACCTTGACCATAGTTGAGCAACATGATGCACAGGTGGCGCATCAAGAACACTAATGGTCCAACATCCATCATGGTGGCACAACATGGTGTAATCCTTGAGCAATACCAACTTCTGAGCATCCTTGAACGATCTTGAGCACCATAGAGGACTTCATAGCATACTTGGCTCATCAAGGATACCATGGCTCATCAAGGAACCAAAAATGGCCCATCTTGCACCATGATGGCGCAACATGTGCAAGGATGGTGCAACAGGTATCAAGTATGGCACAAGAAATTGTAGGTTGGAGCAACATCACCATCTTGGCACAACAACAACATGCATGGCGCAAAAAAGCCATTC
Organism: Lactuca virosa; assembly: GCF_052849685.1. Taxonomy (NCBI): domain Eukaryota; kingdom Viridiplantae; phylum Streptophyta; class Magnoliopsida; order Asterales; family Asteraceae; genus Lactuca; species Lactuca virosa. Next base: position 40,814,497 of record NC_136426.1, read on the forward strand.
TTGGTGCAACATCATACTCCATGGCGCAACATGAGTACCTCATGGCGCAAGAAAGGTACCCCATGGCGCAAGAAGGAGTAGTTTAGCGCAAGAAAGAGTGCCCTTAGTGCAACAACATCCTTCTTGGCAACCCTTCAACATGTAACACCTCAAATTTTAGACCAAATTTTTCATTTTTAAAACCTCCAAAAACATAGTTCACAACCAAATATCAAGTACAAGTCAATCCCAAAACCACAAGTATCATAGTGATCAGAGTACATAAAAGATCATGTCCCAGTAGTAAATTCTCAGTCCGTGTGTACAATCATACATTCGCCTTCCCACGGTCCTACGAAGTACCTGCCACATATAAATCAACAACTGTAAGCACAAAGCTTAGTGAGTTCCCCAAGATACCACATATAACTCAGCATAAATAAACAACTATGGGTTATCTGCAACCCTGGGACTACCAGCAGTCCCAGTGAGCAAACAGTATGCTCGAGAGGTTATCAGCAACCCCCGGTTGGCTAACAGTAGCCCCAACTAAACAAATATTATATCAACACATAACATAGCATAGCATAACATAACATAACAACTAGACCCAACTGGTCATATAAGTGAGGAGACTCACCTGATACTAATGACACGAAAACCTAGCACCCGAACTGCCGGATCTTGACTCCGCCAAGATAACAAAATAATTAACCTTAATTAAAAATTAAGGTCCAAACCACTCACGAGTCCAAAGTCCACAGGTAAACCCACTAAGGGAAAAAAGGACCATTTTGCCCCTCCCTAAGTCCAAAACTCTAAACTTTGACCAAAAGTCAAAGTCAACAAATGTCAACAGACAGTCAACACCCAACGGGTACACTGGGCGTACTACTCCCAACGTTGGACGTACAATTCAGCAAGCATGCGACGTGGAATAGCAAGGCTACGCTGCATGTAGCCAAGAGTACGCACGGCGTACTCCCAGAATTCCAAGTCCTTCCCCAAATGTCTTAATCCGTTAAGATATGCATCCCAACTTCAGATCTGACTAATTTTAAGCCTCTTATTCCATAAAGTCGTGGGCTTTAAGCCTTTGCATGGCTATGGGAGGCTAGAACATCACTTTACCCCGTTCAAACTACTTTACCCATGCATGGGACACAAGGGAAGATCAAGCCAACATTTTTATCCATCTAGATGCCCTAAAATGCATGAAATGACAACCTAAACTCTCTGGAGAGTCACAAACTCGAAAAGGTCTAAACTTGAGGACTTAAACTCATAAATCTTGCACCAAAAGAGATCTAAGAGAATACTAGCCAAGGTACAAGCTTTATACCTGAATATGATGCACAAAGGTGGGGAGTTTCTGGATCTCTAAGTTGGATGGCACCTTCTTCTTCTTCTTCTTCTATAACCTTCTTCTTCTTATTCAAGGGTCAAGAACCACTCAAACTTGCAAAAACACACACTCAAGCTACACACACGAAATTAGGGATTTAGAGAGGGTTGGAGGTTGATAATGGTGGCTGGAAATGAGTCCATAATGGTCTTTATATAGGGATCAATTAGATATTAGGGTTTTGCATCTGAGCCTAGTACGCCCAGCGTACTAGGTGGCCTCCGCGTTGTGCATGGTGCATGAGTACGTTGCGCGTACTTATGCGTACGCCCCGCGTACTGACTTGCCAACTTATCATATAAAGGGACTGATTTTTATATAAAAGGGAAAGCTTCAAGAATAACAATTGTACCTCATTTTGGGATGTTACAGTTCTCCCCCACTAGAAATCAGACTTTGCCCTCGAATTCATCCTCCGGAAACAGCTCAGGATACTGCTCACACATCTCGGACTCCGGTTCCCATGTCCACTTGGAACCTCTACGGTGTTGCCACTGAACTTTGACCAAGTTCACTACCTTGTTCCTCAAGGTCTTCACTTTACGATCCAAGATGGCCACAGGCTTCTCCACATAATTCAGGCTATCATCGACCTGAATGTCCTCTAAGGGAACCACAGTCGCCTCATCGGTTATACACTTCCTCAGCTGGGATACATGGAAGATATCATGGATCTGAGTCAACTCCTCTGGTAGCTCCAACCGGTAAGCCACCTTGTCCACATGGGCCAACACTCGAAAAGGACCAATGAATCTGGGGCCCAGCTTGCCCCGCTAGAGATGGGATTTAGAACTGGAAAATCGGACCGGAACCGGAACAAGAACCGTTAGAACTGGAATATATAGAACTGGTTCTGGTTACGGGTTTAAAAATTGGCTTTATCCGGGTTCCGGGTAATACGGGTTTGGGTCCATCGGGTCCGGGTAAACCGTGTCCAAAAACCGGAACCGATGTTAGGAACCGGAACCACTTTTAGGGTCGGAACCGGTTTTTGTGGAACGTTTAAAAGATGCATATCTCATTCGTTTCAACTCCGTTTGACATGCGGTTTTTTCCAATGTGCATTTTAGAGTTTGTACATGATCTTAGACTATACATTTTCCATTTTTAGTTTTATATTCATTGACTTACAGTCCCCCAAAATCGAGATATCAAAGCTGAAAGTTTTTACTTTTTCAGTTTTTTTGTATTTTGTGAAAGTTTTAAAACATGCATATCTAATACGTTTGAAGTCAGATTGACATGTGGTTTTTTCCAAATTGTAGTTTAGAGTTTGTACATGAGTTTAGACTATAATTTTGTCGTTTTTGGTTTAATATTCAATGATTTACAGTCCCTCGAAGTCGGGATATCAAAACTGAAAATTTTCAACTTTTCAACTATTTGTTTTTGTACTTTGTATTCTGTGAAAATGTTAACACGTGCATATCTCATTCGTTAAAAGTCGGATTGACATGCGGTTTTTTTCCAGAGTGTAGTTTAGAGTTTTTACATGATTTTAGACTATAATTTTGTCAATTTTGGTTTCATATTCAATGAGTTACAGTCCCCCAAAGTCGGGATATCATTATGAAAATTTTCAAAGTTCAACCCACTAAATAGTAATTAATTACCAAAAAATTCCGGTTTTTTCGGGTTTTCCGGTTCTAAACCCGCTTTATCCGGTTCCAACCTACCCACTTTGATGTTTCCGGGTTTTCCGGTTCTAGACCCACTTTACCCGGTACCGTACCCGGAACCGAACCGGAACCAGTTCCTATATACCGGTCCGGTTTCCGGTTCTACAAAATCTCGTTAACCGGTTCCAGGTTTTCCGGGTCCGGGTCCATCCGGTCCGGGTTTGGACCCACTTTCATCCATATGCCCCGCTTCCTGAAGCGGATAACACCCTTCCAGAGTGACACCTTCAGGAGTACAAAATCCCCCACCTGAAACACCAGCTCTGAGCGTCTTCGATCCGCATAACTCTTTTGGCGGCTCTACGCAGTCAAAAGTCGTTGCCGAACTTGTTGAATAAGCTCTGTCATCTTAAGCACGACTTTTGTGCTCCCCATGACCCTCTGACCCACTTCGCCCCAGCATATAGGAGTTTGGAACCTCCGACCATAAAGGAGCTCGAACGGGGGCATACCGATACTGGCATGATGGTTGTTATTATACGAGAACTCAGCCAAAGGAAGGTAGGAGTCCCAAATCCCACCAAAATCAATAACACACGCGTGCAGCATATCCTCGAGCGTCTGAATCGTCCGCTCGCTATGCCTATCCGTTTACGGATGGTACACAGTGCTAAAATGTAGTCGGGTACCCAACTCCTCATGGAACCTCTTCCAGAATCTGGAAGTAAAACGCACATCACGGTAAAACACGATAGATGCCGACACTCCATGCCGAGCCACCACCCCATGAACATAAATCTCGGCCAACTTCTCTGCAGAAGAGTTCTCACTTATAGCCAAAAAGTGAAACCTCTTCATCAAACGATCCACTATCACCCAGATAGTGTCAACACCTGTCGCAGTCCTCGGCAACTTCGTAATGAAATCCATAGTAATCTGTTCCCATTTCCATAGGGGAACCTCCAGAGGCTGCAACTTGCCATGAGGGCGTTGGTGCTCCACCTTGAACTTTCGGAAGGTCAAACATCTCTCTACAATCCATGCCACATCTCTCTTCATGCATGGCCACCAATAATTATGCTTCAGATCAAGATACATCTTTGTGGCCCCCAGGTGGATAGAAAATCGCGACTTGTGGGCCTCCTCCATCAAAATCCGTCGGGCTCCACCCGCATATGGCACCCATACTCACCCATGGAGAGTCAAAAGTCCTCTACTTTCTATATCAAATGTCGAAAACCTGCCTGACCATCAGATCACTCTTGCGGATTTCTTCTTTTATGGACTCTGACTGGGCTGCCATGATGATATCTAAGACTGGATTCATCATTGTCATCCTCATACATACATCTCGTATCGGGTACTCACTACTCTATGTGTAAGGGCAAATTGTGTTGTAATTAGTCGAAGGGTTTCATGTCTTCGAATGTACTGAGTCTTCGTATCTTATGTAATCTATTTTACTAGGGCATTTTATTCGAAGCTTAACGCATAGTCCTTAGTATATTTTTTGTACGCTTTCCTCTCCTATAAATAGGAGTGTTTACTAGAATCATAGGAACGAGCCTTTACAGAATTATCATTTGTACTCTGTAAAACTTGAAGAGCGTAATAGAGCTGAAACAAGATCATATTTACATATGTGTTCAAATCTCGCAATCCTACTTTGATCATAAAACTCTGATTCATTTCATACTCGATTCATATATTCATCAATTGGTATCAGAGCGGGTATTCTTGATTTGATCAAGAATTGGTCCTTGATGGCAATCTTGATTTGGTGATTCATTTTTTGATCATTGATCTTCGTGATTTGGAGAGTTTGGATTCTAGAAATCGAATTCATCTTTGATTCTACTCATAATTCGATTTTCTTTACTAGAATTCAAGTGATTTTTACTTTCTCTCTCTAGAAAACCCATTCAAAATCACTTTCTCTCTCTAGAAATCTTCAAGTTTTTGTGATCATGGTGCATTTGGAGTATGATTCTTGGATTGTGATCATTGAAGATATCAAATACAAAGTCAATGAAGATCAATTTTATGGGTTGGTGTTAAGCAAATTGATTTCATGGGGTAATATGGTTTCTTATGGAGGTTTGAAGGATGATCATGGAAGCTTGGTATTTCAACCACTTTGTAAGATTTCATGGTTGAATAAAATTGCATTGTCCATATTAGTTCGTAGTAGAAATCAAAAGGAAGGAGAAGAAAGAGATTTGTTCAATAAGAAATATGTTTCTCTTATTGAAGACCCAAATGATCTTCGTGCTCTTAAGTTTGTTGAAGTTCAAGACTATGGAGTTCAATATGATGTTCTTGATGTTCTTGAAGTTCATGATAAGAAGATTCAAGTTGATTCTCATGATGAAAAGGTTTTTTTCTCGATTGGAGTTCAAAATGATGATATTTTGTGTTCTTGTGATTCGTTTGAAGGAATGATTCCTTATCGAAAGCCGGTGATCCACGAAATTCACAAGTATCAAACTCCAAAAGATTTGACTCAAACTCTAAAATTTGAAGTTGTGGAAAGTGGGTTTGTTCATGAAATCAAGTATTCAAGGTGCAAAAAGATGAGAAAGAAAAAGAAGAAGAAGATTAAACGGAAGAACAAGCGGGTTTACTCACAAAAATCGTCAAATGTTGTGAAGCCGAAATTCGTGAAACAAATTTGGGTTCCAAAGCAACAATCTCCAAAGGTTGTATTGAATTTGAAGTCAAAACCCAAATGTGTTGGTGGTTCTTTTGAAGATGTTCTTGGATCGTTGAAGAACACGAAGAACGAGTTGTACATCTCGCATAATGGGTGGTACAATGTTCAAATTGGAGATTTTCTTGTTCCGACAAAAGAACCAAGATCTTCTAAATTTGATTCATTCGTTGAAAACGAAACTCGATTCGTCAAAAAGGTATCTCAAATTCTCAAATGGATTCCAAAACATCCATGATTTCGATTCGTGCTTTGAGTTTTTCATTTTTGATCATTTTGTCTTGATTGGATCGAATTTGTTTCAAGCCCAATTGTAGATCCAATCTATTTTCTTTCATAGATCAAACCCAAACCAAAATCAAAATTAAATTCTATCTGTTTACTGTTCATCATTCCTCTTTAGGCCCAATATTAAGCATTCGATCCACTTCTATTCATAAAATTGAACCCAAGATTTCTATCCAGTTCGTACTTCTCGTTTGAATCCATTATTCACATCTCTCGATTGATTTTTTTTTTCAAATCGCATCTCCTCAAAGGCGTATTTTATCAAATCGATTTGAGAAATTTGTTGTTTGATGTGATGTTTCATCTCGATGTGTCTTCACGGTCTGGTACAAGCATCGGATTCATGATTTCAATGTGAATGATTAATCGCATATGATTTCATTACTTTTCTGTCAATCGATTCTTGTTCATTCACGTTTTTTTATTCGATGTCTTGATTGTTGAGAATCAGTCTAGTATCGATATTGTTTTGAAGTCAGTCTCCAAATCGTAAGCCACATAATTGAAATTGTATTTGAGTTTACAATCGAAATTGATTTGAATTGATTCTTCTTTAGAGTCGATAGTGGGATTTTGGTTCTGGAAGAATTCGATTTTGACTATGTGTTGATTCGAGTCAACATAATTTCGACTTGTTCCACTGATTATCTTGAATTGAAAGTCAAAATGTGTTACGATGATAAAAGTAGAAGTCAAAATTGGGTTCAGATTGTTGAAAGTTAATTCTGATACGAAGTGGTTCATATGTTCAATTCTTTTCTATTGAAATTGCGAACCAGAGAATGGAATGAATTGAATACAAAATCGTGAAGTCAAAGGCTGCTGAAAAGTCAAAATTAATGGTGTTATCGGAACGAAAGTGGTGATACGATGGGTTTGAGAAAGAATGGAATCAATTATTGGTTGTTATGATTGTGATTTTGGTATTGATTGTTTTCAAGCTTTGAATCGAATGTGGGTATGAATTCTTGGAAGTCGATTGAGAATTGAAGGTTTGAGGAAAAATTGATGGGTTAGAATCGAAGGGATGATTTTGATTTCGAAATGGATAGATCGGTCGAGTTTCGCTTTGGAAAAACGCAATTTCAATATGTAGTCAAAAGGTGTATTTTGGCTTGTGTTGTTCGTGTTCGTAACTGCCTAACTGGTAACAAGAATTAAAGAAGATGTTCAAATTTTCGATTTGGGTCCCTGCTGTTTTAACGACTTTACAATATCTACCCATTTTTGACATTAAGGGTTGATTTTGTTACTTTTGTGAAATGAAGAATGCAGAAGTTTCGAAATAAGCCCCTGAAGTTTCAAAAAGTTGGCAGCAAATACCCAACTTCGAAATTTGGTTAGTTTTCTGAGAAATGGAAAGAAGTTTCATGTTCAGTCCCTGCAGTTTGTGCGAATTTACGCTTTATGCCCAGTTTCGCAAATGGGCTAGAGTTTCGCATATTTGGCTGTTTTTGGCGCAACGGGTCCTTGCAGAATTCAGAAAGTGACGATTTTTACCCGGTTTTTGAAAAATCTTGCAACTTTCACCCAAAAAGTCAAAAAATTTCATAAATTGGAAATTTTTTGTGGCTTTTTCGTGATTGTTTTTCCGTGCAAGATTTTTGGTGATTCATTTTTGGTACACATCAAGGGGGAGTATCGTGAAGACTATTCCTCGGGCGCTTCTCACCCTTAGTGGGTTTTATAATCATTTTTTTATTATAAAAAGGGGGAGAATGATGGGTATTCGAAGCTTCTCGGGTTTGTCGGATATTCATTAGCGGATTTGAAGACCGGTGTTTCTTCGAGGGGGAGTTTGGTCTTGATCGCGCGAGCTCATTGGATACTGAAGCCGAGACATCCAATCCTAACTTTGAGGGGGAGAATGTTAGGGTGCAAAGTCACTCTTGGATGTAGTGTTTTAGGCTTACCCTCTTGTATGTGTAAATGGGTTGAGTCTTTCCTATAAATAGGAAGTGAGTGACTCCCATTATGTAAGGAACCATTTGGAGTGTTAGACTAGAGAGAGAAATTGTGTACAAACCCATTTGTATATCCTTTCTAGATCTAATATGAGCTTAAAAAGATTTATTTACTCTTTGTGTTCTTGATTTTACATGATGATTTACTAGATCTTTCTAATTCCGCACATGCCATCATAATCAACACCACTACACTCTGGCCCAGGGCATCAGCCACCACATTGGCCTTGCCTAGATGATACAAGATCTCACAATCGTAGTCCTTCACTACGTCCAACTACCTCCTTTTCCTCATATTCAGGTTGGGCTGATCCATAAGGTACCTCACTCTCTTATGGTCTGTGTAAATGGTACTCCGGACACCACAGAGATAATGACGCCAAATCTTGAGGGAGAATACCACCGCCCCCAACTCTAAATCATGGGTGGGATATCTCGTCTCGTGAGGCTTCAGCTGCCTCGACGCGTATGCTATCACATGCGCTCTCTGCATCAGCACAACACCCAACTCCGCAATGGATGCATCACAATAGAATATGAAATCCTCTACTCCGTCCGGCAGGACAAGCATTAGAGCCTCACACTACCTCTGACGAAGAGTCTCAAATGATGCCTGCTACTCAGGCCCCCAACTAAAAGCAACATCCTTCCTGGTCAACTTGGTGAGAGGAACATCAATCTTGGAGAAATCTCTAATAAACCTCCGATAATAGCCTACTAGACCAAGGAAACTCTGAATCTCGGATGAAGATCTCGGCACCTCCCACTACATCACCGCCTCAATTTTGGCTGGGTCAACCAAAATACCGTTCTGATTGACGACGTGTCCCAAGAAATGGACCTCACGTAACCAGAAATCACACTTGGAGAATTTGGCATAAATCCTCTCCACCCTCAACACCCCAAGAATCTCCCGAATATGCTCCTCATGTTGTTCCCTAGTCATCGAATATACCAGAATATCATCAATAAAAATGATAACCGATCGATCCAGCATGGGCCTACACACCCGGTTCATGAGGTCCATGAACGTTGCCGGTGCGTTGGTGAGCCTGAAAGGCATCACCACAAACTCGTAATTCCCATAACGAGTTTCAAAAGGCCGTCTTCTAAATATCCTCCCCTCGTACCCTCATCAGATGATAGCCATACCGCAAATCAATCTTGGAAAACCAAGACGCCCCCTGCAGTTAGTCAAAAAGATCATCTATCCTCGGCAAAGGGTAACGGTTTTTCACCGTCAGCTTGTTCAACTCTCGATAATCAATGCACATACGGTACGAATCATCCTTCTTCCTGATGAAAGGATCGGAGCTCCCCACGGAGAACTGCTCGATCTAATGAACCCCTTAATCAACAGCTCATGCATCTGAGAGGATAATTCTTGCATCTCGGGAGGTGCAAGACGGTACAGTGCCTTGGCGATCGGCGCCGCACCCGGGATCAGATCAATCCGGAACTCCACCTTCCTCTCAGGAGGCACACCCGGTAACTCTGTTAGGGTGCAAAGTCACTCTTGGATTTCATGTGTGCTTACTCCTTTGTATGTGTGTAATGAGTTGTATTTCCTTTATAAGGAAGTGAGTGAGACTCATTTTAGGAAAAAGAGAACTTTATGAGAGATTAGTTTAGAGAGAGAATTATTGCAAACCCATTTGTACTCTTTATAAAAACTAATGAGAGCTAAACCCGAATTTATTTACTCTTGTGTTCTTCATGTTCATGATTCTTGTATGATTCACTAAATCATTTCATATTCCGCATTCGTCATCATGATTATCACCACTACAATTGGTATCAGAGCAAGTGTTCTTGATTTGATCAAGAATTGATCCATGATGATATTTTTGATTTGGTGATTCTTCATCGATATTTGATCTTCGTGTTTTAGAGAGTTTTTGGATTCTAGAAATCGAAGTTTTCCTTGATTTGATTCATAATTTGATTTTCTTCACTAGAATTCAAGTGATTTTTGCTTTCTCTCTCTAGAAACCCATTCAAAATCACTTTCTCTCTCTAGAAAAACCCAAGATCTTATCGATTGATCAATGATGGTGAACTTGCGTTATAATTCCTGGATTGTGATCATTGAAGATGTCAAATACAAAGTCAACGAAAATCAATTCTGTGGATTATTGTTGAAAGGTGGGTTGATTACATGGGAAACCTTGGTTTCTTATGGAGGCTTGAAAGATGATCATGGCAGATTGATATTTCAACCACTTGGGAAGATTGTTTGTCTAATTCAAATCACCATGAAAATATTTTCTTTGAGTGAAAATAAAAAGAAAGGAGAAGAAAGAGATTTTTTTGATAAGAAATACATTTTTCTTATTGAAAATCCAAGTGATCTTCATGCTCTTAAGTTTGTTGAAGTTCAAGACTATTGAATTCAATGTGATGTTCTTGATGTTCTTGAAGTTCATGATAAGAAGATTCAAGTTGATTCTCATGAAGATGATTTTTTTTTTGCTCAATTGGAGTTCAAACCGATGATATTTTGGGTTCTTGTGATTCGTTTGAAGGAATGATTCCTTATCGAAAGCCATCAATTCAAGAAATTCACAAGTATCAAACTCCAAAAGATTTGATCACAACTTGCAAAGTTGAAGTTGTCAAGAATGAAGTTGTTCTTGAAATCAAATCTTCAAGATCCAAGAAGATGAAAAGGAAGAAAAAGAAGAAGAAGATCAAAAATAAGAACAAATGGGTTTATTCACAAAAATCTTCAAATGTTGTTGTGGAGCCGAAATCTATGAAGCAAATTTGGGTTCCAAAGCAACAATCATCAAGTGTTGCAATGAATTTGAATTCAAAACCCAAAGTGTTGATGGTTCTTATGAAGATGGTGTTAGATCGTTGAAGAACACGAAGAAAGAGTTGTACAACACGCATCGTGGGTGGTAAAATGTTCAAATTAGAGATTTTCTTGTTCCAACAAAAGAACCAAGATCTTCAAATTTTGATTCGTTCGTTGCAAATAAAACTCGAATCGTCAAAAAGGTATCTCAAAATTCTCAAATGGATTCCAAAACGTTCATGATTTCGATTCGTGCTTTGTGTTTTTCATTTTTGATCGCTTTGTTTCATTAGGTCTAATCCGTTTCAACCCCATTGATTGATTCAATATATTTTTTTTTAAAGATTAAGCCCAAATTCGAAATTAACCGTTCATTAATTAATTCCAAGTTGAGCTCAAATGTTTTACAAACACTGTTCATCATAGACTTTGTTTTAGCCCAAGTCAAAATCCATTTCGTTACACATCGTGATTATCGCATCTTTCTTTCATAGTCGAAAGAATTTGAAGTCCGTCTTGTTCGATTGTGATTATTGCTTATTCCAAGTCGAACATAATTTCGATTTGTAAGTTGTTAGCTCCGTGGCTAAAAATTTCGACTTGGGATGTTATTAGTCACGAACACGAAATCGTTTTGGAGTTGACTGATTGGAGTCGTACTTGGATTAGAGTCGAACGAGTTGTAGATGATTCGAAATCGAAAGTATTTTGGAGTGGATTCGACTTGTGGATTTGTGAACAATTTGGAAAAGCTACGGATTTGGAGCTGATGTCGATGTCGACCAATTTTGGGTTTTATAGTTGAACTGATATCGAATGGTTAAAGGTCACAATAGAATTTTGATCAGTAAGGCTTCGTTATAGAGTATAGACTGTTTTGGAATCGAATGGCTTGGAATCGAATTCGATTTGGGAAAAGGGTTGATGATTTGGATTCGAAGGGTTGATGTTGATGGTCAAACAGACTTCGATGTGTGTATCAGGTAGTTCGACGCATTGAGGTCGATAATCCTTGCTTAATGTCGACGATTGAAGATTTGGGATCAAATTCTATAGGTCGATAGTCAAAGGCTTGGGGTTCCCAATCGACATTAGATGTCTCATGACAGAAGGAGTGTCTTATTTCGAAGGTTGTTGATCGACGGTCGATTTGCGAGTGACTTGGAAGGTTCGATTTTGACGGTTCAAAATGGGTAACTTAGGTATCAATGTCGATGGTCATAACCTGATGTTGAGGTTGAGTGACTGAAAGTGAAAGATATGTATTCGATGTCAAGTGTCGATTTTAAAGACTTCGAAATTGGGTCACGGTTTGGAGTCGAGTATTGAGATTCGAATGGGAAGGTGATACTTGGTCGATATTGATGTCGATAGTCAAATGGGATTGGTTGATAACGAAAGGGAAGAAGGGTAATCGAGGTTGATGTCGAACGATTTGGCCATGGGTAAATCGATTTTGACTTTGCTATGGCCAACACTCATCTTCGTTTCTACGCATCTGGTAACAACTGGGAAGAAAACAAAAATTTTCAATTCGAATCCCTGAACTTCCAAAGAACTGACAGTTTTAGTCCAACTTCGAAATGGAGATAAAAGTTTGTGAAGAATGAAGAATTTTTATGTTGTATCCCTGAAGTTTTGAAGTATTAGAAAATTTTACCCATTTTCGAAATTGGGCTGAAAATTCTGAAACATGGAGAATTTACATATCAGGTCCCTGCAGTTAATGAGAATTGACACTTTATGCCCAGTTTCACAATTGGGGTAATGTTTCACTTTTGTGACTGTTTTTGGCGCAACGGGTCCCTGCTGAATTCTGATTTTGGCAGTTTTTACCCGGATTTTCGAAATTCTTGCAACTCTCACCCAAAAGTTGAAAATTTTCACAAAAATTGGAAATTTTTCATGACTTTTTCGTGATTGTTTTTTCATGCAAGTTTTTCATAGTTTCATTTTTGGCACACATCAAGGGGGAGATTTGTGAAGTTTATTCCTCGAGCGCTTATCAACCTTAGTGGGTTTTATAATCACTTTTTGATTATAAAAAGGGGGAGAAATGTAGAGTGGGTATTCGAAGCTTCTCATGTATTCATTTGCGGATTTGAATACCGGTATTACTTCGAAGGGGAGTTGGTCTTGATCGTGCGAGTTCGTTGGATATTGAAGCCGGAACATCCAATCCTAACTTTGAGGGGGATAATGTTAGGATGCAAAGTCACTCTTGGATGTCATGTGTGCTTACTCCTTTGTATGTGTGTAATGAGTTGTCTTTCCTTTATAAGGAAGTGAGTGAGACTTATTTTAGGAAAAGAAGAACTTTATGAGAGATTAGTTTAGAGAGAGAATTATTGCAAACACATTTGTACTCTTTCTAAAAACTAATGAGAGCTAAACCCGAATTTATTTACTCTTGTGTTCTTCATGTTCATGATTCTTGTATGATTCACTAAATCATTTCATATTCCGCATTCGTCATCATGATTATCACCACTACAAACTCCTCGGAGAAAACATTAGGAAAATTGCATACCACCGGAACATCAGAAGCAGACTCTTCAACTCGAGTATCAACCACATATGCCAAAAAACCCATACACCCATGCTGCAAACTCTTCCTTTCCCTGGCAGCAGAAGAGAAGGCTGATCCCGATCTAGTACCCTCGCCATAGATAGTCAACACTCCCCTACTAGGATCCCGGACTGTCGCTAACTGACGCTCACAGTCGATAAGATCCCCAAACCGGCTCAACCAATCCATACCCACGACCACACAAACATCCCCTATCGGGATAGGAATGAGATCAATCGGATATCCTACACTGAAAATCTCCAGCAAACAACCCCGGTAGACATCCGTAGCTAAGACAGGATGTTCATCCGGTATCGATACCCTCAAGGGCTTGCTCAAGGCCTCCGGCAGAATGCTAAAACTGCGACTAAAGGATGATGACACAAAAGACCGACTCGCGCCTGAGTCAAAAAGAACAAGAGCAGGCACATAATTCACAAGGAACGTACCTACACAATTGACAATATAAGCAACCTAAATAAATTAACAGAAATATAAAGAATACATACCATCCACGACATCTGGAGCTGCATGGATCTCCTCTGATGTCAACTGAAAGGCTCTGCCTCGAGCCCTCGGTGCCTCGGCCTTCCCTTGTCGGCCGTCGGTAGGGGTGTTCAAAAATAACCGTATCTGAAAACTCGATCCGAAAAATCCGAAAACCGATCCAAAAATATCCGAAAATCCGGATATCCGAAAATCTGAATATCCGAAATTCGGATATCCGGTTATTCTGATTCGGATACGGATAGCGATTTCATAAAAGTTCGGATATCCGGTATCCGAAATCTATATATTAACTATTTTTAAATACTTTTCTAGTTTGAAGGGTCCACTTTAAAAAGCCCAAACCCAAAAGGAACGATGTTGGTACTTGGTAGGATTAGGTCACAAAACTAGAAATCTCAGTTCTTTCCAAACCACAGCGATCAATTCTCCTCTCGATTCTGCTCGACCTCAATGCCTTCACCCATCGAATAGACAAATCTTCAATTTTTCCGAGAGTTGTTGATACTAGACACAGAGCTTCACAATTAGTAAGTTCTGCTCTTCCTCAAGAGCAAGGATCGAATAGAAGAATCTTCCCCTTTTCTGAGTTCGACTCATCCCCTTTTTAACCGGTTAGCTACTAGTATAGGACATTCCATGTTATGTAATGCTTTTCTTTTGCTCTGTTACTAGTCTACTACTATACTACATCATGTTTTTGTAACTATATGTTTTTGTAGCTATATGTAGCTGTATTTTTTGTAGCTATATGTGTAAATAAGTATGATTCTTTCTTTCTGATGTTTTTGTAGCTGTATGTGTAAATAAATATGACAGACTCTTAAATGATACTTAAATGTGTTATGGATGAAAAATTTATATGATACTTAAATGTGGTATGAATGAAAGATTTAAATGATACTTAAATGTGTTATGAATGAAAGATTGGTATAACGAATGTGGTAGACTCTCCAAAATGTCAAATGATCACACTAAAAAACCACGACACTTTGGAGTTTGGAGCATTTAAAGAGTTCATTAACTATAAACATAAATAAGATGAACAAAAATCGTGAAGTCCATCAAATTTGTTTCAAGATCATTTATTGGAAAGTTAATCTTAAATGTGCCATCTGTGTATGTAGTTTATTGACCTTATTCTCATTACAGTAATGTAGTTTCTTTTCCCTCATTTATTGGACAAATTAATCTGAAATATACCTGATTTTTCTCACGATAGTAATGTAGTTTATTCTTTTAGGTAATGTATTTTTTTTGCACTAATATCAATGTACAATATCCTTTTCAGATTTTCACAATGGACATAACCAACGATGGTACAGTTACATCCGAATGCGAGTTTGTGTCTGAAAATGAGGTGGCGACAAACACAAAAAGGAAAAAAAGAAAAAATCAAAAGGGCTCAAACAAAAAAGATGATGCAAAACCACCCCGTCCAGCTCCACCATCTACAGGTGAAGCTCCTGATCACATGAAGAAAAAAAGATCTATTTGGTGGAAACATTTTGAAAAAACTGAAGTTGTTGATGTTGCTGAATGTATACATTGTCATAAAAGGATCGGTTGTGCAAGCGTAAATGGGACTACACCTTTGAAAAACCACGTTATTGGTTGCAAACAGAATCCAAAAAACATAGATAAAAAACAAAAACTCATTGACCTTGAGTCCAAAACACGTATTAGTGACGATGGTTCTACTAAAACTACTACAGTTCCTAGGTTGTGGGAGTTCAACCCAGAAGTTATCAGGAGAGCACTTGCTAGAATGTTGATAGTTGACGAGCTGCCGTTTTCTTTTGTTGAGCGTGAAGGTTTTCGTTATTTTTGTAAGGTGATGAATGCTCATTTTAATGCCCTTCACGTTCTACCGCTACACGAGATTGCTATAGTACTTTCATCAAGGAAAGGAAAAGGTTGTCGAATATTTTTGCAAATTTGTCTTCCAGAGTATGTCTTACCACAGATACTTGGACATCGGGACAAAATTTAAGTTATATGTGTTTGACTGCACACTTTATAGACGACAATTGGCAGTTACATAAAAAAATTATTAATTTTTGTCCAATAGTTGGTCATGCTGGGGTCATAATTGGTAGATCGGTCGAAAAATGCTTGATAGAATGGAACCTAAAAAACATTTTGACCGTAACGGTTGATAATGCTAGTTCAAATGATTTAGCTATTAATCATTTAAAAAAGGTTTTTAATCATTGGGAAAGTGGTGTTTTGAAGGGATATTTTTTGCATATGAGATGTGCGGCTCATATCCTAAATTTGGTTGTTAAAGATGGCCTAGATGATGTGAATTTATCAATAAAGAAAATCCGTACAATTGTGAAATATGTCAGGTCATCTCCGGCGAGGCTCCAAAAATTTAAAGCATGCATTGAAGAGGAGAAAATCGAAAGCAAGAGTCTTGTGTCCATGGATGTCGATACACGCTGTAATTCAACTTTTTTGATGCTTGAGAGTGCTTTGAAAATTAAGAAAGCATTCTCAAACTTGCTTCTGAAAGATTCAAATTGTGAGAAAGAGTTAAAAAAGTGTGAAGGTGGTTTGATAAGTGGAGCTGATTGGACCAATGTAAGTAGTTTTCTACCATTCTTGAAAATATTTTTTGATGCAACAAATAGATTTTCTGGTTCCAGGTATGTGACTTCTAATTCTTATGTACAAGAAGTTTTTGGAATTGGTCATGTGATATATGGTTTTACTAAGCATACAGACATGTCCGTTAAGACCATGGCACAAAAAATGCAAAAGAAATATAAGAAGTATTGGGGGGATGCTGATAAGTTAAATCAATTTTTGTTCATTGCTGGAGTCCTTGATCCAAGGCGAAAATGGAAATATATTGAATGGGTTGTTGCAGAAAATTTTAACAAAGATAGTGCTGCTATTTTTCTTATCAAACTAGAGCACAACATGCTCTCTCTGTTTGATATGTATCATTCTGCCATGCCTCAAAAGGAGCACGATGAGGTCTCATCCATATCTTCTACTTTTGTTTCTAATGCTATGTGGGGGAATGATGTAATGGACATTGATGCAATGATGACAAAGAGGTTTGAAATGGCTATGGGAAGTTCAGAAACTACTACAAGGAAAACAGAATTAGACAAATATTTAGGGGAAGATCGCGAGCCTATGGACCTACATTTTGATATATTAACATGGTGGAAGGTTCAAAAATGTAGGTATCCCATTCTTTCTAAGATGGCTCGAGATATTCTTGCTATTCCAGTTTCTACGGTTGCCTCCGAGTCGGCTTTTAGTACAGGGGGACGAGTACTTGATTGTTTCCGGACTGCTTTGACTCCAAGAATGGTGGAAGCATTAGTGTGTACACAAGATTGGACACATACTTCTTATAATCCTGTTATGGTTGATGATCTACTACTTGAAATAGAGAAAATCGAGGAAGGTTAGGTTTAGCTAATTGTACTTGTGTTTATTGAGTTTCTTTCAATATATAATTTTACCGTTTTCTTTTTATTTTGACCTATAGGTTTGAATGACTTAAATTTGGAACAACCGACTATCATTATTGATGAAACGGTTGATGAAACATCTGGAATCACTGATCTGACTTGAGGTATATAAATATTTAGATGTTCCATTTCAGCTATTTAAATTATGCCAAACTATTTTTTAATTTGAATATGTAATCTATTATTCTATACATATTTATGTTTCTAATTTTGATTTCTATTTCTTCTAAATTGCAGCTTTAAATAGTAGTTGTGTAACTAGTATGGACCTCTGGAGTTTTTTGTGGTGGTAAATATGGACTAGACTTATGGACTTAAGCTATTTTTGGTGGTAAATATGGACAAGACTTATGGACTAAAGTTTTTTTGGTGGTAAATATGGATAAGACTTATCGACTTTAAGTGCTTGGTTTGGAATTTGGAATGTTCTTTGCTACTGTGAAGCGAATGCCACATTCTCTTTTGCACTTTTTCTTTTGTTGCTTATTAATATCGTGGCTATATAGTAAACACCAAGCACATAGGATTTTTATATAACTTCAATATTATCTAATGGTTGTACCCTTTTTTTGGAAAATATAATGTAAGTATTATACTATTATCTAATGGTTTGTATATGACTTTAGTGATTGTGTTTGGTTTTAAGTTGATTCATGTACGTAGTAATTTACTTTAACCTTTATTGTTTGGTTTTGAGTTGATTCATGTGGTTACTTTAATATTTATTGTTTAATGGTTGAATATTAAAAAAAAATCAAGTGGTTAGAATTTTGGATATCCGATTCTGGTATCCGTATCCGTATCCGAAAATCCGGATACGGATACGGATACCAGAATTCACTATCCGAAATTTTCGGATATCCGAAGTTCGGATATCCAAATTTCCGGATATCCGGTTTTGGACACCCCTAGCCGTCGGTGATACGCAGAGTCGTTGGGGCGGGAGTCTGAACCGCCATAGATGCAAGTTGTGGACAATCGGCCTTCACGTGGCCAGTCTGATTGCAACTGAAACAAACTCGAAATCCATTGGGGCATTCCCTAGCCAAATGCCCCTCCTTGCCACATAGGTAGAAAGCCTACCCGGATCAACATGAACCCTCGTGAACCTTGTCGTACTTCCCGCAAGTGCGGCCCTTTTGGCCTCCAGATCTCTGATCAATGGGCTTAGCCTGCTTGGTCACCAGTTGCGACTGCACTGGCCTCCTATCCGTGCACTGGGCCTCTCTCTCCTCCCTAGCCTGAGTTTCCAGCTCGATCTCTCTCCTCCTGGCACTGGTCTGAAGCTCAGCCAATGTCCTATACATAGTGTTCGCCACAAACTCCCTGATATCCCTCCTCATAACACTCAAATACCGGGCCACACGGTCCTACTCCGTCGATACCTACTCAGGGCAAAACAAATCCCTCACATGGAACATCCTCGTGATCTTAGTCACCGTCTTTGTCTTCTGCTTGAGAAACAAGAACTCCTGGGCTAACCTTTCCCGCTCAACCACGGGCACAAACTCATCCCTAAACATCGCAGTGAACCTCTCCCAAGTCATTGCAACATGCTCTGCAGGCTTGTAGTCAGCGGTCACAAATTTCCACCAGTCCTTCGCTCCTAAGCGAAGTAGGTTTAAAGCAAATCGAACCTTCAGATTCTCCGGACAGGAGCACGTATAGAAACATCCCTCGACATAAGAGATCCATCTCATAACGGCAATCGGATCCTGGCTCCCATCAATCTCGGGTGGCTTCGTGTTGGTGAACTCCTTATACCACAACGAATCACCCCCCTGTGGCCTCGCAGCAGCGAGTGTTGTGGTGGCTGCGGAAACAACAGCCTTAGAGACAGTGGCATAATGCTTATCAAAGGTCTCAATCAACATGGTCTTTATAGACCTAAACATCTATAGAATAGCCCTCGGATTACTGCGGCCACCTCCGCGGAAATCAGCATGCGAATCTCATCATCACCGGCACTCAACCTCTCAAGGTCGCTGGAGCCTGAACCTCGGGTAACCACCATACTGAAAATCATAAGAAAATAATCAGCACAAGCTAAACACATATATCGACTCTCACACCCCCACATGATCTCCAGTCCCTCGAGGTTATTTCCCGAGCCGCGTATAGATCCGATGTTTTTAGTAGTACGGGCCCAATACTACCTTCCACACCAATCCATATTCGTCTCGGGTTACACCCTCGATACCCCAAGAACTCTACCTCCTCATAATGGCTATGGACTCATCCTACTGGTTCTTGAGAACCTCAACATACGTCTATATACTAGTTCTAGACCACTCCCAACACTGTTCTACCTCACGCGATATCCGCTGCCCTAGCCATTTGCCTCGCGTATGCCAATTATACATAGTACGAGACTCGATAGACATTCAAATAAATGATCCTACCTCAATCCACAACCAAACAAGGAACAGCAAGAAAGGCCAAATCATTCATTCTAAGGCTATAGAATCCTAACTATGTACAACTTATAAGACATACACCGCACAAATAATTAAGGCAAATTTGATCTCAAAAGCAATGAATTCCTAGGCTAAGGCATCATTAATCAGGCAACATACATACTGTTTCAACAAGATTCCTTAGCCTACACCTAGCTATCATGCAATTCTAACTTCTCATGATACAACACTCCTGCTTAAAAATAACAATGAGGTATTTTGGGAAACTACCGCTCGAGCGTTGGTCGATTGTACACACTGCTTCTCTGGGTTTTTCCTTCTGTAAAAAGTGTTCATTTCTTGTAAAGTTCTTAAAAATTTTCAAACCCTCAGTTTGAGTTTCGAATCACCCAGAGGTTCATCCAAATCCCTCAAACCAGGGCTCTGATACCAAATTGTAACACCTCAAATTTTAGACCACATTTTTCATTTTTAAAACCTCCAAAAACATAGTTCACAACCAAATATCAAGTACAAGTCAATCCCAATACTACATGTATCATAGTTATCAGCGTACATAAAAGATCATGTCTCAGTAGTAAATTCCCAATGCGTGTGTACAATCAGACCTTCTCCTTACCATGGTCCTACGAAGTACCTGCCACATATAAATCAACAAGTGTAAGCACAAAGCTTAGTAAGTTCCCCAAGATAACACATATAACTCAGCATAAATAAACAGCTATGGGTTATCTGCAACCCTGGGACTATCAGCAGTCTCAATGAGCTAACAGCATGCTCGAGAAGTTATCAGCAACCCCTGGTTGGCTAGCAGCAGCCCCGGCTAAACAAATATCATATCATCACATAACATAGCATAACATAACATAACATAACATAACATAACATAACATAACATAACATAACATAACATAACATAACATAACATAACATAACATAACATAACATAACATAACATAACATAACATAACAGCTAGACCCAGCTGATCATAATGTTACAGCTATCCTACCACACAGGTAAGAGTAAGTGAGGAGACTCACCTGATACTGATGACACGAAAACCTAGCACTCGAACTGCCGGATCTAGACTCCGCCTAGTTAACAAAATAATTAACCTTAATTTAAAAATTAAGGTCTAAACCGCTCACGAGTCCAAAGTCCACAGATAAACCCACTAAGGGAAAAAAGGACCATTTTGCCCCTCCCTAGGTCCAAAACCCTAAACTTTGACCAAAAGTCAAAGTCAACAAAGGTCAACAGAAAGTCAACACCCAGTGAGTACGTTGGGCGTACTACTCCCAATGTTGGGCGTACAAATGAGCAAGCATGCAACGGGGAACAACTAGGCTACGTTGCGCGTAGCCAAGAGTACGCACAGCTACTCCCCAGAATTCCAAATCCTTCACCAAATGTCTTAATCCGTTAAGACATTCATCCTAACTTCTAATCTGACTAATTTTAACATGGCTATGGGAGGCTAGAACATCACTTCACCCATTTCAAACTACTTTACCCATGCATTGGACACAAGGGAAGATCAAGCAAGCATTTTTATCCATCTAGATGCCCTAAAATGCATGAAAGGACAGCCAAAACTCTCTGGAGAGTCACAAACTCGAAAAGGTCTAAACTTGAGGACTTAAACTCATAAATCTTGCACAAAAAGAGATATAAGAGAATACTAGCCAAGGTACAAGATTTATACTTGAATATGATGCACAAAGGTGGGGATTTTCTGGATCTCTAAGTTGGATGGCACCTTCTTCTTCTTCTTTTGTAACCTTCTTCTTCTTATTCAAGGGTCAATAACCACTCAAACTTGCAAAAACACACACTCAAGCTACACACATGAAATTAGGGTTGTAGAGAGGGTTGGAGGTTGATAAGGGTGGCTGGAAATGAGTCCATAATGTTTTTTATATAGGGATCAACTAGATATTAGGGTTTTGCATATGAGCCTAGTACGCCCAGCGTACTAGGTGGCCTCCGTGTTATGCATGGTGCATGAGTACGTTGCATGTACTCATGCGTACGCCCCACGTACTGACTTGCCAAATTATCATATAATGAGGTTGATTTTGACATAAAAGGGAAAGATTCAAGAATAAGAATTGTACCTCATTTCGGGATGTTACACAACAGATGGCACAACAAGGTTCCCTTGTTGCTCCATATCACTCCCAAGTGCTCTAAAACTCTTCCAGATGCTCCAAACCCCCTTCTATATGATTCGTTCCTTTGTCAAATGCTCCATGAACCTCAAGTGCTCCATTGAGTTCCAACTGCTCTAAATGCTCCATGAACATGATCCAAATGCTCCATGTTGGACAAGACTTCATACCTCAACAATCTCCCACTTGAAGGCTTGAACAGCTTCATATGCCATTCAAAGTATTCGTCATTCTCTTAATCTATCTCCCTCTCTATGCCAACCCCCATCCTCAAAATCTTGGAAGGGCAGCTACATGTCTGGCTTCAACTTTTCAGTGGTAAACACCTTAGTACATTCATCTGCTAAGTTCTCCATACTAAGGACTTTCTTCAGCTTAGTAGCCCCTTGGTTCATTGTCTTGAACTCTCTGGTCAGCCGCATCTTAAGCTCATTGATCTTCTGCGTGTTGGAACCAACAATCAATGCGTCATCAACATTTAATATGTGGATGATGTATGAGGAGCTTAACTTCTTCAAGTAACAACCGTGATCAACCTCACATATTTTGAACGCGCTCCTCTTCATGAAGTTGTCAAACTTTAAGTACCATTGTTTAGAAGTTTGCTTCATGCCATACATGTTTTCTTTCTTCTTGAACACTAGCTTTTTCTTACCACGTGTAAGAGCACTTTCTGGTTGTGCCTTCAAGATGTCTCCTTCCAAGTTATCATAAAGGAGATCAGTTGTATTCACATATAGGTGCTATAGATGGAGATTTTCAGAGGCCACTGCATTTAACATAGAAGTAATTGTAGTCATCTTCGCAACTGGAGAATCATCCTCTCCCTTCTGTTGTATTCCCTTTACCGATAATCTTCCATTACAAGTTTTGATGGGTTTTGAGCATTCTAACACTCATAAGGTGTACATGCAACCCTAAATACCTTGGATCTATGTTTTCTCTATTATACATGCAAACTTTCATTTTACAAGGTATTACCCTAACTAGCATACAAAACTTTGATACTTGGGCAATAAAACAAGTTAGATAACATACCTTTTGTTGTAGCTTGTTGCCCTTGATGTATTTGGCCTTTAAGAACTTAGCACCAATAGTGTGAATGCCTCAAATGGAATCACAACACATCTAGGACAAAGGATGACATTTTGAGAGAGAATCTTGAACCCAAAATCGTCCATGAACTCCAAAAACTAGTAGTATACGATTTTGGCTATGGAGTCACATATTTATATGTGGGATTCCAAGGGTCATGGGTTAACCCTAATCCATACCCATGGGTTTATGATCCATGGTTCATGTGGCCCAACTCTTTATGTATCCATACATAAACTTAGTCCAACATGGATCATAAGCCCAACATATAAATATAACTAATTTACACAATTAGTCCCCATTTATTTAATTAGTCTCTTTTGATCACTAAATTAATTCCAAACTAATTATTGATCAATACTAATTAAATCATATGATTTCATATTAATACATTAGAAATGATAATATATTAATAAACCATAAATAACCTCTTCTCAAAAGTCCATCCTAACAAATTGTCCTGATGATATGCAACCCAAATGGACCAT
Organism: Lactuca virosa; assembly: GCF_052849685.1. Classification (NCBI taxonomy): domain Eukaryota; kingdom Viridiplantae; phylum Streptophyta; class Magnoliopsida; order Asterales; family Asteraceae; genus Lactuca; species Lactuca virosa. Next base: position 40,838,004 of record NC_136426.1, read on the forward strand.
GCTAATCTCGGGTCAAGTACATACCAATTATAGTTATGGGCTTAGACACCTAATCCAACAGTCTCCCACTTGGATAAGTCTAATAACTATTATTGCAAATACGACTCCACAACCCGACTAGCAATGGTAGCTCTTAAAAGCCGTTGTCGAACTCTGATCTAGTCAATGACGCGTCCATTAGATAAGGGATCATATATTCCTCCATTCTACAAGATATCATATGGACTGAGACATGGATTATGATCATTCTCTCTGTCCATCTGTTGTTTCCCGATTTCCGATTTATGACGACCGACTAATTGAACAAATCAAATCAGTCCAGGCCTCTCAACTCGTCGAGTAGATTACTTAAATCACGCGGTCCTGATAATTTCTACTCGACAAGTTTGGGGCTTCCAACTCGTCGAGTTGCTCTAAAACATGAATAAATTTTGAATTAAATGCATACCAGGAACCAGGCGTTACAAATCCTCCCACTAAAGAATCTGAAGTTGGACTATAAATACCAGAATGAACTGAACCCGACTTCCCAAACTTAGGTGGATTTCCTATCTTCGCAAAACTGTCTTTCTTCTGTCTGCCAATAGAACATGGCTTAAAAGATTTTGCCACATTCTTTGAATTTGGCGTCCTCCCACTAGATACAGGCTTCCTCATTCCCTCCTCACTCATATGAACAAATCTTTTTGTGGCATAAAGTGGATGTTCCAACTCCTTTAACAGTGCTTGTATCCTCTTCAGAAACCTCCACCATATATAGTGTACCATGTTTCTGACCCTTAGCAATGATCAAGTTTCCCTTCTTCACTTTCCACTTTTAATCACCAAATGTAACATGATGACCTTCATTATCAAGTTGTCCAACTGATATTAACATCCTCTTTAGATCTGGACTGAACTTAACATTCTTCAAAGTCCAATCCGTACCCAGAGTCATCTTGAGAACCACATCTCCAACACCCATGATATCCAAAAACTTGTTATTTGCCAGCCTGACCTTCCCTTGGTAATGCCTGAAGTTCTGCATCATATATTTGGAATGACTGGCATGAAATGACGCACCAGAATCCAAGACCCGGGATTCTATTGAATTTTCAACTGAACAAATGAGTGTATCACCTTCAAAATTGCCAGCCTGACCTTCCCTTGGTAATGCCTGAAGTTCTGCATCATATATTTGGAATGACTGGCATGAAATGACGCACCAGAATCCAAGACCCGGGATTCTATTGAATTTTCAACTGAACAAATGAGTGTATCACCTTCAAAATCTTCTGCCATATTCATCTCCTTTTTCCTTTATCTTCCATGAGCATTGGGCAATAACTTTTGACATGACCACTCTCTTTGCAGTTCCAACAGGTCACGTCCCTCCTTTTGTTCTGTCCAACTCTCCTTCTCGACTTCGATCTTCCACTACCACAACATCCTCTGTTAGACCCCCTTCCTTTATATTCAGTACTCAGAAGACTATTCGAAGCTTCTCCGACACTCCATCTGTGTACATCCTCACCAAGGATTAAATCGCGAACATCTTTGAATGTCAGCTTAGCACCCCCAGCTGAGTTGCTAACTGCTGTCACTGTACCGGACCAACTATCAGACAAAGATGATAATGTGCATTAATCAACTCATGAGTACTCTTCACATTGACAATGTTATATGCTACATTCTTTGCCAAGGATAATATCACCACACCAAGTGCTTCCGATCCAACAATTACAAATCCTCCTGCTTCATTTTTTCAGGTTTACTTTTGGACAATGGTTCATGTAAATTCTTCTGGTAGAGGTAGTCTTCGATTTGCATTTTCGAGAAACCGAAATCGTGCCCATTGAATTTGTCGATCTTAACTCTCCCATCTTCAGTCATACCTCTGATACCAGTTTTTAGGATTGCTACTAACCCAACAATGTCAACATAAAAGAACAATGAGGTTCAACTTTCTAAAACCAATTGGTGATAGAAGGGATTACCCATTGCCTTATATGTTAGCATGTACTTTTTCTTTTTACCGATGTGGGATTGGGTTTGCATCCAACAATACTATATTTTGGCTATTTTATGTTTAACCATTATATTTGAACTTCATTAATGAAAATCACTCTAATTTGATACTTTTTTTTTAATACCAACCATTTTAACAAGATATGAATCACTATATAAAAGGTCAAAGTGGTTACAATATAACTTTTTTTAATCTAATTTTAATGGTTTTAATATAATATTTAGGGAAATCTCCAGAAAAGTCCTAAAATTTTACCCTAATTTACGAAAAAGTCCCAAACTAAAATTTGTTTACGAAAAAGCATGAATTACCGGTAAAAATGGCGATTTGACCCCTTTTTTCCGGTTTACCGGTTTTATTACTTATCTGTTTCACTAAAGTCCCATTATTTTACCCTAATTTGCGAATAAGTCCCAAAATAAAATTTACTGATGATTTGGCCCTTTGCTCTATGTAACATACATTTTACCGGTTTCATTGCTGACCCGAACGCCTAGTCATTAAATGAGATGATGAGATGGATATGTTGAGTTATATAATGCTATATTTAGCATAAAACTTGATATCCTGATATATTGTATATCTTTTTGGAACATAAAATGCATCCAACGAAGACTACAATAATTACATAAACTAACAACAACTGCGTTATTTTTTTACGTTTATAAGAAACATCAAATTGTCTATCTAATCTTATGTAACCCAATATATCCATCTCATCAGACATCAACTCATTTTCTGCCCTTTTTTCTTGGAAACACACATTTTATTGGTTTCCTTCCTGACGTAGATACATAGTCACAAATGAACCGATGAGATGGATATCAAATTTTACAGTAAATGTGACATTATATAACCCATCGTATTCATTTGATCAGCTAATTTAATGACTAGGTGTCTAAGTCAGCAATGAAACTGATAAAATGTATGTTACATGAAGAAAATGGCCAAATCATCAATAAATTTTATTTTGGGACTTATTCGCAAATTAGGGTAAAATAATGAGACTTTAGTGAAACAGGTAAGTAATAAAATGGTAAACCGGAAAAAAGGGGCATTTTTACCGGTAATTCATGCTTTTTCGTAAACAAATTTTAGTTTGATACTTTTTCGTAAATTAGGGTAAAATTTTAGGACTTTTCTGGAGATTTCCCTAATATTTATTGTTAAAATTCTCACTAATGTTACTAAAGATGATTGATTTATTTATTATGACCACTCTAATATGTTATAGTATGTCATAGCAAGGAAAAGTTGTTGAGTGTCGTATCCGACAAAATAAAATAATCAAATAATGATAAAATATGAAGCTAATAAACAAACAAAGGTTCGTACAAATGAAAGAAGGGTTCGTGTCCTTAGGGATGCATATTAAATAAAACACAATAACGAGGGTTGATTATGGAAATGTATTAATATGAGCATGAAATATAATGAAAGTAAATTGAGATAATAAAAAACCTTCCAACATTAGAGTTACCTTTTGATATGATTAAACTTTATGATCATCGATAATTATGGTGCAATGATCTTTAAAATAATTAATTGTATTGACACGAGATGTTTAACCATTCTAACAACTCTTCTATTTATGTAATCTAACCGAGTGTAGTGCATATATTAAGGCTAACATGCAACTCTAAGTTCTAGCGATTCTAATCTGGCTTAACATGCATATCACAATGATGATTATGGAGGTATCCATTTATAAACACATCATTATTTACTCTTATAATCAAGAATTATAACTATTTCGGGTTTTAAATCTTGAAGAATATTATTAGAAAAATTAACAAAATAATCAATTTCATCAACAATGTAACATGTTTTCGAATAAAATATGGAATTGAATGCAAGAATTCATACAAAGAAAACATTCGAAAAGATCTAACATGATCAATTCACATAAGTACTCGAATCAAAGTTCAAGTTGAGAAATTAAATATCCTCCTACCTTTTGATCATACCAATCCTCCTACCCATTTAAATATGACATGTGTCATATTAGTATCCCAAAATATCATTAAATTTCATTAAATGAACAGTAAATGTTACACATGTCATCATTTCATTGGGTAGGAGGATATGTAGGAACAAAGAGTAGGAGGATATTTAATTTCTCAAGTTGAAAATATAAACCTTGATGTTGGAATTGTTGTGATCTAGCCACACATAGTAACTAAATCAACAAGTAATTTACCATCATAATGTTAAATTATACTTACAATCAAAAGATAATAATGTTCTTAACTTGAAATAGATGAAATCTCTCGAAAAAAAACTCCAAAAATCATCAAAATAATGAAAGATCTGGTCAAAATGATCCAAAAATTGTGTTTAAAGAGTTTGGTTACAAGTAGGTTTGGCGATGACATGACCTTGTTATTGGATAGGCAAAAAATAAAAAGTCTATGGAATTTGCCTCGACACAACTTCATGTCGTTCCTTTGCAAAACTCAATGCGACCGTTTTGTGCTTCTATCTGCTGTTTCCTAACTTCGGCCCCCAATATTCAAATTCATGTCCTAAACTTCTTTTATCATCCAATATAATGAGGTCCTTGATTATCCTTGTGAACACAAAAACAACCAAAAATTCCCCCAAAGTAAATTATGTTCTATACACGGAATACATACATGAAACACGACATAGACGAATACAAAAACGTGATAAATGGATAACAGTATTCCTAATAAAAGCGATGGACTCATGGACATAGAAACATATATTAACCTTGGTTGGAACATTTTCTTTACGAATTTATAGCTAGATTTTATATAATTTATCTATTTTTTAATTATTTAATTTATAAATTGTAAAGAGAACGAGTAAGGGGCAGTTTGTTTGCCTCTTAATTAGAAAATTAAGAGGCACACTCTTAAATTTTCAGATATAGACTGTTTGTTAGGCTCTTAAAAAAAACCTCTTAATTTTTTAAAATCCTCTTAAAAATTCAGAGACGGAGGTACATCTGAAAGAAAAAAAATGAACGTGTTTCCTCTCTTGCCCCTTTGCCAAAGCCCTTTTACACGTCTCCTTCGCTCAAAGCTTCAACCGACTCCATCCTCATGTCGTCACCGTCGCCGTCCACGATTATCGTCGCCGCCTCTGTCCGCCAATTCCATCTTCGCCTCCGTTTGCCAGTTCTGTCGCTGCCTTTTTCCGTTAGTACCGTTGCTGCCTCCCTCCTTCAATTCCGTTCCATTTGTTGTTCGATCTTCAAACTTCGATTTCTCTTCCTGTCGTTCGGTTCAACAAGTTTTTAAGGTTCGAACACAACAGATGTCCATATCTTATCTGGTTTTCAAGCCAACGTTCAGCAGTGTGTGGTTAGTCCATTGCCCATTCTAGGTAAGGTTTTTTCTTTCTTGCCCTAAAAATCGATTATCAATTCATATAGATGTTGTTTACTTTTTTTATTCCTAAAATCAGATGCCCTAAAACTTGATTATCAGAGTTGTAGATGTTTTTTTCTAGAGCTGTAGCCTTCTTTTGGATTTGTCTGGGGTTTTGGTTAATTAATCGAGGGAAGTGTAAGAAGACACTTTCAAGATTATATTACAGTTATAGTCTTTGTTTCTCAATCAAATTCAGGAGATTTTTTTTAATTCTAAAAAAGCTTTTTCCTCTTTAGATTGTAGTGATAAAACATAGTTGATGATTATGCCAAGAAGACGAAGCTCTTATGATTGGAATGTGGATCTGTACTGAACCAAATTGTTTAGTTGTCTCTTTTATTGTTTATTAGGATCATTGTTTAGATTTGGATATCAATATTCTTGTTTGAGCCATGTATTTCCTTGTACCTTACATGCTTGCACTTTATTTTGCATTCATATCTAGATAATCTATTGTTAAACTATGATACTAATGTTGTGCAACATGGTCAGAATGCTGTAACAAGAAGTAGCATTATACTTCCAAAGTATGTTGTCTTAATAAAGAAAAGGTTAAAAATATAATGTTGTAATTGAAAGAAATGATACATAAGGGTATAATGGTTATTTTTCTCATTCAGCACAACAATTCAGAGGCTCCAACCAAACAACATATTAAAAATTCAGATCTTAAAATTTCAGACCCTCTTAGAAATTCAGATATCTTAAAATTTCAGACCTTAAAAATTCAGATCCTATCAAACAGCTCCTAAATATATTTAAAAAAAAAAGACAAAATAAAAAAAAAAGGAATATTCCATAGTTACCATCTTGTCCATTGATTACTATGGTTACTAGGATACATCAACATCACCCAGCATGACATTTATGATGTATGTATGTATATATGTATGTACATGCGATGACATACATGGAAGGCGTACGTCCACGTGCCTTAACACTCGTCGCGTGGGATTTCTGTTCCTCAATCACGTGGCTTTCCTCTGCGTTACTGTTATCCACCTACTTTTGCTTTCTTTCTTTCTTTTTCCTTTACTTACTAATTTATTATTATTTATTATCAATAATTCCCGGGAAATCGCGAAGGGCAAAAATGTAACAACACCCACTAGCAACCCGGGCACCGAAAGCCGTTGAAGGGTAGTTTCGGAATGAGTGTTTTAGAAGCTTATGGCTAGTGTCTAGTGTAAACACTAAACACACACACACACATTCTCTTTCCCAAACTGCCCTTCTGTTTGTGTGCGTTGGATGATTTGGTCCGTTCTCTGTTTAGAGGTTACTGAATCACTTTCTGGGCTCCATAAAATTACTTCATTTCTGTGAAGATACAGAGAATTCGTCTTCATTTTCTCTCTCTGTAACTATAACTGTTTCCTGGACCACTTTCTTTCCGACCTTTCACATGATGGAAGCGACTCCGGCGACGACGACGACGACGACGGCGGACGATTGTTGTGTGAAGGTAGCGGTACATATACGACCCCTTATCGGAGATGAGAAGCTTCAAGCTTGTAAAGATTGTGTCGCCGTCGTACCCGGAAAACCCCAGGTCGATTATCCCTCATTTAAGCGCAATGTCACTTAATTTTGATGAATTCCTCACTCTGTTGTAATGGATTCTACACTTCTAATTGGGTTTTTATTTATTTATATAATCGATCCTCGATTTTAGTGTAAACCGTGTTCGAGTTGTGTTACCTGAGATCTGGTAGATCTCAGTATCAATTCCGATGATCGAGAGATTGATTAATCTTTGTTTATGTTGCAGGTGCAACTTGGTACACATTCCTTCACTTTCGATCATGTCTATGGAAGCTCTGGTTCTCCATCATCCGCCATGTTTGAAGACTGTGTTTCTCCTCTTGTTGAGGGTTTGTTTCAAGGATATAATGCTACTGTTCTAGCTTACGGCCAGGTATAAATTTCTCACGATTCAATTAACAAAAATGTATTCTATTGTTTATCATAGTTCTTGACGTGTTCTAATTTCACAGACCGGTTCAGGAAAGACATACACCATGGGAACCGGATTCAAAGATGGTTACCAAGCCGGGCTTATTCCTCAAGCCATGACTGCTTTATTCAACAAAATCGAAAGTTTACAGGATCAAACAGAGTTCCAGTTGCATGTTTCCTTCATCGAGGTGTGTTTTCTTATACCTATAAGTAGAATTGTACATAGCTTTCTTACTTACATAAAACTTGACTGAATGATTTTTCTGTGAAGATTCTAAAAGAAGAAGTGCGAGACTTGCTGGATACTAAATCTGAGATATCATCAAATGGGCAGAATGGGAAAGTGAATATTCCAGGGAAACCACCAATCCAAATCCGGGAAACTTCTAATGGTGTCATAACGCTTGCTGGATCTACTGAATGTAGCGTTAAGACATTAAAAGAAATGAGCGATTGCCTTGAGCATGGATCATTGAGCAGAGCGACAGGAAGTACAAATATGAATAATCAATCAAGGTTAATTAATCTTAAATTATCTTTTAAGTAATGTATCATAGTATTATATATATGGCATATAATTAATTTCTGACATTTTGAAATTTTTATGTAGTCGATCACATGCAATTTTCACAATCACACTGGAACAAATGAACAAGACAATCTCGAATGATTCTATGTGTGATGAATATTTGTGTGCCAAGTTGCATTTAGTTGATCTTGCTGGTTCAGAAAGGGCTAAAAGAACAGGTTCTGATGGTATGCGGTTCAAAGAAGGTAGGTGATGATATTTATTACATATCTTTAAAACAAAAATTCCAATTTTGCCCCACTCAAAAAGATGGGCCAGGGCTGTACTGTGTCTGACCTACATTGGACTGGGATTGATGTCAATAGGATAAAAATTGTAATTTTTTGTCCCACTCAAAAAGGTGGGACAGAATTGTACTGTGCTTGGTGTGCACTGGACCGAAACCAGGACTGAGTGGACAAAAGTTGCAGTTTTTGTCCCACACAAAAGACATAAATGCCCTCATCCTCATTATTGGAAATAACTTAATTTGTTGAACAGGAGTTCATATTAATAAGGGGCTACTTGCACTTGGAAATGTCATAAGTGCCCTTGGTGATGAGAAAAAACGAAAAGAAGGTGCTCATGTTCCATATAGAGATAGTAAACTTACTCGCCTCTTACAGGTTGAACATTATTACTTAACTACTTTTTTTATGCAACTTGATTTATTTCTTATAGTTTAATCTAAATATGTTTTACCAAACTGACAGGACTCACTTGGTGGGAACAGCAGAACTGTTATGATAGGTAACATATAAACCAAACACTAGTTTATAATTTATAATTTTGTTTACTATTTAAGCTCATTTAAAATCTTTGGTACTAAGTAAACATATAATTTCACCTTATTTCAGCTTGTGTTAGTCCTGCTGATATAAATGCTGAGGAGACTCTCAACACTTTAAAGTATGCAAACCGGGCTCGGAATATCCAGAATAAGCCTGTGGTAAGTTTAGGGTTATATGCAAGAAATAGCAACCTACTTTCATTTATTTGCTTATTATAGAAAAAAAATGAAAGTGTGATGCTATAATACACAAATAAATGAAACTACATTTTAATTTTGTATTTTATAAACAATTTAATAGGTGAATAGGGATCCAGTGTCTAGTGAAATGTTAAAGATGCGCCAACAACTAGAATGCTTGCAAGCAGAACTTTGTGCTCGTGGTGGAGGTTCTACTGTTGAATTACAGGTATAAATTATAATATGAATATCATATTTATTTTATATAATAAAATCTTTATTGTTTAATTTCTTATGAATTTATTGCGTCACATAAACATTATTTAGGTCCTAAGGGAACGGATTTCTTGGCTTGAAGCTACAAATCAGGATCTATGTCGCGAACTTCATGAGTATCGCAGCAGGGGTGTCGCTATCGATCATCAATCCGTCACTAAAGTATGTAAACATTTATAACTTTTGTCGCAATTTATAGAAAAAATAACAAATTGTGCTCCAATTTTTTAGGTTGGTGATTCCTTTTGCGTGAAAAATGAAGGGCTTAAAAGGGGTTTGCAAAGTATTGATTCATTAGATTATCAGATGAGTGAAAGTGGTATGTTTTTTTTTATATGAATGTAAAATTATTTGTATTTCATATTTTATTAATGACAATAAATATAGGCGATTCTGGTGTGATAGAGGAAGAAACAGCGAAAGAATTGGAGCATACCCTTCTCCAAGACTCCATGGATAAAGAGTTACATGAGTTAAATAAACGATTAGAACAGAAAGAATCAGAAATGAGACTTTTTGAAGGATCTGATACCATGACTCTTAAGCAACATTTTGGAAAGAAATTAATGGAACTTGAGGATGAAAAACGGGCAGTTCAGGTAAAAACATAAGCATAACAAAACTATAGTTTTAAAGTTGGATCAAATCTTTTTTTTTTTTTTTAAATGATAATTGATGTTTTCTTGCTCATTTTTATAATTGTTGCAGATAGAGAGGGATCGATTGCTAACTGAAGTTGAAAACCTTTCTGCTTCTTCAGATGGACAATCACAAAAAATGCAAGATTTGCATTCCCACAAATTGAAGTCTCTTGAATCACAGGTTAATAATCTTGTTATAATTATAAATTTTATGCCTATTTGGATTCAAATGTACCAAATCAACAATCTTGATATAATTATAAAAAATTTATGCTTCTCAGATTCAGGATCTTAAGAAGAAACAAGAGAACCAAGTTCAGCTTTTGAGGCAAAAACAAAAGAGTGATGAAGCAGCAAAGAGATTACAAGATGAAATACAGTTCATCAAGGCACAAAAGGTGAGAAAAGATTATTATTATTATTATTATTATTATCATATCTCTTTATATAAGTAAATTTTCTGCTAATTTAAATATGGTTATAGGTTCAACTACAGCATAAGATAAAACAAGAGGCGGAACAATTCCGACATTGGAAAGCATCTCGTGAAAAAGAACTACTACAGGTATACTCGTATGATAATTATTATATATTAATTAATATATATTTGACTTAAATTAGTCTACGTATGCATATAAATTATGATCTTTTTTTTCTATTTAATTCCAGCTAAAGAAAGAAGGAAGAAGGAACGAGTACGAAAGACACAAACTACAGGCTCTTAATCAACGTCAAAAAATGGTGAGATTTTTTTTTATTATATTTGTTTTTTGTGTTACAATATCTTATTAAATATAATAATTATTCCATTATTTTCACATTTTTAGGTTCTTCAACGAAAGACAGAAGAAGCTGCAATGGCAACCAAGAGGCTAAAAGAATTGCTAGAAGCCCGCAAGTCTACCCGTGACAATTCATGTATAATTTTTTTCTTTTGTTATTATTACTTTTACTTCTGAATAAAAATCCTAATCATAAAGTCATCAATCTATTTCATATATGCAGTGACTAGCAACGGGAATGGAGCAAATGGACAGGTAAATACCAAGGGGTTATCTTGTAATTTTGATAAATCAAGGGACTTGAGTTGACATTAATAATTATGCTACGTTTTTAGAATAATGAAAAGGCAATGAAACGTTGGCTTGATCATGAACTTGAAGTGATGGTGAATGTGCATGAAGTTAGGCAAGAATATGAGAAACAAAGCCAAGTGTATGTAAATTGTAAATTTGTTATGTAACTACTATTATTCACAAATATAAATCTGTAAAAAACATTTTTCACTTTGGATCTAATTAATTTTTAAATTTTCTCCAGGCGGGCTGCACTTGCAGAAGAGCTAGCGGTTCTTAGACAAGTTGATGAATTTGCTACAAAAGGTGTTAGCCCTCCAAGAGGAAAGAATGGTTTCTCTAGGTAAAATTCTAATTCTTAGTAGATTGATTGAATTCAATCAACCATTTTTTACTAATTTCGGGTTTTTGTGATTTAATTATTTTATTAAAGGGCATGTTCTTTGTCACCAAATGCAAGAATTTCAAGAATATCTTCATTGGAAAACATGTTAAGTATTTCATCAAATTCACTCGTGTCCATGGCTTCACAATTATCCGAAGCAGAAGAACGGGAACGTGGTTTTGCTAACCGTGGAAGATGGAACCACCTTAGGTCAATGGCAGATGCAAAGAACTTGCTTCAATATATGTTCAACTCTTTTGTAGATTCAAGGTAAAAAAAATGGATTTTCAAAAATATAATTTTTTCGACTTATTGAATAACATTTTTATTGATATAATGTGTAAAATAGGTGTCAATCATGGGAAAAGGATCTCGAAATAAAGGAAATGGAAGAACAACTAAAAGAGCTCGTGGGGTTACTCCGACAAAGTGAGTTTAGACGAAAGGAAGCCGAGAAGGAGCTAGCTGTCGCAATCGCATTGGCTTCGTCAGCTTCAGTAAGAAAACCTAATTTTCTCTGTTATTTGTTATCTGCTCAACCACTAAAGTATTTTCCTATCCTGACGAAACAGGGAAACTCTCAGTCTCACAATTCATTGAAACACTTGGCGGATGACATGAGCGGTCCGTTATCTCCGAACTCCATTCCAGCACCTAAACAGTTGAAATACACGGCGGGAATAGCCAACGGTTTAGTGAGGGAATCGGCGGCGTTTCTAGACCAGAAGCGGAAGATGGTGCCGGTGGGGCTGAGGAAGGCGGCGACGGGAGGACATTCTCCGGGGAAACTATGGCGGTGGAAGCGGAGCCACCATCAATGGCTACTGCAATTTAAATGGAAGTGGCAGAAACCATGGCGGTTGTCGGAACTTATAAGGCATAGCGATGAAACGATGATGAGATCAAAGAATCGATCATTGGCAAATTTGCCTGAAGTCATGTATCATAGACACTAAAAAAGGTTTATATTGGTGGTAATTGGTGTTGTATATTCTTCATTTGGTGTTTAGATCAATGTCTTCCTTCCCTTGGATCAAGAGAAGAACATGTAGATGTGTTTTCTGGTTTCGTTTTTTCTTTTGTTTTTGTTAGTTGTATTCATAATTCGCTTGTAGTGAAACCCACGTGTTGTAGATTTCATCCTTATTGATAACAAAAAAATACAAACATGTAATTCTTGTCAAGAGTGTTTTCAATATTATCTTCCGTTTAAGCTCTTGAACACAATGAAAAAAATCATCTTGTACATGCATATTTTGTTCAAATACAACATTCAATTAAGCCCCAACAAAACCGGTAATCGTATTCAATTTAACCCTTTTACCCGGTTAAAAGTCATCCAACTTTCAAAAATTATATTTTTGGCCCAGATTTCAAAAACTTTTACAAATTAGGTCCAAAATTTATACTTTTGGCCCAGATTTTAAATTTTATTACAAATTTGGTCCAAATTTTAGAATTTTGTTATGAATTACCGGTTTTTGAGACTTAATTGAATAAAAAAAAGATATAATGACTAAATCGATTATAAGACCAATACGTTAAGGACTTTATTACAGTTTTCCCTTAAAAGAATTCATAATGTCATTGGTTTGGTTGGAGAAAATACAATATAATCCAATAACAAGAATTAAATAATTCTTAAATTTCTATTTATATTTTATAGGTTTTTGCTTATTGTACATATATGCAGTTCAATTCATTCCACTCTCCCTTGGAATGACGGAATCCATCAAACACAGAATTTGAAGGATTACAAAAAGAACTAAATTCCAGCCATTTAAACAAACAAACATGCTATGGAATGGAACGTCAGATTCCAATTCCATCAGATTCTACGGGAATCCACAGATCAATCATGCCCTTATGCCTTCCAGCTCAAATTTTCATCAACAATCAGCTGAAACCCGCATACTACAGATCTTTTCATGAAAGTTGTATATGGGATATATGTTGGTTTATTATTTGCAGATGCAAATTCAATTCGCTTTAAGAGATGTTCTATTACACCTAAAACCATTACATGTCAATATCATGAAAAAACCATGAAACTGGATCTCACCATTTACACACGGCCACACCAGAATGCATAGTGTTCATCCCTGCGATCATTGCTAACAAGGCCGCCACATTGTACACACACAAAGCTACTACCATCAGAGAATGCATCCACCATGATCTGTTTTCTCCCAGTCTCTGTCAGTATAGAAGTGCCGCCAGCATCTGGTTCAATAGATGGGTGGTTGGTGGTGGTGGTTGTGGGGATTGCAGGTAAAGCTTCTTCAATTGCACATTCAGCAAACAATGAAGCTAGCTCATCAGCAGCCCTTTCATTTACTCTGTTTCTGTAGAGTTCATTAGCTCGATTTAGGGTTTGAACAGCAGCTGCTTCTCCTCCTTTGGCTCTCATTGCAGTCAACACCTGTAAAATTAACGATATCATCTGGTTTTAAGATGGTTGATGCCATATCATTATCAAACAACTCTGAAGGCAAATCATGTAATGAGTTTAAGATGAACACAATAAAATCAAAGCAATTACAACCAAATATAAGGAACCGATCGTGGAGGAAAAAGAAAACTTTGATTCAATAGCATCGAAGCAAGTTCAAGTGCTTTGCTTCCTCTATTCTATAGAAAACCTAGATTTTGAATTTGAAGTTTGATCGCCGTTTTGCGATAAACAAAACAAATGCATTGATATTGAATTTTTAATAAGTATTACAAATTGGATCATGTAGGTTGAGGTTTAGCAACGGAATCATTACGAAATTTCTTTCCGATCACATCAACAAGTCAAAATGTAGGTCTGTTCATAACAGCTGGCATTCGAATCAGATAAAAAGGGAAATGAAGTAACAATAAATTATAAGAAAGAAATGAAGTGGTGATAGTGTAAGAATTACCGCTTGAAGAGCTTGAGAAGGCTTGCCCTGATCAATGAGTTGGCGAGCTACTGTGAGTAATCCTCTCGCAATTTCAATTTGCTGGGAGACGGAGGAAAGTTCGGGGGTTCCCGGAGGAACTGGTGACGAAGATGTCACCGGAGCATCGGAATCCATCATATCGACGTCCTTAGCATCCATGGCATTATCTCCAACTTCGTTTCAGTATCAAATGATTCTCAAGTGTGTTATGTGGCTAGGTTTTGTTTTTGGGTTCTTGTGCATATGTTCCTTTGCCTGATACCTTTGAATTCTATATATATTTTCAATAACGCCCCCTTTAAAACAGCCTATCTTTGAAGTTCTTGCTTTTGACTTTAATTTCATCCTTCACCTTCTTTATTTATTTATTTATTATTTTTTTTTTATTCAGCACTCATTTTTTGGTTGATACAATGAGAAGAAATCATTGTATCACAGTTTGTTGTAGTTTTTTAGGAACACATATCCATGGTTAGATCTTGGTGTTTTTGTTTTAATTGCTTTTGTTGCTATGTTTTCTTTCATGTATTCAAATAAGCATTAAAATCCACCAGTGGTATCAACAGCTTGTGTTGATGATTACTTACCTAGTCAAAAAACTTACCTAGTAAAAAATTATTTTTTGCTTGAAAGTGATGAGGTGTGATCTTCTACACACAAAAGAAAAATTATATGTATGATATATACACATCGAAATTTAATGGTTTTAAATAATAATGATTTATTCTCATTCAGTGAGATAGAATTTTTGTTTATTATGTTTCCCGAATGTTTTAATTTATTTGTATATATTGTTTGGATGGGTTTTGAATGGAAATCATACAAATAGTTATATGGAACTTGCTTGTATGTTTATGTTGTGTCATTTGTTTTTAATGACATAATAACAACAAAGATTAATTATCTTAAATGCCAAATTGTATGTAAATTGATCATAATTGAAACATTATTTAAAAGTATGATTTTTTTACACACCGCCCCTTGAGCTCAACATGCCGAGCTTGGCAGCCAACTCCACAGAAACTTGCCATTTTTCTCTCATATGTTGCCACACTCTCTTTTCTCCTTTCTCCCCTGTTTGGCATGACAAACACCATCCCTTTTGTATGACAAAACTATAGGAAAGTGTGACAAAATGATGTGGAGCTCTGCATCTTCTACCACCAGTCATATGAGCTTTAGTAATCATGAATCATTGTGAACTCGTCAATAGAATGTCCAAAAATTATGTTTATGATCAGATAAAACCTATGAATAAAGCCAAATAAATGGGTGTTAAGAAGTAAATGAGTTGCTTCGTGCTCGTACATTTATCAACCAAAAAACGAGTGTTGCATATGAAAAAAAAAGGTAAAGGGTGAAATTAAAGTCTAAAGCAAGAACTTCAATAATCAATAGAGAAAAAAAAGGGTTGCAAGTAATTAAAAGATGTGATTAAATAAGAGGACGACAGTGACAGTTTCCAAAGCATATAGGGTATTTTTGGAAAAGGGAAAAAAGAAAAAACAAGACAAAATTACAAGTTTGGTCCCTGTGGTATGTCAAAAATTGGAGGTTTGGTCCAAAAAGTTTTGGAGTTGCACTGGTAGTCCAAAATGTTTGTTTTGTTGTAGAAATAGTCCAATGGCTTAATAGTCGTTTATGCCCTCCGTTTGTGTGAGGGTAAATCTATCAATTCCTATGTTCTCTTTTAATATCTGATTAAATTAATACCCCCTTATTAATTGTTATCTACCGCCAAATCCTACTTACCTTTTTGTCGATTCCATCTCATATCACATTCGTCTTCGTCTTACATTATGCAATCAAAAGCCCTAATCTCAAAGTTAAGGGTTTTTGTTCTGATCGCAGTTGGTTTAGTGTATGAACATACCAATGTGGAATTTAATGCTCTTAGACAACCCGTTCAACCCAAAGGTGGCTTATGGTAAGTTTTCTTGCATTTTCTATATACATTACATCATGTATTTTTGTGAAATAATGTTTTTGAAATTGCTTTTGTTCTTGATTGAAGATGGACATCCAAAATTGTTTAGCATCAAACTATACCATAGAGGCGAGTTCACCAAGTTTCCTGATGTTCAGTACATTGAGGGAAGAGTGAACTATGTTGACATGGTGGATATAGACAAGTTTTCAATCCATGAGTTGGATGTCATCATGAGAGGGTTAAGGTACGGTGTTCCACCAGTAATTTAATGTCACTTCCTTGTGCCCTGTGGAGACTTTCACTTTGGTCTTAAACCTTTAGGCAATGATGACGACTTACGTAATTTTGCCCAATATGTGAGTGATCATAAACTCATGAGGGTATATACTAAACATGGTGAGACAAAGTTACTTACCATCCTAAACCTGTGAGGAAGGTAACTATTGTACAAATGGATGAAATAGATGAAATGATGATAATGAAAACCCCATAACTGAGGTACAACCATTAACAAGCCCACCTAGATCATCCCCTATTTTAGAAGAACCATTACCAACTCCAATATCTCCTGAGTATAATTTGATAAAGATTTTGAATAAGGACAAAGGGATGTCATTTTGTAGTAAGAGATTGAGCTTGGACAATGAGGTTGATGTTAGTATTACAGGAGATAAAGATAAAGAGCTTATAGCAAATGACTTTATTGAGGCAGCTAGTGTGACAACCCAGAGAAAGCGTCATCAACCGTCGTTAGTATTTAACGATAGAGCGTTATATGTAATAAGGACAAACTTGTAACCATCCGATATATTTTAATATATTCGAATATTTCATCCCTAAATACGTCAACCTTTAGGCTAAAAAATAAGTGCACAAAAAGTCGCGTCACTTTGAGAGCAGGTTAGCATATTTAATCTCTTTAAGCCACCGCAATTCCAGAAAGATAAATTTCGCAAGAATCCGACACATTATGGGTGAGATATGACAGTTATAGTAAATAAATATCTACCGTACTTAAAAAGTTAAAACGACGAAAACTACAAGAAGATTGGTTGAATTTTGGAAAAACTCACCAACTAGGCAATCGTAGTACTACTTAAAGTAGGAATTATGAGGCAAGGAACGCCTAAAACAGAAACCATAAGAGAGAGTTATGATTTTTATAAAATCATAACGGTAATAAAAACTCGTCGAAAAACGAAATTCAAAACTAGACAAAATGACCAAAAGGAAAGTTGTAGAGAATAACGATACCTACACAGATATATAAGAGTCGTTGAGAATGAGGTTCATATGCGAGAGTTGTGGAATTTTTACCTTCATGCGTGCTTGCGCACAGTGCGCCGCGCGCACTTGACTGTCGATACGTCTGGATACGGAGTGACGTGGCATGCGGAGAGGACGACACGTGGCAACATCCTACGGTTCACAGGCATTTGTGCGATGCGCACTCCAAAACTTGATATAAATAGCAAGCTTTGGCACATCAGTTTCCTTACCCCTCTCATCTGTTATCTCTCGGCCTTGATCCGCGTGTCACCGCCCCCGAGCGCCTCTTGAAGTGCTAACTTGTGGTTTCTACCCTACATCAACGTTTTCATAACTCACGGGTGAGTTCACGACCCCCTTTTCAAAACCTTTTCGGGGGGAATACATGTTTAAAATACACCTTTACATAGTTATTACTAATTATAGTTAGATAATTATGCTCATAACATAAGGATGATATTATGCCTAGTAGATACTCTGCCCAAACTCTTTAGCTAATATTATGCCTAGTTGTTATATTGAACCGCAATGATAGATAAGATCATACCTAGTTGTCATGTTGGCTAGTTGTCAGGAAACGTTGAAACTCGTTATTATAGCCACCCTTTGGATAAGCTTAATACTTAGTTTTACTCTACCCAAATACTCAGATATGCAAAACACACTAGCTATATATATATATATATATATATATATATATATATATATATATATATATATCATTATTATATATAAAAACCTTGTTTTTCTCATGCCTCCAAAATCAAATTTCCAACCTTCATTAAACGCCACGTCACCTATATTCTAACGACGCCATTGACGTCGATTCACACCGCCTAATTTTCTCCAGTGCACCGTATCCGCTTCCCCTTGTGACCTACCTTACCATACAACCGCTCCTCTTCGTGCAGAACTAAATTGGCGACGCCTTCCCTCTACTAAATATCTTCTCCAAGGTGCCCGATATGCCATCGCTTCCCCCATTGTCTTACTTCTTCACGAACTTCATGGAAGGTTCAGGGAAACGGCTGCTCAATCCGCCTCTTAACCTTTCTTCTAAACGAGGCCATGGAGAATAACGCCGATTCACATTTCCGCCATGGAGAATAACATCGAATCGCATTGCCTCATATTCCCCAATCTGATGTATCGATTGATCACCGACATGGATAATCGATCCCATTTTTGTTTCATGACATACCCTTTGTGATGTTAAATTCCTCATACAGGGGTTATAATATTAGGGGTTGCCACCAATTATAATACCGACGACGCCTCCTCTAAAAAAACCACAATTACACACAAAATTGGTGCAAGTTTTTTCATTCATCCACCGGCTATCTTCTTAACTCTTATATGCTTGAACGATGGTATTGCTATTGATTTCATTCTTATGTTTTTCATGTATGTTTATTGTTATGTTACGATCTTCATTAATTTCTTTATAATTGGGCTTTTATATAATCCAGGGGATTCATTGAATTTGTCTCCAGTTGTTCTGGATGGCAACAAACTCTTTTTCTCCAATTTCTTGATTTCTTGGTTGTTGATTTTTAATCATGGCAACGGAAAAAGGTATTATTTATATACCTTTTGGAATACGATTGTTTTCAAGTTGTTATAGTTCTATTGGTGATTTGGGTTGGATGTGTTTTTGTTAGTTGAATGATAAGGATGCACTAGCTTCATTCAATAGATGATTTCAAGACAGCCCCGTCTTATTCTTATGTGTTATCTTCCTGTTAAGTTTTACTTTTCATCCCAATTTTATTCAAATGTGCAAGAAATTAGGATTTCTGTAATATTTGCTTCTTTTCCTCCCCAACAAGGTTTGTATTATTGATTGTTGTTTTTATTTCATTTCTTTGAGTGTGTATTGAGATTAATTCAAAGGAAAAAAAATTTGGTTTAGTTAGTTTTAATATAAATAAAATGTTTTCAAGCGCATAAAATTGAATTATTGTTTATTTTGAGTGGATTGTTTTGAAATTTGATAAACCTTCTTCATGTATCAAAAATATACAAAACAAGTGGTAAAATGGAGTCAATTTCTTATCTCCATCCTTTATGGCAGGTATATAACTATCTATTTTTTATATCATTTTCTTTGGGTTTACAAGAATCATAGCTATGCACAAAATTGAAAAATGCCATTCATTTAGGTGGAATTGTTAATATTGCTAACACATTATATGATTTGTTCGTTGAACATCTTATTTTTGTTTTGATCCAGTTTTCTGAATGTGTTTCTCTCACACTGATTAGTTTTCTATTGAAATGAAAATGATTTTCACAAGCTTTATAAGAATCCCCTCTTGACACCTATAAAAAACTTTTTCATGTTGCTTATGTTTGTTGTTTTGTAAGAGGAGTCTTCAAATTGGAGTTATTTTCGTCTGAAGGGCATAGTGATGCTTATCATGGCATCAGATTGTGCATGTGAAGAATTGTCATCGAGGATGGAGAAACCATGTTATTGGTTGTTCATGACAAGTTTGCTGCTAAATATCACTATTATATAGATGATAGCCATTAAGAAAGATAGATAATGCAACATTGTGTCATTGTCACTACAAAGAGGAAGATAATTTTCTAGAAAATATTTCAAATATGTTAGTTTAAGGCACCCAAACATAGTTCTACTACAAGGATACTCTGTAGAGTGTGGGAAATATTTTTGGATCCCTATGAAAGAGAAAAGGGTATAATGGTCATTTTTTAATTTTAACAACTACACTTTGAAAAGACTAACAAGGTTCAAGAATTGTATCACATGCACCGAAAAAATAATTACTTATATTTGTACAAATTCAAAAAAATGACATAAGTTACATGACGTTACTCTTTCTTGCATTTAGCCCTATTATTTTTGTTGATATTGTGAACTGCTTTCAGCTGACTTCACGGGTTGGAAAGCAGATGAAATTGTTAGGGAAATGCTGGCATTTCCTTACTGTAGATCTCAGATGCTTCGTTGAAGCATTCTACCAATAGAACAAATACAAGAAATACACCATCAATCTCGAGGGAAAACTGGAGAAATGGTTGTTGTATGAGTTCACTGATTTTTATCTATTGGATATCTTTAAAATTAGTTACAACGGTGATTAAAATGCACGATAACCCCACATTTCAATTGTTACCTCAATGTAACCCCAAACAAAAAGTTTTTCTTTTTAATTATTCTGTGTAAAGAAGCATCAATAATGTGAAGATGTATGGGCAATTGCAAAGCAACTGAAGGTGAAATTGCAAGAAAGAACCATGACAAAACTTCTTGCATTTTTTGTTAGGTTCTAATGATCTCTATACAGTCGTTGTGAATAATATATAAAGCTATTTGTATTTGAATCTTTATATATGTCCATTTACAATTTAGAATGAGATTTTGTTAGGCCTACATGGTTTATTTCTTTACTCTTCAGCTCGTAGATGTTAGTAGAATATATAAATTGCAGGAAATGGCAACAGACTTTATTATTTTTACCAATATCGACTATGTACTTTCATTTTTATAAGAAATGACAATGAATTTCATTTTCCTCGCCCATACAAGCATTGTAATATTACTTCATTTTTAGTATTAACAGAGTATATATTAGACAACATCAAACAAAATACCCAACTTAACTATATGTTGCACACATGAAATACCTAACTTACACTATATGTCACACGAGAGAAACACTACCTGGTATAACCCAAATTCATATTACAACTTTGTAGTTTCATCTTTTTTTTTTTTTTGAACATTCTATTTGGAAAAATCCTTCTGACTATGACATTCTACCCTAATGTTAAAAAATAATCAAATTGCTCTTAGTGGGTCGTGCTTAGCACGGGCCTCAAAACTTACCTAGTATATATATATATATATATATATATATATATATATATATATATATATATATATATATATATATATATATATATATATATATATATATATTAGGTTATTATATTCTAAGTAATTATTGTGTGATTGTATGCATAAATGTGGGCCAATCATTTTACTTATTTTAAGAAAGTGATTAATACATATTATTGAATTAAATATAATTTAAAAATACCATCTAATTTAACTAGAAGAGTATTTTAGTCAATTAATATAGATTTAATAAAGGAAATTTGCATATTTTAAGGGATCATAGATTCTATTAATTTTAAAAATCCGATTTTACGAATTATAAGGTTTTTAATTCGGACATTATGACAGAATATGTTTGAGTATGTTCAAAAATAAAAATATTCTTGAACCATAAAATAATAAAAATATTCTTGAACATATTTCTTGATCATGACTTTAAAAATTTTTTGTTGAATAACAAAATTCTCGAACCATCAATTGAAGAATTAAAACAAAAATTATATTAATTCTTATAGAATACATGTAACAATTGCTAAGAATTACATTTATTGTTAAAGTTTAAAACTAAAAAAACTTTCAAATCTTGAAAAAAAACATCAAAATCTAACAAAGACACTAATACATTCTAAAAGAATAATGTTGCTAAGAGACGTCGTTCAAATTTTGTGGTCCGTTCTTCAAGCATCGGCTTCTGTGGAAACAAATCCAATGAATAAATTAGTGAGAAAATATTCATATTCCATTCCAACATAATTGGAATTCGTAATTCCATTATGATAGAATTGGAATTCATTTACCAATAATTATATTAATTCGGGCATTCTAACAGAATATGTTCATGATTATCATAAAAAACATTCTTTTCTGATAGAATACTATAAACGAAGAAATACCATTCGGTTGAATCATTTTAGCGAGCATTTGGTGTGCATCAAAACAACTTTCAATTTCCTGTAAAAATTAGACAATCAGAACAAATTCTCAATTCACCAAAAATATTACACCTTGAAAGAATTACACAATAAACCTAAACACATCCAAAATTTCTTTGATTTCTGTCAAACAATCAACCCAAACATCCATTCTATATATTGAAATCAAATCAAATTAAAAAAACCCATTTGAAGATTAAACTTCATTGGTTTACACTAAATCAGTCAAAATAAGAAGAAGGAAGAAACTTGTACCCATCGACCTCCTTGCCTCTCGTTCTCACCTCACCAGAAAAAAGAGGAAGAAGTGGCAGAGCCGCCTACTGCCATCGTTGAGCGTCCATCCCCACACCCCTGCTCGTCGATCACCACCAAGACCAAGGCCCTTTTCCATTTTCCTTCTCTTTGGCCCCATCGGAAACCTTTTCTTCCCACTGATCGAACCCCGTTCACGTACCGTTCAACCACCGTCGAAGCAAACCCACCGAACACCCCCTTTTTCTTCACTGCTGCTGCTCGCGACACCTAACTAGAGACCAATGGCAGACCCCCTCCACCGGCGTCCGTCGCTGCTACGGTGCCTCTTCGTTTACCCCATCAACACCACAGCCAATCATCCCTCTTACTACCGACCGGTTACAAATCCAAGCCACCCTTTACCAAATCCTTCTTCTATTTCATTTGGTTTGCGTTATCATGATCAGATGAAGATGAAGAGGTTTTCCCCCATCGATTATTTTTGGATGATCAGTGAGGGGTTTCCGAACACGATTTGAAAGCGTCGATACCCTCTAGGATGCTAGGGCTTTATCGGGTGGGAGATTGAGGAAGACACGCTTATTTATTTAGGTTATAAGTCAATACCATGATTATAGGGATTATTTTTGGAAGTTACTAAACAAATTACTAAATTACCTTTATTTATTTATTTAACTATTTAATTTTTTATTTAATTTTGATTGGCCCGCATTTATGCATACAATCACACAATAATTACTTTGAACACCTAAACCTAGCTCTATATATATATATATATATATATATATATATATATATATATATATATATATATATATATATATATATATTGATGGGTTTTATGCATAAGAACAATCTTATGTGCTCATACAAACCCTAATGCTTGGATCTAGGTTTCTCTATTGTACATGCAATGAATCCAAGACTTACAAACCCTAATCTAGCATACATAATATCAAAATTAACATATAACATCAGATTTAGATGTTTACCTCTTCAAATAGTAGCTTGAATCTTCTTCTCTTGAGCTTAGAATCACAATTGTAATTCCTCTAATGGATCACAAACACCACACAAGCAAGAAGGCAACTTGAGAGAGGAGGGAGGATGCTTAATTTCGGCCCTAGGGTGTCTCTTGGGAACAAGTGGCCGAAAATTGCATGCAAGGGTCTCTATATATACTATAGGCTGCTAGGGTTTCAGTCTAAACCCTAATGGACAGCTTAATGACCAAGCAGCCCAAGGAACCTTCTGGAATAGGGCCCTTGGACGAAAATATGATGATCCCTCATCATAATTTCGTTCCCCCCTTAGTCCATTAGGTTTCCCAGCCCAAAACTCAACTATCACACATTTGACAGTTTATGCCCCTTTATTTAATTAATCTCTTTTAGTCACCAAATTAATTCCTAATTAATTTATGACTAATACTAATTAAATAAATATGATTTCTCCTTTAATATATTATTCTTATAATATATTAATAAACCATAATATCCTCTCTCTTTCCTTAAATTACCATGTCAAGTTGCTTTGGTGAAGGCAACCCAAAAGGATCATGCATAACCGGGTCAAGTACATACCAAATATAGTTACGGGCTTAGACACTAATCCAACAGTCTCCCACTTGGATAAGTCTAGTAACTATATCTCACATACGACTTCAGGATCCGGTTAGCAATCGTAGCTCTTATACGCTTCTGTCAACTCTGATCAAAATCATGTCCTTCAGATAAGGGATCGTATAATCCTCTGTTCTAGATATCATGCCGACAATACTTATTGTCCAGCATTTTGTTTCTCGATCTATGATTTGTTCGACATAGAATTCAGTTGAACACATCAACCTCATCCCGACCGGGCCCGACACATAAGTCAAACCAAATCATCAAGTGGCCAAGATATCGCTTTTATACTCTTAGAATAAAAGGAACAGAAAAATTCGACTTATATGCTTTTATTATCTACTAGCTAAGTTATACACAATAATACGTTTTATAACATCAAGTTACTGATGCGTTTTTGTATTATCAATGCATAATCAACTAGCAAATAATAACCATATCTCTAGGTTTAAAGATTATATGATATTATCATCTTGCGATCACTTGTGATATCTTTCATGAAGTGATACTAGCAAGTGCGGGTTTATTCCAATGCTTAAAACATATTTCATAAGCACTCATAAACTTTGTAGCAAACCTTTGCTATGTCTAAAGCCTTTTAGACAATCTACAAACAAATTTATGACAATCTTCTTTCATATCTACTTCCAACATATGAGTGATTGTGGACTGTTCGAACAATCTTATTATTCAGGAAGTCAAAACATGCAAAATGGAAATAACAGATAAATAATCAACACAAGATAGTAACTTTCTTATAAATAACACACCTTTATTTAATCATCAAAATGTTGAATACAAAATTATCCATTACAAATTTCCTACCTATCTAATCTAAACTAATATCGTCCTTCAGCCCAACGCTCCTAGCGTGCTTCAAATGCTTGATCCTACTCAGTCCCTTTATAAGGGGATCTGCTGGGTTATCTTCTGACGATACCCTCTTCACAACGAGGAGTCCCTCTTCTACCCGATGTCTAATAAAATGGTATTTCCTGTCGATATGTCGAGATCTGCCATGATCCCTTGGTTCCTTGGTCAAGGCAACCGCTCCTTTATTATCACAGAAAATTTCCATGGGCTCCTTTATGGATGGCATAACTCCAAGGTCTCCTATGAAGTTCTTCAACCATATAGCCTCCTTTGACGCTTCGCTTGCCGCAATGTACTCTGATTCGCACGTTGAATCAGCTACAGTCTCTTGCTTGGAACTTTTCCAAGTCACTGCTCCTCCATTCAGGGTAAAGACCCAGCCTGACTGCGATCGGTAATTATCCCGATCCGTCTGAAAACTAGCGTCACTGTACCCTCGCACCCTTAAGTCATCACTCCCACCGAGGACTAGAAACCATTCCTTGGTCCTTCGTAGGTACTTAAGAATATTCTTGACAGCAATCCAATGTGCTCTACCAGGGTTCCCTTGATATCTGCTGACCATGCTCAAAGCGAAGGCCACATCAGGGCGAGTACAGGTCATAGCGTACATAATCGAGCCAACTGTGGAAGCGTAAGGTACTCGGCTCATATCAGCTATCTCTGCCTCTGTACTCGGGCTCTGAGTCTTACTCAATTTGGTATTGCATTGGATTGGCAACTCCCTTTTCTTGGAATTTTCCATACTAAAACGTTTTAGTACCTTTTCCAAGTATGTATCCTGACTGAGTCCTATCAGTCTCTTACTTCTGTCTCTCACTATCCTTATTCCCAGAATATACGAAGCCTCTCCAAGGTCCTTCATAGCGAAACACTTCCCAAGCCAGGACTTGACCTCCTGCAAGGTTGGGATGTCGTTTCCTATGAGCAGTATGTCATCGACATACAATACGATGAAGCTCACTATACTCCCACTGGCCTTGACATACACACATGACTCATCTTCGTTTCGCAGAAAGCCAAACTCTTTGACCTTCTCGTCAAAACAAAGATTCCATCTGCGAGATGTTTGCTTCAATCCATAAATGGATTTCTCAAGCTTGCACACTCTATTTGGATACTTCGAATCGACAAAACCCTCTGGCTGATTCATGTAAACATCCTCAGCCAACTTCCCATTTAGGAAAGCGGTTTTTACGTCCATCTGCCAAATCTCATAATCATGAAACGCAGCTATTGCGAGCATTACCCTAATAGACTTTATTTTAGCAACTGGCGAGAAGGTCTCATCATAGTCAGCTCCAGGAGTTTGAGTAAAGCCCTTTGCGACCAATCGCGCTTTATAAGTGTGCACTTTTGTTGGATTAGTGTCTAAGTCCATAACTATAATTGGTATGTACTTGACCCGACTCGGCATGGTCCATTTGGGTTGCATGGCATCGGAACATTTGGATAGACCGTTTGTGAGGAAAAGACATTTTGTGACATATTAATATATTATAAGTTCTAATATATTGATATGAAATCATGTTATTTAATTAGTATTGATCAAGAATTAATTTGGACTTAATTTAGTGATCAAAAAGAGACTAATTAAATATATGGGGATTGATTGTGTAAATCATTCATTCTTATATATGTGGGCTTATGATCCAAGATTCCTTTATGTTGGGTTTAACCCATGTGGTGATCCATGAATACTCCATGGAGGTTAAAACCCATGGAGCATAAGGAATGGGTAAAGTCATGAGTTACATGGTGTAACCCTAATAGCCACACTATATAAGAACCCCTTTAGTTCAAGAAATTGGCACTAGTGATACATATTTTGAGGGCTAGCCAATTTGAACATGTATGTCTTCTTCTCATGGTTATTCCAAGAGTTCATGATGTTGTGTGAACCATTTGAGGTGTCACACTTGGGGCACTAGGCTCTCAAGCTTCATGGAGTCAAGCAACAACAACAAGGTATGTATTCTATCTATTTTATTATCCTAGTATCAATGTTTTGGTATGCTAGTTAGGATAATACATTGGATAATCATATTTGCATGTATAATAGAGAAAACATAGATCCAATGTATTTAGGGTTGCATGTACACTTAGGAGTGTTAAAATGCTCAAAACCCAACAGTGGTATTAGAGCCAGGTTTGTTTTCAATTATACTTGATGCAAATTGCTGAAAAATGCTGAAAAAGTCGAATTTCGGGCATTCTGGGCACTGGACTCGCCGAGTCCACTGATGAACTCGCCGAGTACATGAAGAAAATCATCCTACTCGGCGAGTAGGTTGATACACTCGACGAGTAGGAGCCACAGACAGCATATTTTCGAGGTTTTTGGCTAGAAATGGACTAGGAACATTACCCTAAGCTGTTTTTGGACTTATAAACTTGTTTTTGATGTGGTAATGTTCATGCTAATCCAATTTCAAAGATAATTGTCAATAGATTCATGTTTTGTATTAGTTTAGTGATTAGGCTAATTACATGAAAAAGTTTGATTAAATTATCTTGTTCTTATGAGTTGCTTAGATTAATAGAAAAGTTAATTGATTATGTGTTTTCAATCCATTTTAATCTAAGAGTTGATTCTAAAATGTGTTTTTGTAACTTGTCCTCAAGTTATATGAAAAGTCACATTTAAGTTTCATAAAACTCATAAAAGTTGGTAATGGTTACAAAAATGAAGAGTCTTGTCCTCAAGTTATGGAGGTTCAAGAGTCACTTCATTAAGTAATAAAATGTGTAACCTTAGTTAATTCCATAAATTACAAAATAAAGAAAAGTTACATTCTTTTATTAGTTTAAAGTCTTCCATAACTTGTCCTCAAGTTATGGAACTTGAAGAGTTTTTTAATTAAAACTAATTTAAACACATAAGTTATGGAATTAATTAGTTTTGAATAGTTTCAAAACTTGCCCTCAAGTTTTGGAATTTGAAAAGTTTCACTTATGAATACTTTAATTCCAAGTTAGCCCTTAGAATTTTAAAAGTTAAAATTCAAACCCTTATACTATTATTATAATTTTAATTATATAGATATGTATAAGATAAAGTCAATCTTACCGTTAGTAGACCTCATTCACGAAGCCGGTCTATAAGGGGGGTATAAGGTTACTGCCTATAAAATGACAGTTTAATGGGTGTCCACTCTCACCCACCGCTTCCTTGACTGGTGGAGGGTCGTTAGCCGAACGGGTAGGAAAGGACTATAATTCTCCCTTCATTAAAAGTATTAATGATAAATACTAAGTAACTAAACATTTATAAATTCCCAATTCTTAGTTACTTAGGAAAATGTGAAATTGGTGCTAGCCCATAAAATTACACTTTGTACCTTACCAAGTCGTTAGTGGAGCGTGTGTGGTTAACCGGCACACTAACATGGACTAGTAAGAGTGGCAAAGGGTAACTTAACTTTATTATAGATCGGTGGAGCGTGTGTGGTTAACCGACACATCGATTAGGTAATATTGTTGAGGGTACCAAGTCAATTTGTATGGTTATTCACACCTTGTTTGTGATCCTCGGCATCCCAGTCACAAACTTGAGAGGGCACAATCGAGATTCAAACATGCCATTGAAAGTTCAATGTATCTCAAAAGATCTAGGAGTTTCAAATCCAATTAAAACTTAATTATATTTCGTTTTTCATGGTGGAATTTGGTAAATCATCATTTACCTACCTTCAACTATTTTATAACTTGGATTACGGCATCCCTCTTCCAGTTATAAATAGGTTGTTGGGTCCTAGCCTTAATATTTCATATTGGGTGTTATATTAAGGACTTTAAATCAACTATCTTGAATATCTCCCAAAAGATGATCTTCCCAAATCTCTTGAAACAAGTTTTCCTAAAATGAAGATGATGTCCCATGGAAATCATACTTCTTTCACCTCCTCCAATTATTCTCCCTAACCCACAAGTTCCTGAAAAGTTTAAGGTCACTCAAGCCCTATTGGCAAGCAAAGGTCTATGTGTGATCACATCTTGGAGATGTAGTCACATATTGACAAGCCGGGAGAGTTGGGTGTCAAAGTCTAGAGGAAGCTGATGATCAATCACTTTCTAAGTCACATAGTGAGTTCCTTTGGGACTCCTATGAAACAGACTATGACAAGACCCTTAATGATCTTATCTATTTGCTAAGATCAACTTCCTAAAACTTTATGGACATTGACAATGATGACATTAGATATCCAGTAAAGCTCTCTCTTCCCAATGGAAAGGGATCGGCCATAGTCAACTCGGTTGACCAAATGGTAAAGAGAGAGGCTAAGTCTGAGATAGTCCCATTATCAAGGGCCCATTGCCAAAGAAAGGGGCATTAGTTGCGAAGCTGCCAAATTTACCTAAGGATATTAAAGTCAATAAGTTTGACTCTACTTCGGGTAAAGTCCACTATCTAACTCTGCTAAGTTTCTATTCTGAGATTCTTGATACATGATGTGACTGGGTCACATGTTGATGTTTTAAGAATCAAAGAAAAGGTGAAGAAACTTAAAGAAAGAATATGCTGAATCTGATGGCATAGATGGATTTCTATCACATAGTTTGAAGATCGGATTCTTGAGCTACTTCTTAAGAGTTATGATATATTGCTTAGGAATAAATAACAACAAAGTTTTCATGTGCTTTTGCATTGTAAGGATAGTTTTTCCGCAAAGTTTTAAAATAAAAGGTAAATCTTTTGATTTTATTTATTTTAAAATATCCTTACAATGGAATTTGTGAAAACTTTTGTTACTTATAAGATTCCATTAAGGGCAACAGTGGAAATATGAATTTGATTCTTTCATTTGTGGTAGTGTCTAAATTTACCAAATAAGGAAAGATTCTCATCACCTAAGTTTCAGTTGGATAGAAACTTGGAATCATGCAAGTTGTATAGCATGATGAATAAGAACTTTCAAGCATTGAAAAAAATTAAGACTAACTACTTGTTCACATGGATGTGTGAGTCAAGTAAAGGATCGAGTACACATTCTTGTGCACTGATCAAGCCCACCACAAATAATCGTTAAGACTATTCGTCATTATTTACTAAAATTCAGTAAATATGGTTATACTTACAAGCTCAAGTGTAATTCTGAGACATTGGAAAAGGTTTCAATGTATGGCAGAGCGAATAAGAAGAATTAACTTAGGCAGAAAGATAAAAGTTCCTCAAATCTGAAAAGATGGGAGAGTACTTTAGTATCATGTTATATAATCATCTTAATGATTAAGAGACCTTATCACAATTCATCCTCTAAGTGCATTCTGGTAGCTAAGAAAAGGAGCTATGAATTGTTGAAGTGGTTAAATCAAGAAGATGATTTATACTTCGTTCCAAAAACAATTCTTAGAGTTATACTCTAAGATTGTAACTTGAGTGACATGTCTTAAAGAAGGTTTAAAACACTTGTCAAATGTAAGAGTAAAAGTTTTCTACTCTTGTACATTTGAAATTGGTAAGTTGTGATGTTTTGGATAAAACAAAGACCAACTAAGGCCAATTGTGTGAAGTGTTTGTCCTGATTAGAATCCACACTATCTCTTGAATATCTGACAAGAAAGTCTTATATGTCAAGAGGACAGTGGGAGTCTTAAAGGTCTTGAAAGTCTCAAGAACTAATCAAGAATAAAACCTGAAGTTCTTCACTAGCACATGACTTGAGGTTTATAACCTATCGTGTCGACATGTCTGTGCCTATTCAAGTTGGCTTTGCATAGGAGTTCTGAGAGTTCTCAATTGGTTGCACAGCTACTTGGAAGCAATGGCAGGCCCTTGAGCTGCCAAATGGCAAGAATTTAAGATTGCACAAGTTTAATCCATATAAGTGTGGATTTGTCAG
This sequence comes from Lactuca virosa, assembly GCF_052849685.1. Taxonomy (NCBI): domain Eukaryota; kingdom Viridiplantae; phylum Streptophyta; class Magnoliopsida; order Asterales; family Asteraceae; genus Lactuca; species Lactuca virosa. Next base: position 40,868,810 of record NC_136426.1, read on the forward strand.
TAACCTTGTCTTGTGATTATGGTTTTGACAAAATTCATATGGATAGAAACTCATACACCATAAAATCTAAGTGTCATAAGGTTTCTCTCCGATTCATGAAAATGATGGTGAGGAAACACTTTCACTAAGTAGATTTTAGCTAGATAGCAATTGTGATATTTGCATTCTCAAAGTCGTTAGTGGAGCGTGTGTGGTTAACCAGCACACTAACATGGACTTGTGAGAAGTGGTAAAGGTCTAAACAATCGAGGCTATGATTACGGCATCCCTTTTCATAGTTCTTAAAATTGTTTAGACACACATGTGAGCTATCTAAGATAAGGTGTATGATATTGATAAAGTTTTATCAAAGCAATCTAGTATCAGAAATCTAAACTTTGGTAAGAAAGTCAATAAAGTATTGATTTCTAGAAGTCCAGCTGATTTCTGATTACATGTCAAAGCTAGTGGGAGCATAAGTGTTATGCTAATAATCATCATGTTAGTGGGAGCATGATAATTATGATAAAGGTTGCAAGTTAGCAATGTTAATTATAGAAAACAAAAGTTTCAATTCGTGAGGTTGCAAGGGTTGAAAAAGTTGTTTTGCTATAATTAAGGGAGAGAAAATTACACTTCATTTCAATTCTAAAAGCTTAGATTGAGATTTTAATCGTATTTAGTCAAGGATATATATATGAATTTCATGTTGGAATGGCTCAACATAAGGAAATTCTATATATGGGTCCATTATTTGCGTTCCAAAATTCGATTATGATTACGGCATCCCTTTTCATAATCTGAATTATGAGAACTTGGCAAATAGAAATGGAAATGTTATAGCAAAAGAATGGTTTAGTCTTTATGTGAGACATCATTACTCGTGTCCCATATGCTTCGGATATAGGATCGATTTCATGTGCTATATTCATCCTTTCTAAAATTTTCCAAATGCCTGGGGCATTTAGAAGGGAAAAGGTCTAGAACTGGATATGACTAAAAGGATTAAGCAATTGTCGAGGACAATCTAAGGTTTACCAAAGATTGGTTGCTCAAGGACAGTTGGAAGTATAGTGTTAATTCTGGAAGGACCATATTGACATAATCTGTAAGGAGGCAACTCTTGTTCAGAAGTGATAGTCAAAATGGAATATGGAAATGTTTCAAAGTTGGAAATTATTCAATCTGTGTAAGATTAGGAAACTTAATGCAAGAAGGATGTTTCCAAGGAGTTGATCTCCTTGGAATGCTCTGTAATGTTTGTTGTCAAGTCCTTGTGACTCTGTGCATAATCATTACAGGAGGATCAATGCATATAAGTTTAGAATCTAACAGATTTCAGTAAATGGCATGAATTTGGAATTCTTGCATTTGCAGTAAGGATTTGGGACTGTGAAAGAGGATCATTGGAGTTATGTTCAATTGATCTAATTCACAAAGTGAAGATCATAGACAAACATAGTATGCATACTTGGTGTATGGCATGACTAGTGTTTAGAAAACATAGTGTACATGCTTGGAGCATGGGACAACTATTGTTTTAAATTCAAGAATAAAGTTGATAGCTGAAACAATATACAATGAATAATATGTAATCATATGGTGATAAATAAAAGGTGTTTTATTTATGTTCATAGGTTTTGATACCATATTAGATTCTATTATTATTGTGTTTCATTTTGCATGTTTTGACTTCCAGAATAACTAGGTCGTTCTTCCTGATTGACTAAGTTATTCAAACTATCCACAGTCGGTCATATGTTGGAAGTAGATATGAATCAAGACTGTCATGGGTTGGCTTGTAGAGGTCTAAGATGTTGGAATCACTTCATGGATTTTATCACGAGTGATCATGAGACGATAATATCTTATATTCTTCAAACCAAGAGATATGAGTTGTTACTATGAGTTGGTTGTACATTGATTGCACGAAAACGCATTCGGTAACTCGGTGTTATAAAACGTGCCTTTGTGTATGATTCAACAAGTAGTAGAACAAGCCATATGAGTCGAAGTTTATCCATTCCTTTTACCTTCGGGATAAAAGCGATATCTGTGGGCCCCTCGATGATTTGATGATGACAAATGGAAGTGCTCGGCCGAGCCAGGACTGATTTGATTTGTTCAATTAGTCAGTCGTCATAAATCGGAAATCGGGAAACAACAAATGGATAGAGAGAATGATTATAATCCATGTCTCAGTCCATATGATATCTAGAATGGAGGAATATATGATCCCTTATCTAATGGACGAGTCATTGACAAAGGTCAGAGTTCATCTACAAGGTCAGAGTTCGACAGCGGCTTTTGAGAGCTACGATTGCCAGTTGGTTCCTGAAGTCATACGCAATAATAGTTTTAGACTTATCCAAGTGGGAGACTGTTGGATTAGTGTCTAAGTCCATAACTATAATTGGTATGTACTTGACCCGACTCGGCATGGTCCATTTGGGTTGCATGGCATCAGAACATTTGGATAGACTGTTTATGAGGAAAAGACATTTTGTGACATATTAATATATTATAAGTTCTAATATATTAATATGAAATCATGTTATTTAATTAGTATTGATCAAGAATTAATTTGGACTTAATTTAGTGATCAAAAAGAGACTAATTAAATATATGGGGATTGATTGTGTAAATCATTCATTCTTATATGTGGGCTTATGATCCAAGATTCCTTTATGTTGGGTTTAACCCATGTGGTGATCCATGGATACTCCATGGAGGTTAAAACCCATGGAGCATAAGGAATGGGTAAAGTCATGAGTTACATGGTGTAACCCTAATAGCCACACTATATAAGAACCCCTTTAGTTCAAGAAATTGGCACTAGTGATACATATTTTGAGGGCTAGCCAATTTGAACATGTATGTCTTCTTCTCATGGTTATTCCAAGAGTTCATGATGTTGTGTGAACCATTTGAGGTGTCACACTTGGGGCACTAGGCTCTCAAGCTTCATGGAGTCAAGCAACAACAACAAGGTATGTATTCTATCTATTTTATTATCCTAGTATCAATGTTTTGGTATGCTAGTTAGGATAATACCTTGGATAATCATATTTGCATGTATAATAGAGAAAACATAGATCCAAGGTATTTAGGGTTGCATGTACACTTAGGAGTGTTAAAATGCTCAAAACCCAACAACTTTCCCATCCATGTCTATCTTCTTCTTGAAGATCCACTTGCACCCGACTGTCTTACGACCTGGTACATTATCAACCAAATTCCAAACTTGGTTGTCATACATGGACTGAATCTCGCTGTCCATTGCCTCTTTCCATTTAGCAGACTCTGGGCCTGCCATGGCTTCCTTATAGCCATTAGGTTCGTCCAGATTTACTAGTGTACTATCACTAATAAATGTATCCCCGTCAGTATTAATATGGAAACCATAAAACTGGGGTGGAACACTAACTCTATTCGAGTGTCTAAGAGGTAAGGACTGGTCAATTGGTTCAACAGGAATTTCCTCCTCAGGTTGAGCGCCAGTGTCAGAGGTTCCTTCATCTCCTGACTCTTGAAGCTCTTCAAGGTCAATCTGACTCCCACTGTCTCCTTGACTTATGAGTTCTCTCTCTCTGAAAACTCCTCTCCTAGCAACAAAAACAACATTGTCACTTGGTCTATAGAAGAGATAGCCAAAAGACTTCTGTGGGTAACCGATGAAATAACACTTCTCACTACGAGGTTCTAGCTTGTCGTGAGTCTCTCGTCTTACGAAAGCTTCACAACCCCAAACCTTGATATGTGCTAACAAGGGAGCTTTCCCTGTCCACATCTCGTGAGGTGTTTTGGCAACCTTCTTGGTGGGAACTAAGTTAAGGATATGGGCGGCAGTCTCTAAGGCATACCCCCAGAATGAGATTGGTAACGAAGCACGACTCATCATAGAACAAACCATGTCCAACAAGGTTCGATTGCGTCTCTCAGCCACACCATTCAATTGTGGCGTTCTAGGAGGCGTCAATTGCGAAATTATTCCACATTCTTTCAGATAGTCGTGAAACTCAAGACTTAGGTACTCTCCTCCTCGATCAGATCGAAGCATCTTGATTTTCCTGCCCAACTGATTCTCCACTTCATTCTTGAACTCTTTGAACTTTTCAAAGGTTTCTGACTTCTGCTTGATTAAGTAGATATATCCATATCTGCTATAATCGTCTGTAAAAGTCACGTAGAAGCGACAAGCATCCCTTGTGGTGGATCTAAAGGGTCCACATACATCAGTATGTATGAGATCCAATACACCCTCACCCCTTTCACATGTGCCAGTAAAGGGTGACTTGGTCATCTTCCCAAGTAAACAAGACTCACACACGTCATCGTCCCTAAGGTCGAATGACTCCAAGACTCCATCCTTTTGGAGTTGGGCTATGCGTTTCTTGTTAACATGGCCAAGGCGACAATGCCACAAACATGCTTTGTCCAAACTTGTGGACGAATCAATATTCAAAACATCATTTCCTAAATTATCTATAATTAACACAGATTCATAAATCCCATTACAAGGTAATGCATTGAAATAAAAGACACCATTCAAATAAGCATTAATAGAACCATTACTATTATCAAACGAATATCTGAAACCTTGTCTAAACAATCCATGAAAAGAAATGATGTTTCTTGCCATATCTGGCGAATAGTAACAATTATTTAAATCTAGCCTTAACCCATTACTCAACATTAAGGAATAAACTCCGATCTTGGTGACTGGTGAAGACTTCTTGTTTCCCATGATCAAGTTTATCCTTCCATGCTCCACTTCCCTACTTTCTTTTAGCCCCTGCAAATCAGAACAAATGTGGTAACCACATCCAGTATCAAGGACCCATGAAGTAGCAAGTGATGAGTTATTAGATTTAATTAAATACATACCTGCAAAGGTGGGCTTTATCTTTCCATCCTTAATATCCTACAGATATTTAGGGCAGCTTGGTTTGGGAAGATCATTGTTGTCTAAACCAGACATCAACAATGGGAGAAATTCACGTAAAGTTGATTTAAGTCCTTAATATAACACCCAATATGATATATTAAGGCTAGGACCCAACAAACTATTTTATAACTTGGAAGAGGGATGCCGTAATCCAAGCTATAAAATATTTGAAGGTAGGTGAATGACGATTCGCCAATTTCCACCAAGATAAACGAAATGTATTATTAGGTTTTAATTGGTTTTGAAACTCCTAGATTCTTTTGAGATTCATTGAACTTTTCAATGGCATGTTTCAATCTCGAGTGTGCCCTTCAGGTTTTGTGACTGGGATGCCGAGGATCACAAAACAAGGTGTGAAGTAACCATGTAAATATACTTGGTACCCTTAATATTTACCCCTCAATCGATGTGCCGGTTAACCACACACGCTCCAACGATACTATGATAAACATTAAGTTACCCTTTGCCTACCTTGTTAAGTCCAGGTTAGTGTGCCGGTTAACCACACACGCTCCACTAACAGCTTAAACAAAGTGCAAAGTGTAATTTCATGGATTAGCACCTTATTCACATTTTCCTAAGTAACTAAGATTGGGAATTTATAAGTGTTTAGTTACTTAGTATTTATCATTATACTTATAATGAAGGGAGAATTATAGTCCTTGCCCTACCTGTTCGGCTAACGACCCTCCACCGGTCAAGGAAGCGGTGGGTGAGAGTGGACACCCATTAAACTGCTATTTTATAGGCAGTAACCTTATACCCCCCTTATAGACCGGCTTCGTGAATGAGGCCTACTAACGGTAAGATTGACTTTATCTTATACATATCTATATAATTAAAATTATAATAATAGTATAAGGATGTATTTTAAACATTTAAAATACTTGGTGGTTTAATCTATTAATTAAACTATACTCTTAATTTAATTAAACTTAAACCATGTCTTTATTGAATTATTAACTCTTTTAATTAAACACTTTAACTAATTTAATGAAGTCCATAAAGTTTGAATTTTAACTTTTAAAATTGTAGAGTTTGAAATTAAAGCATTAATGTGTGTGAGACTTTACAAATTCCAAAACTTGAGGGCAAGTTTTGAAACTATTCAAAACATTTCATTTCATAACTTATGAGTTTAATGGTTCATTAAAATGAAGACTCTTCATTTTTATGTAACCTCTTATTCTTTAATAACACTTTTAAAGAAGTGACTCTTAAACATCCATAACTTGAGGACAAGTTATGGAGTCATAAAATAGTTTAATGAAAAAAAACTCTTCATTTTTGTGTAACCTATGGCACTTTTATGAGTTTTAAGATTCATAAATGTGACCTTTTATGTGACTTGAAGAAAAGTTACAAAAACACCTTTTATGAACTTCTTTTAGATTAATATGGATTGAAAGCAACTTAACAAATAATATTTTTCATGAATCTAAATTAACTCATAAAACAAGGTAACACAAAAAAACTTTTCATGTTCCATAACTTAAGAACAAGTTATGGAATTTTAAAACATTAAGACCAAGTTTTGTAACTCCATAAAAAACTTTGAATCAATTTTTTTTTAAAACCTTTTCATATCTATAACTTATGGAGGTTTCAAAAAACTCTTTAGACCAAACTTTTAAAACTAATAAAATAATCATATCATTTTATCTTTTACTAAATTTGACCTAATTCAACTCATATAGTAAAGTGACTCAAATTTTAAAAATAATTAGTTTTTCATAAAATCAAGTAATTATCTTAAAATATGACAAACTTCATGTTTTTTTCCTTTTTTTTTCCTTCAACTTGAAAAAAAAATACATTTGCATCAAATATAATAGAAAACACATGGGTTGTTTTCTATTATATTTGATGCAAATGTATTTTTAGTTTGTCATATTTTAAGATAATTACTTGATTTTATGAAAAACTAATTATTTTTAAAATTTGAGTCATTTTACTATATGAGTTGAATTAGGTCAAATTTAGTAAAAAAATAAAATGATATGATTATTTTATTAGTTTTAAAAGTTTGATCTAAAGAGTTTTTTGAAACCTCCATAAGTTATGGAACATGAAAAGTTTTTTTGTTTTACCTTGTTTTATGAGTTAATTTAGATTGATAAAAAATATTATTTGTTAAGTTGCTTTCAATCCATATTAATCTAAAAGAAGTTCATAAAATGTGTTTTTGTAACTTTTCTTCAAGTCACATAAAAGGTCACATTTATGAATCTTAAAACTCATAAAAGTGTCATAGGTTACACAAAAATGAAGAGTTTTTTTTTCCATTAAACTATTTTATGACTCCATAACTTGTCCTCAAGTTATGGATATTTAAGAGTCACTTCTTTAAAAGTGTTATTAAAGAATAAGAGGTTACATAAAAATGAAGAGTCTTCATTTTAATGAACCATTTATGAAATGAAAGGTTTTGAATAGTTTCAAAAACTTGCCTTCAAGTTTTGGAATTTGTAAAGTCTCACACACATTAATGCTTTAATTCCAAACTCTACAATTTTAAAAGTTAAAATTCAAACTTTATGGACTTCATTAAATTAGTTAAAATGTTTAATTAAAAGAGTTAATAATTCCATAAAGACATGGTTTAAGTTTAATTAAATTAAGAGTATAGTTTAATTAATAGATTAAACCACCAAGTATTTTAAATGTTTAAAATACACCCTTATACTATTATTATAATTTTAATTATATAGATATGTATAAGATAAAGTCAATCTTACCGTTAGTAGGCCTCATTCACGAAGCTGGTCTATAAGGGGGGTATAAGGTTGTTGCCTATAAAATGGCAGCTTAATGGGTGTCCACTCTCACCCACCGCTTCCTTGACTGGTGGAGGGTCGTTAGCCGAACGGGTAGGACAAGGACTATAATTCTCCCTTCATTAAAAGTATTAATGATAAATACTAAGTAACTAAACACTTATAAATTCACAATCTTAGTTACTTAGGAAAATGTGAATTTGGCGCTAACCCATGAAATTACACTTTGCACTTTGTTTAAGTCGGTTAGTGGAGCGTGTGTGGTTAACCGGCACACTAACTCGTATTTAACAAGGTAGGCAAAGGGTAACTTAATGTTTATCATAGTATCGATGGAGCGTGTGTGGTTAACCGGCACATCGATTGAGGGGTAAACACTTAAGGGTACCAAGTATATTTGCATGTTTATTCACACCTTGTTTTGTGATCCTCGGCATCCCAGTCACAAAACCTAAAGGGCACACTCGAGATTGAAACATGCCATTGAACAGTTCAATGAATCTCAAAAGAATCTAAGAGTTTCAAAACCAATTAAAACCTAATAATACATTTCGTTTATCTTGGTGGAAATTGGTGAATCGTCATTCACCTACCTTCAAATATTTTATAGCTTGGATTACGGCATCCCTCTTCCAAGTTATAAAAGTATTGTGTTGGGTCCTAGCCTTAATATTTCATATTGGGTGTTATATTAAGGACTTTAAATCAACTATCTTGAATATCTCCCATTGTTGATGTCTGGTTTAGACGACAATGATCTTCCCAAACCAAGCTTTCCTAATGAATATGACTTCCCGAGTTTGGCTCATGGAAGTCATACTTCTCTTCCTCCACCTCCTCCAATTATTCTCCCTAACCCACAAGTTCAAGGTCACTCAAGCCCTATTGGCAAGCAAAGGTCTATGTGTGATCACATCTTGGAGATGTAGTCACATATTCACAAGCCCGAAGAGTTGGGTGTCAAAGTCTAGAGGAAGCTGATGACCAATCACTTTCTAAGTCACATAGTGAGTTCCTTTGGGACTCCTATGAAACAGACTATGACAAGAACCTTAATGATCTTATCTATTTGCTAAGATCAACTTCCTAAAACTTTATGGACATTGACAATGATGACATTGGATATCCAGTAAAGCTCTCTCTTCCCAATGGAAAGGGATCGGCCATAGTCAACTCGGTTGACCAAATGGTAAAGAGAAAGGCTAAGTCTGAGATAGTCCTATTATCAAGAGCCCATAGGTATCTATTGCCAAAGGAAGGGGCATTGGTTGCGAAGCTGCCAAATTTACCTAAGGATGTTAAAGTCAATAAGTTTGACTCTACTTCAGGTAAAGTCCATTGTCTAACTCTGTTAAGCTCCTATTTGGAGATTCTATTACATAATGTGACTAGGTCACATGGTGATGTTATAAGAATCAAAGAAAAGAAAGAAAGCTTAAAGGAAGTATATGCTGCTTCTGATCGCGAAGATGGATTTCGATCGCATCAGAATTTTGAAGTTGTTACTTAGGAGTTATGACACATTGCTTTGGAATAGATAACAACAAGGTTTTCATATGGATGGTAAGGATAAGTTTTTCCGCAAAGTTTTAAAATAAAAGGAAATTTTTGATTTTATTTATTTTAAGTATCCTTACAATGGCATTAGTGAAAATTGTTGTTTGTATGATTCCATTGCTAGCAAAATTGGAAAGTGAATTTGATTCTTTCATTTGTGGTAATGTCTAAATTTACCAAATAAGGAAATATTCTCATCACCCAAGTTTCAGTTGGATAGAAACTTGGAATCATGCAACTTGTATAGCATGATGAATGAGAACTTTCAAGCATTGGAAAAATTAAGACTAACTATTGGTTCTCATGGATGTGTGAGTCAAGTAAAGGACTAAGGGATCGAGTACACATTCTTGTGCACTAGTTAAGTCCACCACAAAAGATCGATAAGACTATTCGTCATAATTTACTATAGCTCAGTAAATATGGTTATACTTACAAGCTTAAGTGTAATTCTGAGACATTGGAAAAGGTTCCAATGTATGGCAGAGCGAATAAGAAGAATCAACTTAGGCAGAAAGATAAAAGTTTCTCAAATCTGAAAAGATGGGAGAGTACTTTAGTATCATATTTTAAGACCATCTTAATGATTTTGAGACCTTATCACAATTCATCCTTTAAGTGCATTCTGATAGTTAAGAAGAGGAGTTATGAATTGTTGAAGTGGTTAAATCAAGAAGATGATTCATACTTCGTTCCAAAAACAATTCTTAGAGTTATACTCTAAGATTGTAACTCGAGTGACATGTCTTAAAGAAGGTTTAAAACACTTGTCAAATGTAAGAGTAAAAGTTTTCTACTCTTGTACATTTGAAATTGGTAAGTTGTGATGTTTTGGATAAAACAAAGACCAACTAAGGCCAATTGTGTGAAATATTTGTCTTGATAAAGAATCCACACTATATCTTGAATATTTGACAAGATAGTCTTATATGTCAAGAGGACAGTGGGAGTCTTAAAGATCCTGAAATGAATTTCAAGATCTAATCAAGAATAAAAACCTGTAGTTTAACACTAGCACACGTCGTGAGGTTTATAACCTATCGTATTGACATACTTTATTTCTGTGCCCATTCCAGTTAAAGTTGGCTTCGCATATGAGTTCTTAGAGTTCTCAATTGGTTGCATAAGAACTTGGAAGCAATGGCAGGCCCTTGAGCTGCCAGATGGCAAGAAATTAAGATTGAGTTCAGTCCATATGAGTTTGGATTTGTCATTATCTTTGTCTTGTGACTATGGCTTTGACAATTCACATGGATAAGAACACATACACCATAAAATCTAAGGGTCATAAGGTTTCTCTCCGATTCATGAAAATGATGGTGAGGAAACACTTCCACCAAGTAGATTTGAAGCAGTGGCAAAGGTCTAAACAATCGAGACTATGATTACGGCATCCCTTTTCATAGTTCTTAAAATTGTTTAGACACACCTGTGAGCTATCTAAGATAAGGTGTATGATATTGATAAAGTTTTATCAAAGCAATCTAGTATCAGAAATCTGAACTTTGGTAAGAAAGTCAATAAAGTATTGTCTTTCTAGAAGTTTAGCTGATTTCTGAGTACATGTCAAAGCTAGTGGGAGCATAAGTGTTATGCTAATAATCATCGTGTTAGCGGGAGCATGATAATTATGATAAAGGTTGCAAGTTAGCAATGTTAATTATAGAAAACAAAAGGTTTCAATTGGGAAAAAGTTGTTTTGCTATAATTAAGGGAGAGGAAATTATACTTCATCTCAAATCTAAAAGTTTAGATTGAGGTTTTAAATCGTATTTAGTCAAGGATATATATATGAATTTCATGTTGGAATGGCTCAACATAAGGAAATTCTATATATGGGTCCATTATTTGCGTTCTAAAATTCGATTATGATTACGGCATCCCTTTTCATAATCTGAATTATGAGAACTTGGCAAATTGAAATGAAAATATTATAGCAAAAGACTGGTTTAGTCTTTATGTGAGACATCATGAATCGTGTCCCATATGCTTCGGATATAGGATCGATTACAAGTGCTATATTCATCCTTTCTAAAAGTTTCTAAATGTCTGGGGCATTAAGAAGGGAAAAGGTCTAGAATTGGATATGACTAAAATGATTAAGCAATTGTCGAGGACAATCTGAGGTTTACCAAAGATTGGTTGCTCAGGGACAGTTGGAAGTATAGTGCTAATTTTGGAAGGACCATATTGACATATTCTGAAAAGAGGCATCTTTTATTCAGAAGTGATAGTCAAAATGAGAATATGGAGTTGTCTCCATAGGTGGAAGTTATCTGTGTAAGATTAGAAAACTTAATGCAAGAAGCATGTCCAAAGCAATGTACTTTGAATATGAGACTTAGTTTCCATGGAGTTGATCTCCATTGGAATACCTTATAATGACTGTTGACAAGTCTTTGTGACTTTGTACATATTCATTACAGGAGGGTCAGTGCATATAAGTTTAAAATCTAAACAGATTTCGATAAATGATAGGAATTTGAAATTCTCACATTTTTCGATAAGGATTTGGGAGTGTGAAATTAGAATCATTGAAATTATGTTCAATTGGTTTATTTCACAAAGTAAGGATCATAGACAAACATAGAGTGCATACTTGGTGTATGGCAAAGCTATTGTTTAAGAAAAACATAGTGTACATGCTTGGAGCATGGGACAACTAGTGTTTTTAATTCAAGTATAAAGTTGATAAAACCGAAACAATGAATAATGAGTAATCAGTATGGTGATAAATAAAAGTGTTTATTTATATTCATAGGGTTTGATATCATATTTGATTCATTTATTCTTGTGTTTCACTTTGCATGTTTTGACTTCCAGAATAACTAAGCCGCTCTTCCTGAATGATTAAGTTATTCAAACCATCCACAGTCGGTCAGATGTTGGAAGTAGATATGAATCAAGACTGTCATGGGTTGGTTTGTAGAGGTCCAAGTTGGTGGACAAAGTGGTGCTACAACACTCATGAGTGCTCATAAGTTCTGAGTATTGGATTCAACCCGCGCTCATTTGAATCACTTCATGGATTTTATCACGAGTGATCATGAGACGATAATATCTTATATTCTTCAAACCTAGAGATATGAGTTGTTACTATGAGTTGGTTATACATTGATTGCATGAAAACGCATTGGTAACTCGATGTTATAAAGCGTGCCTTTGTGTATGATTCAACAAGTAGTAGAATAAGCCATATGAGTCGAAGTTTATCCATTCCTTTTACCTTCGGGATAAAAGCGATATATGTGGGCCCCTCGATGATTTAGCGATGACACATGTGAGTGCTTGGCCAAGCCAGGACTGATTTGATTTGTTCAATCAGTCAGTCATCATAAATCGAAAATCGGGAAACAACAAATGGACAGAGAGAATGATTATAATCCATGTCTCAGTCCATATGATATCTAGAATGGAGGAATATATGATCCCTTATCTAATGGACAAGTCATTGACAAGGTCAAAGTTCGACAGCGGCTTTAAGAGCTTCGATTGCCAGTTAGGTTTTGAAGTCATACTCAATAATAGTTTTAGACTTATCCAAGTGGGAGACTGTTGGATTAATGTCTAAGTCCATAACTATATTTGGTATGTACTTGACCCGACCCGGCATGGTCCATTTGGGTTGCACTTCACCGGCACAATTTATATGGATAGTCTTTTGAGAATAGTATATTTATGATTTATATTAATATATTATAAGTTCTAATATATTAATATGGAATCATATTATTTAATTAGTATTGATCAAGAATTAATTTAGAATTAATTAAGTGATCAAAAAGAACTAATTAAATATGGACTCTTATATATATGGAATGGGCCAAGTTCATTTAGGTTGGGCTAAGCTTTCATGGATGGTCCATGGAGCTTTTAACCCATGGATCCTATGTAAATGAAAGGTCATGGGTATGAGGGTTTACATGGATGTAACCCTAATCCTCCATAATATATAAAGGGGTCCTTGGCTCACAAAATTGGCACAAGTGTGTGAAAATAAGAGTGGGCCGATTTTAGTGTGCATACATATTCTCTCAAGTTCTTCCAAGGTGTTTTGGTGATTTGTGATTCCATTTGAGGCTTCCACACTATTGGGGCTAAGCTCTTAAAGCTTGAAGAAATCAAGCACCAACAAAGAGGTATGTAATTCTACTAGAGTTTATATTACATGTACTATATATTATGCTAGTTAGAACAATACCTTGTAAAATTGATATTTGCATGTATAATAGAGAAAACATAGATCCAAGGTATTTAGGGTTGCATGTACACCATAGGTGTGTTAGAATGCTCAAAACCCAACAATGGCTTGTTCTACTACTTGTTGAATCATACACAAAGGCACGTTTTATAACATCGAGTTACCAAATGCGTTTTCGTGCAATCAATGTATAACCAACTCATAGTAACAACTCATATCTCTAGGTTTGAAGAATATAAGATATTATCGTCTCATGATCACTCGTGATAAAATCCATGAAGTGATTCAAATGAGCGCGGGTTGAATCCAATACTCAGAACTTATGAGCACTCATGAGTGTTGTAGCACCACTTTTTCCACCAACTTGGACCTCTACAAACTAACCCATGACAGTCTTGATTCATATCTACTTCCAACATATGACCGGCTGTGGATGGTTTGAATAACTTAATCATTCAGGAAGAGCGACTTAGTTATTCTGGAAGTCAAAACATGCAAAGTGAAACACAAGAATAAATGAATCAAATATGGTATCAAACCCTATGAATATAAATAAACACTTTTATTTATCACCATACTGATTACTCATTATTCATTGTTTCGGTTTTATCAACTTTATACTTGAATTAAAAACACTAGTTGTCCCATGCTCCAAGCATGTACACTATGTTTTTCTTAAACAATAGCTTTGCCATACACCAAGTATGCACTCTATGTTTGTCTATGATCCTTACTTTGTGAAATAAACCAATTGAACATAATTTCAATGATTCTAATTTCACACTCCCAAATCCTTATCGAAAAATGTGAGAATTTCAAATTCCTATCATTTATCGAAATCTGTTTAGATTTTAAACTTATATGCATTGACCCTCCTGTAATGAATATGTACAAAGTCACAAAGACTTGTCAACAATCATTATAAGGTATTCCAATGGAGATCAACTCCATGGAAACTAAGTCTCATATTCAAAGTACATTGCTTTGGACATGCTTCTTGCATTAAGTTTTCTAATCTTACACAGATAACTTCCACCTATGGAGACAACTCCATATTCTCATTTTGACTATCACTTCTGAATAAGAGATGCCTCTTTTTAGAATATGTCAATATGGTCCTTCCAAAATTAGCACTATACTTCCAACTGTCCCTGAGCAACCAATCTTTGGTAAACCTCAGATTGTCCTCGACAATTGCTTAATCATTTTAGTCATATCCAATTCTAGACCTTTTCCCTTCTTAATGCCTCTCGGCATTTGGAAAAATTTAGAAATGACAAATATTATAGCACATGCAATCGATCCTGTACCCAAAGCAAATGGTACACGATTCATGATGTCTCACATAAAGACATGATTCTAGACCAGTCTTTTGCTACAATATTTTTATTTGCCATGTTTTCAAACTTTGACTATGAAGAGGGATGCCGTAATCATAATCGAATTTTGAGAACGCAATATATAGAATTTCCTTAAGTTGAACCAATCCAACATGAAATTCATATATATATTCTTGACTAAAGATGATTAAGGTCTCAATCTAAGCCTTTAGAACTGAAATGAAGTATATCCTCTCCCTTAATTATAGCAAAACAACTTTTTCAATCCTTGCAGCCTCACGAATTGAAACTTTTGTTTTCTATAATTAACATTGCTAACTTGCAACACTAACAATAATTATCATGCTCCCACTAACATGATGATTATTAGCATAACACTTATGCTCCCACTAGCTTTGACATGTACTCAGAAATCAGCTGGACTTCTAGAAATCAATACTTTATTGACTTTCTTACCAAAGTTCAGATTTATGATACGAGATGCTTTGATAAAACTTTATCAAAATCATACACCTTTCCTTAGATAGCATGCATGTGTGTCTAAACAATTTCAGAACTATGAAAAGGGATGCCGTAATCATAGTCTCAATTGTTTAGACCTTTTGCCATCTGCTTGAAATCTACTTGGTGGAAGTGTTTCCTCACCATCATTTTCATGAATCAGAGAGAAACCTTATGACCCTTAGATTTTATGGTGTATGTGTTCTTATCCATGTGAATCGTCAAAACCATAGTCACAAGACAAGGATAATGACAAATCCAAACTCATATGGACTGAACTTATGCAATCTTAACTTCTTGCCACCTGGCAGTACAGGGCCTGCCATTGCAACCAATTGAGAACTTTCAGAACTCCTATGCAAAGCCAACTTTAACTGGAATGGGCACAGAATATGTCAACACGATAGGTTATAAACCTCAAGTCGTGTGCTAGTGAAGAACCTCAGGTTTTATTCTTGATTAGTTCTTGAAATTCTTTTTAGGATCTTTAAGACTCCCACTATCCTCTTGACATATAAGACTATCTTTCCAAATATTCAAGAGATAGTGCGGATTCTTTATCAAGACAAACACTTCACACAATTGGCCTTAGTTGGTCTTTGTTTTATCCAAAACATCACAACTTACCAATTTCAGATGTACAAGAGTAGGACACTTTTACTCTTACATTTGACAAGTGTTTTAAACCTTTCTTTAAGATATGTCACTCAAGTTACAATCTTGGAGTATGACTCTAAGAATTATTTTGGAATGAAGTATGACTCATCTTCCTGATCTAACCATTTCAACAATTCATGACTCCTCTTCTTAGTCATAAGAATGCACTAAGATGACCTTTAGAGGACTAATTTTGATATGATTTCTAAATCATTAAGATGATCACAAACATGATACTAAAGTACTCTCCCATCTTTTCAGATTTGAGAAACTTTTATCTTTCTGCCTAATTTGATTCTTCCCATTCGTTCTGCCATACACTGAGACTTTTCCAATGTTTCAGAATTATACTTAAACTTGTAAGTATAACCATATTTACTAAACTTTAGTAAATCAAATAGTCTTAACGAGCTTTGTGGTGGACATGACCAGTGCACAAGAATGTGTACTCGATCCCTTTAGTCCTTCACTTGACTCACACATCCATGTGAACAAGTAATTAGTCTTGATTTTCCAATGCTTGAAAGTTCTCATTCATCATACTATTCAACTTGCATGATTCCAAGTTTCGGTCCAATTGAAACTTGGGTGATGAGGAACTTTCCTGATTTGGTAAATTTAGACACTACCACAAATGAAGGAATCAAATCCATTTTCCAATATTGTTGTCAGTGGAATCATATAAGCAACAATTTTCCACAAATGCCATTGTAAGGATACTTCAAATAAATAAAATTAAACAATTTTCTTTTATTTTAAAACTTTGCGGAAAAACTTATCCTTACAATCCACATGGAAAATTGTTGTTATCTATTCCTTAGCAATATATCATAACTTCTTAAGCAACTGCTCAAAATTCTGATGCGATCGAAATCCACCTTCGCGATCAGAATCAGCATATACTTCCTTTAAGATTTCTCTCTATTATTTGATTCTTAAAACATCAACATGTGACCCATTCACATCATGTAATGAGGATCTCAGAATAGAACTTAACAGAGTTAGATAATGGGCTCTACCTGATGTAGAGTCAAACTTATTGACTTTAACATCCTTAGGTAAATTTGGCAGCTTTGCAATCAACGCCCCTTCCTTTGGCAAAATAAACATATGGACCCTTTGGTAATGGGACTATCTCAGACTTAGCCTTTCTCTTTACCATTTGGTCAACCGGGTTGACTATGGCCAATCCCTTTCCATTGGGAAGAGAATGCTTTTTCTGGATTTCCAGTGTCACCATTGTCACTGTCCATAAAGTTTTTGGGAAGTTGATCTTCTAATCAAATTTGCTTTACTATCGTTCCAAATCATTGCTGATTCAGCAGCACCAAGAAAATAGATATGATCATTAAGGTTCATGTCATAGTCTGTTTCATAGTAGTCCCAAAGGAACTCACTATGTGACTTAGAAAGTGATTGAACATCCAACTTTCTCAAGACTTTGACACCCAACTCTCTCGGCTTGTCAATATGTGACTTCATCTCTAAGATGTGATCACACATAGACCTTGCTTGCCATTAGGGCTTGAGTGACCTTGAACTTGTGGGTTAGGGAGAATAATTGGAGGAGGTGGAGGAAGAGAAGTATGACTTCCATGAGCCAAACTCGGGAAGTCATATTCATTAGGAAAGCTTGGTTTGGGAAGATCATTGTTGTCTAAACCAGACATCAACAATGGGAGAAATTCACGTAAAGTTGATTTAAGTCCTTAATATAACGCCCAATATGATATATTAAGGCTAGGACCCAACAAACTATTTTATAACTTGGAAGAGGGATGTCGTAATCCAAGCTATAAAATATTTGAAGGTAGGTGAATGACGATTCACCAATTTCCACCAAGATAAACGAAATGTATTATTAGGTTTTAATTGGTTTTGAAACTCCTAGATTCTTTTGAGATTCATTGAACTTTTCAATGGCATGTTTCAATCTCGAGTGTGCCCTTTAGGTTTTGTGACTGGGATGCCGAGGATCACAAAACAAGGTGTGAAGTAACCATGCAAATATACTTGGTACCCTTAATATTTACCCCTCAATCGATGTGCCGGTTAACCACACACGCTCCAACGATACTATGATAAACATTAAGTTACCCTTTGCCTACCTTGTTAAGTCCAGGTTAGTGTGCCGGTTAACCACACACGCTCCACTAACAGCTTAAACAAAGTGCAAAGTGTAATTTCATGGATTAGCACCTTATTCACATTTTCCTAAGTAACTAAGATTGAGAATTTATAAGTGTTTAGTTACTTAGTATTTATCATTATACTTATAATGAAGGGAGAATTATAGTCCTTGTCCTACCTGTTCGGCTAACGACCATCCACCGGTCAAGGAAGCGGTGGGTGAGAGTGGACACCCATTAAACTGCCATTTTATAGGCAGTAACCTTATACCCCCCTTATAGACCGGCTTCGTGAATGAGGCCTACTAACGGTAAGATTGACTTTATCTTATACATATCTATATAATTAAAATTATAATACTAGTATAAGGGTGTATTTTAAACATTTAAAATACTTGGTGGTTTAATCTATTAATTAAACTATACTCTTAATTTAATTAAACTTAAACCATGTCTTTATTGAATTATTAACTCTTTTAATTAAACACTTTAACTAATTTAATG
Organism: Lactuca virosa; assembly: GCF_052849685.1. Classification (NCBI taxonomy): domain Eukaryota; kingdom Viridiplantae; phylum Streptophyta; class Magnoliopsida; order Asterales; family Asteraceae; genus Lactuca; species Lactuca virosa. The sequence continues at coordinate 40,887,403 of NC_136426.1, forward strand.
AAGTCCATAAAGTTTGAATTTTAACTTTTAAAATTGTAGAGTTTGGAATTAAAGCATTAATGTGTGTGAGACTTTACAAATTCCAAAACTTGAGGGCAAGTTTTGAAACTATTCAAAACCTTTCATTTCATAACTTATGAGTTTAATGGTTCATTAAAACGAAGACTCTTCATTTTTATGTAACCTCTTATTCTTTAATAACACTTTTAAAGAAGTGACTCTTAAACATCCATAACTTGAGGACAAGTTATGGAGTCATAAAATAGTTTAATGAAAAAAAAAACTCTTCATTTTTGTGTAACCTATGGCACTTTTATGAGTTTTAAGATTCATAAATGTGACCTTTTATGTGACTTGAAGAAAAGTTACAAACACACCTTTTATGAACTTCTTTTAGATTAATATGGATTGAAAGCAACTTAACAAATAATATTTTTCATCAATCTAAATTAACTCATAAAACAAGGTAACACAAAAAAACTTTTCATGTTCCATAACTTAAGAACAAGTTATGGAATTTTAAAACATTAAGACCAAGTTTTGTAACTCCATAAAAAACTTTGAATCAATTTTTTTTAAAAACCTTTTCATATCCATAACTTATGGAGGTTTCAAAAAACTCTTTAGATCAAACTTTTAAAACTAATAAAATAATCATATCATTTTATCTTTTACTAAATTTGACCTAATTCAACTCATATAGTAAAGTGACTCAAATTTTAAAAATAATTAGTTTTTCATAAAATCAAGTAATTATCTTAAAATATGACAAACTTCATGTTTTTTTTCCTTTTTTTTCCTTCAACTTGAAAAAAAAATACATTTGCATCAAATATAATAGAAAACAACCCATGGCTCTGATACCTCTGTTGGGTTTTGAGCATTCTAACACTCCTATGGTGTACATGCAACCCTATAAACCTTGGATCTATGTTTTCTCTATTATACATGCAAATATTAAATATTCCAAGGTTTCATCCTAACTAGCATATTATGAAGCACCTATACTACAAAGTTCTAGTTAGATGACATGCCTTTTGATGTAGCTTGATGTCTTCAAGCTTTAAGAGCTTAGCCCCAATAGTGTGGAAGCCTCAAATGGAATCACAAATCACCAAAACACCTTGGAAGAACTTGAGAGAATATGTATGCACACTAAAATCGGCCCACTCTTATTTTCACACACTTGTGCCAATTTTGTGAGCCAAGGTCCCCTTTATATATTATGGAGGATTAGGGTTACATCCATGTAAACCCTAATACCCATGACCTTTCATTTACATAGGATCCATGGGTTAAAAGCTCCATGGACCATCCATGAAAGCTTAGCCCAACCTAAATGAACTTGGCCCATTCCATATATATAAGAGTCCATATTTAATTAGTTCTTTTTGATCACTTAATTAATTCTAAATTAATTCTTGATCAATACTAATTAAATAATATGATTCCATATTAATATATTAGAACTTATAATATATTAATATAAATCATAAATATACTATTCTCAAAAGACTATCCATATAAATTGTGCCGGTGAAGTGCAACCCAAATGGACCATGTCGGGTCGGGTCAAGTACATACCAAATATAGTTATGGACTTAGACATTAATCCAACATGAATAACCATGCGAATCAACATGGTGCACCCAATGTCTCTATCACCTAATCAATGTGCCGGTTAGCCACGCACACTCCATTGATCTATGATAAACATCGAGCCACCCTTTGTCACCAATGTCAATCCCAAATTAGTGTGTCGGTTAGCCACGCACGCTCCACTAACGTTAGACAGGGGTTCAAAGTGTAATTCCATGGAATAGCATCATTTTCACATTTTACCCTAAAGTAACTAAGATTGGGAATTTATAAAACATTGTAGTTACTTTATTATTTCCATTATACTTATAATGAGGAATTAAGTGCCCTATCCTATCCGTTCGGCTAACGAACCTCCACCAGTCAAGCAAGCGGTGGGTGTGAGTGTACACCCATTAAGCGGCATTTTATAGGCAGCAACCTTATACCCACCTTATAGACTGACTTCGTGAATGAGGCCTACTAGCGATAAGACTAGCTTATTCTTATACATATATATATATATATATATATATATATATATATATATATATATATTAATCTTGTAATAGATAAAGTATAAGATTGAATTTTAAACTTGTAAAATTCTAAGGGTTGAAATTTAAATTTTCAAAATTAAACTTTTAATCAAAAATCAAATTTCAAAACTTGAGGGCAAGTTTTGAACTTTTCAAAACACAAGGGATCAAATAACAAATAATATAAATCAAACAATTAATTTAGTGATTATCTATATTTGACCTAATTCAATTTCTTGCAAGATAAGTTACCCAATTAATTCAAATAATCAATTTTAATCATATAAGGAATTTATTATCTAATCAATTGGTAATTATCTTGTGTTTTGGCAAGGATAATCTTTTAATAACAATAAAATTCGAATTTTATCAGTTAAAAACATATAAGGCAATTATCCTTGAGCAAAATAGCAAGAAATCCCGAGATATCCTTTGTCTGAGTCCCAAACTCGCCGAGTAGCAATCTGCACTCGCCGAGTAGGGCCAACTCGCCGAGTCCAGATACTGACTCGCCGAGTTGGTTCGGGCAGAGGCAAGAAAAAAACGATTTTCAGCAGAAAAACGACAATTGCATCACATACAACAGAAACCAATCAAGGCTCTGATACCACTGATGGGTTTTATGCATAAGAACAATCCTATGTGCTCATACAAACCCTAATGCTTGGATCTAGGTTTCTCTATTGTACATGCAATGAATCCAAGACTTACAAACCCTAATCTAGCATACATAATATCAAAATTAACATATAACATTAGATCTAGATGTTTACCTCTTCAAATAGTAGCTTGAATCTTCTTCTCTTGAGCTTAGAATCACAATTGTAATTCCTCTAATGGATCACAAACACCACACAAGCAAGAAGGCAACTTGAGAGAGGAGGGAGGATGCTTAATTTCGGCCCTAGGGTTTCTCTTGGGAACAAGTGGCCGAAAATTGCATGCCAGGGTCTCTATATATACTATAGGCTGCTAGGGTTTCAGTCTAAACCCTAATGGACAGCTTAATGACCAAGCAGCCCAAGAAACCTTCTGGAATAGGGCCCTTGGACGAAAATATGATGATCCCTCATCATAATTTCGTTCCCCCCTTAGTCCATTAGGTTTCCCAGCCCAAAACTCAACTATCACACATTTGACAGTTTATGCCCCTTTATTTAATTAATCTCTTTTAGTCACCAAATTAATTCCTAATTAATTTATGATTAATACTAATTAAATAAATATGATTTCTCCTTTAATATATTATTCTTATAATATATTAATAAACCATAATATCCTCTCTCTTTCCTTAAATTACCTTGTCAAGTTGCTTTGGTGAAGGCAACCCAAAAGGACCATGTATAACCGGGTCAAGTACATACCAAATATAGTTACGGGCTTAGACACTAATCCAACATATATATATATATATATATATATATATATATATATATATATATATATATATAATTCAATTTTTTATTTGTTTGTAGTTTAGCAATCAATAATCAAAATAGTTAAATATGAAAACAAAAATGTCTAATTAATGTAGTTGTCTCAACTCCAATACTATAAACATCAAGATAGATAAATATGTTAGGCTAGAGTCCTAGACTAATTATCTTATAACACGATAGTTATTGCCTTATTGGTGTATCCATCACATGTACATTAGATAAAAATACAAAAAAAATGAGTAAGCTAAGAAAAAAAATGTGAACTTACAAACCGTCTTTAAACATCACGAAGCATAATTCAAATATCCCTTCTTTCATGATACTCATGATTATTGAAATAATTTCTAACAATAATTGTCACTATCTACTGATGGATTTAAATAGATCTCCTCCACTTGAGTTTCAGGGTCATGATTGCATCCACATCCAAATTACAAACAGTCTCTGAAATCTTCAATGAAACAAAAAAAAACTTTAAATATTAAGCGTACACACAAGAATATTTTCCATACAAAGCTTTATGTAAATGTTACCATAAATTTGAGAAAAAAGTCAGAATTAACCCTCGTACTCATATTCTTCCTACATAGTGGCAGCAAAAATATCAGCCCTGAACCATGCACACAAGGTTGCACATGACTTGTTTATTCTTGAGTACAGTTCTTTATGTATTTGTTTGCACATCTTGAATTAAAGTTTTATATAACATTTAATTATTGACTATACTGATGTCTTGTCTTACAATACTTTTTCCAAATTTGCATACCACAAATCCAGGAAAAATGGCATCCGGGTTATCGCCTATAATGATCACAATCTGCATAAACATAAACAGAAGGTGGTGAAAAAAACATACCAATATAACTTACATGGTTCGTGAAATATTTTTGCATATTAGCGTATATATACCTCCCTGTTGTAATTGGTTATGATTCCACCCTTCTATAAAGGACAATATGTAAAATTGGAATTAGATCATTTGTAAAATTCTGAGATAGACCAACAACTTCCTAACATTTCAATGCTTAGTGGTCATTTTGGATTCACCATGGATGCACACCACCACAACCTTCTGGACTATAACCTCCAAGCATGCATTTAATATAAATTATAATTATAATATAAATGAACAAATTTTAAAATACAATATCATAATGTAGCATCTTACTTTGATGAGAAGAAAGCACAAACTTACTTGACAATAATCAAAAGCCGGTATGGAACAAACAGAACAATCAGAATCCATGAACAGATTAGGGCACCATTAATGCGTTTGTCGATAACCTGCAACAAAGAAGAAGACAAACAGAAGCCACTAAAAGATTCTTTAACACTTCAAAATTGTAAAATGAGAAGGGGATATTACTGGATAGTTTATTCTAGAGTGTTTTAAGAGTAAAGGTGAAAATCGACTTTTTAAGGGGGTGTGATTCCTGTTAAAGGCCCAAAGATAATAATAATAATAATAATAAAAAAAACTACAAGATATGAAAAAGTTGTTGAAACTAATTGTGTTTTTTCATATTATAACTGCAAGATGTAAAATATCCCTTTCAGCGAATTATTACTATCAATAGCTTCATATCTCTTTGCCAATGCATGTACGTTTTTAGTAATAAAAAAAAGTAGGATGTTATAACATGAAAGTGAGTAAAGTAAATTGTTATTATTTTTTAGTCACCAAAGAACCTATTAACCAATCAATACATCCACAGTCCATACACAATGCAGTTCTTGAAATAGAGGTTGTGACTCAACAAACTATAAAATAAAATTTATAGTTCATATTAGAAAATGAGAAGCATGTATAAAATCTAGCCAGTGTGGAGTCAACTGATAAAGAATTCAAAATTTAGCCAAACATATTCAAACCAATATCACCGATGGTTTCAGGCTTGGCAGCCCTGATGATGAGTTTAAACTTAAAAACCTTCATAATTTGAAACAAACACTTAATCAATGTCATTTTGGTGTATTGAATATTAAGAAACAAACTCATAACTCAGTTCAATTCATAAATTAAACATTAGAAATTTAATTTTTATCGCTCAACAAAAGAAAGCAGTAAAAAGACCACCTTGAAAGTACTTTATCCAAAAATCCCCCTAGTGTCTAAGGTGTACCAGGACCTTTCTTTTTTTAACTTCCGTGTATGTTGAAGTTTTCATACTCTTAGCTTCCTGTGATGTGATTTCACTGGGCATGACCTCAAAATAATTGTTTGTAAACCAAAAAGTGTCAGAAACAAAAATAAAACAACAAAATGAAGACTAAATGATTCCTATCTTCTTCCAAATATCAAAAACCAGCAAAATATAAAGGTGCATCTTATATGGGGAATTACATCGAATACATGGAGTGCTTTGCCTTATTCTTCAAAACAAAACCCTATAAAAATAAAACAAAAATCTGGATGAGAAAGGTATAAACATAGAATTATCTTGTAGTACTTATTGTGAACCAAATCAAGAAGAAAGCAACAAATCTAAATTTGGAAAAGTCTGTGTAGACCAAATCATAAATGGATTTGATCAATCTGCCTTCATATATTTGACGAAGCAACATGGGCTGTAATATGTTGAGAGAGACTGAGAGATGACTACTGGTAATTAGGGTACCAAAAATTGAAGAAAAATGAGATGCTATATAACAATTGATCTAAAAGATTCAAATTTTTTTGAACAACTCATAAGCCGCAACCTCAAACATTTGCGATTATGTTAAAGCTTATATGGTTCTGATTATGGCTCGAACATTTGCGATTGAATCGACTTGAAGTTGAGGTTGGTAGATGACAGGCCAGGGAAAATGGATTTGAAACAGACCGGTTTTGGGGCAAATGGTTGTGGCTGTAAACATTGTGGAAGGTGGTGTAGGGGTTCAAATTGATGGTGGTGATGAAGGTGATGGAACGCATCTGAAATAGAGCAGGAGTGGTGGATGGTGGTGTGTGTTGGATTTTGTGGTTAGGGTTTTCCAAGGAACAAATTTGGGTTGGACGCCATGAGAGAGTATGGGATACCAATGTTATGTTAATGCCAGTGGGGAAGAAGGCTATATTTTGGATATAGGTGCAGAGATTGGGTAGTGGAGTTCTTAAGGGCGCTCATATTGATCGATTCAATTGGTTTTTTTGACCGATTCACTTGGCGACATTGAAGGAATACAGTTTCAAGTTTGACCGATTGACTTTCTCATGGTTCAACTTTGATTTTTGTTAATTAAATAAGATTTTGTTGCATAACTTGTTTGTGCAACTTGCATTAGAGTTTGTATCTCTTAAAATTCAGCAAAACATGCTAAATGTTTATTAAGGTATAAAGATATATATATATATATATATATATATATATATATATATATATATATATATATATATATATACACACCTTAAAAAGCATTTACAAGATTTTGCTGAATTTTAAGAGGTACAACTTTTGAAGCATCATATACAACAACTTCATGCGTTCCAGGAAAACAGATCTTATCCAATCAACTGAAAAAATCAACCAAAAGAATCGGATGGTTTATTAGCTTATCTTCTACTTTTGACTAAGTCCCTTATACTCCCATTTTATCGCAGTATCTATTTCCACTGTTTGACTTAGTCCCTCTAAATCCCCAGAATTTCACCTATCTGCTTTATCAAGTTAACTGTCAGCACCTATATCGGCAACCTCACCTCTTTCCTTTATATGTTGCGTCTCACTACCATGGCTCAAATTGAGTGAATCATCCATTTTCTCAAGTTCACCAACACCACCCCTCCTCCTTCTCTCCACCCACCGCCGACCTTCATCATAGCTCAATATTGGCTCCGGCTTCTGTGAAACCATTCCTTTCCCTCTTCTCTCTATCATCGTTTCTTATTTCTAACCCTAACTAGCCGCCAACCTACTCACCCTCTCTAACTCCCCACCAGCGCCACGATCTCAGGCCATAATTTGACCACACACCTAACACCACTCAAGACCACCACACCATCGCTATCAGACCCACCAGAAAGCTAACCTCCGCCTCTCTTCCATTTATCATAACGATCCTCCCTTCTGTCATTCTCAAACCTTTATCCCCGTTATCAAGAGATCCTTATGTTTTTTTTTGTAGATCTGTAGACACAAGGTTGATGGAGTATAAAACAATTATGCCATCAGCACTACCTCTGTAAGTGAGATAAACATCTTATTTTTTTAAAAAATTGTTTGTTTGTGATCATGATTAGATATTTTATCATATGTTTCTAATTGATCAACCCTTTTTTTTCTCCTGGATGGCATATACACTAAATGGAATAGAATTTTAGTTGAATTGAAGAAGATCGAATAAGAAACCCGCATCTTGGAGTTATTTAATCTTTAATATATTTATGTTTTTTTAACAAATTTCTATTTTTATTGGTTTTCTTGTTGATTTGGCATATGTATGGCTGAATTGAAGCAGTTGAATTGAAGAAGCTTGAACAAGAAACATGAGCAGCTGACAAGTGAGAAGAAGGATTTTGGCCCTGAAGAGTCATTATCTCATTTAGTTGTTACCATACTTGAACTTTTACACTGCAAGGTATAGTTAACAGGCTAACATTGTTCTTTGTTTCATATTCAATTTAAATCTTAATTCTTTGTTTGTGAGTCAGAATTTAGGTAATGCAATGTGGTAATACCACAAACCCTAGAATGCCTAATCTCCCTTTGACTTGAATCAAATTTTCATATTTCTAATTTTTATAGGTTGTATGCATCAAAGTTTCAATTATCTTTTGATTAACTCAGGTGATTGTTATTTGTTTCAAATTTTCTCCTTTTAAAGTCTTTCAAATATATGTATTTGGGAAAAATAATCAAGTGAATTGCTTATTTATGATCTCAAGAATCAAACTTGACATTTCAGGTAACAAATAGTATCCATGGCACCTTATACTGAAACAGACTAATAGCATCAACGCTAAAGTAACAACAGGTCAGCAGAAATAGTGTAAGTTGCATCACCTAAGATAGTTCAATGCTATTTTTGAGTATTTTCATCTAGGTAATTACAAAAACAACTATTTTTTCTTAGATAATGGATAAACATAAGAAATAACATTATACTTTCAACTTTTAATCTGAGTTAGCAGTTCTTGACTTTGTCCTTTTTCTGTTCTTGGTTAGTTGGTTTATAGTTTGGTAGAAGTTGGGTTCTTGGCTTCAATTTGTGAGTTTGTAGATTTTGATGGTAGAAGTACTCAAGTAGACAGCTCTACTATTTTTCATTTGTAACAAATTATATGATTTTTTGTTTGATGAATGACATTCAATTATCTTTATTATCATGGGTGGATCACATTAAGTTCTTGGTTAAGCCTTCCTCCTTTTTCATCAAAATCTTGACCATTTTACCCTTGGTGAGGCTTTGATGAAATTCACCCTTGTATTAACTCTAGAATTGTTAGTTACATTATATACATGTTGTGTGGAGACTTGCTCCTTTTTTAATTAAATCTTAACCATATTTCCCTTGGTGATGCTTTGTTGAAATTCAACTTTTTTTGGTGCTGCCCTGTTGTCTAATGTAGTGTGAAGATCCCATATATATATATATATATATATATATATATATATATATATATATATATATATATATATATATATATATATATATATATATATATATATATATATATATATAAATCGGAGCTATTAGTGTGTGACAAGGTGAAAATATGTTTTATATAATTAATATAATATTGATTTTGAAATTACGCAGTTTTGTCATTATGGATAAATAAAATGTAGTTATATTTATCTGTTTAGTATGACATCGTACTTTCATTTCATTTTATTATTTCATTCCTTTTATTATTGCATTGTATTTTGAATATTATTTTTGGGAAATTTTTAGACAAAGTCCTATTTTTTAAAGTCTCAATTATTTAACATTTCGTCCAAAGTAACGAGAAAGTCTATTTCTTTATTTTAACAAGAAATGAAAGATTATGTGATTTTTCTAAAATAATAAGACTTTTTTGTTTGAAAAAAAAACTTTTGAGACTTTATAAAAAAATTACCCAAAATAATGAGACTTTTATGTATTCTACATAAAATATGTACTTGGAAATAACAATGTGATATACATATTCACCTAACTTAAGTAGTATGCCATTTAAATTAGTTAGGCTAATAGATTTTAATATCTGTAACAAAATATTAATGAACCTAATGTCATTTAAAGTACTTAGGATAATCAATTGTTAGTTGGTGGTATTTCACATTTAACATACTTGCTACTGTTGAATGTTAACCTAAAGCTATAAAAATAATTTTAATAAAATAAGATACAATAAAAATACTTTTCATGAAATTAATGCTATAAGAAATGGTTTTCATAAGATCATAATTAAATTATATAAAGAGGGATGCTATAAAAAATTTAAGTATTTCTTAAAATGTTTTTTGTAAAGTAGGTTGTTAAAACTGTTTTTATAAAGTCTGGATGCTCTGTAAAACGACTAAGTTGGTGTTTATTTTTTTTATATTAAATATCTAGAGGTTTATTTATAAACCACTATCTAAAATTTTGAATATTACAAAAACAAGTATGATTTTGAATTTGTTCGACTTAACCGATTCAGTGATTTTTAATGATCTAACATTAAAACTTTGATTTTTTTATTGAAATCATATTTAACCAAAAATAAATAAATAATCTTCGAATTGACCCGCTTCTCTCTCATCACCTATCTTGACTCGACACACTCTATATTTAGGCATTTCCCCAATTTAGCTGAACTAGATGATTTCATTATTTCTTTCCCCTATACAAATTACATGTTTTACTAATTTATGTCTCTTACTATTTGCACCCGTCGCTTGGCGCGGGTAAACAGCTAGTGTGTATATATATATATATATATATATATATATATATATATATATATATATATATATATATATATATATATATATATATATAATAAGTAAACCCGTATAAATACAATACGAATATCAACACGACCGACCAGGGGAGAACCCCACAACAAGAGTTACATGAGACACGATTCATCAACATGTTGATAGATTTTTAGCTAGCTCTCGACCTATAATCGTTAACTATTAAGTGAGCGGGAGAGATATGTATAGATCTATACGGGATTGACACTCCCACCTGTGGTTGCTAGCTACAACCTGACGGCAAGTCGAAGCAGTCATAACTTTCTAAACACATTAGAGACGTCTGATGAAGTGTCGTGGTTTTCGGGATCAACAATCATAGCTCGATTATGGGAACTCATTGTAACTTTGTTAAACTAAAACTAACTATCTTAGACTACTACTAGGAACTAACCTGAGAAAGTAGTGATAGTACACACAAACTCAAAGAAGTGAGTTTAGCACAAACAAGATAAACTAAAACACCTACATAATGTTTTATAACAATAAAACCTGTGGACTCACCAACATTATGTTGACCTCTCAAAACCACATGTATTCTCTGGAGAATGAACCCGTTTGAAGGAGGAGATAATCCCGGTGATGCAGCCCGGAGTGTATGTGCTTTACTTTTGTAGTTTTCTTTCGTGACCTACTTGTACCTCGAACAATTGTGTAACATATTTTATTTAATGAATAAACAACAACGTTGTTTAATATATCCAGTGTATTACTCAATGTATATCTTTGGCCTGAATCCCAACTCATCCTAACGTCGCATAGGCTGGCGCTTCCGCCGCCGACCAGGGGTGTGACACCTAGTGAATTTGATATTGGTTTACCAAAAGATATTACAATCAAATGCAGATGTTAGTGAACATGCATAAGTACAAGTGGAAGAACAAGCTCAAGTTAAAGTGGAAGAACAAGATGAAGTGGAAGTGGAAGAATAACCTTTAGTTGAAGTGGAATAACATAATAATGCAGATCTTATTGAGCATGGACATGAGGCTGGCATGGAAGATAACTTCATTAATGACATGGATGATTACATGGAGACTGAAATGGAAGGTAACCTAGAAAATGATCTGAAAGATGAGATCAAATATGATGGGGAAGATTGTTGGATTAGTGTCTAAGTCCATAACTATTTTGGTATGTACTTGACCCGATTATGAGCATGGCCTTTTGGGTTGCCTTCACCAAAGCAATATGTAGGATGAATTAAGGAGAGAAAGGTTTAATTATGATTTATTAATATATTATAAGAATAATATATTAAAGGAGAAATCATAATGTTTAATTAATATTAGTCAAGAATTAATTAAGAATTAATTTTGTGACTAAAAGAGATTAATTAAATTAAGGGGACTGATATTGTAATTATAAGATAGTTACAAAGTTGGGCTTAGGATCCATTAGATGGTAATGGACGAATTCTATATGGAGGACCATAAAGAAATCGTCCAAGGGCCTTTTGGAATGGTCTATTGGACTGCTTAGGGCTTAAGCAGTCAGATTAGGGTTTCCTAGTTGCAAACCCTAATAGCCTACATGTATATATAGGACCCCTATGCCCCAAAAACGTGGCTAAGAGTCCCTCTAGGGTTTCCAGCCGTTTTTGGTGCCTCCTCTCTCCTCCCTCTTCATCCAAGTTGCTTAGTGGTGTTTGTGACTCCATTAGAGGTGCAACACTTGAGGCACTAAGCTTTCTGAAGCCAATCAAAGCAAGGATTGATTGTTATTGCTATATAATAATCAAAGGTAATTACTAAACCCTTATTTCAGTTCTTATTTGATAGATCTAGGGTTTGTAAGTCTTGGATTCATTGCATGTACAATAGAGAAACCTAGATCCAAGCATTAGGGTTTGTATGAGCACATAGGATTGTTCTTATGCATAAAATCCATCAGTGGTATCAGAGCCTTGATTGGTTTCTGTTTTATGTGATGCAATTGTCGAATTCTTGCTGAAAAACGATTTTCTTGCCTCTGCCCGAACCAACTCGGCGAGTCAGTATCTAGACTCGGCGAGTTGGCCCTACTCGGCGAGTTCAGATCGCTACTCGGCGAGTTTGGGACTCAGACAGAGGATATCTCGGGATTTCTTGCTGTTTTGGTGAAGAATAATTGACTTATATGTGTTTAACTGATAAAATTCGAATTTTGTTGTTATTGAAAGATTATCCTTGCCAAAACACAAGATAATTACCAATTGATTAGATAATAAATTCCTTATATGATTAAAATTGATTATTTGTATTAATTGGGTAACTTATCTTGCAAGAAATTGAATTAGGTCAAATATAGATAATCACTAAATTAATTGTTTGATTTATATTATTTGTTATTTGATCCCTAGTAAGTTTGAATAGTTTCAAATTACTCCCTTTAGGTTTTATAGTTTAAATTTGAACTTAAAAGTTTTGTTTTTGAAATTTAAATAGTTAAACCCTAATGTTTTGAAAAGTTTCAAAACTTGCCCTCAAGTTTTGGAATTTAAAATTTTGATTAATAGTTTAATTATGTAATATTTAAATTCTAAAACTCTAGTATTTTGAAAAGTTCAAATTACACCATCATGGTTTTGTTAAGTTAATTAAAAGTTTAATTAAAAGAGAAAGTTAATAAAACCAACTAGTATTTTAAAAGTGTAAAATACACCCTATACTATATATATGTAACATTAAAACTCTAATATTATATATATGAGTAAAGATTCAGTCTTACCGTTAGTAGGCCTCATTCACGAAGCTGGTCTATAAGGGGTGTTTAAGGAAATTGCCTATAAAATGACGATTGAATGGGTATCCACTCTTATCCACCGCACTCTTGACTAGTGGAGGGTCGTTAGCTGAACGGGTAGGATAGGACGAAACCTTCCATTATAAGTATAATGAAGTACAAAGTAACTAAATGCTTTTACAAATTCCCAATCTTAGTTACTTTAGGGCAAAATGTGAATTTGTATGCTAATCCATGGAATTACACTTCGTACCCTTGTCAAACGTTAGTGGAGCGTGTGTGGCTAACCGGCACACTAATTTGGGATTGACATTGGTGTTGAAGGGTGGCTCGATGTTTATCATAGATCAATGGAGCGTGTGTGGCTAACCGGCACATTGATTAGGTGATAGTAGCAATTGGGTGCACCACATGATTCGTATGGTTATTCACACCTTGTTTGTGATCCTCGGCATCCCAATCACAAATAGAAGGGCATAATCGAGATTAAACATGCCATTGAAAAGTTCAATGAATCTCAAAAGATCTAGGAGTTTCAATTCATTTAAAACTTAAATTTCTTTTTCGTTTTTCATGGTGGGAATTGGTAAATCGTCATTTACCTACCTTCAAATATTCTGCAACTAGATTACGGCATCCCTCTTCTATGTTGTAGAATGTTGTGTTGGATCCTAGCCTTGATGTTTCATTTGGGTGTTACATCAAGGATTCTTATCAACTAACTTGAATTTTCTCCCGTTTTGTAGATGTCTAAATCTTACAATGGTCTTCCCAAGTCCCTTGGAACAAGCTTTCCAAATGAAGATGACGTTCCACGATACGATCAAGGAAATGAGAGTCATGCTTCACTTCCTCCACCTCCTCCAATTATTCTCCCTAACCCACAAGTTCAAAGGCTTGAAAAGTTCAATCTCACTCAAGCCCTTTTGGCAAGTAAACACGAAGATGGGAAACCTGTGTGTACACACGTCTTAGAGATGAAGTCACACATTGATAGGTTAAGGATGATGGGTGTCGATATCTCAGAAATATTGGCTGTTGACTGGGTTCTTCAGTCACTTCCTGAATCATATAGTGAGTTCGTTAGAGAGTACTATATGATGGACCATGACGTAACCCTCATTGATTTGACCTATTTGCTTATAGCTGCTGAATCAGAAATGATTTGGCGTGCTGATCGAGCAAATTTGTCTGGCAAATCAAACTCCCAAACTTCAATGGACATTGAAAATGATGACATTGGAAATCCAGAAAAGGTAAATTCTGAGATAGTTCCTTGTGCCATTCCAAAAGAGTCCATCTGCTTCTACTGCCAAGAGAAGGGGCATTGGAGACGAAGCTGCCCTGTTTACCTGAGAGATCTAAGAGATAGGAGAGTCAAGACGTATGGCTCTACTTCAGGTAAAATCCAATAACTAACTCTATAAGTTCCTATTCTTTGATTTTCAATACATGATGTGATAAGATTACATTTTGATGTTTTGTAGGATCGAAGAAAAGAGAAGAAGCTTAAGGGAAGAAGTAAGCTGAATCTGATCGTGAAGAAATGGATTTCGATCGCATTGCTTGAAGATCGGATTTTTGAGCTACTACTTTAGAGTTAGAATAGATTGCTTAGAAATTGAAATAGCATAGTTTTCATTTGAATTGCATTGTAAGGACAAGTCTTTCCGCAATAAAATGAATTTTGATTTCGTCCTATTTATTTATCCTTGCAATGGCATATGTGAAAATGGATGTTCATGTATTTCTAATTTTAGCAATGTTGAATTGGATGTGATTCTTAATTATGTTGTTTGTGGAAATGTCGAGAATTTTCCAAATAAGAGAGTTTCTCATCACCCAAGTTTCAATTGGACAGAAACTTGGAATCATGCAACCTGCATTGTGTGATGAATGAGAAACTTCATATTTGAAAATTAGACTAATTCCTTGACAAAGTGTCAAGTGAAGGACTAAGAGATCGAGTACACTTGGTTGTGCGTCGATCAAATCCACCACAAGAGTAATAAAGATATTCGTCATGATTTACTAAAGTTTAGTAAATATGGTTACACTTATAATATTGAGTATAATTTTTGAGTTGATTGAAAGAGTTTCAATAAATAGCAGAACGAATAAGAAGAATCTAGTAGGCAGAAAGATAAAAGTTTCTCTATTCTAAGAAGAAGGGAGAGTACCTTTTATTGTGTTTTATGATAAGTCTTAATGATTAAGAACCATATCTCAATTGATCCTCTAAGTGAGTCTTAGTGCAATTGCATGTCTAAGAAGAGGAATCGAGAATTGTAGAAATGGTTAAATCAAGAAGTCAGTCATACTTCGTTCCAATATCAAGTCTTAGAGTCAAGATTCTGACATGAGTGACAAGTCTTACGTAGGTTTATAACACTCGATAAATGTGGAATTTGGAAAAGTTTTCTTATTCTTGCACATTTGAAATTGGTAAGTTGTGATGTCTTAGATAAGACAAAGACCAACCAGGACCAATTGTGTGAAGTGTTAAACTTGACAAAAGGCTACACTAACTCTTGAATATTTGTTTGTCAAGAAATGTTTCTTGACAAGAGAATCTTATATGTCAAGGAGTCAGTGGGAGTCTTAATGGTCTTGAAAAGTTTCAAGAACAAATCAAGAGTAAACCTAGTTGATCATCACTAGCACACGACTTGAGGTTTAAAGCCTATCGTGGATGACATACTCTTTTTTCTGTGCCATTCCAGTTGAGTTAATTATGCGTGTGAGTTCTATGAGTTCTCATTTGAATGCATAAAGACAAAGCACCTTGATCAATGGAAAGTACATTGATATGAAAGGGTGAGTTGCTTGGAAGACATGGTGGGCATTCATGTTACCATGAGGCAAGAAATCAAGATTGAACAAGTTCAGTCCATATGGGTTTGGATTTGTCGCAAGCTTTGGTTTTGACAAATTCACATGGATAGGAACACATACATCATAAAATCTAAGTGTCATAAGGTTTTCCTCCTTCATGAAAATGATTGTGAGGAAATGCTTTCACTAAGAGAGATTTTAAGAAGATAGCGATTGTGAAAATTGTATTCTCAAATTTGATTATGATTACGGCATCCCTTTTCATAGTTCGAATTGTGAGATTTGGCAATTGATCTGAATATTTGGGACTTAGTAACTAAATTCTGAATTGTTTAGACACACATGTGAGCTATCTAAGGCAAAGGTGTATGAGCTTAAAAAGCTTAGATAAAGGCTTATCAAAGCATTGGGTATTAGAAATATGAACTTAAGGAATTCAATAAGCATTGTTTTCTAGAAGTTCAATTGTTTTCTGAATACATATCAAAGCGAGTGGGAGCATAAGTGTTATGCTGGTAAGAAAATAATCATCATTTTAGTGGGAGCATGATTATTATGGTAAGTATTGCAAGTTAGCAATATTAATTATAGAAAACAAAGATTCACTTTGCAAAGTTGCAAGGTTTGAAAAGTTGTTTTGCTATAATTAAGGGAGAGAATATTATACTTCGTTTCAAAATTCTAAAGCTTAGATCGAGAAACGTTAATAAATTTAGTCAAGGATACATAATGCATTCTCAAAATTCGATTATGATTACGGCATCCCTCTTCGTAGTTCGAATTGTGGGAACAGGGCACATAAAATATTATGGCAGAAGGCTAATAAAGTATCACGTCTTTATGTGAGACATTATGCATCGTGTCCAATACGCTTCGGGTATATGATCGATTGCATATGCTATAATATTTGACCATTCTAATATTTTCCAAATGCCTAGGGCATTAAGAGGGGAAAAGGACTAGAAATGGTTTTGACTAAAATAATTAAACAACTATCAAAGGACGATCTGAGGTTCGCTGAGGATTTGTCGCTTGTGAGTAGTTGGAAGTATAGTACTGGATGGACTATATTGACATTATTATGAATATATAAGATTCTATTAAGAATGAGTTGTCATATGGCAAATATGGAAATGTTTCCATAAATGGGAGTTGGAAATTAAGAATCTATGTAGATTAGAAACTTTTATGCAAAAGGATGTTCAAAGGAATGTACTTTGAGTGAGAGACATCACATCTATAAAATTGTTCTCTAACAATTTATAATAGAGAACTTAGTAATTTCATTAGCCAAGTCCTGGTGGCTTTGGTGCTATATGACTTTACGAAAGGTTCGTTGCATAAAATGTTAGAATCTAACATATTCTAATAGTGGCAAGAACCTTGTATTCTTACACTAATGATAAGGATTAGGGATTGTGAAATGAGTTTCATTGGAAAAGTTTTTTCAATTGATCTATTTCACAAAATTTGGACCATAGGAAACCAAAGTGTGCATGCTTGGAGCATGGGACAATTGTGGTTATAATTCGAGTAATAAGTTGATTTTCTGAAACAGTAAGCAATGAATAATGAGTAATCAATATGGTGTTTAAATAAAAGTGTTTTTTATTTACGCTCAAAAAGTTTTGGGACCATATAGGATTAATATTATTATTGCGTTTCACTTTGAATGTTTTGACTTCCAGAATAACTAGGTTATTCGAACCTCCACGGTCGGTCATACGTTGGAAGTAGGTATGAAGGAAGACTGTCATGAATCTGTCTGTAGATTGTCTAAAGTGTTTAGACATAGCACAAGTTTGCTGCAGAGTTCATGAGTGCTTTGATAAGATTAAAGTATTGGATTAAACCCATGCTCACTTGAATCACTTCATGGTTTTTATCACGAGTGATTGTGAGACGATAATATTGTATATTCTTGAAACCAAGACGTGTGAGTTGTTACTTACTGATCAGTTGCACATTGATGATAAGTAAACGCACCAGTAACTTGGTGTTATAAAACTTATTGTTGTGTGTGATTCAATTAGTAAGTGCAAGCAAGCATTTGAGTCGAAGTTTATCCATTCCTTTTACCCAAAGTGGGATAAAAGCGATATCTGTGGGCCCTCGATGATTTAGTGATGACAAAGGAAAGTGCTCGGCCGGGCCAGGACTGATTTGATTTGTTCAATTAGTCAGTCGTCATAAATCGGAAATCGGGAAACGACACATAGACTGAGAGAATGATTTCAATCCATGTCTCATGTCTATACGATATCTTGTAGAATGGAGGAATATATAATCCCTTATCTAAAGGACACGCGTATCTGATAAGATCAGAGTTGACAGCGGCTTTTGAAAGCTACGATTGTTGATCAGGTTCTGAAGTTATGCAAAATAGTTATTGGACTTATCCAAGTGGGAGACTGTTGGATTAGTGTCTAAGTCCATAACTATTTTGGTATGTACTTGACCCGATTATGAGCATGGTCCTTTTGGGTTGCCTTCACCATAGCAATATGTAGGATGAATTAAGGAGAGAAAGGTTTAATTATGATTTATTAATATATTATAAGAATAATATATTAAAGGAGAAATCATAATGTTTAATTAATATTAGTCAAGAATTAATTAAGAATTAATTTTGTGACTAAAAGAGATTAATTAAATTAAGGGGACTGATATTGTAATTATAAGATAGTTACAAAATTGGGCTTAGGATCCGTTAGATGGCAATGGACGAATTCTATATGGAGGACCATAAAGAAATCGTCCAAGGGCCTTCTGGAATGGTCCATTGGACTGCTTAGGGCTTAAGCAGTCAGATTAGGGTTTCCTAGTTGCAAACCCTAATAGCCTACATGTATATATAGGACCCCTATGCCCCAAAAACGTGGCTAAGAGTCCCTCTAGGGTTTCCAGCCGTTTTTGGTGTCTCCTCTCTCCTCCCTCTTCATCCAAGTTGCTTAGTGGTGTTTGTGACTCCATTAAAGGTGCAACACTTGAGGCACTAAGCTTTCTGAAGCCAATCAAAGCAAGGATTGATTGTTATTGCTATATAATAATCAAAGGTAATTACTAAACCCTTATTTCAGTTCTTATTTGATAGATCTAGGGTTTGTAAGTCTTGGATTCATTGCATGTACAATAGAGAAACATAGATCCAAGCATTAGGGTTTGTATGAGCACATAAGATTGTTCTTATGCATAAAATCCATCAAAGATGATAGTGAGCGAGGATAGTGATTGGATGGATGAGGACAATATCATTCCTGAAGTTGAAGTGGATACCAGGGATTTCCACATAAGCATTGACACTGAAACATACTTGAAAGGAAAAAAAATCCGCCTCACACCCGGTTACACTAGCAAAACCGAGAACCTCAGAAGTCGAGACCCCCACTCCAAAAAATTTTGACTTTTAAAAATTAATTTGGAGACTCGAAACTTCATAAAAACATTTTAGAATTAACACCAAATTTTCAACATTCTATTTAGACCGTTTACCTACAAAAATTGCATCATTATCATAAAGAAGATGAGATAACTAAATCTTATTACCTCCCACTTTGAAAGGTTTAAAAATGTTCAACTCCACCACATCATACATCGCAACATTCAGAGCCTCCATGACAAGGAGAAAGAGAAAAGGAGACAAAGGGTCTCCTTGCCTAAGACCTCTTTCCAAAGTAAATTCTGCAGTCGGACTTCCATTCACCCAAACTGAAGATCTAGAAGAAGTAAGACACGTCTTAACCCAAGAGATCCAATTGGCAAAGAACCCCATAAATTTCATAATCTTGATCAAGAAATCCCAAGAAACGGATTCGTATGATTTTTCAAAATCAACTTTTATAATCATGGATTATTTTTTTTGTTTTTTACACCATGCCACCACCTCATTAATCATTAAAGGCCCGTCTATAATTTGTCTTCCTTTAATGAAGCAAGACTGCTCCATACCAACTAAAGAACCCACCACATTAGCAATACGATTGCAAGAGTTTTTGCAATGATTTTGAAAATAATACCAATAAGCCTAATTGGACGAAAGTCATTAACCAAGATAAGATTTTTCATCTTAGGAATTAAAGTGATAAACGAAGAATTGAAACCAGGAGGGATGGACTTTCTAATACTAAGATCTCTCATAAAACTAAACACATCATCCTTTAGAGTATCCCAAAACCCTTTAATAAAATAAAAATTAAACCCGTCAAGGTCTGGCCCCTTATCCCCTGCACAATCCCACATAGTCTGCTTTATTTCTTCCTCGCAAAAAATCTTATCCAGCTCCTCCATTTGCTCTCGGCTAAGGCAAGAAAAACGAGAGATTCTCTATTCTAAAACCGAACAATGCACCTCCTTAAATTTGTCGCAAAAGAAATTAAAGAATTCCTTTTTAAAATAGCTTGGATGAGTATTCCAAACACCATCAATAAGAATACCACACACCGCCATTTGACGTCTTCTACGCTTCAACAAACCGTGAAACATTTTTGAGTTTTTATCACCATCCTTAGCCCAAACAATTTTTTCTTTTTGACTTAAATCACTTGCCTCGTCATTGTCATTTTTCTTAAGAAAACAAATCAAAGAAGACCGTTCATCAAATTTTTTTTGGAGAAGCCCCATCATCAATCTCTTTATCAATTTGAAGCAAACGATTAACCGTCATCATCTTTTGTCCCTCTCTTTTTTTCTTTCTCCTCCACCACCCAAGAACGGATTTTGTTTTTAACAATCTTCAATTTATTTTTAAACCGGGTGAAAGGGCAAATAACCGAACCTTCCAAGTCATTCTAAACTTCAATCACCATGTCATTAAAACCTTCCCAAGAACACTACAAATTATAAAATTTAAAAGGAATAGGGCCATAGTCTATAACAGAATTATGAAAAAATAGGCCTATGGTCCGACCATTTTAACTCCAATGCAACTGCTTGAATATTAGGAAATAACTCAGTAATCTCTTTCGAAATTAAAAAACGATCTGCTAACTTTGCCATTTTTGTACCGTGCACATTTGATCTAGTGAACGCAAAGCCTCCCATTTGAACCTCCACCAAACAAGAATCACTAATGAAAGTATTAAAATCATTAGAAGAATAAGGACAAAAGGTTGTACCCAATCGTTCTTCCTCATTATGAACTGCATTAAAATCACTAAAGCAAAAAAATGGAATATTCTTTCTTACGAAAAAAAATGAAGATAATCCCAAAGAGCTTTTTTCTCATACCGATCTTGCGATGCGTAAACATTAACCATGAGACAAGAGAGATTAGAAGTAACCCATTCACCTTTCACAATTAAGACATTTTCGTTACTTATAATTGATCTTCTTTTGAAACAAGGCGAACCCACATAGATAAAATCCCCCCGAATGACCCGGAGCAGAGGAGGTTGCAAAGTCAAAGTGGTAGTTTCCCTACATAGATCTAATTTTCACCGTATCAACTTGAGTCATAAAAGTTTCTTGAATAGCAAGAAAAGAAATAGAACTTTTAATATACAAAGATTTTACCCATCTTCTTTTCCGATCTCCAGACCCACAAAGATTGATGGACATAATATTCATTGATGAACATCATTCACACCAAAATCTTGACCCACATTTGAAATCAAATGTTGAACCATTCATTTTATCTAATCGCGATAAACTTAGAGAAGTCCTCCAAAACCGAACCACCATGATGAATAAAAGACTTAGTTATATTCTTTCTAACCGAGTTTTTCTTATTATTACTAACTGCCGAAGCAACAAAAGACGAGCTGGGATTGCCATTTTTAGAACCACAACGCATCTTAACCGGTGAGGAAAATCTTACCCCACCAAAACCTAGTGGAACCGAGGCAGAAGAAACCGAAGGAAACCCCTCTGAAATCTCCTGTTGAAAATGTGGGGTTTCGAAGAGTTCCTTTGCAGTGTTCACTTGGTTCTCAATAACTACCTTTTTCATCCCCTGTTCATTACTTGGGACAACATGATGGATTAATTGTATTTATGATTTGCATATTTGAGATATAATTGATAATTCAAGATGACATATGTATGTCATTCTCAAGTACTTAATAATTATTGTATCGTATTATCCAAGTTGTTATACAACAATATAATACTTTATAGCCTACATAGAGAGATATTCACAAAATGACTAACATGATTGGAAATATATAATTAAAATGATCAGTTTTTTTCTTGAAAAAATGATTATTTTGTTCGGCATAGGTCATTTTAGACAATTGAGACTAAGACTATGTTTGGTGCGCTACAACTAGCAGATAAAATAGCTTATTTTTCGAGCTTTTTTAAGCTGTAATGTTTGACAGCCCAAAAAGTAACTTATAAGCTAACTTTTTAAAAAGCTACTTAGACTAGCTTTTTTTGAGTTTTTTTAAAAATTTCCAAATATACCTCTTAATTAATTGTAGAAACGCATTCTTTTAAATGTCTTTTAAGTCATTTTATATTTTTCAGTTAGCATTTCAGATAGTTTTATCAAACGACATTTTTTTATCAGCTAGCTTTTTACTTAATAACTAGCTTTTCAGCTATCAGCTAGTACGACAAACATAGCCTAAGTTTATGGCACATTAAAAGTACTTTTTCTAACAATAATAAAAAAAAAATATTTCAAACTCACATTGAAGAGAGAAAAAATTATTCTAAAATTTCAAGAACATGACTTAAATCCGATGAAAATGTGACAACCCAAAAAATTTGGATCAAGCAATGGCTAAACTGTAACCGTATACAAGTGACTTCGCAACGTAACTTTGATGCAACAAAACATTGAAAGCCATAATGGGCATGTTTTATATGAGTTATTATATACTTTGAAAATCATATTTATAACAACCCCTTGAAAACAAACAAGTTAGGATAAAGCAAGTCAAATAGTTGAAATAGAAATTATGAATTTAAAAACATTGTTTTATAGTATTTGGCCTAGTACCCCACCCACCCTAGAACATCCCTAAACCGAAATCACCCTTGTGGGTGATTCAAAACCGAAATCTCCTACCTATAATAACCTAAAACCGAAAACACAAAGGCACAAGCCCACGAAGGCGAAAATCATGATTCATGGGAGAATTAGGACCGAAATCACCAAGGAATGGGGTGATTTCGGTAATTCTAAGCAGTTCCAGCGGGATTTTCCATGTAATATCAAAAGGTGTGACCTCGTAATAGGATAATTCGGTTTTACTCCCAATTACCCAACACATACTCATGCAATACCTCCCTTTACCCTCCAGATACCCATGAAATCACTCCTTTAAGAATCACGTCCAGAAAGCATTTTCTTCATCCTTTTCCTTCAAAATCTCTAACTCCCTTCATCTCCATATTCCATAAGAACTTCTCTCAAAGAACAAGTTGGTTCTCTCCAAAAAGCATCATCATCAAAGTGGTCCTTAGGAATTTTGTAAGTATTTTCGTAAACCACTAGTGATTCTACATATTCTTATGTGACTTTCATCATCTTTACACACCTTATTGTGCGTTGACATCCTTAGGGTAATATAAACTTCAAGGAGTTCATCAAGCCCATACTAGTGTTTTAGGCTCGAAATCTTCC
Source organism: Lactuca virosa (assembly GCF_052849685.1). Lineage (NCBI taxonomy): Eukaryota > Viridiplantae > Streptophyta > Magnoliopsida > Asterales > Asteraceae > Lactuca > Lactuca virosa. Next base: position 40,911,014 of record NC_136426.1, read on the forward strand.
TCACCACACTACAAATCATCCACAAAATCAACTCAAGGTGAGTTCATACCCCCCATATTTTCAAAGCTTTTTCATGTTTTAAAGGGGGGGGGGGGGAATACAAGTAAACCTTTGTTTATCTAACAAATAATTACATGTTTTCAACTCATGTTAAAGATAAGTTATAAATTGCATAACATATGGTTAATACTAGTGTTTGTATTATTATTTGTGATATATATACTAGTTTGGATTGCAAAACTAACGAAACAAACATAATCCATGTTATAAAATCATTACGAATTTATGATTTGTAAAACTACACGATTTTTTGGAAACTTGTACTAAAAGATAGCTTTTCTAGCAAATATGGTTACATTATAGTCATTACTAATTTGATGGGTCACAACCCAAAAATATTATGTTTTGATTTCAAATTTTGATACTAGACAAGATTACAACTTTATATTTATATAAAGGATTACATAAATAGATTAAACAAAACTTATAAGACAAACTATAATTGGTCTAGTTTGGGAGTCACCAACCACACTTTCTTCTCAAAAGAACCATATAAATTATTCAAATGTATAATTATTTTGTTTTACAAGAAAAATGAGTCATAGTTCTCGTAAATCTGTTAATGCTCTAGTGAGACGTTCTCTTCACCGTACGTACCTAGCGTACACCTTAAGTCCTATATTATAATCAGAGTCTTCTAGAGGGAGAGCGAGACCGTTGTGTATAGATCAATACGGGATTGACAACCCCACACCTCAACTGTTCGCTACAGTTAGACCGGCAAGTCTAGGGTGACAAAAGTTTACCAACTCCGACGCCTGAAGAACGTCGTTCATGCATAACAGTCATATCAAGCATGATTATAATAACTCACATAGGGATTAGCGAAACTACTTGGTTTACGGGAAGCTTATACTTCATTAGTTTTATGAAAAGAAATAAAACTACACCCTATTTACAGCACAGCATCACTTACATCTTGGTCTTAGGGTTTAAGACTACAGTTCATATTTAAGAAAATATTGGATTTTCTGGAAAACATACCTTGTCATTTCACATGAAAAATATATAAAGGAATTACATACAATTACAGATCATATTAAAGAAAATATCGGATTTTCTGGAAGTAGACGAAACCATTTTTCTTTGCGAAACAATTACAAACCCTTTTCATACAAAATGCTTATGAACTCACCAACTTAATTGTTGATACTTTTCAAAATCACTTGTATTCTCAGGAAACTAGTAGACAGGTACTCAACCCTTCTTGAGGGCCGGTGTCGTCGTTTCATGTTTTTTACTTTTCAGTCATTTGTATTCAACTTTTGAACAAACAGAATTTTGTAAACAATGTAATACTTGAAATCTCAATGTATGAATGTTTGTGTTGCTATGTTTCATTTATATTCAACTGTTATGATACTGTACATGAAGTCACTCCATTTGCTCCTAGACGTTTCCGCCGTTCTGGTTTGGGGTGTGACAGAAAAACGCAAGAAAATTTTCGTTTTTACTTAAATCTAAAACGAAAATTAAAGAAACATAACAAAAAGTTAAAGAAAATGGCAAAAAGTTTGGAATAAGGCATAATGCGATCAAAATACATAATTGTATTTTTCTCCTTTGCACCAAACTCTTTCCAAAAACTTTTTATTTATGTCTTTAATGGTCATTTTGAAATTTCTAATATCATTCGTTTTTCAATTAAATATCACATTTTAAGGCCATATATGGCATTACTTTCCATTTGTTATGTTTTTTTTTTCTTTTTAAAAAAAAAAAAAACTTTTTGTTAGAGTTCAATAAATAAACAAAATATTTTTTCAAAAAATCGGAATTCACATTGGTAACAATTACAAAACGTGATCGGACAACTCCAAATACACGTTCTACATATTTTCTTATCGATGACACCCGCCACCGAGGGGCTCTTAACACTTTATTTTACAATAGAGTTTTTCAAGTTTTGATGGCATACGGAGACTCTAAAACTCTAAGACTATTCTTATTAGCATTCCAACTCAATCAAAATTTCAAATTATAAAACTAATTTCTTTATCTTCCACTTGTATAACTCAATTACTTATATTTTTCACATCGACAACTCAACTTAAACTGATGTTTTATTTAATACATATTATTATTATTATATAAATAATAATGCTTACTTTTATTCTATTAAAGTTTATTAAAAATAATTAATTTATTTCAGATAGATCATAATAATGATAATAGTGAAGATATGTATATGATTCGTACGTATAATCAAGAGAATCCTCAATATTTAAAAGACATGAGATATAAAATATAATAAAAAAATGGTACGTGGATAGTCTAAACATTTTTTATTTGTTTTTTTAGCTAAATGTTTTAAATCCATCTTGTTTTAACTTTTACGTGTATTGATTATAAAACAAATTATTAAGCAAATTAATACTTTTTTTAAAGAAAAAATAAATATTAAACCAAAATGTAACTATGAATCCAGTTATGACAACGTGGCCGGCCACTCTACCCTTTTCCGGTATACTATGATGTTTCAATCCATGGGTTCAATCCACAATCCTCCATTACTGCAGCTTCTTTTATCTCCTGTAACATCTTTATTACCTGCCACATGGTGGGACTCAGTTCCGGCGTCCTCACGCTACACGCTATCGCGACCTCCGTCATCATTTCCACCCGCTTCTCCTCCATCTCCATGCCCCCACCACCATTATCTCTATTCGACTTTACCCACTTCACCAGCTCGTCCGGCGTCAAGTCTGGTTGCTCCGATGCAGTCTTCCCTGTTAGCAGCTCAAGCAACAGAACCCCAAATGAGTAAACATCGGATTTCGCAGTTGGTTGGTGTGATTCCGGTTTCTTGTAGGCGGCAGAAACACCGTCGCCGTTAAATAGGGTGGAGAGACAGTAGTCGGAGAGGCAGGCTTCGAAGTCGGAGCCGAGGAGGACGTTGGAAGCTTTAAGATTGCCGTGAACGAGGCTGCATGTTTGGTGGAGATAACAGAGTCCTTGCGCTACGTCTTCTGCAATTTTCAGGCATGATGTCCAGTGTAACGACTTGGCCAACATCGATTTTGATCCTGCAAATGTCACATCGGTGTTGAATCGTTTAATGAGTTTACTCGCGGTAGCTGGTGGTGGTGGGGGAGGGGGACTTACCGTGAATGAGTGTGAAGAGACTTCCGTTTGGTTGGTAATCGTAAACAAGAAGCTTCTCTTCTTCCGCCAGAAAATAAGCTCGGAGCGCCACCAGGTTTGGGTGGCGCAGCCTACCCACCACCTCCATCTGTCTCTCGAACGCCTCGTTCGTTGTTCCTTCTAATCTCGAGGCATCAAGCCGCTTCACGGACATGATCACACGGTTGTCCAGCAACGCTTTGTACGTCGTCCCGACTGTTCCGCTCCCCAGTAACTCCGCCGGCGCCCTCATCAAGTGATCCACCGTGAAAAGCTGCGATTCCCCAGTGAAGAACACCAGATTACCACTCTTTTCCGTTCTCATCCCTTGATGCAACTTCCTCACCTTCTTCTTCTTCTCCAAGTCGCCTCCCTCCTCCCTCCTCATCACCTCCGCTGCCTCTGCCATCTCAATTGTCTCACGAGTAGGAACAATACATTTTCTCCTCTTCTTCTTCTTCTTCTTCTCCAACGTCTTAATCGACAGAATTATACATACAACTAAAGTAATTACAACCAATAAGCCGCCGGAGAAGCTAACCAGCAATACAAGTCGTTTATGCTTTGTCGAATTCGAATTTGTAAAACCCTCCATCGGTTGTAGTTGCCCGCTTTTGCCTCTTCCCACCGATGGAGGCGTTGATGAGCTCGACGAATTTTTACCAAAAAATTGTCCGCTGATGCCGCATTCTATACGAACGATCACACCACAAAGTCGGCCGTTGATCGAAAACAACGCCGGGCCAAAGCGAGCAAGAGTAGGAGTCACCGGAACATGACCGGTTAGAAAATTATCCGAAACATTGAAGATTTGAAGATATGATTGATTGAAAGGAGGAATCGAACCATTTAAATGATTTGAATCGAGACGAAGGTAGTTCAATCGGTCTAAATTACATAATTCAACGGGAATGACACCGGTTAACTTGTTATCGGAAAGATCTAGATTCCGGAGGCGGTGGAGCGAGGAGATTGACGGCGGGATGGAACCAGTGAAGTAGTTATGGTCAAGAAACAACGATTTAAGGTTAACGAGTCCGGTGAGATCGGGAATCGGTCCGGTGAGCGAGTTGTTTTTCAGACTCAAATATCGTAACTGTTCCATCCGAGTCAATGTGTTGGCAGCAAAAACACCGGCGAGGTTCAAGTTCTCAAGAACAAGCCGGGCCACCTTGCCGTTGTTCTGGCATTGTACTCCCTGCCATATGCAGACGGCGGAGATATTTTGAACTGAGTAGCCCAGGTTGTTTCCGGTGTCTGCTACGGATTTGAAGGCTAACAACGACAAAGCATCATCATGGGGATTCTGATTTGATGCTGCCAAAGTTATACCGTAAAATGTGAAGTAAAGAATGGCAATGTGAATGAAGGTTGATCTCATCTTGAAATTAATGTCGGTGGGTTTAGAGTTAAAGGGGGTGTGAGATTGTTGTTGTTGAAGCCATGGAGTTTTAGGGTCGCAGAGGGCATATGGAGAAGATGATATTGGTGTAGTGATACTGTAATAGTCACTAAAAAGAAACATAGTCAGGATCACGTGGAAGGTTTTCAAAAGAGAAAGACTGAAAGAGGGTAGGGAAGGGCACCCCCTATCCTTTTCATCATTTATGAAAGAAGGTTTTATACAAGTTTCAAAATATACCAGTAAATAAAACCAAAAAAAAAAAAAAAAAAAAAAAAAAAAAAAGACAAAAAGACAAATCCAGCCTTTTTATAAGGTCACAAATATATCTTAAAATTTGTAGACAAAATTTCTCAAATGGTTTTTATGTATTTAAATTTCTTCCCAATACAATTCTTATGAAACTTCTTTTTTACATTAATGATTAATTTTAATAAAATTTTGCACATCAGTTGTCCTTATGACTAACTTTGTTAATAGATTTTGTTAGACATTTATGAAATGGCGAAAACACCATTGTGATTATCTCTCTCTCTCTCTCACACACACACACACACATATCCACTCTCTCACATCCACACGCACTTTCAAGAACTTCCACACCTATATTCAAGAACACACACCTCCATATCCGATTATCACCATCGTTCGCTACCACCACCAACTTCCACCATTGTCCGCCACCTTCAATCGCCTCTATCTCCGTACATATCTCTTCTGCCACCTCCATCTCCGTAAGAAAATCATTCCAAATATCTTATGTTAGTATCTGTTGGATTAAGATGTCTAAGCCATCAACTAAATTAGTATATTCTTGTAGTTAGAAACAAAATCATTTGTGGGTTGCCCTCATAACTAAAACTTTATTAGAATGACATTTATAGAGAGATGATAATTTATTAGATTGTTATATGATTAATAAACTAACTGGAAATTATAAGAAAATGATTTATTAATATATTATATTATTAATATATTAAATACAAATAGATAGTTGATTTGTTAATTTATTATGTGATTAATAAATTAATATGATATCAGTTGTTAAATAAATGATTTGTTAATTTATATGATTAATAAATTAATGTGCAATCAATTAAAATTGAATAATTATTAATTAGAATTAATCTAGAATTAATTCGGGACTAATTGAAGTTAATTAAAGATGCAATGGGTGAATTGTAATTGTTCAATAGTTGAACAAAAAAAGACAATTCTAGAACCATCCACGGGAGGACGGTTTTGGGAGCCTCATTGGGGTTTGCAGAAGCCTCTTGGATGTATATAAGGAAAGGATGTGTATTGGTATTGAATCCATTCAAATTTTTCTTTGTCCCTAAGTTACCTAAACTATAAATAGGTCCCTTGGGGCACTTAATTTCGTTCATGCACATCCCATAAGCCTTAGGAACGAAATTTTGCTCTCCTCCTCTCTCCTCAATTGTCTTTTAGTTCTAGGATTTGGGTGTGAGCCATTAGAGGCATCATACTTTTGGTGCTAACTTTCCAAGCTCTTCAAAGGAAGGATTGAAGTGATTTGTTTACTATAACAAATCAAAGGTATGTAACCTTAATTCTTGTGTTTTGATTATGCTAGGGTTTAAACTAGGGTTCATTTTAGTTTTCTTGTTCATAGTATGTTGCATTCAAAGTGTATGACATAGACCCTTTAGGTTACATGTGCCCTTAAGTGTTAAGTGAAATTCTGTAAGCACATAGTTATTGTAACCTATAAAACCTATCAGTGGTATCAGATCCTAGGTGTGTCTGACATTGATTGTACATTTGATGAACTAAACAAAATCGATTTTTTGAAAAATCTGTTCTCATATCGTGACATACTGCCTGTCACGATGTGAACCCAGGCTAAAACCGAATTTCGGGATTTTGGTGCCTAATCGGATTTGTGTGGTTAATTTTAGTAATTATTTGTTTTAAATGTTGAGGTATGAAATCTTGTCCAACATGGAGCACTTAGAATCAAGTGGAGCACTTGGATGAAGCATTTTTTGAGTTCAATGGAGCACTTGAGGTTCTTGGAACATGTGACAAAGGAATGGATCATCTGAGATGGCTTTGGACCATCTGACAAAGGAACGAATCAAGTGCCAAAGGAACGAATAATCTAAAAGGTGGTTTGGAGCAACCCATGCCTTGGAGCAACTAGGAGAAACTTGGAGCACTTGGAGCAACTAGGAGAAAGTTGGAGCACTTGGAGCAACATGGAACATCATGTTGCACCATGTAGAAGGAAGTTGTGCCATCCTTAGGGATGTTGCGACAAATGATAGCATGATGTTTTAAGGCTAGGAATCATGTGATTATCAAGGCTAGGAATCATGTGAAGGGGTGTACGGCCATATGAAGGGTGTACGGCCGTACACTCTTTGTGTTCATGCATTAGATGATGTTTTTGTTGGATATAGTGTCTAAGTCCATAACTTTATTTGGTATGTACTTGACCCGACCCGGCATGGTCCATTTTGGTTGCATGGCATTGCAATACTTGGATAGACTAAATGAGAGAATAAGGCACTTATGATTATTAATATATTATAAGTTCTAATATATTAATAATAGTATTATTTAATTAGTATTGATCAAGTATTAATATAGGATTAATTTGGTGATCAAAGTGAGACTAATTAAATATATAGGGTTGATTATGACAATCATCAATTCTTTTATGGTGGATTAATGATCCATGGTTTATGGGTTATGGATGTAACCATATGGAGCTCCATGGATAGTCCATGGGAGTTACAAATCCATGGGTCATGGGAAATCAAGAGTCATGACAATTAAGGGCATTCATGTGTAAACCCTAATTGTGACAACACTAAAAAAGGAACCCTATGGCTAGCAAAAAGTGTACCTAGTTGACCTAGTGTTACTAGAGAGGGCATAACCGATTTTGAGTGCTAGAAGTATTCTCTCAAGTTATTCCAAGTCTTGTGGTGTTGTGTGAAGCATTTGAGGCACAACATTTGGGGTGCTAGGCTCACAAAGTCTTGAAGGAATCCAAGCAACAACAAGGTATGTATTTCTACTAGTTTTATGTTTTATGTAATCCCCATGCCATGCTAGCTAGGAAATAACCTTGAAAAAGAAATTTGCATGTATATAGAGAAAACATAGATTCAAGGTTATTAGGGTTGCATGTACACTTAGGAAGTGTTAGAATGCTCAAAAACCCATCAGTGGTATCAGAGCCTAGGATTGTTTTCTGTATACTTGATGCAAAACTGCTTAAAAATCGAAAATTCTGCACTCTGACGACTGGACTCGCCGAGTCCATGGGGAGGACTCGCCGAGTCCATGAACAAATTCATTCTACTCGCCGAGTAGAATAATGCACTCGGCGAGTAGGAGCGTGCTGGGCAGTTTTTTCGAGTTTTGTTGCTGGAAATGGATTAAGATCATTATCCCAATCTGTTTTGGACTTGTAAAATCTGTTTTTCAAAATGATAATGATTATGTTAACCCATTTTACATGACTTTTATCAATTTTCAAGTATTGTATATAGTTATATGATTTCTTGAAATTGCTTGACATGAATTTGTGTTCTTATGAGTTTTTAGAAGATCATAGGAATTATATGTAACCTCCATGTATGTTTAATTCTTGATCTTAATGGCTATGATGGTGTCCATAACTTGTCCTCAAGTTATGGATAACCAAAAGTCACTTCTTTTAATTATGATTAAAGAACTAAAGAGGTTTCATAAAATGAAGAGTCTTCATTTTATGAACCATTAAAACTCATAAGTTACAAATTGAAGAGACTTGGAATAGTTTCAAATCTTGCCCTCAAGTTTTGGAATTTGAAAAGTCTTACACTTTATACTTTAATTCCAAATTAAACCTTAGATTTTTAAAAAGTTTAAAAATCAACACTTATACTATTATTATAATTTTATTATATAGATATGTATAAGAATATGTCATTCTTACCGTTAGTAGGCCTCATTCACGAACGGTCTATAAGGGGGGTATAAGGTTGTTGCCTATAAAATGGTGACTTAATGGGTGTCCACTCTCACCCACCGCTTCCTTGATCGGTGGAGGGTCGTTAGCCGAACGGGTAGGATACGACTTTAAATACTTGTTAAAAAGTATAATGAATTATAAAGTAACTATACATTATAAATTCCCAATCTTAGTTACTTTAGGAAAATGTGAAATTGGTGCTAGCCCATAAAATTACACTTTGTACCTTACCAAGTCGTTAGTGGAGCGTGTGTGGTTAACCGGCACACTAACATGGACTAGTAAGAGTGGCAAAGGGTAACTTGACTTTATTATAGATTGGTGGAGCGTGTGTGGTTAACCGGCACATCGATTAGGTAATATTGTTGAGGGTACCAAGTCAATTTGTATGGTTATTCACACCTTGTTTGTGATCCTCGGCATCCCAGTCACAAACTTGAGAGGGCACAATCGAGATTCAAACATGCCATTGAAAAGTTCAATGTATCTCAAAAGATCTAGGAGTTTCAAAACCAATAAAACCTAATAATAAAATATTTCGTTCTTTTGGTGGAAATTGGTAAATCGTCATTTACCTACCTTCAAATATTTTATAGTATGGATTACGGCATCCCTCTTCCAACTATAAATAGTTTGTTGGATCCTAGCCTTAATATTTCATTTGGGTGAATTATTAAGGATTCCTAATCTAATGAAACTTTTCTTTCTTTCCTTTCAGATGTCTTCCAACAATGCTTCTGGCTCAAACACAACAGGCTCCTTTTCCCTTATGAACTTGTGTGGTAAGGTCATCTTTGATGGATCCAATTACAATGAGTGGATCAGAAACATCAGAATGATTACCCGCTATGAGGACAAAGAATATGTCCTCGATAGGGAGCTTAAGGTTGTGAGTGAAGCCACTGCTACTCCTGAAGAGTTTGCGGAGTTTGTTGCACATGAAAAGGATGCTACTAAAGTAGCATGCATCATGATGGCCACCATGACTCCTGAACTTCAAAAATCCTATGAAGATTTCTACCCCTATGAGATGCACCTGGATCTGATGGAAAGGTACCATCAGAGTGCGCGTCAGGAGAGGTATGAAATCATCTCCTCCATGATAACCGCAAGGATGAAGGATGGTGAACCCATCACCGGTCACTTGCAGAAGATGCAAAGGTTCGTTGACCGGTTGTTGAAGCTAAATGTTGACTTTCCTGAGGAAATGGCGATTGACATCATTCTCCATTCCTTACCTCCAAGTTATGATCAGTTTCGTATGACTTATCATATGAACAAGGAGGAAGTCACACTTAGCAAACTTCAAGGACTCTTAAGGACAGCTGAAAATGGCCTTAAGGGTAAAGCGGTTGCTACTTCTACTCCTTCAACAGCCCCTGTTCTGGCTATTGGGCAGGGAAAGGGTAAGAAGAGGAAAAGCCCTTCGAAGGGTACCAAGGGTAAGACTCTTGATGGTTCCTCTTCAAGTGGGACAAAGAAAGGTCCCATTACTCCTTCTTCAAACCCAAAGGAAGCACAGTGCTTCTATTGCCAGGATAAGGGACACTTCAAGCGAAGCTGCCCTAAATATCTACAAGATATAAAGGATGGGAAGGTTAAACCCACCCATGCAGGTATTTACATAATATTGTCTAACAACTCATCTAATGCTAATTCTTGGGTGCTTGATACAGGGTGTGGTATTCACATTTGTACTGATTTGCAGGCACTAAGAAGAAGTGAGCAAGTGGAGCACGGGAAGATAAACTTAGTCATGGGCAACAGGAAAGCATCACCTGTTACCAAGATAGGAGTTTATTCTTTATTGCTTAATAATGGGTTAATGTTAGATTTGAATAAGTGTTGTTACTCGCCCGAAATGGCGAGAAATATTATTTCCTTTCATGGCTTGTACAAACAAGGTTTTACATTTTCATTTGATAATAAAAATGGTGCTATTAATGTTTATTACAATGATGTATTTTACTTTAAAGCATTACCTTGTGATGGTGTATATGAAGCCGTGAATGTTATAGACAATCTAGGAAATAATGTGTTGTATATTGATTCTTCAGATAGCTTGGATAAAGCATCCTTGTGGCATTGTCGTCTTGGACATGTTAACAAGAAGCGCATAGGCCAACTCCAAAAGGCTGGAGTCTTGGAATCATTTGACCTCAAGTCAGATGATAGTTGCGAGTCTTGTTTACTTGGAAAAATGACAAAGTCACCATTCACAGGTACTTGTGATAGGGGTGAAGGTTTGTTGGACCTTGTACACACGGATGTGTGTGGGCCCTTCAGAGTTGCTACAAGGGATGCTAATCGCTATTATGTGACTTTTACTGATGATTACAGTAGATATGGATATATTTACTTAATCAAGCATAAGTCAGAAACCTTTGAAAAGTTCAAAGAGTTTAAGCAGGAAGTGGAGAATCAATTGGGCAAGAACATCAAGATGCTCCGATCCGATCGGGGAGGAGAGTATCTTAGCATTGAGTTCCTTGACTATCTTAAGGAATGTGGGATTGTCTCACAATTGACACCTCCCAGAACACCACAGTTGAATGGTGTAGCTGAGAGGCGCAATCGGACCTTGTTGGATATGGTTCGTTCCATGATGAGTCGAGCTTCGTTACTAATCTCTTTCTGGGGGTATGCCTTAGAGACTACCGCCCATATCCTTAATCTAGTCCCTACTAAAAAGGTTGCCAAAACACCTCACGAGATGTGGACTGGGAAAGTTCCCAATATGGACCACATCAAAATTTGGGGTTGTGAAGCTTTCGTGAGGCGTGAGACTCATGATAAGCTTGAACCTCGAAGTGAGAGGTGTATTTTCATCGGCTACCCACAAAGATCCTTTGGTTACCTCTTCTACAGACCCAGTGATAATGTGGTCTTTGTAGCAAGAAGAGGAGTCTTTCGTGAGAGAGAATTCATAAACCAAGGGGACAGTGGGAGGCAAATTGACCTTGAAGAGCTTCAAGAGTCAAGTGGTGAAGGAACCTCAAATGCTATCGACCAACCTGAGGAGGAAACTCCTGTTGATCCGATAGATGAGTCTGTACCTCCAAGACGTTCCACTAGGGTGAGGAACACACCTGATTTTTATTATGGTTATCACATCACCACTGAAGGTGATACATTTATTAGTGATAGTACACTAATAGATTTAGATGAACCTAATAACTACAGGGATGCCATGGCAGGCCCTGAGTCTGCTAAATGGAAGGAGGCTATGGACAGCGAGATTCAGTCCATGTATGACAATCAAGTTTGGAACTTGGTTGACAATGTACCAGGTCGTAAGACAATTGGGTGCAAATAGATCTTCAAGAAGAAGACCGACATGGATGGGAAGGTACATACTTACAAAGCGCGACTGGTTGCGAAGGGCTTTACTCAAACTCCGGGAGTTGACTATGATGAGACCTTCTCACCAGTAGCTAAGATTAAGTCTATTAGAGTATTGTTAGCCATAGCTGCATTTCATGATTATGAAATATGGCAAATGGATGTCAAAACCGCTTTACTCAATGGAAAGTTGGCTGAGGATGTTTACATGGCTCAACCAGAGGGTTTTGTCGATACCAGATACCCTAATAGAGTGTGTAAGCTTGATAAATCCATTTATGGATTGAAACAAGCATCTCGTAGATGGAATCTTTGCTTTGATGAGAAAGTCAAAGAGTTTGGCTTTTCTAGGAGTGAGGATGAGTCTTGTGTGTATGTCAGGGCTAGTGGGAGCATAGTTAGCTTCTTGGTGTTGTATGTGGATGACATACTTCTCATAGGAAACGACGTCCCAACCTTGCAGGAGGTTAAGTCCTGGCTTGGGAAGTGTTTCGCTATGAAGGACCTTGGGGAAGCTGCATATATCCTAGGGATAAGGATATTGAGAGATATGAGTAAGAGACTAATTGGACTTAGTCAAAGTACTTACTTGGATAAGGTATTGAAGAGGTTCAGCATGCAAGATTCCAAGAAAGGAGAATTACCAATCCAGAGTAATGCCAAGCTGAGTAAGACTCAGAGTCCGAGTATAGAGGCTGAGATAGCTGAAATGAGTCATATACCATATGCTTCCGCTGTGGGCTCGATCATGTATGCTATGACTTGTACTCGCCCTGATGTGGCCTTTGCTTTGAGCATGGTCAGTAGATATCAAGGGAACCCTGGCAAGGCACACTGGACAGCGGTAAAGAACATTCTCAAGTATCTGCGGAGGACTAAGGATTGGGTCCTTACCCTCGGAGGCAGTGATGACTTGAGAGTGGAAGGATATAGCGATGCTAGCTTCCAGACTGATAGGGATAATTTCCGCTCTCAGTCAGGCTGGGTCTTTATCCTAAATGGAGGGGCAATTACTTGGAAAAGTTCCAAGCAGGAGACAGTAGCTGATTCTACTTGTGAATCAGAGTACATAGCAGCAAGTGAAGCAGCTAAGGAGGCGATATGGCTAAAGAACTTCATCGGAGACCTTGGAGTTGTACCAGCCATAAAGGAGCCAATGGAAATTTTCTGTGACAGCGAAAGTGCGGTTGCTTTGGCTAAGGAACCAAGAGATCACGGGAGATCTAGGCACATTGACAGAAAATACCATTTCATCAGACATCGAATAGAAGAAGGACTCCTCGTGGCTAAGAGGGTATCATCAAATGAGAACCCGGCAGATCCCCTCACGAAGGGACTGAGCAGGTTTAAGCATTTACAGCATGCGAGGCGCATTGGGCTGAGGGATGATATTAGTTTCAATAATTAGATTCCTGAAACTTGTAAAATGTAATTGACATTTGATGATAAATAAAAGTTGTTATTTATTTATGAGTAAGGTGTTACTATCTTGTGTTGATTGTTTACTATGTTTCAATTTTGCATGTTTTTACTTCCAGAATAATTATGTTATTATTCAAACCATCCACAGTCAGTCAAACTTTAGAAGTAAGTATTGATTTAAGACTGTCATGAATTTGGCTTGTATGATTTGTCTAAAAGTGCTTTGGACAATGCAATGGTTGCTACAACATTCATGAGTACTCATAAGGGCTGAGTATTGGATCCAACCCACGCTCACTTGCATCACTTCATGGAATTTATCTCTAGTGATCGTGAGACGATAATATCATATAAATCTTCAAACCTAGAGATATGAGTTGTTGACTATGAGTTGGTTATTCATTGATTGTACGAAAACGCATTGGTAACTCGATGTTATAAAACGTGCCTTTGTGAATAATTCAACAAGTAGTTAGTACAAGCATATCAGTCGAAGTTTATCTGTTCCTTCTAGAAATAGAAGCGATATCTGGGCCCCTCGATGATTTGGTTTTGACCTATGTACCGGGCCCGGTCAGAACCTAATTGATGTGTTCAATTTAGTTCTATGTCGAAACAAATCAGAGATCGAGAAACAAATGTTGGACAATAAGTAAGACCATGTTCCATGTGTTTGTCCGGCTGATATCATGAGAACAGAGGATTATATGATCACTTATCTTAAATGGCGTATCATCATCATCTCAGTTCCGAGAGACTTTGAAAGAGCTACGATTGCTAGTCGGATTTTGAAGTCATATTTGCAAATATAGTTATTAGACTTATCCAAGTGGGAGACTGTTGGATATAGTGTCTAAGTCCATAACTTTATTTGGTATGTACTTGACCCGACCCGGCATGGTCCATTTGGGTTGCATGGCATTGCAATACTTGGATAGACTAAATGAGAGAATAAGGCACTTATGATTATTAATATATTATAAGTTCTAATATATTAATAATAGTATTATTTAATTAGTATTGATCAAGTATTAATCTAGGATTAATTTGGTGATCAAAGTGAGACTAATTAAATATATAGGGTTGATTATGACAATCATCAATTCTTTTATGGTGGATTAATGATCCATGGTTTATGGGTTATGGATGTAACCATATGGAGCTCCATGGATAGTCCATGGGAGTTACAAATCCATGGGTCATGGGAAATCAAGAGTCATGACAATTAAGGGCATTCATGTGTAAACCCTAATTGTGACAACACTATAAAAGGAACCCTATGGCTAGCAAAAAGTGTACCTAGTTGACCTAGTGTTACTAGAGAGGGCATAACCGATTTTGAGTGCTAGAAGTATTCTCTCAAGTTATTCCAAGTCTTGTGGTGTTGGGTGAAGCATTTGAGGCACAACATTTGGGGTGCTAGGCTCACAAAGTCTTGAAGGAATCCAAGCAACAACAAGGTATGTATTTCTACTAGTTTTATGTTTTATGTAATCCCCATGCCATGCTAGCTAGGAAATAACCTTGAAAAAGAAATTTGCATGTATATAGAGAAAACATAGATTCAAGGTTATTAGGGTTGCATGTACACTTAGGAAGTGTTAGAATGCTCAAAAACCCATCAGTTTTAAGGCTAGGAATCATGTGATTATCAAGCCTAACTAGAAGATAGAAGAGAAACTCACACGTTTGAAGGTTCCTATGGAGTTCACGACCCAAGAACTAGTAGGTGTTCTTGGTGAAAGTGTTGAACACTTGAAGATCTAACCAAAAAGATGAATTTCATGGATGAAATCAAAGGGTGATACTAGATTAAGAAGGATAACAACTAATCAAAAGGAAGAAAGGCTTACATTCTTGAAGATCAAGGTGAAAAACTTTATGATAGTTGAGAGAGAATCTTGTTTCTTGAGTGAGAAGTGTGAGGAATGAAGAGAAATGAAGGTATAACTCATATATGGGCATGAGTTTACGGCCCTAATGGGTGTACGACCGTACACCCATGTGTACGGCCGTACACTGCTCTTGAAGGAGTGTTTGGCTTGAATGAAACTTGATGAACTTAAGTAACTCATTCCTAAACCCTAACTTTGAATGTACTAGGCTTAGAACACTCAAACAGACTCTAAACAATGCTAAAAGATAGCTGAAATGAGTCTGACTTTGATTGGATTGAATAGTTGTACATGATAGAAATTTCGGGTTGTCACATCATCCCCCCGTTAGAGAGAATTTCGTCCCGAAATTAGAGTTTAAGCAATTAAGCAATTACAAATAACTAAGCGAAAAGATGAGGATACTTCAGTTTCATTTGATCCTCGCACTCCCAAGTGAATTCAGGTCCTCGCTTGGCATTCCAGCGAACCTTCACTATCGGGATACGACTTTGCTTCGTTTGCTTAACCTCTCGGTCCATGATCTCTACTGGTTCTTCCACGAAGTTGAGGCTCTCGTTGATCTCGATCTCGTCGAGTGGGATTACAAGAGTCTCGTCGGACAGACACTTTTTCAAGTTCGAGACGTGGAAAGTAGAATGTACGTTACCGAGTTCGCGAGGTAGTTTGAGTTTGTAAGCTACAGGGCCGATTCTAGCGATAATCTCGAAAGGCCCTACGTATCTTGGATTTAGCTTTCCACGCTTTCCGAAGCGTATCAAGCCCTTCCAGGGTGAGACCTTCAATAGAACACGGTCGCCCACCTGGAATTCCAAATGTTTCCTTCTTTTGTCTGCGTAGCTTTTCTGTCGGTCTCTAGAGGCTTTCAATCGTTCACGAATTTGAACGATCTTCTCTGTCGTTTCCCGTATGATTTTCAAACCTGTGAGAGTGTTGTCAGGAACTCGTCCTTTAGATAACTGTGTGTCGCCCACCTCCGCCTAGCACAGAGGGGATCTGCACTTACGGCCATAGAGGGCTTCAAATGGAGCAGTCTTTATGCTCGTGTGATAACTATTGTTGTAGGAAAACTCGACAAGGGGTAGATGAATATCCCATGCCTTTCCAAAGTCAATCACACAGGCTCGCAACATATCTTCCAAATTTTGAATAGTTCTCTCACTTTTCCCGTCCGTTTGCGGATGGTAGGCTGTACTCATGTCCAGCCTAGTTCCTAGGGAACTTTGTAGTGACTGCCAGAACCTAGAAGTGAATCTATTATCTCTATCAGAGATAATGAATATGGGGACACCATGCAGTCGTACGATCTCCCTGATGTATGTTCTTGTTAGTTTCTCCATCTTGTCAGTCTCTTTGATAGGCAGGAAGTGTGCGGACTTTGTTAACCTGTCTACGATCACCCATATGGTATCGAGACCACCCGTTGTCTTGGGAAACTTGGTTATGAAGTCCATTGTGATCCGCTCCCACTTCCATTCAGGTATCTCCGATTGCTGAAGTAAACCTGATGGTTTCTGGTATTCGACCTTAACCTTGGCGCAAGTAAGGCATTTACTCACGAAGGTAGCAATCTCTGCTTTCATGTTAGGCCACCAGTATAACTTTTTAAGATCCAGATACATTTTATCTGAACCTAGGTGGACGGAATATCGAGTGTTATGTGCCTCGGTCATGACCAAGTCTCTGAAACCACCGTGCTTCGGTGTCCAGATGCGATCCATGAGATATAAGGCTCCGCCACCCTTGGCTTCCAAGTTCTTATCCATCCCTCTCAGGGATTCACCCGCCACATTTTCAGGTTTCAAGGCTTCTAGTTGAGCCACCTTAATTTGTGTGGACAAGTGTGAATGGATAGTCACAATCAATGATTTGACTCTACGACCAGAGTATTCTTTCCGACTTAGGACGTCAGCTACTACGTTGGCTTTACCCGGATGATATCGAAGTTCGCATTCGTAATCACTGAGTAGCTCGACCTACGATCGTTGTCTCATGTTGAGCTCCTTCTGGTCGAATATATGTTGTAGGCTTTTGTGGTCTGTAAAGATAGTGCTTTTTGTACCGTACAAGTATTGTCTCTAGATCTTCAGAGCAAACACCACTGCTCCTAACTCAAGATCATGTGTGGTGTAGTTGACCTCGTGTGTCTTTAGCTGTCTTGAGGCATAGGCGATGACCTTACCTCGTTGCATCAGAACACAGCCGAGCCCTTGGTTGGATGCATCACAATAAACCACGAAGTCTTCTATCCCTTCTGGGAGGGACAGTATCGGTGCGCTGCATAAGAATCGCTTTAGCGTTTGAAACAATTTCTCTTGCTTCTCTTCCCAGTCAAAGGCCACGCCCTTCTGGGTCAATGTTGTAAGCGGTTTCGCAATCCGAGAGAAGTTCTGAATGAACCTGCGATAGTAGCCAGCGAGGCCTATAAATTGACGAAGTTTTGTAGGCGTCTTCGGTGTCGAGCAGTTCTCAATGGTTTTGATTTTGTAAGGGTCCACGTGAATTCCCTCTTCACTAACAACGTGACCCAAGAACTCGACTCTTCGAATCCAAAATTCGCATTTAGAGAACTTCGCATAAAGCTTCTCCGATCGCAGTGTTTCCAAGACCTGTCGTAGATGTTGACTATGCTCCTCCTTACTACGAGAGTAGATAAGGATGTCATCGATGAATACAATGACAAACTGATCCAAGTAAGGACGGCACACCCTATTCATTAAGTCCATGAATACTGTGGGCGCATTGGTCAATCTGAATGGCATCACTACAAACTCGTAGTGTCCATAACGAGTTCAGAAGGCTGTCTTCGGAACATCCTCCCCTAACACTCGTAACTGGTGATACCCGGATCTCAGATCTATATTTGAAAAGTAATTCGCCCCTTGGAGTTGGTCGAACAAGTCGTCTATGCGAGGTAGAGGGTAACGATTCTTGACGGTAAGTTTGTTCAGTTGCCGGTAGTCGATGCACATACGGAACTATCCGTCTTTCTTCTTGACGAACAAGACCGGTGCTCCTCAGGGTGAGAAGCTTGGTCTTATGAAGCCCTTGCTGAGCAATTCGTTAAGTTGACTGGATAGCTCTTGCATCTCAGCTGGTGCTAGATGATATGGCGATTTGGCTACTGGGGTAGCCCTGGAATTAAGTCAATTATGAACTCGACTTGACGCTGCGGAGGTAATCCTGGTAGTTCTTCTGGAAAGATGTCGAGAAAGTCGTGTACCACTGGGATGTTCTTTATGTCCTTCGTCTCTTGGCTCACATCGACAACATGAGCAAGGAATGCACGACATTCCTTTCGTAAGTACTTTTGGGCTTGTATGCTCGAGATGATACGAAGATTCGCGACGGGTTTGTCGCCGTAGATAATTACGGTTTCGCTAGACGGTAGATTAAGGCGAACAGCCTTCTCGTAACACATGATGTCGACACGATGAGAACTCAACCAGTCCATGCCGATTATGACGTCGAAACTTTTAATTGAGACCGGCATGAGGTCGATTGGAAATGAATGGCTATCTAGAGTTAGTGTACATCCTATGTATATGCAGCTAGTGCTCTCTGTCTTTCCGTTAGCCATTTCTACAGTGAACGATTCTTTAAGTGCACGTGATTTTTGCTTAAGCAAGTGAGCAAATT
Source organism: Lactuca virosa (assembly GCF_052849685.1). Taxonomy (NCBI): domain Eukaryota; kingdom Viridiplantae; phylum Streptophyta; class Magnoliopsida; order Asterales; family Asteraceae; genus Lactuca; species Lactuca virosa. The sequence goes on from NC_136426.1 coordinate 40,929,888, forward strand.
TCTGGTTCACGAAACTCCTCTCCGCTCCACTATCAAACAGTATGCATGCATATGAGTTATCGAGGAGAAACGTACCAGTGACCACTGTAGGGTCGGCAACTGCTTCCTCGTGGCCTATAGCCAAAACTCTTCCCACTCCGCCGGCATTCCCTGCCTTCGGGCAGTTCCTTTTGTAGTGGCCCACCTCGCCACATCCGTAGCAAGCCTGGGCCACACCAGCGCCGGGGACTTGGGTGATTGGCCTTGTCGGAGCCTTGCAGAAATGGGTAGTGTGCCCTTTCCTGTTGTAGTTAGAGCACTGCATTTCCCGGCAGGGTCCGTTATGGTGGAAGCTGCATTTGTTGCACTTAGGCAAGATCCCAGCATACTGCTTCATCGGCGCAGTAGCAGTAGGTGTTATTGCAGCATGAACAGCTACAACCTGCTGCTTTTTGGCATTGTTTTGCGCCGCGTTATTCTTTTTGTTATCCAAGAACTTCCGATTGTTGTCAGCGGCCTTGGAGGGTTCTGAGATGGCTAGGGGTGTTGTTGTTGTCGGGGTGCGGACTCCATGATCGATGAGCCGCTGTGCCAATCGCTTGGCACTGTCGAAGGTAGTGGGGTTTGAAGCTAGTACATTCCCCTGAAATGGAGGCACCTGCCCCCATATATACCTCTCTATCTTCTTTCTCTCTGTAGGGACCATTCCCGGACAAAGTGCCACCAGATCGCTGAATCTGGCAGTATAGGCCACTATGTCGGAGCCCTTCATGGTTAGGCTCCAGAATTCCTGTTCAAGCTTCTGAACTTTGCCCCTCGGGCAGTATTCCTCGATCATGAGCTCCTTAAGAGCTTCCCAGCCCATAACATTTGCCACTATTAGAGTTAGTGACTTGACATGGCTATTCCACCATGTCAGGGCTCGGTTCGCGAAGGTGCAAGCCGCAAATTTTACTTTGCTCCCTTCCGGACAGGAACAGATCTCAAAGATCGATTCCGTTTTCTCGAACCATTGCGAGAGGGAAATGATTCCGCCAGTCCCATTGAAGGTCCTGGGTTTGCAGTTGGTGAAGTCCTTATACGAGCACTCTCTAGAGCGCACATAAGCATCACTTTGAGTGGAATGAACAGTCGTTCCACTCCCGCTAGTTCCACTAGCGCTGAACTGAGCTAGGGTTGTCGTAACAGCCGCATTCACCGCAGCTTGGATAGCTGTTGGGTTGTATTGTGGAGGAGGTGGTGGTGGTTGTTGATTCGGAGTTATCAGAGTAGTGCGTCTTGCTGATCGACGTGGAGGCATCTCGTAGCTATACGTTTAAAAAGATGAAGATATTGGTAAGCATTCAATAAAGAGTATGATGAGAGTGAATCATGGACTAGCTCTCCATAGCCCAACAGGTAGATGAGAGTATGATTGAAATAGAGATCTATCAATAGAAGGATGAAAGCATTTGGATAAAGAATTCCCATGAGATTAAATATCTGTCAATAATACTGGTATTAAAGATGTAACAAGTTCGGGAAAATGACCTAGGAGTAGGTCTTACATCAAACCAGGATAAGAAAATTTTGACAACATAAAGACCAAATAGACTGAAAGTTCAAGGTCTTAAGATAAACAGGAAATTACAGGGAAAAGTGCTACTTAGAGCATAGATAAGAAGGCTATTCCTTTAACCAAAAGAAAGGATGAGCAGAGCATCTCCTACTGGCGACGGGCACCCCTTGGGCGAACCCTTAAATCAGCCAGCTGACGCTCCATATCAAGAAGGTGTCGCTCATACACTCGTTGGCGTATGCGGTGTTCTATGACTTCAGCTCGAGTCACAGCTAGTTCTTGCAGTAGACACTCGTTGTCTCTTGCAGCTCTCTCACGAGCATCTTCCAGACGACGAATGCGGACAGTATTGACTACCGCATTGGCATCAACCTGCATGACTCGGTTGATGGCTATCCTACCCTGCTCTTCATTACGAGCAACCCTGCGGACCAGAATAGGCAGGATTCTGTCCGTTGAGCCTCCCTCGCTCAGGTTGTAGAAGCTTCGGTCTCTATTGTATGGCATTGGTTGACCCTGTTCTTGACTCCATGTTCCCAAGTTTTCCGCCCATATAGGCGTCGGGGCTTGAAAAGCCGGGCGAGGGTTAGGATTTGGGATTGGAGCTCCTAGGGGTAGATCATTGACTTCTGGCTCGGAGTCAGAATTCTCCGGGAAGTTCTCTGCAAAGTCATCATCCAATGGAATTGCAGGTTCCTCTTCTGGATCATCATCGAGCCATCCACCGTTACCTTGGTTGGGGAAGTACGCGTCGCCGTGGGAATGGAATCCAGCCATGTTATCTACGCGAGAATAGGGGATAAAAGAAATAATTAATAGACGTACTAATTAAGATAATTATAAGATGATCCTTACCAGTTACTCCAACATCTGCGTAGTGCATACCAGTCATATGTAACCAAAACATGATAGACCTTCGAATAAGTGACCCTAACTCTAAGTCCACAACCAAACAAGGAACATGAAGTAAAGCAAAGATCACAGATTCTAAGTCTATGACACCTTAGTCACATATAACCTTAGCGTATCCACTCGACAACTATTGGCATACTAATAAAGATCTTTTTAGTTTGCACATAAGTAATTATAGTACACAAAATACTACTATAGTATTTTAAGTTTATGTTCTGTTCTAATGTTATCATTGTAGTAGTGTTGGTAAGTTTTTAGACATGCTGCAACACCACAACGATTCCTAGGCACATGCTAATCACTTCTCGGAAAGATAAAGTTAATCAGGCTATATCACTCCCAGATCTGATTATATGTCTCCAAGCCTACTTGTGTTGTCCAACAATCGCAATACTTTTGTTCTGTCGTAGTAACACTGATTTTAGTATGAATGCAGGTGTGTATACTTTGGTTAAATATTTTATTATTTAAAAGTATAAACTCTTGGTCAGAGTATTTAAATCCCCATGTGTTTATAGTTTGTATATCTTTTATGGGTTGATATACTCAATTCACTATAAACAATGCTCTGATACCAATCTGTCACACCCCCAAACCAGAACGGCGGAAACGTTCGGGGGCGGAGGACGTCATGTACAGTATCATAACAATGCATAATAGTAAAACAAGCAACAACATCATCCATTGCATTAATAATATAATTCAATACAAGTGTGTTCTATATAGTTTATAAGACACCAAAATATGAATCAAAATAAAAGACGAGTCTTGAACGTGCTCCGTCTTCTCAAAACCTGGTCATCGGTACCTGCCTACTGGTGACCTGAGAATACAAGTTATTTTGAAAGCGTAGATCAGCATTAAAGCTGGTGAGTTCATAAGTATTTAATGTCATTGTTTGTATAAGTTTGAATAAAATGTTTGTAAATGTTTGATGTAAAAGTTTGTAAGTGTTTGTTGTAAATGTTTTGCATACTTCCTAGAAAATCCTATATTTTCTACTAAAGTAGTCTTCTACCAAGACTCGACTGTTTTGTAAGTTTGTTCTTTTGTAAAGGTGAGTGTTTTCCCAAGTATGACTATCATTACCAAAATATAGTTTACATTACCGTTATGTGAGAAGATCACAAAATGAATGTAATGGGAAAATAAGTATGTATTGTAGTATTGTATAAGTAACTACCAATGTACTAACTACCTTAAACCTGTTTGTTTAATTAAGGTAAAATGTGATGAGATTATAACCATACTTGATTGACTAGTAAAATACGACGTTCGAGACATCGAAATGGTATGACATTCGTCACCCGTAGACCTGAAGGTCCCACTGTAGCTAGCAGCAATGTGTAGGATGGCCAATCCCGTATAGATCTATACACAAATTCACGCTCTCCCTCCAGGAGACTCTGGTTACAAAACGTGACACAGCAGTATATTGTCGTATCATGAGGTAGTGGCTCACATTAATGTTATAGTATTCTTGTATTTGTATAGTGTGTTCTCTCTGTTCTAGTGTATAGTATGTTCTCTAGTGTATAGTATGTTCTCTAGTGTATATTATGTTCTCTCTATTTCTCATTATAGTGTTTGAACCGACTCATGTATGAACTGACTCTTGTATGTTTCATTGTTCTAGAAATAGTAAGTAGTTGTTGGGTTTTAGTATACTACAACATCCTATGGTGCACATACAACCCTAAATACCTTGGATCTATGTTTTCTCTATTATACATGCAAATGGTTTCCAAGGCATTAAACCTATAACTAGCATGCATTTGACATAAACCATATAATATAACTAGCATGGTTTCCAAATGGACCATGCTACTCTCGGGTCAAGTACTTACCAATAATAGTTATGGGCTTAGACATCTAATCCAACAGTCTACCACTTGGATAAGTCTAAAACTATTATTGCAAGTACGACTTCATAACCCGACTAGCAATCGTAGCTCTTAAAGTCGCTGTCGAACTCTGAACAAATCAATGACGCGTCCATTAGATAAGGGATCATATATTCCTCCATTCTAGATATCATATGGACTGAGACATGGATTATAATCATTCTCTCTGTCCATTTGTTGTTTCCCGATTTTGGATTTATGATGACTGATTGATTGAACAAATCAAATCAGTCCTGGCTTGGCCAAGCACTCACATGTGTCATCGCTAAATCATCGAGGGGCCCACAGATATCGCTTTTATCCCGAAGGTAAAAGGAATGGATAAACTTCGACTCATATGGCTTGTTCTACTACTTGTTGAATCATACACAAAGGCACGTTTTATAACATCGAGTTACCAAATGCGTTTTCGTGCCATCAATGTATAACCAACTCATAGTAACAACTCATATCTCTAGGTTTGAAGAATATAAGATATTATCGTCTCATGATCACTCGTGATAAAATCCATGAAGTGATTCAAATGAGAGCGGGTTGAATCCAATACTCAGAACTTATGAGCACTCATGAGTGTTGTTGCACCACTTTGTCCACCAACTTGGACCTCTACAAACCAACCCATGACAGTCTTGATTCATATCTACTTCCAACATATGACCGACTGTGGATGGTTTGAATAACTTAATCATTCAGGAAGAGCGACTTAGTTATTCTGGAAGTCAAAACATGCAAAGTGAAACACAAGAATAAATGAATCAAATATGGTATCAAACCCTATGAATGTAAATAAACACTTTTATTTATCACCATACTGATTACTCATTATTCATTGTTTCGGTTTTATCAACTTTATACTTGAATTAAAAACACTGGTTGTCCCATGCTCCAAGCATGTACACTATGTTTTTCTTAAACAATAGCTTTGCCATACACCAAGTATGCACTCTATGTTTGTCTATTATCCTTACTTTGTGAAATAAACCAATTGAACATAATTTCAATGATTCTAATTTCACACTCCCAAATCCTTATCGAAAAATGTGAGAATTTCAAATTCCTATCATTTATCGAAATCTGTTTAGATTTTAAACTTATATGCACTGACCCTCCTGTAATGAATATGTACAAAGTCACAAAGACTTTTCAACAGTCATTATAAGGTATTCCAATGGAGATCAACTCCATGGAAACTAAGTCTCATATTCAAAGTACATTGCTTTGGACATGCTTCTTGCATTAAGTTTTCTAATCTTACACAGATAACTTCCACCTATGGAGACAACTCCATATTCTCATTTTGACTATCACTTCTAAATAAGAGATGCCTCTTTTTAGAATATGTCAATATGGTCCTTCCAAAATTAGCACTATACTTCCAACTGTCCCTGAGCAACCAATCTTTTGTAAACCTCAGATTGTCCTCGACAATTGCTTAATCATTTTAGTCATATCCAATTCTAGACCTTTTCCCTTCTTAATGCCTCTGGGCATTTGGAAAAATTTAGAAATGACAAATATTATAGCACATGCAATCGATCCTGTACCCAAAGCAAATGGTACACGATTCATGATGTCTCACATAAAGACATGATTCTACACCAGTCTTTTGCTACAATATTTTTATTTGCCATGTTTTCAAAATTTGACTATGAAGAGGGATGCCGTAATCATAATCGAATTTTGAGAACGCAATATATAGAATTTCCTTAAGTTGAACCAATCCAACATGAAATTCATATATATATTCTTGACTAAAGATGATTAAGGTCTCAATCTAAGCCTTTAGAACTGAAATGAAGTATATCCTCTCCCTTAATTATAGCAAAACAACTTTTTCAATTCCTGCAGCCTCACGAATTGAAACTTTTGTTTTCTATAATTAACATTGCTAACTTGCAACACTAACAATAATTATCATGCTCCCGCTAACATGATGATTATTAGCATAACACTTATGCTCCCACTAGCTTTGACATGTACTCAGAAATCAGCTGGACTTCTATAAATCAATACTTTATTGACTTTCTTACCAAAGTTCAGATTTCTGATACGAGATGCTTTGATAAAACTTTATCAAAATCATATAGCTTTCCTTAGATAGCATGCATGTGTGTCTAAACAATTTCAAAACTATGAAAAGGGATGTCGTAATCATAGTCTCAATTGTTTAGACCTTTTGCCATCTGCTTCAAATCTACTTGGTGGAAGTGTTTCCTCACCATCATTTTCATGAATCGGAGAGAAACCTTATGACCCTTAGATTTTATGGTGTATGTGTTCTTATCCATGTGAATCGTCAAAACCATAGTCACAACACAAGGATAATGACAAATCCAAACTCATATGGACTGAACTTATGCAATCTTAACTTCTTGCCACCTGGCAGTACAGGGCCTGCCATTGCTTCCAAGTTGTTATGCAACCAATTGAGAACTTTCAGAACTCCTATGCAAAGCCAACTTTAACTGGAATGGGCACAGAATATGTCAACACGATAGGTTATAAACCTCAAGTCGTGTGCTAGTGAAGAACCTCAGCTTTTATTCTTGATTAGTTCTTGAAATTCTTTTTAGGATCTTTAAGACTCCCACTATCCTCTTGACATATAAGACTATCTTGCCAAATATTCAAGAGATAGTGCGGATTCTTTATCAAGACAAACACTTCACACAATTGGCCTTAGTTGGTCTTTGTTTTATCCAAAACATCACAACTTACCAATTTCAAATGTACAAGAGTAGGACACTTTTACTCTTACATTTGACAAGTGTTTTAAACCTTTCTTTAAGATATGTCACTCAAGTTACAATCTTGGAGTATGGCTCTAAGAATTGTTTTGGAACGAAGTATGACTCATCTTCCTGATCTAACCATTTCAACAATTCATGACTCCTCTTCTTAGTCATAAGAATGCACTAAGATGACCTTTAGAGGACTAATTGTGATATGATTTCTAAATCATTAAGATGATCACAAACATGATACTAAAGTACTCTCCCATCTTTTCAGATTTGAGAAACTTTTATCTTTCTGCCTAATTTGATTCTTCCCATTCGTTCTGACATACACTGAGACTTTTCCAATGTTTCAGAATTATACTTAAACTTGTAAGTATAACCATATTTACTAAACTTTAGTAAATCAAATAGTCTTAACGAGCTTTGTGGTGGACATGACCAGTGCACAAGAATGTGTACTCGATCCCTTTAGTCCTTCACTTGACTCACACATCCATGTGAACAAGTAATTAGTCTTGATTTTCCAATGCTTGAAAGTTCTCATTCATCATACTATTCAACTTGCATGATTCCAAGTTTCGGTCCAATTGAAACTTGGGTGATGAGGAACTTTCCTGATTTGGTAAATTTAGACACTACCACAAATGAAAGAATCAAATCCATTTTCCAATATTGCTGTCAGTGGAATCATATAAGCAACAATTTTCCACAAATGCCATTGTAAGGATACTTCAAATAAATAGAATTAAACAATTTTATTTTATTTTAAAACATTGCGGAAAAACTTATCCTTACAATCCACATGGAAAATTGTTGTTATCTATTCCTTAGCAATATATCATAACTTCTTAAGCAACTGCTCAAAATTCTGATGCGATCGAAATCCACCTTCGCGATCAGAATCAACATATACTTCCTTTAAGATTTCTCTCTATTCTTTAATTCTTAAAACATCAACATGTGACCCAGTCACATCATGTAATGAGGATCTCAGAATAGAACTTAACAGAGTTAGATAATGGGCTCTAACTGATGTAGAGTCAAACTTATTGACTTTAACATCCATAGGTAAATTTGGCAGCTTTGCAATCAACGCCCCTTCCTTTGGCAAAATAAACATATGGACCCTTTGGTAATGGGACTATCTCAGACTTAGCCTTTCTCTTTACCATTTGGTCAACCGGGTTGACTATGGCCAATCCCTTTCCATTGGGAAGAGAATGCTTTTTCTGGATTTCCAGTGTCACCATTGTCACTGTCCATAAAGTTTTTGGGAAGTTGATCTTCTAATCAAATTTGCTTTACTATCGTTCCAAATCATTGCTGATTCAGCAGCACCAAGCAAATAGATATGATCATTAAGGTTCATGTCATAGTCTGTTTCATAGTAGTCCCAAAGGAACTCACTATGTGACTTAGAAAGTGATTGAACATCCAACTTTCTCAAGACTTTGACACCCAACTCTCCCGGCTTGTCAATATGTGACTTCATCTCTAAGATGTGATCACACATAGACCTTGCTTGCCATTAGGGCTTGAGTGACCTTGAACTTGTGGGTTAGGGAGAATAATTGGAGGAGGTGGAGGAAGAGAAGTATGACTTCCATGAGCCAAACTCGGGAAGTCATATTCATTAGGAAAGCTTGGTTTGGAAAGATCATTGTTGTCTAAACCAGACATCAACAATGGGAGAAATTCACGTAAAGTTGATTTAAATCCTTAATATAACACCCAATATGATATATTAAGGCTAGGACCCAACAAACTATTTTATAACTTGGAATAGGGATGCCGTAATCCAAGCTATAAAATATTTGAAGGTAGGTGAATGACGATTCACCAATTTCCACCAAGATAAACGAAATGTATTATTAGGTTTTAATTGGTTTTGAAACTCCTAGATTCTTTTGAGATTCATTGAACTTTTCAATGGCATGTTTCAATCTCGAGTGTGCCCTTCAGGTTTTGTGACTGGGATGTCGAGGATCACAAAACAATCTCGAGTGTGCCCTTCAGGTTTTATGGACAAAAGGTACTTAATAATGTTTGAATTATATTTTCAGTCCAGAAGTCGTGCTCGGAAGCAAAAGGAAGAAGGAGTCATGAACGAAAGCTCGGGAATGGAAGAAAGAAGAAAAAGGCTTAATTCTTAAGCTACTCGGCGAGTAGGGTCGTCTACTCGACGAGTAGACATGAAGGTTCACGAAGAAATACGAGAAGTCCTTGCCGCATACGGATTCAACAAAGGGACTCGTCGAGTTAGTTATCTACTTGACGAGTAGCCCCTGTTTTGAGAAAATTATAAATAGACTTCACAAACCCGAATTGAGGACTCTCTGGCTTTTTGGAGAACTTACTTGGCGACTAAGGAACTTGTTGGAGATCAGAAGAACGTTTGAAGAACCCTAATCCTTCATTCTTAAGAGATTAAGGCACTTTAGGTTTAATTTTCCACTTACCTTTGAATAGAATTATGTTAGGTTTATTTGAATTCGTTTTTAAGCTTTCCTACACTGAAATCATGAACTAATTTCGTTAGTTTCTGTTTGGGGAAGACAATTTTGCTCCTATGGTTTAATTTACTCTTTTGATTAATTGTTAGTTGGTGATATTGTTAAATTAAGCTTGTTAAAGACCCTTATGCATTAACCATAACTATTTTCTGTTAATTGCTAAGTGATTAAGCTGCATGAACATCTCTTAATTGCTTATCTCATATAATTTATGTGAACACAATACTATATGCCTACGAATAATGAACATGAAACTAGGATTAATTAGAGAATGGGTAAATTGATGTGTGAGCTTGTATGATACACCATCAAAAAGAGGTTAATTGAATCACCAAATTTAATTAGCTAGCTACAAGTCTTATTTAACCCGAATAATTAACCTAGGAAATCTATTAGTTTAATCAACTGGCCATTGCTTGAATTGGTATGTTTTCAAAGGATTAGTAATAGCGAATGTGAGTCTAATCACCAGAGTCGGTAACCAATAACAATTAATCTATTATATTATCATAAAAATTAACCATAGGAGTAAATAAGTTGAACCTAAACAGAAACCCTTTTTGATCATTGAATTTAGTTTGTTTTTACGTGTTTTCAGCTTTTAATTGAGTAGTTAAGTTTTAGTTAAGTTTCTAGCCTTGCAAAACTAGAGAAACCCCTATTTTCTATTACTTGTTTTTAGTTAATTCTAGTTTTTAGTTTTAATTTACCGTTCCCTGAGTTCGATACCCTATTTATTTAACTACACCACAATTGATAGGTCCACTGCCTTTGTGTGTCAATTTTATAATTAAAGTAGGATTAAAACTAGTTGAGTTTACACACATCAGTACTCATCACGAAACATAGTGGTGAACCTCTCCCAGGTCACCGCAGTAAGCTCATCAGGGGTGAAATCCGCCGACACAAACTTCCACCAGTCCTTCGCCCCCAAGCGAAGCTGGTTCAGTGCGAACCGTACCCTCAGATGCTCCGGACACGAGCAGGTGTAGAAGCATCCCTCAATATCAGAAATCCACCTCATCGCAGCAATCGGATCCTACGTCCCATCAAACTCTGGTGGCTTCGTGTTGCTGAACTCCCGGAACAGCAACGAGTCACGCCCCTGAGGTCTAGCAGCAGCAACAGCTGCAGTAGCTGCAGCGGCTGCAACCTCAGTAACCGCTGCGTATCTCTCGTCAAACGTCTCAATCAGGGTGGTCTTGATAGACCCAAACATCTCTGGTATCTCTGGGCGGATAGCTGCAGCCACCTCATCGTGGATCATCTGACGAAGCTCCTCGTCACTCACGCCGCTGGACTCTGCTCTGTGGCGTGTCCCAACCATGATGTCTCTGAAATACAACATAAAAATATCAGAGACTCGCTCGAGTATGCACGCACTCGATAACCCATCCCTACTTGCTCCTTAGTACCCTAAGGATTCTTACTTGGACTGCGCACTGATCCGGTGTTTTCAGTAATAATGGTACTATACTACCGTCCACACCGCATCAGTATTCACCCCAAGTCCTCCTCCTAGGATCCCAGATCACAAGTACTCTACTTCTTGCTAAGCACAGGCTACCCTTCGGTAGGCCCCTCGTAAGCTCCTTACTGCTACCTACTCACTCTCAAGCATCTCATAGCAGCAATAATCTCCTAGGCTAAGGCATCACAAATCAGGCCACTCTAGTCCTAACATGAATACCTAGCCTTCTCTAGCATACATAACATATCATATCATATCTCATAACACATAATGTAAGGGTATTTTGGGAAATCACCGTTCGGGCGCTGACTGATCGTACACACTGCTTCTTTCCGCTTTTCTCAAATTCTTTTACTTTTTAGAAAAATTGTTTCTTTTGTGAAAAACTTTCTCAAATCCTCAGTTTGAGTTCAGATACACCCGGAGGTGCATCTGAATCCCTCAAACCAAGGCTCTGATACCAACTTGTAACAACGTAAATTTTCAAAACAATTTTTCATTTTTAAAACATAATTCCATTAATAAGATATCATAAGAATCCATTGTATCACATGTCATCATAATAAAACAAATCCCAAGATCTCTAATACATAAATCCCATCAGTGTGTACAGATCATGCCGGCGCCTTCCTGCGATCCTCACTGGTACCTGAAACACATCACACGAACACTGTAAGCATAAATGCTTAATGAGTTCCCAAAAATACCACATACGCCACTCAAGGCTATAGCTCTACAAGACCTTCCGGTCCATGTGTCTCAGGGGACTTCCGTCCCACAATCCTGGTAGACCTTCCGGTCCTACCCATAATGACCTTCCGGTCCATATCATAATGACCGTCCGGTCCATAACATACTACTCATAACATAACATAGCACATACATATTAAATAACAGCATACATCACATACTCCTCACATAAGACCTTCCGGTCACACATATTACCACTCTAGGTAAAGTATAGTGAGAAGACTCACCTCGTATGATGTCGGATAACCTCTCGTGCTCGATAACCCGACCTAGCCTCTTCCTATCAACACAATAACATCTCTAATTAATACTTTCTCTTATCCTCATTTCTAAGGAGTGGGTAGAAGACCATTCTACCCCTACCAGGTCTCTCTCTAGAACCAGCTTGACCAAAACCCTACGGTCAACTGAAGTCAACTCAAGTCAACGGTCAAACTTTGACCAGACTCGTCGAGTGCACTCGTGTGACTCGGCGAGTCCAGGCGTCTTCCGAATTCTCATAGATCCTCACTCGACCCGTCGAGTTAACCTTTCACTCGACGGGTTACTACCGGTCATGAATCGCGGGGCAACCCGACCCGACTCGTCGAGTCCCCTTATGGACTCGGCGAGTTCCTTCCATGGCAAAAATCAAATGACCTTCTGAGGTCAGATCTGTTTCTCTAACCTATAGATCTGACCTTACCATACTCAATAATCACGTACAGGTCCGACCTTTACACTCATGCAACGTTCAATATGCTTCTTTTGGTGAAATAGCCTCTAAAATGGCAACCTAGGCTCATATCTCTAAGGAAGTAGCATAAAGCAGGGAGGTTGGGGCTCTCTGGACCTCTCAAGGTCCAGATCCAGAGTTTAACACTCAAAGGGACATCATAAGCATCATATCCAAGCCAATAAAGGATAGAGAAAACCCTAGATTCAAGGGTTCTTCACCAAAACAGAAAAGGGTTCGATTTAATACCTCAAAGATGGAGTTTCCTTGCTTGAAATCACAGAATAGCAACCCCCTTGACCTTCTTTTGCTGGAATCTCCTTCTTCTTTGCAAAAACCACACCAACAAGGATTAAAATAGCCCTTCTCTTCACACCACACACTCAAGATCACCAGGGTTTCTCTCTCTGGACTGGTAGCCACAAATGAGGGCCATAAGGTTCCTTAAATAGGGCACAGGCCCGAGGATTTAGGGTTTCCACCCACAGCGCCTACTCGGCGAGTCTACTCTTGAACTCGTCGAGTAGTTCATTAAACTCATGTGGCCACGCCTCTTCTACTCGACGAGTTATAGCACCAACTCGTCGAGTAGGTCAATGATTCACAAAAATAAATAATTAAAATAATATACCTGGAATTCCGGGTGTTACACGGACGTACACCCATGTGTACACCTTGTGTACGGCCGTACACTCCTCTTGAAGGAGTGTTTGGCTTGAATGAAACTTGATGAACTTAAGTAACTCATTCCTAAACCCTAACTTTGAATGTACTAGGCTTAGAACACTCAAACAGACTCTAAACAATGCTAAAAGATAGCTGAAATGAGTCTGACTTTGATTGGATTGAATAGTTGTACAAGATAGAAATTTCGGGTTGTCACATGGACCATCTTGGTACATGATGCGCCATCGTAATTCCTTTGATGTGCCATGTTGATCCACGTATGCTTAGAAGATGATCATGCTCAAGAAATACACCATGTTGTACCACCATGATGGATGTTGGACCATTAGTGATCATGATGCTCCACCTATGCATCATGTTGCTCCACTATGGTCAAGGTGTCCATCATGTGTGTTGTTGATGCTCATGGGTTGTTTGACATGGATGAATGTTCCAGAAGATATTTCATGGTGGAATATGATTGGTTGTCCCCATTCATGGGCCTATGGGCCAATGGGCTTGGTCCATTAGGGTTTTAGGTATGACCCCTCAAGTATAAATAGGCTTATATTTCCATCATTGTAGGCGTTCAAAAATTTCAAGAGAGTAATCATTGTGAGGTTGAGAGCACTCCTTTGGAGCAATTAGTAAGTAATAGAGATTCTTTTGTTTTGAGAGCTCGACTGAGGTGTAACCTTTGTGTGTGATTGTAATTGTTTTTGGAAGCTAATAAAATACCCTCTCTCGTTCGCCCATGGACGTATGTCACCTTGATCAAACCACGTTAAATATTGTGTTCTTTTGTTTTACGTTTTTCAGAAGTTTTTGTGAGTTCGCCGAAGTTTGGTTTTTTGATATTTTTCTGAAGTGCTTAACTTGTTTTGTTGTCCCCTAACATTAAATCTGTCAAAATCCGATTTTTGATAACCTTAGATGATTAAAATAAAAACCCTAAATATTAGGAGATAATCTTGAAAAGATAATATTTAATTATATGATTAATTAAATGAATTATCATTAAATGAATTATCCTAATGGATTTAACAATAAGTTTAATTATAAGATTAATTAAAAGATAATTATAAATCCATGATAGGTTTAAATTTATTAATTAATTAAATGATTAATTTAGATAATTAATATTTATACCTTGTGTTTTAAAAAGATTTTAAAATACACCCTTATATATGTAATATAAGATTAATAACTATATCTATAAGAAAAGTCAGTTGAATCAATAGTAGGTCTCATTCACAAAACCATGCTATAAAGAGGATATAAGGAAACGACCTATAAATTGACCGTTGAATGGGTGTCTTTTTCACTCACCGCTCTCCTATGTGGTGGAGGGTCGTTAGTCAAACGGGTTCGATAGTACATAATCAGATTAAAAGTATAATCTATAAAGTACTAGAACCTTCTTTAAAAAAAATCTCACTCTAGTTACTTTAGAAAAAATGTGAACTTGTATGCTAATCCATGAAAACACACGTCGTTTCTTTATGATTCGTTATTGGAGCGTGTGTAGTTATCCGACACGCTAATTTGGGACTATAAAGATGAAATAATGAAACAACCCGTGTTTATAATTGTTGATGGAACGTGTGTGGTTCACCGATACATCAATGAGAGATTATAAATTGGTCGACGATGTTTGAACGAGTTTGCATGCTTATTCACATCTTAATTGTGATCCTCGGCATCCCATTCACAATTGGTAAGAGCATAATCGAGATTAAACATATCATTGATAAGATTCAATGAATATCAAATGATCTAGGAGTTTCATGTTATTGAAATTGGTGAAATGTTCTACCTACGTAAATAGATTCGAATTTGATTACGACATCCATCTTCAAAGTTCGAATCGAAAATATGGATCCTAGCCTTAATTTAAATTTTGGGTTAACAGTTAAGGATTAAAATCAACTAACTTGAATTCTCTCTTCTCCTAGTTTTATATGTCAAATCAAGACCATAATGGTCTTCCTCGTTCTTATGGAAATGTTTTTCCTCAACCTTTCGGAGATGGTCTTATACTTTCAAGTCAAGGTTAACATCTCTTTCCTTCCTTAGGAAATGGTGGAATTGGAAATCGTTTTTATTCAACTCTTCCACCTCCTCCTCTTGTGGCTCTCCCAACATCACGTTTTCTTCGATTTGAAAGATATGAAACTACTCAAGCCCTATTGGCATGTAAACATGAAGATGGAAATTATGTGTGTGCGCACATTCTAAAAATGAAGCCGTACATTGACAAGTTGGAAAGGATGGGTGTCGTATTCCTAAAGAAGAAATCCATTGATTTGGTTCTTCTTTCGCTTCCTAAGTCATATGGTTAGTTCTTTGAGAACTTTTATATGAGGAGTCTCGATGTGTGCCTAATTGATCTGACCCATATGTTGACAGTTGTTGAAGCAGAAAATCTTAAGAACACAATTGAAGCAAAAATGCTTCTAGGGTCTAATCCTAAGGTTTCCATGGACATTGACAATGGTGACATTGGTGATCAAGAAAATATTTCTCTTCCCAATCAAAAGGGATCAACGTAGGTCAACCCGTTTGATTGTATGGTAAAGAGAAAGGCTCGTTATGGGATCGTTCCAAATGTTGACCCCAATAAGTCCATTTGTTTTTACTGCGAGTTGAAGGGTCATTGGAAATGAAGCTGCCCAAATTACCTGAAAGATATTAGAGATGGTAAAGTCAAGTCGTCTGACTCTACTTCAGGTACATCCAATATCTGATTCCATAAGTTCCTATTCTTAGAATCTTAATACATGATGTGATGATCACATTTTGATGATATTGTAGGATCTAAAAGAAAGAAGGAAGCTTAAGTGAAGTGAGCTAAATCTGATCGTGGGAAATGGACTTTGGTCACATGGTTCGATGGTCAAGATTTGGAGCTACTATTAGAGAGTTAGGATAATTTAATAGATTGATATTACTCCTCGGAGATGTCTAGAAATATAGTTTTTCATTTTATGCATTGTAAGGATAAGTTCTAATTTTCATTTTAGCAATAAAATGAAGTTTTGGTTTATGAAGTTGCTTATATCCTTGAAATGACATTTATGAAAGTGTTTGGTTATGTTTCTAATAATAGCAATATTAATAGTGGATTTGATTCTTATGATATCGCTTGTGGTACTATCATAATTGACCAAGTGAAAGGAAATCTCATCACCAAGTTTCAATTGGACAGAAACTTGGAGTCGTACAATTCAAATTGCATGATGCATGAGAATCTTGTTCATTGGAAAATTATGATTAATTCATTGTTCACATATTTATGTGAGGAAAGTGAAAGACTAATGGATCTAGTACATTTTGATAAGGAATTTCCAAATCCACCACAAGAGATGATAACTCTATTCATCATGATTTACTGATGCTTCAGTAAATATGAATATGTTTATAAGATTAAGCATAATTATGATGCTTTTGAAAATTTCATGAGTAGCAGAACGAATGGAAGAATCTATTAGGCAGAAACATAAAATATTCTCCGATCTTAAAAGAAAGGGAAGTACTTTAGTATCATATTTTATGATCATTCTAGTAATTGTGGAATTGTGTAACAATTAGTCCTGAAAGAACATCTTAGTGTTATTGTATAACTAAGAAGAGAAATCGAACATTATTGGAAATGGTTTGATCATAGATGAGTCCAACTTTGTTCCAATCGAGTTTTAGAACCATGCTCTAGTAACTATAAATCATATCTAGAAACTCATTTCAAACTAATAAGATTGATAACACCTCGTAACATGTGGAGTAATAGTGTTTTCTTACTCTAGCATATTTAGAATTGGAGTTTTGATGTTTTTGTTGATCGATAAATAAAAGATAAAATGAGATCAATTGTATGAAGTGTTTTCTTGTCGAAAATCCACACATAATTTTGAATATTTGTTTTAGCTCGTCAAGGAATGTTCCTTGAGAAAGAAACTTACTTGTCAAGAATTCAGTGGGAGTCGTATTAATCTTGAGAGTTGCAAGAGTCAACCGACAATGAACCTTTTAGTTATCACTAGCACGCGACCTGAGGTTGATAAACTGTTGTGTTTCTGTAACACTCGGTTTTGAAAGTGTTTCGTTGCTCGGGGCTGCGGCCCAATCATCAGTTGTCATAAGGTTTAGGGCCTTGGGAGAGTAAGGATTTGGCCCAGCTCGTATGTGGGTGTCATGGTATAAGTGGTCCAAGTATTTGATTGTGTCTTCGGAGTCCAAGGGTATAATTGTAATTGGGTATCTCGGTCTTGTATGGGTTTTGGGTTTTGTTCGGAAGATTTTAAGGAATGGAGAGATATTAGGAGCGTAGGGCTTCTCGCCACCTTTTTGTGGATATAAGGTTCGTTAGAAACGGACCTAAGAAGAGGAAGTTATGGTACTTTGAAGGTTTTGGCAAAATTAGTCCCTAATGGAAGTATTTGGCAAATCAGTCCCACGCATGCAAGGAATGCATGCGCGTGTTTGGCTGGGTACGCCCAACGTAAGCTGGGTTACACCCAACGTATGTTTGAACTGACTCATGTATGAACTGAATCTTGTATGTTTCATTGTTCTAGAAATAGTAAGTAGTGACTTCCTAAACTATACCAATTATAGTTTATTAGAAAAGTTGTTTGAATGACTGATTATGTTTGAACACCTTTGCTACCCAAAGGTATTGAACTGAAAGAAAGAACTTTTATGTCTACATACATATACATAATATATAACTAAGATTCAAACGACATTCGAACAAACAACCGAATAACCTAAGTCCACAACCAAACAAGGAACAGGAAATAAGGCGAGTTATCAGTCCTAAGCCCTTTCAATCTTACTTATATAACTATATCCATATAAACATGATTTGAACAATATATAAGTTTAAAAGAATTTAAATAAGGAATTTAACATGTAAAAGAGTTTATAAAAACGATTTGAAGCAGTTTGTTTGATAACACAGTTTTGAAATATAAGAAATTCACTTGTTTGATAGTTATTAATCATATGTGATTGATATAATAACTATGATGTTTCTACTTGTATCCCCCCCCCCCCATAAAAGCATTTAAAATCATTTAAAAAATAAGTTAGGGGTATGAACTCACCTGTAGTGAGTGATACGAATGTAAGTTCGATATAGGATGCTAAGTGTCAAGTGAAGCCTCGAGCACAAACGGATCCTATTAAGCATATAATGATACATATATGTATATAATTAGTGTTTATACAACTAATCATGTAAGGAAAACACCTTAGGAACTAGGAAACACTTAGATTGAAGTGTTACAAGTACATAGGATTGCATAAAAGAGGTTTATGGCCACACTAGTGTGTGTATGGCCAAGTGGTGTACGGCCACATGTGTGTACGGCCACATGTGTGTACGGCCATGGAGTGTACGGCCATACACTCCTTGAAGAACATGCTCAGAAGTTGGTTTACAGCTCTATCTAGCATCCTCTAAGTGTCCATGATCTTATGTTAGGGCATAACATGAGTTTGAGGCCTACGTATGCACTAAACAAGGGGTGTACGGCCATATGAAAGGTGTACGGCCGTACACTCTTTGTGTTCATGCATTAGATGATTTTTTAAGGCTTGGAATCATGTGATTATCAAGCCTAACTAGCATATAGAAGAGAAAATCACACTTTTGAAGGTTCCTATGGAGTTCACGGCCCAAGAACTAGTAGGTGTTCTTGGTGAAAGTGTTGAACACTTGAAGATCTGACCAAAAAGATGAATTTCATGGATGAAATCAAAGGGTGATACTAGATTAAGAGGGATAACAACTAATCAAAACGAAGAAAGGCTTACATTCTTGAAGATCAAGGTGAAAAACTTTATGATAGTTGAGAGAGAATCTTGTTTCTTGAGTGAGAAGTGTGAGGAATGAAGAGAAATGAAGGTATAACTCATATATGGGCTTAGTTTATGGCCCTAATGGGTGTACGGCCTGTAACAACGTAAATTTTCAAAACAATTTTTCATTTTTAAAACATAATTTCATTCATAAGATATCATAAGACTTCATTGTATCACATGTCGTAATAATAAAACAAATCCCAAGATCTCTAATACATAAATCCCATCAGTGTGTACAGATCATGCCGGCGCCTTCCCGCGATCCTCACTGGTACCTGAAACACATCACACAAACACTGTAAGCATAAATGCTTAGTGAGTTCCCCAAAATACCACATACGCCACTCAAGGCTATAGCTCTACAAGACCTTCCGGTCCATGTGTCTCAGGGGACTTCCGTCCCACAATCCTGCTTAGACCTTCCGGTCGTACCCATAATGACCTTCCGGTCCATATCATAATGACCTTCCGGTCCATAACATACTACTCATAACATAACATAGCACATACATATTAAATAACAGCATACATCACATACTCCTCACATAAGACCTTCCGGTCACACATATTACCACTCTAGGTAAAGTATAGTGAGAAGACTCACCTCGTATGATGTCGGATAACCTCTCGTGCTCGATAACCCGACCTAGCCTCTTCCTATCAACACAATAACATCTCTAATTAATACTTTCTCTTGTCCTCATTTCTAAGGAGTGGGTAGAAGACCTAACCTCTTCCTATCACACATATTACCACTCTAGGTAAAGTATAGTGATAGTTGGCTTTATCGATCAGACGTGTGGCTATTTTTTCTTACTAGGTCAGCTTTGTATCATTTACTGACTGGGAATAAAGACGTTCCTACCCTCCTCTGTATTGTTTCTTCCCCTATTACCCATTATCGTAACCTAAAAAAAAGCGCACAGACACAAATCGCCGCCTCCTCCATCAAAGGTTCCCCGTCGTATCGTCGGCGCCGGTCGCTGCTTTCTCGCCACCATCTAGCCGCAATCAAGCCGCCATCTCGCCACCATCTCACCCACTGAAGAGAGGTCACCATCTCCGATCGGCTACTGTAATTCATCAAAACAGGTGCTATTCTTCTCCTTGTATGTTAATAATTTTTTAAATCAAAATCGGGTATGCTTTGATGTTATGAAATATGAGATTGTTTGTGCTATGAAATCAAAATCGGTTATCTTTTTCAGTTTCTCTCGCTGCCACGCTGCCACAGAACATTTTTTTTGCATACAATTCAAGTAATAGATTATTGTAATTGATGAATTTAGATGCTTCAAAATGATATACTCATTCAATTTCACCACAGTTAGAGGTTAGATTTTGAAAATTGAAATAGGAGTTGTTCCATGTGAAGTTAGGATCAAATTGATTGATAAAGAGAAGAATTTGGTGAGAAAGTTTATAGCTATGCAATCAGTTTGTTTATAAGCTATGCAATCACTTTGGTGAGAAAGTGATGTAGTGAGAAGAAAGTGGAGATTGCACTTCGTTTTGTTCATAAATTGATTGATAAAGAGAAGAATTTGGATCAAATAATGCTTATGGTTTTGTTACTACATGTTTGATTAGTAGAAAATTGTTTTATGTAGTGAGAAGAATTTGGATCAAATAATGCTTAGGGTTTTATTACTACATGTTTGATAAAGAGAAGAATTTGGATCAAATTGTTTTATGTAGTGAGTAGAATTTGGATCAAATAATGTTTATGGTTTTGATTAGTAGAAAATTGTTTTATGTTTGAAATTGTTCTTGATCATGATAAAAGTTATGATAAATTACTTTAAATATTAATGTTTTAGGATGTTAGTTTGGAACGAGAGTGAGGACAAAACTTTTCTTGATGCGTGTATCCATGAACTAACCACTAATGGTCGTGAGGGTTCTAGGCTTAAGGCAAGTTCATGGAAGACAAAATGCGAAAAATTGATAAACGAACATGGTAAAGAGGTTGATCAGAAGCAAATGAGAAACCACTTTGACTACTACAAATCAAAGTATGTTGCTTGGGTGAAACTGAAAAACAAAACCGGCAATATATATGATCCAATAAAAAATAAATTTAATCTGACCAATGAACAATGGAAGGAAGAGGGGAAGGTAATATTTTTATAACAAATACTAGTATGATTATTTTTATAACATATACTAATATTTATAAAATATGTAAACAGTTGAACAAGTTCGTGTTGTCATTGAAAACTAAACCCTTGCTATTCCCTGATCTTTGCACCCAACTATTTGAAGGGTCGACCTCAACCGAATTTCAAAGTTGGAGGCCATCTTCTACACTCCCTCGTCATGTAGAAGAGTTTAGTGCCCATGATTTTGATGAGGATGTTCCAATGGAAACCTCAACACAACACGTAGGTGCAAGTGAAGAATCTTCGGGGCGTTCAAAAAATAAGGAAGTTGGTGGAAACAAAAGAGTTGGTGGGAAAAAAAGAGATGCAAGGGCATTAGAAGTTGAAGAGGAGATTTTCAAGCTTGCAAGGTCGTTAGTGGAAAAAAATGAAAGAATTGAAAAAAGTGAAATGGATAAGGATGTTGATGCATGTATGGAGAAATTGAACAAAATAGAATGGGGAGAAGAAGATGAAAGACACAAGACTGCTCTTTTGCTATTTGGTGAAAGTGCCGATGTTAGAAAAGTTTGGTTACGACTTTCGCATACTAGTTGTGAGTCGTGGGTGATGGGTGCGGGTAGGAAGTATGGTTACCTTTGATGATGTTTACTAGTTTTTTGTTGCATGACTTTTTGTTATTTGCATGACTTTTGGATCCTATGTTTGATGACTTTTTTGGATGTTACTTTGGATGATGTGTACTAGTTTTTTTTGTTATGTGACTTGTGTTACTTTGGATGATATTTGGATATTGAATATGACTTTTCTTATTTACTAGTTTTTTGTTATATGTCGTTTGTTATATGACTTTTGTTATTTGGATATTGAATATAACTTTTGTAACAGGTCAAGTATGGTTTCTGATGGTGAAGTTGTAGCTTTTCTTTTACTTGTGTTTTATTGGTTGAGGTCAAACCGGCGCAGGCTAATCAGAATTCATAGAATTAGAGATAACGATTCAAGCGGGTATGCGTATACGCAAGATTTGATGTACGGAGTCCCTACACAATGTTTCGATATGATGCGTCTTACACAAGAGGCATTTGCTTTATTATGCAACCACTTTACCCAAAAAAATTGGTTGCAAGCTAGTAGGACAATAAGCATTGAAGAGAAGATGGCTATATTCTTACATGTTATAGGACATAATGAACGTTTTCGCGCGGTTAAGGGAATATTTCATCACTCCACACAAACGATTCATCAATGTTTTCACGCGGTCCTAACAGTAATGATGTGTTTTGCAAAAGAAATTATAGTACCAACAATACATAACTCGGAACGACATAGACGGTTAAAAAATATTTTTTCCGGTGCAACAGGTGCATTAGATGGAACTCTTGTACATGCGGTTGTACCCGTTGATCAACAAACTAGTTATAGAGGAAGTGGAAAAGGATAATGTTTTCAAAATGTAATAGGAATTTGTGATTTTGATATGATATTCACCTTTGTTTGGGCTGGATGGGAGGGTATAGCACATGATTCAAGAGTTTTGAAAGAAGTTGCATTCAATTCGACTTCTGGATTTCCATTTCCTCCACCAGGTTTGTAATCTTTATATAATTTTTATTATCTATCTTCTTTATATAATATGTGTCATTATATAATATGTCACATTCGTTTGCAGATAAATATTACCTTTGTGATGCCGCATATACAAACACTCGTGGGTTTATGGCTCCATACCGCAATACTAGGTATTGGTTAGCCGATTTTCGGAGAGGCAGACCTTTAACTAGAGAAGAAAGGTTCAATTATGCTCATGCACAACTTAGAAATGTTATTGAGCGTGCTTATGGTGTATTGAAGGCGAGATTCCCAATCTTAAAACAAATGGCTCCTTATCCGTTTACAGTGCAAAGAGACATAGTCATTGCTTGTGTCGCGGTCCATAGTTTTATAAGGAAATACAATATAGAAGATGACTTGTTTAGAAATTCTGAGGAGGACACTATCGTTACTCCTGACGTCCAAGGTGGGGGAATTGATAGAGAAAACATACAAGGAATAGAATGGGGTCCAGAAGCTGTTGAATATATGTGTGTTTTGCGTGATCAGATTGCAAATCGACTACTTTCACCTACTTTACATTAAATTATTATGTTATTTTAAATTTCATTATGTTTTTATTTGGATATTAAATGATTTATGTTTAATTTACATTTTGTATGACATTTTTTATTTGTGTGTAATTTACATTTTGTATGACAATATGTATGTTTTTATAATTATTCAGCAACTTAATCCATCACTATATATAACAGCAGGGTAAAATGGTCATTTTTCATCACTCAGCACATTCAGTCAGATGTACAATCAAACAACATGATTTCTTACTCAGTCAGGATTTCTTACCCAGACAGACCTTTCCCAGTCAGCACTTTCTCAATCAGCAACTATCAAACGGGGCCTTAGTGTTTTGATCCATTCCCCAAGGAAGTGAAGGTTGAAGCAAGGTGGTGGTTCAAAGGAGAAGGTGTAGATCCGGGATTGTTGCTCCATTTCAGATCTTTTTGAGGTATAAAGTCTTAAACTTGGTGGTTATTTCCTTAGATCTCTAGTGTTGGGTTTTTAGACCTTTTTGGTCCCAAGGATGAAGCTTTATGGTTCAAATCTGTTTCCTAGGCTTAGGGTTGCCACCCTTGGTGCTATTTGAGTCCCTAAGACAGAAAGTTGCCATCTTGAAGATCTTGATGTGTTCATGCATGAGTTAAGGTCGCTCTCATGGAAGTAGAATGTCCTTTTTGGATTTTGGGCTTATGTGGGGCATGCAAAGTCACTAAGTCAGTGACTTTATGGGTTTAGACGTTAAGTAGAGCTCAGATCTGTGATTTGGTCCCTTGGTTTGAAGCATTAAGTGCTTAATGGAAAAAAGGACTTAACAGAGGAGTACGTTGGGCGTACAAGCTGGTACGCGCAACGTACAGGTCACGAACCCAGTACGCGCTGCGTACTCAGTCAGAGTGGGTTTCGCGCAAGTGGGCCTCGATTTGGGCCATTCATTGGACTTCACTACTTTGGGACTTTGTGGGCCATTATAAATCAGATATTTTGGGCTAAGAATATGTTTGGGATTTAGGGTAAGGCCCATTTGAGGAGTTGGGCCAATTTGGAAAATTAGGCCATTAGTGGGCTTTTATGGATTTTACCGTTTTGGGCATTGTCAGTTTTGGGCTTGGGACTTAGTTATGAATCTTGTTGGGCCAGGGGTAAAATGGTCAATTTACCCCCAAGTATGGATTATGGATCATGGTTTGGGGCCCAATTGCAAATTGGGTGATATTTTGGTATTGATAGCTCGAGGAGTTGTTAGGGCAGCAGCTAAGGAATTTTTGCAGGAAGTTTCTGCATTCGAGGTGAGTCTCCTCACTATTTGTATGGGTCGAAGGCACCAATGTTGTCCCATTTGGTTTATGTATGGTAGGAAGACCCGGGGGTTAGCCCTAGGCATTATGTATGAAAGACCAGGAGGTGGCTCCTGGCACACTGTATGCTAATTAGCTAAGTAGAGTAGTATGTATGCTAGTTGTCTTTGTGATGCTTGCATGGAAGACTAGGAGGTGGATCTTGGCACTTGTATGTAAGACCCAGGGGTGTCCCCCGACTTGGCAAGAAAGACCACGTGGCGTCCCGTGGCATAATGGCAAGACTATGTGCGGCACATAGCACCTTTATTGATTATGATGTATGTATGGCTCATGGTTATGTATGATAGTATGTGATATATATGATTATATACTAGACAGTATCCGGTTGAAAGAGACCGAAGGGGTAGGCTAGCACCCAGATATGCTAGGCAGTATGTTGATATGTATGGTATTTGGGGAACTCACTAAGCTTTGTGCTTACGATTTTCAGTTTTGGTTTCAGGTACCTCCATTTTTCAAATAAAGGAGCTCGGGACGATCGCAACGCATACACCTATGTTTTCCGCAATATGTGATTTTTGGGAATGAACTCTGATAAATGTTTTATTTGAAATGTTTTTCAATGTGTGAACCAAGTTACAAATGTGTTTTAGTTATATTAAAAATGAAATTTTTGGTCAAGAATTTTGGGATGTTACAGTTTTAGTTGACACATTATTATTTCTGTGCACTTCCAATTGAGTTAGCAAGGCTTATGTAACACCCGAAATCTTGAGGAACAATTGTTGGGAATAAATACCCTTTTGAGGATTGGACACGACGTGTCTAGATAAGAAGAAGCACGGTTTTCATTAAGGTCAACACGACGTGTTGCCTCTTGGAACACGGCGTGTTGACGGCTGGAATAAAAACCCTAATCTTATGGTCTTTTGCTCCATATTTAAAGGAATAAGGAGGATAGGGTTTGTCCATCATCAGCCCCTCAAGCCCTGAAAGAAACCCTAATCATCTTCCTCTATTTTTAGAGCTAGTTTGGTGCTTTTGAAGCTAAGAAGGAAGAATGAGAAGGAAGGAAGCAAAGATCAAGCAAGCAAGTCCCCATTCTCCACCTTGGCACTCTTTTGGACCTTTATAAGTGTTCACGTCTCGATTTTTATCATTCCAAGTTGTTAGATCTTGAGTTTTGTTCCTTTAGCTTCATATTCTTGAATGATGGAATGGTTAGACCTCATAAAGTTGGAAACTTTATGAATCTCCAGGTCAAGAGGAGTTAGTAGTGTTTTGGATCTAGATTATAATCAAGTTTTGATGTCATGCATAGATATTAGGTTATAAATTCCCATTTTGACCTAATATGGGTTCAAGACATGCATTGGACATGTATGTCTATAAAGCACCAACCTTGGGGATGGTTTTGGTGTTTGAATCACTTATGGAACGGATGGACTTCGGACTTGGAGAATTAAGTGCTTGTTGGTTAAGCTCTTGCATTATTAAGCTTTATGGATTTAGTTTTGAACCTTTTTGGGTAGTCCCAGTGGATAAAGTTGGAAACTTTATCCTTTTAAACCATATTATGGACTAGATCTGAGTTTTGGAGCTCTTGGAATCGGAGAAAACGACTTAATGTATTAAGCAGTTGAATCTCGGGCGAACACGACGTGGTGGCAAGCCAACACGGCGTGTGGCCAGGATTTTTCCCGACTGATTGGATGCTGGCGGAACACGACGTGTTTGGTCGACATGGACTGTTGACTTTGACTTTGACCAGAAGTTTGATCAGGGTTGACCATGGGATATTTTGGGGCATGTTGGGGCCTTTTTGGATTGTAGATTTGGGCCTTACTCTTGGGCCAAGCTAGATAAGGGGTAAAATTGTCTTTTTACCCTTAGTATGGATTGAAGGATACTGATTCGATTCCAATTGTTAATTGGGTGTTATTTGATATTGATAGTTCGGGGGATTGTCAGACCAACTGTCAGGGATTATCAGTGTGATTCAGCAGTGCGAGGTGAGTCTCATCACTATACTATGGGTTGAAGGCACCAATGGAGGCCCTATTGGTTTATGTATTATAGAAAGATCATGGGGCGATCCTTGGCATTTGTATGAAAGACCAATAGGTGGCACCTGGCAATTCTGTACAAAAGACCAGAGTTTGGACTCTATCAGTTAAGTAGATAAGTAGTTGTAGATTGTATGCTAGTTGTCTTTGTGATGCTTGCATGGAAGACCAAGAGGTGGCTCTTTGCACTTGCATGCAAGACCCAGGGTTTTGGTCCCCGCCCTGGAAAGGAAGACCATGATACGGCTCGTGGCATAATGGCAAGAATATGGTTGGCACATAGCACCTCCTAATGAATGTTGGATATTTATGATATGTATGACTCGTAGGTTATGTCTGGTATGTTGTATTTGGGTAACTCGCTAATCTTTGTGCTTACAATTGTTGTTTATGGTTTTAGGTACTTCCGGTTCGAAAGGAAAGGGCCTGGCTTGATCGCAGCGCATACACCCATATTTTCCGCAACCTTGAGATTTTGGGATTGTACCCTGATAACTGTTTTTAATATTAAAACCTTTAAGTGTTTTAGTAATGATAAATTGGTGTTTTGGTTGTTTTAAAAGTACAATTTTTACCCTCATATTTTGGAGTGCTACAGCTTATGAGTTCTATGTTCTACATTTAACTTCAAAAGTGAAGCGTGTTGGTCAGTGAGTTTACACTGATCGATATGGGTGAGATGCTAACAACATGGAAGCACTGGTAGGATCTTGTGCTGCCAAAAGGCAAGAAATTAAAACAGCGAAGTTCAGTCCATGAAGGAAAACTGATTTTTAATTTGGTTTGTCCTAAACCTTGTCTTATGACCATAGGTTGGAAATTATAGATCCACATGGATGGGAACATATGCACCTTTAAACCTAGGTGGCAAAAGGTTTCACTCTAACTCATGAAAATGATTATGAGGAAATACTTTCGTTGATAGATTTTATAGATTTGATAGAGATCAATATGGATATTGGTTGTGTTAATTGCATTCTCAAATTCACAATATGATAATGACATCCTTCTTCATATTTTGAATTGTGAGGAATGACAAGGAATTGATTGAATTTTCAAGAGATATATCTATCAGTCTTAAGGGTTTAAACAATCACATATACATACTATCCAACTAAGGTGTATAAGCTCAAGAAGTCCAGTTGGAGACTTATCGAAGCATCGCGTAACAGAAATATGCACTTTTGTAAAAAAAGTCAATAGGTATTGACTTTTAGAAGTATAGTTGATTTCTAGGTACATGTAAAAGCTAGTGGGAGCATAATTGTTATGTTGGTATTACATGTTAACAATATTGTTCATAGGGAACAATGTTTCTGTTTTTGCAAATTGCAAAGTTCAAAAATTGTTTCACTATATTGGACTTAAGGGAGAGGGCACTCATACTTCATTTCGCTATAATGGACTTAAGGGAGAGGGCACTCATATATATATATATATATATATATATATATATATATATATATATATATATATATATATATATATATATATATATATATATATATGATCGATCCTATACCCGAAGCATATGGGACTCGACTCTTTATTACAGTGGTCTAATATCAATTCATTTTTTGCTATAATATTTCCATATATATATATATATATATATATATATATATATATATATATATATATATATATATATATATATATATATATATATATGGAAATATTATAGCAAAAAATGAATTGATATTAGACCACTGTAATAAAGAGTCGAGTCCCATAGGCTTCGGGTATAGGATCGATCACATATGTTAATATTTGATTATTCTAATTTTTCAAATGCCTTGAGCATTATGTAAAAAGGATTAGAATTTTCTGTGACTAAAAGTTGTTAAGCAACTGTCAAGAACATTCTGAGGTTTACTAAAGACTAATTGTTTGTGGACAGTGGGAGTATGTTATTGTTAGGACAGACCATAGTGACACGTTCTGGATTGAGATGATTCTTGGTCAGAATGTTGGTCAATTGGGAATATGGAAATGTTTCCATAATGGGAGATGTTTGTAAAATCTACATGTGAGTTAGAAACGTTAATGCAAAGAACTGTTCAAGGAGTGTATCTTGAATTTGAGACTTCATAACCATGAAACTGTTTTAAGTAACAAGTTCCAGTGGAACATTCTGTTATATCGAAGGCTCGGTCTCCGTGACTTTAGAACCTCAACATCACAGAAGGTTAGTGCATATAAAGATGAAATCCACTACATCTTAGATAATGATAAGAATTTAGAATTGCAAAATGAACATCATTGGAGTAATGTCCAATCAATATGTTCACAAAGAGAGGACCATCGAGAGGCATAATATGCATTTTTGTAACATGGCATGATTGATGTTATTTATTTCAAGTGGTTAGTTGATTACTCGAACATTATACAATGAATAAATTCGTAATTATTATGGTGATTAAATAATAGACATTTATTTATAATTAATGGGTATGATACACTAGTTAATTAATTTATTATTGTGTTTCACTTTGCATGCTTTACTTCCCAAAGTAATTTAAATATTATTCAAAATTCCATAATCGTTCATATTTTTGGAAGTAAGTAGTGAATTAAGACTTCCATGAATCGATTGTAGTCCATAGGGATTGGACAATGCATACGGTTTGTTGAGATATTATTGAGTACTTTGAAAATAGGGATTTTAAGTATTGGATAAACCCACACTTAGAGATTATTTCATGGATTTAATCACGAGTAATTCTAAGATGATAATATGTACTATTCTTAAAGCAGAGATATATAGTTCATAATTTACAGATCAGTTGTGCATTGGTTTGCTCAAACGCATCTCGTAATTGGATGTTGTAAAGGGTTGTTTCGTGTGTGATTTGATATGTAAATTGTATGACTATATAGTCAAAGAAATTCATTCCTTTTACCTTAACAGGAAAAGTGATATTTGTGGGCCCATCGGTATTTGAGTTGACCTAAAAGAACTAGGCCTAGTTCGGACTAAACTGATGTGTTCAATCTTTTAGTCTGAATTTTATCACAAATCGGGAAATCGGGAAACAAAATAAATGAACATGAGGTTGATCATTTAATCCATGACTCTGTTCATACAATATCTTCTAGAACGAAGAAATAGTTGATCAGTTATCATAGGGCTAAGATTTGATTTGAATTAGAGTTCGACAACGACTTTAGAAAACACTCTTTGTTGTTTAGTTCAAGGTTTATACTTGTAATTGTAGTTACAGCCTTATCCTAGTGGGAGACTGTTGGATTAAGGTGTCTAAGCCAGTAACTAAGTTACTATATTCTTGTAGTTAGAAGCAAAGTCCTTTTGGGTTGCCCTCTAACTAGAACTTGATTAGAATGACATTTATAGAGAGATGATAGTTTATTAGATTGTTATATGATTAATTCAACTAATTGGAAATTACGAGGAACTGATTTATTAATATATTATATGATTAATATATTAATTGGAAATAGATAGCTGATTTGTTAATTTATTATGTGATTAATAAATTAATATGAGATCAATTGTTAAATAAATGATTTGTTAATTTATATAATTAATAATTAATGTGAAATCAATTAGAATTGATTAATTATTAATCAGAATTAATCTGAAATTAAATTGGGATTAATTGGAATTAATTAAAGGTGGAATGAGTGAATTGTAATTGTTCAATAGTTAAACTAAAGAAGACAATTCTAGAACCATCCAAGGGAGGACGGTTTTGGGAGCCTCATTGGGGTTTCCAGAAGCCTCTTGGATGCATATAAGGAAAGGATTTAGATTGGGATTGAATCCATTCAAATTTTGCTTTGTCCCTAAGTTACCTAAACTATAAATAGGACCCTTGGGGAACTTAATTTCGTTCATGCACTTCCCATGACCCTTAGGAACGAAATTTCCCTCTCATCCTCTCTCCTCAATTGTCTTCTAGTTCTAGGGTTTGGGTGTGGGCCATTAAAGCAATCATACTTTTGGTTCTAGATTTCCAAGCTCTTCAAAGGAAGGATTGAAGTGATTTGTTTACTACAACAAATGAAAGGTATGTAACCTTAATTCTTGTGTTTTGATTATGCTTGGGTTTAATTAGGGTTCATGTTAGTTTTCTTGTTCATAATATGTTGCATTCAAAGTGTATGACATAGATCCTTTTGGTTGCATGTGCCCTTAAGTGTTTAATGAAATTTTGCAAGCACATAGTTCTTGTAACCTATAAAACCCATCAGTATTGTCTACCACTACCACAATGTATATTTTCGGAATTGTATCCATAAAAACCCATATCTCATTCCATATCTTTGGTCATCACCCTCAATACCCCATATCTTTCTCTCTCACTCTCGGTCTCTCTCCCTTATACAATGAATCTCTATTTGTGGTTTAGGGAACAATTTGATTCTCCATTCCTCCCCATTTTGAATCGATTAGTGGGTTTTCCAAAAAAAATGAATAACAAGGGAGAGTTCCTTTGTAGGTGTGTATGCTTATCTCCTCGTCTCGATAACTCCTTCAATCGATTACCAACTTCCTCATATTTTGATTATGATCCTCTGTGTGAAGTAAAAAAAATAGATGAAAAATAGAGAGTCCCACAAAAGATTATTATTGACTGACTATTGGCTCTTAAGTTCTATGGATGTTATTTTGGTATTGAATCAATGGCAGTTCGAAGGTATTTGTATGGTGGTGCTTCCAACGGTCGATGGGGAGATATCTAGCATGAGTACATACTTGGATAGAATATTGAAATGATTCAGTATGGAGAACTACAAGAAAGGGGATTTACCGATTCATTGTACTATTAAATTGAGTAAGACTCAATGTCCCAGCACATAGGAAGAGATAGTTGACATAAGTGGAGTCCCATGTGCTTCGGCTATAGCGTAATGCCGTGATTTTTACCAAAAAATTATTTTATTTAAATCACTTTTTAACAGAATACGTTAGCGGAAGACTTAGTTATTTAGTTTCAAACATTTACAAATCACAACGTTTCTTCCAAAATCAAAATCATAATTCCAAATCATTTAAAAGTATATGTTTAAATTGATAATACATATAACGTGTCAAAAATGGTATCATCTAAATAAGCATAACTACCCAACAAGTAACCTCTCTCACCAAGGCCAAATGCATAAGCTGTCTGCACCAATCATAAGGCACAAAAAAGAAACAACACATGTGTCAGCCCTTGCTGATTGAGTTCATAAAGGTTGCATAAAAATGAGAAACAAATATCACTTAGCAAACAACCACATATCATAATCATTCAATAACATGTTCCAACGTATACATGCATAAATGGTTAACCCTAATTCTACCATGTAACATATATTATGTAACACCCCGAAATGCAGGTATATCTCTTTAATCCTTCTTCTTTTCCAAGTTGTCAAAATTGGCCCAATATAGATAATGGTGATAAGTGGGTACGATGGGCGTACTTAAGAGTACGCTGCGCGTACCCATGGGCGTGCCTTTGACGCGGACTCAACCCAGTACGCGCGGCGTACCTTAGTTTACGCTAAGCGTACTGGGCCGAGACTCAAAACCCTAATTAAGTCATGAGCACTATAAAAGGGATGCTATGGCCTCCATCCCAGCCACCATTTCCAGAGAGTGAAACCCTAAGAGAGCCAAACCTTCGTTCTAAGCTTGTGAGTGTGTTTTGGGCTTAAAAGTATCATTGTGTGCTTGTGAAGAAAAAGAGAAGGCCATTGTGGAAGCTAGAGTTGGAGTGTAAGCTTTGGATCTGAGCTCTATAGAGGTTGGAGCACCACTTGGAGGTAAAAAGGTCAAAGCTTTCCTAGTTTTTTTGGATTTGTGCTTTATGGACCATTTCTAGGGTTTTTGTCCCAAAGGTGGAAACTTTATGAGTAAATGGTCTCCATAAGCCTAGATCTGCCCCATTTCAGTGTATATTGTGTCATAGATCCATAAAAATCCAATCTTGGACTTGAAGATTAAGTCATGCATGAGATAAGGGCTTAATGAGGAAAGAGGAAAGGTGTTTAGAGTGATTGGTGACCTTTATAGCCATGCAAAGGCTTAAAGGTTTCGACTTTATGGATTAAGAGGTATTAGAATGGCCAGATCTGAAATATGAGCTTATGTCTTAACCATTTAAGACCAAAATCATGAGGAGTGTGAAACTGGGACTTACGCTGGGCGTAATCCTAGTACGCGCAGCGTAGGGGGTCGAGCTCCCCGATTTTGTGAAGCCTTCGAGTACGCCCAACGTACAGAGCTGGTACGCACCGCGTACTCCGGAGGGTTGACTTTCGTTGACTTTTAGGGTTTAGTCAACATTTGGACCTTTGGGCCATTTGAGGGGTAAAATGGTCTTTTACCCTTCTGAGAGAATATAGGGAGGGCCTAGTCTAGCCTTTGAGAGCCGTATTAATTATAGATAATTATTTTGTGTGATTAGGCGGAGGCTAGATCAGTATTTCGAGTTCGAGTTATTCGAGTTACCCGAGGTGAGTCTTCTCACTATACATTACCTAGAGTGGTATCTATGTGCAGACCGGTGGGTCTTATGAGTTATGTGTATGTTTGAGTTTATGTGCATTGTGATATATGTATGCTATGTGTTATATAGACCGGACCAGAGGGTCCAACGATTTAGACCGGACCGGAGGGTCCAACGATTTAGACCGGACCGGAGGGTCAAACGAGCTAGACCGGACTGGAGGGTCCAACGAGCTACGGGACTGGAGGGTCCCGCTGAGACACATTGACCGGAAGGTCATACCGAGTTATAGCCTCGAGTGGCTTATGTGTTGTATGTGGTATTTTGGGGAACTCACTAAGCATTTATGCTTACCGTGTTATGTGATATGTGTTTCAGGTACCAGGGAGGATCGCGGGAAGGCGCCGGCATGATCTGTACACACTGGCAGGGGATTATGTTTCGAGATTCTGGGATATGTTTTATTGCGATGACATTTGATACATGAGATTTTGAGAATATTATATGAGTTTATTTATGTTTGAAAAATGAAAAATTGTTTTAAAATTTACGTCGTTACAAGTTGTTATCAGAGTCTTGGTCTGAGGGATTCGGATGCACCTTCGGGCGTATCTGAACTCAAACTGAGGATTTGAGAAAAAATTTCATAAAAGAAACAATTTTTCTAAAAGAGCAAAAGATTCTTGAGAAAGGCAGAACGGAGCAGTGTGTACGATCAGCCAGCGCCCGAACGGTGATTTCCCAAAATACCCTTACATTATGTGTTATGAAATATTATGTGATATGCTATGCATGCTAGAGTAGGCTAGGTATTCATGGTTAGGACTAGAGTGGGCCTGATTTGTGATGCCTTAGCCTTGGAGTTACTGCTACTATGAGATACTTCGAGAGTGAGTAGGTAGCAGCGAGGAGCTTATGAGTGGTCTACTGGAGAGTAGCCTGAGTTTAGTGAGATATAGAGTACTTATGATATGGGATCCTAGGAGGAGGACTTGGGGTGAATACCGATGCGTTGTGCAAGGTAGTATAAGGCCCGTACTACTGGAAACACCAGATCGGTGAGCAGTCCAAGTAAGAATCCTTAGGGTACTAAAGAACAAGTAGGGTTGAGTATCACTTGCGAGTATACTCGAGCGAATCTCTGATTTCTTTTGTGTTGTATTTCAGAGACGTCATGGTTGGGACGCGCCACCACCCAGGAGGCAGTGGTACCAGTGGTACCAATGATGAGGAGATCCGTAGGTTGATTCACGAGGAGGTGGCCACAGCCATACGAGCGGAGATTCCTGAGATGTTTGGGTCTATCAAGACCACTTTGATTGAGACGTTTGACGAGCGGTATGCTTCTCTTACCGACGCTGTTGTTGCTGCAGCCACCGCAGCCGTCGCCGTTGCCAGGCCACAGGGGGGTGACTCGTTGCTGTACCGAGAGTTCAGCAACACGAAGCCACCAGAGTTTGATGGGACTCAGGCTCCGATAGCCGCGATGAGGTGGATCTCTGAAATTGAGGGATGCTTCTACACCTATTCTTGTCCGGAGCATCTGAGAGTACGGTTCGCGCAGAACCAGCTTCGCTTGGGAGCGAAGGACTGATGGAAGTTTATTACGGCAGACTTCACTCCTGCAGGGATTACAGCGGTGACATGGGAGAGGTTCACCACCATGTTCCGAGATGAGTATGTTCCCCCGGTGGAGAGGGAACGGTTGGCGCAGGAGTTCTTGTACCTCAAGCAAGGGACGGAGTCCGTGACTATGATTACACGGATGTTTCATGAAAGGGCGTTGTTTTGCCCTGAGCACGTGTCTACCGAGCAGGCACGTATGAGCCGATATCTGAGCATACTGAGGAGGGACATTCGTGAGTTCGTGGCAAACTCAACATACCGGACATTTGCCGAGCTCCAAGCGAATGCCCGGAAGAGGGAGATTGAGCTAGAGACTCAGGCCAGGGAGGAGGCCGAGTCTCAGAGCAGGGATAGGCGGCCGGTATAGTCTCAGCCGGCAGCGAAGCGGGCAAAGCCCGCTGATTCGAGATCTGGAGGTCCGAAGGGCCGCACTTGAAGGAAGTGCGACAAGAGCCATGATGGGACGTGCAGGGCGGGTGTGTGCTACAAGTGTGGGAAGGAGAGGCATATCGCGAGGGATTGCCCCAAGGGATTTTCGGTTTGCTTTCACTGCAACCAGACAGGCCATCGGAAGGCTGAGTGCCCACGGCTACTTCAGGGATCAGCACAGGGATCTGCACCTGCTGCTAGAGCTACCGAGGTCCGGCCAGCGAAGCCCGAGGCACCGAAGGCTCGCGGGAGAGCCTTTCAGTTGACAGCGGAGGAGGTCCGCGCAGCGCCCGATGTCGTGGCTGGTATGTATTCTTTCATTTACTTATTCTGAGTTTGAGATATTGTGCTTATTCTGTGGAATGCATAGGTACTTTTCTTGTGAGTTATGTACCTTCTTTGGTGTTATTTGACTCGGGTGCGAGTCGATCTTTCGTGTCATTAGCGTTTAGCCAGCACATCAGTACCCGACGAGAGGCGTTGAGTCGACCTCTACAAGTTTCAACAGCTGACGAGCGAGCGGTTTATGCTACTGATGTGATTCGAGGATATGTACTCGAGATTTTCGGTGTTGAGTTCCCGATAGATCTGGTACCGATTGCGATGGGTGATGTCTGTGTCATCGTGGGCATGGACTGGTTGAGCCGATTTGGAGCTATTATAGACTGCGAGCGACAGTTGGTGACCATACGAGACCCTAGTCGGGGAGTACTTACGGTGTATGGCGAGGGTACCCGATCTGGGTCAGCATTTTGTTCGACGCCAAAGCGAGACAGAGTCTACAGCAGGGCTGTAGAGGGTTTGTAGTCTATGTGATGGATACACGAGTTGCCGCAGAGAGGCCGAGTTCTGTCGGTGTGGTACCAATAGTGCGAGAGTTTTCGGATGTTTTCCCCGAGGAGTTGCCGGGTGTGCCTCCCGAGAGGCAAGTGGAGTTTCGCATCGATTTGATTCCGGGGGCAGCACCTATTGCCAAGGCACCCTATCGCCTTGCGCCACCGGAGATGCATGAGTTATCCTCGTAGCTTCAGGAGCTGTTGGGGAAGGGATTCATCCGACCGAGTAGCTCGCCGTGGGGAGCGCCGATCCTTTTTGTCAAGAAAAAGGATGGTTCACACCGGATGTGCATTGATCACCGGGAGTTGAACAAATTAACGGTCAAGAACCGTTATCCATTGCCGAGGATCGACGATCTGTTCGATCAATTGCAGGGTGCGTCTTGGTTTTCCAAGATAGACTTGAGGTCTGGATATCACCAGATGAGGGTGCGTGATGAGGATATCCATAAGACAACTTTTAGGACTCGTTATAGGCATTACGAGTTCGTGGTGATGCCTTTTGGGCTCACCAATGCACCGGTGGCGTTCACGGACCTCATGATCCGAGTATGCAGGCCGATGTTGGATCGATCGGTGATTGTGTTCATCGACGACATTCTAGTGTATTCGAGGACCAGAGAGCAGCATGAGGAGCACCTGAGGGAGATCCTTGGAGTATTGAGATCGGAGAGGCTTTATGCCAAATTCTCCAAGTGTCATTTCTAGTTACGAGAAGTCCAGTTCCTGGGACATCTCGTTAATCAGAATGGGATATTGGTCGATCCGACCAAGATTGAGGCTGTCATGAGTTTGGAGGTGCCGAGATCCCCCACCGAGATCAGGAGTTTTCTGGGGTTGGCCGGCTACTATCGGAGATTTATCCGGGATTTCTCCAAGATTGTCGTTCCCCTCACCAGATTGACCCGGAAGGGCGTTGCTTTTTCTTGGGGTCCAGAGCAGCAGACCTCGTTTGAGACTCTTCACCAGAGACTATGGAAAGCCCCAGTGTTAGCCCTTCCGGAGGGAATGGAGGATTTTGTCGTTTACTGTGATGCGTCTATATCGGGGTTAGGTGCGGTGCTCATGCAGAGGGGGCACGTGATAGCATACGCATCGAGGCAGTTGAAACCTCATGAGACGAGGTATCCCACCCACGATTTGGAGTTGGGGGCAGTAGTGTTCGCCCTCAAGATATGGCGCCATTATCTGTATGGGGTTCGATGTACCATATACACAGACCACAAGAGTTTGAAGTATCTGATGGATCAGCCCAACCTGAATATGCGCCAGAGGAGATGGTTGGATGTGGTAAATGATTACGACTATGAGATCCTGTACCACCCGGGCAAGGCTAACGTGGTAGCCGATGCTTTGAGCCGTAGGGCGGAGAGCGCCCCGATTCGAGATATATGCATGAGGATGACGGTGATGACTCTGGTATTAGATACCATCCGAGAGGCCTAGGCAGAGGCTGTGAGACCAGAGAACCTCAAGAGAGAGCGGGTGGTTGGGCTGGTATCCGAGTTTGTGACGGATAGCCGAGGGATGAGGACCTTTCGAGGTCGGATATGGGTGCCTTATACGGGCGGGGCACGTAGCACTCTGATGAAGGAGGCGCATAGATCGAGATTCTCGATCCATCCCGGGGCCACTAAGATGTATTTGGACCTGAAGAGAGACTATTGGTGGCCCTGTATGAAGAGGGATGTTGCATGGCTAGTAGAGAGGTGCTTGACATGTCGCCGAGTTAAGGCCGAGCACCAGCGTCCGCATGGAAAGTTGCAGCCATTAGAGATTCCTCAGTGGAAGTGGGAACATATTTCTATGGATTTTATCACCAAATTGCCGAGGACCGCGAGGGGTGTTGATGCAATTTGGGTGATTGTGGATCGGCTGACGAAGAGCGCTCACTTCCTTGCTATCAGTGAGAGCTCTTCTTCAGAGAGACTGGCAGAGATGTATGTGAGAGAGGTGGTGTCGCGACATGGAGTGCCGATCTCGATTGTGTCAGACCGAGACGTACGTTTTACTTCCAGGTTCTGGAAGAAGTTTCATGAGGAGTTGGGTACGAGATTGCACTTCAGTACTGCTTATCACCCACAGACGGACGGGCAGAGTGAGCGGACGATATAGACGCTCGAGGACATGCTTCGAGCATGTGTTATGGACTTCGATGGAAGTTGGGACACATATCTACCTTTGGCTGAGCTTTCTTACAACAATAGCCACCATTCGAGTATTGGTATGCCTCCCTTTGAGCTTCTTTATGGGAGAAGGTGTCAGACCCCCATCTGTTGGGGAGAGTGTTGGATTAGGTGTCTAAGCCCATAACTATTATTGGTATGTATTCGACCCGAGAGTAGCATGGTCCATTTGGGTTGCATATCATCAGGACAATTTGTTAGGATGGACTTTTGAG
Source organism: Lactuca virosa (assembly GCF_052849685.1). NCBI lineage: Eukaryota > Viridiplantae > Streptophyta > Magnoliopsida > Asterales > Asteraceae > Lactuca > Lactuca virosa. Next base: position 40,968,293 of record NC_136426.1, read on the forward strand.
ATAAGAGGTTATATATGATTTATTAATATATTATAAGTTCTAATATATTAATATGAAGTCATACGTTTTAAATAGTATTGATCAAGAATTAATTTGGAATTAATTTAGTGATCAAAAGAGACTAATTAAAACTATGGGGACTAATTATGGTAATTAGTTATATTTATATGTGTTGGGCTTATGATCCACGTTGGACCAAGTTTATGTATGGATACATAAAGAGTTGGGCCACATGAACCATGGATCATAAAACCCATGGATATGGGTTTGGGTTATACCCATGACTCTTAGAATTCAACACATATAAATACATATGTTATGACCTAAAACCGCCACCCCCTAGTCAACCCTAAAGTGTGTGTGCATGTTCTTGGAGTTCATGAAGGTTTTAGAGTGCATGGAATTCTCTCTCAAGTTCATCCTTTGTCCTTGATGTGTTGTGACTTCATTTGAGGCTTCCACACTATTGGGGCTAAGTTCTTAAGGACAAATACATCAAGACTTCCAGCCACACAAAAAGGTATGTTACAATATCTAGTATTTTATGTAGTTTGTATGACAATTGCATGCTAGCTATAAGTTCAATACCTTGGAAACCATTTGCATGTATAATTAGTGAAAACATAGGTCCAAGGTATTTAGGGTTGTATGTGCACCATAGGATGTTGTATTATACCAAAACCCAACAGTGGTATCAGAGACAAGGCTTGTTTTCATGTTATACTTGCTGAAATGGCTGAAAAATCGAAAATTTTGGCTGTCTGGGCACTGGACTCGCCGAGTCCACTGATGAACTCGCCGAGTCCATGAAGAAATTCATCAAACTCGTCGATTTGGTTCATGCACTCGACGAGTAGGACCCCCTGACAGCATATTTTCGACTTTTAAGGCTAGAATTGGACTAGAAAATTACCCTAAGCTGTTTTTTGTCTTGTAAACCTATTTTTGATGTGGTAATGTTCATGCTAAACCAATTTCAAAGATAATTGTCAATAGATTCATGTTTTGTATTAGTTTAATGGTTAGGCTAATTTCATGAAAAAGTTTGATTTGAATTGTCTTGTTCTTATGAGTTAGTCTAGATTAATAGAAAAGTTATGTGATAATTTGTTTTCAATCCATATTAATCTTAAAGTTGCTCATAAAATGTGTTTTTTGTAACTTGTCCTCAAGTTATATGAAAAGTCACATTTATGATTCTTTAAAACTCATAAGATTTCCATAAGTTAGGAAAAATGAAGAGTCTTATTTTCTTGAATGATTTTAAAGTCTTCCATAACTTGTCCTCAAGTTATGGAACTTGAAGAGTTTAGTCATTAAACTACTTTAAACTCATAGGTTATGAAAATGAAGAGTTTTTTTTTCCTTAAATGTTTTTTAAAGTCTTCCATAACTTGTCCTCAAGTTATGGAACTTGAAGAGTTTTCATTAAAACTACTTTAAATTCATAAGTTATGGAATTGAAAAAGGTTTTTGAATTGTTCAAAACTTGCCCTCAAGTTTTGGAATTTGTAAAGTTTCCCCCCATGAATACTTTAGTTCCAAGTTAAACCCTTAGAATTTTGATAATTTAAAATTCAACCCTTATACTATTATAATATTATAGGTTTAATATTTATATATATGTATAAGAGTAAAAGTCAGTCTTACCGTTAGTAGGCCTCATTCACGAAGCCGGTCTATAAGGGGGGTATAAGGTTACTGCCTATAAAATGGCAGTTTAATGGGTGTCCACTCTCACCCACCGCTTCCTTGACTGGTGGAGGGTCGTTAGCCGAACGGGTTTGACAGGACTATAATTCTCCCTTCATTAAAAGTATTAATGATAAATACTAAGTAACTAAACACTTATAAATTCCCAATCTTAGTTACTTAGGAAAATGTGAATTTGGTGCTACCCCATGAAATTTACACTTTGTACCTTACCAAGTCGTTAGTGGAGCGTGTGTGGTTAACCGACACACTAACATGGACTAGTAAGAGTGGCGAAGGGTAACTTAATGTTTATCATAGATCGGTGGAGCGTGTGTGGTTAACCGGCACATCGATTAGGTGATAATATTAAGGGTACCAAGTGAATTTGCATGGTTATTCACACCTTGTTTTGTGATCCTCGGCATCCCAGTCACAAAATCTGAGAGGGCACAATCGAGATTGAAACATGCCATTGAAAAGTTCAATGAATCTCAAAAGATCTAGGAGTTTCAAAACCAATTAAAACCTAATAAATTATTTCGTTTTTCATGGTGGAAATTGGTGAATCGTCATTCGCCTACCTTCAAATATTTTATAGCTTGGATTACAGCATCCCTCTTCCAAGTTGTAAAATATTGTGTTGGGTCCTAGCCTTAATAATTCATATTGGGTGTTATATTAAGGACTTAAGTCAACTAACTTGAATATCTCCCATTGTAGATGTCTAGTTTAGACATCTATGATCTTCCCAAATCTCTTGGAATTTTACTTCCTCCACCCCCTCCAATTATTCTCCCTAACCCACAGGTTCAAGGTCACTCAGACCCTATTGGCAAGCAAAGTCTATGTGTGCTCACATCTTGGAGATGAAGTCACATATTTACAACCCGGGAGAGTTGGGTGTCAAGGTCTTGAGGAAGTTGATTGTTAACTTGTTTCTTCAATCACTTTCTAAGTCACATAGTGAGTTCCTTTGGGACTACTATGTGACAGACCATGACTTGACCCTTAATGATCTTACCTATTTGCTTGGTGCTGCTGAGTCAGCAATGATTTTGAGCACTGGTAAAAGCAAATTTGATTAGAAGATCGACTTCCCAAACCTTCTATTGCCAAAGGAAGGGGCATTGGTTGCGAAGATGGCCAAATTTACCTGATAGTCTGTAAGGACGGTAAAGTCAAAAGTTTTGACTCTACTTCAGGTAAATTCCATTATCTAACTCTATTAAGTTCCTATTTGGAGATTCTTATTACATGATGTGACTAGATCACATTTTGATGTTTTAAGAATCAAAGTGAAGAGGAAGCTTAAAGGAAGAATTTTGAGTTGTTACTTAAAGAGCTGTGATAGATTGCTTAGGAATACATAACAACATAGTTTTTCACATGCATTTGCATTGTAAGGATAAGTTTTTCCGCAAAGTTCTAAAATAAAAGAAAATTTTTTATTTTAAAATATCCTTACAGCGGCATTTGTGAGAAATTTTTGTTTATATGTTTCCATTGATAGCAATATTGGAAAATGGATTTGATTCTTTCGACTGTGGTAGTGTCATAATTTACCAAATAAGGAAAGATTCTCATCACCCACGTTTCAGTAGGGTAGAAACTTGGAATCATGCAAGTTGTATGAAGAATGAGAATTTTCAACTTTGGGAAATTAAGACTAATTCCTTGTTTACATGTATATGTGAGTCACGTGAAGGACTAAGGGATCGAGTACACATTCTTGTGCACTAGTCAAGTCCACCACAAAGATCGATAAGCCTATTCGTCATGATTTACTAAGATTTAGTAAATATGGTTATACTTACAAGTTTAAGTATAATTCTGAAACATTGCAAAAGTTTCAATGTATGGCAGAACGAATGAGAAGAATCAAATTAGGCAGAAAGATAAAAGTTTCTCAAATCTGAAAAGATGGGAGAGTACTTTAGTATCATGTTTGTGATCATCTTAATGATTAAGAAACCATATCACAATTAGTCCTCTAAGGACATCTTATTGCATTCTTATGACTAAGAAGAGGAATCTTGAATTGTAGGAATGGTTAGATCAAAAAGATGAATCATACTTCGTTCCATAACAAGTCTTAGAGTCATACTCCAAGATTGTAACTCGAGTGACATATCTTAAGGAAGGTTTGTAACACTTGTCAAGTGAAAGAGTAAAATGTGTCTCTATTCTTGTACATTTGAAATTGGTAAGTTGTGATGTTTTGGGTTAAACAGAGACCAACTAAGGCCAATTATGTGAAGTGTTAGTCTTGATAAGAATTTGCACTGACCCTTGATAAGAAATGGTTCTTGACAAGAGAGTCTTATATGTCAAGAGGACAGTGGGAGTCTTAAAGCTCTTGAAAGTTCCAAGAACTAATCAAGAATAAAAACCTGAAGTTCTTCACTAGCACACGACTTGAGGTTTATAACCTATCGTGTTGACATTTTTGTGCCCATTCCAGTTAAAGTTGGTTTTGCATTGGGTGCATAACAACTTGGAAGCAATGGCAGGCCCTTGTGCTGCCAAGTGGCAAGAAATTAAGATTGCACAAGTTCGGTCCATATGAGTTTGGATTTGTCACTAACCTTGTCTTGTGATTATGGTTTTGACAAATTCACATGGATAGGAACTCATTCACCATAAAATCTAAGTGTCATAAGGTTTCTCTCCGATTCATGAAAATGATGGTGAGGAAACGCTTTCACTAAGTAGATTTTAAGTAGATAGCAAGTGTGTTATTTGCATTCTCAAAGTCTTTAGCGGAGCGTGTGTGGTTAACCGGCACACTAACATGGACTTGTGAGAAGTGGCAAAGGTCTAAACAATTGAGACTATGATTACGGCATCCCTTTTCATAGTTCTAAAATTGTTTAGACACACATATGAGCTATCTAAGGAAAGGTGTATGATTTTGATAAAGTTTTATCAAAGCATCTTGTATCAGAAGTCTGAACTTTGGTAAGAAAGTCAATAAAGTATTGATTTCTAGAAGTCCAACTGATTTCTGGATACATGTCAAAGCTAGTGGGAGCATAAGTGATATGCTAATAATATCATGTAAGTGGGAGCATGATCATTATGTTAAGTGTTAATTATAGAAAACAAAAGGTTTCAATTGGGAAAAGTTGTTTTGCTATAATTAAGGGAGAGGAAATTATACTTCATTTCAATTCTAACAGCTTAGATTGAGATTTTGATCATCTTTAGTCAAGGATATATATATGAATTTTATGTTGGAATGGCCAAACATAAGGAAACTCTATATATATTGCGTTCTCAAAATTCGATTATGATTACGACATTCCTCTTCATAGTCAAATTTTGAGAAAAAAAAGATATATATATTGTAGCAAAAGAATGGTCTATGATCACGTCTTTATGTGAGACATCATGAATCGTGTCCCATATGCTTCGGATAAAGGATCGATTGCATGTGCTGTAGTATTTATCCTTTCTAAATTTTCCGAATGCCTAAGGCATTAAGAAGGGAAAAGTCTAGAATTGGATATGACTAAAATGATTAAGCAATTGTCGAGGACAATCTAAGGTTTACCAAAGATTGGTTGCTCACGGACAATTGGAAGTATATTGTTAATTCTGGTAGGACCATATTGACATATTCTGAAAAGAGGTAACTCTTGTTCAGAAGTGATAGTCAAAATGGGAATCTGGAAAGGTTTCCATAGGTGGAAGTTGTTCTTCAAATCTGTGTAAGATTAGAAAACTTAATGCAAGAAGGATGTTCAAAGGAATGTACTTTGAATTTGAGACTTCGTTTCCATGGAATGCTCTCCATAGGAATACTCTGTAATGTCTGTTGACAAGTCTTTGTGACTTTGTGCATAGTCATTACGAGAGGATCAATGCATATAACTTTAGAATCTAATAGATTTCGTTAAATGGTAGGAATTTGGAATTCTTACATTTACGATAAAGATTTGGGATTGTGAAATGAGCATCATTAGAATCATGTTCAATTGATCTATTTCACAAAGTAAAGATCATAGATAAACATAGTGTGCATACTTGGTGTATGGCATGACTAGTGTTTAGAAAACATAGTTTACATGCTTGGAGCATGGGACAACTATTGTTTTAATTCAAGTATAAAGTTGATTATTTGAAACATTATACAATGAATAATGAGTAATCAATATGGTGTTTAAATAAAAGGTGTTCTATTTACTCTCAAAGGTGCTTGGGACCATAGCGTGATTAGTATTATTCTTGTGTTTCACTTTGCATGTTTTGACTTCCAGAATAACTAGGTTATTCTTTTCGAATGACTAAGTTATTCAAACCATCCACAGTCGATAATACGTTGGAAGTAGGTATTAAGGCAAGACTGTCATGAATCGGGTTTGTAGATGTCCAAGGTAGTGGACATAGTAAGAGTTACTACAACATTCATGAGTACTCCTGGAATAGGGATTCGAGTATTGGATTCAACCCACGCTCACTTGAATCACTTCATGGATTTTATCACGAGTGATCGTGAGACGATAATATCTTATATTCTTGAAACCTAGAGATATGACTTGTTGCCTATGAGTTGGTTATACATTGATTGCACGTAAACGCATTTGGTAACTCGATGTTATAAAACGTACCTTTGTGTATGATTCAATAAGTAGTAGAACAAGCATATGAGTCGAAGTTTATCCATTCCTTTTAACCTTGGAGGGATAAAAGCGATATTTGTGGGCCCCTCGATGATTTGGTGATGACAAACGTAAGTGCTCGGCCGGGCCTGGACTGATTTGATTTGTTCAATTAGTCAGTCGTCATAAATCGGAAATCGGGAAACAACAAATGGACAGAGAGAATGATTATAATCCATGTCTCAGTCCATATGATATCTAGAATGGAGGAATATATGATCCCTTATCTAATGGACGTGTCATTGATTTGTTCAGAGTTCGACAGCGGCTTTAAGAGCTACGATTGCTAGTCGGGTTTTGGAGTCATACGCAATAATAGTTTTAGACTTATCCAAGTGGGAGAGTGTTGGATTAGGTGTCTAAGCCCATAACTATTATTGGTATGTATTCGACCCGAGAGTAGCATGGTCCATTTGGGTTGCATATCATCAGGACAATTTGTTAGGATGGACTTTTGAGATAAGAGGTTATATATGATTTATTAATATATTATAAGTTCTAATATATTAATATGAAGTCATACGTTTTAAATAGTATTGATCAAGAATTAATGTGGAATTAATTTAGTGATCAAAAGAGACTAATTAAAACTATGGGGACTAATTATGGTAATTAGTTATATTTATATGCGTTGGGCTTATGATCCATGTTGGACCAAGTTTATGTATGGATACATAAAGAGTTGGGCCACATGAACCATGGATCATAAAACCCATGGATATGGGTTTGGGTTATACCCATGACTCTTAGAATTCAACACATATAAATACATATGTTATGACCTAAAACCGCCACCCCCTAGTCAACCCTAGAGTGTGTGTGCATGTTCTTGGAGTTCATGAAGGTTTTAGAGTGCATGGAATTCTCTCTCAAGTTCATCCTTTGTCCTTGATGTGTTGTGACTTCATTTGAGGCTTCCACACTATTGGGGCTAAGTTCTTAAGGACAAATACATCAAGACTTCCAGCCACACAAAAAGGTATGTTACAATATCTAGTATTTTATGTAGTTTGTATGACAATTGCATGCTAGCTATAGGTTCAATACCTTGGAAACCATTTGCATGTATAATTAGTGAAAACATAGGTCCAAGGTATTTAGGGTTGTATGTACACCATAGGATGTTGTATTATACCAAAACCCAACAGAGAGGTGGGGCAGCGAGTGATGGGTAGCACTGAGATAGTGCTAAAGACGACTGAGCAGATACAGCAGGTCAGACAGAGGTTACTGACAGCCCAGAGCCGTCAAAAGAGTTATGTGGATAGGCGGAGATCCGAGCTCGAGTTCCAGGTTGGAGATTTCGTACTCTTGAAGGTATCTCCTTGGAAAGGAGTGATCCGATTCAGGAAGAGGGGCAAACTGGGGCCCCGATACATTGGTCCGTTCAGGGTGACCGCGAGGGTGGGTAAGGTAGCATATCGTCCGGAGCTGCCCGAGGAGTTGAGTCAGATCCATGATACCTTCCACGTATCCCAGTTGAGGAAGTGTATAGCCGATGAGACGGCGGTTGTGCCGCTAGAGGATATTTAGGTGGATGCGAGTCTGAATTACATTGAGAGGCTGATCGCGATCTTGGATCGGAAGATCAAGGTTCTGAGGAACAAGGAGGTGCCTCTAGTTCAGGTCCAGTGGCAACATCGGAGAGGGTCCGAGCTGACTTGGGAGCCGGAGTCGGAGATGCGGGAGCAGCATCCGGAGTTGTTCGCGGCATGAGACTTTGGGGGCGAATTCTGGTTCTAGTGGGGGAGAATTGTAACACCCCGAAATGCAGGTATATCTCTTTAATCCTTCTTCTTTTCCAAGTTGTCAAAATTGGCCCAAAATAGAAAATGGTGATAAGTGTGTACGTTGGGCGTACTTAAGAGTACGCTGCGCGTACCCATGGGCGTGCCTTTGACGCGGACTCAACCCAGTACGCGGGGCGTACCTTAGTTTACGCTAAGCGTACTGGGCCCATACTCAAAACCCTAATTAAGTCATGAGCACTATAAAAGGGATGCTATGGCCTCCATCCCAGCCACCATTTCCAGAGAGTGAAACCCTAAGAGAGCCAAACCTTCGTTCTAAGCTTATGAGTGTGTTTTGGGCTTAAAAGTATCATTGTGTGCTTGTGAAGAAAAAGAGAAGGCCATTGTGGAAGCTAGAGTTGGAGTGCAAGCTTTGGATCTGAGCTCTACAGAGGTTGGAGCACCACTTGGAGGTAAAAAGCTCAAAGCTTTCCTACTCTTTTTGGATTTGTGCTTTATGGACCATTTCTAGGGTTTTTGTCCCAAAGGTGGAGACTTTATGAGTAAATGGTCTCCATAAGCCTAGATCTGCCCCATTTCAGTGTATATTGTGTCATAGATCCATAAAAATCCAATCTTGGACGTGAAGATTAAGTCATGCATGAGATAAGGGCTTAATGAGGAAAGAGGAAAGGTGTTTAGAGTGATTGGTGACCTTTACAGCCATGCAAAGGCTTAAAGGTTTCGACTTTATGGATTAAGAGGTATTAGAATGGCCAGATCTAAAATATGAGCTTATGTCTTAACCATTAAGACCAAAATCATGAGGAGTGTGAAACTGGGACTTACGATGGGCGTAATCCCAGTACGCGCAGCGTAGGGGGTCGAGCTCCCCGATTTTGTGAAGCCTTCGAGTACGCCCAACGTACAGAGCTGGTACGCGCCGCGTACTCCGGAGGGTTGACTTTCGTTGACTTTTAGGGTTTAGTCAAAATTTGGACCTTTGGACCATTTGAGGGGTAAAATGGTCTTTTACCCTTCTGAGAGAATATAGGGAGGGCCTAGTCTAGCCTTTGAGAGCCGTATTAATTATAGATAATTATTTTGTGTGATTAGGCGGAGGCTAGATCAGTATTTCGAGTTCGAGTTATCCGAGTTACCTGAGGTGAGTCTTCTCACTATACATTACCTAGAGTGGTATCTATGTGCAGACCGGTGGGTCTTATGAGTTATGTATATGTTTGAGTTTATGTGCATTGTGATATATGTATGCTATGTGTTATATAGACCGGACCAGAGGGTCCAACTATTTAGACCGGACCGGAGGGTCCAACGACTTACACCGGACCGGAGGGTCCAACGACTTAGACCGGACCGGAGGGTCCAACGAGCTAGACTGGACCGGAGGGTCCAACGAGCTACGGGATTGGAGGGTCCCGCTGAGACACATTGACCAGAAGGTCATACCGAGTTATAGCCTCGAGTGGCTTATGTGCTGTATGTGGTATTTTGGGGAACTCACTAAGCATTTATGCTTACCATGTTATGTGATATGTGTTTCAGGTACCAGCGAGGATCGCGGGAAGGCGCCGGCATGATCTGTACACACTGGCAGGGGATTATGTTTTGAGATTCTGGGATATGTTTTATTGCGATGACATTTGATACATGAGATTTTGAGAATATTATATGAGTTTATTTATGTTTGAAAAATGAAAAATTGTTTTAAAATTTACGCCGTTACATATTATGTACCGTATAACTTTTAAACAATTGTATAGCATATATGAACAACCATATATCATATAAACAGCCACATAGCATATAAACAATCACATTTTGTATACAACCAACCTTTCATTATTTATCCAACCTTTTTGTTATAAATTCAACATTTTATTATATTTTCAACCACTCATAGTCGCCAACTTTATTCAACTGATTATTACATATAATTCAATTCAATCGTTTATTATACGTAATTCCTTTCACGTGATTATTATATACAATTTCAATTCAACTAATTATTGTATATAATCACCTTTAAACCGATTATCTACTTTGGAGTTTCTTAGTGACATGCTACCCAACAACTTAACCATGTTCACTACTCGTGTGCTCAGCCAATTTAGGGCTCTAAGTGGCTCATGACTTCCACCCGAGTTCACCAAACCCAAGACTTCTATTTTTGCTACTCTAACCTGCGAAGTACAAGCAATTCACGGTGTCGCTCAGGATCAGTACAAACGGTACCAATTCTACCAATACACCTATTGATTCCCATGTGATACTTGATCCAACTACACTATAAAGCCAACACCACTCCAGTTCTCATACACCGAGGTGCACACAAACCACGTGTCACACGACCATCTAGAAAGACCGTGCAACTCACAACCCATATGGCTTAATCTCTTTCAACCAATTAGACTTTGAAGGTTATACCCATACCACCATTATACCCCATAAAAATAACCATAGATCAACATAGACATGTCACTCATACAACCTTAACAAGCAATAAAACATGTAATAAAATTCATCAGATTATCAATATATTATAGCATATGACTACCAATTCTTTAAACATCATAATCGTATGCAATTACAACTAACACATAACATGCATAACACCATGTCAATCTAATCTAAGGCATAACCACACACAACAACATATTTTCAGACAATTATCGCATGCATTAACAACTCTAGCATAATCCTAATTTGCATCAATATTCTACTTATGAGATGTAGTTTTTGGTTATGCACTAAAGTTAAGAAATGCTCCCAAAAGCTAGCTTCTTATGTGCATCAAATTCATCAAAGTGAATGCATCATAGTAAATAACTCATAATATGGAAATAGCACAAATAATACGGTAGCATCTCAAATATCATATCATCATCAATCACAATTAATTACAAGGTCATCATAATGTGAATCAAATCACCATTTACGGATTGCACGTTTCAATTACGCACCTTAGTGAGTTAAAACTATGAACTCACCTTTAGCCTTGATGAGACTCTCCTTCTACTCCAAGTATTGAACTTACTTGAATTTCTCAAGGCTTCACCTAAAAACCATAAATAATATACATTTAACAAATGAAGTACATTTTATATATATATTTTTTAATTCCCCACCCGACCCATGTTTAGTGTTTTAAGCATAAAACAAAATTTGTAACTTTGATTGAACTGATTCTGGACTTTCTGAAAACTAGAATCGACTTCCTACAACTATATTCTTGTGGTGATTTCTCTAACTTGGCTCAGAATGGCCTCTACAACCCTTGAAAGACAGATTAATAATTATGTCCAGCTTTGCAAGTTTTCTCCAACATCACTATAAACTTCAAGATTAATGGAAACGACTTAGAAGTATTCCATTTAGCACTCAACTAACCTTGATTGAGGATAATAAGACATACTTTGAGTGTCAATGAAAAGACCAAAGTTTTGGTTAATGGATGATTGAAATTAGGATGTTATTATCACACCAGACACAAAATCTTACACTCACCCATCAAGACTTCATTAAGTTCCAATTCAGGTCACATGTTGAGATAAAACATAGGTAAAATTTTAGACATGGTTTGAGTAACTTTCAAGATTATTAGTTCAGCCCTTGGATTAAGATTTTTGGGAAATAAACAAGAAACAAACCCCAAGAATTACATGGACTTCAAGCTAAATGTTGACATCTTTTAGCTAGCAAGACAACCACTTAAAAAGGCATTAAACAAGGCTTTTGGGGAATGTTTTAAGAACCTTAAGGAAGGTTCAAAGATGGCCTTTTAATGCATAAAAATTACACCCAATAAACCAGATGAATTGAAGTGAAAGAAGACAATATTTTGACATAAAATGCAGACAATTGATTCCATAACTCTAATCAATTCTTAAGCACCATCAACAACATATAAATGAGTGTTCTTAATGAAGTTTTGACATCAAGAACTAGCCTAGAATATGGCTGGAATTCGGCCATATGAGAATCCATAAGAATTGAGATGAATGAGAACAAGATTAGTCAATAAACGGGAAGAAATTCGACTCATAACTTCAACCAAATCACAATCAATTGGACAGAAATCACATGGGAAAGAAAATAAAAAACTTACTAATAGAAAGGACTGCTTATATGACTGAATTGGAACCTCAATTCGGTACTCCTACACTCACTTTGTCGACAGTTTTAGACCTTCATCCCCCTCCTCTCGGTTCGCGCCGCCTCCTCATCACCCCTCTCTCTCTCTCTCTCTCTCTTTTGTCTAAATCTCTAGATTCGATCTCTTTCTATGGAAGACATCGAAGAGGAGACTGCCCTAAGGATTAGTTGTGATCGTTTTCTATTCTTTCAAATCGATGCAACCTTTCCCTCCTTCTTGTTCGACTCCTCCTTGCCTTCAGTAACGATGCATGTAAAGCAGACCACGAACAAGACATGAGTCGCTTTTACTGATTATGTAACGGGCCAAAGAGCAGAAAGAAGTGGACCATCTCATGCATTCTCGTTGATCCAATTTTATGTGAGTTGTTTGCGTTATTCATCATTTGGTCACTCAACATTTGGTCTTGATACCAATCTACCCTAACCATAGATTAGTTAACAATTTAAGTTTGTTTTTATGACATCTCAACCCCTCAATTCTATTTAAACCCTTTTAGGGAATTATTTTAACCATGTACTCCCTTAAATCTATTTGATTAAATTATATTATTCTTAAATATATTGATTAGATATTTTAGGCACTAAGTAATACTGTTTTTATTTAAATTTATTTCGATTTATAATCATAAAACAGGAATCATTTGTGAAAAAAATAATTATTCGAGTAACGGAACCTAACGCCGCTAACGAAGGAAAGATCAAGTTGTTACATATAGGATCGATCATGTATCCTATGACATACACTCGCCCTGATGTGGCTTATGCCTTGAGCATGTTTAGTCGATTTCTAGGTAATGTTGGTAGAACCCATTGGACTGCAATCAAGAATATTCTTAAGTATTTGCGAAGAACAAAAAATATGTTTCTAGCTCTTGGCGGCAGTGATACATTGAGAGTGAGTGGTTATAGTGACGCCAACTTTCAAATAGATCGAGACAACTTTTGTTCTAAATCTGGTTGGGTATTTTTGTTAAATGGTGGAGCGATAACTAGGAAAAGTTCCAAGAAGTCAACGGTAGTTGATTATACTTGTGAATCAGAGTACATCACAGCGAGTGAGGCATCAAAGGAAGCAGCTTGGTTGTAGAATTTCATCAGAGATCTCGGAGTAGTCCCGACCATTCAAGAGCCAACAGAACTCTTCTGTGGTAATGAAGGCGCAGTTGTTTTGACCAAATAACCGAAGGATCATGGGGAGGTCCAAGTCCATCGACAAAAAGTACCATTACATCGGATATAGGGTTGAATACGAACATCTTCTGGTGAAACGAGTATCATTAGAAGACAATCCTGCATATCTTTTTCACAAAGGCTCTGAGCAGGGTCAAGCACAACAAACATGCTAAGAGCATTGGCTTAATAGACGATATTAGTTTTAGTAGTTAGTTGATAGATTGAAACTTTGTAACAAAATAAATGTAATTGATTTTGGTTATTGGACTATAGAGAATTATTTATGAGTATGGGTAGTGCCTTCTTCAATTATTTATTCTTGTGTTTCACTTTGCATGTTTTACCTCCTGGGTAATTGTTAATTATATGAATAATAAATTAATTGGAAATTGAAATAAATGATTAGTAATATATTAATTGGAAATATTGATAATTAATTAAGAATTAATCAGAATTAATTTGGAATTAGTTTGGGGTTAATTAGAATAAATTAAAGGTACAAGGGGTAAGTTGTAATTGTTCAATAGTTGAATAAAGAAGAGGTTCCAAAACCTTCCTGTAGGGAATGGTTTTGAGGAGACGCATTAGGGTTTCTGGAAGCCTCCATTTGGATAATAAGGAACTACATAATTAGCTAATTTGAAATATTATTATTATATATTAAAATTAGGGCTTCTAGGGTTTCATATCAGCTATAAATAGGACCAGTTGGGCACCTTATTTTCATGCACTCCTTATACCAAAAAGATAGCCAAAATTTGACTCCTCTCTCCTCTCTCCTCTCTTGTCTTCTAGTTGCTATGTTTTAGGTGTAAACCATTAGATACACTAAGCTTTTGGTGCTAGCTTTCTGAAGAACAAAAGAAAGGATCAAGAGATTTATTTGCTATAATAAATCTAATGTATGTAAACCCTAATCCTTGTATTTTAGATTTTACTAGGGTTTCCATTGGGTTCTTGATATTCGTAGTATGTTGATATTAGTTGTGAAGACATAGATCTTTTTTAGTTTGCATGTGCCCTTACATATTAAGTGATTTTCCGCATTCACTTGTAATTTTTATAACCTATAAAACACATCAGTGGTATCTGAGCATTGGCCTCACAATTACTTGTGAACGAGGTGAATTGATCAAGCTAGGGTTTATCGAAAATAAAACCTTGCCTCTTACAATTTTTTATTTTAGCTAGGGTTTTCAATAACCCTAGCCTCCTTGCCTATTTTCGAAAATGCCTAGGGTTTCCTTAGGGTTTCTAGTTTCCTTATTTGTTATTTTAAATGCCTTAAAATCTGAACAATTAAAAAATGGTAACCCTAACCCTAATTTTGAAAATTAGCAGGATTAGGATTAAATTTGAATTATTTAATTAAAGGATTAATGAATATACTTATTTAATTCCTAAATGATTTAATTAACTTAATTAATCTTTTAATTAAAGGATAAACATTGAATCATAATTGGTTTAAAATTAATTAATTAAATGTTTAATTCAGATAATTAATTTTTAAACCTTGTGTTTTAAAAGGTTTTAAAATACACCATATATATATATATATATATATATATATATATATATATATATATATATATATATATATATATATATATAGAGAGAGAGAGAGAGAGATAGGTTCAGGTGTTTTAACTAAGTATTGTGTTATTGTATGCATCAATGTGGACCAATCAAAATTAAATAAAAAATTAAATAATAAAATAAATAAATAAGGGTAAGTTAGTCATTTGTTTAATAACTTCCAAAAATAATCCCTATAATCATGGTATCTCTCCAGTTTAAATCTCGCTCCCCTCTTTATCTAAAAACCGATTCTGAAAACCCTAAATTGAACAAACCCCTCGTTCCACCGATTCCACCGTATAGAAACATCGACCCACAAAATTTACCAGATGACACCACCATATTCCTGTTTTTCCGGTTGCTGAGCACCACCATCATCTTCATTGCCGATAACCACACCATCATCTTCATAGCATACGAACACCATGACTACCCACTTCCTTCCTCATAGCCATCGTTGCCGACGATACCACAGCTACCCTCTTCGATCAAAACAAAAGGGAATGACGAACGAGGAAGTGAAGAATCCGACCAGAGACCAATATTGATATCAATTCGAAAGTCAAAGGACCGGTTAGGGTTTATCTTTTCGTTTTATCGGCAAGGGAGCGTCAAAGCCAAATCGAAAATTGGCTCCTGGTACTTTTCTTTTTTCAAATTATCAATGTTACATATAATTGATCTCGTTGATGAAACTTTCCGTAGTTGAAATTGACTCGTAATTGATTTGGATCTGCAATTGATTTCGAATGATAATTCAAAACTCACATAAACCACTGATGACAAACCCAATTTTCCAATCCAGCTTTATCAGGTATAATCACACACATAAAACATTCGACAAAATGCATCAATGGTTCGGTGGAGGCAGGGAAGAAGAACCGAAATCAGATGGGTGTTTGGATTGAGGCTGTGAAATCAATGGGCAAGCAGAAGAAGAAACAAAGGGTTGTTGTTGGCTGGATAATCACAGGTTTCTTTATTATTCTTTCTTATTTTGATTGATTTACTGTAAATCGATGAAGTTTAATCGATAGGTTTAGATGAGTTTTTGGGTTTGATTGGTTGAACACAAATCATGGTTGTTTTGGTTGCTTATTTGACAGATGAATGCTTCAGCTGAATTGAAAGTTGTTTTCATGCACACCAAGTGCTCGCTAAAATGCTTCAACTGAATGATATTTCTTCGTTTATAGCATTCTATCAGAAAAGAATGTTTTTTATGATAATCATGAACATATTCTGTTAGAATTCCCCGAATTAATATAATTATTGGTAAATGAATTCCAATTCTATCAGAATAGAATCACGAATTCCAATTATGTTGGAATGGAGTATGGATATTTTCTCACTAATTTATTCATTGTATTTGTTTCTACAGAAGCTGATGCTTGAAGAACGGACCACAAAATTTGAACGACGCCTCTTAGCAACATTATTCTTTTAGAATGTATTAGTGTTTTTATTAGATTTTGATGTTCTTTTTTTAGATTTGAAAGTTTTTTTAGTTTTATTCTTTAAAAATAAATGTAATTCTTAGCAATTGTTACATGTATTCTATAAGAATTAATGTAATTTTTGTTTTAATTCTTCAATTGATGGTTCGAGAATCTTGTTATTCTACAAAAAATTTTGTTATTTTTGAACATACTCAAACATATTCTGTCAGAATGTCCGAACTAAAAACCTTATAATTTGTAAAATCAGATTTTTAAAATTAATAGAATCTTTGATCCCTTAAAATATGCAAATTTCCTTTATTAAATCTATGTTAACTGACTAAAATACCATTCTGGTTAAATTAGATGGTATTTTTCAATTATATTTAATTAAATAATATGTATTAATCACTTTCTTAAAATAAGTAAAATGATTGGCCCACATTTATGCATACAATAACACAATAATTACTTTGAATAGAATAACCTAGGCCCATATATATATATATATATATATATATATATATATATACACACACACACATACACACACAGAGACATTTAATACTCTATGTATAAGAAAATTTAATAGAATCTCTAGTACGCCTCATTCACAAAGTCATGCTATAAGGGGGTATAAGAAACGACCTATAAAATGACCCTTTAGGGTGTCCTTTTCACCCACCACTCCCTTGTGTGGTGGAGGGTTGTTATCCGAACGGATTTGATAGGAAATAATCTCATTAAAAGTATAATGCTATAAAGTACTATAACCTTCTTTAAAATCTCACTCTAGTTTTTTTTTGAAAGAGTAAAATCTCACTCTAGTTAATTTAGGGAAAATGTGAAATGTATGCTAATCCTTGAAAACACACATCATTATTTTTAAGTTTGTTAGTGGAGCGTGTCTGGCTAACCGACACACTTATTTGGGACTATAAAGTTGAGATGATGGAACAACTTGAAAATTATCATTATTGATGGAGCGTGTGTGGTTTACCGACACATCAATTTGAGATGATAAGTGACATCGGGGTTTCCAAGTGGGTGTGCATGGTTATTCACATCTTATTTGTGATCCTCAGTATCCCAATCACAAATTGAAGAGCATAATTAAACATGCCATAGATATGATTCAATGACTCTCAAATAATCTATAAATTTCATATTAGATTGAAATTGGTGAATCATTTTACCTAACTTAATAAATTTGCAATTAGATTACAACATCCCTCTTCTTAATTATGAATTGTATTTTGGATCCTATCCTTGAATATTAAATTATTTTAAAGTATTAAGGATTTATATCAACTAACTAAAACTATCTCTCTTATTATAGATGTCTGGAAACGGTGATGCTCCTACTACTCAAACCTCCACTCAAAACTCCAACTTCACTATCTTGTAGATTATGTCAAAAGAAAAGATGGCAGGTCCAAACTACATGGATTGGATGCAAATCTAAAGACGAATCTTTGCTATGAGAACAAAGAGTATGTTCTCGAGAAACTTGTTGAAATCGATGAGTCGAGTGCCACTACTGAACAACTTGTTGCTTAACAAACATTCTGACGATGCTACTAAGGTCGCTTGCATAATGGTTGTAACCATGGAACCTGATCTACAAAAGTTCTATGAGGACTACTGGCCATACGAAATGTGCTTAGAACTTGCTGAAAAGTTTCACAAGAAAGCAAGAGAAGAAAGGTATGAAGTCGTCAAGTCCCTAATGACGTGTAAGTTGAAGGAAGGAGAATTTGTTTGCGCTCATGTGCAAAGAATGCTGAGATACATGGAGCGGTTGGAGAAACTCAATGTGTCTTTTAACAAGGGGTTGAGCATTGACATGGTCCTTAACTCTTTTCCTCCCAATTATTATCAATTCATTTTGATATATCATTTGAACAACATAAAGAATACATTGATCCAACTCCATAACCTATTGCAAATTGTTGAGTCTGGAATGAAGAAAAATCATGTCCCTTATGTGACAAGTATATCTGTCCTGACCATTGGTCATAGCAGGGGAAAGAAGAGGAATGCCACCTCCCAACCAAACTGGAAGGGTAAGGTCCATGCTAAATCTTCTAGCAGTGGGTCGAAGGGGAAACCCAACTTTAATGTTCCTACTGTTAGTGATCCAAAGGAGGTTAGTTGTTTTCACTGTAGCAAAAAGGGGCATTGGAGAAGAAATTGCCTGAAATATCTGCAAGTGTTGAAAGAGGGGAAGTTCAATCCATCTGGCTCCTCGTCAGGTATATACACTATCCAAATAAATAACACACAACTTTCTCATTCTTGGTTCCTTGATACAGGATGTGGTTTTCACATTTGTTCTAATATGTAGGCTAAAAGAAAGTAAGGAAGTGGAGGATGGAAGGTTGAACCTGATCATGGGGAATATGTTCACATCACCTGTTACCAATATCGAGACTTATAGACTTGTTCTTGATAGTGGTGTTAGGGTTGATATGTTTAATTGTTGTTATTCATCTGATATGGTTAAAAACATTATTTCATTTTACGCATTGTTTAGACAAGGATATCGATATCCATTTGATGATGACAATGGTTTGATTTTGGTCTATAAAAATGGTTGTTTTGTATTCAAATATTTTCCTTGTAATGGTGTGTATGAAACTATTATGTATGTTAATAACTTAAGGAATAGTGTATTCCATATTGATTACTCTGATGGTGTAGACAAACCATGCTTGTGGAATTGTCGTCCTGGGCATATTAACAAGAAACACATCTCCCAAATCCAAAAGGATGGAGTGTTGGAATCATTTTACTTAAGTACAGGCAATGAATGTGAATATAGTTTATTGGGAAAGATGACGAAATCACCTTTCACTGGAACATGTGAAAGAGGTGAAGGATATTTAGACCTTATCCATACAGATGTATGTAGGTCCTTCTGGTCTTCCACAAGGGATGCTAACTGATACAATGTGACATTTATGGATGGTTATAGCATATATAGGTATATCTACTTAATCAAACGTAAATCGGAAACTTTTGAAAGGTTCAAAGAGTTTAAGAACAAGGTTAAGAATCAATTGGGCAGGAAGATAAAGATGCTCGAATCTGATAGAGGTGGAGAATATCTTAGTATCAAGTTCCACGAATCTAAAGGAATATGGAATTGTTTCGCAATTGATTCCTCCCAGAACACCACAACTTAATGGTGTAGCTGAGAGGCACAATTGAATCTTACTTGATATGGTTCGTTCCATGATGATTCATGCTTCTCTTCCTATTTCTTTATAGGGGTAACCTTAGAGATAGTCGCTCGTATCCTAAATCTTGTTCCTAAATAGAAGGTTGCCAAAACACCTCATGAGATGTGGACAGGTAAAGTTCCCTCCCTTGTACATATCAAGGTCTAGGGCTGTGAGGTTCTCGTAAGATGAGAAACTCTCGAAAAAGTTGAACCAAGATCCGAGAAGTGTATTTTCATTGGCTACCCACAAAATTCCTTTGGATACTTGTTCCATAGACCTAGTGAGAACATGGTCTTCATAGCTCAAAGAGGAGTCTTTCGCGAGAGAGCGCTCATATTCAAAGAGGATAGTGGGACAACCATTTATCTAGAAGAAATTCCAGAGTCATCCAATGAAGGAACCTCATATGACACTAGCTCTCAACCAGAGGATGAGACTCCCGTCGAGCCCATTGTCACTTCATTACCTCTTCTTCGATTCAGTAGATTTAGCATGCCACATGAGTTGTATGGTTTTTATATAACTACAAATAGGGATACATTTATCAGTGATAACACATTGGTAAATTTGAATGATCTGGCTAACTACAAGGAAGCGATGGTAGGCCATGAGGCCGCAAAATGGTAAGAGGCTATGGAAAGTGAGATCCAATACATGTTTGATAACCAAGTATTGAACTTAGTTGATCATGTACATATTCAAAAGATAGTAGGTTGCAAGTGGATCTTCAAGAAAAAGACCAACATGGATGGAAAGGTGCACACGTTCAAAGCTCGAATGGTTGCGAAGGGATTTACTCAAACCCAAGGGGTTGACTATGATGAGACCTTCACACCAGTGGTTAAGATCAAATAAATCAAGATAATTTTTGCCATTGCTTCCTTTCATAATTATGAGGTATGGCAAATGCATGTTAAAACCGCCTTCTTAAATAGGAAGTTTAATTGAGGACGTCTATATGAGTCAACCATAAGGTTTTGTACATACCAAATTTCCCGATAGAGTGTGTAAGCTTGAGAAATCCATTTATGGATTGAAAGCATCTCGAAGCTAGAATCTTCCCCTCAACGAGAAAGTCAAAGAGTTTGGATTCTCTAGGAGTTGGGATGAGTCATGTGTGTATGTCAAAGCTAGTGGGAGTATAGTAACTTTCCTTGTGTTGCATGTTGATGACATACTTGTTGAGCATCAGCGCTACCGGTTAATCTAAACCCAATTGGTGTTAGAAAGGGCGCACCCTTACCCATATAGTGCATTCAGCCCTCCAGGACCATGCATTCGATTGCGGCACTCCAGTCTATCGTGCGAGGACTTGGTCGATGCCATTTCTGACCCCCAAACCCCCATCCCCCTCATAAATTGCTCCCTGAGAGAATCAAACCCTTGTCGCTGGCTCTGATACCACTTGTTGAGCATCAACACTACCGGTTGATCTAAAACCAATTGGTGTTAGAAAGGGTGCAACCTTACCCATATAGCGCATTCAGCCCTCTAGGACCAAGCATTCGATTGCGGCACTCCAAGCCATTACGCAAGGACTTGGTTGATGCCATTTCTGACCCCCAACAGTAATCCTAATAGGAAACAACATTCCAACCTTCAAAGAAGTAAAATCTTGACTTGGGAAGCGTTTTGCTATGAAGGATGTAGGGGAAACAGCTTATATTCTCGGGATAAGAATTTTCAGGAATAGAAAGAAACTTCTTATTGGTCTTAGCCATAGTACATACTTGGATAAAATGTTGAAATGATGCAGTATGGAGAACTCCAAGAAAGGGGATTTGCCCATTCATTGTAATGTTAAATTGAGTAAGACTCAATTTCCCAGTACAGATGAAGTGATAGTTGACCTGAGTCGAGTCCTATATGCTTCGGCTATAGGACCGATCATATATGCTATGACATGTACTCACCCTGATGCGGCTTATGCCTTGAGTATGGTCAGTCGATTTCAGGGAAATCCTGGTAGAGCCCATTGGACTGCAGTTATGAATATTATTAAGTATTTGCGAAGAACAAAAGATATGTTTCTAGTTCTTGGAGGAAATGATACATTGAGGGTTAGTGGTTATAGTAACGACATCTTTCAAATAGATCAAGACAACTTTTGTTCTCAATCTGACTGGTTATTCTTGTTAAATGGTGGGGTGGTGGCTTGCAAAAGTTCCAAGCAGTCAGCGGTGGTTGATTCTACTTGTAAATCAAAGTACATCGCAACGAGTGAGGCATCAAAAGAAGTGGCTTGGTTGTAGAATTTCATCGGAGATCTTGGAGTAGTCCCAACCATTCAAGAGACAACAGAACTCTTTTGAGATAATGAAGGTGCAGTTTCTTTGATCAAAGAACTGAAGGATCATGGAAGGTCCAAGCACATCGACATAAAGTACCATTACATCAAATATAGGGCTAAAGACAGACATATCCTGGTGAAGTGAGTATCAATAGAATACAATCATGTAGATCCTTTCACAAAGGTTATGAGCAGGGTCAATCACAACCAACATGCTAGGAGCATTGGCTTAAGAGACGATATTAGTTTTATTAGTTAGTTGATAGATTGAAACTTTGTAACAAAATAAATGTAATTAATTTTGGTGATTGAATAATAGAGAATTATTTATGAGTATGGGTACTGTCTTCTTTAATTATTTATTATTGTGTTTCACTTTGCATGTTTTACTTCTTGAGTAATTTTTAATTATATAAATAATAAATTAATTGGAAATTGAAATAAATGATTTATTAATATACTATATAAGTAATATATTAGTTGGAAATATTGATAATTAATTAGAATTGATTTGGAATTAGTTCGGGGTTAATTAGAATTAATTACAGGTACAAGGGGTAAGCTGTAATTGTTCAATAGTTGAACAAAGAACAAGTTCCAAAACCTTCCTAGAGGGGAGGGTTTTGAGGAGACCCATTAGGGTTTCTGGAAGCCTCCATTTGGATAATAAGGAACTAGATAATTGCCTAATTTTAAATATTATTATTATATGTTCAAATTAGGGTTTCTAGGGTTTTCTATCTACTATAAACGGGACCCCTTGGGTAGCTTATTTTCGTCCACTCCTTATACCAAAAGGATAGCTGAAATTTGTCTCCTGTCTCCTCTGTCCTCTCTTGTCTTCAAGTTGCTAGGTTTTGGGTGTAAACCATTAGAGGCACTAAGCTTTTGGTGCTAGCTTTCTTAAGAACAAAAGAAAGGATTAAGAGATTTATTTGCTATAATAAATCTATGGTATGTAAACCCTAATCCTTGTATTGTAGATTTTACTAGGGTTTCCATAGGGTTCTTGATATTCATAGTATGTTGTTATTATTTGTGAAGACATAAATCTTTTATAGGTTGCATGCGCCCTTAAGTGTTAAGTAATTTTCCGCATTCATATGTAACTAATCTGGATGCTAATACGATAAATTCGTTCAACATCGCCATAATCCTAATACTATTTATTTAACTAATTTTGATTGTATTATTTTCTTTTCCCCGTAAATATGCATAAAAAGACAAATGTAGCCTAATGTTCTAAAGTTTTTCCAACAAATAACCAAAAAATTAAGAAATGAGGCAATATCGCCACTGGAATTGATAGACCTTCATGGCATATGATCTAGGATTTCGTCATTTTGATTGTAATTTTTGTGCTAGACCTGCAACTTAATCAAAAATATATAAAAAAATTCTTTGCCTCATCTGGAATTTTCTATCCTTTGACACATCTACAATTTCTTTAATTTTCATCTATGATTTCTTCTCCCCAAATGGGACTCTACAAGTGTCTATAGCATAAGTGTAACATCCTGTTTCGAGATAATCTTAACTTGAAGGCTCGGGTGGTAATTGATATGGTAAAGGTATCAGGTCTCAAAGGATCGAGTTTGGAGCTTAAGGAATAAGGTTCTTGGGCTTCATATTAAGACTTTAGGCTTAGAGTGATATTAGGCTTAAATCAGATTTTGGGTTCGCTGGCCCAGGCATACCACGACGTGGTATGTTGTCTAATGAATAATGCATTTTAATTGGTGACCACGACGTAGCTAGAGGATGGCCACGACGTGGTGAATGCTGCAACCCAAACCCATGAAATTTAGGGTTTCTTCTATATTTGGATTAGGTTATCTTTTTCAGCATCCAACCTTCCAACACGAAACCCTAGCCACCATGCACGATTGAGAGCATGTTCTTTGGATTTTGGTAAAGCTTAAGGAAGAAGGGACCCCATTTTGGTGCAAGGAAGAAAAGAGCTAGCTTGGATCCATCATCGTCTTTAGATTTACGAGTTATTTTAGGTATAAAGTTCATACCTTGACCTTTGTTCTTATAGATTCAAGTTTGAGTTCATTTTTCATGATTTTGGTCCCTTTCATGGATGCTCTTGGAGTTTGAGGATCTCCAGAGCTTGCTATGACACTCTAATGGTCATTATGTTTCTAATGAGTGAGAAAAGGAGTCATGTTTAGAGTTACCTTGAGTCCATGTACAAGGACTTGACCTTTGGAGGACTTAATGGACTTAGGGTTGTAGATCTTGCTTTGTGGTGATGTCCTAACGGATAAAGTTGGAAACTTTATCCATTAAGTCATTGAGAAGAATCATATATAAAGTTTTGAGCCTTGATCTAAAAGTATTAAGTGCCTAATGAAGAAAATGGATTCTGTCCAAAAACCACAATGTGACCAAGAGCTTGCCACAATGTGGCGGCCTGCTACAATTCAACCATTTTGTCATGACTTGGCAACGACGTGACCAAGAGCTTGCGACGGTGTAGTGGTTGTTGAACTGTTGACCGTTGACTTTTAACTAGTTTGACCTTGGGTCAAACTTGAAGGAATTGGGTTGTTGAATGAGGTTTGAACTTTATTCAGTGTTAGCCAGTTCACAGGTCTGATTGGTACGAGGAGTTGAGAGTGTTTTTGTGCTTCTTCGGGTCTTCGATTCAGGTGAGTCTCCTCACTATAATATGTATTGCAGTGTATATCCTTGCATTATAGGATATAAGGGAGTAACCGTATGTTGGTTAGAGTATATTTAGGATTGGTAATCACTATCATAAATATCATAGGAGTTGTATGTATTCATATAAGATAGCCTGAGAAATCTTGATATAGACTTTATTGTATGTTCCTTGTTTGGTTGTGGCTCTAAAGTAGGCTTATCTATTCGACCGTCTATCTTACACTGATTACATATAACTATGCATTTATTTGGTGAACTGCCAACTATAACATGGTGTGTGGTAGTGGTTCCTTGTGTGATGTGAATATGCTAGATAGGTAGACTAGGCTAGATAGTTGCATGTGTTGTGTGATTATGTGTTCGTTTGTTTATATCCTAACATGTATTAGTGGGGAGTTCATGCGGTCCTGCTGTGTGCGGTAAGCCAAGATACTCAGGCGGGCTAGCTTATGTTGAATGTCAGGGGCGGACCAGCTTCATGTTGTTGGCGTGGGAGGCGGACCAGTCGTGGACTGAAGGCCGATGTGTGTATGCTTGTATGTATATTGTGGTGTATGGTATTTTGGGGAAGTCACTAAGCTTTGGTTTATAGTTGTGGATTAAATGTTTTCCAGGTACTTCCGATGGTCGTAGGAAGGCGAAAGCATAACTATATACACTCATCAACACCATTGATGTTCCGCATTTATTATGATACTTTGATTTTTATATAATTGTATTTTGAACAAATGAGTTTTCTTCACTTGGGTTTTATGAAAATGTTGTTTTATCTCAATTATTAATTGAAAATTTTATTGTAAAAATGAAAAGTTACAATAAAATTATGTATTAAACATTTATATAATCTCATTTTTGTAAAGATAATGATAATTTTTTCAAACCTTAAGTGATATAGGCTCATGTGCTTGACTTATGACAAAATCACGTTACATAAAATAATTTACAGCCCATTAAGTGACACCTATGATTTTAAAGACTATTTGGATATTTTAAATTTTGACTTATTTTTGAGAAATAATTATATAATCAAGTTAATTTGTCCTTTTAACACCTTATCTATAGCCCTATTATTTAAAAATGTCATTTACTTATTTCCAATCATTTTAAATATTTAACTATAGGTCAATATTTTTATTAAATAATATATTAAACTAAAAGCTTGTATTTTTGGTACATAGCACGCTTTTAATATAATTTACTAGATCACCTTATTATTTAACATGGAATTGTGTTCTTTTTGTGAATTATTGACCAATATGATAAAGATTTCATTGGAAAGCCATATAAAGATATTTTATTCAAAATTACTTAAAGAAACATGAATATATTTGACAGATAATCAGAGCTTATCTTTTATATTAATTTCATTTTTTTAATATATGTGTTTCATACACAGTTTTTAGAAGCTTTTAACATTTAAAAAAACTCTTAAAAAAAGTTTTGCTTGATATTAATAGCTTTGACTTTTTTTTAAACAAAAAACTTATAATTCAAAGAATATTTCAAATAACTTTTAACAAAAAAAAACTATTATATATTATAACAATTTTAAAAGATTACTCTTAAAAATATATTTATATATTTAGTTTTTAAACAATTTTCTTTTTGTAAAATTTTACATACTTTAAAAGTTTATAACTATTTTTATCGAACGCTTATATAAAAATAAAACTCAGCTTCTAGCTACCAACAAAACAACTAACATCTAACACCATATTCCAACTAGTTTTGACAAACATGTTTTACATCTTAAGGTTTTACAACTGTTTCCTTCATAAACGTGTTATGTTATATCCAACATATTTAGTAAACATTAAAAATTATGATATACATTTGTTTATTTTTTTTATTTGTGAAAACTGATTATTAATCGACATAAATTCCAAAAATGTTCCAAATAGAACATGCAATTGCATTAAGCTTCCTTTCCAACTAACAAACATTTGATATCTGATGAGTTGAGCTACAAGATGTTCAATCTACCATTCTAAACTTTGTTGTCATTACGAGATCATTTACCATCCGGGTAAAGCGTATGTGGTAGCGGATAGTTTGAGCCGCAAGTCGGCTGGGTCTTCGGCTAGGGAGATGTGTATGAGGATATCCATTGATTCTCTGCTTCTGGGATTGATCAAAGAGGCTCAGGTAGAGGGAGTCCAGAAGGAGAACTGGAAACAAGAACAGATCAGGGGTGAGATAGACAGATTTGTCACAGATATTCAAGGGTTATTGACCCGGTGTGGACGGGTCTGGGTTCTAGTTTATAGGGGGTTAGGCAGATTGTGTTAGAGGAGGCTCATAAGTCTCGCTTTTCTATACACCCAGGAGCCACCAAGATGTATCGGGATTTGAGATTGAGTTATTGGTGGCCGTGTATGAAGAGGGAGACAGTCTGGTATATCGAGAGGTGCTTGACCGGCAGGATGGTCAAGACCGAGAATCAGAGGCCGCATGGCAAGCTGCAACTCTGGAGGTTACCATGTGGAAATGGGAGCAGATCAGTATGGATTTTATAACTTTCCTGCCGCGTTGGTATGCTGGAGCGCTAATGTGACAAATGAGAAATATGTGACTGAGATTGAATATCAATATCTCTATTTTTTTCGAAATTTAAAGGGAACCTCTCTCTCTCTCTCTCTCTATATATATATATATATATATATATATATATATATATATATATATATATATATATATATATATATATATATATATATATATTGTAATAAAATTAAAGTTTAAGGTTAAAGTAGAGAGGCGGCAAAATGGAAATATTGAATTCATGAACTACATGGTAATCATTGCATGATTTTCACTTTCAGTGATTTCACGTGATATTTTTGTATGTTTTTCACGTTTCAAACGAAAATGATATGAAGAAATATAATAACTATACTTTTTGTTTGGTTAAAAAAAAGTGTACTTTTTTTTAATCGGGCGTTATTATTAAAGTTTAGTAGTTTACTGTTGACATACTTATACATATATGATTATAAAAATTATATTATTTATGTTGCATTGATGTTATACCTAGTATAAACCATATGAATGCAATCAATGCATTGATAAATATTAAAAAGGAAACCGAATAATATTCAATTGTTATTTTACTCTAAAGTTATCATTCTTATTATTATTATTATTATTATTTTATTTATTTATTTTTATTTTTTTGTGGTAAGCTGAAAGTGGTCATTATTATATTATTCTCGAATATGATGTTATCAATCTACCGATATCTTATGTAATAACATGACTATCGTATATATATGATTTTAGTTTTGGTACATGGATAATGACTTAAAATGGTAACATATTTTTCGATTTGTATATATTTGGTTATTGAGTTTTTTTTTTCGTTTACATTTACCACTTCAACTTGTTAAACTGTACACATTTAGTCATTATGACCGGCTACTCCATGTTAGCCAGTAAAAATGACTTAATAGGGTAATATATTTATCATTTTGTACACATTTAGTCCTTAATATTTTTATACACATTTAGTCTTTAATATTTTTTTTGTTACAAAATAATTCATATTTGTTTTTTTTACTTATTCAGTACTTATGAATGATTTCTTTAGGTTTTTCTCATGACATCTTACGTATGACAATCATTAATGAGATGTTTCGGGCTTTTGGTGCTTATGTCCATCGCGATCTTGACTACTTGATTGCTTAGGTCATGTGTTCTGAACGTCATAACTTCTTCATACGATCTCGAATTTTAACGATATCCATGCATTCGTATTTTAATCTACTACAACTTTTTTTAGATCGCTCTTGTTAAAAAGTAATATATTTTTACTTACTATCTCACATCTGATTACTTATGGTTACACATTCCTTGGATTGTTGGTTATGTATCCTTATGTATAGGATGTTGTTGAGTTGTAGTGATATGGTAGATTTATGTATCCTTATATGATAGGATGCAACCATAGTAGTATGTTGGTTAGAGTACCAGTAGCTTGGTGTTATCGTCTAGTGGAGTGTCATAGGGGCTGTATGTAGTCATGTAGGATAGCCTAAGAAGTTTTGATCTAGGCTTTCTTGCATGTTCCTTGTTTGGTTGTGGCTTTAGAGTAGGTTCATCTATTCGGGTGGCTATCTCACCTCTGGTTACGTATGATTACGCATTTTATAGAGGTTAGTTGGTAGCGGAGCAGTATGCTATGAGAGGACTACTAGGAGATAGTGAGATGTATGATTGATAATTATTTGTATTTTGTGCCTACTGTTGGGTTATAGGTACTATAACACTCATATGGTGCACATACAACCCTAAAGCTTTGGATCTAAGTTTTCTCTAGTTATACATGCAATTTTCATTATCCAAAGCATGAAACCTAACTAGCATACAATCGGAGATATTTGAAACATAAAACAAGTTAGATGATTACCTCTTTGTTGTAGCTTGTAGAACTTGGCCTTTCAAGAGCTTAGCACCCCAAGTGTGATGCCTCAAACAAGTCACAAACACCAAGAGCAAATGGAGGATCATGAGAGAGAGGTTATGGAGCCACCAAAATTGTCTATAGTCTTCATAGGATACTAGTGTCCACGATTTTGGAGCTAAGGGGTTACATATATAGTGTATGATTCCAAGAGTCACTTGTAAACCCTAATCCACTTACATAGGCTTTTGATCCAATAAATCATTTTCATAGACTCCATATAAACTTAGTCCACTACTAATCAATCATGGATCATTAGCCCAAACTATATGTATCATTGATTTACATAATCATCCCCTGTTAATTTAATTAGTCTCTTTTGATCACTAAATTAATTCCAAATTAATTCTTGATCAGTACCAATTAAATAATATGATTTCTCAATTAATATATTATTCATAAAATATATTAATAAATCACAAATAACCTCTTTCTCAAATATCCATCCTATCAAATTGCTTTGGTGAAGGCAACTCGAAATGGACCATGCTACTCTCGGGTCAAGTACATACCAATTATAGTTATGAGCTTAGACACCTAATCCAACAGTCTCCCACTTGGATAAGTCTAATAACTATAACTGCCAATGTAACTTCAAAAACCGACTAGCAATCGTAGCTCTCAAAAGCCATTGTTGAACTCTGACGTGCCCATTAGATAAGGAATCATATATTCCTCCATTCTACAAGATATCGTATGAACTGAGACATGGATTATAATTATTCTATCTGTTCATGTGTTGTTTCCCGATTTCCGATTTATGATGACTCACTAATTTAACAAATCAAATCAGTCCAGGCTTGGCCAAGTGCTTAGGGTGTCATCACTAAATCATCGAGGGGCCTACAAATATCGCTTTTATCCCTCTTAGGGTAAAAGCAACAGATAAACTTCGACTCATATGCTTGCTCTATTTACTCATCAAATCACACACAACAATACATGTTATAACACCAAGTTACTGGTGCGTTTTCATATCATCAATGTGCAACCGACTTGTAAACTACAACTATATGTCTCCGTTTGAAGAATATAAGATATTATCGTCTCACAATCACTCATGATAAAATCCATGAAGTGATTCATGTGAGCGTGGGTTTAATCCAATACTCAAATCTTATTACAGGAGTACTCATAAATACTGTAGCAAACTTGTGCTATGTCTAAACGCTTAGACAATCTACAGTCGGATTCATGACAGTCTTACCTTATTACTTACTTCCAAAGTATGATTGACTATGGATATTTGAATAACCTAGTTATTCGGGAAGTACAACAAGCGAAGTGAAACACAAGAATAATCGAATCCAATATGGTCTCAACACTTTTGAATATAAATAAAACATTTATTATTTAATCACCATATTGATTTCACATTATTCATTGTATAATGTTTCGACTAATCAACTAAATATATGAATTAAAACAATAGTTATCTCATGCTCCAAGCATGCACACTATGTTTACCTATGGTCCTTTCTTTGTGAAATAGATCAATTGTAAACATTTCCAATGACACTCATTTCACAATTCCAAATCCTTATCGTAAGTGTAAGAAAACAAAATTCTTGCCACTATTAGAATATGTTAGATTCTAAACTACCATGCAATGATCCTTTTGTAATGTCAATGCACCAAAGTCACAGAGATTTGGACAATGATATTACAAAGTACTCTACTGGAGATTGTTACAAGACAATTCCACAGATACAAAGTCTCACATTCAAAGTACATTCCTTTGAACATCCTTCCTGCATGAAAATTTCTAACTTACACATAGATTCTTAATATCCAACTCCCATTATGGAAACATTTCCATATTTTCCATGTGACAATCCTATCTATTCATAATCATGTCAATCTGGTCCATCCATTACTATACTTCCAACTGTCCATAAACAACCAATCTTTGGTCATATACGGTTCTGGTCCATTTTCCTTCTTAATGCCCTAGGCATTTGGAAAATTCAGAACACACAAATATTATAGCATATGCAATCGATCCTATACCCGAAGCATATGGGACACGATTCACAATGTCTTACATAAAGACATGATACTTGACCAATCCTTTGCTATAATATTTTCATATACATAATTTCCTTATGTTGAATCATTTCATCATAACATTCATATATGTTCATGACTAAATTCTATTAAAATCTCAATCTAAGCTTTTAGATTTGAAATGAAGTATGAGTTCCTCTCCCTTAATTATAGCAAAACAATTTTTTCAAACTTTGCAAACTTTTGTTTTCTATAAATTAGCATTGCTAACTCGCAATACTTAACGTAATAATTGTGCTCCCACTAGCATAATAATTGCATTCTTACAAGCATAACACTTATGCTCCCACTAGCTTTGACATGTACTCAGAAAACAGTTGGACTTCTAGAAATCAATACTTATTGACTTTCTTTCCAAAGTTTAGATTTCTGATACTTGGTGCTTTGATAAGACTTTATCTAGGCTTCTCAAACTCATACACCTTTCTTTAGACGGCTCATATGTGTGTCTAAACTATTTCATAACTCACAGCAGTAAGTTCTGAAAGTTCAGACTATTTGCCAATTCTCACAATTCGAGCTATGAAGATGGATGTCGTAATCATACTCGAATTTGAGAAAGCAATTAACACAACTGCCAACTCTTTGAAATCTACTTAGTGAAAGCGTTTCCTCATAATCATTTTCATGAAGCGGAGAGAAACCTTTGCCACTTAGATTTTAATGTATATGTGTTCATATCCATGTGAATTTGTCATAACCATAATCACAAGACAAGGTCTGTGACAAATCCAAACTCATATGGACTGAACTTGTTCAATCTTAATTTCTTGCCTTTTGGTAGCACAAGGGCCTACCATTGCTTCCAAGTTACTGAGCAGCCCACCCACACAGATCAATGTACTCTCACTGACCAAGGTGCTTTTCCTTATGCATTCAAATGAGAACTCATAGAACTTCACACGTATAGTGGACTTAACTGGAATGGGCACAGAAACAAGAATATGTCAACACGATAGGTTGCAAACCTTAAGTCGTGTGCTAGTGATAAACAATAGGCTTATTCTTGATTAGTTCTTGAAACTATTCAGGACCATTAAGATTCCCAATGACTTCTTGACATATAAGATTCTCTGTCAAGAACCATTTCTTGACAACTATATATTCAAGAGTTAGCGTGAGACCTTCTCAAGACAACACTTCATGTAATTGGTCTTAGTTGATCTTTGTTTATCCAAAACATAATAACTGCCAATTTCAAATGTGTAAGAACAAGAAAACATTTCTACTCCACATTTCATGAGGCATTATAAACCTACTTAAGATATGTCACTCAATGTACAATCTTGGAGTATGACTCTAAAACTCGATTTTGGAACGAAGTACGACTCATCCTTTTGATTTTAACCATTTTAACAATTCTCGATACCTCTCCTTAGTCATGTAAATGCACTAAGGTGTACCTTGAGGATCAATTGTGACATGGTTCCATAATCATTAAGATGATCATAAAACATGATACTAAAGTACTATCCTTTCCTTTCAGATTGGAGAAACTTTTATCCTTCTTCCTAATTGATTCTTCTTATTCGTTCTGCTTATACTTTGAAACTTTTCAAGGTATTAGAATTATACTTAAACTTGTAAGCATAACCATATTTACTGAACCATTAGTAAATCATGACGAATAGTCTTTATCACTCTTGTGGTGGATTTGATCAGTTCACATCAATGTGTACTAGATCCTTTAGTCCTTCACTTGACTCACATTCATATGTGCACAAGGAATTAGTCTCAATTTTCCCAAGTACCAAGATTTTCATACATCATATAATTCAAATCACATGATTCCAAGTTTCTTTCCAATTGAAACTTGGGCGATGAGAATATTTCCTTACTTAGAAAGTTACGACACTACCACAATTGATATAACTAAGAATCAAACCATTTTCAATATTGCTATTAATAGAAACAAATAAACAACAATTTTCACAAATTCCATTGCAAGGAAATATAAAATAAAATCAAAATTTCTTTATTTAAAAAGTGTGGAAAAACTTGTCCTTACAATGCAAATACAAATGAAAACTATGTTGCTATCTATTTCTAAGCAATCTATCATAACTCCTAAGCAGCAGCTCAAAAATCTGAACATTGAACCATGCGATCGAAATCCATCTCTTCGCTACCAGACTCAACTTACTCTTCCTTTAAGCTTCCTTTCTCTTCTTCGATCCTAAAAAACATCAAAATTCAATCTTATCACATCATGTATTAAGAATCTATAAGTAGGAACTTAATAGAGTTAGATAGTGAACTTACCTAAAGCAGAGTCATACATTTTGACTTTACCATCTCTTAGATCTCTCAGGTAGTCAGGGCAGCTTCGCAACCAATGCCCCTTCTCTTGGCAATAGAAACAAACAGACTCTCTCGGAAAGGTACACGGGACAATCACAGACTTAGCCTTTTTCTTTACCATTTGGCCAAACGGTTTGACCTTGGCCAATCCCTTTCCATTGGGAAGAGAAAGCTTTTCTGGACTTCCAATGTCACCATTGTCAATGTCCATGGAAGTTTTGGGAAGTAGATCTTCCAATCAGTTTGCTTCACCAGTGCACCAAATCCTTGCTGACTCAGCAGCAATAAGCAAATAAGTAAGATCGATAAGGGTCACGTCGTGGTCTGTCATATAGTAGTCTTTAATGAACTCACTATATGACTTAGGAAGTGAATGAAGAACCAAGTCAACAACCAGCTTCCTTGGGAACACGACACCCAACATTCCCAGCCTGTCAATATGCAGCTTTATGTCCAAGACGTGAGCACATACAGACTTTCCATCTTCATGGTTGCTTGCCAATAGGGCTTGAGTGATCTTGAACTTTTCAAGTCGACGAACATCTGGGTCAGGGAGAATAATTGGAGGAGGTGGAGGAAGTGAATTATGATTTCTGGGAACATCATCTTCATGAGGAAAGCTTTTTCCATTAGATTCGGGAAAACCATAGTTGTCAGAACTAGACATCTACAAGGGAGAAATTCAAGTTAATTGATTTAAGCCCTCAATATAACACCCAAATGAAATATTAAGGCTAGGACCCAACACAATATTCTGCAATTCAGAAGAGGGATGCCGTAATCCAATTGCAAAATATTTGAAGGTAGGTAAATGACAATTTACCAATTTCCACCATGAAAAATGAAAAATGAATATTAGGTTTTAAATGAATTGAAATTCCTAGATTCTTTTGAGATTCATTGAACTTTTCAATGGCATGTTTTATCTCGATTATGCCCTTCAAGTTTGTGACTGGGATACCGAGGATCACAAACAAGGTGTGAATAACCATGCAAATTAGTTTGGTACTCTCGATGTCATTAATCACCTAATCAATGGTTCGGTTAACCACACACGCTCCATTGATCAATGATAATTTACAAGAAACCCATTTCCATCCTTCATTAGTCCACATTAGTGTGCCGGTTAACCACACACGCTCCACTAACTGACCAATAAGGTGCAATGTGCAATTTCATGGGTTAGCATCAAATTCACATTTTTCCTAAAGTAACTAAGATTGGGAATTTATAAAGTGTTTAGTTACTTCGTATTTCATTCTACTTTTAATGAGGATTTAAGTGTCCTATCAAACCCGTTCGGCTAACGACCCTCCACTGGTCAAGGGTGCGGTGGGTAAGAGTAGATACCCAATGACGGTCATTTTACAGGCCGCTTCCTTAAACATCCCTTATAGACCAGCTTCGTGAATGAGGCCTACTAATGGTAAGACTGACGTTTTTACTTATGCATATATAATATATTAATTTTTTAATTTTATATAGTATAAGGGTGTATTTTAAACATTTAAAATACTAGGTGGTTTAATCTATTAATTAAACTAGACTTTTAATTTAATTAAACTCAAACCATATAATTATGGATTTATTAATACTCTTTTAATTAATATTTTAATTAATTATCAACAAAACCATAATTAAAAACTTTTAATTATAAACTTAAGTTATGAAGTCAAAAGGTTTAGTATTTAATATTTCACAATTAAAACTTTTTTAATCAAATTTTAAATTCCAAAACTTGAGGGAAAGTTTTGTAACTCCTCAAAACCTTTTGGGTTCCATAACTTAAAGAGTTAATGTTTAATGAATGAGACTTTTCAAGTTCCATAACTTGAGGACAAGTTATGAAACTCTTCAAAAACATTTAGATCAATTTAACTAATATTTTTTTGTAACTCCTTAAAAAAACTTTTGAGTTCCAAAACTTGATGACAAGTTTTGAAACTCTTCAAAACATTTAGATCAAATTTTAAACTAATAAAATAATCATAATTTTATCTTTTACCAATTTGACCTAATCAAGTTCATATAGCAAGACAATTCAAATAAAAAATTACAAATAATTTGGCTTATCATATAAACTAACAATAATCTTGAAATTTTGACAATTATCTTTTAATTGGATGGGGATAATCATTACCTTATAAGAAAAACGAATTTTAACAGTCCAAGACAGTTTGTGGTAATGATTCTAATCCAAAAAATGGCCAAAAACGTGAAAATCTGCACACAAATGGTCCACCACGCCGTGGTAACTATGAGCACGTCGTGGTCATCTGTCAGATTCCAAAAAAATGTTTTTCTTTTGCTTTGAACAATCAACCAATGCATCAATATAACAGAAAACACCAATGGCTCTGATACCACTGTTGGGTTATAGGTACTATAACACTCCTATGGTGCACATACAACCCTAAAGCTTTGGATCTAAGTTTTCTCTAGTTATACACATAATTTTCATTTTCCAAAGCATGAAACCTAACTAGCATACAATTGGAGATATTTGAAACATAAAACAAGTTATATGATTACCTCTTTGTTGTAGCTTGTAGAACTTGGCCTTTCAAGAGGTTAGCACCCCAAGTGTGATGACCCAAACAAGTCACAAACACCAAGAGCAAATGGAGGATCATGAGAGAGAGGTTATGGAGCCACCAAAATCGTCTATAGTCTTCATAGGATACTAGTGTCCACGATTTTAGAGCTAAGGGGTTACATATATAGTGTAGGATTCCAAGAGTCGCTTGTAAACCCTAATCCACTCACATAGGCTTTTGATCCAATAAATCATTTTCATGGACTCCATATAAACTTAGTCCACTACTAATCAATCATTGATCATTAGCCCAAACTATATGTATCATTGATTTACATAATCATCCCCTGTTAATTTAATTAGTCTCTTTTGATCACTAAATTAATTCCAAATTAATTCTTGATCAATACCAATTAAATAATATGATTTCTCAATTAATATATTATTCATAAAATATATTAATAAATCACAAATAACCTCTTTCTCAAATATCCATCCTATCAAATTGCTTTGGTGAAGGCAACCCGAAATGGACCATGCTACTCTCGGGCAAGTACATACCAATTATAGTTATGGGCTTAGACACCTAATCCAACACATACTTGATCCTTGATTATTTATATGTCGACATATGGTGGTGTGATAAGTTGAAGCGGTCATGCTATGTGTTGTAGGTCAAGATACCTGGTGCGGGTCAGTTGTAAGTCATAGGCACGGAGGTTCAAGAAGAGCGGTTGGGTTAAGGCAGCATGCCAACAAACCCTGTCTATTCCATTCCGATGAGTGATTGGACCCATTTCATGTTGGCATTCCAGTCTGATGACTGATTGGGTCAGAGTATTCCAATCTGATGATTGTGGGCCCGTTATACATGATAGTACGTTTGTTGTATGAGGTATTTTGGGGGAACTCACTAAGTTTTGTGCTTACCCAGTTGTTTATGTTTTCAGGTTCTATCATTGATCGTGGGAAGGCGAAGGCAGGACTGTACATACTCATCAACAGTATTGAGGATTCCGCATTTCTTATATTACTCTAATTTTCGACAAATATATCTTGGAATAAACGATATTTCTTAATAATGGATTTATAATTAGGGAGTTTTTCCTTATTTAAAAAATAAACTTTTTGTTTTGAAAATAGGACGTTACACATAAGCATCAAAAGACCTACACCTCTCATCAATGATTGTCCCACATAAGATGTCATGAGAAAAACCTAAAAAATCATTCATAAGTACTGAATGAGTACAAAAATAAAAATAACTTATTTTGAAACAAAAAAATATTAAGGACTAAATGTGTACAAAAATATTAAGGACTAAATGTATACAAAATGAGAAATATATTACCCTAATAAGTCATATTTCCTGGCTAACCTGGAGTAACCGGTCATAAGGACTGAATGTGTATAGTTTAACAAGTTGAAGGGGTAAATGTAGACGAAAAAAAACTCAGTGACCAAATGTGTACAAATCGAAAAATAGATTACCCTTTTAAGTCATTATCCCTTGGTACAACTCTTTTTCACTAATATTGGATAAGGTAGATTTCTTGTTTCATTTTGTAAATAAAAATACTATTATGAAGCATCGCTATCCAATAAAGCATGACGAGATTGAAACAAGTTTGCATGATCAAAATGCCTACTTGAATGTAAAATTAAGAGAACACTCAGGCAATTAGGTTCGTTAACATTGTTGTGAAAACGAGGAAGCAAAACAATAGTTATAAAAAAAAGATTGCAAGAAGAATCAATAAAGATTGAATAAGAGACCCTTGTTGTTCTTTGATGCGAAACACATACAAGAGAAAAAAAAATCAGAATAAGAAAAAAAAATCGTTACGCAGGGAAGACATGACAGTGTGCATTTTACTTGCTGGTTTAATAGTGTATATAAAATAAACTTGATACAAAACAAACCAAAAGTTGAGAAAATGTGATTTTACCTGTTCTTTGAGGTCTTTCACATCTGAACTACTATATTTTTGTAGTTGGGCAGCACCAACCATTTACCAAGAGGTGAGAGAGTTGACTTGTAGGTGCCTAGCAAGAAATAATTTTTTGCTTTGCCGAGAAGACATGACAGTGTGCATCTCGGTATGCCGACAACAGCAAGGATGCCAAGCACTTTTGCCGTCTCCACTCCCTCTAACTTTATATACATATTGTGACAACCGTTAATTTTTGGCCAAGTCAAAGTCAACTAAAGTCAACAAGTCAAACCGGTCAACTCATCTAACCCTTGTATATTAGGGTTTCCATTACGTTTCTTATTGTACAACTCGCAATCCTAATACAAAGTATCACTTAGAGTTTTCACGTGTTCGGAAATTTTAAACCCTAATCAGGGCAAGTGATGAAACTACTCGATAAAACATTATTCCTTAACCCTCGGGGGCATATAACAATCATAACGAGACTTAACGAGGTTTACAAACCTTGCGTTACAAAGCCAAACACTCAAAAAGGTCACAAAAGAAATCTCTCCTAAATCTCTCTCTGTATGAGAAATCTCTCCAAGAATGTGAAATCTCTCCCAAATCTCTCTCTGTATGAGAAATCTCTCCAAGTATGTGAAATCTCTCCCAAA
Source organism: Lactuca virosa (assembly GCF_052849685.1). NCBI lineage: Eukaryota > Viridiplantae > Streptophyta > Magnoliopsida > Asterales > Asteraceae > Lactuca > Lactuca virosa. Next base: position 41,006,891 of record NC_136426.1, read on the forward strand.
TCTCTCTCTGTATGAGAAATCTCTCCAAGAATGTGAAATCTCTCCCAAATCTCTCTCTATATGAGAAATCTCTCCAAGAATGTGAAATCTCTCCCATATCTCTCTCTGTATGAGAAATCTCACCAAGTATGTGAAATCTCTCCCAAATCTCTCTCTGTATGAGAAATCTCTCCAAGAATGTGAAATCTCTCCCAAATCTCTCTCTGTATGAGAAATCTCTCCAAGTATGTGAAATCTCTCCCAAATCTCTCTCTGAATGAGAAATCTCTCCAAGTATGTGAAATGTCTCCCAAATCTCTCTCTGTATGTCAAATCTCTCCAAGTATGTCAAATCTCTCCCAAATCTCTCTCAAAATCTCTCTCAACTTTTTATAATCACTCGGGGCATCCTGACCCTTAATTTAGTCGAAAACCGCTCGAAAACGGAAGTCTACGCGAAAAACAGCTTTAAGGAGCCGACCCTCTTAAGGAGCCGAACCTCCCTTAAGGAACCGAAACCTCCTGAGAACCGAAACCACCTCCTGAACCGAAACTACTAAGGAACCGAAAGTAACCTTCGGTCCGAGAGGCCACCTTCGGTCCGAGAGGACTACCTTCGGTCCAAGCCATGACCTTCGGTCCGAGATCTTGACCTTCGGTCCGAGAACTTGACCTTCGGTTCCGAGATGCGAAGCTGAGACCGAACCCTACTCTCGGTTCCAACACACAACCGAACCCTACCTTCGGTTCTAAGCTCCAAGGCCGAACCTCCGGCCCAGAATTTCGGAAATTAGCAATTTTTGCCCGGTTTTCAATATTTTTAGCGTTTTGAGCCCGTTTTTCGTGATTTTAACGCGAGATTTTCACCCAAAATCATATTTTAACATATAGAACCCCATACTTCATAATTAATCACGTATTTGGGGTATAATCCTTATCCAAGAAGAGTGGGTGGGATATTATTGGTGCAGTGTTGACTTTACTTTAGTGTATGACACAGGCAACCACCCATGCCCACTCAATGACCAGCCCTTGTCCTTCCACCATACTTGGTCATTTCATTGTCCTTTCCCCATCATTTTCCAGTCACATCCTTGAACAAAGGCTGGAAAACTCCCCTCTCTCCTCACATTTCTCTCATTTTCCACCAAAGAACAAACTTCATTCTCTCTCACTTTCTCTCTCTAAATTTCGAGATTCAAGGCTATTCTCCAAGCTTTTCTTCTACTTTTGGTAAGTATTATCATCCTCCATACGATTATTTCACTCCTTTTTACTCAAATCATAGGTTTCTTTCACAAACTTCATCATATTTGTGTTAGAACTTCGAATCTTCAAGCAATCTTCTAAATGTTCTTGAGTTGAACACTTCCTTTCTTCATCATCCATCTACTGAAATCACACAAGGTGAGTTCATACCCCTACATTTTCATGTTTTCTTCAAGTTTTAGGGGGGGGGGGGGGGGAATACAAGTTAAAACACCAAGAACACAACTAAACTCAAACAACAGCCTTCATCAGAAAAGTTGAGTCTTATTTACGGACTGTTTTGAATATCTTAAACTTAATATCTTTCAAAACTGTTTAATATGCAAATAGTTCATGTTCATACCTTTAAAATGACTACTTGCACATCTCCATACGATTTTTCTACGATTTATGGTGAGTTTTACAAAACTGTCTATCATTTCAGAAACGAATTCGGACCAGTCTGTGAATATGAACATTTTAACACAAGTTAAAGACTTCTAAAAACCATAATAAAAATTATGAATAAACTAGACACATTTTGGGAACTCTCAGAATTTATGGATTTAGTTTTCGACTCCGTATGATTTTTCTATGATATTTCTAAAACAGTGTAGAAAGGTTAAAAACTAGTTAACAGCTTACAACTTTCATAACACTTTGTAGTATGTTGAGCAAAGTGTATAACCATAAGTTCTAAATATTGAATGTATTTTCTTGTTAGTTTATCATCATAAACTGAAATTAGTCATTCATGATAAGGTTTCTTCATTCATTTCGAACACATATAATAAACTAAAATAAGCATAGTTTATGGATTTTTACTATATGAAAAAGGTTTTACTCTCAAAACAAATGGGTTTTTCATATATTACATGATAAACTATAATAGGTATAGTTTATGATTCCATTAACACAACAAACATAGTTCGGAAGGTTTTATTCACACAGAAAAATGTTTTACACTCACACACACCACACGTAAACTTGTTAACGTAAATTCTGAGACATTCCTCTTAGTACTCCTAGAGTACGGGTTAAAATTCCTGGTAGTTATAACCAGAGTCTCTTGTAGGGAGAACGTGATAATTGTGTATAGATCTATATTGGTTTGACAAACCACACCTGAGCTGCATGCAACAGCTAGACCGGCAGGTCTGAGGTGACAAGTGTCGTTATCTTTTTCGACGCCTGAGAAACGTCGTGGCAGGTTCATTAGTCATAGTATGGTTATAGCGACTCACATAGGGAGTTAACAACACATAAAGTTTACAGGGATTTTTCTCAAATCAAAAAGGGTTTTATGTCGATTTAAAATCACTTTTTATATCAATAAGTATGGATAGTACTGTACACTTTCGGTCTTGGGATTTAAGACAACACATCACTTTTATAAGGAAAATATTGGATTTTCTTTGGAAACATATTTCTATTAAAACTACATTTCGTCTAGAATTGTTAGACTTCAGCTATAATTGCTAAGTGTATATGCTAGAGTTATATAAGAATCTAGTCACAATCGACTTAGAATTGGTGGGCCCGCCTTATCTCCTGTTCCTTGTTTGGTTGTGGACCTAGGGCAGACCCATTATATTCAACGGTTTATTTAACTTAAATTTTATATAACTTATATACGTTGGGCGACTATAGAAGGAATCTATGGGTCCTTCTAGGGTACATTATCGCATAACATACGAGCATTCATTTCACACTTAATAAGGAAAAATATTGGATTTTTATGGAAACATACTCTGTCGCTTTTACAAGGAAGACGGTTTCTTTCTCAAACAAAACTCTTATGAACTCACCAACTTAATTGTTGACACTTTTTCAAAACTACTTATATTTATGATGGTTGTATTTACTTTAAGCACTATTATACTCGTTGTTGTGATACTATACATGAAGTCCTCCACCCCCGGATGTTTCCGCCATCCTTGGTTTGGGGGTGTGACAGATTGGTATCAGAGCATTGTTTATAGTGAACTAAGTATATCGAACAACATAAGATATATAAACTATAAATGCATAAGGACTAAAGTCTCTAATTAAACATTTTCAAAAGACTATACTTTTAGAAATACATAGTTTCGTGTTAAAAGTATACATACATGCATACATACTAAGGTCAACATCATACTAGAACAAAACAAAAGTAATGATTGTTGAATGGCACAAGTAGGCTTGGGGATGTATAGCCAGGTCTGGGAATGACATAGCCTGATCAACTATGTCTATCCCAGAAGTGATTAGCATGTGCCCGGGAATGGTTGTGTTGTTACAACAAGTATAAAAACTTACCAACTCTATCTACAAAGAAACATTGAAAAACATAAGACAAACATTAAAATACTATAGGAGTATTTGGTGATACTATAATCAACTTATGTGAAAACTAAAGACCCCTATTAGTAGGTCTATAATGACTGAGTGCATACGCCAAGGTTATACATAATTAAAGATATTATAGACTCAGAATCTATAACTATTGCTCTACTTCATGTTCCTTGTTTGGTTGTGGACTTAGAGTAGAGTCATTTATTCGAAGGTCTATTCTATCTCAGATTATGTATAACTGGTATGCACTATGTGATTATAGACGTGACTGATAAGGATCACCCCCTATAAGTAATTATAGGATTAGACGTCTATTAATTATCTCTTCCACCCCTATTCTCGCACGGATATCACGACAAGATCTTACATACCAGGAGACCCCTACTTTCCAAACCCGGAGAGTTAGTGAGTGATGAGGAAAAGAGTCGGAGGTGGAGCCAGAGGTCGAAAACTCTCCTCACATAGCCTGGGCTCTCGCGAACCGTCTCGACTCCATTAAACTTGTGCCCCGTTGGGCAGCATTGATCGAGGGATGGAGCCGCCATCAGCAACATCAAATCGCCATTTGGAGACGTATTATCGTAAGCAGAGTTCATTCTACTCACAAGACCTTGTAGATTAGGTCTATGAGTATGCGTTGGTGCTACTCCCCTCCAGGTGTAGGCCCGACCCCGCGAGTTAGTGATTACACTAGTCAAGAAATTTATTTGCAGTCCAAACTTTTCTTGCAATGATGTGGTGTGGACCTGCATCAGGCTCAAAACCTTCCTCTAAAAACTAAATATGCTAAAATTCATAAGTTTATCATATATAGACTCTCGTTATGAACTATTTTCAGAACACCATAAACAACCGGAACACGATACACTCAGAACTAAGATAAATAACTCCCAACGTATAAGCCCTTATTCAAGACTCACTATCATCTCACCTTTTTAAGCCTCATAGTTAAAAGGTGCCCTTTTCGTAGACCTATGAGGGTGCGATCATACCAGCACTAATGCACCGGGTCCCATCAAAACTCCTCAACCAGGTGTGTTTGGACAAACATGATCCTAAGATGAGGAAAGCTTAACGCCCGCACGAAACCTACTTCTACCCACTACCATAACTCCGTCTCAGGAACGTTAACAGAAATGCCGAGAATAGTTCAGTAAAGTGAGAAATTTATATATGTGTATATAAATCGTAAGGATATAACCAGAGATAATCATCTCTACTCACGACATCGTTTCTCCCCATGCAACAGGGTTATGTCTTCACAAGAAGGTAACCAACCAGCAAGCAAGGCAGCAATCCTGCAGATAGACCCTGCTACCTTTCAAGCTGCAGTCACGGCAGCCGTGACAGCCGTCATGGCGCAACTCAATGCTAACAATGTCGGCAGAGATGGAAGAGGTACCGACGATACAAATCGCTGTAACAATCAGGAACACCGGCGGGTGTCTACCAACGAAGGCGCCTCAGGCCACAAACCTAAGAACAAGAAACGAGAGTTTTGGAACGAAAAGAAGTGTAACCTACCTCAAAAATTTGCTAGAAGACAGCAATCCGTGGCTGCCCCTGCCATTACAACATCAGTCACGACACATGCTTCGACACTAGCCACAAGGTCAGTCACCCAAGCACCGGTCAGACAATCTATGGGAACACTCCCAAAGTGTGACAAGTGTAGCTACCATCACAATGGGGTTTCCCGGGTGCCGCACTGTAAAAATTGCGACAAGAATGGACATACTTCCCACTCCTGCAGGACCCAGACCCAACGCATCGCTTCAATCCCCAATGCCAGTGTAAGTCCAGTATGCTACCTATGCAGTGAAACGGGACACTTCAAGAGAGAATGTCCAACTGAGAAGAATGACGGGGGAGCAGGAGGAGTATGACGAACAAAACAGCAGGAGCAACAAGGGAACCCTATTAGGACTTTTGTAATGTTTCCAACGACAAAAACGTTTAAGTACCATATGTTTGTAATGAATTTGGTATGCTTGCTAAAATTACCGTCTTTCAAAAAGTAGTTAAAATACTCTCTCGTTCAAATTAAATCAAAGACACTCATATATGACCTTAGGATCATTACCTGTAAGTTGTGATGACTTTGTGCATACATCGGGGTTAATTATAATCAAAATACTAAAGCCTTAAAGCGAATAATTCCGTCTTGACTCCTGTTCCATGTCTAGTAGTGGGATTAGGGTAGAGCCACTCACTCGACGATTTCACCAATACCAAATTACAAGCGACTTGCATATACCACTCGATCATAGAGTGACCGGTCGGGGATCATGATATAAAGTATCATTACTAGCTATCAGAACACACTCACCATCAGAACTAGTAAAATCAATACGAAACAATTGCAGTAACAATAACATCGATCAAAACGGAACACGCTGAAAAGAAACACAAGATACTCTATCACTCCAACGAACATTTCGTTGCAGTGAACAGCTTAACACATGTTTTACCTAAAAAGATACTATTGTCATCATTCGATTTCGATTGGTATAGTCCTCACCTTCCCGATTAAACGGCTACGAAAGGACCCTTCACCTAACCCACTGAATATCGGAACCTTCGTCTCTCATAAACACAGATCCGATACAGACCTCCTGGTCATCTCTCGCTGTGAAACCCCAAAACACTCACCATAAGAGTATTATACCTTCCGAAACCCTTCCACAAGTATTTCCAGAAGACCCTTCGGGAATGTCACGCATACAGCAGATAAGGTTCAAGCGCAGAAGCTTGGGACGAATACGGTTAGTCTATCACTACTAAGTGTACACGCGAGGATAATATATAATTAAGATTCTACGGACATTGGATGTGTGTTTCCGCCCTATTTCATGTTCCTTGTCTGGTTGTGGACTTGGGGCAGAGTCACCCATCCAACTATCTTACCAACCTTAATTACATATGACCTATATGCGCAAGTAAATGATGGATGGACCAGGTACGAGTCCTACCATGAACTGCGGGACAAGGCTACCCAGGAGTGCGAGTGAACGTTCTACCATCCAAATGCCCTTGCAATCTTAATGATATACGACTAGTTTACACCAAGCGATTATAAAAGATCTGGTAGGACTTATATTGCAAATTTCATCATAAATTGTTAAAGCATTCGTAATACCAGTACTCACTAACTACATTATAAAATATTCATAGTGGTAACAACAAGGATAAAACAGCGAGCATAAAGGCACACATTGAATACACTATCATTCCAAAACAATAACACCTTTTAAATCGACTCAGCTCAAGTTACAATAAGAAATTCCAAGGTCGTCATTCAACATCAGGCGGGTTGTTCCCCACCATAATCAATTTCTTGTACCACGAAAAGTTCCCCCATCTTTCCTCCAAATTCTTGAAGTCCCAGTCAAAACACTAATTTTCAGGACGAAATTCTTTCTAACGGGGGGATGATGTGACAACCGTCAATTTTTGGCCAAGTCAAAGTCAACTAAAGTCAACAAGTCAAACCGGTCAACTCATCTAACCCTTGTATATTAGGGTTTCCATTACGTTTCTTATTGTACAACTCGCAATCCTAATACAAAGTATCACTTAGAGTTTTCACGTGTTCGGAAATTTTAAACCCTAATCAGGGCAAGTGATGAAACTACTCGATAAAACATTATTCCTTAACCCTCGGGGGCATATAACAATCATAACGAGACTTAACGAGGTTTACAAACCTTGCGTTACAAAGCCAAACACTCAAAAAGGTCACAAAAGAAATCTCTCCCAAATCTCTCTCTGTATGAGAAATCTCTCCAAGAATGTGAAATCTCTCCCAAATCTCTCTCTGTATGAGAAATCTCTCCAAGTATGTGAAATATCTCCCAAATCTCTCTCTGTATGAGAAATCTCTCCAAGTATGTGAAATATCTCCCAAATCTCTCTCTGTATGAGAAATCTCTCCAAGAATGTGAAATCTCTCACAAATCTCTCTCTGTATGAGAAATCTCTCCAAGTATGTGAAATCTCTCCCAAATCTCTCTTTGTATGAGAAATCTCACCAAGAATGTGAAATCTCTCCCAAATCTCTCTCTGTATGAGAAATCTCTCCAAGAATGTGAAATCTCTCCCATATCTCTCTCTGTATGAGAAATCTCACCAAGTATGTGAAATCTCTCACAAATCTCTCTCTGTATGAGAAATCTCTCCAAGAATGTGAAATCTCTCCCAAATCTCTCTCTGTATGAGAAATCTCTCCAAGTATGTGAAATCTCTCCCAAATCTCTCTCTGAATGAGAAATCTCTCCAAGTATGTGAAATCTCTCCCAAATCTCTCTCTGTATGTCAAATCTCTCCAAGTATGTCAAATCTCTCCCAAATCTCTCTCAAAATCTCTCTCAACTTTTTATAATCACTCGGGGCATCCCGACCCTTAATTTAGTTGAAAACCGCTCGAAAACGGAAGTCTACGCGAAAAACAGCCTTAAGGAGCCGAACCCTCTTAAGGAGCCGAACCTCCCTTAAGGAACCGAAACCTCCTGAGAACCGAAACCACCTCCTGAACCGAAACTACTAAGGAACCGAAAGTAACCTTCGGTCCGAGAGGCCACCTTCGGTCCGAGAGGACTACCTTCGGTCCAAGCCTTGACCTTCGGTCCAAGATCTTGACCTTCGGTTCCGAGATGCGAAGCTGAGACCGAACCCTACTCTCGGTTCCAACACACAACCGAACCCTACCTTCGGTTCTAAGCTCCAAGACCGAACCTCCGGCCCAAAATTTCGGAAATTGGCAATTTTTGCCCGGTTTTCAATATTTTTAGCGTTTTGAGCCCGTTTTTCGTGATTTTAACTCGAGATTTTCACCCAAAATCATATTTTAACATATAGAACCCCATATTTCATAATTAATCACGTATTTGGGGTATAATCCTTATCCAAGAAGAGTGGGTGAGATATTATTGGTGGAGTGTTGACTTTACTTTAGTGTATGACATAGGCAACCACCCATGCCCACTCAATGACCAGCCTTTGTCCTTCCACCATACCTGGTCATTTCATTGTCCTTTCCCATCATTTTCCAGTCACATCCTTGAACAAAGGCTGGAAAACTCCCCTCTCTCCTCACATTTCTCTCATTTTCCACCAAAGAACAAACTTCATTCTCTCTCACTTTCTCTCTCTAAATTTCGAAATTCAAGGCTATTCTCCAAGCTTTTCTTCTACTTTTGGTAAGTATTATCATCCTCTATATGATTATTTCACTCCTTTTTACTCAAATCATAGGTTTCTTACACAAACTTCATCATATTTGTGTTAGAACTTCGAATCTTCAAGCAATCTTCTAAGTGTTCTTGAGTTGAACACTTCCTTTCTTCATCATCCATCTACTGAAATCACACAAGGTGAGTTCATACCCCTACATTTTCATGTTTTCTTCAAGTTTTAGGGGGTGGGGGGGGGGGGAATACAAGTTAAAACACCAAGAACACAACTAAACTCAAACAACAGCCTTCATCAGAAAAGTTGAGTCTTATTCACGGACTTTTTTGAATATCTTAAACTTAATATCTTTCAAAACTGTTTAACATGCAAATAGTTCAGGTTCATACCTTTAAAATGACTACTTGCACATCTCCATACGATTTTTCTACGAGTTATGGTGATTTTTACAAAACTGCCTATCATTTCATAAACGAATTTGGACTAGTCTGTGAATATGAACATTTTAACACAAGTTAAAGACTTCTAAAAATCATAATAAAAATTATGAATAAACTAGACACATTTTGGGAACTCTCAGAATTTACGGATTTAGTTTTCGACTCCGTATGATTTTTCTATGATATTTCTAAAACAGTGTAGAAAGGTTAAAAACTAGTTAACAGCTTACAACTCTCATAACACTTTGTAGCATGTTGAGCAAAGTGTATAACCATAAGTTCTAAATATTGAATGTATTTTCTTGTTAGTTTATCATCATAAACTGAAATAGTCATTCATGATAAGGTTTCTTCATTCATTTCGAACACATATAATAAACTAAAATAAGCATAGTTTATGGATTTTTACTACATGAAAAAGGTTTTACTCTCAAAACAAATGGGTTTTTCATATATTACATGATAAACTATAATAGGTATAGTTTATGATTCCATTAACACAACAAACATAGTTCGGAAGGTTTTATTCCCACAGAAAAAGGTTTTACACTCACACACACCACACGTAAACTTGTTAACGTAAATTCTGAGACATTCCTCTTAGTACTCCTAGAGTACGGGTTAAAATTCCTGGTAGTTATAACCAGAGTCTCTTGTAGGGAGAACGTGATAATTGTGTATAGATCTGTATTGGTTTGACAAACCACACCTGAGCTGCATGCAACAGCTAGACCGGCAGGTCTGAGGTGACAAGTGTCATTATCTTTTTCGACGCCTGAGAAACGTCATGGCAGGTTCATTAGTCATAGTATGGTTATAGCGACTCACATAGGGAGTTAACAACACATAAAGTTTACGGGGATTTTTCTCAAATCAAAAAGGGTTTTATGTCGATTTAAAATCACTTTTTATATCAATAAGTATGGATAGTACTGTACACTTTCGGTCTTGGGATTTAAGACAACACATCACCTTTATAAGGAAAATATTGGATTTTCTTTGGAAACATATTTCTATTAAAACTACATTTCGTCTAGAATTGTTAGACTTCAGCTATAATTGCTAGTGTATATGCTAGAGTTATATAAGAATCTAGTCACAATCGACTTAGAATTGGTGAGCCCGCCTTATCTCCTGTTCCTTGTTTGGTTGTGGACCTAGGGCAGACCCATTATATTCAACGGTTTATTTAACTTAAATTTTATATAACTTATATACGATGGGCGACTATAGAAGGAATCTATGGGTCCTTCTAGGGTACATTATCGCATAACATACGAGCATTCATTTCACACTTAATAAGGAAAAATATTGGATTTTTCTGGAAACATACTCTGTCGCTTTTACAAGGAAAACGGTTTCTTTCTCAAACAAAACTCTTATGAACTCATCAACTTAATTGTTGACACTTTTTCAAAACTACTTGTATTCTGAGGAAATCAGTGAAACAGGAAAACATCATCACTTTGAGGATGGGACGTTAAGTCGTCAAATAGGTCATTTTGTCATCATAATGTAATTGATTTTGAAACATGTAAACATATACTATGGTGTAACTTTTTCAATTATATTTATGATGGTTGTATTTACTTTGAGCACTATTATACTCGTTGTTGTGATACTATACATGAAGTCCTCCACCCCCGGACGTTTCCGCCATCCTTGGTTTGGGGGTGTGACACATATGTCATAGACATTTTTTAATATCAATTATTTACATAGAAATCATTTCGAAAATTTGGCTTTATTTATAAAAAATGTTATGTTTTTATTTTTTGTACATAAAATGATAAAAAAAACCCAATAATAGTTTTAAAAAAAGTACAACAAACCGACAAGTGTTTACACATTTAAGTTTCAAATCGTAATCTTGGATTTTTGTAACGTCCCAAATATTACAAAAAAAACTTCATTTGAAAATAGATTAACCAATTAAACTTTTGTTTCAAAAACCATTGAATAACATTTGATCGATTAAATATCATACATTATTATAGTTAAGTTTACAAAACCACGGAAACGAAAATCTTCAATGCGCGTGTACAACTATAAGCATAAAGTTTAGTGAGTTTCCCAATATACCACATATTCCACCATACATACAATGCATCCACATAAAGTCATCGACTCTAGTAGCGACCTATCAACATACATATCAGAACATGTGATTGATATGGTCCTCCCATAGTCTTACGTATGGTTGCCATGGTCCTCCCATGGTCTTCCTTCCATGGTCCTCGCATGGTCTTGCATACAAGTGTCATGGTCCTCCCATGGTCTTTCATACAATGTCGAGGTCCTCCCATGGTCTTTCATACAATTGTCAATGGCCAAATCCTAGTCTTTCATAAAATCCATAAAGTCATATGTAGTTAGGGATCGGCTAGACAGTCGAACAGAAGGGGACCCGAAAGCGAACAATCAGACAAGAACATCATAAGAAGGGATTAGACCAAAAGCTTTCAGGCTATCCAACTTAGGCTACATAGAACCTAAGCTATCATCACCATATAATCATGTAACACAAACATTGATATTGTTAAATTTATACATATATTTAGGCATTATTTCAATACATTTTAAGCTATATTTTGGTTATTTGCAAGGATATTTGGTACTTATTGAGTTGAATTACATTTTGCAGCCAAATCGAACATTCTTGAAGAAAAATGACCAAAACCGACAAAAGCTGGAACCTGAGAGCTTAAAAGGGAGAAAACCCATAAAAAATACAAGTCCCACGACGTGGCTTTAGAGTCCCATGGCGTGGCAAGAGGAAAAATCTCAATGATATGCATTATAACTGAGCTCACGAAGTGAGCCTTATAACCTCACGTCGTGAGTATAGATTCTTCCAGAAGATAATTACGCGGAATGCAGTTTCCTTGCTAGACATGATTTTCACTGATCACACGACATGAGACCTTAATGCTCAAGACGTAAGATATGATTTTATGGAAACTATAAATACTCCTTTACATGTCGACTTTAAGAGGTTGGATTGGATTTTATGGAGAGATATTCGATTTTAGAGGCCATAAATCTACGAAAAACAACCATTTAGAAGAGAGAACGCTTGGAGATTGAAGATTTGAAGATTATACATCACATTCGGTTTGGATAAGATTAAATATGTCAAATTCTTATGTTTTTGTGTGCTTATTTTCTGCTATGAGTAGCTAATCATTAGGCTTTCGTTTAGTGTGGATGAACCCTAATAATATGTGTTAGTTTCTAGCTTAATTTGGATTTTATGAAGTTGTTTAATACATGTGTTTGATTATCATTACCTAGCATGTTAAAGCTTGCATCTTTTTTGCTTTGATTCAAGTTAAGTGTAGTTTAATGACCAATTGAATTGCATTAACTTGTTTACCTAGTAGTTTATGATCATTAAACTGCTACAGCTAGGATTAATCACATCTTAGATTAAGTAATAAAGGTAACAACTTTAATGGTGTTGGAGAACATTAATTTGATCATAATTGTGTTTAACTTAGATATATCTTACATAGCCCAGTTATCTTTAATAATCAATTATGTGTTTGCTTGTGTATGATCATTACATAGTATTTCATGAATTGGTAAAAATATATTAGGAGATCATATCAAGACTGCTAATTACTTCTAAATTGGTAACCAACTGAATAAATCCATACTTAGAAACTACACATAGGAAAAGGGGGGGATTCAAAGCTAAACGGAAGTGTCTTTTAAATCTTGTTTACAATCGTTTTTAGCTGAGTGTTGAGTTTTAAGTTAATCTAAACTTGCAAAATAAGATAAAACCCCTTCTTTACTTATTGTTTTTAGATTAATTTGTAGTAATTATTTTATTAGCTAAATCTGTTCCTTGTGTTTGACACCCGACTTACTTAAACTATTCTATAAATTTGACTATGTACACTACTTAAGTGCAATTAGTTAGTTAAGTAGGTTATGATTATAAATTAAAACTAGATAGTATATAATTTGCAAATCGAACACATACATATACTAACATATTAGATACTCTTGACAACTAGCCTTCCCTAGTTACCCAACCACTAACCACTTCTCAATTAAGTCCTTTGTTGGTCAATCATATATTATTCTAGTATCTGGCCTTCCTTTGTTACCCTAACTAAACATAAATCCTAACAGTATCATACAATTAACAGGCAAGATCCTACCGGTTTAACATACCATGACACCAAGTGTTCTAATAGCAAATGCATAACAAGGAGTTATCCTAGTCAACTAGCATAATTGTACCCTAACAATACCTATATCATACGATGCAAAGGAGATACAATTGGATGCATGGCATAATGAGAAACCCACATGAACTGAAGACCGAAGAAGCACAACAACACTCTCACACCTTGCACTACTCAAACTCATGAACCGACTAACACCAAAAGAGTTGAATCTTCGATCAACAACCAAAATCCACCAAGTTTGACCCTAAGTCAAACTAGTCAAAAGTCAAAGGTCAGCCAAGTCAACAATCACCACGATGTGGAGACCTCTTGGCCACGTCGTGGGCATGTTCAGATAAAACAGCCGACATGCAGGACATCAACACTTTGTGGGACCTCCATGTCCATGTCGTGGGCATGCCCAGACAAAACCATCATGAAGTTGGACTCCACCATGTTGTGGTCATTCCTTGACCATGTCGTGGTTGCTGACAGAATCCTCAATTCTTCATTAAGAGCTTAATCCTTACAGATAAAGGATCAAAACTTCAGATTTAATCTTTTTCAATGACTTAATGGATAAAGTTTCCAACTTTATCCATTAGGACCTTTCATCATAGCAAGATCTACAACCCTAAGCCCAAACTGGAATAAATCCTTCACAAAACATGCATGGCTCCACGGACAAGATCAAGCTACCAACTTTCCAACAAGAAAAGGTCCAGAAGACAGTCCTTAGTGCTTAGAAGGGGCTGGAGTCATAAAAATAAAACAAAAGCTAGATCTAACAAACTAGAAGAAAACGCTGAAGGTTTATACTCACAATGGTCCATAAATGAAGTCACTCTGCTAGATCTACACTTGACTCTTCACCAAAACACCTTGCAAGCAACTTGATCTTCAAGCTCCACACCAAGACATGATAAATGAGCCTTTAAATGGCCAAGAACACCTCAAGAACACTCAAAAGGGGCTAGGGTTTCGAGATATGAGGGTGGAGGGTGAAAGGAATGACCCACCCCTAAAGATCATGGGCGTGGGCTGCAACAGCTGCCACGCCATGACCAACACCTTGCCACGTTGTGACAAACAAGCCAGACGTGTTCTTCACTAAATTGTCATGCCACGACGTGTCGTTTGGTTTTCTCCAAAAACCATAACTTTTGCCCATTTAAGTCTTTAGCCGATCCGTTTTGGAAAATGGGTATTACAATTTTAATCGAAAATCATTAGTAATTCTTTGTATTAAAGGATCATTAATGATAAAGTTATGCCTTTTTTTAATAAAATGTGATAGAGAGAATATAACATAATTACATTTATATAATACAATATGTCACACAAATGAAATATCGTAATATTACAACAATATAACATCATTTATTAGCCGGAGAGAATACATTAAGATTATAATAGATAATACTCTTTGTCAGATGGAAAAAATATAGTAAGGGTATAGTAAGATAATATATCTATCACACGATGAAAATACAATAAAATTATAATCAGATAATACCATTTGTTAGATAAATAGAATAAAGTAAAACTAGAGTTAAAAAAATAATTTATGTAAGACAAAGAGAATACCATAAAATTAAAGTAATACAATACCATCTCCGCGACAAAGAAATACCATAAGATTATAGTAATATAATATCATTTGTAGAACAAGAGAGAGAATGAATAGGATTATAAGATTATTATGTTAAGATAAAATCTCTTTTAGCCAGAGAATACAATAAATCTATATTAAGATAATATACTCTGTCAGCCAGAAAGAATACAATAAGATTTCAATAAGACATGACTTTTTGTTAGACAAAAAGAATACAATAAGATAATATCCTCTTTCACACATAGATAATACAGTAAGGCAATACTCTTTCTCCATTTTTGTTAGAAAAAATAATGCCTTTATCGTTAATCAACTAAAAATATAAGGACTTTTCTAAATATTAATGAGTAAAATCCAAGATTAAAATCTAAAATCCTGAATGTGTAAATGAATGCATTATGTAAATAATTATCGTGTTTTCATCCTTTTGTGCTAAAAAGGTATAAAGTCATGGCTTTTTCATTCGAGAAATTAAATATCCTCCTACATTTTATTCCTACAAATCCTCCTACCAAATTAAATGGTGACATGTGTAACATTAATGCTTATTTACTGATATTTTAGTATACTAATATGACACATGTTATCATCTAAATGGGTAGGAGGATTTGTAGGAATAAAATGTAGGAGGATATTTAATTTCTCTTTTCATAAAGGGTTAATGAAGTATAAGGGTAACCTACTTTATTTAATGTTCATATTTACCCATTAATGTGTTTTTTTGTACACTTTTACCATTGAACTTGTTGTGGTTGTTAAAAAAACACTAATATTACCGGTTGTTGTAGGTTTATAGGTTATATTCTTATTTCTGAAAATACATGGAAATTAACTAAAAGTACATGGAAATATTTGAAATTACATGAAAATTAAGTATCGATAATTAAAACATCCACACATTTATCCAGTTTCGTTTATTAGGGCATCTGTAACGTCCCAAAAAATTATAGTAAAATTTTTATTTTTAAAACATTAACACATAAAACAATTTGTTCCCAAAACCATTCAAGGTGAAATATAGTATTTAAACATCAGAGTAAAAATCACAAATAGCCAATCCGGAATAAACTCTGGGAGATGTTGTGTAGTCACGTCGGTCCCTTGGCCACATTGTGAGAGTCCACTCGGCCCGATTCCAACTCCATATCGACCCAACTCCGTCATGGAAAATCCTTTGAGCTGACCTCACGACGTGAACATCCTTCTGTCACGTCGTGAGCCCAAAAAATCTCGGAAAAAACGGGTTCTTTTAGTCTCACGTTGTTAAACCTCATGTCTCATGTCGTGACTACAATCTGAAGCCAAAATCCAAGGATTAAAGTCCTTAATCCATTAAACCTTTCACTCTAAGTTTTCCAGAAACTAAAGTGGACTCCAAAGGTCCATAAAAATGATTACTTGATGGACATGCATGCCTCATGCATGTCCTTTATCCATTCTAGGTCAAACATGAAGAAATAGCACCAAAACTCATATGCATGAACCCAATCCTCAACCAACTCCTAGATCGGAACATTACCATACTCAAGGGATACAAAGCATAAAGTTGCCAACTTTATGTGTTCCTTCCATTCAAACTGGCTTAAACATGAAAAACATGGGACACTAACTTAGATCTAACCACTTTAAGCAATAAAGTTTGAGTCCACTTACAAAGATCCATAAACAAAATGAGATGATGATGATGATGTTTACTTGCAAGCTCCACCAATAGAACACCTTCTTCTCCTTTTTCTCTTCTTCTTATTTAAGTCAAGAAGTTCTCCAAAAGGCCAAGAATCAACCAAGGAATTAGGGCTAGGGTTTTTCTGAGGTAAAAGATGTTGGAGGCAGATAATGAACCCTAAAAATGACTTAAGGAGGCTTAAATACGAGCCCTAAAAGATCATGGGTTTGGGTTGCAGGAGTTATCACGTCGTGAGACCTTATGTCTCATGTCATGACATTGTTCCCGAACACATTCCTCATATTTACCCTTATCACGTCATGACACTCGATTTTCTTCAAAAATAGACCTGTTGACACATTGAAACCCTAAATCGATCCATCCTCGAAAACAGGTGTAACAACTCTTCCTCGCTTAAATTAGATTTCGTCCTCGAAATCATCCCCTACTACTCCCTCTGCTACACCGGTCAACCCTGCCCGAACAACCGGAGCTCCTATTTAGACTAAAAAGTCATCTCTTACAGTCGGCCGTCTTCCAATACTGATATCAAATCCCGTTCTTAGCATAAATCTCTTATCCGGACGAAGAAATGAACCTTGACCCACTAACTTTACCTAATGAAGAGTAACTATCACTACTCTGCCCGAAATATGGAAACCTAATACCTTGTCTGACTTCCATACAGACTTAACCATTCCAAAACACAACCAATATGACTCCAGTTCGCAACCCAAACTGCATGAAACCCTTTCGACCCTAAATTGTCTTCCTGATAACTGGAAAACAGAATCCCTAACCATTCATCACTGTAGAACTTTTCATTTGAAAACAAGGGTGACTCCCTATGCGAGTCTCACCCCTAAGTGTCAAACCAATATATAACTCACATCCTAATAACCGAATATTCGTATATTTGATCTATCCAATATCTTCTGATTCCATGCTAACCTTTTACTAAACTGGGATGCAGAATCCCCAACCGTCTACTGAGACTGACAATCTCACGCTTGGTCGCACCACGAGACTCCGCCCAAGAGTCTAACTGATAAAGGCTACCCTAGCCTATTTACCACCTGTATCCAATCCATTGATCACAGAGTTTCCCACACACTAAACATGATCTAACACATCAACTAAGCCATTTACTATTGGGTCCTACCCTCATGAGTCATGCACTTACGGCTTCACGATCTACCGAGATATTACCTAATCCGCTAGAACACTTAAGATTGCAGGTCACAATGATCTTGCCATCACTCCAACACTTATCTGAGCGTTACAACTTGTGACATCCGCAAATTTCACGGCCAGAAAATACCGATCTGCTTATGCTTTATTCGAAAATCAGAGTATATTTTTAAAGAAATACGTTGCGGAATTTGTTCCTAAAAAATATGATAAAGAATTTATCAAATCATTTCCAAAGAAATGTATTTTCATTAAATTACAAATCTGGGGATGTCATTGTCAATACAGATCAAAAGCATAAACAAAAACAACATAGGCCTCACAAATATTCCATTTATTTCTATTGGCCTATAATCCATAATCTCTCATCAGATCTTCAATCATATACTCTTGTGTCACTACCTGTAATACAAGAAACTGAGTGGGTCACGCTTGGGAGCCTGGTGAGCATATAGGGTTTTCAACCCACAATAAATAAGTTTATTATTTTAAACAATCATTCAACCCGATTACCTGTTCCCTTTATCATCACATTACGTCCCTAAAGCATCTATTATAGGGGACCTAGCCTAAGGATTTTTCATCGGAGTGACAACACTACTTAGGGGATTCTTCAGCAATACATGTCAAATAAGGCAACCATGAGGGGGATGGAGTACACCCGGTGAACACGTACTTCAAATAAACACCTACAGGTTGCGAGCCTGCTAGCGCTCCACTGGACTGTCTAGAAAAGTCTGTGGTCGTCATCCATACTCCGCTAGATGACTGGATCATCATCAACATCGAGGCCTCTCATCATTTTATTTCATCACTCGTCAACTATTTCATCTACCCATGTTTTACCCAACATATTTGTAGATATAAAATACATATACAGTTTAGATCTGAAAAAAAAAGGTTTAAATCTTTCATCCAACATAGATCTCAAGATATAAAATACATATACAGTTTAGATCTGAAAAAAAAAAGGATTTAAATCTTTCATCCAGCATAGATCTCAAGATATAATATATATATATATATATATATATATATATATATATATATATACATATATATAGTTTAGATCTGAAAAAAAGGGTTTAAATCTTTCATCCAGCATAGATCTCAAGATATAAAATACATATACAGTTTAGATCTGAAAAAAGGGTTTAAATCTTTCATCTAGTATAGATCTCAAGATATAAAATACATATACATTTTAGATCTGAAAAAAAAAGTTTCTCAAGATATAAAATACATATATATACAGTTTATATCTGAAAAAAAGGGTTTAAATCTTCACCCATCATAGATCTCAAGATATACAGATAATATGCACACATATCATGTAATTTATATAAAATACTTCATATCTATGTGTAAGAAGAAAGTAACTATGCACTCACTTGATAAGGTGGTGATTCCAACTTGGACAGCGCTTCGCTTCGATGAAACCGGGAGGTTTGCTTGAAAACCGGGCTTTGCGGGGGCAGAGTTCCGAGCCGAAAAACTTTTTTTATTGGAGCCTTCGGGGGCTTCGGGTCTTTCTTCTAGTGCTAGGGAAGTTTCCTAGGCTTGGGGGTGTTTGGGAGGTTTAGAGAGTGAGAGAGAGTAGAGAGAGAAGTGAATGGGTTTTGGTGTGAAAAATGAGGGCACTCTCGGTTGGTATTTTTAGGCTGGAAACGAGTCCAACTCATCAAGTTTGTCCTCCAACTCGTCAAGTTGCTGCCAGTTGTCACCATCTGGTGGCAAAGAGTGGGGAGAAAGCACAGGCTCAGATTGCGCCACGTCACCCACTTCGCAGCAGCACCCTTCCGACCTCTAAATTCTGCAACTTTCGCATACGAGCTCCGTTTTGACGTTCTTTATATCCACGTGTAGGTGGGAACGTAGTCTATAACTTTCGTTTAGACTCCGTCGGCTAATTTTGACTTTATTTTTAAAGTTATATTTTTAACAGGTCGGGATAGGAAAAGTCCGTTAAAATTTTATAACTTTGTCATCCGATGTCCATTTTCGTCTGTCTTTTTATCGTTGAGATCCTATTAACGAGTTCTTCGATTCTCGTTTAGGTTGTGTCGGCTAAAAATCGTTCGATCTAAAATTCGAACTTCGGGCTGCACACTACTATGCCAAATCTTAGAAAATTCATAACTTCCTCATACGAAGTCAGATTTGAACGTTCTTTTTTATGCACGCTCTCGGTTTAACATACACTACTATACCACATGATACTATCTATATGGCTACTCCATATCCCGGTCTATTGATATATAGATCTTCACTCTGGATCTCTTGCATTGTCACATGCTTCGTCGAGGATCATGTGGAATGCTCTTGCCTTTGGATTTGGTGGAACGTTAGGCCTTGGTGCCTCCTTCTTATTCGGGTAGTCTTTCAAAATGTGCCCTTATTCGTTACATCCATATCACACCCTCTTGTTGGATGTGCACTCTTTGGTGTAATGCCTAGTCATTCCACACTTGTAGCAAGTCACATCATCACTACATTTCCCGAAATGTTTCTTTCTACACTTCTCACACCACTTAGCTTCGCATCCTTCTCCTTCAAATTTCCTTGAACCAGACTTGCTCTTCTTGTTGAACCTTGGAGATCCATCAAACTTCCTTTTCTCACCAACTTCATCCTTGCTGGCGGCTCTTCCCTTGATCATCTCCTCAACAGACTTGGCAGCCCAGATAGATGCCTCAAGAGTAGGTACTTGGCGTACTGGCACGACATACTCCCATGGAAGTCCCTTTGCATACTTTTCGATTTTTGTCAGCTCGTCTGGGACAATGCGCAAAGCAAACTCCATTTTTTCTGTGAAGAAATTGGTGTATTTATCAATGGACATGCTTCCCTTCTTCAATGTCAGGAATTGGTTCTCTATATCAAGAAGATTTTGAGCCGAGCAGTACTTACGCTTAAAGTGCACCAAACACTCTGCCCATGTCAGTTGTAGTGGCTCATTGGGGCTTATGGTCTTCCCCAGAGTGTTCCACCAGCGAACAGCGCCACCTCTGAACTGACGTACTGCATATGTGGTTTGTAGCTTGCCCTTGCAACCACATGTTATGAAGGCCAACTCCATTTCCGAGATCCAGTCCATAACTCCAATTGGATCTTCTTTCCCAGTGAAAGTTGATGGATTGCAAGTTGTGAAGTCCTTATACTTGCATTCGTTCCTCTCGACACCTTCATCTTGGTTGTTCCTCCTAACCACTGGCGGTTCAGCTTGACCAACGGACCTACTGTAGCTCCCTTTTTCCGATTGTCCATCATTCAATTTTGGTTGTTTAACATGCATCGAAGGTTCATCCTTTTTTAGCAACATTTGCCTCATTTCTTCCCTCTGTTCGACCATCATAGCCCAAATCATGGCTTGTACTCCAGCCATCGTGACTGGCTCAGGTGCAGCTTCTACTACCGGCAGTTGCTCAATCCCTTGGGGTTGAAACTGCTGATTTCTATTCCTATTTGCGTTTCCGAGTCCACTTCGGGTTCTCACCATTTTGATCTATACACCAAAGTAGGTGAAGTTAGATCTTTATTTACGATAGATGTTTAAATCCTCCTTATCATTCCGAAACGTTACATGCTAGTTCTAATATCGTAGTCGAACGTTTAGAATCCTGAACACATAAGGTTTCCAGATCCGGTCGGCAATAGACCATAGATCCAATTAAATAATAGCATATAAGGCATCTTTATAGCTACAACATAAATCATTTAGCACATAAAAGCATTTTAGGCATCTTTCATAAAATAAACTAGTGCTCGTTCCTAAAATATGGTAGACACTCATCTCACGATCATCGCTTAACATTCTAAGTTTAAGTCTAGAAATCCTACAAATTCCTAGTTTGCTTAAACTAATGTTCTGATACCAACTGTGACATCCCCAAATTTCACGGCCAGAAAAGACCGATCTGTTTATGCTTTATTTGAAAATCAGAGTATATTTTTAAAGAAATACATTGCGAAATTTGTTCCCAAAAAATATGATAAAGAATTTATCAAAGCATTTCCGAAGAAATGTATTTTCATTAAATTACAAATCTCGGGATGTCATTGTCAATACAGATCAAAAGCAAAAACAAAAACAACATAGCCCTCTCAAATATTCCATTTATTTCTACTGGCCTATAATCCATAATCTCTCATCAGATCTTCGCATCTATACTCTTGTGTCACTACCTGTAATACAAGAAACCGAGTGGGTCACGCTTGGGAGCCTGGTGAGCACATAGGGTTTTCAACCCACAATAAATAAGTTTATTATTTTAAACAATCGTTCAACCCGATTACCTGTTCCCGTTACCATCACATTACGTCCCTAAAGCATCTATTATAGGGGACCTAGCCTAAAGATTTTTCATCGGGGTGACAACACTGCTTAGGGGATTCTTCAGCAATACATGTCAAATAAGGCAACCATGAGGGGGATGGAGTACACCCGGTGAACACGTATTTCAAATAAACACCTACAGGTTGCGAGCCTGCTAGCGCTCCACTGGACTGTCTAGAAAAGTCTGTGGTCGTCATCCACACTTCTCTAGATGACTGGATCATCATCAACATCGAGGCCTCTCATCATTTTATTTAATCACTCGTCAACTATTTCATCTACCCATGCTTTATCCAACATATTTGTAGATATAAAATACATATACAGTTTAGATCTGAAAAAAAAGGGTTTAAATCTTTCATCCAGCATAGATCTCAAGATATAATATAATATATATATATATATATATATATATATATATATATATATATATATAGTTTAGATCTGAAAAAAAAGGTTTAAATCTTTCATCCAGCATAGATCTCAAGATATAAAATACATATACAGTTTAGATCTGAAAAAAAGGGTTTAAATCTTTCATCCAGTATAGATCTCAAGATATAAAATACATATACATTTTAGATCTGAAAAAAAAAGTTTAAATCTTTCATCCATCATAGATCTCAAGATATAAAATACATATATATACAGTTTAGATCTGAAAAAAAAGGGTTTAAATCTTCACCAGCATAGATCTCAAGATATACATATAATATGCACACATATCACGTAATTTATATAAAATACTTCATATCTATGTGTAAGAAGAAAGTAACGATGCACTCACTTGATAAGGTGGTGATTCCAACTTGGACAACGCTTCGCTTCGACGAAACCGGGAGGTTTGCTTGAAAACCGGGCTCTGCGGGGGCAGAGTTCCGAGCCAAAAAACTCTTTTTCTTGGAGCCTTTAGGTGCTTCAGGTCTTTCTTCTAGTGCTAGGGAAGTTTCCTAGGCTTGGGGGTGTTTGGGAGGTTTAGAGAGAGAGAGAGAGAGAGAGAGAGAGAGAGAGTGAGAGAGAGTGAGTAGAGAGAGAAGTGAATGGGTTTTGGTGTGAAAAATGAGGGCACTCTCGGTTGGTATTTTTAGGCTGGAAACGAGTCCAACTCATCAAGTTTGTCCTCCAACTCGTCAAGTTGCTGCCACTTGTCACCATCTGGTGGCAAAGAGTGGGGAGAAAGCACAGGCTCAGATTGCGCCACGTCACCACTTCGCAGCAGCACCCTTCCGACCTCTAAATTCCGTAACTTTTGCATACGAGCTCCGTTTTGACGTTCTTTATATCCACGTGTAGGTGGGAACGTAGTCTATAACTTTCGTTTAGACTCCGTCGGCTAATTTTGACTTTATTTTTAAAGTTATATTTTTAACAGGTAGGGATAGGAAAAGTCCGTTAAAATTTTATAACTTTGTCATCCGACGTCCGTTTTCGTCTGTCTTTTTATCGTTGAGATCCTATTAACGAGATCTTCGATTCTCGTTTAGGTTGTGTCGGCTAAAAATCGTTCGATCTAAAATTCGAACTCCGGGCTGCACACTACTATGCCAAATCTTAGAAAATTCATAACTTCCTCATACGAAGTCAGATTTGGACGTTTTTTTATGCACGCTCTCGGTTTAATGTATACTACGACTTTCGTTTAGATCGTTGAGGCTAATAAGCACTTTATCATAAACTCATTTTTTTACGTCACACAACGTCGTGCCGGTTTTGTCGTGAAACTTCGACAGGTCATAGCTTCTTCGTTATAACTCGTATTTCGACGTTCTTTATATCTTCGGAATCCTTGTCACGACCACTACAACTTTCTTCATAGACATCGGGTTTATCTATATTTTTATTTTTGGCACTTATTTTCATTCTGAATTTATTATGTTTCATAAATAAGTATAATACACATAAAATCACATAATCCACATAATATTCAAGTAATTCCTCTTTATTACTTCAAAATAAGTTACATTTGTTGACCCTAACTATTACATCATCATATTAATGCTTAGCCTCGAAACACGGGCGTTACACAACTAACACCTCATGCCTTAAGCATTTCTTCGAATGCATGAATGGTTTGCTCACCCATGTTAACCTAACCAAACTAGGCCTTGCCCATGGGTCTCACCCACACTATTATACCTAAACGAGCCTCGGCCACGGATCTCACCCAAATCTATCATAACTAGGGCTGTAAACGAACCGAACGTTCAACGAACTGTTCGTGAACCGTTCGGCGGAAAGTTCGCTTATGTTTGTTTATTTAATAAATGAACGAACATGAACATAAATTCTCGTTCGTTTAGTTAAACGAACGAACATGAACAATGGTCTCGTTCGTTTAGTTATGTTCGTGAACGTTCGTTTACGTTTGTTTATGTCCGTTCATATAAGTTCCTTTTATATTCATATATGCTTAATTGTATTTGATTACATTACTATATTATATGTTTATTTATGTCCATATATGTTTGAATTATGTTTGTTTATCTTTGTTCGTTTATGTTCGTTCGTTTATATGTTCGTTTAGCATGCTCATGAACATAAACGAACAAACATGAACAATGCAATTTATTAAACGAACGAACATGAACAAGAAAATTTGTTTGTCTATCCGTTCGTGTTCGTTCATTTGTTCGGCTAACTTAAACGAACGAATATGAACAAGCCTCGTTCGTGTTCATTCGGTTCGTTTACAGCCCTAATCATAACCAAATAGGCCTCGCCCATGGGTCTCCCCCATCTGAGAGCTATACAAGCCTAATACATCATCACAACTCCAAATGTCCTCAATCCCAACAAGGAGTGGTCAACCATAAATAACGGTCCGACTTGACCCATGCATGCGTTGTGATCCTCCTACAGCCCAACAACCACTTCTGCAATGGTCTAACTCATCTTAGTGAATGCTACGACTCTCATCATAAACTTACAACACTTCCACAACAGCCATGGGCCCAACCCATGGTCTTGCCATCCATCTACCATACCAAACCATAATCAACATGAGTCGAAACCTCATCCGGCTATACCCCAATCAGGTGTTCGGGTCATGTTTTGAACCCCAAAACCTTTATCAGACAAGAGCATACATAGAGGCTCTAACACAACCCTCAAACTGAACCTATTCACATATCTGTAGTGCGTCACTATTGATGTTTCATGTATCCGGGCAAGATAACATGAATCTTCATTCCTTGTGCAAACCTCAATCTATATCGCAACTAGAACTAGCTCTCCCCTTGCCTAGGGTATGAAACTCCTCCTTGTTTCACGCCTGGAATTATTCTCATTAATCCAAATAGTTCTCCCTTTACTTGGATTCAACTGCACTCTGCCAACCTCGTAATCGATGGATTTTGAACCATCTTGCAGCCTTACTGCTCCACTACTATCCTCCTGAGCTTACAAGAGCTAAGATTCCAATACCAAACAACCTAGGGTATCCACTCCCCAAACCGGATAAGACATTTCGCTACCCTTGCAGGAAAACATCGCTACACCCAAAGCCTAAACCCGGGACATGGATTTTCTTTGTTAGGAAACACTTTCAAGACATGTTGCTAAAGCAATTAGAGTTAGATTAGGACTCTTTTATTATTTCTTATATATAGGGATAGTTCGATACTATTTTTTTTTATCTCTTTCATTCCTGTTTTTTTATCAAACACTTTAGTATTTGTAACCCTTCAATTACAAGAGATTAAAAGTTCAAAAGCTATAAAAGATGTTGATCATGTTCTCCGGTGTTGTGAGGTGGCAGCTAAAATATGGCAAAGGTTTTTAAGTGGGTTGATGTTGTACCTCCGGTTACTAATAAACTTCTCCAAGTGGTCTCCTGGCTTGATGGCACTCGTATTAGCCTATCAGGCCTCATTGATCATTTATGTAGGGCTTTTGGTGTTGTGGAGATTTCGAAATGAGGTCGTTTTTGGAGAAACGCCTCTTTTAAGTGACTTATTTGAAAGCATTGTTGATTGTTCCTTTTTATGGTTTTTAGTAGGAACAAGGCAAATGCTTTTTGGAGCAATTGGCTTCAAAATCCTCTTTTGACTTTAGCATTGTAATTGGTTCTTTTCTAGCTTCATGTTAGTTTTATTTATATAGTTGTTCAAAAAAAATGTAGTGTTCTTTCCGATTGTTTTTTTTACTATAAATCAAGTGTTCCTAGTTGATTGCTTACTTTATTAACATTACAAATAGAATAAAGAATAATACTTCAAGAAACCAGCCACACTTTCCGCACTTCCACTTTGAGAGATTCGTATATGGAGAAATACAAGAAAAACAAAGCTGAAAATTTGATGTTAACTACACTTTACGCTTATTTTGAGACAATTAGGTTTGTTTATACAAGTACAAAGCATTTATAAAAAATGCTTAGAATTATATTTCACTGTAGTTTATTGCTGCTTAGTTCTTTATCACTTCTAACAAGATTGATTATATAAGTTTTAGTATATTTAAAAGAATATTGGACCTATCAAAAAGCATTTATACTTGAGACTTGAAAGTTAAATTAAAACTTGAAAAATATTAAACTTTTGGTAGATGTGCAAGATCGAAGATCAATTTAAATGTTGGGGTTTTGTTTCAAAGGTTAATTTAAGTGAGCTCGACTTGTAAAGAGGTTATTTAATTAAGTCAGATTAAATCTTTAATTTGAATTTAAACCAAAGAATATGTAAACGTATTTTTAATTACACATTGCTTTGTAAAGTGACCTTTAGCTTTTATCATAACTTTGGGATAGTTTATTCAAATCTTGTGGTTGAAATTTATCAAAGTTTTAGAACTTTAGTTATTAAAATTGAACATATATGTTTGGTCATTAATATAATGTATGTTCGAATATAATATAATAACATGTAATGTAAACTAGTTATAATACCATTGTTTTGAAATTTTGGTTGCTAATATAAGTTCAAAGCTATTTTTGCAAATATATAAAAGTTAAAACTTATTATTGACAAAAGTCTCTCCCTCCAGTGACGACATTCTCTATCAATCCCTTGGTTTTTTCCACCACAAACATGATTCGACAAGAACAAAAATCAATCAAATCGATTTCTTGATAAAACAATTCATTTTTTTCTTATATGATAGATAAACATGATCCTTTTATTGCATTGTAATGGTCAAAGCCTATTTCTTTAACACCCCAATTTTAACAAAAATGGTATCCATAAAATTTTGATATGATTATCAATATTACCACTGCAACATGAAACATCAGGATAACCAATGTATGTATAACAACACAATATGAATATGTTAACAAGTTACAACAAAACTAGACTCTTTCATCCAATATAATTTATCTTGAATGTTACCATCGCTTGCAAATTGTTCTTGCATATGTGCATCAACAGTAAGGAAGTAAAACTCCACAAGTGATAAGGCATCAGTGGGACATTGTTAAGTTTGTGAGTTTAAAATAATTACAATTGCAGACAAATAGTGCAAATTACGTATAATATAAATTTTAGCTCATTTGTAAGGTAGCACGTATGTGATCTGTATTTCGGGGCAATAATAAGAAATGTCCATGAGGTTTGGTCAATTAATAGGATTAGGTGCCAGAAATATGGGCACATGCTATGCCTTAAGTAAATTGGGTGTATAGATATGACTTAAGAGTACCAGATTTTTGGTATATCATGTTACGATTTCATAATATAATTCACAATACTGAATGTATCATTGTTAGAACATTTTGTGTTTTGTTGTTAAAGTAAATGGCTATAATTGTTAAAGTCTTAAATTTTATATCTTTGATTCAAATCTACAAGTTTACTTTTTGGTTGATGTTCTGTGATTTACCTGTCACATGATGAACATGGGACAGATGAGACGTAAAACAAAATTTGTAATAATTTGTAGAATTAAAATTAAGACTAATGATTTTGAAGTCACTACTTGTGGTTTTGGTCTAGGCCAAATTTAGAACACCTAATCCACAACTGATTCATTTTATTGATTCCTTATAAAGAAGGGGGATTATCCATTTTATAATAATACTTAAAAAAGTAATATATGTTGAATGATGATTGATTTATCAACTAAAACACACCAAAAAGGATTTATTCGTACTTGTTATATCCAAATTGACCAATTTTTTATTTTATTAAAAAAAAAAACTTAATATCTTTATTACTTTTAATTTTGTGAAATAAACTATTCCTTTTGCCTTCTAGAACAAGTCAACAAACCAAAGTTGACCTTACTTTTTTTTTATTAAATAATTGCAATTTGGCTGAATTCCCACCCAATTCACAAACCTATTTCCTCATCTTCCATGATTTTAACTTTTCCTTCACTCTTTCAATTTCAAACAACATATAAAGATTACAAAAGGATTGACTCAAAGATAGTGAAATGCAAGCTTCCTTGTTGACAATTGAGCACCATTAACACACTTACATTACATCCCTTAAAGGGTTCGAAATTTTAATTTGTACGTTTTTTTTTTGAAAAATCCAAATCAAGAAGATTCAAAAATTATAGTTGCAGATGAGTCTTTCACATTAAGGGAATGATTGTGTTCGCTTTCATAAGTCACAATTAGCATCGTTGGATCATCTAAAGCTCTTTCCACGTGTTTTCTTGCAGGACAACCTCTTAAACTGCTACATTTATAATAACCCCTAAAATCCACAATAATCAATACAAGCTAATTAGAATATATTAAAGTAGAAGTGAAATCTGGAAAATCTTGATAACTAAAAATGTAGCATGTGTTAAATAATTGATGGTTGGAATATATGTTGTAATAAATGCAAAATATTTTAAAGTTAAATATAAGAGTTTATCTTGCTGTATTACACAAGAGTTGGAGTTGACATTTTTAAAACCATTGACTTTTAGTTATTTATTTATATGGTTGTTGCCATAAATATTTACCTGATATTCTTGTGATTGAGGATATTTTTGAGATCTTCAATTTAAAATTTCAATAAATATAAAGTCCAAGCAACAAATATAAGTCAATTTCCGAAACTACCCCTCTACAGTCACCATTAATCAAACTGTCTGACTTTTGGCTTTTGGGTAGGCTCCATTGTCCAAGGCTAATTATGTTAATGACAATATTTAATTAGCCCGAGTTAAGACTCGGTGAGGTGGTCAATGAGTGAGTGAGTATGAATCAATGAGTTGACTAGGCTGAGTCAAGATCTTCTCCTGTATACACTAGAAACTAGAAGCATTTACCTTGGATGTGGCGACCCTTTAATCGGCTTTTGGCCGTACTTCCTCCAAGAATAATCGTCCGGCGGTATATCAGCCATCTTCATGCTTATCGCCGGCACTCTCACGACCCTCTTCATCCTTGATTTCCTGCAAAAAAATTCAAGTGTAAAAAGTTTAATCCAATTTATGAATTAGCATAGAGTAACACCCAAATTTAGACAATCGTGGTTAGAATTTGTATGTTTAAAAGGGGATCGGAGTTTAGTACCTCTTTTTGGAACAATGGCAGCGACCGGAAGAATTGGTGCATTTTGTGTGAGAATCATCCACTGAGTTGCATTTCCTTTTGAAAGAAGAAGTCGACATATTCGGCTGGCCCGCGGAAGAAACCTGTGAAAGGTTCGTGATCTGAAATCCAGAAGACATCGACGGTTGTAACCCATCGGTGTCTCCGGTCAACGATGACATAAACGAATTCGCCGGGGAGGCTGCAGCGGCGGCGAAATTGATGGTGTTGGTAGGAACATCCTTCCTATCAAAGGATCCCGATTTCGCCAGATGGATTTGGGGAAACCGCTGCTGAATCGGTGCCGCAGAGGAATTTACCTTCTCCGCCGCCGCTACAACCGTCTGATTGTATTGCTGGCTGCTATTTCCCGCCGTCGGAGTGAATGCCGACTTTTTCTCTAATACAACAGGTGCATTTGAAACAGGTCCACGTCGGAATCGAGCGTGACCGGTGGAAGTCCGATCGAGAAGAGAGATGAATTTCTTAAACTTAGTGACAGCGACATCGGCGACAGCTACGTAATCGGTGGTGGAAGAAGCATCGCTAGTGCCGGCGGAGTACGACGGTTCATGGTGGGATTGGGATGAAAGTAATCCGATTAGATTCTCAAGGCTCTTAAGCCCAGCGGCGCCGGCTTCACGGACGGCGATTTCTTCCATTTTACCATTGAAACTATTGATTCTGATGGAATTCATGAGCTCAACAGCCATATCAGATCAAAAACATTGATCAAAACAATGGACAGTGGTTTCGATGGAGAAAGGGGTAATTTAATTAGGGATGGAAGAGAGTCAAAGAGATGATGCGGTGGGTGCTATCTAGTAAATGACCAAAATATCCTTGCTCGTCTATCTGCAGTCAAAGGTTGAAACCAGTAATCGGTTTACACGTGTAGAATCTTGGGTGGCGAAAATGTCAGAGATTGACCGTTACGTCATGTGTGGCCCAGGGTTATGTTTTTTAGAGAAGACCATGGCAACGGTATAGATTTTAATAAAAAGTCAAAAACTACTCACATTCGTTGGATTGTTTTGCCTTCTAAAGGAAAATAATAAATAATCATAATTCATCTAATTTCTATTTCACAAAACTGGATATAACACAGGTTTTCAGTGGTTAATTTCTAGATTTTGACTATTCCAAATACAGTAATTGACTATTCTCAATGGTTAATTTTTTAGATTTTGACATCAACACATAAAAAACTTTTATGGTTACAAAAATAACATGAGCATTTCCAGAAGGATAATGACTTAAAAGGTAACATATTTTTTAATTTGTACGCATTTAGTCGGTGATTATTTTTGTTTATATTTTCTCATTGAACTTGTTGAACTGTTCAAATAACATCATTATGACCTGCTATTCGAGGTTTAGCCGGTTTCCGGCGTATTTGACAACTCCGACGATGCTCCAGTCATCTTTTCTGGCGAGTCTCCGGCGTTCATGATTTTTCCGGCGAAGACGAACATACATACTTCAGATTTGTTTTAGCTTCTATTCTCCCCTTTTTTTTCTTATATTTTCTCATGAACTCAAGATATGTGATGAACACACATACATACACATCAGATGAGTGTATGTGTGTTGTTCCAAAATAAAGCATCAACACATCTGAAAATTGTTCCAATAAACCCAGATCTGATGTTCAAGCATGAACACATACACACAAACACTTCTGGAGATTGTTTGATTTATGTGAAAAAGATGAACACACACATTGATTTTTGATTTCTGTGAAGAAGATGAACACAATTTTTGTTTAAGAACACACATCGTTCAAGAACACACACACGATTTTTGTTCAAGAACACACACATCGACTTTCAGATCTTCAGATATGTTCATTCGATTTTCAGATCTTCATATATCTTCATTCGATTTTCAAGAATACATACCCATAAAAAGACGAACACGAACACACACTCAAAAAAAGATAAACATTAACACACACTCAGAAAAAATCGAAATTTGATGTTCATCATCTTCAACCTCTTCATCGTCTTCAACCCAGATCTAACATCGGATCTGAAATCAAATTATCTCCAAGAACAAATAAGAAATTGATTTTGTGTGTTTTGGGTTCCTTGAAGATGGTTTTCCAAAATCGAGCTTGAAGATAAGCTCGAGTTAGGGTTTTCAAACCCAGAAATCGAGTTTGAAGATATGGGTTTGTGTTCTGATCTAGGTTCGTTTTTTGATCTGGTCCGTGTTTTTCGTGTTCTGATCTAACAAACACACTCAAATCTGAAGCCCTTGTGTTCTTCGTTTTCTTTGTGTTCTTCGTGTTCTTCATGTTCTTCGTGTTCTTCATGTTCTTCGTATTCTTCGTGTTCTGATCTAACACACACATGATGAACAACTGATGAATCAGATAAAGATCTCAAGAACACAATGAACAAACACATCAGAAGATCTTATGTGAGTTCTTGAGTTTGAATAGAAGAAGATGAATAGTTGATTTTTGAGTTTGAGTTCTTGAGTATGAAAATCTAACACCCATATGGGTTTATGTTCAAAATTTGTTCAGATCTAAGAAAGAGACGGGAGATAATAGACCCGAGTTCTTGAGTTCACCGGAAAAATCATGAAAGTCGGAGTCTTGCCGGAGAAGAAAACCGGAGCATCGCCGGAAACCGGCTACACCTACGATTGAAGGTCATAAGGATGTTTTTTAAACGGTTCAACAAGTTCAATGGAGAAATATGTACAAAAAAAAACTCAGTAACTAAATACGTACGAATCGAAAAATAAGTTACCCTTTTAAGTCATTATCCCTTTCCAGAAAAAAGAGAAAAAATTGGCCATTTTATAGATAGTGCATGGTAACCTTTGTGACTACATTGGTTTTCCATCTTTCGTAAATAAGAAGGGTAAATTATACCGTTCGTCCCTCGTGCAGGTGTCAAAAAGCACGTTTAGTCCCTATTTTTAAAAATTAACTCGGAAAGTCTCTTGTTTGTTTTAAACTTACACACTTCATCCCTATTGATATGAAATGACTATTTTGTCCTTAATAATTTCTTTTTTCATTTTTTATTTCTTTATCAGTTTAAATTAAAAAAATAATAATAAAACAAATATCCTCACCCCTCCCCTTCCATTTCCTCAGCTTCCGCAACAAGATTTGAAAGCTCCACCACATGTCACCGCCAGCTCCTCCGACACCACCACCTATCAGCATCAACACCTATGTCACCACATCCTATCACCGCAAACACCTTCCCCTTCCTTTCCTCAGTTTTCTTCTAACTTCGTCTCCTTCTTCTCACCCATTCCTGACAACCATCCAAAACCCCAAATCGGACCCCAAACCACCATCCTCTATCTTCGTTCTCCCCATCTGCCTTAAGAACACTAGAGACCATCACCAATTTCAATCTATCTGCCTCTTGGTGAAACCCAATACCATCCTAATAATCAAATTGATACATACACTGCTTCCATAGAAAGTTATTTCTATGAATCATATCCATCACCATCGAAACAACAATTCAATATTTGAAACTTTAAAATACCAACTAGATTCAATCAACACAAATGACACCCAAAAGCAATCAAAAGCACGAGTTCACGACATCTCATTGCAATTGAAGTCTCAACATATCTTCATCTCAAATTCGAAATAAGTAACCGATCGAAATCAAGTCCAAGATGAATCCATCGAAATAAAATCAAACCTAACATGACCTGAAACTCAAAATCAAAATCAAAATCGAAATCAAATTCAATTTCTAGATTTGATGACAATGAAGGAGGAGGAAACATAAAATCAACATCGAAATCAAGTATTTCTCACTGTATTGTGGTACATCTTCATCTCACCTGTTTCTTTTTCCCTTTCATCAATTCTATCTCCCTCAACCTATTTCTCTCTCAATACAGTGTTACATCTCCATCTCACTTGGATTCTATCTTGATATCGCATCTGAACACATGTAGGTGTGGGTGTGGGTGTGGGTGTGTGTCTGTTTTGGGTTACTCTATTATCTTTGATCAGTAACAATAGCGTGAGGGTTTCAGAAGTGATTGGGGCAGATGGGTTGGGGAAACTGAGAGTAGGTGTTGAACAAGAATGTCGAGAGAGAGAGAGAGAGAGAGAGAGTGAGACGTCGAAGGTAATGGTATTTTGCAGTTAAACTGAGAGAGATAAAGATGAGAGAGGGTTGTTTTTTTTATTTCTTTTTTGTAAGTTATAAATAATAATAAATAATATTAGATTAGTTAAAAAATAAATATCCAAGGGCATTATGGTCATTTTAAATGTGGCGTGGACTAAATTTGCAACAAAAAAGCATATTAGGGACGAAGTGTGCAAGTTTTAAGCAAACGAGGGACGGCCCGAGTTAATTTTTGAAAATAGGGACTAAACGTGCTTTTTGGCACCTACCCGAGGGACGAATTGTGTAATTTACCCAAATAAGAAATACATGGTGCCTTTTGTTAATGATTTTCCATTTTTTGTTATGTGCATTTATTATTTTTTCCCTTTAGAATATTTTAAAATTTTAAAAAAATAAGATCGAATTAAAGCAAAATTTGTTAATTAAATATCTTATAACTAAGAGGAGATGTAAATATATATGGATCAATCATACTTTCAGTTAGTCGATATTATTAATGAGATCACAACATTATATACACCACAACAAAACGGTATCGAACAGGAAAAAACTCAAAATTCAAAGGAAAATAAATAAATAAATTTTATTTTTACTTTATTTCTATTTGAGAAAACTAAACATAATATAGATTTTCAATGAGTTGATTCTAAATTTTGACTATTCTATATATAACTGACTATTCTGAATGGGTTAATTTTAGATTTTGACATTAATACACATAAAAAATGTATGCTTACAAAAGTAACATGATAGTAACACGATGACCATTTCTAGAAAAAAAAGAAAAAAAAAATAGCCATTTTATACATAGTGCATTGTAACCTTTGTGGCTTTCATTGTTTTCCATCTTTCGTTAATAAGAAATACATGGTGCCTTTTGTTAATGATTCTCCATCTTTGGTTAATTAAAGATCTTATAACTAATAGGTGATGACAATATATGGATCACTCATATTTCCGATTAGTCTCTATTATCCATGAGACTACCACATTACATACACCACAATAAAACGTTATCGAACATGAAAAAAATCGAATTTTAAAGTAAATGTTTAACTTGATGTTGTGTTACTCCTGCTTGAGTGATGGTTTTCGGAGAAGTCATGTTAGCGGCTTGCTACATATTAAATGCAATCCCTATGAAAATGAGCAAACCAATCTCATATGAACTTTGGTCAAAGAAAACAGAAATCTCTAGAAAAGTCCTAAAGTTTTGGTCTAATCTATGATCTGGTCCTAAATTAAATTTCATTAATATAAATTGATAGGAAATCAGCTATTGTAATCATTTTAACTCTTTTTTACCTTTTTAGCAGGTTGCTACTGAGGTGGCGCGCCAAGTGGATTGTAGGGCTGACGTGGCAATCGATGAGGCATTTTCTTCCTTTGCAATTTAAAAAATTAGATTTTTAAGAGAAAATAGGAGGAGAGGAACTCGAACCCTTGACCTCCCACTCCAAAACCACACAGCTTACCATGTGAGCTAGAAGCATTTACAATTATTATTTCTTGAAATGTATTTATAAAGTCTTAGAATTAAAATAGTCAACATTATTCCCCTCTAACCTTTCTTCTTCCCTCAATCGTTCTTCCGTCTCCGACTCTCACGTCTCAACTGTGTCGACAACTCCGACGAGTACTCCGGCAACCACCACTACATCCTCACAATCGGAAAATTCATTTTGGTTCAAAGGTCGACCACCCGACGTTTGTGATGGTTTAAAAATCCATATCGGCGTACCATGTTTGCAGATCTATTACAATCTGACGGAAAAGAGGAATGAAGGAGGTTCGTCCCAGCTCCTCCTGTTGCACCTCCACCCTATTGTTTCTACGGTGAAGTATGAGAGCTTTCTTCCGGGAGCTCAAAACTTGGGGTGTCAAGATTTAGGGGGTGTTTGGGTGAGCTTTTTCTCTTTAAAAGTCCTTTTCACAAAAGACCTTATTGACTTTTAACTTTTGCCAAAAAGAAGTTTTAAAAATATGTTTGGAATAACTTTTAGCCTTTTACCTTTTAAAACCCCAAAAGTTAGCATTTCGTGACTTTTAGAAAAGGAGTATTTTCTTCTTAGCCAAAAGCTATTCTAAAAGAACTTTTAAAGTTCCCAAACATCTTATTAAACTTTTTGACTTTTTCAAAAAGAAAAAAGATAAAAAGTCATTTTAAAAGCCAACCCAAACACCCTCTTAGACTTCCGACATTGGCAACTATACCCGAATGTAATTTATAATCATGGAAAGCTTTAAAGAAAAATTTACCTTTGGAGATTAATGATAAAGAAAGAAAGATGGTGATAAGGTGAGTAGCAGAGGAAGAAGATAACATATCATTTTCTGATGGTGATATGAGGAAGACGAGGAGTATAAGACTTTATAAATACATTGGAAGAAATAATAACAATAAATGCTTTTAGTTCACATGGTAATGTGTACGGTTTAGGAGTTCGGGGTCAAGGGTTCGATTCCCCCTCTCTTCTTTTCTCCAAAAAAAATTGTTTTATTAATTGAAATGGAAGGGCATGCCACATCAGCTGCCACGTCAGCCCAACAGTCCACTTGGCACACCACCTCAACAGGTTACCTGTTGAAATGGTAAAAAAATGATTAAAGTGATTACAATAGCCGGTTTCCAGTCTTTTTTCATTAATGAAATTTAATTTATGACTAGATCATAAATTGGTCCAAAACAGTCTTTTTTCATTAATGAAATTTAATTTATGACTAGATCATAAATTGGTCCAAAACAGTCTTTTTTCATTAATGAAATTTAATTTATGACTAGATCATAAATTGGTCCAAAACTTTGAGACTTTTCTGGAGATTTCCCTAAAGAAAACTCCAAACTTGAGGTATTTTTAAGTTTAGGGTTGTCAAGCGGTTGTAATACTACTTGAACCCAAAAATAAAATAGTATGGGAGAGAGGAATTGACACCATATTCATTGGATATGCTAAAATTTAAATGCTTATAGGTTTTATGTAACATAACCTAATTGTAAGTATTAGTTAACAACGTAATTGAACACGATATACAATATTTCATCAAATAAAGTGTTCATCAATTCAAAGTCTTAATACATCTAACTATAAATCTAGAAGTTGGGGATGGTATTGTTGGACATGAAACACAACAGGTTTGGAAAAGAAAGATTGTTCATATAAATCTTTCAATACTAATGAATCTCAGTTTTTTCCGGTCTCTTTTGAGAAGGCCGAGTTTGACCGGTGAATAGAGAGTCGGAGGTCCATGCTTGAAAAACAAAACAACCAGTCAGAAGTTCACCCGAGGTCGACCCCGGGAGAACGCTCTGATGGTTAAGGACATGCCACATCACCTGCCACGTCAGCCCAGCTTTCCGCTTGGCATGTCACCTCAACAGGTAACCTGCTAAAATGGTAAAAAAATGGTTAAAGTGATTATAATAGTCGGATTCATGTTCTTTTTTATTAATGAAATTTAATTTAGGACTAGATCATAGAATTGCCCAAAACTTTGAGACTTTTCTTAAGATTTCCCTAAACAAAACTCCAAACTTTAGGTATTTTTAAGTTCGAGGTTGTCAAGCGGTTGTAATAGTACTTGAACCCAAAAATAAAATATTATGGGAGAGATGATTGACACCATATTCATTGGATATGCTAAAATTTAAAAGCTTATTGGTTTTATGTAATATAACCTAATTGTTAGTATTGTTTAACAACGTAATTAAACACGACATACAATATTTGATCAAATAAAGTGTTCATCAATTCAAAGTCTTAATACATAGAACTATATATCTATAAGTTAGGGATGATATTGTTGGACATGAAACACAACAGGTTTGGAAAAGAAAAATTGTTCATATAGCCAATTCTTTCAATACTAATGAATAGAGAGCCAAAGGTCCATGCCTGAAAAACAACACAACCAATTAGAAGTTCACCGGGGTCTGACCCCGGGAGAACGCTCTAATGGTTAAGTCAACGAACGATCTTAATTTAAATTTGAGTGATGAACGTAAGGTGATCGAGTTTATGTACCCGTGTCTTTTATTTCGAGGATCTTTTATACTTCTTTCATCGGGAATAGTTACCTCGTTTACCCGAGTTGGCTTCGGTTTAATCGTCACTAATGTTCTGACTACTGAAGGTACCAAGGATCGTACTTAGGTTGAATCATTAGTCATTTATGATGGATTATGAGTATTGTAGTTATCCTTAACGGTAAGCTACAATTTTTTACTGCTGTAATCGAGGTGTATCGGTCTTAATCTCGTCCTCTTTGCATCATATGACACATTTCACCAATGCCACGCTCAGCTCAATCATTATCGAGGTTCGGCGTATCGACACATTATTCCTTGTGGACAGGTTCGGTGGTTCGTCTCTTCCTTATGTAGGTTCAGTCGACGCACCTCTTTAAGGGTTTCACCAGGGAGCTTAATTAACCGATCATGTATACATCTCATTAAATACCGACTTACAACTCTACTTGGTAGAAGAATCAAAGAATGTAATTGGATACCGATACTCGAATTTCATAATGTTGAATTTGATCTAAGGTCTTAAAAGGAGGTTATGGCGTCTTTGATATGTTGTACTTTTGGAAGGAATCCATTTATGATGATATGTCATTGATTTTAGAAATAAAAATGTAACATCTTCAATTTGTGTTTAAAGTTTTTACCTTTTAATAGTGAAAAAAATTATTTTTTGAAAATATAATTGAATAAAAATCAAATAATTAATAAAATAATAAAATAAAAATAAAAACTAAGTAAATGAGTTAATAAAAGGTGTGAATTAAATATGAAGAGGATGGTCATTTTGGACCTAAAAATAGAATATAAATTGGGAAGGGTTAAATTCAAAAAGTGAGTCAAACTTTGGTGGTTGAATCTAAAAATGTTTATGAACCTACCTGCTAGAAAGTTAGTGATTTTGGGTAAAAGTATAAGATTTATAAGTATCAATTAAAAACCTAGTTCTTTAATGGTCAAAATGAAAGAATAGAACTTGGGAGGGGCTAAATATGTTAAGTGAACAAAGTGAGACCAGTAATCTTTGCATCCACCTTATTTCTTCTCTGTAATCAATTTGAGAGGGGAAATAGATAGAATAGTGATTTTCATAAGGAAGATAGGAGATTAGATGAGATATTGTTTTTTGGTGTGCATAATACGGCTCCATGGAGGTCGTATGTATATTTGTGGAAACCATTTGAAGCTCCCAAAAACACGGAACTGTAATGTCAACAACCTGATGACCGCATTGACTAGGTAAAACACTAGGATGGGGCACTATTTTCCAGAAGGTTCCACAAGCTTCCGTGGTCCTGGTCCTATCCATGAAGTCAACATTGTCAACATTGATAATACCTGTCACCGACCCTTACAGAAAATAAAACTCCTCAACTCCTAGCAAAGTGCACACCTAAAGCGCGAACCTAGCATATTGCATCTATGGCTCGGTTGTAAGGTCAACCCAAAGGGAGGACAAAGTGTGCGACTGCATAAGGCCTCAAAAAAAAGGGACCGATTTTATAGATAGTAATTAATTTTATTTTTGTCAAATATCTTTATGTAGCATAGTTGGTCTCGACACTCTCGTTCTAATGTTTTTACCCGCGTTCGAATGATCGAATCCCTTTGGTATAACTTTTGTTGAATAAGATATTTATAAAAAGGTTTATAATGTATTACCCATAAGCAAATTTTATCTATTCAAGTTGATGTGAATGTTTTCTTCTTATCTAACACTTGGTTTCAATTCTCTTTAGTATAGTTTTGTTTTGAAATCTACTTTTTAATATCTCAAACAAAATTAATATTTGCTTAGTGGAGTTAGTTTGTGTGATTGTGTCCTGGTATCTCATGTAAGTTTCCAATCGTCAATTCTTATGCCAAACATATTTTTGGTAAAGTTTGTTAGGATTCGTATATATAATTAAAAAAAACAATAATACAAAAATATATTATAACTAAGTTTGTATGATTATTTGGTTTTACCTATAAAACATGTAGGTTTAAATCCTAGCAATTGACGGGTTTTTTTTTGAAATAAAATCAAAAGATTTTATGATGTGATAATGAAAGAAATAACACAAGTTCAGTCAAGCAACATAATCAAAGGCATGAGAAGAGTAGCGACCACGAAAAAGATTGAGGTCCTTATGATGTCTTTCCTTTGTCTCATGTGTTGATCATGCATAACTAATGGATTCAATATAGCATGTAACATTATATAATCGTGATGCATCTTTGTTGTTTTAATGGTAAAAGTTTTACATGCACATCCAAGAGAGTACACAAGGTATCAATAAAATTATATCATAATTTACAACTTGTACCTAGATTGGCTATAAACGACCTTAAATTTTTATATAGTTAAAGTATATTAGTTTTAAGGTCTAAAATTAATAAATTGCATAAGGCCTAAAAAGTTGTGTCTGGACCAGTCCTGCCCAATCCAACCAGGCTGGTGCACACGTGGGCTTGGCCCGTTCTTCAATCTCCACAAAGCCTTTAAATTTTAAGTGCAACGAAAAACTTATAAACTTATCAAATATTCTTCCACTCATCTATATCACTATATGAGACAGAAACTAGCCAACTCGTTGTTTCCTTTATAATTTCCAACACAACTAAGGTGGGGTAAGGGTATATGTCCTATCGTTTACAAACACTATAGATGTAATGCACTCTAGTTTACTCTTTTTTCATTTTGCTTTACTTTCTATTTATTTTTTCTACCTAACCAGGGCCGGTCCAAACGTATATCGGGCCAACGGCGAAAAAAAAAGGACACCTTAAAGACAAATATCATAAAGATTCAAAAAATATATCATTTATTCTTCACTATAAACGCATACAATTAGTAATAACAAGCAAGCCAAATTATTTATCTTTTGAGCTACTTTGAGTTTGAACCAACTTTTGACTCTAAAAATCATTTAGGTATTAATATATATATATATATATATATATATATATATATATATATATATATATATATATATATATATATACACTACATAGCCTAAAAATTTTGGGCCCCTGGAGACGTGGTCCCTTGGCGGTCGTCCGGGTTGCCCACCGTCTGGATCGGCCCTGTACCTAACAAACTAGTAGAATGTTTAACTTTCGAATGAAAAATTAGAAGATATAAGGAAATGGATGAACGTGTGGTAGAAAGAAACAGCTTAATACACTGTGCATGGTTATTAAACAAGAATTAGGCTAAAAAACATAAAGATGCACATACAGCTTGAATTGATGTGACTCACAAGAAACAAGGATATGAAAGTTTGAGACCGGCCGATTCTCGATATGTCGGTTAAAACAGGCCCAAAAGTCACGTGTTAAAATCCATCGGGCTACCCATTCGTATGGTACGTGCAATAGTGATGACTAAATTACAAAAAAAAAATGAAATGAGAAAAGACCAAATGACAACATAATCACTAAGCTTATTGAGTTGATTACTAAAATACAAACCAGTTGATAAACAAAAAAAATAAATAAATATGAATTACTGAATTATTAACTAGAAATTAAATTGTTTCCGACCTTTTATACCTACAAATATTTTTACCCATTAAAATTATGACAAGTGTCACCATTCCATATTTTTTTAACTACCTCATTAAGAGTATATTAGGAATATATCAAATAAAATCAAATTGAATGGTGGAAAGATGATATTTGTCATAATTTTAGTGGGTATGAATATTTATAGGCATAAAAGGTAAGAGACAATTTAATTTCTCGATGCAAACGACCAAAAACAAAATAATAATAATGATAAATGAAAGAACCTTAATATAATATCCAAACACATAATCTAGGATGCAAATGCAAAACTAAGGAAAAGAAAAATATAAAGATAAATACATGCATTGGACGTGCATGTCCATAAAGCTAAGATTTTTATGTTGCTTTTGGTGTATGAAAGCCCTCTGGAAAGTTGGAATGGATGACTTAATGGATTAAGGACTCAAGACATTAGGATTTAGCATCAAACGTGGCTCACGACGTGACACAGGGAGTGTCATGGCGTGGGAGTGGTTTTTACATGATTGTTTCGAATGGTTGAGCTCACGACGTGATAAAGGAAGGTTCACTTCGTGAGGTCTGCCGAGTGGGTCATCCAGGACCGAGTCGACTGAGTTGAAGCGAGTTGAGTTGGAATCTGGTCGAGTGTGTTCTCACGACGTGACAAGGGACTGGTCACGACGTGAGTGTCAACTGAAGGAAATGTTGACCATTGACCTTGTGGACTTTGATCGTTGACTTTTTGACCCGTTTGACTTTTGGTCAAACTTTGGTAGAATGGAGTATTTGACTAAGGATTGGTCTCGGTTTGGTTTTAGGAAGTTTGGGTTGGTTGTTTTGATGTTGAGGTAGTTGTTGGGCTTCTGTTGAGTAGTTCAGGTGGGTCTCTTCACTGTACTTGTGGGTCGAAGGAACCAATGTTGGCCCACTAGATTATGTTTGTATGATGATGGTTGTCTTTGTGACACTTGTTAATATGCCTTTGTGGTGCTTTGTTGCATTTTGAAGGAAGAAGAAAAAGGTGTTAACCCAAGGATCAAGCAACAACTCCTCTCCATCTTTAGAATCACTCTCCGGACCATTTGTAAGTTCTAAAGTTTCTATCTTGATGATTCTTTGATTGTAGATATAGTTTCTTAGCATATTTTGGTCCATAAGAAATGGTTGGTGGGTTTGAAGTGATAATGGTAGCAACTTTATGACTCTCCTGTGTTCCCTGAACAACATATCTTGTAGATCTAGACTTTGGTTGGGGTTCTTAACCTTGCATGAGTTTTTGGTCACTTTTAGCTCATTTTAACCTAAAATGAACTCTAGACATACACTGGAAATGCATGTCTATAAAGCACCCACCTTTATGTTAGATTTGGTATTGGTAACTCTTCTGGAGTGGTTAGGTTTGTTGGGTTTATATTCAAAATTTTGTTTCAAAAACATAAAATTTAGGCAACGAAAGACTTGATAATTTGAATAACACAAAACAAGTTTATAACTCACCAAGGATCTTCTTGCAAAGTTTGGAAAGAAAAACAAGCACCAAAGAAGAAGATGGAGAAAATTACAACCTTTGTTATTCTTTGGATCCTCTTAGGAGGGGTGGAAGTTGATGGAGAATGATGAACTTTAGAGACACCAATAATATATCAACTTGATGTAGAATGCTAGTTCTTTTGTATAAGACTCTTAAGCTATATGTTCTTATCAAAATAAGAACATAAATAGAGCATCAAGAACCAAGTAATCTTCATGTGTTCTTAAAAAAACTAGAGAGAGTGAGATAAAGAGAACAAATTTCAAATTTTTTGCATGGGTTGAGAAAAGATAATGAAAGCCTCACTTTATATAGAAAATATTTGGTCCATAAGTTCTTAACACTTTAAGAACCCATGCCCCTAAAGCCTATGTGTTCCACATGCTTCAAGCCATGGCACTCTTCTGAATAAATTAATCAAAAGACCATCACCCTTTATTTTAATCATATTGTCCATGCTTGTCTTTTTAGAGGAGTGTTCTTTTTATTAAACAAATGAAGAGCCCATACTCTCTTTTTTCTAGCCATATTTTGAAATTATAAATGAAAAACAAGACAAAATCATTTTATATTTTATAAACCAAGTTTATATGTAACGACCCAATTTTTCAAAAGAAAATTTTCATTTTTAAATAGTCAAACACTTTTACATAAATCATGAAATCTCAATACAATTGTTTTCAAATTATTTCTAAACATCAGAGTGTCCCATAAAACGCCTGAGAGATAGTGCACGTTGCGCCATCAAGCTCTGCCCTTGCCCTTGGGCTCAGATGTACCTGAAACAAATCCACAAACTGTAAGTTAATGCTTAGTGAGTTCCGCAGAGCATACCACGCACACAATCCACATATCACATATCATATAGCTATAGAAGCTACATATATATCACATAAGCCATGCATACAACAAGTAGGGATGCCTTGGGCTCGTCCCCAGGGTCTTATTCCAGGATACCATGGGCTACCCACATGGTCTTACACCTAAGTGTCATGGGCTCTCCCATGGTCTTCAATGGGAAAACCATGGGCTCTCCACATGGTCTTACAACCCAGTGTCATCGGCTCTCACATGGTCTTCCATACAAACATGCCACATATACCACTAGCATACTTCCTAGCTCATACCAACTAACATTCCACATAATACAATATCAGCTAGGATACCACATATCATAAAATGGGCCGGCCTTGGTGCCTTAGACCCATTGGTATGGTGAGAAGACTCACCTCTCGAATGCTGAACTGACAAGCTAGAATCAGGTATGTCCCACGCACCGCTCCTCCTTAACTGCCTATAACCATCATGTGATTAACTTGTCATAATCCCATAATTACCCTCAAAGTTAGCCCTGGTCAACCCTGGTCAAAGTCAAGGTCAACAGTCCCTGTTGACCTAAACTCGTCGAGTGCATCCAACAACTCGTCGAGTTAGCTGTATGACTCGTTAACTCGCCGAGTTACCTTTGTAACTCGTCGAGTTCCTCCCGAGTCTATTCCACTGAATCTCGCCTCGACTCGCCGAGTCACCATAGTGACTCGTCGAGTTCACCATATTTCCAGAAAACTAATGTCTAAACGGACCAAAACCATAATCCTTCACTGCACTCATCCAGAAACTCAAAAACGGGCAAACCCTACCCCGAATCGTCGAGTCAGCTAAGGGACTCGACGACTTCCTTCAGTCCTTTCCAATTACAGCCCTTTATAGTGGGATCTAAGGTCCCAAACTCCATATCCAATCTCCCTTAGTTCAGATACCACGTAAAGTTGCAAACTTTACATGCATGCAAGGCCCTTCAAGGCCATAACACCAAAACTAGGCTTCCTACAAGGTTTTTTTTGCATGGAAAGGGGTTAGGTTGCATAAAGTGAGCAACTTTATGTCATTGGGGACCTAGAGAGGTCCAGATCTGGAACCATATCCTTGT
Source organism: Lactuca virosa (assembly GCF_052849685.1). Taxonomy (NCBI): domain Eukaryota; kingdom Viridiplantae; phylum Streptophyta; class Magnoliopsida; order Asterales; family Asteraceae; genus Lactuca; species Lactuca virosa. The sequence continues at coordinate 41,051,667 of NC_136426.1, forward strand.
GATAAGTCCATATCGAAGTTTGACTCCATTTTGCACCAAAAATGGCCATTTACTTCCAAGAAAAGGGATCTAATCAACTAGAGATCAAGGTGACGACTTTATGCCCCAATATGATGGCCAAGACAGAGTAGATGTCGGATCTACTACTCCTTTCCTTGCTCCTTCCTCTTCAAGATCAAGAATCCTTCACAAATACCCCAAAATTTCTCACAAAAGCTCTTTCTCTCACTCAAGAAGGTTCAAGGTCGATCTAGGGTTTTCTCTGGCTATTAGGGTGATAAGGGAGGCCACAAGAGGCGCAATAAGTTCTTTAAATAGGGTGCAAACCCTAAAAATTAGGTTTTCTCTTTACAACTCCTACTCGTCGAGTCGGGGCCTTCCGAATCGTCGAGTAGGACCCAAACCCCACGTCCCCTAACAGTCTCTACTCGACGAGTTGGAGTGCCCCCAACTCGCCGAGTCTATGCACAAAACCCTAAAAATTATATAAATTAATCAATACCTGGAACAGGTGTTACAAGTCTCCCCCACTTGAACTAGACTTCATCCTTGAAGTCTGCTGGTCCGAATAAATCCGGGTGGTGGTCTCGCATCTCGTCCTTCGGCTCCCAAGTCCACTCGGAGCCCCTGCGATGCTGCCATTGCACCTTTACCAGCTTCACTTCCTTGTTCCGAAGAACCTTGGTCGTCCTATCTAAGATTGCAACCGGTGTCTCAATGTAGTTCAGGCTCTCATCCACCTGAATATCGTCTAGCAAACAACTGCGGCCTTGTCTGTGACACACTTTCAAAGCTGTGACACATGGAAGGTGTTGTGAATCTGACTGAGCTCATCCGACAGATCCAACCAATAAGCCACCTTGCTCACTCGGGCCAAAACCCTGAACGATCCTATATATCGGGGCCCTAGCTTGCCCCTCTTCCGAATCCTGATGATTCCCTTCGATGGTGACACTTTTAGTAGCACAAAGTCCCCCACTCGGAACTAGAGATCTGATCGCCGCCGGTCAGCATAACTTTTCTGACGGCTCTACGCGACCCGCAGCCGGTCGCGCACCTGCTGAATCAACCCGGTAGTCTTGATCACTACCTTAGTGCTCCCCACGACCCGGTGTCCAACCTCGCCCCAACTAACCGGGGTCATGCATCTCTTACCATACAACATCTCAAATGGAGGTCGGTCGATACTGGCGTGGTAACTGTTATTATATGAAAACTCTGCCAGTGGGAGGTACATATCCCAAATCCCTCCAAAATCCAACACACATGCTCGCAGCATATCCTCAAATGTTTGGATCGTGCTCTCACTCTGGCCATCTGTCTGGGGGTGATACGTCGTGCTAAAATGCAGCTGAGTGCCCAGTTCCTCATGGAACTTCTTCCAGAACCTAGATGTAAGCCGAACATCCCTGTCAGAGACTACCGACACTGGCACCCCGTGTCTAGCCACCACCTCTCGCACATAGATATCCACGAATTTCTCAGCGGATATACTCTCAGAGATCGGAATAAAGTGGGCACTCTTCATCAGTCTGTCCACGATCACCCATATGGCGTCCACACCCCTCTCCGTCCTCGATAACTTTATGATGAAGTCCATAGTGATCTCTTCCCACTTCCACATGGGAATGGGTAACGGCTGAACCTTGCCATGAGGCCACTGATGCTCGGCCTTGACCTTCCTGCAGGTCAGGCACCGCTCCACAAACCAGGCGGTCTCCCGCTTCATGCAGGGCCACTAGTAACTCAGTCTCAAATATCTATATATTTTCGTAGCCCCCGGATGTAAAGAGAACTTGGACTTGTGTGCCTCCTCCAATATCTTCTGTCTTACTCCTCCAGTCACCGGTACCCACACCCGACCACACTGTGTCAGAAGCCCACTACTATCCTTAACAAACAAAGGATACTGTCCCCGAATCCGCTCTATCTTCCAATTCTCCTTTTTCACCCCCTCGACCCGTGCCTCCTTGATCATATCCAACAGCGGAGAGATCACGGTCATCCTCAAACAAACGTTCCCAATTAGGGAACCTGCCGCCTTGCGGCTCTAGGCATCGGCCACCACGTTGGCCTTTCCTAGATAGTACAAGATCTCACAATCATAATCTTTCAGCACATCCAACCACCTCCTCTGCCGCATGTTGAGGTTCTGATGATCCATTAAATACCTCAAACTCTTATGATCTGTATAAATAGTGCACCATACTCCATACAGATAGTGCCTCCAAATCTTGAGGGCAAACACCACTGCCCCTAATTCCAGGTCGTGAGTGGGGTAATTCGCCTCATGAGGCTTCAACTGCCTCGAGGCGTAAGCTATCACATGCCCCCTCTGCATCAGTACCACACCTAACCCTGAAATCGATAAGTCACAGTACACCACCAAATCATCTAACCCCTCAGGTAGCACTAGAATCAGAGCATCGCATAACCTCCGTCTCAGGGTCTCAAAAGCCAACTACTTATCCGTACCCCATCGAAATGTCACACTCTTTTTGGTCAAGCGAGCCAATGACACAACAATCTTGGAGAAATCCTGGATAAATCTCCGATAATATCCCGCTAAACCCAAGAAACTACGGATCTCGGATGCATTCTTCGATACTTCCCACCGCATCACTGCCTCGACCTTGGCTAGATCAACCGAAATTCCTTCTTGGTTGATGATGTGCCCCAAAAACTGTACCTCCCGCAGCCAAAAATCACACTTGGAGAACTTGGCATACAGCCTCTCCGCCCTCAGGGTCTCCAACACCTCCTTCAGATGATGCTCATGTTGCTCTCTGGTCTTAAAATAGACTAGAATATCATCAATAAAAACGATCATTGACCGATCCAGCATCGGTCTACACACCCTGTTCGTGAGATCCATGAACGCTGTTGGGGCATTGGTGAGCCCAAATGGCATCACCACGAACTCATAGTGCCCATATCAAGTCCTGAAAGCCGTCTTCGGTATATCCTCATCCCGAATCCTCATCTGGTGGTATCCCGACCGAAGATCAATCTTGGAGAACCAAGACGCGCCCTGCAACTGATCGAACAAATCATCGATTCTCGGTAACGGAGAACGGTTCTTCATGGTTAGTTTGTTCAGCTCTCGATAATCAATGCACATCCTGTGTGATCCATCCTTCTTTTTCCACGAACAGGATTGGAGCTCCCCACAAGGAACTTCTCGGTCGAATAAACCCTTGGTCTAGCAGCTCCTAAAGCTGCGTAGATAACTCTTTCATCTCGGGCGGTGCTAGCCGGTACGGTGCCTTTGCTATCGGTGCAGCACCCGACACTAGATCACTGAGAAACTCCACTTGTCTCTCCGGAGGCACTCCCGGTAACTCCTCGGGAAAGACATCTCGAAACTCTGGTACAACCATCACACTTCCCACATCCGTCGTAGGCTCAACCCTCATATCCGAGATATAAGCCAGAAATCCCGTACATCCCTGCTGCAGAAATCTCCTATCCCTCGCAGTCGAACAGAGGGTTGGCCCATGCGAGGCCCTCTCACCATGTATAACCAGTTCTCCCCCACTTGGGGTTTGAACCCTCACTAACTGGGGCTCGCAATCAATCATGGCCGCATTGGCCCCCAACCAATCCATCCCGACAATCACCTTCAGCCCTCGCAACGATATCGGAACTAGATCAACACGAAAGCTCTCTCCAAGCACATTCAGGACACAATCCCGATACACCCTCTCAACACTCACAATGCGGTCATTTACAATCTCCACCTCGAGCGGGGAATCCAAAGCTCCCGGCACATCCCGAAACTTCTTGCTAAGCGCAAGAGACACGAATGATCGGGTAGCTCCCGAATCAAACAAAACATGAGCCGACATACCATTGACCAAAAAGGTCCCAGCCACGACGTCTGGCTCTGCCTGAGCCTGCTCAATAATCAACTGAAAGGCGCGGCTCCTTACCGCTAGAGCATCCGCCTTAGCAGGGCGGCCATCTGTGATCCTCAGTGTGGCGGGCGCAGGCACCGCCACTGCTCCACCCCTTCCCTACAACTTCGGACAATCGGCCCGCTTGTGGCCGGTCTGGTTGCAGTGAAAACAAATCAAGCCCTTCTTGGGGCAATCCCTGATCACGTGGCCTGATTGGCCACATGCATAGTATCCCGAGCCTGCCGCCCAACAAGACCCACTGTGCGGTTTATCGCACTTGGCACACTGGTCACGGCCCTGCTAGCCCCTACTGGAAGGATCTGAGGTCTTAGGCTTTTTAGCCTGACCCACTGCTGTCTGTGCCTGCTCAGGCTTCCACTTGGTGCGGAAGTCCAACTCCATTTCCCGCTCATGGGCCTTCTCTGCCATCTCGTTCAGGGTTTTGCACCCTGTAAAGCTCACAAACTCCCGGATATCATCCCTCAGCATGGAATGATATCTCGTCTGCCTCATATCCTCATCCGTAGCGTACTGTGGGATCAACAAAGCTCGTTCCTGAAACTTGGCGGTGATCTCCGCCACAGTCTCGGTGGTCTGTTGTAGGTCATGAAACTCCCTCATCCACACCGACTGCTCCCACCTGGCTGGTCACCTCTCCCCACCAATCTCTGGCTCTGTCTCTCAGCATACATGAAGCAAAACCCACATTTGTCGCATCAGGGAAACAACTCGTGTGCTGGGCGTTCTTAATATCTGCCACCCAGCGTCGACTAACAATGGGGTCCCTGACCCCGAAAAACTCCATTGCACCACACGCCTTGAAGTCCCGAAACGAGGTAGTTCGGGCCCCAGTCTAGCCCGCAGCAATCTCGGCTCTGAATGACCTGAGCCTCTCCTCCATGATCTCCATCATGCCCTCCTTGACCGTCCCAAAGATCACTGGGGTCGCGTCAAGGATGCCCTTTGTAACCTCGGCTGCAATGATCTCGCGCAGCCTCTCATCAATGGGCTCTGCACCGCTGTCCGATCCGAATCCAGATCCTGATCCCCCTGTCCCAAATCGTGTCACCACCATGCTGAACTGAAATGTCATAAACCATAATAATCATGATATCTATATAGGGGATCTTCCCACACCGGTCCTCATTAGAGCTGTCAAATCTAATCATTGGTTCGGGTACAGGTCATGTGTTTTCAGTAGTACAGGCCCAATACTACCTTCCACACCTACATGTACCTTCCCCAAAGCTCTACCTGATAACTCCAATTCGTCCCAAAATAAATCATATCCCACAAACCACCGCATAACCCAAATCCCAGGTTGTCCTAAGATTTTCTCTATCCACATCAATCAGACCAATCATAACAGGTTGCCTTTATGCATGCAAATTATACACAGAAAATGATAAAATAGACTTTCGAATAAAAGATTCTACCCTAGGACCACAACCAGAAAAGGAACAGGAAATAAGGCCAAATCAATCATTCTAAGGCTATAAGCTCCTAACCGTATACAATTTTAACAGCATACACATAGCAAGTTCCATACGATTATCAAAGCTCAAATATCAGTATAACATGGATAACATATTGGGGAACTACTTACTTGGCTCGGCCGATCACGCGCGTTGCCCTCTCCTCTTTTCCATACTTCAAAAGTTTTAACTTTTATTTTATTTTTGAAAACAATTTTTGCCATTTCCTTAGTTTGAGTCCTGACATACCCGAGAGTGTACCTGAATCCCTCAAACCAAGGCTCTGATACCAACTTGTAACGACCCAATTTTTCAAAAGAAAATTTTCATTTTTAAATAGTCAAACACTTTTCCATAAATCATGAAATCTCAATACAATTATTTTCAAATTATTTCTAAACATTAGAGTGTCCCATAAAACGCCTGAGAGAGAGTGCACGTCGTGCCATCAAGCCTTTCCCTTGCCCTTGGGCTCAGATGTATCTGAAACAAATCCACAAACTGTAAGCTAATGCTTAGTGAGTTCCCCAGAGCATACCACCTACACAATCCACATATCACATATCATATAGTTATAGAAGCTACATATATATCACATAAGCCATGCATACAACAAGTAGGGATGCCTTTGGATCGTCCCCAGGGTCTTATTCCAGGATGCCATGGGCTCCCCACATGGTCATACACCTAAGTGTCATGGGATCTCCCTTGGTCTTCAATAGGAAAGCCATGGGATCTCCACATGGTCTTACATCCAAGTGTCATGGGCTATCCCATGGTCTTCCATACAAACATACCACATATACCACTAGCATACTTCCTAGCTCATACCAACTAACATTCCACATAATATAATCTTAGCTAGGATACCACATATCATAAAAGAGGTCGGCCTTGGTGCCTTAGACCCATTGGTATGGTGAGAAGACTCACCTCTCGAATGCTGAACTAACAAGCTAGAATCAGGTATGTCCCACGCACCGCTCCTCCTAAAATGCCTATAACCATCATGTGATTAACTTGTCATAATCCCATAATTACCCTTAAAGTCAACCCTGGTCAGAGTCAAGGTCAACAGTCAAGGTCAACAGTCCCTGTTGACCTCAACTTGTCGAGTGCATCCAACAACTCGTCGAGTTAGCTGTATGACTCGTTAACTCGTCGAGTTACCTTTGTAACTCATCGAGTTCCTCTCGAGTCCATTCCACTGAATCCCGCCTCGACTCGTCGAGTCACCCTAGTGACTCTTCGAGTTCATCATATGTCCAGAACACTAATGTCTAAACGGACCAAAACCCTAATCCTTCACTGTACTCATCCAGAAACTCAAAAACGGGCAAACTCTACGCCGACTCGTCGAGTCAGCTAAGGGACTCGACGAGTTCCTTCAGTCCTTTCCAATTTCAGCCCATTACAGTGGGATCTAAGGTCCCAAACTCCAGATCCAAGCTCCCTTAGTGCAGATACTACGTAAAGTTGCAAACTTTACGTGCATGCAAGGCCCTTCAAGGCCATAACACCAAAACTAGGCTTCCTACATGGTTTTTGTGCATGGAAAGGGGTTAGGCTGCATAAATTGAGCAACTTTATGTCATTGGGGACCTAGAGATGTCCAGATCTGGAACCATATCTTTTTGATAAGTCCATATCGAAGTTTGACTCCATTTTGCACCAAAAATGGCCATTTACTTCCAAGAAAAGGGATCTAATCAACTAGAGATCAAGGTGACGACTTTATACCTCAAAATGATGGCCAAGACAGAGTAGATGTCGGATCTACTGCTCCTCTCTTTGCTCCTTCCTCTTCAAGCTCTAGAATCCTTCACAAATACCCTAAAATTTCTCACAAAAGCTCTTTCTCTCACTCAAGAAGGTTCAAGGTCGATCTAGGGTTTTCTCTGGCTATTAGGGTGATAAGGGAGGCCACAAGAGGCGCAATACGTTCTTTAAATAGGGTGCAAACCCTAAAAATTAGGGTTTCTCTTTACAACTCCTACTCGTCGAGTCGGGGCCTTCCGACTCTTCGAGTAAGACCCAAAACCCACGTCCCCTAACAGTCTCTACTCGACGAGTTGGAGTACCCCAACTCGCCGAGTCCATGCACAAAACCCTAAAAATTATATAAATAAATCAATACCTCGAACAGGTGTTACATTATAAATATAAACTTAACTTTTTGGTAAAAGACAAAAGAATTTATCTAGTCCAAAATGTTGTGCATGACTTATTAATTCATACCATATGAATTACATGATGTTACCTGCTAATAAAAAAATAATATTTCCTAGAAATAAATAATTTCCAATTTAATTATAATAGTTTATTGAATATTTATTAAAATCAATTTCTAATAAATAATCAATTATATCAAGTTGTTGTAAGTGTGACCCTTTAGTATCATATGTTACTTAGAAATATCACTTTAATATGATTCTTGAGCATACCAGATCTTTCACTCTCCCACTTGTGCAAGATTCATATTAGACTGATATAGAAAGTGGTGAAAGTCCAACAACATTTCACTTCCCCCATCAACAAACGACTTTGTGCCATTCTATAAATGCCCAATTCCCAAAAAGCTCCAAGCTACAATTAGTGTATCGGATAAGTTTATCAATTATCCCTTTGTCACATACATCATGTTAAACATGATATACGGATCACAATCATTCTCATATGGTGTTCAACTTTTGGTAAGGCGCCTTAGATGTCTAACTCTTAACACATAAGAGGAACAAATCCCATCTTGACTACATAAGCCTCTTGCATAGTTCATACCATACCTGAAAATGACTTTTATAACTGTTTGGTTAAGGACCAGCGTTTAACCATATCTAAGCACAATACTCCTTACAATTTGTAACAACGTAAATTTTCAAACCAAAATTTTCAATTTAAAACACATTTTTCTCAATCCAAAATCTCAAAAGTGTCATAATATCAAATCATTAAACACATATCCAAAAACTGTATATATAACAACTCCAGGATCCTCTCAAAACATAACTCAAATCTCTGATGTGTGTACAATCAAGCCGACGCCTTCCCGTGATCCTGAGAAGTACCTGAAACACATAACACATAACACGGTAAGCACGAAGCTTAGTAAGTTCCCCAAAATACCACTCATATCTCAGTAGCCTCTCATGGCTATACTCAGTTAAGACCCTCCGGTCAATGTGTCTCAGTGGGACCCTCTGGTCCCACAACTCGGCTGGACCCTCCGGTCCCTCAACTCAGCAACTCAATATAATACACAACATACATATAACAAAGACAATAAGCAAGATATCTCAATACACAGTATATGCACATAAGACCCTCCGGTCACACATAGATTACCACTCAAGGTAAGTATAGTGAGAAGACTCACCTCGTAAGCTAGCAAGTAACAATCTCGTACACGGAATCTCGAACTAGCCTCCGCCTATCACATAGAATAATTATCTCTAATTAGTACTCTACTCATACTCAAAATAAACCAAAGGTTGCTCTCTCTTTCTATCTCTCTCTCTAACTCTTGGAATGGGTAAAAGACCTTTTTACCCCTCCATGGTCTCCATTACTCATGTTGACCAAACCTTAAAGTCAACAGAAGTCAAACTCGAGTCAACAGTCCATGTTTGACCTGACTCGCCGAGTTCACCCTTGTGACCCGTCGAGTCCACTCGTTTCCTCAGAAGTCTCGTGAAGGTCCAACTCATCTCGTCGAGTTAACCCCCAACTCACCGAGCTATCGTATGATCAAGCTTATCGGGACAACCCTAGAGTCGGCTCATCGACTCGGCGAGTCCATTCAGACTCATTTCCCATACAGACGATTTCAAGGCAGAAAACCTTCCCAAACTCTAGATCTACACTCTCAAGGCTCGATTACCACGTAAAGTCACGAGCTTTACGTTCATGCATGGCACTTAGGGCTTGAAATGCCAAGAACATGCTTTATCAAGGGTTTTTCACTCAAAAGCTCTATTATGGCTGAATAAAGCAAGGACTTTTGGACTCTAGGGACCTCTCAAGGTACAAATATGATGTCCAAATCTCTATATGAACTCAACACTCTCAAAGTCCCAATATAAGATGGAAAAGGCCCTAAACTCCAATAATATGAGATCTACCCAAACTAATGAGGAAGGTATAAACTTTATACCTTTTACAGAAGCCCTTGGATGAATAGCAACAGATCTAACAACCTCCTCCCGTTCCTTTCTTGAAATCCTTCTCTTCTCTTCCAAAGATGAACCAAGATACTCAATATTAGCTCACACTCTTTCTATTAGCTCAAAGGGCAATTAGGGTTTCTCTCAGTGAAGGTAGGCAGCTGGTGAGCCGCAAATGAGGCTATAAGTGCCCTTAAATAGGCCCCAAACTCGGGGATTTATGGTTTCACTTCACAGCGTCTACTCGGCGAGTCGACTCTCTGACTCGTCGAGTAGATCATTAATTCCACGTGGCACATCGCGACTCTACTCGACGAGTTATAGCACCAACTCGTCGAGTTGCTCAATAACCCTAGAAAATAAATAAATAAACAATATACCTGGAAGTCCGGATGTTACACACTTAAGTCCCACTATGTATATCAGGTGTTAAGGATACAAAGATAGTAACTTTTAATCAAGTATCATTCACGATAGCGATCCATGAGATTATCTTGATGCGGGTCAGTTCAATATTAGTTCTCTGAAAAGTACATGTGAAACTTGGTTACAACCCATTGCATGCCATCATCCAGTGAAAGTCAAGTTCAATGTGAAATTGGTATTGGAAGCCTTACAAAAGAACTAGCATTCTACATCAAGTTGATATATTATTGGTGTCTCTAAAGTTCATCATTCTCCATCAACTTCCACCCCTCCCAAGAGGATCCAAAGAACTACAAATGTTGTAATTTTCACCATCTACTTCTTTGGTGCTTGTTTTTCTTTCCAAACTTTGCAAGAAGATCATTGGTGAGTTATAAACTTGTTTTGTGTTATTCAAATTATCAAGTCTTCTGTTGCCTAAATTTTATGTTTTTGAAACAAATTTTTGAATATAAACCCAACAAACCTAACCACTCCAGAAGAGTTACCAATACCAGATCTAACATAAAGGTGGGTGCTTTATAGACATGCATGTCTAGAGTCCATTTTAGGTTAAAATGAGCTAAAAGTGACAAAAAACCCATGTAAGGTTAAGAACCCCAACCAAAGTCTAGATCTACAAGATATGTTGTTCAGGGAACACAGGAGAGTCATAAAGTTGCAACCATTATCACCTCAAACCCACCAACCATTTCTTATGGACCAAAATATGCTAAGAAACTAGATCTACAATCAAAGAATCATCAAGATAGAAACTTTAGAACTTACAAATGGTCCAGAGAGTGATTCTAAAGATGGAGAGGAGTTGTTTCTTGATCCTTGGGTTAACACCTTCTTCTTCTTCCTTCAAAATGCAACAAAGCACCACAAAGGCATATTAGCAAGTGTCACAAAGACAACCATCATCATACAAACATAATCCAGTGGGCCAACATTGGTTCCTTCGACCCACAAGTACAGTGAAGAGACCCACCTGAACTACTCAACATAAGCACAACAGCTACCTCAACATCAAAACAACCAACCCAAACTTCCAAAAACCAAACCGAAACCAATCCTTCGTCAAATACTCCATTCTACCGAAGTTTGAAAGAAAGTCAAACTGGTCAAAAAGTCAACGATCGAAGTCCATAAGGTTAACGGTCAACATTTCCTTCAGTTGACACTCATGTTGTGACCAGTCCTTGGTCACGTCGTGAGAACGCACTCGACTGGATTCCAACTCAACTCGCTTCAACTCAGTCAACTCGGTCCCTAATGACCCACTCAGCAGGCCTCACGACGTGAACCTTCCTTTGTCACGTCGTGAGCTCAACCAGTAGAAACAATCATGTAAAAACCACTCCCACGTCGTGACACTCCCTTTGTCACGTCGTGAGCCACGTCTGATGCTAAATCCTAATGTGTTGATTCCTTAATCCATTAAGTCATCCGTTCCAACTTTCCAAAGGGGTTTCATACACCAAAAGCAACATAAAAATCTTAACTTTATGAACATGCATGTCCAATGCATGTATTGAACTTGATTAGGTCAAAATGGTGAAAGTAAAATTAATACTAATAATAATAAAGTAGTCACTAAGGCATAAGTCATAAGAATTATGGTGGATTATGGATAGGATGACAGCGCAACGTTTAGATTAGAGCAAATTTTGGATGATGACTGAATTTTTAAATCTGCACAATCCCCTTTTTAATTAATGGATGGTGAAGTTGTGTGTATGTTTTTGTAATCTGCTGCACTTCACGAGACATCATGATTCATGGCTGCTAGCTTATAATTGTATTGCTGATTTTGGCTGCCGTGAAACTCCGCAGTAGGTTGTGATTTATTCGTATTTTTACAAAATCCTTGGCTGTAGGGACTCATAAGCTTGGGCCTTTTGGGCTGATACGATAGGCTGATGCTAGACTTTGGTTTTGGAATGATCCGATCTTTTTGGATTGATCTTGCAATGGTCTAGTCTTTTTTTAGACAGTATCGGGTGGCCTTTTTTAGTCCGGCCATTATCTGGCCTGGACTTTTTAGGACCGGTCTCGGTCTTTTTCAGTTTCGTCACGCGGTGTTTGCATGCGCCCTTTTATAAGGTGAAAACGAGTCAAACCTGAGCCTGAACAGACTCGAACTCGGCTTGTTTAAATTTTGTGGGGGCATGACCTCGAACTCGGCTCGTTTCAAGCCTTATGGTACATTTTTGATATTTTCAATCAAGCTTTATGATATTTTGGATGTCTTGACGTGTCGAAAATCAGAAGGTATTATACATTTTGGTCCTATATGATACATTTTTGATATTTTTTATAATTAAATCAGTTTTTCCCATTGTTTATTGTTTATGATTCTTATTTTCTTGCATTCAGAAGCATTGAAACAACAATCTTTGGTTTCAGATTGTACTAAATGGTCGAAAATCAATTTCAGATTGTATTTAAGGGTCGAAAAGCAAAGGTAATTTTCCGATTTCTATTTTTTTTATTAGAAGCATATCATTGTTGTTATTTTCTGATAATGTAATATAGGTTGTTGGTATAATTTATGATTTTTTTAACAGATTTGTTACTTTTTAGGATTGAACGCAACATTTTGGATAAAGTATTTATAAAGATGCTATTAAAAAGTTTATTTTAAACAAATATTAGAATGATGATTGTTTTCAAGTAGAAACCAGTTTCCTGTTTGTGTATATTTTGAATGGAGTTTTATTTTTACGTATTTTGCAAAAGAAAATGAAAAGTTATAATTGTTTTGCTTCAATTTTTAGTTCTTTCAAGTTTTAGGGCCTATTTAGTTAAATTTCACAGAGTCTCTGAAATCTCGTGGCCATATCTGACGAGTAGCTTTACTCGTTGAGCCTTATCATTTTGTTTCGGATTCGGGTTTTTTGTTGGGTTTAGTTCATGTTTTTTTTTCTCATGTTTTTTTGGCTTGGATTCATAAAAAGTTATGTTAGATAGGTTATAGGTACCAAAAGGCTACCGGGTGTATTGAAAATGTGTCATTCCCCTAAATGGTCAAGAGTTCAAGTCGTGTGGTGCACAAAAAGTGTAGAATTAAAAGTATGATAATGTGTGTGTTTGTCTTTTTAAAAGTAGGTTGTAGGTAGGATTTGGTTGATTATATAAATAAACGAGTAAGGTTGAAGTGGGTTGATTAGGGACCGGACCTTTTGTGCATGTCTAGCTGATGCCACATGACGTTTTGATTGTGAAATTATGTTTAAATATTTAGATTACGTCAAAGGATTTGAGATTGAAAGATTTGAAATTTTTAATTATTTGGTTGGTAAGTTGGCAGGATTTGAAATGGAATTCAAATCCATTATTGAAAAGGAAAAAGTTATATAATTTGTGTATAGAGGTTGGGAATTGATATACTTCGGTCCTATTCATGTTGTAATATGTAGTGTAGATAGTTGGGTTTTTAAATGTTGAAAAACATGTATTGGATGAGAGGACAACTATAAAAAATGCATTGTTTTACTTTTCAAATAATAATAAAATATTTTCAAAGATTTTGAAAATTTTTATTTGTTTTTTTGAACAACTCATTAGTGGTTAGAAGTTAGTATCACCAAGTTAATAGAAATCATCAAATGGGCTAGTCCCGAATTAGAACCCGGTACCTGCAATATAAAAAGAAAAACCTCTACCAAGTGGGCTAGTCCCACATTGGCTTTAAAATCCTTTATCTAATAGAATGTATTACATGTTTGATAAATTTTCTAAATCAAAAATTAAAATTTCATACCAAGCCTATCATTTGAATGGAACTCAATTTCCATTTCCCTTCACATCTCAAACAAACACCCCTTCAAATTAATATGTCACCTCATGGACATGGGGCCTAAGCCTTGGAAATAAGAATTCCAAGTTGATCATATAAAAACCTTAAAAATCAAGTTACTGTAACGTGACCAATTTGCCTCTTTATCTTTAGCATATCAACCCCCCCCGGGCGCACACACACAAATAGTGTTTGTAAATTAATCGCATATTAAATTGATGGTCTACATATAAAAAGTCTCAAAGGGGTCGTTTAATAGTTGCTAGCTGGGTTAGAAGTTCTAACTGAGTTAACATCTGACTGAAACTTGTTGTTTAATTTTGTATATTACTGACTGCGCAAAATGACTCCATTTAGAAGTTCTACTATATTACCCTCAAACAACATTTTTTATAGTAATACCTTTATGCAATAGTCTCCAACCATAATATATTATTAGTTAACTCCATTTATGCAATAATCTTAAGAACATGAAGATTAAAAGGAAAAAAATAACATATTGCTTGATTGTCATCGCCTTCTTCTTACCAATTGAAAAATATAAAAAATAACACATGTTTGCATTCATATGTACTTGGATTGAACCATTATCATAGGTGGTTGCTATTTATCAAGATTGTTGCAATAAGCACATGAATGAATCTATGTATTGATTTATGCAAAATTCTATTGTTTCAACTATTATAAAATATGAAATACAATGATCCAGATTACAATTTATAAAAACAAATCATAAAACTACAAAAGAAAAAACTTGCATTCAGGGACAGTGGATGTCACAGTTGTAAGCCACCTAATTATGTAATTCAAAGAAGTTAGTTCTATGATGTATCCAACTTTCTAGCAATAGGCACACAAGGAAAATCCTAAAAAACACACAAACATTATGACATAAGTTCTTTAATTGATGGTAAATATTGCTCAGTAGACTACCTATTTAATATTGTTATGCTCTAAAAATCTGTTTAGAATAACAAGATAACAAACCCACTGGTGTAGTAGTGTAACTCCCGGATTCACTACAAGAAAAACGCGATTTTGCTAGGGAAGGTTGCTATGGAACGTATTTTCGTTGTTAATCTGCAATGGATCGTGCTATGGAATGTCGTTCCATAGCAATGTTGCTACCACATTGTCTACGAATTTTATTTCTGGTAGCGAGAGTGGAAGTTGCTAGGGAAAATGCTACCGACTCCATATCTGTTGGTATTATGCTACCGATAGTTCTATGGAACAAAAATTTGTAGCATTTTTCCAACGACATTTGTTACCAAATCACTTTCCGTTCTACTGCTGCTATGGAATTCATCATCGTGGTTAATATGCAACGGAGTTTGTGACGGAAACCAATTCCATAGTTGAATTGCTATAGAAGTACCATTCGTAGGGATTTGCTAGGAAATTCTGCTATGAAATATGATTTTGTTTGCTTGTTTTGCTATGGAACAAAACGCATAGCTAATTTGTGACGACATTTATTGGGATGTTGTATGCTTAATTAATTTTGTTATACTATGGATGAATTATTATTATGATCATTGGAGTTTGTAAGATATGGTTTTAATGAAATGTTTTTTGAATTGGTAATATGTGGCATAAACTAACGGCTAAAAAATGTAAAAATGAATAGATATTGCTGGCAAGCAGACTCGAACTTAAGCTTATGCTAGAAAAGGGCGCGGTTAAGCCACTTGTGCTAATCAAGTTGTGTATAATTTATTGAAAACATAGTATTATAATGAATAATTAACAACGAATTCATTACAAAGTTATTTTTAATTACATTAACCGGGCATGTTAAAGTATATATAATCTATGTAGATTATTTTCCTTAATAACGAATTCATTACAAACTTATTTTTAATTACATTAACTATACTTCATCACAAAAATAACATGGGTTTTACAAATACTTCATCCTACTCAAACAACATAGCAAGCAAAAATGACTAAAATGCCCTTTTAACAGAACCAAAATAAAATTGTAGTAGTACTATACAACTTCATATACAATACAATAAGAACACTAATATCCAATGTCCATTCTATTATCAACCATTAATATGTTTAAGAAATATACAAACCTACCATACTCTACATACCAACAACAAACCGTGCAATATCTTTGTCGATCCTCATCCTCTTCATGGCCGATTGCCAATGCACCTTTAACAGAATGACGTGGGTCTTGACATTGGAATGTGATGTTATTCGTTGTAAGTCTATGAACAAAATCAATAGCCCGCAACAACTCTTTGGCACTATCAACAACACCCGTGTACTCCCCATCATCTGGAACTGGCCAGCCAAAATAGGCATCAAGTAATTGTAAACCTACACATTAAAATATCCATCAATTAATCCAATGTACCCTTTTCAATAAAACAGTAAATATTATACAACACAACACAACTAAATACTAACCCCAAACTACAAACATGCCTTAATTAACTATATATATAATTTAATTTACACATATACCATATATACATACCTTCATCACATTGATGAGGCCCTCTTGAAATGTAGATCATTCCAAGCAAATAAATTGCCTAAAGATGATCTTCATCAGCTGCTTTTCTCAACAAAGTCAATCCTAAATCAAAATTGGCATAATAAAAGCACTCATCCTGTTGACAGAATAACAATATCAATATATAACATCTATAACACAAAATATTAATAAATGGTATATTTAGATTACATATAATTACTGAAATTACACATACAATTCCTTGTCTATATATGGCTTCAATGTTATTATGCAATGCACATGTGCGTATAAATGAATCAGCTTTCAGAGTTTTGGGACCCATTCCTTCAAACATGTCAATGCATGTTGTTCTGTACACTTGAGGATCACCCCCTGCTTCATACATCTTCTTTGAACTTCAAAAATTTAAATACACAGTAAATAACAAACAAATAAAGTTTTATTTAATCAAATATACATTCATTAGTTGATGTTTATTGATAATTACCAAAGTCTTGCAGAGACGATGTCTTTCGCAGATTCTGACCCTAATACTACAAATATCTGACTCAAAATCTCCAGTGGGAGATCATCTAACGAAAGGTGACTTCTAGTATTCGACATTCTACTTACAAAATACACATTCGGGTAGTTGATTTCAATTTCTTTTTTTAAAAATTAAGCGTAAATATGAAAGATAGTGTAACAAGGTATGGAAAAAAACTTACTTTATGCTGATTTAGTCGACAGTAGTACAGGAATCTCTATTATCGGAGAAAATCGTTTTTGAGAACGATTATTCTAAGACGATTTGGGGGTTTTACTGTTTGTAGACAGATTTATCGTTCGGAAAAGTTGAGATGTTATGAATGGTTGAAGAATTGGAACGCCGGCGTGACGTCAGATGTATGATGGCGCCTTAACAATTTAGAGTGCAAAAAGACCAAATTGCCCCTGAAATCTTTCCAAATATGTGAATACTAAGGGTATTTGTGTCAAAACACATATTCAAATATTATAGCCTTTTATAGCTAGGTAATATTGGACTTTTGATTGTTAAAATGAAAAAGACACAAATAACATATATATCATAATCCATAATGTAATACATTTATATTAACATTTCACCAAATTACTAGTATATATTCATGTACTAATATACATATTAATAGTGGAAAAAGATTTTAATAGTAAACTTATTTAGTCCATATGTTTATTCCTTTACAATTTTACCCTATGAAAAGCATGGGTACTCCACTAGTTGATATTAAACCAAATTACCAAGTCCAAAATAAAATACATGTTTGTTTATGCCTTTACAAATGTATTTTATATGTATTTAATACTAGAAAAGAACAAACATTTGCTACATACAACTATAATCACAATACAATATAAACACTAATATTAAAAGTCCAAAATACATTATTCAAATTTCAAACATTATTTAAACATCATTCAAACATCATTCCAAACTTTAACTCATTTAGTCCCTTATATTAAACCAAAAGAATCTACATAACATTAATTGTCATAATATGAAAGTACATATCAACAAACTACTCATAAATTATACCAAACTCCCTAGAAAACCTAACGAAACAAGCATCCCATAAAAAATATCACACATAAACACCCATTTGTATCCATTCACAAAAGCGTCTGACACACTACCTACAGACTTATGCAATGCACAAGCCCATATGTCATCCATATGTCAACCATGGACACCATAATCAACTACCATGTTGACCAATGTCCCATATGTCAACCATGGACACCATAATCAACTACCATGTTGACCAATGGCCCATATGTCAACCATGGACACCATAATCAACTACCATGTTGACCAATGGCCCATATGTCAACCATGGACACCATAATTAACTACCATGTTGAACAATGGCCCATATGTCATCCATATGTCAACCATGGACACCATAATCAACTACCATGTTGACCAATGGCCCATATGTCAACCATGGACACCATAATCAACTACCATGTTGACCAATGGCCCATATGTCAACCATGGACACCATAAGCAACAACCATGTTGACCAATGGCCCATATGTCATCCATATGTCAACCATGGACACCATAATCAACTACCATGTTGACCAATGGCCCATATGTCAACCATATGTCAACCATGGACACCATAAGCAACAACCATGTTGACCAATGGCCCATATGTCATCCATATGTCAACCATGGACACTTTAATCAACTACCATGTTGACCAATGGCCCATATGTCATCCATATGTCAACCATGGACACCTTAAGCAACTACCATGTTGACTAATGGCCCATATGTCAACCATGGACACAATAAGCCACTACCATATATATTGACATGACCCGTACGTCTTTTGTATATAAATTTCGGTTTAATTAGAAAAACATAAAGAGGTATAGTTTTTTAATGTTTAGTCCTCGTATATAATTTTAAGTTAAAATTATACTATGAACACATCGTTACTCTATGTTCTTTCTTGACGTTATTTATATGTATATATCCTATCTATCAATCTGTAGCTACTTTAAATAAATTTGAATTACTAAATATTTAGCGGTAATTAGCACAGTTCGAATTTTTTATTAGCGGAGTTTAAAGTATTTCGCATTTCGTTTCCATCCAACCTACACACGTTTATGCTGCATATTAGGGTAATTAATTACCGATTAGAAATAGGGTTTACATTTTCTGTAATCATCATCTTCGTCGGTTTATTGCTCGAAATCTTTGTTCGTTATACGTTTATGCACTGACTTTGGCGATATAGGTTGTCACTCATCTAAAATTTATTTTAATTTAATTTACTGTTTTCGTGATGATCGATCGTTTTTTGTTCCCTGATCATCTTCATGTAAATTGGTTTTGATTGTATTCAATAGTTTGCATGCAAAGTAATGCCTTCATATATAATTTATTTTTATTGTTTGTGTCAGAAAGATGTCGACCTCGAAAGCAAAAGGAGCATCCGGTGTGAAGCCAACTAAATTCATTGCACCACAAGTTATGAAACGCAACAGTCCAAGAAGGGACTCGACGAGTAGGAGCCGGAGGATGAAACCCTAAATCTCGGGGTATTGCACCCTATTTAAAGGATCATTGGCCTCCCCCAGCCTCCCCTTCACTGTTTCTTGTCCCTCTCAAACCCTAATACGTGTGTGTGTGATCCATTGTGTGTTTCAAGCCTTGGGAAGAAGATTCTTGGAAAAGGGAGCTTGAAGATCAAGTAACTAGCAGCAAGGAGCTTGTGTGGACCTGAAATCTACCTCAGATAGCACCATTTGAAGGTATCAAGTCGTTACCTTGACCTTCTTTCCTTCTAGATCTCCTTTCGGTTGAAGTTTAGGGCTTTTCATCATGTTATGAAGCTATTCTTGGGTATGAGCTAGGATCTGAAGTTGCAACTTCAGATCTGAACTCTCCTTGGTCTTTAGATCCATAAAGCTTACAGTTTTAGCAAGTATGAACCCTCCCTTTTGAGTTAAACCCCATTTCAAGTTTAGAATGGGCATTATGAGTCATTATAGCCTTGCATGCACGTAAAGTTTTCAACTTTACGTGATAAACATGCCTTGGGAAGCTGGATCTACAATATGGAGCCTTGGCATGGCCTAAAAAGCGTCTGTATGAATGATGGATTGAAGAGACTCGGCGAGTCGCAAGGTCGACTCGGCGAGCCGTATGAACAACTCGGCGAGTTCGTTGAAGATTGCCTTGGGCTCGGCGAGTCGGCTAGGGTTTTCTCAGTCTTTGGACACGTATGAACTCGGCGAGTTAAAGGAAAACTCGACGAGCCAACCAAGGATTTCACAACTTCTCGAGTTCAGGAAGGACTCGACGAGTCGGTGAACTGCACTCGACGAGTCGAGTCAACATGGACTGTTGACTTTGACTGTGGACTTTGACTTTGACCAAGAGTTGACCAGTTGACTTCTGAGGGTATTCTGGTAATTTGGAAATTTATGAAAAAGGGTCTTGTGATAACTATAGGTGGTGGAGTTCGTGTTGGTGATCCGGGAGTTGAGCTTTCTAGTTTCAGACAACAGTTGCGAGGTGAGTTATCCTCACTATACTAAGGGGTCTAAGGCACCAAGTCCGACCCATTGGATATGTTATCCTAGCAGTGTTAGATGTTGAGTATGAGTTAGTGTTGCATGCTAGTGGCTATGCCAGTTAGGTAGACCTGTAGGACTATGTGTGATGTTATATGATTATTGCATGCTCAGTGGTTATGTGGTATGTTATATGTTATGTGGGATGGGTTGAGGTTGTACCGCTCCGTGCAGTAGCCAGCAAACCCTAGGAGCATTCCAGTTACGGGCTAAGGGAGACTCGTATTGTGGGCTCGGGAGCATTCCAGTTACGGGCTAAGGGAGACTCGTACTGTGGGCTCGATGGCAAGCCAGATGTGAGTTGTGGGCCCGTAAGGCAATCCAGACTCACACTATGGGCCCTGGGGGTAATCCAGTCTGTAAAGCTATGGACCCAGTACATGATGTTGTTTATATATGTGTTATGTGCAGTGTATCGGTATTTTGGGGGAACTCATTAAGCTCTCGGGCTTACAGTTTTAGTTTATTGTTTCAGGTACATCAGGGGATCGCGGCAAGGCTAAGGCGTGATCGTACAGCTTCTCATGTTTTGTTTATGTTTCTGGGAAAACTCTGATATTATACATTTTGAAAACAAAGTCGTAATGATTTTTAATGGTTCGAAATGTTTAAAAAGTTTTAAATCGACTTGAATTTTTGGGTGTTACAAGTTGGTATCAGAGGATTGGTTTGAGTGAATTAGAGGAACACTCGTGTGAATCCAGCCTCAAACTAATGAAAATGTTTTCAAAATAATCTTCAAATGGTTTTCAAAATAATAAAGGAGGAGGAAAGTGTACGATCAACCGGAGCCAGTAAGTAGACCCCAAAATACCATACAAGTTATTTGATATTATGCGATATGTTAGAACAGCATGATAGTAATAAGATAGGGATCCTCAGGAACCGTATGATAGAATTGCCTGATCTTTGATGCCTTATCTTATTTAGAGTACCTCATTGATTGTTGTATGACTCTTCCGTGTGTGAATTAACTATTGGGTGGGTACTCCAAGTCACATGCTACATGGATTAAATGATCTTAGGGTAAGGGATTTGGTTCTGCTGCGCAGCTCTTGTTTGAGTCCAACCGTTGTGGGATTAAATCTTTTAGCCTAAGATTGTTTAAGCCATGTGGTATGTGATTGTATTCACGCAATGGTTAACTAGCACCAATGGAGGGTCGCGTGGCAGTTGGTGGATGGGTGGGTAATGAGAGGCTGGGAGGCCAGTTATGAGATATTTAGCATTTCTCTAGGAGTGAGGATTGAGAGCTCGCTATGTTTATGTATATTGTTAGGGCGTTGTGGTGATACTTGAGACAAATATGGGTAGGTATGGAAGGTAGTATGGGCCTGTACTACTGAAAGCACATGACCCATACACGTGTCAAGGAAGTCACAACCCCTAGGGTTTTGGTTGTGAGTAGGTTTCCCGTCGTTTATGCGGAATATCTGATATCTTCCTGGTATATGTTCGGTACTGTGATGGCGAAACGATTTGAGGCAGGGTGCGAACCTTGAATGAAATGATTTCTAGAGCCCGATAGCGGGAGACTTGTTTGGAGCATCTTGAGAAGAAGGGTATTATGGGAGAGGTCTGGGGACAGAGTCCCGCAGGATGATTATTCAGCATTGTCAGGATTCAGTGGTTTTAGTAACCGTTATTGCTTGCCGGAGGAAAGCGCAAAGGAAGTAGCTCGTTGTTGAGGTATTAGTTGGAGTATTTATCTTTTGGTCTTCAAGATTTAGATGCGGGATCATTCAAGCATTAGGGATTGTCGGTTTCACTGGAATTCAGGAAGTGTTCATCTGGTTCTTAGAAGTGTGTGATCATTTGGGATTGGCTAGTAATGGAGCACTAGTTGGTAAGAGTTGGTTGTCATCAGATTGATCGTTGGAAAGGGAGAAAGATTGAGGATTCTCAAATCTTCATGCATTGTGAAGACTTAGTCGAATCTAAGTGGGGGAGAATCGTCCCGGGATTCGGAAGCGGGGGTGGTTTCGAAACTGGGATAAGTTTCATATCCTTGTCAGGAAGAAAGGCAGCCCTAGTGGCTGCTTGGTCTGAGGGTTGTGTTGATTGGGGGTTCGGTAAAACTCCCCAGCATAAGAAACGCGTCTTCTGGGTGCTTGATAGCAGACGTTGGGGAACCAGGTTGGAGTTCTAGTCAGGAATCGAGCTCCGTTCGAGTATTCGGTCGAGGGTTTGCTCGACTCTGAGGGTCTTTGGATTGATAGATCGAGTGTTTTGTTAGCTGCCAGGGCTCGTGTGTACATTCAGCACGGGTGTGCGGGTTATTTAGCGTATGTGGTAGACACGCGGATCAGGGATCAGACCGCGGGTTCCCGAGGGGGTGGACGATCGACATGAGGCCTAGGGTTAGGCCGTGGTTAGAGTCCACAAAATGGATAAGGAGTTCGGAACCCTAAGTGGGTGAGAACAGTCTGCATGGGAAGGATCACCGAGAAGGGTGGTCCAGGGAGATGCTCCACAGTTTAGAGCGGTCCGGATAGACTGAAGGTCGGTGGGGCGTACCAGTTAGGCCAAAGGCTCGGAGGTGGTCCAGACATGCTAAAGGTTCAGAGAGTGGTCCAGATAGACTGAAGGCCTGGAAGGGCGGTCCAGTCATGCTGAAGACTCTGTATGTGTTTGTAGATCTATGGGCGGGTATTGAGTATGCTGTTGTTGTTTATATATGTGTTATGTGCAGTGTATCGGTATTTTGGGGGAACTCACTAAGCTCTCGGGCTTACAGTTTCAGTTTATTGTTTCAGGTACATCAGGGGATCGCGGCAAGGCTAAGGCGTGATCGTACAGCTCCTCATGTTTTGTTTATGTTTCTGGGACAACTCTGATATTATACATTTTGAAAACAAAGTTGTAATGATTTTTAATGGTTCGAAATGTTTAAAAAGTTTTAAATCGGCTTGAATTTTTGGGTGTTACATATTCCATCATACATACAATACATCCACACAAAGTTTTCGGCTCTAGCGTCAACTAGACAAATTTCCTATCCATATAAACATACGTAACAATCATACATGAAAAAACGGGTCTGCTCCAATCTTGGGTGAATACTATGCTCTAAATTATATTCTTACAGTCACATCTTGCCATGAGTCAAATCATGGTCTTTCATTGTCATTGCAAAAGGCTAATACCTGGTCTTGCATGCGAGTGTTAGGGCCAGATCTTGGTCTTTCATACAACTGTCAGGGGCCAGATCCTAGTCTTCCATACATTGGCAGGGGTCAGATGTTGGTCTTTCATACAATAAATAAAGTCATATGTAGTCAGGGATCAAATAGACAGTCAAACAGATGACCCACCCGAGAGTGAACAATCAGACAAGAACATCGCAATAAGGCATTAGACTAAGAATTCTCAGGCTATCCAACATAGACTACACATAACCCAAGCTAACGTTAACACATAATCATGTAACATAAACACATAACATATACTAGCATATATATACCCTTAGCAACCAGCCTTCCCTAGATACCTTGTCATTGACCACTTCTCAATTAAGTCCTTAGCTGGTCAGTCATACATAATCCTGATAACTGACCTATCCCAGCCACCCTAACCAAACATAACTACTAACAGTATCATACGATCTAAAGGCAAGCGGCTACCAGTCTAGCATACCAAGACACAAAGTTTCCTAAACTGCACATGCATAACAAGGAGTTATCCTAGCCAACTAGCATACTTGAACTGTCACAGTACCTCTATCCTACCATTCAACGGATATACAATGGGATACGTGGCATAGTGAGAAACTCACCTGATTGAAGAACCGTAGAACAACAACAAAACTCTCACACCTTGCACTACTCGATCCCGCGAACCGACTTCCCAAGCTCCACAAGATGCAAGAGATGCAATATCTGAAGTAGATACACCCTTCCAACTACCAAGCACACCTTATCCTTCTTCCAAAATTGCAAACCAAGGCTTCAAACCTCAAGAACACCAAGAAAACAACAAGAATCATCAAAAGAGATTATGGTTTTGTTTTGGAAGGTTGGAGGCTGAAGAGGATGCCATAATCTTGGAATTAGAGGCTTTAAATACATATGAAACCCTAAAAATCGTGGGTTTGGGCTGTAATAGCCACCACATCACGAAAACCCTCTTTCCATGTCGTGGTGCACAATAGAAGTGTGTGTTTCCTAAAATCTATTCCACAAGGATCCCCAGAACTAGGCGCATAAGCCATACACGAACAGAACTTCCAAAGGTCGATCCCTCTACTAAACAACACCGAGATTAACACCTTAAATAGAAAACCACCTTTCGACGCCTATGACGATTCAATCCTTAACGAGAAATACGTGACTCGACGAAGAAATGAACACCAACACATCACGACTAGCCGACATCGAGAAGAGTGACTTCCGGACCCATAACTTGGAGACTCCAAGATCATGCCTCACTTCCAGGCAGATAAGGTAACCCTCATGCATCAACCATGCTGAACCAAAACTTATATATCTGATCCAAATAAGTCCTCCCTTACCTTACTCCGTCCTACTAATATCTGAAGAATGAAATCTACCATCGACTTCTGAAGTCGACCACCTCACACATGGACGTACAACAAAACTCCAAACAAGAGCCCAAAAAATGAAGCCTAACCTTGCCTATACATCAACATGGATCTAATAGCCTTTACCCTTAGACAGAGGAACGACCGAACAAAAGAAAAAAAACAAAAAAAAAACAAAAAAACAGGTATGTTTCAACCCAAGTGAATGCTACGGGCCGAATCATAGTCGTACATCACTCTCAGCCTATTTCAGCCAACAGTCTATTTTAACCATGTGAATGTTGTGGTCCTCCCACATTCTTACAATCACTGTCGACCTATTTCAACCATGTGAATGTTGAGGTCCTCCCATGGTCTTACAATCACTGCCGGCCTATTTCAGCCACGTGAATGCTACATGCCAAACCATACTCTTACATCACTCGTGCAACCGCCATGAGCTCCCCCATGGTATTTCATACAAAACCACAAAGATAACAAGTGAAAACTAACACGTTATGGACCCCTAGTCTACTAGCCCCCATCAGGTGTTCGGGTTATGCTCTGAATCCCAAAGCCTTCATCAGACAAGAACATGCAGAGAAGCGCTCACACAACCCTCGACCTAGGTCTAATTACTAACTCAGGGGCTGTCTGGAAGGATCCGAATTTTTAAGATTTGAATTTTTAAGAGGTCTGAATTTCTAAGATTTGAATTTTAACATGTTGTTTGGTTGGAACCTCTGAATTATTGTGTTGAATAACAAAAATGACCGTTTTACCCTTCCCTATCATTTCTTTCAATTATAAATTTGTACTTCCCACATTTCCTTAGTAAGATATCATATTTTTAAAACTAGAACCAATTCTATCTTTCTAATTGGGTAGAAATAGGAAGTACAATGCTATAAAAATAAAAATGACCACTTTACCTTTTAACTATTTTTTCAACACCATCAATTTCACCAAAATAGCACCAGAACTCATAAAAACATCAGAATTCATAAGAACAACACCAATATTAACCAAAACAACATCAAAACTAATAAACGTGTTCCATTGCTGCTCTCAAACTAGTACATATATGTTCTGATCTACATATGTGTTCCATTTTTACCTGATATTGAGATTGCTTTCACAAAAATCTCTTGATCTCTTTTGACAACAACTTTTTCATTCATGATTCTTTTTGTAGTTGTATCCATTTGCGAGACATGAACTAAACCTTATTTATCCTTAATATCATGATCACGAAGCTGAACAAAACAACCACTGTCTATAACTCTCGACACCCTCTATTTGTAGATCTGGTATTGTTCATGTCCATTATCATACTACCTTTCTAGAACTCGATCATTATCAAACACTTATATCAACCAAAAAAAATGATACATCATATGATGTCTAATTATCAAACAACAATTAAAAATGAGAATGCATAACATTGGCTATTGAACATATGTCAATTTGATTATGGTACTTCTAACATCATCACTTTCTTGGGTGAAAGATCATCAGTTGTTTATTTGAATACAGTTCAACTTCAAAAAGTTGTCAAAACATTGATAACCATCTATCATATATGCATATTTCATAAACTAAAACATTAGTTACCAACATGCTTCACTATTAATGGTAATACAATGATCCAATAAAGCTTTTACAAATTTCTTTAATGGATTGCAGCTAACTTCATTAAATCAAACCATGAAAACATGATTCAAATTGGTTTTGAACAATTATCAAGTTTACAGAAACATATCGCAACTGAGATACACGATGATATTTTCGTTCAATCAAAATATAAATACATAAAGATACATATGAAGCTACTCATATGAGAAAGACAGCCATGAGCCTAACCTGTTTCTGTTGAATTGTGAGGTAATCAATCTAGGGCTTCAACGTTGACCTTCTTGACCGGCTGAAGCGGGAATTTAGTTTCTAGTGAAGAGTCGTTGGTTGCGTGGAAGGATCAGGGCTACACCAGTGGTGAGGAAGGAGGATCGTAACAGAGGTAAATAGTGGGGCGATGTATGTTTTTTTCCATTATGTTTATTGATGGGAGGAGATCGCTAGAGACAGGGAGGATGATGGCGGTGGGAGGCATCGCTGGTGGAGGCATTGATTACGGTGGAAGGAATCAATTGCACTGGGAGGCGTCGATGTTGGAGGCGTCGTCGATGGTCGAGGCGTCGATGGAGGAGAGCAAGCGATGGAAGGGTATTGAGAGAATGGAGGACAAGTACGTAATTTTTTCCTTTCGGATTTCCTCCCAACACTTATTCGATCGGATGTATTTTTAAGATTAAGATGTGAAAGTAAGAGCTAAACAAACGCTCTGAGTTGTAAAGATTCAGATCTACCTCTTATTTAGAGGCCATAAGAGGTAAACAAACAGGGTCGCAATCTTGAGTCACTACTGATTCTTCAAGTCTTCAGACAAAATAACCTTAAATCCTCAACATCTGCTTCCCTAATCACCACTAACTGCTGCATAACATTCCTTGCCTAAGCTTCATTTCTAACAACATCCAAAACCTGCTATTTTCCTATCCTTGAATATGAAACTTCGGGATGACCTGCACTCTGAAATATTTCCATCTAACAATACGATTCTCCCCCACTTGGAATTTGCTAAATTCTGATGACTTCATAACTGTTCGAATTTTTGAAGCCAATCCAATAACTCCACCACATGGCTCATAACAACCACGCCTGACATTACCAAGCATAAAGGTATCTGAATTTTTCAAAAAAAAAAAAAAAAAAAAAAACTCAAGAGCTACAACATATGACTACAACCCAAAACGAAAAGAACCAAAGAGTTCCAACACACCTTTACAACCTCACAACAACAACAATCCAACCATACATAATCATTCAAAATAGAACCAGAATTGATTAAGACATTACCATTCGACAGATCATTCAAGATTACAGCTGAAACAACGAAAGCATAAAATGGAAGGGAATTGACGACACCAATGAACGTTGCACTCAACCATACTGAAGAACTGGCAACTCAAACCCCATTCCTGGGGACTCCCGTTGTCCTATGCCGCCCATCTGGTAGCTGCCAAGCCAAAGATTTCGGATCCAAAACCACACCATCTGCTCTCAAAGGAAAATCGACTTTAACATGGTCTGGATGACTACAAAAGAAACATACCATTGACTCCCTCTGACTACAGTCCCAGATGTAGTGACCCTCCTGACTGCATCTGAAACATCCAAAAAATGGGGCGCGAAAAACTTCTTAATGAGTCCGACCACACCTACCGTAAAATCAGTGAGTCTCTTGATCTCCTGACCGAATGCCCGTCACCTGAGCCTTCTTGGCTATTGTTGCAGATGCACGAACCTTGTCCTGCCTCCTCTTCAATTGCTGGGTCTCCAACCGTATCTCTCTTTCCTTGGTTTCCCCCATCAAACTGGAAAGAGTCTCGTGGATCGAGGTACTCACATGCTCCTAGATCTCCGTCCTCAACATTTCGTGTTAGCGAGTCATCCGCATCTCCTCTATCGCCGCATATTGAGGGCAAAAAAACGCTCTCTCCCTGAACTTGGCGGTGATCTTTACCATCGACTCTGCAGTTGACTCAAGCGCTAGATACTCCCGAGCTAACCACTAAACCTCAATCGCCGACACAAACTCTTTCTTGAATTTGTTGATAAAATCTTCCAATGACATAGACTAGACTGTATCAGGTTCGAGGCCCTGAACAACCTCGCACCACTAATCCCTAGCTTTTTCGCACAAAATACATGACGTAAATCTAACCTTGGCCTCCTCCGGACAAAAGTCGGCGCAAAAGGCGCTCTCCACATCTGTAATCCAACACATGCGGATGATAGGATCCTTTCCCTTAAAGAAGCAAGGAACTCCACAAGCTTCAAACTCGCATAAGAAAACCTCTCAAGTCCTGAGTTATTTGGCCTCCCAATCAACCCGAAAAATCCTAAGCCTCTCGTCCATCACTGAAATCAACTCATCCCTGACAGATCTGATCAAACTAGGTTAATTCTCTCTCACGAACCTCAAAATATCTACAGATACGAAGTCACTGACATCCCTATCACTCATACTTGCATCCCCAACATGAAAGGTCGCCATCCTGAATATGAAAGATCACGTAAACACATCAAAATCAATGCACAGTGCAAACCCACACTATGCATACCCACCTACAAGTTCCTCGGTATTCCTGAAACACCCCCTGATCCAAGTATGAATCCTATGCTTTCAGTAGTACAAGCCCAGT
This sequence comes from Lactuca virosa, assembly GCF_052849685.1. Lineage (NCBI taxonomy): Eukaryota > Viridiplantae > Streptophyta > Magnoliopsida > Asterales > Asteraceae > Lactuca > Lactuca virosa. The sequence continues at coordinate 41,080,802 of NC_136426.1, forward strand.
ACTACCTTCCACACTTATCCATAGTTGTTCCAAGGACTATTACAAGACTCCCAAGTCACTTCTCAACACTTCAATAAACTCCTCACACGCATGCATATGTCTAGCCATATGCATAATACTACACTTCCTAGACTCTCCCTCTAGGACTATTTCCTTCTCACTCGCTCCCACATTACTAAAAATCTCTACCGACACTGTTGGTTGACTCATGTATGGAAGTTATACATAATACATGATGATTGTCGAATAAGTGATTATACCTTAAGCCCACAACCAGACAATGAACATGAACTAAGGCTAAATCAATCATTCTAAGGCCATACAATCCTAATCATGTATAACTCTAAAACATACACCTACCAATTAACATTATCAATATATACTTCAAGTAGAACAAAAAACTCCCTAGGCTATAAGGCATCACAATGACAAGAAATTCTATCATGCAATTCCTAAGCGAATCTATAGCCTACATTCTAGAATGCACAACAATTCATAACACAGATACAAGATCATATGGGTATATTGGGAATTACTTACTTCCTGAGCTTCGGCTGACTGTACACATCGCATCCTCCAATTGTTATAAAATCTTTTTACAATATCGTTTTCTTGAATAAAGGAATTTTCTTTCAAAAACTTATTTAGAAAACCTCTCGGTCCTCAGTTTGAGTTCAGACACACCGCAAGGTGCACCCGAATACCTTAAACCAAGGCTCCGATACCAACTTGTAACGTCCTAAAAATTACAAAGAGATTCTTCATTTTTAATATAAAATAACCAATTAAACCTTTGCTTCAAAACCCATTGAGTAACGTTTGTTTGATTGAAACCATACATTATCAAAGTTAAATTTACAAAACCACGAAAATGAACATCTTCGATGGGTGTGTACAGTCCCTTCGAGCTCTTCTCACGACCTGCAAAATGTTTAATCCATAAATATAAGCATAAAGCTTAGTGAGTTCCCCAGTATACCACATATTCCATATTTCCATCATACATACAATACATCCACACAAAGTGTTCGGCTCTAGCGCAAACCAACCAATCACATATCCACATAAATATACATAACAATCATACATGAAATATTCTAATCCCGGGTGAATGATATTGTCCAAATCATAATCTTACAATCACATCTTTCCATAGGCCAAATCATGGTCTTTCCTTGTCATTTCAAGGGCCAAATCGTGGTATTGCATGTGAGTGCCAGACGCCAGATCCTGATCTTTCATACAACTATCAGGGGCCAGATCCTGGTCTTCCATACAATTATGAGGGGCCAGATCATGGTCTTTCATACATTTGCCAGGGGCTAGATCCTGGTCTTTCATACAACTTCCAGGGGTCAGATCATGGTCTTCAATGCAATACATAAATTCATATATAGTCAGGGATCAGATAGACAGTCGACTAGATGGCCCACCCGAGAACGAACAATTAGATAAGAACATCACAATAAGGCATTAGACCAAAAGTTCTTAGACTATCCAACTTATACTACACATAACCCAAGCTATCATTACCACATAATCATGTAACATAAACACATAAAAAATACTAGCATATTCATACCCTTAGCAACTAGCCTTCCCTAGTTACCCTGCCATTGACCAGTTCTCAATTAAGTTCTTTGCTGGTCAGTCATACATAATCTTGATAACTGGCCTACCCTAGCTACCCTAACTAAACATAACTCATAACAGTATCATACGATCAACAGGCAAGCCCCTTGCCAGTCTAGCATACCATGACACCAAGTGTCCTAAACTGCACATGCATAACAAGGAGTTATCCTAGCCAACTAGCATACTTGTACTCTAACAAAACCTGTATCTTACCATGCAAAGGATATACAATGGGATCCGTGACATAGCGAGAAACTCACCCGACTGAAGAATCAGAGAAGCACAACAACACTCTCACACCTTGTGCTGCTCGATCCCACGAACCAACTTCCCAAGCTCCACAAGATGCAATATCTAAAGTAGATACACCCTTTAAACTAGCAAGAACACCTTATCCATCTTGCCAAATGTCAAACCAAGGCTTCAAACCTCAAGAACACCAAGAATACAACAAGAATCATCAAAAGGGGCTAGGGTTTCGTTTTGGAAGGTTAGAGGCTGAAGAGTATGCCATAATCTTGGAGTTAGAGGCTTTAAATACGGATGAAACCCTAAAAATCGTAGGCTTGGGCTGCAACAATCACCACGTCGTGGCAACACTCTTGCTATGTCGTGGTGCTCACTAGAAGTGTGCGTTTCCTAAAAGACATGCTACGTCGTGCCCACCCATGTACCATATCGTGGCACATGCTTTTTCTCCAAAACCCCATATTTGATCCCATTAAGTCTTCGATGGATCCATTATGGAAAACGGATGTTACAAGCGAATCATATGCTAAAGTTCAAGAACCCATATTCAATTATTGAGCTTCTGATTTCAGCAACCATTCACAACAACAATGTAAAAATCTCAGGAACAATGTAAAAATAAAGAAAAGAACTTAATAAATCCACCTTTCGCACATGTAGTAATTGATCATAAAAGTTGAATCTTTATCTAAACTTTAATCAAACTTTATGCAAGACTTTCACCATGTTAGTGGTCGACATTGAAAACGGAAAATAATGTGCTTGGAGAGTTTTCTAGCCATGTAATACATCTTTAAAAAAGATCGTTGCTATTTCATCAATTTGTGAGAATGTTATGAATAAAAATCATGCTTAATATACTGAAATTTTCTATGTAATATAGCATGTGATTGAAAAAAGAATCGTGAATTTCATATGATTCACATAAAAAACAAAATAAACTAAATGCTAAAATCAGTAAAATCAAGGCCGTAAACGTTAAAATTAAAAGACATTTTCCGCGCTGTGTTGATACATGTTGTAATTTCCATGTTTATTAGCTTATGTGGTAACAAAATTTATTTTTTTAAGATGAGTTTGGATTAGTTTGGGTTTACAAAAAAAACTATAAGTTATAAAATGACAAAAAAAAATGTATGGGAAACACAAAAGAAAAAAGAGTGATGTTCATTAAGTATTATGGTTTTTTATCTTAAAAAGTTATAAAAAGTTTCAAAAAGTTAGAAAAAGATGTCTTCTTAAAAACTCGTGTGAAAAAATCATTTAAAAAAGTTTCGTTCTTTATCCAACCATTGAATTTACCTTGTTGAATCATTTTGAAATAAACTTGACTAGTGTTACATTCTTTCTATATACAAATACAACTAAAAGTAGTTTTAATAAACATAAATTAATAAGCTTAAAGTAATATCGTTAGATTTAAACACTTTTCAAATGAGTGGGTGAAACTTAAATTTGATAACTTTCAATATTGACATATTGTTAATAATAATAATAATAATAATAAAGGAAAGCGGCCTTGGAGTCAATTATTCAGACGACTCTTTAGGTGATATGGAGGTTTTGTAATGATGTTATTTTTGGAGAGTCACTTCCGACCAAAAGTTTTATTTTGAATGATGTAGTTGATTTCTTGTTTAATTAGTTTGTTTCTAGTTGGACTGGTTCGTTTAAAAATCCAATTGTAGATATTACTTTGTAATTTCTAACTTGTTGCTAGTTCTCTGTGATATAATTCAGCTGTTAAGAAAAAAAAAACAATATCATAAAATATAGTACTATTTATTGGTTTATCTCATATCGATGCATGGATTTCAATGAATGGCTTCAAGTAACCACGGCCAATCCAAGATTCATTTTAAACAAGATAATAAATTATATTCCTCAACAATGAACGAAAAAAAATATCCAATGCAAAAACAAAAATTAAAAAATCCATGCAACTAATGGGTTTTAATGTTGTTTTCTTGATTAAGGGTAAATTGGTCGTTATGGCTCACGGTAGGTAGTTTTTTTTTTTTTTCAGACTATCCTTATGTTTTGATTTTGTTTCAGGGTTAGTCCCTATGAAACCTTTATTGTTAGGGATGAGCAAAGGAACCAACCCGGCTGGAACCGGCCCGGGAACCGAAGTCGGCTGAAATTAAGAACCGAACCGGACCACCGGTTCTACCGGTTCTTGTTGTGTCTTCAATGTTGGAACCGATCCTCGATAAATAGCAACAAACGGTCCCGGTTTTTGCCGGTTCTACCGGTTCCGGTTCCTACCGGTTCCCGGATCCAAAAATCCACAAGAATATCGTCTCAGTCCCGACCCGACCGGTTCCATCGGGTTCCAGTTCTGATACCTGTTCCGGCCGGTTCCCCGGTCCATATGTTCATCCCGATTTATTGTTGTTTAACTTTTTTTTAATAATATTAATTTAAATGGGACCCACCACAACTCACCAAGACTACTAACATCTATCTTTCTTTTTTCTCACTTTACCCCTCTCTCTTCTCTTATCTCATCGGCGACATAATCACCTCCGACAGCCACTCATTGTCGACGCCCATCTCCTTTTACAAGGACAACATCATCGATACCACTTCATCAATCGCTAGGCCACCGCCATTCCTTTTCCCTTCTATCCGACATCCTTACCCATTTGTATTTCTGCTGACACCCCTTTTTGTCGCCGGTCACGCCACATCTTCTTGTCGGCCATTGCAACATCAACATCGATGTCGCATAACAAAAAAAAACCACTTGATTTCAGAAAAAAAAAACCCCGTATGATTTCAATAGAGAATCCTTAAATCCTTGACCCCCACATAAATAACCAACAGAAGGAGATCTCGGAGGCAAGAGTCTTCGATTAAACCTTATGCGGGTTTAAGTTTCATATTTACTTCTGATGAACCTTAGTTTAAACCTCAAGTGAAGAAATTGTAGGTGATAGTGGTGATAAGTATTTGTTGGATAAGATGTCTAAGTCCATAACTTATTTGGTATATACTTGACCTGACCCGGCATGGTCCATTTGGGTTGCACTTCACCCAAACTAGTTATGGATAATTTTATGAGAGTTGTATACTTACGATTTATTAATATATTATAAGTTATAATATATTAATATAAAGTCATGTTACTTAATTAGTTTTAATCTTGAATTAATTATGAATTAATTTAGTGATTAAAAGGAAGACTAATTAAATCATGGGCTATTATATTTATATAGTGTGGGCTAACACTCATTTAGGAATGAGCTAAGCTTATATGGAAGCCCATGGATGATCCATGGAGCTTTTACCCATGGATCCTTGGAAGAGGAAAAGACATGGGTTATTAGGGTTTCACCCTAACCATGTACACTATATAAACAAGCTTATGTTGCATGAAAAAACACTAGTGTGTGTGTAAGTGTGGTGGCCAAAATCAAGAGTTAGTATACTCTCTCATATATTTTCCAAGTTTGTGGTAATTTGTGATTTCCATTTGAGGCATTCACATTATTGGTGCTTGGCTCTCAAACTCCAAGGAATCAACAATCAACAAAAGGTATGTAATTCATCTAGTTCTTTTATGGATAAAAGTACCCCATGCCATGCTAGATAGGTTATAAACCTTGGAAAATAATATTTTGCATGTATCTTAGACAAACATAGCTCCAAGGTTTAATAGGGTTGCATGTACACTTAGGAAGTGTTAGAATGCTCAAAACTCAACAGTGGTAGCAGAGCCTAGGCTTGTTTGTTTGATACTTGATGCAAAATAGTGATAAAAAGTCGATTTTTTTGCTGTCTGACTGATGAACTCGCCGAGTCCATGGGGGGACTCGCCGAGTTCATGTGTAAACTCATCCTACTCGCCGAGTAGGTTCGTGCACTCGGCGAGTAGGAGCCTCAGAATGCAGATTTTCGACTTTTGCTGCTGGAAATGGACTGGAAACATTACCCTAAACTGTTTTGGTGTTTTAAAACTTGTTTTAGTTGGTGTAATGGTTGTTCTAATCCATTTACAATAGCTTATATCAAAATTTCATGCTTTGTATGTGTTCATATAATTCTTGAAACTTTGATGATCATGTTCATGTTCTTATGAATTTAGAAGATGATAGGAATTATTTGCTGAATTGTTTAGGATTAATTCTTGATCATTTATGTGTTTTAATGGAGTCCATAATTTGTCCTCAAGTTATGGATATCCAAAGGTCACTTCTTTTAAACACACACTTAAAACACATAAGTTACATGGAAATGAAGAGTCTTCATTTTTATGAACCTTTAATTCATAAGTTATGAAATGAAAAGTTTTGAATAGTTTCAAAACTTGTCCTCAAGTTTTGGAATTTGTAAAGTTACACACACTTTAATATACTTTAATTCCAAACCCTTAGAGTTTTAAAAGTTAAAATTCAACCCTTATACTATTTATAACATTAATGGTTAATTATTATATATATGTATAAGATCAAAGTCGTCTTACCGCTAGTATGCCTCATTCACGAAGCCAGTCTATAAGGTGGGTATAAGGTTGTTGCCTATAAAATGACAACTTAATGGGTGTCCACTCTCACCCACCGCTTGCTTGACTGGTGGAGGGTCGTTAGCTGAACGGGTAGGACAAGGACTTATAAATTCTCATTAAAAGTATGATGAATATTATAAAGTAACTAAAACCTTTTATAAATTCCCAATCTTAGTTACTTTAGGAAAATGTGAATATGGTGCTAACCCATGAAATTCACACTTTGTACCTTACCAAGTCGTTGGTGGAGCGTGTGTGGTTAACCGGCACACTAACTTGGACTAGTAAGGATCACGAAGGGTGACTTAATGTTTATCATAGATCGGTGGAGCGTGTGTGGTTAACCGGCACATCGATTAGGTGATAATATTAAGGGTACCAAGTGAATTTGCATGGTTATTCACACCTTGTTTTGTGATCCTCGGCATCCCAGTCACAAAACTTGAAGGGCACAATCGAGATTGAAACATGCCATTGAAAAGTTCAATGAATCTCAAAGGAATCTAGGAATTTCAAAAAACCAATTAAACCTAATAATTCATTTCGTTTTCATGGTGGAAATTGGTGAATCGTCATTCACCTACCTTCAAATATATTATAGCTTAGATTACGGCATCCCTCTTCTAAGTTATAATATATTGTGTTGGATCCTAGCCTTAATATTACATTTGGGTGTATTATTAAGGATTCGATATATCTAATCTAAACTTGTTTTCTTCTTTTCAGATGTCTTCCAACAACAAAGCTTCGGGCTCTAACCCTACTGGCTCCTTTTCCCTCATGAACCTTTGTGGGAGGGTCATCTTTGATGGTTCCAACTTCATGGATTGGATCCGGAACATCAGGATGGTTACTCGTTACGAGGACAAGGAATATGTCCTCGATAAGGAGCTAAAGGAGCTTGATGAGTCCACTGCTACTCCTGAGGAGGTCGCTGAGTATCAGGCACATGAAAGAGATGCCACCAAGGTGGCATGCATCATGATCGCCACCATGACAGCTGAACTCCAAAAGTCCTATGAGGACTATTACCCTTTTGAGATGCATCAGGATCTGATGGAAAGGTACCATCAGAGTGCTCGTCAAGAGCGGTATGAAATAATCTCCTCCATGATCACTACCCGTATGAAGGATAGCGAACCAATCACGAGCCACATGCAGAAAATGCAAAGGTATGTGGACCGTCTAATGAAACTGAATGTGAACTTCCCTGAGGAGTTGGCAATTGATATCATTTTGCACTCCTTGCCATCGTGTTATGATCAATTTCGTATGACATACCACATGAACAAGGAGGAAGTCACACTCAGTAAGCTTCAAGGACTTCTGAAGACTGCCGAAAGTGGTCTTAAGAGTAAGTCGGTTGCTACTCCTACTCCTACTACTACCCCTGTTTTGGCTATCGGGCAAGGCAAAGGGAAAAAGAGGAAGCACCCTTCGAAGGGTACCAAGGGAAAGTCCCTTGAAGGCTCCTCATCTGGAACCAAAGTTGGTTCTATCACTCCTTCTGCCATCCCTAAGGATGCTGAATGCTTCTACTGTCAAAATAAGGGGCACTGGAAGCGAAACTGCCCAAAGTACTTGCAGGATGTCAAGGATGGGAAAGTGAAACCATCCCATGCAGGTATTTACACTATATTGTCTAATAACTCACCATATTCTAATTCTTGGGTTCTTGATACAGGTTGTGGTATTCACATCTGTTGTGACTTGCAGGGCCTAAGAAGAAGTGAGGATGTGGAGCATGGAAGGATAAACTTAATCATGGGGAACAAGAAGGTTGCACCTGTTACCAAGATTGGAGTTTATACTTTGTTGCTAGATAGTGGGTTAAAGTTAGATTTGAATAAATGTGTGTACTCGTCTGAAATGGCAAGGAATATTATTTCCTTTCATGCTTTGTACAAACAAGGTTTTACCTTTTCTTTTGATAATGAAGTTGGTAGTATTAATGCTTTCTTTAATAATATTCTTTATTTTAAAGCATTACCTTGTGATGGTGTGTATGAAGCTGTATCGGTTGTAGATAATTTAGGGAATAATGTATTGTGTATTGATTCTTCTACTAGCTTGGATAAAGCATCTTTGTGGCATTGTCGTCTTGGACATGTAAGCAAGAAACGCATAGGCCAGCTCCAAAAGGATGGAGTTTTGGAGTCGTTCGACCTCAAGTAGGATGATAGTTGTGAGTCTTGTCTACTTGGAAAAATGACAAAATCACCCTTCACTGGTACTTGTGCAAGGGGTGAGGGTTTGTTGGACCTTATACATACTGATGTATGTGGACCATTCAAAACCGCCACAAGGGATGCTAATCGCTATTATGTGACTTTTATTGATGATTTTAGTAGATATGGTTATGTCTACTTAATCAAACATAAGTCAGAAACTTTTGAAAGGTTTAAAGAGTTTAAACAGGAAGTAGAAAATCAATTGGGCAGGAACATTAAGATGCTTCGATCCGATCGAGGTGGTGAGTATCTTAGTACTGAGTTCCTCGACTATCTTAAGGAGTGTGGGATTGTCTCACAATTGACACCTCCCAGGACACCACAGCTGAATGGTGTAGCTGAGAGGCGCAATCGAACTTTGTTGGACATGGTTCGCTCTATGATGAGTCGAGCTTCGCTACCAATCTCTTTTTAGGGGTATGCCTTAGAGATTGCCGCCCACATCCTTAATCTAGTCCCTACAAAGAAGGTTGCCAAAACACCTTATGAGATGTGGACTGGGAAAGTTCCCAATTTGGACCACATCAAGATTTGGGGTTGCGAGGCTTTCGTGAGGCGTGAAACTCATGACAAGCTCGAACCTCGCAGTGAAAGGTGTATTTTCATCTGCTACCCACAAAAATCCTTTAGTTACCTCTTCTACAGACCCAGTGAGAATGTGGTCTTTGTGGCTAGGAGAGGGGTCTTTCTAGAGAGAGAATTTATAAACCAAGGAGACAGTGGGAGGAAAATTGACCTTGAAGAAATTCAAGACTCAATTGGTGAAGGAACCTCAGACACTAGCAATCAACTTGAGGAGGAAATTCCTGTTGATCCAGCTGACGAATCTATACTTCCGAGGCGTTCCACAAGGGTTAGGAACACACCTGAGTTTTATTATGGATTTCATATTACTACGGAAGGTGATACATTTATCAGTGACAGTACACTGGTAAATCTGGATGAACCTAACAGTGTTAAGGAAGCCATGGCAGGCCCAGAGTCTGCTAAATGGAAGGAGGCTATGGACAGCGAGATACAGTCCATGTATGACAATCAAGTTTGGAACTTGGTTGACAATGTACCAGGCCGTAAGACAGTCGGGTGCAAATGGATCTTCAAGAAGAAGACCGACATGGATGGGAAGGTGCACACTTATAAGGCTCGACTGGTTGCGAAGGGGTTTACTCAGACTCAGGGAATTGATTATGATGAAACCTTTTCACCAGTAGCAAAGATTAAGTCTATTAGGGTTATGCTAGCCATTGCTGCATTTCATGATTATGAAATATGGCAAATGGATGTCAAAACCGCTTTCCTTAACGAAAAGTTGGTTGAGGATGTTTACATGAATCAGCCAGAAGGTTTTGTCAGTGCGGAGTACCCCAATAGAGTGTGCAAGCTTGAGTAATCCATTTATGGATTGAAACAAGCATCTCGAAGTTGGAATCTTTGTTTCGATGAGAAGGTCAAAGAGTTTGGTTTCTCAAGAAGTGAAGATGAGTCCTGCGTGTATGTCAGAGCTAGTGGGAGTATAGTTAGTTTTTTGGTACTGTATGTGGATGACATACTACTCATAGGAAATGACATCCCAACCTTGCAGGAGGTTAAGTCCTGGCTTGGGAAGTGCTTTGCTATGAAGGACCTTGGAGAAGCTACCTATATCCTAGGGATAAGGATATTAAGAGAAAGGAGTAAAAGACTAATTGGACTTAGTCAGAGTATCTACTTGGATAAGGTGTTGAAAAGGTTCAACATGCAGAATTCCAAGAAAGGAGAATTACCGATCCAAAGCAATGCCAAACTGAGCAAGGCTCAGAGCCCGAGTACAGAAGATGAGATAGCTGAGATGAGTCGATTACCTTATGCTTCCGCTGTTGGTTCGATCATGTATGCTATGACTTGTACTCGTCCTGATGTGGCCTTCGCTTTGAGCATGGTCAGCAGATATCAGGGGAACCCTGACAAGGCTCATTGGACTGCGGTAAAGAATATTCTCAAGTACCTGCGGAGGACTAAGGATTGGATCCTTACCCTTGGTGGGAGTGATGACTTGAGAGTAGTAGGGTATAGTGATGCTAGCTTTCAGACTGATAGGGATAACTTCCGCTCTCAGTCGGGCTGGGTCTTTACCTTAAATGGAGGGGGAATCACTTGGAAGAGTTCCAAACAGGAGATTGTAGCTGATTCGACTTGTGAATCAGAGTACATAGCAGCGAGTGAAGCGGCAAAGGAGGCGATATGGCTGAGGAACTTCATCGGAGACCTTGGAGTTGTACCAGCTATTAAGGAGCCTATGGAGATTTTCTGTGACAGCAATAGTGCGGTTGCCTTAGACAAGGAACCAAGAGATCATGGCAGATCCCGACACATTGACAGAAAATATCACTTGATAAGACACAAGATAGAAGAAGGACTCCTCGTGGCAAAGAGGGTATCGTCAGATGAGAACCCTGCGGATCCCCTTACGAAGGGACTGACGAGGGTGAAGCATTTGCAGCATGCGAGGCGCATCGGGCTGAGGGACGATATTAGTTTTACAGATTAGATAGCCTTTTCTGAAACTTGTAAAATGTAATCGACGTTTGATGATGAATAAAATTTGTGATTTATTTATGAGTAAAGTGTTGCTATCATTGTCAATTATTTACTATTGTTTCAGTTTTACATGTTTTGACTTCCAGAATAATTAATTTATTCAAACCTCCACAATCGGTCATACGTCGGAAGTAGGTATGAATCAAGATTGTCATGAATTGGGATTGTAGATGACTAAAGGTGTTTAGCCATAGCAATGGTTGCTACAACATTCATGAGTACTCATAAGTTATGAGTATTGGAATAAACCCACGCTCACTTGTATCACTTCATGGAATTTATCTCGAGTGATCGTGAGACGGTAATATCATATAAGTCTTCAAACCTAGAGATATGAGTTGTTACCTATGAGTTGGTTGTGCATTGATTGCACGTAAACGCATCAGTAACTTGATGTTATAAAACGTGCCTTTGTGTGCAATTCAATAAGTAGTAGAACAAGCATATGAGTCGAAGTTTATCTGTTCCTTCTAGAAATAGAAGCGATATCTGGGCCCCTCGATGATTTTGTGTTGACCCATGTACCGGGCCCGGTCAGAACTAAATTGATGTGTTCAGTTAAGTTCTTTGTCAAACAAATCGGAAATCGAGAAACAACTGCTAGACAATAAGTAAGACATTGTTCCATGTATTTGTCCGGCTGATATCATGAGAGCAGAGGATTATATGATCACTTATCTAAAATGGCGCTTCATAGTTCACAAGAGTTTTCGAGAGCTACGATTGCCGGTTGGTTCCTGAAGTAATATAGGCAAATACAGTTATTAGACTTATCCAAGTGGGAGTCTGTTGAATAAGATGTCTAAGTCCATAACTTATTTGGTATATACTTGACCCGACCCGGCATGGTCCATTTGGGTTGCACTTCACCCAAACTAGTTATGGATAATTTTATGAGAGTTGTATACTTACGATTTATTAATATATTATAAACAAGCTTATGTTGCATGTTGCATGAAAAAACAAGCTTATGTTGCATGAAAAAACACTAGTGTGTGTGTAAGTGTGGTGGCCAAAATCAAGAGTTAATATACTCTCTCATATATTTTCCAAGTTTGTGGTGATTTGTGATTTCCATTTGAGGCATTCACATTATTGGTGCTTGGCTCTCAAACTCCAAGGAATCAACAATCAACAAAAGGTATGTAATTCATCTAGTTCTTTTATGGATAAAAGTACCCCATGCCATGCTAGATAGGTTATAAACCTTGGAAAATAATATTTTGCATGTATCTTAGACAAACATAGATCCAAGGTTTAATAGGGTTGCATGTACACTTAGGAAGTGTTAGAATGCTCAAAACCCAAAAGTATTTACATGATTTTGACTTGCAATGTACCTCATATTAAACCTTAGAAGCCTCAAGTAAAGAAATCAAAATCAAAATCTAGTCATCGCAAGTTGATCTTCTTGCAGCGGTGGATGTGGTTTCGATGGTGATGAAACATGATTTCGGACATGATGGCTCATATTCACGGGATTTCGAACAACTTCATATGATGGCTTCACATTGGGTTGATGTACCACCGATTTCAATGGCGTGCTTCACCGGAAAGTGTCCCCCGTGGCGATGCTCTGTGGAACAGCGACAAGATCAAGGAAATGGGGAAAATAGTCACATGAAAGGTGGGTATGGTTTTCCAGTGATAAATGTGGTTTTCGGCAGTTGGTTTCTTTTTAGTGCTATGTAACGCGGTTTCAAACAGGTGGGGTGGAGATGGAAGCATGAGGGTGGGGTGGATGGTGGGATTCAATGTTTTATATGTTTGACAAAATTGCAAAAATGGTCCCTGTGGTTTGTCAATTTCTGTGGGTAAGGTCCAAAAAAAAGTTTATTAGCAAAAAAGGTCCCTAATTGATGGTTTTGTTGTGGTTTTGGTCCCTACCTCGTTAACTTTAACAGCATGGCTGTTAACTTTTGGCAAATGACGGATTTACCCCTGGGACTATTTCTGCAGTTTTATCTTTTTACCAAACTACAAGGACCAATTATGCAATTTTTCTTTTTCATTTTATTGAATTATTAAATAATTGAATTATTTTTTTCCTTTTAACTTTTTTCTTATTGTATTATTTTTTATTGGATTATTATATATTAAAGAGTAAATTACACGAATGGTCCCTATGGTTTGGGGTAATTTGCGTGTTTGGTCCCTAACTTATTTTTTAATTCGGAAGGTCCCTAATGTTTGTTTTTGTTATGCATTTGGTCCCTATCTTACCTAAAAAGATTATTATTTAAATAGGGAAAAATGGTGGGATAGATAAGGTAAGGTGAGGAGGGTGGGGTTGGGGGTATGTTTATTTAAATAAATTAAAAAATGAAGGGCAAAATAGTCTTTTTAGGTAAGACAGGGACCAAGCGCGTAACAAAAACAAACAGTAAGAACCTTCCGAGTTAAAAAAATAAGTTAGGGATCAAACGCGCAAATTACCCTAAACCATAGGGACCATTCGTGTAATTTACTCTATATTAATAAATACTATTTTTAATATATTATATTTATATATTAATAAATATTACTTTTTTATTATTAAATTTTTTTAATTATTTTGTTTTGAATTTCTTCTTTATTGCATTAATTCTTTTTTGTTGGATTATTATATATTAATAAATATTATTTTTAACATATAATATTTATCTATTAGTAAGTATTACTTTATTGGATTATTAAATTCATTTAATTAATTTTTTAAATTTTTTTATTTCGTTAATTCTTTTGATTGGATTATTATATATTAATAAATATTATTTTTAATATATTATATTTATATATTAATAAATATTACTTTTTTTATTATTAATTTTTTTAATTAATTTTTTTATTTCTTTTTATTGCATTAATTTTTTTATTGGATTATTATATATTAATAAATATTAATTTTAGCATATAATATTTATCTATTAGTAAGTGTTACTTTATTGGATTATTAACTTTATTAATTAATTTTTTTTAATTTTTTTATTGCATTAGTTCTTTTTATTGGATTATTAGTTTAAATTTATTATTTTTATTTATAATAAATAATATTTTTTAATTGTTTTTATTTTTTTTATTTTTTTTTAAAATTTCTTTCTTTATTGTTTCAAATAAAAATACCAAAAAATCTCACCCACCCTACATTCTTTAATTTATTTTAAATATTTGGAAGATAACATATTTTGGACAATACCACCACCACCACTCAGTCACAACAAACCACTATCGGGCCGTCTCCAACCCTGTTACTATATATATAAATATATAAGTTCAGTAATTATTTACGAAGTGAGATCATCGTGTGTATTTTAGTTTTTGTGTATTCACATATATCTAAATTTGTTATATATTTCAATAAACTTATGATTTTAACGTATGATTTTGACATATATAATTTCCCTAAAAATATTTCTACATGAATTACCAAATCTGAGTATTCATTACTCGGAGGTCGGCCAAACGAGTACCGAATAACGAGTTCTACAACTTTTTCACCACTTGTAGTGGATATGGTGGTTTGAAAACCCTCGATCTAACAATATCGTCATCGATGGTGGTATCTGTAATGAATGGTCGGCTGGAGGAAGTATGTTTTCTGGGGTTTATTTCACATTGTATGGGTAGTCAACTGGTGTAGTTTTCGTCGAGAATGGCCGACTGTAGTCGATGATCGATGATTTCCAGCGAGATGATACGACGACGCAAGATGGTAAAATGCAACGAATGGAGGAGCTGACCCGGAGTGTTTGATATTTTTATTTAAAACAACAAAGAAATAAATTAAAATAAAATAAAAACAATTAAATAAATATTATTTATTATAAATAAAAATAATAAATTTAAATTAATAATCCAATAAAAAGAACTAATGCAATAAAAAAATTTAAAAAAATAATTAAATGAAATTAATAATCCAATAAATTAACACTTACTAATAGATAAATATTATATGCTAAAAATAATATCTGTTAATATATAATAATCCAATAAAAAATAATTAATACAGTAAAGAAGAAATTAAAAAAATCAATTAAAAAAAAATAATAAAAGTAATATTTATTAATATATAAACACAATATATTAAAAATAATAATTATTCATATATAATAATCCAATCAAAAGAACTAACGAAATAAAAAAATTAATTAAATGAATTTAATAATCCAAAAAAGTAACACTTACTAATAGATAAATATTATACGTTAAAAATAATATTTATTAATATATAATAATCAAATAAAAAATAATTAATGCAATAAAGAAGAAATTCAAAAAAAAAAATTTTAAAAATTAACAATAAAAAAAGTAATATTTATTAATATATAAATATAATATATTAAAAATAATATGTATTAATATATAATAAACCAATAAAAAATAATACAATAAGAAAAAAGTAATTAAAATAATTAATATATAATAATTCAATAAAATGAAAAAGAAAAATTGCATAATTGGTCCTTGTAGTTTGGTAAAAAGATAAAACTGCAGAAATGGTCCCAGGGGTAAATCTGTCATTTGCCAAAAGTTAACAGCCATGCTGTTAAACTTAACGAGGTTGGGACCAAAACCGCAACAAAACCATCAAATAAGGACATTTTTTTGCTAATAAACTTTTTTTTGGACCTTACCCACAGAAATTGACAAACCACAGGGACCATTTTTGCAATTTTGTCTTTATATTTTAAATATTTATTTTAACTAATTAAATATATAAAAAAAATGATGAGGATAATATAATCAATTCAGGTATAAAGACACTACAAAAACATCGAAGACTATCCAAGTTAAAAGAATAAATTGGAGCCTAAATATGCAAATTCCCCTAAATTAAACCATAGGAACCACATAGGAACCATTCGTGTAAATTACACTAATATTAATTTATAACGAAGTGTATACAAACAAAAAAAAGGCTTCAATCGACCACATGCATAACTGTCAAAAGCTATCCAACTGCAATCTTATTGTTACATAACTCATAAAAGCTACCCAACTGACAAGATATAGATACGTAATCGGTAATACTGAGGAATAGCTTTATTTTATTTTATCTTGTAATGGGCTCACTAAAATAATTAATAATATATATGATAAGTTGGAAATAGGCTTTTATTTAAATTTTAACTCAAAGTAACATGCTATTGTTTAAATCCTAAGTTTAGAATCAATTAAATAGTCAGCGATCATTTCGGATTTCGTGCACTTCAAGTTCGATTTAGAGGAGTCAAATGTTGCAAATGGTATTTCTTTTATCCATAATTCTAATAAAATTCAAGACCAACGAAAAAGTGTAGATGTTAGAAATAGATAGCTGATTCGTATTTAACAAATCATATTTAACAAAAAAAAATTATGTATATAACATTTTATGTTTTAAAATATTATATTGGACAATCTTATAAAACATAAATTATTACGTATTGAAAAAAACTTTTATATCCGAATCACTACCCTTCGAAATATGGATGATAGATGATAAGGATAATCAATTTTTGGATATTATAAACAAGTTTATGTATGGAAATTACAAACAAGTTTATCGGATATGCCATAATTGTATCATATCTTATAGATAACAATTAAAGATCATCATACGATCCACATTAAACTAAAAGCTCATAAAAATAAACACTTAGGAAAAAAAAATTATAAGACTAAGTTATATTCTTGTGCCCATAAGAAATCTTTTTTATGTGCTATTTTCTCATATAATCTTTTGCTCTTTTGAGTGCTAGGGAGTAGGGATTTCCGTGATTCGCGAGAAGATTCCATATATAATCAAATACCATGTAGTTTCTCGTTATATAATAGTTAAATAAGATATTTATTTATAACATAATTTATAATATATAAAAATAAAACTCTGAATTATATTTTGGGCCAAGTGGGTAGGAATGTGAAGCAAGCGGAATAAATAATAAAACAACCCCATACCTTCTCCCATACTTTATGATTTTATATTGTATCACCAATAATTACAAAGAAAATAAATTTATTATATATAAGTTTATTGATATAAATAGAAATGGGACATTGAATATATCCAACACCCATAAAAGTTATCATCTCCTTTTCAAAACAAAAACAAGAGCATATAATCTCTTTTTTATGGTATGTGGGATGGAACCTTGACAAATTTAAGAAACATGAAATCTTAAATACATGAAATAAAAGAATCTTACTTATAAAGTTTATTAGCATTGTTTTAGGGTGCACCGAGTTGTACTAGTTTGGAAGCGGGCTCAAACCGATATTGACGGTATTGTTCGCTAAACGTCACCAAGCAAAGGCGGTACTGAAAAATTGAGAGAATAGCTGGTTGGGTAACATGTACCAATCTACGTCTCTTTCGCTTCTTGACCGTTGACCAACGAGCATTCTTTTAATATCTTTTCTATTCTACTATAAATATCATACTTAACCGCTTCTAAAACCACATATTTCTTCAATTTCATTCCAACTTTTTCCAAATCTATTTCAATTCTCTAAATAAATAAAAAACGATTTAAGCCAAAGATGCAACCGACGCAATAAAATCAGAAGCAATTCTCAAGATTTTCCATTTGCATTCCAAAAACCTAAATCCCAAATTATCACTAATTCACACCATATCAACCTCAATATAGCTAACAACCGATGCAACATTCGTATAACCAATTTCAACTATCTCAACATCATTTCGTTTTTTAATATGTTCCCCCTACTGTACATAATCGATTTCGAAAACCCAATTCCAATATTCCACTCCCGAAGTATTCTAAATTTCGTGATGCTCAAGACGAAGAATTCAAAGAATCAAGCGATGGACCCCCTCCCATCCCTCAAATCCAAAACGGAGAATCAAAAGACGATTCCTAACCCATCTATGACACCTTACAAGATTATACCAAACGTTAAAAATCCAAAAAATGGTCCGAAAAAAAAGTAGTGTTAGCAAATGCTTATATCGACATTTCGGAAGACAATGAACGTTATAACAACTTTTGGAACATATTAAACAATAACCGAGGGTTTAGAATGTTCAAAGCATCATTGTAAACTCTAAATGGAAGGATTTGTAGGCGAAAGTAAACAATCTCAATTGCATCTTCAACCAAAAGATGACAGTAAATAATCTCAATTGCATCTTCAACCCAAAGATAAATAGTTGTGTGAGCAAAAGATCATAGGTTGATATTTTAAAATTGACACAAAGTGAGTATCGCAAACTCTATAAAATGAAAGCTTTTTCACACTAGGCGACGCGAGATATTTTAAAATTCTACGAAAAATGGTTGTGCGTAAAAAAAATACGGTGAAAATCCACTCTTCCATAAAAAAACATACCAAAGCATATGAGTCTAACACGTACATAACCTCTTCGGATGCATATTCTCTATTCGGTTTTGGTGTAGAGGCTGAATCGATTCTTGTTGACACATCCGGAGACCGAAAAAAGGGAATAAGAGGCATCCACGTCCTCACAACCTCCCAAAATAACAGATCTCGTCACTAAAATTTGTAACGTCCCAAATTTCAAACCAAACTTTTTTTTAAAAGGAAAAGTAAAACAACTAATTTTATGAAAGATAGAAATACCAATAGTTTACTATCACAAAAACCAAGTCATGAACAATGTATCAAGATCATCCTAAAATCAAAGGAAGACTAAAATCATAAATCATTATCAATGCGGGTACAATACAGTCACGATGCGCCCTTTCCATGAATAACTTGAAAAACATTTAACTTTGAAATGTAAGCACAACGCTTAGTGAGTTCCCCAAAATATCACATACATCAATTTAACAATTATGCATATCAAAACAGGCATGGGGGATTTCGTTGTCATCCCTCAAACATGTAGGCTCACGACATGAAATTGGTATCGTCGTCATCCAACCGGTCCTATAGACTCACGACACATCACCGATATTTTCATCGTCCAAAGGGGCTCGTAGACTCACGGCAAGACACCAATATCATAATCATTCCAAACATAGCATGTAAATATACAAGCAACAAGCAAGACCCTACTAGTATAGCATACAATCATATCATAGTATCACACATGCATCTTACACACAGTGGATACAATACTGATATAAGTAATATAATGAAGACACTTGCGTGAACTGGAAATTGAAGAATCACAACTATACACGCACACTCGTAAGAATAGGTCTTACAAACCATCTAGACACCAATCAGAGGTCAAACTTCAGTCTTCAACTCATTTCTCAAAATTTTCCCAAAAGTCAAATTGGTCAAAAGTCGACGATCAAAGTTAATGGTAGGCACTCCATAACCTAGACCAGGCGCTATGCGTACACTACACAAAAAAACTATTGTAAAACCCTAATAAGCGTGTCGTCCGCCTTAATAGACGCATCACGCCTAGTGGCTTAAAAGCCACTTCTTAATAAGCACTTAATCCATTAAGTTAGAGACTCCACTGCTCAGATCTAAGTCTCCTTACTGACTTAATGGATAAAGTTTCCAACTTTATCCATCTCCATGGCCAAAACTTCTCTAAATTCTAACCGTAATTATAAAAATGATAAAAAAGAAGGACCAAAAGGACCAAAATCTCTTGCATGACACAATGAGAAGGCATGGACAACCATTTTTTCAACTTCTACCAGTCCGTAAATCATACAATACCAACCGAGGGTTCTAGAGTTACTCAAAACTCCAAGAACATCCATCTACAAGACTAAAGTGGACACCATAGAATGAAATAAGAGTAAACGAGCAATAAAGGTGCAAAATTTATACCTTTCCAAGGTCCAGAAGGAGTTTAAGTGGTTGGATCTTCCTAAATCAAGCTGCTACGCACCACAAAGGTCTCCTTTCATCTTCAAACTTCACAAACAAGAAAACAAGGATCAAAACACAAGAGAGAGAGAGAGAGAGTGTGTGTGTGTGTGTGTGTGTATGTGTGTGTGTGTGAGGATATGGTTTAAAGGGAATGTTTTATGATGAAGGAGGATGATATAATGATAATAGGCCAAATCATGAGGCTTTTAGGGTTTGGCCCATCAGCTCAGGCGCGTCACGTATAACTTAAGGCACTCCATGCCTAACACGTGGTAAGTGTGCCATGCCTATACATGGATATGTCACGCCCAAGAACAAATTCTCCATAATTTTAAAATAGTTAAATAAGCATAATACATACCAGAAAATTGGGTGTTACAAAATCGTTGGCCTCACCCATCAAAACAAATCAGAGGCGGGTGAGAGAAAATGATACCGAAAGGAAAAATTGCATATCATGGAAGCTACTAAGAAAAAGAAAGTGGCACTCTTGGAGGAGGAGATACGAACGCTTAAGGAAAAAATATATGCAGTTCTTTCTCCATCTGCATGGCCATTGACTGCAGGGATGTTGAATGTGGTGCTCGATAATCAATAGTAAATTGATGTGATTTATGGTTGGGATATGTAGAATTTCATTTGAGGATTTTAGTTATCATTTTAGGAGGATGTTGGGTGTAACGCTTGGTTTCGGTATAAGTTTATTTCTCCAATTGTTTATAATTCCTTTGGTACTCGACGAGTTGGAAGCTTCAACTCGGCGTGTCGAGAGGGTTTTGGCCGCAGAAATTAATGAACCAACTCGGCGAGTTGGCGGCTGAGAAGGAAACCCTAATTTTTAGGGTGTTGCACCCTATTTAAAGGCCTTAAGTCCCTTAGCTGCCCCCTTGCCAGCCTCCTCTGTCCAGAAACCCTAATAGCATGTATCATCTTCTTTTGTGAGTGTGTGATCTTGTGGAGGGCCTTGAGTGTTGATCTTTTGTGCTCTTTTGAATAAGCTTTGAAGTTGGAGGTGTAAAGCTTGGAGGGAAGACTTAGATCCAGAATCTCCCCACTTGTTGCAGTCTCTTGGAGGTATCAAGTTTATACCTTGCTTTGTTATCATCTATATCTCTTTGTTTTGGGGTTTTATCTTGATTTTGGGCTCATGGTTGGGTTGCCCAAGAAGTTGAGTGTTCCAGGGGTTGTTATGTTAGATCTGACCATTTGATGGCCTCATTTGGCTTAAAGTTGCAAGCTTTACTATGTTCTAGGTACCATTCATGCAATAAGTCCTTTATTAGCCCATCTTGAGCCCTAGGGTTTCTTGGTAGCATGCATGGACGTAAAGTTGGAAACTTTACGTGATTTTCCAGCATTTGGCTGCCAAATCTGTCTTTTAGGTCTATGCCTTTGGAGTTTAAGGGCTTAATGGGTCAAGCCTCACTCTAATGACTCTAGGGTCTGGGTTTGACTCATTGTGGTGGTTCCTAAGGGTAAAGTTGGAAACTTTACCCTTCTAGACATCATTTTGGAGGAGATCTGAGATTTGGAATTCCTAGATTCGATGGAAACAACTTAAGGCATTAAGTTGTTGGATTTCTAGCTAACTCGGCGAGTTCATTAGTGAACTCGGCGAGTTGATGAGATTTTTTCCCAATTTTTGCAGTTAATGGAGAAAACGACGAGTTGAAGGAAAACTCGGCATGTTGGGTCAACTTGGACCGTTGACTTTGACTTTGACTTTAATCTTTGACCAAGTTTGACCTTTAAGGGGTTTTGGGGTATTTTGAGTGTATTTAAGGAATTTCTTCTATATAGGGGTTAAGTAGAGCTGATATTCGGAGCCGAGACCTAGTCAGCTATCGTTCAGTATTCGAGGTGAGTCCTCTCACTAAACTCATGGGTCGAAGGCACCAAGGCCGGCCCATTAATTGATATGATATGATTAGTAATGGAGTATGTAATGGTTGTTATTTGATATATGTGTGAACTTATGTGAAGACCATGGGAGGAGCCCATGGCACTTGGCAAGACCGTGGGAGGAGCTCATGGCTAGGGGATACAAGACCATGGGGGTAGCCCATGCCATTCCAAATGAAGACCATGGAGGGAGACCATGGGAAATTTATATGTATGTTTTTATGGCATTATGTGATTATATGTTTTGCGTGTTTTGGGAAACTCACTAAGCGTGTGCTTACAGTTTTGTTGGATGTTTCAGGTACTTCTAGTTCTAAGGGCAAGGGCCCGGCTTGATGGTGCGGCGTGCATTCTCCAGTGTTTTCATATTTAGTTTTGATACTCTGATATTTTAAAACACACTAGTCATGTAATGGGATTTTCTGGAAGCAATTGTGGTTGGTATTATTAATTATAAAAGTTAAAATTTTCTGTAAAATTTGGGCTGTTACAAGTTAGTATCAGAGTCTTGGTTTGAGAGATTCGAGCACACTCTTGGGTGTGTCAGAACTCAAACTGAGGAAATGGTAAAAATTTGTTTTTCAAAAAGAAAACAAAAGTTAAACTCTTTTTCCTGAAAATGATTTTTGTAAGAAAAAGGGGAGAGTGCAATGCGCGTAATCGGCCGAGCTCGATTAAGTGTTCCCAATGTTTTAGCCATGCTATAGTATATATGGAAATTGATGTTGAATGGATTATTTGCTAAGTGCATGCTTTCAAAGTTGTACATGCTTAGGATTGCATAGCCCTAGAATGAGGGAATCTGCTTTATTCATGTTCCTTGTTTGGTTGTGGTTTAGGGTAGAAGTTTTATTTGACAGTCTATGTGATTCTCTTTGTGTATAACTTGCATGCATAGGTCAACCTGCTATGATTGATTTGAGTTCTGATTTGATGAGGATTGAGAATCCTAGAATAGTTTAGGATCTGTGTTAGTGTTGTATTTTTTGGGTCATGATTTGTGGTTGGATGATTTAGGGATACCAGGTATGGCCTTGGGGAAGGTACACGTAGGTGTGGAAGGTCGTATTGGGCCCGTACTACTGAAAGCACATGACCTGTACCCGAATCAGTGACAGATCTGATAGCTCTTAGGAGTCCGGTGGGGAGGAATCCCTTTTCGAATTCCTTATCATTATTATTCATGATATTTTCAGTTGAGGATGGTGATGATCACTCAAGGTTCAGGTTCAGGATCAGGATTAGGTTTAGGATCTGGTGCAGAGCCCATTGACGAGAGGTTGCGCGATCTTAACGCAGCCGAGGTTAATCGTGGCATCCTTGACGCTACCCCAGTGATCTTTGGTACCGTCAAGGAGGGCATCATGGAGATCATAGAGGAGCGACTCAGGTCTTTCCGAGCCGAGATTGTTGCAGGCCAGATTGGGGCCAGAGCTCCCTCGTTTGGGGAGTTTAAGGCGTGTGGAGCGCCTGAGTTCTTTGGGGTCAAGGATCCCATCACTAGTCGACGCTAGGTGGCAGACATGAAGAATGCCCAGCGTACGAGCTTTTTCCCCGATGCGGAAAAGGTGGGTTTCGCATCCTGTATGTTGAGGGATCGAGCACGAGACTGGTGGGAGGAGGTTACCTGCGAGGTGGGATCAGCAGGTATGAGAGTTCTAGGATTTATAGCAGACTACCGAGACGGTGGCGGAGATCACCGCCAAGTTTCGGGAGAGGGCATTATTGGTTCCGCAGTACGATGCAGATGAGGAGATGAAGAAGACGAGGTATAATTCCATCATGAAAGATGATATCCGGGAGTTTATGAGCTTTTCGGGGTGCAAGACCCAGTATGACATGGTGGAGAAATCCCGGGAACGGGAAATTGAGTTAGAGCTCCTCACGAAGCGGAAGCTGGAGCAGGTTCATGCAGCTGTGGGTCAGGCTAAGAAGCCTAAGACCTTCGATCCTCCCAGCAAGGGCCAATAGGGTCGTGGTCGATGTGCCAAGTTCGGTAAGTCGCACAGTGGAGCTTGTCGAGCGGCAGGTTCGGCATGTTATGCATGTGGTCAGTTGGGCCACATGAGCCGGGATTACCCCAAGGAGGGCTTGATTTGTTCCACAGCAACCAAACCGGTCATAAAAAGGCCGATTGTCTGAGGTTGGTTAGAGGAGGAGGATCAGTGGCGGTGCCTACGCCTGTCACGATGAGGATTATTGATGGTCGTCCGGTCAAGGCGGAAGCTCCTGAGGTGAAGAGCCGTGCATTTCAGTTGACTACCGAGGAGGCCCGAGCAACGTCAGACGTCGTGACTGGTATGTGGACTATTTTTGTCTTGTTTATCTTATTGTTATGCTTATGTTGTTATGATTTCATATAGGGACCTTTCTGGTAAATGGTTTGTCGGCTCAGATTCTTTTTGATTCGGGGGCTACCCGATCATTTGTATCTCTTGCGCTCAGCAAGAAGTTTCGAGATGCTCCGAGGACTTTGGATTCCCCACTCGAGGTAGAGATTGCGGATGACCGCACCGTGGTGTTGTGAGGTTATTTCGAATGAGTGTTTTGAATACGTTCGGGGAGAGGTTTCCTATCGATTTGGTTCTGATTCCTTTGCATGGTTTGAAGGTGATCATCGGAATGGATTGGTTGGGGCCCAATGGGGACATGATAGATTGCGAGTTTCAGTTGGTGAGAGTTCGAAACCCAAGTGGGGAAGAACTGGTTATTCATGGAGAGAGAGCCTCACATGGACCAGCTCTTTGTTCGGCTGCGAGGGCTAGGAGACTCCTTCAGCAGGGTTGTTCTGGGTTTTTGGCTTACGTTTCAGATACAAGGGTGGAGGCCACGCCATATATGAGAAGGGTACCGATTGTGTGATATTTTCCTGATGTATTTCCAGAGGATTTGCCTGGGGTGCCTCCCGAGAGACAAGTAGAGTTTCGTATTGATTTAGTGCCTGGTGCGGCTCCTATAGCCAAGTCGTCGTATCGTCTAGCTCCGCCTGAGATGCAGGAGTTGTCTACGCAGCTTCAGGAGCTGCTATACCAAGGATTCATTTCTAGATATATTTGTTGGGTTTTGAGCATTCTAACTTTTTTTCTGATAGACAAAAGGTATGTATCACCTAACTTTTTTTCTTAGTACTATTTCTAGATATATTTGTTGGGTTTTGAGCATTCTAACACTCCTATGGTGTACATGCAACCCTATAAACCTTGGATCTATGTTTTCTCTATTATACATGCAGATATTAACTATTCCAAGGTTTCATCCTAACTAGCATATTATGAAGCACCTATACTACAAAGTTCTAGTTAGATGACATACCTTTTGATGTAGCTTGATGTCTTCAAGCTTTAAGAGCTTAGCCCCAATAGTGTGGAAGCCTCAAATGGAATCACAAATCACCAAAACACCTTGGAAGAACTTGAGAGAATATGTATGCACACTAAAATCGGCCCACTCTTATTTTCACACACTTGTGCCAATTTTGTGAGCCAAGGACCCCTTTATATATTATGGAGGATTAGGGTTACATCCATGTAAACCCTAATACCCATGACCTTTCATTTACATAGGATCCATGGGTTAAAAGCTCCATGGACCATCCATGAAAGCTTAGCCCAACCTAAATGAACTTGGCCCATTCCATATATATAAAAGTCCATATTTAATTAGTTCTTTTTGATCACTTAATTAATTCTAAATTAATTCTTGATCAATACTAATTAAATAATATGATTCCATATTAATATATTAGAACTTATAATATATTAATATAAATCATAAATATACTATTCTCAAAAGACTATCCATATAAATTGTACCGATGAAGTGCAACCCAAATGGACCATGCCGGGTCGGGTCAAGTACATACCAAATATAGTTATGGACTTAGACATTAATCCAACAGTCTCCCACTTGGATAAGTCTAAAACTATTATTGAGTATGACTTCAAAACCTAACTGGCAATCGTAGCTCTTAAAGCCGTTGTCGAACTCTGACCTTTTCAATGACTTGTCCATTAGATAAGGGATCATATATTCCTCCATTCTAGATATCATATGGACTGAGACATGGATTATAATCATTCTCTCTGTCCATTTGTTGTTTCCCGATTTTCGATTTATGATGACTGACTGATTGAACAAATCAAATCAGTCTTGGCTTGGCCAAGCACTCACATGTGTCATCGCTAAATCATCGAGGGGCCCACAGATATCGCTTTTATCCCGAAGGTAAAAGGAATGGATAAACTTCGACTCATATGGCTTGTTCTACTACTTGTTGAATCATACACAAAGGCACGTTTTATAACATTGAGTTACCAAATGTGTTTTCGTGCAATCAATGTATAACCAACTCATAGTAACAACTCATATCTCTAGGTTTGAAGAATATAAGATATTATCGTCTCATGATCACTCGTGATAAAATCAATGAAGTGATTCAAATGAGCGCGGGTTGAATCCAATACTCAGAACTTATGAGCACTCATGAGTGTTGTAGCACCACTTTGTCCACCAACTTGGACCTCTACAAACCAACCCATGATAGTCTTGATTCATATCTACTTCCAACATATGACCGACTGTGGATGGTTTGAATAACTTAATCATTCAGGAAGAGCGACTTAGTTATTCTGGAAGTCAAAACAAGCAAAGTGAAACACAAGAATAAATGAATCAAATTTGGTATCAAACCCTATGAATATAAATAAACACTTTTATTTATCACCATACTGATTACTCATTATTCATTGTTTCGGTTTTATCAACTTTATACTTGAATTAAAAACACTAGTTGTCCCATGCTCCAAGCATGTACACTATGTTTTTCTTAAACAATAGCTTTGCCATACACCAAGTATGCACTCTATGTTTGTCTATGATCCTTACTTTGTGAAATAAACCAATTGAACATAATTTCAATGATTCTAATTTCACACTCCCAAATCCTTATCGAAAAATGTGAGAATTTCAAATTCCTATCATTTATCGAAATCTGTTTAGATTTTAAACTTATATGCACTGACCCTCCTGTAATGAATATGTACAAAGTCACAAAGACTTGTCAACAGTTATTATAAGGTATTCCAATGGAGATCAACTCCATGGAAACTAAGTCTCATATTCAAAGTACATTGCTTTGGACATGCTTCTTGCATTAAGTTTTCTAATCTTACACAGATAACTTCCACCTATGGAGACAACTCCATATTCTCATTTTGACTATCACTTCTGAATAAGAGATGCCTCTTTTCAGAATATGTCAATATGGTCCTTCCAAAATTAGCACTATACTTCCAACTGTCCCTGAGCAACCAATCTTTGGTAAACCTCAGATTGTCCTCGACAATTGCTTAATCATTTTAGTCATATCCAATTCTAGACCTTTTCCCTTCTTAATGCCTCTGGGCATTTGGAAAAATTTAGAAATGACAAATATTATAGCACATGCAATCAATCCTGTACCCAAAGCAAATGGTACACGATTCATGATGTCTCACATAAAGACATGATTCTAGACCAGTCTTTTGCTACAATATTTTTATTTGCCATGTTTTCAAAATTTGACTATGAAGAGGGATGCCGTAATCATAATCGAATTTTGAGAACGCAATATATATAATTTCCTTAAGTTGAACCAATCCAACATGAAATTCATATATATATTCTTGACTAAAGATGATTAAGGTCTCAATCTAAGCCTTTAGAACTGAAATGAAGTATATCCTCTCCCTTAATTATAGCAAAACAACTTTTTCAATCCCTGCAACCTCACGAATTGAAACTTTTGTTTTCTATAATTAACATTGCTAACTTGCAACACTAACAATAATTATCATGCTCCCACTAACATGATGATTATTAGCATAACACCTATGCTCCCACTAGCTTTGACATGTACTCAGAAATCAGCTGGACTTCTAGAAATCAATACTTTATTGACTTTCTTACCAAAGTTCAGATTTCTGATACGAGATGCTTTGATAAAACTTTATCAAAATCATACACCTTTTGCCATAATCATAGTCTCAATTGTTTAGACCTTTTGCCATCTGCTTCAAATCTACTTGGTGGAAGTGTTTCCTCACCATCATTTTCATGAATCGGAGAGAAACCTTATGACCCTTAGATTTTATGGTGTATGTGTTCTT
The DNA here is from genome assembly GCF_052849685.1 of Lactuca virosa. Taxonomy (NCBI): domain Eukaryota; kingdom Viridiplantae; phylum Streptophyta; class Magnoliopsida; order Asterales; family Asteraceae; genus Lactuca; species Lactuca virosa. Next base: position 41,108,836 of record NC_136426.1, read on the forward strand.
ATCCATGTGAATCGTCAAAACCATAGTCACAAGACAAGGATAATGACAAATCCAAACTCATATGGACTGAACTTATGCAATCTTAACTTCTTGCCACCTGGCAGTACAGGGCCTGCCATTGCTTCCAAGTTGTTATGCAACCAATTGAGAACTTTCAGAACTCCTATGCAAAGCCAACTTTAACTGGAATGGGCACAGAATATGTCAACACGATAGGTTATAAACCTCAAGTCGTGTGCTAGTGAAGAACCTCAGGTTTTATTCTTGATTAGTTCTTGAAATTCTTTTTAGGATCTTTAAGACTCCCACTATCCTCTTGACATATAAGACTATCTTGCCAAATATTCAAGAGATAGTGCGGATTCTTTATCAAGACAAACACTTCACACAATTGGCCTTAGTTGGTCTTCGTTTTATCCAAAACATCACAACTTACCAATTTCAAATGTACAAGAGTAGGACACTTTTACTCTTACATTTGACAAGTGTTTTAAACCTTTCTTTAAGATATGTCACTCAAGTTACAATCTTGGAGTATGACTCTAAGAATTGTTTTGGAACGAAGTATGACTCATCTTCCTGATCTAACCATTTCAACAATTCATGACTCCTCTTCTTAGTCATAAGAATGCACTAAGATGACCTTTAGAGGACTAATTGTGATATGATTTCTAAATCATTAAGATGATCACAAACATGATACTAAAGTACTCTCCCATCTTTTCAGATTTGAGAAACTTTTATCTTTCTGCCTAATTTGATTCTTCCCATTCGTTCTACCATACATTGAGACTTTTCCAATGTTTCAGAATTATACTTAAACTTGTAAGTATAACCATATTTACTAAACTTTAGTAAATCAAATAGTCTTAACGAGCTTTGTGGTGGACATGACCAGTGCACAAGAATGTGTACTCGATCCCTTTAGTCCTTCACTTGACTCAGACATCCATGTGAACAAGTAATTAGTCTTGATTTTCCAATCCTTGAAAGTTCTCATTCATCATACTATTCAACTTGCATGATTCCAAGTTTCGGTCCAATTGAAACTTGGGCGATGAGGAACTTTCCTGATTTGGTAAATTTAGACACTACCACAAATGAAAGAATCAAATCCATTTTCCAATATTGCTGTCAGTGGAATCATATAAGCAACAATTTTCCACAAATGTCGTTGTAAGGATACTTCAAATAAATAAAATTAAACAATTTTCTTTTATTTTAAAACTTTGCGGAAAAACTTATCCTTACAATCCACATTGAAAATTGTTGTTATCTATTCCTTAGCAATATATAATAACTTCTTAAGCAACTGCTCAAAATTCTGATGCGATCGAAATCCACCTTCGCGATCAGAATCAGCATATACTTCCTTTAAGATTTCTCTCTATTCTTTGATTCTTAAAACATCAACATGTGACCCAGTAACACCATGTAATGAGGATCTCAGAATAGAACTTAACAGAGTTATATAATGGGCTCTACCTGATGTAGAGTCAAACTTATTGACTTTAACATCCTTAGGTAAATTTGGCAGCTTTGCAATCAACGCCCCTTCCTTTGGCAAACACTTATGCTCGCACTAGCTTTGATATGTACTCAGAAATCAGTTGGACTTCTAGAAATCAATACTTTATTAACTTTCTTACCAAAGTTCAGATTTCTGATACGAGATGCTTTGATAAAACTTTATCAAAATCATACACCTTTCCTTAGATAGCATGCATGTGTGTCTAAACAATTTCAGAACTATGAAAAGGCATGCCGTAATCATAGTCTCAATTGTTTAGACCTTTTGCCATCTGCTTCAAATCTACTTGGTGGAAGTGTTTCCTCACCATCATTTTCATGAATCGGAGAGAAACCTTATGACCCTTAGATTTTATGGTGTATGTGTTCTTATCCATGTGAATCGTCAAAACCATAGTCATAAGACAAGGATAATGACAAATCCAAACTCATATGGACTGAACTTATGCAATCTTAACTTCTTGCCACCTGGCAGTACAGGGCCTGCCATTGCTTCCAAGTTGTTATGCAACCAATTGAGAACTTTCAGAACTCCTATGCAAAGCCAACTTTAACTGGAATGGGCACAGAATATGTCAACACGATAGGTTATAAACCTCAAGTCGTGTGCTAGTGAAGAACCTCAGGTTTTATTCTTGATTAGTTCCTGAAATTCTTTTTAGGATCTTTAAGACTCCCACTATCCTCTTGACATATAAGACTATCTAACCATTTCAACAATTCATGACTCCTCTTCTTAGTCATAAGAATGCACTAAGATGACCTTTAGAGGACTAATTGTGATATGATTTCTAAATCATTAAGATGATCACAAACATGATACTAAAGTACTCTCCCATCTTTTCAGATTTGAGAAACTTTTATCTATCTGCCTAATTTGATTCTTCTCATTCGTTCTGCTATACATTGAGACTTTTCCAATGTTTCAGAATTATACTTAAACTTGTAAGTATAACCATATTTACTAAAATTTAGTAAATCATGACGAATAGTCTTAACGAGCTTTGTGGTGGACTTGACCAGTGCACAAGAATGTGTACTCGATCCCTTTAGTCCTTAACTTGACTCACACATCCATGTGAACAAGTCTTAATTTTCCAATGCTTGAAAGTTCTCATTCATCATACTATTCAACTTGCATGATTCCAAGTTTCTATCCAACTGAAGCCTTGGGAATGAGAATCTTTCCTTATTTGGTAAATTATGACACTACCACAAACGAAAGAATCAAGTCCATTTTTTTTTCAAGTATTGCTATCAATGGAATCATATAAACAACCATTTTTCACAAATGCCACTTGTAAGGATATTTAAAATAAATATAAAATTAAAAACTTTTATTTTATTTCAAAACTTTGCGGAAAAAACTTATCCTTATAGTGCAAATGCATACGGAAAAACTTGTTGTTATCTATTCCTAAGCAATATATCATAACTCCTAAGTAACAGCTTCAAAATTCTGATGCAATCGAAATCCACCTACGCGATCAGAATCAGCATATACTTCCTTTAAGCTTTCTCTCTATTCTTTGATTCTTAAAACATCAACATGTGACCCAGTCACATCATGTAATGAGGATCTTAGAATAGAAACTTAACAGAGTTAGATAGTGGGCTCTACCTGAAGTAGAGTCAGACTTATTGACTTTAACATCCTTAGGTAAACTTGGCAGCTTTGCAATCAACGCCCCTTCCTTTGGCAAAATAAACATATGGACCCTTTGGTAATGGGACTATCTCAGACTTAGCCTTTCTCCTTACCATTTGGTCAACCGGGTTGACTATGGCCAATCCCTTTCCATTGGGAAGAGAATGCGTTTTCTGGATTTCCAGTGTCACCATTGTCACTGTCCATAAAGTTTTTTGGAAGTTGATCTTCTAATCAAATTTGCTTTACTATCGTTCCAAATCATTGCTGATTCAGCAGCACCAAGCAAATAGATATGATCATTAAGGTTCATGTCATAGTCTGTTTCATAGTAGTCCCAAAGGAACTCACTATGTGACTTAGAAAGTGATTGAACATCCAACTTTCTCAATACTTTGACACCCAACTCTCCCGACTTGTCAATATGTGACTTCATCTCTAAGATGTGATCACACATAGACCTTGCTTGCCATTAGGGCTTGAGTGACCTTGAATTTGTGGGTTAGGGAGAATAATTGGAGGAGGTGGAGGAAGAGAAGTATGACTTCCATGAGACAAACTCGGGAAGTCATATTCATTAGGAAAACTTGGTTTGGGAAGATCATTGTTGTCTAAACCAGACATCAACAATGGGAGAAATTCACGTAAAGTTGATTTAAGTCCTTAATATAACACCCAATATGATATATTAAGGCTAGGACCCAACAAACTATTTTATAACTTGGAAGAGGGATGCCGTAATCCAAGCTATAAAATATTTGAAGGTAGGTGAATGACGATTCACCAATTTCCACCAAGATAAACGAAATGTATTATTAGGTTTTAATTGGTTTTTGAAACTCCTAGATTCTTTTGAGATTCATTGAACTTTTCAATGGCATGTTTCAATCTCGAGTGTGCCCTTCAGGTTTTGTGACTGGGATGCCGAGGATCACAAAACAAGGTGTGAAGTAACCATGCAAATATACTTGGTACCCTTAATATTTACCCCTCAATCGATGTGTCGGTTAACCACACGAGCTCCACCGATACTATGATAAATATTAAGTTACCCTTTGCCTACTTTGTTAAATCCAGGTTAGTGTGCCGGTTAACCACACACGCTCCACTAACGGTTTAAACAAAGTGCAAAGTGTACTTTCATGGATTAGCACCTTATTCACATTTTCCTAAGTAACTAAGATTGAGAATTAATAAAAGGTTTAGTTACTTAGTATTTATCATTAATACTTTTAATGAAGGGAGAATTATAGTCCTTGTCCTACCTGTTCGGCTAACGACCCTCCACCAGTCAAGGAAGCGGTGGGTGAGAGTGGACACCCATTAAGCTGTCATTTTATAGGCAACATCCTTATACCCCCCTTATAGACCGGCTTCGTGAATGAGGCCTACTAATGGTAAGACGACTTGCTCTTATACATATAATATATTAAACTTTAATATTATAATAGTATAAGGGTGTATTTTAGACATTTAAAATACTTGGTGGTTTAATCTATTAATTAAACTAGACTTTTAATTTAATTAAACTCAAACCATATATTTATGTATTAATAATACTCTTTTAATTAAACGCTTTAATTAACTATTAATAAAGTCCATAAGAGTTAATTTGAACTATTCAACAAAACATCATAATTCCAATTATTAAACTCAAAATTAAAACCATTTAATTAATTGTTTAAGTTATGAACCCAAGAGTTTTAGAATTCAATTCTTTTTTTCATAAAAAACTTTTCTCAAATTCCAAAACTTGAAGGCAAGTTTTGTAATTCTTGAAAACCTTTGGATTCCATAACTTATGGAATTAATGGTGTTTTATGATGAAACTTTCCATGTTCCATAACTTAAGAACAAGTTATGGAATTCTTTAAAACATTAACACCAAATTTTGTAACTCCATAAAAACTTTGAATCAAATTTTTTTTTTAAAAAAAACTTTCATATCCATAACTTATGGAAGTTTCAAAAACCCTTAAGATCACAACTTTAAAAAAAAAAAAACTTTTGAGCTCCAAAATTTTATGACAAAATATGTAACTCCTTAAAACATTTAGATCAAACTTTTAAAACTAATAAAATAATCATATCATTTTATCTTTTACTAAATTTGACCTAATTCAACTCATATAACAAATTATTCAAATTTTACAAATAATTCGTTTTTCACAAAACAAGTAATTATCTTAAAATTTGACAAACGTCATGTTTTTTTTTTCCTTTTTTTTCCAACTTGAAAATAAAACATTTGCATCAATATAACAGAAAACAACCCATGGCTCTGATACCACTGTTGGGTTTTGAGCATTCTAACACTCCTATGGTGTACATGCAACCCTATAAACCTTGGATCTATGTTTTCTCTATTATACATGCAAATATTAACTATTCCAAGGTTTCATCCTAACTAGCATATTATGAAGCACCTATACTACAAAGTTCTAGTTAGATGACATACATTTTGATGTAGCTTGATGTCTTCAAGCTTTAAGAGCTTAGCCCCAATAGTGTGGAAGCCTCAAATGGAATCACAAATCACCAAAACACCTTGGAAGAACTTGAGAGAATATGTATGCACACTAAAATCGGCCCACTCTTATTTTCACACACTTGTACCAATTTTGTGAGCCAAGGACCCCTTTATATATTATGGAGGATTAGGGTTACATCCATGTAAACCCTAATACCCATGACCTTTCATTTACATAGGATCCATGGGTTAAAAGCTCCATGGACCATCCATGAAAGCTTAGCCCAACCTAAATGAACTTGGCCCATTCCATATATATAAGAGTCCATATTTAATTAGTTCTTTTTGATCACTTAATTAATTCTAAATTAATTCTTGATCAATACTAATTAAATAATATGATTCCATATTAATATATTAGAACTTATAATATATTAATATAAATCATAAATATACTATTCTCAAAAGACTATCCATATAAATTGTGCCGGTGAAGTGCAACCCAAATGGACCATGCCGGGTCGGGTCAAGTACATACCAAATATAGTTATGGACTTAGACATTAATCCAACAAACATATCGAAGACAGCCTTCAAAACTCGTTATGGTCATTCCAAGTTTGTGGTGATGTCATTTGGACTCACCAATGCTCAAACAATGTTCATGGATCTCATGAACCAGGTTTGCAGACCGATGTTGGATCAATCTGTGATTGTTTTCATTGATGATATTTTGGTCTATTCTAAGACCAAGGAGCAGCACAAGCAACATTTGAGGGAAGTTTTGGAGACCTTGAGGAGAGAGAGACTTTATACTAAATTCTCCAAATGTGATTTTTGGTTGCGTGAGGTGCAGTTTTTGGGGCACATCATCAACCAAGAGGGTATTCTGGTAGATCCGGCCAAGATTGAGGCGGTAATGCGTTGGGAAGTTTCGAAGAACGCATCCGAGATCCGAAGTTTCTTAGGTCTAGCAGGGTACTATCGGAGATTTATTCAGGAGTTCTCCAAGATCGCCATACCCTTGACCCGTTTGACCAAGAAAAGTGTGATTTTTCGGTGGGGTCCAGATTAGCAATCGACTTTCGAGACATTGAGGCAAAGATTATGCGAGGCCCCGATTCTAGCCCTACCCGAGGGATTGGATGATTTTGTGGTGTATTGCGACGCTTCTTTTTTGGGGTTAGGAGTTGTTCTGATGCAGAGAGGGCATGTGATTGCTTATGCTCGAGGCAACTGAAGCCTCATGAGGCGAATTACCCCACTCATGATTTAGAATTGGGGGCGGTGGTTTTTGCCCTCAATATTTGGAGGCATTATTTATACGGGGCCTGATACACCATTTTCACCGATCACAAGAGTTTGAAGTACTTGATGGATCAACATGTCACACCCCGAAACCGATGGCGGAAACGTTCCGGGCGGAGGACGTCGTGTGTAGCATCACAACCAATGAATAACAGCAATCATAGCAACACAACCATTACAGTGAATACTTAAATAAAAATGTTTACATCAGTTGAAACTTTGTCTGAAACTTTGTTTGAATTACATCCAATAGCTTTGTATAGTATAAACATAAAACTCTTATTGCTCCAATTCCTCGAAAATCCAGCAAGTACCTGTCTACTGATTTCCTGAGAATACAAGCAGTTTGAAAGAGTATCAGCATAAAGCTGGTGAGTTCATAAGCGGTGGTTTGTAGTGAAAATCGTTGATGAGTTCGGAAAATATTTGTATAGTTTCAAGAAAATCCGATATTTTCCTTAGTGAAAATGTAGTGTTATCAGTTCTGTAATAAACCATGAATATCTGTATGTTTCCAAGAAAATCCGATATTTTCTTTAGTGAAAAGGTAGCGTTATCGATTTCGTATAAAACCATGAATGTTCGTTACTGAAAACTGTAGTGATATGCGAAAATACTACCTCATGTGACTAGCTAAAACTAATCATGAAGTATAAGTATTTTGTATGTGAAACCATTGCATAATCGGTTCTGTTTGAAAACCCTGGCTTTAGCCAGTATACGTAGTGTGTATCAGTCCTATTTAGTAAAAATAAAACTGTTGAAGAGTGCCAGGTTGTAAACTAAAGGTGATTTATACATAATGTGAGTCGTATAACCATGCTTGATATGACTAGAGACCTTTCCAACGTTCTTCAGGCGTCGAGTTAAATGACATTTGTACATCTCAGGCATGCCCGCCTAACTGTAGCTAGCAGTCCAGATGTGGGATTGTCAGTCACGAATAGATCTATTCACAAATCTCACGCTCTCCCTCCAGGAGACTCTGGTTATACTATGGTAGGGTTTATCCCTGTACACCTAAGGGTACAGTAGTGAAGTAGCGCCTCACAGTATCGTACAATCTAGTTTACATGTAGTGTAGTAGCGTTCTCTCGTAGTGAAAATCCGTATGTATACCGTATATAGTGATAATTACAGTTATGAAAACCATGATAAAGTAGTGATGTAACCGTAAACTATTTTTGTCTTAGTGCATATGTTTAGTAGTGAAAGTTTATGTACTCGTTATGTTTAGAAAATCCCAAACTATACCGATTATAGTTTGCATGTATAGTGAATAGCGTGTCCGGAAAACTATGCAAATTTTAGTGAAAACGTCCCTCATGGATTAGGAAAGAGATGCGGATATTTCTGTTTCATCTGATCTTCGCGCTCCCAAGTGAATTCAGGTCCCTGCTTGGCATTCCAGCAAACCTTCACTATCGGGATGCGACTTTGTTTCGTTCGTTCGATCTCTCTGTCCATGATTTCGACCAGTTCTTCCACGAAGTTGAGGTTCTCGTTGATTTCAATCTCATCGAGAGGAATCACAAGTGTCTCATCGGACATACACTTCTTTAGGTTCGATACGTGGAAAACAGGGTGGATGTTGCTGAGCTCTCGCGGTAATTGGAGTTGTATGCTACAGGACCGATCCTAGCAAGGATCTCAAACGGTACAATGTACCTTGGGTTTAGCTTTCCACGCTTCCCAAAGCGTATCATGCCTTTCCAGGGTGAGACATTCAGAAGGACGCAGTCACCGACCTGGAACTCCAAGGGTTTTCGTCACTTATCGGCGTAGCTCTTTTGTCTATCTCGTGAGGCTTTCAGTCGTTCTCGGATTTGCACAATCTTTTCAGTTGTCTCTCGGATGATCTCAGGACCAGTGAGAGTACTGTCGGGAACTTGACCCCTGGCTAGCTGCGTGTCACCCACCTCAGCCCAGCACAGAGGGGATCTGCACTTACGGCCATAGAGGGCTTCAAACGGCGCAGCCTTGATGCTGGTATGGTAGCTGTTGTTGTAGGAAAATTCAACCAAAGGAAGTTGAGTGTCCCATGATGCGCCGAAATCGATGACACAGGCTATCAACATGTCTTCCAATGTCTGAATTGTTCTCTCACTCTGTCCATCAGTCTGCGGATGATAAGCCGTGCTCATATCCAATTTAGTTCCAAGAGCTTTCTGTAGTGACTGCCAGAACCTCGATGTAAACCTGCTATCTCGATCAGAGATAATGGATGCAGGTACACCATGAAGGCGAACTATCTCTTGAAGGTAGATCCGTGTGAGTCTCTCCATCTTGAAGCTTTCTTTGATTGGCAGGAAGTGGGCGGACTTCGTCAACTGATCGACAATTACCCAGATGGCATCGTGCCCACTCGGAGATCTGGGTAACTTGGTGATAAAATCCATGGTTATCCCTTCCCACTTCCACTCAGGTATTTCCGGCTGCTGAAGTAGACCTGAGGGCTTCTGATATTCGACCTTCACCTTGGCGCAAGTCAGGCACTTGCCCACGAAGGTAGCAATCTCTACTTTCATGTTTGGCCACCAATAGAGCTGTTTGAGATCCAAGTACATCTTATCCGACCCTGGGTGAATGGAGTATTTCGTCCTGTGAGCTTCGTTCATTACAACCTCTCTGTAACCACCGAACTTTGGGGTCCAGATCCAGTCCATGAAATAATAGACTCCGTCTCCCTTGATCTCTAGGTTCTTTTTCATTCCTCTCAATGATTCACCCGTCATGTTATCTGGTTTTAAGGCTTCCAGCTGAGCCTCCTTGATTTGCGCGGATAAATGGGAGTGGATAGTCATGGTCAGTGCCTTCACCTTACGCCCTGAATACTCCTTTCGACTGAGGGAATCCGCTACCACATTGGCCTTGTCGGGTTGATAGCGAAGTTCGCACTCGTAGTCACTGAGTAGCTCTACCCATCGCCGTTGTCTCATGTTTAACTCCTTTTGATCAAGAATATATTGTAAGCTCTTATGGTCGGTGAAGATAGTGCACTTGGTTCCATAGAGATAGTGTCTCCAGATCTTTAACGCAAAGACCACTGCTCCCAATTCTAAATCGTGAGTTGTGTAATTGACTTCGTGTGTTTTCAACTGCCTCGAGGCATAGGCGATGACCTTTCCTCTTTGCATGAGCACACACCCTAGGCCCTGATTGGATGCATCATAATAGACTACGAAGTCTTCCGTCCCTTCGGGCAGGGACAAGATAGGTGCGCTGCACAGGGCCCGCTTCAATGTTTGAAATGCAGTGTCTTGCTTGGCTTCCCAACTGAAGGTTACACCCTTCTGTGTCAGGGTAGTTAAAGGCTTAGCGATTCTGGAGAAGTTCTGGATGAACCTGCGATAATAGCCAGCGAGACCCAAGAATTGTCGAATTTCTGTGGGTGTCTTTGGTGCAGAACAATTCTCAATCGCTTTGATCTTGGAAGGGTCCACGTGTATTCCTTCCTTGCTAATCACGTGTCCTAGGAAATTTACCTTCCTGATCCAGAATTCGCACTTCGATAATTTCGCGTATAGTTTTTCTGCCCTTAATGTTTCCAACACCTGCCTTAAGTGTTGTTTATGGTCATTCTCACTCCGCGAATAGACAAGTATATCGTCGATGAACACAATCACAAACTTGTCTAAGAAAGGGCGGCACACCCGATTCATCAGGTCCATGAATACTGCCGGTGCGTTGGTTAGACCAAAGGGCATTACTACAAACTCGTAGTGTCCATAGCGAGTTCGGAATGCTGTTTTGGGTACATCATTCTCATGAACTCGCAACTGATGGTACCCTAATCTTAGATCTATCTTTGAGAAATAATTGGCTCCCTGAAGTTGGTCGAAGAGATCGTCGATTCTGGGTAAGCGATATTGGTTCTTGATGGTAAGCTTATTCAGCTCTCGGTAGTCAATGCACATTCGAAAGGATCCATCTTTCTTTTTCACGAATAAGATCGGAGCTCCCCATGGTGAGGAACTCGGCCTTATGAATCCTTTGCTGATCAGCTCATTGAGCTGACTGGATAATTCTTTCATTTCCGCTGGCGCTAAACGGTAAGGAGATTTAGCTACATGAGTAGCTCCGGGGATCAAGTCGATACGAAAATCGACTTGGCGCTCGGGAGGGGTTCCTGCTAGATCTCGGGGAAAACGTCAGGAAAGTTACAGACTTCGGGGATGCTCTCGAGGTCTCTAACTTTTTGCGTTTTGTCGACAACATGAGCTAGGAATGCACGACACTCCTTCCGCAGATACTTCTGAGCTTTGATGCACGAAATGATATGGAGGTTCGAGCTAGACTTATCTCCGTAAATCATGAGGGTTTTGCCAGAGGGAAGATTGAGACGGATAGCCTTCTCGAAGCAAAGAATATCAGCATGATTGGAGCTTAACCAGTCCATGCCGATAATGACGTCGAAACTCTTGATGGACACAGGCATAAGGTCGATGGGAAACGAATAATTGTCTAGAGTAAGAGTACAGCCTATGAATATGTCGTTAGTGCTCTCCTTCTTTCCGTTAGCCATCTCGACGGTAAATGTTTCGGTTAGAGGTTGGGATTTACATTTGATTAGATGTTTGAATGTATGACTAACAAAACTCCTCTCCGCACCAGAATCGAAGAGAATTCATGCATAAGAGTTGTCAAGGAGGAACGTACCCGTAACAACAGTAGGATCAGCAACTGCTTCCTCCTGGCCCATCACCAGAACTCTCCCTGTATTGCCACCAGTTGTTGCCTTGGGGCAGTTTCTCCTGAAGTGCCCAGCCTCTCCACATCCATAACAAGATTGACCAGCACCCGCTCCCGGAGCCTGGTTGGTTGGTTGGGTTGGCACCTTGCAGTATCGAGCTGTGTGTCCTTTCTTTCCACAGCTGTTGCAACTCAACTCACAGCAGGGTCCGTGATGATGGAAGTTACACCTGTTGCACAAGGGTAGTTTCCAGCATAACCACCGGTAGGAGATTGGGTGGTTGGAACAGCAGTGGGAGCAGCAGCAGGAGCAGTAACAGCATGAACTGTCACTGTTTGTTGTTTCTTGGAGGGCTCCTGCGAAGACTGACCCTTTCGTTTGTTACCAAACTTCTTCTTCTTCCCACCGCTTTCCTTTTGTGGCTCGGAGACAGCTGCCACCTCATCCAGATCGATTCCATGATCGATCAGAGTCTGTGCCAGATCCTTGGCGCTTTCAAAAGTAATCGGTCTAGCATCCAAGACATTCCCCTTTGTTGGTTGTGTCAGTCCCCAAATGTACCTTTCGATTTTCTTGCTTTCCGGGGTGATCATTCCCGGACAGAGGAGAGCCAGATCACAAAATCTCGCGGTGTAGGCAGCGATGTCGGAACCCTTCATCTTCAAGTTCCAGAGTTCGTGTTCCAACTTTTGCACTTCGCCCCTCGGGCAATACTCCGCGAGCATGAGCTCCTTCAGTCTTTCCCAACCCATGGCGTTAGCCACTGGCAGGGTTAGGGTTTTGACTCGACCATTCCACCAGGTCAAGGCTCTGTCGGTGAAGGTGCAGGTGGCGAAGTTCACCTTGTTTGCTTCAGAACAAACGCAAATTTCAAAGATGGATTCGATCTTCTCGAACCATTGAGTCAGGGCGATGACACCTCCATTTCCGTCGAAGGACTTGGGTTTTGCAGTCATGAACTCCTTGTAGGAACATTCTTTTTGATGTCCCTCACTTCCACCTGGTCTCTGTGGGTCGGTTCCACCTCCAGCCCCACCAGCATTCACTTGTGCCATTTCTGCAGTCACGGTAGCGGTAACTGCTGCCTGGAACATGACAGGGTCGAACTGAGGAGGTGGTGGTGGCGGCGGAGTGTCGTCGTTCCTTCTGATGGATCTTGGTCGAGGAGGCATCTCGTTCTAGAAATCAATCAGGAAGAAGAGGATGGTAAGTCCTCGCGATATATAAAACAAGATATATCTCATCCTGATAATAAAAGTATACTACCGAGCGATAAGCACAAAAAGGTTACTAACACAAGTAAGTTATCGCTTAAGGAAGAAGAGGTAGCAACGCTTAGAGTGAATCTGTATACTGAGTTTGGCTCTAGCTAAAGTACTCCTATAGTATTTTATATGGAATGATTTTGGTAAGTTTTAGGCCTGCTGTAACACCACAGTCACTCCCAAGCACATGTTGGTCATGTCTCGACTGAATATAGTTGATCAGGCTATATTCACCCTAGACATGATTACATAACTGCCCAGGTTTAACCGCAACGTTCCAACATCCAAATACTTTTTGTTTTGTTCTACTAGAGACACGAACTTTGTTATGTATGCATGCTCGTATACTTTTATAAAAATACTTATATTTTTGAAAGTATACTTTTAGCGTAGAGCACTTAGGCCCCTTAGTGTTTATAGTTGTATACCATATAAGGTTCGGTATACTAGTTCGCTATAAACAAGGGCTCTGATACCAATTTGTCACACCCCGAAACCGATGGCGGAAACGTTCCGGGGCGGAGGACGTCGTGTGTAGCATCACAACCAATGAATAACATCAATCATAGCAACACAACCATTACAGTGAATACTTAAATAAAAATGTTTACATCAGTTGAAACTTTGTCTGAAACTTTGTTTGAATTACATCCAATAGCTTTGTATAGTATAAACATAAAACTCTTATTGCTCCAATTCCTCGAAAATCCAGCAAGTACCTGTCTACTGATTTCCTGAGAATACAAGCAGTTTGAAAGAGTATCAGCATAAAGCTGGTGAGTTCATAAGCGGTGGTTTGTAGTGAAAATCGTTGATGAGTTCGGAAAATATTTGTATAGTTTCAAGAAAATCCGATATTTTCCTTAGTGAAAATGTAGTGTTATCAGTTCTGTAATAAACCATGAATATCTGTATGTTTCCAAGAAAATCCGATATTTTCTTTAGTGAAAAGGTAGCGTTATCGATTTCGTATAAAACCATGAATGTTCGTTACTGAAAACTGTAGTGATATGCGAAAATACTACCTCATGTGACTAGCTAAAACTAATCATGAAGTATAAGTATTTTGTATGTGAAACCATTGCATAATCGGTTCTGTTTGAAAACCCTGGCTTTAGCCAGTATACGTAGTGTGTATCAGTCCTATTTAGTAAAAATAAAACTGTTGAAGAGTGCCAGGTTGTAAACTAAAGGTGATTTATACATAATGTGAGTCGTATAACCATGCTTGATATGACTAGAGACCTTTCCAACGTTCTTCAGGCGTCGAGTTAAATGACATTTGTACATCTCAGGCATGCCCGCCTAACTGTAGCTAGCAGTCCAGATGTGGGATTGTCAGTCACGAATAGATCTATTCACAAATCTCACGCTCTCCCTCCAGGAGACTCTGGTTATACTATGGTAGGGTTTATCCCTGTACACCTAAGGGTACAGTAGTGAAGTAGCGCCTCACAGTATCGTACAATCTAGTTTACATGTAGTGTAGTAGCGTTCTCTCGTAGTGAAAATCCGTATGTATACCGTATATAGTGATAATTACAGTTATGAAAACCATGATAAAGTAGTGATGTAACCGTAAACTATTTCTGTCTTAGTGCATATGTTTAGTAGTGAAAGTTTATGTACTCGTTATGTTTAGAAAATCCCAAACTATACCGATTATAGTTTGCATGTATAGTGAATAACGTGTCCGGAAAACTATGCAAATTTTAGTGAAAACGTCCCTTATGCTCAACACAGTACAAAAGGGTTAAAGTATGAGATTTGCATAAGTTTTGAAAACATTTATGTTTAGCTTGTATTCCCCCCCTGAAAACATTAAAAATACGGAAAATTGTAGGGGTATGAACTCACAGTTGTTGTGGGAAAGCGTTGACTGAAATGAAGATCCTCGAGTTGTTGCACGTGACACTTAACGAAATCCTATTATCAAATAAATACATATATGTATATAAATTAGTGATTTCGTTAGATAAAGTGTTAGAGGAACACTTGTATTCGGTTGAGGAATGTTACCGGGACTTGATCGAATCGATGAAAGTGGGTTTTCAGTCAAAAACACCACTTAAAAGGTGTTTACGGCCGTGAACAAGGGTTTACGGTCGACTGGTAGTTTACGGTTTCTGAAGGCTTGATGAGTTTACGGCCGTAAACTCAAGAACAGAGTTTACGGTCTTTGAAGGCTTGGACCGTAAACTCAAGAACAGGGTTTACGGTCTTCGAAGATGGACCGTAAACTCAAGACCATTGGTGCTGATTTCGAAGAGATGAGCTTTTACAGACGTTCCGAAGTGACTCCAAACGGTGTTTCTCGATGTTTCCCGAAGTTTGAAGGTGTTTTTAGGTGTTTACGGTCAAGGTTTTTAGAGAGAGAAGGAGAGAGTTTTTGGCCAGAAATGTTCAAATGAAGGTGGAGGTCTCGTATTTATAGGGGTTTTGTGGTCGGTGGTGGGGGTCCACTCTTTACTGGCCGTAAACGGGTTTACGGCCGTAAACGGGTTTACGGTCGTAACCTCACTTAGACCGGAAATGTTTGGTTTTTCGAGATATTCAGGTTCCTGCGCGATTTTTGGTTCCGACTCGTAAATAATTTAATTATATATAACTAGATTATTTTCTAAACCAAGAAGTTTGACGGAAAAGTTAATGAATTCGAATTTTTATTAACGGAAATCGCGTAACGGAAACGGTCGAAGTTTCGGGTTGTCACACAACAGAATTTGAATATGCGACAGAGGAGATGGTTGGATGTGATAAAAGATTATGACTGCGAGATTTTGTATCATCCTGGAAAGGCCAATGTGGTGATCGATGCTTTGAGCCGTAAGGTAGCGAGTGCTCCGATTCGAGATGTCTGCTTGAGGATGACAGTGATTTCACCTTTTTTGGATATGATTAAGGATGCAGAGGTGGAGGGTTTGAAAAGGGAGAAATGGAAAATTGAGGGGATTCGGGGGCAAATTCCTTTGTTTGTTCGAGATAGTTGGGTTATTGACTCAGTGTGGTAGAGTTTGGGTTCCGACATTCGGGGGTGTGAGGCAAAGGATCTTAGAGGAGGCGCACAATTCCAAGTTTTCTATTCATCCGGGGGCCACAAAGATGTACCGAGACCCGAGGTTGAACTATAGTTACACTACATGAAGCGAGAGGTTGCGTGGTTTGTTGAGCGGTGTTTGACCTGTAGGAAGGTCAAAGCCGAACATCAGAGGCCTCACGGCAAGGTCCAGCCGCTACCTATTCCCATATGGAGATGGGAAGAGATCACCATGGATTTTATCACGAAGTTACCTTGGACGGCGCGGGGTGTAGATTTCATTTGGGTTATAGTGGACAGGTTGACTAAGAGTGCGCATTTTATTCGGATTTTCGAGAGTATCTCCGCCGAGAAATTAGCAAATATTTATGTGCGGGAGGTGGTGGTCAGGCACGAAGTGCCGGTATCGGTGGTCTCGGACCGTGATGTTCATTTCACCTCCAGGTTCTGGAGAAAGTTCCATGAGGAGTTGGGTACTCAATTGCATTTTACCACTGCTTTCCACCCCCAGACCGATGGTCAGAGTGAGCGGACGATTCAGACGCTCGAGGATATGCTTCGGGCATGTGTATTAGAATTTGGAGGGAGTTGGGATACTTACCATGCTAGTATTGACCGACCCCCGTTTGAGATGTTGTATGGTCGGAGGTGTAGAACTCCAGTTTGTTGGGTTGAGGTTGGACATCGAGTTATGGGAAGCACCGAAGTAGTGCTTAGGAGCACTGAGTTGATTCAGCAGGTGCGTGATAGACTGAGGGTTGCGCAGAGCCGTCAGAAGAGCTATGTTGACCGGTGTCGATCAGATCTTGAGTTCCAAGTGGGAGATTTAGTGTTGCTAAAAGTGTCACCTTGGAAGGGTGTCATTCAATTTCGGAAGAGGGGCAAACTGGGGCCCCGATACATTGGACCATTCAGGATTTCTGCCCGAGTTGGCAGAGTTGCTTATTGGTTGGATCTTCCAGTCGAGCTCAGTCAGATCCATAACACCTTCCATGTGTCCCAGCTCCGGAAGTGTGTATCAGATGAGACTGCAGTTATTCCTTTGGAGGATATTCAGATGGATTACCGCCTGAATTATGTTGAGAGACTGGTGGCAATATTAGATCAGAAGACGAAAACCTTGAGGAACAAGGTTGTGTAGCTAGTGAAGGTGCAGTGGCAGCACCGCAAGGGGTCAGAGTGGACTTGGGAGCCCGAGGAGGAGATGAGGGAGCATTACCCATGATTTTTCGAGGCATCGGACTTCGAGGACGAAGTCTGATTCAAGCGGGGGAGAGTTGTAACGCTTGGCTCTGGCATAAGTTTATTTCTCCAATTGTTTATAATTCCTTTGGGACTTAACAAGTTGGAAGCTTCAACTCGGTGTGTCGAGTGGGTTTTGGCCGCAGAAATTAATGAACCAACTCGGCGAGTTAAGGTGTCCCAACTCGGCGAGTTGGCGGCTGAGAAGGAAACCCTAATTTTTAGGGTGTTGCACCCTATTTAAAGGTCTTAAGTCCCATGGCTGACCCCCTTACCAGCCTCTTCTGTTATATGTTCCAGATCTGAGCATCCTTGGAGTTTTGGTCCCTTGCACAAGCTTGGAGTGCATATTTGCCATGTTTTTGACATAAAATGGAAGGGACATGCATTGGGTATGCATGTCCATACAACTACACTTTTTATGGTCCATTAGGTGTAGGAAACCCTTCTGGAAATTATGGAGGAGTAACGCTAATGATTAAGGGCTTAATGGGTGTTTGCATGGGTTGAGTTGCCTTTAAGGACTTAGGGTTTGAGATCTTGACTTATTGAGATGTCTTAATGGATAAAGTTGGAAACTTTATCCATCAAGACCGTAGGAAGGCTCAAATATGAGCTTTGGAGCTCTTGGAATTATTGGAAAAAAACTTAATGTATTAAGTTGTTCAGACCAGTCTCCACGGTGTGGCCTTAGGCTGCCATGACGTGGCGACTGGGTAAGGACCCACTGTTTCATCCTTATACTGCCACTTCGTAGCCGATGGATGGCCACGACGTGGCGACTCGCTGATTAGGGTTTTTGGGCTGTTGACTTGAGCGTAGGGATGTCAACGGGGGCAAACGGAACGGGGAGTACATCCCCCGCCCCGCCCCCAAAATTCTCCCGTTGCCCAGCCCCCGCCCCTGCCCCCTAAATTTTTAGCATTGTCATCCCCGCCCCCGCCCCCTGATTCTTTGATTACCCCCGTCCCCGCCCCCGGAAAAAACACTATAAATTCAAAGTTACAACTTACAAACCAAAAAAAAAAATCAAAGAAACATGAATGATTACGATAAAGTTCCAAAAAACCACAATATATCCAAATCTATCGACTCGACTGATTAAGTTCCAAAAAAGATCAATAAATCCAAAGTTACAAACCAAAAACTAATGTACGATTACGATAAATTCAAAGAAACATCAATGATTACTATAACACAAAATCATTCTACTTTCCATCTTTCTCTTCATCTTCATCAAAATTTAAGTCATCGCCACCATCCACAAGACTACCTATAAAAATGTTATAGTAAACAACATTAATATGGAAATGATATAACAAACAACAAATAACAACAAAATGCATACCTTTTTCCCGCCAGATAACCAATTTTGGGTGCATATTATAGCTTCAATTGTTTTTGGAAGAAGTTTACTACAATGTGTACCAACAATTCTACCACTAGTAGAAAAGGAAGACTCTGAAGCAACGTTAGAGATGGGAATAGCCAATATGTCTCTTGCAATCACACTCAAAGTAGGATGTTTAATAGCATTTAGCTTCCACCAAGCTAAAATATCAAAATCATGACTCTTCGGTAAAGTTATTTCTTCTAAGTACAATTCTAGCCCTGTTTTTCCACAAACAACACTACTAGAAGAATTCCATGAAAAAAAGCATCTAATGATTTTGTCTCAACTCTGGGAGTTGCATTTTGAGTACTAGAAGTGGGGACACTATCATCACTGCTTGTTTGGCTTACACATCTTGAATCATATTGTTGATATATACCCTCACAAATTGTTTTCACATTCAATAGATGAACTTTTGCTTTATCATCTCCATAGATAAAAGGGAAAAAGTACTCTAGGATTTTCATCTTAAACCTAGGATCCAAGATGGTAGCCATAGACATCACCCCATAACTGTCTTCCCAATACTTATCAAATTTTGTAACCATACTTGATGCCATTGTACTAACTTCAATGAACTTGGAGTCAACCCATTTCTTTAAAGCTAACTTTATTTCGCAAATTTTAGGGAAAAAATGTTAGTGGTAGGATATTTTGTTCCCGAAAAACAATTCTGTAACACTATAAAAGATCTTCAGTCTGTCGCAAAGTTCATTAGCCAAATCCCAATCACTTTCATTAGGTAAACTCTTATATTGGGGCTCACGATTTTTTAACCTGGAGACGACTTTTTTGTATTTCACGGCAGTAGCAAGCATCAAGTATGTAGAATTCCAGCGTGTTTTGCAGTCAAGGGCGATTTTTTTTTCCACAAATAACACCTGATTGTTTTACATTTTGTTCAAATGTCTCCATTCTTTTTGGTGTTGCTGTCCAAAAAGAAACACTCTCACGAACTTTCTCAATCCCCTTAAAGGAATCCAACCCACTTCTCACAATTAAGTTTAAAATATGCGCCGCACATCGCATATGAAACAACTCTCGACCTAAAATCAACCCATCAGAAGGCATTTTTTCTGTCATCAGTTCAATCATGCAATCATTTGTTGAACAATTATCAACAGTTAAAGTTGATAATTTTCTATCTAAATTCCATTCTATCAAACAATCTAACAACACCTGATAGCTTCTCTGCAGTGTGAGGACACATCACATATATAAACCTACCAATCAACAAATTAAATTCAATTTCGTAATGAAAACATATTATATTAAGCATATATAGCTATAAATTAGTAATTACCTCAAAAGTCGGCTTTGCAATTTCCATGAATCATCAATGAAATGGGACGTCATGGTCATGTATCCTTTTCTTTGGTTGTTGCAAGTCCACATATCGGTAGTTATTGCAATACGACCTTGAATACTCCCCAAGAATTGCATTAGCTTTTCCTTTTCTTCATCGTACAATTTCAAGACGTCACTCCTAGCCGTGTTTTTACTAATAGACTTAAATAATGGTTGAAGCCCTTGACAAAAAAAACTCTAAAGCCTTCATGTTCAACAATACAGAGTGGGTAGTCATGCTGTGTTATCATCCTAGCAAGATCCATTCGTGAATCCTCATAATTAAAACAATGGGTTGCTAAAACCGATCCCTCACTTTCGTCCATCTTAGACTTTTTTCCAACTAAACGACTTTGAAAATCATCTATTCTTTTTTGAGATTTCCCTGCTTTACATGTGTTTTGGTGACCCAACAAACCTTTTGTTCCAGTGTTGCTATTGTAAGTTAATGCCTTTTTGCAATAAATGCAAACTGCCTTTTCGGTTCCTTTAATTTTTTTCAATTCGTAATGAGCCCATACTGGGGATCTTAGTTTTCTTTTTTTATCATTTTCTGCAGCCTGATCAGTAGCATTAGTGGTACCATGAACCGTATTTGAATAATGTGGTTGAGTTTGATCAGCCGAAGACATGATATTTGAAGCCTGGAATTGATTTCAAAACATCAGAAAACATTCAACAAATTAAACACAACTAACACTAAAACTAACAAACTTCAAGAACATATTACAGGAACACAATAACACTAATAAATTAATTGTATTTGAATGAGAAAAATGAACAGATTACTGGAACATACTAACACATAATTAAACATTAACAAATTAACCACTACTTACACTAACACTAACAAAGTTCAAGAACAAATTACAGGAACACACTAATACTAACAAATTAACTGCATTTAAATCATAAAGATGATCAGGACCATACTAACACCAACAAATTTCAAGAATTTAAAAGAAAGTAATGTTTATATTCAATGAAATAGATGATCTGGTTGTATTCAATCACAGAGGACCGATGTTTCATGTCTACTGAAGTAAATAACAATTGATGAGATGAACTGATAAGATAAGATCAGAAGATGATATACGATGTTATACGAACCTGACTTGAGTAGACGAGAAAGAAATTGCACGCTAAGGAATCGCTGATGAAGGGATCGATGGCTAAGGAGTCGACGGCTAAAGAGTCAGTGGCGACTGGTGGGCTTACGACGACCGACGAAGACGTGAAGGTGAAGCACTGAAGTGATGATGAATGATTGAAGGTCCACGGTCGCTTGGAGTGTCGAGAGAACTGGAGGCAAAGTGACGAAGTCTGAACTCAGAAGCGGGAACTGGCCACTCGGAAGGATCGATCAACAAAGAAAAGAAATTGAAGTGTCATTACGTGATTTGCGTGATTTTGTGATTTACCCTAAATGGATTGACAACTACAATATAGTAAATACAATAAGTCAATATCTATGTAAATATGTAATTAATATATATAGAATTATATAACATATTAACGGGGACCCCACGGGGTTTTCGGGACGGGACTACCCACCCCCGCCCCCGCCCCCGAAATCAGAACGGGGTTAACTTTACCCCCGTCCCCGCCCCTGTCCCCGAATTTTTTAAGCAACTACCCCTCATACGGGATCAGGGCTCCACGAGATTTTTTGACATCCCTACTTGAGCGTTAACCATGGGGGTTGACTTGTTGACTTTCTAACTTAGTTGACTTTTTAGTCAACTTGTGAGTTTGGACTTTAGGCTGAGGTTGAGTTCCTTCTATCTTATAGGTGACTCGTGGTTTCAGTTTTGATTCCAGGAGGGATCTATTGTATTATCTTCTTGATTTCGAGGTGAGCTTTTCTTAATGTACTCTTGGATTAAAGGCACCAATGTCGGCCTGCTAGATTGTGTTATGTATCCTTGTGTATAGGATGTTGCTATGCTGTAGTAATCTGATGAAACAATTAATCGAGTATGAAATGAATCAGAGTTTAATGATCAAAGTAGGATTGCAAGATTTGAACACAGATGTAAATATGATCTTGTTTCAGCTCTATTACGCTCTCAAGTTTTACAGAGTACAAATGTCAATTCTGTAAAGACCCGTCCTTATGACTCTAGTAAACACTCCTATTTATAGGAGAGGAAAGCGTACAAAAAATATACTAAGGACTATGCGTTAAGCTTCGAATACAATGCCCTAGTAAAATAGATTACATAATGTTCGAAGGGTACAAAACATACTTCGACTAATTACAACATTTCGACCATTACAATCTCCCCCTTTGTAATCATAGTCGAAGTCTTCAGTTTGTAAGAAGTGTGATGGAATACAACAACACCCTTCGAATCTCTGTGTACCAAGAGATAATTTTCTTCAACTCTTTCTTATCTCCTTCATTGTTCTTCTTGCAGTGATTCATACGAACAATTAAGTTCGTATATTGAGAAGTTGAGTACCTTTCCACTTCGCACGCTTGGAATAAAAACCGCTTTGACTTCCCAGCTTTGTCTTTCCCTGCGAAGACAATTCCAAAAGGTTTCAGGCATATCTCACCATCAGCATATTTCTTTAATTCTGTCTGTGTCTTCGAAGGAGCCATTAGAGCTGTTATTTCCATTCCTTTAGCCGTAGCTAACTCCACATCAGTAAGTGCCAAACAGTCATAGTAATTTTCGATAAAAATTTTGATGTGAGCAACTCCAATCTTGAATTCTTCTGGTTCTGTGTTTTGAAGGAATGAAAAGGATTTATCTTTCAAAAGTAATGCAACTTGTATAAGATCATACAAGTTCATTAATGGAAAATCTGCAACAGTGAATTCGCAAATTTTTCCATCTGTCCTGGCAACCACATATTTAAAATTTTGGACTGTGTTTTCGAAAACCACATCCTTTTTCATACTTATCACCTTCTTGATTTTGATCAAAGACCAAACATCCTCAGGGGCTTTTGCTAGAACAACATGAAAACGAATTTTCATGTGTGTCCCTTCATCCTTGTTTTTAAAATTCCCTTCTGCCTTGAACTGAGGCATGATAAACATCATTTCATTTATCGGGAAATCCAGCTGGCTTGCATCAGTATTCGTGACCAGGTAACTCTGCTTTGGTTTCTTTTCAAACGAATACATGTGATTGAATGCAACCTTGGCTTCGATTGTTTCATAGTTATAGTGTTTCGTTGGATCCCCTTTATCCATTCCCTTTGGATCACTTGCTTGCTGAGCCATTATACTTTGAACGATTCTGAGCTTTTCGATCTCAGCTTCAGCTTCAGCCTTCTTTTCTTCCTTCGACTTTTCGACAACAATCGATTTCCCCTTGTCTTTCAATGCTGGATTATCAATTATCTCTTTTGGAATTGAACCACTTCCACCAGTCTCCGAAGATTTACCAATTACAATCCCTTTCGAAAAAGTTCTTGTAATGGGTAATGTTGTTACAACTGTAGAAGTCACCATCCCAGCCGAAACTATTACTGGCTTTGTTGTTGGGATTTTCGAAGAAAAGACTTTTCCCACCACTTTCGCATCTTCTCCACTACTCTTCGACTCACTGGTTTTCCTTTCTCCCCCTTGCACCCCTGTGATAGCAGGTGGGGCATTTGTGGTTGGAAGAAGACTTGATATGCGAAAGAGAGGAGCAAGTTGTTTGTTAAGAATGGCTTCGAATTGGATAAACTTCTGAGACAAAAATTCAGGAGTCATCAGTGGAGACGAAACCGGCTTGACAGAAAGTCCCTTTAACTCCTTGAGTAGAGAAATTACTTCTTCAAAATTCACACTTTCTGTTGTTGAAATTTGAGAAATTTGAGGACTCAAATTTTCATACAACTTGACAAATTTGGTGACAGCGTCACAAATTATATCAACTTTTTGATGCAAGGAAGCATAGTCTTGTTGAGCCGTAGCGATTTCTCTTTTCATATCGTCACGAAGTTCGTGAATCTGCAAGTTGACATCCTCTCGTACTTTCTTCATATCTTGAACAAAAAGCACATGTCGTTCCTTTGCTACATTCTTCAACTCTTTCAAATCACTAGCAAATTTCGAACTTTGAGAATTGAGTCGAATTTCAGTGTTTTGATCATTGAGATCAACTTTCTCCAAGACTCGAGATTCAGAATCTTTAATCATGCCAGATACTTTGCTCACCATTCTGGCTTCGAACATCTTGATCATAGTGTCAACCTCCAAACTTGAAACAGAAGAACCACCCCCCATATCCGCTTGAGACTGAAGTATGGAATTCAACTTCTGATTTAAGATCTTAAACTGCTTCATGGTCATCAACATGTGACCTGGAAATTGTTCTTCTTCATCTTGAAATTCCAAGTCTTCAAACGTTCCTCCAAACCCTTCATTGCCAGCCTCTGTCTCCATAAAAGTAGTGTCTTGAATAGGAGAAGTTGATTTGGGTGGCTCAGTCGATTGTGAAGAAAAAATGGAAGTAAAAGGTTGATCAAGAATATGTTCGAATGTTGGGGAATGTGTAGTTGATGTGAAAGGAGTAGTGGATAATGGTAACGAAACAATATGTTCAAAAGGAGTAGAAGTAGTATGACCTGAAGCTGCATTTTTCGAACCGTCTTCACCCATATCGACATTTGCATCCGTATCAGATACGCGTGCAGGGATGCCTGAAGTTCGAACCGCCTCAGAAACTGACTTGGTAATCGAATCTTCGGGTGGTATAATAAGTATTTTCTCAGGAGTCGAGGTCTGATCATTAAGAGTTGGTTCAGGAGTTTCAGGATCGTTCTTCATCATCCTCAGTGGACTCAGTGGTAATCACCAGCTTTCGAGTCTTCCTCTTTTTCTTCTTGGACAAACGTTTGGCCATATCCTCAGCCATTCTTTTCTTGGACACCGGAGAGACAGGTGCTGGTACTTCGCGAATTAACACTCCTTGATGAGTGATTTGAGGTTTTCGAACCATTTTCTGTGTAGGAGACTTGCGTTTGTGAGTGGACTTCATTTTAATTCTTCGAAACATTCCAGTCTTCGAAGGAATAATGACATTCTCTTGAGTTTCTGCAATGATAGGCTCAATCAATTGGGTCTCATCAATAGATACTTCACCAGTTTCAGGCTTTTTCTTTGGAGACTTCGAGGATTTCGAATCTTGGTTTTCTTTTCAGATGTAGCAGGATCAGACTTCTTTGATTTTTTAGACTTCTTTTCTTCCCTAGGCAACAAAATCCCAGTCTGAACAGAAGAATCAATGGTTTGCAAATATGCCACCAAAACAGAATTCGTAGGATCAATCCTTTTGAGCATCGCATCTGGAATTCGAGCCACAGTTGGGAAATCATCAGCATTATCTACAACTTCCTTCGGATAATTATATGATTGAAAAGCAACTTTTTCTTCGTCATTTGGTACCAAAATCCCTTCCTTATTATAAAAATATTGCAAAATCAGGCTCCAATATCTTGCACATGAAATACCGTGAAGGGCATTCATATGTTCTACACCCTTTTGGAATTCCTTCCATAATTGTGTAGAATAGTCCACTTGAAGATCGTAGTATAGACCTGCAACCATTGCATACACCTCCATTCTTCCTTTGTCTAAACCAACTGTTCTCCCGGTTAAACAGCGTAGAAAAATACCAAATAAGAAATTCCACAGTCTTGGAAGACCAGATTTCTTAAAATCACTAATTTTGGACAATGGTGGCTGATATCCCATCTCATTAAACATATAGACAATTTGAGGGAATGTGAAATCAAAGGAGGAGAATTCGGAATATCAAGAATCTGGCAGAAGAGTTTCTTGGATAGCCTAACCTTTTTGTCGTTCACTAGATGGAAAGTGATCGTATCAGATGCTTTGTTGTAAGTCGCAGTGGATCCTGCTTGAGAAAGCCAGGATAATGGAACAGAAAAAGAATTGAACATCGCCGTAGATAAAACAGAGTGCTTCAAAGCAACTATGAACATCTTTAATTCTTCTGGGTATTGAGAAATTTCACCATCCACATAATAGTTAGTGGATTGAATCTTCATTACTGGTGCAGATGAAATATCTTCAGTGGAAGGATCAACATGAGCAGAAGTTGCCATTGTTAGGGTTTGAAGATGATGATGAACAGAGAATTTGGGAATTTTTCGTTTTGATCGTGTAAACTGAGAATGAACCCTTGAATCCCCTTTTATATGTTACCTTGAATTTTTGAATTTGAAGCGGGATGCATTTAATGAGATCCAACGTGGCACCTTGAAAATCGGACCATTACTGCGTAAAAGTAGCCATGCGTCAAAAAGGAACTGTCACGTCTCCTTGAGAACCGGACAGAATACCATACGTCATATGTAGACAGCATGTATTGTTATCCCAAAGATGATTTGTAACCGTTATGACTCTTCGTATGGAAGCAAGGCTCTTTCACTTTTGGGTTGAAAAGCGAAGTCATACGCCAGAAGTTCGAAATCATCAGCCTGAGTTGGTATTACTCAAAACCTCAAGGATTTCGTGAGTCCAGAATTCCAAAGAAAGTTAGACAAGAAACAATGAAATAAAAATTTTGGGATTTTGTGATGTCAAAAATTTAATTTGACACGAATGCAGTTAAACCCCGGGCAAAGGTTGCTTCGTTAATCATCAAGAGAGATGATCAACAGTTTGTGTATGTTCCCGTGAATTACAATCGAAAACTTGTAGAGAAGTTTCGAAGGGCATCTTTTGTAAGGCTACATAGGTGGTTTAATAAATTTCGTTACATATCAGCCTTAACATAAGGTGAGTAATTGTAACATAAATTACTTGTTTGACCAGTGTAGTCAGTGACAAGTGTGTTTTGAAAAATGTTTAAATTAACTTTGAGATTCGAAGTAAACTCACACGGAAATCATATTCATGAAAAAAAATTATATGCTGGATCTTGTTGGGTAACAAACATCGTGGGTTTCGAATGTTTGATCAAGACCACTCATTCGAAATGAATATGATTTGGAGTTTCGAATTTTGGTACAGAAACAAAAGTTTCGTGACAATCTGGAACTGAGTTCCCCGTCATTTCCTTAAAAGTTAATGAAAATTGGGTTTCACTTTCAACACGGTCTCATGATGTCAGATCATAAACACAGAGTTTTGATATATCTAAGTCTCGATGGGTTTGATCAGAGACCTCTCGGACATATGTCTTTGTGTGTGATTGTGAAAGAAATTTTAGATGAAAAAGATTGGTGAAGACATGAAGTGTACCTCTGTTATTTGTGGACTAAACAGTAAACTCTTAACTCATTTTGAGAAGAGTAAGGTAGCTCAGGAGACTAATGTGAATACAAGCCTGATTGGGAAGAAATTTTCGTATGAAGAATTTCATTAAGGCTTTCGTACACACACATTGAGTCATTGGAGGCTTTTGGACAACATGCAGCAGCATGCTTCTAGGGACAACTTAACTAGTTCAAAATGCAAAAAATATTGATCAATTCATACTAAAAATTTTACCTGACCCTAATACTGCATGCAAAGTCCCCTCTGTATCGTCATGATAATCTGCAACAAAATACTAAAAAGAAGTAAGAATCAAAATATTTTTGTTGTGTTGATTTTTCGAAAATAAAGACAGAACAAGCTAAAATCTTTTTGGATTTTTGAATTTTCAAGAATGAAATGACAGAACAAAAACAAATGAAAATCTTTTTGGATTTTTGAATTTTTGAAAATTTAAATGACAAAACAAAAGAAAATCTTTTTGGAGTGTTATTTTTCGAAAATAAGAATATACTGTACTTGTTGCAAAAACACGAAATTTTATCATCCCCTGAGAAGTGATTAATATACGAATTCGAAGAGGTCGAAGCGTTGACTATGAACAGTAACCACTGAATCAACCCTTAAAATAAGTGACAAACTTGCGAATTCGAAGGGGTCGAAGCGTTGATTATGAACAGTAACCGCTGAATGCTGAATGACTTTGCGTTATCTTTTATTTAGCGCCTCTGATTCATGCTTTGTCACCCATCATTCTTCTTTTTCGCATGGAACTAAATTTCCATCGATCATTCCAAGTCCTTCTATAATTCGCACAAGAGATTTTTCATCTAATGCCTTCGTGAAAATATCAGCTAACTGATCAATTGTTTTCACAAAATGTACTTCAATATTCCCATCCTCCACGTGATCCTTGATAAAATGATAACGAAGAGCTATATGTTTAGTCTTCGAATGCTGCACAGGATTATGACAAATTCTTATTGCATTTTTAGAATCACAATATAATGGAATCTTTTTCATATTAATTGCATAATCACGTAATTGACTTTGAATCCATATTATTTGTGAAGTGCAAGCAGCAGCAGCCACATATTCTGCTTCAGCTGTTGAGATTGATACACATGTTTGCTTTTTCGATTGCCAGCTCACTAATTTGCCATCAAGAAATTGACATCCACCACTTGTACTTTTTCGATCAAGATTACAACCACCCAAGTCTGCATCCGAATATGCTTGTACAAAGAACCCAGTTTTCGAAGGATACCACAATCCTAACGAAATTGTTCCTTTAAGATAACGAAAGATATTCTTCACAGCAGTGAGATGTGGTTCTCGTGGATTAGACTGATACCTAGCACAATTACACACATAAAACATGATGTCAGGTCTACTTGCTGTAAGATAAAGTAATGAACCAATCATGCTCCTATATAAAGTTATGTCAACTGCAGGTTTATCTAATGATGGTGTTAACTTTATGCCCGTTGCCATTGGAACTCGTAACTTTGTGCTATTCGTCAATCCAAATTTTTCGAGCAGATTCTTCGTATATTTTTCTTGATTGATGAAAATCCCTTCTCTGTTTTGACGAATATTCAATCCAAGAAAATTATTGATTTTGCCCATCATGCTCATTTCGAACTTACTTTTCATCAAATCTTCGAATTCTTTAGACAAAGAAGGGTCAGTTGAGCCAAAAATAATATCATCAACATAAATTTGAACAAGCATTAGATGATTCCCAACTTTCTTTCGAAATAATGTGGGGTCAACAGATCCTTGTTTAAATTTAGATTGTTTCAAAAACGAAGTAAGAGTGGCATACCATGCTCTTGGTGCTTGTTTTAAACCATAAACTGCCTTATCTAAAATATAAACATGATGTGAATATTCTTCGTTAATAAAACCTGGGGGTTGTTCCACATAAACAGTCTCTTCAAGCTCTCCATTTAAGAATGCACACTTCACATCCATTTGATAAACATCAAAATCTTTATGAGCTGCATAAGCCAGAAATATTCGAACAGCCTCGAGTCTTGCGACAGGGGCAAAAGTTTCTTCATAGTCGATTCCTTCTTGTTGTGAATATCCTTTGACAACAAGTCTGGCTTTGTTTCGAACAATGTTTCCATCTTTGTCAGTTTTATTTTTGAAAATCCATTTTAACCCGACAATCGAAACATTTTCAGGTTTAGGAATTAATCTCCAAACCTTGTTTCGTTCAAATTCAGACAATTCAGATTGCATTGCAACAACCCAATATGAGTGTTCCATTGCAACCTTAATTGTTTTTGGTTCAATTTTAGATATGAAAACATTGAACATGCAAAATTCTTGATGAGTATTCAATACCTCATTCTTTGCACGTATTTGAGCTCTTGTTAAAACTCCCTTTTGTGGATTCCTAATTACTTGATCCTTCGGATGATCTCTTGTCCATTTTTCCATTGGTGGATATGCTGGATCAAATTCCAAAGGAGCATCTTCGTATATATCATCATTCTCAGAACCTGCAATCGAACAAACATCATCAAAATCATTATTATTTGCAATATTTTCTATATGCTCCCCCTCAACATTATGCTCCCCCTCAACTCTAGGCTCCCCCTCAACATCAGCATTCAATTTTTCTTTCTCCCCCTCGAAAGAATGCACTTCGTCATTTAAAGTATTCGAATCCAAGTGCTCCCCCTCCACTGGATTATTTTGCATACTTTCGCTTTCTTGAGGAATTGATGGTGAGTCATCAGTAAACTTCGCAAATTCTGGTATGTGATTATCAGGAGCATGAACTTCAGCATCGACTGCATGATCTGAAATTCCAAAAATCAAATCATAATCAATATCATCCATTTGTAAAGATTCAATTTCAACTTGTGTTTCTTGTAAAATTGGATGAATTGTAAATTTATGTTTATTTTGTTTAACATAGTAATCATCGAATATGAGATTGAAAGTTTCTTCCACTTTTCGTGTTCGCTTATTTAACACACGATATGCGACAGAATTGTGCGAATAGCCAAGAAAAATCCCTTCATCAGCTTTTGCTTGAAATTTCGAAAGATGATCCTTGAGATTCATAATAAAACACCTACATCCGAAAACATGAAAGAATTTCACATTAGGTTTACGATTATTCAGAATTTTGTATGGTGTAATATTAAAACGCCTGTGTATGAAAGATCTGTTCTGAGTAAAACATGCAGTGGATATGGCCTCAGCCCAAAGATATTGAGGTAAATTCGCATACGCCAACATGGTTCTTGCTGCTTCGCATAGTGATCGATTCCTTCGTTCTACAACACCATTTTGTTGTGGTGTGTATGGAGATGAAAAATTATGCGAAATCCCTTTGTCCACCAAAAATGAATCAAGAACATTGTTCTTAAATTCAGTTCCATGATCACTCTTGATTTTTCGAACAATCTTCTTTAATGTTGTTTCCATCTTTTTGATAAAATCAATCATGATTTGTGCAACTTCGGATTTAAGCCTGAGAAAATAAACCCACGTGAATCTGGAAAAATCATCAACAATAACTAAAATGTACCGTTTCTTGTTGAGAGTTGAAACAGTCGAAGGACCACACAAATCAATATGTAAAAGCTCCAGAGATGCAACAATTTTCGAATCTATCGTAATTGGATGACCTTGTTTATGTTGCTTGCCAACTTCACAAGCTGCACATAAAGAGTCATTATCAAATTTAAGTACAGGTAAACCTCTTACCAAATCTTGTACCACCAGTTTATTGATGTTTCGAAAGTTGACATGTGAAAGTCTTCGATGCCATAGCCAGCTTAGATCAGATGTGGCTTTCGAAAGAAGGAATACAGCAGGTTTGCCTACAATAGGATTGATGTCCAGATTGAACATGTCACCTTTCCTTTTGGATTTCAGTAACACTTCGTTTGTGTTGACATTCGAAATAATACATCCTTCTTCGTTAAAGAGAACTTGATTGCCAGTGCCCACAACAAGTTGAGAAACACTTATCAAGTTTTGTTGGAGACCTTCAACATATGCAACACGATTCACTGTGAATTGTCCATTTGTGATCTTTCCATATCCTTTGACTTGACATTTTTGATTGTTCCCAAATTTTACTACTCCAACATTTTTGAGACTTCGAAAATCTCGTAAATTTTCCTTCTTCCCAGTCATGTGACGAGAGCAACCACTATCAATGTACCACTTGTTATCATATTGCTCGTCACATAGTACCTACAATCAGTGGAAAAATTTAGGTACCCAAGACTTTTTGGGTCCTTGGAAAATAGATTTCAACATGGAATTGAATGAAGAATTTTTGACCCAATCACAAACTTTAGTTTTGAGACTATCAATAATGTCTACATCATCATTTGTAGGAACCGAAACATAAGAGTTTGTTGGTTTCGGATGTACACTGACTTTACCCTTCGCATTTTGAGTTTGTGACTGAACTGTCTTCGCTTTTGGGACTGGTCTCCAAGCTTTGATGGAGATATTCGAATCTTTTGAGGATGAACTTCCATTCGAAGAAGTATTGACATACTTTTCATAAGCTTCGTTGATTTGTTTTTCTGAGTATTTGTTGGATTGATAATCTTTTCCTCGTCCTTCGAGCCAGTGATCTATATTTTTCCTTGAAGTTATGCCTTTTTCATGCGAAGCCTTTAGTGTTTGTTTCTTCGTATGATTAGGAAAATTTGGATTTTGAGGAACAAAATTAACTTGGGGATTTGTTAGAGAAGAATGACCATATGATGTATCAACAGTTGATTTAAAATGTTGATGTTGAAATACTTGTTGATTTGAATTAGATTTATTTGAAAATGCTCTTGATTTGTTAGTGTCAGAAACTTTCGAAAACTTTGGTTGCTTATTCACTTCAGACCTTGTATGAGTTGATTGAGATGAATGTTGGGTTTTTGTTGAAAAAGATGAATTTTTAGCTTTGAAAACATTTTTGGTTGATTGTGATTCAGACATCTTTTGAGACTCAACATTTTGCCAAAATATTTTCTTTCTTGCTTGTCGTTTTGAAATGTTGTTTTCCTTCGAAAATTTGTCAATTTGATCTTTAAATTCCTTAGAGTTTAGTTTGACAACTTTTTCATTTTCCTTTTCAACATGTTTTGTATTCTCTTTTTCAATTTTTGATTTTTCAACCCATTGGCTTTGTGGTTTTTGTCGTTGAAATACATACAAATTCTTTGTTAAGTTGTTTTCAATTGTGTTTTGATTTGCGAAAAAGCCTTCATCAGTTGTTTTTGAATTATCCTCCTCAACTAACTTCTTTAATTCGGGTTTGATATTTTCAACATTTCCAGTAGTTACAAAGACTTGGTTTGGAAAAACAAGATCATCAGTACACTTGAAGATCGGGTAAACCACCGTATTCGCTTCTAGGTAATGAGCACCTTGTTCAGTCAGCACTTTTTCGAACTTTTGTGTATCTCCATACACTTGTTCAACAACTATACGAGGAATTTCTTTTTCCTTTGTAACTACCTTTTTCTTCGTTTGTTTCTCTTCTTTCTCATCATCACTATCATCTGTTTGGCTGTCTCTGACTTCCACAAAGTCCTCATCACAAACTTTCGAAGTTGAGGGTTGATCAGTGTCAATCTCAACCAACAAATCCTTACCTTTTTCTTTTCCTTTAAATGATGAAGCAACATTTATAATAGACAACTGAGAACAATCAACATCCTCAATATCACTGATTTCACTAATATTGTCAGAATTATCCTCAATATCAGCAAAATTAGATTGAGAATCAGATGTTGAATTCTCAGTCTTTTTCAAGATGTGAATTTGTTCAGACTTAGTCAAAGTATCATTTACAATTTTAACCAATTCAGTTGAATCAAGACATTCATCTACTTGGACTATTCCATATCTATACTTATCATTCAGAACTTTGTTAAAATCAGATATTTCTTTTTCACAATCATACGGAATGTTATCTACCGTAGCTCTTTCATAAGCTAAAAATGGCAGCAATTTTCTATGTTGTTCTTTACTGATTTCGCACGAATGATGTAGTTCAGTTAATTTCCCATACAATCTTTTAGCCGAATTACAGTAAATGTTCCTCTGAGCTAGCAACAGTTTAGATTCACTAGACAAGTTATCCCTATCAACCATGATATTAGTTATTTGAAGTTCTAAACAATCTATCTTAGTAATTTTCGAATCTAGTTTCTTCTGTGTCTCTAGCAACTGCATAGACAGCTTCTTAGCCTCATTGCTAGCAGATACCACAATTGAATCAAAATAAGTAACAGTTTCATCGAAAGATACTAATTCAGAATTATAAGCATGTATTGGAATATTGAAAGATTCAAGAATATTACGTACCTTTGTGGTCATCGGAGATTTGTCAGCGGCTTTTGATACGAAGCATCTCCCATGAACTTCGTATGCCTCCTCAGCTGATTCTTCTTCCATCTTTGCAAACATTGCTCCATGGGTTGGATTTCACATCTCCTCATCATCTGATCCAGATGAACAAATTTGATAAGTTCCATCTTCTTCTTGTTCACCACGAGTAACTAATGAAAGATTCTTTGCCTTCGCACGCACCTCCTCCAACTTTTCCACATAGTACGCTTCATCCTTCGTCTTATTCTTTTTCTCATCTTTCTTCCTCAGCATGCAATCATTAGCTAAATGATTAGCCCCGTTGCAATAATGACAATCAATCCCAGCATCTCCCTTTAACTTCTTCTCTGTTTTTCCCTCAACAAACTTCGTATCTTTCTTCTCTTCCTTCTTCTTCTCTTCCCCAGCACTTTTACTCATAAAATTCCCTTTTGTATCAGATGACTTTGCCTTCGGATTGAATGGCTTTTTGAAGAACTTTTTCACACGATTGTTTGAATAGAAAGCAATCGCCTCATCATCTGAATTCATGATGAACCCTT
The DNA here is from genome assembly GCF_052849685.1 of Lactuca virosa. Lineage (NCBI taxonomy): Eukaryota > Viridiplantae > Streptophyta > Magnoliopsida > Asterales > Asteraceae > Lactuca > Lactuca virosa. The sequence continues at coordinate 41,142,916 of NC_136426.1, forward strand.
CGTCTTCGTCCGAAACATCTTTCTCAGATTCCCTTTCAGAGATCTTCGAAACCAAAGCTAGTGGACCTCCCAAACTTGCCTTCGATTCTTCAGCAATTTCGTTCACTTCGCTTTCATAAGACTTCAGCTGATTGTACAAGTCATTCAAAGTTGACGTATCAAAGCTCTGTTGATTCTTAACCATCATGCTCACACTACGCCACTCCTTACGAAGACCCACAACAAAAATTAAATTGAACTCCATGGCTGATCTGGTGATACCATATCGATTGCATTAATAGATTAATTCATTAAGACGATCGTAGTAAACTTCAATCGTTTCACCATCTTTCTGTCTGAAGTCCTTCAGTTTCACTAAGCATTGCTTCACTGAGTTAACTTTTGTCTTCTCACTCCCCTGAAATTTCTCCTTGAGAATGTTCCAGATCTCCTTTGCAGTTGTACAACTCCTCACATAGTTGTAAACAACTGGAGGCAAAGCACCTCTTAGCTCTCTTATGCATCTCTTCTCTAGCTTTTTCAGACGATCAGATTGATTCTCAACTTCAGAACTTCCAGAAGATGATCCAATTTGTTGAACATTCGTTGGTGGATTGAGATTGCCAGAAATGCAATTCCACAGTTCTTCATCCAATCCGTTGAGATAATCCTGCATACGATCAGCCCATTGATCGTAATACTCAGGAATTAGCATAGGAATTTTGGTGGATGATCCTAGAAGATGAGAGAATGAAGTCATGGAATTAAGATTGAAAGACGCCATTGATGTACGGAATAAATCCTTGAGAATTTTTGAAGAAACTTTGAGAATTTGACAACAACCTATATGATTCAAATCAGAATCACTAGCAGAACACTCGATTTAATGATTCAAGTGCAGAATCGAATCACAGACTTAGATCCAATGAATTTTTCACTTTCAAAAAGTGCGGAATTTCTTAAACCAAAAAAAATTGATTTAAAAACTTTTGAAAAGATGAAAATTAGATCAGAGATATGATTCCTGCTCTGATACCAATTGATGAAACAATTAATCGAGTATGAAATGAATCAGAGTTTAATGATCAAAGTAGGATTGCAAGATTTGAACACAGATGTAAATATGATCTTGTTTCAGCTCTATTACGCTCTCAAGTTTTACAGAGTACAAATGTCAATTCTGTAAAGACCCGTCCTTATGACTCTAGTAAACACTCCTATTTATAGGAGAGGAAAGCGTACAAAAAATATACTAAGGACTATGCGTTAAGCTTCGAATACAATGCCCTAGTAAAATAGATTACATAATGTTCGAAGGGTACAAAACATACTTCGACTAATTACAACATTTCGACCCTTACATAATCTATTAGATTGGTAGATATGTATGATTACTTGTGCTAGTTAGTTATTTGTTTATGTGCATATGTCAATATATTGTGGTTGGGATGAGGCAGTCATGCTTTGTGCTGAAGGCCAAGATACATGGTCGGTCCAGTTGATATTGTAGGCCCAAGGGAGCAGTCCAACTTATGTTGTAGGCTCGAGAGCGGTCCAACCTATAGCTGAAGGCTCAGGTGGCGGTCCAACCTTGTGTTGTAGGCCTTTTTTGCATGCATTGTATGTGTTTTGCTGTGAGGGGTATTTTGGGGGAACTCACTAAGCTTTGGCTTACAATTGTTGGTTTCCATGTTTCAGGTACATCCAATGATAGGGGCAAGGTGAAGGCGTGATCGTACACATCGTCCTACTAATATGTTTTTGAGAATTTTTGATACTCTGAATTTATTGATTTGACTTGAAACCAATGTTTTATAACTTATGGTTTTTATGGGAATGTTTTATGAAAATGAAAAATTTTGGTATGGTTTTTGGGATGTTACAGCCATGGTCATCCCATGGTCTTTCATATAATTGTCATGGTCCTCTCATAGTCTTTCATGCTAAAGTCACAAAGACAACTAGCAACCTACATAGTACAGTGAGAAGACTCACCTCACAATCACAGTCGACATCTGAAGAGCTTACATAGATGGAAAGCGGGTGCTACACACCTCCTAATGAATCATACAAGGTAAACCCTTCGTCTAGCTTCTACAACTAACAATTTGACAAAAAGCCAAACATGTTAAAAGTCAACGGTCAACGGTCTCCACGTCGTGGCCAACCAATGGACACACTGTGGCCATTCAACTTGCTCACGATCAAAATCCGCAACCACATCGTGGCGGGCATGCTGCCACGCCGTGGCAGAGTCCAGAAAAAACAGTCGTGACATTCTCCTTCGTTACGTTGTGGCTTCTACACTATGATAGCTTAATGGATTGAGTCCTTAATCCATGAAGCCACTTGTTCACACTTTCTAGTAAGCTTCTTGAGACCCTATTCGTCTATAAAAATCCAAACTTTATGGACATGAATGAACCATGCATGTCCTTCACCCAACTAGGTCAAAATGATGAGAAAACGACCTAAAACTCATGCATGGCTTTCAAAACCCATTCAACTTCTAGATCCAGAAGATGTAATGACCAATGGACCAATGTGAGCCATAAAGTTGCAAACTTTATCTCTTCTAACCAACCCATACTCAAACATGAGTCAAAACATGCAATAAAACTTAGATCTATGAAGAGAAAACCAAAAAGGTAGAAACTTAATGACTTATAAAGAGTCCAGAAGGTGCACACAAGGAGTAGAGACAAGTTGTTTGATGATCTAAGCACAAAAGCTCCTTCTTCCTCCTTCCAAGATCAAAAAACTACCAAAAATAAGCCAAGAACTTCAAAAGGGAGGCTAAGGTTTATCAAAGGTGTTTTAGAGGTGATGGAGGCTACGGGTGAATGAAACCCTAGCCATCACTTCCTTTAAATAAGGCTCTAGGCTTGTAATCTAGAGTTTGCCAAAAAAATGAGTCACCACGTCGTGGCAAATGCATGGCCACGTCGTGTCAACCATTTTAATGAAATACACGATCCTGGCAGAATGCCACGTCGTGGTGATCCCTTCACCACGTCGTGCCATAAGAATTCTCACAACTGAAATATGAAAATCATACATGAACTCCGGGTGTTACATTGAAAGAAAGGAGAGGGAGATATTTAGGATCTAATATCATAATTTTTTGCTTAATTCATTGATTTCTTTGGTTTACATCATCTTTTTTGTATAAAGATAAGAATTATGGTTTGCATTGTTCCTTGACTAAGGTCCAAAAAATAGTTTGCTTTTGCAAAAATGGTTCTTATTTACCCATACATATTCCCTCTCATTCATTCTCTTTATCTCTCTATCGATTGCTTTCTCTCCTCCTGTCACCACCCCACCTCTACCCTCGGATACTACCACCTACCCCAAATACCACTTGGAATCCACCGCCAACCACCCTTTCCTACAAACTTGTTTTCCCAAATGAAATCAAGAAGAAGAACCTACGAACCCATTTTTATTATTATTCAGATACCATTTTTGATGCGGACATTGTTGTATGATGACTTACGGACATGAAAATTTATTTCCTGTTTGAAAATCGCCACTAGGGATTGCAAGGATGAGAACAAAATATATATTGAACGGGATGCAATTGACATCATCAGCAGACCCTTTACAAACTCATTTGTTTATTGTTATTTTTGTCGTATCCTCTATAGAGAATAATTCGATTTAATAAGGAAAGTAATTTTAATTTTTTTATGGAAAGTAGTACTTAATGAGGTTATCTAATTCCAAAGGTTATCTAAATATATTCCCATGACACGTTGCCCTGGTCTCTCCCATTATAAATTCATTCCCTCCCCTCACCTTTCCACTCCATCGTTCTCCTCTTCTCTCTTTTCAACACAAGCTCCGACAATGAAGCTCCTTCCAATGGCGATTTTCTTGCTTTTTACTCTCTTCGTCGTCTCATCAGCAATGGACATGTCGATCATTGGCTACGACGCCACCCACATGACCACTACCGATGCATCCTCCTCGAGCTGGCGCACCGACGACGAAGTCAACGCTATGTACGAGTCCTGGCTCGTCAAGCATCGCAAATTTTACAATGCCCTTGGAGAGAAAGAGCAGAGGTTTCAGATCTTCAAAGACAACCTTAGGTACATAGAACAGCACAACTCCGGCGATCATTCCTACAAGCTTGGACTCAACAAGTTCGCAGATCTGACCACGGAAGAGTTCCGTTTAGGCTACACCGGCGCTAAAACGATCGGTTCTAGGCGGAAGTCGAACAACGTGAAGAGTGATCGTTATTCTCCCCGTTCCGGCGATGCCCTCCCTGATTTCGTTGACTGGAGGACCAAAGGTGCCGTCGCTGCCGTCAAAGATCAAGGAAGCTGCGGTGAGTTATTTTATAGAATTATTTTTGTGCTTTATTTTACTTTTTCCCTCCTTTTTAAGCATTTGCTTTATAATCAGTTAACCATGAGTAAATATAAATTTTTAGTTCATAAAAACAAAATACAAAGTGAAATTGGAACTAAATACTATACTTCAGCATGATTTTGATTGGTCAACGTATCAAGAACTAGAAAAGTGGGTCCGTGATTACGATTGCAGATGTTTTGTCTTCTATAAGAATTTGCGAATGATAATTCAATATCCTTCTTTAATTTTTTTTTATTTTTTAAATCTTCATCTAATTTTTAAGAAAAGTAAACTGAAAACTATAAAACATGTATTACAAAGTTGATTAATATGATGGATCGTTGTCTGTTGAATTAAAGGGAGTTGCTGGGCGTTCTCAACAATCGGATCAGTAGAAGGGATAAACCAGATCACGACTGGTAAGCTGATCACATTATCAGAGCAAGAACTGGTGGATTGTGATACATCATACAACCAAGGATGCAATGGTGGTGATATGGATTATGCTTTCAAATTCATCATCAAGAATGGCGGAATAGACACTGACACAGATTATCCCTACACTGGCAAAGATGGAAGATGCGACAGTTCCAGGGTTCGTATCATATCTCCTTGTTTTCAAATTTCAATGCTTCCAATCATAATAAATTACTGATTATATGTATTGTGTTTCTTGATGTGCAGAAAAATTCAAAGGTTGTTTCTATTGATAGTTTTGAAGATGTTCCTGTGAACGATGAGTCAGCATTGCTAAAGGCTGCTGCAAACCAGCCTATAACTGTTGCTATTGAAGCTAGTGGCAGGGATTTCCAGTTCTACACTTCGGTAATCCTTTTATTCTTTAATCATAATCTTTGAATTTAGTTAAACAAGTTAGCAAAACAATGTCCTAATCGTTGATCTTTATGAACAATGGATATAAAGCATAACATGAATATTCTAGCTAATGGTTATATAATGCACAAATTTGAATTTTTTAATTGTTAATCTTTTTGTGTCTCCATGGAATCTTGTTGGTTGAGGCCCAAGGGTTGTGGGGGTGGGTGGGTGTAAATTAATCACATTATACTATTATACGAGTATTTGAAGATTAGGCACCTCTTTTGTCTGGTTAATGTTTAGAAGTTGAAATGCTTTTTATTTTAAAGTCGTTCTTTCTTTATTAAATATAAAACCTGACAAACTTGAATTTGTCAGGGTGTCTTCACTGGTCAATGTGGGACCGATTTGGACCACGCTGTGGTTGTGGTTGGATACGGGACCGAAGATGGGAAGGACTACTGGCTAGTGAGAAACTCATGGGCTGCGGATTGGGGGGAAGAAGGTTACATAAGAATGGAAAGAAATATAAAAGAAAAAGTTGGTAAATGTGGAATAGGAATGGAGGCATCTTACCCGATTAAAAACGGTCAAAACCCACCTAACCCTGGTCCATCACCACCTTCACCGGTCAAACCTGAAATCATCTGCGATCAATACGCCACTTGTCCTCAAAGCACCACTTGTTGTTGTGTCTATAACTACCATGGCGCCTGCTTTGCGTGGGGATGTTGCCCCTTGGAAGGTGCTTCTTGTTGTGATGATAATTACAGTTGCTGCCCTCATGATTATCCCGTTTGTAACTTGCGCCGTGGCACTTGCTCAAAGGTAAAAATATTGTTGTTTTGTTGTTTCGTCTTTTAGATATGCGGAGTCCTTGATTTTTGTCTCTTAATTCTGTGGGGTCTATTAGAGGGAGAGAGGAGACCCTGATATATATATATATATATATATATATATATATATATATATATATATATATATATATATAAAAGGCAGATGTGAAGTGACATGTTGTGTCTAGTTGATGTGACATGTTTTTAAATTTTGTGTTTTACAGAAGAAGAACAGCCCATTAGAAATCCAGGCGTTGAAGCGTATTCTTGCTACACCCACTAATGTGAAGAGGACCGATGCTTGAGGAAATGAGATGTTGACGTGATTTATGTTATTGAAGTTTTTATTTAACTTTAAACTATTTGATTACCATCTGATTATAAATATATAATCAGATGTTCATTTGTAAATACTGCATTGATTCATGTACTGAATTTGACAAGAGACAAACTCATGTTTTTCCTTTTATATTGCTTTCCTCCTAATAAACCGTTCATAAACTTATACCAAATAGCAATGTGCTTTTATTACATGTTTTTTTCCAATGAAAATTGCAAAAATGGTCACTTTGGTTTGCCTTTTTTTTTTTCCGTGTAGTGGCGAAAATTAAAGTAAATGTAAAGGATCAAACCTAAAACTTTAAAACTCTCTGAGTCGACAATTTTTGCAATTTTGTCTCTTTCTATATTTCTATATTGGTTTTATGTTGATAAACCTTCCACCATCACGCAAAGACGGAAGTCACCTTTGAAAACGTACTACTCTTATAGCAAAATTTACAAGTCTCTAAATATCCATTGACAAAGTATCAGAAATAATTCATTCTGAGGTATGGGTTTCCATCTACTATTTCGTTTCGTTGTGGTTTTCCAGATTTTGTAACCTGATCAAACTAGATTCACACACCTCTGTACCCATGTTCTATTGTTCTACCATGTTCACGTCATCTTAAATCTCACCATCAAACCCGTAGTTTGAGTAAAAGATTATAAATTTTTTTTTGCCTCCTTGTGTGTTATTAATCAAGGCATTTTCAGTTTTCGTTGGATTTTTGGCCTTGTTGTGTGTTATTGCAAAACTTAATGATTTTATGGATTTTCCGCTTCTAACAAGTCCAAACACTCAATTGCTATTTTTTGTTGTTTTATTCAACAGACAAAAGATAAATCCAAAAACCAATAGAACCTAGAAGCCAAAAAAGTTGAAAAAAATGTATGACACCATTGGCCATTGCAGTTCTTGAAAATCCGTTTTAGGCGGTTTATATGGTTGGGACATGAATTCGTTTTATATATTGATGTTTCATTTTAACTCAAAGTAGAAAGAACAATTTAATATAGATTTTAAAGTAAGTAAAGTTTTCTACGTTGAGTAATAAAGTTTAATAAATTTGTCTTTATTTAACTTTTTTCCATTTCAGGAAATATGCCATAGATCTCTTATGCTCACACACACTTATTCGTGATCTTGATCCAAACAACTTTATGTAATGGTAAGTGATAAAAACAAAGTTGGATAAAAACTAGCTCATAAATAATTATGAAATGTAAAATATAATAAATAGACACGTAGAAAAATTCCGGTTGATCATTCAATATTATTTTATTAACTTTGATTGGATTGGATTTATAAATGATTAATGTATTATATGTAATTGTACTAATCAAAGTCTTAAGGTATAGCGTGTTAGAAATTTAGTGGGTAATTTGCAAGTTGGCAAACATTGGTGGGAGGAGAAACTAATAATGTGGATTTAAGTTCTATTATTTTTTCTTGTTATGTCTTCAAAAGGTTTTAGTGAAGACAAAAGATGAGTTAAGCCTACATACATTCATGCCTAGCCTATTTGTGGACGCGAGTTCATGAAATGTGACATTTATTTTTGGCGTGTTCAGGTGGAGTTGGTTGGATCGACTTGGTCAATGTTGTCCCAACAAACAAGAGCAACAACAGGTCCATCTAGGGGTGTGTATAATTAATCGATCGAATTGAAATCGACCGATCCAATTACGAACCGATCAATTGGATAGGATATTCAATTACAATTGGATTGGATCGAATGTAAAATTCTAAAATCCAATTAGATTGGATAAGTTATTTGATCATTCTGAAAATGCAATTGATAACCGAACCGATCTGATCCAATTGAATATGCAATTGTAGTCCAATAAATATCCAATATTATTATCCAAATCCAGTTAATATTATTAATTATTCAATAAGAAAATAAGTTGAAGACCTGTAGTTAATGTTACTTTGTTAATATTATTTAATGTAATTGTTTATAGTTTTATTTTTAGTTATCGTAGTTATATTTTTTTTATTTTATAGAAGGAGATTATAATTGGTTGGATAATAGATAACAAACGGATTTAACCAATTAAAAATATCCAATTGATAAGACCGATCATTGGTTTTTTATACTAAATTGGATTGAATCGGTTGATAAAATCCAACATCCAATGGATGATATCCATTGAATTGGACCAGTTCCATTGAAATATAATGAATTTGAACCGATGAACACCCCTAGATCCATTTTGAACCCAAAAGGTTACCAACCACCACTTGCTTCTTTGTCATCGTAGACCGTGTTGCCACTATCTTCCTCCCGATCGTCATTGTCAAACAAGAGCGTAAACAAGTATTTATTTATTTTTATTTTTTTATATTTGTTATTTCGTTTTCTTTGTTTTCTCATGAAACGTGTCTCTGAAAATATGATTTCTTGGTTTATGGAAAATGGAATGTTGCTCTTTTATAGTAATCAGTATTAACAAGAGTGATGTTTATTTCAGATCATTGCGGGTCATAATGTAACACTCGAATTTGGTAAGTTTCACTTTTAACCCCTTTATTGAAAAACCTTTCATTTTGGTCCTTTAGCTAGTACGCGGGGAGTACTAAGTGGTACGCTTGGCGTACTAGCCCGATGACTGATTCAGATATCACCCACATACACGGGGCGTACGTGGAGTACGCATGGCGTACGCAAGGCTGGGGAAAACCCTAATTTTTAGGGTTTGTACCCTATTTAAATGTATTAAACCCCATCTTGGACCTCTATTGATCAACCTCCATCCTCCTTGTCCCAAAAAACGAAACCCTAGAGTGATTTGATGAGTTTTGAGCTTTAAAGAGTGTTTGTTGGTGGTTTGTGAAGGAGAAGAAGAAGGAGGAACACTTGAAGGAGTGGCTTGAGCTTGTAGATCCAAGGCTAGCTTCTCATTTGCAAGCTTATTGAGGTAAAAAGCTCACACATTGATGATCATATATGTTAGATGTACTTTATGGGGTATTTGGTGCACTTTTGAGTCTTTTGTGTTAAAGGTGAGCTTTTGATCTACTCCAAAAGCAATGGGTGCTAGATCTTAGCTCCATTCAGTCCCCATGTTCATAAAAATGTCAACTTTATGGAGTATTTTGATGTTAAGCACTTTTTGAGCTTTTAAGTCCCATTAAACCATGCATGTATGTAAAGTTGCCAACTTCACGCGATAAGTCACCCTTAGGGACCATATATGAGAGTTTGGAGAAAAGCCTTAAATGTTTAAGTGCTGAATGAAGAAGACTTGAGGACAGGGGAGTACGTTAGGCGTACGAGCTAAGTACGCCCCGCGTACTCAACAGAGGCTGTTTTGGGCTTGGCCATTTTCGGTTTTGGACCATAGTTGGATTTAAAAGTTTGGTCCTGGTTGGGCCATTAGACCTCTGTTTTGGGCTTAGGGCTATTATGTTGGGCTTCCTAACATTTTAAGCCCATGATGGGTATTGGGCCCAATATGGAAGATTAGGCCATAAATTGGGCTTTAGGATTTGGGCCTTTTGAACAGCTGAGTTGGGCCTTGGCTTTAGGCCAAGTTAGATAAATGGTAAAATGGTCTTTTACCCTGGTTATGGGCCAAATAGCTTAGACTTTTGTTTATGGGTCAGAATCCAATTAATAATTGGATGTTATTGATTTTGATAGCACGAGGATTTTTCCGGGGGAGCAGTCGGAGATTCAGTCGAGTGATTCAGCAGCTTGAGGTAAGTTTCCTTACTGTGTTAGCGGGTCGAAGGCACCAATACCGGCCCATGGTTTATTATGTTAGGATGCTAGATGTATGCGTGAATCTTGCATGTTTTATGTGCTTGTATGCTTACCGGGCAAGGTGTGACATCCCCATTTTTACGGCCAAAAAAGACCGATTTTGTTTATGCTTTATAAAAATCAGAGTACTTCTTTTAATAAAAATCTTGCGGAATTTGTTCCCAGAAAAACATGATAAATACATTATCAAAGCATTTCCGAAGAAATGTATTTTTATTCATTTTAAAACATTTGGGATGTCATCGTCAATACAGGAACATAAGCATAAACAGAACTTACATTCATTTACACTAGTGATCTACATCTCTTTTAAATATCTCAGTGTATTGCAGCTTTATATTGACACCTGTGATACAAATAAACTGAGTGAGTCAGGTTGGGAAACCTGGTGAGTACATAGGGTTTTCAATCCACAATAATATAATTATTATGTTTAATCATCAAACAATCAACCCGATTACCCATCCCCATTATCTTTATTCTTAAGGTTTACCCTAAGAATCAGTTATCCTTCATTCATTCATTCCTAAGGTTTATCCTAGGGAATACGCGCGAAGTCCATTACTGCTAATGTCATCTATTAGGCACAACTACCATTATTATCCTTTAGGCGTAGCTGCCAGGATTGTGTTGTACTCAACTAGGCGCAGCTGCCAGTATCATCTATTAGGCGCAGTTGCTAACGTTATCTTTTAGGCGCGGCTGCCAATATCATCAGCTAGGCGCAGCTGCCAGGATTATGACGTTCTCTATTAGGCGCAGCTGCCGATATTATCCTATAGGCGCATCTGCTAGGATGTTTAGAGTACATTGCGTTTCAAAATCATCTATAGGTTATGATACAGCTACCAATATTCACTTATATCATCTTTCATACCTCATCATTTATCTACCCATGTTCTACCCAATATTTTTTTGTAGATATAAAATACCTATATAGCTTTAGATCTACCGCCTAGATCTGAAGAAAAAGGCTCAAATCTGTAAACAAAATACATCTACAGCCTAGATCTGAAGAAAAAGGTTCAGATCTGTAAACAAAGTACATCTACAGCCTAGATCTGAAGAAAAAGGTTCAGATCTGTAAACAAAGTACATCCACAGCCTAGATCTGAAGAAAAATGTTCAATTCTATAAACAAAGTACATCTAAAGCCTAGATCTGAAGAAAAAGGTTCAGATCTGTAAAGAAAGAAGTTCGATCTTTCATCCAACATAGATCTCAAAGTATAAAATACATATACAGCTTAGATCTTAAAAACAAAGAAGTTTTTTTTCATCTAGCACGAATCTTAAGTAGATATGCCCACATAACACGTAATTTATATAAAATACTTCATATCTATGTGTAAGATGAAAGTAACTATGCACTCACCTGATAAGGAGTGATTCGGACAGCACCTCGCTTCTAAAAATAATCTTCTTTGACGAAACCGGGAAGTTTGCTTGAAACCGGGCTCTACACGGGCAGAGTTTCGAACCGAAAAACTTTTTTTCTTGGAGACTCCGGGATCTCCGAGGCTTCCTTCTAGAGCTAGAAAGGTTTCCTAGGCTTCTTGGGGTGTTTTGGGAGGTTTAGAGAGTGAGTAGAGAGAAGAATAAGTGGGTTTTGGTATGAAAAATGAAGGAACTCTCGGGGGTATTTATAGGCTGAAAAAGGGGTGAACTCGTCGAGTTTCTAGCCCAACTCGTCGAGTTTCTGACCCCCAACTCGTCGAGTTGATAGTCCAACTCGTCGAGTTGGTGCCACGTTTCGTCATCAGATTGTGCCACGTCACCCACTTCGCTGCAGCACCCTGTCGACTTCTAAACCCCATAACTTTCGCATACGATCTCCGTTTTCGACGTTCTTTATATCCACGCGTAGGTAATGACAAGCTCTACAACTTTCCTTTTGACCCCATTGGCTAATTCTCGACCGATCTTAAATTTAACAGTATGAGAAGATTATACTGTTAAATGACTACGTACAATTCATAACTTCTACATACAGGCTCCGTTTTCGTCTGTCTTTTTACCGTTGAGTTCCTATTAATGAGATCTTCAACTCTCATTTAGGTCGCGTAGGCCAAAAACCGCTCGAACTAAAATTCGAGTTTCCGGCCTTGCACTGCTATGCCAAATCTTAAAAAAAATCATAACTTCCTCATACGAAGTCAGATTTGGGCGTTCTTTTTATGGATGTTCTCGGTTTAACAAAAACTATGACTTTTCTTTAGATTACTAAGGCTAAAAAGTCCTCCATCATAAATTCACTATTTACGTCTCTCGGTGTCGTGCCGGTTTTGCCGAAAAACTTCGACAGGCCATAACTTCTTCGTTATAACTCAGATTTCGGCGTTCTTTATATGTACGGAACCCTTGAGACATATTCTACAAATTGGTTAAGATTATTTATTCTAAGTAATCTTCCATCAAAAACTCATTTTTGACGCTCATTGTCTCTAAATTGACTAGCCCGGATCTGCGGGTGTTACACAAGGCCTGATGCCGGGCGGGGGCCAATGACTATTTTGTATGCTATTATTGTAACACACGGAATCTGGATGATCAATTATTGGGAGTAAATCCCCTTTTGAGGATTGGACACGACGTGTTGGAGGAACCAACACGGCGTGTCTAGATGAGAAGAAGCGCGGTTTTCATTAAGGTCAACACGACGTGTTGCCTCTTGGAACACGACGTTTTGACGGTTGGAATGGAAACCCTAATCTTCTGGGTTTTGCTCCCTATTTAAAGGAATAAGGAGGCTACGGTTTGTCCATGCTCAGCCCCTCAAGCCCTGAAAGAAACCCTAATAATCTTCCTCCATTTTTAGAGCTAGTTTGGTGTTTTTGACGCTAAAGAAGGAAGAATGAGGAGGAAGGAAGCAAATATTAAGCAAGCAAGTCCCCATTCTCCATCTTGGCACTCTTCTGGACCTTTGTAAGTGTCTAAGACTCGATTTCTATCATTCCAAGTTGTTAGATCCTAAGTGTTGTTCCTTTCGCTTCTTATTCTTGAATGATGGAATGGTTAGACCTCATAAAGTTTGCAACTTTATGAATCTCCAGGTCAAGAGGAGTTAGTAGTGTTTTGGATCTGGATTATAATCAAGTTTTGATGTTATGCATAGAGATTAGGTCATAAATCCCCATTTTGACCTAATATGGGTTCAAGACATGCATTGGACATGTATGTCTATAAAGCACCAACCTTTGGGATGGTTTTGGTGTTTGAATCACTTCTGGAAAGGATGGATTTCAGACCTTGAGGATTAAGTGCTTGTTGGTTAAGCTCTTGCATTATTAAGCTTTATGGATTGATTTTTGAACCTTTTTGGGTAGTCCCAATGGAAAAAGTTGGAAACTTTATCCTTAATCAACATGGATCATTAGCCCAAACTATAAGTATTGCTGATTTACCTAATCAGTCCTCGTTAATTTAATCAATCTCTTTTGATCACTAAATTAATTCCAAATTAATTCTTGATCAATAGAAATTAAATAATATGATTTCTCAATTAATATATTATTCATATAATGTATTAATAAATCAAAAATATCCTCTTTCTCAAATATTCATCCTATCAAATTGCTCCGGTGAAGGCAACCCAAAAGGACCACGCTATTATCGGGTCAAGTAGATACCAATTATAGTTATGGGCTTAGACACCTAATCCAACACATGTGTGATACTGGGAGTCTCTGAGATGGTTTGGGAACCTTTATGTATCCCGGGTTAGCGCGGGGTTGTTGTGAATCAGAAGGTTTCAGGTGAAATGAAAGTAAAGATCCTTGGATCTCGGGTTACGAGTTAAGTACCGAGTTGGTTCTTAGTGGGAACTCACGTTGTGTATCGCGGGCATTTATGGGCAAGGTCTTCATTTCAGTGGGATGTGAATTAAGGAATAATTATGCCAAAGGGATCAATTGAAAGGTTCAGGGTTAAATGATGGTTTCAGTTTTGATGGTAGATTAGGCTCTTGTGTTTTGATTTGGTTCTATCTGTGTGGGGGTCAGCCAAGTATGGGGTTTCGGAATTTCAGCAGCGGTATGTTGGTTCGGCAGTTAAAGGAAGCAGTATCTTGTTCAGCACTAGAAGGTTTATCTCCCAGTTTGTCCCGTGTTGTTCATTATATTCATGGAATTGTTGTCATCAGGATGAGTCTTCCCTCGAAGGAATATTTGTCCCTTTGGTCAAGAGAAAGGCTGCCGACAGCAGCGTATGGTCTGTGATGTTGTTTTCTAGTAGGAACCTCCGGTTATCAAAAGTTGAGTAGTCGGTTGAGGGATACGTAGTATGGAATTAGGAATGGTTCAGTATGGTCGGTCTGTCAGGGAGTCAAACCAATTCGGGATTTCAAATTTCAGGATGTGTAGATGTGATTATTCTGTGTGGTTATTTTGCAAGGGATTGTTTTAGACTGAGAAATGACTCTTCATCTTCGGGTTGGAGAGCCCTGCTAGGGTTGGGTTCGGTAGCCTTGGGAAGGTCGTTGTATGCTCGGGGTTGGGGTTGCGTTCTTCAGGCTGTTTGGCGTTCCTGGGATGGTAAGGAATGATTTTGAGGACATAATCTAATTTAAGTGAGGGAGAGTTGTAACACCCATAATCTTGAGGATCAATTGTTGGGGATAAATCCCCTTTTGAGGATTGGACACTGTGTATTGGAGGAACCAATACGATGTGTCTAGATAAGAAGAAGCGCGATTTTCATTAAGGTCAACATGGCGTGTTGCCTCTTGGAACACGGGGTGTTGACGGCTCGAATGGAAACCCTAATCTTCCGGGTTTTTGCTCCCTATTTAAAGGAATAAGGAGGCTACGGTTTGTCCATCCTCAGCCCCTAAATCCCTGAAAGAAACCCTAATAATATTCCTTCATTTTTAGAGCTAGTTTGGTGTTTTTGAAGCTAAAGAAGGAAGAATGAGGAGGAAGGAAGCAAAGATCAAGCAAGCAAGTCCCCATTCTCCATCTTGGCACTCTTCTGGACCTTTGTAAGTGTCTAAGACTCGATTTTTATCATTCCAAGCTGTTAGATCTTGAGTTTTGTTCCTTTAGCTTCTTATTCTTGAATGATGGAATGGTTAGACCTCATAAAGTTTGCAACTTTATGAATCTCCAGGTCAAGAGAAGTTAGTAGTGTTTTGGATCTGGATTATAATCAAGTTTTGATGTTATGCATAAAGATTAGGTCATAAATCCCCATTTTGACCTAATATGGGTTCAGGACATGCATTGGACATGTATGTCTATAAAGCACCAACCTTTGGGATGGTTTTGGTGTTTGAATCACTTCTAGAAAGGATGGACTTCGGACCTTAAGGATTAAGTGCTTGTTGGTTAAGCTCTTGCATTATTAAGCTTTATGGATTGAGTTTTGAACCTTTTTGGGTAGTCCCAATGGATAAAGTTGGAAACTTTATCCTTCTGGACCACATTATGGACTAGATCTGAGCTTTGGAGCTCTTGGAATCGGAGAAAACAACTTAATGTATTAAGCTGTTGGAACTTCGACAAACACGGCGTGTTGGCTGGGGTTTCCCGACTGTTTGGATGCTGTCGGAGCACGGCGTGGCCAAGGGGCAACACAACGTGTTTGGTCAACATGGACTGTTGACTTTGACTTTGACCAAAAGTTTGATCAGGTTTGTCCATGGGATATATTAGGCCATATTTGGGCCTTGGGTGTTTATTTGGGATTTGGGCTTTTGGATTGTTGAATTGGGCCTTGGCTTTGGGCCAAGTTATGAAGAGGGTTAAAAGGTCTTTTACCCTAGTTTGGACACTTAGTGTGGTTCGGGTCCGATTATTAATGGATGAGTAACTTGTGATTGATAGCGCAAGGATTCTCGCGGGCCAACAGCCAGGGATTTATCAGTGTGGTTCAGCAGTTCGAGGTGAGTTTCCTCACTATGTTAGCGGGTCGAATGCACCAATGTCGGCCCATGGTTTGCTATGTAGGGTGCTAGGTGTCTGCGTGACTCTTGCATATGTATGTGTTTGTATGCTTACAGGGCACTGCCCGATGGTTATTCTGTATGCTAGTATCTGGTTATGCATATATGATTTGTATTTGGGCGGGGCCCAATGATTGTACAATATGCTATTATCTTTGTGATTTTCGCATGTGTTGGAATGTTTATATGATTATATGGTTATATGTTTAGCGGACGGGGCCCTGTTGTATGAGTTTGGGCGGGGCCCGTTATACTCAGTGGGCGGGTCCCGTATATAAGTTATGACGGGGCCTGTTATACTCAGTGGGCGGGCCCGTTATATGAGTTTCTGCGGGGCCCGTTATACTCAGTGGGTGAGGCTCGTTATATGAGTTAGGGCGGGGCCCGTTATACTCAGTGGGCGGGGCCCGTTATATGTATGATATGTATGGTATGCCGTATTTTGTGGAACTCACTAAGATTTGTGCTTACGGTTTCAGTTTATGTTTCAGGTACTTCAGTTTTCAAATGGAAGAGCTCGGGATGATTGCAGAGCACACGCCACCTCGTTCCACATTTTCTTGATTTACTCTGATGTGAAATGATAACTGATACATTTATTTCATTTGATTTATATGATGATGTTTTGGGAATACCGGTTTTCTTAATTTAAAAATGAACTTTTTGGATCTTAAAATTGGGATGTTTCAATTATCTTTATGATTATCGCATGTGATTGTATGATTATATGTTTATACGTATACTGGGCGGGGCCCGATGCCATGCGGGGCCTGATGATTGACAAATCTGTATACCAAGCGGGGCACAATGACGGGCGGATCCCATTTTGTGTTTATTATGTATGGTATGTGGTATTTTGGGGAACTCACCAAACTTTTTGCTTATGATTTTCAGTTTATGTTTCAGGTACTTCTGGTTTGAAAGGGAAGAGTCCGGGATGATTGCAGTGCACACACCACCTCATTCCTTCGTGTGTGGACTACGAGTCTACGACTAATTGATTAAAGTGTGTAGTGGTCTCGACTATCCTTTGCATTTGGGTCTGATTTCAAAATATACAATAGAAAAATAGGCTATGTGCACATGTTCATCTTACCATTGCTCATAACCAGACCTGTGTATAATAGACGTTTTTATAATATTGTTTTGTCTATATAATCATACACTTTTTTTAATATATATATATATATACATTTTTTTATAAAAAAAGTTGTTTATATTAAAGTATATTTTATAATATTCTTTCGTCTATAGAATCATGCACATTTTTTTTCCTGTATAAATGATACTTTTTATGTAAATAGGCGTTTCTAAGTACATGATATATATACATTTTGGGGAGATGCTATTCAACTGTGACGATGGTTTAGTTGGTAAGGCGCGTTCCATGGTTGGTCTGTTTCACGAGTTTGAATCCGAAATCCTTTATTTGATGTTCTTTAAAAAATGAATGCCAACATGGCAAACCTCATCAACATGCCACATCAGCCATTTGATCCCATTTAATCCAAGTATACATGCCAAGTCAGTGGAAAACGCCATGCCAGCCAAGTCAATAATAACCGGCACCTAGGCATTGACCTAATGGTCATCTTTTAAAAAATAAAATTTTAAACGTTTTTTTAAAAATAGTGACAAATCAGTAAAAAAATATTTAAGATAAATTAAATGAAATTCAAAAATACTTCGGTAGTATTATACTATTATCCCTTTTATTTAATATGGAAAGTAGTAATTGATCAGGTTATCTAGGGGTGAGCATTGTGCGGTTTGGTGCGGTTTTAGGGACAAACCGAACCGCAAACCGCAAAGTGCGGTTTTTGAATTCTAGAAACCGTTGGGTGCGGTTTTTCAATGGTTCGGTTTTGCGGTTTTTGAGTGCGGTTTCGGTTTGTACCGCTTCGGTGTCGGTTTTAAACCGATTCAAACATATGGTGCGGTTTTTATGTTCACCGGTACAATTTTTTTAACCGTGGTGTTCATGTGAAGATTTATGATTGCATGACATGCTATCATTTCGTTTCCTCACATTTAGAAGCTGTAATTTTGAGTTGTTTATGTTGTTTACTTGATCACTTCATTTGCAACCCATATTCCCAAACTCATGTTTTTATTCAATTTGTGCTTAGAGGTTACAAGCTTGCAACTTGTAGCTCACATAGTGTTTACAGTTTACACATAATCATTAAGTCACAAACATAAAATGACAAACTCACATATTAAACCTAATATCTAATTACTAATTACCGTCAAGTTCAATATATGTATAAATTAGAATTTTTTAGTTTTTTAAATAATGTGTATAATTGTATAATATAAATTAATGATTTATTTTATTATTAATAAGCTTGCGGTGCGGTGCGGTTCGGTTTTGGTGGTCCGTTTTTTAGATAAACACCGCACCGCACCAATAAATTCGGTTTTTCAAAAAAATAAAATCTGCACCATCGGTTTTTGCGTCGGTTTTGGTTTATTGCGGTTTTTCTTTTATCGGTTCGGTTTTTGCTCGACCTATCTGAATTAATTCCCGTGAGACGTTGCCCTCGTCTTCCCCGTTATAAATTCATTCCCTCTCCTTACCTTTCCACTCATCGTTCTCCTCATTCTCTCTTTTCAACACAACTACATAAGCTACAACAATGAAGCTCCTTCCAATGGCGATTTTCTTGCTTTTTGCTCTCTTCGTCGTCTCATCAGCCATGGACATGTCGATCATAGGCTTCGACGCCACCCACATGACCACCTCCGACGCATCCTCCTCGAGCTGGCGCACCGATGATGACGTCAACGCTATGTACGAGTCTTGGCTCGTCAAACATCGTAAATTTTACAACGCCCTCGGAGAGAAGGAGCAGAGGTTTCAGATCTTCAAAGAAAACCTCAGGTACATAGAAGAGCACAACTCCGGCGATCATTCCTACAAGCTTGGACTCAACAAGTTCGCAGATCTTACTAAGGAAGAGTTCCGGTTAGGCTACACCGGCGCTAAGACGGTCGGTTCTAGGCGGAAGTCGAACAACGTGAAGAGTGATCGTTATGCTCCCCGTTCCGGCGATGCCCTGCCTGATTTCGTTGACTGGAGGACCAAAGGTGCCGTCGCTGCCGTCAAAGATCAAGGAAGCTGCGGTGAGTTATTTTATAAAATTACTTTTGTGCTTTATTTTGCTTTTTCCCTCCTTTTTGAGCATTTGTTTTATTACGTGCCCACTAAGTCTTGAAAAGACTAAAACTAGGGCACGAACGTGAACGATTTGGAATAAGCATTAGTAAATATAATTTTTAGTTCATAAGAAGTTAAAACAAAATACAAAGTGAAATCAGTACTAAATACTCAAGAACCGGGAAAGTGGGACCGTGATTTCGATCGAAGATGTTTTGTCTTCTATAAGAATTTGGGAATGATAATTCCATGTCCTTCTTTAATTTCTTCTAAAAATCTTCATCTAATTGATAAGAAAAGTAAACTGAAAACTATAAAACATGTATTGCAAAGTTGATTAATATGATGGATCGTTGTCTGTTGAATTAAAGGGAGTTGCTGGGCATTCTCAACAATCGGATCAGTAGAAGGGATAAACCAGATCACGACTGGTAAATTGATCACACTTTCAGAACAAGAACTGGTGGATTGTGATACATCATACAACGAAGGATGCAATGGTGGTGATATGGATTATGCTTTTAAATTCATCATCAAAAATGGCGGAATAGACACTGACACAGATTATCCCTACACTGGCAAAGATGGAAGATGCGACAGTTCCAGGGTTCGTATCATATCTCCTTGTTTTCAATACTTCAATACTTATCATAATAAATTAGTGAATTTTTATATTGTGTTTCTTGTTGTGCAGAAAAATTCAAAGGTTGTTTCTATTGATAGTTATGAAGATGTTCCTGTGAACGATGAGTCAGCATTGCTGAAGGCTGCTGCAAATCAGCCTGTAACTGTTGCTATTGAAGCTGGTGGCAGGGATTTCCAGTTCTACACTTCGGTAATCCCTTTATTCTTTAATCATAATCTTTAATTTTAATTAAACAAGTTTGCAAAATAATCTACTAATCCTTGGATTTTATGAACAATGGATATATACTCTAGCCAATGATTATAGAATATGCATAAATTTGAATCTTTTAATTGGTATTTTTTTTTGTCTCTCCATGGAATCTTGTTGGTTGAGGCCCAAGCGTTGTGGGGTGGGTGGGTGTAAATTAATAACATATTATATTACTATATTTAAAGATGGGAAAATACCGGCAATAGTAAAAAAATGGGGTCTATTTTCAAAAAAGACACAAAAAATTGGATTTTCGGATATAGTATGGATTCCGCGGAGGTAGCTCCGTGGAATGGCAAAATCGTAAATAAATGAGTGTATTAAAAAAAAAAAAAACCTCAAGATCCATTCCGCGGAGGTAGCTCCGAGGAATGGATCTTCAGTTTTTTTTTTTTTTTTTTTTTTTTCTTTCAAGCAAAGATTATCATACTATCATAATCTTTTTCTTGAAAATAATTAGTTGTGGAATTAATATAAACCCCGAAGAAACGATGTGAAAAAAAAAATAAAATCTAAAGATCCATTCCGTGGAGCTACAGTACATTCCGCGGAATGCATGTCTATACCTGGAAATGTCCATTTTCATGTCTAAATTTTGAAATTACCCTCCATTTTTTTGACTATTGCCGGTATTTTCCCTTTAAAGATTAGGTACCCCTTTTGTCTTGTTAATCTTTAGAAGTTGAAATGCTTTTTATTTTAAAGTCGTTCATTCTTTATTATATATAAATCTGACAAACTTGAATTTTGTCAGGGCATCTTTACCGGTCAATGTGGGACCGATTTGGACCACGGTGTGGTTGTGGTCGGATACGGGACTGAAGATGGAAAGGACTACTGGCTGGTGAGAAACTCATGGGCTGCAGATTGGGGTGAAGAAGGTTACATAAGAATGGAAAGAAATATAAAAGAAAAAGTTGGTAAATGTGGAATAGCAATGGAAGCATCTTACCCGATTAAAAACGGTCAAAACCCACCTAACCCTGGTCCATCACCACCTTCACCGGTCAAACCTGAAATCGTCTGCGATCAATACGCCACTTGCCCTCAAAGCACCACGTGTTGCTGTGTCTATAACTACCATGGTGCGTGCTTTGCGTGGGGATGTTGCCCCTTGGAAGGTGCTTCTTGTTGTGATGATAATTACAGTTGCTGCCCTCACGATTATCCCGTTTGTAACTTGCGTCGTGGCACTTGCTCAAAGGTAAAAATACTGTTGTTTCGTCTGTTAGATGAGATTGTGTCTAGCTGATATGTGACAAGTTTTTGAATTTTGTTTTTTGCAGAAGAAGAACAGCCCATTGGAAATCCAGGCGTTGAAGCGTATTCTTGCGACACCGACTAATTTGAAGAGGAACAATGCTTGAGGAAATGATGTGATTTGTGTTATTGAAGTTTTTATTTAACTTTAAACTATTTGATTACCATCTGATTATAAATATAATCAGATGCTCATTTGTAAATACTGCATTGATTCCTCCTGTACTGAATTTGATCAAGAGACACGTTCATGCTTTTCCTTTTTATATTGCTTTCCTCTTACTAAACCTTTCATAAATTTTGCCAAATACCAATGTGCTTTTACATGGTTTCTTTTAGAGAAAATTGCAAAAATAGTACTTGTGGTTGTCTTTTTTTTCCTTTATCTTCGCACTCGCCCAAATCTCAAGTAAAAAATAGCTGTAAAGGATGAACCTGAAATTTTGAAAGCAAA
Source organism: Lactuca virosa (assembly GCF_052849685.1). Taxonomy (NCBI): domain Eukaryota; kingdom Viridiplantae; phylum Streptophyta; class Magnoliopsida; order Asterales; family Asteraceae; genus Lactuca; species Lactuca virosa. Next base: position 41,164,721 of record NC_136426.1, read on the forward strand.
CAGTAAATCTAGGGGTCAGTTTTGCAATTTTGTATCTTTCTATATTGCTTTCATCTTGTGATAAACCATCCACCATCACGCAACGTCAAATGTCACCTTTGATAATGTACTACTCTTACATCTGAATGTACAAGTCTCTGATATCCACTGACAAAGTCTCGGAAATAATTCACTGTGAAGTATGGGTTCCATGATCTATCTACTATTTCTTCTGGTTGTGGTTTTCCATATCTTGTAAGTTGTAACTTGATCAAACTGGATTCGCACCTCTCTACCCATCACCAGCCTATCTTATAAGTTCTAGCATGTTCACGTTATCTTAAATCTCACCATCAAAGTCGCATGCAGTTTGACTAAAAAATTATAAAACTTATTGTCTCGTTGTGTACTGTTATTATCAAGGCATTTTTTTTTTTTTCAGTTTTCATTGGACTCCAATTTGTTGGGCTGTTTCGATCGATGTAAAGTTTAGAAAACTTTTTGTTATTACACAATACACAGGGAAGGTCCGTTGATTTTAGGGGCCCGGTGCGAAACTAAAAAATAAGCCCCTAAATATATATTTATTTTTTACTTGTACCAAAAATTCATTAATTATTTCATAATTGTTATAATATGAAGCAAAACAAAAGAACGATCATACAATAGATAATCTTAGACAACTACATGAATCGCGAGACTCTCCTAGCATTCTTGGAAGCAAAATTGTTCACCAACTCTTCATAATCAATAGTCTCCAATATAACGTTCTCAATAGCTATTATCGCCAATCCATTAAGTCTTTCTTGTGACATTGTGGACCTTAGGTAGGACTTCAACAACTTTAGCTTTGAAAAACTTCTTTCTGCAGACGCGACAGTTACGTGAATAGTCAACAAGATTTTGTAGGCAATAATTGCATTAGGAAAACAATCGACTTTTTTCATATACTTTAAAACATCAATAGGGCTCGTAATTTCACTCGGTGAGAACAAATCAAGCAGCTTTAACTCCATATAAAGTTCATGAGAATTGATATCTGGTTGTTCACTAGACTTAAGTGCGGCTTCGAGACGGCTACAACATGACTTGAGATCTTTGTCATCAAATTCCTTCAATTTTTTTGGAAACAAGAAACCAAAAATATTTTCATACTCTTTGTATTGTTGAAATCTTGTTTTAAGAGAAGCACTCGCTTGATCAACAATATATAAAAAGTAATTAACTTTAAAATTCTCCTCGGCTGAAAATACAACATCTTGATAACTTGAATTCTCATCAAATTGTTTTTTTCTACTAACCGGCCGCTTTTGAGAGAATACCGGATCAATATTCATTTCAACGGAAAGTTCCTTTGCATCATCAATCGCCTTGGAGAACCCTGTTTCTCTAAACTCCTTGAAGTACTCAATTAACGTATTCACTTCGTTAATAGCAACATCGAGAAGCATATCTTTTGATTGTAATTTTTTGCTGACTAAGTTCACCATGTACAATATTTGATACCAAATGACTATGGATACCAAAAACTCAAATCCACCAAGCTCATTATTTGCTAGCGATTTAGCTTCACTTTGGATTTTAGCATCGTTGTCTTTTTCCGCAACTTCAAGTAAAGCTTCTCTTAAATCCGAAAGTTGTTGTCTAATAGCCTTCACACTATCAACACGATTTTCTCACCGAGTGGCAGCCAATGACTTTGGAGTCAAACCTTTGATATTCTCTTTCAGAATTTGCCACCTCTTAGTAGAATTGGAAAATATTGTATATACTTGTTGTATGACTCTAAAAAAATCTCTAGCTTTACTACAACTGTTAGCCATGTAACACAGTGCAAGATTAAGACTATGACAACCACATGGAGTATAAAATGCTCTAGAATTTATGTCCAAAAATCTCTTTTGAACTCCTTGATGTTTTCCTCTCATGTTTGATCCATTGTCATACCCTTGCCCCCGCATATCATCAATATCAAGACCAAGAGATTTTAATTCATCGTGTGTAATATCAAAGAGCCTTTTACCAGTGGTATCATTAACATTAAAAAAACCTAAAAAGGATTCTTCAACAGTAACATCATTGGAGGAGAAATTTACATACCTCACTATCAAAGACATTTGTTCTTGGTGACTTGTATTAGGGGTACAATCAAGTATGATAGAGTAATATTTTGCTTCCTTTACTTTTTTAATGATTTCTCGTTTAATTTCATCAGCTAGTAAAAGTATCACCTCATTTTGGATCTTGTAGCGAAGATAATGTACATGGATCTCATCATTTTTGATACGACGCACATGCTCTTTCATAACCAGGTCAAACTCTTCAAACATCTCAATCGCTCCAAGAAAGTTTCCATTATTCTTTTGATATAATTTTTCATTTGTTCCACGAAATGCAATAATCCTCAATAGTACTTGTTTCCAATGCTCCCTTTCTTTCTTAAATTGATCATACACCACTTTATCAATTGTTTCATTAACTTTCAATCTTTCACGCATTTCAAACCAAGTAGATAAATTTGTGAGATGATCCAAACCAACTTCATGCTCTTTAAGTCTTGTACTAAGATGTTGCCAATCTGCATAACCTTCACTATCCAATTGACCTTTCGGGATCCCTTTTCTAAATATTTTACAACAAAAACAAAAAAATTTATCAAGCTCTTTCGAATATACTAGCCATTCTCTGTCACATGTCTGTTTATTTGGCAGAGTTCTAGTATACATAGTTGCAGAAAGCCGTCTAGAAAATCTATCAAGTGGACCCTTATCAATAGTATTATCCCTTTTAGGACCTTTCTCTACCAAACGTTTCACCATGTCTGTGCTTAGTCCATCCCAATTTCTTGGATCGAATATATCAACATTATTACTATTAACATTAACATCATCATCACCATCATCATCATCATCATCATCACCATCATCTTCAATGTCATCACCATCATTATTACCATCATCAACATCAACACGATCTCCATCGAAATTAACACTATCAACATTAACATCATTAATTTGATCTCCTTCAACATCAACACCCAAATTATCAGAAATATCATCATTATTTTGATTTTGAGAAGGAACTTTAGGTTTTTTTTGGAAAAACTTATCTAGAGAACCACTATTAGCCTTTGTTGATTCTTCAATTCTTTTTCTCTTTTTACGTTTTTTACTACCAGATAAATACTTAGGAGGCATTATTTCTGAAAATAAAATAACAATAATCAACCAAATACTCGATAAAAATTAAAACTATGATAAAAGAACTCTAGAAATCTAATTGACTATATCAAAATGTTGAATGAGCAATACCAATAACAATGTAAACTAGAAAAAAAATACTAATGATTATAAAAAGTACTAATAATTATGAATTATAAATATTACCATTAGAGAAAAAAAAAGAAAAAAAGAAACGAACCGTTTCTTAGTTCTTCATTTGCTGCCGAATTGCCCAAACTCAACAAATAAATAAAAGAGGCTATGGACTTATATATATATAGTAATTAAATGCGTGTTTGTGTTAGATACTAATTCTTTATGTGATATACTTAGTTTAATTGGACTTATATACTAATTTAATTAAAGATGTGTTTGACTTAGATAATTCCTTATGGGATACTAATGACGTGTTTGTTACGCTTGAATTAAAAGGATGGGTAGAAGAATTATAATAAAAATAGAAAACAGAATTGCTAGTGCCAAGTTTTGATCTTGAGCCTAACCTATGAATGTCAAGCGCCTTTGCCATGTCAACCAACAGCTTTTTATTTACTTTAACCTCGACATCTCATATATATATATATATATATATATATATATATATATATATCGGGCCCCCATTGTTTGGGGGCCCTGTGCGGTCGCACACCCGGTATATGTTTAGGGCCGGCCTTGACAATAAACATTGTGAAACTCAACATATATTTTCTACATGATTTTATGGATTTTACAATTGCTATTTTATTATTATTATTATTTTTGTTGCTTAATGCAACATACAAACGATGACATAAAAAACCAATAAGTTGAACCTAGAAGCAAAAAAAGGCAAAAAGAATATGAATGACACCATTGCATTTCTTGATAATTCACTACAAGAATATCAAAATGTCGTCACTAAAGGTATTAATAACGACGTGTCGTCGTTAAAGCTTCGCCGTTGTTGGTTCGTCGCTAATGCTCAAATGGTCGCCGTTATTGCCTTCCGTCACCGCTAAAGGTGTGTCGTCACTAATTTTTGTTTTCTCTTTTTTTAGTTTTTTTATTATATAACATTAAAAATGCAGAAATAACAGTATAAAAATATAAAAATTATTATGAAATATTAATTGCAGAAATGTAGATCGAAACATTTAACGATACGACGTCCCAAAGTATTAATCCAAACATTAAGTGTCAACTATGTTTTAATTCTAACAAAACATTACATAAATCCTACAGGTAGTTACATGTTATCATCACTCCCCTCGCTCCTCTCGTTCCATCTGGTATCATTTCATGGTGGCAACGATCGAAACCATTCTTCAAGTGTCGCACCAATACATATCGGGTATTTTGGCATTGTATGAAGTATATCCAACTACAAAAGAAACAACATAATCTTATAAGTTAAACCAACAACTAACCAAAATATAAGCAAAGTACAAACACAACAAGAAATATAAGCTTTAGGGACGACACGAAGTTTTAGGGAACACACTTGACAATACGCGTTTTGTCGTCGCTAAAGCCTCGTGTCGTCGCTAATAAGGGCGTCGCTAAAGGGTTTGATCGACGATCCGTGTGAATGCCTCCTGATCAATTTTTGTCCCTACGATTGCATCCTGATCCAACGGATGGGGTTAGTTACTGTTCACACCAATAGGGGCGAGACCATTTGTGACGACAATGTCGTCGCTAAAGGTGGCGAAAAAATGAGCGCGTGAATTTCCCTCCAAATTGTCGTCTCTAAAGATTCTAAGTCATCCCTAAAGGCGTCATGCCTAAAGGGTTCCACCTTTTTTTCCCCACCGATGGTAGAATTTTATGGGCATCACTAAACCATCGGATATGCCAGCGGTATAGAGGCCGCAAAAATAGGGCAAAAGGTAAATTTATAGATATGCTAGAGGGTCCAGAGGCAGCAAGGGTTCGACCTCCCTCCCCCCCCCCCCCCCCCACCGAGTATGGATTCAGCGCGTTGGAGTGCTACTATTGACCACTTCTTAACTGATACGCATTGTAAATGATCCAACGTAAACAAAGAATGCCGGAAAAACCAAGTAGTTAAGAATCCTGGAGGGACGTGCAGCTACGGTAGTGCTTCTTTAAAAAATGTAAGTAACATTAATATTTATTTAGTTATAACATATTTTTTAATGTTAAACAGAATTTGAATAAACTTGAAGTATTTCACCGTGCACATGTCAATAAACAAGGGGAATTCGTTGACCCGTTAGTTGAAGAACAATATGTAAGTTATTATTACTTTAAAATGAAGTAGAATGGTGTTTTTTGTATTTGTTTTGAAGTATATTGACAATCTTCGTGAAATGTAGAATGCTTTAGTTGCTGAGGTTGTTTTACAAACTCAGCACATAGCCGACTCCGGTGGTGATCCGAACTCCATTGATTGGATAGCCTTATTTAAGAAGGTGTTAGGTGCTCGAAGGGGACATGTGAGAGGCATCGGGCCTAAGCCTTCCGTAGCGGATACAAGTGTTCCCACCCAGTGGCAGTCACAGTCACAAACACCGCAACCAACACAGGTACTTATTATTTTGTTGTTTGATAGTTTGGTAGTTTGTTAGTTTGTTAAATTGTTATGAATTTGGTAGTTTGTTAAATTGTTAAGGACTTCATGTGTTTGTGACTTAATTGTTAAGTAATAATAATTTGTTTTTATAGTATGATATATTTTAACTTATATTCTTACTTTGTAGGATGTGGATGTTAATGCTTTTCTCCAAAATCCGACGTTTGTGACGGCAATTGGAGATATTATCCGCTCATTTAGCAAGCAAGTCAACAATGCGACCAACAAAGACGATGAAAACGATGATGGGGAAGACGATTAGTATATATTGTTTTATGTTATGGATGATGTTATTATGGATTTAGATGATGTTAATGTGATATACTTTGTTTGTGTTATTTGATGTTTTATGTAATGTAGATTTTTAAATTATAAGTTTTATAATTTTATAAATTTCATTTTTATAATATAAACTAACATAAAATATAACACCTTTAGGGACGATCTTAAGCATTAGCGACGACACATCCTGCCAGAATATTTGGCCGAAGTAATACTGGCCGGTGGCCGGAATATTATTAGGGACGATGACTGGTATTAGCGACGATGTGTATTAGGGACGACACCTTTAGAGACGACTTTCGAGTATTAGCTACGAAGTATTTGTGGCGACCCAATTGAGACGACATGTCGTCCCTAATACCTTTAGGGGCGACTTTCTTGACTATTTGCGACGCTTTATGTCGTCCCTAAAGGTGCCTTTTCTTGTTGTGAAAACATATTACCAACATATCAAAGTACAAAACTGGCAATTATCAAACTATAAATTACCAACATATTACCAAACTAATACATACGAAACTACAAATTACCAACATATCAAACAATAACTAAAGTAACAATTACCAAACTACAAAACACCAACATATCAAACTATAACCAAACTACAAAATACCAATATATCAAACTATAACCAAACTAATAATTACCAAGGTATAAACTATTACCAAACTAACAATTACCAATATTTGAAACTGTTACCAAACTAACAATTACCAAAACATAACCAAACTAACAATTACCAAAATATAACCAACTAACAATTACAAAACTACAAATACCAACATATCAAACTATAACCAAAGTATATATATATATATATATATATATATATATATATATATATATATATATATATATATATATATATATATGAAATTTTGAAATTAAATGGTCTTGTTACTTGTGATTGTGGCGGTGGATGTTGGATTAGGTGTCTAAACCAATAACTAAATTAGTATAATATTGAACTATTAGCAAAGTCCTTTTGGGTTGCCCTCAAACCTAGTAATTGAAAATGATGACTTTTAGAGAGAGAGAGAGAGACTGATTTATTAATTTATTATGTGATTAATAAATTAATCAAAAACTAAAATGAATTTATTAATATGTTATGAGAATAATATATTAATTAGAAATTGTATTATTTAATTAATAATAATCAGAAATTAATTAAAATTAATTTTGGGATTAATTGGATTAATTAAAAGTGCAAGGACTATTTGGTTATTTATTGAAAGTTGAAGCAGGAAGGCTCTAGAACCCCATGGGATGGGGTGGACGAAAATTGGCTAGGAATAGCCTAGAATTTTCGTCCATAGGGTTAGGATAAGCAGATAACGCAGCTTGATTATTATATTAATTAATCAATGTCTTATCCCAAAAACCCTAGCCTTAGCCCCAACTTTCCTTCAGCTATATAAACACCTCCATGGCTTCATAATTTTGTCCACTCCTTTCCAAGAAGCCAAGGCTGAAGTTTTGTGCTCCCCTCTCCTCTCTCTTTAAGCCTCTTTGTTACTAAGGTTGGGCGTGAATCATCTGAGGCACGAGATTTCTGGTGCTAGCTTCCAAGCAATTTCAAAAAGGGTTTTGTTTTGATTATCTAATAGAATAATCAAAAGGTATGTTTTTCTAACCCTTTTATTATTTTCGAAAGTACTAGGGTTCCAATAGGGTTCTTGATATTCAATTGGTTATTGCATTCAATAGTGAAAACATAGATCCTTAGGGTGTATAAGAACTTAGGGTTTATGTTTTTCCGCTAAAAATAGATTTTTTTTTGTAACATATAAAACCCATCAGTGGTATCATAGCGTATGTTTTCAATTGAATTGCATAATAGTTGAATAGATCAAGATTAAGGTTTATAAAAATTAAACCCTAAGGGATCAAAATTTCACCTTGGGCTAGGGTTCTTGAAACCCTAGCCTACACCTTAATTTTCGAAATTTATATGATTTCCTTATTTGATAATTATTACTTTTAAATTGTTTAAAATTGGATAATTAAATAAAATTGGATAACCCTTATCCCTTGAATTTTCAAAAAATGTAGATGGGAAAGGATTAGGATTAAATTTAAATTATTTAATTAATTGTTAATAGTAAATAATTATTTAATCCTTATAAGATTTATATTAATTTAATTAATTGTTAATTAAAAGATAAAGATTAAATCTTAATTGGTTTATTTTAAATTAAATTAAAATTTTTAATTTTGAAAAATTAAATTAAATTTTTTTAATTTCGAAAAACTAAATTAAATTTTTTTAATTTTGAAAATTTAATCTAAACCTAGTATTTGGAAAAGTTTTATCTTCTGTTAGTGGAATTTTCGTATAACAATAACTATCACGCCAACATCGATCGACCTCCTTTTAAGATTCTCTATGGAAGGAAGTGCAGGACCCTAAATTTTTGGGGTGAGATCGGTCAGCGAGTCATGGGGAGTACCGAGGTGGTACTAAAGACTATTGAGTTGATACAGCAGGTTCAGAGTAAACTTCAGCTAGCTCAGAGTCGGCAAAAGAGTTATGCCGACAAACACATATTAGATCTAGAGTTCCAGGTTGGGGACATGGTTCTCCTGAAGAGGGGCAAATTGAGCCCTAGGTATATCGGTCCTTTTAGGGTTTTTGCCCGGGTGGGCCGGGTGCTTATCGATTGGATCTTCCCGAGGAGCTCATTCAGATCCATAGCACATTCCACGTCTCTCGGTTGCGGAAATGTTTAGTGGATGATTCCGCCGTGGTGCCATTGGGGGACATGCAGGTGGATAATCGCCTGAATTACATCGAGAGACTGGTAGCGATTCTTGACCGGAAGACAAAAACCTTGAGGAACAAGGTTGTTGAGTTGGAAAAAGTTCAACATCACAAGGGTTGAGAATGGACGTGGAAGTAGGAGGATGAGATGAGGGAGCACTACCCAGAGTTATTTGAGGCAGCGTACTTCGAGGACGAAGTCTGATTCAAGTGGGAGAGAATTGTAACACTCAAGTTTTGGTAAGTTTCTATTTTATCCCTTTTTGTGCAAATTATTTTCATTTTGGTCCTTGGCTAGTACGCGGGGTGTACTCTATGAGTACGCTTAGCGTACTAGCTATAAGTTGGTCGCGGGCATTACCCACGTACGTTAAGCGTACGCATGGTTTGGGCAAACCCTAATTATTAGGGTTTGCACCCTATTTAAACCTCATTATTAAATCTTTTGAACAAGTTATACCAACCTCAATCTCCCTTTACCCTGAAATCGAAACCCTAGTGCATTTGGTGAGTTTTTGAGCTTGAAAGAGTGTTTGTTGGTGGTTTGTGAAGGAAAAGAAGAAGAGGAACACTTTAGGGGATAACTTGAGCTTGTAGATCTAGGATTTCCTTCATATTTGCAAGGATTTTGAGGTAAAAAGCTCTCACCTTGAGGATCATTTATGTTAGATCTACTTTGTGGTGTTTCTTGGGCATTTTGAGTCTTTTGAAGTAAAGATGAGCTTTTGATCTACTCCAGAACTAATGGATGCTAGATCTTAGCTCCATTTAGGCCCTATGTTCATAAAAAAATGTCAACTTTATGGAGTATTTTGGTCCATGCATGTATTAAGATCCTTATTAAGCTTCTTTTTGAGATTTAAGTCCCATTAAGCCATGCATGAGTGTAAAGTTGCTAACTTTACGTGATAAGTCACCCTTAGGGACCAGATTTGAGAGTTTGAAGAAAAGTCTTAACTGATTAAGTGCCTAATGGAAAGATCTAGTAAGCAGAGGAGTACGTTGGGCGTACGAGCTGGGTACCCCCCACGTACTCAACAGTTGGGCGCATGGGCTTGGCCATTCTCGGTATTGGGCCATAGGGCTTTTAAGTTGGGCCTTGTAAAGCCATTAGACTTCTGATTTGGGCTTGTGACTAATATATTGGGCTTTTTTGGATTTAGCCCATGTTGGGTTTTGGGCCCAATTTGGAAGATTATGCCATATTTGGGCCTTGGGTTGCCAAGTAGGATTTAGGCCTTTTGAGTAGTGGGGTTGGGCCTTGGCTTTGGGCCAAGTTAGATAAAGAATAAAATGGCCTTTTACCCTGGTTATGAGCTAAGTAGTTTAGAATTTTGGTTATGGGTCGAGATCCAATTAATAATTGGATGTTATTTTGATGATAACGCGGGGATTTTCCAGACCAGCAGACAAAGATTCTTTTAAGCGATTCATTAGCTAGAGGTGAGTTTCCTCACTGTGTTTAGTGGGTCAAAGGCACCAATTCTGACCCATTACTTGTTATGTTAGGATGCTAGATGTCTGCGTGACTCTTGCATGTGTTGTGTGCTTGTATGCTTACCGGGCGAGGCCCGATGACTATTTTGTATGTTATTTATCTTTGTGATTATTGTATGAGTTATATGTTTATCTGTTATGATTATATGTATACCAGGTGGGGCCCGATGACTGACAGATATGTATACCGAGCAGGACTCGATGCTGGGTGGGGCCCGATGGCGGCGGGGCCCGATGACGGTCGGGGTTCATTATGTGTTTATTATATATGGTATGTGGTATTTTGGGGAACTCACTAAGCTTTGTGCTTACGGTTTTCAGTTTATGTTTTCAGGTACTTCTAGTTTGAAGGGGAAGAGCTCGGCGTGATTGCAGTGCATACACCACCTCGTTCCACATTTTATGACTACTCTGATGTTTTATGATGTATTTGATACACTTTGTTCCACCATGGTTTTATGTTGATGTTTTGGGATAATGGTTTTATTAATTTAAAAACGAAACTTTTTAGTCTTATTTTTGGGACGTTACAAATATTTTTTGTCCCCTCGATGATTTTGTAACACCCAGTTTCGAATCGCTTCATTATTCGGGGCCGTGGCCCGATTATGTAACGCCCGCAGATTCGGGCTAGTCAATTTAGAGACAATAAGCGTCAAAAAAGACTTTTTGATGGAAGATTATTTATAAGGAGTAATCTTAACCAAGTTATAGTATATGTTATAGTATATGTCACAAGGGTTCTGTACAAATAAATAACGCCGAAATCCGAGTTATAACGAAGAAGTTATGACCCGTCGAAGTTTTACGGCAAAACCGGCACGACACCGGGAATCGTAAAAAGTGAATTTACGATAAAATACTTTCTAGCCTTAGCGATCTAAACGAAAGTCGTAGTATATGTTAAATCGAGAGTATGCATAAAAAGAACGTCCAAATATGACTTCGTATGAGTAAGTTATGATTTTTCTAAAATTTAGCATAAAGTGCACAACCCGAAATTCGAATTTTAGATCGGTCGATTTTTAACCAAAATAGTCTAAACGAGAATTGAATATCTCGTTAATAGGAGCTCAATGATAAAAAGACAGTCGAAAACAGAGCTCGTATTCGAAAGATATGGATGAAACTTAGTCCCTACTCTTCGAGTGCGACGAATTCGATACAGTTTTGTAAATCTGAGATAGAGTGAGAATTAGCCGATGGGATCTAAATGAAAGTTGTAGTATTCGTAAATACCAATGTGTGGATATAAAGAACGTCGATAATAGAGCTCGTATGTGAAAGATATGGACGAAACTTAGTCCCTACTCTTCGAGCGCGATAAATTCGATACAGTTTTGCAAATCGGAGATAGAATGAGAATTAGCCGACGAGGTCTAAATGAAAGTTGTAGTACTCGTAAATACCAACGAGTAGATATAAAGAACGTAGAAAACAGAGCTCGTACGCGGAAGATACGGACAAAACTTAGGGCCTACTCTACGAGAAAACCCCTATAAATAAGAGATGAACTCTTCATATTTTCTTCACACCATAAGTCTTTCTTTCTCTCTCTAACTTCTCTCTAGACTCCCTAATCCCCCCTAAAGCCTAGGAAACTTCCCTAGCGCTAGAAGAAAGCCTCGGAGCGCACGAAGGCTCCGAGAAAAAGAGCTTTTCGGCTCAGAAGCTCTGCTCCAGCGGATCCCAGTTTTTAATAAAACCCGCTGTAAGTGAAATAAGCCTACCATACTTTAAATATAGCTTATATTTAAATATAATATCGTTATTATGAACCTAGAAATAAGATTTATCAGTGATTCAAAGTCGTTATACTGATTGATCTACTTACGGGAATGATGTCTAGGCTGTGATTTAGTGAGGTGTTTAAAGTGGGATTTCCAAACAGTATACTTCGTATACCAAACGGACCCTATCTCCGATATGATCCTACCTGGTTGTTCCTTACTTGATAGATCATGAAAGTAGACTTTGAGTTAATGATGAATCTAGAATAATAATTAGTCGCAATAAAGATTAGACTAAAACTTAGCGATAATAATGTTAGGTTTCGTCAAAGGAAAATAGAATCGTTAAAAGCGAAGCGCTGTCCGAGTTTGGAATCATCACTTTAACAAGTGAGTGCATAGTTACTTTCATCCTACACATAGATATGAAGTATTTTATATAAATTACGTGCTATGTGTGCATATTATTTGAATACTTGCTTTCTATGCTGGATGAACGATTTTATACATGTTTTAAATAATTTAAATTGTATATGTATTTTATATCTAAAAATATGTTGGGTAAAACATGGGTAGATGAATGATGAGAGATGAAAGATGATATGAGTGAACATTGACAGCTATAGACTTAGTGCCTAACAAATAACATCGGCATCTATGGACTTAGTGCCTATCGAATAAACATTGGTAGTTATGGACTTAGTACCTGTTAGATAATTTTGGTAGCTATGGACTTAGTACCTGTTAAATAAACGTTGGTAGCTATGGATTTAGTACCTATTAGCTGAACACTGGTAGTTATGGATTTAGTACCCGATAAATGAACTTTAGCAGCTATGGAATTAGTGCTTTACGAACAAGCATTGGCAGCTATGGACTTAGTGCCTATCATATAAACCCTGGAAGCAATGGGCTTCGAAATGAACGAATGTAGGATAGATGATTCTTAGGGTAGATCCTTAAGAGTAAGGAAGATAATGGGGATGGTTAATTGGGTTGATTGTTTGATGTTTAAACATAATAATTAAATTATTGTGGGTTTAAAACCCTATGTACTCACCAGGTTTCCCAACCTGACCCACTCAAGCTTATTTATATCACATGTGTCGATATGAAGCTATTTTACACTGAGGGATTTATAAGAGATGTAGATCACGAGTGTAAATGAATGTAAGATCTGTTTATGCTTATGTTTCTGTATTGACGATGACATCCCAAATGTTTTAAAATGGATAAAATACATTTATTCGAAAATGCTTTGATAACGTATTTATCATGTTTTTTTGGGAACAAATTCCACAACGTTTTTATTAAAAGAGGTACTCTGATTTTTATAAAGCATAAACAAAATCGGTCTTTTCTGACCGTGAAAATGGGGATGTCACAGATTATCAGTTATCATAAGGCTTCGGGCCTTGGGGGAAGAGAGAATTAGCCCTTTTTGGATGTGGGTATTATAGATTAGGTGACCCGAGTGTTCGTTTGAGTTTCTGAGCCTAAGGGTATAACCGTAAATTGGCAAGTTCGGACTTTATGAATTTTGGGTTTTTGTTCGGGAAATCTTAAGACGAGGATGAGTCGATAGAAGTGTAGAGTTTCTCGTTACCTTGCCGTGGATATAAAGAACGTCGAAAATAGACTTAGAACGAAGGAGTTATGGCCGAATGAAATTGAAGTGTTTTGGAGCTTGGTCTAGTACGTGGGGCGTACTCATTGAGTACGCATCACATAGTGAAAGAAGTGATTGCGGGTGGCATTTGAGTACGTCGGACGTACTCAGGAGTACGCAGCGCGTACTCCCTTCAGCTTGAAACCCTAATTTTTAGGGTCTTACCCTTATTTAAGCTCATTATGTTTATGGGGCCTTCTCTTATCAGCCTCCATACCTCCTAAACCCTAATCTCGGCCCCTTAGCCACCATCTTTGAGTTCTTAAGCTCTTGTGAGGAATCTTGGTGTGTTCTTGAGCATTTTGAAGGGATTGAAGGTTGTTGAGTAATCATCACTTGGAATGGAGCTTGGAGATCTAGAAGTGTCACACCCCCAAACCAAGATGGCGGAAACGTCCGGGGGTGGATGACTTTCATGTATTGTATCATAACAGTTGAATAATAATAAAGAAAGCAAACACAACCATCATATATATAATTGAAAAGTTACATCATTGTATGTATTACATGTTTCAAAAGTCAATTACAATATGATGTCAAAATGATTTGTATGATGCCTTAGCGTCCTATCCTCAAAAGCTGGTGGTTACCTGTTTTACTGGTTTCCTGAGACTACAAGTTGTTTGAAAAAGTGTCAACATTTAAGTTGGTGAGTTCATAAGAGTTTTGTTATAAACAATAGTAAGCATTTCCGTGAAAAGATATCGTGTTGTTCCCAGAAAATCCGATATTTTCTAATAAATGAGATATAAGTTGTTTACTTGTAAAATGATGATGTTTATTCCAGAGAATCCAATATTTTCCGTAGAATGATTTGTAGCCTTAAATGTTCCAAGACCGAATGTACCAGTGTTTTCCATACTTAAAGTAGTAATATGTAGTTTTAATCATGTATAAAACCATTTGAAGAAAAGTGTTTTCATGTAAAATGTACGTATAGTCGTTTTCCCCATGTGAGTTTTCATAACCGTGCTTTTAAGATGTAGTGCCTGCCTCGTCGTTCTTCAGGCACCGAGTTATTTATGACATTTGTCACCCATAACCTGCCGGTCTGACCATAGCTAGCAGTCAGGGTGTGGGATCATCAGTCCTGTATAGATCTATACACAAGTATCACACTCTCGTATCGGAGATTCCGGTTATAAATACATGACGTTCTGTATACCTCAGTTAGGTACGATGAAGACAGTGTCTCACAAACTAATTCAACGAGTGTACGTGTTTCTGAAATGAAAACGTTTGTAACTGACGTTATCCCATATTTCCAGGATAACGTCGAAAGTGTCGTAAAACAGCGATATATATATTTTATATCGTTTTTACCCTTTGCTCAACGGGTTACAAAGGGGTAAAGTTTCGTAAACTATATTCGTAAAGTTTCAATAAAATTGTAACAACCGGATTTTTAGGTATGTTATTTTTGAATTATTTATTTTTGAGGATCATTGATCTACTCGACGAGTTGGTGCTATAACTCGTCGAGTAGAAGCGGGGTAGCCACGTGAGTTTAATGAACTACTCGACGAGTCCAAGAGTAGACTCGCCGAGTAGGCGCTGTAAGTGGAAACCCTAATCTTCGGGCCTGAGCCCTATTTAAAGGCACTTATGGCCTTCATTTGCGGCTACCATCCCAGAGAGAGAACCCCCATCGATCTTGAGTGTGTAGAGTGAGAGAGAGAAGGCCATTTGAGCTTTTGGTGTGATTTTGCAAGAAAGGAGAGGAGCTCCAGCAAGAAGGATCAAAGGAGATTGCTATTATGAGTTAGCCAAGCAAGGAGTTCACCTTGAGGTACCAAATCGGACCCCTCTTTCTCTCTATTGTATGGGTTTCATTATTTGGGGTTAGGGCTTGAATCATTCCTTTTTGGGGGTTTTGGATGCCTCAAACCCCCTTCTTCGAGTTGTGTTAGAGATCTGGGCCCTATAAGGTCCAGGAAGTCCCAAGCATCCAGCTTTATGCATTTCCAATGGAGTTTTGAACCTAGGTTGCCATTTTAAGAACTATTTCACCAAAAAGAGCCTTATGAGTGTTGCATGAGCATAAAGGTTGGATCTTTACATGACTTTTGAGGGTTGGAAGGCCATATTTATAGATTAGAGAAGCAGATCTGACCTCAGGAGGTCGTTTGAGCATTTTCATGGAAGAAACTCGCCGAGTCCATGAGCGGACTCGACGAGTCGGATCGTGTTGCACCACGATTCGTGATCAGTGGTAACCATTGAGAGAAAGGTTGACTCGACGAGTCGAGTGAGGCCTTAGAGGATTCATAGGACACGTATGGACTCGCCGAGTCACCCGAGTGCACTCGACGAGTCTGGTCAAAGTTGGACCGTTAACTGGGGTTGACTTTTAGGGTTTGGTCAACATTGGACATTGGACCATTGGAGGGGTAAAATGGTCTTTTCCCCTTCTGAGAGAATATAGGGAGGGATTATTCTAGCCTTTGAGAGCCGTATTAATTAGAGATAATTACTTTATGTGATTAGGCGGAGGCTAGGGCAGATATTCGAGTTCGAGACTTTCCGATATTTCCCGAGGTGAGTCTTCTCACTATACATTACCTAGAGTGGTATCTATGTGCAGGCCGGAGGGTCTTATGTGTTATGTGTATGTTAAGTTTATGTGCATTGTGATATATGTATGCTATGTGTTGTATATACTGGACCGGAGGGTCCAACGATTTAGACCGGACCAGAGGGTCCAATGATTTAGACCGGACCGGAGGCTAGACCGGACTGGAGGGTCCAACGAGCTACGGTACTGGAGGGTCCATCTGAGACACAATGACCAGAGGGTCATACCGAGTTATAGCCTCGAGTGGCTTATGTTTTGTATGTGGTATATTGGGGAACTCACTAAGCATTTATGCTTACCGTGTTATGTGATATGTGTTTCAGGTACCAGCGAGGATCGCGGGAAGGTGCCGGCGCAATTTGTACACACTGGCAGAGGACTAGGTTTTGAGATTATGGGATATGTTTTATTATGATGACATTGGATCATGGGATTATGGGAATATTATATATGTTTTTATTATGTTGAAAAACGAAAAATTGTTTTTAAACTTTACGTCGTTACAAGTTGTTATCAGAGACTTGGTTTGAGAGATTCGGATGCACCTCCGAGCGTACCTGAACTCAAACTGAGGATTTGAGAGAATTTTTCATAAAAGAAACAATTTTTCTAAAAGAGTAAAAGATTTTTTAGAAAAGTAGAACGGAGCAGTGTGTACAATCAGCCAGCGCCCGAACGATGATTTCCCAAAATACCCTTACAATATGTGTTATGAGATATTATGTGATATGTTATGCATGCTAGAGTAGGCTAGGTATTCAAGGTTAGGACTAGAGTGGGCCTGATTTGTGATGCCTTAGCCTAGGAGTTATTGCTGCTATGAGATACTTCGAGAGTGAGTAGGTAGCAGCGAGGAGCTTATGAGTGGTCTACCGGAGAGTAGCCTGAGTTTGTGAGATATTGAGTACTTGTGATCTGGGATCCTAGGAGGAGGACTTGGGGTGAATACCGATGCGTTGTGGAAGGTAGTATAAGGGCCTGTACTACTGGAAACACCGGATCGGTGAGCAGTCCAAGTAAGAATCCTTAGGGGACTAAAGAACAAGTAGGGTTGAGTATCGAGTGAGAGTATACTCGAGCGAGTCTCTGACTTCTTTTGTGTTGTATTTCAGAGACATTATGGTTGGGACGCGCCACCACCCAAGAGGCAGTGGTACCAGTGATGAGGAGATCCGTAGGTTGATTCACGAGGAGGTGGCCGCAGCCATACGGGCGGATTTTCCTGAGATGTTTGGGTCTATCAAGACCACTTTGATTGAGACGTTTGACGAGCGGTATGCTTCTCTTACCGAGGCTGCTGTTGCTGCAGCCACCGCAGACGTCGCCGCTGTCAGGCCACAGGGGGTGACTCGTTGCTATACCGAGAGTTCAGCAACACGAAGCCACCAGAGTTTGATGGGACTCAGGATCCGATAGTCGCGATGAGGTGGATCTCTGACATTGAGGGATGCTTCTACACCTGTTCTTGTCCGGAGCATCTGAGGGTACGGTTCGCGCTGAACCAGCTTCGCTTGGGAGCGAAGGACTAGTAGAAGTTTGTTACGGCAGACTTCACTCCTGCAGAGATTACAGCGGTGACCTGGGAGAGGTTCACCACCATGTTCCGAGATGAGTATGTTCCCCCGGTGGAGAGGGAACGATTAGTACAGGAGTTCTTGTCCCTCAAGCAGGGAACTGAGTCGGTGACAGTGATTACGAGGATGTTTCATGAGAGGGCGTTGTTTTGCCCTGAGCACGTGTCGACCGAGCAGACACGTATGAGCTGATATCTGAGCATACTGAGGAGAGACATTCGTGAGTTCGTGCCGAACTCGACGTACCGGACATTTGCCTAGCTCCAGGCAAATGCTCGGAAGAGGGAGATCGAGCTGGAGACTCAGGCCAGGGAGGAGGCCAAGTCTCAGAGGAGGGACAGGCGACCGGCGCAGTCGCAGCCGGTAGCCAAGCGGGCCAAACCCGCTGATTCGAGATCTGGAGGTCCGAAGGCCCGCACTTGTGGGAAGTGCGGCAAGAGCCATAAGCGAGTGTGCAGAGCTGGGGTGTGTTACAAGTGTGGGAAGGAGGGGCATTTCGCGAGGGATTGCCCCAAGGGATTTTCGGTTTGCTTTCATTGCAACCAGACAGGCCATCGGAAGGCCGAGTGCCTGCAGCTACTACAGGGATCAGCACAGAGATTTGCACCTGCTGCTAGAGCTACTAAGGTCTGGCCAGTGAAGGCCGAGGCACCGAAGGCTCGTGGGAGACCCTTCCAGTTGACAGCGGAGGAGGTCCGCGCAGCGCCCGATGTCGTGGTCGGTATGTATTCTTTTACTTACTTATGTTGAGTTTGGGATTTTGTGCTTATATTGTGGTATGCATAGGTACTTTTCTTGTGAGTTCTGTACCTGCATTGGTGTTATTTGACTCGGGTATGAGTCGATCTTTCGTGTCATTAGCATTTAGTCAGGACATCAATGTCCAGCGAGAGGCGTTGAGTTGACCTCTACGAGTTTCTATAGCCGACAAGCGAGCGGTGTATGCTACTGATGTGATTCGAGGATGTGTACTCGAGATCTTCGGTGTTGAGTTCCCGATTGACCTAGTACCGATTGCGATGGGTGATGTCTGTGTCATCGTGGGCATGGACTGGTTGAGCCGATTTGGAGCTGTTATCGACTACGATCGTCAGATGGTGACGATACGAGACCTTAGAGGGGGAGTGCTGACAGTGTACGGCGAGGGTACCCGAATTGGGTCAGCGTTTTGTTCGGCTGCCAGAGAGAGACAGAGCCTACAGCAGGGCTGTAGAGGGTTTGTAGCCTATGTGATGGATACACGAGCGGCCGCAGAGAGGCCGAGTTCGGTTGTCGATGTTCCGATAGTGCGTGAGTTCCCGGATGTTTTTTCCGAGGAGTTTCCGGGTGTGCCTCCCGAGAGGCAGGTGGAGTTCCGCATCGATTTGGTTCCGGGGGCAGCGCCTATCGCCAAGGCGCCTTATCGCCTTGCGCCGCCAGAGATGCAGGAGTTATCCTCGCAGCTTCAGGAGCTGCTGGGAAAGGGGTTTATTCGACCGAGTAGCTCGCCGTGGGGAGCGCCGATCCTTTTTGTCCAGAAAAAGGATGGTTCACACCGGATGTACATTGATTACCGGGAGTTGAACAAATTAACGATCAAGAACCGTTATCCATTACCAAGGATCGACGATCTGTTCGATCAGTTGCAGGGTGCGTCTTGGTTTTCCAAGATAGACTTGAGGTCTGGATATCACCAGATGAGGGTGCGTGATGAGGATATCCAGAAGACAGCATTTAGGACTCGTTATGGGCATTACGAGTTCGTGGTGATGCCTTTTGGGCTCACCAATGCACCAGCGGCGTTCATGGACCTCATGAACTGAGTATGCATGCCGATGTTGGATCGATCGGTGATTGTGTTCATCGACGACATTCTAGTGTATTCCAGGACCAGAGAGCAGCATGAGGAGCACCTGAGGGAGACCCTCGGAGTATTGAGATCGGAGAGGCTATATGCCAAATTCTCCAAGTGTGATTTCTGGTTACGTGAGGTGCAGTTCTTGGGACATCTCGTTAATCAGAATGGGATATTGGTCGATCCGGCCAAGATTGAGGCGGTCATGAGTTGGGAGGTGCCGAGATCCCCCACCCAGATCAGGAGTTTTCTGGGGTTGGCCGGCTACTATCAGAGATTTATTCGGGATTTCTCGAAGATTGTCGTTCCCCTCACCAGATTGACCCGGAAGGGCGCTGCTTTTGCTTGGGGTCCAGAGCAGCAGACCTCGTTTGAGACTCTTCGCCAGAGGTTATGCGAAGCCCCGGTGTTAGCTCTTCCGGAGGGAATGGAGGATTTCGTGGTGTATTATGATGCGTCTATATCGGGGTTGGGTGCAGTGCTTATGCAGAGAGGGCACGTGATAGCATACGCATCGAGGCAGCTGAAGCCTCATGAGACGAGGTATCCCACCCATGATTTGGAGTTGAGGGCAGTAGTGTTTACCCTCAAGATATGGCGTCATTATTTGTACGGGGTTCGGTGTACCATATACACGGACCACAACAGTTTGAAGTACCTGATGGATCAGCCCAACCTGAATATGCGTCAGAGGAGATGGTTGTATGTGGTAAAGGATTATGATTGTAAAATCATGTACCACCCGGGCAAGGCTAACGTAGTAGCCGACGCTCTGAGCCGTAGGGCGGAGAGTGCCCCGATTCGAGACATATGTATGAGGATGACGGTGATGACTCCGGTGTTGGATACTATTCGAGAGGCCCAGGCAGAGGCTGTGAGACCGGAGAACCGCAAAAGGGAGCGGGTGATTGCACAGGTGTCCGAGTTTGTGACGGATAGCCGAGGGCTCTTGACCTTCCGTGGTCGGATTTGGGTGCCGTATACGGGCGGGGCACGTAGCACCTTGATGGAGGAGGCGCATAGATCGAGATTCTCGATCCATCCCGGGGCCACGAAGATGTATTTGGACCTGAAGAGAGATTATTGGTGGCCCTGTATGAAGAGGGATGTTGCATGGGTAGTAGAGAGGTGCTTGACCTGTCGTCGGGTTAAGGCCGAGCACCAGCGTCCGCATGGCAAGTTGCAGCCGTTAGAGGTTCCCCAGTGGAAATGGGAACAAATTTCTATGGATTTTATCACCAAATTGCCGCGGTCCGCGAGGGGTGTTGATGCAATTTGGGTGATTGTGGACCGGCTGACGAAGAGCGCTCACTTTCTTGCTATCAGTGAGAGCTCTTCTGCGGAGAGGCTGGCGGAGATGTATGTGAGAGAGGTGGTATCACGACATGGAGTGCCGATCTCGATTGTGTCAGATCGAGATGTACGTTTTACTTCCACGTTTTGGAAGAAGTTTCATGAGGAGTTGGGTACGAGATTGCACTTCAGTACTGCTTATCACCCACAGACGGACGGGCAAAGTGAGCGGACGATTCAGACACTCGAGGACATGCTTCGGGCATGTGTTATGGACTTCGGTGGAAGTTGGGACACATACCTACCTTTGGCTGAGTTTTCTTACAACAACAGCCACCATTCGAGTATCGGTATGCCTCCCTTTGAGCTTTTATATGGGAGGAGGTGTTGGACTCCCATCTGTTGGGGAGAGGTAGGGCAGCGGGTGATGGGTAGCACTGAGATAGTGCTTAAGACGACTGAGCAGATACAACAGGTCAGACAGAGGTTACTGACAGCCCAGAGCCGTCAGAAGAGTTATGCGGATAGGCGGCGATCCGAGCTCAAGTTCCAGGTCGGAAATTTCGTACTCCTAAAGGTATCTCCTTGGAAAGGAGTGATCCGGTCCAGGAAGAGGGGCAAGTTGGGTCCCCGATACATTGGTCCATTCAGGGTTATCGCGAGGGTGGGTAAGGTAGCATATCGTCTGGAGCTACCCGAGGAGTTGAGTCAGATCCATGATACCTTCCACGTATCCCAGTTGAGGAAGTGTATAGCTGATGAGGCCGATCGCGATCTTGGATCGGAAGGTCAAGGTTCTGAGAAACAAGGAGGTGCCCCTGGTTCAGGTCCAGTGGCAACATCGGAGAGGGTCCGGGCTGACTTGGGAGCCGGAGTCGGAGATGCAGGAGCAACATCCAGAGTTGTTTGCAGAGCGAGACTTCGAGGGCGAAGTCTGATTCTAGTGTGGGAGAATTGTAACATCCGGATTTTCAGGTATGTTATTTTTGAATTATTTATTTTTGAGGATCATTGATCTACTCGACGAGTTGGTGCTATAACTCGTCGAGTAGAAGCGAGGTAGCCACGTGAGTTTAATGAACTACTCGACGAGTCCAAGAGTAGACTCACCGAGTAGGCGCTGTAAGTGGAAACCCTAATCTTCGGGCCTGAGCCCTATTTAAAGGCACTTATGGCCTTCATTTGCGGCTACCATCCCAGAGAGAGAACCCCCATCGATCTTGAGTGTGTAGAGTGAGAGAGAGAAGGCCATTTGAGCTTTTGGTGTGATTTTGCAAGAAAGGAGAGGAGCTCCAGCAAGAAGGATCAAAGGAGATTGCTATTATGAGTTAGCCAAGCAAGGAGTTCACCTTGAGGTACCAAATCGGACCCCTCTTTCTCTCTATTGTATGGGTTTCATTATTTGGGGTTAGGGCTTGAATCATTCCTTTTTGGGGGTTTTGGATGCCTCAAACCCCCTTCTTCGAGTTGTGTTAGAGATCTGGGCCCTATAAGGTCCAGG
Organism: Lactuca virosa; assembly: GCF_052849685.1. Classification (NCBI taxonomy): domain Eukaryota; kingdom Viridiplantae; phylum Streptophyta; class Magnoliopsida; order Asterales; family Asteraceae; genus Lactuca; species Lactuca virosa. The sequence continues at coordinate 41,187,215 of NC_136426.1, forward strand.
AAGTCCCAAGCATCCAGCTTTATGCATTTCCAATGGAGTTTTGAACCTAGGTTGCCATTTTAGGAACTATTTCACCAAAAAGAGCCTTATGAGTGTTGCATGAGCATAAAGGTTGGATCTTTACATGACTTTTGAGGGTTGGAAGGCCAGATTTATAGATTAGAGAAGCAGATCTGACCTCAGGAGGTCGTTTGAGCATTTTCATGGAAGAAACTCGCCGAGTCCATGAGCGGACTCGACGAGTCGGATCGTGTTGCACCATGATTCGTGATCAGTGGTAACCATTGAGAAAAAGGTTGACTCGACGAGTCGAGTGAGGCCTTAGAGGATTCATAGGACACGTATGGACTCGCCGAGTCACCCGAGTGCACTCGACGAGTCTGGTCAAAGTTGGACCGTTAACTGGGGTTGACTTTTAGGGTTTGGTCAACATTTGGAGATTATGGGATATGTTTTATTATGATGACATTGGATCATGCGATTCTGGAAATATTATATATGTTTTTATTATGTTGAAAAACGAAAAATTGTTTTTAAACTTTACGTCGTTACAAAAATGAACGTTTTGTATTTGAAATATATATATATATATATATATATATATATATATATATATATATATATATATATATATATATATATATATATATATATATATATATATATATACGAATAATATAATGATTATTAATATGTTGTTCGTGAAATCATACGCGATTGATAGTAAAACCATTTCGTGTTTTTAATGTTTTTCGTAAAATAGTATAGTAACGTATTCAAAATATTCTCGTTATAATGAAAATATTATTGTGTGTTACTTCTATTCCTCCCTAAAAACATAGAAAAAATCTTGAAAATGTAGGGGTATGAACTCACCTTATGTGTAGTCGCGGTTTGATAACAAGGTGACGATTATGATCTTTACGTTAGAATACTCGGAAATGATCGAACTCCTAATCGTTTTAACACATATAAATGTGTAAATAAAATGAACTAATCATAAGAAGAATGTATAACACTATTATATTAATAGGACTTACCAAAATGCTAAGGAATGAAGCTCCAGGGAAGTTTGATTCTTGAGTTTTGAGAGGAACTGAATGTTCGATACTTGAGAGAGAATTAGAAGTGAATGGTGTTAACTGAGAAGTGTTTGAAGGAAGCTTTGGACGTGAATTTATATGCGAAATAAGAGGGTAAGGTGAATTGACAGTGAAGTGATATTTACCTGGGTAAGAGCACATATCACCTTGGGAAGCTAAATTTGACCAATCAAGTGGCACCACTTGGCCACTTTATGGATGATTCCGGCCAAATGGAGGGGATTACGGCCAAGCATGACTGAAATCTCACATTCCCACTTACTTGAAAGTGACTTCGGTCCTAATGGACCTCAAAAAAGGGATTTTGGTCCAAAGTAGTGGGGATTTCGGCCTTAATGGGCTTTAGCCTTTGTGATTTCGGTCCTATATATGTTCCAAGAGGGTGTTTTCAGTTCTAGGTGATCTCCATGAAGAGATTTCGGTCCTAGATGGCCGAAAACTCAAAGGTAGTGGACCCTAGATTGAAGATACTCTAACAATGTGATTCCTTTATCTCTTGTTTACCCCTTTGACTCGTTAAGTCTTGTTAGTTTGTATTTACTTATTTCCTCATGGTTTTCAATATGTAAACATGTATATATAACTCATATAAACATGGATTTCAGTTTATATTAACATATATAAACATGCCCTCAAGGCTAAGGGTGATTTAACGTGACAAGGTTACAATGTGTTTTTCACTTATACATAGTACATATTTTGACTTGGTTTGGCTCTAAGTTTGCCAGTTGTCACAAGAAGTTACTCATCTTTTGCAACCTATTGAAGGTAAAAAGCTCTAATCTTGGCATCTCTTTGGGTAGATCTAGTTTGGGGTGGTTTATGGCACTTTTGGTCTCTTTGGTTTGTCTTTATGAGGATGAGTTTTCCCCAAGAGTTTTGTCGCTAGGTCTGGATGATGTAGGTGTCCCAAATGCATAAAAATGTAATCTTGATGGTTGATATCTACTCATGCATGAGTATTAGCTCATTACTGAAGTTGTAAAGTTAGGGCTTGGATTTGGGACCCATTGAGCCTTGAAAAAGCTCAAAGTTGTCGACTTATGGGTTAAGGTATGATTTGGATCTAGTTTTGAGCATTGGCCGTTTTGGCTTAAAGGTTTAATACATTTTCTAGATAGGTTAAGAGCTGGCAGCGTACGCGGGGCGTACCCCTTGGTACGCAGCGCGTATTGGGTCCACACCCCCGTGGGTTAGTCAAGATCTAGAGTACGCTGGGCGTACCAACTGAGTACGTTGGGCGTACCAACTGAGTATGCAAGGCGACGAAAGTAATCTTTTGATTACAATTGCCATGACGGGTAGGCTATCAAACACTAGCTATATGGGATTCCAATATGGTGTAGAAAATGTTGTGGACCATCTCACAACAAATGGCATCACGGCAATTTCTGGTGAAAGAAGGAGTATAGAAGAGCTTGAAGGAATGAGCTGGAATCTAAAGCCATCTGAGCAAACTTCAGTAAGTGTACCATCAAGAGTAGCGGTACATGAAAGGCTTAACAGATCATTAAGTCTCCAATTTGAAAGATATCGCCGAACCCCCCAACCAGCAAGATACTCTGTTGACCAGAATGACCGAGAAGTATTAGGTAACGATCATTTGGACGAAGATGAAGAGCATTTTATAGGAGTATGTTTTCAAACACCTCAGACAAAACATATCCCCTGTGATATATGTTTCTGTGAAGAATGTCTGGATGAAGCAAGGATCTTGGAGAATGAGCCACTGAACACAGCAAGACGTTCCAATAAGCCAAGATGATCAAAACATAAATGGTCAACTCTTGGTGAACCATCTGGAAAATGGGACTATTATGTCAAGTACGATACCTCAGTAAGCACAACTTCAATAGAAGAAATTGTAGCAACTGGCTGGGGAGATGGATTCCCAGATGATGAAATTACCTCAGGAAAAGTGACAATTATGGACAAAACAAGTGACTGGGATGATGATGAAAGAAGTGGTGGAAAGATCCTTGTCCTACGAGAAGAATTTTCAAAAAACCAACAAGATTTTCTTGATGAATATTTGCCACAATGGGATGACCAACTCACCACACAAAGATCAGAGTCTGAATGGGAAAACCCATTCGCAGCGAAGCATGGTGAGGACCATACAATTCTTCATCTTTCCAAAGAAGATGATGACAATCTGCCATACCCAAAATTTCGCAACTTTAAACAAATGGCAGCACAAATGGTCAAAAAACACGAAGAACATGTTTTTCCAACAGCAAATGACGCAGAATCTGGTGCAAGCTATCAACCTCCAGATGATGCAATATTAGGACCAGCTGTCTACCCACCAGCACGGCAAAATCCACAGCCAATTTATAGACCAGACTACCAATTTGGTTACCCTCAAGGAAAAGGCAATATTTTTAATGGAGGATATGGTGAATATCATAATTCACAGTGGACTCTGCCACCAGCATGGACGGAATCAGGTGTAATGCTTGTTCTACCAGCAGATCCAGGCTTATGGTCAGATGTAATAGCACAATGGGAGTCTATAACAATCAATAGGCTCAATAGCCAAACATGGACTGACAACAAAGCAAAATTAGCCTTTGTTGAAAATCTTCTTGGAGAAAGCGAAAAGTTAATGTGGCAACAATGGCGAACGGCATACCCAGATGTATATGCTGCCCTTGAAGCAATCGCAGATGAACCATAGAATATAACATCACAAGTTAGGCAGTTAATATTGTTAGAAGATCCATACCGAGGCTCAACTGATGAACAAGACAGAGCCTACAAAGATCTAGACAGAATAACTTGTGAAGAAACCAAGAACTTGTGGACATTCTTGGAGGATTTCAGGCAGTTAGCAATAAAGTCTGGAAGGCTGTACTTCCCCTCAACAATAGGAAAACTTTTTGCTAAACTTCCACCTTCTCTATCCAAGAAAGTTGAAGAATCATTTAAAGCCAGGTACCCTGGTCTAAGTTCAGGAGTTCTGTCTGCAATCAAATTCACTCATACTTTCATCTCAGAAATGTGCAAAGATGCGGCGCTTGCCAAAGATCTTAGAGATTTATCTCTTTGTTCAGCCATACCAATTCCTGGTTATTACAAAAACAACAGGAAAAAGTATGGAATGAGGAAGTCGAAGACTTACAAAGGAAAGCCACATGGTTCTCATGTAAAGCCATTCAAAAGAAAGTACAAAGATGACAGAGGACGAGTCAAGAAATGCAAATGCTTTATTTGTGGAAAGGAAGGGCATTTCACAAAAGATTACAAAAGCAAGCAAGGAAACATTGCAAGATCAGCTGTCTATCAAGAACTGGATCTTGATGATAACTGGGACATTGTCTCAGCAGACTTTGATGACACCAGTGTCTATAGTATATCAGAAGGAGAAGGCGATACCCATCAAAGCATCAGTGTTATGGTCCAAGATACTCCATTTGAAGAAGCAGCTTTCACAATAACACATGAAGATAATGAAAGTAGCAGCGAAGATGAAAGAGAGGATATCCAATATAGTCATTATGCTTTCATGTTCCATCCAGGACCACCAACAAAAATAGCAGATATGGTTCAATCCGTAGGATCGTGGAAACCAAGCAAAGAATTGCCAGCTCAAAGTAAAAACTGTGAGCATGATTGGAAGGAAAACACAGTCACAAATTACACGATCTGTTATTATTGTGGAATACTAACCACAGACGTGTCAAGACTTAACTGTCCCAAGTGCCAACTCACAACATGTGCTCTTTGCGCCAAAAATTATCTTGGCAAAACAGTTAACGTTAAGAAAAAACAGCAGATTAAGCCGGAAGAAGAAAGTGACTTTACCAATAAGGAAATAAAGCTTCTCAAAGAACTTTTGAAAGAGAAGACGGAGCAAATGCAGCAGATGATTAAGGATCAAGCCAAAGAGTTTTATGAGACCAAGGCAGAAATACAAAAGAGAGAGGAAGCATGGCAGCTTGAAAAAGGCTTGCTAACAAAAGATCTCACAGATACTCTTAAGATAATCGATCAGCTTAAAGCTGAACAAGTAAGGCTTGAAGAACAAAAGAACGAAGAAATAAGAAGGCTGAAGGAGCAACTACAAGAAAGGAAGGAAAAAAGGGAAAAGCCTCAATTCCCTAAAGAAGAATTCCCACCGTTAAGCGAACTTCATGTAGCAAGGCCCTTCATGGAAGCAGAGATTCATTACTTTGAAAATGCTACATCAAACCCAAAAGTTAGGAAGATAACTAACTCACTTTACAACGTAAAAGTTGAGTTTGATATCCCTAATTGCCCAGCATTTGGGATCGGCGCAATAATAGACACAGGAGCATCAGCATGCTGCATAAACAAGAAGGTTATTCCAGAAGAAGCACTTGAACCTTTAAACCACAGTGTTTTCTTTAATGGTTTAAATTCAAGACAGCAGGCAACTCACAAAATAAAGCAAGGCTATTTTCTCATCGAGGGAAACAAGTTGAAAATTCCCCTTATATATGCATTTGATATGCATGACAGCAATGGCATTGAAATGCTGATAGGTACCAACTTCCTAAGGTCCATGAAAGGAGGAATTCGTATAGAAGGTGATGAGATAACTATTTATAAGAAGGTTACCAAGATCAAAACTTCAGAGCAATCTGAGGTTGCTGAAGTTGCCATCACTGAGCTTGAAATTAGTGAAGAAGATTTCTTTAAAATAAATGAATCTATTTATTTCAACGAAGAAGGTAACAATGCATTCCTAGAACGGTTTAAACCTATCATTGATAGGTTAAAGCTCCAAGGATACATCAGAGAAGAACCTTTAAAGCATTGGAAGAAGAATGGTGAGCTTTGTAAACTGGATATTATAAATCCAGACATTACAATTGAAGATCGACCACTAAAACATGTGACACCAGCAATGGAAGATTCATTCAGAATACATGTTGATAGTTTACTCAAGATTGGTGCTATTCGACCAAGCAAAAGCAGACACAGAACGATGGCAATGATCGTAAACTCAGGAACAACAATTGATCCTGTAACTGGAAAGGAGGTCAAAGGGAAAGAAAGAATGGTTTTTAATTATAAATCCTTGAATGACAACACATACAAGGACCAATACTCCTTACCAGGAATAAATACGATCATCAAGAGAATAGGAGGTGCAAAAATATTCTCAAAATTTGATCTCAAATCAGGGTTCCATCAAGTCGCCATGGATGAAGAATCAATACCATGGACATCATTCTTAGTACCTGGAGGACTTTATGAATGGCTAGTTATGCCATTTGGTTTGAAGAATGCCCCAGCAATGTTCCAAAGAAAAATGGATAAATGCTTCAGAGGAACAGAATCATTTATCGCAGTATATATTGATGATATACTGGTTTTCTCAAAAAACGAAAAAGAACATGCAAAACACTTGGAAAAGATGTTGCAAATATGTGAGGATAATGGCCTAGTCCTATCTCCAACAAAGATGAAGATAGCAGTCCCAACAATAGATTTTCTGGGAGTAGTCGTAGGAGAAGGAACAATAAGGTTGCAACCGCACATCATAAAGAAGATTGTGAACTTCAACGAAGAAGAATTAAAGACAAAGAAGGGGTTGAGGTCATTCTTAGGAATCCTTAACTATGCTCGTAATCATATCCCAAAACTTGGGATACTATTAAGGCCACTGTACGAAAAGGCAAATGCTCATGGAGACAAAAGATTGAAGCCCTCTGATTATGAGTTAATCAAAAGGATCAAGATGCAAGTTCAGAATCTCCCAGACCTTGAGATACCACCTGAAGATGCTTATATCATCCTAGAAACAGACGGATGTATGGAAGGATGGGGAGGTATAGTCAAATGGAAGAACAAAAAGGAAGGACCAAGAAGCTCAGAAAAGATTTGTGCATATGCAAGTGGCAAGTTCTCAACAACCCAATCCACAATTGATGCTGAAATCAATGCCTGCATCAACACTCTGGAGAAACTAAAAATCTACTACCTTGATAAACAAGAAATCACTTTAAGGACAGATTGCCAAGCCATTATTAGTTTTTACAACAAAGCTAATAGCAACAAATCCTCAAGGGTCAGGTGGATAAAGTTTGCAGATGCAGTCACAGGAACAGACGTCAAGATTAACATAGAGCATATAGAAGGGAAACATAATACACTAGCTGATTCTCTCTCAAGACTTGTTAACCTTTGTTTTGCAGAATGCACAGGAGAAATGAAACGGTTAGCAGCAGCAGCCCTTTACTCAGTGGAGGAAGTTCTACAATCCCCTTCTGCCTCTCAGAAGAATATGAAGATTACTTGCGAAGAAATCATGAAGACTTTCAACCACTCCCAAGAATCTTTACTAAAACAATCTTCACACTAGAAGAACCAGGAGCAATGTACAGACAATACCAGCTTAGAGCCAATCAAACCCCAATTAGAATGGATAAATCTGATGCATGGAGATCAGTCGCCCAAGATATCGAATTATCAGCAGCAAAAGAAGCGATCAAAGCAATGCGAAAATTACAAGCAATCATACAGTGCAAAGCTCAAATCTGCTTTGGAAAATCAACAAGAGACAACCATTGGTCTGACCAAAAGGAAGATGTTCGAATCCAAAACAAAGAAGCCCGAAGAATCCTCATCGAACTAGAAGCCCTCGCACAACGATTGGGCCGCAATAATATCTAAGCCCATGGAAGTCCAAGACAATAACCAAAAAGAAAACAAATGCCGCTACAACAACAAATGATTTCTAGAAGATATTGACAACAGTGATGACGATTCAATTTTTATAGTGGACCCCGGGTGGGATGATTATTGTCTAAAAACGATAAAATTGAATCGTCCTATGGATCCATACCTTTATCCAAAAGCTAGAAGGGCCCGTATGTGAAATTATTTGTTCAGAAATCTTCGAGAAGTCCCCACCACTTGTTAAAAGTATCTTTATCATTATCAAGATTGTCGGCCACATGTAACAAACTAAATAATGGCCCTTGTTTAAACGTCATCACTTACGTTTTTATTCTTGTCCAAATAGCATTCCAGACCATTAGTAGGTTTGAGGGAAACCCAAAAGGAACTTTGCTATAATTCAAGATTATACTAATTTAGTTACTGGCTTAGACACCTAATCCAACAGTCTACAACTTGGATAAGTCTAAAACTAAATTACTGGTATAACTTCTAAATTAAACAGCAAATGGTGTTTTCCAAAGCAACTGCCTAACTCTGATCTGATAAGATATTTTTCCTTTAGATAAGTGATCAAATATTCTTCCGTTCTTCTAGATATCATATGGACATGAGACATGGATCAAAATCAATCTCATTATCCAAAATTCTGTTTCATGATTTCCCGATTTATGACGACTGAATTCAAACTAGTAACTGAACACATCAATTCAGTCCGGGCTCGGCCAAGCATTTCAGATGTCGACAACAAATTTGTAACATCCCAAAATTATGAGGTAAAAATTTCATTTTTAATTCAACAAAAACATTAATTATCTTTAAGTCAACATTCAATATCATTTTCTAAATATTCAAAAGTACTTTATAACAAAACAGTTATCAGAGTACAATCTCAAAATCATCATAATGGGGAAACATGGGTGGATGCGCTGCGATCAAGTCGTGCCCTTCCCTTTCGAACCGGAAGTACCTGAAACCATAACCATAAAAACCTTAAGCACAAAGCTTAGCGAGTTCCCCAAATACCACATGTCATACATATAATAGAGAGTGCTATGTGTCAACCATAGTCTTGTCATTATGCCACGAGCCGTATCGTGGTATTTCCCTGTCAGGCCAGGGGCCAAAACCCTAGGTCTTACAGAGAAGAGTCAGGAGCCATCTCCTGGTCTTCCATGTAAGCATCACGAAGACAACTAGCATACTATCTATACACATAAACTATATATCTATTTGCCAGGGTCCGATCCCTGGTCATGCATACAATTTTCCAGGAGCCACCTCCGGATCTTTCATAAAAATGTCAAGGGTCGCCCCCTGGTCTTCCTATATCTCATAAGCCAATGGGCCGACACTGGTGCCTTCGACCCATAGTATAGTGAGGAAACTCACCTCAAACTGCTGAATATCACAGACAAAAGCTCTGTCGATCCGGAAGTCCCCACGCTAACAACATCAAATAACACCAAATAAATGATTAGTCCTCAACCCATAGCTGGAAACCTAGTTTGACTGTCCAATACTCAGGGTGAAAGTCCATTTTACCCTTTCCTCACTTGGCTCAAAACCCGAAGCCCAAACCAAAGGCAACAAAAGCCCAATATGGCCCAATATCCAAATTGGGCCCAAAACCCATCATGGGCCTAATCCAAGAATCGTACTTGACATAATAGTCCCATTTTCCAGATGGTTCACCAAGAGTTGACCATTTATGTTTTGATCGCCTTGGCTTATTGGAACGTCTTGCTGTGTTCAGTGGCTCATTCTCCAAGATCCTTGCTTCATCCAGACATTCTTCACAGAAACATATATCACAGGGGATATGTTTTATCTGAGGTGTTTGAAAACATACTCCTATAAAATGCTCTTCATCTTCGTCCAAATGATCGTTACCTAATACTTCTCGATCATTCTGGTCAACAGAGTATCTTGCTGGTTGGGGGGTTCGGCGATATCTTTCAAATTGGAGACTTAATGATTTGTTAAGCCTTTCATGTACCGCTACTCTTGATGGTACACTTACTGATGTTTGCTCAGATGGCTTTAGATTCCAGCTCATTCCTTCAAGCTCTTCTATACTCCTTCTTTCACCAGAAATTGTCGTGATGCCATTTGTTGTGAGATGGTCCACAACATTTTCTACACTATATTGGAATCCCATATAGCTAGTGTTTGATAGCCTACCCGTCATGGCTATTGTAATCAAAATATTACTTTCGCCGCCTTGCCAAGTTTCATACCCATGAGTTTGTATGACAACTTCTACATGATTATGGAAGTCCTCAATACTTAGAACCATATCAGGGAACATGTAGACTAGCTGCGTTCCTGCAGAGAGGCCGACTTCCATAGTTCCAATGATTTGTCGACTATCTTCCCATCTAGTGTCCCGAAGGACAACTAGAGCATTTGTTCCCGCACTTCTCCGGTGGAGTGCATGTAGCCTGATCATGAATATTCCTAGGTGAATATGTTGGAGCCCTGAAGTTCTCAAGTTCTGGTAGCTTTCTTTGTTACACAGCCGAAGGTTAACTTGATTTTCTCCAACACATAGGATTCTTTGCTCAGAGTAGTGTTCATAGACTCTATGTCTTGTAGTACTTCTATTGTTTGAATAAAGTACCTCTGCTGGAACAAGATTTGCCCTTCTCTCTCTTGATATTTCAAGTTGTTTCTGGATCTACAACAGACTCCAAGGTGCGATTATAGCTGCTTCTTCCAAATACTCTTCTTGTTGCCCTAGCTGCTTGATATCTGTTTCGGGTCATTTGTCGATAACCACGAATTTGATCTTCTTGAGTTAGGAGTTCTGTTTGAGTTTGTGTGGAACTCCTGTTGAGGATGCTAGGCCTTCTGAAAGTCATTTCTTTGATTCTTTCCCAAACTGTTCTTTAAAGATTTTGTTAGGATCTTCAAAGACGTAGATTTCCCGTTACTTTTCTTTACTGGAAGTTTCCCACTAATAGAGAAATTATCAAGTCTTCTGGTTAAGCTTGATATTGAGTCTTCAAGATCTGCTGGCTGAGTATTTTGTTTGATAACAGTTTGAACTTCTTGTTTGAGCTTGTCAAACTTTTCTTCAATCTCAATCAGTTTCTGACTTTGCTTAGTTGCTAAGTAAAGCAAGGTGTTGTTTTGTTTTATAACAGCCTTTACTTGGCTAACTAGAGCTTCTTTGTAGTCGGTTGTTTTTGCAAAACCAACTGCTGGTGATTCAAAGTCTTCAGTGGCTTGTATGGCTTCCTGATACTCAGTAGTTGCCTTTTGATTGGCAATACTCATCCGGTGATGAGCCTCTTGACTTCGTGAAGAAGATTTTCAACCTTCTGGGTTTTATGATTGAGTTCTTCTGTTAGTCTGAGGGCTTCTTTCTCAACTAATTTTGGTTGCTCAGCTATTTCTTGAACAAGGCTCAGGACTTCTCTTTTTGTGAGTGGTTTAGATTGATGGATCTCAGTTGAGATTTGTTGAAAGCCTTTTCTGGTTTCACTCTGAGTTTTTCTTAATAACTCCTCACAGGATTCAAGCTTCTCTTGACAACTTTGGACTTTTGACTCAAGATCTTTTTGTTTTTCAGAAATACTTTTAAAATTCTTAAGTGCTACTTTAGAAAAGAGATTTAAACGATTATAAATACAAGCTAAATTATTGGCTAAATCGGTAGTTGTAGGTTTAGAACTATTTTCTTTAAAAATGATATACTCAGGATCCACAGTTCGTGAATTATCGTACCAATTTTGTATCTCTTGCTCAAAGCGATCGGACATAACATAAAAACTTCAAAGGTTTATATTTACAAACTTGTTTTAGGACTCACCAAACGGTTAACTTCAAACACTTACCGACTCTTTCGGTACTTTTTAATAGAAGCAATTGCGCTGTCTTTTATCTAAAAACAAGGGTTTTTATGAAGTTTTTAACAGAAATGTTACCGTAGAAATACAAGAAATTGATAAAATAATACCTTTACTGTTTTTCCTGAATATACCTTAGGAGTTTAGCCTTCCATAGAGCTAAGAACGTTTTGATTCAAAGCTCTGATACCAAGATAAAAATTACGTTGCCAGGAATTTTTTATCTTGTACTAAAGCTCAAAAACTAAAACTTTAAAGTACACACCTTTCTATTAAAATACTGTGGAAGCTTTGTTACAATGGTGGTGGTGGTGATTGTAGGTGAATGGATTCGATGATCCCAAACTTAGAACTTATGCCCTTATATAGATGGTCGACAAATCATTGGAACTATGGAAGTCGGCCTCTCTGCAGGAACGCAGCTAGTCTACATGTTCCCTGATATGGTTCTAAGTATTGAGGACTTCCATAATCATGTAGAAGTTGTCATACAAACTCATGGGTATGAAACTTGGCAAGGCGGCGAAAGTAATATTTTGATTACAATAGCCATGACGGGTAGGCTATCAAACACTAGCTATATGGGATTCCAATATAGTGTAGAAAATGTTGTGGACCATCTCACAACAAATGGCATCACGACAATTTCTGGTGAAAGAAGGAGTATAGAAGAGCTTGAAGGAATGAGCTGGAATCTAAAGCCATCTGAGCAAACATCAGTAAGTGTACCATCAAGAGTAGCGGTACATGAAAGGCTTAACAAATCATTAAGTCTCCAATTTGAAAGATATCGCCGAACCCCCCAACCAGCAAGATACTCTGTTGACCAGAATGATCGAGAAGTATTAGGTAACGATCATTTGGACGAAGATGAAGAGCATTTTATAGGAGTATGTTTTCAAACACCTCAGACAAAACATATCCCCTGTGATATATGTTTCTGTGAAGAATGTCTGGATGAAGCAAGGATCTTGGAGAATGAGCCACTGAACACAGCAAGACGTTCCAATAAGCCAAGGCGATCAAAACATAAATGGTCAACTCTTGGTGAACCATCTGGAAAATGGGACTATTATGTCAAGTACGATTCTTGGATTAGGCCCATGATGGGTTTTGGGCCCAATTTGGATATTGGGCCATATTGGGCTTTTGTTGCCTTTGGTTTGGGCTTCGGGTTTTGAGCCAAGTGAGGAAAGGGTAAAATGGACTTTCACCCTGAGTATTGGACAGTCAAACTAGGTTTCCAGCTATGGGTTGAGGACTAATCATTTATTTGGTGTTATTTGATGTTGTTAGCGTGGGGACTTCCGGATCGACAGAGCTTTTGTCTGTGATATTCAGCAGTTTGAGGTGAGTTTCCTCACTATACTATGGGTCGAAGGCACCAGTGTCGGCCCATTGGCTTATGAGATATAGGAAGACCAGGGGGCGACCCTTGACATTTTTATGAAAGATCCGGAGGTGGCTCCTGGAAAATTGTATGCATGACCAGGGATCGGACCCTGGCAAATAGATATATAGTTTATGTGTATAGATAGTATGCTAGTTGTCTTCGTGATGCTTACATGGAAGACCAGGAGATGGCTCCTGACTCTTCTCTGTAAGACCTAGGGTTTTGGCCCCTGGCCTGACAGGGAAATACCACGATACGGCTCGTGGCATAATGACAAGACTATGGTTGACACATAGCACTCTCTATTATATGTATGACATGTGGTATTTGGGGAACTCGCTAAGCTTTGTGCTTAAGGTTTTTATGGTTATGGTTTCAGGTACTTCCGGTTCGAAAGGGAAGGGCACGACTTGATCGCAGCGCATCCACCCATGTTTCCCCATTATGATGATTTTGAGATTGTACTCTGATAACTGTTTTGTTATAAAGTACTTTTGAATATTTAGAAAATGATATTGAATGTTGACTTAAAGATAATTAATGTTTTTGTTGAATTAAAAATGAAATTTTTACCTCATAATTTTGGGATGTTACAAATTTGTTGTCGACATCTGAAATGCTTGGCCGAGCCCGGACTGAATTGATGTGTTCAGTTACTAGTTTGAATTCAGTCGTCATAAATCGGGAAATCATGAAACAGAATTTTGGATAATGAGATTGATTTTGATCCATGTCTCATGTCCATATGATATCTAGAAGAACGGAAGAATATTTGATCACTTATCTAAAGGAAAAATATCTTATCAGATCAGAGTTAGGCAGTTGCTTTGGAAAACACCATTTGCTGTTTAATTTAGAAGTTATACCAGTAATTTAGTTTTAGACTTATCCAAGTTGTAGACTGTTGGATTAGGTGTCTAAGCCAGTAACTAAATTAGTATAATCTTGAATTATAGCAAAGTTCCTTTTGGGTTTCCCTCAAACCTACTAATGGTCTGGAATGTTATTTGGAGAGAGTGAGGTGCCATTTGTTTTTTTAAAGCAAAAATACATAAAGTCCGCGGACCACCTCTGCAACCCTCTGCAGTAGAAGAGGTGGACCAAACGGTTGCAGACTGTAATAAGAAGCGTGTTTGTTTTTTTTAACATTTGCATGCAGCTGCAGATATAAAAAAATTAAAATAAACTGATTTTATAATCTGAAAATAGTTTTTTAATACCGAAAATTTAATAATGTATGACATTTCGACAATAATTTATGATATTTCAGAAAAAATAATGATATTTTAACAAAAAATAAAGATATTTTAGCATAAAATAATGATATTTCATCAACAAATTATTATTATTCAATATAAAAATAAAATGAATTTTTTTTTCTACAAGAATAAACAAAAGAAAAAACGAAAAAAAATGTGAAATAAGATTTCAGCAATATATAATCACTATTTTAGCAAGAAAAGAAGAAGAATAAGAGGTAGAAAGAGGCAAAACAAGTGCTGCGCCAAGAAGAACTCGCGCAGAGATTTTTTAATCTGAAGACTTCTGAAAAACAAACAACTGCGAGATGAAAAGTGTTGCGCGTGTGCTGCGCCGCGCAACAATAAGAGGTCTGAAGAGGTTTTTTTCCAAAAAACAAACAACACCTGACTGATTTATAAATTTATTATATGATTAATAAATTAATCAGAAATCAAAATAAATAATTTATTAATATATTATGCGAATAATATATTAATTAGAAATAGTATTATTTAATTAAGAATTAATCAGAAATTAATTGGAATTAATTTTGGGATTAATTGGATTAATTAAAAGTGGAAGGACTAAAGGTGACAAGGTTCAAAAGTTGAACATTGACCAATTCTAGAACCTCCCTAGGATGGGAAACGAAATTCTAGATGGTTTTAGGGGTTTTCTTGGGCATTAAGGAAGCCTAGGAGTCCTTAGGGAGCAATGAAAGGGGATAAGGTTTATCTAAGGAAACACGCCTTATCCTAGTTCCCTTAGTCACCTATATAAACCCTCCTAAGGGTTCATAATTTCTTTCATCCTTCTACAATAATGAGAACCAAAAATTCTCATTCCCTCTCCTCTCTCCTCTTTAACCTCCAACTTGCTAGGGTTTGGTTGTGAACCATTAGAGGCACGAGATTTCTTGTGCTTGCTTTCTAAAGCTAGATCAAGAAGGAATTATTGTTTATTAACTATAATAAACAAAAGGTATGTATTTTCTATAACCCTTTGATAATTTCGAAAATGGTAACATACTTGTAGGGTTCTTGATATTCAATAGTTGTTCCCAAATTATAGTGAGAAGTGAGAACATAGATCCTTTAGGGTGCATGTGAACTTAGGGTTTATGTTTTGCCGCCAAAAAATTAGTTTTTGTAGCATATAAAAACCATCAATGTGTTCAAGTCTCACTAGAAAGACACATAGGTGGTACACATTCTTATCGGTGTCTCTTGCCTTCGTATTTAATTTTCTTCTCCAAAGAACCTTATTTTTTATAGGGATAATGACTTAATAGGGTAACATATTTTTTGATTTGTACACATTTAGTCACTGAGTTTTTTTGTCCACATTTTCCCATTGAACTTGTTGAACTGTTCAAATAACATCCTTATGACCTGCTATAGGAGTTTTAGCCGGTCTCCGACGTATTTGACACCTCCGACGATGCTCCGGTCATCTTCTCCGGCGAGTCTTCGATGTTCATGATTTTCCCGGCAAAGATGAACACACATACATCTGATCTGTTTCAGCTTCTATTCCCCCCTCTCTTTTTCTTATCTTTTCTCATGAGCTCAAGATCTATGATGAACACACACATACATACACATCAGATGAATGTATGTGTGTTGTTCTAAAATCGAGCATGAACACATCTGAAAATCGCTCCAATAAACCCATATGTGATGTTCAAGCATAAACACATACACACGAACACTTCTAGAGATCATTTGATTTTTGTGAAGAAGATGAACACGATGAACACACACATCGTTTTTTGATTTTTGTGAAGAAGATGAACACGATGAACACACACACACATACCTTGAAGATCATTTAATTTCTGGAAAAAAGATAAACACATACACACATCGATTTTTGTTCAAGAAAACACATCGATCAGGGAAAATGAAAATGGAACTTGAATCAAATCAGAACACGGTTTTTGTTCAAGACCACACACATCGATTTTCAGATCTTCAGATATATTCATTCGATTTTCAGAGCAGAAGAACTCTTTTTTCTTGTTTCGATTTATGAACCCAAAACTCGAATCCAAACACACACACCCACACAGATTTCTGATGGTTTTCGTGTTCAATTTCACAGCCCCTTCATCTTCACAACCCTCATTCTTTCGAAATCGAAATATGAGTTCTTGGGTTTTTGTAACCAAGGACTCCAGATATGCTATGGTCTTCTTCTTCCTTGAAAACCCACGAATTTGGAACCCTTCAAAGTCGTTGGTTTTTGGAGATGACAAAGTCGCCGGAAAAGTCATGTTTGGCCGGAGACTCGCCGGAGAAGATGATCAGAGCTTCGCCGGAGCTCACAAGAACACATGAAATCGGTTAAACCTTATATAGCAGATCATAAAGATGTTTTTTAAACAGTTTAATAAGTTTAATGAGAAATATGAACAAAAAAAACCCAGTGACTAAATTTGTACAAATCAAAAAATATATTATCCTTTTAAATGATTATCAATTTTTTATATTGCTTGCCATTTGGCTTTTTATTTATGGGAGATGATGTTTCCAAGGAGATTTGTGATTCTTCCACTGAAAAAAATAATATATCGACAATTGTACACCTATTTTATTTTGTAAATATATACTTAAAGAGACGGTAAGCTTTGTAGATGATTCAGAGTTTCTGGTAAATTAACTGATTTCATTAGCATATGATGTATCAAGAGAAACATCCGATTTGGTAAGGACATGTCTCGATTCGAAGGAAAACCCAGAAGTTCATGTGTTCAAGGCCGATCTTCCTGGGATCAAAAAACAAGAAGTCAAGGTGGATGTACAAAGAGACGGGATTTTAAAAATCAACGCTAGAAAAATATAAAGAGAAAAGATAAAAACAATACATGACATTATTTTAAACGAAACAGTGGGAAGTTCACAAGAAGGTTCAGGTTGCCGGAGTATGCTAGATGGATCAGGTGAAAGCAACGCTGGAAAACAGAGTACTCGTGATTACTGTGCCCAAGGAAGAAGTGAAGAAGCCAGATGTTAAGTCCATTGAAATCGATGGTTAAAAATCCACTACTCTATAAAATTTGACATGATTAAGGGTGTATATTGTTTGAGTCTAGTTGGCAGTGTTTGCTCTGTGTGTTAATAACTCTGGTCTTATCCTTTTCTGTTTGGTTCGTCCACCATGTGTTTGATGAAATGCATAACTCTGGTCTTATCCTTTTCTGTTTGGTTCGTCAATCATGTGTTTGATGAAATGCATATCAGGACTGATATATCAATAACATGAAAAACCAAATCTTTAAGGCCCTATTTGGTATCAACTATCAAATAAAATAATCATCCTTGGTGATTGAGAAAAAATTATAAAAATCTTATTTGGTGGTCCGAGGAAGCAGCAACCGAAGCAAGTCGGCTGAAGATGCATGCAGCGACGAAGGGGGAAGAAGCGGATGTCCATCCTGCGTTGTTTGGAGTTCAGGTCGTGAGTTTTTGGAAACAAAATCAGGATTTCCTTTTTTGAAGTTTTTTACAAATTAAAATTAAGGGTATAGACGTACAGTTGTCAATATTTTATTTTTTCAATGGAAATATCAAAAACGAAGTGGAAAAATCAGTTCCCTTTATTTATTTATGAATGGCCAATCAAACAACCGTAGTCTTCCAACCCATAGATTTTGTTGTGGCGCTGGTAGTGGTTATTTTTGTCACTTTTTCTTTATAATTATTCTGTAGATAATCTGGTTTTAACTTTTAACATTAATTTTTCTTCTCGTTTCAATAAATCAACCAATTCTCCAGAGATACCTTTTACAAATTAAACAAATCATTATACTAAACGACCCTAATTAATTTAACTTGCAACTTCAATATTTTTTTCCAGAGATGCACACAAATCAATTAAATCATCATAATTTATCCTCCAGTTTTTATAAAGAAACCAATTCCACATATAGAAAAATCTGTATTAAAGGCATAGAGCTGATGACGATCTTTTATAATTTAAAAAGTTTTTTTTTAAGTTAATAAAAAGTTAATAGCAAAAAAATGTTAAGATAAATTAAAAATCGATAACTAGACTTTTGTATCATTATCGCTTTCATTTAATATGGAAAGTAGTACTTGATCAGGTTATCTAAATATATTCCCGTGAGACGTTGCCCTCGTCTCTACCAAGACTACCATTATAAATTCATTCCCTCCCTCCACTTTCCACTCCATCGTTCTCCTCTTCTCTCTTTTCAACACAAACTCCAACAATGAAGCTCCTTCCAATGGCGATTTTCTTGCTTTTTGCTCTCTTCGTCGTCTCATCAGCCATGGACATGTCGATCATAGGCTACGACGCCACCCACATGACCACCTCCGATGCATCCTCTTCGAGCTGGCGCACCGATGACGAAATCAACGCTATGTACGAGTCTTGGCTCGTCAAACATCGTAAATTTTACAACGCCCTCGGAGAGAAGGAGCAGAGGTTTCAGATCTTCAAAGACAACCTCAGGTACATAGAAGAGCACAATTCCGGCGATCACTCCTACAAGCTTGGACTCAACAAGTTCGCAGATCTGACTAAGGAAGAGTTCCGGTTAGGCTACACCGGCGCTAAGACGATCGGTTCTAAACGGAAGTCGAACAACGCGAAGAGTGATCGTTATTCTCCCCGTTCCGGCGATGCCCTCCCTGATTTCGTTGACTGGAGGACCAAAGGTGCCGTCGCTGCCGTCAAAGATCAAGGAAGCTGCGGTGAGTTATTTTATTGAATTGTTTTTGTGCTTTATTTTGCTATTTCCTACTTTTAAGCATTTGTTTTATTACGTCTCCACTAACTTGAAGAGACTAAAGCTAGGGCACGAACGTGAACGATTTGGAATAATCAGTTAACCATGACTAAAAATAATTTTTAGTTCATAAGAACAAAATACAAATTGAAATTGGAAGTAAATACTGAGTTTTCTCGCAAAAGGATACATCAGTATGATTTTGATTGGTCAGCGAATAAAGAATCGGAAAAGTGGGTCCGTGATTACGATCTAAGATGTTTTGTCTTCTATAAGAATTTGGGAATGATAATTCAATATCCTTCTTTAATTTCTTTTGAAAATCTTCATCTACTTGACACGAAAAGCAAACTAAAAATTATAAAAACATAATTCCTATTGTAACGTTGATTAATATAATGGATCCTTTTTGAATTAAAGGGAGTTGCTGGGCGTTCTCATCAATCGGGGCAGTAGAAGGGATTAACCAGATCACGACTGGTAAACTGATCACACTATCAGAGCAAGAACTGGTGGATTGCGATACATCATACAACCAAGGATGCAACGGTGGTGATATGGATTATGCTTTCAAATTCATCATCAAGAATGGCGGAATAGATACTGATACAGACTATCCCTACACTGGCAAAGATGGAAGATGCGACAGTTCCAGGGTCCGTATCATATTTCCTTGATTTCGAATTTCAATACATTAATCATAATAAATTAATGACTAAATATATATTGTGTGTTCTTGCTGTGCAGAAAAATTCAAAGGTTGTTTCCATTGATAGTTATGAAGATGTTCCTGTGAACGATGAGTCAGCATTGCTAAAGGCTGCTGCAAACCAGCCCATAACTGTTGCTATTGAAGCAAGTAGCAGGGATTTCCAGTTCTACACTTCGGTAATCCCTTTATTCTTTAATCACAATCTATGAATTTAGTTAAACAAGTTTGCAAAATAATCTCCTAATGAACAATGGATATAAAGCATTACAAGAAGATTCTGGCCAGGCCAATGATTATAGAATGCACAAATTTGAATCTTTTAATTGTAAATCTTTTTGTGTCTCCATGGAATCTTGTTGGTCGAGGCCCAAGGGTTGTGGGGTGGGTGGGTTTAAATTATTATCATATTAAATTATTACATTTAAAGATATGGTACCCCTTTTGTCTTGTTATTGTTTAGAAGTTGAAATGCTGTTTTTTTAAGTCACTTTTTCTTTATTAAACCTGACAAACTTGAATTTTGTCAGGGCATCTTTACCGGTAAATGTGGGACCGATTTGGACCATGGTGTGGTTGTGGTAGGATACGGGACTGAAGATGGGAAGGACTACTGGCTAGTGAGAAACTCATGGGCTGCAGATTGGGGTGAAGAAGGTTACATAAGAATGGAAAGAAATATAAAAGAAAAAGTTGGTAAATGTGGAATAGCAATGGAAGCATCTTACCCGATTAAAAACGGTCAAAACCCACCTAACCCTGGTCCATCACCACCTTCACCGGTCAAACCTGAAATCGTCTGCGATCAATACGCCACTTGCCCTCAAAGCACCACTTGTTGCTGTGTCTATAACTACCATGGTGCGTGCTTCGCGTGGGGATGTTGCCCCTTGGAAGGTGCTTCTTGTTGTGATGATAATTACAGTTGCTGCCCTCATGATTATCCCATCTGTAATGTGCGTCGTGGTACTTGCTCAAAGGTAAATATAGATATGCGGAGTCCTTGATTTTTGTCTACATATGCCTAGGCATATGAGACTGTGTCTGACCGATGTGTGTGACTAATTTTTTGAATTTTGTGTTTTACAGAAGAAGAATAGCCCATTGGAAATCCAGGCGTTGAAGCGTATTCTTGCTACACCGACTAATTTGAAGAGGAACAATGCTTGAGAAGCAATTGAGATGTTGACATGATTTGTGTTATTGAAGTATTTATTTAACTTTAAACTATTTGATTACCATCTGATTATATATTATATATAATCTGATGCTTATTTGTAAATACTTTATTGATTTCTGTACTGAATTTGATCCAGAGACAAGTTCATGCTTTTCCCTTTTATATTGCTTTCGTCTTACTAAACATTTCATAAATTATACCAAATAGCGATGTACTTTTATTACATGATAGAGAAAATTGCAAAAATGGTTCATGTGGTTTCTCTTTTCTCTTTTTGGCCTTCGTGCAAGGACCAAATTTGAAGTAAAAGTAGATGAAAAGGATCAAAACTTGAAAATTTGAAACTCTGAATCGAAAACTAAAGAAAACAGTAAATGATATGGAAGATTGTTATCTATATTTTTATATTGCTTTCAAGTTGATAAACCTTCCACCATCACGCAACGACGGAAGTTACCTTTGATAATGTACTACTGTTATAGCTAAATGTACAAGTCTCTAATTTCCATTTACAAAGTCTCGGAAATAATTTGCTGTGAGGTATGGGTTTCCATGATAAAATTTCGTCTACTTGTTTGTTTTCCATATTCTCTAATCTGATCAAACTAGATTCACATATCTCTACCCATGTTCTACCATGTTCACGTCATCTTAAATCTCACTATCAAACTGGCATTTTGACTAAAAAACTAAATAACTTTTTGTCTAGTTGTGTGTTATTGATTAATAGGATGGTGTGTAAATAAAAAAAATACTCTTTTATTATATATTTTCATAATGATTTTAGGGGATTTTTTTGTTTCTAACAGATCAATGTACTCGATTGCTATTTATTTTTGTTGCTTTATCAAGAGACAAACAATAAATCCAAAAACCAATAAGTTGAACCTACAAGCCAAAGAAGTCAAAAAGAATATGTATCACACCATTACTTTTCTTGTTAATCCATTTTAGGCGCTTTATTTTTTCACTTAATGGATATAAATCAATTCCAGAAATCAAATATCCTCTTGCCTTTTGTCCCTACCCATCTTCATATTCACTAGATCAAAACAAATGTCAAAATCAAGATAATAGATTTAAAGAAAGAATTATCGGATTCTACATGTAATTATTTTATATGAATAGAAAAATAGGTATTATTGGTAGAAAGATATTTAATGTCTCAATTCTTAATTGGCACATGAATTCATTTTATATATTGATGTTTCATTTTAACTCAAAGTAGAAAGAATAATTTAATAGATTTGTCCTTATTCTACTTTTTTTCATTTATGGAAATATGCCATAGATCCGTTATGCTGTCATACACTTTTTATAAATAAACAACCAATTCTACGGAGAGATGCATAGAAAAAATTGTATTGGAACTTCTTATATGCAAACAAAGGGGATGAAGATCAATCCTACCGAGTACATGTGAAGTTCAATGTCAATTGTAGTGCCCATATCGTTCAATGTAATATCACAACTTATTATCTTCATCTGTGCTCCAGCCTCCGAGTGCCTTTTCATTCCATTTTTGTCATTGCCCTCACCATTTTCAAATATATCTATAATTATCGCCTTGTTTGATAGCTTCTTAATGGTTTAATATAAAACAACCTCTTTGATAGCTTCTTAATGGTTTCATATAAAACAACCTCTTTGATAGCTTCTTAATGGTTTAATATAAAACAACCTCTGAATGGTTTAACCATTAAGAGCGTTAGATTCGTCTAATTTGAATCTTTCATTCGGTTAGAGGCATAACCTTTCAACTAAACAATAGGTCTAGACCATTCTTTTGTGAGAGTATATCATTGTGACTGCCACTTGATTCTTTCCCAATCTTAATCAGTCTCCCAATCGCAACGTTCGTTCTTCCTCGTTGCCGCTGGCAAACAAGAGCAACATATGTCTATCTTGAACCCATAAGGTTACCGACCGCCCCTTGCTTCTTTCCCATCGTCGTCCTTGTTGACTTAACTGTTGCCACCTTCTTCCTCCCCCACCGTCATTGTCAAACAAGAGCAACATAAAGTATTTTTTTGTTGATCTTTTCATTTTTATTTGTTTTCTCATGAAATGTGGCTCTAAATTCCGATTTCTTGGTTTATGGCAAATGGAATGTTGCTCTTTTATGACAATCAATATTAACACGAATGGCGTTTATTTTAATTCATTGAGGTTCGTATGACGATTAAGAAACACGAATCACTAGAGAAGACGATCAAAGAGCATTGTCCATATGAGTTTTCTCATTTTTTGTTCAGATGAATCAATATCATGATTCTAAGAGAAAAAAATGGATTTTGAAGATTGATAGTATGTTTTGAATTTTGGATTTTAAAGATTGGTAACATGTTTTTTTATGTTATTTGAACTTGTTATTATTAGAAGGTTATAATCAAGGGCGGAGCCAGAAATTTCCGTTAGGGGTAGCACATATTTTTTCCCGATAAAATTTAAAAAGTAATACAAAATTAAGTAATTAACCACAAAAATTACACATTTTATGGGATCCTACACAACCTACATCTTCAAAAGATCATAATGGCGAAAAATAACACCTCCCATATCCTATATTTTTCAAACAAATTAGCATACTAGGACATTATAGCTAGCTTCCTAACACACTAAACATTTCTGATGTGGTTTTCCCATATGATCTTAATGACAAATTATAGGGCCAGGTCTGTTAAACATGAACAGTTCCACTTGAGCATCAAACAATTAATCTAACAACATAATGGAACCCAAAAAGATCAAATAGACGATATAAAATTTAATAGGGAAAAAGCTTATAAGATGGGGTTAGATCAGTAGTACTTACTAAGAGTGCATTTGTACCTTTAGACCATAACATACACTCAATGAATCACCTGTATAGATACACAATTCAGTTTTGATTTAAAGTTAAATAAAAAAATACAATCAATTTTGTGTCAAAATTCTAATTTAGTCATGCAGAATTGACAACAATCAAGAATATACTTATAATTTGTGAGATTCTTCTGAATTCCAAAGCAAGACTTTTCACAAACACTTGGAATGCAAAATTCAAAGACTTCATAACTTCATTTGAAGCTAGACCCATTACATTAGAAAGAGACATACAAGATTTTTATGATCAACTTGTAAGTAGTAAACACTCTTGAAGAAGTGTAACCGTTTAAAGGATAAATTTTCAACAAAGTACAAAAAAGAAACACCTAGAATCGATGTTTTATTGTTACCAGACATATGATCTGTTGAAGAATTGTTTTTGAATCTTTGTCTCAAATCTCAATGCCTGATCAAATTTGTTACTAGAAAGTGACTTGATTTGTAAACTTCAAACAATTCTCATCTTCAAGGAACTGGAACTTTCAGACCATAAACCCTAATTTAAGATACTTGTCGTCCAAAAACATTCAGGAGCACACAAAGATTCAGAAGCATAAGGACAAAAGGAAAAGGTTCTTACCATTTAGATATGGAGGAGGGATTCGGTGCTGGCAATGGCCTGTTTGATTCCTCATCTTCCTCGTCAAAATCTTAGGAGTAGCACTAGTAGTAGCGCCTCTGTAATATTTTTTTTATATTTCTCGGATGATTTTGAGGGGTAGCCCGTGCTACCCCTGGCTACTAGGTAGCTCCGCCACTGGTTATAATGATATTTT
Organism: Lactuca virosa; assembly: GCF_052849685.1. Taxonomy (NCBI): domain Eukaryota; kingdom Viridiplantae; phylum Streptophyta; class Magnoliopsida; order Asterales; family Asteraceae; genus Lactuca; species Lactuca virosa. Next base: position 41,211,747 of record NC_136426.1, read on the forward strand.
TATTCAATTGTTAGGCAACCTTACCAAACAACACTCACCTTTCACTACCCTCAAAATATGCAAGAAATAAGATATTGTACTCTACAAAAATATGAAGCATGAAAAAAAAGAGGCGCTTTACTTTCTTTTTCTGCAGGGACTTCACTACACCACTGCACACCAAACAATATGTTGTTCACCGTACCACTGGACATGTCATCTCACCGCTGTGTACGAGACTTGTTCTCCTACTGACTTACTTAAAAAAAGTTAATCTCTAATTATTTAACTATTTTTGGGTAAATACTTTTCAATCCATTATAAATTGGTAAATACTTTTTCCACCTGCTATGCCTTGGTAAAAAACTCATGATTAGACAAGATACTTTTACAGTTTTACTAGTAATACCATAACTGCCAGTGCTATTTGCCCCTTTTGAACAAAGGTCCGACCCTCTTATTAGTTACGGTTATCCCTCCCCTCGCCTATTTCCACTCCATCGTTCTCCTCCCTCTTTCCAATTTTCAGTACAAGAAGCTCCAACAATGAAGCTCCTTTCAATGCCCATTTTCTTGATTTTTGCTCTCTTTTTGGTCTCGTCTGCCATGGACATGTCGATCATAGGCTACGACATCACCCAAACGACCACCGCCGATACCTCCGCGTCGAACTGGCGCACCGACGAAGAAGTCAACGCTATGTACGAGTCCTGGATCGTCAAACATGGTAAATTTTACAACGCCCTGGGAGAGAAGGATAAGAGATTTCAGATCTTTAAAGACAACCTCAAGTACATAGAAGAGCACAACTCCGGTCATCATTCTTACAAGCTTGGACTCAACAAGTTCTCAGATCTGAGCATTGAAGAGTACCGGTTAGGGTACACCGGCGCCATTCCTAAGCGGAAGTCGAACAAGCTGAAGAGTGATCGTTACTCTCCTCTTTCCGGCGATGGCGATGTCCTGCCTGATTTCGTTGACTGGAGGTGCAAAGGCGCCGTCGCTGCCGTCAAAACACAAGGACAATGTGGTGCGTTATTTTATAAAATTAATCGATACCTGATAAGAAAAGTAAACTAAAAATTATAAGAACATGATGGAAGATTTTTAGGCGGACATTTGGGGAAAAGTTGATTAATATGGTGGATTTGGATTCATGTTTGTTGAATGAAAGGGGCTTCGTGGGCATTCTCAGCAATCGGAGCAGTGGAAGGGATAAACCAGATCGTGACAGGTGATCTGATCACACTATCAGAACAACAACTCATTGATTGTGATACATCTAACTATGGATGTGATGGTGGTTTTATTACCGATGCCTTTGATTTCATCATCAAGAATGGCGGAATACACAGTGACAAAGACTATCCCTACACTGCCAAAGATGGAAAATGCCACACTTCCAAGGTACCTATCATATTTCCTTCTACTTATATTATCTTCTCCATATATATGCTTCAAGTTCTTGAGTCTTGACTATTATATTCTGTTTCCAATTTGTTCAGAAAAATACCACACTTGTTTCCATTGATAGTTATGAATATCTTCTGGAGGAAAGCGAGTTAGCATTACAGAAGGCTGTTGCAAACCAGCCTATATCTACTGGTATTGATATCAGTAGCAGGGATTTCATGTTATACAGTTCAGTAAGTAATCCCTCTTTGAATTTAGTGAAACAAGTTAAAAAAAAAGAAAGATGTGATCCATAATCTGTTATTTTTGTTTTGTCAGGGTATCTTTAGTGGTGTATGTGGAGAGTTAGTAAACCATGGTGTAGTTGTAGTTGGATATGGAACTGAAATTGGGAAGGACTACTGGGTGGTGAGGAGCTCATGGGGTGCAGAATGGGGTGAAGAAGGTTATATAAGACTGGAACGCAATATAAAACGGGAAACTGGTAAATGTGGAATAACAATTTTGGCATCTTACCCTATCAAAACGAGTAATTAATAATCCCATAGGTAAAATTATTCTTTCATTTGTTGCATATGTATAGTCCTAGATGTGTCTCCACCATATACATCAATTTTATAATCATTTCAAGTAACATATTTTCTGTTTTGTGTAACAGGGAAAGAAAAACATGACCATTGATCTGATTTGTGTTATTGAAGCTTAACTAGAAACTAATTCATCACCATTGATTATATCAATTGCATTTGAGTGTGACCTTTAATAACGTAACACTCTTATAGCTAAGGGGCCATTTGATAGTTGCCTATTAAGTTGGATGTGATTAAATCAAAGGCTGTTTGAGCTGATTGAATTAGATACAATTTTTTACCAGACTTAATAAGAGACATATCAGAGGTTATGAGACTAAGTCAGACCTAGCTAATTGTAGTATCAAACATTTTGAATATGACAGAGTCAGACCTAGTCTGTTACCAATCTTGATTGATAAGAACCTAGTAAGAGCCAATCTAGTCTATTACCAATCTAATTAGAACCTAGTAAGAGGCATATCAAACAATCCATAAGTGTACAAGTCTATATCATACACACAAGGTATAGAAAATAATTCAATGTGAAATCTATATAGTTCAATCTCTCATTTCATATTGTTGTGGCTTTCCATATTTTTAACAATTGATTATAGTAGATTCACACATCTCTTTACACGACCAACCAATCTTAAGCATTAGCATGTTCATGTCACTTTAGATCTTAGGGAGGAGGGAGTCCTTCCCTCCGAACCCACTCAATCCACCGCCACATCAAATTTTTATTCTCTTTTCTCTTTTATCTTTTCCAACCTACAACATATGGAAACCCTATCTTTTTTAATTCACTCAAGCCACTCAATTAAAAACATACAAAAAAAATTAATGTACAAGTCTTAAAACACATAGTACAAGAAAAAAAAAGAGAAAAAAATAGAGTACAGAGAAAAAAGGAAACGGCTTCCTCAAATGGCTGAAGAGTACTAATTCTTCAAACCACTCCAACCCAAAGCTTGAAGGGTCCTATCTTGGACCCAAAGCTTGAAGGGTCCTATTTTGGAGGTACCGGTGATACCTCCCCTCAAAAACACATGATACTCACCTCCCTTATAATGAAAGTCACATCTTGAAATATGCTAATTTGGTGTCAATGGAAGACTTTAAATACCACTACACGGTTTTGTTACAATTATAAAATTTTATGATTATAGCAACGGAAGTTAAACATGACTGAATTGATAGTTGTCCAGGAGATTGACGATTAAAATATGAATACTAAATATTAAACCCAAGGAATCATGCACTTGATAATTAAAAATCACTCTTTCTTAGCCCGGACGGTATGGTGTGCGGGGAGGGGTGCGGGAACACCGCACCGTCGGTGCGGGAAACGAAGCGCGGGAAGGAGGGTGGGGGGTGGGGATGCCGCTTTTTCACTCCTCATTTGATTCGTCCGTTATTTTTTTTTATTCAAACGGCTATATAGCCGTTAATATATATATATATATATATATATATATATATATATATATATATATATATATATATATATATATATATATATATATATATATGGAAAAGTGAATATACCCTTAAGGGTACATAAGCTTAGGTACCTAAACTCACTATACTACATCGTTTTGTGTCATATATATACATTATAATTGTCCAATGTTTTTATAATTCAACTTCTAAGTTGATTTACTTCAAAGATTTTTATAAATTTCACATTTATTGTCATTTTATATAATTTTCATTTTAAACTATAATATATATAGTTTAGTAGTGTTCGACAAAAAGATGTGATGTAAGAGGAAAATAATAGTGAAATTTTGGAAATCTTGAAATTAATCAAATTAGGGGTTGGATTTTAAGAACATTATAATAGATATATCAAACAAAATGACATATTATAGTGGATTTGGGTACCTAAACTTATATACCATTAAGGATATATTCACTTTTCCCACATATATATATATATATATATATATATATATATATATATATATATATATATATATATATATATATATATATATATATATATATATATATTCCTTTTATTAAACTATAAATACCACAACATCCAACCATTTTTTTAACCTATACCTTATAATTCTCTCCAAAAAAGATTAATCAAAATGTCATCATCTAATCATCCGATTCGACGGCTCTAGAGGAGGCTAAGTTTATCGGTTCCGTCATGGCGAAAACGGTTGCATACTTTCAAAACCGAGTAGGCGAAACATCACGTGCACGATCTAAACCAAGAAAGTCGCAGTTGCGTAAAAATCACGAAGCCGAACACGATCGTCTTATAGAAGAGTACTTACAAATCTTGAACTTATTTCACTTAATCAATCATTTACTTATTGCTTTATTCTATAGTTTAAATCATTGCTTATAAATTCCCCCCATCCTGTGACCATTTTTGTACCTTACGCAAAAAGGTATAAACACTTGTCCCGTGTCTCTGTGGATCGACCCTACTTACCTTGTACTACGTTTTTAGTGCATAGTAGTAGTGTTTAAGGAGTCATTTGTACCCTTTATTTGTTGGGTTTGACACGCCTAACAAATTGGCGCCGTTGCCGGGGACACGGTGTTACTAATTGTTTATGCCAAGCATTTTGTGAGCAGGTGTTTTTAAAAAAAAGAAAAAAAAATCAGGTAGAAGATAAGTTTTCAATTGAAGGAAGTGGCGAGAAGGTTAATGTGTTGTAAAGGCCCACCTACTTAGAACAAAGCACATTCAGGGGCCAGGTCGAGCCAACGACTTAAAACAAGGGCAGCTAACCGGGAGGCAACCCGGAGTTTTTTTTTTTTTTTTTTTTTTTTTTTTCTTTCTTTTAAAACTTTTTAGTCTTTGGTAAATTTCAATTTTTTTAATGTCCCAAATGGTTTTAAACTTATTTTTTATGCCTAGATATTGAATCTCCGGCTCCAAAAATACTTCACGAATAGCTTGGGGAGGATGAAGAGGAGGTTCACACAACAATTGCGAGGCTCCAAGAACGATTCAGTAAATTCTTTCCATATCTTTAATCGTTCATATTTTACTTAAAATCCAATTGGTGTGCATTTGTGACTGTTTTGGACCCATTCCCAACCCATCTACCATCCTCCACCACCCCTGATAATTAGATGGTTTAGCTCTCTCCAAGCATCGAGGACAATGTTTATTTTAAGCTTGGGGAGGGGAATCCATCCATGCATAAATTCCGTTGCATGTAGGTTGCATTAATTTTGTACATATTGCATTAATTTTTATTTTCTTGTTCATTTTTCTGCATAGAAAATTTTTCAAAAACCAAAAAGATTTTCTTTCTATTCTAATTTTTATTATTTTCTTTGCATTTTGTTTGCATCCAAATTTTTGCATTGCATTCTTTGAAGAAAAAAAAAACAATTGATCCAATCCCAAGCAACCGAATCTTTTCAAAATAGTTGAGCTGGTAAATGAGTCATGTGCCTTGAAATTGACTTGCTCTTTTTATTGAAAAATCTAAAAGCAAGTTAATCACACACGAACACACCTCCCGAAGCTACTTGTGCAAAACAGAAAGTGAGAAGATTGTCAACATTGGAGCATAACAGCAGGTATGAGTTAATTCTTTGGGACATATGACTGGTCTTATGAGTAGTAAGTGCTCAATTAAACTTAAAATGTCAAATAAAAAAAATAAAAAAAGAATGCAAAATTTCAATGTCCCGAGCCTTCCAGCGCTCTAAAAAGTCCTTTCTACTCATTCCCTTTTATATACCCTGCTTGGGGACATAACTTTCAACTATACTTACGGGTCTTTGCATGTTAACCTTTAGTCCCCTGAAAAATGTCTTAGAAGTCCTCACGGTAATAGACCGTGAGATGTCCCACAATAGAAAAGTCAAGGACGAAAATATAAAGAAATTGGCCAAATAAATAAATAAATTAATAAGAGTGTTATGTGTTAAATTAGTTATTTGTATTTGTGTTACTTGAAAAAAAAAAAAAAAAAAAAAAAAACTATTATTAAGTTATCTGTGACCTTTGGGATTCGAACAAGTAAACTCTGAGGGGTGTTTTACATCTAATCGTCTAAAGCTAAATTGTTTGGGACTGATTGAGTTGAAAATTCGTTACATGGGTTCCATAGAAAGTCATGAACTTAATAATAGCAAATAAAGCTAATCTGTGGCCTTTGAGGTTCGGGCAAGTAAACCCGAGGGATCTCTTTAAATCTAGCACACTAAGGTCATTTGATTTGGATGTGTTGGTTGGAAGCCCGTTACACGGATTTCAAAGAAAGCCATGAGCTTTATTTGTAAAAAATATAATTAAGAAGTTTGTATATAATTGTGTTTATAGTTTAATTGAATATTGTGTTTAGGAAAAATACTTGGCTGTCAAAAGATTCCCTTGGACTTGGATTTGAACTTATGACATTGGACTGAATGTTAATTACTTTGACTGGTGCAAGTGGTTTGAAGTTTGTAACCAATCTGGATAAATATTAGGGAATTTTTAGAAAAGATTTTTCAGAAAAAGATTGTTGTTGATCAACAAATAGCTGGAATCGGGCATTGTTATATTTTATGAAACAAATATGGTTGAGCATGTTTTGTCACATATAATTTCACGAGAGTAAGACCATAATTTGTTCCAAGAATTCACTTGATGATATTGAAAGGGAATTAGTGTTGTGATCTTTGATTCTGTTGAGTTGTATTAGGGAGTGGCCAAAGTCTTATTTCTATTATCATATAATATTTTGAGACTAAAGCCAAGTTGACTCAAGGCATGACAGGTACATTCTCAACTATGGTACAAAACAGGGTTAATTGGGTTGGATCTTTTCATGTTTGTTTTGATTTCATGCATTAAGTTTCAAATAGTTTTAACTTTAATTTTCTTTTCTTCTATTCTATTTTATTTTCTCTAGTTTAAATCTTCTTGTTCTTTCTTGAGGACAAGAAAGGTTTAAGCTTGGGGAGATTTGTTAGGTGCATTTCATGTACCCATTTTGTAGCTTTATTTCATAAAAGTACATTGCATATAGGCTTAAAGTCATGCATTTTGCATGTTTTTCGGGATTTTTCATGAGGCAATTTCATTCAAATACTTTTGTGATATTTCAGGGACTTTTGGAGGTAGGATATTGTTGGAGGAGGTAAATAAAAGTTGCGGACAAAATTTCAGGACTTGCGGAGCACCGAGGAGCAAGATATCAAAGAAATGAAGATTTTGGCTTTACAGACGTTTACACGGCCGTGTAAATAGAAGCCTTGCGTTTACACGGCCGTGTAAACGTAGATTTCTGCACAGTGTATTTTTGCGTTTACGCGGGCGCGTAAACGACAGTGTTAATTTACGCGGGCCGTGTAAACGTAAATGCGGGTTTTAAAGCAGTTTTTCACCATTCTTAAAGGGAAAAACCAATTTTTTTAAGAGGGGGTCGACTTTTGGAGTAGAGAATGCGATTTTCTTGAGGATTTTGAAGTTGATTAACACTTGGGAACATTTGATTTCATTTTGTAAGAACTTTAATTTCATTTTCTAGATTTGTGATCTTGTTCTAGTCATGAGTGGCTAGAACCCTAGATTCTCCAACTTTATGTCTTGACTTCTAGTTGTGATTTCAATCATATGACTTGATGTTTTCTTTCAATTTTCTATCTAGTGAATTTGATTTTGTTTCAATCGAATGTTTGATTCTAATTGTGATTCTTATTGGCCATTTGAATTAGGGTTAGATCATTCAAGTTATCTAATTGCAAAATCCGTAATTGCTTTGTAAATTGGACTAGGTAACAAGCACTAAACTGATTTCTATTGAATGAATTTAGTGTAAATCTTATTCACACATTCTTATGCTCCCGAGCTTATGAGGAGTATTGAGTGTTGTTGGGAACATTCACATAAAGTTTAATGCAATCTTTCAACCTAATTCTAAGAGTTTGTTTAGATTAGATTGGTAAGGTTAGGATTAATCAAAGAGCTTGTTTTGGTTAATTATTGTGGTGAATGGGAAGTGTTAGAGCTTATTAACACTTTCAAGTACCAACTTAGATAGAATTAAACAAATATCTTGTCATCCATGGAATCACATTGCTAATTTGTCTTGCATAGAGTTGGAGTACTTACAAATCTTGAACTTATTTCACTTAATCAATCATTTACTTATTGCTTTATTCTATAGTTTAAATCATTGCTTATAAATTCCCCCCATCCTGTGACCATTTTTGTACCTTACGCAAAAAGGTATAAACACTTGTCCCGTGTCTCTGTGGATCGACCCTACTTACCTTGTACTACGTTTTTAGTGCATAGTAGTAGTGTTTAAGGAGTCATTTGTACCCTTTATTTGTTGGGTTTGACACGCCTAACACCGGTATTCAACGATATCTACTTTGGAAAGTCGCACGATGTACCTTTTCAAGCAAATGAGGTAGCATATAAGCGTGGATACTATCTTACTGACGGTATATATCCTCCCTTGTCTGTTTTTGTGAAATCGTTTACATGTCCTAACGACCCGAAAAGGAAAAAGTTTAAAGAGGCGCAAGAGTCAGCTAGGAAGGATGTGGAGCGAACATTTGGTGTACTTAAGAGACGTTGGCAAGTACTAGCAGCCGGGGCAAGGTTATATGAAGTGAAAAGGTTACAACACGTAATGCATGCATGTATCATATTGCATAATATGATTCTTGAAGACGAAGGAAGAGCAATATATTGGTACAACGAAAATGAAGTTTTGCCAAATGTCGAAGGAGTAGCCGTTGGTACATAAGAGTATAGGGCAAATAGAAGAGAAGTACACAATCGCAACATTCATCACGCCCTTCGTGCTGATTTGGTGGAGCACGTTTATAAGACTCATATTCAGCCCCGATAGAGTTTTCTCATGATGATTTGTTTGACGAATCAGACGAGGATTCTAATATGTTCGTCGAGAGCGAAGATTCCGATGACGAGAGTGACGTTCGGGAGAATGATGAAGACGATGAGGTCGATAAAAAAACGCTGATTCCGAGTCATGTATTTTGTTTTTTTTTTTTTCAAATTAGGATATTAATTATGTTTTCTATGTTGTGGTTTGTTTGATTTTTTGTTTGCGTCTTTTTTTTTAATTTTTTTTATTTTCTACTTATTTAAATATTAGGTTTAATGTAATTTTTATTTTAATTAATGAAATGCTTTTTATTTTTAATTAAATTTTATGTTTATTATTAATTTAAAAATTATAAATCATAAAAAAGAATTAATTTTATTTAAAAAATAAAAAAAACAAAATAGTGATGGAAACTTCCGACCCATTTTTTGAGTTTAAGAGAGGGAAAGGAAAGTGAGAGAAAGAGTGTGATGTGGTATACAAAAAATGAGTTTCCCTCCCACTCCCTCTAGTCTTATGGGTCGAAGGCAAAGTAACATTTATCTAATGTCTCCCACCATGGGTCATGGGTGAGACTTATTTGAATACACTCTCGACTTACCATTTTGTTTATAGAGAACAAAAATTATAAATTTTTATATATTTATTTTTTCTGATAAAAATTAAACCCTAAAATAGATAGTGGCGGTGATATTTGTTTTGAAAAGATGATTTTTACAGTGTGTTAAAACAAAAAAAAGTCCAATAATTATTGGATATTGTGCAAATTATAATAGCTTTTTATTTTATGTTATTAGCCCAATTGTGTATTCAATAATTTATACAAAAGAATAGTAAGTCGTATAATTTGAAAGACTCACGTCAATCCATCATAAGAAATATACGTGGGAGGTGAATCGTCGAATACTGACAATATTTCTAGTGTTTCAGAATTCGAACTTTAAACATCATATATATAAATATTCCACTTCTTAACCACTTCAATCTCGTCGTAATAATAGTAGTTTATATAAGTAGATAAGTATATGATAATGTCATAAAATTAAAGTTAAAGTAGCAAGCGGCAAAATTAAATATTGAATCCAATGAACTACATTATGATCATTGCATTATTTTCACTTTGCTGTAATTTCACGTGATGTATTTGTATGTTTTTCACGTTTCAATCGAAAATAATATGATGAAATATTAGACCACCCCATCAAGGGCTTTTAAAACAACTTGCAATGCCACGTATTCCAATTTAGAAGCCATGTAGACCAACACCTTTCAAATATTGAAAGGCTTGCGATTGCAAATTTAATATTAAACAATGTTTTCTATTTTAATATATAATTTATTTAATCACCCTTTTATTATATTAACCTATTATTATATATATGGAAGTTTTAGTTATTTGATTTTCCTAATTTACGTTTTCCTTTCGTGTTCTCTTATATGTTTAATATACTAATTTTAGTTTGAAAGTTAATTATTATTTGATTAACAAATATTAGTAACTATTGTTTATTTAAAAAATATATAAGCATGGGCACGGATGGAGGGACAAAGTGGACAGTTGCACAATACTCAATTTTTTGGGGAATTTTTTTTATTATGTTATATATGTATATATATTTATTAAAAAATAAAAAACTTATAATAGCAATAAGAGTCATTTTATTCTGGTTCGTCCAGAGCATTTGAGCATATTTATATCCTCAGAATCGGCCATGTATATAAGCATATGACATGTATTTTCATAATCATGCAAAAATAACTAATAGATCCGGAAATCATCAACCGCAAACAAATTTGGTTGAAGAGATTCGGGACCGATTTGGAGACGAAGAAAACGGAGATTAATATTGTAATATTCGTTTTGTGATTCATGCTTTTGTAACATCTTAATATTTAAATATTTAATAAAGTAAACTAAATTTAATATTTATTATTATTTTGTTATTTTATATTTAAAAATATTATTCTAGTTATAAATATTTGAATTTATGTTTATTTTCTATTGAGTAATTATTAATATTTAATATATAAGATATATGTTAAAAAAAGATAAAGTAATTGTTGATGTGGTAGTGAGACCACTTTTAAAAGATGAATGACACTCATGTAAAAGTAACTATCAAAGCTGATATGACGTGTTTGAAAGATGAGTGACATTTGATTGATGTGGATGACATTATAAGTATACTTTTTATTCGGTAAAAAAAGTAGGATATTCGTTAAACTAATTATTATTTTAAAAAGTTTTAAAATGAAAATTCTTTAAGACCAACCAATTTATTTGGAATGTAGCATTCTAGATTCAAGGAAACGCCTCAAGTCTATTTGTATGGTCCCTTCGTATATATGGGACCCACAACTTATATCGGAATAGCATTTCGAGAAAATCTAAAAAAAATGCACTCAGTTTGTGGAGTATTTATTTATTTTTTTGGAGAAACTCTATGGATTCCACGAACCAAATTAGTTTACATGTTTATCTACTTAAACTTTATGTCATAATGTGTAAAGCACATGTTCAAAATGCGAAAAACATCTTCAAAATACAAAAAATAGATCCGGAATGCATGTCTAAAATATAAATATAAACTCAAAACTTATCTTGGAATAAGAAGAATGGATTTTATAATGAAGAACTATATGTTTGTTTATCACAGTCTTCAACATCTACAGTTGTACCACATCCACTAGTAGAATATGAAGTGATACATTGAGGTTAGAGAACATGATCTTGTTGATACAACTGAGTTAGAATTGATTCATGATTTTTACCGTGTGCAAGAGAAATTGTTAAAATTGGAAATTCTGTCATGACATTCTAAAGCCGAGAAGCATAAAAGGTAATCACATTATAATATGCAAGTGCTCGTGATTAGAGTGTTTGAGGATATACAAGAGTTTCTCAACTCAATGAAAAGAATCCAAGAAGCACGTAGGGTGATTGCAAAACTTGAGGAACTACTTGAAATGACTGAAACTGTGTTCAACTTAATTGAAAGCTACATGCAATTGTTTGATGTTCACCGTATGCAAGTCCTAAGTTTTGTGGATATCTCGCATAATGAAAATTGTTTGATGTTCACCGTATGCAAGTCCTAACTTAGCATAAAAGGTAATCACATTATAATATGCAAGTGCTTGTGATTAGAGTGTTTGACGATATACAATAGTTTCTCAACTCAATGAAAAGAATCCAAGAAGCACGTAGGGTGATTGCAAAACTTGAGGAACTACTTGAAATGACTGAAACTCTGTTCAACTTAATTGAAAGCTACATGCAATTGTTTGATGTTCACCGTATGTAAGTCCTAAGTATTGTGATAATCTCGTATAATGAAAATTGTTTGATGTTCACCGTATGCAAGTCCTAACTTGTTATGGTTTGACCACCATAGACCACCATAACATTCCCATCAAACCACCAACAGGTGGTGGTGCTATGAGGGACACAAATTTTCACTTTTGGTGCCATAAAGAACTTAAGGGGTTAAGATGGAAGCTTAACCCTAAAATATACTAAAGTTGGTGTTTCATGTTTAAACCCTAGTTTTATGTCTTTAACAGGTCATGCATTAAGTCATTGGAATAAAGTTCATTAATACACCTTAATAACCTCATAAGTATCCAATTATTATGTCTAAGGTGCTAAGAATAAAACTTAATCATTAAGTCCTGAATGGGACATTAAAAAGTTGCTTAAAAGCTATCATGACTAAATTCCCAAAATCTGTCATTCAACTTCTAAAAATCGTACAAGATCGAGGTTCTCGATCCATCCCGGGGCCACTAAGATGTATTTGGACCTGAAAAGAGATTATTGGTGGCCCTGTATGAAGATGGATGTTGCGTGGTTTGTTGAGAGGTGCTTGACCTGTCGCAGGGTTAAGGCCGAGCACCAGCGTCCGCATGGCAAGTTGCAGCCACTTGAGGTTCCCCAGTGGAAGTGGGAACAGATTTCTATGGATTTCATCACCAAATTGCCGCGGACCACGAGGGGCGTCGATGCAATATGGGTGGTCGTTGACCGGCTGACAAAGAGCGCTCACTTCCTTGCTATCAGTGAGAGCTCTTCCGCAGAGAGACTGGCAGAGATATATGTGAGAGAGGTGGTATCGCGACATGGAGTACCGATCTTGATTGTGTCAGATCGAGATGTACGTTTCACTTCCAGATTCTGGAAGAGATTCCATGAGGAGTTGGGTACGAGGTTGCATTTCAGCACCGCTTACCACCCACAGACGGACGGACAGAGTGAGTGGACGATTCAGACGCTCGAGGACATGCTTCGAGCATGTGTGTTGGACTTCAGAGGAAGTTGGGACACGTACTTACCATTGGCTGAGTTTTCCTATAACAACAGCCACCATTCGAGTATTGGTATGCCTCCCTTCGAGTTGTTGTATGGGAGGAGGTTTCGGACTCCCATCTGCTGGGGAGAGGTAGGGCAGCGAGTGATGGGTAGCACTGAGATAGTGCTCCAGACGACTGAGCAGATACAACAGGTCAGACAAAGGTTGCTGACAGCTCAGAGTCGCCAGAAAAGTTATGCGGATAGGCGACGATCCGAGCTCGAGTTTCAGGTTGGTGACTTCGTACTCCTGAAGGTATCTCCTTGGAAAGGAGTGATCCGATTCAGGAAGAGGGGCAAGCTGGGGCCCCGGTACATTGGTCCTTTCAGGGTGACCGCGAGGGTGGGCAGGGTAGCGTATCGTTTAGATCTACCTGCGGAGTTGATCCAGATACATGATACCTTCTACGTGTCTCAGTTGAGGAAGTGTATAGCCCACGAGTCGGCGGTAGTGCCACTAGAGGATATTCAGGTGGATGCGAGCCTGAATTATGTTGAGAGGCCGATCGCGATCCTGGATCGGAGGATCAAGGTTCTGAGGAACAAGGAGGTGCCCCTGGTTCAGGTCCAGTGGCAACATCGGAGAGGGTCCGAGCTGACTTGGGAGCCGGAGTTGGAGATGCGGGAGCAGCATCCAGAGTTGTTTGCAGAGCGAGACTTCGAGGGCGAAGTCTGATTCTAGTGGGGGAGAATTGTAACATCCGGAATTCCAGGTATCATATTTTAATTATTTAGTTTGTGTCAAGAAGAGGGACTCGACGAGTTGACGCCTAGACTCGTCGAGTAGGATCGCAAATCCTGACTGGATTTAATGAATGGACTCGACGAGTCGGCAAGTTGACTCGACGAGTCCGCGCCGTGGACAGAAACCCTAAATCCTCGGGCATGTGCCCTATTTAAGGGATCTTATGGCCCTCATTTGCGGCCACCTTCACCCTTGAGAGCACCAGAGAACCTGAGAGCTTTGTGAGTGAGAAAAGAAGCCATTTTCTTCATTTCTAGTGTGATTTTGCAAGAAAGAAGGAAGGAGGGAAAGCTAGGTAGATTGAGGAGCTCAGATCTACTACCATTTGATTAGAAGAGGCTGCTAGAGGTATAAATCTATGCTCATTCTCGTGTATATGGTGATCTACTTGAATTTAGGGTTTTCTTATGCCTTCTTTAGCTTGGATTCGAAGCATATGAGGTCCCAAGCTGGAATTATTCTTAGATCTGGACCTTAAGAGGTCCAGAGAGTCCTAACTATCCTGCTTTATGCTATTCCTTTGGATATATGAACCTAGGTTGCCATTTTAGAAGCTATTTCACCAAAAGAAGCCCTATGAGTGTTGCATGAGTGTAAAGGTTGGACCTTTACGTGATTATTATGTATTGGAAGGTCAGATCTATAGGTTAGAGAAGCAGATCTGACCTCAGAAGGTCTTTTGAGTGTTGCCATGGAGGGAACTCGCCGAGTCCATAAGGGGACTCGACGAGTCGAGTCGGGTTGCCCCGCGTTTTGTGACCAGTGGTAACTCGTCGAGTGAAAGGTTAACTCGACGAGTCGAGTGAGGATTTATGAGGATTAAGAGGACACGCATGGACTCGTCGATTCACATGAGTGCACTCGGCGAGTTTGGTCAAAGTTTGACCGTTGACTAGAGTTGACTTCAGTTGACCTTAGGGTTTTGGTCAAGCTGGTTCAAGAGAGGTCGGGGAGGGGTAGAATGGTCTTCTACCCATTCTTTAGAAATGAGGACAAGAGAAAGTATTGATTATAGATGTTATTATGTTGATTGGAGGAGGCTAGGTTGGGTTATCGAGCACGAGAGGTTATCCGACATCGTACGAGGTGAGTCTTCTCACTATACTTTACCTAGAGTGGTAATTATGTGTGACCGGAAGGTCTTATGTGATATGATGAGTATGTGATGTATGTTGTTATATGATATGTATGTGCTATGTTATGTTATGAGTATTAAGATATGGACCGGAAGGTCAACGGTGTATGGGCCGGAAGGTCAAGATGATACGGACCGGAAGGTCATAGAAGTGGGACCGGAAGGTCTATCAGGGTTATGGGACGGAAGTCCCCTGAAACACACAGACTGGAAGGTCTTGTAGAGCTATAGCCTTGAGTGGCGTATGTGCGTATGTGGTATTTTGGGGAACTCACTAAGCATTTATGCTTACCGTTTATGTGATATGTGTTTCAGGTACCAGCGAGGATCGCGGGAAGGCGCCGACATTATCTGTACACATTGATGGAGTTTTATGTATTTGAGATCTTGGGATTGTTTTATTTGGAGGACATATGTTACATTTGATTTTGATACTTATTATGAATGAAATTATGTTTTAAAAATGAAAAAAATTGTGTTGGAAATTTATGTTGTTACAAATTGGTATCAGAGCCTTGGTTTGAGGGATTCGGATGCACCTTCGGGTGTATTTGAACTCAAACTGAAGATTTGAGAAAGTTTTTCATAAAAGAAACAATTTTTCTAAAAAGTAAAGGAATGTGAGGAAAGCGGAAAGAAGCAATGTGTACGATCAGCCAGCGCCCGAACGGTAATTTCCCAAAATACCCTTACATTATGTGTTATGAGATATGATATGATATGTTATGCATGCTAGAGTAGGCTAAGTATTCCTATTAGGACTAGAGTGGCCTGATTTGTGATGCCTTAGCCTAGGAGATTACTGCTGCTATGAGATGCTTCGAGAGTGAGTATGTAGCAGTGAGGAGCTTATCAGAAGTCTACCGAAGGGTAGCCTATGCTTAGCGAGATGTAGAGTACCTGTGATCTGGGACCCTAGGAGGAGGACTTGGAATGAATGTTGATGCGGTGTGGAAGGTAGTATAGGGCCCGTACTACTGAAAACACCGGATCAGTGCGCAGTCCAAGTAAGAATCCTTAGGGTACTAGGGAACAAGTAGGGTTTAGTTTTCGAGTGCGAGTATACTCGAGCGAGTCTCTGATATTTTTATGTCATATTTCAGAGACATCATGGTTGGGACACGTCACAGACCAGAGACCAGCGACGTCAGTGACGAGGAGCTTCGTCAGATGATCCACGATGAGGTAGCTGCGGCTATCCGAGCAGAGATACCGGAGATGTTTGGGTCTATTAAGACCACGTTGATTGAGACATTCGATGAGCGGTACGCCGCGGTTACTGAGGCTGCAGCCGCTGCAGCTACGACAGCTGTTGCTGCTGCTAGACCTCAGGGGGGTGACTCGTTGTTGTTCCGGGAATTCAGCAACACGAAGCCACCAGAGTTTGATGGGACACAGGACCCGATTGTTGCGATGAGATGGATTTCTGATATTGAGGGATGCTTCTACACCTGTTCGTGTCCGGAGCATCTGAGGGTACGGTTCGCTCTGAACCAGCTCCGCTTGGGAGCGAAGGATTGGTGGAAGTTTGTGACGGCAAACTTCACTGTTGCAGAGATCTCAGAGGTGACCTGGGAGAGGTTCACCACCATGTTCAGAGATGAGTATGTTCCCCCGGTGGAGAGGGAACGGTTGGCACAAGAGTTCTTGTCCCTTAAACAGGGGACGGAGTCCGTGACTGTGATTACACGGATGTTCCACGAGAGGGCGTTGTTTTGCCCTGAGCACGTGTCGTCTGAGCAGGCACGCATGAGTCGGTATTTGAGCATTCTGAGGAAGGATATTCGGGAGTTCGTGGCGAACTCGACTTATCGGACATTTGTTGAGCTCCAGGCAAATGCCCGGAAGAGGGAGATTGAGCTAGAGACTCAGGCCAGGGAGGAGGCCGAGTCTCAGAGGAGGGATAGGCGACCGATACAGGTACAACCGACAGCCAAGCGGGCTAAGCCCGCTGATACGAGATCTGGAGGCCAGAAGGGCCGCACTTGTGGGAAGTGCGGAAAGGGACATGATAGAGTGTGTCGAGCGGGTGCTTGCTACATATGTGGCAAGGAGGGGCATATAGCCAAGGACTGCCCCAAGGTATTTATGGTTTGCTTTCATTGCAACCTGACGGGTCACCGGAGGGCCGAGTTCCCATAGCTGTTACAGGGATCAGCGCAAGGATCTGCCCCTGCTACTGCACGAGCTACTGAGGGTCGGCCAGTGAAGGCCGAGGCACCGAAGGCTCGCGGGAGAGCCTTTTAGTTGACAGCGGAGGAGGTCCGCGCAGCGCCCGATGTCGTGGCTGGTATGTATTCTTTTATTTATTTATGCTGAGTTGAGATATTGTGCTTATATTATGATATGCGTAGGTACTTTTTTTGTGAGTTCTGTACCTGCTTTGGTGTTATTTGACTCGGGTGCGAGTCGATCATTTGTGTCGTTAGCGTTTAGTCAGCACATCAGTATTCGACGAGAGGCGTTGAGTCGACCTCTACGAGTTTCCATAGTTGACGAACGAGCGGTGTATGCTACTGACGTGGTTCGAGGATGTGTACTCGAGATCTTCGGTGTTGAGTTCCCGATAGATCTGGTCCCGATTGCGATGGGGGACGTTTGCGTTATAGTGGGCATGGATTGGTTGAGCCGATTTGGGGCGGTTATAGACTGCGAGCGGCAGATGGTGACGATACGAGACCCTAGTGGGGGAGTGTTGATTGTTTATGGCGAGGGTATCCGATGTGGGTCAGCATTTTGTTCGGCTGCCAGAGCGAGACAGAGTTTACAGCGGGTTTGTAGCTTATGTGATGGATACACGAGTGGCCGCAGAGAGGCCGAGTTCGGTTGATGATGTTCCGATAGTGCGTGAGTTCTCGGATGTTTTTCCTGAGGAGTTTCCGGGTGTGCCTCCCGAGAGGCAGGTGGAGTTCCGCATCGATTTGGTTCCGGGGGCAGCGCCTATCGCCAAGGCGCCTTATCGCCTTGCACCGCCAGAGATGCATGAGTTATCCTCGCAGCTTCAGGAGCTGCTGGGGAAGGGGTTTATTCGACCGAGTAGCTCGCCGTGGGGAGTGCCAATCCTTTTTGTCAAGAAAAAGGATGGTTCACACCGGATGTGCATTGATTACCGGGAGTTGAACAAGTTGACGGTCAAGAACCGTTACCCCTTACCAAGGATCGATGATTTGTTCGATCAGTTACAGGGAGCGTCTTGGTTCTCCAAGATAGATTTGAGGTCTGGATATCATTAGATGAGAGTGCGGGATGAGGATATCCAGAAGACGGCGTTCAGGACTCGTTATGGGCATTACGAGTTCGTGGTGATGCCTTTTGGGCTCACCAATGCACCGGCAGCGTTCATGGATCTCATGAACAGGGTGTGCAGGCCGATGTTGGATCGATCGGTGATCGTGTTCATCGACGATATTCTGGTGTATTCGAGATCCCGAGAGCAGCATGAGGAGCATTTGAGGGAGATCCTTGGGGTTTTGAGATCGGAGAGGCTTTACGCCAAATTCTCCAAGTGTGATTTCTGGTTACGAGAGGTCCAGTTCTTGGGGAATATCGTTAATCAGAATGGGATATTGGTCGATCCGGTCAAAATTGAGGCGGTGATGAGTTGGGAGGTGCCGAGATCCCCCACCGAGATCAGGAGTTTTCTGGGGTTGGCCGGCTACTATCGGAGATTTATCAAGGATTTCTCCAAGATTGCCGTGCCACTCACCAGGTTGACCCGGAAGGGCGTTGCTTTTATGTGCGGTCCAGAGCAGCAGACCTCGTTTGAGACTCTTCGCCAGAAGCTATGCGAAGCCCCGGTGTTAGCCCTTCCAGAGGGAATGGAGGATTTCGTGGTGTATTGTGACGCATCGATATCGGGGTTAGGTGCGGTGCTTATGCAGAGAGGGCACGTGATAGCGTACGCATCGAGGCAACTGAAGCCTCACGGGGTGAGGTATCCCACCCATGATTTAGAGTTGGGGGCCGTGGTGTTCGCCCTCAAGATATGGTGTCATTATTTGTATGGGGTTCGGTGTATCATATACACGGACCACAAGAGTTTGAAGTACTTGATGGATCAGCCCAACCTGAACATGCGCCAGAGGAGATGGTTGGATGTGGTAAAGAATTATGACTGCGAGATCCTGTACCACCCGGGCAAGGCTAACGTTGTAGCCGATGCCCTGAGCCAAAGGGCGAAGAGTGCCCCGATATGAGATATTTGTATGAGGATGACGGTGATGACTCTGGTGTTGGATACCATCCGAGAGGCCCAGGCAGAGGCTATGAGACCGGAGAACTGCAAGAGAGAGCGGGTGATTGGGCAGGTATCTGAGTTTGTTACCGATAGCCGAGGGCTTATGACCTTCCAGGGTCGGATCTGGGTGCCGTTTGCGGGCGGGGCACGTACCATCCTGATGGAGGAGGCGCACAGATCGAGGTTCTCGATCCATCCCGGGGCCACTAAGATGTATTTGGACCTGAAAAGAGATTATTGGTGGCCCCGTATGAAGAGGGATGTTGCGTGGTTTGTTGAGAGGTGCTTGACCTGTCGCAGGGTTAAGGCCAAGCACCAACGTCCGCATGGCAAGTTGCAGCCACTCAAGGTTCCCCAGTGGAAGTGTGAACAAATTTCCATGGATTTTATCACCAAATTGTCGAGGACCGCGAGGGGTGTCGATGCAATTTGGGTGATCGTTGACCGGCTGACGAAGAGCGCCCACTTCCTTGCTATTAGTGAGAGCTCTTCCGCAGAGAGACTGGCAGAGATATATGTGAGAGAGGTGGTATCGCGGCATAGAGTACCGATCTCGATTGTGTCAGATCGAGATATACGTTTCACTTCCAGATTCTGGAAGAAATTCCATGAGGAGTTGGGTACGAGGTTGCATTTCAGCACCGCTTACCAGCCACATACGGACGAACAGAGTGAGCGGACGATTCAGACGCTCGAGGACATGCTTCGAGCATGTGTGTTGGACTTCAGAGGAAGTTGGGACACGTACTTACCATTGTCTGAGTTTTCCTATAACAACAGCCACCATTCGAGTATTGGTATGCCTCCCTTCGAGTTGTTGTATGGGAGGAGGTGTCGGACTCCCATCTGCTGGGGAGAGGTAGGGCAGCGAGTGATGGGTAGCACTGAGATAGTGCTCCAGACGACTGAGCAGATACAACAGGTCAGACAAAGGTTGCTGACAGCTCAGAGTCGCCAGAAAAGTTATGCGGATAGGCGACGATCCGAGCTCGAGTTTCAGGTTGGTGACTTCGTACTCCTGAAGGTATCTCCTTGGAAAGGAGTGATCCGATTCAGGAAGAGGGGCAAGCTGGGGCCCCGGTACATTGGTCCTTTCAGGGTGACCGCGAGGGTGGGCAGGGTAGCATATCGTTTAGATCTACCTGTGGAGTTGATCCAGATACATGATACCTTCTACGTGTCTCAGTTGAGGAAGTGTATAGCCCACGAGTCGGCGGTAGTGCCACTAGAGGATATATTCAGGTGGATGCGAGCCTGAATTATGTTGAGAGGCCGATCGCGATCCTGGATCGGAGGATCAAGGTTCTGAGGAACAAGGAGGTGCCCCTGGTTCAGGTCCAGTGGCAACATCGGAGAGGGTCCGAGCTGACTTGGGAGCCGGAGTTGGAGATGCGGGAGCAGCATCCAGAGTTGTTTGCAGAGCGAGTCTTCGAGGGCGAAGTCTGATTCTAGTGGGGGAGAATTGTAACATCCGGAATTCCAGGTATCATATTTTAATTATTTAGTTTGTGTCAAGAAGAGGGACTCGACGAGTTGACGCCTAGACTCGTCGAGTAGGATCGCGATTGCTGACTGGATTTAATGAATGGACTCGACGAGTCGACAAGTTGACTCGACGAGTCCCCGCTGTGGAGAGAAACCCTAAATCCTCAGGCCTGTGCCCTATTTAAGGGATCTTATGGCCCTCATTTGCGGCCACCTTCACCCTTGAGAGCACCAGAGAACCTGAGAGCTTTGTGAGTGAGAAAAGAAGCCATTTTCTTCATTTCTAGTGTGATTTTGCAAGAAAGAAGGAAGGAGGGAAAGCTAGGTAGATTGAGGAGCTCAGATCTACTACCATTTGATTAGAAGAGGCTGCTAGAGGTATAAATCTATGCTCATTCTCGTGTATATGGTGATCTACTTGAATTTAGGGTTTTCTTATGCCTTCTTTAGCTTGGATTCGAAGCATATGAGGTCCCAAGCTGGAATTATTCTTAGATCTGGACCTTAAGAGGTCCAGAGAGTCCTAACTATCCTGCTTTATGCTATTCCTTTGGATATATGAACCTAGGTTGCCATTTTAGAAGCTATTTCACCAAAAGAAGCCCTATGAGTGTTGCATGAGTGTAAAGGTTGGACCTTTACGTGATTATTGTGTATTGGAAGGTCAGATCTATAGGTTAGAGAAGCAGATCTGACCTCAGAAGGTCTTTTGAGTGTTGCCATGGAGGGAACTCGCCGAGTCCATAAGGGGACTCGACGAGTCGAGTCGGGTTGCCCCGCGTTTTGTGACCAGTGGTAACTCGTCGAGTGAAAGGTTAACTCGACGAGTCGAGTGAGGATTTATGAGGATTAAGAGGACACGCATGGACTCGTCGATTCACATGAGTGCACTCGGCGAGTTTGGTCAAAGTTTGACCGTTGACTAGAGTTGACTTCAGTTGACCTTAGGGTTTTGGTCAAGCTGGTTCAAGAGAGGTCGGGGAGGGGTAGAATGGTCTTCTACCCATTCTTTAGAAATGAGGACAAGAGAAAGTATTGATTAGAGATGTTATTATGTAATAGGAGGAGGCTAGGTCGGGTTATCGAGCACGAGAGGTTATCCGACATCGTACAAGGTGAGTCTTCTCACTATACTTTACCTAGAGTGGTAATTATGTGTGTCCGGAAGGTCTTATGTGCTATGATGAGTATGTGATGTATGTTGTTATATGATATGTATGTGCTATGTTATGTTATGAGTATTATGATATGGACCGGAAGGTCAAGATGATACGGACCGGAAGGTCATAGAAATGGGACCGGAAGGTCTATCATGGTTACGGGACGGAAGTCCCCTGAGACACACGAACTGGAAGGTCTTGTAGAGTTATAGCCTTGAGTGGCGTATGTGCATATGTGGTATTTTGGGGAACTCACTAAGCATTTATGCTTACCGTTTATGTGATATGTGTTTCAGGTATCAGCGAGGATCGCAGGAAGGCGCCTGCATGATCTGTACACATTGATGGAGTTTTAGGTATTTGAGATCTTGGGATTGTTTTATTTGGAGGACATGTGTTACATTGGATTTTGATACTTATTATAAATGAAATTATGTTTTAAAAATGAAAAAAATTGTGTTGGAAATTTATGTTGTTACATCTCAGACTAGTCTGTGCTGTCACAGATTTTATAAGGTGTCTTTCAAAAATCATAATCAATTCATTACAACTCCAAATGTCAAAAATTCCAGGGCTTGTAGTTAGATATGGATGTCTTGTTTCCTCCATATCAAGGGCTTCATGAAATTCCTAGTTGATTGGTGGAGTTTATTCAAAGAGTGCTTAGTGGTACATAAAGTTACTAAAATCATAAATCAACTTATGTCGTGCATAATTAATTCTACATAACCCCAATTCATGTAATGCCAGAAGTTTGGTTAGGGTATAATGTCCAGTTTACCGTAAAGTTTTCCTAAGACCTGAATTTTACTTTTCCTAAAGTAAAAGTTACCACTTTTTAGAGTGGGTTTAGAAAATGACAGCCCAAAGATGTTAACTTGTAAAATCTATATAAAATCAACAAAAATCGTTAGAATGAGATCTTTATATTACCGAAAAGGTAAGAGAGGGAAATATATGAATATAATTTTATCGAAACCTAAGTATGAATTTAAAGGTAAGAAATCAGGTCCCGATCATAACACTTTAATCAATGAAAAGTTAAAGTAATACAAAAATAAGAATTTTAAAGTAGAGTAAGGAAGCACAAGTTAAGTAAATGTTAAAATTGTTGTGTAGGTGTTCGGAAAGGAGGAGGTTCATTTAGCTCTCACAACTAGAGTGTTTCAAGTTATCAAGAGAGGTGAGTTACACTAACTTGCTTCTTATGTTGACTTTGTCTATGTAAGTGTATGTTGTCTACGAATTAGAGATACACACAGAAACCAGTTTTACTATTCAAAATTGGATCCAATCCGAAACCGGATCTGTTTGGATTTAAGAACGGATTATAAATCGGATCTTAATCCTAGTTTCTAAATCAGATTTAATACTGGATCAAAAACTAGAATTTCCAAAAATTGGTTTGAAAACCGCCCAAAAATACGTTAAAACCCAACAAAAACCGGATCAAACCGATTTATATCATCTAATGGGAAACCGGTCAAAATCGGTTTGAAACCGAAGCGGATTAAAGGCAAACCTGATCGATGATGACGTAAGCGAATCCAGATCAGATTCGAATCCAGATTGGATCAGATCAGATTCAGGTTTTGTGCACTTTTACCACCGACACCCTAATCCGGTAGAGTGGACAAGGATATGTTCTTGACTATGATAGACTCTTCGGGGGTAGTGGTCGATGTTTGGATGGTCATGATAGACCCTTCGGGGGAAGTGATTAGTCCCCAATATGGTAGTGTCTGAGATAGACCCTTCGGGGGAATCAATCTGTTGATGTAGAGTTGATACCAACAATATGTGTTAGGATTGTATGTTCTATATGAATGCTATGTGAATATGCATGCCATGTGTGGGTAAATGATCAATATGATGGGTGAGTAATGTGTATGCTCACCAAACGTTTCGCTTACCCGTTGTTATTTAACATTTTTCAGGATCGTCAGGTACTGATAAGGGAAAGAGACTGGTGTAACTGCAAGCGACATTCTCTTGAAGATTTATGAAATTACTATGCTATGTTTTAAACCTGGGACGTTTTCTTCTTCGAAAATGTTTTTAGAAATATTATTATATAAAAGTGGCCGAATATTTTTGAAAACCTTAATTATATTTTTTAAAGGGTAACAACTGTCTTTATTTTGTTTTATTTATAAAAAAATTGGACCGTTACAGTCTGACTCGGTCCAGTCAGGGTGTTTGATTTGTGTAGATTGTGCATCTAGTCCAACCCATATCTCTAACTCAATCCAAAAAAATGACCGACCCTGTTAAATAGAAAAAGATAGTTGATTGACTGAATAAAGAAAAAGACACACTTTGTCCCCATTTTACCCATTGATGTTGTCAAATCCATCGCAAACATCTTCCATCGCGGTCCTTGTCATCCATCCCCGCCCTATCCAACGTTAATTTCTTCCAACGTAGTTAATCGTTTTAGGTTTGTCCCTATTTGTCATCGTTTTCTTCTCACTTCATCATTTCAATTGTTTATAACACTAACGCTTGGACTTGAAATGGTATGAATAAATATCTCAATTACTCTGCTTTTTTTCATCTCTCCAATTGCTTAGTCTCTGAGGCATAACTATTGATTCTTAATACATGTTGATTATTTGTGAATTTCGTTGTCGATTTCTTGATTCATGTTGTCATATGCTATAAACTATTGAAGTTATATAATTTAAGGGGCACCCATATACCTAAATAATCTTCACACAAGACTTTCTATCCTTTGGTCATTGAAACCTACCTAGCTTTTCCTATTTATTACTTCCCACATCCTATTTTCACAATCTTAAACAAAAAAGGATATGGAAAATTTACACCTAAACTTTTCCGTAAGAACCGAAAGTGAATACAATATAATAGCAATCATCAATTGGTTCGCTTCACTTTACACAGGTAAAACCAATGATGGTTCTTGTACGTAATATCCTCTAATTGGGAAAGTTTGTCTTCTTCCTTTTCTAAACATAAATATGTTTCCTTATCTATTCTTAAGCCAACCTATATATGTTTGTGAGAAAAATGGTTATAAGCATATTAAAGGTATGGATTTCATACCTTCTTCGGAGATGGAAATATTATAATTGGAAGAATGGAACTTGTAATCATCTTTGATGTTTTCATACCTTTTCCATTGATTTGAATATGCTTAAAGAGTGTACAAATTCACATTGAATCACTACTTGCGTTAAAGAAAATATCATGAAATATCAATATATTGAATTTATTACACATTGAATCACAATAAAATGCATATGTATTTACAACACGCTGATTAATTACAGTGCTTCCAGTGTTGAAACTTTTTTGAGCTAGTAACCAAGGTTTCCAATAATATTCAGATTGTCTAGTTTATTTTTGGTTAATTGAAGGAAATTAATAGTAATGTAAATATCCTTATGGGAATGCTCATCCTCAGAATGATCCTTATGGATATTATCTTATTGAGGATCGATATACCCTCACACTTTTCAAATGGCTCTTCATGTAGACGTAATCAAAATGTCAATGATAATTTTCATCATTTAACGTAGCCAATCAGATACGTAATCAAACATTATGGTTTCATCAGATGTAGATCCAGTTAGACTTCAGATCTAGTCAGGCCTTTGATACAGTTAGATCTGACTCAATCAGCAACTATCAAACAAGTAAAACAAGTCCCTTATTGTGATATCTAAGTTGGAATGAGTATCCAAATGATATAATTTGTAAGTGTTTATTTACACCCTGTTCCCGAGTTGTAGCAAAGAAAAGAAAAGAAGAGAAAATAAAATAAGAAAAGAAAAGAAGAGAAAATAAAGGAAAAGAAATTTGTATTTTGTGTTCCCTAGTTGGAGATAAGTAAAAGAAGGAAAGTTAAACATTTTGTTCTTTCTCTCCAAATCCTTCCAAATCGGAAAGAAAGTTAGGAGGGAAAGTGATCCTTCGATTTCCTTCCACTTCATTCCTTTAATGAAACTCGGGAACAACAATTTCTTTTAGTTTCCTCTCACTTCCACCCATTTCCTTTCTTTTCTCTCCTTAAATTGAACTTGGGAACGAGGTGTTAGAGTGAGATCTACTCTCTTTGATACTTTTATGATGTTTTTTTAAAAATAGTTAACATATATAGATATAATTTATGTATTATTGTTTAAAAAAGTTCAAATAAAATAGTACGAATTAACAAATATATTTGATAAAAATCAAGAAGTTTTGGTCGCAAAGTTGTAAAGATTGTAATTAAGGATTAAAAAATTTAATAAATAAAATGGATAAAAATACATTTCGATTTCAAAATGATTTTTTTTAAAAATTTTTATTTTATTTTTATTCAATTAAATCAATTAAAAACTGACCATATATATATATTTTTTCAAATAAATGGATGATGTTGCATCAAATGTTTTTTTTTTCTTTTTTTTTTTCTAAATTTGGCATAAAAAAACATTAGACAATATTAAGATTATTTCATACCTATATAAATAGCTCTAATACCCATTATTGTAATTAAATCTTTATTTATATTATTTATAAATTTATCATAAAGACCAATGTTGTATCATCAAACCCTTTTTTCTTGAAATATTGTAACTTTTTCCCCCAAATTGTTATTCACAGATAAAATTGAAATAAATCTAAGTTTTAACTAAATAAATAAAAAAGGATATATGTGTTTTTCAGGCTATAGTAGATGTATGGAAGGGAGATATATGGAAGATGTTAAAAGACTCTACGCTATATTTGCGTTAAAAAAGACGTGCAAACGATTGTAAGTCAGCAGTCTTCTAAAAAAAACAGTCTGCAAAATATAATGTCCGCACGTGTTCTACACTTCATAGATAAAAGAGACCAAAAAGATCTACAAACTAAAAAAACAAACACCGCCTATGTTTGAGTTCTACCATAAAAATCCTACTAGGGGTTCAAGTCGGAGATAATGAATTTAGGTGTAAACTGTATAGTGTACTTAAAAAACACGTTAATGTGAACCATTATAAAACGTGATGTTTAGAGCATCCACAATGCAAGTAGCATAAGAGTTGAATAGGATGGTGATTAGGATTGAATAAGAGTTGAATGGAGTGTGGATGATGACATGGAGTAGAGTTGAATGATCATTGAATGGTTCAATAGAAGAAATAAAATGGTGATTAGGATTGAATAAGTATTTAATGGGTTGCGGGTGGTGTTGTATAGATGTTTAATGGATGATGTGACAATTCATTGAACTCTATAGAGTTCAATGGATTGTAGATGCTCTTAGTTTTACAAAACTTTCTTTCACACACGCTTTCTTATGCATCAATATTTATACATATGACTTTGCTTTTATATATAGTCTTGAAAAAAAAAGTTGGAGTATTTAATTAGTACCATAAAAACCTGTAGCCCTAAGGTGCCTCCACTCCTCATACACACATGACTATTCTTTTCCCCATTACCCCTTAGACATATGACTTAGCTTTTATAAGGTCTTGAAAAAAAAATTGTTGAACATAAAAACCTATAGCCTAAAGTGCCTGCACTCCTCATACACACATGACTATTCTTTTCCCCATTACCCCATAAACATATGACTTAGCTTTTATATAGTCTTGAAAAAAAAATTGTTGGACATAAAAACCTACAGCATAAAGTGCCTGCACTCCTCATACACACATGACTATTCTTTTCCTCATAGACTAAGAATGGCAACGGGACGGGTTCGGGGCGGGGCATGGTTTCCTAAACCCGCCCCGATATTTTTCGGGTTTCTTATCGGGGCGCCCCATCGGGTTTCGGGTATCTAATCGGGTTTATAACAATTCATAACGAAATATTTATTCTGTTTTAAGGTACCCCGATGTCTTATAGAAAATATATGTTCTAGCCTCCCTTTTAAATTAAAAATATGATACATCACTTTAATAAAATAATTTTGGACGTTATATTAGAAATTATTTGATTTAAGTTTAGTGTAATGCGTCAAAATATAAAAAATGGTTATTTTAACTAGATTGTTAATAACTAAAAATATTATTTGATTTAAGTTTAGTGTAATACGTTAAAACATAAAAAATATCATTCACACTAGATTTTTAATAACTAAAGAAATTGTTCACATTAAGTATTTTATCTTTGAATGCATGCAATTAACATCAAAAGGATTCGAAGATATATATATATATATATATATATATATATATATATATATATATATAATCTGGGCGGGGCGGGTCGGGGCGATGATAACCCACTCCCTGCCCCGAACCCGATAAAAAACCCGATAACGACCCGTTACACGACCCGAAATGATCGGGTTTCGGGTTTCCTGGTCGGGTTCGCGCTTTTTTGCCATCCCTATCATAGACTCGAAAGTCGACCACAATACCTTATGCTCTACAAAGAACATATATGGCAATACATATGATTGACTCTAAAATCTACTTAGGAGTCCAAAGTCCATTCCAATTACTTTGATTTTCAGTATCAATATCAGTTTGGTCAATAAAACGTGCCAATTTAAACTCTAACTCAATATTTTATTTGAACCAACACTTATATGGATAACAAAATTAATACTGGAAGATATGGTAATTAAATGCTATTTTGTATAATATAATATCTTAATCGAATAACATTGTAACAAAATATAATTAATATATTAAAAAAAGTAAATAGTATTATTTTTATTTGATCAATAATAGTATATTAATATTAATAAATTAATAAATTAATAAATATATAATGAAGATATGATCACGTGACAGTTGCGTCGTTCAAAAAAATAAAATAATAACACGAGACACGTTTCCCTCTTGCATGTCTCCCGTTATAAAATATAAATCCATTGATTCATTTCTATCACCTTCTCCTCTTCTCTCTTTTCAACACAAGACGCTCCAACAATGAAGCTCCTTCCAATGGTGATTTTCTTGCTTTTTGCACTCTTCGTCGTCTCATCAGCCATGGACATGTCGATCATAGGCTACGACGCCACCCACATGACCACCTCCGATGCATCCTCCTCGAGCTGGCGCACCGACGACGAAGTCAACGCTATGTACGAGTCCTGGCTCGTCAAACATAGTAAGTTTTACAACACTCTTAGAGAGAAGGAGAAGAGGTTTCAGATCTTCAAAGACAACCTCAGGTACATAGAAGCTCACAACTCCGGTGATCATTCATACAAGCTTGGACTCAACAAGTTCTCAGATCTGACCATTGAAGAGCACCGATTACGCTACAGTACCGGCGCCATTCCTAAGCGAAAGTCGAACAAGCTGAAGAGTGATCGTTACTCTCCTCTTTCCGCCGATGTCCTGCCTGATTCCGTTGACTGGAGGGCCAAAGGTGCCGTCGCCCCCGTCAAAACACAAGGAAAATGCGGTGCGTTACTTTATAGAAAATTAGAAATATTTTCGTGTCTTTTGCTTTTCCCTCGTTTTTGAGCATTTGTTTTTACTGTGTTGCCAACATTTTAGTACGCAAAATCTTCTTAATTGATAGTTGATAAGAAAAGCAAGCTAAAAACTGTGGATTCATGTTTGTTGAATGAAAGGGGCTTCCTGGGCATTCTCAGCGATCGGAGCAGTGGAAGGGATAAACCAGATAGTGACAGGTGACCTGATAACACTTTCAGAACAACAACTCATTGATTGTGATACATCTAACTATGGATGCGATGGTGGTTTTGTTACTGATGCCTTTGACTTCATCATCAAAAATGGCGGAATACAGAGTGACAAAGACTATCCGTACACAGCCAAAGATGGAAAATGCGACACTTCCAAGGTCCTATCATATTAATTTCCTTCTACTTCTACTATATCTTCTCAATATGTATGCGTCTAGTTGTTGACAATTATATTCTGTTTCGAATTTGTACAGAAAAACACAACGCTTGTTACCATTGATGATTATGAATATCTTCTGGAGGAAAGCGAGTTAGCATTACAAAAGGCCGTTGCAAACCAGCCTATATCTGCTGGTATTGCTATCAATAGCACGGATTTCATGTCATACAGTTCAGTAAGTACTAAGTACTCCCTCTATTTTTTTCATAATCTTTGAATTTAGCGAAACAAGTTTTAAAAAATATATGTGATAATCTGTGTATTTTATATTTTGTCAGGGTATCTTTAGTGGTGTATGTGGAGATTTAGTAAACCATGGTGTAGTTGTAGTTGGGTATGGGACTGAAAATGGCAAGGACTACTGGATTGTGAGGAGCTCATGGGGTACAGAATGGGGTGAAGAAGGTTACATAAGACTAGAACGCAATATAAAACAGGACATCGGTAAATGTGGAATAACAATTTTGGCATCTTACCCTATTAAAAAGAATTAATATGTTGGATGTTGATTCAAAGTTTTAATGAGTGTGATGCTTACCCGGTCGAAGGCAGTAGTTTTAGGAGTCTTTAGGAGTTGTTATCTTTCTCGATAAGTTTCAGTTTTGTAGCTTTGGTTGTTATGTTATTTGGGGAATAAGTAGGTGCCTTGTTTATGTAATTTCCTTATCAACGCAAATCAATAAAATCACTCATATTTCTGCTCAGTTATGTGTGTGACACATTCAAACTGATGTGTAGTTTGTTAATAGCGGCTATTCAAATCATATGAGGGGCTAGAAAGTGATTCAAGTATCAGCCACTCCTGATCATATCCAACAACTATTCACTTAATAGTCAAAAAAAGTTCCCCTTTAATTAAGACTTCCCAGGAAGAATTATATACCCAAACTCGAGGTTTTGTCATTGCTCATTACCCTCCATCTATACCTTCTACATCGCTTTGTGGTCTTTTTCAAGAGTAAATTATTGAAATCGTCCCTATGGTTTGGTTAAAATTGTACGTTTGGTCCATAATTATTATTTTTTTCACTTGGACTGTCCTTGTGGTTAGATTTTGTTGCGTTTTTCGTCCCTTATATACATAAAGTTAGGGACCAAACGTGCAATTTTGTCCAAACTATAGAGACGAAAAATGCAACAAAATCAGATCACAGGGACGATCCGAGTGCAAAAAAAGTTATATGCCACACGTGAAATTTTGATCAAACCATAAAGACGATTTCAAATAATTTTATATTTTTTCGATCCAAGTTCAGAGATGCAGCTTCAGTTACGGGGAGATGAAGAAATCGTAAAATCCGTTTTAGTTTTATCATAAAATAAAATGACATTTAAAATAAAATAAAAACAATCAAAATCATATCCAAATAATTGTTTATTATTCACTAGCAACTAAACGTGGACAACTCAAAGAACATATGGTATATATAAAATTAATTTTAATTTTTTTATTATACTATCTTGTTTTAAAAATATATTTATATTGATTACTATTAAATTTGATATATTTTCTTTAACTTTTAACATGTGTTCAAATAAAAAATAAAAAACAAGTGAACCTTCTCTCTCTCACTCAATTTTTGTGCACCGGATATTTTTGGCAAAGTAGTCTTCAACAAGAAGAAGATCGTTCATGATCTCTATAGCCAATATTTTTTTTTTGGTCTTGAGCGCATCTCCAAACCGATAAGTAAAGTTTGCAACAAAATCTTATTGTTGCTACCACTGTATGAAAAAACACCTTGAATTGGTTCACCATTGGATATGTCGCAGACTTCGACGAAGCTCGAACGATGTTGATATTTTTTATATAAAAATATATAGAGCACTACAAACAAAATGTCATTCAGTGGCACAAAAACTAAAGAAATAACTAGTTTTATATCTTTCGAAAAGATGTAATGTTTAGGGTTCGCAAAAAATTGGACATATAACCCGATGAACTGATCCTTCCATCGAAAAATTTCTAACACCATGAAAATTCATTTCCCTCCAAGCATAAATAAGAATCTCGCCAATGAAAGTTTCTGCTTGATCTCCAATGAAATTGAAATTAGAGTTTTGCCTCACCTCAAACGATATAAGGGAAACCTAATTTCACCTTCAGTGTTCGGACTGTGTTCGGACTTCAGGTATGATCTCACCTTCAGTAAGGTTCGTCGCCACCTACTATTTTCAATTAATCTCAGGTCGTCGGCTACTAACCTTCAATCGATTTCAATCTGGACGTACAAGTCTCACATTCAATTGTTTTTTCTTCTTTTTGTGTTTTTTCCCTGCTATAGTTTTTCTCCATTAAGTAATCTTTTACTAGCATGTATGTAGAACCCTTGTTTTTGACCCCCTGATGTACATATTGATGCACCTCAATTTCTTTTATATTTAATCATCTAAATATATTGTTTACTGAAATGCATACCATGAGTTCGATTAAAAGTCGAACACAAACCAGTCTACCAAAGTTGAATTTCTTTGTGTTTTGAGTGCTTGAATCTATTTGAGTTTAGATGGAATGCATGCCATGTGAACTTTCATTCCTTTTGTTGTATTAAAATTGTCATTTCTACAACGAAAGACCATCTAGTGGTAGAAGAATTTAGTTGAAATAAAAGTAGGTTTTTTTATTCTCTTCTTTTGCTATCTATTTTTTCCATTATGTGTAATTTGACTTGTTCGTTTCTTCACAAATTAGTGAGCAAGGAACATGTACAGAACGCGAGATAATGGTTAGTAAATATAACTTAGCAATTTTTGTTATTTCATTTATTTCTGATAAATTATTGCTCTCATAGTTTCAATGTTGTAATGTAACATTATGTTTCCTGCCATTTTTGAGCCATGGACCGGAAGTCGATTGTGTAAGCTTTTGGGCCTTAAGGAGGCAAAGTTTAGTTCTTGTGGAAGGAGGTAATCATAGTTAAGAGGTTTTACCCTTGAATTGTGTTTTGGGCCGAATGGTAGAAAAGGAAAAGTCATAGGTCGGGTCCTTGCATGAAATATGGATTTTTTTCGAGAAGTTTTTAGTTCCAAGATATTTAGATAATATTGTAGATCTCTTCAACACCTTTCTGTGGATATAAAGAACGTCGAAAACGGATTTGGAACGAAAAAGTTACGACCGTTTGAAGTTAGGACGATTTTTGGGTTAGCCGCGTACGCAGGGCGTACTAGGGCATCCCTAGTATGTTGGGCGTACCAAGAGTACGCAGGGCGTACACGATCAGTGCATAAACCCTATTTTTCATGGTTTAATCCCTATTTAAGCTCCTTAACTTCCCCAAACCCATTCCATTCTCAGCCTCCACCTCTCCAACATCCTCTCTTGAAACCCTAACACTAGATTGAGCCTTGTGAGCAAAAAGAAGATGTTTTTAAGTGCTTTGGAGTGTTCTTGGTGCACCTTGGAGAAGATGGAACTCATTGAAGAAGTGTTGGTTGCATTGCATCTTGTAGATCTAGATTTTGTTCACCTTGATCTTTCTTTTAGAGGTATAAAGTTTGAATCTTGATGATGAAACTGTTAGATCTAGCTAGTTTTGGGTGTTATGAGCTTTTGGTCAATTTAATTGCATAAAGTTTAGATCTTGAAAGTTTGTGACCTTGTTATGGATAAAGTTGGAAACTTTATCCATCTAAACATCATTTTGATTCAGATCTGAAGGTTAGAGAACTTGGACTTAATGGATTTAGTTCAAAAAGATGCCCTTTTGGGTCCCTTTGAGACTTAAAGACTAGATCTTATTTGTTGGGACCATTCTGATGGATAAAGTTGGAAACCTTATCCATTATGGAGCTATTATGAACCATAAAAATGTGATCTTGGCCAATCTATCCCTTCCATACAAAAGTTGTGATGTCTTATTGGGTTAAGAACTTAGGGTTTTGGACATTAAGCACTTTATAGCCATGCAAAGTCATAAAGTTGGAAGCTTTATGAATTAGGACATCATTTTGGGCTTGGATCTGAGTTTTGGACGTAAGGGATTAATGGAATAAGCTCTTAATGGAGGTTTGGAACTGGGTTGCGTACGCTAGGCATACCTGGTCAGCGCCCCGCTTTTGGTTAACATCAAAGTAAGCTGGGCGTATTCTCTTGGTACGCAGGGCGTACTCTGTTGGGAAGAAATATTGACTTTGGTTGACTCTATTGACCGTTGACTTTTTGACCAAGTTTGACTTTAGGTCAGGCTTGAGGTTTTTTATTAGTGATTAAGATTTTATATGGTTCTGATGTTAGTGGATCCGCGGGAGCAAGCAGTGTAGCAGGGAGCGTATCACAGTGTTCTCGGGTTTCTTCATTTTAGTTGAGTTTTGCCTCATTATACTCGTGGGTTGAAGGCACCAATGTCGGCCCACTAGTTTTGGTTATATTTTAGTAGAAGGATGCTATATGGATTTTATATAGTCATATAGGATAGACCGAGGACTCTTGATCTAGGCTATCTTGCTTGTTCCTCGTTTGGTTGTGGATCTAGAGTACGATCACCTTTTCGGGTGTCTATATCACCTCTGAGTATATACAGTCATGTATTCCTTGGATTGTTGGTACTTAGTATGTTACTATGTTGTAGTGATCCGTTAGAACGGTATCCTGGTATATAGGATGTTGTTATGCTGCAGTGATCTATTAGATTTGTATCATGGTATATAGGATGTTGATATGATGTAGTGATCTGTTAGATTTGTGTGTCTATCTATACTTACTGGTTATCATCTATTGGAGTGCCCTAAGGACTGTACGTAGTCATGTAGGATACCCTGAGAACTCTTGATCTAGGCTTTCTTGCTTGTTCCTCGTTTGGTTGTGGCTCTAGAGTATGATCATCTGTTCGAGTGGCTATCTCACCTCTGGGTACTTATGGTTATGCATTTCATGGAGGTTAGCTGGTAGTGGGAATGTGTGTTGTGAGAGGACTAGTGGGCGGTAGTGAGTTGTATGATTGTTGTTTGTCTGTATTATGTGCCTACTTGATCCTTGATTGTTTATATGTCGACATATGGTAGTAGTGGGTTGAGGCGGTCTTGCTTTGTGTTGTAGGCCAAGATATCCGGTGCAAGCCGGCTGTAAGCCGTAGGCGCGGAGGCTCTGGAAGAGCGGTTGGGCTGAAGCGGTAGGCCAACAAAGCCTGGGTATTCTAGCCTGGTGGCTGAGTGGACCCGATGTATGCTTGTATGTTTATCGTATGGGGTATTCTGGGGGAGACTCACTAAGCTTTATGCTTACCCAGTTGTTTATTGTTTCAGGTATCATCGGTCGTCATGGGAAGGCGAAGACGTGACTGTACACATTCATCAACAACAATGAAGATTCCACGCTTTAATATCACTCTGTTTTTTATAAATGTATTTGGAATAAACGGTTTACTACATAACGGATTTATAATTGGGAAGATTTACTTAAATAAACTAAAAAAATTTTGTTGTGAAAATGGGACATTACATGTAATTAGGAAGGTTGTAGAAAAAAGTGGTACATGGATCTGGCTGCAAAGGTTGCAAATTTATCTCGATGTGGTATAACATCACTGTAGTTACCTCCTTCAATTAAAAATGTTGCTCCACAAGGTCTTTATGACTTAAAAGTATTTATTTTGAATAAAAAAAATACAAGGAATAATATAAAAGTGTTAATACATTTCATGGACTAACTTTAATGTACATGACTTCTGACCTATATAGCTTGAACTCAACATAAGAGACACATGAGGAACTAAAGTATTGCATAGAGGAGATGCACAACCACCATCATCTTCTGGTATTATTTAGTCATCTATTTTTTAGTTTAGAGGAATATCTGATGATACTTTGTTCTTTTTCTAATACTTTTAAAAATGATAGTGATGTGCCATCAGGTCCGTCTTCCATCTTTCACTCAAGGATTGGTTCTCCCTAGGCTAGTAGATTGACCTGAAGACTACAAACAAACCGTAAGCAATCGATCGGGAGGGGATCCCGGACGACTCTCCGACGGTTAAGTTAGCGAAAGGCTATGTAGTCGATCGATTATACACAAAAGTTGTGAACGAGTTTTTTGTGTACTTACCTTCATGATGAGTCGAGCTATCTATTTCTAGTGATAGGAGGAAGCAGCAAGTTATTCCTATATTGACCCTGATACACTATCTTATCGCATTTATGACATTATACCCGAAGGTACGACTATCAGTACTATACGTGCCGTTATACAGCTGTTGTGAGACTGTATCAGGGTCTACCAGCCACGTATCCTCGTACAGGCTGTATTCTCATAACTTCGAGATACTGTGATTACTGTTTCGACGTCACTTTATACCTTCCCTTCGTTCTTTCCTTTCCTTAAAAATCGTTATGCTGGTTCAGTATCTAATGGTTCGAGCATCTTCAAGACGTATGGGGTGGCTAACTTCGCGCAACCCTCTAGCATGCCGGTTCGGTCTGTTTGGAAAGGATATATGTATTCCTGGACTATATCCTATTAAGTCCCCCCAGTTTGTATCCCAACGTGTTCAATGGAGTAGGGATGCAAACTTTGGTAGAGTCGACATTATAGCCGTTACAATCGGATAGGAACGAGAAGAATCCTGAATTAATTTTGATGTGACGTGTTGATGGTTATGCTAGCCCTAATGATGATCCCTATAGCCGTCTTTTCACCTGCCTTTCCTTTAGTAGGGGTACAATATCTACAAACCACATTGTCTGCCTGTTAACCTTCACACACTTTATACTTGCTAAAAATACTCGATATTGAACCACGCGTTTCACCATTTGCTATTTCGGTTAGAGTCAGTTTCTTTCCTCTCTCGTTTTATTCTTCTCTTCCAGACATGGAGAGCACTGGGATTTCTCACATTGGGACGGTGAAATCCAAGTTAACCATTCGGACCATGGGTATGCTCGTTGGGAAGTACAATATCGACCCCAAGTTCCATCCTTGCTTGCCGGAGGCCAATGATGCCATTACTGACGCCCCTGAAGGGCTTCGTGGGGGTTTACCGAGTATTCATCAAATCCGGGTTGCGTCTCCCTGCTTTTGATTTCCTTGAAAGTGTTCTAGACTATTATGGTTTGCACATCGCCCAAATAACCCCTGATGGTTTTCGAAAGATTCTTTGCTTCACCCTGCTGTGCATCGCTCTGGATGTGTCATCGACCATCAATCTGTTTTGTCACTTCTATATTCCTATGTCCAATGGAGATTGGGTTTCCTTCTCTCTTCTTCATGGTTTAGTGGAGATTTGTGACGGTCTTTCAACCTCTATCAAATACTAGAAAGAAGAGTTCTTTTTTGTTCACGTCTCTGCTTTCCCCGTGTCACACCCTCGAACCGGAATGGCGGAAATGTCCGAGGGCGGATGACTTCATGTACAGTATCATAACAATTGGATATAAATGAAACAAGCATCACAACCATTACATTCAATACTTAATAAGTTACATTGTACTCAAAATATTGTTTTACATGATACCAATGTATATAACAAAATAAATAGCATGATGTAACGACGTTCCATTCCTCAAAAGAAAGTTCCCTGGGGTTACCTGTTTACTGATTTCCTGAGAATACAAGTGATTTTGAAAAGTTTTAACATTTAAGTTGGTGAGTTCATAAGCGTTTTTGTATGAAAAGGGTTTATAACTGTTTCGTGAAAATGATAGGGTATGCTTCCAGAAAATCCAATATTTTCTTTAAAATGAACTGTAAGTCTTAATCCAAAGACTAAAATGTAAGTAATGCTATACTGAAATTAATGTTTATGAAGCTTTATATTTATATAAAACTATTTGAATGTATGTTAACTCATAAATCAAACGTTATATTGATACCCTGTGTGAGTTACTATAACCATGCTAATGCGACTAGTTGCCTGAAACGACGTGCTTCGGGCGTCGGTAACTGGTATGATATTTGTCATCCAGACCTGTCGGTCTAACTGTAGTTAACAGTTTAGGTGCGGGGTTGTCAATCCCTTATAGATCGATACACAAGTATCACACTCTCCCTCCAACAGACTCTGGTTATAATACAAGTCTTAGTTGTATACTCTGGTAGGTATGGTGAAGTCGAAACTCTCACAACCAGTATCAATCGATTTACGTGAACTGAAACTCCTTTTACTTGTAAATGTAATAATTATACCTTTAATTAATTATAAGTTTCATCTGAAATGATAGTGTAGTTTTGTGAGTCCCAAACTATACCAATTATAGTTTATCATGTTTGTTTATCAAGAAACATTTATATAATCATTTATATAAATACATAGTAGTCATCTTGTATAGTTTCTAAATGTAAGTTTAAACATCATATTTTTGGGTTGTAACCCTCAAAATAGTGAAATAACTAGAATATACTACTTTTGGTTAGAAAAGCTATATTTAGTTAAAAAGTTTCCAGAAACCATGTAGCTTCACAAATCATAATTTTTCTCAATTTTTTATAACATAGATCATGTTCTATTTTTGTTAGTTTTGCATTTGAAAACTAATATAACACAAATATTTGTATAAACTAGCAAAATCATAACTCATGCAAATAACACTTGATACTTTAACATAAAGCTATAACATGCAAGTATTTGTGTGATAAACAATTTTTGACTTGTATTACCCCCCGCCCCCCCTAAAAC
Source organism: Lactuca virosa (assembly GCF_052849685.1). Classification (NCBI taxonomy): domain Eukaryota; kingdom Viridiplantae; phylum Streptophyta; class Magnoliopsida; order Asterales; family Asteraceae; genus Lactuca; species Lactuca virosa. The sequence continues at coordinate 41,250,092 of NC_136426.1, forward strand.
ATGAAATTTTCGAAAATTATGGGGGTATGAACTCACCTTGAGTGGATTTGTGGGTTGTTTGAAGAGTTTATGTGAAGATTCCAAGCCTAAAACACTAGTATGTGTTTGATGAACTTCTTGAAGATTATATTACCCTAAGGATGTCAATACACACTAAGGTGTGTAAAAATGATGAAATTTACATAAAAATGTGTAGAATCGCTAGAGGTTCACGAAATTGCTTACCAAAATTCTAAGGACCACTTTGATGATGATGATCTTGGGAAATTTTTGGGTCTTGTTCTTGAGGGAAATTTTTTGAAATATGAAGATGAAAGAAGGTAAAGATAGTGAAAGAAGGAGAGATGGTGAATGAAGGATGGCCTTCTGGCCGTGGTTTTATGGAGAAAAGGAATGTATGGATCCTTGATTATTTGAAATGTAATTGTGGGGGTTGCATGGATACGTACTGGGTAAAGTTGTGTAAAGTTGAATCATTCTTTCCAAGGTCATTTCTAATCCTACATAGAAAAACCCACTGGACACCCCTTAGGATGACCGAAATCACCCTATTCCCTTGGTGATTTCGATCCTAACTCCTTCACCCATTGAGTTTTCGGCCTTAGTGGGCTTGGATCTTGGAGTTTTTGGTCCTAGGGTGTTCTAGGATTGTGTTTTCGGTTTGATGCTTTACATGGGAGGGTTTTCGGTTTAGAGATCACCCACTAAGGGTGATTTCGGTCTTGGGGTTTTCTTGGCCGAAAACCCTAAAGCAAATCCCACTTTTGATTCATGTTTTAACTATTTGACCTATTTTGACTTTTAAATATTTGTTACGAACTGGTTCTCAAAGTACGCTTATATATGTATTCATACAAACAATGTCCTTTTTGATTTACAAGAATCAATTGCAACAAGGTTACATTGTGAATTCATTTGTACATGGTTACAATTTAGACTTTTCTTGATCCAAATTTTGTTAGTTGTCACATCATCCCCCCGTTAGAGGGAATTTCGTCCTGAAATTATTTTTAGGGTGAGTATTCAAGAGCTAGAAAATAGTTGTGGGTACTTCTACTTCATTTGATCTTCCCGCTCCCAAGTGAATTCGGGTCCTCGCTTGGCGTTCCAACGGACCTTCACGATCGGTATACGACTCTGTTTCGTCCTTTTGACCTCCCTATCCATGATTTCAATTGGTTCCTCTATGAAGTGTAGACTTCCCTTTACCTCGATCTCGTCGAGTGGAACCACAAGAGTCTCATCAAACAGACACTTCTTTAGGTTGGACACGTGGAAGACAGGATGTACATAGTTGCGTTGCTGTGGTAGACGTAACTTGTAATCCACCGGACCAATCCTAGCAAGGATTTCAAATGGCCCGATATATCTTGGATTTAACTTCCCTCGTTTTCCAAAGCGTATCATTCCCTTCCAGGGCGAGACCTTTAACATCACGCGATCACCGACTGGAACTCCAAAGGTTTTCGCCACTTGTCTGCATAGCTCTTTTGCCGATCCCGGGATGCGTTTAAGTGTTCACGGATTTGAACGATTTTCTCCGTGGTTTCCCGTATGATTTCCGGGCCAGTGAGCGTACTATCAGGTACTTGTCCCTTTTCCAGCTGCGTGTCACCTACTTCGGCCCAGTACAGGGGTGATCTGCATTTTCGTCCGTCGAGGGCTTCGAATGGAGCGACCTTAATGCTGGTGTGATAGCTGTTATTATAGGAGAACTCGACAAGTGGTAAGTTAGTATCCCAGTCCTTACCAAAGTATATCACACATGCCCTCAACATGTCTTCAAGTGTCTATATGGTTCTCTCACTCTGCCCGTCAGTCTGAGGATGGTAGGCGGTGCTCATATCAATTTGGGTCCCTAAGGACTTATGTAGTGACTGCCAGAACCGTGAGGTGAATCTACTATCTCTGTCGGAGATAATTGATATTGGCACCCCATGCAGCCGCACGATTTCTCTAATGTACGCCCTTGTCAGCTTATCCATCTTGTCAGTCTCCTTTATTGGTAGGAAGTGTGTGGATTTGGTTAAACTGTCAACGATCACCCAAATGGTGTCATGTCCACCCTTCGTCTTGGGTGACTTGGTGATGAAGTCCATGGTTATCCGCTCCCACTTCCACTCGGGTATGTCTGGTTGCTGGATTAAACCCGAGGGATTTTGATATTCAACCTTGACCTTGGCACAAGTCAGACACTTGCCCACATAGGTAGCGATCTCGACTTTCATGTTCGGCCACCAATAGAGTTTCTTGAGGTCCTGATACATCTTTTCAGAACTCGGATGAACGGAGTATTTTGTCTTGTGGGCTTCATTCATGACAACGTCTCTGTACCCACCAAACTTCGGCATCCAGATTCGATCCATGAGGTGGTAAGCTCCGTCATCCTTGATAGCAAGGTTCTTTTCCATACCATGCAAAGCTTCATTTATTACATTCTTGGGTTTCAAGGCTTCCAACTGAGCCTCCTTAATCTGTGAAGACAGGTGAGAGTGGATGGTCATGGTTAATGACTTTACTCGGCGACCCGAGTATTCTTTTTGACTCAGGGTGTCTGCTACTACATTGGCCTTTCCCGGATGATAACGAATTTCACATTCGTAGTCGTTAAGCAATTCCACACATCGCCATTGTCTCATGTTGAGCTCTTTCTGACTGAGTATGCGCTGTAGGCTCTTATGATCTGTGAAGATGGTGCATTTGGTACCGTACAAGTAGTGTCTCCAGATCTTTAAGGAAAACACCACTGCCCCTAACACGAGGTCGTGCGTGGTGTAATTGACCTCATGAGTCTAGAGTTGCCTTGAGGCATACACGATGACCTTTCCTCGTTGCATGAGTACAAATCCCAGGCCCTGCTTGGATGCATCACAGTAGACCATAAAGTCTTCGGTCCCTTATGGGAGGGACAAGATTGGAGCACTACACAGAGCTTGCTTAAGTGTTTGGAAGGCGGATTCTTGTTCTTTTCCCCAGCTAAAAGTTACTCCCTTCTGTGTTAAGGTTGTGAGCGGCTTGGCGATCTTTGAGAAACTTTGTATAAATCTTCGGTAATAGCCAGCAAGGCCCAAAAACTGGCGTATCTCCGTCGGTGTTCTTGGTGTCGCCCAGTTTGCAATTGCATTTCGAGAACTTGGCGTATAGCTTTTCTGCCCTAAGCGTCTCTAAGACTTGCCGTAGATGCTGACGGTGTTCTTCCTCGCTTCGTGAATAAACTAGTATGTCATCAATGAATACGATCAGGAATTTATCCAGGTAAGGCCTGCACATGTGATTCATTAAGTCCATGAACACTTCTGGCGCATTAGTTAGACCGAAGGGCATTACTACAAACTCGTAGTGACCATAGCGAGTTCGGAATGCTGTTTTAGGAATATCTTCTTCCTGAATTCTTAGCTGGTGATACCCCGACCTTAGATCAATCTTCGAAAAGTAGCTCGACCCTTGTAGCTGATCAAATAAGTCGTCAATTCGTGGCAAAGGATAACGGTTCTTGATAGTGAGCTTGTTCAGTTCTCGATAGTATATACACATGAAGAAAGATCCGTCCTTCTTTTTAACGAACAAGACCGGTGCTCCCCAGGGTGAGAAGCTCGGTCGGATGAATCCTTTGCTCAGCAGCTCGTTCAATTGACTAGACAGTTCCTGCATTTCTGCAGGTGCTAAGCGGTATGGGGATTTTGCTACGGGGTTGGCTCCAGGAATCAAGTCGATTCGGAACTTAACTTGGCGTACTGGTAGGATTCTCGAAAGGTCTTCTGGCAATACATCAGGAAAGTTGCAGACCTCGGGAATATCCTTAAGGTCTTTCACCTCTTGTTTCTTATCAACTACATGTGCTAAGAAGGCATGGTATTCCTTACATAGATGTTTTTGCGCATTGATGTAGGAGATGATGTGTAAATTTTTGCCAGGTTTGTCGCCATAAACGACGAGGGTTTCATTGTTCGGTAGGTTAAAGCGAATGGCCTTTTTGTAAAACAGAATATCAGCATGATGGGAACTTAACCAATCCATGTCGATGATGACATCAAAGCTACTGATTGTGACCATTGTGACCGACATCAGGTCAATTTGGAAGGAATGGTTGTTTAGAGTTAGTGTGCATCCTACGAATATATCATTAGTGAATTCTGTTTTTCCATTGGCCATCTCTACAGTGAAGGTTTCATTTAGTGTTTGTGGTTTCTGTTTGAGTAGGTGTTTAAATTGGTGGCTCACGAAGCTTTTCTCCGCACCACTATCAAATAATATGCATGCATATGAGTTGTTTAGGAGAAACGTACCAGTCACCAAAGTGGGATCCCTCATAGCTTCCTCATGCTCTATCGCTAGAACTCTTCCCACGCCTCCGTTATTCCTGCTCTGTGCCTTTGGGAAGTCCTTTTTGAAATGCCCGGTCTTACCGCAACCGTATCATGCGATGTAGCCTATAGGAGGCATAGTTTTGGGTGAACTTGAACACCTATGTAATCGTTTCATGGAATAATATAAAACCTTCGTTTTGTTATCTGGTGTGTTAAGTTCTTATGTGATTTTCTTGTATGGTAACTTGGAAAACTGCGAGACAATACTTGGGACGAGTATGAGTAGGTGTGAATGGTAGTAGAGGCCTATACTACCGGAAGCACATAACTCACGCTTGGATCAGGGAAGGTGACAAGGTTACCAAGAAGCTAGTAATTGATTCCGTTTTGTTCAAGTATGTCGTTACCATCATTTCGGTAATGACTAAGAAAGATGATTATTATTCCGACCATAGTGGTCATATCAAATCGAATCCAACTAAGACGAGTATGTTACGTGGTTCAGAGAACCAAGATCGGTGTAGCATCCAACTTAAGCCAAAAGATAATCAAAACGATCAATAGAAGTATCGCGATCGTTGTTGGAGTAAAAAGCTTGTAGCTAGAAATGCTACATACTAAAATGTGATCATATCACATTAAAACATGAAGGTAGGTATATCCTATTCTAGAATTTGACTCTAAAAGACCTGAGTCTAAGCGATGCATCATACGATGCGAGGTCATTAGAACATGACCCATAGGTCTGTCAATATAATCAAAGTAAAAGAACTTCTCTTAAGATAAGTTTGTTAAGGAGAAGAAGGAGTCTCCAATAAAGATTGATTCTGTAACTCGAAGGTTACAACTGAATGCCCAACGCGAGATAGAGAGCAGGTGCAATATTGAGCACTGCATGCGGTCAAGAAGTCAACAAGTTAAATACTCATTCGAAGAAACATAGAAGATACGATTATTACCTAGGATGAAGAGATAACTTATGGAGTCATTATACACCCATGTTTCGTTGATGATTCCGGGACGTAATCATCCTAAGGGGGAGATAATTGTAACGCCCGCAGATTCGAGTTTGTCAATTTAGAGATACTAAGCGTCAAAAAATGACTTTTTGATGGAAGATTATTTAGAATGAATAATCTTAAACATGTTATAGTATATGTCACAAGGGTTCCGTACATATAAAGAACGCCGAAATCCGAGTTATAACGAAGAAGTAGCGACCCGTCGAAGTTTTACGGCTAAACCGGCACGGCACCGCGTAACGTAAAAAGTGAATTTTTGATAATCAAATTTTTAGCCTTAGAGATCTAAATGAATGTTGTAGTATACGTTAAACCGAGAGCATGCATAAAAAGAACGCCCAAATCTAACTTCGTATGAGGAAGTTATGATTTTTCTAAGATTTGACATAACAGTGCACAACCCGGAATTCGAATTTTAGATCGATCGATTTTTGGCCAATGCAACCTAAATGAGAATTGAATATCTCATTAATAGGAGCTCAACGATAAAAATACAGACAAAAATGGAGTCTGTATGTAGAATTCATGAATTTTACACGGCCATTTAAGAGTATAATCTTCTCATATTGTTAAATTTAAAATCGGTCGAGAATTAGCCGACTGAGTCAAAAAGAGAGTTGTAGATCTTGTCAATACCTACGCGTGGATATAAAGAACGTCAAAAACAGAGCTCGTATGTGAAATTTATGGATTTTAGAAGTCGAAAGTGTGTTGTGCGAAAATTGGTGACGTGGCACAATCCTGGCCATTGCTTTCTTCCCAAGGCTTGCCACCAGATGGTGACATGTGGCACCTACTCGACGAGTTAAGCTGTGTTTCAGCCTACAAATACCATGCGAGAGTGCCTTCATTTCTCACACCTTCCACACTTTCTTTCTCACTCTAAACTCTCTCTAACCCTCCCACAACCCTCCTAAAGCCCTAGTAGCCTCAAGGCACTAGAAGAAAGCCCCGGAGCGCCCGAAGGCTCCGAGAAAATGAGCTTTTCGGCTCAGAAGCTCTGCTCCAGCGGAGCCCGGTTTTTAAGAAAACCTGTTGTAAGTGAGATACGCCTACCCTACTTTAAGTGTAGCTTGTATTTAATATTAGTAATGTTATTATGAACTTATAATAAATGATTGGGCTATTATTATGACTTATATAAGTGTCGTCATAATGCCTTTTTAACTACTCGCGGTACGGGGAATCTGGTTTGAAGGGCAGCTTGGGTTGTTGGATTTCAGAAGTGCTATTATACCAAAATGGTCCTACCCTCCGGTGTTTCATGTTTGCCCCTGTCTGTACATAGTAGTTGAGAAGTATTGTTTAACGCTTATATAATAATAATAATAATAATAATAATAATAATAATAATAATAATAAAAAGACTATTAATTAGTCTCGGTGAATATTATACTAAACTCTAGTGGTAATAATACTAGGTTTCGTCAAAGGAAATTGTTTTTAAGAAGCGAAGCACTGTCTGAGTTCGGAATCACCACCTTAACAGGTGAGTGCATAGTTACTTTCATCTTACACATAGATATGAAGTATTTTATATAAATTACGTGCTATGTGTGCATATTATTTGAATACTTGTTGTCTATGCTAGATGAACGACTATATACATGTTTTAAATGATTTAAACTGTATATGTATTTTATATCTACGAATATGTTGGGTAAAACATGGGTAGATGAAGGAGGATGGATGGAAGAGGATATAAGTAAACATTGGCGACTATGGCCTTAGTGCCTATTGTATAAACCCTGACGACTATGGACTTAGTGCCTATTGTATAAACCCTGGCGACTATGGACTTAGTGCCTATTGTATAAACCCTGACGACTATGGACTTAGTGCCTATTGTATAAACCCTGGCGACTATGGACTTAGTGCCTAATGTATGAACCCTGACGACTATGGACTTATTGTCTGTTGTATAAACCCTGGCGACGATGGACTTCGTGACTATTCCTTAGGATAATCCTTAGGAATGAATGAACGAAGAATAGCTGATTCACAGGGTAGAACCTTAAGAGTAAAGAAGATAATGGGGATGGGTAATTGGGTTGATTGTTTGGTGTTTAAATATAATAACTATATTATTGTGGGTTGAAAACCCTATGTGCTCAACAAGTTTCCCAACCTAACCCACTCAGATTATTTGTATTACAGGTTTCGATACGAGGCTATATTACACTGAGAGATTAAAGAAGTTGTGAATCACTAGTGTAAATGAACGTAAGGTCTGTTTATGCTTATGTTTATGTATTGACAATGGCATCCCAATGTTTTAAAATGAATAAAATACATTTCTTCAGAAACGCTTTGATAACGTATTTATCATGTTTTCTGGGAACAAATTCCGCAACATTTTTCTTTAAAAGGATAATTTGATTTTCAAAATAAAGCATAAACAAATCGGTCTTTTCTGTCTGTGAAAATGGGGATGTCACACGGGTCCTGAAAGCGGTCTTCGATATATCCTCATCCCGAATCCTGATCTGATGGTACCCCGACCGAAGATCAATCTTTGAAAACCAAGATGCACCCTGTAATTGATCGAACAAATCATCGATCCTCGGGAGCGGATAACGGTTTTTCACCGTTAGCTTGTTTAGCTCTCGATAATCAATACACATCCTATGTGACCCATCCTTCTTTTTCACGAACTGGATCGGTGCTCCCTACGGGGAACTGCTCGAACGGACAAACCCTCAGTCTAGCAGTTCCTGAAGCTGCGTAGATAGCTCCTGCATCTCGGGGGAGCTAGTCGGTACGGTGCCTTGGCTATCGGAGCGGCACGCGTCACTAAATCAATGCGAAACTCCACCTGCCTCTCCGGAGGCACTCCAGGTAAATCCTCGGGAAAGACATCCCGGAATTCATGTACAACCGGTGTACTGCCCAAATCCATCATGGTCTCAACTCTCATATCCGAGATATATGCCATAAATCCCGAACAACCCTGCTGAAGAAGTCTCCTAGCCCTCGCAGCTGAACAGAGGGTTGGACCGTGCAAGGCCCTCTCTCCATGAATAACCAGTTCTCCCCCACTTGGGGTTCGAACCCTCACCGACGAGCGCTCATAATCGATCATGGCCCCATTGGCCCCCAACCAGTCCATCCCGACGATCACCTTCAGTCCTCGTAACGGTATCGGGACTAGATCCACACGAAACCTCTCCACATGCACATTCAGAACACAATCCCGATACACCCTCACAACACTCATGGTGCGGTCATCTGCAATCTCAACCTCAAGCGGGGAATCCAAGATCTCCGGTGCATCCTGGAACTTCTTGCTAAGCGCAAGAGATACAAACGATCGGGTAGCACCCGAATCGAATAGAACGTGAGCCGGCATACCATTGACCAAAAAGGTCCCTATACATAAGCACAATGTACACATAAGCAATGCAATAAATATAGAGCAGGAAGATAAAAATACGTACCGTCACAACGTCTGGCGTTGCCCGAGCCTCTTCGGTGGTCAACTGAAGTGTGCGACTCTTCACCACAGAAACATCCGCCTTAACAGGGAGGCTATCTGTGATCCTCATTGTGGCGGGCGCAGGCACCACCATTGCTCCTCCCTCTCCCTGCAACCTCAGACAATCGGAACTCTTATAACCGGTCTGGTTGCAGTGAAAACATATCAAGCCCTTCTTGGGGAAATCCCTGCTCAAGTGACCCGGCTGGCCACATGTGTAACATCCTGATCCAGCTACCCGACAAGCCCCACTGTGCAGTTTGCCGCACTTGGCACACCGGCCACGACCCTGCTGGCCCCTACTGGAAGGATCCAAGGTCTTAAGCTTTTTAGCCTGACCTACTGCTGTCTGTGCCTGCTCAGGCTTCAGCTTGGTGCGGAAGTCCAACTCCATCTCCCGCTCACGGGCCTTATCCACCATCTCATTCAGGGTTTTGCACCCTGTAAAGCTCACAAACTCCCGGATATCATCCCTCAGCATGGAATGATACCTCGTCCTCCTCATCTCCTCGTATGTAGTGTACTGTGGGATCAAGAGTGCTCGCTCCCGAAGCTTAGCGGTGATCTCCGCCACAGTCTCGGTGGTCTGCTGGAGCTCATGAAACTCCCTCACTATTCTTTGCACCTCAATAGGTGGTGCGAACTCCAAATTGAAACGCCTGACGAACTCTGTCCATGTCATCTCAGCCACACCGGCTTCTCCCACCTGGCTAGTCACCTCTCCCCACCAATATCGGGCTCAATCCCGCAACATACAAGAAGCAAAACCCACCTTTGCCGCCTCAGGGCAAGAACTCGTGCGTTGGGCGTTCTCTATGTCCGCCACCCAACGTCGACTAACTATGGGATCCCTGACCCCAAAGAACTCTGGCGCCCCGCACTCCTTGAACTCCCGGAACGAGGGAGTTCGGGCCCCGACCTGGCCCGCAAAAATCTCGACTCTGAATGCCCTGAGCCTCTCCTCCATAATCTCCATCATCCCTTCCTTGACCGTCCCAAAAATCATTGGGGTAGCGTCAAGGATGCCTCTCGTGACCCAGATCCCCCCGCTCCATGTCGTGTAACCACCATACTGATATGAAATATCATAAGACGGAAGGGTCAAATATCCAAAAAAGGATCCCTCCACACCGATTCTCCTTAGAGCTTCCAGATATAACATTGGTTCGGGTACATGTTTGGTGCTTCCATTTGTACGGGCCCAATACTACCTTCCACACCTACCTGTACCTTCCCCAACGCTCTACCTGATAACTCTAATTCGACCCAGAAAAAACATATTTCATGGCTACTACGTAACTCAAATCCTAGGCTATCCTAAGATTTGCTCAATACCATAACAAGCCAGAACTCAATCATAGCAGGTTGCCTTATGCATGCAAATTATACACAGAACAGGATCAAATAGACTTTCGAATAACAGACTCTACCCTAAGACCACAACCAAACAAGGAACAGGAAATAAGGCCAAGTCCATCATTCTGAGGCTATAAGACCCTAACCGTATATAATTTTGAAAGCATACACATAACAAGATTCATACGATTATCATAACTCAAATATCAGTATAACATGGCTAACATATTGGGAACTACTTACTTGGCTCGGCCGATCACGAACATTGAAATCTCCTCTTTTTCCATTTTAAGAAGTTTTTAACTTTTATTTTTTTGAAAATAATTTTACCATTTCCTTAGTTTGAGTCCTGACACACCCGAGAGTGTGCCCGGATCCCTCAAACCAAGGCTCTGATAACAACTTGTAACGACCCAATTTTAAAACCCAAATTTTCATTTTTAAATTATCAAAACATTTCTAATAAACCACAAAATCTCAAGAACAATTGTTTTCAAATCCATAACATCAACAATTTTTATTTCAAATATTAGAGTGTCCCACAAAATGCCAGAGAGAGTGCATGTCGCGGCATCAAGCCTTGTCCTTGCTCCTAGGCTCAGGAGTACCTGAAACAAATCAACAAACTGTAAGCTAATGCTTAGTGAGTTTCCCAGAGCATACCCCACACAATCTACATAATCACATAATCCATATTAGCTATAAAAGCTACATAAACCTTATAAGCCATGCATACAAACATATAAGGATGTCGTGGGCTCCTCCCAGGGTCTTACTCCAGGATGTCATGGGCTCCCCCACATGGTCTTACACCTAAGTGCCATGGGCTCCCCCATGGTCTTTAACTGGAAAGCCATGGGCTCCCCTACATGGTCTTACATCCAAGTGTCATGGGCTCCCACCATGGTCTTTACTTGCAAAGCCATGGGCTCCCCCACCTGGTATTACATCCAAGCGCCATGGGCTTCCCCTATGGTCCTCCCTGCGAGTATCACATATATAACTAGCATACCACTTAGCATATAACTAACTATCATACCACATATCACTACATCAACCACATATCATAAAATGAGTCGGCCTTGGTGCCTTCGACCCATTGGCATGGTGAGGAGACTCACCTCTCAAGAATGCTGAACTGATAGGGTAGGATCAGATAAGTCCCAATGCACAACTCCAACTCAACTGCCTATAACCATCATGTGATTAACTTGTCAAAATCCTGAAATACCATAAATACCCTCAAAGTCAAACTTGGTCAACCCTGGTCAATGTCCAAGTCAACAATTAAGGTCAATAGTCCATGTTGACCCCAACTCGTCGAGTGCACCTAGCAACTCGTCGAGTTCCTTCAGTGTCCAGAAAACCGGGACGAACCCTAGTCAACTCGCCGAGTTGCCTCATCAACTCGTCGAGTTCACTCATGTATCTAGAAAGCGGGGAAACCCCATCCAACTCGTCGAGTTGCCAGGGCAACTCGCGAGTTTTTCCCTTGACCTAACATAATCTATCCTTCCAGTTGAATCCAAAGCCCCAAACTTCAGATCCAGTCCCTAAAGACTGAAATACCACGTAAAGTTGCAAACTTTACGTGCATGTAAGGCTTCAAGAAGCTAGAACGCTAAAATCAAGTCTCATACAAGGTTTAGGGCATAGAGAAGGGCTTAGACTAGGTAAAGTGAGCTACTTTCTGTCCATGAAGACGTAGAGGTGTATAGATCTGGAACCATGTCCTCTTGACACGTCCAAAACCAAGTATGACACCATTTTGCACCAAAAGTGACCATATACTTCCATAAAATGGGATCTAAGCAAATAGAGATCATGTTAGCAACTTTTTACCTTCAAAAGGATGCTAACACCAGGTAGATGACGGATCTAAATCCCTCTCCTCACTTCAATGTCTTTAATCTTCAAACTTCCTTCCAAAAAGCACAAATTTCACTCTCCAAAGCTCACACACTCATGAAGGGACAACTAGGGTTTCTTTCTGGACAGTTAGGACGATGAGGGAGGCCACAAGTGGTCCATAAGTTCCTTAAATAGGGTACAAATCCTTGAAAATTAGGGTTTTCCTTTACAACGCCTACCCGTCGAGTTGGCCCTTCCAACTCGTCGAGTAGGTCCTAAATCCCACGTCCCAAAAATATCTCTACACGACGAGTTGGTGCTCCCAAATCGTCGAGTTTTAGTGTAAAACCCTAAAAGCTTGAAGAAATTAAATGATACCTGAGATGAGCGTCACAAAAGGTTATCAGACAATTTTTTTCGATGGGCGGACCCTGATGAAGTGATACTGGGTATGGCTGGCATGAGTCCCCATTGAATCCGTTTGGGCAAGAAGCCAGTGGAGGTGTTCGAAGGAAAGAACGTAACCCTTCTTGACCGACTCCGCCGAAAGCGATTTGCAAATACCACCCTGGAGGAAGTGATGGCGCCGGATTCCCCGAGTAGGTCAGAGTCTAGCATGGACTCTGCCGTAGATGTTTCCCAATCAGAGGGTTCTAGACCTATTCCTCCTAACCCTCATTCGAAGGGTGTGAAATCGGATGTTGATTGTGGTGAACCTCCCACTGTGTTTACTAGGACTACCTCAAAAGGGCTCATCTTGAAGAAGCGCTCTGAGAGTGTTCAAGTCGACCAACTTATCAAAATGTCTCCTCCCAAATGAAAACGTTCTGGTCGTGAATCTAGAAGCTGAAGCTTGAATGATCTATCTGACCCTATAGCTTCCGATGTTGCAAGCTCTGAGCGTACCTCGGAGGGTCCTGCTACTATCGTCCTTCACGAATGTTCAATCGAATCGGACAGCAAAATGAAGCATGTGGAGGATGAGGCATAAATGTCTCATCTGGACAAATCAGAACCAGAGACCGTTACTGGAGGTCTCCAAGAGAAGATCCTTGAAAATCCCCTGTTAGAGAAAGAAAACCCCAAAGGTCTGTCTGCTGCAGTTGTGTTCCAACAGAAACTCTTCGGGCCCGGATTTGGTCGTTTCATGGCGTCGACTACCGACTCTTCAGTAATTACTCCTATTCCCATTCCCTCCGATACCATGACTAAGAATGAAGAGCCTATGAGGATCGAATCTGCAGGCATGGAAGTTAATATTCTGGATCCCCCCCCTGCATCAGGCTGTATGTTCATTTTCTTTCCCTGCCAACATTTGCTTTCTTCTTTCTATGATCTTTATATCCTTGTCACAATTTACGTGTTTGTTAACTGTGCAGCTATTGTCATTACAGGGAAGGAGGCCACAATGCCAACACTAATTACTCTAACTGCTTCACTTCCCCAGTTCCAACGTCCTTTTGCTATTACAAGTGTTCCCAATAACCCTTTTCAAACGGGGGTTGCATCTGACGAAGAAGCTTTAGATAAGGCTCGGTCTTGCTTGATGGAAGGAATTCATTTGCTGAATGAAGTGTCCTTACGCACTAAGGCACGTTCATAGCAACTTACTCAGCGTCAAATCGATTTTTATGAAGCCTTGGAAGGGTTGAAGCAGCTTCAGACCCTTCACGAGCAAACAAAAAAAGAAGCTAAGGGTTTGAAGGAAGAGGTAGCAGGTTTGTGTGAGAGAAACCAAAGTTTAGTGACGGATTTGAGTGAAGCTATTGGTCACCAGGAGGAGTTGAAGAAGTTGAATCAAGATTTACAACTAAAAATAGATGATGTCATGAGCCACCGCGCCTCTACCGTTAAGGAGATCGAGGGTGTTTCTCAGTAATACCATTCATTAAATTCGCAATATACAGAGAAGGTTTCTTAGTTGGAAATCACATGTTCTAGCAAGGATGTTAGTATTAAGTTGATAGAGGAGGAGCTAGCCGCAACGAAACTTCTGATGTTGGAGAAGGATGCTCGAATTGCCACATTGAGTGATTCAAAACTTTTGATGGAGCAAAATACAACAAGTTGCCAGATGGAAATGAGTAAAAAGAAAGAGGAACTACAGTGGGTCATAAAGGAAGGTATCCCTATCTTTGTTCGGGCTTTGTTGGATTCAAGTGATTTTGGTGTTGTGAATGTCGCCCTGCAGACATCTGCTATCCAGCTTGGGCTCCATCAAGCCTGTGTGGACTTGAAAGTGAAGTACCCTGAAGAGCTAAAAGGTAAGAATGTCTTGTATTCGTACCCAGACGCACAACGTCAAATTATTGAGCGTTTTGCTGATATGACAACATACAAGTATTCACTAGTATCTGCTTTGGGGAACGAAGAAATGGATGTTGGTGGTTTGAAGAAATTGTTGAAGGTTGTGGATTCATCTGGAGCAGATGAAGATGGGTCGAGCTAGGGGTTGGAAAGAGGTAGTTTTCTTTTGGAGCAGATGAAGGTTGGAAGTTGTGTTTATTGTCGTAATGGTCTAGACTTTTGGAAGTCACCACTTTTGTTTTTCCAATGTTATAGGGCATGTTTCTTTTGTTTTTTTTATCTTGTAATGACGTTTAGGGATAATGTAATCCTTTTCTATCCGTTCGAATCCTTTTCTCTTCTTGCCATTGTGGTTGTAATAGTTATTTGTGGTTTCAATTATTCTTCTATTGGTTTCGATTGACATCTAATTTCGTATCGATTTAAAGTGTTTTAACAGGTTTTAAAATATTTCACCCGCTGACTCAAATTAACTTGGGGTTCGGGTGATACGACCATCGAGTCCTAATTTGGAAGGTTATGGTAATGTTTGTAAATTGTTCGAACCGTTAGGTTTGAACCTGAGGTTCGAGTAATGAGAACAACGAGGCATAATGTGGAGGATTATGGAGATGTTTATAAGTTGCTCGAACCGTGAGGTTTGAACCTAAGGTTTGAGTAATGGGAACATCGAGTCATAATGTGGAGGATTATGGAGATGTTTATAAGTTGCTCGAACCATTATGTTTGAACCTAAGGTTCGAGTAATAGGAACATTGAGCCATAATATGGAGGATTATGGTGATGTTTATAAGTTGCTAGAACCATTAGGTTTGAACCTAAGATTTGAGTAATAGGAAGATCGAGCCATAATATGGAGGATTACGACGATGTTTATAAGTAGCTCGAACCATTAGGTTTGAACCTAAGGTTCGAGTAATAGGAACATCGAGCCATAATATGGAGGATTACGACGATGTTTATAAGTAGCTCGAACCGTTAGGTTTGAACCTAAGGTTCGAGTAATAGGAACATCGAGCCATAATATGGAGGGTTATGGCGATGCTTATAAGTTGCTCGAACCATTAGGTTTGAACGTAAGGTTCGAGTAATAGGAACATCGATCCATAATATGGAGGATTATGGCGATGTTTATAAGTTGCTCGAACCATTAGGTTTGAACCTAAGGTTCGAGTAATAGGAGCATCGAGCCATAATATAGAGGATTATGGCGATGTTTGTAAGTTGCTCGAACCATTAGGTTTGAACCTAAGGTTCGAGTAATAGGAACATTGAGCCGTAATATGGAGGATTATGGCGATGTTGGTAAGTTACTCGAACCATTAGGTTTGAACCTAAGGTTCGAGTAATAGGAACATCGACCCATAATATGGAGGATTATTGCGATGTTTATAAGTTGCTCGAACCATTAGGTTTGAACCTAAGGTTCGAGTACTAGGAACATCGAGCCATAATATGGAGGATTATGGCGATGTTGGTAAGTTTCTCGAACCATTAGGTTTGAACCTAAGGTTCGAGTAATGAGAACATCGAGCCATAATGTGGAGGATTATGGCGATGTTTATAAGTTGCTCGAACCATTAGGTTTGCACCTAAGGTTCGAGTGATAGGAACATCGAGCCATAATATGGAGGATTACGGCGATGTTGGTAAGTTGCTCGAACCATTAGGTTTGAATCTAAGGTTCGAGTAATGGGAACATCGAGCCATAATGTGGAGGATTCTGGCGATGTTTATAAGTTGCTCGAACCATTAGGTTTGAACCTAAGGTTCGAGTAATAAGAACATCGAGCCATAATATGGAGGATGATGGCGAAGTTTATAAGTTGCTCGAACCATTAGGTTTGAACCTAAGGTTCGAGAAGTGGGAACATATCGTTTTATACTTAACTATTCGTAGTCGGTAAGGTTGAAAGGAATGAAAGATATCGTTTTAGAACAAGTAATCGAATTACATCAAAAAAGAACAAAAAGGTTTTGAGTTCTAAAATGTCGTTGTCACTTGATTCCTTTTCCCCTGATTGTCTTACATATTTCTTTCAAAAGTGGAATTTGCAGAGATTACACATGTTCTATGTTCTTGGCAAGCGGATCCCTTCCAATGTCTTCAAAATATAAGCTCCACTTTGTCGCACTTCGATCACTTGATATGGACCTTCCCAGTTTGGACCCAGTTTTCCAACGGGCTCTTGTCTGCTTGCTTCGTTCTTGCGTATAACCAAATCTCCTACCTTACACGATGCCTTTTTTACTTGGGCGTTATAGTATCTCTCCATTAATGCGTTATAATTGGCTTGTCTTATGGCAGCTTCTTCTCGCTTCTCCTCTAACAGGTCCAGATTTGTCCGGAGGTTAACTGTGGTCGACCGTGCTTGTGGATTGTAGGTTTGGGTAGTTCGAATCATGACTTCTATGGGAATGACCGTTTCCATCCCATACACCAAGCGGAAAGGAGTTTCTTTGGTTGGTTCCCGTACTGTGGTTCGATATGCCCATAATACATGTTGTAACTCATCAGCCCAATTTCCTTTGGCTTTCCCCAGCCTTTTCTTAATTCCTTTAACTAGAGTTCGATTCGTCACCTCTACTTGGCCGTTGGCTTGTGGATGAGCTACCGAGGTGAAATTCTTCTGAATCCCCTTTTCCTGGCACCACTTCTTGAAGGGATTTTCGGCGAATAGTTTGCCATTGTCACTTATGATGGTATGGGGCAGATGTGTAAATTTCACTAGTTTTAAATTTATAAGGTTGAAATTACCGATACTAGAATTTACTATCGACTTAGGCAAGTGTACCTAATTGAATTTGTAATATAGCAATGGTAAGAACGGATGTCGAACACTTGGGGAAACGAGTATGATTTAATATTAGACTATTTGTCGCTAATTAACTTAAAAGATAAGAAACTTGAGGGAATTTCTAGTAACAAGACAATAATGAGAATTTTAACAATTAAAGTGTAGAATAAATATAGAACAAGAATTGGTTTTTAAGAATCAAGAATGATAAGGATGCTTTCACTTAGATTTAATTCCACCTTTTAGTAATGAATGATTTATATTAAGTGCAATGGATATTATTAGTTATTTACCGATTTCTAAAATTGGTTAAAAATCATGATCTAAATTTTTTACCGTTTTGATAATAAAATTAATTAAAAACAATTGTCATGCAATTAACAATTTTATTAACAATAATTAATTCGTATCATGCAAACATTTGATCAAACTATTCATTTTAGTGGTAGTAAAACAAATAGGAATCGTAAGTTGGTCGTACGATATAAAATATACATGTTAAATTTTTAGTATTTTATTTTGCCCAATTCCTAGAATATTGTCCTTTACTAGTCATAAATATCAATGGTTATGAAAAATTTATGATTCAAGATAATATAATTAAAGTGATCTTTTAAAAATATTAACTTAGTTATGGGAAAATTAATTACAAAAACTTAACATATACAAATAAATGATCAAATATGCATGATAAAATAAATAACAATTAATATCCGAATAATATAAATCAAATCATATTTTCAAGGTTTCATTATCCAAGTGAAAGCAAAGAGAATTTAGCTCATAATTAAGGTTACAACATACATAGAAAACATATTGAGAATGTTAAACATGTCGATAAAACAAACCCGATGTAGTCCCTAATGCCACTGCAATCTTCAATTCCTTAGCTTTTTGACTCTTGAATCCCCAATTGTGGTTCAAAGGTTGGATGGAATTTGGTATAGTGGTGATATGGTAAGAAATTGTATGGAGAAATTTGTGTATCAAAGTGTATGATTCCAATGTCTTCCTCTTTTTTCCCCCTTTGTGGTGAAAAATGGTGGTATTTATAGTAAAAATTGGGAGAATTAAATACCAAAAAGAAATAAATTGAGATTGGATCTAATGAAAAAGAATTCAAAAGAAATAAAAAGATGGGAATAAAAGGTTGGAAAGTTTAAAGGTGGTGAATTATTGAGTATTGGTTGGAAAGGAATGGGTTTAAAATAGGAAAAAGTGGGAAAAAAATGGTTAAAAACGGAATGGAATCGGAATTGGCAAATCTGGAAGCCAAAACGACGTCGTTTTAAGCTGAATAGTTCCGAATCGTATTTTGGGTCGGAATCGGGTCGACACGCGGATCTTCATGTGAGAGAAAACGAATCGGAGCTCGGGTCGGAGCTGGGTCGAAGCCGGACATGGATCGGATCGGATGACGTCATCGATGACGTTACAGGCTAATAAACACGCGGATCTTAACTCCCGGGTCGGATCGGGGTCGGGTCGGA
This sequence comes from Lactuca virosa, assembly GCF_052849685.1. Taxonomy (NCBI): domain Eukaryota; kingdom Viridiplantae; phylum Streptophyta; class Magnoliopsida; order Asterales; family Asteraceae; genus Lactuca; species Lactuca virosa. Next base: position 41,268,698 of record NC_136426.1, read on the forward strand.
TACCAGATCAGCTTGTGAGAGCATCTGGACGCGGGGCGGACTCCGGATTCGGTTCGGGTTCTTCCGGTGGACGGATCAGGGTCTTCTTTTGGGCTCCGGGTTTGGGCTCCTGGTTTGGGCTAAATCCGAATTGTTTCTTTTATTTTTTTTTTCTTTTTGTAAATTAAATTAATTTAATTAATATAAATTATTTAGAAATTAAATAATTAATTCCCAATAATTTATTTTAATTAAACCTCATTAATTAATTTAAATTCTTTTTATATTTTTATTTTGTTTTCTTGACTCTCCAACGCGGCTATCTTTGAATTCTTTGACTTTTTGATCTCGTTTTTCTTCGTGTAATTTCTTTCACTTCTTTTTGCGGATTTTTGCACATTTTCTTCTCCTTTTTCTTCAGAAATGATTTTTAGCTGTAAAATGGAATTTCAAACTTAATAAGTACCTTTTATCTTAAATCATACCAAAATATAGCTAAAAATACATAAATATCGCTCGAAATATATGTATGATTATTGCGATATCAATGGGGCAAGACGAAACGACAAACAATTTGTCTCCACACGAATTTGATAATTCTTTCTCCAGTTATGACCGCGACTGCCTCAGCCTCGACCCATTTGGTGAAGTAGTCTATCGCCACGATAAGGAATTTAAGCTTTCCCAGTGCTTCGGTGAAGGGTCCCACAATACCAATTCCCCACCGGAGGAACGACCATGGACTTGTGATGTTGATCATGTCTTATGGAGGTAGGGTTGGCATATTCACATGTATCTGACAGTCGTGGTACTTCTTGATAGGTGAATGAAGGATATTGAGGCGAGTTTACTTAAGGCGTCCGCTTCTTTGTTCTTTGATCGTGGAATTTGTGTGATCTCGAACATTTCGAACTTCGCGATCCATGTCTGTGTTTGAGCCAGGTACTTCTAGATGTGCCCTTTTTTCGCTTTGTAAGTCCCTTTAATTTGGTTAACCACCAACATCGAGTCACTAAACACTTCAAGATGCGAGACGTTCATACTTGTCGCCAATCGTAAACCTGCTAGCAGGGCCTCATATTCCGTTTCATTGTTCGAACACTTAAACTTGAATCGTAGAGCATAGGTCGACTTGTCCCCATATGGACTGGTGAGAACAATGCATGCTCCTGAGCCATCTTTGCTTGACGCCCCATCAGCGTGCAGCACCCACGTTTCTTTGGCTGCTTGGGTCGATGCTTTTGGAAGTTCGTCAGCATCTTTGTGAGTACTCATCATTGATCACTGCGGGTTATCTGGCATTTTTTTCTAGGAAATCAGCTAGAGCTTGCCCTTTTATGCTGATTCGAGGTTTATATGTGATGTAGTGTTCCCCCAATTCTATCGCCCACTTCGTCATTCTTCCCGAGCGTTCTGGTTGTAATAGAATCTGCTTCATTGGTTGGTCAGTTAACACTTCGATTGGATGGGCCTGGAAGTACCTACGCAATCGCCTGACTGCGTATACGAAAGATAAGACCAACTTTTTCACTTTAGAGTAATTTCATTCCGCCCCTTACAATACTCTACTAATGAAGTATACTGGTACTTGCTTCGTTCCTCTTTTCACAACCAACACTGCACTGATCACCTTGTGACTTGCTGACAGGTACACCGTTAACACTTCCTCCTTTAAGGGACTTGCCAGGGTCAGTAGTCGCTTGAGGTATTGCTTCAATTTCTGGAGTGCTTCTTCCGCCTCATCCGACCATAGTATATCCTTTCTCCCTGTGAATGTTTTCAATGTTTGGAAGAAAGGTATCGTCTGGTCTGCTGACTTAGCTAGGAATCGCCCCAACGCCGCCAACTTGCCATTAAGACTCTGTACCCCCTTCAATGTTCGGGGTGTTGTCGTTTTCAACAGACTTTCGACCTTCTCAGGTTTCGCCTCTATCCCTGTTTCTGTTACAATATCGCCCAAGAACTTTCCTTTTTGCACCCCAAAAATACATTTCTTTGGGTTAAGCTTCATGTTAGTCTGTCATAGCCTCTTGAGGGTCTCTTCTACATCTGCCAGGAAATCTTCACTAGCCTTACTCTTGATTACCATATCATCTACGTATACCTCAACATTTCTTCCTACTTGTTTCGTGAATACTTTGTCTACCAACCTCTGGTAAGTTGCCCCTGCGTTCCTCAATCCGAAGGGCATCTTTGTATAACAGAAAGTCCCCTTCTTCGTATGGAAGGTTGTTTTATCTTCATCGACCGTTGCCATCTTTACTTGGTGATACCCTTTGTATGCGTCCAAAAAAGAATTCCATCGATATCCCCCCAACGACTCGATCTTCTGCTCAATTTATGGAAGGGGGTAACTGTCTTTTGGGTAAGCTTTATTGAGGTCGGTGAAATCAACACACATTCTCATTGTTCCATCCACTTTCTTTACCAGCATCGGATTAGCGATCCACTTTGGGAATTGTGTGGCTCTCATGACTCCGGCTCTTACTAAAGCTTCGACTTCCTTGTTAACGATTTTGTTTCTTTCTTTAGTTATGATGCACTTCTTTTGCTTTACGGGTGTGCATGAGGAATTGATATTCAAATGATGTTGTATTATTGACCTTGGGATACCTGTCATATCTACGGGTGTCCATGCGAACGCATCTTGGTACTTTCTTAATATCGTCGTCAATCCTTCTCGCAGCACCCTAGGGAGCTTGACCCCTACTTTGATTGTCTGATCCTTGTGGCTTTTATTGACAATTACTTCCTCGATGTCTACTGTAGAAACTCATTCTTCTTCCATGGGCTCAGCCTGCTCTGGTTGTACAACATGGCTAAGCTCAGGAGGTCCTGAGGTGGTGTTTTGAACTATCGCCGCCCCCTCTTCAGTTGGGAATTTGAGTAACCCATGCACCGTGGATGAAACGGCTTGAAGCTTCCACAAGCCGGTTCTTCCGAAAAGTATGCTATAGGGAGATGGTGCTTGTACCACTATAAATTCTATCAATATGGTTTTCTGAATACTACCTCGATAATCCTCCAAGGTGAAAGGCAACAAGATCTTCCCTCTCGGCCATACGAACTGGCCCGCGAATCCCACCACTGCACCTGTGACAAATTTGAGGTATCTTTGGATGTACGGGGGCAGTCCTTTCAAGCAATGTTCGTACATTACATTGACAACGCTTCCATTATCCACGTAAACTCTTTTAATCAACGTTCTTCCTATCGCTGCTTTTATTATCAGAGGCTCCGTCCCTTTATGATCGAAAGGTATTGGATCATGAAGACTGAACTCAATGATAGTTACCTTCCGCTTCTGGGTTAACTTGTCACCAGAATCTTCTTCGCCTTGTACCATGGCAATTTCAGCGTCATACTTTGGTGTGTCGTCTCTCTTCATCGTCCGTTCGTCGACTCTGAATGACCGCTTTTTCTCTTTTTAAGCTTTCACAATCCTCCGTCGCGTGACCCAACTTTTTGTGGAATTCACAGTATTTGTTCGGGTCTCGAGGGTACTTTCTGTTTTTGTCTATGTTGTGCATGTTCGGGCTTCGTGGAGTGTAAACTTCATAAGCTTCCTGTCGATATTGCTGATAGCGGCCATTTCACCTTCCCTTCTCGCTTTGGTGTGGCCTTCTCCCGTAGTTGTGGCGGGGCATCCCCTTGGGTTGAGACGGGTATGTTTTAATTCGTTCTTCCTTTTTTCCTCTTCCCACCATGGTCTTTCCTTCCATTCTTGCTTTTTTGACACTTTCAGCCTCTTGTCTTAGGAACCGATTGACTTTTCGTATCATTTCTTCCGCGTTAGCCCATTCTCGCCCTACCAGCTTTCGAAACAACTCCCCTTCTAGGAGTCCGTAGGTGAACGCCGCTATGATCATAGGCTCATCTCGGGTTGGCATCTTTATACCGATCTCATTAAATCTTTTAAAGTATGTTTCGTTCGATTCTCCTTCATGTTGTCGACAAGAAAATATTGCATGCACTTGTTGCTGGAACGTTCGTTGCTGTATGAAGCTGTTACAAAACTTTTGACATAGCTCTTCGAAGCTCCCTATACTTCGAGGTGGTAAGCTGGCGAGCCAATATCGACCAGATCCATCTAAAGTTCTCACAAAGTACATGCTCCATAATTTTGGATCCATTGGTATCATTTTTATTGCCCACTGAAAATTGGATACATGATTGTCTGGATCTCCGGTGCCATTGTAAGGTGGCACCCTTGGCCCTTTCAATCCTTTAGGGATGGGTGTTTCGTTAATGTCATCCGTAAAAGGAGAGCGGAAGTTTAGGCTCTTGAATGCTTGGTTGTATTGTTTTGCTTCTATTACTTCAGGTAGTTTTTCTTGCTTTTTATGAGCGTCTTCTGCATTGGGTAGTCGATCTGCCTTCTTCTCGTTCTTGCTTGATCTTTTTTCGCGAGGATTTGACTCCTTTTCTTCTTCGTCCGAGTCCTCCGTTTGATCTGTGTGGACCGAAACTCGATCCCACTCTTCTTCTTTCTAGAGTTATCTTTCACTTTGTAATTTCGTCATGGCTCTAAAACTTTTAAATGCTTCAAATTCTTCTAGCTCCACCTCTTCTGCCATTTGGCCTTGCAAACTCGTTCCGTCGTCATTGAAAAACTTTTCGGCGATTACGATTTGATGTCTTACCACAGTTGCAACATGTGGGGTTGCTTCTGGGCCTTATAGGTTTTGCGTTCTTGCGACGGGACTCGCTTCGAATGCTAGCGTGCTTGTGCCGGCTGTTTGTTGCGGAGTCCCACAGATGGCGCCACTTGATGTGCCATCAGGTCCAACTTCCATCTTTCACTCAAGGATTGGTTCTCCCCAGGCTAGTAGATTGACCTGAAGACTACAAACAAACCGTAAGCAATTGACCGGGAGGGGATCCCGGACAATTCTCTGACGGTTAAGTTAGCGAAAGGGTATGTATTCGATCGATTATACACAAAAGTTATGAACGGGTTTTTTGTGTACTTACCTTCATGACGAGTCAAGCTATCTATTTATAGTGATAGGAGGAAGCAGCAAGCTCTTCGTATATTGACCCTGACATGCCATCTTATCGCATTTATGGCATTATACCCGAAGGTACGACTATCGTTACTATACATGTCGTTATACAGCTGTTGTGAGACTGTACCAGGATCCACCAGCCACGTATCCTCGTACAGGCTGTATTCTCATAGTTTTGAGATACTGTAATTACTGTTTCGACGTCACTTTGTACCTTCCCTTCGTTCTTTCCTTTCCATAAAAATCGTTATGCTAGTTCGGTATCTAATGGTTCGAGCATCTTCAAGACGTCTGGGGCGGCTAACTTCGAGCAACCCTCTACATTCCTGCTATTTTTGGATTTTTTTTTTAATCTAAAAAAACTATCCCAACATGCAGGTATGAGCAACCCTGCCAATTTTGACATTTACCAAAAAAGACCATTTTGCCCTTTACTCATATTTTTGCACCTGATCATCCAACTTTTGTTATTATTCTCTACCTTACTCCAAAAGAAAAAAATAATTAACATATTATAAGCTTACAAATCCGTTAACTTCACAAATTGTATATTTTATCATTTTATTATTTACCAGCTTGAAAAATAATATTGTTTAACGGTAGATATTTGTTGGTTTGTTTTTGGTTCTTGATTTTCCCAATCTAGTTTTGCAAGTTTTTGTTCTTGGCTCTTGATTATTCTATAAGGTGTTTGATAATTTGATGTATTGCCTAACCTTGTTTGTTTTTCATTCTTGTTGTTTGTAACAAGGATTCATGGGCTCCTCAATCAAAGTGATTACACTCGAAGACATCGTAAAGGACTAGATGTTACATGACCGGTAAGCAAACTAGACATCACATACCAATTTGACGATAAATGTTAGAAACATCTACAAGTAAAAGAAAAGGTTGAAAAACAGACTTTAAACTGTTGGGAATCTTAAATGTGCAAGTATAAGGTGCAACACAACCAAATTCAATTCGATGAATATTCCATCAAAAGTATTTGTTTTTAAAATTTTCACAATCTTAGATTTTCGTAGAAAATGATCTTAATATTTTAATCAACCAATAGCAACATATCGTTTCAGTTTTGCGTAAATTCATTCGGTTAAAGTAACTTTTATAAAAGAAGATAAATCAGATTAAGACGCATCTAAATCACGAGATATGATTTTAATCTATTAAGATATGTTTTTATGCATTATATTATTTGGTGACATATTCACAAAATCCTGAAGAAGAAAAGAAGTTGGATGAAGAAGCAAAACCAATTTTGGTGCTCTGGGATGATACCTTGAGTTTCGGTAATGATCTTTCACTATATATATATATATATATATATATGAACGGCATAATGAATTAAAAGCTAGCGAAAAACTAGCAAAACCACAACAAAACAATTAGTTCATGACCGGGTTTTTCAACCACTCGGTCCAACTTATACTAGCCTTACAATTCCTAGCACAATACCAATTAAAAGAAAAAGAAACAACGGAATCAAACAAAATTTCCTTTTCATCTTCTTATTCCCAAACACGATGTCATTTTGAAACGTCCACAACACCCACAACAAAGTAGAGCACACCGAATCCATAATTGACCTTTTAGAGCGCACCATCGTCAACCCATCAACCCACTGCAGCTGCTCTTCAACAGACAAAAACGAAGGGATATGAAGCTCCACCCACTTCGCCGCCTTAAACCAAATTTGTAAAGCCACCGAACAAGTAAAAAACAAATGGTTTATGTCCTCCCGAGCCTGCTGACAAACCGGACACAGACTCGAATCAATGTCTAACCCTCTTCTATCCAAATTATCTCTCGTAGGAATTCTATTTAGCACCACTCTCCAAATAAAAATGTTAACTTTAATAGGAAGCCACCTATTCCATCTAGTCGCCAAACCACCTGAAGGAAGAATAGCCCGATCCAATTGAAGACGAGTCTCTTTCACCAAAAACGTATCTTCAGAACCAAAGGACCAACGCCAAGAATCTCTTCTAGCTGAAAGATGTGACGACTGCAGCAAATTCCTCAGTTTCAAAGCTTGATCAGCCAACACCCCACCATCAAAATTCCGAACCCATTGAAACCTCCAATCTTGTCCATCCCAATAGTCACTAACCAATACATCAACATCACTAGCTACAGCACAGAGCCTAGAAAATCTAGCTCTCAACATAATGTCACCACACCAAACATCATTCCAAAACCTAATACTTTGACCATTCCCCAACTTCCTACATATAGAGTCAAAAGGAATTAAGCCTCTATTATGCATATCCCAAACCGTATTAACAATCCCCATCCAAACTCCTTTCTTTGAATTGGATCGTGAGGCCATGCAGAACCCTCCATCACTCCCGTAACAACTTTTAATAAGATCCACCCACAGAAGATTAGGGCTATTCAAAAACCGCCAACGCCATTTGTACAACAAAGAGTGATTAAACGATGCCAAGCTACCTATAGAAAGGCCACCATTTTTTATCATTTAAAACCATCTCCCATTTAATCCAGTGTAAAAATCTTTTTCGATCATCAGCTCCCCAAAAGAACCTAGCTCTAAGTCTTTCCAAATCCTTAGAAACCAAGATAGGCATCTAGAACATGGAAAGAAAGTAAGTGCCCAAGCTGCCAAGCACCGAACGAACCAAAGTTAACCTGCCCCCAATAGATAACATCTTTGATTTCCATATAGAAAGTTTTTTGCGAAACCTAGTAAAAACTGAGTCCCACGCCAACTTCCTATGCATGAGTTGACCAACAGGAAGCCCAAGATAAATAAAAGGAATAGAATCTGCACCGCACCCAGTACACGCAGCTAACTGCGCAATAGCCTCCTGCTCAACACCAACTCCGTACAATTTGGACTTATGCAAGTTAATCTGAAGCCCAGACACCATAAAGAAAATCCTAAGAATTCGAATTAAATTCTTAATATTCTCCGCATCCCATTCTCCAATAAAAATAGCATCATCCGCATAAAACAAGTGTGAAATATGCAGATTTTGATCTCCAATAGAAACCCCTTTAAAAACCGAATTGTGAATAGCATCCTCCATACACACATGTAAACCTTCCATGATCAAGATAAACAAAAACAGGGATAGTGGATCTCCTTGACGAAGACCACACTGCAGTTGAAACTCAGATTACCATTCAGAAGGACAGATGACCTAGCAGACTGCAGACAACCCCTAATCCACATGCGCCATTTCTCCCCAAATCCCATAACCTCCATAATGTTATCTAAATACTCCCATGAAACTGATTCGTAGGCCTTTTCAAAGTCTACTTTAAACATCAACATTTTTTTTTAACCTGGACCATCTAACAATTTTATTGACCATAAGAGGTCAGTCAAGAATCTGTCTACCTTTTATAAAAGCAGACTGAACCGGACTGACTAAATAGTCTACCACATTATCCAATCGATTAGCCAATAACTTCGCAACTATCTTATACTGCAGCCCAATCAGACTAATCGGCCTGTAATCTTTGATCTCAGTGGGATTTTCAACTTTAGGGATTAACGTGATAAAAGAAGAGTTGCACCCTGGCGAAATGATACAAGTATCAAAAAACTCTCGCATGAAATCATACACATCCTTCTCAAACAAACTCCAGAATTGTTTCAAGAACCGAAACGTAAATCCGTCAGGCCCCGGAGCCCTATCACTCCCACACGACCACACTACATCCCTAATTTCATCATCTGAGAAATAAGCTTGTAAGGACTCCACCTGGACTTCATTAAGTTTTTGGAACCGAGCACTAGGAGTACCCATGTTGACCACATTGTAATGCTTGAATTTGTTTTTGTAAAACTCTAAAAATGCCTCCTTAACGCTATCTGGGTTAGTCACCCAAATACCATCCTGCGAGATTCCTTTAATAGCCATCTGTTTTCTTTTTCTTTTTAGCATACCATGAAAGAAATTAGAATTCTCGTCTCCTTCTATCGCCCACTTGACCTTAGCCTTTTGAACATAATCCAAAATATCCGCCTTATCAATATCCGACACCTGTTGGAGAATATTCTTTCTCTCGACCATGACATCATCCGAAGCAACCCCACTATCAATCAGATTATCAATATCGAGCAACCGGTTAATACACGCTTTCCTTTGTTCCCCTTTCAACTTACGCATATCAACTTGCCAGCCCTTAATCTTGGCTTTAACGAATTTAAGTTTGTTCTTCAGATTAATACACTTATTTAGATTACAATCTGGACTAAAATCTCTAACCACTTGAGAAACCACATCGGAAAAACCATCCATCTGAAGCCACGAGTTAAACAGCTTAAAAGAAATAGGACCGTAATCATTCTGATCTTCCTTCAGAAGCACCGGGCAATGGTATGACCACCTCCTATCCAATGCAATACAAGAGATACCGGGAATAACATCTAACAAACTTTCAGAAATATAGAATCGATCCAAACGACTAAGCTTAGCACCAGCCTTATCCACTCGAGTAAATTTCCGGCCCTCCATAGGAATATCAAACAGATCTGTCTCATAAATAAATTGATTAAACTCAGCAGCTTGCGAAGCACAAAACAAACTCCCACGTCTTTCATTAGAAGATCTAACCACATTGAAATCACCAAAGACTATAAAAGCACCATTTACTTTGGACATATACGAGATCAGATATTGCCATAACTCCCTTTTCTTTCCAGCATCTTGAGGGGCATACATGTTAATCATAGTACATTTAATATTTTTCCTGATCCAGGTGCCTTCAACAATAACCACATTTTCATGACAATGAATACTCTCCTTCTTAAACACTGTATTATCCCACACCGATAAAATACCACCCGAGCATCCCCTAGCCGTACTGCAAGCAAAATCAAAGGTCGAATTACCCTAAAGAGCCCTTATTTTGACAAGGTCAACCCGAGTCAATCTGGTTTCGTGAAGAACAATAAAATTCACCACATGACTATTACAAATCTCCTTAACCCAACTACGCTTTTTTGACGTATTCATGCCACAAACATTAAGTGAAACACAATTCATAAAGATTGAAGCACTCCCATACCGATTAGACGGTTTTTCAAATCCGCCTTAGCATTCTCCACATCGTATCCTAACATTTTTCCTAACTCAATGAACTTACTCACCTCTTCACAAGAGTTAACCCCCACAGATGGAGTAGTTTTATTCAAAATATTTACCGATCCCGTACTCCACGACTTCCTAGGATTGTCATCTGAATAGTGAAAAGAACCGCGAGATTCTTTGAACACATTACCCCCGAAACCAGGTGGCTTCGAACATCTAAATTAAATCGTATATTATAAGTAAATAAAAAGAATAGAATTTTTTTTTACATGCATGATTTGATTAACAGTGCGAAGTGCAAAGAATTAAGGCCACATGGACAAAAAACAATGCTTGTTTTCACAAACCACAAAAACCATAATTTTGTTTAAACACAATCAAATATATTTTTGATCATTTATGTCTACGCGCAGGAAGACATTTACGTATGCACATTCTCACATATTATTTTTTAGAAGATCGCAAACATCAAAACGTTTACACGTCATCTTCTCCAATAAGACAGAGCAAAGTTTGTAGACGTGAAAACATTTCTTGTAGACATCTTTTAGTACAAACAATTATTATTTAGAAGAAACATGTCTTATATATATATATATATATATATATATATATATATATATATATATATGGAAAAGTTCAATAGAGAACCATAATTATTGGTTCTCCAAGGAACCAAATATTTTTTTTCAAGTTCTAGAGCTTATTCTTTATCGAAAAAAAACTAAAAATATCTAAATTCATAACTTAACATTGTGAATGTTAAATATATTTTTCGGATTCACCATGTGAATTTAGACTCACATTGTGAATTTTCAAAAATTCACATTGTGAATTTGACGGAAAAAAAATATATTTTTTATCGAATTTGTATCATTGGAAAAAAGATAAAAATTTATGAATTTTTGTATTTTTAGTTTTTTTTTGATAAAAAATAAGTTCTAAAAGTTGAAAAAAAGATTGGTTCCTTGGTTAATTATGGTTCTCTATTGAACCTCACATTTTATATATATATATATATATATATATATATATATATATATATATATATATATATATATATATATATATATATATATATATATATATATATATATAGGGCTAGGTTGTAATGTGGATGAACAACTATTGTGCGGACAATGCTATTCTCTATGAGAAATACTAAGAGAATAGATTGTTTGTTAATGTGAATATGTTCAACCTTACACAACTATCGTCATTTTCATGCATTCTCACTAATTAAATCGTCTATAAGGTTATTATAGACTTATTATTATTATTTTCATTCTGTCAGAATTTTTATTGAGTCTTATTCTATAAGAATGAAAATGAGTAAAAAATGATGCGTGAAAACAAATATATATATATATATATATATATATATATATATATATATATATGTTTTTTTCGCAAACACATACATACCCTTGTCTGTTATTTCCTTTTATTTTTAATTTAATATACTAAAGATAATAATAGTTTTATTTATTTCTTTATCATAAAACCTGAGCTTTTGCTTTCTTAATCATTTTAAATAACCCGTGAAATTGCTCAAAGCCTAAACATTGATTCTTTGATATTTAGCCCTTATTTTTATTTATTCAACTATTTGATACAATAAATACAGCCAATTAAATTTTTTTGAAACATTTATTTGTTTGAAGGACATGACAGCAGCAGACCTGGAAATAGTTATAAAATAAAAACATTTTCTTTCAAAATAATTGGTATTATAGTTGTAAGAATTATATTTCAATCTTATAGCCTTTAATAGTTAATAATATGATCTTACCAATTTGAAAGTCATCTTTCCAACAGGTGAATTTGTAGGTGTATACTATAGCCAAGAATTGAAGTTTGCTAGAGAGATTGGCAAACTAAAATTATTTAAATTTTAGTGTTAGAAACTTTTTTTAAGTTAAAAACCAGTTTATTTATATTTTAATTTGTATTAACAATCTCAAACGTTAAAAAAATAAACAATTTTATTTTTACAAAGATCTACCTATTCTACTAATTCTTAAAAAAAAAAAAAAAAAAAAAAAAAAAAAAAAAAAAAAAAACATCATCGAAGTCAACTCAAAAGAACTCGTGGCACATATAAAATTGTTTTTATTTTATATCATATCATAATATATAATATATAATGCCTTATAAATGCAATCATATCTAAATATTATGGTGATTGTGGATGAAAACCCAATCCCTCCTCGTTTGCCACTCCATTAATAAAGAATTAAGTTCCGAATAATATGGTTTTTTAAGACCATCTTCGACTCATTCCTATTTTTTTTCCCAAAAATGAAGTAAAGAATATGCCTTATAATCTCCGACCCTACTTTATTTTTTATCCTATTTTTTACTTCAAAAAGTATATTTCAAGTATATTTCATTTTTCCAACTTACATGGGTTGTCAAAATCACCCTTTCTACTAATTTGGTTTTAACAAAAATATAATCTATATTTTTTTCATTACAATAATATTAAATAAATAAGATTATATTTATAAGCTTTTGTAAAATACCTTATCGTTTTTTAAAATTTCAATATGTATTTAACTTTTTATAAGAATTTGATGAATAAAACACAAACTTTATATTTATAATTAGTTAATATAATTTAGTATATAACAAAATATTATAAGTATTAAATATTACATTTAAATTATAATTAGTAGGTAAAAATAAATTAAAAATGTATAAATATATAAATAGATGGACTAAAATCAACAACACAAAGTTCATCCCCATTTTGGGAGAAAATGAATAATATAACACCATATTTGGTATAATACTATTCATATCCTCCAAAATGGGGGAATAAATGGGGGTGGGTTGGAGAAGAATGAAGATAAAAATGGAAATGGAAGTGGGTTGGAGATGCTCTAATAATATTATACATACCTTCCAGCGAGACGTTGCCTCCTCCCTCCCATAACTCGCTATAAATTCTTTCCCTCCCTTCACCTTTTCTTCCACTATCGAACTAGCTTTCTCCTCTTCTCTTTTTGTTTTTTCAAAACAAACTCCGAAAATGAAGCTCCTTCCGATCGCCATTTTCTTGGTTTTTGGTCTCTTCCTGGTCTCGTCTGTCGTCTGCCAGCCAGAAGCGCACAGTCGAGGAAGTCCAAGCTATGTACGAGTCCTGGGTGGTGAAACATGGTAAGCTTTACAACACACTTGGGGAGAAGGAGAAGAGATTTCAGATCTTCAAAGACAACCTCAAGCACATAGAACACCACAACTCCGGAGGCAAACATTCCTACAAGCTTGGAGTTCCGGTTCGACAATATTCCTAAACGAAAGCTGCCGTCTAACAAGGTGAAGACGACTAACTGCTACTCTCTTCTTTCTGGATCCGGTGATGTGCTGCCTCATTCCATTGACCGGAGGACCAAAGGTGTCGTCACCGCCGTCAAAGATCAACAACTATGTGGTGAGTGAGTTATACTACTTATTTTATAGAATTATATATTTTTGTGTTTTAATTTCCCTTTCCTTTTTTAGCACGCGCGTTTATTAATTTTGATTGTATGCATATTAATTTTTATTGTATGCATGTGTTGCTCACGCATCCACAATGCATTGAACTCCATAGAGATCAATGGATTGTCATATCATCTTTCTACAATCCATACAACTCTATCATTTTTTCCTACAATACAATGAACTTCACAAAGTTCAATAGAATGTCACAAAATGTAATTTATAGTAAATAATTAAAAATTAAAAATTTTCTTTTTTCCCATTCAAGAGTTCAATGATCATTGAACTCCAAATACATTGAATGCCAAGATGGCATCTCACAATGGTAGAATTTCATCCATTGAATGATACATAGACTTGCCACCTCATTCAACTCTCTCATTAAACTCACCATCGTGGATGCTCTGAAAAGATTATAAATTTGGCAAATATCAAATATATACTAATTCCTCTCATATCGATCCATGCCTGCGTATAGAAAAGTAAAGTAGCTAGGTAATAAATTCCTTTTGCGAATTAAGTTGATTAATATTTAATATGCATGGTGGATTCTGTTGAATGAAAAATAGTCATCCTGGGCATTCTCAGCAATCGACGCAGTGGAAGGGATAAACCAGATCGTGACAGGTGATCTGATCACACTATCATCACAACAAGTCCTTGATTGTGATACTAATATCGAGAACAGAGGGTGCAATGATGGTTTAATGACTAATGCCTTTACCTTCATCATCAAGAATGGCGGTATAGACACTGAGGAAGACTATCCATACACTGACAACCAAGGAGAATGCAAGGTCCGTATCATCATATTTCCTAATTCTACATACTACTGAATAATGATTAATTCCAGTTGAATATCTTCCATGACTATTATCTTCTGTTTCCAATTAATTGTGCAAAAAAATACAACAGTTGTTTCCATTGATAGTTATGCAAATGTTCCGATGAACGAGACAGAATTACAAAAGGCCGTTGCATACCAGCGCAGCCTATAGCTGCTTCTATTAACACAAATAGCGACGATATTCAGCATTGCATTGGGGTAAGTAAAAGTAATCCCTACTCAATTCCCTCCCTCTGTTGGATAGTTCAGAATCTGGGACAAAATTGCACATAAGTGGCATTTTGGGAAAAATCTCCCAATTTTAAGTATTATATATATATATATATATATATATATATATATATATATATATATATATATATATATATATATATATATATATATATATATATATATATATATATATATATATATATATATATAGATCATGGTTGCAGAAATCGGGATTAATCGGCGATTAATCGTGGATTAATCGCTTGGCGTTCTCCAACCGTCGAAGATTAAGGCATTAATCGGAAATTTAGGATTAATCGGGCTTGGCGTGATTAATCGGCCTTGGCGGGCTTAATCGGTCAACAAAAGTCAAAAAAGTCGAAAAAAGTCATAAAAAAGTCAAAAAATGTCAAAAAAAATTTTAAAAAATTTAAAAAAAATAAAAAAATTTAAAAAACATTTCAAAAAACCAACTTTTTTTTTACTCCAAAATTTTCAAATTTTCAAAATTTCGAATATTATACCAAAATGTTCATATTTTCATATTTCCAAATTACAATTTTTCTTATTTTCTAATTTTGAATTACTTGTTTTTCTTAAGATATATTAACATTTAATTAATTTTAATATTTTATTAATAATCTATGGTCCTCGATTAATCCCCGATTAATCCCCGCCAAGACCGATTAATCCCTTAACACCAGTCGACCGTCGAGCTACCGTCGAACGATTTTTACAACCTTGATATATATATATATATATATATATATATATATATATATATATATATATATATATATATATATATATATATATATATATATATATATATATATATATATATTAAAGCACATGGAAGTTTCAACAGGAAACTTTCCATGTTTATAATTTTAATACTATATTTTTACTTTTTCTTAATTTTACCACTAAAGTTTCAACAAAGTTTTCTTTTTTATAATTTTGCCCCTTTATTTTTAATTTTTCGTATTTTTGTCACTAAACATTCACTTTTACTTCTTTAAAACCCTTTTTCTTTATTTTTTTATAATTTTACCACTTTATTTTTATTTTTTATAATTTTGCCACTAAAGTTTCAACAAAATTTTCCTCTTTATAGTTTTGGTACTTTATTTTTACTAATTTTGTCACCAAAGTTTCAACAAATTTTTCCTCTTTAAAATTTTGGCACTTTATTTTTAATTCTTTATATTTTTGTCACTAAACTTTCATCCGTGCAACGCACAGGCCTTTTCCTAGTTTGAATTAAATTAGGAAGGTGTTTAGTTATTTACTTGATTAACAAGTAAATAACAAGTTTTAGGACTCTTTTTTTGTTGCCCTATAAATACATGTAGTGTTTTCTAATTTTAATAAGAGAGCTTTTTGAAGTATAAAAACAGAGCAGTTCTCTTCCTGTAATATTTTTTTGTTTTCCGTCTTCTCTTTTGTTCATAACAGGTGATCCTTCAAGTTTAAATCTTACACCATGTATTCTTGTCATAATTAACTTTTTAATTTACTGAAACAAGTTCAAATATGTCATAATCTTATTTGATTATCAACAAATTAAGTTCCCCCAACTCATGCATGGTTGATCTTTATGTGTCTCCTCTCCGTGGAATCTTGTTGCCCAAGGGTTGTCATTTTGTGGGACGGTGGTGGGAAATAATATCATATTTTAATATTAAGATTAGTTTTTTTTCTTTAATTTTTTCTTTTGGGAACGACACAATTTTTAATTTTTTTTAGAAATTAAATATCCTCCTATTTTTGTTCCTACAAATCCTCCTACCCAATTAAATGATGACATGTGTCATATTAGTATACTAAAATATCAGTAAATGAGCATTAAATGTTACACATGTCACTATTTAATTGGGTAGAAAGATTTGTAAGAATAAAAAGTAGGAGAATATTTAATTTCTCATTTTTTTGTCCCGCATATTCGGGACCGGTCCTAAGATATTTGGGACCCAGGACAAAGCAAAAAAAAAGGCTCCTTCAAATTACAAAAAAATATATAATAATTAAATCTAAGTTATTTTTTTCGAAGACTCTCGGTAATAGACAAACCTACGGATCCTAAATTAAAGTAATTTGTTACAAAAAATTATTATTGTATAGATTTATAAGTAAATAATTTAAAAAAAATAATCAGAAAAATGTCAAAATCAATATTATCCCATAACAATCTAATAAAATCAATCATTTAAACCATTTGGACTATGTTTTTTTATTGTTTATAGGATATAACTTTAATATACATTATAAAAATATATATAGAAAAAAGAGAAGCAATTAAGGGTTTGAACTTAACTACACATATTAAAAAAAAAAGTTCATCTTACCAAGTGAGCCTATAAGATTTGGGGCCCCAAGTTACTATGGGCCCTAGGCTAGCCCAGTTTACCCCCCTCCTAAGCCGGGTCTGTGCATATCCACAAATAAAGTTTAAGATTATATACTTGATTGAGGTTTAGTTTTTTAAGTAAGCCGTTATTTCTACATTAAATCTCTCAGGGTATCTACGATGGAAATTGTGGATTGAGTGGGAACAATGGTGTAGTTGTAGTTGGCTATGGGACCCAAGGCGGTATTGACTAGTGGATTGTGAAGAACTCATGGAGTTCAGGTTGGGGGGAGGGAGGCTACATAAGATTGAAACGTAATGTAAACGAGGAAACCGGTAAATGTGGAATCGCCACAGAAGCATCTTACCCGATCAAAACCAGCCTGAACACGACACAAACGCCATAGGTAAAAATATTGTTTCATCTGTTAAATATATGGAGTGTATGATTTTTTTTTGTTATAAATAAAAGACAAAACTTCAAAAATGGTCCCTGTGGTTTCCGAAAATCTGAAGTTTGGTCCCTAATTTACAAAAACCTCACGGATCGTTCCTGTGGTTTCAAAACTTTTAACATTTGGTCCTTCCGGCTCACTCCGTTAGCATTTCACCGTTAACTCATTTTTCAATATTATATTGCAGGGGTAATTTCGTCATTTCAGTTGTAACCTTCTTTCTTTAAAAGAAATTGCATGTCTGATTTTTGGGCAAACCCTTTACCTTTATATGCGATCGTCATCTCTCTTCTCCCTTCCACTGTGGCTCGACCGTTGCACCCTTTACGACACCTAATCGCTTCTGATTCAAAGATGGTGACTTGCAGATGTGGGAATGAAACAATGAAGATCACTTCATGGACGGATCGTAACCCTGGAAGACAATTTTGGAACTGTACAAGATGTGGGTTCCTTCGATGGTCTGATCCTCCTATGTGTGCTAGGGCATTAGTGGTGATTCCAGGTTTGATAAGATCAATGAACCGATTGGAAGAGAGGGTTGCCATTGTGAGTGCAGAATTGTGTAACTACCGGTTGATGTTGTTTTGTTCATGGGTGTTCTTTTTTTTTTTTTGGTTTTATTTTAATCTCTAAGTATCTTGTGAAAGTTTGGATGGTAATGGAGTTTTGGTTTTTGGTTTGTAACCGTTGTAGGGGTTTCTTTGCTTTCAGTTTATGTAGGGGGTTTTGGAATTGGTGTTGTTGTATTTGGTTTATGTATCAGATTAATGTATAATGGAGTGGTAATGGTAATGGTAATGGAATGTAGTTTGTTATAGTTGATTGTTCAATTTCTTGAATGTTTTTGAAATGCAATTGTTAAGTGTATTGTAAATGCATCTTTAAGATGGTTTTGATTTGCAATTGAAATGTACAATGTTATTAAATGATCTTTGAAGGGTAGTACACAAAACAAATTAATTCATTACCAAAATGTGCATAAACACCATTACATGCAAAGTTTTAAAGTTCTTAACACATCTTCATACTAAGTTTCAAAACAAATAAAGACCTACAACAGAAGCATGACTTACGTTTCAAAAGACCTACAACACAAGCATTACATGCAAAGTTTTCAAGTTCTTAACACATCTTCAAACAAGTACACATGACTTAAGTTTCAAAAGACCTACAACACAAGCATCCTAATAACTACTAAAAATAGTTTTCAGCCCCCTCCAACTTCACCACTACCTCCCTGCCCTTTACATGTTCTGGAATTGTGCCATTTGTTATGACACTTTGAACAAGTGACTGCCAGATATTTCCTGCTCAATCTACCAGCTTGGCTGTTTGGCTCATCAACACCCCTCCTTATCTTCTTCTTAGGCCTCCCAACCTACACATATTGATAAAGTATAGTTAAAATTGAATTCATTCCATGTTCACATGTATACTATATATTTGGTCTACTTGAAATACAAACCTGTGTTTTATGTTTTGGTGGAAGTAAAGTGAATGGGCAGTCACTTTTAGGCCACATTGAACGTCCATTCAATGGATCAATTTTGTTGAAATACATGTCTTTCCATGTTGATAGCCTATAGCAAGGATGGACCAATTCATCAACATGTGGGGCATTTTCACAATTTTCAATTTTGTCCCATATAGCACAAATAGCATGTCTACATGGGAAACCTGTAATCTCCCAAAACCTACAACTACAACTTTGGTCATTCAAGTTTACCACATACTGATCTTGCCATGTGCTTGCCACTTGGTACTTTCCTGCCCCATTGTATTTAGCCACATACTTAGCTGCATCAGTCTTAATCTTTTCAAACATTGTTGTTGCAGTAGGGGTTAGAAGTCCTTCACACTTATCTATTTCCTTTTGCACCACACATAACCTCTTCATGAGATACTCTCTAATATACTCTAAGCAAGTGATAATAGGTTTATCCCTACCTTCATCTAGCTTAGAATTGAATACCTCACAAAGGTTATTCAACAAACAATCAGTGTGTGCCCTTCCTGAATAATAGATATTATAAGAAGACAATTACACATATAATAAACACACAACATGGAAGATTAACATTTATCAATAAATTTCTACAAACATACCACTAAAGTGAGATTTATCCCAAGTGTTTGTTGGGATCTTACACACCCAAGCATGAGCCTCTTCATTGATTTTCTTCAACTCATCCATTGCTCTGTTAAAATGATTGACTGTTGTTGCTCTACCACACTCCCAAAGCTGGTCACTTAAGTCTTTTCCTTTCCATTGTTTCTTCATGTTTTCCTGGATATGCCTCAAACAGAACCTGTGTTCTGCACTAGGGAATACCTTCTCAATTGCTGGTATTATTCCCTAAACAAAAGTCAATGTATGCAACATCATTTACCCAAATATTGTTGGATTAATGTCTAAGTCCATAACTATATTTGGTATGTACTTGACCCGACCCGGCATGGTCCATTTGGGTTGCACTTCACCGGCACAATTTATATGGATAGTCTTTTGAGAATAGTATATTTATGATTTATATTAATATATTATAAGTTCTAATATATTAATATGGAATCATATTATTTAATTAGTATTGATCAAGAATTAATTTAGAATTAATTAAGTGATCAGAAAGAACTAATTAAATATGGACTCTTATATATATGGAATGAGCCAAGTTCATTTAGGTTGGGCTAAGCTTTCATGGATGGTCCATGGAGCTTTTAACCCATGGATCCTATGTAAATGAAAGGTCATGGGTATTAGGGTTTACATGGATGTAACCCTAATCCTCCATAATATATAAAGGGGTCCTTGGCTCACAAAATTGGCACAAGTGTGTGAAAATAAGAGTGGGCCGATTTTAGTGTGCATACATATTCTCTCAAGTTCTTCCAAGGTGTTTTGGTGATTTGTGATTCCATTTGAGGCTTCCACACTATTGGGGCTAAGCTCTTAAAGCTTGAAGACATCAAGCTACATCAAAAGGTATGTCATCTAACTAGAACTTTGTAGTATAGGTGCTTCATAATATGCTAGTTAGGATGAAACCTTGGAATAGTTAATATTTGCATGTATAATAGAGAAAACATAGATCCACGGTTTATAGGGTTGCATGTACACCATAGGAGTGTTAGAATGCTCAAAACCCAACAGTGGTATCAGAGCCATGGGTTGTTTTCTGTTATATTGATGCAAATGTTTTATTTTCAAAGTTGGAAAAAAAAAGAAAAAAAAAATGACGTTTGTCAAATTTTAAGATAATTACTTGTTTTTGTGAAAAACTAATTATTTGTAAAATTTGAATCATTTGCTATATGAGTTGAATTAGTCAAATTTAGTAAAAGATAAAATGGTATGATTATTTTATTAGTTTTAAAAGTTTGATCTAAAGAGTTTTTTGAAACCTTCATAAGTTATGGATATGAAAAGGTTTTTAAAAAAATTGATTCAAAGTTTTTTATGGAGTTACAAAACTTGGTCTTAATGTTTTAAAGAATTCCATAACTTGTTCTTAAGTTATGGAACATGAAAAGTTTCATCATAAAACAAGTATTTAACTCCATAAGTTATGGAATCCAAAAGTTTTCAAGAGTTACAAAACTTGCCCTCAAGTTTTAGAATTTGGAAAAAGTTTTTTTATGATAAAAAAAAAAGAATTGAATTCTAAAACTCTTGGGTTCATAACTTAAACAATTAATTAAATGGTTTTAATTTTGAATTTAATAATTGGAATTATGATGTTTTATTGAATAATTCAATTAACTCTTATGGACTTTATTAATAGATAATTAAAGTGTTTAATTAAAAGAGAATTAATAATTCCATAATGACATGGTTTAAATATAATTAAATTAAGAGTATAGTTTAATTAATAGATTAAACCACCAAGCATTTTAAATGTCTAAAATACACCCTTATACTATTAAAATATTAAAAGTTTAATATATTATATGTATAAGAGCAAGTCGTCTTACCATTAGTAGGCCTCATTCACGAAGCTGGTCTATAAGGGGGGTATAAGGTTACTGCCTATAAAATGGCAGTTTAATGGGTGTCCACTCTCACTCACCGCTTCCTTGACCGGTGGAGGGTCGTTAGCCGAACAGGTAGAACAAGGACTATAATTCTCCCTTCATTATAAGTATAATGATAAATACTAAGTAACTAAACACTTATAAATTTCCAATCTTAGTTACTTAGGAAAATGTGAATAAGGTGCTAATCCATGAAATTACACTTTGCACTTTGTTTAAGCTGTTAGTGGAGCGTGTGTGGTTAACCGGCACACTAACCTGGACTTAACAAGGTAGGCAAAGGGTAACTTAATGTTTATCATAGTATCGTTGGAGCGTGTGTGGTTAACCGGCACATCGATTGAGGGGTAAATATTAAGGGTACCAAGTATATTTGCATGGTTACTTCACACCTTGTTTTGTGATCCTCGGCATCCCAGTCACAAAACCTGAAGGGCACACTCGAGATTGAAACATGCCATTGAAAAGTTCAATGAATCTCAAAAGAATCTAGGAGTTTCAAAAACCAATTAAAACCTAATAATACATTTCGTTTATCTTGGTGGAAATTGGTGAATCGTCATTCACCTACCTTCAAATATTTTATAGCTTGGATTACGGCATCCCACTTCCAAGTTATAAAATAGTTTGTTGGGTCCTAGCCTTAATATATCATATTGGGTGTTATATTAAGGACTTAAATCAACTTTACGTGAATTTCTCCCATTGTTGATGTCTGGTTTAGACAACAATGATCTTCCCAAACCAAGCTTTCCTAATGAATATGACTTCCCGAGTTTGGCTCATGGAAGTCATACTTCTCTTCCTCCACCTCCTCCAATTATTCTCCCTAACCCACAAGTTCAAGGTCACTCAAGCCCTAATGGAAAGCAAGGTCTATGTGTGATCACATCTTAGAGATGAAGTCACATATTGACAAGCCGGGAGAGTTAGGTGTCAAAGTCTTGAGAAAGTTGGATGTTCAATCATTTTCTAAGTCACATAGTGAGTTCCTTTGGGACTACTATGAAACAGACTATGACATGAACCTTAATGATCATATCTATTTGCTTGGTGCTGCTGAATCAGCAATGATTTGGAACGATAGTAAAGCAAATTTGATTAGAAGATCAACTTCCCAAAAACTTTATGGACAGTGACAATGGTGACACGGGAAATCCAGAAAAAGCATTCTCTTCCCAATGGAAAGGGATTGGCCATAGTCAACCCGGTTGACCAAATGGTAAAGAGAAAGGCTAAGTCTGAGATAGTCCCATTACCAAAGGGTCCATATGTTTATTTTGCAAAAGGAAGGGGCGTTGATTGCAAAGCTGCCAAATTTACCTAAGGATGTTAAAGTCAATAAGTTTGACTCTACATCAGGTAGAGCCCATTATCTAACTCTGTTAAGTTCTATTCTGAGATCCTCATTACATGGTGTGACTGGGTCACATGTTGATGTTTTAAGAATCAAAGAATAGAGAGAAATCTTAAAGGAAGTATATGCTGATTCTGACCGCGAAGGTGGATTTCGATCGCATCAGAATTTTAAGCAGTTGCTTAAGAAGTTATTATATATTGCTAAGGAATAGATAACAACAATTTTCAATGTGGATTGTAAGGATAAGTTTTTCCGCAAAGTTTTAAAATAAAAGAAAATTGTTTAATTTTATTTATTTGAAGTATTCTTACAATGACATTTGTGGAAAATTGTTGCTTATATGATTCCACTGACAGCAATATTGGAAAATGGATTTGATTCTTTCATTTGTGGTAGTGTCTAAATTTACCAAATCAGGAAAGTTCCTCATCGCCCAAGTTTCAATTGGACCGAAACTTGGAATCATGCAAGTTGAATAGTATGATGAATGAGAACTTTCAAGGATTGGAAAATCAAGACTAATTACTTGTTCACATGGATGTGTGAGTCAAGTGAAGGACTAAAGGGATCGAGTACACATTCTTGTGCACTGGTCATGTCCACCACAAAACTCGTTAAGACTATTTGATTTACTAAAGTTTAGTAAATATGGTTATACTTACAAGTTTAAGTATAATTCTGAAACATTGGAAAAGTCTCAATGTATGGCAGAACGAATGGGAATAATCAAATTAGGCAGAAAGATAAAAGTTTCTCAAATCTGAAAAGATGGGAGAGTACTTTAGTATCATGTTTGTGATCATCTTAATGATTTAGAAATCATATCACAATTAGTCCTCTAAAGGTCATCTTAGTGCATTCTTATGACTAAGAAGAGGAGTCATGAATTGTTGAAATGGTTAGATCAGGAAGATGAGTCATACTTCGTTCCAAAACAATTCTTAGAGTCATACTCCAAGATTGTAACTTGAGTGATATATCTTAAAGAAAGGTTTAAAACACTTGTCAAATGTAAGAGTAAAAGTGTCCTACTCTTGTACATTTGAAATTGGTAAGTTGTGATGTTTTGGATAAAACAAAGACCAACTAAGGCCAATTGTGTGAAGTGTTTGTCTTGATAAAGAATCCGCACTATCTCTTGAATATTTGGCAAGATAGTCTTATATGTCAAGAGGATAGTGGGAGTCTTAAAGATCCTAAAAAGAATTTCAAGAACTAATCAAGAATAAAACCTGAGGTTCTTCACTAGCACACGACTTGAGGTTTATAACCTATCGTGTTGACATATTCTGTGCCCATTCCAGTTAAAGTTGGCTTTGCATAGGAGTTCTGAAAGTTCTCAATTGGTTGCATAACAACTTGGAAGCAATGGCAGGCCCTGTACTGCCAGGTAGCAAGAAGTTAAGATTGCATAAGTTCAGTCCATATGAGTTTGGATTTGTCATTATCCTTGTCTTGTGACTATGGTTTTGACGATTCACACGGATAAGAACACATACACCATAAAATCTAAGGGTCATAAGGTTTCTCTCCGATTCATGAAAATGATGGTGAGGAAACACTTCCACCAAGTATATTTGAAGCAGATGGCAAAAGGTCTAAACAATTGAGACTATGATTACGGCATCCCTTTTCATAGTTCTGAAATTGTTTAGACACACATGCATGCTATCTAAGGAAAGGTGTATGATTTTGATAAAGTTTTATCAAAGCATCTCGTATCAGAAATCTGAACTTTGGTAAGAAAGTCAATAAAGTATTGATTTCTAGAAGTCCAGCTGATTTCTGAGTACATGTCAAAGCTAGTGGGAGCATAAGTGTTATGCTAATAATCATCATGTTAGTGGGAGCATGATAATTATTGTTAGTGTTGCAAGTTAGCAATGTTAATTATAGAAAACAAAAGTTTCAATTCGTGAGGCTGCAGGGATTGAAAAAGTTGTTTGGCTATAATTAAGGGAGAGGATATATTTCATTTCAGTTCTAAAGGCTTAGATTGAGACCTTAATCATCTTTAGTCAAGAATATATATATGAATTTCATGTTGGATTGGTTCAACTTAAGGAAATTCTATATATTGCGTTCTCAAAATTCGATTATGATTACGGCATCCCTCTTCATAGTCAAATTTTGAAAACATGGCAAATAAAAATATTGTAGCAAAAGACTGGTCTAGAATCATGTCTTTATGTGAGACATCATGAATCGTGTACCATTTGCTTTGGGTACAGGATCGATTGCATGTGCTATAATATTTGTCATTTCTAAATTTTTCCAAATGCCCAGAGGCATTAAGAAGGGAAAAGGTCTAGAATTGGATATGACTAAAATGATTAAGCAATTTTCGAGGACAATCTGAGGTTTACCAAAGATTGGTTGCTCAGGGACAGTTGGAAGTATAGTGCTAATTTTGGAAGGACCATATTGACATATTCTGAAAAGAGGCATCTCTTATTCAGAAGTGATAGTCAAAATGAGAATATGGAGTTGTCTCCATAGGTGGAAGTTATTTGTGTAAGATTAGAAAACTTAATGCAAGAAGCATGTCCAAAGCAATGTACTTTGAATATGAGACTTAGTTTCCATTGAGTTGATCTCCATTGGAATACCTTATAATGACTGTTGACAAGTCTTTGTGACTTTGTACATATTCATTACAGGAGGGTCAGTGCATATAAGTTTAAAATCTAAACAGATTTCGATAAATGATAGGAATTTGAAATTCTCACATTTTTCGATAAGGATTTGGGAGTGTGAAATTAGAATCATTGAAATTATGTTCAGTTGGTTTATTTCACAAAGTAAGGATCATAGACAAACATAGAGTGCATACTTGGTTTATGGCAAAGCTATTGTTTAAGAAAAACATAGTGTACATGCTTGGAGCATGGGACAACTAGTGTTTTTAATTCAAGTATAAAGTTGATAAAACCGAAACAATGAATAATGAGTAATTAGTATGGTGATAAATAAAAGTGTTTATTTATATTCATAGGGTTTGATACCATATTTGATTCATTTATTCTTGTGTTTCACTTTGCATGTTTTGACTTCCAGAATAACTAAGTCGCTCTTCCTGAATGATTAAGTTATTCAAACCATCCATAGTCGGTCATATGTTGGAAGTAGATATGAATCAAGACTGTCATGGGTTGGTTTGTAGAGGTCCAAGTTGGTGGACAAAGTGGTGCTACAACACTCATGAGTGCTCATAAGTTCTGAGTATTGGATTCAACCCGCGCTCATTTGAATCACTTCATGGATTTTATCACGAGTGATCATGAGACGATAATATCTTATATTCTTCAAACCTAGAGATATGAGTTGTTACTATGAGTTGGTTATACATTGATTGCACGAAAATGCATTTGGTAACTCGATGTTATAAAACGTGCCTTTGTGTATGATTGAACAAGTAGTAGAACAAGCCATATGAGTCGAAGTTTATCCATTCCTTTTTCCTTCGGGATAAAAGCGATATTTGTGGGCCCCTCGATGATTTAAAGATGATACATGTGAGTGCTTGGCCAAGCCAAGACTGATTTGATTTGTTCAATCAGTCAGTCATCATGAATCGGAAATCGGGAAACAACAAATGGACAGAGAGAATGATTATAATCCATGTCTCAGTCCATATGATATCTAGAATGGAGGAATATATGATCCCTTATCTAATGGACAAGTCATTGACAAGGTCAGAGTTCGACAGCGGCTTTAAGAGCTACGATTGCCAGTTAGGTTTTGAAGTCATACTCAATAATAGTTTTAGACTTATCCAAGTGGGAGACTGTTGGATTAATGTCTAAGTCCATAACTATATTTGGTATGTACTTGACCCGACCCAGCATGGTCCATTTGGGTTGCACTTCATCGGCACAATTTATATGGATAGTCTTTTGAGAATAGTATATTTATTATTTATATTAATATATTATAAGTTCTAATATATTAATATGGAATCATATTATTTAATTAGTATTGATCAAGAATTAATTTAAAATTAATTAAGTGATCAAAAAGAACTAATTAAATATGGACTCTTATATATATGGAATGGGCCAAGTTCATTTAGGTTGGGCTAAGCTTTCATGGATGGTCCATGGAGCTTTTAACCCATGGATCCTATGTAAATGAAAGGTCATGGGTATTATGGTTTACATGGATGTAACCCTAATCCTCCATAATATATAAAGGGGTCCTTGGCTCACAAAATTGGCACAAGTGTGTGAAAATAAGAGTGGGCCGATTTTAGTGTGCATACATATTCTCTCAAGTTCTTCCAAGGTGTTTTGGTGATTTGTGATTCCATTTGAGGCTTCCACACTATTGGGGCTAAGCTCTTAAAGCTTGAAGACATCAAGCTACATCAAAAGGTATGTCATCTAACTAGAACTTTGTAGTATAGGTGCTTCATAATATGCTAGTTAGGATGAAACCTTGGAATAGTTAATATTTGCATGTATAATAGAGAAAACATAGATCCAAGATTTATAGGGTTGCATGTACACCATAGGAGTGTTAGAATGTTCAAAACCCAACAAATATATCTAGAAATAGTACTAAGAAAAAAAGTTAGGTGATACATACCTTTTGTCTATCAGAAATTAATGTAAAGTTTGAATTTGTTCCCAGATCCAAATCTTCTCCTAACAGTTCCAAAAACCAGGTCCAACTACTTGTTGATTCTGTCTCTACCACTGCATATGCTACAGGGTATATGCCATTGTTTGAGTCCAACCCTACAGCAGTTAACACTTGCCCAGGGTAAGGGCCCTTCATGAAAGTACCATCCAGGCCTAGAAAATCTCTTAACCCAGCTTTGAATCCCAACTTTAATGCACCTAGACAGACATATATTCTTCTAAAAGTTCTTATGGTAATAGACAGGGAGGTTTCTGGATACACATCAATCTGAACTGTTGTACCAGGATTAGTGTTTAGTAGCTCCAACACATAATCCCTCAAAAATCCATACTGTATTTGGTAGTCCACACTAATGATACGTTCAGCCATTGTCTTTTCCCTAGCAACCTTTTGCATTGACATTCCTAGCTCTAGTTTCTTGCACAACTCTTCGTGTAAAGCTTTCACTGGAATTCTAGGGTTACTCTTGATTTGTTGAACAATTAAGTTTGCTACGTATTTGGAAGTGCAAGCTTTAACCGCCCTTGTTTGCAAACATTTATGCTCATCTTGTACTGTTTTCACTAACCAATCCTGATTTTCATTAGCCCTCGATATTTGGACTGCCCATGGACATGTACCTTTATTGGTAATTACATCTTTACCCTTGAACTTTGCCATACTTCTAGTTGAGGGCCCACCACCATCAACTACTTTAGATGGCTTACTTACAACACCTTTACATTTCACCCTAATCCGGATTTTGTCATTTTTTGCTAGGTATAAAGACCTCTTTGTTGCTACAGCATGTGAGTTCATGTAGTTTTTAACATCACGCTTGGTTTTGAAGACCTGGCCAATCTGAAATGGTTTTACATGAACCTCTCCATGTGAGCATGTACTTGACTTACTCAACTCTTTTAGTAGTCTCTTCCTATCATCTTCATGAAATCCTGCAAATTGATAATCATCAGTCGCAATAACTTCCAACTCATCATCAACCATGTCATTCCCTTCATCTTTTGAATGATTGTTTAAGATTCCATGTTCATCTACATCAACAGCATTATGGAATTCACTCATGTCTACATCTACATCAAATTGTATGTTAGACTCATCAACATTGTATTCACTGTCATCAGAATCATCTCCACTACCCTCAGAACCATGGCCACTCTCAGAATAGAAAGCCTCTCCACTATCATCACTCACCATACCTTCTAGATAATCCACTTCTGCTTGTTGTTCACATGAAGTTTGAACATTAAACTCAGCATCATAATCAACATAAAGTGAATAATCCTCTACAAATGGTTCAAAGTCATCAACTGTTGCACTATTAGCTCCATCATCAGCTTGGCAGCTTGGTTCCTGTACATGGTAAGTTCCCACTGGTTCTTCAGTTTCAACTGCACTAGCGATCACTTCTTCTTGAGTTTCAATTTCATGATTGACCACTTCCTCTTGAATGACATGACTTTGTTTGCTAGCTTGTGACCTTATAAATGGCAGAATACTCTTTGAGTAATCATGCCCTTCATCAACATCTAATACTTGTGACTGCTCATAATCAGGGTTCATAGACTTGTTTAGATCAAGCTTTCTACTACATGATCATGCTTCTCTCCTACAAGGTTTCTTTCTATTCATTTCAGGTGACACACTATCAGGCTCCAACTCTTCAATAACAACTTTAGAAGGAGACTTGTAATAACTAGCTACCCTTGTCTGACCAGTTTCAATATACACCCTTACAAGCATGTGTTTAGGGACATATGATACCATTTTAAGTACATCTTGGTCATTACCTAAAGGCATTAAGCCATAGTCTAAAGGGTATTCAGGTATACAGAAATGGTAGTAAAGGGTTTGCTCAGTTTTGTACCCTAGTTCTCGGACCATGTCATCAAGCTCATGAACTGAAAATAAATCAGTGTCAACATCATCTACATATGCTACAACACCATCAACGTATTTCCTTCCAGGTGATTTGGTGAAGACACCACTGTAGTGTATCTTCAAAGTGAAATAGTTGTCATATCCTTCTGCAAACACAAAAAAAGAAAAAAGTAAAGTCAATGATTTCTCTACGTGAACACAATCGACCAAGAAAAAACAAGTTTTGTTGTAGTATCGTATCGTATCTTTTTCCTAAGTCCTTTACGGTTGCAAATGTTTCTCGAAAACACCATATTGATAGCACCATTGCAATTCCTTCAGCTTAAACCCTAAATCCCAATTTATGTTCTTGCTTCGACAATGGGAATGAACCCGACGGTTACAAATGTAACTGGTTATCTTCTTGGGAGAGGGACGGGTAGTGAGTTGACGTGCAAACAATAGGTAATCATTTCATATTAAAGAGAGAAGGTTACAACTGAAATGACGAAATTACCCCTGCAATATAATATTGAAAAAATGAGTTAACGGTGAATCGCTAACGGAGTGAGCCGGAAGGACCAAATGTTAAAAGTTTTGAAACCATAGGGACGATTCGTGAGGTTTTTGTAAATTAGGGACCAAACTTCAGATTTTCGGAAACCACATGAACCATTTTTGAAGTTTTGTCTAAATAAAAAGATGTTATATCGTTGTGGGGTCCTTGATATTTTTTGTCCAAAAGATCTTTTTGAGGAAAGAGATGAGCCTCCAACGTGTACATCCGTCTAGTAAAAACACCACTAATTTAATTTTCAAGTTCGAAAAAGTAATATATATATATATATATATATATATATATATATATATATATATATATATATATATATATATATATTCATCTTGTGTAACAGGGTAAAAGGGAAAAGAACTTGGCCATGTGATTTGTGTTATTTGATTAACATATGATAGTGATTTATATATCATTTGCTGATTTGTACAATGTTTCATTTTTAGAGTAAATTTTACGAATCGTTTCTCGTCCAGGTGTCAAAATGCATATTTAGTCCTTATTTTTAAAAATTAATTCAGACCGTCTTTTAAGTCGTAAAAATATGCACGTTTCGTCCCTAAAATTGTTTACCAGACTTAAAAAGTCTATTTTACCCTTATCTATTTATTTTTGATTTATTTTTGAATTGTTTACTTATTAATCATATTAAAAAAAACCTCACTTTTACCATCTACCATTTACTTTTTGTCCCCATTCATTTATCCTTCTTCCTTGTTTTCCTGTTTTTTGAACCAGCAACACCATAACCATCCTAAATCCTTCCTACTTCTTCATTTCATCTTCAAAAGCGCTAGAGAGAACGATGGGTAGCCAGAGCCACCACCGCCATCATCAGAGCTATTGAGAAAGAGAAAGAGAAGACTGTTACTTCACTCTATCAGTCGATTGCCACCCCTTTTCCTACCGGAAACCAATACCCTCCGCCTCCTTCATCTTTCTCCCCATCGGGATCCAACACAAGATCTGATACCTTAGATCACCAACTTTTCTTATTCTTCTTCTTTTTTTTTTCCAATCGACGGGGCTAAATATAAATATCTATACTCTGACAACAAACGTCTTCCGCCTCCATCATCTTTCTCCACACCGGAAACCAGCGTCCTCCACCTCCTTCATGTTTATCCAAGCTCCCCACCTGTGCACCACCGTCGATGTAGATCTACACTCCGACAACAAACGAATCATCTTAGATCTACACCACAGTCTCCAGTAACACGACTAAACATACATTGTATCTGATTTGCACCTCTTCTTCTCTGATCTTTAACCCTTCATCTTCTCCGTTCGAATACTGTCTTCATGTGGCTGGTGGGTGGACGTAGTTGTTAACTGGAACTCTTTATCTTCTGTTGAAAAAATGTGTTTGGTGAAATAAGGAGAACGAGAGTGTGAAAGGTGTATGGTTTTGTTATGATTGCTGGATTTTTTAGACTTAGGGAGGAGGGAGTCATTCCCTCCCAACCCACTGAACCCACTGTCACATCACTTTTTCTTTTTTATTTTTCTTCATCTTTCTTAGCCCACAACACACAGAAACCCTATCTTTTTGAACCCACTCAACCCATTCAAGATAAAATCTTAATTAGCAATAGAGTTACAGCCGGTACCACTCTCACTTCTGCGGGTTGTTTAATTGGTTTAACTAACCCACTTCATCATCCCACTCTACTTTCACTCTCTCATTTTCTCTTGTACCATGTGTTTTAAAACTTGTATCTTAGTTGTTTTATACTCTCTCCGTCCCAAAATTATAGTCCATCTTTCCTTTTTGGTTTGTCCCAAAATAATAGTCCACTTCTAAAAATAAATAACATTTTTACCAAAATACCCCCTCATTATTACTTAACCAACTAAGCATTTAATGTAACATTAAATGCAAAGTAAGGACAAAACTGTCATTTTATTAAATAAAGTTAGTGGTAATTAATGCTTTTCTTAATATGTGTGTTTTTTGTCTGTGGACAATAATATTGGGACGGAGGGATTATTTTTTAAATTGAGTTGGTTGAGTGGGTTGAGAAAAATAGGATTTCCGTGTGTTGTGGGTTGGGAAAAATGAAGAAAAGGAAGAGACAAAAATTGATATGACTGTGAGTTCAGTGGGTTGGAAGTGAATGACTCCCTCCTCCCTTATAGATTTCCAGTGAGTGGTTGGAGATGGTGGCCGATGGGTGGCCTGGTTCCTGAAACTATTTAGGAGTGGGTGGATTTGAGGAGGGTGGGGGTATAAATGATTTCTTTATTTTTTATTAATAAATTGAAAAAAATGATAACTAAATTAAAATAAATAAAAAGGGTAAAATAGTCATTTTATGTCTGTCGGGACGGTCCGAGTAAAAAAATACCATTATAGGGACGATCCGAGTTAATTTTTAAACATAAGGACTAAACGTGTTTTTGGCACCTAAATTAGAGACGATTTGTGTAATTTACTCTTCCTTTTTATATTGCTTTCACTTTAATAAACCTACTATAGATAATAAATTATATATTCCAAATAACATATTTTTGTATATTTATATATTAGATGCTATTTGTACCATGTTTCCTTTTTATATTGTTTTCGCTTTAATAAACATTCCATAAATAATAAATTATATATTCCAAATACCAATGTAAATGTATGTTTTACTATCAATATACTAGTTGTGAGACCCACGTATTACATAAGTTAAATTTTTTTTTTGAAAAAAAAGTTAAATATAAAGATCAAAATATTTGAGAACTTTGAATTTATAAGAAAATAAGAAAAATAATGAATTATTATAATGAAATGTTTTTTTATCTTTTAAATTTAAATAAATAAAAGAAACTATGAGCTTTAACTTTGGGAATCTTGAAATTAAAATGTAAGTTCATTAATGAAATTGATATCTATTTATTACTACATTTATTACAATTACTACATTAAAATATTATGTGGAATTTAATAAAATAGAAAAACTTATAAAATGACATGTGGAAAAAAAATTAATTCAAAATAACCACAAAATGACATTTGACAAATTGAATGAGAATATGACAAGTGGCAAAAAATAATCTTCAATATTAGAGATGATATAACATATATATTTATACATTTTCTTATCATGATAGCCAATGTTTTGAAACTCGGACCGAACATCGCGTTGGCTGTCTTACCGGTTCAATGGTTTATTTTGTCCGACCGATTGGGCCGGTCATAAAAACCGGATATATATATATATATATATATATATATATATATATATATATATATATATATATATATATATATATATATATATCCGGTTTTTATGACCGGCCCAATCGGTCGGACCAAATAAACCATCGAACTGGTAAGACAGCCAACGCGATATATAAGATCATACAAAAATTGGTGAAGACTGTGAGGGCAAATTTATGCCGCTTATTGATATAATTTGATGGTTGAGATTTAGTAGGCCAAAATAAATAAGTCTAGAGAAATAAGGGTTCACTTATGGTATTATAACAAAAAAGAAGGGACCATTTTTTAAAGTTACGATGGTAGAAAGGTAAATGGTAAACAAAGAAATCGTAACACAAAATGGTCCATACGGGCATCCGCCATCCGCATCATACTTATTCCTAAGACACGTGTCATCCCCATGGTAGCGGTTTTTTATTTTTTTTTTATTTTTTTTTATAAATTGTTTTTTTGCTTATAACTTTTTTTTCTTTTGAAAAAAATCCTGAAAAAGTTAAAGTTTTTAAACTTTAATTCTCTACAAAATAAATACGAAAATTTGAAAAAGAAATTATTTTGTTATAATTTTTAAAAAAAACCGAGAAAAAGTAATTCTCCAAAAATCATAAAAATTTAAGGGATACGTCTACTCAATATGCTAGTGACCTTGAAAAATAAGTTTTTGAAATGTTTATTAGCAATTTTAAGAAGTATTAGTTTAAAAAAAATATGATCCAAAATGTAATGATTCAAAACATTTATGATTCAAAAAAAAAAAAAAACTTTGATTCAACTTGTTTATGATCCACAAAATATTTTTTTTGAACAAAAACTTTATTTAATTGAATATATTATTGATCCAAAATCACATGATTAAAAAAAAACTATGATTCAAAATAATTTGTTTCAAAATTTTATGATCCAAAAATAATATAATTCAAAAAAAGTATGAACAAAAAATATTATGATTTTTGATATTCTTTTTATTTAACATTTTATAATTGTTAAACATTAAAACTCAAACTATTTATTTAAAAGATAAAAAAATAAAAAAAATTAATCAAAAAAATAAAAAAAAATAATAAACCAAAATACTAGTATCAGTATCTTCAAGTATATAGCAAAGATATTAAAAAAAATAAAAAAACGAAAAAAAGATTTTTTTTCAAAAAAAAGCGAAAAAATAAAATAAAACAAAAAATATAAAAAGTGTTAAATCATAGCATATATCCGTTTTTTTATTTTTTTTTAGATTTTTTTATAAGTTAAAAAAAATAAAAATAAAAGAAAATAAATAATAAAACCCACTTAAATGACGTTCCGTGGACGTTTGTCACATGTGATTAAATCATCGAGTCTGTATTAATTACCATGAACATGGGTTGCATGCGAACGCACCACATCCAAGTATTTGGATTTGATGTTTGTGCCCTTGACGAAATAAGTGATGGAAAATTGTCGTCGCAGTCTTCACCATTTTTTGAGTCCTTACCGGAATATAATATGTACACACACACACACACACACACACACACATATATATATATATATATATATATATATATATATATAAGTTCAAGTAAAAACAGTAAGTAGTATGAAAACGTAAAAACGCTATGATTATGTTATTATTTTGCAATAATGTTGTATATGTGTGTTATTGAAGTAATTCTAATGTGAATATTGACGTTTGATTATTCATATATTCATTAGAATGTTATTATTATATTATAAATTTTGTTTATATGCATTATTGTAGTCAAGGTTGCAGAAATCGGATTAAATCGTCAATTAATCGTGGATTAATCGTTTGACGTTCTCGAACCGACTAGGATTAGGGGTGCTTGACGGAAATTAGGGATTAATCGGGTTTGGTGAGATTAATCGGTAACAAAAGTCAACAAAGTCAAAACATTAACTTTTTTTTACTCCAAAATTTTCAAATTTTCAAAATTTCAAATATTATACCAAAATGTTCATATTTTCAAATTTTCAAATTACAATTTTTCTTATTTTATAATTTTGAAGTACTCGTTTTCTTAAAATATATTAATATTTGATTAATTTTAATATTTTATTAATAATCTATTGTCCCCGATTAATCGCAGCCAAGACCGATTAATCACTTAACCCCACTCGACCGTCGAGCGATTTTTACAACCTTGATTGTAATAATTATAGATAAATTTGCAAAAATTGTCCCTGTGGTATGCATATTTTTGGGGTTTTAGTCAAAACCGCGAGTTTTTTGGATCCATGGTCCTTTTGGAAAGGTTTGTATGTGGTTTTGGTCCCTGGACTTAACTCCCGTTAAATAGGATCTGTTAAGCCCCCTCATGTGCCTCACACGTGAGAGTAAATTCGTCATTTCATATGTAAGGGACCATTTTTGCATAAACCGTTTTTTGACTTAATTGACCTTTACCCCTCATTTACTTTCCCCAACACCCGTCAACTCCCCAACTCCCTCTTTCTTGCTTCTGCTCCATTGAACCTGCAAAAAACCCTCGTTGCTTATCCAAACAAGTTAATCGATGCTACACATACAAGGGCATACGTTTAATACGAAATGGTGTTCGTAATGTGGCATATCAGACCAAAACATGAAGTTGTTGATGTATCAGCCATGTATGGTAAGTTGCTCTGTTTTCTTTAACTTTCATATTTTGCATTTTCTTATTGATTTAGAACAAAAAAATGAAATTTTTTGACTTTGTTAATATGTACAATTTTGATTTTTAGCGGGTGCACCAACATGGTTTAGTATTAAGCTTCATCACGGTGGGAAATTTACTAAGTTACCTGATATAAAGTACATTGGAGGTGAAGTGCGTTATATTGATTATGTGGACATAGATGAGTTGTCTGTACATGAACTTGATGCCATAATGCTTGACCTAGGTTACACAGACCCACATAATTCTGATTTCGCTGATGAATCCCCAGTGATATACTACCATTTTAGGATACCCAATGGTGACTTTCAATTTGGTCTTAGAGCTTCATGGGAAGACAAATTTATTGACTTACTTCATGTCTCCAAATGCAAAGGGTAAAGTTGTCATTGAGGAATTACCAGAAAATGATGATCAAGGGGCTGAAGTTGAGGGTCAAGTTCATGCAGAATCTCCATCGAAAAATGTGAACCATGGTAATTATGAGCCTATTGGTGAGTTCATGTCTCTGATTCTTTTTGGGAGTAAGAATGATAGTTTCTCACCAGAGTATACAAGGGGTAGAGTTGGGAATTCCAAAAGAGGTGAAGGTTCTTGTAGCAAGAGGCTTAATTTAGATTATATTGATGAGGGTGTTCACATATCAAAGGAAAAGAATGATGATCAGGATGGTTCAACTGATGTTCATGAGGCATCAACTTCTGTTCATATTGATGAGATGGATGGTGTTAGGGAGGCTGCAACTGTTGTTGAAGGATGCTACAACACCCCCTGTTAATAATGATGATCAACAATTGAATGAGCTATTTGATAACCTTATGGAAAATTTGATTGGAATTAATGAGGATAATGCAGAGTATGAAGGGTATGGAGAATCCGAAGAGGGTAATCCAGAGTATGAAGAGGATGATGAATCTCAAGAAAGTGATCCACAGTATGAAGAGGATTATGATTCTCAAGATAGTGATCCAGAGAATGAAGAAGATGAAGATCATGTGGATGATATAATGTATGTTGACAACAATATTCAGAATATGGATGTGGACATGGGAGACTTCACTCTCAATGTTGAAAGTGATGTGGAAGGTTCTTGTATAAATGTTGTTCATGAGCATGAACCTGAAGATATGGAAGTGATCAACAATGAGGAATTCGAATCTTTGGATGAAGGATCTGACCAAGACAGAGAGAGAAGAGCTCTTATCAAGAATTTGAGAAAAGAAAAAAGGTGCAGCTTTGGGGCAGTACATAAACAATCATTTTCAGTTGGAGATAAATTTAATAGTAAAAAGGAATTAAATAAGGCAATTGATCTGCATGCACTAGAATCAAGAAGGAATATTTTCTTTAAAAAAATGACAATGTAAGGCTTAGGGCACAATGTAGAGGATTTGTACATGTCACCAATAAAGGCCAAGTGGGTAGTCAAGCTACCACTTCAAAAAGAAAGGGTAAAGAATTAAAGACACAAAAAGTAACATGTGGTTGGTATATTCATGCATCTAGGTCAAATCCTGAATCCGACTGGTTTATAAGGACCTTAAACCAAACTCACACATGTTTGCAAACAAGGAAACTCAGGGCTTGTACTGCTTCTTGAATCAGCAAGAAAATCTTTGATCAAGTTGAGGCAAATCCAGATATACCTTTGAGAGCCATACAAGATCACTTTCAAAAGACCTACCAGGTGGGTATTAGTATGGACAAGGTGTTCAGGGCAAAGGATAAGGCGAGAAAGCATATAACTGGCGACTACACAAAGCAGTATGAACTGTTGAGGGACTATGTTCTCGAACTTCAAGCTACTAACCCAGACACCATAGTGAAAATAGATGGATGTTCTGAGCCTAACCCTGATTCCCCAATCAGACAGTTTAGAAGAATTTATGTGTGTTTGGGTCCACTGAAGAAAGGTTTCAAGGCACGCCTTAGGGACTTATTAGGTTTTGATGGTGCCTTCATGAAAGGACCATTCCCTATTTCCCTGGGTTGGTCCTTTCAGGAGTTGGTCTTGATTCCAATAATGGAATTTACCCATTAGCATATGGGATTGTTGAGTCTGAAAACACAGAAAGCTGGAAGTGTTTTTTAGAAAACCTTGGGGATGACTTCCACCATTCTTGAGTTTGAACATTTGATGAAGGAGTTTAGTCAATATGATAAGGAGGCATGTGAATAGTTGAAGCAAATTCCTCCTGTACATTGGGCAAGGAGTCATTTTTCAGGTAATTCAATATATTCCAATTTGGTCCTTATGTCTTTCACTTAGTGAACATTTTTACTTGTATGTTAATTGTATTAACTGATTTTTAATGGTAATGTACAACAGGAAGAGAAGTTTCTGATGTATTGATATCAAATATATGTGAAGTGTTTAATGGGAAGATAGACAAAGGAAGGGATAAACCTGTCATTGGATGTATAGAATACATAAGGGAGTATCTAATGAAGAGGAGATGCAATGTCATGAAGGAAATGAAAAAGGATAAAGGTCCACTAACACCCACAACAACAGACATCCTAGCTACAAGAAAAACAGTTGCTTCACAATACATTGCTAGGTGGAATGGGGGAGACAAGTATCAAGTCACAGGAGCTTTGTAGGATCAACATGTGGTGGATGTTAAGAACCAAACATGCACTTGCAAAAAATGGGAATTAATTGGAATTCCATGCAGACATGCAATTGCAACTCTGAATGAAATGAGTAAAGACCCAGAGGCTGAGCTTGACATTTATAAATGGATTCACAAGGTGTATTTGCTAGATATATGGAAAAAGCTTATTCATTTAAGGTGGAGCCAATTAAGGGGAGATCCATGTGGCCCAAGAGTGAATGTCCCACAAAGCTAATCCCTCCCACACATCGCACTCAGGTGGGAAGGCCTAAGAAAAAAAAAGACAAAGTGAGGGTGAAAGGTTAAGCAAAGAGCAGAGGGAAAGTCAAGGTGATGGAGTGAATGCTACACAAGAAGGAGGTTCCCAAAAACCAACAAATGATGGAGTGCAGAAGCTATCAAGGAAGCATATCAATGTTACTTATAGCAAATGCAAGAACAAGGGACACAACTCTAGGACCTGTAAAGGGCAAAGTGGGAATCAGTCCAAGAAGTAATGTATCATGCATGGGGTTTTCTGTGATTTTGGTTGCTTTTGAACACTTGGTTGTTATGTTTACACTATTTTGTTGAAATCTTTTGGTTGGTTTTTATGAATACTTGGTTGTTATGAATACTTGGTTGTTATGTTATTAATCTTAATGAAATGTGTATTTTGGTTGTTATGTTATGAATCTGATTGAAATGTGCATTTTGGTTATGTTATGACTCTTAATGAAATGTGCATTTTGGTTATGTACAATTGGTTCTAATGAATCATCATACCATTTCTATTGATGTGTTAATTCTGATACATTCATACAATCTTGGTAATACATTCATACCATCATAAGTCACTACAAAAATGATCACATAAAATTACAACAAAATAACCATTTTATCCATACTAATACCCTTCACAGACCAAAACACCCTTCACAGTAAACCCTTACACAAACCAGATACAGAACAAGACAATCACAAAAAAAAACCAACTTCCAAACAGGTACATTTTTAGCTTCAAATTTTCATCCTTCAATGCTTTGCAATTTGCCACCAACATGTTGTTCCTGTATCTCAGTCAATTGCATTGATCCTGTAGCATGTTCACACTTCTAAGCAACTAATTGCACCGTTCCTGCACTGAATTCAAATTTCATAGCAGTCCAGGTATGATGGCTTTAGACCTAGCACACATTGGGGGATCAAGCCACCCGATAAACCCACAAACGGAATTATTCATAGCACATGCAAAAAATCTCCTTCTTGGATTCAGAGGGGTCCAAGACGTTTTCACCAAAGCAACTTTTCCACAAAAACATAGAACCGTTGTTGTTGTAACAGAGCTCAAGAAGAAGAAGGGTAGAAAAAAGAGACGTTGGGGAAGAAAGATCGTAGGCAGTGGGATATTTAAAAGGAATTAAGTCAAAAAACGGTTTATGCAAAAATGGTCCCTTACATATGAAATGACGAATTTACCCTCACGTGTGAGGCACACGAGGGGGCTTAACAGATCCTATTTAACGGGAGTTAAGTCCAGGGACCAAAACCACATACAAACCACTCCAAAAGGACCATGGATCCAAAAAACTAGGGGTTTGGACTAAAACCCCAAAAATCTGCATACCACAGGGTCCATTTTTGCAATTTTTTCTAAATTATAATATTAGTTTTAACGTGTAATTATTCATCTATTCATTGCTGAATAATAACATAAAGCTGCGGATATGAAATTCATTGCAGAATAATAACATAAAAGTAGTGTTTTTACGTTTTCACACTATTTACTGTTTTTATTTTAACCATCCTCTCTCTCTCTCTCTCTCTCTCTCTCTCTATATATATATATATATATATATATATATATATATAGGTTCATGCAAAAACATAAATATTTTGCGAAAATACGAAAACAAATTTTATCTTTTAAAAATCAAACATATGTATTTTAAAAATTAAATTTATTAGCAAGATAATAAGTTTACATGGAAGGATGTTATGGTAATATAGATTTAAAGGTGGATTTAACAACCGTTTCTATTTTTTTTTTCACGTCCTTAACCACTTTTAAATTCAAGTTTTCATAATAAAAAAAGTCAAAAAACATGTTTTGCTAATATGAAACAATTTCTCATGTATCATCGATTATCATCATTTAGTTCAAAATTTGGATGGATTATGATCCAAAATATAAGGTTGAGGTGACACAATCTTATAGGTTTTCCTTGTTTTCGATTTTTCGCAAATTATTTGCATTTTCGCATGAGCCCTCCATATATATATATATATATATATATATATATATATATATATATATATATATATATATATATATATATATATATATATATATATATATAGAGAGAGAGAGAGAGAGAAAGAGAGAGTTAGGTTCAAATGTTTCTACTATCTATTGTATGCATGTAGGATTGATTGTGGACAATAACCTAACCCTATATATATATATATATATATATATATATATATATATATATATATATATATATATATATTGACAACATGTCGTCGCTAAAGGCTTTAGGGACGATTTTTAAGGGCTTTGGTGACTATAGTTGGCAAAACCTAACACGACACGACAATTCGACACAAACCCGACACGAAATTAGCAAGTTTGGGTAAAAGATTTCGACACGTTTATGTAAACGGGTTGACACGACACGACATGATAGTTAAACGGGTAGGGTTAGGGTCAAGACTTTCAACTCGAAAATGTCTCGAATATGACCCGTTTAGTTATATATCTGTTTTTATAAATTTCATATTCTTATATACATATTATATATTATAGACTTGTATTGTGCCAACCAAACTCTAGAATTTCAATTAAAATTCAAACTTTCAAAGTGACTTAGTTTAATCTACCTCACCACCTATCCTCTTTGCTCCCCAACTCTAACTGTAATGCCCTGTCCCGAATCGTTTCCTGTGTGGGTGTGGGTGACATAATTTAGATTATCCGAGTGCTCGATTGTGTTTAAGAGCCCAGGGGTATAATCGTAATTTGTCAGTTCACGCCTTTATGAATTTTGGGCTTCTGAGCAAGCTCAGATGACTCGATACTTGAGCATGCTCAAGACGGACATCCACCAGTTTGTGTCTACTCAGCGTTATGATACACTTGTGGAGCTACAGGAGGCCGTTAGGAGGCGGGAGATTGAGTTAGAGCTCCAGGCAAGGGAGCGGAGGCAGGCTCCGGTGTAGACACAGCCTGCAGCAAAGCGGTTTAAGGCCGCTAATGCAATAGATTTTGGTGTGTTCTTAAAGATGATATTTTCCCTTTGTGCTTTTTGTTTCTTCAATCCAAGTTCAAAGATGTAGTTTCAGTTATGGGCTTTCCATGACAAACAATGTCTGTCGTAAATGCCTATACATGTCAGACAAATGTCTGTCAATGAAAGTCATGTCATAAATAGAAATGACAGACGTTCAGACTGTCATAAAGTTTACGACAGACCTTTACGACCTACAATTATGACAGACACACATGAAATGCATTTTCGACATATATTTACGACTGACTTTCTTTGTCGTAATTCGTAACATTTTTTAAATTATTTACATACCTTTACGACTTAAAATTACGACATATATTGTACGTCATGACTTTTAACATAGTTTTACGACATATATTTGTATTTTATGGTTTTACATATATATATATATATATATATATATATATATATATATATATATATATATATATATATATATAGAGAGAGAGAGAGAGAGAGAGAGATATGAGGGTTCAATTGAGAAACAAAAGTTGAGAATGGGGAATCAATCTCAATCGAACATTTATTTTGCAACAAAACACTTGGGTGTATCGACAGAAATGGGCAAGGGATACACATGTTTGTTCAAACCAAACATGTTTTCTTGAATTATGCTAATCATTACCTTAATATATACAAAAAATATTGTTTTTTTAAATTTTTAAGAAACTATTTTTATCGAAAAATTATTTTAAATATATCAAAATTCATAATTTTTATTATCTATAAATAGACATGCATATTGATATAGTTTTAAGATAAAATAAAATTTTTATTTTTTATAGTTTCAGCTCTCGTTATTCATAAGTGAATAAAAATGTATCAGATTTTTATTACAGGACATTCGTTATTCACTTATGAATAAAACATATGTTTATTATTATATTTTTTTTACAGTTTAAGTATCATTCATATGTAAACATTACACGTAATAAACTTTTCTTACCTAAAATATTCTTTTTACATCATCTTTTGTCATATGCTATATTTATATATGAATAAAACATGTATTAGCTCTCGTCATATATTATATTCATGAACAAATTACTGAAATAGTCCATGTGGTTTGGCTAAAGTTGCGCGTTTGGTCCCTATGTTTTGTTTTGCACTCGGACCATCCCCACGTTTTCTTTTTATTACCCGCCTGGTCCCTGGGTCCGTTAGTCGTCAATTCCAAATGTTAAGTCCCTCACGTGCTTCGCACATGAGGGGTATTTTCGTCATTTTATACATGGCGCCTAAATGCAATGCCAATCGTTTCTTCATTCCGATCATTTTCCGATCACCTCCCTCTCACACACACACTCTCTCTCTCTCTCACTTAATCTGTAACTCATCAAAATCGAGTAGAAACCCTAACTCCTCAAAATTTTGCAAGAATCATCGAAGCAACAATGGTGGGTTGGAGGATTAGAGCAAACATGGAAGAAATAGACGTTGAAAACCATTACGGT
Organism: Lactuca virosa; assembly: GCF_052849685.1. Classification (NCBI taxonomy): domain Eukaryota; kingdom Viridiplantae; phylum Streptophyta; class Magnoliopsida; order Asterales; family Asteraceae; genus Lactuca; species Lactuca virosa. The sequence continues at coordinate 41,311,776 of NC_136426.1, forward strand.
AACCGCTTAATTTCAAAAGTTAAATTTATCACTTACAAATTTCAAGCTAATAAGTTGAAGCTTTCTCTTTTACAGCTGGTCATCCAACTATCTTCTCCATCAGATTATTCTATGGTGGAGAGTTTACGAAGTTTCCTGGAAGGAGGTACGTCAAGGGCAAAGAAAGATACGTTGATCTATTGGACATTGATGAGTTTTGTGTGCACGATATTGATGAGATGATGGAGACCCTAGGCTGTGTTGAGGAGGGTAAGTTGCTTTATTACCACTTCAAAAGACCCTTTTCAGATTTGGACTTTGGGTTGTTTGCATTGGCTAGTGACAGTGACATTAACCATTTGGGTACATACGTGGGTCAACATAAACTGATTGAAGTTTATGTTGAACATGGTAAAACAATGTTGCATACATATACAATGTCATCTACCCCTAGTAAAGTTAGGATAGAAGAAATCGTTGATCAACCTTCGTGTAGTAAAAGGCTTTTTTTGGAATGGAAGGAAACTGAAACAGGGGATTGTATTGGATCAAGTAAACCAAATGTTGTGCCAACAAAAGAAACTGAAAGTGCCCAAATTGATGCCCAATGTGAAACACAAGGTATATGTTATGAATTTGATGAATTTCTAAATGAAGAAACTGGAGGGATTACTCATGAAAGTGACAATAGAGATGATGCTGATGATAGTGGTGATAGTGGTGATAGTGATGATAGTGAGTTCTTAGTAGACTTAGATAACCTCCTAGATGAACCTGAGATAGACATGAATGAGTTTTTGTTAAATATTGATGAAGATATAGAGTGGGTGGGTGATCTTGGAGGGTCAAATGTCAAGGAAACAGAAACAAGGGAAATTGATGATATTGAGGTTGTAAACAATGAGGTATTCTTATATGAGTCATCATCTGATGAAGGTGGGAGCAACAAGAGAAGAAAGTCAATTAAGGCAATCCGAAGGGCAATGGAAAACAGTGAAGCAAGAGTTAGTGATCCATTCTATGTGTACCAAAAATTCACCTCATCTGAAGAATTGAAAAATGCAATAAGACAACATGCTGTGGAGACAAGGAGGGAACTAGACTTTATAAAAAATGACAAAAACAGAGTGAGAGCTATTTGTAAAGGTACTATCCCAGACCTTGGTCAACTTGACCCATGTGGGCCCAGTCAAAGCAATAAAGAAAGTGAAGAAAACAACTGTCCATGGGTACTTTATGCTAGCAAGTGGGAACAAGATGTTGACTGGGAGATCAAGACCTACGAAAAAGAGCATAGATGTCTACAAACAAGAAATGTGAAAGCTTGTACCTACAAGTTCTTGGCAAAGAAAATTGTGCAACAGATTGAAAGCAACCCTACAGTCCCTACACGAGCTTTACAAGAACAACTTCAACGTGAATACCAGGTAGATATTTCGAAGATGAAGGTATTTAGGGCTAAAACAGAAGCATTGAATCAAGTAAGGGGCGATTATGCAGGGCAATATACTACACTACGAGACTATGTTCAAGAACTTCGCACTCGAAACCCAGGGACAACAGTTAAGATAGAGGTCGAAAGTGAGCCAAACCCATATTCTGAGACTAGAACTTTCAAACCGATCTACATCTGTCTAGGGCCATTAAAGAAAGGTTTTCTAGCTGGTAAAAGAGATTATCTTGGTTTGGATGGGACTTTTATGAAAGGGCCTTATCCTGGAATGATACTCACAGCAGTGGTAAGATGTAAACACATATCTTGTGTCATTTTATTCCATTTTATTTAAATTACTAACTCCTTCACTATGTTTAGGGTCTTGATGGAAATAACTGCACATATCCTTTGGCATATGCTGTCGTGGAGGCTGAGAATATAAACTCATGGACTTGGTTCTTAAGGTGCTTGGGTGATGACATTGATTTGCAAGCTAATTCCAACTTTACCTGTATATCTGACAGACAGAAGGTAAGTAATTTCAATGGACTTGGTTCTTATTGTACAATGTATACATTACATCTAATGTTGTTTACATTTTGTACAGGGCTTGTTGCAAGCAATTGGTACATTGTATCCATGTGCAGAACACAGGTTTTGTCTGCGACACATTCATGAAAACATGAAGAAAATGTGGAGGGGAAAGGTGTTCCAAGACATGTTGTGGAACTGTGCAAGTACAACAACAATACAAGAATTCAACCATGCTATGGAAGAGTTAAGAAAGCTAAACAATGACTGCTACGAATGGGTCAAAGCTATTCCACCTCAACATTGGTCTAGGGCACACTTCACAGGTTTGTTTTATTTTGTTGGGTTAATTGTTACCAAATGATTCACTTTCTTACATAATTTTTTATTTATATTGTAGGGAGGGCTCATTGTGACGGGCTTCTGAATAACTTGTGTGAGACCATAAATAATCAAATTAAGAAAGCACGCGACCAACCAATTATCACATGCCTTGAGTACATTAGAGAGTACCTTATGTTAAGGATTGTTAGTGTCCAAAAGGTAATTGATAAGGCTGTTGGACCATTAACTCCAACTGCAACAAGTGTGCTTGAAAAAAACAAATCTGATGCAGCTCAATGTGTGGGTAAGTTCTGTGGGAATGGAAAATATCAGGTGAGTGGTCCATGGATGGACCAATGTGTGGTAGACATGGCTCAACACACATGTTCTTGTAGAAAATGGGAACTCACTGGTATACCCTGTAAACATGCCCTTGTTGCTATATGGGAAATGCGAAAATATAAGCAGAATGTTGGCGTACCTGAAGAATGGGTTCATGCTACTTACTGGTTAAAAACTTGGAAGGAAATGTATTCTTTCAAGATTGAACCAATTAATGGAAGAAGAATGTGGGAAAAGTTTCCATGTCCAACCACTGTGCTTCCTCTTAATCATCATGTCCCCATTGGAAGACCAAGGAAGAAAAGAAGGAAATCAGCTGTTGAATTAGAAGATATGGTGAAGGGTGGTAGGGCATCAAGGAAGGACAAGAGTGTGACATGTTCAAAATGCAAAAAGCTTGGTCATAATAAAAGAAGCTGCAAAGGTCAAAGTGCATGTGATACTAGTTCAAGCAAGAAAGGGAAAGTTGGGAATAAAGCTAAAAGTGTAGGTGATGGTAGTTCAATCAAGAAAGGGAAGGATGGGAAGAAAGGTCAAAGTGCAGGTGATGGTAGTTCAAGCAAGAAAGGGAATGTTGGGAAGAAAGCTCAAAGTGTAGGTGGTGGTAGGCAAAGTGGAACTCAAAGTGCATGTGATGGAATTTCAAGCAGGACAAGGAGGGCTGGGAAGAAAGGGAAGAGTATTGCTTAAGTTATGATTGTGTTTTTATATTTTGTGTCTGTGTTATGAACCAATTATGGTGTTATGATCTTTTGTGTTTGTTATATTTGTCATTATGTTTTGTGTCTGTGTTATGAACAATTATGGTATGACTTTTGGGACCTGTTGTCTATATATGGTATGACTTTTAATGTATCTCTATTTTCAATTATGGTATGAACAATTAGTGCTATAATCTGTTGCTATGTTTTTGTTTTAATTCAATTCCATTTTATCCAATTCTATTCAATTATTCAATTCATTCCATTCTAATTCAATACCATTCAATTCTATTCAATCATTCAATTCAATTCCATTCCAATAGAAAACCAGTTAATTGCATTCCATTACAAACCACTCAATTCCATTCCATTATAAAACAGTCAATTGCATTCCATTACAAACCACTCAATTCCATTCCATTACAAACCACTCAATTCCATTCCATTATAAAACAGTCAATTCAATTCTATTCCATTACAAACCACTAAATTCCATCCCATTAGAAAATTGCCTTGATGAAACAAAAGATAAGTACATTGATAGCATAAATTAAAGCTTGTAAATTAAAATTGACACAAAAAAAACCCAACTGAACACTAATAACAGCCTCAAGGCCCTATTCTCATGTTGAAGCTCATCCAATGACTTCTGCAAATCAGGGGAGATACTTTTTTCAGTTTTTTCACCATTAAAGTTGTCCTCATCAACCCAATCTATGAAACCACATTTTGCTCCCTGCATTTTGAGTAATTTGGTGTGTGTTAAAGGTATGTGATATATAGATATACTTAAGAAGAAATTGTCCTTACCTTTCCAGTATAACAATAGAAAAGTCTTCCAGGGTTTTTCTTGGTAGTCGATCTTCGTATCACACCAACTTCACCACACTTGCAGGTTTTTTCCATTAGGGTTGATCGACACTTCAAAGAAGACGAAATGAAGGAGAAGAAGAAAGGGCGTATTCGAAAATAGAGAGAATCGGGGTTTAGGGGTGTTCTAATAGATTTTTTTATATAAAATGACGAAAATACCCCTCATGTGCGAAGCACGTGAGGGACTTAACGTTTGGAATTGACGACTAACGGACCCAGGGACCCAGGCGGGTAATAAAAAGAAAATGTGGGGATGGTCCGAGTGCAAAACAAAACATAGGGACCAAACGCGCAACTTTAGCCAAACCACAGGGACTATTTCAGTAATTTGTTCTATATTCATATATGAGTGAAACTTATTTCAGATTTTTGTTAGAGTTCATTTGTTATTCATATAGGAATAAGTAGTATGTTAATAAAAGAAAAACTGTTTTGAAAATTCGACCTACTTATTCATATAATAATAACAAATGAACTGTAACAAATTTCTGATAAACGTGTTATTCATATATGAATATAACTTGTTAGGAGAGCTAATATACTTTTTATTCATATGCGAATATAACATTTGACGAGAGATGATATAAACAGTAAAAAGTTTATTACATGTTATATTTATATATAAATGATACTTAAATTGTAAAAAAAGTAACCATATTTTTTATTCGTATAAGTGAATAATGAATATACTATAATAAAAATCTGATGCATTTTTATTCATTTATGAATAATGAGAACTGAAACTATAAAAAAGTATTTTCTCTTAAAACTTTGTTAATATGGATGTCTATTTATAGAATAAAAATTTATAAATTTTAATATATTTAAAATTATTTTTCGACAAAAATAGCTCTTTAAAAATTTAAAAAATGAAAAAAAACTATATTTTTTTGTATATATTAAGTTAATGATTAACATAGTTTAAGGAATCATGTTTTGTTTCAAAATACACGTGTGTTCCTTTCTCCATTCCGCTAGTACGATAGATCGTTTTGCGATAAAAATAAATGATTGGCTCTCGTCTTAATATGTGAATAAAACATTTATCAAATTTTTTTTATAGTTAATTTGTTATTTATATATAAATAAGTAGTATGTTAATAAAAGACGAAGTGTTTTGAAAATTCGAATTGCTTATTCATCTATGAATAACAAATTATCCATAACAAAATTCTGATAAATGTGTTATTTATATACGAATATAACTTGTAAAGAGAGCTAATACACAATTTATTCATATGTGAATATAACATGTGACAAGAGCTGGTGTAACTGTAAAAAATTTATTCCATGTTATATTTATATATGAATGATACTTAGGTCCCGTTTGATAGTTTCTGTTTGGGAAAGTACTGTCTGGTAAAGTGCTGTCTGGGAAAGTTTTCTGACTGGGAAAGAAACCATGCTGTTTGATTGTACATCTGATTGACTGTGCTGAATGATGAAAAAAAGTAATAATTCAATAAAAAATATAATTAAAAAAAGTTATTTAAAAAAATTAATAATCCAATAAAGAAAGAAAGAGGCGGGGTTTGGTGTATAATTGTCTTTCCAGCCCATTCAGCCAGAAAGATATGATTTTGGGGCTTTCTGGGAAAGACATATCTTATCGGGAAAGACCCCTTCTTTTGTGCAAATCAAACAGTCTTTCCGGTCCATTCAGCCAGAAAGATATGTTTGGACCTGGAAAGATGCGTATCAAACGGGGCCTTAAACTGTAAAAAAAAAAAAATTAAACACAATTTTTATTTATAAGTAAATAACGAATGTGTTGTAATAAGAATCTGACGCACTTTTATTCACTTATGAATAACGAGAGCTGAAAGTATAAAAAATATTTATTTTATTTTATTTTAAAACTATATCAATATGAATGTCTATTTATAGAGAATAAAAAATTATAAATTTTGATGTATTTAAAATCGTTTTTCGATAAAAATAGCTCCTTAAAAATTAATAAAAACGAAAAAACAATGTTTTTGTATATATTAAGGTAATGATTAACATAGTTTAAGGAAACATGTTTTGTTTGAAAATACATGTGTATTCCTTTCCCCTTTCTGCTTGTACGATGGAGGGTTTAACGGCAAAAATAAATGATTGACTGATAATGATTCCTTCATTCTCAACATTTTTTAGTTTCTCAATTGAACTTATCTCTCTCTCTCTCCCTCTTTATATATATATATATATAACTTGTATTTAACCTTTTACTTTGAAACACAATTTATTTAGACATCAGTTTATATAGAAATCACTCATATCTATTCATAAAAAAGAGTTAAAGGAAAGAAAGTATGGTTGCTACACAGAACAACACAATTAAAAAAAGTGCAAAAATCTATGCGTCAACCGGTAAGACTAAGGGTCTTTTTAAGTCTTCTTATCAGAATACTCTTCCACAATCACCTTCTCTTAATCTCTTTTTATTGCTTTTATTTTAAGACATTTCCTTCGACAAGTCTTCCTTTTTCTTTGTCTCCATGGAAACATTAGTAGCAGATAGTCTATCCCCTGCCTTAGTGGTTAAAGTAAGAAAACAAAAAGTCAAGAAACAATTTCGAGCACTAAAGAATTTCATATTGGAGATACTTTGTTTTGGACATTTTTAGATAGGTTAGAATGTTAGATACATAAAACTTAATTGATCTTATGAAAACATCAAAGGCTTCATAAAAAGCAATTCCGGTAAAGGAAGCTTATATGCAAGAAATAGAAAAGTGTATTCCTATTTCCTGCACTTGGGACAGAAAAGGGATTGTGTAATAAAGAGTAAATTATGCCTTTTTTTCCTAAGCCAAATCAACTAAAGTATGTTAGTATTTCTTTCATTTTAACCAAAAAAGGACTAAATGCGAGAAATGACAACTAACTTCTAATCAATGAAACTTATAATTTTATCAAGTCAAATCTACACATGCTAAATTTACAATGAAACATATCTTACAAAAATCTATGAACTCAAATAGAATTCAATATGAGAAAAAGTAATGAGATATAATGATAAATATGGCCTACCTGAACCATAATTATAGGGCACGGGCCTCCTTTGTGGAAAACAAGCAACCTTTTCCTGAAACATAGTAGCATGAATTTATAATGCCAATTATGCCCTTTTAAAAGTTTTACTTGTGTAGATGTTGTATCTGATGGAAGAGGCTTAGGCATCACGATTGGATCATCACGAAATGCCATTGAAGAAAAAGGCACTTCATAAGGTATGCAAAATGAGGGTCTTCTTGTTCCTGAGTCGAAAGGATCAATAATCAAACTTATAAAAGAAAGAACAAGTAAACATAATTGTCCAAAATGATGATTAAAATGAAGTTAAAAAAGACCTTGTCATTAAATATAAAGGAAGTGAATATAAAGCTCAAATTTACTAGTTTGAAAAAGGTGTTTCAAACTACAGTGTTGTTATAGAAAGTAACTCCTAATAATAAGTGAACAAATGCATACAAACTATTCAAATGGGGCAAAAGAAATTTGTATCAACGCCATACCATTGATTAAACTGTTGTTACTTACCGGTACAAGTAATTGTTCAAATATGATGATACATTTTAAGGGAGTGGAGTATATCTATTTGAAACATATACAATTACAATAATACCTAACAAGAATTACTTCAAAACATAAATACACATACACGGACAGAACATGTAATCTACCTTAATGTTAATCAATCTGCCATTGTACGTTATACTTCAAATTTAATGCAAACATGTGTAGTTCCTTAATCAAAATATATAATGTAGCATACACATGTAAGGGTCGTTCAGTGAGACATTTTATCAAACAGTTGGCGTTCATTAGAAAGTAATCCTAAGTGAGACATTTTATCATTAGAAAGTAACGCTAAACATTGTTCACAGATTACCAGACTACCATATTCTATAGCAGAAGTGTAACAGAGCAACCAGAAATCACAAAAAATAGCCAGATTTGTAGGAGCGTAAAGCTATAAAAATGTATTTAGAAGATTCGGGAGATTTAGAAACAGAGAAATTGAGAAAAAAAAAGTGTTTATTGACGACTATAAAAATATTTGATTACTCACCTGCATGTATAAAAGCTCGATGGTTCCATTATTGGCAGTGGGTAACAAGTTCATGACATCGACAACTCTGCAATCACGAAATCTTGAGGGGATCATTGAGGATTTCAGCAACCCTTGTAGGCTCGAGACGAACCAAGTCGTAGGGCTCGTGCTGCCACACTAGTGCAACCATGAGAAATAACAATGAACCATGATAAATAACAATGATTCCAATGGAATCTGGACTAGGCTGTGTGAAGGAACAAGACCTTTTTTAGACAAGATAGAATAGGGCATCCATTAATAAGTTGTTGACAAGATAGAGCCTAGTAGGCATTCGCGAATGTGTTGTTTTCGAGCACACACTTGATGTTTTTCACCAGTGGAAGGAATCTTGACTTAATTTCGTTTAGGGGGAAGTACGGTTTGTGGGAATTAGACGACGTTGAAGGAGGTTCTTAACCCTATAGTTTCGACAGACCTTTTTTAGACGATGGATGAAAAAAAGGAAAAAAGTCACGCGTGTTTCTTCATTAACTTCATTTTAGACAACATTTTTAAAGAAGATGACAGACGATGGAAAATTATGTATGTCTGGAACTCAATAATATTTCATAAAAGATGGCATAATTTATATGAAGACTTTTGGCTTGTATTTTATGAATGTACATCGTAATTTGTCTGTCATCAAAGACCTTCATTAATCTAGTAGTGGACATTTAAAAATAAAAGCAATCTAAATCATATCCAAATAATTGTTTGTTATTTACTACTTACTAGCAATAAAACACATGATCAAAAGAACACATGGTATATATAAAATTCATTTTAATTTTATATTATACTACATTATAAATGCAATCATATCCAAATCATATTATATATATATATATATATATATATATATATATATATATATATATATATATATATATCATATATATATATCATACAGTACTATAAAGGAAACATTTTTCCTTTCATCACATTCATTTGAAACTCCTATGACTTTCTAATTTTTTTTCTAATAATGATTATAAGTTGGTTAATAAGGTTAAATAAATATCAAACTTAAAATGTAATCATATATAAACTAAAATTCAATATTAAAAAATATATTTACTTCTACATATAAAGTTATGTTTTTTTAACTTTTAACATATTATACTTAATTTATTATTTTTAATATATTGTTGGATGTAAACCATTATCATTTTAAAGTTATAAATTTTGAATAATTTGTATAAAATACTTAAATTATTAATTTAAATATCATATTACATGGTCAACTTAAATATAAATTTTACTTAAACTTAAACAACCAAAAAATATTTATAAAGGAAACATTTTTCCTTTCACCACATTCATTTGAAACTCCCATGCATTTTTCCTTTCACCACATTCATTTGAAACTCCCATGACTTTTCAATTTCTTTCTAATAATGATTATAAGTTGGTTAATAAGGTTAAATAAATATCAAACCTAAAGTGTAATCATATATAAACTAACATTCAATATTAAAAAATATCTTTACTTCCACATATAAAGTTATGTTTTTTTTAACTTTTAACATATTATACTTAATTTATTAATTGTAATATATTGTTGGATGTAAACCATTATCATTTTAAAGCTATAAATTTTGAATAATTTGTATAAAATACTTAAATTATTAATTTAAATATCATATTACATAGTCAACTTAAATATAAATTTTACTTTAACTTAAACAACCCAAAAAATATTTTGTAAATAATTAAAAGTGATAAATTGTAATGTCTTTCTAATAATGATTATAATTTGGTTAATAAGGTTAAATAAATATCAAACCTAAAGTGTAATCATAAATAAACTAAATTTCAATATTAAAATAATATCTTTACTTTACTTATAAAGTTATGACTTTCACTTTTAACATATTATACTTAATTTATTAAATTTAATATGTTATTGTATGTAAACCATTATCAGTCTAAACTATAACTTTTGAACAGTTTTGACAAAATACTTAAATTGTTGATTTAAATATAACATTACAGTGTCAACTTAAAAATAAATTTCAGTTCCACTTAAAAAACCCAATGAATATTTTGTGAATAGTTAAAAGTGATAAATTGTTGTGCTAAATGCAAAAACTAAATTGTAATCTCAATTTAACTAAAATATTCCTAACGATATTTTAATAATGCTTAAAAGTTTTCAAATAAGTAGCTTAAAATAACTTATAATAACAATAGTTAAAAATAACTCTATATAAATGATTATATTGTTACCTTTAAAATAAAAAAACAATGTTTGATGTTTTAAATAATTATAATGATAGAAATTAAAGCGTTAAACAAATAAATTTTAAAAAATTAATTAACAATAACAAAAACTATAAATAACATTAAACCATATATTTTATTTAATTTTATTCATGAGTAACTCGCATGTAGAAGTCATTCAAACGATTGATATTATGCAGTTATAATAGATGTATATATTATCATATAATTCAAAATAGTCAATATATTATATCAATTTAGTATACAAATTATTATATTAAATTTAACAATAATGTTATTGTTATATTTAGAAAAACATATATTTGTAAATATTTCAACTATATAGGTCTTTCTGCGCAACGCACGTGCATTCGCCTAGTATACTTATAAAGGAAGCATTTTCCTTTCACCACATTCATTTGAAACTCCTATGACTTTTCAATTTCTTTATAATAATGATTATAAGTTAGTTAATAAGATTAAATAAATATCAAACCTATAGTGTAATCATATATAAACTAAATTTCAATATTAAAAAAATATCTTTACTTCTATAAATTTAAATATAACATTATAATTTTAAAAGCTACAAGTTTTGAATAATTTGTATAAAATACTTAAAATATAAATTTAAATATAACATTACAGGATCAACTTAAATATAAATTTTAGTTTAACTTAAACAACCCAAAGAATATTTTATAAATAGTTAAAAGTGATAAATTGTAGTGTCATTCTAATAATGATTATAAGTTGATTAATAAGGTTAAATAAATATCAAACCTAAAGTATAATCATAAATAAACTAAATTTTAATATTAAAATAATATCTTTACTTCTACTTATAAAGTTTTGTCTTTAACTTTTAACATATTATACTTAATATATTAGATTTAATATGTTATTCTATGTAAACCATTATCAATTTAAAGATACAACTTTTAAACAATTTGGACAAAATACTTAAATTATTAATTTAAATATAACATTACAATGTCAACTTAAATATAAATTTCAGTTCCATTTAAAAAACCCAATGAATATTTTGTGAATAGTTAAAAGTGATAAATTGTAGTGCTAAATGAAAAAACTAAATTATAATCTCAATTTAACTAAAATATTTCCTAAAGATATTTGTATAATCGTTAAAAGTTTTCAAATAAGTAGCTTAAAATAAATTACAATAACAATAGTTAAAAATAACTTTATATAAATGATTATATTGTTACCTTTAAAATCAAAAAACATTGTTTGATGTTTTAAATATTTATAATGATAGAAATTAAAACGTTAAGAAAATAAATTTTAAAAAATTAATTAACAATAACAACAACTATAAATAACTTTAAACCATATATTATATTTAATTTTATTTATGAGTAACTCACGGGTAGAAGTCATTCAAACGGTTGAGATTATGCAGTTATAATAGATGTATATATTATCATATAATTCAAAATAATCAATATATTATATCAATTTAGTATACGGATTATTATATCAAATTTAACAACAACGTTATTGTTATATTTAAAAAAACATGTATTTGTATAAATTTAACTATATACCCTTAAGTATATAAGCTTAGGTATCCAAACTCACTATATTACGTCGTTTTGTATCATATATACATTGTAATTGTCCAATGTTCTTATAATTCAACTTCTAACTTGATTTACATCCAAGATTTTTTTTATAAATTTCATATTTATATTCCTCTTACATAATTTTCATTTTCAACAATAATATATATAGCCTAGTACGTGTTCGACAAAAAGATGTGATGTATGAGGAAGATAATAGTGAAATTTCTAAAATCTTAAAAGTAAATCAAGTTAAAGGTTGAACTTTAAGAACATTGTAATGAATGTATAAAACAAAACGACGTATTATGGTGGATTTGGTTACCTAAGCTTATATACCTTTAATGGTATATATATATATATATATATATATATATATATATATATATATATATATATATATATATATATATATATATATATATATATATATATATATAATTTAGGGGTGAGCGCGGTGCGGTTCGTTGCATTTATTAGCCAAAACCTCACCACTAACCGCAAATGCGGTTAATCCATTTTCAAAACCGCTTGATGCGGTTATTTTTGCGGTGCGGTTTTTTTTTTTTTTTTTTTTTGTGTTGTGGTTATTAACCGCATGGATTTGGTACGGTTATTTTGTGTGGTTTTTAACCATAGTTTAGAGCTCAAACGGTTTTAAGAGTTCAAACATATTACTTGTAATAATAAAAAAAAACCATGATGTATAAGACAATTAACTTAAATCACAAACAATTAATATCTTAAAAACGTCAAATCAATAGTAATTAACAATAAATATCTTAAAATTGTTTAATTTCATCATTTTTCAAATTTAAACATAACAAAAAACCAACATTTTTGTCTTCTAGTATTTTATCCATCTTTCATCCATAAAACTTGTCTTATTTTTAATATTTAATATATTAATAATTAATAAAAAATTGTATATAATATATTCGGTGCGGTGCGGTTTTTTTACGGTTTTTGAAAACTAATAACCGCACCGCACCGCAAATTTGCGGTTTTTAAAAAACAGAAAATCTCACCATCGGTTTTTATTGCGGTTGCTGTTTTTCGATTGCGGTTTATGCGGTTAATTTTAGTTGTGGTGCGGTTTTTGCTCACCCCTAAGATTATATATATATATATATATATATATATATATATATATATATATATATGGGAAAAGTGAATATACCCTTAAGGGTATATAAGATTAGGTACCCATTATTTAAAATTACGTAGTTTTGATTATTGGGTTAATCTTCTAAATAAAAAAAATCCTTAAAAAAGTACATAGTTTCCTTATGTGATCACATTCCTGATTCGTTCCATCATCAAGAAATCGGAATCAACTTAAAACGAATGATACCATCTGGAATCGCAATTCAGGGACCTCAAAAAAAATTGCAATTCACAACGAATTGAAATCAAAAAAATTGCAATTGACAAGGAATCGAACTCATAATCTGCTTCCCCTGTTTTTTTCGTTCAACGACTTCCAAGTAAGTGACTTCCCCTGATTCGAATCGTTTGTTTTTTATATCAACTAATTGTGATGTTGAAGGTTTGTATTTTTTGTTATTAATTGGAATCGTTTGCAATTCATACACATATATTAAGTTTACAAAGTTATTTGTAGTCCTTAATTTCAATTTTTTGGTCGGTCTGCAATGCTGCGTCTTTTTTTTTTCTTTTTTTTTTTGTTGCTGAAGACATATACTTCATTGCTAAAAACAGTTTGATTGGTTATAGCTAGTTTAGGCAATTCATTATTCTAAAGAGCTAACTTCATGGTGCATTCTAAAGTCTATATTTTGGGTTAACTTGGATGAACTTGATCCAACTTATTGCAAACAATGAAAAATTGATAATAAAAAGCAACAAACGAATTAAATATGAACTCATCAGTTGTAATGTATTTTAACGAATGATTTTTTTTCTGTTCCGAGTTGTAATGTATTTTAACGAATGGTTTTTTTCTGCTTCGATTCCATGGAAGCCAATTAAGGTAAATCATACAAATTGTAATTCACATGAATTCATACAAATTGCAATTGACAAGAATTCATACAAATTGCAATTGTTTGTTATTGTGTTTTTTATATATAATGTTTCCATTATATTCAATATAAAACAATTTGGTGTTAATCTTTTATTTCATCGTTGTCTATTGCAGACCACAATGAGTGAAGCCGAAGCAACTAATCAAGCTATAGAACCATATATAACCGAAGATAGTGACACAAATGATTACTTGGAAGCAACATATGAATGTGAAAAAATAAATAGTATCGATGAGAACATTGAATTTGACGAAGATGAAGTTAACAATGAAAGTATACTTGGAAAGGTTTTTGATACACCCGATGATGCCTATACATTTTATAATGATTATTCATTTTTACATGGCTTTGGTATACGTAGAGATGACACAATTAAAAATCCTAAAACAAATGAGCCTTTTCGGAAGATATATGTATGCAACAAAGAAGGTTTCAAAAGGATGGACAAAAATGCTTCAAGTGAAAATGAGAAAAACGTCGTAGAGATGTTAGAACCGGATGTCAAGCAAAGCTTCGAATAACAAGACAGGAGGATGGGAAATGGTTGGTGGACTCATTTAATGACACACACAATCACGACTTGACCATGACACCTTCGAAGGTGATGAAGCATCGATCTCATAGCAGTTTCCACCGTTCAATAGAAGGTAAATCTCTTATGGTGCAATTTGGTCAAGCATGGTTGAAACCTTCTCAGATTAAAAAAGTTGTTAATACAATGAAAACCTCAAATGTAGCTGATGATACTTCAAAGCAATGTGCCGATGTCTTATCTGAGCAACGAAAGCAACATAAAGGAAATGAGTTCTATGGACTTATAAAACATTTTCAAGATAAAACATTAGTTGATAGTGAGCAGTATTTTGTCGTGGATTTGTCTGATGATGGGTATCCTAGAAATATCTTTTGGGCTGATGGTAGATCAAGAGATGCTTATACAAAATTCAGAGATGTTGTTGTGTTTGATGTCAATTATATGACTAACAAGTTCAAGATGCCTTTTGCTCCCTTTACTAGGGTGAATCATCATGGGCAGTCTATACTTTTTGGAGGAGCATTGCTTGAAAATGAAAAGGAAGAGACATTTGAATGGTTATTTGAACATTTCCTCAAATGTATGTTTAACAAGTATCCGAAGGCAATTGATGTTTCTTAACAATTTTAATGTTTTTGAATGAAATTTGTTGATTGTTTATGATTTGTGTGTTTATAACTTAAATTTGGCTGCCACTATTTGTTTATAACGGAAGTATGATGGTATTTTGTGAAAAAAAACGAAAGTATGAGTGTATTTTGTGAAAAAACGAAAGTATGATGGTATTTTCTGAAAAAAAAAAAACAAAATTATGAGAGTATTTTGTGAAAAAACAAAAGTATGCTGTCATTTTGGGTTAAAAATGTAAATTTGCTGCAATTACGGGTTAAAAACAAAAGTATGCTGTCATTTTGGGTTAAAAATGTAAATTTGCTGCAATTACGGCTTAAAAACGAAAATATGCTGTCATTTTGGGTTAAAAATGTAAATTTGCTGCAATTACGGGTTAAAAACGAAAATATGCTGTCATTTTGGGTTAAAAATGTAAATTTGCTGCAATTACGGGTTAAAAACAAAAATATGCTGTCATTTTGGGTTAAAAATTTAACTTTGTTGCTATTTCAGCTCAATCCACAAAATATATGGTTATATACTTTTTGTCAAAAACATCCGTAAATCTGTTATTTCGATCCATAGCACTTGTTGAGCGTGGGAAATATCATCTATTATGATCAATAATCACATACCATTCATAGATGTTTGGTTCATAAAAAATCGTATATATAAATACACAATGAGTAAAGTGACTTGAAATGACAAACAATTATTCTAAAAAATTGCTAACAAACCATTATTCTAAAAAATAATCATTTTTTTTTTCTCTTCAAGGTTCTCTCTTTGAAAATAGCTGATTTCACTTTACTTGAGAAACTCCCCCATGACATCTTCTCTCTTTGCAAGAATAAAGCACTCAACTTTGCATTTGGTCTAATTGTTATTTTATGCCCCATATACCTCCTGTAAACAAACAAACAAATGAATACACAACAAACACATGTGATAGAGAATGGGTCAAATATTAACATAGGGCAAACGTGGAGAGACCTAGTTGTCATGTTTATCAAAATGGAAACCAACTGAGGCTTAATCCAGCTGATATCTTCTGGCTTTAAGTTTATCATAAAACCAAATGTTATGTTATGATATGTGTGGAATAAAATGGTGATCCATGTGCATAGTAAAGATAAATCAGCAGGCGTTTCCAAAAATACCCCTAATGTTGAATAGCAAAAACACATGAGGTTCAAGCCATATTTATGGCTATTATATCGAAGTTTTTTTTTTATTTTATTTTTTTTAGAAATTAATTTGTTCAACGCAAGTAAATAAAAATCTGTTCAACCTGAGATAAAAAAACAAAACAAAAAAAAATTCATTAAAAAACTAGAAAAAACAAATTGCAAGAAATAGCAATGTAATTACTCTTTTAACCAATAAAAGCAATGTACATTACGTATATTGGTAGTTATAGTTAAGTACCTTGACATTCCTTGCAATTTGCACATCAAGAAACTGATAAAAAAAATTTTGGAAAAATAATAAGAATTAAATTATGAACCAGTTTTTGGGTGAGGGTGATGTCAGTTTGAATTCCAGCAGCATTAAGATCTGATGAATCATGAAACTGTTTGTGAAGATGGATTTGAATAGATTTATGAAGGAATGAAGGAAAAAAAGAAGGAAGAAAGTTTTTACATGCTCCTTTTTGAAGGCCATTTTCGTAATTATTGAAAATAGCTTCTGTTAGTAATCTTAAACCAAAAGTTATAGCTCCTGATGCATCCATCCCGGCTAGGAAAAGACTAAAAAAAACATTTTTTTATTATTAAGAAAATGAGTCGAAAATGTTTTATATGATAATGTTTTATGGGGAATTTATAAGAAACATGGAGGTGATGAGTTACTTGAATGAATTCAGGGCACATGAGAGCCAAATCGCCAATCATCCCACCTCCATAGTAACACGTGATGTTGAGTTTTTCTCAGGCATTTCATCGAGCACCTTATGTGCACAACTTATCTTCTTCCCCAAATAGCCCATTTAAATGACTTCAAGACTATGAACTAGAAAGATGTTTGATGCTTTTCAATCTTGTTAAGCATGTCTTACCATCACTGAACCATGAAGATATCCATAATGATGCCAAGAATAAAGTTCCATAAGAGAATGGCGACCATGTTTCTTTCCCTGGTCATCTTCAAAAAGCCAACATGATTCTTCACCTGACTGAAGTCTCACAACAACACATAATAGATGAGTTAGTTAATTCATTAGAATCAGTAACAGATGTTTGGACCACAATATTGTCCTTGTTCATTAATGTACATTCATCCACTCACATATGCAGGCTGGGCATACCCAACATGACTTTTGTCGGTGGCAGAGTAAAGGTGAAGAGCATTTTCTTTACTGCCACTTGTCTGGCAGTTTGTGTCCATTGCAGACTGCATATATCACCTTGTGTCACAGATGGAAGAATATCATAACTGTTAGAATTCAAGAGCTCATAGCTATAAATTTTTGAATCACGTATGATAAAGTTACATGTCTCCAAGAAAACCAATCTAACACTGATTTGGTTCGTACAATACTTCTACTTTCCCTAAAAGGTTATGCTTGTAAAAATCTATGCTTATAATGCCCATTCTCGATAACAGCCTATGCTTTTAAGCCATATTGACACAAAATTTCACTATGGCATTTAATCAAGCACTTGGTGTACATTCCTAGATACAATCGAAAAACGACCTCAATTTGTGATGTAATTAACCAGAAAAAATTAATAAATATAGGATGATAACAAAAAAAACCTCTAATAAAAATAAGATGAATTTCTTTGTGATTAAATATGTTGGGAAGAATCGAAGGACTCACACTGAGTGTAGATAAATGCGATATCATCGAATCCGTCTTCTGAGTTCTCGATAGATGTGATATGGAACGAAGCAGAAAAATAAGGCCATGTTAACTTAAACGGTGTCATGGTCGTCGATGGGAGATGATACGAAATGTGCCTCTTAGAATCCTTGAACCAAAGAAATAAAACGAAAAAAAATGTTCCTGAGATTAATCAAGAACCGATGTTCTGGATGATGTTGAATCAGAAAGATTCATAGCAGACGAAGTCTTTGAAAAATAAAGAAAGAATCGGAATTGTGATAAATCATATCCCTTACCAAACGACGTAGTTTTAAATGTTTGGGTACCTAAAGTGTATATATATATATATATATATATATATATATATATATATATATATATATATATATATATATATTATAAAAAAAAGGTGGGCCTCATGACCCATGCACCTTCTCCTAGTCTTTATTAGATCCGTCCTCGTCGACACATTTTTAAGTTATTTAAACATGTATTTTAACAATATATAATAATAATAATAATAATATTCAAATATGCATGTGTTCCCATGAGAATTTCCCTCCCACCCAATATTATAAATCCATTCCCTCCTGTCACCTTTTACAGTACTCCATCGCCATCGTTCTCATCTTAAATTCTCTATTAATTCCAACACAATATATAAAGCTTCAACAATGAAGCTCTTTCCAATGGCGATTTTCTTGTTTACTGCTCTCTTCGTGACCACCTCCCATGCATTGGCGTCGAGGTGGCGCACCGACGACGAGGTCCAAGCTATGTACGAGTCCTGGCTGGTCAAACATGGTAAACTTTATTACAACACGTTGGGAGAGAAGGAGAAGAGGTTTCAGATCTTCAAACACAACCTCAGGTACATAGGAGACCACAACTCTGGTGATCATTCCTACAAGCTTGCACTCAACAAGTTCTCAGATCTGACTAATGATGAGTACCGGTTACGCTACACCCGCGCCATTCCTAAACGGAAGTCTAACAAGGTGACGACTAACCGCTACTCTCCTCTTTCTGATGACGATGATATCCTGCCTGATTCCGTTGACTGGAGGAGCAAAGGTGCTGTCGCTGACATAAAAAATCAACAACAATGTGGTGAGTCATAACTATTT
Organism: Lactuca virosa; assembly: GCF_052849685.1. NCBI lineage: Eukaryota > Viridiplantae > Streptophyta > Magnoliopsida > Asterales > Asteraceae > Lactuca > Lactuca virosa. The sequence continues at coordinate 41,331,003 of NC_136426.1, forward strand.
TTTGGCACGTTTTATTAATTGTTTGTGCTACTAATGATCGATGTTCATAAAATTAAAGATTATAAATTGGGTTATATATATATGGCGCATGCATGGAATTAATGATGTTAGTTTGTTGAATTGAAGGTAGTGATTATGCATTCTCAGCGATCGGAGCAGTGGAAGGGATAAACCAGATCGTGACAGGTGATCTGATCACACTATCAGAACAACAAATCATTGATTGTGATAAATCAAACAACCATGGATGCGACGGCGGTTCTATGACTGATGTCTTTAAGTTCATCATCGAGAATGGCGGTATAGACACTGACAAAGACTATCCCTACACGGCTGAGCGTGGAGAATGCAAGGTCCGTATCATAAATATATCCTTCTACTGATAAAAACTGATTATTAATATGATTCCTGTTGTTTATATTCTGAGTTTCCAATTTGTGCAGAAACACAAAAACGTTGTTTCCATTGATAGTTTTGAAGATGTTCCTGAGGGCAACGAATCAGAATTACAGAAGGCCGTTGCAAACCAGCCTATAGCTGCTGCTATGGAAATGGATGACATGGATCTCCAGTTCTATGATAGGGTAAGTAATCCCTCTATTATTGTCAGTTGTCATGATCTTTGAATTTAGTGAAACAAGTTCAAAAACATGTCATAATCCTATTATGAACAAAAATGAATCAGGAATGCCCAAAGTTTAATAACTAACTAATGGTTAATCTTTCTGACTGTTTCTCCATGGAATATTGTTGGTTGAGGGCTTGAGCCCCAAGGGTTGTCATTTTGTGGTGGAAAATAATATCATTAAAAATTAGGTATCTTTTTATGAATATGAGTAATTGTTGTTGGTATAGTCTCTAATTAACCTGCTGTTAAGAACAGGAAGAAAGCAAAAGAAGAGAGTAACAGGAAGGAAAAATTGCACACAGGCACGATATCAAAACTATGGAACAGGAAGAAGACTTAACTGCTTTATTCTTAAGCTGATAAAAAAAAGAGACAGACAAATACACCTATTTATAGGAAACCAAAAACGTAACCTCTACTTACTTTCCTAGACTTGTTGACCAAGCAAAACTTCCTAATTAGACTTATATACTAACTTTCCTTATACATTGTACTTTCCATATTCTAGAATACCTACATTCTCCCCTGTAATTCATAAATTCTTATCTCTTCAACTCCAAGCAATTTTCTCATACTTTCAAATTTGACTCTTCCCATTGACTTTGTCAAGATATCAGCTCTTTATTCATTTGTGCCAACATGTCTTACAACTACATCACCTCTTTCAACACACTCACGAATAAAATGAAAACGAGTGTCAATGTGCTTACTCCTTCCATGGAACACTGGATTTTTCATCAAATCCAAAGCTGATATGTTGTCCACCTGCAGCACGATTGGACTTACTCTTTTCTTTGTTATCATCCCTAGTAATCGACAGATCCATATTCCTTGACACGTTGCACTTGTTGCTGCCATGAACTCTGCTTGGCACGAAGATAACGCAACACACTTCTGTGTAAGTTCCAAGTGACAATTGGTTCTCATTTAGGTAGAATGCCATTCCAGTAGTACTTCGTCTGTCGTTCCGATCTTTTGCTAAATCATTGTCGGTGTACCTTAGTATATGTTTTAACATTGTCGGTGTACCCTGTTACAACATTTTCCATTCCATTCTTCTTGTACTTCAAGTCGTAATCAATAGTTCCTTTGATATACCTTAGTATATGTTTTACAGCTTGTTGATGTTGCTTAGTTGGCCTCTCCATGAAACGGCTTACGATTCCTACCGAATAAGCTATATCCGGTATAGTGTTTGTCAGGTACCTAAGGCCTCCTACAATGCTTTGGTATGAGGTAGGATCTACAGTTTCACCTTCTTCGTCTTTAGTCAACTGTAACTTTGGTTCCATGGGATACTTACATGGATTGCAATCGAACATTCCAGCTTTCTTGAGTACTTTTGTTGCATAGGCCGATTGTTTCAGTGTATGTAAGACATTCATTGTGTTGATGTACTTCGATGCCTAGATAATAAGATAACTTCCCAAGGTCGCTCATTTCAAACTCCTTACTCATTTGTTGTTTGAAACTTTTTACTTCATTGTTATGAGCCCCGGTGACAATGAGATCATCGACATAGACAACGACTATTAACACGTTTCCATCCTTTTTCCTTGTGTAGACAACATACTCTAGTGGACATCTTACAAAACCAATTCCTTTTAGATATTTGTCTAAGCGAGAATTCCATGCTCGTGGAGCTTGGCGTAACCCGTACAAAGCTTTTGCCAACTTGTACACTTGTTTTGGCTTGTATTGCTTTACGAATTCTTCTGGTTGTGTAACATAAACATCTTCTTCCAAATTCCCATTTAAAAGGCTGATTTTACATCAAGATGATGTATAATCCACCTATTTGTGGTTGCAAGTGCTAGAATGAGTATGGTTTCTATCCGGGCTACAAGTGCATATACTTCATCGAAATCTACTCCCTGTTTTTGAATATATCCTTTTGCAACCAAGCTTGCTTTGTACTTCAAAAAATTCCCGTCCGGAGCTCGCTTTATTTTATAAACCCATTTGAGGCCTATCAGTTTTCTTCATTTTGGTAACTCGACTAGACTCCATGTTTTGTTTCTTTCAATTGCATTTATAACTCAATCTTCATTGCATTCATCCAATATTCACTTTCACTTTCATTTGTAAAGTTTGAAGGTTGTTCATCATCCTGCAAAAATAACAGCTCATCACAGTCATCATATATATCAGCTAAACTTCGATATCTTAGTGGTTTTTCGCTTTCGGGTGAGCTTGAACTCGAAGAATGAGGATTGCTTTGGGTATTGGGACTGTTTTGAGGGGTGTTGATTAAGCTTTCATTCAGATCGTTTAGTTCATATGAGTTGTCATCTTGTTCAAACGGTTCGAGTTGTTCATGTTCTTCATTTTCTTCTAGTAAAATATCAAATGTAAATATTGTACCGGGAGTACTTTTGATTTTCAAAGAATTATTCCAATTCCATTCTTTTCCTTCTTCGAACGTCACATCCCTACTCACACGAATCGAGCCCGTATTTTCAACTCCCAAATGGACCATCTTCTTACTCCTATCATCAAGTTTCTTTAAGTGTGTTCCAGCCACCCTTACATAAGCAACACATCCAAACACCCTCAGGTGATTGATATTAGGCTTTCGTCCGGTCCAGAGCTCGTACAGTGTAACATTTTTCAATGCTTTTGTGGAATGCGATTTAATACATACACAACATGATTAACGACTTCTCCCCATAAGACATCAAGAACATTCATGCCTTTTAAGTTGCTTCGCGCAATCTCTACCACCATTCAGTTACGTCTTTCAACATCCCCATTTTGTTGCGGGGAGTAGGGAGTTGTGTAATGATGGTATAAACCGGTTTCATTGCAATATGCTGTAAACTTATTTGAGAGAAATTCACCACCCCGGTCAGGGCGTAGTGTTTTTAGTTTAGTTCCTGTTTCAACTTCAACTCGAGCTCGGAAGGTTTTAAACACATCCAAGTCATCATCTTTATTTTTTAGCATATACACCCACATGACTAGAGGATAATCATCTACAAGTAGCATGAAATAAGTGTTTCCTGTTGGCATAGGTGGTGATATCGGACCACACAAATCTTCGTGCACGAGTTCAAGTCTTTATTTTGCTTTAAACTTGGCTTGCTTTGGATATGACTTCCGGGTTTTCTTTGTCACCACACATGCTTGATTTTAGGTATGCCATTCACAAGTTTTGTGTCTGCCATATGCTTCAATGCTATGAAATTTACATGGACAACTCGTTTGTGCCAGAGCCACGCCGACTCACCATCTTCTCCAAGAAAGCATGCATTTTCTTCTTCTTCAAGGTTTGTTTTGTATAGTCGATTACTTGACTGTTGAACCATTACTATTAGCCTTCATTGTGCATCATGGATCCAGAAATATGATCCACGCATCACAATCTGATCACCATGTTCTACTAACTACCCAAACTAATGATGTTGTTACACAATCTTGGAATGTAATACACTTCTTTTAGCATACGAGACTCACCATTTTTGCTCTTAAAGACGATCGAGCCCTTCCCTCAATTGGAACCTTTGAAACATCGCCAAACTTCACAAAACCTTTCGTTGTTTGATCAAGCTTTCGGAATTTGCCTTTTTCTCCGGTCATATGGTTAATCGCTCCGTTGTCGAGGTACCATAATGACGACTTGAATTTTTTGTGATCATTCCGACTTAATTTTGGTGTTACTTTGTCTTCATTTAAGAGAACTTCCCCGTTTACTACTTCTTTGTGGAGGGCTGCTAGAAAGAGTGTCGATTCACCATCATTGTGATTTTTCGTTAAATTAGCTTCATAGTTTCTTTTCCGTCGGGGGTTCTTGCACTCGACGACATAATCACCGAAATCTTGACAGTTATAACATTGCAGTTTTGTCTTATCTCGTGTTTGGGATGAACTTTGTGCTCCTTTGTTTTGATTGTAGCCACCGCTTCTTCCTTTGTTCGAGTTGCTGTCATTGTTTTTTCCTCGACCGCGTCCTCCCTTTGCACCACAATTATTATTTTGTTTTCAGTGTTTATTTTTTGAGTCTTCCTGGTGTTTCTTCTTGTTACGTTCCGTCCATTCTTCATGGGTTAACAAGAGTTTCTTTTCATCAGATTCTTGATAAATCCTGATCCTAACTTCATGTGCTTTCAGCCTTCCAACCACTTCTTCAAACGTCTTTACATCAAGGTCACCGAATTGTTCGATCGTGGATGCGATTTGAACGAACTTTGATGACACCGATCACAAGATTTTCTTCATGATGTATGATTCTTCCATTGTTTCTCCAAGGTCACGAATATTGCTCATAATATTCCCAATTTTCGTTGAGAAGTCGTCCATGGTTTCTTATTCGCTCATTCTTAACAACTAAAATTCTGCTTTGAGTGTTTGTACCTTGGCAGTTTTCACACGATCGGCGCCCATATAAATTGTTTTCAGGGTGTCCCAAAGTTCCTTTGTTGTTTGCTTTTCTGCTAATGAAAGCAACACATCTTCTGGGATGGATTGATAGATGGCTGCCATAGCCAACTTATCTTTTCTTCCATCGACAACAACGTTAGGATCAGCAGCTTTAGGATCAACTTCTTTAGGCTCAACAGCTTCCCACACGTTTGCAGCCTGTAGGAACACTCTCATCTTAATCGCCCATGCTGCGTAATTCTCTCTTGACAGCATTGGGTATTGAATTGAGACTTGTCCTTATTTGTTTGCCATTGTATCTTACTTGGTTGATACAGTGGAATGCACCAGATTCGCTCTGATACCAAATGTTGGTATAGTCTCTAATTAACCTGCTGTTAAGAACAGGAAGAAAGCAAAGAAGAGAGTAACAAGAAGGAAAAACTGCACACAGGCACGATATCAAAACTATGGAACAGTTCGAAAACTTAACTGCTTTATTCTTAAGCTGATAAAAAAAAGAGACAGACAAATACACCTATTTATAGGAAACCAAAAACGTGACCTGCTACTTACTTTCCTAGACTTGTTGACCAAGCAAAACTTTCTAATTAGACTTATACAAACTTTCCTTATACTTTGTACTTTCCATATTCTAGAATTACACCTACAATTGTAAGACTGCTTGTTTCTAGAAAATGATGATACATTTGGAGAAATGGAAAGAAAAACAAGTTGTAGATGTATACTTGGTTGAAATTTTAGTTTTTGGAGTAAGTCGTTGTTAATTGTTTCTAGATTAATTCTGTCAGGGTATCTATGATGGTCTATGTGGATCCTCTGCGAATGCTGGTCTAGTTGTAGTTGGCTACGGGACCGAAGATGGTAATGACTACTGGCTCGTGAGGAACTCATGGGGTTCAGGTTGGGGTGAGGAAGGCTACATAAGATTGAAGCGCAATGTAGAAGAGACAACCGGTAAATGTGGAATAGCCACACTTGCATCCTACCCGGTCAAAACCAACCCAACAAACCCCAATAGGTAAAAATATTGTTTCATATGTTACATATGTAGAGTGTTTGATATTTTTTATACATAAAATGGTGTTAAATATGTTCATGGGGGCCTCCAACATGTATATCAAACTAGGTCTAATTGAAGTTACACCAATTTTAAAGTTCAAAAAAGTAACATATCTATTTTTTTATTTTGTGTAACAGGGGAAGAGAGAAAAGAACACGACCATTGATATGATTTGTGTTATTTTAATTTGAAACCTATTCGATCATGTTTCCTTTTTATATTGCTTTCACCTTAATAAACCTTCCATAAATTATTCCAAATAGCAATGTACTTGAATGTTTTTACTAAAATTTAGTTTACATATATAAATATAAATTTAAATTGTGGCTCTGTTTTTTTAATATCTGTATTATTAATTACTATTATTTTTAATTTTTTAGTTATCCAATTAAGACAAAATTACAAAAATAGTCCTAGTGTTCATCAAAATTATTTGGTTTTGGTCCAAAAATGTTTTGTGGTGCAAAAGTGATGCAATTTTGGATACCTTATACGTTTTGGTTCAAAAATGTTAACTTGAACAGCATGACTGTTAACGTTTTTAAAATGACAGTTTTACCTGCATGACCATTTCTGCAACCAAACAACAAAGACTATTTTTGCATATCTTCATTTTAATTCTATTCAATTATTATATACATATATTAAATCCTAACACGTCTCCGAACAGTAAAATTGTCAAGTTTTAGACTTTTACCGCATCACTTTGTACAAAACTTCAATTTCGTCCTTATACATTTACAACTTCTTAACACAGACTATCAGATTGTAAAATCCTCCACCCCTTTCTTTTTCATCGACTTCTCATCCAAAAATAGAGAAATTGGCGATTGTGATCGTTTGATTCTCCCACCGAATCTTATCCAAAAATAGAGGATTACGATCTCATCCAACAAGAAAGGAAATCGATACCTCAGTGACAACCTCCTACACTCTATTGTCGCCAATAAACGCCCGCAACGAACCGCATCTACCCTGTATGTTGTTGGTTCATTCAATTACCTTATGATTTTTGTTCAATTGCTCCTGTTTCTAATCCTTCTGTGTTATTGAGTGACGTCTATGACTGTTTGGGTTTGACAATCGACGATTTCCGTCAAACGAATCAGAATTCGATTTCTGTCACCAACACGTCTGCAGTCAATTACCGCCACCATACTTCAGCCTATATGAGGAATTTCGGTATGTTGTTGGTTCTTTCAATTTCCTTATTATTTTGGTTCAGTTGCTCTGCTTGCTAATCCTTTTGTGTTGTGTTTTTTAGCGATGTCTCCGACTTTTTGGGTTTCACTATCAATATCCCGTCCAAGAATCAGGATTTAGTTCTGTCACCAACCTAGTCAGCCATCAATTTCCGACAACAAAACATCAGCCACCAAACGCATGTTCTACGTTATTGTTTAAAATTCGGTATGTCTAATATTGTTTTCTATATAATTGATGTTCGTTCTGTTTTTGTTAAACGAAGCCTCCCACTCTTTTTTTAGGAAAAAAATTTACAAGTTAATCTCATTTTAATCATGGTAGCATAGTTCTAACCAGATATCTTTGCTATTTTAAGAACCCTTTCTGTGAAGACCATGGTAGTATTTGATTTTTCATGCTTGGCCTCCATAGACATAAGAACTTGTTTATCTTTCAATGTATATAATTGTATGACCTTCTGATGGCAAGTGATCAAGAGCAAGAAATATATTCATCTATGGGAATAACACAAAGAAGACATTATAAACTTATCTATATTCATGTTGAAGCCATGTGTTTTTAATATCTTGATTAGTAACAACCCAATTATTTGACCTAAACCGTGGAACAACCTTGATCAGAATACCATCATTGTGGAATCTCAAGGGATTAAGATCATTCAACCAATTGGTCGGCAGGATTCTAATCCTTTCTAAAATTTCTAATCTTTTCTAAAATTTTGCTTGCTTTGTGTATCAGTTAAAGCATATAAAAGTAATAATGACAAAATTACCCTTTATAGCTTTTCTATCACAAAATTTTCAAAACCTTTTAAACAATTTAGGTAAAATAAAAAGCATTTATATCAGTAAATTTATGAAAAAAAAGGTCAGTAAAAGGTACGTTTCTCATTACATTCTGTAGTAACCATAACCATTACTCAATAAATGAAAGCATGTTGTTGTAATATGGAAAGATATAAAGTATATTGTTATATTGTGGATCCTAATCTGCTACTGATTTCTAAAACCATACACCATGCCAATTAACAATCAAGTCATATTAATGTACTTTTAAATTTTAGACGGATTTTACCATGCATTTTCTGAAATGACAATAATGCCACTAACCTTTTTTTTTGTAATGTTAGAAGCAATTTTACCTAATAAAAGCTAAGAAAAAAATGATTCATAACTTCCTATCTGTCTTACATATTGATACACATAAACCCCTAATCATATTCTATGATTTTATATTGCATTTTCACCAAAGGACAATACTGCCCTTAACCGTATTTTGTAATGCTAGACGGAAAACACAATATCCGTTTCACAGTCACCATAATCATTGACATAGAAAATCCACAACTAACAATCATAACAACATGAAAAACACAAGCTACATCTTCAACAACAATGGAACCACAAACCACCACAACTATGGAGTCCCTCACCCCTACTAAATCACGTGAAATTGGAAAACGCCTCCAAATGGAACATACAGGTAAAAACGACATATAGCAGTTTACTTATTGCTAACACGTAACCAACATCTTACATTTCACAGATACACCAAAAAAACCACGTCCCAAACGAGAGAAATACAAAAACCACGTCGACGCGGACGAAGTAACACATGCCAAAAACGAGTAAAACTATTTGATATTTTCAAAAAATACTTACACTTAAAGTATAGTCCCTTTATTATATTGCTTTTCGTCCATATTAATCTTCTATTGTATCTAAGAATTTGTTTGATATCAAATAACATTTACTTTTCGATTTGTTGTTTTTAGTGTGTTTATTGTTCATGCTTATAGTCGTGTGAGTGAGAAATGTTGGTATCTATTGGAGCATTCTTTTGTTCATGTCGTACAGAATAGCAAGTCTATTCTAGGTTGCAAAAGCAATATCTTTACGAACTGCTTAGAGTAAACTTCATGAATAAAAGAGTTTCACAATATAACTTTGGAACATTCACTCTTTCGTCCATCTATGTTTTCACTGTCTTACTTTCCCAAGACAAAACCCACCACCATCTATTATTTTGAATGATGTCTCTAAGCTGGGGTTTGACGTTTCAAACAATTTCTCGACCAAATTTCAGGATTCGATTTTCGTCATCAACACCCGTTTGTGCTCTATTACTACTACCAAACGTCTGCCACTAACGTAACCCGTGGTTCACCACGGGATTATACACTAGTTATACATTCATTCTTTGAATTAGTTCTCTTTTTATTTCTTTTTATTGGAATACTTTTGTTATTGTATTATTATATATTAATAACTATTATTTTTAATATATTATATTTGTAACGTCCCAAAAATAGTAGTAAAATTTTCATTTTTAAACCACTAATTCCATACAACCATTTGTGTCAAAATCAATCAGAATGAATTGTATTTTCAAATATCAGAGTGTATCAAAAGTAATCAATGCGGAAAATCCATCGGGGGATGTTGTGCAGTCAAGTCGGGCCCTTTCCTCTGGAATGGAAATACCCGAAAAATGCTTAAACCACAAATCGTAATCACGACTGATGCGTCTAAAACAGCTACACCTAATTTTACCTCCTATTCTACTAGCTATTCGACCCAGGGCAGTGTACCCTTTCGCGTATAGTATAGCACAAAAGGAACAGTTTCAATTAATTAACCTACTTACTATTAAATTATGTAACAACCCGTTATTTCAAGTCAATGTAATTCGAACTTATTCGAATAAAAGTCTAAACTACAACCAGGTACAAGTGAATTAACACCATAACAATAATACAATAAGAACTTTAAGATGCCAAGAAGACATACTTATATATGTTAATATGTATATTTACACATTGAAAACAATACTTATATAAGTTGTAGATACTTATATTGAAAGCCATGCATATATATGTGTTTATGCATATATATGTGTTTATATAAGATGTTATGAGTCAACATAAGTCAAAAGGTGAAGTTAAAATCAAAATTTAATGGTTTTATGTGAATACTATTCCAGTACAGAGAAAACATATTTTTCATGGTTTTATGTGAATTAAAACTACATTATAATAACTCAGAGTTCATTGACATTTACACGTTTTGGTCTTAGGGTATTAAGACTACAACACATTACAACAAAAAAATATAGGATTTTCTGGGAAAACATACTTAAATTTTCAAGGAACAAATGACAGATTTCAATTACAAACATGCTTATGAACTCACCAACTTAATTGTTGACACTCTTTTCAAAACTACTTGTATTCTCAGGAAATCAATAAACAAGTATCCACAGGTTTTGAGAAGACGGAGCTTCATAGACTCATGTCTTTTAGTTTTTGCTATACATTTTGATATCAAGTATACATTGATTTGAACATGAATGTAAAACTATATTTTATCAATGTAATGGTTGTTGTACTTTGATTACTATTATGCAATTGTTGTGATACTGTACATGACGTCATCCGCCCCCGAACGTTTCCGTCGTTCCAATTTGGGGGTGTGACAAATTAACCTAAAATTTTAGCTAAAGTTAAATTGTTTTTATCTAATTTTGCAAGTTTAGATAAACTTAAATTCTCAACAACTAATTCAATCAAATATTAAAAATACTTCTGTTAGTTCGAATCCACTTTCACTCAATGATTAGCTATTAACTATGGGCAATTCCAGTTGGTTACCAATTTATATATTATTAGCAATTCGAGTCCAAGTTTACTAATGTTGAATCAATTCATGTAGATCTATTCATAATCACACATAATTTAACACATAATCAATTGATTGAAAAGATTGGAGCTATGTAAGATTGATTAGGCAAACACCATATTATAATCACGATATATGTTCTCTAGCACAACCAAAACTAATACTCCAATTACTTTACTAAGAATGGCTTTATCCTAGCTCTAGCAATTCAATTGTCACTAAATTACTAGGTGTCAAGTTCATGCAATTCAGTATTCACTAAACTACACAGAACATGAGTTAAGGCAATCTAAGCATTAAATTCTAACATGCTAGGTATAAACAATCAAACACAAGCAATTAACCAAGTAAAAGAATCCATAATCAATTAACTAATTCATGAGTTCCATCTTCATCTAGCTAACAAATCAGCTAGATTTAGCTACTCATGCTAACAATCAAACTAACACACTTCATAATTGAAAGCATAGTAAAGTACCAAACTAAAAATCTAAATATGATCTTCTTCTTCTTCCTTAGTGTAATTACCAAGTTTCTAGCTTCTAATCCTCTGAAAATTGACTTCTGGACTCTTAATTCTCTCCATCCAACCTCCTTAAATCGTGAAGATCAAGGATATATATATATATATATATATATATATATATATATATATATATATATATATATATATATATATATATATATATATATATATATATATATATATTCCGAAATAACCCTACTCAGGTCGTGAGCAAGGACCTCTCAGGTCGTGAGGACGATAGTAATCCGTATCCAACACGAATTCTTACTTCCGGATGTTATCTTCTAGAATCACCATGCTCACGTCGAGAGCCTTCACTCCTCATGTCGTGAGGACGTTTTTTAGCTGAATTCTTTATCTTTCAAGCTTTAATCCTCCAAAGTTCCAATCTTGTCGCTTTTAGTCCTTATTCTTCAAGATGACTTCTTTTGGCTGCAAAATGTAATTTAATCTTATAAGTGTTGTATGAGCAAAACAACATTCATATGGTGTTCATGAAAACCATAATGCTTGGATCTAGTTTTTCTATTTGTACATGCAATAATTGTCCAAGACTTGCAAACCCTAATCTAGCATACAATAAAAATCGAAAACCATATCTAATAAACAAGTTAGAAAGTTACCTTTGATTGTAGCTTGAAGATCTTGAGCTTTTGAGAACCTTAGCACCTCAAATGTTGTGCCTCTAATAGATCACAAACACCAAAGCAAATTGGAGAATCTTAGAGAGAGAGGGGAAGGTAATTTCGGCTCTTGGAACTCTTCTTAAGGTTGGTGTAGCCGAAATTATGAAGCCTAGGGATCCTTTATATAAGTGAGGAATTAAGGTTTCAGTCAAACACTTATCCGGTTGCTTAGGCTCTAAGCAGCCCATAAGAATCTTCCAGAATCCCTCTTTGTACGAAATCTTATGGGCTATCCATAAGGATTTCGTCCAACCCCTTTCCAAAGGTTCCTCAGCCCATCTTGCAATTATCCAATAATTTCAAGTTCAGTCCCTTTAATTCACTTAATCTCTTTTGACCAATATTAATTAAACAAATATGATTTCTCTTTTAATATATTATTCAAATAATATATTAATAAACCATAATAACCTCTTTCTCCATTATTCATCCAGTCAAGTTGCTCTGGTGAAGGCAACCCAAAAGGACCATGCTACAACCGGGTCAAGTACATACCAAATATAGTTATGGCTTAGACACCTAATCCAACAGTCTCCCACTTGGATAAGTCTAATAACTATAAATGCAAGTACGACTTCAAAATCCGATTAACAATCGTAGCTCTTAAAAGCTGCTGTCGAACTCTGGCACGTCCTATAGATAAGGGATCGCATAGTCCTCTGTTCTCAAGATATCGTGTGGACAATCACATGGAACACAGTCATACTTATTGTCCAGTAGTTTGTTTCTCGATCTCTGATTTGTCTGACATAGAACTTAATTGAGCACATTATTTCATTCCTGACCGGGCCCGACACATAAGTCAAAACAAAATCATCGAGAGGCCCAAGATATCGCTTTTAGCCTCATAGGATAAAAGGAACAGATAAACTTCGACTTATATGCTTGTACTATTTACTCATCAAATCGCACACAACAATGTGTTTTATAACATCAAGTTACTGATGCGTTTACACATTATCAATGCACAACCGACTCATAAACAACAACTCATATATCTAGGTTTAAAGACTATATGATATTATCATCTCACAATCACTCGTGATTAATTCCATGAAGTGATTCATGTGAGCGTGAGTTTAATCCAATACTCAAATCATATTTCATAAGCACTCATGAACGTTGCAGCAAACTTTTGCTATGTCTAAACGCTTAGACAATCTACAAGCCAATTCATGACAGTCTTCTTTCATACTTACTTCCAACGTATGATCGACTGTGGATAGTTTAAATAATCTTATTATTCAGGAAGTCAAAACATGCAAAGTGAAACAATAGTAAATAATTAACACAAGACAGTAACTTTACTTATAAATAATACTCTTTTATTTAATCATCAAATGTTAATTACAATTTATCTATTACAAGTTTCTAAAATCTATCTAATCACTAAAACTAATATCGTCCTTCAGCCCAATGCTCCTAGCGTGCTGCAAGTGCTTAAGCCTACTCAGTCCCTTCGTAAGGGGATATGCTGGGTTATCCTCTGACGATACCCTCTTAACTACAAGGAGTCCCTCTTCTACCCGATGTCTAATGAAATGATATTTCCTGTCGATATGCATGGATCTGCCATGATCCCTCGGTTCCTTGGTTAAGGCAACCGCACCTTCGTTATCGCAGAAAATCTCCATAGGCTCCTTTATGGCCGGTACAACTCCAAGGTCTCCGATGAAGCTCTTTAGCCATATTGCCTCCTTCGACGCTTCACTCGCTGCTATGTACTCTGACTCGCACGTTGAATCAACTACGGTCTCTTGTTTGGAACTTTTCCATGTCACCGCTCCTCTATTTAGGGTAAAGACCCAGCCCGACTGCGAGCAGAAATTATCCCGGTCAGTCTGGAAACTAGCGTCACTATACCCTCACACTCTTAAGTCATCGCTCCCGCCGAGGACAAAAGACCATTCCTTAGTCCTCCGAAGGTACTTAAGAATATTATTTACTGCGGTCCAATGTGCTCTACCAGGGATCCCTTGATATCTGCTGACCATGCTCAAAGCGAAGGCCACATCAGGGCGAGTACATGTCATAGCATACATGATTGAGCCAACTGCGGAAGCATAAGGTACCCTGCTCATCTCTGCTATCTCGGCATCGGTACTCGGACTCTGAGTCTTACTCAAATTGGTATTTCTTTGGATTGATAACTCCCTTTTCTTGGAATTTTCCATGCTGAAACGCTTCAACACTTTATCCAAGTAAGTACTCTGACTAAGTCCTATTAGTCTCTTACTCCTATCTCTCAAAATCCTTATCCCTAGAATATAAGCAGCTTCTCTGACGTCCTTCATAGCGAAGCACTTCCCAAGCGAGGACTTAACCTCCTGTAGGGTTGGGACGTCGTTTCCTATGAGAAGTATGTCATCCACATACAAAATGAGAAAGCTAACTATACTCCCACTGACTTTGACATATACACAGGACTCATCCTCGCTTCTTGAGAAACCAAATTCCTTGACTTTCTCATCAAAACAAAGATTCCATCTGCGAGACGCTTGTTTCAATCCATAGATGGATTTCTCAAGCTTACACACTCTATTAGGGTGCTTTGCATCGACAAAAACCTCTGGCTGACTCATGTAAACATCTTCAGCCAACTTCCCATTAAGGAAATCAGTTTTGACATCCATCTGCCATATTTCATAATCATGAAACGCAGCTATGGCTAGCATAACCCTTATAGATTTATTATTCGCAACTGGTGAGAAGGTCTCATCATAGTCAACTCCGGGAGTTTGAGTAAAGCCCTTCGCAACTAATCGCGCCTTATACATGTGTACTTTCCCATCCATGTCGGTCTTCTTCTTAAAGATCCATTTGCACCCGACCGTATTACGACCTAGCACGTTGTCAACCAAGTTCCAAACTTGATTGTCATACATGGACTGAATCTCGCTGTCCATAGCCTCTTTCCATTTTGCAGACTCCGGGCCTGCCATGGCTTCCTTGTAGTTGTTAGGTTCATCCAAATTTATTAGTGTGCTATCACTAATAAACATATCACATTCACTTGTTATATGGAAACCATACAACACAGGTGGAACACTAACTCTACTGGAACGTCTAAGAGGTAAGGACTCGTCAATCGGTTCAACAGGAGTTTCCTCCTCGGGTTGAGCGCCAGTGTTAGAGGTTCCCTCATCGCTTGATTCTTGAAGCTCTTCAAGATCAATTTTCCTCCCACTGTCCTCTTGGCATATGAGTTCTCTTTCTCGGAAAGCCCCTTTCCTCGCAACGAAGACAACATTGTCACTCGGTCAATAGAAGAGATATCCAAAGGACTTCTTCGGATAGTCGATGAAAATACACCGCTCACTATGAGGTTCGAGCTTGTCGTGAGTCTCTCGTCTTACGAAAGCCTCGCAGCCCCAAACCTTGATATGTGCCAACAAGGGAACTTTCCCTGTCCATATTTCATGAGGTGTTTTGGCAACTTTCTTAGTTGGGACTAGATTAAGGATATGGGCGGCAGTCTCTAAGGCATACCCCCAAAATGAGATAGGAAACGAAGCTCGAATCTTCATGGAACGAACCATGTCCAACAAGGTTTGATTGCGCCTCTCAGCCACACCATTCAACTGCGGTGTCCTAGATGGCGTCAATTGTGAAACGATTCTGCATTCCTTGAGGTAGTCATGGGATTCAATACTAAGGTACTCATCTCCTCGATCGGATCGGAGCATCTTAATTTTCCTGCCCAGCTGATTCTCCACTTCATGCTTAAACTCCTTGAACTTTTCAAAGGTTTCTGACTTATGCTTGATTAAGTAGATATACCCATGTCTGCTATAATAATCGGTAAAAGTCACATAGAAGCGGTTCGCATCCCTTTTGGTGGATCTAAAGGCCCCACATACATCGGTATGTATGAGATCCAATAAACCCTCACCCCTTTCACAAGTACCAGTGAAGGGTGACTTGGTAATCTTTCCAAGTAAACAAGACTCGCACGTGTCATCGTCGAATGACTCCAACACTCCATCCTTTTGGAGTTGGGCTATGCGCTTCTTGTTGACATGTCCAAGACGACAATGCCACAAGAATGCTTTATCCACACTATTTGAAGAATCGATATGCAACACATCATTTCCTAGGTTGTCTACAACCATCACAGTTTCATATATACCATTACAAGGAAATGCTTCAAAATAGAAAGTACCATTAAAGAAAGCATTAATAGAACTATTTTCATTATTAAACGAAAATCTAAAACCTTGTTTATACAAACCATGAATAGAAATAATGTTTCGTGTCATTTCTGACGAATAGCAACAATTATTCAAATCTAGACCTAACCCACTACTAAGCACGAAAGAGTAAACTTCAATCTTGGTGACAGGAGACGCTTTCCTATTCCCCATGATCAAGTTTATCTTTCCATGCTCCACATCCCTACTTCTTCTTAGACCCTGCAAATCAGAACAAATGTGAAAACCACATCCTGTATCGAGGACCCAAGACATATCATGTGATGAGTTATTACATTGAATAGTATAAATACCTGCGAAGGATGGCTTTATCTTTCCATCCTTGATGTCCTGCAGATACTTCGGGCAGTTTCGTTTCCAATGCCCTTTGTCGTGACAGTAGAAGCACTCTGCTTCTTTTGGGTTGGAAGAGGGGGTAGCAGAACCAGCTTTGGTCCCACTAGAAGAGGATCCATCATGAGGTTTACCCTTGTGGCTCTTAGAAGGAGCCTTCCTCTTCTTTCCTTTCCCTTGCCCAATAGCTAAGACAGAGGTAGCAGCAGTAGGAGTAGATGCAATAGATTTGCCTTTCAGACTACTCTCAGCAGTCCTTAGCAGACCTTAAAGCTTGCTAAGAGTGACCTCCTCCTTGTTCATATGATAGGTCATACGAAACTGGTCGTAACAAGGAGGCAACGAGTGAAGAATGATATCTATGGCCAGCTCCTCGTCGAAGTTCACATTCAACTTTAGCAGACGGTCCACGAATATCTGCATTTTCTGCAAGTGGGTCATGATGGACTCTCCATCCTTCATTTTGGTAGTGATCATCGAGGTGATGATCTCATACCTCTCCTGCCTGGCACTTTGATGGTAACGTTCCATCAAATCTTGGTGCATCTCATAGGGATAGTAGTCCTCGTAGGACTTTTGGAGTTCAGCAGTCATTGTTGCGAGCATGATGCAATGAACCTTCATAGCATCTCGCTCATGAGTTTCGTAAGCAGCAATTTCTTCAGGAGTAGCAGTGTTGACATTGACCTCTTTCAGCTCCTTGTCGAGAACATACTCTTTGTCCTGGTAGCGGGTGACCATGCGAATGTTGAGGATCCAATCATTGAAATTGGTCCCATCAAATATCACCCTCCCACACAAGTTCATGAGTGAGAATGAGCCAGAAGGGGTCGAGCCTGAAGCGTTGTTGTTTTGAGTAGACATCTGAAATGGAAAAGGAGCAAAGTTTATATTAGATAATAGTCCCCAATTAAACACCCAAATGAGAAATTAGGGCTAGGACCCAACATGATTATTTACAATTCAGAAGAGGGATGCCGTAATCTAATTGCAAATAATATGAAGGTAGGTAAATGACGATTTACCAATTTCCACCATGAAAAACGAAAAAATACTTTAAGTTTTAAATGAATTGAAATTCCTAGATTCTTTTGAGATTCATTGAACTTTTCAATGGCATGTTTAAATCTCGATTATGCCCTTCAAGTTTGTGACTGGGATACCGAGGATCACAAACAAGGTGTGAATAACCATACAAATATACTTGGTACCCTCGATGTCATTTACCACCTAATCAATGTGCCGGTTAGCCACACACGCTCCATTGATCTATTATAAACATCAAGTTACCCTTTGCCACCTTTGCTAGTCCCAAATTAGTGTGACGGTTAACCACACACGCTCCACTAACGACTTGGCAAGGTGCAAAGTGTAATTTCATGGAATAGCATACATTTTCACATTTTTCCTAAAGTAACTAAGATTGGGAATTTACAAAAACATTTAGTTACTTTATATAATCATTATACTTATTAATGAGGAATTTGTTGCCCTATCCTACCCGTTCGGCTAACGACACTCCACCAATCAAGGAAGCAGTGGGTGAGAGTGGACACCCATTAAACTGTCATTTTATAGGCAGCAACCTTATACCCCCCTTATAGATCGGCTTCGTGAATGAGGCCTACTAACGGTAAAACTAGCTTTATCTTATACGTATATATATATATATATATATATATATATATATATTAATCTTTCAATATTACAATAGTATAAGGGTTGAATTTTAACTTTTAAAATTCTAGGGTTTAGAATTTAAATATTTCAAAATTAAAAACTATTAATCAAAAATTTAAATTCCAAAACTTGATGGCAAATTTTTGAAACTTTTCAAAACATCTTTTAGATCAAATTTGAAAAATAATTAAATTAATCATATTATTAATATTTATCACATAATTTGACCTAATCTATTTTCTTGACTAGATAATTCAAATCAAAAATACAAATAATCAATTTTATCTTATAAAACAAGTAATTATCTTATTTATAACAATTATCCTTCAATTGAAATTAGGATAATCAATACTATATTGAAAAAATCGAGTTTTATCTGTCAAAATCGTTATTGGTAATTATCCCAATTCAATTTTAGTCAAAATCCCAAAAAAATCAGCCACCAGACGAGCCGACTCGCCGAGTCACAGAACTGGACTCGTCGAGTTCATCTGGTGACTCGATGAGTCCATCAGTCAAAGGCTTGATTTTTTGACTTTTAAGCTTGAACAAATTAGTTATGCATCAAATACAAAAGAGAAACGATCTAGTCTCTGATACCACTGTTGGGTTATGAGCAAAACAACATTCCTATGGTGTTCATGCAAACCCTAATGCTTGGATCTAGTTTTTCTATTTGTACATGTAATAATTGTCCAAGACTTGCAAACCCTAGTCTAGCATACAATAAAAATCGAAAACCATATCTAATAAACAAGTTAGAAAGTTACCTTTGATTGTAGCTTGAAGATCTTGAGCTTTTGAGAACCTTAACACCTCAAATGTTGTGCCTCTAATAGATCACAAAAACCAAAGCAAATTCGAGAATCTTAGAGAGAGAGAGGGGAAGGTAATTTCGGCTCTTGGAACTCTTCTTAGGGTTGGTGTAGCCGAAATTATGAAGCCTATGGATCCTTTATATAGGTGAGGAATTAGGGTTTCAGTCAAACACTTATCCGGTTGCTTAGGCTCTAAGCAGCCCATAAGAATCTTCCAGAATCCCTCTTTGGACAAAATATTATGGGCTATCCATAAGGATTTCGTCCAACCCCTTTCCATGGGTTCCTCAGCCCATCTTGTAATTATTCAATAATTACAAGTTCAGTCCCTTTAATTCAATTAATCTCTTTTGACCACAAAATTAATTCTAAATTTATTCTTGACCAATATTAATTAAAAAAATATGATTTCTCTTTTAATATATTATTCAAATAATATATTAATAAACCATAATAACCTCTTTCTCCATTATTCATCCAGTCAAGTTGCTCTGGTGAAGGCAACACAAAAGGACCATGCTACAACCGGGTCAAGTACATACCAAATATAGGTATGGCTTAGACACCTAATCCAACAATAAGTACCACTTATCTATGCAAATAACCAAAATATTAATCAAAATGTATTCAAATATTGCCTAAAAATATGTAAAAATATGGCAATATCAATGACGCTTTGTGGGTTCCTCAAAATATTGCATACTATACATAACATCGGGCCCCGCCCACATCTCAGGCCCCAACCATCATAACGGGTCCCGCCCATGTAACAGGCCCCACCCACATGCATATGGGCCCCGCCCAACATACAATCGGGCCCTGAACAACACACAATGCAAGAGTCACAAAGACAACTAGCACTCTACACAATATAGTGAGAAGACTCACCTAACTCACGAATCAGCTAAACCATAGCTCAAATCCCCGCAACAGATGCTACAACACAACTATTGAAACACACAAGGTCCAATCTTAGTCTACACACTAATTCCAGAAATCTTGACAAAAAGTCAACCTAGTTCAACAAGTCAACGGTCAAGGTCAAAGTCAACGGTCATTAGTATCAAACATTGAGCCTCATGTCGTGACCAACCCTTGGTCATGTTGCGAGAACTCGCTCAGCCCGATCCTAATTCGACTCGCTCTAACTCAGCCAACTCGGTCACAAACAACCCACTCAGCAAGCATCATGACGTGAACCCTCCTTGGTCACGTCGTGAGCATAGCAGACAACATAGTTGTGGATTCCTTCTTAGTCACGTCGTCACATCCCCTATGTCACGCCGTGACCGTAATATGAAGCAATAAACTAATGGTTTGAATCTTTAATCCATTAAGTCTCCAACTCTAACTTTTCCAGAAGCTTAAGGGGACTCCAAAGGTCCATAAAAATGACAACTTTATAGACATGTCTGCTTCATGCATGTCCTTTATCCAATCTAGGTCAAAGGCCAAGAAAATGACTCCAAACTCATGTAAGGTTCCCAAATTACAACCAAATCCCATATCTGAATCAAATAATACTCAAAAGGCTTCAAGGATCCATAAAGTTGTCAACTTTATGGAATCCCAACACTTCACCTTGCTCAAACTTGAATATAAAGGGACGAGAACTTAGATATAGCAACCTAGAAGCATAAAGGTTGAATCTTAGACACTTACAAAGGTCCAGAATGTGCACAAGACGATGATGATAAGGTTTCCGTGTTGGATCAACACTCTAGAACTCTTCTTCTTCCTATTCAAGCTACCAAAAGCACCAAAATAAGCCAAGAACCACCAAAAAAGATTAGGGTTAGGGTTTTCTAAGGTTGGAGGGTGATGGAGGCAGATAACGAACCCTAAAATAAAGCTAATGGGGTTTAAATACAAAGGAAACCTTAGAAGATCATGGGCTTAGGTTGCAGCCTTCCTCACGTCGTGAGCACATACCCGATACGTGTTCTTCACTTTTGGCTTGCCACGTCGTGCCCTCTCTACGGTCACGTCGTGACACCCGGTTTTCCCCAAAAACCAAGCTTTTGACTCCTTAATGCCTTAAAACCGATCCATCCTGGAAAATGGGTGTTACAACTCTCCCCCACTTAAATTAGATTTCATCCTCGAAATCATTCCTTACAACTTACTTTGACACACTAGACGACCCCGTCGGAACTTCCTGAACTCCGATTAGGGCTTAGAAGTCATCTCATACAGATGACCGCCTTCCAACATTTCTATCAAGCCCAATCTTAGCAGAGAACACACACCCTGACGGAGAACAAACCCTAACACTATGCTCTCAACCAATAAAAGAAGATCCTATAGCTCTGGCCAAAAACTGAAAAACCCTAAACCATGTCTGACTTCCAGACAGACAGAATCATTCTAACCCACTATCATAATGACTCCACTCCGCAACCTGAACCGAACAAACCTTTCTGACTTTGAATTATCTCACTGATCCTAGAAACTAGAATCCATGACCACTCACCGATGCCGACAACCTTGAACCTTAAACAAAGGCGAATCTCACCACAAGTCTTGACAACTGGTGCCAAACCAATACATAACTCACATCCTGATAACCAAGAATTCACATATTCTATCTATCTGAGATCCACTGACTCCATGCTGACCCTATAATAAAATGAGATGTGGAATCTTTACCCGTTTGCGGAGACTGACAATCTTACGCACGGTCGCACAACAAGACCCACCCAAGAGTCTAACTGATAAAGGCTACCATAGCCTATCTAAAACATGGATCCAATCTGCTGATCTCTGAGCTTTCCTACTCCAACCTTGTTCTAACGTCCAAACCCTGCCAGTCACTACCAGGTCCTACCTTCATGAGTCATACACTACATATTCACGATACACTGTCACACCGTTTAATCCACTTGGACGTTAAGATTGAAGACCACACTAATATTACCAATGTTCCATCACTAGCCTAAGGACTTACTGTTGGATAAGGTGTCTAAGTCCATAACTATTTCTGGTATGTACTTGACCCGACCCGGCATGGTCCATTTGGGTTGCATGGCACCATGCAATTGGATAAACTAAAATGAGAGAAATAACACTTATGGTTTATTAATATATTATAAGTTCTAATATATTAATAATATTATTTAATTAGTTTGATCAAGAATTAATTTAGAATTAATTAAGTGATCAAAAGATAACTAATTAAATATATGGGTAGATTATGTAAATCTTCCATATCTTATATAGTGGGCTAAGAGGCTCCATGGATTATCAAGTTGGGTTCCACCCATAGGATGCTCCATGGGAGTTACAAACCCATGGGTCATAGAAATGAAGAGTCATGACACATTAGGGTTTACATGGTGTAACCCAGATGTGTCAACACTATATAAGAAACCCATTCTCCACCAAAATAGGCCACACATAAGAAACAAGAGGGCTAGGCCGATTTTAGAAGTGTGTATTCTCTCTAAAGTCATTCCAAAAGCATTTGGTGTTGTGTGAAGCATTTGAGGCATCACACTTGGGGTGCTAGGCTCACAAGGTTTCAAGGATCATAAGCAACAACAAGGTAAGTTATTCTATCTTTCATGCAAGTTAAAATTTGTTCCCCATGTATGCTAGATAGGAATATAACCTTGGAATTCAACTTTGCATGATAATTAGACAAACATAGATCCAAGGTTATTAGGGTTGCATGTACACTTAGGAAGTGTTAGAATGCTCAAAACCCATCAGTGGTATCAGAGCCAGGTTCGTTTGTTTTTTTTTTTTTTGTGTGCAAACAGCTTGAAAAAAAATCGTTTTTCTGTTTTCTGCTCGTATGAAAGTTTGCACATTTGTTTCTGGAAATGGACTAGAAACATTACCCTAAACTGTTTTGATGTTTTAAAGCTTGTTTTAGATGGTGTAATGTTTATGCTAATCCATTTACAATGGCAATTATTAAAATTACAAGTTTTTTTTAAGTGTAATTTTTGATTCTTGAAAGTGTTCATATTCATGTTCTTGAACTTATGAAGATTAGATGATCATAGGAATTGTTTGTAACCTTCATGGTAGTTTAATCCATGATCATAATGTGTTTTAATGGAGTCCATAACTTGTCCTCAAGTTATGGAAAACCAAAAGTCTCACTTTTATTAAAGCCATTAAAAGAACACAAGAGTTATAAAAATGAAGAGTCTTCATTTTTATTACTCAATTAATTCATAAGTTATAAGAAATGAAAAGTTTTGGAAGTTTACAAAACTTGCCCTCAAGTTTTGAAACATGTAAAGTCTTGATTAAAACTTTAGTTCCAACCCTTAGAATTTTAAAAGTTAAAATTCAACCCTTATACTTTATAATATTATAAGTTACTAATATATATATGTATAACGTCAAGTCGTCTTACCGCTAGTACGCCTCATTCACGAAGCCGGTCTATAAGGGGAGTATAAGGTTGTTGCCTATAAAATGGCAACTTAATGGGTGTCCACTCTCACCCACCGCTTCCTTGATCGGTGGAGGGTCGTTAGCCGAACGGGTAAGACAAGGACTTATAAATTCTCATTAAAAGTATGATGAATATTATAAAGTAACTAAATGCTTTTATTAAATTCCTAATCTTAGTTACTTTAGGAAAATGTGAATAAGGTGCTAATCCATGAAATTACACTTTACACTTTGTTTAAGTCGTTGGTGGAGCGTGTGTGGTTAACCGACACACTAACTTGGACTTAACAAGGTAGGTAAAGGGTGACTTAAGGTTTACCATAGCATCGGTGGAGCGTGTGTGGTTTACCGGCACATCGATTGAGTGATAAACCTTGAGGGTACCAAGTGATTTGCATGGTTACTTCACACCTCGTTTTGTGATCCTCGGTATCCCAGTCACAAAACTTGGAGGGCACACTCGAGATTGAAACATGCCTTTGAAAAGTTCATTGAATCTCAAAAGAATCTAGGAATTTCTAAGAACCAATTAAAAACCTAATATTTATATTTCGTTTTTCATGGTGGAAATTGGTGAATCGTCATTCACCTACCTTTCAAATATGTTATAGCTTGGATTACGGCATACCTCTTCTAAGTTATAATATATTGTGATTGGATCCTAGCCTTAATATTACATTTGGGTGTTTTATTAAGGACTCTCTTAATATCTAAACTAATCTTGTTCTCTTCTTTCAGATGTCTTCAAACAATGCTGCTTCTGGCTCTAATCCTAATGGCTCCTTTACCCTTATGAACTTGTGTGGGAAAGTCACTTTTGATGGATCCAACTTCAATGAATGGATCAGAAACATCAGGATGATTACCCGTTACGAGGACAAAGAATATGTCCTTGACAAGGAGCTTAAGGAGATTGATGAGACCACTGCAACTCCCCAGGAGATCGCTGACTTCCGGGCACATGAAAGGGATGCTACAAAAGTGGCATGCATCATGTTGGCCACCATGACAGCGGAACTCCAAAAGTCCTATGAGGACTTCTACCCTTTTGAAATGCACCAAGATCTGATGGAAAGATACCATCAAAGTGCACGACAAGAGAGGTATGAAATCATATGCTCTATCATAACAACCATGATGAAGGACGGGGAATCCGTCACGAGCCACATGCAGAAAATGCAAAGGTATGTGGATCGGTTGCTGAAGCTTAATGTGAACTTCCCTGAGGAGCTTGCAATAGATATCATTTTGCACTCCTTACCATCGTGCTATGATCAATTCCGCATGACATATCACATGAATAAGGAAGAGGTCACACTCAGCAAACTTCAGGGACTCCTCAAGACCGCAGAAACAGGTCTTAAGGGTAAGTCGGTTGTTAACACTCCTACTCCAAACTCCGCCCCGGTTTTGGCAATCGGGAAAGGTAGAGGGAAGAAGAGGAAGAGCTCTTCGAAGGGTACCAAGGCTAGGACCCTTGATGGCTCTTCTTCAAGTGGAACCAAGAAAGGTTTTGTCACTCCTTCTTCTGACCCTAAAGAGGCTGAATGCTTCTATTGCCATGAAAAGTCACATTGGAAGCGGAACTGCCCAAAGTACCAGAAAGATGTGAAGGATGGGAAAGTTAAACCCAACCATGCAGGTATTTACACTATCTTATCTAATAACTCACCCCATTCTAACTCTTGGGTCCTTGATACCGGTTGTGGTATTCATATCTGTTATGATTTGCAGGGACTAAGAAGAAGTGAGAATGTGGAGCATGGAAGAATAAACTTAATCATGGGGAATAGGAAAGCTTTACCTGTCACCAAGATTGGAGTTTATACTTTATTGCTAAGTAGTGGGTTTAGTTTAGATTTGAATAAGTGTTGTTATTCGCCAGAAATGGCAAGAAACATTATTTCCTTTCATGCATTGTATAAACAAGGTTTCACCTTTTCATTTGATAATGAAGTTGGTTCGATTAATGCTTTCTTTAATAATGTTCTTTATTTTAAAGCATTACCTTGTGATGGCGTGTATGAAACTGTATCTGTGGTTGATAACTTAGGAAATAATGTATTGTGTATTGATTCTGTTAATAATAATAACTTGGATAAAGCATCATTATGGCATTGTCGTCTTGAACATATAAGCAAGAAACGCATAGGCTAACTCCAAAAGGATGGAGTCTTGGAGTCATTTGACCTAAAGTCAGATGATAGTTGCGAATCATGCTTACTTGGAAAAATGACAAAGTCACCCTTCACAGGTTCTTGTGAGAGGGGTGAAGGTTTGTTGGATCTTATACACACGGATGTGTGTGGACCCTTCAAACATGCCACAAGGGATGCTAATCGTTATTATTTGACTTTTACTGATGATTACAGTAGATATGGATATGTCTACTTAATCAAGCATAAGTCAGAGACTTTTGAGAGGTTTAAAGAGTTTAAACAGGAAGTCGAGAATCACTTGGGCAGGAACATTAAGATGCTTCGATCCGATCGAGGTGGTGAGTATCTTAGTTCAGAGTTCCTCGACTATCTTAGGGAATGTGGGATTGTCTCACAATTGACACCTCCCAGGACACCGCAGTTGAATGGTGTAGCTGAGAGGCGTAATCGAACCTTGTTGGATATGGTTCGTTCCATGATGAGTCGAGCTTCGCTACCAATCTCATTTTGGGGGTATGCCTTAGAGACTGTCGCCCATATCCTTAATCTAGTTCCCACAAAGAAAGTTGCCAAAACTCCTCATGAGATGTGGACTGGTAAAGTACCCAAACTAGACCACATTAAGATTTGGGGTTGCGAGGCTTTCGTGAGACGCGAGACTCATGATAAGCTCGAACCTCGAAGTGAGAGGTGTATTTTCATCGGCTACCCACAGAAATCCTTTGGTTACCTCTTTTACAGACCTAGTGAGAATGTGGTCTTTGTAGCTAGGAGGGCTTTCTTTCGAGAGAGAGAGTTCATAAGCCAAGGAGACAGTGGGAGGCAAGTTGACCTTGAAGAAATTCAAGAGTCAAGTGGTGAAGGAACTTCAAACCCTAGCACTCAACTTGAGGAGGAAACTTCTGTTGAGCCAATTGACAAGTCTGTACCTCTGAGGCGTTCCACAAGGGTTAGGAATGCACCTGAGCATTACTATGGATTCTATATTACTGCGGAAGGTGATACACTTATCAGTGATGAGACACTGATAGGTCTGGATGAACCTAACAGTTACGCGGAAGCCATGGCAGGCCCTGAGTCAGCCAAGTGGAAAGAGGCAATGGACAGCGAGATACAGTCCATGTATGACAATCAAGTTTGGAACTTGGTTGAGAATGTACCAGGTCGTAAGACTATAGGGTGCAAATGGATCTTCAAGAAGAAGACCGACATGGATGGTAATGTACACACTTATAAGGCACGACTGGTTGCAAAGGGTTTCTCACAAACTCCGGGAGTTGATTATGATGAGACCTTTTCTCCAGTGGCCAAGATTAAGTCTATTAGGGTTCTGTTAGCTATAGCTGCATTTCATGACTATGAAATATGGCAAATGGATGTCAAAACCGCTTTCCTTAATGGAAAGTTGGCTGAGGATGTTTACATGAGTCAGCCAGAGGGTTTTGTCAATACAGAGTACCCTAATAAAGTGTGTAAGCTTGAGAAATCCATTTATGGGTTAAAGCAAGCACCTCGCAGATGGAATCTTTGCTTTGATGAGAAAGTCAAAGAATTTGGCTTTTCTAGGAGTGAAGATGAATCTTGTGTATATGTCAAGGCTAGTGGGAGTATAGTTAGCTTTTTGGTATTGTATGTGGATGACATACTACTCATAGGAAATGACATCCCAACTCTGCAGGAAGTTAAGTCCTGACTTGGGAAGCGTTTCTCTATGAAGGACCTAGGAGAAGCTGCCTATATTCTAGGGATAAGGATCTTGAGAGACCGGAGTAAAAGACTAATTGGACTTAGTCAGAGTACCTACTTGGATAAGGTGCTGAAGAGATTCGGCATGCAGGACTCCAAGAAAGGAGAGTTACCCATCCAGAGTAACGCCAGATTGAGTAAGACACAAAGCCCTAGTACTGAGGCTGAGATAGCATAAATGAGTCGAATACCTTATGCTTCGGCTGTAGGATCGATCATGTATGCTATGACGTGTACTCGACCTGATGTAGCCTTTTCTTTGAGCATGGTTAGCAGGTATCAGGGGAACCCTGGCAAGGCACACTGGACTGCGGTAAAGAATATCCTCAAGTACCTACAGAGGACTAAGGACTGGGTCCTTACCCTCGGTGGGAGTGAAGACTTGAGAGTTGTAGGGTATAGTGATGCTAGCTTTCAGACTGATAGGGATAATTTCCGCTCTCAGTCAGGCTGGGTCTTTACGTTAAACGGAGGAGCAATTTCTTGGAAGAGTTCCAAGCAAGAGACAGTGGCTGATTCAACTTGCGAATCATAGTATATAGAAGCTAGCGAGGCAGCAAAGGAGGCGATATGGCTGAAGAACTTCATTGGAGACCTTGGAGTTGTACCAGCTATTAAAGAGCCAATGGAAATTTTCTGTGATAGTGAAAGTGCAGTTGCCTTAGCCAAGGAACCAAGGGATCACGGGAGATCCAGACACATCGACAGAAAATACCATTTCATCAGACATCGAATAGAAGAAGGACTCCTCGTGGCAAAGAGGGTATCATCGGATGAGAATCCAGCAGATCCCCACTCGGGTTAAGCATCTCCAGCATGCTCGGAGCATAGGGCTGAAGGATGATATTAGATTTAGTAGTTAGATAACCTTGAAATTTGTAAAGTGTAATTGACATTAGATGATGAATAAAAGGTGTTTTATTTATGAGTAAAGTGTTGCTATCTCTTGTCGATCGTTTACTATATTTCTTTTGCATGTTTTGACTTCCAGAATAATTATGTTTGGTATATCATATTATTCGAACCTCCACAGTCGGTCATATGTCGGAAGTAGGTATGAATCAAGACTGTCATGATTGGTTGCAGAGGTCTAAGTTGTTGGACATGGCTACAACACTCATGAGTGCTCATAAGTTCTGAGCATTGGACTCAACCCACGCTCACTGGAATCACTTCATGGAATTTATCTCGAGTGATCGTGAGACGGTAATATCATATAAGTCTTCAAACCTAGATATATGATTTGTTACTTATGAGTTGGTTATGCATTGATTGTACGAAAACGCATTGGTAACTCGATGTTATAAAACGTGCTCTTGTGTATAATTCAATGAGTAGTAGAACAAACATATGAGTCGAAGTTTATCTGTTCCTTCTTGGATTAGAAGCTGATATCTGGGCCCCTCGATGATTTTGTTTTGACCTATGTACCGGGCCCGGTCAAAACTAAGTTGATGTGTTCAATTAAGTTCTTTGTCAAACAAATCGGAAATCGGGAAACAAACTGCTGGACAATAAGTAAGACATTGTTCCATGTATTTGTCCGGCTGATATCTAGAACAGAGGATTATATGATCACTTATCTTAAATGGCGTATCATCATCTTCTCAGTTCCGAGAGACCTTGAAAGAGCTACGATTGCCGATCGGTTCCTGAAGTATTGCAGTTATAGTTATTAGACTTATCCAAGTGGGAGACTGTTGGATAAGGTGTCTAAGTCCATAACTATTTCTGGTATGTACTTGACCCGACCCGGCATGGTCCATTTGGGTTGCATGGCACCATGCAACTGGATAAACTAAAATGAGAGAAATAACACTTATGGTTTATTAATATATTATAAGTTCTAATATATTAATAATATTATTTAATTAGTTTGATCAAGAATTAATTTAGAATTAATTAAGTGATCAAAAGATAACTAATTAAATATATGGGTAGATTATGTAAATCTTCCATATCTTATATAGTGGGCTAAGAGGCTCCATGGATTATCAAGTTGGGTTCCACCCATAGGATGCTCCATGGATGCTCCATGGGAGTTACAAACCCATGGGTCATGGAAATGAAGAGTCATGACACATTAGGGTTTACATGGTGTAACCCTAGATGTGTCAACACTATATAAGAAACCCATTCTCCACCAAAATCGGCCACACATAAGTGTGTATTCTCTCTAAAGTCATTCCAAAAGCATTTGGTGTTGTGTGAAGCATTTGAGGCATCACACTTGGGGTGCTAGGCTCACAAGGTTTCAAGGATCATAAGCAACAACAAGGTAAGTTATTCTATCTTTCATGCAAGTTAAAATTTGTTCCCCATGTATGCTAGATAGGAATATAACCTTGGAATTCAACTTTGCATGATAATTAGACAAACATAGATCCAAGGTTATTAGGGTTGCATGTACACTTAGGAAGTGTTAGAATGCTCAAAACCCATCACTTACCACCAGTACCACATGCCTTGAGCGAAACTTCAAATGTCTGAAAGGTCTGCTTACCCAAGATAACATAACTAATCGGGCCTTGCCTACGGGTCTCACCCCAGCTTGCATAACCAAACAGGCCTCGCCCATGGGTCTCACCCAAGCTAGAATAGCCAAACGGGCTTCGCCCTCAATTGGGAGCCATACTAGTCTAACCACTGATACGGCTCTAATAGTCCTCATGTTTAAACACGAAGCGACTAAATAACAACAAAGAGCCCGAATCAACTCGAATGAGGGTTGTGATACCCTCACAGTCTTACAACCATTCCCGAAACAGCCAATCTTATCCTAACGGATACTACGGGCCAACCCGTAGTCTTGCCATACATCCACTATAGCCATGGGCCCAACCCAAGGTCTTGCCACTATTCAAAAAACCGAGCCAAAAATTAACATGAGCTGAAACCCCCAATCTGTTGAACCCCAAACAGGCGTTCGGATCGTGTTTCGAACCCCAAAGCCTTTATCAGACAAGAACATGCATAGAGGTTCTAACACAACCCTCAACCTGAACCTAGCCACGAACCCATAATATGCCACTACCAATGCTCTGCGTCCTCAAACAAGATAATTTTAATCCTCAGCATATGTCTCCCTGATAACAACCGAACAATGACATTGTTCCTGGCATAAACCTTGACTCGTAGCATAAACCCTGATAGCCTCCTGATCGCGAGTCTTGAGTCTTGGGCCTCTTTGCCTAGCCCACTATCGTCTGATCCTACTCCGGTCGGCGCTTCGTCCAAAGCTGCAGCTCAATCTCCCGCTCCCGTGCACTAGCATTCATATAATCCAAAAACGTGCAGCTTGACAGGCTCACAAACTACCGAATATCATCCTGCAACATATCATGGTACCTTATCTTCTTCATTTCCTCATCCGCAACATACTGCGGAACCAACAAAGCCCTCTCTCTAAACTTGGCGGTGATCTCTGCCACTGTCTCTGTCATCTGGAAAAGTTCCTGAAACTCCCTCGCCAACTGTTACACCTCAATAGCTGGTGCAAACCCAGCCCTGAACCTCGTCACAAAATCATCCCAACTCATGGCCGCCACGGACACCGATCCCAAAGTATGCCCAACCTCCTCCCACCAATCATAAGCTCGGTCCCTCAGAAGGCAAGATGTGAATACCACCTTCGACCCCTCGAGGAAGAAGTTCATTCTCTGAGTATTTTCCATGTCATCGATCCACTGACGGCTAGCAATAGGGTCTTTCACCCCCGAAGAAATTTGGGGCTCCATATTCCTTAAACTCCCGAAAAGAGAGTGTTCGAGCCCCCGACTTACCCACCGTAATCTCATCCCAAAAATCCCCAAGACGCTCATCCAGAAGCTCCAAACATCACAGTATTTGCATCCAAAATACCGTGAGTAGTCGCAGACGAAACGAACTCGCGAATCCTCTCATCAATCGGCTCAGAACCAGAGCCTGAAGCTGAACTAGAATCAGATCCCCCCCTCACGATTGCTCATCACCTTACTGAAAAGCAACCATCCAAAAGATCAAAACATACCCAAAGAATCCTCATTCTACATGCTTCTTATAATCCTAGTGACTTTCCCTTATTTGAGTACAGATACGGTACTTTCAATAGTACGGGCCCAATATTACCTTCCACACCTATCCATACTTTCCTCAAGAATCATCCTGAATCCTCTAAGTCATCCACTCATACTGATATACCCCATACCCACTAAATAATGCATCACTCCCGCTAAAGCACTTCCTAGGCTCTCATAGGATCCCCACCACACCCTGCAATCAGCTGCTGAAGAACTCCTACAAATGTTAGTTAACTACTTCATCTATACAATTACATGCAACAAAACTTAAATAATCTTTCGACTAAAAGACCCAACCCTACAACGGTTAGACTCAGCCGAGAGCTGCGCAATAGGGCTGAATCAATAACTCTAAGATTATATAACCTTTGCAGCATGTAACTTAACATATTCATTCAATACTTAACTTACATCAATATGAGTCCTACAAAACACAAAGCAAGCAGAATTCGAGCAGTAAAACTCTACAGGCCACAAATCATCAAAAAGCATCCTTCTTAATAGGCATTTATCCTAATATCATTCTATCTTGCGATCATGAACATATCCATGTGCTAACTTCTAGCATGCAAAACATATAACATAACCAAATGTATGGGTATTTTGGGAAACACTTACTTGAGCTCGGCTGATTGCATTCATAGCACCCCTTTCTTATAAAAGTCTTTTTAGAAAATTTTATTTTCTTTCAAAAAGATTACCAATTCCTTAGTTTAAGTTCAGACACACCCGAGAGTGTGCCTGAATCCCTCAAACCAAGACTTTGATACCAAATTGTAACGTCCCAAAAATAGTAATAAAATTTTCATTTTTAAACCATTAATTCCATACAATCATTTGTACCAAAACCAATCAGAGTGAATTGTATTTTCAAACATCAGAGTGTATCAAAAGTAATCAATGTGGAAAAAGCCATCGGGGGATGTTGTGCAGTCAAGTTGGGCCCTTCCCTCCGGAACTGGAAGTACCCAAACAATGTTTAAACCATAAGCACGAAGCTTAGTGACTTCCCTAAGATACTGCATATACCATACATAACATCGAACCCCACCCATCATAACGGGCCCCGCCCAGCATACAAATGGGTCCAACCCAACATACAATCGGGCCCTGCCCAGCACACAATGCAAGAGTCACAAAGACAGCTAGTATCCTACATAATATAGTAAGAAGACTCACAAATTAGATAAACCACAGCTCAAAGCTCTGCAACAGATGCTACAACACACCGATTGAAACATACATGGTCCAACCTTAGTCTACACACTAAATCCAACAATATTGACAAAAAGTCAACCTAGGTCAACAAGTCAACAATCAAGGCCAAAATCAACAGCCAATAGTATCAAACATTGAGCCTCACATCGTGACCATCCTTTGATCACATTGTGAGAACTCGCTCAGCCCGATCCTAACTCGACTCGCTCCAACTCAGCCAACTCGGTCACAGACAACCCACTCCGCAAGCATCATGGCGTGAACCCTCCTTGGTCACGTCATGAGTATAACAAACAAGATAGTCGCGGATTCCTTCTTGGTCACGTCGTGACATCCCCTATATCACGTCATGACCGCAGTCTGAAGCAATAACCTAATGGGTTGAGTCCTTAATCCATCAAGTCTCCAACTCCAACTTTCCAGAAGCTTAAGGGGACTCCAAAGATCCATAAAAATGAAAACTTTATGGACATGCATGCTCCATGTATGTCCTCTATCCAATCTAGGTCAAAGGCCAAGAAAATGACTCCAAACTCATGCAAGGTTCCCAAATCACAACCAAATCCTAGATCTGAACCAAATAATACTCAAAAGGCTTCAAGGATCCATAAAGTTGCCAACTTTATGGAATCTCATCACTTCAAATTGATCAAACATGAAGATAAAGGGAAAAGGACTTAGATCTAACAACCTAGAAGCATAAGGGTTGAGTCTTGGACACTTACAAAGGTCCAGAATGTGCAAAAGATGATGATGATGAGGTTTCCTAGCTAGATCAACACTTTATAACTCTTCTTCCGCTTCAAGCTATCAAAAGCACCAAAATGAGCCAAGAACCACCAAAAGGGATTAGGGTTAGGGTTTTCTAAGGTTAGAGAGTGATGGATGCTGATAATGAACCCTAAAATCAAGCTAATGGGGGTTTAAATACGAAGGAAACCCGAAAAGATCATGGGCTTGTGTTGCAGCCTTCCTCACGTAGTGACCACCTATGTGTCACGTCATGAGCACATACATGATATGTGTTCTTCACTTTTGGCTTGTCACACCGTGACCTCTCTATGGTCACGTCGTGACACCCGATTTTCCCCAAAAACCAAGCTTTTGACTCCTTAATGTCCTAAACTGATCCATCTTTGAAAACAGGTGTTACAATATTTATACATTAATAAATATTACTTTATTGGATTCTTAATTACATTTAATGAATTCTTTTTTTAATTTCTTTTTAATGGTTTATTTATTTTTATTGGATTATTATTTATTAATAAATATTATTTTAAATATATAATATTTATATATTAAAATATATTACTTTATTTGATTATTAATTTCTTTTTTATTAGACTAATTCTTTTTTATTTGATTATAGTTTATTAATAACTATTATTTTTAATATATAATATTTATATATTAATAAATATTATTTTATTGGATTATTACTTTTTAATTTATTTTAATTGTTTTATTTTTTATTTTAAATCAAAAAACCCGAAAACCAAATCTCACCTACCCCACATCTCCTAATTTATTTTAAATATTTGGATGATAACATATTTTGGAGTTGATTCTTTTTCCCTTGTATTCTACAGGTGTTGAGACGTTTGAGTATGTTTTCGTGTGTTCGGATTAGTTTATGGTGGGATTTGGATGTTCCGGATGAGTGTTCTATTTCCTCTCTTTCTTCTTGGTCAGAAAAGGTGCCCCTTGTTACTTCTCAGTGAAAGGCCTTTAACGCAGTAGTAGTGATTGTTTTTTGGTTGATTTGGAAGTTTAGATATTAGACAATTTTTGGGACGGTGGCTCCGCAGAAATCCATGATCTTTGATAACGTAGTTAGTACTTCTTCCTTTTGGATTTCTAATAGGTGTTACAAAAACTCTTTGAGTTAGGGTGTTTGGTTACGAAACCCAGCTCATGCTTGCTTTGTTTTGTAACGTTTTTTTCTAACGTCTTGCTATTTGTCGTTAAAAAAAGAAAGAATTATAGAAACAATAGAGCAACTACGGACTTGTTCTAAACAAACTAGCAAACAATCTTAATATCCATTAATCAAACCGAAAGTCAAAAGACAATTATAATATTTTGTGTAGTCGTCATGTGTATAACGACATCCGACGCCGCTCTAGCCTCCTATGCCGTAAACTAGAAAGCATAAACCCGAGCCCTCGGGGGCTCCGCCCTACCCTGGCGTCCATCCGTGATCCTAGGAGTAGCAGTGGCTGGTGCCTGTACAGGCCTGGCGGTAAATAAGGGATAAAGGGCCTTCATATGGCCCACCTGCTCGCAATGGTAAAAAAATCTTGGGACCCACAGGCGGGGAGGACTAACGGCAATCCCTCGCATAGTGCCCTTCCTTGCCACATTTATGGAAACTAAAAGAAGAAGATCAGCAAACCCCATCATAAACCTTGTCGCACTTTCCACAAGTGCGACCCCTCGGACCTTTTGATTGGGACTCGGTGGGTTTGAACCGCTTTTCCGTAGGCTGGGACAGAACCAGAGCGTGCCGCTGCTCCCTCTCCTATGTCTCAATCTCAATCTCTCGCCTCCTTGCGGCCTCCTGGAACTAAGCGAGGGTACCGTATCGTTGGGTGGATACGAACTATCGGATGTTGGTCTGGATCATACTCAAGTACCGCGTCATCTGAGCATGCTCTGAAGCAGTAAAGTCAGGGTAGAATAAAGCCCTCTCCGTGAACATCTTGGTGATCTTTGTCACCGTCTCAATCGAATGCCACAGATCTAGGTACTCCTGGGCTAATCTCTCCCTCTCCACTAATGGAACATACCTCGTACGGAACATCTCTAAGAACTGCTCCCAAGTCACTGCAGCCCTCTAGTCAGGTGCATAGGAACTAGTCACCAATCTCCACCAATCCTTAGCCCCAACCGGAGAAGGTTCATGGCACACTTGACCTTCTGGTCATCCGGGCAAGAACATGTGAAGAAACAACCCTCCACGTCAGACAACCATCTCATCGCCACGATCGGTTCTGTAATAACCCAAAAATCAAGGGTAAAAATTTCATTTTTAATATAGCTAAAAGATTGATACCATTTATTTCAAACATTTTAGATCATCGTTAAGTAAAACATTTATCAGAGTTCATCCCAAAATCATTCATTGCGGAAATCATAGGTGTGTGCACTACGTCAATCCGAGCCCTTCTTTTCCAAATCAATGATACTTGAAACAATAAACTGTAGACCGTAAGAATGAAGCTTAGTGAGTCCCCCAGAGCATACCCCACACACAATCCACATAACACATATCATATTAGCTATAAAAGCTATCTCTACCGCATACCACATATCATATTAGCTATAAAAGCTATCTCTACCACATAAGCATACATACAACATATAAGGATGCCATGGGCTCCTCCCAAGGTCATACTCCAGGATGCCATGGGCTACCCCACATGGTCTTACACCTAAGTACCATGGGCTCCCCCCGTGGTCTTTAGCTAGAAAGCCATGGGCTCCCCCACATGGTCTAACATCCAAGTATCATGGGCTCCTCCCATGGTCTTTACTTGAAAAGCCCTGGGCTCCCCCTGATGGTCTTACATCCAAGCACCATGGGCTCCCCCATGGTCTTCCCTGTAAGTATCACACATATAGCTTGCATAATACCAAGCATATCTAGCAATCATACCACATATCTCTACACAACAAGTAACATATCTATACACAACATGTAACATATCTCTACACAACATGCATACTACATATCATAGAATGAGCCGGACTTGTTCATTGGTATGGTGAGAAGACTCACCTCGAATGCAGAAGCTTCCTGAATGAAATCCTTAGCTGCTGCCTTGTCCACTTCTCGAGCTGTCAATACTAATCAATATACCCTATTAGCAATTGGGTTCCATGCTGAAATCCTTAATCCATACATGGGGTAAAATGACCATTCTACCCCTGGCCCATTATGATCCATAATTAAAGCCCAAGCCCAAAACTCCAACACTCATAAAATTCCACCAATGGCCCAATTTTCCAAATTGGGCCCAAACCATAGCATGAGCCTTACCCTAAAGCCCAATAACTTATTCCCAATCAAAACATCCCTCCTTAACTGGATCAACGACCCACAAACAAAATAATAGTCCAAACCCGAAATGGCCAACGAAGCCCAATAAGGCCCAATCCAAAAAAGGCCTGAAATACCGAATGGTCAACCCTAGTCAACTCCTGGTCCGAGGTCAACGTCAGCAATCAAGGTCAACAGTCCATGTTGCCCTCAACTCGTCGAGTGTTTCCAGTAACTCGCCGAGTACCTGAGTAACTCATCAACTCGTCGAGTTACCTGTGTAACTCGCCGAGTCCCTCCGAAAACTCATGAGACCGAAAACTCATGACAACCGAAAACTCGTGAACCCGAAAACTAATGACAACCGAAAACTCATGAAGCCGAAAACGAGTAAACCCAACTCGACTCGTCGAGTCAACCAAGGGACTCAACGAGTTCCTTCAGTCCAATTCATGTTCAGCCCTTTTCAGTGGGATATAAGGTCCCAAACTTCAGATCCAACCATCTCTAGTGCAGATACTATGTAAAGTTGCTAACTTTACACCCAAGCAAGACTTTAAAGGCTAAAAACACTTAATCAATGTTTGCCAAGGGACTTAGAGCATGCAAGAGGGTCAAAACTTGATAAAGTTAGTAGCTTTAAGTCCCCAAAGGCCCTGATATGTCCAGATCTGAAACCATAACTTCATAACATGCTCAAATCCCAAAATAGTCCAAAACTAGGCTAAGACTACAAGAAATTAGATCTACTAATCAACAAGTCAAGGTGGTGACTTTATACCTCCAAGATGCAGCCTTTGATGTAGACTTTCTGGATCTAAGGTCACTCCTCCAAGCTTGGTACTTCTCTCTTCAAGACTTCCTTCAAGAATCACTCTCAAGCTCTCAAAACTCCATGAACAAGTGTAGAAAACGATCCAGGGTTTCTTCTGGGCAGGGGAGGTTGGTAAGGAGGCCAACCCTAGGAGTTAATGTTCTTATATAGGGTGCAAACCCTGAAAATTAGGTTTTTCTCTTCCAGCTCCTACTCGCCGAGTCGGGGCATTCCGACTCGTCGAGTAGGTCCCGATCCCACGTCCTTAAAAAATGTCTCTACTCGACGAGTTGGACTCCCAACTCGTCGAGTCCATGCCCAAAAGTCTAAAAATTAAATAAATTAAGTAATACCTGGAACAGGTGTTACAAATCTCCCCCACTTGAACTAGACTTCGTCCTCGAAGTCTGCTGGTGCACAGGGTCTGGCAACTACTTTCTCATCCCTTCCTCCGTCGACTGCTCACGAATCGGGTGTCACTCCTTTAGAGTGAAGACTTGAGAGCACTTCAACCATGATGAAACTTGAATATCCAACTCTTACCAATAACGGAAACCCGTTCTGAACCCAAATAATACCGACACCCGACATTTCGAGGAACACAGCCGTCACCCCGATCATTCAATGACCGATAAGAAGGCAACAGGACCCAACCACACCAGACTCTCTTCAATCCTGATTATCTCGGTGTTACCAACTTAATGAATTCACTTACCATAACAGAATGCCAAACTCCTACATTCGAGATACTAGATTCCTGACCGGTTGCTGAGCCGACCAGCAACCTCACACTCACCCCACGCGACCTTCGAAGAGACCTCATCTAGCAGTAGTTGTCCTACCACCACTCATGGCTCCGTCAATCTTCTGACACCTCCAATCATCATAACCTGACAACCTGTCGCCACTGAATCCAATACAATAGTGTGCGCTACCCGAATACGGTAGTCTTTCGTCATTCCCGGTCTCCTCCATCCTGCCGTTTCCTGATTCCAACATGTCGTGGCCCTATTACTGATAGAACCAGCCCGAGACACATCATGATGGCTTAAGATACCATCGAACCAAACCCATTAATTACCCTGGTATCCTGCATTTGATGCCCTTGGCATCCTTATGCTCCCAAATCTCATCTCACTGAAACAAAATCATGTACTGAATATGCGCGAACCCCGATTTGGAATCCTTTCCAAAATAGGTCGATACCCCGCTACTACCACGAGATCCATAATGCAACATAACTTCTGACATCCCTTACCTTATCGATAATAGATACCCTCAGCCGATCCCCGAGACTACCAGTCTCACACCCGGTCCAACCACCAGGTTCCCAAGAGATCCAATATCAGGACTACCCAGTCGTAGCCCTACTTTGTCACGTACCATTATCCTCATGATCCTGCAACTCAAGATCCAAACCCTTGACTCAACAGTCTCTACTAGTTCCATTTCGAATTCCCATATCCATACGGGCTTGCCCACGGATAAAACGATCGAATAACCACCTTCGGTCCTGATTCTATAAAGTTGTGGCTTCCCCACAATCTTTGTGAACTGGTCTACCCTAGCCTCAATCACCTGAAAAATTTTTGTGAATGCTACGGCTATCCCACAGTCTTATAACA
The DNA here is from genome assembly GCF_052849685.1 of Lactuca virosa. Classification (NCBI taxonomy): domain Eukaryota; kingdom Viridiplantae; phylum Streptophyta; class Magnoliopsida; order Asterales; family Asteraceae; genus Lactuca; species Lactuca virosa. The sequence goes on from NC_136426.1 coordinate 41,370,286, forward strand.
CTTCCCACGCTATCTAACCGCTAGTGAATGCTACGGCTCCCCCGCAGTCTTACAACACTTTCCACACTATCAGACAGCTAGTGAATGCTACGACTCCCCCGTAGTCTTACAACACTTTCCACACTATCCGACTGCTAGTGAATGCTACGGCTCCCCCGTAGTCTTACAACACTTTCCACACTATCCGACTGCTAGTGAATGCTACGGCTCCCCCGTAGTCTTACAACACTTTCCACACTATCCAACTGCTAGTGAATGCTACGCCCCCCCCCCCCATAGTCTTACAACACTTTCACCCTAACAGTCCATTAGTGAATGTCACGGCTCCCCCGTAGTCTTACAACACTTTCACCCTAACGTGCTCGCTGTCCATAGCCCTATCGCTCATCTATCAATCCGAACACATCTCAACGTTGAGCACCCACGCGTCCTAACCTCCCAATCCGAACTCAAGTATTGACTGAAACCCAACCTGGTTCCTTCCCCCGAAGCCTGCTACATGACGTCAAGAAGGCGCGATCCAAATGTTGGGGAGTTTCCCAAACTCCCATCCTGCCGCATCCTATATTCAGACAGCCCCTGAGGCCGCCTTCCCTCCCCCAATGGGGATGTGAAACGCATCCTAGTCTCACACTCGCTTCTATCTCGAATATCTGAATGATTCTCCCCCACTTAGATTCAACTAAGTCCGTTCAGCACATGAAAATTGAAAGATTCCCAATTCTTCTTATGTTCCAATAATCAATCTGCTGAAGACCAACGCTTACCAAAACTAATGCACCCAAGTAGCCCTTCCCAAAACAACAGAATTCCTGAAAACCGGCTAACACTTCTTGAATCCTAACAACATCAATGATTCCAAATGCTTAAACTGTAACGTCCGTGTTTATAGGCTAGGCATTAATGTTGATGTAATAGTCTAGGCCAACCTTTGTAATTTTTTTTTGAAATAATAAGATGTATTATTTGAATATTATGTGTTTCATACTTAATTATTATTATTTAATAAGTTAAGGATAAAAATAAGCGTCGAAAATAAACGTTAGATGAAGCCAATATCTATGAAGAAAGTTGTAGTGGTTGAAACAAGGATTTCGTAGATATAAAGAATACCGAAATCCAAGTTATAACGAAGAAGTTATGACTTGTCGAAGTTTCGCGACAGAACTGACACGACGCTGTATGATGTAAAAAGTGAATTTACGATAAAGTGCTTTTTAGCCTTAGCGATCTAAACGAAAGTCGTAGTGTTCGTTAAACCGAGAGCGTGCATAAAAAGAACGCCCAAATCTGACTGCGTATGAAGAAGTTATGATTTTTCTAAGTTTTAGCTTAGCAGTATGCAGCCCGAACTCGAATTTTAGATCAAGTGATTTTTACCCGAAATAACCTAAACGAAAATCGAAGATCTCGTCGATAGTAGTTCAACGGTAAAAAGACAGACGAAAACAGACGTCGGATGAAGAAGTTATGATGAAAGGCCTCGATATTGTTATTGTTTCAGTCATCTAGAGGAGTATAGATGACGACCACGGACCTTTCTAGACAATCCAGTGGAACGCTAGCAGGCTCGCAACCTGTAGGTGTTTGTGAACTTAGTGTTCAACGGTATACTCCATCCCCCACATGGTTGCCTTATTTGACATAAATTGCTGAGGAATCCCTAAAGCAGTGTTGTCATCCCGATGAAAATCCTTAGGCTAGGTCCCTTTATGATAGGTGTTTAGGGACGTAAAGTGAGGATAACTGGAACGGGTAATCAGGGTTATTGTTGGTTGATGAAATTAATAAATTTATTGTTAGTTAATTAAATTAATAAATTTATTGTTGGTTGACGAAATTAATAAATTTATTATTATTTGTGGGTTGAAAACCCTATATGCTCACCAAGCTCCCAAGCCTGACCCACTCAGCTTTCTGTATTACAGGTAGTGGACCCAGAGCATAATTTGGATGATGACGAGGGATTTTTGGATTATAGGCCAGTAGATGTAAATAACTATTATAAGGCTTATAATGTACTGTTTATGCTTTTGGTCTGTATCGGAACATGACATCCTAAGGTTTTGTTATAAAATGAAAATACATTTCTTTAAGAAATGCTTTGATAAATTTTTATCATATTTTGTTTTGGGGCCAAATTCCGCAACATCTTTTGTAAGATTACTCTGATTTTATTTTAAAAGCATAAACTAAATCGGTCCTTTCTGGGCGAGAAATTTGGGGATGTCACATAAACATACATCACATTCGGATCTCGAAGTCCAAAGGACGGATGGTCTAGCCAAAACCTCAGCAACAACTCTCTCTTCCCTCGGCAATCCCGATTGCTCTTCCAAACACAAATACTAAGGCTACTGAAACCCGATCATAATTCCCTCGTACAAGCCCTTGAACTAACCCCAACTACACCCAACATGACACTCACATACTGGAAAATCCATGATATATAAGGAGACGACCTTGTACTATTCCACCAAAATTCATGGTATGCAGATGGCATATATCTCTTCTTGAATGTACATACAACTCAACCACAACCAGAGATAACAAAAAAACGATATGCCTACTCACGCTGATGAAAAATAACCGCTACTAAATACAGGCAAAGTTGGTAGGGAGGCAAAAGGGTACATACCTCGCACCCTCGCCTGCCGAAGTTCCGATCTCCCCTGTCTGATTCTGTGAAGTGGGGCCCCTCTCTGCTGGGGCACCGGCTCCACCCTCTCGTCCATTGGTGATCCTCAAAATAGCCAGAGCGGGTGCACTCACCGCTCCTTTCTGATCATCAGGTAGTCGACCTCCTTGTCCCCCCTGATCGTAACAAAATATAACGGTCTTGCCCCCTGGGGCAATCCTGCTGACGTGACCAATCCTACTACACCAGTAGCCACCCAACCCTTTGATCGACAAACTCCATCATGCGGTTCCCCGCACGTACTGCACTGACTCCGGCCCTGTTGGTCTCTCAGACGTTGCTCCAAGTCCTGGGCCTCTTCCCGAGACCCTTCACTAAATGCACATGACCTAAACCTCTCTGCTCGAGGTACTCCAAATCGATCTTCTGCCCTCGGGCTCTGGGACCCATATAATTCAGGGTCTCGCACCCTGACCCACTCACTAGCTCAATCGTCCACGGCCAAACTGCAGTATCTGAAGCAAACTCTGCCCTAAACCGGGCTACAACCCACCCCCAAGACACAATCTCCAATACGAAAGCGTAATAGATCGCACAATCAGTTCTTGCCGCCTGATACAAGAGGTCCAAGGCGAATTCAAAATCCTGGCAGTTCTTCCACTAAGTGGCTTACCACCGGAGCCGAGACCACATCCTGGTCCTTCCCCTTGCGTGCTCATCCGTATTCTGCTCAGCAGCTATACCCACGGTCCAATCATAACCAAGAATTCTCCTTCCCGGGCTTTTTATATTCTCCAATACTTTCCCCGATTCGAGTATGGATCCGGTGCTTTCAGTAGTACGGGCCCAATACTACCTTCCACACTTATCCATCCTTTCCTCCGGAATCATCCCGAATCCTCTAAGTCACCTACTCCCATGATGTACTAAATGTTTGCTAAACAACAACACAATATCCACCGAAGCACTTCCTAGGCTCCCCCTCGGTTCCCAACCTCACTGAATCGCCCCACTAACTCACTGGAGCATATCCTAGGCTCTCCTCGGTTCCCAACCTCACCCTGCCATAGGGATGTCAACGGGGGCAAACGGGAAAGGGAGCGCATCCCCCGCACCCGCACCCGAAATTGCCCCGTTCCCCCGTCCCCGCCCCCACCCCCGATATGTTCAGCCTTCCTACCCCCGCCCTGCCTCCGAATCCCCTTTATTAACCCCGCCCCCGTTCGCCCGCCCCCGATTGATTTTGGGCTACCTTTTTTTGGGCTAAAAGAAGTTGTTATTTAGTCTAAAAGAAGCTATTTTTTAGGTAATAGATAATTATTTATTGCAGAATTTTACATGTTAAAAATAAAAAAGTTATCACATCTTAAAAACATTATACTAACAACTTAAAAACATGTTTTTTGATGAATTTTGGAAGCTCAAAATTATGTTATTGTTTATTATATTTATATAATTAATATATGTAAATATATGTGCAATTTATTAACGGGGTCCCCATGGGGGTTTCGGAACGGGATTGCCTACCCCCGCCCCCGCCCCCGCCCCCGAAATTAAAATGGGGGTTAACCTTGCCCCCGACCTCGTCCCCGCCCTCAATTTTTTTTTTAAAAAAATCCTTTAAATGGGACGGGACCCCCACGGGAACGGGGTCCCACGGGACTTTTTGACATCCCTACCCTGCCATCAACTGTTGAGGAACTCCCCGTGATGCCAGCCATCCACCTCCTGGATATCATCATATCCACTTAGTAGCTGTCTCCCATCACTCAAGAATTCTACAAATCACAAAGCAAGCAACATTCGTGCAGTAGCACTCCGATCCAAAGGACTATCATAGAACATTCAACCCACACACCACAACTCGTATTATCCACATCCATCCATCCTTACTGTCGGCTGCCTTATGCATGCAAATTATACACAGAACAGGATCTAATAGACTGTTGAATAATAGACTCTACCCTAGGACCACAACCAGACAAGGAACAGGAAATAAGGCCGAATCAATTATTCTATGGCTATAAGATCCTAACCATATACAATTTTTAAAGCATACACTTAGCAATTATCAATACCAATAATCATTCTCATTCTAGCATGGCATCCCATATCAGATCAATCTATCGCTGACTACTCAACACTAGCATGCAAGTCTACCAGCTCATACAACATATAAAGGCATCTCTCCCAGCACTAACTAGCATGTGATTCTCAGATTCATAAATCAAATCATAACAGATACATATATGGGTATTCTGGGGAAATTTACTTGAGCTCGGCCGATTGCATGCACCACACCCTTTCTTGTCTTAGAAATTCTTTACTTAAAAACATTTTTCTTTTGAAAACTCTACAGATCCTCAGACTGAGTTCAGACCCACCCAAAAGTATGTCCGAATCCCTCAAACCAAGACTCTGATACCAACTTGTAACAACCCAAAAATCAAGGGTAAAAATTTCATTTTTAATATAGCTAAAACATTGATACCATTTATTTCAAACATTTTAGATCATCGTTAAGTAAAACATTTATCAGAGTTCATCCCAAAATCATTCATTGCGGAAATCATTCATTGACCTCAACTCGTCGAGTGTTTCCAGTAACTCGCCGAGTACCTGAGTAACTCATCAACTCGCCGAGTTACCTGTGTGACTAGTCGAATCCCTCCAAAAACTCATGAGACTGAAAACTCATGACAACCGAAAACTCGTGAACCCGAAAACTAATGACAACCGAAAACTCATGAAGCCGAAAACGAGTAAACCTCACTCGACTCGTCGAGTCAACCAAGGGACTCGACGAGTTCCTTCAGTCCAATTCATGTTTAGCCCTTTTTCATTGGGATCTAAGGTCCCAAACTTCATATCCAACCTTCCCTAGTGCAGATACTACGTAAAATTGCTAACTTTACACCCAAGCAAGACTTTAAAGGCTAAAAACACTTAATCAATGCTTGCCAAGGGACTTAGAGCATGCAAGAGGGTCAAAACTTGATAAAGTTAGTAGCTTTAAGTCCCCAAAGGCCCTGATATGTCCTGATCTGAAACCATAACTTCATAACATGCTCAAATCCCAAAATAGTCCCAAACTAGGCTAAGGCTACAAGAAATGAGATCTACTAATCAACAAGTCAAGGTGGTGACTTTATACCTCCAAGATGCAGCCTTTGATGTAGACTTTATGGATCCAAGGTCACTCCTCCAAGCTTGGTACTTCTCTCTTCAAGACTTCCTTCAAGAATCACTCTCAAGCTCTCAGAACTCCATGAACAAGTGTAGAAAACGATCTAGGGTTTCTTCTGGGCAGGGGAGGCTAGTAAGGAGGCCAGCCCTAGGAGTTAATAATCTTATATAGGGTGCAAACCCTGAAAATTAGGTTTTTCTCTTCCAGCTCCTACTCGTCGAGTCGGGGCCTTCTGACTCGTCGAGTAGGTCCCGATCCCACTGTAACATACACGCTCAGTTATCGTGTTTTGTTTAAAAATGAATATTATTAAATAATATATGATTTTGAGTGTTGAGTTCTAATAAGATAGTTTTAGGAGAATTGTAGTAAAACTATGTTTAGAATCATTCGGGAAATATTGGAAGTCTTATGAGATTCCAATCAAAAGTCAAATATTGAAATTAACTAAAATGTAAAATATAAAGTTGAAAATAGTAAAAATAATGTTATTGAAAGATGTAGATTATCTCGTTAGAAACATCTAGGCAAAAACCTCACTAAAATCCGAGTTATAACGAATAAGTTATGACTTATTAAAGTTTCGCGACAGAACCGTCACGACGCTATATGACGTAAAAAGTGAGTTTACGATAAACTACTTTTTAGCTTAAGTGATCTAAATGAAAGTTGTAGTATTCGTTAAACCGAGAATTTTCATAAAAAGAACGTCCAAATCTGACTTCGTATGCGGAAGTTATGATTTTTGTAAGAATCGGCATAGCAGTACACAACCCGAAACTCGAAATAAAGATCGAGTGATTTTTAGCCGACACAGCCTAAACGAGAATCGAAAATCTCGTCAATAGTAGTACAACGGTAAAAAGCCAGACAAAAACGGACGTCGGATGAAGAAGTTATGAATTTTTAACGGACTTTTCCTGTCCCGACCCGTTAAAAATATAACATTAAAAATAAAGTCAAAGCTAGCCGACAGAGTCTAAATGAAAATTTTAGAGTATAATCTCACCTACGCGTGAATATAAATAACGTCAAAAACGGATCCCGTATGCGAAAGATACGAATTTTTGAAGTTTATGGCACAAACTTCGAGGCTGGTCCGAAGGTGTACGCCCATCGTACTCGTGTAAGTGGTCCGGAGTCCGTCATCCTCCCTACTCCTTCGCATGAGTTCCACGTATCGTAGCCTTGACGCGTCTGAGCTGATCCTTTCGTACGCCCAACATACGAAGGCGTACGCCCAGCGAAGAGCCTTGCGAGGCAGTACACCCCACGTACTCTAAAATTTCGCCCAACATAATCTAGTGCTTCGGACACTATAAATAGGGTGCGAGGCTGCCCGATTTAAGGTTACAATTATCACACTTTTACACCCCCTACTCTCCCTCAAATTATCCTAACACCCCCCGAAGCCTAGGAAACATCCCCGACACCCGAAATAAGTCCCGACGCACCGAAGACCCGAGAAAATAATCTTTTCGAGTTGAAACTTTGCCCGTGCAAGGCTCGGTTTTCAACAAAAATCCCCAGTTTCGTCAAAGAAAATCATTCTTAGAGACGAAGTGCTGCCCAAATTACCATTTTATCAATCGGTTATTTCACAGTGAGTTCAATACAGGGACAATTATATGTTATGTGTTATATGTTCAATGTGCCTTCCTGTGTTATTCTGGTTTTATAGCGTTGATCATGTAGAGCATGTCTCGTATCACTTTTGGTATTGGCTTTGAGCCTTTGGCCATGTACAGCATGTCTCGTATTATTCTGGTATTGGATTTTTGCCTTTGGCCATGTAGAGCATGTCTCGTATCACTTCTGGTATTGGATATGTGCCTTTAGCCATGTAGAGCATGACTCGTATAACTTTTTGTATTGGCATCGGGCTAGGTAGGGCTGAAAGCCTGTATATTCTAGCAAAATGATAATCAGAAATTGTTTATTTTCTGTGCCACTTGGGCTGAAGTCTTATTGATGTATATCATGTTGAACTTGTCGAATTTCATTGATTGTAAATCTTTGAATCAGATTATTCATTGATATGGAAAGCCTATCATATGATACTCATTTGCCTTTGTTGTTCTTTGTCCCTTTTTGTTTCTGTCATATTGATATATATATATATATATATATATATATATATATATATATATATATATATATATATATATATATATATGACATAATGTTATATTGTAACTGTTATTGAACTCACTAAGCGTCACCCGCTTATCCCTCTCAGTGTTTAATTATTGCAGGTGATAAGCATCCAGTATAGTTATGTACTGTTAGAAGATGTAGAATAGATTATATTATAACTTTTGTACTTAGTGTATAAATTCCTGGGAAGTTATGTAATATATAAAACTTTGTACAAATTCTTAATAGTTGGTTTGTATCCAGTCTTTTGGTAAATATCCAAACTTCTGTAAATTATATTATGAATATGCATGTAGCATGTTTGGAGTAATAATATTGTAAAGTTTAGAGAAAGGGGTTCTTTCAATCATGGTATCAGAGCAGTAGTTTAAGTGAACTAAATACCAGGGATTGATATTTAGACTTAAACCGTCAGAAGTTCAATATATGAACGGATTCATTGTAAGTATATGGATACAAACCATAGGAAAGACTTAAGTAAAGTATTAGATAATAATAAATCCTAATATTCTAAAATACTATGTTACTCCAAATTTTCAGAACAGTGGCTGAACAGGAGGGTAGCCATACACCAGAAGTGGGTGGAGAACCTCGTCCTGATGAAGTAAATACTCCACTATCCCCTCGTGAGGAACGACTCTTGGGTAAACTTACTGGTGTTATTCGGAAGACTCTCGAGGAACACAAAAAGAATGGTGATAAAGGCAAAGAGAAAGCCATCGGAGAATCTTCAAAAGGGGAGGCGAAACGTCCCTCATTTAAAACTTTCAAGAGTAGTGGTGCTACAGAGTTTTCAGGTGCCCTTAATCCCATTGTTGTTCTTACCTGGATCCAGAACATGGAAAAAGTATTCTGTATCTCTCATGTAATTAATGAAGACAAAGTTAATTATGCTTCCGCAATGTTCAACGGAGAAGCCTTGGTCTGGTGGGAAGCAACATTTGAAGCTCTCAACGAGTATGACCAGGAGAATTTATGATGGGAGATGTTCAAAACTCGCTTGCTAGAAAAATATTGGCCTCTAGACATGAGGAGAATATTGGAGAAAGAATTCCTCGAACCTAAGCAAGGAGGAATGACCGTGAATGAATATGAAACTCAATTCAATCAAAAAGCACGGTTTGCTACAAAGTATATTCCAACTGAAGACGATAAAATTCAGTTATTCTTGGAAGGATTGCGATATGAAATCCACGATTTCATGAGCAATCGAGATGTTCTATCATTTGATAAAGCTGTTGAGTATGCCCGAAAGCGCGAGCATGACTTAGAAATACATGGTGCCATTTTTTCTGTTCCGAAGCATCCACGTATTGATCGAACTGTTCCTGTTTCCTCTATTCCACCATCTCAATCTATTCGAACTGATCCTGGTAAACAAGTGCAATATCATAATACCTCTCGTGGCCGCGGTAGGTCACAATCTTTTTCTATTTAGTCACCATCGTGTCAAAAATGTGGAAAGAATCACCAGGGTCAATGCAGAACAGAAAAAGAATCGGTGATCTGTTATGGATGTGGAGAAATGGGCCACATGAAGCCCGTTTTCCCGATGAAGAATGTTACATGTTTTGCTTGTGGTGTTACTGGCGACAGGAAGCGCTTCTGCCCTACTCTGACTAGCCAAGTGGCAGGAAGTCAAGCTTCTGTTCAACAACCGGCGAGGAGTCAAGCTTCCGTTCAACAACCAAAGAGTACTCCAACTAAAAAGGAGGAGGTGCCAAAAGCTAAAGGTCGTGCATTCCAAATTACCACGGAGGAGGCACGTGAAGACCCGACTGTTGTGACTGGTACATTTTTCGTCAACTCTAGACCTGCTCACATCTTATTTGATTCTGGTGCCTCAGATTCTTTTGTGTCTGATGAATTTGCACGTTCTTTTCAAATTGCTTGCTATGCACTCGCTCAACCGTTTCATGTAGACACAGCATGAAGTATATCATTACTTGCTGATAAAGTCTATAGAGATTGTGTCATAGAAATTGAATGCTATAATTTTCTTGCTAACTTGATTCCTATCTCCTTGCCCAACTTTGATATTATTCTCGGCATGGATTGGTTGTCAAAGAACCGTGCAGAACTCTTGTGCTATGAGAAGATAGTACGCATTCCTATTGATGGGGTGAATCCGATTTATGTCTACGGTGAACAAAGAATTAAAATCTTAAAAATAATCTCTTTCTTAAAAGCTCGTAAGTTCATATCGAAAGGGTGTTCTACTTATCTGGCCTATACAGTTGATACATCAAAAGAGGGGAAGAAACCTGTAAATGATGTTCCCGTTGTTAATGAATATCCTGATGTTTTCCACGATGATTTACCTGGACTTCCTCCGGATAGACAAGTAGAATTCCGAATTGACCTTATGCCTGGTGCTGCTCCAATTGCAAAGACTCCTTATCGTCTTGCGCCAGTATTGTTTGTCAAGAATTACTTGACAAAGGCTTTATTCGACCGAGTACCTCTCCTTGGGGTGCTCCAGTATTGTTTGTCAAGAAGAAGGACGGATCAATGCGAATGTGTATTGATTACCGTGAGCTAAATAAGGTAACTATCAAAAACAAGTACCCACTACCTCGCGTTGATAATTTATTTGATCAACTTCAGGGTGTTAGCTATTTCTCGAAGATTGATTTGAGATCTGGCTATCATCAGTTGAAAGTACACGAACAGGATGTATCGAAGACTGCCTTCCGCATTCGCTATGGGCATTTTGAATTCCTTGTCATGCCATTCGGTTTGACAAATGCTCCTGCCGTATTCATGGATATGATGAATCAGGTATGTCGTCCAATGCTCGATAAATCTGTTATCGTATTTATTGATGATATTCTAATCCATTCCAAGTCTGAAGTTGATCATGCCATTCATATTCGTGAAATATTAGAACTTCTTCGAAAAGAGAAATTATATGCTAAATTCTCCAAATCTGAATTTTGGCTTCGCCAAATTCAATTTCTCGGCCATGTGATTTCTGGTGACGGTATATCAGTAGATCCTACCAAAATTGAAGCCATTCAGAATTGGGAAGCGCCCCGTAATGCTTCTGAAATTCACAATTTCTTGGGTCTCGTGGGGTATTACCGGAGATTCATTAAATACTTTTCACACATAGCTGTACCTCTCACAAGTCTTACACGAAAGGAAGTAAAGTTCGAATGGGGTGAAGCCTAAGAAAAAGCTTTCTCAACTCTAAAAGATCTTTTGACTCATGCTCCGATCTTATCACTTCCAGAAGGTGATAATGATTTTTCCGTGTATAGCGATGCTTCAAGGTTGGGACTCGGTTGTGTATTAATGCAGCGTGGTAACGTAATAGCCTATGCTTCAAGACAACTAAAAGAGTATGAAAAGAATTATCCCACCCTTGACCTCGAACTCGCTGCAGTAGTATTTGCCCTAAAACTTTGGAGACATTATCTTTTTGGTACAAAATGCCAATTGTTTACCGACCACAAAAGTCTCAAGTATATATTCAGTCAGCAAACTTTGAATATGAGACAACAGCGAGCCATGGAGCTGATCAAAGACTATGACTGTGAAATCATGTATCATCCTGGAAAGGCTAATGTAGTTGCCGATGCACTTAGCAGGAAGGTTTATCATAATAGTGTGTGTTATGTTATTACTCACACTACAGTAAAGTTCACTATTCTTGATGAACTAGAGAAATGGAAAGTAGAGGCCTTAAAGCCAGAAAATGTGAAGAAGGAAGGGATGGTACATTATGCTGATATTTTACTTGATGATCCATGTGGACTGAAAGTATTTAAGAATCGGCTATGGATTCCAAAGATTGGCGGATTAAGACAGAAGATTTTAGATGAAGCCCATAAGTCTAAATTGTCAATACATCCTGGTACAAGTAAAATGTACTATGATGTACGGGCTGATTATTGGTGGCCTAGACTAAAGAGAGACATTGGAAGATATGTACAGGAATGTTTAGTATGCTTACAAGTCAAAGCGGAACACCAAAAGCCATACGGGAGCCCAGAAGGTATTAATGTCCCTATGTGGAAATGGGAGGAGTTGTCCATATATTTTATTACCAAATTGCCAAAGACTGCGAGACAGAATGATAGCATTTGGGTAATTGTCGACCGACTGACTAAGAGTACACATTTTCTTACCATTCGTGAAACAGCTCCAATTGAGAAATATGCACAAGTATACTTGGATGAAATTATTGCAAGACATGGTGTGCCACTAAAGATTATTTCTGATCGTGATACTCGCTTCACTTCTTATTTTTGGGCTAGTATACAACGTGAATTGGGATCTCGGATTGCTCTCAGCACAACTTATCATCCCCAGACAGATGGTCATATGGAGAGAACAATCCAAACAGTAGAAGATATGATTCGTGCATGCGTCTTGGAGTTCGGTGGTAACTGGGATAAGTACTTACCTCTTGTCGAATTTTCATATAATAATAGTTACCACACTTCAATCAAAATGCCACCATACGAAGCACTATATGGAAGTAAATGTCGTACTCCATTATGTTGGCGTGATGTAGGACATGAAATCCTTGGAGGCCCTGAAATGATTCAAGACACCACTGACAAGATTCAAATTGTACGAGAAAGAATGAAAGCGGCCCAGGATCGACAGAAGTCCTATGCGGAAAAGAGAAGACGACCCATAGAATTCCAGGTGGGTGATTTCGTAATGCTGAAGGTATCCCCATGGAAAGGCATTATGCGATTTGGGAAGAAAGGAAAACTAAGTCCTAGATTTGTTGGTCCTTTCAAAATCATCCAGAGAATTGGTAAACAAGCATACCGCTTGGAATTTCCTGAAGATTTGGCAGGTATTCATGAAACATCATGTGGGTTATCTGCGTAAATGTTTGAGCATATATGATGAAACGGTCCCGTTATCCGAGGTGAAACTGGATACTTAATTAAGATATGTAGAAGAGCCTGACGAAATCGTAAACGAAACAACGACTGAATTACATAATAAAGAAGTGGAGTTGGTGCTTGTCAAGTGGAAACACCATCGAGGCCCAAATTATACTTGGGAAAATAAGAATGAGATAAGAGCGAAATATCCCCATTTGTTTAAATCGTTGTAATTTCGGGGACGAAATCCTCAAAAGGAGGAGGTATTTGTAACATACACGTTCAGTTATCGTGTTTTGTTTAAAAATGAATATTATTAAATAATATATGATTTTGAGTGTTGAGTTCTAATAAGATAGTTTTATCAGAATTGAAGTAAAACTATGTTTAGAATCATTCGGGAAATATTGAAAGTCTTATGAGATTCCAATCAAAAGTCAAATATTGAAATTAACTAAAATGTAAAATATAAAGTTGAAAATAAGTAAAAATAATGTTACTGAAAGTTGTAGATTATATCGTTAGAAACATTTAGGCGAAAACCTCACTAAAATCCAAGTTATAACGAAAAAGTTATGACTTATTGAAGTTTCGCGACAGACCCGGCACGACGCTATATGACGTAAAAAGTGAGTTTACGATAAGCTACTTTTTAGCTTAAGTGATCTAAATGAAAGTCGTAGTATTCGTTAAACCGAGAATTTTCATAAAAAGAACGTCCAAATCTGACTTCGTATGAGGAAGTTATGATTTTTCTAAAAATCGGCATCGCAGTACACATCCCAAAACTCGAAAAAAAGATCGAGTGATTTTTAGCCGACACAACCTAAACGAGAATCGAAGATCTTGTCAATAGTAGTACAACGGTAAAAAGATAGATGAAAACGGACGTCGGATGAAGAAGTTATGAATTTTTAACGGACTTTTCCTGTCCCGACCCGTTAAAAATATAACATTAAACATATATCAAAATTAGCCGACGGAGTCTAAACGAAAATTGTAGAGTATAATCTCACCTACGCGTGGATATAAAGAACGTCAAAAATGGAGCCCGTATGCGAAAAGTACGAATTTTTGAAGTTTATGGCACAAACTTCGAGGCTGGTCCGAAGGTGTACGCCCAGCGTACTCGTGGAAGTGATCCGGAGTCCGTCATCCTCCCTACTCCTTCGCATGAGTGCCACATGTCGTAGCCTTGATGCGTCCGAGCTGATCCCTTCATACGCCCAACGTACGAAGGCGTAAGCCCAGCGAAGAGCCTTGCGAGGCAGTACGCCCCACATACTCTAAAATTACGCCCAGCGTAATCAGGTGCTTCGGACACTATAAATAGGGTGCGAGGCTGCCCGATTTAAGGTTACAATTTTCACACTTTTACACCCCCTACTCTCCCTCAAATTACCCTAACACCCCCCGAAGCCTAGGAAACATCCCCGACACCCGAAATAAGTCCCGACGCACCGAAGACCCGAGAAAATAATCTTTTCGAGTTGAAACTTTGCCTGCGCAAGGCTCGGTTTTCAACAAAAATCCCCAGTTTCGTCAAAGAAAATCATTCTTAGAGACGAAGTGCTGCCCAAATTACCATTTTATCAATCGGTTATTTCACAGTGAGTTCAATATAGGGACAATTATATGTTATGTTTTATATGTTCAATGTGCTTTCCTGTGTTATTCTGGTTTTATAGCGTTGATCATGTAGAGCATGTCTCGTATCACTTTTGGTATTGGCTTTGAGCCTTTGGCCATGTAGAGCATGTCTCGTATTATTCTGGTATTGGATTTATGCCTTTGGCCATGTAGAGCATGTCTCGTATCACTTCTGGTATTGGCTTTGTGCCTTTGGCCATGTAGAGCATGACTCGTATAACTTTTGGTATTGGCATCGGGCTAGGTAGGGCTGAAAGCCTGTATATTCTAGCAAAATGATAATCAGAAATTGTTTATTTTCTGTGCCACGTGGGCTGAAGTCTTACTGATGTATATCATGTTGAAATTGTCGTATTTCATTGATTGTAAATCTTTGAATTAGATTATTCGTTGATATGGAAAGCCTGTCATATGATACTCATTTGCCTTTGTTGTTCTTTATCCCTCTTTGTTTCTGTCACATTGATATATATATATATATATATATATATATATATATATATATATGACATAATGTTATATTGTAACTGTTATTGAACTCACTAAGCGTCACCCGCTTATCCCTCTCAGTGTTTAATTATTGCAGGTGATAAGCATCCAGTATAGTTATGTACTGTTAGAAGATGTAGAATAGATTATATTATAACTTTTGTACTTAGTGTATAAATTCCTGGGAAGTTATGTAATATATAAAACTCTGTACAAATTCTTAATAGTTGGTTTGTATCAAGTCTTTTGGTAAATATCCGAACTTCTGTAAATTATATTATGAATATGCATGTAGCATGTTTGGAGTAATAATATTGTAAAGTTTAGAGAAAGGGGTTCTTTCACCCGCGTCCATAAAAATGTTTCTACTCGTCGAGTTGGACTCCCAACTCGCCGAGGCCATGCCCAAAAGTCTAAAAATTAATTAAATTAAGTAATACTTGGAACAGGTGTTACAGGTTCCTTGACCCTATCAAACTCTGGGGGCTTCGTATTGTCGATGTTCCGGTACTGGAAAGCTCTCTCCCCTCGAATCCCCGCGGCAACAGTAGCCTCAGAACGTGCATCATAACGATCATCGAAGAGCTCAAGCATAGCAGTCTTAATAGACCCAAACAACTCCGGGATAGAACTCCAGATGGTATTAGCCACCTCAGTAGCAATCATCTCACAAATCTGATCCTCAGTCAACCATGACCTATCCTGGCCACTCGCTCCCAATCCGGAATTTGATCCCCTCGTGAATACCATACTGAAAATAAACCAGAATATATCAGAAATGACAAAATTCATACAATAAACTCCATCATAGACACATGAAACCCTTGGGGTTTGTTATTTCCTTGCTACGCGTACGGGTCATGTGCTTCCAGTAGTACGGGCCCATACTACCTTCCAAACCTACCCTTATTTGTCTCAAAGATCATCACAAACTACCCAAAATAAGTACAACAACTAGGATATGCATACATCCTATCCTCACTCTATCAAGAGTGGCTAAACATTCCTCATCTGGTCGGTTGTTCACACATCTACTCATCCATGAAACTTCCACCAGCCATGCAGCCATTTGTGTATGCTAATCATACATAACACTGGATTCCATAGACATTCGAATACTTGATTCTACCCTAAGACCACAACCAGACAATGAATAGGAAGTAAGGCCAAATCAAACATTCTCAGGCTATAGAAATCTTAGTTATGTACAACTATGATGCACACACTAAGCAACTACAGTAATGATGTCAATTTCATACAAGAAGTTATCCTAGGCTAGTAGGCATCATACATCAAGCAATTCTATTATGAAATTCCTAAAGATCCTTAGCCTATCACTAGCATGTTGTTCTATCATAATTATCAATAATAATAACAATGTGGTGACTTGGGGTATACTTCTTGCTCCGGTTGATCGTACACATCGCATTCCTCCTTGGTTACTTTCGAATTTTTTTTGGAAATGACTTTTGAAAACTATTTTGGAATTTATTTTGAAAACTTTGCAGATCCTTAGTTTGAGTCTGGATTCACACTGTAACGCCTTGTTCCAAATTGTTTCCTAATGCGGGATGGTGACCCGAAGACCGAGTATCATCAGTCTTAGGGCCTTTAAGGAAAAGAGATTTAGACCCATTTGGGTGTGGGTAGGGTAATTGGGGTGATCCAGGAAGTTTAGTTTGTGTTTTGGAGCCTAGGGGTATTTCAGTAGAGTGTGGGTTCGGGCTTTTATGGAATTTGGATTTTTTGAGAGGTTTTAAGGCATGTATGAGTTGATAGAAGTGTAGATCTTCTCGTTACCTTTTCGTGGATATAAGGATCGGCGGAAATGGACTTAGAACGAATAAGTTATGGCCTTTGGAAGTTTTAGTGGTTTTTGGGTGAAACCGGGTACGCGGGGCGTACACATGTGTGCGCGGGGAGTACTAGGGCTAAGGCCAGTATACGGGACGTACAATGGTGTACGATGGGCATACTGAGCAGTATGATCGCAGATGCTCTAAGGAGTACGTTGGGTGAACCAGAAGTACGATGGGCGTACTCCAATCAAACCCAAACCCTATTTTAGGGTTTTTGACCCTAGTTAAGCTCCTTATCTCATCACCTAACCCTAATATCTTCAGACTCCATCCCTCTAAACCCTAGAATCGAAACCCTAGCCCCCATTTGAGTGGTTTTTGAGCTTTTGGTGGTATTTCAATATTTTTATTGTTCATAGAAGAAGAAGGAACTTCTTGGAGAAGTGTGGGGCGACTTGAAGCTTTTGGATCCAGGATTATTGCATCTTGATCTGCATTTTGGAGGTATAAAGTTTCTATCTTCATGATCTTATATGTTAGATCTAGTTCATGGAGTATTTTGTGCTTTTTGGAGTCTTTTGTGATAAGGATGGGTTTTTGATCTACTGCAGAAGCAATGGGTGCTAGATCTTAGCTCCATTCAGTCCCAAGGTTCATAAAAATGCAAGCTTTATGATGTATTGTGGTCCATGCAAGCATTAAGACCTTTGTTAAGTCCTTATTGAGCTTTTGAGTCCCTTTTTTCCCTGCAAGCACGTAAAGTTGCCAACTTTACGTGATAAGTAGTCTTATAGAATCTTATCCGAGAGTTTGGCACTTTGTCTTAACCGATTAAGGGCTTATTGGAATGAAAAGGTGGTTGGAGGAGTATGTTGGGCATACTTAAGAGTACGCTCAGCGTAAAGCTGAGTTTGTGCATTATAGACTTGTACAATATGCTTCGGGGGCGAGTACGCGGGGCGTACTCCCCAGTGTGTCATTTTGGGCTTTTTGAGGATGGGCCATTGTTGGGTTTTCTTAGTTGGGCCATTAGACTTCTATGTTGGGCTTCTGGTTTGTATCTTTTGGGCTCCTTTGGATTTGGGCGCATGATGGGTTTTGGGGGCCCAATTTGGAAGATTGGGCTATAATGGGCTTTGGAGCATCATTTAGGAATTGGGCCTTGGAAGTAGCTGAGTTGGGCCTTGGCTTTGGGCCAAGCGAGTCAAAGGGTAGAATGGTCTTTACCCTGGTTTGGGCTATGTAGCTTAGACTCTTGGTTATGGGTCGAAATTCAAATATTAATTGGATGTTATTTGATATTGATAGCGCGGGAAGAAATACAAATATTATGGGTCGAAATTCAAATATTATGGGTCGAAATATAAAACTACCAGTTTTTTATAAAAAGGTTTTCGCATTATTACTTGTAAAGTCGTTAATCTAGTTGGTGAGACGTGTCTTCGGTACTTACTTAAGTACCAGTAGAAGTCCATCTTTATGATCCAGAGTCTCCTGGAGGGAGAGCGTGACACTTATATATAGATCTATATGGGACTGACAATCCCTCACCGCGACTGTTAGCTACAGTTGGACCGACAGGTCTGCGGTGACAAACGTCATAAACGATACCGACATCCCATTACCCGTCGTATCAGTCAATATGGTCATATAACTCACAAGGAGAAATAACGATATATTTACGTAGTAATATACTTTTCCGAAACTTTCACCAGGGATATTAACTATATGATACGCAGTATATACAATAAGGTTAGATAAAATTGAAATCCGATAGACAGTGGAATGTGTGACTTCCGCCTCATTTCTTGTTCCTTATTTGGTTGTGGGCTTAGGGCAGATTCACACATTCAATTGTCTGTTCGATCTCGGTTATATACAACTCGTATGTATTAAGTGATCATAGGAGGGTAGTATTGCCGTATCAGGTTTTCAGGGTAAACAGGTCTTCAGCCAGTTTAACTTATCGACAAAACTAGATACCCTTAAAGTAAGTATAGTAATTATACTTGTGCTTTTCGGTATCGGAACGATTAAGACTACCAGTCAACTTTATAGAAAATATAGGATTTTCTATGGTAAACATCGTTATTTTAAAGGTAAACAGTTTTCGATAGAACTTTCTGAAAACGATAGCAATTATTACTGAAAACATTGTTTCACAGTAGAGTAAGTGAAACTAGAAACTTATTTACAAAAGGTTTAATACTTATTATTAAACTAGTATAACATAAAGGACCTTAAATGGTTAATTCTATAATTCTTTAGTTTATACATCAGAGTTATATATAAATAATATCCGATAGGCAGTGGAATGTGTGACTTCCGCCTCATTTCCTGTTCCTTGTTTGGTTGTGGGCTTAGGGCAGATTCACACATTCAACTGTCTAATCGATCTGTATTATATATAATTTGTATTCACTAAATGATTACCAAAGGATTAACTACAGTCATTTTACTTATCAAGAAAATATAGGATTTTCTGAAGGAACCGACGAACTTTTTCTAAAGAACCAAGAGTATACTTTTTATAACAAAAATACTTATGAACTCACCAACTTTGATGTTGACAATTTTTCAAACCACTTGTATTCTCAGGATCATTAGTAGACATGTATCCTCTCAGGTGTTGCGAAGACGGAGCTTTACGTCTTAACTTTCGTTGTACTTTTAATGTATTTCAAGTAATGTTTTGAACATAATGTAAATATTATATTATCAATACAATGGTTGTTGTTACTTTGATTACTATGATGCATGTGTTGTGATACTTAACATGAAGTCATCTACCCCCCGAACGTTTCCGCTGTTCCAGTTTGGGGGTGTGAAAGCTTTGGCTCTTTCAAAAAAAAATCAGAGTATCCTTTTTGAAAAATAGTATTGTGGAATTTGTTCCCAAAAAAACATGATAAATATATTATCAAATCATTTCCGAAGAAATGTATTTTATTCATTTTAAAATATTGGGATGTCATCGTCAATACAGAAACATAAGCATAAACAGACCTTACTTTCATTTACACTAATGATTTACATCTCCTTTAATCTCTCAGTGTAATGTATCTTCACATTAATACTTGTGATACAAATAAACTGAGTGGGTCAGGTTGGGAAACCTGGCAAGTACATAGCGATTTCAATCCCACAATGCTTTAACATATATATATATATATATATATATATATATATATATATATATATATATATATATATATATATATATATATATATATATATATATATATATGTTAAAGCATTGTGGGTATATATATATATATATATATATATATATATATATATATATATATATATATATATATATATATATATATTAGAACTCGTAATATACAATTTCACCTCATATAAGCAATTTTACCCCACCCCGTCACTCCTCACAACGACACGATCCATACTCTCAGATCTAAAATTAATAGATTTACATAATCCATACTCCCGGATCAGGTATGTCTAATCCATGTTCTCAGATCAATGACAAATGACTATGCCCAATCCATACTTTCGGACTAGGGACGAATGACTATGTCTAATCCATGCTCTCGGATCAATGACAAATGACTATGCACAATCCATACTCTCGGACTAGGGACGAATGACCATGTCTAATCCATGCTCACTAATCAAAGGCAAATTTTTGAGTTCTACCCTTCATTTATATCTCACTCGTACTCATAAAAAAATATTACCCAATATTCATCTCAATTAATATAGGCTTACTCTGTATCCTAAACCATCATATATTATCATATATGCTCTTTACACGTATTTCAGGCAATAACAAATATTTCACACACAAACATATATTTAATACTTTAATCAATATTTGTATTAAAATCATGTTCATGAAAGGGACTATGCACTCACTTGTTAAAGTGACGTCTCGAAATTTGGACAGCGCTTCGCTTCTAACAATCGTCTTTTCCTTCGACGAAACCTAGTATCATTATTACTAGATTTTAGTCTAATGTTTATTGCGACTAATTATTAGTCGAGCAATATTATTTTTCTTGTATTATATAAGTGTTAAAAAATAATTTTCAACTACTATGTACAGGCAGGGGCCAGACATGAAACACCGAAGGACAGGACCATCTAAGCAATTAAGCCGTTTGGAAATCCAACAACCCAAGCGGCCCTTCAAACCAGATTCCCCGTATCATGAGCAGTTAAAAAGGTGTTATAACACTTTGTATAATTTATAATTCTTAGCGCATGTATTGTTTATAGGTTCATAATAACGATAATGAACTTAAACATAATTTATACTTAAAGTTAGGGTAAGCATAACTCACTTACAAGGGGGTTTAGCTAGGAACCAGGCTCTGTAGGGGCAGAACTTCTGAGCCGGAATCTCTTCTTCTCGGGGCCTTCTGGCGCTCTGGGACTTGCCTCTAACACCTAGGAAGTGCTAGGGAAAAACCTTGAAGGTTTGGGGGTGTTTGGGAGAGGAGTGTGAGAAAGATGTGAGAAAAACAAGTGATTTACACTTCTATTTATAGCTTGTCTGAAGGTCATATTCTGGGAGTACTAGATGGGTACGCTGGGCGTACTCATGCCATGTGTCACCATCTGGTGGCAAGGCGTGGGGAGGAAGTAGTGGCCCAGATCGCACCACGTGTCACTCACAGATCATTCCAAAAACTAAATATCTTCTAAAATCCGTAACTTTCGTACACGAGCTCCGTTTTTGACGTTCTTTATATCCACGAGTAGGTATCGACGGGATCTACAACTTTCGTTTAGACTTCGTCGGCTAATTTTGAATTTATTTTTAAAGTTATATATTAACAGACTTAGACAGTTAAAATCCGTTAAAAATTCATAACTTTGTCATTCGATGTCCGATTTCGACTATCCTTATATCGTTGAGATCCTATTAATGAGCTCTTAAATTCTCATTTAGGTTTTTTCGGCTAAAAATCGATTGATCTAAAATTCGATTTTCGGGTTGTGCACTGTTTTGCTAAATCTTAGAAAAATCATAACTTCCTCAAACGAAATCAGATTTGGATGTACTTTTTATGTACGTTCTCGGTTTAAAATATAATATGACTTTCGTTTAGATTGCTAAGGCTAAAAAGTAGTTTATCAAAAATTCATTTTTTTACGATACGCGGCGCCGTGCCGGTTTTGTCGCAAAACTTCGACGGGTCATAACTTCTTCGTTATAAGTCGGATTTCAGCGTTCTTTATATGCACGGAATCCTTGTGAAATATAATATAACTTGGTTAAGATTATATACTCTAAATAATCTTCTACCAAAAAGTAATTTTTAATGCTTATTATCTTTAAAATGACTAGCCCGAATCTGCGGGCGTTACAACAGGTAATCATACAGATCTACCACATACTAAGCATAACATCAATCAAAATACTAGGATATCAAATCCAGTGGGCCGGCCTTGTTGCCTTCGACCCACGAGTATAATAAAGAAAACTCACCTCTCAGTCCGAACAATAACTGAATAAATCTCTGCTCCGAATCTACCCGTCACCTATTCATTGGATCATGACCAAACTTAACATATAATCAAAATACCCAAAATACCCTTAGGTCAATATTGGTCAAGTCCTGGTCAAAGTCAAAAAGTCAAACTTGGTCAAAGTCAAAAAAATCAAACTTGGTCAACAGAGCTGAGTACGCCCAACGTACTCAGCTGGTACGCATGACGTACACAAAGCTTGACCAAATTGCGAGGAGTTGACCTTATACGCCCAGCGTATGAAATGGGTTCATTCTTTTCTTATTAAAAGCTTAATCCTTAAGCTCATTTGTCCATAATCCATATCAAATCCTAAACCAACGTCCTTAACCATAAAGTTTCCAAATTTATGGTCTTGCATGGCTAACAAGTGCCCAATAACAAAAACCCTAACTACTTAACCCATTAAGACCTTGTAACTCATGCATGGAAGGAAACTAACAATCAAGATTACATTTTTATGCTTTTAGATGCTCCAAAATGTCTAAAAGGACAGCTTATATGGACTAGAGTAATCCATACTGATAATACCAAGCTTATGGGACCAAAAGAACACAATTTCATGGATAAACAAGATCTAATCAACGCTTCATCAAGTTCAGGGCTTTTTACTTTCAAATTGTGTCAAATGATGTTGATATTCTGGATCCAAAGAGTTCCACTTCTCCAAGATGACCTTCTCTTCTTTCTCCCTCCTTCAAAATCACCAAAACACACTCAAAGGCTCACAAATGCTCTCAAATGGATTAGGGTTTGCAAAGTGGTCGAAATGAGGCTGGAGGCTGATGAAAGGAAGAATATATGGGAGTTAAGGATGCTTAAATAGGGTCCAAACCCTAAATATTAGGGTTTGGGACTTACGCACGTACGCCCAGTGAACTAATCTGTATGCCAACATACTCAAGTTCTGCCTAAAATTATGAAAATGCCATTGTGGGCCAATTTGCAATTAATTCACATCCAAGGGCTAAAATGCAATAAATTCTCATACTTAGGGTTTAAAATGGAAATACCTCAATACCAAGATGTAACAGGAATATGTGGTATACTGAGGAACTCACTATGTTTTATACTTATAGTTGTGGATTAAATGTTTTGAAATTTGGGACGTTACACATCGGTAAATTCCTAAGGCATAAAACTGGAAGTCTTGACCAGTTAAATTTGTTTGAACTTAGGATCTTGTACACTATGTTCAAGAATAAACATTTGGATTTCACTCAACTCATGTTTGATCAGTTTGTGACCCACATATCTAACAAAAAAAGACCTACTCATTTATTTTCTCTATTTTCTTGTCTGCACCTCCCTCCGCCTCACTCGTCCCCTCATCGGAAACCACTTTCATCTACTGTAATCGAGCTCCTTTCCTCCATAATCTCCAAACTTTCCATTCTCGTATTCTCGTTTCTCCTCTCATAACCACCATTTCTTCTTTGGAAGATGATCCCCTCGCCAAACAAACGATTGATTTGATTTCCGAATTTTGTTGGTCAAGTGATTCTTCAATATACAACGAGTTTTTTGCTAGGGTTTCAGATCTCGATTATCTTTTGGTTCCTTATTTTGGAGCAGGCGTCGAATATATTTGGTAATTGTCCTCTATTCCTTACACATATTTGTTCTTATGAGTTTTGAATGACGTCAAATACATACTTGCTGGATGATTAGTGATTCTTGATGTTATTGTTGCTTCATTACTCTTTCATTTGGGTAATTAACTTTTATCTTGTTTCATATAATCTCATAGACATTGTGACAGCTTACATATTTTTTATGAACACCAAGTGTTCGATGAAATGCCTCAATGAAAAAACCTCCACAAATAAATAAAGAATAAGGTGGTGTATTTATTGTTGTAGTCTGTAGGTGCTTGTTGATGGTTTTTTTTGCTGAAACAACATCATTTTGATGTCTCTGTTTAACTTGCCTCTGTTTTTTTTTATTGGACTTTATTTCCCCAAACATATTCAACAACTTGAATGTTTGGTTGTTGAGATTATAAACTGGATTTTATATTCTTGCATAGTTTCCCCAAACATATTTTGATATCTTTGTTTAATTTGCCTCTGTGTAGGACTCGAAAGAGGTGACTTAAAGAGCTTAATGGGTTAAGTTGGCAACTTAACCCTAATCAGTATGAAAGTGATATTTTATTTGAAAATCCTTAACTTTGAACCCTCATTAAGCTAAACATTAAGGCCCTTAGGTTAAATTGAATTTCACATCTCTATAACCTAATAAGTAACCAACAATCATGTTAAAAGTGATAAACTTAAGGCTTAACCATTAATTCCTTAATAGAACACCAAAAATGATTTAGAAGATATTATGATCAAACTTTTCCCAAATCTGTCCTCCAACTTCTAAAATCCGTGCAAGTCAATAGGAACATCTAAAAATCATGAGACTTAGTTTTCTGGAAATCTTAGCGTGTCTACTTTCTTCAAACTTTGAATCATATTTCGAAATTCCAACTCCTTGAGGGGTAAAATTGTCAATCTTCTTAGGCTGGTCCATGTTGTCACAGATTTCATGCACTGTCTTCAAAAAATCATAATAAATTCATCAGAACTCCAAATGCCAAAATTACAAAGCCTATAGTTAGATATGGATGTATAGTTTCCAACATATAAAGGGACTGATGTAATTCTAAGTACATTGATACAGTTTATTCTAAGAGTGTTGAGTGGTCCAGAAAGTGACAGCTAAAAGTTACAAACTTGTAAATTTAATATAAAATAAGCCAAAAATCATTAGAATGAGATCTTTATATTTCTGAAAAGATAAAAGAGGGAACTTTACCAATATAATTTTATCAAAATTTAATAATGGGTTGAAAGGTAAGAAAACATATCCCAAACAGAGGAGTACAATCAAAGAGAAAATAAGGAAATATGTACATAAGTTTTATAAGATTAATACAACAAACACAAGCTAAATAATGTTATAATTTTTGTGTAGGTTCTCGGAAAGGAAAGGATCCATCTTGCTCATGCTAGCTAATTTTCAATATCAAGGAGGTGAGTACTAACTCTCCTATTATGTAGGCATTACTTGTTTTATGTTATTGTTCACAGATACCCTAATAGCATGTGATTATGTGTATCTAATCACATATGATTTATGTGGCTAAGATTCTTTTTTGTGTTCTCGATTCAATAATTGTTTTTTTCCACTTTAATCATATGTGATTAAATACATTTAATCAGATGTGATTATATTTTTCTAATCACATATGATTTTATTTGGAAAAAACAAATCTTGTCTATTTAAATCATATGTGATTAGATACATATAATCACATGTAATTATATACACGATAACTGTAACAAATCGTTATTTAAAACCTATGTAATAGTATAGGTCAATGTGTATTTCTTTTTATAATAATAAAGAGAAATTTTAGCATAATATGCATATTTACATAATTGACCCTCAAAAATAAATTATTTAACAATCTCGATTGGGATGAACCAAGTGATAGAGATTGTAACAAGGTTTCCAAAAACATAAAGAACACTAAAATCCGAGTTATAACGAAGAAGTTATGACCAATCGAAAATCCGCGACAAAACCGACAAAACACTGTTCAGTGTAAAAAACTGAATTCTCAATAAAAGGCTTTTTAGCCTTAACAATCTAAATGAAAGTTGTAGTTTATGTTAAACCGAGAACTTTCATAAAAAGAACGGAAAAATCTGACTTCGTATGAGGAAGTTATGATTTTTCTAAGTTCCAGTATAGAAGTGTACAGCTAAAAACTCGAAATTAAGATCGAGCTATTTTTAGCCGACACAACCTAAACGAGAATTGAAGGTCTCGTCGGAATTAGTACAACGGTAAAAAGACAGACAAAAACGGACGTCGGATGAAGAAGTTATGAAGTTTTAACGGATTCCCGTCCCGGTCTGTTTAAAATAATAATATTAAAAATAAAGTCAAAATTAGCCGACGAAGTCTAAACGAAAGTCGTAGAGTATGATTTTACCTACGCGTGCATATAAAGAACGCCAAAAACGGAGCTCGTATGCGAAAGTTATGATTTTCGCAAGTTTTGGCACAAAAATAAAGAAAAATAGGAAAACCGGGCAATTTCGCATGTGACACGTCACCTCGCACGTGGCAGCTACTGAGTGGACCGAAGCCATGCGTGGCACCTCCTGATTCGACCAACTCCGCGATCCAATCCTACTCGGACAGCCTCACATGAGATACCCCGGAGATACCCCTCGGACACCCTCCTTCGCACGTGTCAGTCTTCTATTGGACCGAAGTCCGGTCCAATCCGAGCCAGCCAGCAGCGAGCCTGCGGTCTGAAGAAGCCCCCTTCCTTCGCCATCTGTCCGATGCGTGGCAGCCTCGTATAGCCTCGGACCCGAGGCTTCGGCCTACATAAGGCATGCGAGGGTTCCAGATCTTTTTACACTTTTCACCCCTAAATTCATTCTCTTTCACATTTTCCACTTCCACAAACTCATATACAACCCCTAAAGCCCCGGTATCAAGTCTCGAACCCTAAGCAAGCCTCGAAGCCCCGAGATTCCCGAGAAGTAACCTCTCTCCTATCGAAACTCTGCCCAATTTGAGCCGGTTTCTCGACAAACAAACTCCTTTTCGTGAAACGAAACTCCGTCCAATTCACCACCTATCAAGTGAGTACATACCCCCGTATGTTCATAATTTCTACTGTTTTAAGGGGGGAATACAAGCATAACACAAGAACTTTGTGTTATAAAATCATGATAAAACAACATTAAATCATTAAAAATACTCAAAACATTAAACTCTTTTATAAACTTATATTTTTCCCAAAAATTCATATTTGTATATATATATATATATATATATATATATATATATATATATATATATATATATATATATATATATATATATATATATATATGTATATAAATGAGATTTAAAAGACTTAGGACTGATAACTCATTCTGGGTCCTTTTCCTTGTTTGGATGTGGGCTTAAAGTACCGGTTATTTGTCTGAGTGTCGTTTAAATTTTACTTATATATAAAATTGTATATGTATATAAATATAATAGTGATTTCATCAGTTTAACTACCTTTGTAATATGCTGAGCAAGGGATTACATGCAAACATTGTTTAATACACATTCAGAAAGTACATATAAATTATAATAGGTATAATTTATACATAGAACAATAATTCTTGATACAAGTATACTAGAATACACAGTCTTACAAGAAACTAGGGTTTTGATACAGAACAAATCAAGATTTACACTTATCAAATACATGTTTGGAATACTAATTCAAGAACATATTGTCAATCATTATTTCAGAATGATTAGGTTTTGATTCAAGAACATACTGTCAATCATTATTTCAGAATGATTGGGTTTTCAAAACTAATATACATGAAACGTTTATATGCTTTTTATGAGACACTCTATTCAGGTTGTTTAATTCACTTTAGACAACATAGGAAAAGTCCTGGCATTATAACCAGAATTTCCAGCCGGGGATCGAAACAAGTGTGTGTAGATCTATATCGGGATTGACAACCCCGCACTCAGGCTGCTAGCTACAGTTAGATGAGTGACAATTGTTATCACCAGTTTAAACGCCCACAAAGCGTTTGTTTCAGGCCATCAGTCATAGTATGGTTATAATAACTCATTAAAAAGATATTAACAATACGTTAGTGTATAAATAACTAAACGAAAGTACACCTTCAAAGTACCAGTTTACAGAATACAAAATACAAAGATTCAATACAGTTTTCAACAACAGCTGGTGGAGCCAGGCACACTCTCAGTTACAAGTTTTCATAAGTAATACAAATACAAAACATTAATACACAGAGAACGGTTTTATGGGAATAAAACTACTTTTCATATACAACAGAAAATATAGGATTTTCTGGAACAAGTTACATATACAAGATAGAGAGACATCCTTTAAACATAAACACTTATGCACTCACTCAACTTTATGTTGATACTCTATTTTCAAATTACTTGTATTCTCAGGGAAATAATACACAGGTACTCCCCGAGCTTTTTGAGAAGATGGAGCTATGTTGAGTCATATCTTCTTTTGTATAACTATATTTTGGTTCAATATACAATGATTGAACACATGTAAATACTTATACCTTTTAAATACAATGGTTGTTTGTACTTTGATTACTATGATGCATGTGTTGTGATACTACAATTGAAGTCCTCCACCCCCGGACGTTTCCTCCGTCTGGTTTGGGGGTGTGACAATAACAAATATTAAACCAAGAACGTGAAAACAAATCTTTATCCAAATTAATCATATGTGATTAAATACATATAATCACATGTGATTATATGAATCTAATCACATATGATTTATGTGGACATAATTCATTTTTGCTTTGTCGATTCAATAGTTATTCTCATGTATTTTATCACATGTGATTATATGTACAACCGTATGTGATTAAGTACATGAGCACAACTATTGAATCGATAAGAAAAA
The DNA here is from genome assembly GCF_052849685.1 of Lactuca virosa. Classification (NCBI taxonomy): domain Eukaryota; kingdom Viridiplantae; phylum Streptophyta; class Magnoliopsida; order Asterales; family Asteraceae; genus Lactuca; species Lactuca virosa. Next base: position 41,399,048 of record NC_136426.1, read on the forward strand.
AATGAATCCTGTCCACCTAAAATCATATGTGATTATATACATATAATCACATGTGATTAATTACACAAAAACAATTATTCAGTCGAAAACGCAAAAAAAAAATATTGTCTACATAAATCATATCTGACCAAATACATATAATTACATGTGATTATATGTATCAAATCATATATAATTTATGTGGATGAGATTCATTGTCACATTCTCGATTCAATACTAGCATGCAATTTTCATATAGCTGAAACACATATAACAGGCACATAAGGCATCCTCCTAGATCCTTACTCCTATTCTAGCATGATGTTCTACTGAAACTGAAACTGATAATCATAGCATAAACTTGTATGGGTAATTTAGGAGTACTTACTTGAGCTCGGCTGATTGCATGCACCCCACCCTTTTTCTCTTTTCAAAGTTATTTTCTTTCTAAAAATTCTTTTTGCTTTTCTAAAACTCTTTTCTTTTTAAGTTTTCTTTTTCAAAAATTCCTTTGAAAACATTTTCCTTTTGAAAATCTTTTTACCATTTCCTTAGTTTGAGTCCAGTCACACCCAAGAGTGTGCCTGAATCCCTCAAACCAAGGCTCTGATACCAACTTGAAACATCCCAAAAATACAACCCAAAAATTTTTGTTTGAAAACTATACTAAACCATAATATCAAATATTAAAAGATAAATCCATGGATCATGTATCTCAAAATGTCATAATAAATTTATCAAATCGAAACTAGTGTCAAGATCATATCAAAATATCAGAGTCTAACTCCCAGGCTAAAATTGTGTTGTGTGTCATGCCATCATCCCGAGCCCTTCCCTTTGCTAGCTGAAGTACCTGAAACCAAAACTGAAACTGTAAGCACGAAGCTTAGTGAGCTCCCCCAAACTACACATACCATACAATATCATATAAAGCAACTACTGGGCCTTGCCCACTGCATCGGACCGAAGTCCGGAAGCTGCATCGGACTGAAATCCGGAACTAACCAGGGCCTTGCCCTCTGCATCGGACCGAAGTCCGGAAACTGCATCGGACCGAAGTCCGGAACTAACCAGGGCCTTTCCCTCTGCATCGGACCGAAGTCCGGAAACTGCATCGGACCGAAGTCCGGAACTAACCAGGGCCTTGCCCTCTGCATTGGACCGAAGTCCGGAACTGACTGAACATAGCATAGCATAATCATAACTACTAGCATAAACACATATACTGCATACTGCATCAGACCGAAGTCCAGAACACATAACACAAAGACATGCTTGAATCACAAAGACATCGAGCACACTGAACTACTGCATCGAACCGAAGTCCAGAACTACTGCTAACTAAACGGGCCGGCATTGTGGCCGTAGACCCGTTCCTACTGGAAGGAAACTCACCTCGAAACGCTGGCTGCTGAGATGCTAAATCTGAAACTATCTGACTGCTGCTCCGGAACTCCCCGACTACAAATCCCATAAACACTAAATCAAATACTGATAACTACTCTCAGGGTAAAATGACCATTTTACCCTTCTGATCAGAGTCAACGCTAGGGTCAAAGTCAACTCTCAGTCAACCCAACTCGCCGAGTCCCTCTACCGACTCGTCGAGTTCAAACGGTCATAACATCGGGACATCTCGATTCTACTCGTCGAGTCTCACCTTGGACTCGTCGAGCTCCTTTGTTTCCGAGTCTCACTCATGTCCAACTCGCTGAGTCATCTCCTTAACTCAGTGGTATCACTCATAATCGAAGAAGGGTTTGGGGACATCGATCCGACTCGTCGAGTCCCAAGAACAACTCGGCGAGTCCATTGCATGTTCAGACTATACAGTTGTTCCTAGGTGATTCCACTGCCTCCAATTCATAGATTTGGACTCCTTAGACTAGAATAACACGCAAAGTTGCTAACTTTACGTGCATGCATGATGCAATGAAGCTAAATCACCCAAAACAAGCTAGAAATGAGAGTCTGGGGCATATAATGGGATCTTGGCTGAATAAAGGTGGTAACTTTGAGCTTCTGGAGCTCAAGAGTGCCTAGATCTAAAGTCCTTATAGACCCAAAAGCTCTCTACCTGAAATTATCTTGGAAAGGACCCCAAAAGTGGCAACAACAAGCTTTCAAGAAGATCTAAGTGAAAATAAGTCAAGGTACAAACTTTATACCTTCAAGAGCTTTGAAATGCAACTAAAACTCTGGATCTTCTGCCTCTTCTTGAATCACCAATGGATCTCTTCCTTTTCCTAACTTCAAATCACACAAAAATGGCAAGAAAGGCTTTAAGACACTCAATGGTTGCTAGGGTTTTGAGAATGGACTGTGGAGGTGATGGAGGCTGGGGTGAGGACTCATAATGATGCTTAAATAGGGTGCAAACCCTAAGGATTAGGGTTTCCTCCTGATGGACCTACTCGTCGAGTCCATTACCGACTCGTCGAGTAGTCCACTTAAACCCCGTGGTCCAGCTCGCACCTACTCGACGAGTTAGGGCTACCAACTCGTCGAGTAGCTCTTATAAAATGAACATTTAGAGAATTACTTTTGTACCAGGAATGGGGCGTTACAATTCTCCCCCACTTGTCTTAGACTTCGTCCTCGAAGTCTGCTGAATCTGAAAACAACTTCGGGTAGTGCTCCCTCATCTCTTCCTCGGGCTCCCACGTCCACTCCGAACCCTTACGGTGCTGCCACTACACCTTAACTAACTCTACTGACTTGTTCCTCAGCTTTTTCACCTTGCGATCTAGAATCGCCACTGGTCTCTCGATATAGTTCAGGCTATCGTCAACCTGAATGTCCTCCAGGGGTACCACTGCTGAATCATCCACTAAGCACTTCCGCAACTGAGAAACATGGAACGTGCTGTGGATCTGGCTGAGCTCTGCTGGAAGATCTAACCGATAAGCAACCCGACCCACCCGGGCCAAAACCCTAAACGAACCAATGAATATGGGGCCCAGTTTGCCCCTCTTTCGAAATCTGATAACACCCTTCCAGGGTGACACTTTCAGGAGGACCATATCACCCACCTGAAACTCCAAGTCCGAACGCCTCCTGTCGGCGTAACTCTTCTGTTGACTCTGCGCAGTCTGCAGTCTGCTACGGACCTGCTGGATCAAATTTGTGGTATTGAGCACCACCTCAGTGCCCCCGATGACCCTCTGACCGACCTCGCCCCAACAAATCGGGGTCCTACACTTCCTCCCGTAAAGCATCTCGAAAGGAGGGCGGTCAATACTGGCGTAGTAACTGTTGTTATACGAAAATTCCGCTAATGGAAGATACGTATCCCAACTGCCACCAAAATCTAGAACACATGCCCGCAGCATGTCCTCAAGAGTCTGAATCGTCCTCTCACTCTGCCCGTCCGTCTGAGGGTGGAAAGCGGTGCTGAAGTGAAGACGAGTCCCCATATCGTCATGAAACTGCTTCCAAAACCTGGAAGTGAACCGGACGTCTCGATCTGATACTACTGATACAGGCACTCCGTGTCGTGCCACTACCTCGCGCACATAAATATCGGCTAACTTTTCGGCCGATGTGCTCTCCTGAATCGTTATGAAATGCGCGCTCTTGGTCAGCCGATCCACTATGACCCAAATCGAATCAACTCCACGTGCGGTCCTGGGAAGCTTAGTGATGAAATCCATAGTGATATCCTCCCATTTCCACACAGGAATGTCTAACGGCTGCATCTTGTCGTGGGGCCTCTGATGTTCCGCCTTGACCTTCCTACAGGTCAGGCATCTCTCCACATACCAAGCTACGTCTCGCTTCATACAGGGCCACCAATAATCGGGTCGAAGATCTCTGTACATCTTCGTCGCCCCCGGGTGGATGGAGAACCGAGACTTGTGGGCCTCATCCATTAGTACTTGCCGTACTCCTCCCCAGTACGGTACCTAAACTCTCCCATGAAGGGTCAACAATCCTCGACTGTCATAGTCAAAGGAAGCTACTCGGCCAACAATCCTCTCACACTTCTGCCTCTCCTCCTTCAGGCCCCCAACCTGTGCCTCTCTAATCTGCTCCAACAATGGAGAAATCACTGTCATCCTCAGACAAATATCCCTGATCGGGGCAGCTACCGCCTTGTGGCTCAGGGCGTCGGCCATTACGTTGGCCTTGCCCGGATGATAAAGGATCTCACAGTCGTAATCCTTTACCACGTCTAACCATCGGCGCTGCCTCATGTTCAGATTCGGCTGATCCATGAGGTACCTCAAACTCTTGTGATCCGTGTAAATGATACGGCGGACCCCATAGAGGTAATGTCTCCAAATCCTCTACTCCCTCTGACAGGGTGAGAATCGGAGCCTCGCACAATCTCTGTCTGAGGGTCTCAAATGCTTCCTGCTGCTCAGGCCCCCAGCAAAACACCACCAACTTCTTGGTCAGTCGGGTGAGCGGAACTGCTATCTTGGAGAAATCCAGGATGAATCTCCTGTAGTACCCTGCCAGTCCTAGGAAACTCCGAATCTCAGTTGGAGACCTCAGGACCTCCCACTGCATCATGGCCTTTATCTTGGCCGGATCTACTAGTATACCCTTCTGGTTGACGAGGTGACCAAGGAACTGCACCTCGCGCAACCAGAACTCGCACTTGGAGAACTTCGCGAACAGTCTCTCCCTCCTCAGCGTCTCCAGCACCTCTCTCAGGTGCTCCTCATGCTGCTCCTGAGTCTTGGAATAAACCAAGATGTCATCAATGAACACTATCACATACCGATCCAGCATCGGTCTGCATACGCGGTTCATGAGATCCATAAACACGGCTGGAGCGTTGGTGAGCCCGAACGGCATCACCACAAACTCATAATGACCATTGCGGGTCCTAAAAGCGGTCTTCTGCACATCCTCATCCCTGACCCGCATCTGGTGATATCCTGACCATAGATCAATCTTGGAGAACCAAGATGCTCCCTGAAGCTGGTCAAACAAATCGTCTATCCTCGGGAGTGGGTAACGGTTCTTCACCGTTACCTTGTTTAGCTCCCGGTAATCTATGCACATACGGTGCGACCCATCCTTCTTCCTCACGAACAGGATCGGGGCTCCCCATGGTGAACTACTCGGCCTGATGAAACCCTTGTCTAGCAGCTCCTGGAGCTGCGTAGACAACTCCTGCATCTCTAGAGGAGCCAACCGATACGGTGCTTTGGCTATCGGAGCCGCACCCGGAACCAGGTCAATCCGAAACTCGACCTGTCTTTCCGGAGGTATCCCAGGCAAGTCCTATGGGAATACGTCCGGATACTCTCACACTACTGGTACATCGTCAACTGTTGACTTACCCTTCTCCCGGGCATCTATAACATAGGCGATGTACCCCGCACAACCCTGCTAAACGTAGCGCCTCGCTCTTGCTGCTGAACAAAGAACTGGTCCGCGCTGTGGCCTATCGCCCTGAATCACTAACTCTCCCTCACTGGGAGTGAGAACCCTCACTGGGAGTGAGAACCCTCACTAACTGCAACTCACAATCAATCACTGCCCCATTGGGGCTCAGCCAATCCATACCCACTATAACCTTATTCCCTCACAGGGGAATAGGAACCAAGTCCACTGAAAACTGCTCATCAAATAACTGCAGCGAACACCCCCTATGTACTCTCGCGACCCTGACGGTCCTGTCATCCGCTATCTCAACCTCAAGTGGACAATCCAGCTCCCCCGGAGCTCTGCTAAACCTCTTGCTAAGCGCAAGTGAAACAAATGATCGGGTAGCCCCCGAGTCAAACAATACTGTAGCTGAAATGCCATTCACTAAGAACGACCCTATACGAAAACATATAACTATGAGAAACAATCAATATCAAATACAGAGATAAGAGGAAAATACATACCCGTCACCACATCAGGAGTCACCCGCGCCTCCTCTGCTGTCATCTGGAAAGATCTACTCTTCGCCACTGGCGCCTCAGCCCGGCCCTGACGGCCGTCTATACTCCTCAAAGTAGCAGGGGCAGGTGCTGCCACCTTCCCTGCTGCTGCTAAACTCGAACACTGGGACTTTTTATGTCCCCTCTGATTGCAATGGAAGCAAATCAGATCAGCTGTTGTGGTGGTGGTGGTGGTTGTACAATCTCTACTCATATGCCCGGTCCGGCCGCACTTGTAGCACCAGGAGATCCCTGCCTTGCACTCCCCATCGTGCAATCTCCCACACTTTCCACACCTATTGTGGCTCTTCTTTCCTCTGGATCTGTGATCCGCTACCTTGGGCTTTTTGCCCAAACTCCCTGTGTCAGACGCCGCCTCTGGCTTCCTCTTCTTCTCCATCTCCAAATCTATCTCTCTCTCACGAGCCCTCGCAATCATGTCATCCAGCATTTTACAGCTGGACCGGCTCACAAACTGGCGGATATCACTCCGCAACATCTCATGATAACGGGCCTTCTTCATTTCCTCATCAGCCGTATACTGAGGAACGAGAAGAGCCCTCTCCCTGAACTTGGCGGTAATCTCCGCCACTGTCTCTCTAGTCTGAGTGAGATCCTGAAACTCCCTGGCTAACTGCTGCACCTCAATAACCGGTGCAAACTCGGCTCTGAACCTGGTAGAAAAATCAGCCCAGGTCATCGCATCAAGAGCTGCGTCATCTCCGATAACATGCCCGATCTCCTCCCACCAATCTCGTGCCCTGTCCTTCAGAAGACAGGATGCTAGTCTGACCTTGTCCCCCTCGGGACATCTTCTGGTGCGGAACGCATTGGCAACATCCGCCAACCACCTGGTACTCGCAATGGGATCCCGTGCCCCATGGTAGTCTGGAGCTCCACAAGCCTGGAACTCCCTGAAGGTGAGTGTGCGCGACCCCATCATGGTCGCCACCTCAGCACAGAATGTGCTCAACCTCTCGTCCATCAGCTCTAAAATACCCTCCTTGATCGAACCGAAGATCACAGGAGTCTGCTCAAGTATGGTGCGAGTAACCTCTGAAGAGAGGAACTCCCTGGTCTGCTCATCTAGATGCTCGGCCCCCGAGCCTGATCCTGATCCTTCGCCGGCTCCTGAACTGCCGACTGCTGGCCTAGGGCGTAAAACCACCATTCTGAAAACACATCATGACAAACGTCAGAAACACTGATATATCTCGAGGGATCGCTACTACTACAAGTTTCCTGGCCTCATCTCAGCCTTCCTCGATTCAAGTATGGATCCTCTGCTTTCAGTAGTACGTGCCCATACTACCTTCCACATCTATCCGTACTTTCCTCAAGAACTGCCTTGACTCCACCAAGTCACTTCTACTGCTACTGATCTCTGTTACTCTCATCCTAGGCTTGCCCTAGGGAAATCTCTGACTCCACCCAACCCAGTCCTCAGCTGCTGAAGGCCTCCTTGTAATGCCAATTAGCCATTACCCGAATACCATCACATGTGGCGAGGCTCAGATAATCCTTCGAGTAGAAGACTCGTCCCTACAACGGTTAGACTCAAACAAGAGCTGCGCAATAGGGTCAAATTCAGCATTATGAGATTATTCAACCCTGATCACATGTGACGTGACGTATTCACCTAATGACTAACTCTCATCACGCAGAGTCCCACAAAGCACAAAGCAAGCAGCATTCAGACACAGGAGACTACTCAAGCAATCCTATCCTCATAACAAGAAATTGTACTAGCATACAATGCTAAGCTCATACTATTAGGCATAACCTAAACAGGCTATCCTACTACTGTCTACTCAATACTAGCATGCAATTTTCATATAGCTGAAACACATATAACAGGCACATAAGGCATCCTCCTAGATCCTTACTCCTATTCTAGCATGATGTTCTACTGAAACTGAAACTGATAATCATAGCATAAACTTGTATGGGTAATTTGTGAGTACTTACTTGAGCTCGGCTGATTGCATGCACCCCACCATTTTTCTCTTTTCAAAGTTCTTTTCTTTCTAAAAATTCTTTTTGCTTTTCTAAAACTCTTTTCTTTTTAAGTTTTCTTTTTCAAAAATTCCTTTGAAAACATTTTTCTTTTGAAAATCTTTTTACCATTTCCTTAGTTTGAGTCCAGTCACACCCGAGAGTGTGCCTGAATCCCTCAAACCAAGGCTCTGATACCAACTTGAAACATCCCAAAAATACAACCCAAAAATTTTTGTTTGAAAACTATACTAAACCATAATATCAAATATTAAAAGATAAATCCATGGATCATGTATCTCAAAATGTCATAATAAATTTATCAAATCGAAACTAGTGTCAAGATCATATCAAAATATCAGAGTCTAACTCCCAGGCTAAAACTGTGTTGTGTGTCATGCCATCATCCCGAGCCCTTCCCTTTGCTAGCTGAAGTACGTGAAACCAAAACTGAAACTGTAAGCACGAAGCTTAGTGAGCTCCCCCAAACTACACATACCATACAATATCATATAAAGCAACTACTGGGCCTTGCCCACTGCATCGGACCGAAGTCCGGAAGCTGCATCGGACTGAAATCCGGAACTAACCAGGGCCTTGCCCTCTGCATCGGACCGAAGTCCGAAAACTGCATCGGACCGAAGTCCGGAACTAACCAGGGCCTTTCCCTCTGCATCAGACCGAAGTCCGGAACTAACCAGGGCCTTGCCCTCTGCATCGGACCGAAGTCCGGAACTGACTGAACATAGCATAGCATAATCATAACTACTAGCATAAACACATATACTGCATACTGCATCAGACCGAAGTCCGGAACACATAACACAAAGACATGCTTGAATCACAAAGACATCAAGCACACTGAACTACTGCATCGAACCGAAGTCCGGAACTACTGCTAACTAAACGGGCCGGCATTGTGGCCGTAGACCCGTTCCTACTGGAAGTAAACTCACCTCGAAACGCTGGCTGCTGAGATGCTAAATTTGAAACTGTCTGACTGCTGCTCCGGAACTCCCCGACTACAAATCCCATAAACACTAAATCAAATACTGATAACTACTCTCAGGGTAAAATGACCATTTTACCCTTCTGATCAGAGTCAACGCTAGGGTCAAAGTCAACTCTCAGTCAACCCAACTCGTCGAGTCCCTCTACCGACTCGTCGAGTTCAAACGGTCATAACATCGGGACATCTCGATTCTACTCGTCGAGTCTCACCTTGGACTCGTCGAGCTCCTTTGTTTCCGAGTCTCACTCCTGTCCAACTCGCTGAGTCATCTCCTTAACTCAGTGGTATCACTCATAATCGAAGAAGGGTTTGGGGACATCGATCCGACTCGTCGAGTCCCAAGAACAACTCGGCGAGTCCATTGGATGTTCGGACTATACAGTTGTTCCTAGGTGATTCCACTGCCTCCAATTCATAGATCTGGACTCCTTAGGCTAGAATAACACGTAAAGTTGCTAACTTTACGTGCATGCATGATGCAATGAAGCTAAATCACCCAAAACAAGCTAGAAATGAGAGTCTAGGGCATAGAATGGGATCTTGGCTGAATAAAGGTGGTAACTTTGAGCTTCTGGAGCTCAAGAGTGCCTAGATCTAAAATCCTTATAGACCCAAAAGCTCTCTACCCGAAATTATCTTGGAAAGGACCCCAAAAGTGGCAACAACAAGCTTTCAAGAAGATCTGAGTGAAAATAAGTCAAGGTACAAACTTTATACCTTCAAGAGCTTTGAAATGCAACTAAAACTCTGGATCTTCTGCCTCTTCTTGAATCACCAATGGATCTCTTCCTTCTCCTAACTTCAAATCACACAAAAATGGCAAGAAAGGCTTTAAGACACTCAATGGTTGCTAGGGTTTCGAGAATGGACTGTGGAGGTGATGGAGGCTGGGGTGAGGACTCATAATGATGCTTAAATAGGGTGCAAACCCTAAGGATTAGGGTTTCCTCCTGATGGACCTACTCGCCGAGTCCATTACCGACTCGTCGAGTAGTCCACTTAAACCCCGCGGTCCAGCTCGCACCTACTCGACGAGTTAGGGCTACCAACTCGTCGAGTAGCTCTTATAAAATGAACATTTAGAGAATTACTTTCGTACCAGGAATGGGGTGTTATAATTGTCCACATATATCATATGTGATTAAATGCATATAATCATATGTGATTATATGTATCTAATCACATAGAATTTATGTGGAAAATATTTATTTTCGCGTTCTCGATTAAGTTGTTGTTCTTGTGTGCTTAATTACATGGGATTATATGTATATAACTAGATATGATTTATATGGACAATATTCATTTTCACATTCTTGTTCAATAGTTGTTCTTGTACATTTAGTCACATATGATTTCTATACACAATATTCATTTTCGCGTTTTTGATTAAATAGTTTTTCTTTTTCCACATTAATCATATGTGATTAATACATACAATCACATATGATTAAATACATAAGAAAAAATATTGAATCATGAATATTATCAATATAAATCATATACGATTTGATACATATAATCACATGTGATTAAGTACATGAGTACAACTATTGAATTGAGAAAGAAATAATGAATCTTGTCCACATAAATCATATGTGATTAAATACATATAATCACATGTGATTAAATATATTAGAACAATTATTGAATCGATGCAAGAATAAATATTTTCCATACGAGTCATATGTGATTAAATACATAAGAACAAATATTGAATCAACACGTGAAAACAAATATTGTCCATGTAAATCATATGTGATTAAATACATATAATCACATGTGATTTAATACACGATGCCAAATATTAAATCGAAAACACGAAAATAAATACGGTCCACGTAAATAATATTTTATTAAATACATATAATCACGTGTAATTATATGTATCTAATCACATATGATTTACGTGGACAATATTCATTTTTGCATTCTCAATTCACTAGTTTTTCACGTGTATTTAATCACATGTGATTATATGTATTTAATAACATATAAATCATATATGATTTGATACATATAATCACATGTGACTCGATACATATAATCACATGTGATTATATACACGAGAAGAACTAATGAATCAAAAACACAATAACAAATCTTTGCAGGTGGGGGTGGGGGTGGTGGCGGCGGGTGGTGGAGGCGGTGTTGTGGTGATGGGTGGTGGTGGTATGTGGTGATGGGTGGTGGTGGGTGGGTGGGTGGTTGCAAGTGGTGGTGATAGTGATGGGTGATGGTTTTGGTGGGTGGTGGGTGGGTGTGGGTGGTGGAGGTGGGTGGTGCTGGTTGGGTGGGTGGTGATGGTGGTGTCGGGTGGTGGTGGTGGTTGTTGTGGGTGGGTGGTGGTGGTGGCGGGTGGTGGTGGGTAGTGATGGGTGGTGGTTTGTGGTGGTGGGTAGTGATGAGTGGTGGTGGCGAGTGGTGGTTGTGGTGGGTGGTGGCGGGTGGTGGGTAGTGGTTGGTGGTGGTGGGTAGTGATGGGTGGTAGTGGTGGGTAGTGATTGTGTGGTTTAAATTTGTTCTCAAATTTTCTCGATTGAACGCTTCTATATATATATATATATATATATATATATATATATATATATATATATATATATATATATATATATATATATATATTAAGCCTATTAAACTCAACGTTGACCACTTTTCGTTAATAACGATTATTCAGTGTCAAAAATCACAATTGTTACATTTTATTTTTGTTCATTTGTTTTTTCACTCCAAATTTTGACGAAGAAGATATAAAATACTCTTCAGTTTTATCATAAAATAAAATGGCATTTGAAAGTACAAGCAATCAAAATCATATCTAAATAATTGTTTATTATTTACTAGCAGCAAAACGAGGACAATTCAAAGAATAAATGGCATATATAAAATCCATTTAACTATATATTATACTGAACTATGAATGCAATCATATTTAAATTAGTGTGTATATATATATATATATATATATATATATATATATATATATATATATATATATATATATATATATATATATATATATATATATATATAAACTTATTTTCATTTTATTTTATACTGCATTATAAATGCAATCATATCTAAATTCTAAATTAGAGTATGTATATTATAGAAACTTTCACACGTTGGTGCCTCAAAGCCCACCCTCTCTTCTTCAAGTCTTAAGTTATATCCGTTCTCGTTGTCTCGTTTTCCACTCCATTAATAAATAATAATAATTGAAGTTGTGTAAATGTAAATATGTAGTTTAATAATAACAATAACATTAAGGTTTGTATATAATAATTATATTCCAATTATTTGCTCGCATCCGGCATCCCTCCCATTATAATTTATAAATCCATTCCCTCCAGCCACCTTTTTACTTACACTCATCGTTCTCCTCTTATCTAATATTCAAGAGAAGAAGCTCCAACAATATAATGAAGCTCCTTCCAATGGCGATTTTCTTGTTGGTGGTCATGACCACCTCCCTCGCATTGGCGTCGAGGTGGCGCGCAGAGGACGAAGTCCAAGCATTGTACGAGTCCTGGGTGGTGAAACATGGTAAAGTTTACAACACGCTTGAGGAGAAGGAGAAGAGGTTTCAGATCTTCAAAAGACAACCTCAAGCACATAGAAGACCACAACTCCGGGGGTAAACATTCCTACAAGCTTGGACTCAACAAGTTCTCAGATCTGACCAAGGAAGAGTTCCAGTTAGGCTACACCGTCGCCAATATTCCTAAACGGAAACTGTCTAACAATAAGGTGACAACGAGTACTCCCCGCTATTCTCTTCTTTCCGATGATGATGTGCTGCCTGATTCCGTTGACTGGAGGACCAAAGGTGCCGTTGCCCCCATCAAAAATCAACAAAAATGTGGTGAGTGAGTTATTTTATAGATCATTATATATTTTTGAGCACGTACGTTTTTTTGATTGTGTTGCTAATGAAAAGATTATAAATTTTGCAACTATATATGTAGGTAATGGTGGATCTAATCTATCCATCACTAACGATTCTAGATGGAAGTGTTGCGTTAGTGATTTTGATTTCGTTCTGTCTAGGAGAAAAGTAAACTAACGGATAAATTACTTTTCCAAATTAAGTTGATTATTAATATTTAATATGCTGGATTCATGCATGTGCCTTGAATTGAAGGGGGCGATTATGCATTCTCAGCTATCGCAGCAGTAGAAGGGATAAACCAGATCGTGACAGGTGATCTGATCACACTATCAGAACAACAAATCATTGATTGTGATACTGATGATACAGTTAACAATGGATGCAATGGTGGTTTTTATACTGATGCTTTTACCTTCATCATAAAAAATGGCGGTATAGACACTGAAGAAGACTATCCGTTCACGGACGAGTCGGATTTAAAATGCAAGGTATGTATCATATTTCCTTCTACTAGTGATTAATGATTAGTCCCAGTTCGACTTTGACTATTATATTCTGTTTACCAATTAATTGTGCAGAAAAACACAAAAGTTGTTTCCATTGATGGTTATGCAGATGTTCCGGTGAACAACGAGACAGAATTAAAGAAGGCCGTTGCAAACCAGCCTATAGCTGTTGCTCTTAAACTCAAAATGGATGATTTCCAGTCATACACTGCGGTAAGTAATCCCAGTTACCTGACTTACCTCCCTCTATTTTTGTCATAATTTTTGAATTTAGTGAAACCAGTTCAAAAAGATATCATAATCTTATTTTATTATGGCCCAACTCATTACAAGTTCTGCCCAATGATTCATGGTTAATCTTTCGGAGTGCGTCTCCATGGAATTTGTTGGTTTAGGGCTTGAGGCTCAAGGGTTGTCATTTTGTGGGCCGGTTGGTGGAAAATAATATCATATTAAATTATTTAAGATTTAAGATTAGGTTTTTTTTTGTGAACGGAATTAAAGATTAGGCACCCTTGTTTTAATTGTCTCGTGTATGGATAGGAGTTGTAAGACTCTGCTCCTGTATAATGATGAGATATTTAGAGAAGTGGAAAGAAAAAAGAGTTTATGGTTATATACTTGATTGAAGCTTTGTTTTTGGAGCAAGTCGTTTCTAATTTCATTAAATTTGTCAGGGTATCGATGGTGATTGTGGATCCGAACTGAGCTTAAGTTTAGTTATAGTTGGCTACGGGACTGAAAATAGTGAAGACTACTGGCTATTGAGGAACGCATGGGGTACAAATTGGGGGGACGAAGGCTACATAAAATTGAAACGCAATGTAAATGAGATAACCGGTAAATGTGGAATAGCCGAATTGGCATCTTACCCGATCAAAACCAGTCAGAACCCATCAAACCCCACAGGTAAAATATTGTTTCACCTGTTAGATATGTGGAGTCCTTTATTTTTTTTTGATATTTTCTGTCCCAAAGATCTATTTGAGAATGAGATGAGACTCCAAAGTGTAAATCAAGCACCATCTAATTCATGTTACATTAATTTTTAAGTTAAAAAAAGTAACATTTATATTTTTTTATCTTGTGTAACAGGGGAAGAGAGAAAAGAAAACGGCCATTGATCATGTGATTTGTGTTATTTTAATTGGAAATCTATTTCCATTTGATAATTACCATCTGATTTATATATCAGATGCTAATTTGTACAAGCTGCATTGATTCCCATGTTTTCTTTTTTATATTGCTTTCACTTTAATAAACCTTCCATAAATAATAAATTATATATTCCAAATAGCAATGTACTTTTATGTTTTCACTAATAATACATAATACATGCAACATATATATTTATAACTTTTTTATCACGATAGCAGCGAATCAACATCTTTTGACCAATATTAGGCAATTTGTAATCTTGAATGGTTGTTGTCATTTCATAATAGCAACCAACTAATATTTATTATACTAATGTATAGGCAATAGTGATGTGTGCGACTATGATGAGTGCTTGTTAAGAGAATCCAGATCTTGGATTATAGGCCATTGCCCTATCATGCCTTAGATAGAATTGGTCCCTATGGTTCAATCTATTTAGCAGGTTTAGTCCAACCTCTAAAATTTTGATAGAGATCATTATTCTGGTATGGAGAAATTACATATGTGGTCGTGGTCAAGGCAAAAATACAAATTTATATTTTTTTTCTTTTTTTTACCTATTTAAAATAATAATCTTTAATATTATGAAATTTACAAACAACCTCAACCCCAACCATCATCTTCATCGCTGTCCATATTTCATCCCCCACCGCCTCATCTCCTGCCACCAACAATCCGGTCAACCTCCAACCACTCAACGAGTCAACGCTCCATTTTTTATTATTGTGTATTTCTCCGGGACAACCTTGTGTATTTTCCTTCCAAATGCCAACACACGAAATAGTATATTCATGGAGGAATAGACAATAACCAAAAGTGGATGTAATAAACATCTTTTTTATGGTAGGCTCCAACATTTTAATAAATTAATTCATTATTAGGGGTGAGCATTTGGATCGAACCGGACCGGACCGGACCGGCTCTTGGACCGGACCGGTTATGGAGAATATTGTGGACCGTGGACCGGACCGGATGAGTCGTATCCGTGTCCAGGTCCGGATTTTCCGGTGCTTGGACTCGTTTGGACCGGTACAACTTTAATTGCATAGAGTATAAGTTGTTAAAATAAGTTTTTGGGTTTGATAGAACTCGTTAAAACAAATATGTTGTTGGGTTTGGTACGATACAACTTGTAAAAATAATTACGTTTTCGTTTCATGCATAACTAATCTACCTTGATGTTATAATATTATAGCTTGCAAAATTAATTTTCCAAATAAAAGCAACTAACATATAAATCAAGTTCACCAAGATCTCTTTCATATGATTTATCTGTCAAAGATACATAAAATTCAGAATTATAGTCTAAAATAATAGTTAAAAAGCTGAAATATTTCAGCTTTGATAGCTCAACTTTGAAGGATTGTAACTCACTTAATAAAATATCAAAATCAACAAAATTATAGTCTAAATTCATCTACAAACTGTAAACTAAATGTTGAAAAAAACCGAAGGTCAATCCGACTTAAAACGAATGAGTTATTGTTGTTTAAAAAAATTTACAGATTACAAAATTTTAAAAATCTTTTTGAAAAGTTGAAAATTTTCAGCTTTGATAGCTCAATTTTGAAAGACTGTAACTCATTGAATATAATACCAAAATCAACAAAATTATAGTCTAAATTCATCTACAAACTGTAAATTAAACGTTGGAAAAAATCGCGTGTCAATTCGACTTAAAACAAATGAGTTATGGTTGTTTAAAAATTTTCACAGATTACAAAATTTTAAAAATGTTGCTGAAAAACTGAAACTTTTCAGCTTTGATAGCTCAACTTTGAAACACTGTAACTCATTGAATATAATACCAAAATCAACAAACTTATAGTCTAAATTCATCTATAAATTGTAAATTAAACGTTGGAAAAAACGTTGTGTCAATCCGACTTAAAACGAATGAGTTATGGTTGTTTAAAAAATTTCACAGATTACAATTTTTTTTTAAATCGGCTCCAACCGGTTATATACCGGTGTAAAAACTGGACCGGAACGGGAAAAAAACCGGACCGGTTTTGATGGATTCCTAGAATCGAGAACCGGTCCGGTCCGGTCCACAGGTCTAAATGTTCACCCTTATTCATTATATTGTTGATGTATTTACAAAAGAAGGTTTTTTTTTGTTTCATTGTTCCGACTTAACGGTTTGAGATGCAGTTTCGTTTACCGATGAATTTTTTTGTAAACTCCATTTCAGCTTTATTATAAAATAATAAAACATCTGGAAATAAAACTAATATCCAAATAATTGCAAATTTCTCCTTATTAACTTAATTGAGATTTTACTTTTACATCACATTCTTGAGCTACCTTCCTAGCCCCAAACCCTAATTCCACAACTAACCCAGCACTCGGGTGGAAGCAACCAGGTTTCCTTTCTTGAACCGGATCTTTGACCTGAGATATCTCATCACCCAAACACTGGCCCACACCATCATTCCGAATCCGGGTCGAGTCATATTGAGATCCAAATTTATACGGCAAGAGGGGTGGAATTGGCCAAAACGGTGGCCCATTCTCTTGGGTATTGTAACCCGAACCCAATGACCAAACCGGACCCTTGTGATGTTGACTTTCTCCCGTGTGGATGTTGACTTTTGACCCGATTACTTGTTGGGCCTCCTCAGATCCAATGGTTTTGTGCTTCAGTGGATTGTACGGGCATTGTTGTACTTGTACAGTGGAAAACGGTCGTTGAATATGGAATAACCCCGGAATGCTACGTAGGTAACTGAATTTCCTCTGAATCGTTAATACTAGATTCAGATCTTCAAGAATCTGCATACATATGTTGTACCATCTGCATCAGAACTTGTACATTCCACAACATACTTGTACCTTACCAATTAAAAATTGTACCTTATCAAAAGACCCCAGTTGGATAATACCTTCTCTGACAGATATCACTGCAATCGTCTGGTTCATTCAGAAACGAACATGTTAATTAATTCGTACATTATTATGCATTAAAAGCTGTATTTAAAAGAGATTTGCTAACCTTAATCCCAGAATTGAAATGAAAGTCCCAAGCTTTTGGTTGCTGTTTACAGAAAGTAACAAATTAAAGCAATCAAATAACAAGAAATTTTCATGAAGATCAAATCAATCAAATTAGGGTTTTACTTACAGGATCAATAGTTGCATTCCATGAAGAAAGAAAGCTTGGATCAGTATTCTGCTCATTTGATCCATCTTTAAACACCCATCTGTGACTGTTATCTGCAGCTACTTTCCCTATCAATCTGCATGCCACTCAAAAAACTTTCATAAATCTTGTTTAAGTTCTTCAACATAAAAAAGATTGATGTTGGTGTTCTTAGTTCCTACTTCTTACCCTTCTCCATAATTGTAAACTTCATGGGACAGTTTGAAGAAGATATCACTTCCAAATCTACCCTTCATGAATCCATCGTTGTTCCCAATTCGCTCACATTCATCAAGATCACAAAACCCATCTTCCCAAACAAGAATCCTATATATCACCATGAACCAAAATTATTAGAAATCATACGTTAAAGATTGATAAAAATGTAAACGTTTTTTACCAGTTACGTTTGTTTCCTTTTGCTCGATCAAGAACACCTCCTTCATAATCCCACCTGCATCCAAACAATAACATACGATTCATTACTAAAGTATGAAGACAGCACAACATTTGTGGGATTTTGATTAGTGATTACTTGGGAGGAGGGTAGATTCGAGGCAAGATTCTCCAGAAAACAGCATACACCCATTTGCGGGAAGTAATGTTATCTGAAGAAGAATCTGATGAAAAACAGGTGCATAGACTTTTCAAGGTGTGTTGTATGAGACAAGTTAACATAGGAAGTCCCTCCATTGTTATTGGTAATTGGTGCACTCAAACACACATGAAAAAATGAATTGTATGAGTGTTGTTGATGGATATAGCTAGTTGGAAACCCGAATGCTAGATTTTGGAAAACACGTGGGTCCCGTTGTCTTAATCGGGGGAGACTATGGTCCTTACAAGTTAACGGAGTACAACTGTAGTGTGTGTTTGTTGGTGTGGTCATTGCAATTATGTTGAAAAGTTTCGGGTGAAGCATGCGGTCGATATGCCCGACCTTGTGTTCGTGTGTTTCTGGGGCTACATGTTCATTGAGTGTGGTTTTTTCGAGTATATTTTCTTTTTTAATAAAATGGATAGATGTAATAATTTATGCGCAATTTTAAGTGTTACATTTTCAGTCGTAAACATCAGGGAATGAGTTTATTTGAGGGACAAAAAGTGTAACAAAGATTTTTTTTGGTGATAGAAAAGGTTTAAATTTATTTTTGTGGACATATTGATAAGTTAGAAGAAAACATATTTAGGAAATGGTGTAATTTACCCAAGTTGTGGGAAATTTAAGGAAGCACTAGAAAAAGAGGGCATATATCTATGGTCCTGTGTTTGACAGTTGCCCTTGAATGCCAGCTGAAATGGAGGGGCAGGGTAAGACAGTGGTCCTATGCCTCTAGATATGAATCCTAGCTAATGCTTGACAACATGTCAAGATACATAATTTGAAAAGAAAAGATAAAAGTAAATATGATCATCGTTACTTTCAAAATTTTAACAAAATAATACATAAAATGATCTTGTTTTGGTTAATAAACTACGTAAATATTGTTTTATATTTGGTAGAAATGAAGTTTGCGCACTAGCTAGGCATGCCCTTATGTCATTCATGCATAGACAATCATAATGTGGATCAGCTGGGGTTGCTGGTAAGTATTAACACTGTTGCAGAAAAGAAAACAATTTTTTGAGTTGCTTATAGAAGAAAAATTGTCGTTAATTTAGAAAAAATAATGAATCTATGACAAGTAATTATTATGGTATTTTTGGAGGATAAATGAATAGTACTTTGAGTGGAAATGTGGGGAAAGAAAGGAAAGGTTTGACAAGTACAAATCAAAAGGGAGAAGGGGCACCCACCCAAGACCCATACCCATATGGGCAACAGTTGCATGGTCTCCCCACCACAACAATAATAACCCTTTGCCATTTCTAATTCTAGGGACACATACAATAGGACAATTCTGTAATACCAATCTCCAATGGCATGCCATACATTTCATAAATCATCCTCTTCGAATATAGATTCTACAATCTTTATTGGTCCCAAATACCCCCACCCCATGGGACCTAACCTAACCTAACCCACAAAGGTGCACCACTTGGTTCGAACCACTCACCCAACCAATATCGGTTCTAGTCTTAGAAGCCATCCATCTATCAACTATCAGCTCAAAGGTTGCTGGAAGAATAATCATTTTCCAGAATAGAAAAACACTTTTTGTGTTGCTAATAGAAGAAATTGTTATTAATTTATAAATAAAAAAGGCGTCCAAACTGTGATTGATCAAAATTTCGAATAAAAAAGGAACTATAAATACTACATGGAAAAAAAAATGCTACAACAAAGAATACACTTTTTCTATGGCTTTCACAAATCCGTGGTTCCCTAAAGAAGATAGATATATTTGAGGTGAACTCACCACTCACCACTCACCACTCACCACTCACCACTCACCACAGGCTCAAGGTCGACCAGAGTCTCCATCATCAACCACAGATGCTTTCTTTCCATTGTAACGCTGCAAAAAGAATACCATGTAAAAAGTGTAGGGTTTATGGAAGTAATGATAAAAAAGATGGAATTGTGGAAAGAAAATCAAAAGAGGGAGTTTGTAGGTACCCGTTTTCCGAAAGTGAAGGGAACGTATCTATATTTTATCATATGCATTATTTGCCTCTTCATTGTTGAAACAAAGAGTACAAGCCAATAGAACAATAGAATTGGCCAAAATACAGGCACATCAAACATGCTGAAGAATGTCAGTGTAAAAGCGATACAAAATGCTTTTGTAATTGAGTACCTGCAATTAAAGAGAAGAAGATATTATCTTTCATCAACAAAAAATTTGTGATTTTCAGATTCTGCTTTCCATTATCTTGCATTTAAGGTGATACACATGTGGAGTTCTTGATTTTCAGATTCTACTTTCCATTGAGACTCCAACATTCTAGATTTGTGGATTCTGGAGTACTTGATACATAATTTCTAGTGTTTGTATAATTCGGGCTCAAAGCCAAATCAGTTTTGTGTTCCCAGCAGATCAGTTATCAGTTAATCATCTATAGTTACATCATATGGTAAACAAAGAAGACGCATAGATTCTTGTTTTCTCAGTTTCAAAGTCATCAATTTGATATCAACTTGTCAGTTACATAAAACTATTTACATTGATTAATTAGTTTGCTGATTCTGACCCAAATGGCTCCGTTTGATCAGGTAAGCTCCTTAAATCATAAATCACAGTGGCATCATATACTTAGAACTAAATACCACTGGTATTACCCTAATTCGAGCAGCTTAACCTCAATTAGGGTTTCTCAACTGTGAAATCACGAAAATATAATTGATGGTGTTTAAAATGCAACAGGCAATTCAATCGAGATTTGCCACTAAGTATTAGTCAATGTATAGCTAAAATGAGGGGAGAATCTACAATCACAGGCGCATTGTAAGAGCCCTAAATCAAACATACGATTAGGAACAGAGCAAGTGAAAACAGACGCACCAGAACTTAAATTCAGGTAGGCGGCGGACAAAGGGGCGGAATTCTTCGGATCGGCTGGTAGGTAGAGACGGACCATCAAGTTCTGGATCAACCTGAGGGGAAAGGAAAGCGAGGAAGAGCTGAAGGATGTAGATTCCGAGGCCGTAAGTTATGATGTAAAAACCTTGAACGAAGTAAACACGAAGGGCGTAGATGAACAAGACGACGGCGAAACCGATCCAACGGTGGAGGACGTGTGGAGTTGACTTGTCGAGGAGGTGTTGGTATCGGCGGGATACAGTGAAGGTCCATTCAGAGAGTGATGAGGATTTGAGATCGGTGTCTCCTCCGCCTCCGCCTCCACTACCACCACCAACCACCCCAGCAACATTCATTTTATTGATTTCTTCTTCTTCTTCCTCTCTGTATTGAGGATCAACGAGGAAGATGCCGAGACTAAAAAAGAGAGATCCAGATGCCGGTTCTCAGAGACTGTTAGGTACGACAAAAGTTAGTTTCAACTTTAAGTGGCTAACTTGTGTACTTTGAGTCACTTGGATAAATTTGATTTTGCGGCTGGAGACCGATTTACAAAATATTTTGAATAAATTTGATTTTAAAGCAAACCGATATATGTCATAGCAAATTCACAACAGTAATACAATGTACAGTATTTCCAAGGGTAATTTGGTACCCTTACCACACACATGAACACCATTTCCAAAAAAAAAAAAAATTGTGTTGTGGTGTGGCTCCGGCTATCATGAGTCATGGAAAAAAGAAAGAAAGAATCTCTCTTTTTCTCTCTTCTTTCATCGTCTCTCCGATTCTCTCGTTCTCTCTTTTTCTCTTAGTGTAAACACCGTTTTATCAAGTTGGCAGAGATTGTGTGAAATTGTGTTGTGGATGATGCACCGGCCTCAAGTTAAACATACTTGAAGGCCTTATGAGTTCATTTTGTGAGAAATATACTATGTGGCATCAATAGTATCAATCTGGATGATCACATTTTGAAGAATTGGATTTTGGATACGCTGTTTATGTATGAATTTTTGTATGGGAAATGGATATTTGGTGGAGCCGGATTCGAATAAGACATACATAACTGGATAGTTAAGGATATTAACATAAAAGCGCTTGAGTTTGTAAATAATCGACGATTTTACTTTGACGTCAACCAGAGGCGGTTTTAATAGGTGTCCCGGTGTGGCATCGGCAACACTTACTTTTTCTGTCTGTAGTGGAAAACATTTCGATTTTTCCATTTTTTACTTATTTTTCCTGCATCGGCAAAATTTATTTCAATGTCAGCAACACCTACTATGTATTTCTGCGTCACGTCTACTCCTGACGTCAACTTTTTTGTTTTACTGTTTTCATTAATTTCTTTATGAGACACACTAATGAAGAAATGATCAAATAGAAGATGGTTAAGGAAACGATTTTGGACTTCCACATATTTGCTCATTTCATCTTCAAGAAGGTCAAGTGGGTATCAAAATGATTGTCTATTAACAAGCTTAAAAACAATATTGAATGTTTATAATAAGCAATTTGATAACTGAATCTATCATTACCTAAATTACAAGCATACTTTGGAATCAAACCTAAATTGCTTTTAATTTTATAAAAGTAATAAAAAAAACTGAACCTCCAGATTGTACCTACATTGTTTTTAATTTTAAAAAAAGTAATGAAAAAAAAAATTGAACCTTTGAAAAAAGGAATATTTCAATTTGTAGATAGAAATCAAAACTTCAATTGAGAAGGAAACAATATACATTTTCCCCAAGAAACTGAACAAAACCAAAAGTTTCCATCCGAACCAACATCTATTTATACTAAGTTTGGAGTGGCATATTCGGTTTCTTTTCCTAATCTCAGTCCATTGGTTTTGTGCTGATCGTTTTTTTTTTAATCCAGATTGGATTTTCCATCGGATAAAAAACTCAGTTTTATATGTACACCTCTACTGGATTTAGTAGTGCACAAATTACATCCGTATTTTTTCATATCCGAAAATATTTGAGCCAAATTTTTTAAAAGCCGATCTTGAAATATCCGAATAAGATATATCCAATCCACTGGATATGAATAGGTCATGTAAAAACTTGGCTATTAGATATTTATTTGAAAAAAAAAATCCTATTATTTCTATACAAAATCCGGAAAAAAAAATTCAATATGAATGGATAACCAATATGATCCATAATTATCACCCTAAAATCCAAAACCCGGCCCAATATATATCTAAAAATTGATCCGATTAGGTCTTGATCTACAAAAAACGTTCAGTTTAAATCAAACATTCATACCTAGAGTTATCAGTGATGCACATTGGCGGTCTCAGACCGATTTCGGGTCGGTCTCGAAACAATTTGGTCTTTTGGGACCGGTCTGGAATGGTTGTGTCTTTTTTCAGTCCGCTCTTTCTTTTGACCGGTCCTTTTTCGGTCCGGTCCGCAGTCTTTGGATACGCCTTTTTCGGTTAATTTTCGGTTTTTCTTCCGTTCGGATTCAATATATTTTTGTTTCGGTTTCAAGTTTCCCGTTAACAATTGTATATGATTAACATGATACATTAAGACTTACTAAGAATGATGCACTAAATTTTAATAAAAAGAAGAAAAATGTTACTTTTGAGACTGGTCTCGAGTCGATCTTTGACCAATCTTGAAACGGTCTCGTAACGGTCCAATAGACCGGAATTTTTTAGGGAAAATACCGCAAATAGACAAAAAATGGGGGTCAATTTCGAATTTTAGTCATAAAAATAGGTTTTTCCGGCTATAGACATACATTCCGCGGAGGACCCTCCGCGGACCTCTACAGAATGACGTCATCTCCGCGGACCACCCAAAAGTCTGATTTTTTAATGTTTAAAAGATTGTTCCGCGTAGGCCCTCTGCGGATACATTAACACCTCCGCGGAGTGAGTTGTTTGGCGTTCATAAATTCCTCCGCGGAGAAGGTGACGAGGAGCTCCGCGGAGAGATTAATGTCTCCGCGGAATGGGTGGTTGCAACGCATTTTAGACGGTTTTTTTGATACAAAGTGTTATTTTTCATTTTTTTAGCTCCATTTGGTCGATTATCTATACAATAGATCAGTTCTTTTTCATTTCATTTTAAAAAAAAATATGAGTTTTGTTATTTTATGTACTGGTGGTTTTTGGCAGATAAGTAATGGGATTAACACCTACGTTAGACCAAAGTTTAACAACTTAGGTTTACTGCTTCCGCCAAATTTTGATCGTCGAATATTGTTTGATTTGGTCAAAATTAAGGCTAATGTGTTCAATAGTAATATATCATTGTCATTTCAACACCCGGTTCATGGGTATGTTATGAATATTTTAGACGAAGCAAATGTTCATCAACTCAGAAATGTAATTTCTGAAACGAATGAGATTGTGCATTTGTATTTAGAGGTGTTTCAGGGATTGGTCAAACAGACAGAAGCGGTTGACAAGATTGTACCATACAATGTTGAAAACGTTGTATCTGATAATGTTGAAGAGTGTCCACAAGAAGAAACTGTGGCAGTGAATACGATTGAAGAAAAAAATTTATATGAGTTTGGAAGACTGACTGACAAAACTTTGTCAGACGGTGAAGAGTCAAATGAAGGATGGTCAGAAGATGAGTTCACACACGGGAAAAAAGCTTCAGACATATTTGACGGTATGCCTCCCATACCTGATTGTCCTGATCCTATTGTTGAACCCGGACCATTTCATAATTTAGGTCCAAATGATGATATGTTTGTTCGTCAAACATATGATAACAAACAACAACTAATATTTGCTTTGAGTCTTAAAGCAACCAGAGAAAAGTTTCAGTTTAAGACCAAACATTCTAACAAAAATCGTTATGAGGTATATTGTGAAATTGAGAACTGTAGTTGGCGTTTATATGCAAAACGCCTTGATCCCACTAATGAATTTGAAATCAGGACTTTCAACAACGTGCACACATGTTCGTCATTACAGATACACCCTAATCATAAGCATGCTAATAAAAAAGTGATGGGCACTATATTGCATGAGATTATGGGAAAAACTCGTTCCAAGGTTTGGAGGCCTAATGAAATATCAAGGGATTTGAATGCTTTGCTGGAAATCAATGTAGATTACAAATAAGCTTGGCGTGCAAAACAATATGCTATGGAACTGTTGTTGGGATCCTCTGAAGAATGTTTTTCCAAACTTCCTATTTATTTTCACAATTTGAAGAGGCATAATCCCGGTACAGTGGCCTATATTCAAACAGATTCTGAAGATTGTTTCGAGTGTTGTTTTTATGCCATTGGGAGCACGGTAAATACAAAAAACTTGTTGTTATTTAATATATAATTTTTTTAAAAAAATTATAGAGTGTTTATGTGTTCCATTTTAATATATTGCAGATACGAGCGTTCAAACGTTTTTTTCGTAAAGTTATAATTATAGATGGTGCCCATTTGAAGGCTGATTTTAAGGGAACCATATTGCATGCAGTAACTATGAATGAGAACAACCAGATATTGCCCCTTGCGCACAGAATATGCAAAAAAGAGAGTGGTCTTACTTGGACATGGTTTCTTGAAAAGTTGTATGAATGTGTTGGTGATTGTCAAGAATTGACTTTTGTAACTGATAGGGCCGATGCAATTCGGGTTAGTATTGAAAATGTTTTCTCACATGCTCATCATGGCTTGTGTGTTTTTCATCTACTAGGAAACATAGTACACAGGTTTGGGAAAAATGATAAAACAAAAGTGTTGTTTTGGAGGCTTGTGAAAGCTTACAAAAGAAATGTTTTTTGAAGAATTGTGGTATAGATTTAGTTCTACTAGGCCGCAAGTAGCAGCATATCTAAGTGAAATTCCCCGTGCTAAATGGACTAGAGCATATTCGCTGTCGAAATGGTACGATTACATGACCTCGAACAGTGCAGAGTCCATGAATGCTCTATCTGTAGATGCAAGGAACATTGCCTATAATACCCCTTCTTGAGTTCTTCCGTCGTCTTTCACAGGAATGGTGTAACAAGCGTCGCATCGAAGGAGGTATGAATTTAATTTGGACTTTAATTAGGTCGAATAATAAGTTAATTATATATATCTTCTTTACAGGGAAACGTTCAACAGTGCTAACCGAGTGGGCTGAAAAAGTAGTTAGTAAAAATGAAGAGCGTACGACAGGATGGTCTGTTTCTGGATTTCTGCAATTTCAAGTCTTTGTAGTGAAGTTATAGCATGCTCACAAGGTATACCTCATTTTTCCATTTACCACAACTACAAATACCACGGTCTAATTGGACAGATTCGGTTGTTGAATACTTACTCACTTCATATCTGTCGCCAACAATATGCGTAATCCTACAACCATTCGAGTGGATAAATCTTTTATGAATCACCTTAAGTGCATAAGGGGTTAGAAGACCATGAAAATCCCCTGTGAAATGAACTGAATCAAAAAACAAAAATTATGATGTCATAACGTATAATAACATATCAATTGACCATTTGAGTGATGTCATAACTTATAATTACCTCCAAACGCAGCACGTTGAAGATACACTGCTTGCATCGAGTCATGGACCATTTCAATGATTGTTGTTATTGGAAACTCATGCATGTTTGTTCTTAACCAATTGACAACAACGGGAATGTCAATGAATTTAACATTGAAACGTACTCTTGGAAAACAAGCCCGTACCCATTTTGCAATGGGAATATTGTCAAGCCAATGAAGATCATTCCCATTAACCTCATTTTTTAAGTTGTTCAAACATGCATAAAAATGAGACAAATTATACGCTTTACAAGTCTTCCAGAACAACTGCTCTACGACTGTATTGCTTCCGATGGAAGCGTGTATTTTCTCGGCTATATTTTTACAACAATAGCCATGATATGAATCAGGGTAGACTCTTTGAACTGCAAAGTCTATGAAATCAGACATATGGCTTATGAAACCAACTTCTATATTGTCACCTAAACATTCTTTAAGCCTCCTCATGAACCATAACCATGAATTGTCATGGTTTATGGTTCCCAAAGCAAACGCTATGAGAAGGGGTTCATGATTTCCATCTAAAGCAACCGCAATGTACATGGATCTTACATACGCCCCAATTAGAGGTACTTGACCAACAAATATGATTGGTATCATAGACGTGAGAAATGTGCGAATCTGTAAGTCAAGATAAAAATATTAGGCATATAACAACTTGAAATAACTAAATATTTATTTACTATAAGGGATTACATACCACGCATCCCAATGCCACGAAACAAATTTGGAAACAATTGTACTGATCTTTCGTAATGTACGTGAAGGTGTTAGGATTGGTTCTTTGCAGATTATGGAAAAAAGTTGGTAGGCTGGAGAAACTTTTTCTTAATACCTGATTGACTGAACTCATTTTCACAACTTTCGACACCTTGTAAAAATGAAAATGCTTGTCCAATTTAAAAGGAATTAGTATACATTATTCCGCAGAACTTACTTGTCAGTCCGCGTAAATGACTTGTCAGTACGCGTAACTTATTTGTCAGTCCGTGTAACCTGTTTGTCAGATTATATTATTTGAATGTATGGTTTCGTAACATTTGTTGGTGAATTATGTTTCAAAAAATAAAGGATAAATACCATATTACATATAAATAAAGCAATACAAGAACAATACAAAACGCAGTACTAGTTAAAAAAACGGGACATTTTTCAAAAGATTCCAAGGGGCTTCATACTCGAAACTCTGTCCGTTGCTAATGGATTTGTATTCTTCTTTAGCCGCCTCCAAGATGTCTTCCTCAGTATCATTCACACGATCGTCTTCAATCTTATTATAAAGATCGTTGAATAACACAACTTCTGTTTTCAATTCATACCATTTTACAGCTATATCAAGCGTGCTGCGATGGTTTTCTATGGTGGTTTCAGCGTCAGTGTTGAAGGTATTCGTTAATAGGACCCAAAACATTCTATCCTCCAAACTGGTGTTCTCATAGACATTAATATATGCACGAGTTAGAAGCAAATACTCGTTAGCGGTCCATGGGTTTGAACCCATTGTAAAACATACAAAAGTACATGAACTAAAATAGATTAGATGAAGTGATACGTAATTTTTTTGTCGTTTTATATAGACATGACAGTCCGCAAATATCCAACGATCATCCATGACAATATATAGACCCTTCAACTCCGCAGAGAGCTGTTCTTCAGTCCGCGTTACTGACTTGTCAGTCCGCATAGCTATTCGTCAGTCTGCGTTACTGACTTGTCAGTCCGCGTTACTGACTTATCAGTCCGCATAGCTATTCGTCAGTCCGCGTTACTGACTTGTAAGTCCGCGTTACTGACTTGTCAGTCCGCAAAACGAATGGTCGGTCCGCGTTACTGACTTGTCATTCCGCGTTACTGACTTGTCAGTCCGCGTTACCTATCTTTTTATATATAGTAAAGCACGTATCTATACGTCCGAATTAGAGGTAAGGGATCATTTCACAAAATGGCATCCAATGTACCAACGTCTTCAAATGCAGCTAATCTGTCTAATGCGTCTGCTCCAACAAATGGTACATCTCCATGGACGACAACAGAGGTATTGGTCCTAACACGATGCTGGATTACTGTTTACGAGGGTCTGCCGGTAATGGCTCCCCTTAATTGCCTTATTGGTGATGAATGGTCCCGCTTAGTAGCTTTGTTCAACTATAAGGTGGGACAAGGACAAGAACGATTAAAACCCGATATTGTTAGTAAATGGATGGATTTAAAGACTAAAGTCACATGATACAATCGATGCTACAATTATGAGAAAATGCGATGCTCTGATGCTGATGATGAAGAACTTCTTGAATACGTGAACGGATATTACCTGTGCCAGTTTGATGAAACTGAGTTCGAGTATACGGACGTTTGGAATCTGGTTAGAAATAAACCCTTTTTTATGTAGACGACTCTTTTATTCGTAATGTTCTATGTAATGTTTGTTAATCATTCATCTTTTATTTGTAATGTTTTCTGTAATGTTATTATGTTATTTCAAATGTTTGTTATGTTTTTAATGTATCGTAATATATGTTGGTGAATTATGTTTCAAAAAATATATGATACAAAAGTTGTTTATATTAAACAAAACTACTAAAAACAAGTATTTCATAAAAATGTATACAAACTTCCAAACATCAAGTTATTTAGTATCCCAAATAATATTTGTCATCCTATTTCTGTAGAGAAATCCTGCATCTCTACATGGCTTATCACTCTTCACCGGTACCCCCGAAGCAATCATTTCCATATACATGCTTACGAATACTCCACAATCCCCTCTATTAGTAATATATTCTTGTTGTGGCGCGTCTACAATATCAATAAACTCCACAACTGCGTTGTCTTTGTGTCGATCGGGGAAATCCTTCCAGTAGTCAATGACATCTAGCTCTTCGATTATACTATCCCCAAAACTTTTGAATTCTCCACCAGTCAAGTACGTTGTGAAGTAATTCATACATCGTGCTGAATCATAAATGTGTACTTTCCAAATATCTAAATGTAGCACTGCCAAAAACCAATGGGCATGAGGAACGTTTATGGGGAATAGAACCTGCAAACAAAAACAAATTTAATAGTCATTAATTCAGTTCCTATATAAAATAAATAATTAATAAACTTAACTAACCATATCCACATCCTTCCATTTAGGATGGCCTCCGACACCATTTGCTATATTCCTAAGAAAATATGTTTTTCCGTTTTGCAAATTAAGTTCTTGAGGGAATATCGTCCACCTTGCGTTCGTCGGCCGTCTTTCCATGAGCAAGTCACTCCATATCGCAATATGTTGTACATTTTAAGATAAAAATGTTACAGTTTTTTATATAAATTATCGTCTAAAAATGTAGTTAAAAATTATATTTAACGAATGTTACCGAAGAAATTAACCACCCAGCGTCAGTAACTGCAAGTAACCTCGACCAAAACTCCACATCCAGTGTGAGCATATGCAGCCTATGTTTAGTGTTTAGGTTGGAAGAGATCGTATTCCGTTCTCTCCAAAAACTCAACGTACTGGCAACTTCAACACTGTCGAGCAGGAGATGATTTGAAACATCATTACTCTCTTCATTCACAATGTCTTCATTTGCTTTTTCAGGACTCTTCACCACTTTTTTTTTTCTTTGCTTTGGTGATTTTCTTCAATTTTGGTGTGGATTGCAACTAAAAAATTAACATGTTAAATAATTATCAATACGTTAATATTTTAAAAATATATCAAATTTAAAATATGAGTTTTGTACCACTGTGAACGGAGTCCGCTGATACCATGGAACACTCCTCTTTCGTTGCGGCCTAACAATAGGAGTCATTTCTTTTGTGTGATGTTCACCCACGTCCGATGACGGCTCAACATGCGTAGGTGTAGGCCCAAATTCCCCCTCCAAACCATGAGTACCTATATCATCATAGTCAAAATGTGTATCATGGTAATATTTTTCTTCCTCCTCTTCATTCATCATCTCTTCCTCCTCCTCCACCTCTTCCTCCTCTCGAAACCCTCTATCTGGTTCATCTTTTTTCTGTAATACACGGTCTACTTTAGAACTTAAGTCAGCTACAATGCCTAGTAGACGCTTCACTAATACCTTTGTGCTCGTCTTCTTCTTCTTTACCAATCTTGATGTGTCGTTTGACATATAACTTGTTTCTATTTCAAGATGTTGCGAGGAAGAAGCATTTGTGGCAGATTCAGTCGAAGATGTTTTTATTTCGGACTTGTACATTCTTCTTCGAGCAGGCGAGGCAACATGAGGTGGACTATTTCGGACAGGACTATATTGCCGTGGGGGAGACTCTACAGGGTTAAGAGTCCAATTGACATAACGAACATAAAACGGCAACATCAGCTCCTCCGGGTTTGCCACGACATTAATAGGTTGGTTGTTAGGCTGCAAAAATCAGATTGTTAGTTTAACATGAAAATACATTGGAATTTGTAAATATAGATGATTGTTAATATAAAAAGAATACCACAGACACATTCATTATTCGACAACATTGAACCCAAGATAACGGTGTTTTACTTCTCCACGCCCTCATCCGTGACAATTCTGTCGGCGTGCGTATATAAAACTTGGTTGCCTCTGGGAACGTCTCCAAAATCCATATCTATGAAAAAAAATGTAAGTATCGTTCTATTATACTATAAAATTCATGATACAAACTTATTATATAATAAAAAACGAAGTTCAAATTTTTATAGTATAAAAAACTAAACAATGATAACTATTTAAATGCATTAGAAAGTAACCTTAAAGGGAAGCATAAAACCGGGAACGGTATACTTGTGTACTTTCTTCGATTCGGGATTGGCCTGCTTCAATACTCTAAACTCTTCTATTTTCTTAAACATTCCACGCATCAAAGACGAAGTATATTTCCAGAAATACGTACCCCATGCAAACCTGCAATTTTCAATTTATTTATTATAATTAGTGCATTGCATACTACTGCGAGAATGTCTGTTTTAAATGTAATACCTGTTCCAATCATCTATATTATCAGCAAGCTTGTATACTGCTGCAGGAATGCCCGTTTTAACGTCCCGTCCGTGTAGACCCTTCAACATAAAAACAAGCTGGATAAGCATCACAACATCTTCATCTTGTAGTGCCAAATAATTCGGGGACATAATCAAGTTTTCTAAATCTTTCAGCCGCAAACGTGCATCAGAACTATCTGGGAACAACCGAGCACGGAGATTTGAATTTGACTGGCCCTTTTCGTCATGGAGTAAATCCACATAAGGACCAACTTTTAAACCACAAATGAGAATATATTCAGTTTCACCAAAATCCAACTGGATCCCCTCCATATCAAACAAAAACCTCCTCATTTCAAATTTTTATTGACACCTTACTTCGTGCAACATCATCATATGCACAAGTAAGAGATCACCATGTGGGATATGCATTCCTAAGAATATTCCAAAGGGGGAAACTTCGAATAATACTCGTTGTGATTGTGTTAGGCGCAGAAAATAGTCTTTAATGATAGTCCCCACCACGCCTTTCAAAGTTAAATCCGCTTTTTGATTGAGATCTTCGTGCTACACAACAAAAAAAAATCTTATTTCATTTAAAACATTACTAATTGAAAATAAAAAACAAGGTTCCAAAATTACTTTTCTAATTCGGTTTATGAAATAAATAGCAACATACTTTTTATATATAACTAAGTACACAAAAGAAAAGGGCAGCAAAAGCAGAAAAAAAAATTGTGCAAAAACCATTTTTAATGTCATTCCGCGGAGGCCTCTCTGCGGAGTGACCTCTAGCCTCCGCGGAGACCTGCATTTATTCGATTATAACATTCCGCGGAGGTAACATGTAACACCCGTAAAATTCAAGCCAATTTAAAACTTTTTAAACAATTCAAAACCCATTAGTCATTACAAAATGTTTTCAAAATAGTTTAATATCAGAGTATACCAGAAACAAAGTCATAAAAAGTGAGGAGTTGTACGATCACGCCTTTGCCTTGCCACGATCCCCTGATGCACCTGAAACAATAAACTGAAACTGTAAGCCCGAAAGCTTAGTGAGTTACCCCCAAAATACCGATACACATACAATCCACATAACAACATCAACAATATCATAACATAACAACTGAACAACATGTAATGGGTCCCCAACTTTACATACTGGATTACCCCTGAGCCCACAGTACGAGTCTCCCTTAAGCCCGTAACTGGAATGCTCTCGAGTCCACAGTACGAGTCTCCCTTTAGCCCGTAACTGGAATGCTCCCGAGCCCATAGTACGAGTCTCTCTTTAGCCCGTAACTGGAATGCTCCTAAGGTATGTTGGCTACCGCACGGAGCAGTACAACCTCAACCCATCCCACATAACATATAACATACCACATAACCACTAAGCATGCAATAATCATATAACATCACAGGTAGTCCTACAGGTCTACCTAACTGGCATAACCACTAGCATGCAACACTAACTCATACTCAACATCTAACACTGCTAGGATAACATATCCAATGGGCCGGCCTTGGTGCCTTAGACCCCTTAGTATAGTGAGGATAACTCACCTGGCACTGCTGAATTCCCGCAGGTGAAGCTCCCGCTGCTGGTTGACAGATTCCCGAACTGTCCACATCAAACAATACCCAATTAATAATTGGGTTCCAAGCCCAAGGTCCAACTCTCACTACAAAAGCCCAAAAGTAAAATAATGGGCCAAAGCCCAACATATGGCCCAATTTTCCAAATTGGGCCCAACCCCTTACATGGACCTTACCCTAGGCCCATTAAATTATTTTAGACCATTTGCTTGTTCTTGGATGGCCCATTATTATCCTAATCATCAAAGCCCAATAGAAAGGCCCAACTTAAGGCCCAAGTGAAATTATGGTTTCACATAAAATGATGATTAGGGTTAAGTTTCCTACTTAACCCATTAAGGACTTAATCCATTAAGGACTTAATCCATTAAGGACTTTATTGCTAAGTTAGTTTGCCAATGATTATTATTTAATATTTAAGCTTATTAAATAATTCCCATGTGTGTGTCTCAATCGATTCCCAAAATTAGGGTTTCAAGGCATTAGGGTTTCCAACCCAAATACTAGCCCATTAATCAAATGGTTGGGCTTTTAGGTCTATTAGGGCTTTATTGGGCCTATTAGGCCCACTAGAATATCATTAAGCCCATTAGGGTTTTATTGGGGTCCATTAGAGTCCATTAGGGTTTACAAGGCCCATTAGGGTTCCATTGGGCCCACTAGGGTTTCTTTGGTCCCACATTGTCCAAACATCCCCCAAACGAGGTCCAAACGCAATCAAAGCACACCGCCACCCGACACGGCGGCCGGTGGCGGCAGGAGACGGCAACCACCACCCTAAGGTGGTGGTTTTCAAATTCTTTATTCCATTTTTTTTACAATTTACAATGAAATCACAAATAAACACACACACTACACTAATTAAACACACACAAAACACACACACAGCCACCTTCCATGGTGGCTGGTGGCGACGGAACATGGTAGCTAGCGGTGGCCACTATGGCTGACGGCCATGGTGGGTCTTTTCTTCAATATCCGGCAGCAGCAACTCGCAAAGCATGCGATGCAACAGTAAACACACACAAGGACCCCAGAACCGCTACACCACCACCCACCTAGCGGTTCATGGTGGTGGCAGTCGCATGGTGGTGACCTTAAGGATGAAACCCATCAACAGCAATTTGGTCGGTCCTCCCACGACCACATCGGCGCCCCCTGTGGTTTTCCCTGGTTACGAACGACGTCCGACGTCTGGAGTTAGAAGAAGATAAGGCGGCGATGTAACAGTGGAGGATCTAACCATTTACGAACCACACGCCGGTGTTCGGGGTTCTCGGCTTCTCCGACGGCAGGAGCTACAACGACGACATCATGGTTGTTTTCTGACTAAGAGGGTGAGGTAGCGGTGATGCCATAGCTCTTGGGCGTTTTCTCCGGCCATTCTCGACGTCACAGCCGACATAGGCTGTGATGGTGGTGCTCTACGACTCCAACAGCAGTGGCTGCGACTCGACAGAAGGGGTAGCGGTGTCGGAGATCGGAGGAAGAAGGGATGGCGGCTGGTGTGAAGGGAGGCATAAGGTGGTTATTGCGGCTGAAGTGGGATCCCTTAGAGTTAGGGTTTGACGGGTAAGGAAGATATATACCCGGTTCCATACAACTTTGGCCCATAATTACAAAACCGATCCCTCCTTCTCCATTTCCTTTCAAATTTAATCCAAATGTTACCATTCCCACCCTGTCTCCTAAAATCCTTACAAAATAAATCCGATATTTACTTTTTAACCCCTGTTTCCATAATTTCTTGTATATTATGCCCCAAATAATACCAAACACTCCTTGACTTATGAAAATCTTTACAAATTAAGTCCCAAAATTACACTTTAGCCCCTGGAGGTTCAATTCTTGCCATTTGACTTCCTAAAACCAACACCCACTAATTATTATTCGATCTTGGGCTATAATAGTATAAAATAATCATAATAATTACTTCCCGGGGCTCCTGATTTATTATTTAATTACTCTATTTAAACGGGATGTTACATAACACATCACTCCGCGGAGCACCCTCTGCGGACTGACGTCCCCCTCCGCGGAAATGGATCATCCCAAAAATCGTTCCTGTGATTTGTAAACCTAAAAATTCTAAAACTGTATACATATTCAATGTAATAAAATGGGGTTTCCTCTAATTTGAATCATATTCGACATTTTCGACATTAATAATTAGATGGGAATGTGAGAAATACCCGGGAACCGTATCCATCGGCCATAACATCGGGGAATTCGCGGTCCATCGGTGACGGATTTCAAGTGCTATATACTCGATTTCGCCGGATTTGAAGTCGTTTGACGGCGTATTCCGCCGGATTTGAAGTCTTCGATGAACGACTATGCGAGGCGATGCGGAGTGACGAACACAAACGGGGACCAGTGGGGACCAAAAGAGGACCCCTTCGTTTTTCTCAAAAAAAAGGGTTGAAATTACGAAATTACCCCCTCTACGCGGAGATTTCATGGTTCCGCGGAATGTATGTCTATAGCCGGAAAAATCTATTTTTATGACTAAATTTCGAAATTGACCCAAATTTTTTTGTCTATTTGCTGTATTTTCCCACTTTTTTATAGGACGGTTCATGATGATCATATTTTTTTTTGGTTTTAGTCTTGTTTTAGACCAGTTATGTGGATCATTGTTTTATGGCCCAATAATTTATGGGAAAGTCAATCGCTTAGTTAACAGTGGCCCAAACAGATCCCTTTCAATTTCTGTTGATGTGATTCAGTTTTGAAGAAACCCATCCATAAATCTTGCTATAGATTTTTGGCCGGAGTTCTTACAAAGCCACCGGCGATTTTCCCAACAATTCAGGCCATTTCTGTATCTTTCATTACGTCGGACCATCAAAATGGTTCAAATGGAGTTCCTGGGAATGGACTTCAGCTGCGTGTTTGGATCGTTAAGTGACGGCAAGTTCCCTGAAAAGGACTGCCTGCTTCCTTTGATTTCTAAGCTCCTAGGTTACGCCATCGTCGCTGCCTCCACCACCGTTAAACTGCCTCAGGTTAACCAATTCAATTTGCGTCAACTTTATTTTTCATCACGTTGGTCTCCATGCCTCCCTAGGGTTTTGCGATTCCACCAATTCTTCCAATTATTTGTCAATTGGTTACAAATTGATGTAAATCTCAGATTAATGCAATTCTTCCTTTGATTTTCCAATTTCGTGAACTATTGAGCTCTTGATCATTAGGTTGTAATTATCGATACAATCTTAATCAATTTCAAATATGGTAACGTGTTTTAAATCGATATATACTTAAGCCATGCCGAGTGCACTCTATATCATATTTTGATCTCTAATGCTAGTTTGCAGAAATTAGGACTGGGATTTTGAATTATGTTTTTCTTTCAGATTATGAAGATCATGCAACATAAAAGTGTAAGAGGTCTTAGCGTTATGGCCTTTGAAATGGAAGTGGTTGGTTATACCATTGCTTTGGCATATTGTCTTCACAAAGGTCTCCCATTTTCAGCTTATGGAGAGTTAGCCTTTCTTCTGATCCAAGGTATAGCAAGCACCATGTTAATTTCTAGATAGTTTCACAAGTTCACCACATAAATATGGGAGAATTGTTCAGAGAATGAGGATATGATTAGCTGGCTAATTGCTCTTCAATCTTTATTTTTGGCATGTTTTGTTGATGAACCTTTCTGATTTTATAAGAATTAACATAAATTCGTTCCTACCCTCAGATCATGAGTCTTTGTGAATTTCCATTTTGAATAATGTT
This sequence comes from Lactuca virosa, assembly GCF_052849685.1. Classification (NCBI taxonomy): domain Eukaryota; kingdom Viridiplantae; phylum Streptophyta; class Magnoliopsida; order Asterales; family Asteraceae; genus Lactuca; species Lactuca virosa. The sequence goes on from NC_136426.1 coordinate 41,435,908, forward strand.
CTTCAGGCTGGCTTGATCCACCTGCAATCACACAGTATGGTTATTTTTAGGAATAGGATGGTTAAATGTTGTTTATACACAAAGTAAATCATTTCATTCCAATCTGATCAGTTGGATTTGTGATATTTTGTAATGTGATTTTTTTTTTTCATGGACATTGCAGCTATAATCTTAGTTGCAACCATATATTATTTCTCTCAGCCTGTCAGTAACTCAACATGGATCCGTGCTCTGCTGTATCCTTCTTAGATTCTGATGGTTATTTTATTTCTCTTTAAACACATGATATATATATATATATATATATATATATATATATATATATATATATATATATATATATATAAGAATTTCATTTCCTCAATGAGACTGCGACAGATATTGTGGGATAGCACCAACAATCTTAGCTGGGAAAATTGATCCCCTTCTTTTTGAAGCCCTATATGTAAGTTCTTTCTTTTAACTTATTTTTGGAATTTGCTAATTTACTTGATGAAACTGTTGGTTTCAGGCATGCCAGCATGCAGTCTTTTTCTTTGCCAGGGTCCCTCAAATTTGGGAAAACCTTAAAGTAAGTTGTTGATTATATTATATATCTACTGTTTTGTTTGTCGAAAATTTTCTGCACATGTGTTCCTAAAGTGTAATACACTTTCTTAAGTTTTTCATGTTAAATACTTTAATTAAATGAAGTCTTCATTTTGAATACTTCAAATGACTAACTGACAGCAAGTCTTGGTCTCATTTTTTTCCACCTTTTGTCCCATTGACATCGGTCCAAAATAATACAGTACAGTTTGTTATATTATGTCATGGTCCAAGTCTAGTATACATCAAATACAGTAGACATGCCACATTTTTTGGTTTTTGTGAATGAGTATGTTATGTTTGAGCAGAACAAAAGCACAGGGGAGCTTAGCTTCATAACTTCATTTATGAATTCTCTTGGCTCTATAGGTCAGTTCTACTTGTTTCTTATTGTCTGTCTGTGTCCAATATAATTATATACACAAATGCTGATATGTATGTATGTGATCACTGATTTTGCAGTAAGAGTTTTCACCAGCCTCCAAGAAGGAGCCCCAACAAGTGGTATGTATGCAAACAATTAAACATTCCCATTTTTGGCTTATTAATAATGTTTAATGTTTAACCCAAATCATTATAAGTGCTGATATCCTTTGCTCTGTTTGAAGTTGTGATGGGTTCTGTTATCGGGATATTGACAAACGGTGCAATCTTAACCCAAATCATCATGTACCAGAAGCCACAGCCACCCAAGAAAGTGAGGAAGAAAGCAGATTAGATCATACCACCACCACCATCTTTATATTTCCAAGTTTTACACCTGTTTGTTTCTATCTAGTATTTCCAAAAATGTTTATTATCTTTGATTGTTCTCTTTCTCACATCAGTGATCAGACTAGTCAACTCAAATACTTATACAACGCTTCGGTATTTATTTTCATCATCATGATATATAAAAAGAAAAAACAATCTTTTGACATAAATATTTATACCCAACATAAAAAGCAACATAATCATTTTGACAACATCTCTTTCCTAATGACTTTGTGAAGCCGAAGCGCCATTAAAGCTTGACCACCGTCTCAAAGTGCAAGAAACTAAATTTCTCCCAGATGTAAGCCCCAACCTTGCCTTCAATGATGTTGACCTCCTGTTACTGCTAGAACCACCATTAGCACCTCCTCCAATGTCACTAGCTGCTGGTGGTGGTTGTTGGTCCTCCACCACCACCTCAACGGTTGCATTCTGGTTTTGATTTTCAACCACCAAAGCATCCAAATTCACAGCTAATGATTCCCGGCTAGCTCTCAACCAGCCTACACCGTCACAGGTGACTCCCTTGCACTTCTTCACCTTCACCTTCACCAAATTAGGGCACCCAAGTGCTAAAGCTTCCATTCCATGATCAGAGACAGGGCAACTCTTGATACATAGCTTCCTCAACGCCGTGCATTTAGCAGCTATGCAAGAAATCTCGACATCACCTATGGTTTCACTCCCACATAACGCCAATCGCTCTAGCTTCTGGCAGTTTGAAGCCAATGGCGATATACTTACACGGGTAAGATTCACACCGATAAGTACCAGCTCTTGAAGGTTAGTGCAGTATTTTGCTACACTGATCAAACCTTCATCGTTAATCTTGTTTGTTTTCCACCCGTCGATATGAACCTTCCTCAGAAGCTTACACTTCTCCGCCATAGACGATAGCCCCAAATTAGTACATTCAGGTGTTTTTATGAGGTGAAGGATTTCTAGATTTTCACAATTCGAAAGGGCTGCAAGACCAATATCGGTTACCTGAAGCCTCTCCAGATGCATCTCACTCAATCCCTTGATGTTATTCGTAACAAGTTTCAGAACCCCATCCCACTCTCCGGAACATCTGAAAAGTCTTAGGGTTCTAAGATTTTTGGATCCGATTATCAGCGGAGCAAAACATTGTCCGTTGTAGAGATCCTTCAAAGAAATCATCTTAAGAGACGATGACGCTGAACCAGGTCTAATCGGCTCCGTCGAGTCTCCATCGGCGATGCCGCGTAGCCGCTTCACCGATAAATCTTCCAGGGACGAGCAATTATCGACTACAGCGTTCATTCCTTTAGCTCCAAAAGTGCATGATCCAACCGACAGCTTCTTCAATTTCTTACAATTCATGGCAAAACTCTCCATGCCTGAATCCGTTAACTGTCGGCACGATCGGAGCTTAAGGCGGGTAAGGTTTTGACAACGAAGAGAGATTAGAATGAGAGCATCATCGCCGATGCTCACCGATCTACGGTCGCATTTGAGAGAAAGCTTCGTGACGGCGTCAAACCGAGAAAAAAGCGATGGCACCGCAGATAGGAGGTCCGATTGGGCATTAAGGGAGAGTCGGTGACGACTCTGTCCCTCGACCTCGAGCCAACGCCGGCAAACGAGCGAAGATCGTTTCCGATCGCCTGGTGCAAGGAACTGAAAAACGCAAGCCAAACAATCATCTGGAAGATTCGATATACCGTTGGCAACACAAAGACCATCGTCAATCTTTTTCCCCATTAAAGGAGAAAGAAAGACCGACAAATCTTGTTGCGCCATTGATCCACAACTTTGATAAATAACGTCGTTTCGACGGCAGCTGGGGACTCCGGCAGTGGATGAAGGCAACTGGCCCATCCACGGCGGAGAAATATTCTCCGGCAGCCGCAGAAAGACAAAGGAAATGACTGTTCCTTGAATCGCGTATTTATTGGATGCCAATCTTCAACGTCGGGCTTCCGGGCCTTTGGATTTCAGAATCCGAATAAAATACGGACTTTAAAACATTATAAACCAACATATGCAGCAATATTCGTGTGGGGGAAGGCTCAAGATAAACTACCATGAGCTCACATTCTATTTATTGCAACTTAATTCCATTACGTTAATCGCGTGGCAATGTGGCATGTAGTTGAGAAAGCAAATGGCATGATGCTTACTTTTAATAAAGCATTAAACAAACTTATTTGCATACATATATTGTTTTTAATAAAATAAACTTTAGATATGCGTTTTTATTTTATTTTATTTTATTTTATTTTATTTTATTTTATTAAATACCCCCAAGTTACTTAAAACTTTTAGAAACTATTGGTTTTCTTTATAATTGTCAAATATTAACAGTTCAAAATTAGTCTAAAATTAAAACCTATCACGTGAATACAATTTGAAAGACAATTCAAATGAATTCTCTTTAAATATGTATATATTTGGTCGTTTTAACATATTCAACACTTATGAATTAGTCACTTATAAACCTGTTTTTAAAATAATATATTAGTTATTGATTTGGTCAGCATGAGAAAAGTTTATGTGATGGGTCTTGGAGAGATGCTATGATGTGACGGAACATGTTGGTTATGGTGTTTGGTGCGATTGGTTTTCGTATGAGCTAGACTATCTTGGTTCATACTCTAAAACAATGTCTAACCACAATCTATCATATAAACCGGTGTGAATGAATAATTGTGTTACATTATTTATATTATATCAAAATAATTATAAAAAAAACTACCTACAAGTTTTTTAACACTTTGCATAAAATTAATATAATATTTTTTATATAATATACCATTAAGGAAAATAACAAAATATAACAACACACTTTGTTTTTTACCGGTATGGACAATATGCAGTTCAAAACATAAGATCAAAAGAATACTCATCCGCCACCACACATGTCCATAATACTTTCTTTGAATTCATGAGGATCTAAAGTGGTGAAAGGATACCGGAGTCACAAAAGAAATTGTAGGACGGGCCAAAAGGTAGTCAAATTTTGTTTATTATAGTATACATTTTTTTTTAATTCATTGGTAATCATATTCTTTTGAGTTTTATGATTCTAATCAATAGCATATCATACACATAAAGTTATTTACGTCGATTGAAAAAAAAAATCAAATTAAAACTTCATTGACAAGAGGAAGAAAGCGAAATTGCCAATTTTTGGAGATACAAGAAAAAACCGCAGAAGATGATATTGATTGTATTTGTCATGATGCAAATGTAGACCAGCTTGAAATATATAATGATGGAATCTTGATTTTGGGGAGGAAGAAGAGGAATGAAAGTTAGAGATATAATCGGGATATCATTAGGAGATTGAAATCCGATTTACTCGAACGTGATTTGATATTGAAGACGAGGGCAATTGTGGAAAAATGCATATTTGAAGTCTACTCATAGCAAAGGCTTGTCAAAAGGTGTTTGTAAACCCTCCCCTCTCTTCTTTTTGAGCTAAGATTATTTATCAATAAAGTAAAAAAGAAGCGCTTATATATATCCCAACATATTAAAGTGTTGTCCATATTAAGCTCATTAAGTTAAAAAGAAACACCACTTAAGTATTTTCATTTACTTCCATATGTCAACCAAATTAACGTTAAGAAAGAGAAAAATATTGAGCATAATGAGGGCAAATCTGACGATTATTAGAAGTCGGGACGTGGAAGGCAGCGGCTGCGGGTTGTGGTCGTCAGTAGAGTTTTAATCTAGAGCTCTGATACCATGTGACAAAATGTGGATCCCAAGATCATCTCTCCAACATAAGGATGAGCAACGGGTCAAACCCGAACCGGACCGACCCGAAGACCGAAAACGAAGACCAAAAATCGTGAATTACCTTACCCGAAAACTGGACCATTTTTGGGTGTATCGGGTCTAGGTTCGGTCCGATCTAGTTCCGGGTACTAAACTGGTTTTCAGGTTTTGGACCGAATTAGAGTTTGGCAGCGTTGTTTACGGTTTCGGTTATGGGTTTCGCATATTTGTTGTTTACGGTTTCGAATATTGTTTGTCATGTTACTCTCTGGTCTCGAGTATATTATTTCAAATTATAATCTTACTACGTAACATCCGTCATTCGTAATTTCGTATCTTTGCTGTTTGCACAATTCTATTAAAAAAATTCATAAAATCAGATTGTTTGCATTATATCAATCTGATTTTTTTTGTAAATAGATATCTCGTAAAATTATATGTTACTCAATGTATCGTAATGAAATAAAATAAATGTAATAAATTTTATGTTGTGTTCTTCAAAACAAATACAATATATTTTGGTGAAAAAAAATAAAGTATTATTATAATCAATTACTTTTATATATATATATATATATATATATATATATATATATATATATATATATATATATATATATATATATATATATATATATATATATATATATATATATATATATATATTGGAAAGGGAACTTCCCTAACGAGGGTTTCCGGGCCAGCTTTCGCGCACCGACTAATCCCCCGCTGCAAACATGAGGCTTTGCCTCATGCCCTGGAGTCACTTAGTTCATATTCACCTGAAAAATTCTTATTTGGTTTTTATAATCATTAGAGGACGATAACAACATTTTTATTTGGTTTTTATAATCATTAGAGGACGATAACAACAGTGACTTAGATCCTTAAAATTCATTTATTTATATTTGGAAACGTCATAAATATATGATTAAATTAGTAATAAATATTTGTTGGTGATATTTATAAAAAAAACTTAAGGTGAAAATGTTTTCCGTTCCAGTCCGGGTTAAATCCCGTATTCCGGGTACGGTCTGGTCAAAACCCGAAACCTGATTAGTGGGAAAAACAAAACCCGAAAACCGGCCCACTAATATGAATATCCGGTTCGGTTCGGGTCCGATATCGGTTTTTCTTTTTCAGATTCGATGCGGTCTAACAGGTCGTATGCTCATTCCTACTCCAACACATATAAACATTTATTGGATTGTATCACATCACTAACACGCCTCCTTAAAGTCGGAGGCTCAATGAGGATAAACCGATAAACTGATATATGTTGAGCCAATGGAGTGCGAGACAACGATTCTGATACCATGTTATATTATAGAATGCTTTTATATTGCTTCATCATAATAAAGATTTAACCTCGTATAAATAAAATACAAAATAAGCTTTTGGCCTAACTTAAATCCTAATGGATATTAACCTAACCCTAACGAGTAACATCAACAATAGTGTCATGGTTGTTTTTAGAGCTAAATTATCATTTAGACCTACATATTATGGTAGTTTATTTTCTCTGTGTATTGTCTTTGGGAAAGGAAATACATCACGCTATCATGTTTGCCTTGCTTTTAAGATAAAAGACAATGGCACATGCTCGTTATGCTTGCTTTTTATTGCATCTTATGCGTGATTTAATCCATCTATATAATGATCTTTGAGATTATCTCATATGCTATATATATATATATATATATATATATATATATATATATATATATATATATATATATATATATATATATATATATATATATATATATATATATATATATATATATAGGCCTAGGTTATTCTATTCAAAGTAATTATTGTGTTATTGTATGCATAAATGTGGATCAATCAATTTTATTTATTTTAAGAAAGTGATTATTACATATTATTTAATTAAATATAATTGAAAAATATCATCTAATTTAACTAGAAAGGTATTTTAGTCAATTAATATAAATTTTATAAAGGAAATTTGCATATTTTAAGGAAAATTGCATATTTTAAGGGAAAATAGATTCTATTAATTTTAAAAATCTGATTGTATGGATGATTATTCTCCTAATTTGGAAATTCCGACGGAATATGTTTATCAATATATTGAAAAATAACAACTATGATTGAACCATACAAGAATATATACATTCTGACATAATATATATTTTGATTTAATGAACTTCTTGAAAAATAACAAAATTTTGGATAAAAGTTTAAAAAAATTTCATTACATTCTTAGAAAAGAAAAAAATTTATATACTATTCTATGAGAATGTACACTTATTAATAACAAATAAATACAATATATAAATCATTCTACCAGAATATACAATTACATATATTTTTTTCATTGTATTTTATTTTATTCTGCTGGAATAATCCATTCTTTTTGGAAGATTGATGGTCATTGTTCATCTTCAATATTCCATTCCCGTAGAATGCTGGGGGGTATGGGTCTGCGTCGTTGCCTTGCTGCAACTCTAATCTTAAGTTCTTCAACCAGTTTCATATAGATCACCTCATTCTGATGAACCACATTGATGATAAGGACACCATGATCATGAAGAAGTTTGTTAATTCCAAAATACTCTTAGTTGGAGATGTCATCGGCGGCGACAACTACCGGAGAATCGAGTACGGCGAGAGTTACAAAGCAAATCTTTTATGATTCGAAAAAAAAGCAATTAAATAGTCAAAATAATAGTTAAGTGGAACTAAAAAAAATACCAGTATGTGTTGTGTTTGGTAAGGCTATATGTGTACAAAAACAAAAAAGACTTATTTTGCAAAAAAAAAAAAAAGAAGTTTAGGACCAACTGAGAACTTATCATGGAGTGGTCAGTTTTAAATATTAAATGTGTACAAAAACAATAAGTTCAACGACTTATTTTATATATATATAAAAAATGATAAAGACTTAACATGTACATAATAAAAACTATATTACCCTTTTATGTCGTTTTCTCTAAATTTAAGTTGTTAATTTTTAAAATAGTTAGGCGTGTCACATGTATATTTAATTTAATTTATGATGTTCCTTAAGTAGACATCCTATTGATTATTCTTTTAACCTTATATTTTCTTAAACAAATTGTCTTTCTAAACATTCTTTTGAAAGACAAACCACCTCAAGGTTGAAATATATATGATTCCAACCTTGCTATATTCTATTTTATACCGTTTTATACCAAACGATCAACATTATGCCATCAAATGAGGGTTACTAGACAAAATTGAAAAAATGGTCATTATGGTATGCATTTTTTTGGGGTTTTGGTCCAAACCACGAGTTTTTTGGATTGATGGTCCTTTTGAGCTAGTTTGCTTGTAATTTTGGTCCCTCAAAAAACTGAAAAGACTAAAATGCCATTTCTGGTATATTTTTTATATTTAATTTAAAGGAAAAAGAAAATAAATAACTAATTTGGGCCCACTTATCTCTCTCTCTCTTTCTCTCTCTCTCTCACACACACACCTAAACACCCCCTTTTGCTGTTGTTGCTTCCCCTCTATGGGTGTGCCACCGGAACAGAAAGAAGAACCACGAGGGAGTTGCCGGAGCAACCTCCCTTACCACATCAGATGGCGGGATCGCCTCCTCCTCCACTCCGTTGCAAATCGCCACTATAAGACAAACTGCCACCACCTCTGCAGCTCCCTTCCTCCCTTATTTTCTTTCCTGTTGATTAATCACCCCAAACACCCTACGATCACTTCGAGCGCTACCCCACATCCACAGCCGACAACAAAAAATGAATGTAGCAGAGAAGAGCACCGGAGCAGCCTTATTGCCACCACCATCTTCAGCCCCTCACCATCACTGTTGCCCTGTTCCAGCCATCACCTTCGATTGTTCAACTAACCCACGAAGGTGAAGAACCCCTCCTCCTTCATCGCTTGTGTTACAGGACAAAAACAACCCCTCTCACCATTAATGGCGGCGAAAGCGATCGTCGTTTCTGCTACTCCTCTTCCCTGCATATGAAGTCGTCGGCGACGAGTTAAATGAGACTAAGAAGATCACCGGCCTTGAAAGTTCTTCCTTAAACCACTGCCTAGTCACCTCACTGAAACTGCTTTGCTTCTTTTGTCTGTGGCTGCCGATTGGAGATTAAACCATAGGGGTGGCCGAAGATCGGCTTCCCTCCTAGCGATTCGTAAAGTCTTTAGCGAACCACCCGCTCCCACCTTGGTCGCTGCCACTGTGAGGACTCCAACCATCGCCAGCCACTGATTTCGATCACCACCAACTCCTCCTTCCTCCCTTGTGTCATTCCCGTCGAGTGTAAGTCGAATATGAAGCAGCAAAAGGGGTCGGTATTTTAAGAGATGAGTATATATATATATATATATATATATATATATATATATATATATATATATATATATATATATATAGAGAGAGAGAGAGAGAGAGAGATAAGTGGGCCCACTTTTATATTTATTAATAATAACAATTTTAAAAAGTAAAAGAAAAATGAAAACTAAATTCACTAAGGGTATAATAGTCATTTTAGTTTGGACAGGGACTAAAACTGCAAGCAAACTAGCTCAAAAGGACCATCAATCCAAAAAACTCGTGGTTTGGACCAAAACCCAAAAAAAATGCATACACAAGGACCATTTTTGCAATTTTGTCGGGTTACTATTACCTATGTTAATGATATTTATTGTCTTTTACATATCAATGAAAAACAATTTTGTATTTTGTTTAAGTGTAGACTTATGTCTCATCGTATCTTGAAAGGCCGATGATGTAGAGATGATGGTTCGTTTTGCATTCGTGGCATCTCCATATGAGAATTTGAATTCAAAATGGGGTGTGTGTAGTCCTTTCAAAGTATAAGGTAAGACTCATTCCGTCCGCAATGCATATTAAACACTTTGCACTCTAATCTGAATCTAATATAAATATATAATAATAATAATAATAAATCCTTTTCTAACTCATCATCCAGCCAATCACCACCATGGATCCTTATCACCTTGCATGTATATATCTAAAATATTTGTTTGTCGGTTACTTCGTAACTTCATTTTATCATTCAATTATTTCACATGTTAGTTAGGATGATACCGTGTTAATGGCTATAACGGTACTATTTTTTTATTGAGTATTAGTTGTGATACCCATGTATTACATGAGTTAATTTTAAAAAAAAATTAAATATAAATGTTAAAATATTTAAGAACTTTGAATTTATAAGAAAATAAGAAAAATAAGGAATTATTATGATGTAAATATTTTTTATCTTTTAAATTTAAACAAATAATTTAAATAAAGAAAAGAAACTAATGAGCTTTTTTTTGGAATTTTGAAATTAGAAGGTAAGTTTATTAATTAAATTAATATCCATTTATTACTACATTTATTGCAATTATTACATTAAAATATTATGTGCAATTTAATAAAATAGAAAAACTCATAAAATGACATGTGGAAAAAAGTTAATTCAAAATAACCACAAAATAACATTTGACAAATTGAATGAGAGTGTGACAAGTAGCAAAAAAACCTTCATTTATTATAGATGATTTATTGCAATTATTACATTAAAATATTATATGCAATTTAATAAAATAGAAAAACTCATAAAATGACATGTGGAAAAAAAATTAATTCAAAATAACCACAAAATAACAATTGGCAAATTGAATGAGAGTGTGACAAGTAGCAAAAAAACTTTCATTTATTAGAGAGGATAAGGTTAGACCCAATGTAATCTAAGCATGCTGTAAAATATATTATTATTATTATTATTATTATTATTATTATTATTATTATTATTATTATTATTATTACTACTGAAAATAGATAATATTTGAATAATTTGTGACTATTGATTCAAGATGTGTTAAAGAAGATAAAGATGCATATGGTAAAACTAACCATAAAAAATTGATTATATATATATATATATATATATATATATATATATATATATATATAATTTTTTACATTCACAACAATTTTATTATTTATAGAGTTGTATAGTACAACATTTTAACGCATAAATTGTTATGTATGGATAAAATTGTTGTGTATGAATCAGTTCTTATATATATATATATATATATATATATATATATATATATGAAATGGTTATTTAAAAAAAACAAAAAAACTCTAAAAAAACCCTAAAAATCATAAAAATACATAAAAAAATACTTAGAGATCACATAACTTTTTTTTTTTAATTTTTTTTATAGAAAAATCGCAGCTTTTTTAATAAAATCGCTGAAAAAAAAAATCAATTTTTTTTTAAATTTGTTTTTTTTTTAAATTTCAGCGATTTTATGCTAAAAGCTGCGATTTTTCATAAAAAATTCAAAAAAAAGTTCTGTGATCTTTAAGTATTTTTTTTATGCATTTTTTTTTTATTTTTAAGGGGTTTTTTTAGGATTTTTTGTTTTCCATAGAACCTAAACCTCTATATATATAATTTTTATGAATGATATTAGCAATAAGCTAGCACTAAAGCTTAAACGAGCAAAAACAATGCTTTACATAAGAGGGGAATTACAAAGGAAAGATGCACCATAAATTCCAAATCAAATTTTCAATTGGTGCTCTATTATTTTATTCATACGAATGGCCAGGGCCGGCCCAACACATGGGCGACTTGGGCTTAGGCCCAGGGCATCAAATATCTAGGGGCATAAAATAGTCCAAATATGTCTATAATATATATAATAGTGGCCCAAAATTATTAGCCCATCTTGTGATCTGATGTCTTCGGACGTAAGAAAGTAAGGGAACGACACATGCCAAACAACCATCCAATCGCATCGATTGAGTATCCGAGCATTCAAATGCGCATAGAAAAACGAATCGTCCTCTCGTGCCTAGAAACCTGATGTTGTCGATTCGGTAATCACAACCTGAACTATATCATCTCTTTGATGTCAGATTTCTATTCATTACTCTCAATTTCTCATTCTAAATATCTGTAGTTCCCTAAACCTGTTGGTTGCTACATTCAATAGTTCAATCGATCAAGTTCTGTTTTTTTTTCACTTTTTCGTTCTCAATTCCGATTCCCCACTTGCTTGATTGGGTTCTATTTTTTCCTGCATGAAGCAAGAGGAATACGAAAGAAAGAAGTAAGGCTGTAAGGACCTGTTGGATTTGTATTTTTCCTGATTTCTGGTTTCTCTTCAACAGTTCAACTGATTTGGGCCATTGGGTGAGTTTGTTTTTTCTTAGTTTGTTTCTAATTTTGATTTTTTTCTTAATTTGTTTCTAATTTCGAATCTGATTTGTGGGTTTCTTCATTGTATCTGCTTAAGTGATTATTTTCTGTGATGTGAATGATAGAATCAGGAGGCATATCTGATTTTGATTTATTTTGAATACTTGGAATTGGATAACGAAAGGATTGATTTCTTATTTCTCTTCAAGTGATTTGCAGATTTCGGTTAGTTCTCTACTTCCGTTCTTCTCATGTCAATTTTACTTTCTGTTTAACTCGAAATTTGCTGCCGTCAACCTTTCTAAACTTTTTTTTTGTTTCTTGTTTCTTTGATGTGAATCAGGTGGCTGATTTATTGAACTTCTGATTTCTGTCTACATTGAAACCTGAGTATCTGACTTTGCTCAAAATATGTTGCCTTGTGTTCTTGTTTCTAGAAAGGTATAAATTTATTTCATCATGTTGTTATTAGACAGTTGTTTTTAAAAATTGTTTACTATTTTTTATTTTTGGATTCACTTTGCTATTAATGACGCTTAAGAAATATTAAATAGTATTGGAGTTAAACTCAAATAGTAAATAGTATTGGAGTCAAACAAATATAATGTTTTGTATGTACGTTTGGTTTTTTGTTTGATAGCTCCAAATTAGTTTCTTTAGTTGATAATGAATTAAAAAAAATTTGTTTAAATCTTGAGTCTAACTTGAAAATGGTGAAGAACATGATATTGATGGAATTGGTTTATTTATAGAGTTACAAATTTTGTAGAAAATGTTGTGGATGAAGCATACAAATGTGAAAATCTTTGGACATTTATTCAAATGATTGAGTACGAAAAAAGAATGGATATGTTCATAATGTGTTGGTTGATATCGTATCTCCAAAGTACCATGATTCAATGGAATGGATTAGCAATTTTATTGTCTCCAAAGTACCATGACTCAGTGGAATGGATTAGCAATTTTAAGTATCCAAATGATATTTTACAAAATATTGATTATTGTAAATTAAGATCCGTTTTCCATCAAAAAATACGCGAAGACATTGTTTAGGTGATTTTTGTAGGTTTTTGTTTGTCTTATATGTTTGATTATAAAATTTACTGTATTTTTTATTTTGTAAATTTTTTATATATAAGGGCATAAAATTCTTATCTCGCCCTGGGTAGTAAAAAACATTGGACCGGCTCTGCAAATGACATGTGTTAACTTAATCTCTTCAATATTTTTGCATTGTGCAAGTGTGGTGGTTGTTGAGCACGCTATATTCCGAGCAGATAAATCATAAGGTAAAATCACAATTACATTTAGCACCTTTGATTGTAGTCGTGAACTCCTAATGTGATTAAATACGGAAATAACTTCTTTAACTCATGGTGGGTCGAAGGAATTCAAAGCATACCGGTTCCCAATGTGGATAACATCAATTTTGCTAAATCACAAGTTAACAAAAGATGATAACTTGTTTTTTCTTCAACTCCATAAAGTGGACATGTAACCAAGTCCAAAGACACACCACAAATAAACCCGATTGATTTGATGACACAACAATGGATTTAATTGATATAAAAAAGAAAATACTTAATTAAAGTAGCACTCCAAATAATAGCTACACCCCCAAATTACATAAAGGTAATCTCATTGGTCAGATAGAGACAATCAAACCCCAACTTTGACCGATCCATTTTTCCTTTAATAATCATTAATTCAGTTTGTGTAAAAGCCGGTTTTCAAGCAATAAAACACGAATTTGCCATTTTAAGTAATCACATTTCCTCGCTACATTAATACTACCTTATTAACTTTAGTGATAGATTATAAAACATTTATAATATATCATATTTAATTCCTAATAAAGTAGGAGCATGAACCAAATCTCATTCAGCATGATAAGAATCAAAGTAGAAGCTTCGTTGGCATTTAACACGTGAGCATCCATCGTGTCTTCCAGCTAATCAAGCTTAATCCAACTTAACAACTTACAAAAATTTTGAACCGGATTTAATACGTTTTAAGGTTACGTTATTACATTTGTTATTGATTTTATAAAATTTTATTGATTAAAAACTTAAAATATATTCTGTCAACATAAAGTCAGATTTAATAAGTAAATTTGAAATCCGGAATCCCCTATAAATACCCCATCCCGCCACCTTTCTAATTACGCTAAACCTAATTTGAAGATTACACAAAGCAACAACAATTTTCTGAAAACATTTCAAAGAGATACATATACATCTACAAAGAGAGATATAATGGCTGGGTGGGCAATAGCAGTACACGGCGGCGCCGGCGTTGATCCTAACCTTCCGACCGAACGCCAAGAACAGGCGAAGCAACTTCTCACACGCTGCCTTAATCTCGGAATCGCTGCTCTTCGTTCTTCTGTTCCCGCCATTGACGTCGTTGAACTCGTCGTAAGCTTTCTTCTTCGTTCCTCTCTATGATGCACTCCGTCAATATTTTTCATGATTTGCAATACATTATCGAGAATCATGTGGATTGTGGAGTCGCAATTTCGTCTTGCATGCCATGTGTTTGAGAATTGAGACTTGCAATTTTCAGATCTAGGTTAACGTCGAATCGATTTCATTTGGTTCTTTGGATTATTTGTCCGTACGTAATAACGAATTCGAGTGGTTCATTGAATTTAATGTAGGTTCGTGAATTGGAAACGGATCCTCTGTTCAATTCAGGCCGTGGATCTGCATTGACCGAGAATGGTACTGTGGAAATGGAAGCCAGTATCATGGATGGTCCCGGTAGACGATGCGGCGCCGTTTCAGGGCTCACAACCGTGAAGAATCCCGTCTCCTTAGCTCGCTTAGTCATGGACAAATCCCCACATTCCTATCTCGCCTTTTCCGGCGCCGAGAAGTTCGCCAAACAAATGGTACCTCACTAATTTCATTCATAAACTCCATTTCTACACCAAAATTTCTCTTAATAAAGTGCTAAATCTTATTACAGTTGTGTAATTGTGTTCCGATGACTTACATTTTACTTTCTGCATTTTTAGGGTGTAGATCGGGTGGAAAACGACTACTTCATCACCCAGGACAACGTTGAAATGCTCAAATTAGCAAAAGAAGCTGATTCCATTGTGGTAATTACCTTACCTTTCGTTTACGTTGAATGAATTAAAAAGCGTGGTAATGTGCTAAAATACATCTTCAATCTCAATATCTTTTGTTTCTTGGTTTCGAAACAGTTTGATTATAGGATACCGAAAGTATGTGGAACCGGAGTACAGAGTCCAATACACATGAACGGGCTTCCGATCAGCATCTACGCACCAGAGACGGTCGGTTGTGTGGTGGTCGACAGCCAAGGGCGGTGCGCCGCTGCAACATCAACCGGTGGGCTTCTAAACAAGAGAATGGGCCGGATAGGTGACTCACCACTTATAGGCGCAGGGACCTATGCATGTGACTTGTGTGGGGTCTCGTGCACTGGGGAAGGTGAGGCCATAATCCGGGGGACTCTTGCCCGTGAAGTGGCGGCGGTGATGGAGTATAAAGGGTTGCGGTTGCAGGAGGCGGTGGACTTTGTGATTAAGGAAAGGTTAGATGAAGGGAAAGCAGGGTTGATTGCGGTGTCCAAAACCGGTGAGGTGGCATATGGGTTTAACTGTGTAGGGATGTTTAGGGGATGTGCTAGTGAAAATGGGTTCATGGAAGTTGGGATTTGGGATTGATTTAATTGTAATGATTAATTAGACACATAAACACATTGTTTATGTGTCCTAACTCTTAATCATGGATTCATTGTAAGGATTATAATGCTGTGTAGTTTGGAATCAAATAAAATGTGCATTATAAAACTATTTATTCATCATCAGATGTTATTCACCCATCGTTTAATATATTCTAACAAAACCATGCATATATCATCTGAATGTTCATATAAGATAACAATTAACACACATACATTATTTATCAAATACGCCAGCTTGTCATATCCTGAACTTGGTCTACCATTAAGTGCTAGCAAGAACACTGGAAAACCATTATCATTATTAATTTGATATGATTTGGGGCCAAAAGTGCTTAATTTATACAAAAGAATGTGAGTAGATCATAGCTAATGTCTGATATGTATTTTTTGTTGGTATTTAAAAAGAGCTAGTAGACATGGACAAAGTAGTCCTGAATCGGCCTTTCCCGTGCCCAAAAGCTCTCCTAACTAATGGTACCACTTCTGTCCTTCTATTCTACACCGCAAGTGTAACCATCACAGGGGTAGTTTTGGAATAATAGTAATGAATCTTGCTCAAGATTCTTTGTTTTCTTCCTCATGCCAGTATGCCACAATATACGCACAGTCGCACATGCATTCAAGATCTTTGCTTTCCCACAAAATAGCAAATGTATCTTATAAGATTCTGCTTCAGGCAGAAAAGGACAAAATCTTCTTCTAAGATTCTTTCATCATGTTTCTCCCAAATCTAGCATTCTATTAACAACGATGGAAAAAAATACTTAATTAATAATCTAAAATTAATACGGGATAAAAAGCATAGAAAACTTTCATGTAATATGAAGTGGAAAATATAATCATAGGTATTAATTAAATTCTGGGGCGGAGTCAGGATTTTAAGATAAAAGAAGATCGTTTAAATTAGAGCTACATTGATCTTTGCAAGAATCAATTTTAAAAAATTTTCAAACGATTTCGTTCAAAAATAAAAGATTTCAAAATATCATAAACATCGATTCTCAACCATTAACCTGCTGGTATCAAATAAATTAGTTAGAACATAGATACATACGTTATTATAATCCATTTCAGAAAAATATTATTAAATAAAAAATTTAAAAGTATAAGAAATAGTACATTACTTACTTTAAATATTATGTGTTAGATGAAATGATATGCCATGATTTTCATATGATTTAATTGTATATGTATTTTCATACTTATAATACATTGGGTAGTGAAGGGTGATGAGAGATGAAAATTGATGATAAGAGGCCAAGACTTTTATAGTACGATGAGAGATGAAAAATGATGATAAGTGGCCACAACTTTTATAGTACTATTATATTAACAATATAGTCATCTTACAGGGTGTAGATGACAGCCACAAACTCTTCTACATAGTCTGGTGAAACACTAGCAAACTCGCAACCTATAGGTGTAGATGTACTCTATCCCCCATGGTTGCCTTATTGACATATACTGCTAAGGAATCCCTGAAACAGTACTGTCTACCCGCCGCTTACGATGATACTTAGGACAGGTACCTAGAGATCAATATTTTTGGATTAGATAATAAGAATACCGGGAATGGGTAATCGAGTTAATTGTTTGATATATAATTAAAACAAAATAATTATATTATTATGAGCTGAAAACCCTATGTACCCACCAGGCTTCCCAGCCTGACCCACTCAATTTCTTTGTATCGCAGGTAGCGGTATGGAAGTACATGGATAGTGATGTTTGAATCCACTAAGAGATTGGAAGAGTTTAGGCCATTAGTACAATAAGTTGTTGTGAGGCCTGTAATGGCTATGTTTATGCTTATGTTTCTTATATCAGTTATGACATCCAAAGTTTTTAAATAATCAATGAAAAACGTTTCCTCGGAAATTCTTTTATCTCACATTATTATTGTGGGAAAAATTCTACATCTATAAAGAATACTATGTTTAAAATAAGCATAAAGAAAAGGTCATTTTCGGGCCGTAAAATTGGGGATGTTATAATATATGTGTAGGGGTGGGGTGAGTGTCAGTGTCATCATGGGCTTGTTGGTGTTGGCATGGGTGTGAATGTGTGAATATGTGTGTAGGTGTGGGGTGGGTGGATGGATGGGTAGGGTGTAGAGGTGCACACATAAACCAAATATTTGAAATGGATCTGATCCGAACCGAAATCTAGATTCAATAAAAAACATCGGTTGGGAATGAGAACTAAGCATTCCTTATAAAGGGTGTGGATACTGTTTGATAGTGAAAATACTCGTTAGGGTTTTTGTGTATTCCATCTCTATAAATAGTACAAACGTGTATATAGTATTTACAATAGGGACCCTACATTATACATCATGTAAAAATAAATTATAAGCTAACACGCCCCCCTCAGTTTGAGCAGGGGGTTCACTAATGCGTAAACGGTTCCAAAAGTATAGAAATAACTGTATAAGAAGTCCTTTTGTAAATATATCAGCAAACTGATGGGCAGATAGAACATGTCACACACGCACTTGACCAATGACAACGTGTTCCCTAACATTATGTAAATGTACCACCCATTTTCGAGAATGGATTAGTTGAGGGCTTAGAGGAAGCCAAGGTAAGATTTTTGGGAAAAACCTTATGCCACGACGTGGTGTAGGAGCACCACAACATGGCAAGTCAAATGCATGGATCGCGTATTAGGTGTTTGCCACGATGTGGTATCTGCTGCAGTCCAAGCCCATGATCTTTTAGGGTTTATTCCATATTTAAGCCCCTAAACTCTAGGTTTAGGGCATCCTCTTCAGCTTCCATCCCTTCCAAACAAAACCATATCCTCCATGCAAGATTGAAGGCTTGATTTCTTGATTTACAACTTATTCTTTGGATTTTAGGTGAAGCTTGAGGAAATAAGAAGTCCATCTTGGTGCAAGGGATCAAGGAGTGAACTTGGCTCCACTATCTTCTATACATTTCTGAGTGATTGAAGGTATACAACTCTCATCTTGACTTATGTTCTTCCTGGTGCAAGCTTGAGTCGTTTTGAAAGATTTTGGTCCCTTCCTTGGAAGCTCTTGGAGTTTGAAGAACTCTAGAGCTTGTAACGGCTTTTCTAGGTCATTAAAATTATGTTGAATACGAAAAAGGACCATGTTTGGTGCATCTTGTGTTTGTGCTCAAGTTATAGCCTCATCAAGGACTTAATGGACTTAGGGTTGTAGATTTAGCCTTTGAATGGAAATCTAATGGATAAAGTTGGAAACTTTATCCATTACGTCATTAAAAAGAAGTAGATCTAAAGTTTTGGGCTAGCATATGTAGGGATTAAGCACTTAATGAAGAATTTGGCATTCTGCCAAATCCCACGATGTGGCCAAGGGCTTGCCACGTCGTCGTGGTGCTTTGATGATCGATTGTTTTGTCCTTAGCTGGCCACGATGTGGTGGTCGTTGACCTGTTGATCGTTGACTTTTTGACTAGTTTAACTTTAGTTCAAAATTGAATTACTTGGGTTATTGATTAAGGATCTACCTTGGTTTTGTGCTAGTCGGTTCGCGGGAG
Source organism: Lactuca virosa (assembly GCF_052849685.1). Taxonomy (NCBI): domain Eukaryota; kingdom Viridiplantae; phylum Streptophyta; class Magnoliopsida; order Asterales; family Asteraceae; genus Lactuca; species Lactuca virosa. The sequence goes on from NC_136426.1 coordinate 41,455,427, forward strand.
CAGTCAATGCAGGGAGTGAGCGTGTTGATGTATTTCTTGGTTCTTCGATTCATGTGAGTTTTCTCACTATATTACCTATGTCATAGTAGGGTGCATGCTAGACTAGCTGAGTCTTAGTAGCTGATGGTTGTTACAAGTATTTACCGAGTTGTTGATAACTCCAAGACTCCTGATAGTCCTTAAACTGATGATAGTCCTAGAGTTGTTGATAACCCATAGTTGTTTATATTGGCATAAGGGTAGTTGTATATGGTTAGAGTTGTTGGATTAGGTGTCTAAGCCCATAACTATAATTGGTATAAAGTTGAATTGATAGTAGCAATGTCCTTTTGGGTTGCCTTCAAACCTGACAATGGAATAGGATGACTATTAGAGAGAGAAGAATGATTTATTAATTTATTACTTGGTTGATAAATTAATTTGAAATCAAAATAAATGATTTACTTAATGTATTATGTGAATAATATATTAATTAGTAATCATATAGTTTAATTAATATTTAATCAGAAATTAACTTGGAGTTAATTTTAGGATTAAAGGAACTAATTGAAACTACAGGGACTAAAGGTGACAATGTTCAATAGTTGAGCATTGAGCATTATAGAACCTCCCTTAGAGGGGGGGGGGGAACGAAATCTAGATGCTCCTAGGGTTTCCTTGGGCACTAAGGGTGCCTTGGAAGCCTTAAGGAGGAAGTTAAGGGATTAGGGTTATCTAAGATACACCTGCCTTGTCCTAAACCTTCCTTATCACCTATATAAACCCCTATAGGGTTGGATTTCGTCCCATGCACTCCAAGAAAGGCTTAGAGCCAAATTTTCCACTTCCATTCTCTCTCTCCATAGTAATCCTTGGTTGCTAGGTTCTGTTTGTGAGCCATTAGAGGCGCGACACTTGTGGCACTTGTTACCAAAGGTCTTTCAAGCAAGGTTTTTAGATTGTTATTACAATATAACAATCAAGGTATGTATTTTAATCCCTATTGTGTGAATTTGATTATAATACATAGAACCTAGGGTTTCTTCTTTTGTGTTCAAGTTGCATGTTCAATTAGAGAAAACATAGATCCAATTCAATTAGGGTTGCATGCACACATAGGATTGTATGTTTTGCTCAAAACCCATCAGTGGTTCAGTGGTATCAGAGCCTAGGAATTGTTTTCTATTGTATTTGATGCAATTGGTTGAACTTGACAAAATTAGGGTTTATGGCAATTAAACCCTTGACCTTGCAATTTTCGCAAATAAGGGTTTTAGAACCCTAGTTTTTCGATTTTATGGTTAGGGTTTTAACTCTTTCCTTTGGCCTCAAATTTCGAAAATTAAGGGTTTCCCAACCCTTAGAATTTTTCGAAAATAAGGCAAGGGATGAAGCCCTTGCCTTCCTCCCAAAGTCTAGTGATTTTCGAATATTTAGGAATTATCTTGTTAATTGTTTAATTAAGATAATTTTATCCCTCCTATTTTCGAAAATTAGGGGATTGGGATTAGGTTAAATTATCTTGATTAATTTAATGGATAATCCTCAATTGATTTAATTAATAGATAATTATTAAATCAATTATTTTAATTTTTAAACTTAAATTAAATAGTTTAATTTTTGAAATTTAAAATTAAAATTAAAACCCTAGTATTTTGAAAAGTTTAAAATACATCCTCATGGATTTTATTAATAAATTAATTAAATGTTTAATTAAAAGACAATTTATAAATCCATAGATAGGTTTAAATCTAATTAAATTAAAAGCTTAATTTATTAAAGGATTAAACCTTAGTATTTTAAAAGTTTAAAAATACACCCTATACTATATAAGATTAAAGGTTTAGTTATATATATATGTATAAGAAAAGGTCAGTCTTACCGTTAGTATGCCTCATTCACGAAGCTGGTCTATAAGGGTGTTTAAGGAAGCGACCTGTAAAATGACCGTCCTTGGGTATTCACTCTTACCCACCACACTATTGACTAGTGGAGGGTCGTTAGCCGAACGGGTAGGATAGGACACTAAATCCTCATTACAAGTATAATGAATTATAAAATAAGTAAACCTTTTATAATTCCCAATCTTAGTTACTTTAGGAAAATGTGAATTTGATGCTAACCCATGAAATTGCACATTGCACCTTATTGGTCTTTAGTGGAGGGTGTGTGGTTAACCGGCACACTAATATTGGACTAATAAAGGATAACAATGGGTTTCTCGTAAATTATTGTTGATCAATGGAGCGTGTGTGGTTAACTGACACATTGATTAGGTGATAAATGACATCGAGAGTACCAAGCTAATTTGCATGGTTATTCACACATTGTTTGTGATCCTCGGTATCCCAGTCACAAACTTGAAGGGCATAATCGAGATTAAACATGCCATTGAAAAGGTTAATGAATCTCAAAAGATCTAGGAGTTTCATTTAAAAACCTAATTCGTTTAAAATTTCGTTTTCGTGGTGGAATTGGTAATTCGTCATTTACCTACCGACAAATAAGTTACAATTGGATTACGGCATCCCTCTTCCGAATTGTGAATTATTGTATTAGGTCCTAGCCTTAATATTTCATTTGGGTGTTATATTAAGGATTAAATCAACTAACTTGAATTTCTCCCTTGTAGATGCCTAGTTCTGACAACTATGGTCTTCTTTATCCTTTTGGAAAAAGCTTTCCTCATGAAGATGATATTCCATGTGAAGATCGAGGTGAAAGATCAATCCCTTCTTCGGGCTTTGGTGAAACTTCTCTTCCTCCACCTCCTCCAATAATTCTCCCTGACCCACGTGTTCGTCGACTTGAAAAGTTCAAGGTCACTCAAGCCCTATTAGCAAGCAAACACCAAGATGGAAAGTCTGTATGTGCTCACGTCTTGGAGATGAAGTCGCACGTTGACAGACTGGGAATTTTGGGTGTCATTTTCTCGAGGAAGCTGGCTGTTGACTTGGTTCTTCAATCACTTCCTAAATCATATAGCGAGTTCATAAAGACTATTATATGACAGACCACGACGTGACCCTTATTGATCTAACATATTTGTTAATCGCTACTGAATCAACAATGATTTGGCGCACTGGTAAAGCAAATTTGAATGGAAGATCTACCTCCCAAACTTCCATGGACATTGACAATGGCAACATTGGAAGTCTAGAAAAGTTTTCTCTTCCCAATGGAAAGGGATCGGCCAAGGTCAAACCGTTTGACCAAATGGTAAAGAGAAAGGCTGAGTCTGAGATAGTCCCATGCACCATTCTAAAAGAGTCTGTTTGTTTCTATTACCAAGAGAAAGGGCATTGGATGCGAAGCTGCCGTATCTACCTTAAGGATCACAAGGATGGTAAAGTCAAACTGAATGACTCTACTTCAGATAAGTCCACTATCTAACCCTATTAAGTTCCTATTTATAGATTCTTAATACATGATGTGATAAGATTTCATTTTGATGTTTTGTAGGATCGAAGAAAAGAAAGGAAGCTTAAAGAAAGAGTAAGTTGAGTCTGATCGCGAAGAGATGGATTTCAATCGCATGGTTCGATGATCAGAATTTTGAGCTGCTGCTTAGGAGTTATGATAGATTGCTTAGGAATATTTAGAAACATAGTTTTCATATGAATTTGCATTGTAAGGACAAGTTTTCCGCATTTTATAAATAAAGAATTGTTTTTTGATTTTGTCTTATTTTATGTTTCCTTGCAATGGAATTTGTGAAAATTGGTGTTTATATATTGTTAGAAATGTTGTAAATGGATTTGATTCTTAGTTATATCATTTGTGGTAGTGTAAAAAATTTACCAAATAAGGAAAGATTCTCATCACCCAAGTTTCAATTGGACAGAAACTTGGAATCATGCGACTTGTATTGTGTGATGAATGAGAACCTTCATCTTTGGGAAATTAAGACAAATTCCTTGTTCACATGTAGATGTGAGTCAAGTGAAGGACTGAAGGATCTAGTACACATTGATGTGAACTGTTCAGGTCCACCACAAAGAACGATAAGACTATTCGTCATAATTTACTAAAAGTTTGGTAAATATGGTTATCCTTATATGATTAAGTATAATTCTGACACTTTAGAAAAGTTTCAATGTATAGCAGAACGAATAAGAAGAACCAATTAGGCAGAAAGATAAAAGTTTCTCCAGACTGAAAGGAAAGGAGAAGTACTTTAGTATCGTGTTTTATGATCATCCTAATGATTATGGAACCATATCACAATTGGTCCTCTAAGGACATCTTAGTGCATTCACATGACTAAGAAGAGGTATCGGGAATTGTTGAAATGGTTAAATCAAAAGGATGAGTCATACTTCGTTCCAAAATTGTGTTTAGAGTTATACTCTCGTTCCTCCAAGTTATACCTTGAGTAACATATTCTAAGTAAGTTTTATAACACCTCATGAAATGTGGAGTAGAAAGTTCCTTACTCTTGCACATTTGAAATTGGTAAGTTGTGATGTTTTGGATAAAACAAAGACCAACTAAGACCAATTGTATGAAGTGTTTTTCTTGATAAGAATCCGCACTATCTCTTGAATGTTTGTTTGTCAAGAAATGTTCCTTGACAGAGAATCTTATATGTGAAGAGGTCAGTGGGAGTCTTGCACATTTGAAATTGGTAAGTTGTGATGTTTTGGATAAAACAAAGACCAACTAAGACCAACTGTATGAAGTGTTTTTCTTGATAAGAATTCGCACTAACTCTTAAATGTTTGTTTGTCGAGAAATGTTCCTTGACATAGAATCTTATATGTCAAGAGGTCAGTGGGAATCTTAATGATCTTGAATAGTTTCAAGAACTAATCAAGAATAAAACTATTGTTTATCACTAGCACACGAATGGAGGTTTGTAACCTATCGTGTTGACATATTCTTGTTTCTGTGTCATTCCATTTAAGTTGACTATGCATGTGAGTTCTATGAGTTCTCATTTGATTGCATAAGACAAAGCACCTTGATTAATGAAAGTACATTGATCAGTATGGGTGAGCCGCTCAATAACTTGGAAGCAATGGTAGGCCCTTGTGCTGCCGAATGGCAAGAAATTGAGATTAAGCGAGTTCAGTCCATAAAATTTTGAATTTGTAATAAACCTTGTCTCTATGATAGTGGTTGGAAGTGACGAATTCACATGGATAGGAACACATACACCATAAAATCTAATAGGTAAGAGGTTTCTCTCTACTTCATGAAAATGATTGTGAGGAAACACTTTCACAAGTAGAGTTTAAAGGATTAGGGTTAGCAGCTGTGGTAATTGCGTTCTCAAATTCGAGTATGATTACGACATCCCTTTTCATAGTTCGAATTGTGAGAAATGACAAATAGTTTGAACATTTGGGACTTATCGCTATAAGTTCTGAAAAGGTTTAGACACACACATAACCTATCTATTGAAGGGTGTATGAGCTTGAGAAGTCTTGGAAAAGACTTATCAAAGCACCACGTATCAGAAATCTGAACTTTGGTAAGAAATTCAATAGGTATTGATTTCTAGAAGTCCAATTGATTTCTGAGTACATGTTAAAACTAGTGGGAGCATAATCGTTATTCTGGTAAGAACATAATTGTTATGCTGGTGGGAGCGTGATTATTATGTTAAGTGTTGCAAGTTAGCAATGCTATTTATAGGGAACAAAGTTCTAAATTTGCAAAGTCGCATAATTTGGAAATTGTTTCGCTATAGTAAGACTTAAGGGAGAGGGTATTAATACTTCATTTCGAATCTAAAAGTTTAGATTGAAATTTTAATAGAACTTAGTCATGAACGTATATGAATGTCATGTTGAAATGCTTCAACATAGGAAATTCTATATATGGAAATATTATAGCAAAAGACTGATAAAGTATCATGTCTTTATGTAAGACATTATGTATCGAATCCTATATGCTTCAGATATAGGATTGATCACATATGTTATAATATTCACTCGCTCTGATTTTCCAAATGCCTATGGAATTAAGAAGGAAAAAGGATCAGAACCGGATATGACTAAAATCATTAAACAACTATCAACGACAATCTAAGGTTTACCAAAGATTGGTTGCTTGGGACAGTTGGAAGTATAAGTAATGGACGTACCATATTGATATAATTCTGAATAGATAGGATTCTATTTAGAATGGATAGTCATATGGCAATTATGGAAATATTTCCATAATGGGAGTTAGATATTAAGAATTTATGTGTAAGTTAGAAACTTTTATGCAAGAAGGATGTTCAAGAAATGTACCTTGAATGTGAGACTTCGTCTCCATGGAATTGTTCTGTAATAAATCTCCAGTGGAATGTTTTGTAATATCATTGGCAAAGTCTCTGTGACTTTGGTACCTTGACATTACAAAAGGGAACATTGCATGTAAGTTTAGACTCTAACAAATTCTAGTAGTGACAAGAATTTGGTATTCTTACACTTATAATAAGGATTAGGGAATTGTGTAATGAGCATCATTGGAAATGTGTTCAATTGATCTACTTCACAAAGGAAGAACCATAGATAAACATAATGTGCATGCTTCGAGCATGGGATGACTATTGTTTTAATTCAAGTATTTAGTTGATTGATCGAAACATTATACAATGAGTAAGGTCTAATTAATATGGTGATTAAATAATAAGTGTTTTATTTATATTCAAAAGATTGAGACCATATTGGATTAGGCTATTCTTGTGTTTCACTTCGCATGTTTTACTTCCCGAATAACTAGGTTATTCAAACATTCACAGCCGGTCATACTTTGGAAGTAAGTAGTGAATTAAGACTGTCATGAATCCGTCTGTAGATTGTCTAAGTGCTTAGAAATAGCACAAGTTTGCTGCAGTGTTCATGAGTACTCCTGAAATAGGATTTGAGTATTGGATTAAACCCACGCTCATTTGAATCACTTCATGGATTTTATCACGGGTGACTGTGAGACGATAATATCTTATATTCTTGAAACGGAGACATATGAGTTGTTGTTTACAAGTCGGTTCCGCATTGATAATACGTAAACGCATTAGTAACTTGATGTTCTAAAACGTATTGTTGTGTATGATTTGATGAGTAAATAGTACAAGCATATGAGTCAAAGTTTATCCGTTCCTTTTACTCTAAATGTGATAAAAGCGATATATGTGGGCCCCTCGATGATTTAGTGATGACACCCTAAGCGCTTGGCCAAGCCTGGACTAATTTGATGTGTTCAATTGTAGTCTGTAGTCAGTTGTCATAAAACGGAAATCGGGAAACAACTATTGGATAGAGACTGATTATAATCCATGTCTCGTGTCCATACGATATCTTGTAGAACGGATGAATATTTGATCCCTTATCTAAGGACATGCCACTGACTGGGTCAGAGTTCGACAACGACTTTTGGTAGCTACAATTTGCTCGTCAATTTGGTAATTATACTTGCAACTATAGTTATTAGACTTATCCAAGTGGGAGACTGTTGGATTAGGTGTCTAAGTCCATAACTATAACTGTTATAAACTTGAATTGATAGTAGCAATGTCCTTTTGGGTTGCCTTCAAACCTGGCAATGGAATAGGATGACTGTTAGAGAGAGAAGAATGATTTATTAATTTAATACTTGGTTGATAAATTAATTTGAAATCAAAATAAATGATTTAATTAATGTATTATGTGAATAATATATTAATTAGTAATCATATACTTTAATTAATATTTAATCATAAATTAACTTGGAGTTAATTTTGGGATTAAAGGAATTAATTGAAACTGTAGGGACTAAAGGTGACAATGTTCAATAGTTGACCATTGAGCATTCTAGAACATCCCTTAGAGGGAGGGGGGGGGGGGAATGAAATCTAGGTGCTCCTAGAGTTTCCTTGGGCACTAAGGGTGCCTTGGAAGCCTTAGGGAGGAAGTTAATGGATTAATGTTATTTAAGATACACCTGCCTTGTCCTAAACCTTCCTTATCACCTATATAAACCCCTATAGGGTTGGATTTCGTCCCATGCACTCCAAGAAAGGCTTAGAGCCGAATTTTCCACTTCCCTTCTCTCTCTCTCTCTCTCTCTCCATAGTAATCTTGGTTGCTAGGTTTGTTTGTGAGCCTTTAGAGGCGCGACACTTATGGCGCTTGCTACCAAAGGTCTTTCAAGCAAGGTTTTTAGATTGTTATTACAATATAACAATCAAGGTATGTATTTTAATCCCTATTGTGTGAATTTGATTATAATACATAGAACCTAGGGTTTCTTCTTTTGTGTTTAAGTTGGATGTTCAATTAGAGAAAACCTAGATTCAATTCAATTAGGGTTGCATGCACACATAGGATTGTATGTTTTGCTGAAAACCCATCAAGAGTACCCAGAGGTTGGTAGTCGTCTAGTTGAGTGTTGTAAGGGTTGTATGTAGTCATGTAGGATAGCCTGAGAACTCTTGAGTGTTGTAAGGGTTGTATGTAGTCATGTAAGGGTTGTATGTAGTCATGTAGGATAGCCTGAGCACTCTTGGTTGTGGCTCTAGAGTGGTATCACTTGTTCGACTGTTTTCTCACCTCTGATTACATGTAGCTATGAATTCAATATTGGTATGTTAATGGTGAAGTAGAGTACTGTGTGAGGCTCGACTTATGGTAGTGAGTTGTTAGACTGGTAGACTAGTGTAGATGTTTCTTGTTTCTATGTTCATTGGGACTGCTATTATGTGTTACTGAGCTGCTGATAGCTCTAGGGCATGTTGTTAGCACATTGGGACTGCTGATAGTCCCCAAGGTTGCTGATAACCCACAGAGCGTGATGTTAGCCCATTGGGACTGTTGATAGTCCCTAGGGTTGCTGATAACCCACAAGGCGTGCTGTTAGCCCATTGGGACTCTTGATAGTCCCACGGGTTGTTGATAACCCATAGTTGTTTATTATGTTGTGTTGTATGTGATATTTTTAGGGAACTCACTAAGATTTGACTTACAGTTGTGGATTAAATGTTTTTCAGGTACGATTGGTGATTGTGGGAAGACGAAGGTATGACTATACACACTCATCAGCAGCCATGGAGATTTCGTATTTATTACATTACTCTAATTTTTGAACAATTGTATTTTGGGAACAAATGGTTTTTCTTAACTTGGATTTTATGAAAATGGTGTTTTACCATAAATAAAACTGAAAAATTTTGTTGTGAAAATGGGACGTTACAGTAAATATATTTCCATATGTTTGGTTCTTTAGTGCTAAAATGGGTTAGAAGCCAAGTACATGGCACTGGCATTGTCAAAAAAGATGATTGTAGTACGAGATAATGGAAATGATAGTTCAAGAATTGAATTTAGGATCCATGCAACTTCAACAAATACATTAGCTACTCCATGTACTCGGCTTCGACATTAGACTGAGAGACAACGTATTGATGCTTGGAAGACCAAGAGAATGAGAGATAAGGTTATCCCCAAGGTATACACAAAACCCAGAAGTAGAGCGACAAGTTTGAGGGCAGCCAACCCAATCATCGTTGGAATAAGCAACCAAATGGTTGACATGAGACAGACGAATGTGAAGACAATGAGACATAGTACCCAGAAGATATCAAAGAATGCGCTTAATTGTAAATAAATGAGGTTCGCGAGGATCGTGCATCTAAAGATATATTTTCTGAATCGCATAGGCGATATTTGGATGAGTGAAAGTTCAGATATTGAAAAGCACCAGCCAGACTTCGGTACAGAGTAGAGTCAGTAACCGGATTTCCAGCTCCAGAAAGCTTGCGTTTAATGTATGTGGGATTCCTACAAGGATTGCAGGAAGACATATCAGCACGATAAAGGATTTTTTTGACAAACACAGTTTGTGATAGGAATAGACCTTGGATAGTCCTAATAGCAACAATGCCAAGGAAAAAAGATAAAACACCAAGATCTGTCATGGCAAATTCAAATGACAACTGAGATATAACACGAGATATCAAGTACGGATATGACACAGTAAGAGTAATGTCATAAACATACAAAAGAAGATATATGACCTTAGAGCGGCGATGAAAAGTGAAGAGAGAAGTGTCATAACGACTACTGTGAAATCCAATGGAGGAGAGGTAGACATAAAAACGCTGGTACCAGGCTTGAGGAGCTTTCTTAAGCCTGTATAAGGCTTTGTGTAGCTGACAAACATAGTTGATAGGTTTTCATCTATACACTACAATTTGGCAACAAAAGCAATTAAAATAACCCTAAGTATACATGTAACCTAGGATCTAGGTTTTACTAGTTATAGCAACCTACATTTGAAACTACTAAATAATACTACAAAGAGAGATAGGATTACTAACCTTTAAGCAAAATCAAATTTTCTTCTTGAATCCATGTAGATCTCGAAAATATTGAAGCTTATGGAAGGTCCTAGCACCCAAAAGAGAATGTCTCTAAATGATCACACTCAAAAGACTAAACACCAGAAAATTAGGAGAGAGGAGAAGAGGCTTGCAAAACTTGAAATCTCAGAGTGCAAGGAAGTTAGGATCGAAATTAATGAAGGCAAGGAAGGACTATTTATAGCTGAGAAAACCTGCAGAGAAAGAAAATTTGAATTAATTAAATAATCAGATTTAATACTAATTCAAATCCCTGCCTTATCAACAGACATGGACAAAAATTTCAAGGGATAATTCCCTTCCAATTTTCGTCCAACCCTTCTAGAGTTTCTAGAATATTCCAGTTGCTCACCTATTGAACAATCAATATTTAGTCCCTGTACCTCTAAACAATTTCCTAATTAATTTTAATTAGTTCCAAATTAATTCTAGATTAATTTTAACTAGTTTCTAATTAATTTATCAAGCTATGATAAATTAATAAACTATTTATCTTACTCTCCTAAATCTTTTTTCTAATTATTTTAGCTCTAGAGGGCAAACTTAAAAGGACTTTGTTATTATTCCCAAAGTTATATCAATTAGTTATGACATTAGACACCCATTTCCAATAGTTTTCCATTAGGATAAGTCATTAACTATTATTGGTTGAATAATCTTCAAATAACCAGCAAAGTGTGCCTTCCACAATAACTATCGAACTTTAATCTAATTAAGTATCAACCCTTAGATAAGTGATCAGTTATGTTGGGGATTTATTGCATCAAGTACACTATCTAAAGGTAGTGGAATAATCAAAAGATTCTTCTAAGTGCACAGGCATCCTAGAATCTAGGTTTTACTAGTTTTAGAAACGTAATGTTAAAATCAAACAAAAGAAAGATAGAATACTTACATCTTGATCCTTAGATCATGTCATTGACAACCTTTCAATGGATAGAGAGCCTAAAATAGAACTTCTCTAATGTAGTCAGACCTAAGAATCCAAAAGCAAAACAAGGAATAAACCCTATTAGGGTTTATTCTAAAATTCCATAACCCTAGAGAGGGGTTATGGTTTTTGTATATGGAGAAGAAAGAGAGTTGGGAAACGAATACAGACTCCAAAAGTCATCTAGGGTTTAATATCAAGCCCTATATTTATAGGTAGCAGATAAATCCTTTAGGGTTTCAAACTTTTATGGATTATCCTTACCTTATTTGAAACCTACCATATCCTTATCCAAGGACATGTAGTAATTGTCCATATCAACTCTCGAGGAGCTTCTGAAATATTCCAATTAATCTCTTGGATTAATTAATATTTAAACCCTTTAATTAACTAAAAACAATTTAATTAATTACTAAAATAATTTCTAATTAATTTATTAATTCCTTAATAAATTAACAACTTATTTTCTCCATTTTTATAATGCTATTTGTGTCATGAGACCAAACCAAAAAGACCCTATTATTATTTAGAAATATTACCAACTAGTTAATAACTTTAGACACTATTTCCAATAAATTATTCCTTTTTTTCTACAAGATATTGTTGTGAACCGAGTCAACATTATGTCCTCATTTAGACCCAACGGTCACATCTCATACTCAAATCTTCTTTATCTTTTATGGAAAACAACATCCCACTACATTACCGGGTATTCTTATCCGGTCATACTCCTCTCTCCTATGACCCGTCACAGATCCTTAGTATTTCTTCCTCTCTTAAATCCCTCGTGTATACCTTACTCTTTATTCCTTGTGGATTACATCTAAGTTCTTACAAAGAACTCTCTTATATTGTTTCTCTCGAGTAACATTTCTCTATCTTATCTATCTTGTAACATCCCGATGTTTAGGTACTTCTAAATTTATCCCTATACTTCTATTTCATGTCAATTCGTCAGGTGGTAGCACCCTTGGGTATAATTGAGGTTTGGACACGGCGTGTTGGAGGCACCAACACAACGTGTCTAGATATGACAAGGCGCGGGTTTTATTTGGGCAACACGACATGTTTCCTCTTGGAACACGACATGTTGACCGCTGAAATGAAACCCTAATCTTCTGGGTTTTACTCCCTATTTAAAGGAATGTGGAGGCTAGGGTTTGTTCACCCTCAACCCCCATCAGCCCCTCAACCCCTGAAAGAAACCCTAATCATTCCATCTCCCATTTATGAAGCTCGTTTTGTGTTTTGAAGGAAGAAGGTGAAAGAAGGAAGAAAAGATCCAACAAGCAAGCCCCATTCTTCAGTTTGGCACTCTCCTGGACCTTTGTAAGTGCCCAAGACTCGATTTTTATCATTCAAAGTTGTAAGATCTTGAGTTTTGTCCCTTTTTCTCCTTGTTCTTGGATGTTGCAAGGGATGGATCTCATAAAGTTTTCAACTTTATGAATCTCCAGGTCAAGGTGACCTAGTAGTGGCTTGGATCTGGTCTATAACCAAGATTTGATGCCATGCATAGAGATTAGGTCATAAATCCTCTTTTTGACCTAATATGGGTTCAAGACATGCATTTGACATGCATGTCTAAAAATCACCAACCTTTGGGATGGTTTAGGTGTTAGAAACACTTCTGGAAAGGGTTGGACTTCAGATCATAAGGATTAAGAGTATTGTGGTTAAGCCCTTGCTTTTCAAGCTTGTAATTTGTTTTTTGGGGCCTTTTATGGCAGTCCCAATGGATAAAGTTGGAAACTTTACCCCTACTAATCACATTTTGGTCTAGATCTGAGCTTTGGAGCTCTTGAAGTCGAAAGGGCAGCTGGATGTATTAAGCTGCTGGGACTCGGGCGAAGACGACGTGTTGCAAGTCAACACGGCGTGTTGGTTGTGGTTTTCCCGACTGTTTGGATGCTCGCCGAATACGGCGTGGCCAAGGAGGAACACGGTGTGTTGGGTTAACATGGACTGTTGACTTTGACCATTGATGGATTTGTTCACTTGGAGTGAACAAGTATCGGTTAGAGAACTGAGATTTCAGAGTCGGACCTCATCAGTTCTGTTCAGTCTGTGAGGTGAGTTTTCCTCACTGTACTTGCGGGTCAAAGGCACCAAGGCCGACCCTTTGGATTTGATATCCTGTTATGTATGTTATTGTGCCGTAGTGATCTGTTAGATCGGTATCCTGGTATATAGGATGATGCTATGGTTAGTGATCTGTAAGATCTTTATGTTGTTACTGGCTGGTTATTTGCACGCTTGTCTGTTATATATATATATATATATATATATATATATATATATATATATATATATATATATACACTAGGTTTAAAACCTGTGGATACCACGGTTGTAAAAAAAAACGATTCATATTTCAAAATATTAATGATTAATCGTTAGGTTACATTGTTGATCAAAATTAATTGGTTACCAAAAAACATAATAAATAGGAAAGAAAATAATGGGCGTACGGGACTTCCGACTTTCAAATCTTGTTTTAATCTTCATATATTATTTTTGTATTTAAACTGGTTTTTAAAACACTAATTTTGGAACCGAAATTGGTTATATCGGTTCTTAGGATTTTGAAACCGGTCCTTAAAACACTTGAAAATTTTCGGTGTCTAGATATTTAAAAATATTTTATTCTCAAAAGTCTAAATAAATTAACATTCCTAACTTAATGTATGCATAAGAAGAATAAGTTGGTTTTGCAAAAAAGAAAAAATGTTTGCGTGTTTGATAATCGGTGATATCATCAACCATAGCAACTTAACATTTTCTTTTTTATTATAGTATCATACTTTCATTTCGATCTATAATACCCATTGCTAATATCAAATTTATGAACATCAAGTAGAAGAAGATGAGATCGTACTTCATAGCACATCAAGAAATAGTAAAAGAATTGGGATATTATAACAAACAGAAAAGTGAAAGTGTGTCAATTTCTTGTATTTAGCCCAAACTTATATAAATGCAAGAAATAGAAACATACTTTGACTTACTTGTTTATTGTAGCATTCTACTTTCCTATCCCGACATTTTACCATTCTAATTACAAAATCGACTTCCTTATATTTGGAAGATATTTTACAAAGTACAATGTTGTAATAGGAAAAGTTAAAGTAGAATGCTATTATAAACTAATGAGTTAAAAGTATATTATTATTATCATTTTAATCTAACCAAATATGTCTTGATAAACGATATTGAAATATTAAAGAAAATTTCCCTCACACTTTGATATATGAAAGAAAAAAAAACATAAAGGGCTAAACGCAAGATAATTAATCAAAATTGGTTACATTAGTACATAATATGTTTGTAACTCATTATGTTGATTTTTTCTAGATTAAGATTAGATAAATTATGTTTAAAATAGATTAAACAAAAATCCCACCACGCTTTACTGTCTTCCTTCCAAGCAGTTCAAATTCATCATACATTTACACTGTAATAATTAAATTTAACTCATGTCGTCATAAAATGATAGAAATAATTTTAAAATTTAAAGCAAGTGTAAAAGCATTGACACTGAAATTAATTCTGAACTAAAACTTTACTCTTTAGCTTCTCTTATCTTTGTTTAAGACATAGAACCAAAATCAGAGTAAACACACAATTCATACCAAATAGTCTTTTTGAGTTTTTGTAGTCTTTGGCGTATAGGTTGACCCGCTTCTTCACACATCTACAAACCAAAAAACAAAATTCAATCAAATATAAAAAATTAAGCAAATATTTGGATGAATATGCTACAACTGAGTTAAATTTTCGAGGTAGAGTGGTATAATAAGGAGAAATAAAAATAAGATGCTATAATATACAAATCAACAGAAGTACGTTGCTATTTCTTACATTTAACTCTAAAAACAAATTAGTAAACAAAGATAATTTAGAGAAGTATTTAAAAGTGGATACCTTTTGGAGTTTGTTATAGAAATACGTATTGAAAAAATGCAAATTTCCTTTTATGTTTTCTGATGATGTCATATGTTGAAGATATCTAGCCAAAAAAAATAAGCAAATCATGTAGACTACTGTTCCCATCATACTTATTACTTGATGCAAATAAGACTAACAACCCTAATCAAAAGAAACCACAGAGAAAAGATAAGAATTACCTCTCTTTGTGGCAAATGAAAAAATCGCAAAATAAACTTCACTTACGAGAAGGAGAAAGTTGGGCACATCGGATTCTAGAGAGAGTAATAGGAAGAGAAAAGCGTATTTTTATCGGTGTAGAAAATAGCATAAATATCAAGAACAAACAAAATCAGAACCAATAAAAATTGAAATCTCACTGCTGTCTCCTAAGTGAAAGATACTTTCGCAACTCTAGTTGTAACTTGCAATCCAAGTGGAAATTACCTAAAAAGTAGTGCAAAGATGTATTTTTAGCAAACTAAAACAGGAAAAAGTAATCCTATTTGAGTTAAAAATATGCATAAATAAGCTGTTCACAAACCTTTGCCTTTGCTCCAGTATATTCTATAAAATAGTTTGACCCAGTTTTTGACCTTATCTTTGACCGAAAGCTCAACTGGGAAGAGGGATGAGGATAGTATGTGGCCAACTGTGTATGCTCTGTAAATGGAAAAATTCAGAGTTGAAAATCGTAATCTTGGCAAATAAAATATTGAAAATACTTCAATTTCTTCCAATATATATATATATATATATATATATATATATATATATATATATATATATATATATATATATATATATATTTGAAAGCCTCTATAGGGTATAATTTTTCACAAGGACTTACATCAAGAAATAACAATTAGGGTAAACGCAGATATTACATAAATAGGAATACCCTAACATAGATGTTAATGAAATAGAGAACATAAAGGTGTTTTTACAGATTTGTCCTCAAGGCGATCATCGAGATGCTTTATGATTTTAGGTGAAATGGTCAAATGAATGAGAACTCCAGAGATGCTATATGCCTACATCTGAAATTACTGCACCCACGTGTTTGCGTATATTTTCATCATCATTCACCAGCCAGTTACTTAGAGTAGCTAAGATGTTCAACCAAAACAATATTAGAAAATAGGGTTAAATGTGAAACATAGAAAATCAGTTGAAAGATGATAACATATGGAAGATCTATCTCCATCTCAGAAATTGGGTTTGTGAATACGATCTGGAGAACAAAACATATGTAAAAACTGAAATCGGCTTGCAAAGAAATATTGCTTCAAAATCTATCTGCAAAATCAAAACCATTCTTGATGAGCCTATACTTTCTAAAAGTCCACTTTTTGTGTCCTCGGTCCTGATTCTCGAAAAATAAACAAAAAATAACAAAAAATATAGAGATGGAAAGAGAGAGGAGAGGAGGAAAGGAGGGAGAAATAGAAGATCATATTGAGATAAGTATTTTTATAAAGCAATATTCATACAAAAAACCTAAATCATCCCACCCGGAAACGTCAAGGGGAATGTCAAGGAGAAGGGTAAAAAAGCAAACCTAAATTCCAAACCTCGTTGTCAGAGCTGGGAGGGGGGAGACGGCGCCATAGCTTCACGACCTAGACATTGCCTTGAATCCCAAAGAAGAAGAATAAGGATTAGCACTAACCGTTGATAATCATTGTCATTTCAAAACAGATTAAGAACTTTTGAATTCAAATAATCAGGGATCGGATAAGGAAATAGGGCAGAAAATGAGGAAGACAATCAAGACCGGAAGATATGCAGAGCACCGATTCAAATCCCAAATTTTTTGGTTCTTAAATGTAGAATAAACAGGTGAAGATCACGCTCCTGATTTTGCTGGGGGCGATTAGAATTGACTAAATGGGTAATTTCAGGAATTCACTTAGAAAATTGAGCGGGAAAAATTGATTTGGGGAAGTTGATTGATTGACATGTGGTAGAAATGGTGTGTGTGTGAGTGTGTGTGTGTGTATGGTTGTGTATGTGTGTCGACACAGTGTATGTGTGGTTGGGTTGAGGCGGTCCTGCTTTGTGCTGAAGGCCAACAGACCCAGGGAATTCCGGATAGACTGAAGGCCAGTGGGGGCGTACCAGTCAGGCTGAATGCCTAGAGAATGTTCCAGATAGACTGAAGGCCCGGTGTGGCGTACCAGTCATGCTGAAGGTTCTGTGAGGGTACCAGGTAGACTGCAGGCCGGTAGGGCGTTCCAGTCAGACTGAATGCTCTTTATGCATGTTGTTTGATGTTCTTATTATGATATTATGATGTGTTGGTATTTTGGGGGAACTCGCTAAGCTTTGGGCTTACAATTTTGGGTTATGTTTCAGGTACCCAAGAGGATCGCGGGAAGGCGAAGGCGTGATCGTGCACCTCCTCGTGTTATGTTTTATGATTTTGGGAAAACACTGATATTGAACATGTTTTGAAAACTTTTTTGTAAACAATGATGACTTATGGGTTGATTTTTAAAAGTTTAAAATTTTCATGAATTTTATGGGTCTTACAAGTTGGTATCAGAGCCTTGGTTTGAGTGAATTCGAGGAACACTCGTGTGAATCTAGTCTCAAACTGAGGAAAAAGATTTTTCAAACAATTTTCAAATAGTTTTTAAAATAATCAAGGAGGATGCGATGTTTACTGTAACATCCCAAAATTTAGAAGTATGATTGAAGGACTTAAGTGTAAATTGAAGAAGGTACTCGACGAGTAGGTACGCTTACTCATCGAGTCGGAGCGGGTTCTGGTCGCGAGTTAAGTGACCAACTCGCTGAGTCGACAGCTGGACTCGACGAGTTGGTGCTGAAAAGAGAAAACCCTAATCTTAAGGGTTGCACCCTATTTAAAGGACCATATGTCCTCCCTTCAGCCTCTTTATTGCCCTTGAGAGTCAGCAAACCCTAAAATCGTGTGAGCTTCCATTGTTAAAGATATTTGAGCTTTGGAGGAGGAGTTTTGAGAAGAGAGCCTGAAGATCAAGAGGCTAGCATCAAGGGATTGGTATAGATCCAGAATCTACTTCAGCTTGGGCACATTTTGGAGGTAACAAGCTGTTACCTTGACTCTGTTGCATTTATATCTATTCAAGAATGAGATTTGGGGCCATTTTGGCATGTTAAAGATCTATTTCGGGTTAGGGGTCTAGATCTGAGGTTGCTACTTCAGATCTAGACTTGTCTTGGTCCAGAAACTCACAAAGTATCAGCCTTTGGCTTGTTGGTGAAGCATCCTTGGCTTAAACCTTAGCCCTAGATTGATTTGGGCCTATAGCTCTTTGTTTCCACGTAAAGTTTGCAACTTTACGTGAGAGTCATGCCCTAGAAGAGTGGATCTACAGTTTGGAGCCCCTGCATGACTCGAAAAGCCTCTGTATGAATAAAGGACTAAAGGGACTCGGCGACACTGTTATTGGACTCGGCGAGTCTGTTGAAGATAGGCATGAACTCAACGAGTTGGAGGAACAACTCGGCGAGTCTATTGAAGATTGTCGTGGACTCGGCGAGTCTGTTCTTGGACT
This sequence comes from Lactuca virosa, assembly GCF_052849685.1. Lineage (NCBI taxonomy): Eukaryota > Viridiplantae > Streptophyta > Magnoliopsida > Asterales > Asteraceae > Lactuca > Lactuca virosa. The sequence goes on from NC_136426.1 coordinate 41,474,139, forward strand.
CGGCGAGTCAGAACGCAAAACCCCAACCTCTTCTGGTTAAGAATCAGATCAGCGAGTTGAGTGGTGACTCAGTGATTTGGACATGATAGGACTCAAAGATTGTTGTACTCGACGAGTCATGGGGTGGCTCGGCGAGTCGAGTCGTGATGTGAGAGTTTTCTGAGTTTAGGAACTTGGCGAGTCAGCGGGTTGACTCGGCGAGTAGGGTCAATTAGGAAGGTTGACTTTGGCCAGGACTTTGACTTTGACCAGTTTGACCTTTAAGGGTATTATGGTAATTTGGATATTTATGTCAATGGATCATTGATGGCTATATGTGTTGGAGTTGGGGTCAGTGCTTCGGGATTGTGCTTTCGTGGTTCGGCTCGGCAGTTGCAAGGTGAGTTATCCTCACTATACCCAAGGGTCTAAGGCACCAAGGCCGGCCCTTTGATTTGTTATTTGAGATAGTTACTGTTGTGTTATGTTAGTTGCCATCCTGGTAGATAGGATGGCTATATGATGGTATGCTCTGTTAGATCGGTATTCTGGTAGATTGGATGTGGCTATGCTTAGTGACCTGTAGTTGGTCTGGCTGTCTGTATTGGACTCGTAGTATGTTGGCATTCCAATCCGACGGTTGAGGGCCTGGGGTATTCCAACCTGACGGTTGATTGGACCCATAGTATGATGTTCATTGTTGTATGTGTATGGTTATGTGTGTACGAGTATTTTGGGGGAACTCACTAAGCTTTCGAGCTTACGGTTTTCAGTTTATTGTTTCAGGTACATCAGGTGATCGTGGCAAGGCAAAGGCGTGATCGTACCGCTCCTCATATTTCATGATTTTGTGATTTGGTTCTGGGGATACTTTGATGTTTAATCTATTTTGAAAACAAGTTGTAATAACTTAATGATTTTTGAATGGGTTAAAATGTTTTAAATTGGCCTGAATTTTATGGGTGTTACATTTGCGATCAGACGGAGCCAGTAAGTAGACCCCAAATTGCCACACGGTTATTTGAGATTATGCTTTGATATGTTAGAACATCATGCTAGTATTAGGATAGGGATCTTCAGGAATTGTATAATAGAATTGCCTGATATATGATGCCTTATCTCTTATAGAATGCCTGACTGATTGTTGTTTGACTCTTTCGCATGTGAACTAGCTATTGTGTAAATACACTAAGTCACATGCTACAAGGTTAAAATGATCTTAGGGTAAAAGATTTGGTCCTATTGCGTAACTCTTGTCTGATTCCAACCGTTGTAGGATTGAGTCTTTTAGTTTAAGATTGTTTAAACTATGCGGCATGTGATTGTATTCATGCGATAGTTATCTGGCACCAATGGAGGGTCGTGTGGCAGTTAGTGGTAGGATGAGTTGTGTGGGATCAGCCGGCCAGTCTCGAGATATGTAGTTTTTCTCTAGGATGTGAGGATCTCATTTGTGAGCATGCTAGTTTGTATCGTTGGGGTTGTTGTTATGATCCTTTGAGACAAATACGGGTAGGTGTGGAAGGTAGTATTGGCCCGTACTAATGAAAGCACAGGACCCGTACGCGTATCAAGGAAGTCACAACCCCTAGGAATTGTTTGGGAGTTGGTTCCCCGGTTATGATATGTGTGTTATCTGACATCTACCTGATTTATTTTTAGTATGGTAACGACGAGACGATTTGAGGCTGGGTCCGGATCGGGATCGGGAGCTGGCAGTCAGGGTGGGCCAGTTGCGTCCGATGACAGGATTAGGGAGATCCTACAGGAGGAGGTTGTCGCTCGCTTTCGAGCTCAGTTACCAGAAATGTTTGAGTCTATTAAGACCGCCATGATTGAGTACATTGATGAACGTTATGTTGCTTTGTCTGAGGCTGCTGCTGCTACCGGGGCCGTTGCAACTGCAGGGGTTGGATCTGGTCGGGTTTTTCAGTATCGGGACTTCGACAGTACGAAGCCCATGACTTTTGATGGAGTTCAGGACCCGATCATAGCCATGAGGTGGCTATTTGATGTTGAGGGATGCTTTTTCACCTGCTCTTGCCCAACTGACCAGAAGGTCAGGTGCGCTCTGAACCTCCTGAGGTCCAGAGCGAAGGATTAGTGCAGACTTGTTATGGGATCGTATTTTGCTGAATAGAGAGCTGTTGTATCTTGGGAGCAGTTCTCGGAGATGTTCCGTACTATATATGTGCCGCAAGTGGAGTGCGAGAGGTTGGCCCAGGAGTTTTTGGACCTTAGGCAGGGGACGGAGTCGGTGACGGAGATCACCAGGATGTTTACCGAGAGGGCCATGTTCTGCCCTGAGTTTGCATCGGAGCAGGCTCAGATGACCAGTTACTTGAGCATTCTGAAGACGGATATCAGGCAGTTTGTTTCCACCCAGCGATATGACTCTTTGTTGGAGATGTAGGAGGCCGTCGGGCGGCGTGAGATTGAGATAGAGTTGCAGACGAGAGAGAAGAGACCAGCCCCGACGCAGTCGCAGCCGGTGCCGAAGCGGTTCATGGCCGCTAATTCTATATCTGGGGGTTAGAGAGGCCTCACGTGTGGGAAGTGCGACAAGGTTCATGACGGGGCTTGTCGATCAGGAGGTATGTGCCACAAATGTGGCAAGGAGGGGAATTATGCGAGGGATTGCCGCCAGTTGGCCCCAGTTCTGAGTTCCAGGATTTGCTATCATTGTGATCAGGTTGGCCATGTGACAGTCAACTGTCCATTGCTCGCCGCCAATCCGGCGTAGGCCCTGGCGCCAGCCACACTGAGGATCACAGATGGGCGCGAGGGGAAGGCGGATCCCCCAAGGGCTCGAGGTCGCGCTTTTCAGCTCACTTCAGAGGAGGCCAGAGCGGCATCAGATGTGGTGACTGGTATTTTTCTATCCATTATCTTGTTGATTATGTTTTATGTTATGCTTATATGTGCCTATGTTAGGTACGTTCCTAGTGAACTCTTTCCTGCTCTAGTGTTGTTTGACTCAGGTGCGAGTCGGTCCTTTGTATCTCGATCGTTCAGTAGGAAGTTTGATATGCCCATTGGGGAGTTAGAGTGTCCGTTGCGAGTTTCTATCGCCAACGAACATGGGGTTTCTGCATCATCGGTGTATCAGGGTTGTGTTCTGGAGATCTTCGAGGTGCCTTATCTGATCGATCTGATCCCTATTCCCATGGGTGATGTTTGCGTGATTGTGGGTATGGACTGGCTGAGCCATTTTGGTGCTATGATTGATTGTAAGGGTCAGCGCTTGGTAGTTCGAACTCCAAGTAGGGGAGAACTGGTTATCTATGGAGAGGGCACCAGGATGGATTTAGGGTTTTGTTCGACGACCAGGGCTCGACAATATATTAATCATGGGTGTGCATGTTATTTGGCTTATCTAGTTGACACTCAGATTGGGGACCATATTTCAGTTTCAGAGGTTCCAGTTGTTAGGGAGTTTGCATATGTGTTTCCGGAGGAGTTGCCTGGTGTGCCTCCCGAGAGGTAGGTCGAGTTCAGGATTGACCTTGTGCCAGGTGTGGCCCCGATTGCTAAGGCGTCGTACCGCTTGGCACCGCCCGAGATTCAGTAGTTGGCATCTCAGCTGCAGGAGCTGCTAGGCAAGCAGTTCATCAGACCGAGTAGTTCTCCGTGGGGAGTGCCGATTTTGTTCGTCAAGAAGAATGATGGTTCGCACCGAATGTGCATTGATTTTCGGGAGTTGAACAAGTTAACGGTGAAGAACCATTTTCCCCTCCCGTGGATTGATGACTCTTTGATCAATTACAGGGTGCATCTTGGTTCTCCAAGATAGATCTGAGGTCTGGGTATCATCAGGTTAGAGTGAAAGAGGAGGACGTGGAGAAGACCACGTTCCGGACTCGTTATGGGCATTACGAGTTCGTAGTGATGCCATTCGGGCTCACCAATGCACCTACAGTATTCATGGATTTCATGAATCGAGTGTGCAGGCCGATGCTCGATTGTTCCGTTATTGTGTTCATTGATGATATCCTGGTGTATTCCAAGACCAGAGTGCAGCATGAGGAGCATCTTCGCGAGCTTCTGGGGGTTTTGAGGCGAGAACGGCTTTATGCTAAGTTCTCAAAGTGTGAGTTTTGGTTACGAGAGGTTCAGTTCCTTGAACACCTCATTAAACAGGATGGGATATTGGTCGATCCGGCCAAGATCGAGGCTGTAATGCAGTGGGAGGTTCCGAAATCTCCCTCAGATATCAAGAGTTTCTTGGGTTTGGCAGGGTACTATCGGAGGTGCATTCAGGATTTCTCCAAGATTGTAGTACCCCTAACTCGTCTGATGAGGAAGGGGTGGATTTCCGATGGGGCCTTGAGCAACAATCGACATTTGAGACCCTTCAACAAAGATTATGCGAGGCCTCGGTATTGACCCTCCCAGAGGGAATTGAGGATTTCGTGGTATTCTGTGATGCATCTATCACTGGTTTGGGGGCGATCCTCATGCAGAGAGGACGGTTGATAGCATATGCTTCACGACAGCTGAAGTCGGGCGAGATGCGATATCCCATGCATGATCTGGAGTTGATGCCTGTAGTTTTTCCCTCAACATCTGGAGGCACTATCTTTATAGGGTTCGTTGTACTATTTACACGAAGCACAAGAGTCTGAGGTATATTATGGATCATTCGAACCTGAACATGAGGCAGCGCAGGTGGCTGGACGTGGTCAAGGATTATGACTGCGAGATTCTTTACCATTCGGGTAAAGCGAATGTAGTGGCAAATGCTTTGAGCCGCAAGTCGGCAGGACCTTCAGATGGGGTGTCGTTTATGAGGATATCGGTGCATTACCCAATTTTGGGATTGATCAGGGAGGCTCAAGTTGAGGGTGTTCGTGAAGAGAATTGGAAGAAAGAGTGGATCAGGGGTTAGATTGTCAGATTGGTCTCGGATAGTCGCAGATTGTAGACCCGATGTGGTCGGGTCTGGAATCTGATGTCTGGTGGGGTTAGACAGATTGTGTTGGAGGAGGCTTATAAGTCTCGTTTTTCTATTCATCCGGGGCCACCAAGATGTACCAGGATTTGAGATTGAGTTATTGGTGGTCGTGTATGAAGAGAGAGATAGCCTGGTATGTGGAGAGATGCATGACCTGCAGGATGGTCAAGGCTGAGCATCAGAGGCCGTATGACAAGCTGCAGCCTCTGGAGGTTCTCATGTGTAAATGGGAGCAGATTTCGATGGATTTCATCACCAAGTTGCCGAAGACGGCAAAGGGTTTTGATGCTATTTGGGTCATCGTGGGTCGATTGACCAAGAGTGCCCACTTTCTGGCGATTCGGGAGAGTTCTTCGACCGAAAAGTTGGCCGATGTATATGTTCGTGAGATCGTTGCTCGTCGTGGGTTCCGGTCTCCATTGTTTCAGACCGTGATGTTCGGTTCACCTCCTGCTTTTGGCAGAAGTTCCATGAGGAACTGGACACGAGGTTGCACTTCAGCACTGCTTATCATCCGCAGACCGATGGCCAGAGTGAACGGATGATACAGACCCTTGAGGATATGTTGCGGGCCTGTGTTATCGATTTCGGTAGGAGCTGGGACTCCTACCTGTCTCTTACAAAGTTCTCCTACAACAACAGTTATGACTTAAGCATTGGTGCTCCGCCTTTCGAGCTCTTGTATGGGCGGAGATGTCGTACCCCAGTTTGTTGGGGCGAGGTTGGTCACAGGCTCATGGGGCGAGGTTGTCCTATAGACCATAGAGCTGATTCAAAAATTCAGGCAGAGACTTCTGACTGCTCAGAGTTGGCAGAAGAGCAATGCCAACCGCCGCCGATCTGAGTTAGAGTTTCAGGTCGGTGACATGGTGTTACTAAAGGTCTCACCTTGGAAATGTGTGATACACTTCAGGAAGAGGGAAAAATTGGGTCCCCCGATATATTGGTCCTTTTCAAGTGATTGCCAAGGTTGGCAAGTGTAACGACCCAATGTTCGAGTCCAAAAATTTCTTTTTGATTAACTGACTCATAAAAACATTCATAAGAAAATACTGTGAAAACACGTCATCTCATAAAACAAAGCATCATGTCTGAAAACCCAAGTCATAAAATAATACATATCAGAGTACAATCCCAGAAAGCTCCATGCGGAAATCATGTGTGTGTGTGTGTGATGCGATGCTACGCCGCCGGCTCCTTCCCCTTAGATGAAGAGGTACCTGAACCCAAAACCGAAACCGTAAGCACAAAGCTTAGTGAGTTCCCCCATCATACCACATACCATACAATATACTTGGTATCTTTCAACCGGTAATCATCGTCGGTATCTTTCAACCGGTAATCATCATCGGTATCTTTCAACCGGTAATCATCATCGGTATCTTTCAACCGGTAATCATCATCGGTATCTTTCAACCGGTAACTGTCATCGGTATCTTTCAACCGGTAACTGGGGACTATTCCACCCCTACCACTAGCATACAACAACAAGATATAAACATACAGTCAGGCATATCCGGGTACTGACCTACCCTTTGGTCCTAAGTACCGCTATCAGGGAAACCAATCCCTATCATACACGTAACATGTCATAAAAATAAAACTCATGACCAAAGCATGTAACCAGACCAAGATAATTATCACAAAGACAATCATCTTCTAAATACTCCTCTTTGGTGGGCTGGCATTGTGGCCTTAGACCCACCCCTACTGGAAGGTAACTCACCTCGTACGAGAAACTGTGATAAGCTGTGCGGGAAACCTCCGTCCGTTGCTGTTCCGGAAATCCTCGCGCTACAATCCCCACAAAACACTCAGTTAGAAACTGATATCTACTCTTAGGGTAAAATGACCATTTTACCCCTAACCAAGTCCAAGTCAAAGTCAACTTCCAGTTGACCCGACTCGCCAAGTTAGGCCGTCAACTCGTCGAGTCCCTCCCCTTTACTCGACCTTATCCACGACTCGACTCGTCGAGTTTGGCAATGACTCGACGAGTTCCCTTCCTTACGAACATCAATGAACCTTCATCCGACTCGCCGAGTCGGACGAACACTCGCCGAGTTCACCTTCAACTGATGAACAAGTCCTGACCTTGACTCGCCGAGTTGTATGAACAACTCGTCGAGTTCATCTTCAAACATAAGGAGATTTCCTTGGACTCGCCGATTCTGTTCTAGCACTCGTCGAGTCCCATGAACTCCAGGTCTAAAATTAAGTCTAATGCGTTGGGTCACTCTTTCGGTCCTGCTACAACCCTTCTAACACCCAACTGAGTCCTTTTGACCCTCAACAGATATGGGACTCAAAGCCTTTGACTCGTCGAGTCCCAAGAACGGACTCACCGAGTCGATAACATCCACACCCTAAATCCTCGATTTCTGATGTACAACACTTGACCAAATGATAGATCCAAGCCCCTAAGCTCGATCTAGCACGTAAAGTTACGAACTTTACGTGCATGCACGGGAATTTTGAGCCAAAAAGGCTCTAAAATGGCTCTTATGTTGCATGGGGCCTTCCTTGAGTGCAAAAGCAACCCAAATCTGCCTTGTGACCCCTCCCAAGACTTAGATCTGAAGTCTTGACCCCCAACCATGTTTGCAATCATGGTTGGCTACCTCATATGGCTTAAAAAGCCCTAAATCTTCCCCAAAAAGGGATCTAACAAACAAGCAAGCAAGGTACATACTTTATACCTTTCAAAGACTGCAAATGATGAACCAAACTCGAATCCTTCAGTATCCTCTTGATCCTTCTATGCTCTTCCTTCTTGCTTGAGGTCAAAACCCACAAAAATCACTCAAAAGCCTTAGATCTTGCACCAAAACACTTAGGGTTTGCTATGGAGGGTTTCTGGGAGCATAAAGGGGCGATGGAGGTTGCATAAGGTTTTTTAAATAGGGTGCAAACCCTCATATTAGGGTTTTGTCCAGTCAGAGCCTACTCGTCGAGTCCGGGACCCGACTCGACGAGTCCATCACTTAAATCCCGCTTCTACTCGGCGAGTTGGGCCTTCAACTCGCCGAGTCCCAGGCCAAAAATGCAAAATCACTGAAATAAAATACATACCAAGAACCAGGTGCTACAAATCTCCCCCACTTATTTTAGACTTCGTCCTCGAAGTCTGCTGCTCGATCCTGGAGCAGCTCTGGGTAATGCTCCATCATCTCCTCCACCGGCTCCCAAGTCCATTCCGAGCCCTTCCGGTGCTGCCATTGCACCTTTACCAGCTCAACCCTCTTGTTCCTCAGATCCTTCGACTTCCGGTCGAGAATCACTACAGGCCGCTCAATGTAATTCAGGCTGTCATCGACCTGAATATCCTCTAATGGTACCACTGCCGAGTCGTCCACCAGGCACTTCCGCAACTGGGAGACGTGGAAAGTGTTGTGGATTTGGCTGAGTTCGACTGGCAGATCCAACCTATAAGCCACCTTGCCCACCCTGGCTATAACCCTGAAGGGTCCAATATACCTGGGACCCAACTTGCCCCGCTACCTGAATCGGATGACGCCCTTCCATGGTGACACCTTCAGGAGAACCATATCCCCGACCTGAAACTCCAGGTCCGATCGGCGCTTGTCGGCATAACTTTTCTGCCGACTCTGAGCAGTCTGAAGTCTGCTCCGAACCTGATGAATCCTCTCTGTCGTCTTGAGCACCACTTCGGTGCTCCCCATGACCCTCTGGCCAACCTCACCCCAACATATCGGGGTTCTGCACTTTCTCCCGTATAACATCTCGAAGGGAGGACGGTCAATACTCGCATGATAGCTATTATTATACGAGAACTCCACCAACGGAAGGTAGGTATCCTAGCTACCTACGAAGTCTAAAACACATGCCTGCAGCATATCCTCTAATGTCTGGATGGTCCGCTCGCTCTGACCATCCGTCTGCGGGTGAAAGGCGGTGCTAAAATGCAGACGAGTACCCAACTCGTCATGAAACTTCTTCCAAAACCTGAAAGTGAACCGCACATCCCTATCTGAAATCACCGATACTGGCACCCCGTGCCGCGCCACTACCTTCCTGATATAGATGTCGGCCAACCTTTTGGCCGAAATACTTTCCTGAATCGGGATAAAATGGGCGCTCTTGGTCAATCGATCGACGATGACCCAAATCGAATCCACTCCCCGCGCGGTCCTGAGAAGCTTTGTGATCAAATCCATCGTAATGTCTTCCCATTTCCACAGCGGGATATCCAACGGCTGCATCTTGCCGTGTGGCCTCTGGTGCTCGGCCTTGACCTTCCTACATGTCAAGCACCGCTCCACATACCATGCTACGTCCCGCTTCATGCAGGGCCACCAATAGTCAGGACGAAGATCTCTATACATCTTCGTCGCTCCGGGATGGATAGAAAATCTGGATTTGTGTGCCTCCTCCATCAGGATCTGGCGCACGCCTCCATGATAAGGGACCCACACCCTACGGTGAAGAGTCAATAACCCTCGGCTATCATAGTCGAAGGAGGAAACCTGCCCCACAATCCACTCTCTCTTCCGATGTTCCTCCTTCATGGCCTCCTGCTGGGCCTCCCGAATCTGTTCCAACAGTGGAGTCACCACTGTCATCCTCAGACAGATCTCCCTGATCGGCGCTGCCTTGTGGCTAAGCGCATCGGCCACCACATTGCCCTTCCCCGGGTGGTAGAGGATCTCACAGTCATAATCCTTTACCACATCAAGCCACCGACGCTGCCTCATATTTAGATTTGGCTGGTCCATGAGATACCTCAGGCTCTTATGGTCCGTGTAAATCGTACAACGAACCCCATAGAGGTAATGACGCCAAATCTTGAGGGTGAACACAACAGCCCCCAGCTCTAAATCATGCATCAGGTAGTTCGCCTCGTGAGGCTTCAGCTACCTCGAAGCGTAAGCAATGACATGCCCTCTCTGCATCAATACTGCGCCCAAACCCGAGATGGACGCATCACAGTACACGACGAAATCCTCCATGCCCTCTGGCAGGACTAAGATTGGAGCCTCGCACAATCTCTGCCTCAATGTCTCGAATGCAGCCTGCTGCTCAGGCTCCCAACGAAAGACCACGACCTTCCTCGTTAGCCTGGTCAGGGGTACAGCTATCTTGGAGAAATCCTGGATGAATCTCCCATAGTAGCCGGCTAATCCTAGGAAACTCTGAATCTTAGATGGAGACCTCGGAACCTCCCATCTCATCACGGCCTCCACTTTGGCCGGATCTACCGAAATCTCGTTCTGGTTGACAAGGTGCCCAAGAAACTGCACCTCGCGCAACCAGAACTCACACTTGGAGAACTTAGCATACAAGTTCTCCCTTCTCAAAGTCTCCAGAACCTCTCGCAGATGCTCCTCATGCTGCTCTCGCGTCTTGGAGTAAACCAATATATCATCAATAAACACTATCACAGACCGGTCTAACATCGGTCTACACACGCGGTTCATGAGGTCCATGAACGCGACAGGAGCATTGGTGAGCCCGAAAGGCATCACCACAAACTCATAGTGGCCATAGCGCGTCCGAAACGCAGTCTTCTGCACATCCTCCTCTCTGACCCTCATCTGGTGATACCCTGAACGCAGATCAATCTTGGAGAACCAAGACGCTCCCTGTAGTTGGTCAAAGAGGTCATCAATCCTCGGGAGTGGGTAACGGTTCTTCACCGTTACCTTATTCAGCTCCAGATAATCTATACACATTCGATGCGACCCGTCCTTCTTCTTCACAAATAGAATCGGGGTCCCCAGGGAGAACTACTCGGTCTAATGAATCCCTTGTCTAACAGCTCCTGCAGCTGTGTAGACAACTCCTGCATCTCAGGAGGAGCCAACCGATACGGTGCCTTGGCTATTGGAGCCGCACCAGGGACTAGGTCGATCCTAAACTCCACCTGTCGCTCCGGAGGTATCCCAGGCAACTCCTCGGGGAATACATCCGGAAACTCTCGTACTACGGGCACATCGCCCACCGTCGCCCTACCCGCCTCCTAGGTATCCATAACATAGGCGACATAACCTGCGCAACCCTGTTGGAGGTAGCGCCTAGCCCTCGCTGCCGAATATAAAGCTGGTCCTTGCTGTGGCCCTTCGCCCTGAACCACCAGCTCTCCCCTACTAGGGGTCCTAATCCATACTGACTGCTGCGCGCAGTCAATCACTGCCCCATTGGGGCTCAGCCAATCCATACCGATAATAACCTTGTTCCCCCGCAAAGGTATGGGAACCAGATCTACCAGATAACGCTCCTCAAACAGCCTCAAAACACAATCCCGATAGACCTCTGACGCCCGTACCGACCGATCGTCCGCCATCTCGACCTCTAGAGGGAAATCCAACATGCCCGAAGACTCTGGAAACGTCTTGCTAAGCGCAAGAGAGACAAATGATCGGGTGGCACCCGAATCAAACAACACCTGAACTGGGATACCGTTCACATGGAACGATCCTAAGCAAGGCACATAATATATCAAAATCACAGCGACATAACATAACAACATACAAATAAGAAATCATACCTCGTCACCACATCGGGTGCAGCGCGTGCCTCCTCGGCTGTCAGCTGAAATGCTCGGCTCCGAACCACTGGAGCCTCGATCTTGGCCTTCCGGCCATCCACAACCCGTGCTATCGCTGGAGTCGGCGCCACTGCCGGCGTCGCTGCTGCTGTCAATCTGGGGCAACTGGCCTTTTTATGGCCCTTCTGATTGCAATGAAAGCAAATCAGGTCTGATATCTGAATCGCAGGAGCAGGGGCAGTGCAATCTCTGCCAAAATGCCCAACCTTGCCACACTTATAGCAGCTTGAACCCGACCCAGTGCAACAAGCTCCCTCGTGTGACCGACCGCATTTCCCACAGCGGTCCCGCCCTGACTGGCCTTTCGGCCTACCATCGGATCCCTTGGGCTTCTTCCCCGAAGCCCCCGTCGTCAGCCCCTTCGCTGCCTTCCTCTTCCGGATGTGCTCCAGATCAATCTACCTCTCCCTAGCCCTGGCAATCATGGAATCCAGGGTAGGGCAAGCTGAGAAACTGACATGCTCCCGGATGTCAGCTCGTAACATATCATGGTAGCGGGTTCTCCTCATGTCCTCATCACCCGCATACTGGGGCACCAACAATGCCCTCTCCCGGAACTTGGCGGTGATCTCCGCCACAGTCTCCGTAGTCTGTCTCATGTCCAAGAACTCCCTGGCCAGCTGCTGAAGCTCCATAGCTGGCACAAACTCCGCCCTGAACCGGGTCACAAAATCCGGCCATGTCATAGCCTCAACAGCCGAGGCTCCCAGAGAGTCACCAACCGACTCCCACGAATCTCTGGCCCTGTCTCTCAAGCATCCTGCTGCATACCTCACCTTCGACCCCTCGGGGCAGAAGCTAGTCAACTGTGCAGACTCAATGTCTGCAATCCATCGTCTGGCAGCAATGGGGTCCTTCGCCCCATGGAAATCCGGCGCACCGCTCCCTCGGAAGTCCTTGAAGGACAGTGTGTGCGATCCTGACTGGCTGGCCGCCATGTCACTCCTGAACGCCCTGAGGCGATCCTCCATCAATTCAATGATCCCTTCCTTGATCGACCCGAAGATAACCAGCGTCGCATCAAGGATACCCCTCGTGATCTCGGACGCGATGAACTCGCGCAGCCCGTCATCAACTTGCTCGGATCCTGCACCCGAGCCTGATCCTGATCCTGATCCAGAACCTCCTGCTCCATGTCGCGTGGTCACCATGCTGAAAATACACGCATAATGTCAAGATCATACATACTCTCGAGAGGTCTAACACACTCTCCAAGGTTCCCGGTTCTGTCTCAACCTTCCTTGATCCGAGTACGGATCCTCTGCTTCCAGTAGTACGGGCCCACACTACCTTCCACATCTATCCGTACTTTCCTCAAGGACTGTCTCGACTTTGCCAGGTCCCTTACCCAATATCCCTTTCCATCTAGTCTCATCCCAGGCTTTCCTGGGGCACTCTCCGACCTACCCTCCGCCATCAGCTGCACTAGGAGTCCCCACCACTTCCCCTAACTAAACAGTCCTAGCATACAGCTCATATAACAGGCATATAAGGCATCCTCCTAGATCCTTAGCCCTAATTAGCATGCAATTCTCAGAATCATATATCAGGCACACAAGGCATCCTCCTAGATCCTTAGTCCTATTCTAGCATGCAGTTTTCTGAATCAAAACCATTTAGCATAACATATCAAGTATGGGTATCTTGGGGAAAACTTACTTGAGCCCAGCCGGTCGCATGCATCACACACTTCGTCTTTCTTAAAATCCTTCCATTTAGATTTTAGCAAACCATTTTTCCTTGTAAAAACCTTTTAGCCCCTCAGTTTGAGTCCAGACACCCCCGAGGGTGTGTCCGAATCCCTCAAACCAGGGCTCTGATACCAACTTGTAACGACCCAATTTTCGAGTCCAAAAATTTCTTTTTGATTAACTGACTCATAAAAACATTCATAAGAAAATACTGTGAAAACACGTCATCTCATAAAACAAAGCATCATGTCTGAAAACCCAAGTCATAAAATAATACATATCAGAGTACAATCCCAGAAAGCTCCATGCGGAAATCATGTGTGTGTGTGATGCGATGCTACGCCGCCGGCTCCTTCCCCTTAGACGAAGAGGTACCTGAAACCAAAACCGAAACCGTAAGCACAAAGCTTAGTGAGTTCCCCCATCATACCACATACCATATAATATCCTTGGTATCTTTCAACCGGTAATCATCGTCGATATCTTTCAACCGGTAATCATCATCGGTATCTTTCAACCGGTAATCATCATCGGTATCTTTCAACCGGTAACTGTCATCGGTATCTTTCAACCGGTAACTGGGGACTATTCCACCCCCTACCACTAGCATACAACAACAAGATATAAACATACAGTCAGGCATATCCGGGTACTGACCTACCCTTTGGTCCTAAGGACCGCTATCAGGGAAACCAATCCCTATCATACACGTAACATGTCATACAAATAAAACTCATGACCAAAGCATGTAACCAGACCAAGATAATTATCACAAAGACAATCATCTTCTAAATACTCCTCTTTGGTGGGTCGGCATTGTGGCCTTAGACCCACCCCTACTGGAAGGTAACTCACCTCGTACGAGAAACTGCTGAAAAGCTGTGCGGGAAACCTCCGTCCGCTGCTGTTCCGGAAATCCTCCGGCTACAATCCCCACAAAACACTCAGTTAGAAACTGATATCTACTCTTAGGGTAAAATGACCATTTTACCCCTAACCAAGTCCAAGTCAAAGTCAACTTCCAGTTGACCCGACTCGCCGAGTTATGCCGTCAACTCGTCGAGTCCCTCCCCTTTACTCGACCTTATCCACGACTCGACTCGTCGAGTTTGGCAATGACTCGACGAGTTCCCTTCCTTACGAACATCAATGAACCTTCATCCGACTCGCCGAGTCGGACGAACACTCGCCGAGTTCACCTTCAACTGATGAACAAGTCCTGACCTTGACTCGCCGAGTTGTATGAACAACTCGTCGAGTTCATCTTCAAACATAAGGAGATTGCCTTGGACTCGCCGATTCTGTTCTAGCACTCGTCGAGTCCCATGAACTCTAGGTCTAAAATTAAGTCCAATGCGTTGGGTCACTCTTTCTGTCCTGCTACAACCCTTCTAACACCCAACTGAGTCCTTTTGACCCTCAACAGATATGGGACTCAAAGCCTTGGACTCGTCGAGTCACAAGAACGGACTCGCCGAGTCGATAACATCCACACCCTAAATCCTCGATTTCTGATGTACAACACTTGACCAAATGATAGATCCAAGCCCCTAAGCTCGATCTAGCACGTAAATTTACGAACTTTACGTGCATGCAGGGGACTTTTGAGCCAAAAAGGCTCTAAAATGGCTCTTATGTTGCATGGGGCCTTCCTTGAGTGCAAAAGCAACCCAAATCTGCCTTGTGACCCCTCCCAAGACTTAGATCCGAAGTCTTGACCCCCAACCATGTTTGCAATCATGGTTGGCTACCTCATATGGCTTAAAAAGCCCTAAATCTTCCCCAAAAAGGGATCTAACAAACAAGCAAGCAAGGTACAAACGTTATACCTTTCAAAGACTGCAAATGATGAACCAAACTCGAATCCTTCAGTATCCTCGTGATCCTTCTATGCTCTTCCTACTTCCTTGAGGTCAAAACCCACAAAAATCACTCAAAAGCCTTAGATCTTGCACCAAAACACTTAGGGTTTGCTATGGAGGGTTTCTGGGAGCATAAAGGGGCGATGGAGGCTGCATAAGGTTGTTTAAATAGGGTGCAAACCCTCAGATTAGGGTTTTGTCTAGTCAGAGCCTACTCGTCGAGTTCGGGACCCGACTCGACGAGTCCATCACTTAAATCCCGCGTCTCATCCCGCTTCTACTCGGCGAGTTGGGCCTTCAACTCGCCGAGTCCCAGGCCAAAAATGCAAAATCACTGAAATAAAATACATACCAAGAACCAGGTGCTACATCAAGGTTGCTTACAGATTGGATCTTCCTGAGGATTTCAGTCAGATTCACAACACTTTTCATGTTTCGCAGCTGCGAAATTGCGTATTGGATGAGGATGCAGTGGTTTCCTTGGATGAAATTCGGGTCAATGAGCGTCTGAACTATGTTGAGAGGCCGGTGGCTATCCTGGATAGGAAGGTGAAGGTTTTGCGTAGCAAGGAAGTATCGTTGGTAAAGGTTCAATGGCAGCACCGAAGGGGCTCTGAGTGGACCTGGGAACCGGAGCCTGAAATGCAGGAGCATTATCCGCATTTGTTCGTTGCGCCAGACTTCGAGGACGAAGTCTAGTTCAAGTGGGGTAGAATTTTAACATCCCGATGTTCATGTACTTCTAAATTCATCCATATACTTCTATTTCATGTCAATTGGTAAGGTGGTAGCACCCTTGGGTATAATTGAGGTTTGGACACAGCGTGTTGGAGGCACCAACATGGCGTGTCTAAATGTGACAAGGCGCATGTTTTATTTGGGCAACACGACGTGTTTCCTCTTGGAACATGGCGTGTTGACCGCTGAAATGAAACCCTAATCTCTCGGGTTTTTCTCCCAATTTAAAGGAATGTGGAGGCTAGGTTTTGTTCACCCTCAGCCCCCATCAGCTCCTCACGCCCTGAAAGAAACCCTAATTATTCCCTCTCCCATTTGTGAAGCTAGTTTGGTGTTTTGAAGGAAGAAGGTGGAAGAAGGAAGCACAGATCCAACAAGCAAGCCCCATTCCTCCGTTTGGCACTCTTCTGGACCTTTATAAGTGTCCAAGACCCGATTATTATCATTCAAAGTTGTTAGATCTTGAGTTTTGTCCCTTTTCTCCTTGTTCTTGGATGTTTCAAGGGATGGATCTCATAAAGTTTGCAACTTTATGAATCTCCAGGTCAAGGTGACGTAGTAGTGGCTTGGATCTGGTCTATAACCAAGTTTTGATGCCATGCATAGAGATTAGGTCATAAATCCTCTTTTTGACCTAATATGGGTTCAAGACATGCATTGGACATGCATGTCTAAAAAGCACCAACCTTTGGGATGGTTTAGGTGTTGTAAACACTTCTGGAAAGGGTTGGACTTCAGATCTTAAGGATTAAGAGTATTTTGGCTAAGCCCTTGCTTTTCAAGCATGTGATTTGGGTTTTTGGGGCCTTTTTGGTAGTCCTAATGGATAAAGTTGGAAACTTTACCCCTCCTAATCACATTTTGGTCTAGATCTGAACTTTGGAGCTCTTGAAGTTGAAAGGGCTGCTGAATGTATTAAGCTGCTGGGACTTGGGCGAACACGACGTGTAGGCTGAGGTTTTCTCGACTGTTTGGATGCTCGCGGAACACGGCGTCGCCAAGGGGGAACACGACGTGTTGGGTCAACATGGATTCTTGACCTTGACCAAGTTTTACCTTGAGGGTATTTTGGGATCTTAACGGATTTGTTCACTTGGCGTGAACAGGTATCAGTTAGAGAATTGAGATTTCAGAGTCGGACCTCATCAGTTATGTTCGGTCTGCAAGGTGAGTTTTCCTTATTGTACTTGCGGGTCGAAGGCACCAAGGCCGACCCTTTGGATTTGATATCTTGTTATGTATGTTGTTGTACTGTAGTGATATGTTAGATCGGTATCCTGGTATATAGGATGATGCTATGCTTCTTGATTTGTAAGATATGTCTGTTGTTACTGGCTGGTTATTTGCATGCTTGTCTGTTATGTGTGTGTGTGTGTATATATATATATATATATATATATATATATATATATATATATATATATCTGTGTGTGTGTGTGTCGACACGGTGTATGTATGGTTGGGTTGAGGCGGTCCTACTTTGTGCTGAAGGCCAACAGACCCAGGGCGTCCCGAATAGACTGGAGGCCACTGGTGCGTACCAGTCAGGCCGAAGCCCTAGAGAACGTTCCAGATAGGCTGAAGGCCCAGTGTGGCGTACCAGTCATGCTGAAGGTTCTGTTAGCGTACCAGGTAGACTACAAGCCGGTAGGGCGTTCCAGTCGGACTGAAGGCTCTGTATTAGTGTTGTTTGGTGTTCTTATTATGATATTGTGACGTGTTGGTATTTTGGGGGAACTTACTAAGCTTTGGGTTTACAGTTTTGGATTATGTTTCAGGTACCTCAGAGGATCGCGGGAAGGCGAAGGCGTGATCGTGCACCTCCTCGTGTTATGTTTTATGATTTTGGGAAAACTCTGATATTGAACATGTTTTGAAAACTATTTTTTAAACAATGATGACTTATGGATTGGTTTTTAAAAGTTTATATTTTTCATGAATTTTATGGGTGTTACATATCTTTTCACAATCTGGATTCTCGCAGGAATCATCTATCTACATCCCAAAAGGGATCATAATCTCTTACCCTGTAGGGACATTACCGAAGGAGTCATACTCTTGTCCCTATAGGAACCATACTCTTCTACCGTAGGAACCATGCTCTTATTCCTGAAGGAATCTTACTCTTGTCAGCGTAGGAACCATACTCTTATTCCCAAAGGAATCTCTATTTCTTGTTACCGAAGGAACCCCACTCATGTCCCCAAAGGAACCTATATCTCTTGTTCCCGAAGGAACCATGCTCTTGTTCCCGTAGGTACCATGCTCTTGTTCCCGTAGGAACCATGCTCTTGTTCCCGTAGGAACCTCTATCTCTACATCTATATCTTTGTTATGTGACTCATCACATAACACTAATCCCATGAACAATCTATCTCTTTGTCTCGTCAAGAGATCTTCTAATACATATCTAGAACATAACTCATTAAGTACTTATTCTATAACTATGTCTAGTAACATATTGGTATTCTACACAATACCATTTATGTCTGAACATACATTCTTACTCTTATGATTATAATGGATATAATCATCTTCTATCATTTTTTGCTATCTCTTGGGTACCCTTCTCATCTCTAACCATGCATAGGAATACATTGCATATAATCCTATTATTTCTTTATCTACTTTTATGGGTATTACTTATAATACCCATATATTTTCCTTATACATTTGAACATACTTTGGTTATACATACATGCTCAGATACATGTCTTACATGTATAACCACATTTACATAATCTTACATAGGGTTATAATCTATATAGCACTACCTTTTCTTCCTCTTTGTCATGCTGAGGTACATGCCTCTAACATACATAAACATACATACATATATACATAAAATGTATAAAATAACTTAGAGAGAGAGAGAGAGTAATAACTCACCTTGTCAGTTAGTGAAGACTAGTTGTTCCACTTTCCTCTACTCCCCCATTGATGCATTCTGGGTCCATCTTCTTGGTCTTAGGCATATTCATATTTACAAGTATCTTAATACTTATCTTAGCCTATTAAGAGCTTAATGACTCTTAAGGTCAAAATGACCACTTAATGGATCAACACTTTATCTCTTCATTCTCTTCTCTTAGTCCAATCCAATTAATGAATTAAGCATCCCATACTACTCAATTCATTATAATCTACATCTAATGCATCAATTGACTACTCACTAGTTAGGGTTTCAAACCCTCACTTTACATACATAGATTTCATAGGAAATCACTTTCTAAGCTTGATTAAAGCACCTGCACACTATCATTAACATTATAATCAAGCTGTAGGATGATCAATTCAACCAATCTCCTTTAATCAAACATTTCACCAAAAATAGAGAAATCATACCTTGATGTGGAAAGGATAACATTCTAACAACCCACCATCTCTATCTTCTCTTGGCACTATTTGGGCAACAAAATCGCCCCCTTTGAGCTCCCAATAGATCTGACGATCTTAATGGATCGAATGTGTTCTTAACAGGTTATAACATGTGTTCTGCGTGCATAACCGCGCCGCTCTTACTTGTTCACCGCGCCATGGTGACCATTTGACCTCGGTCAATGGACGTCACTTAAGCCACCGCGTCGTGGCAATCTACTTTCCGCATTGTGGTGCTCTTCCTCCACTAGCATCCTACTGTGGCCACCACACTGTGGTGCCCATACACTGCGCTGTGGGGCAAAGTACATTACATTTCTTTCTTACGAAGACGCCCCAGTGCACCGTGGTGATCAACCCACCGCACCGCGGTAGATGCTTGACAACCTCTTGGTTGATTCCATTCCAACTTTAGGATATTTTTCCCAACTTCTAACCTTCATAACTTCTTCGTTTCTTATCCTTTTTATATGATCTTTATATCCATGCGAAGGTGGGAACATACTATACAATTAAGTTAAGTCATATATTCCTAACTTAATACGGGTCTAGATCTATTACGTCACAAACTTGGCCCAAAAAGCATAAAATTCCTATTTTACACTTTTGACCAAAAATGCATCTTCTCATTTATTTCTCTTGAACTTACTCATCTAACCTCTTCTTAGTGACTTAAAATCTTATTGGCCATTTTCATTAAGTGAACTTCATAATCCCATCTTTTTCTCATAATTAACCGTTTTGCCATTTTTGTCAATATTTGACTAAAAGTCAAATTTATATAAATTTTAGGTTCTTACAACAAAGGTAGGAAACACCGAAAAGAAAGGACGTATGTATCAAGAGGGAAGGAGATGAGATTCACAGAGTTGCTAGTAGTTTGGAAATTTATAATTTGAATTTTAAGAGTCGTAGGAGAAAAAGAAAGCTAGAGATGAGAAGCAAAAAGCTCGAGAAGAGAAGAGAAGCAAAGAAGTTGGGATATGAAATTTTTAACGAAACCTTTTGATCACCTCCCCAGAAACGAGCTCGATATGGTTTTGAGGGCTAGAGCGGACATCATAAAAAAATTACAATTAGTATTTCTATTTAATTATATTTTTATTCAATTAAAAAATAAAAATAAAAATAAAAGTGTGATAAAATAGGGTATGACACACACTACTAAAAGAAAGAAAAAAAAAAGGAAAAAGATCATGCAAATTGTTTTGAATTTTTTTTTAAATATGTTTTATGATCTATTTGAGTTTTTCTTTTCAATTTTTTTTTAAATAAAAAAATCAAAATCTAATTAAATATAAATAATAATTCAGTTAAAATCTAACTATAATTTTAAAATTATCCTGACTTCCAACCCATGTTATGAATATTTTAATGAAATTTTTACAAATATCATGTCATAAAACAATATTTCATTATTTATCAAATATGCAACTACCCAAAAAATGTTACCAAGTTATAAATATTATTTGGTAAAAATATAGATTTAAATTGAAAACTACCCCCAAAAAAATGTTACAAATGCTTTAGGGAAAATGACATAAATGTCCTACGAAGTTTTAAGGTTGGTCCATTTAGTCCTTAAGGTATTTTCGTTGCTGTATGAGGGCATAAATTAGTTTTTGTCGGGTTTGTTAGGTCATTTTGGAAGAATTGAAAGGGTAAACCGGTTACCCCTTGCCACATAAGCATTTCTTAAGACCCCATTTCCCTTGACCCAGGTATGTGATAAATCATCTTCCCTTCGTTCTTCAAATACCTAGAAACTGGATCTTACACAAATCCACGACAACGTTTTCCTGGTTCTTCCCTCCCTTTCATTCCTCATCCTTCACAAACTACCAAAGTCCCTGATCACCGCAAACTCTTGGCATGGTGTAGGAGGAAGTAGGCGGCGATTTCTATGATCTGTCGAGTGATGGATGTAGTGGTGGTTGAACCTGTTAGTTTTAGACCGGAGAGGTATCTCTTCACGAGAGTCGCGAGGTTTTCACTCGGGTATTTCTTTACAACCTGAAGTAGAAATCGTCCTTGTCATCTAGGAAATTAGGGCTCCCTAATTTGACAACTCAATCCCAGTTACAGTTTTCAACAATGGCATCCAAACACAACTATGAAGTCGGTCTGATAAGAAGAGGGAAGGATTCAAGTAGTTCAAAAAGGAGAATGGATTTGTAAATGGAAGAGGAGGGAAGGATTCAGCTAGTTCAAGAAGGAGAATGCGATTTGGTGGTGAAGAAGAGAGAAAAAAAATCAAAGAATAGTTTTGTGTTACATACATTTAACTGATTATATTCTTTTTGTTTGAGATCTGATATGGAGATTAAGTACCTGATTATGCTTTTGATGATCTTGACAGACATGGATTTGCAATGGTAACACATGGGAGCGTTTCTATAAGCATGAAGGGAAGTGGAGCTGTAATGATGCAGAAAGGAGGCAATGACTCAAAGAAATCGAGTACTCCATGGGTTCCAGATCCAGTTACACAACTTACTACAAGCCAGAGGGACAAACCTCCGTGAACAGATGTTGAAGCATAAAACTCATGGATAGCAAAGCAAACTCATTGAAATTCATCTCCAGAAAGGAGAATAGATTTGGAAATGGAAGAGGAGGGAATGATACAGGTAGTTCAAGAGGGAGATGGCGTAGAGAGAAGAAATAAAAGATTTTCTCGTGATAAAACAAGAGAGGATGATGGGTTTGTGTTTGGATCCGGTAACAAAGAAATTGTAAAAATGTGATGTTGACTTTCCAATGGTTGATATGGCAAAAATAGTTGACTTGACATTGAAACTGGCTAAAATAGGTTATTGTGACTAAAAACGCAGGTTGTTTCCTACCTTATGTCCCTATAAAGCACCGGAAATACTTTAAGAACTAAATGGACCAAACCGGAAATACTTTAAGAACTAAATGGACCAACCCTAGAAACTTAGTAGAACATTTAAGTCATTTTCCCAATGCTTTAAATGAACACACACATATTCAGCAACAAATAGTGACGAACAGATTGGGTCGTTACCGGTGACCAATTTTAATGTGAGATTTTTCTACTCAGAATATTGATTCATTAGTAAATTTTTTGTCATATAACAAAGTACTACTCTGAACCATCAGGTGGCTTAATCTCCTTAATTCCTATATGATATATCCAAGTTCAAATCATGACGTTTCAATAAAAAATAAAGAAGCTAGGGGTAATGCAACGCAACATCAGTACTTGTAAAACAAAACAAGACAAAACGTCTCTATATCTTATACTCCTTTAAGAAAAGCATCCTAGGTTTAAGCCACAAGACCCATATATTAATAAAATCGTTTGTAAAAAGCTTTTTCCGTGCAATTGAATGCATTGCATGCTTTCATCAATGATCATATTCCCTTTACAATTAATTAATAAGTAAAATTAAAACAATAGTCTCGAGCCTAAGAAATTAGCGAATAGCCCAGAGAAAAGAATCTTTGGGAAGATTGTTAATCTTGAAACATGACCACTCGTGAGAGCAAGAGCGGAAGGCCGTGTTTGAAGGAAAGCGTTGGCTAACATGTGGCCAAGAGAGACCTGAGATGGTGTGGTGAGGTGCAACCCATCTGGTTCCAGGCTAAGACCCTTTGCATCAACGGTTCGTAGGTTCACCAGGTCCATTCCTAGTTGCCATTCTCTCACCATCTCTACGTATTCTCCTTCCCCGGATGCCAATGCTACCTGCATACCATGCCCGTTTAAAACATAAAACATGTAACCTTTTTTTAGATAAGCCAAAAAAACCAAACAACGTTTTTGCAAGACTCTAACAATATAATCACCTTTTAGGTAAAAGACTATAAAGGTAAAAGACTATAAGAATGTAATGATATTTGTATCATTTGTTTAAAATATAACGGATTTTTATATTTTATATTATTATTATATTGAAATGGACATATATATGAAAAAAAAATGAAGGGGTTGGATTGAAATTAATTAATACATGCGTGAAATGATTTCTCATGCCAAAAAAAAAAACAAATAAAAAAAATTACCTGAATTATAGGAAGCACCGGCAAAAGGAGATCGGCACGCACATGAAGGTAAAAATTTTGCAGCCTTGTCTTATACGACTCCGCATCTTCTCGGTTCACCGTGTCACTCTCCCCTTGAAACCAAAGCAACCCTCGGATGGTGCCTCCACCCTCTAACGCCGCCTCCGCCCGCCGTATCAGCTGCTTGTAAAGCTCCCCGCCACGTGCCCATTGGCTAATATTAGTCCCTCCGACTGCGCAAGGAACCAAACCCACCACCCCAACGCTCGAATCCTTTCCCAACAACGAACTTGCAAAGGCCATCCCAGGCCCAACGCCGCATGCTTTGGCGGTGTCAATGTCACGGTGAAGAGGCTCCGTGGCTAATTGCCAGTTGAGGTCCGCACTGAGACGGAGGATAGCGAGATTAGGGTAAGATTCCGGTGGAATGTAGTTGTCCCAGGTGTCATTCACGACGCCACCTCTGCCTGACATGTTGCTTTGGCCGGCCAAGATGAAAATGCTCTTCCCGGCGGCGGCGATAACTACCGGAACGGCGGAGGAGATCCAAAGAATAGCGTAGGAGAGGTACAATAGTAGCATATCTCTATTGGCTGTGGGTGTGTACGTGGGGTATAGCACGTAGTGTGTCTTTTGGTTCTTTTTTTCTTAAAGCGATAAATCAAAGAAATGCAGTAGAATATAATTTGCCCGACTTCAAAGCAAAGATTATTCCCCCCGTTTAATTTATCATTTTATCTATAAAAAAAACTTTTGTCACATTTGCGAATTGCTTGTTAATTACTAAGATTATACCAAACGGGTAACAATATATAAAAAGTGGAGTTAGTTTTGAGTCGTTGAGAGAGGATCATAAACTCGTAATGGTGTTCTTTGAAAACAGTCACACAGCTGTTTTCGGATGTATCCTTATAATTGTGATTTGTGAGTTTTTGGACGTATTCATATAATTGTGAATATGATAACAAATTAACAAGTCATTTCTGATGATCCTAAAGTAGGCTAGTGTAATCGGTTTTCTCAATACATAGATAGAACATATCATTAATATATATATATATATATATATATATATATATATATATATATATATATATATATATATAACATTTTAACGAATATATGAATAATCAAATGTTAATATTCATATTAAAATTACTTCAACAATACACATATACAACATTCATTACAGAATAATAATATAAACATAATGTTTTTACGTTGTCACACTATTTGCTGTTTTTATTTGAACTTACTTTAACATCTATACAACTTGTCATAGTTAATATATGTAGGGGTTGTTCCTGTAATTTTCTATTTCTTCATTCCTTTGTTGTATTTATTGTATCTATTTATAGTCTCCTCCTATTATCAAGGAGATCATTCGATCCAATTTACTTTCATGGTATCAGAGGGTTAAATCGTCCTCTCCTGTTTCCTCTTCTTGCCCTTCTCACTTCCGTCTTTTCTTCTTCTTCTTCTGTTCTTCCCTCCCTCCGCCTCCATGGCTAATTCTTCTGATGCATCAATCCCATTAAACACATTGATGCACATGATAACTGTTAAACTCAATTCCACCAATTACCTGTTGTGGAAGCATCAGATGCACCCTATATTAACCTATCAAGACTTATTCTCTCATGTTGATGGTTCTCTCCCGTGCCCACCCAGCACCATTACTGTTGCAGAAAAAGTGGCTGTGAACCCTAAATTCACGTCTTGGGTCAGTGCCGATCAGCACTGCATCATCATTCTTCAAGCCTCTTTATCGGAAGAAGCCATCACTGTTATTGTGGGTCTGACTTCCGCTAGACAAATTTGGGCTGCCCTTGAAAAAGCTTATGGTAACTCATCGATTGAACGGGTCCATAATCTTCGTGACCAGCTTCGCTTGATCCAGAAAGGAACCAAAACAATTGTTGAGTTTGGTCGCGCCTTCAAAGCCCTGTGTGATCAGTTGGCTGCGATCGGGTTTCCCGTTGATGAAGATGATCAGTTGCACTGGTTCTTGTGTGGCCTCGGACCCATCTTTGAGACCTTCTCCACTACTGTTCGATCAATCAGGCCTGCTCCGCCCTTCGCCGACTTGCTCGCTCGGGCTGAAAGCCACGAGTTATTCATCCGGGCACTACATCACTCCGCTACACCCCCAGTCGCATTCCATGCCAATTTTGAACCACCTGTGACTGCTTCGACTGCTCCTGGAAATCGTGGGGGTCGTGAACCCTAACGTGGTGGTAACAATGGAGGGTCTCGCGGTGGTCGTGGTAATCGGGGTGGCAGACGCAGTCCCCACTGTCAACTGTGTCGCACCAATGGACACTATGCCAATGCTTGTCCCGATTTAAAGAAATTTGCTGTTGGGATCGATGTGAAGGATAATGACTTAGCCACTGCCTTCTTATCTCAATGCCATGTTTCGTCTCTGGTTCCTGATTGGTTCGTTGACTCCGGCGCAACCGATCAGATGACTTCCACCACTCACTCGGTCTCCGATGCTTCAATTACCCTAGGTACCGAATCTGTTACCTTTGGTAATGGCAAGTCCCTCCCTGTCACTCATAAAGGGCACTCAATCTTCAATAATAATCTTCGTTTGAATGACATCTTGGTTGTATCGAATCTCATTCACAACCTTTTGTCTATCAGTAAACTCACTAAAGATAAGTTGGTGGATGTCTTACTTTCTTATCCTTCGTTTTCTATTCAGGATCGTCACACCAAGCAGGTCCTAGCCAACGGAAACTGTGAGAATGGTCTCTATGTCCTCCACCCAAGTCATCAAGCATTTGTGTCTCATTCAAGCCCCAAAGCATCGTTTGAAGTGTGGTATTCCCGTTTGGGTCATGCAAATTTTGACGTTATTACCTCTTTACAAAAACTTGGTTATCTTGTAGTGAATGCACTGTTACCTAAACCGGGACATTTTTAATATATATATATATATATATATATATATATATATATATATATATATATATATATATATATATATCTGCAAAGTTTCCGAAATTAGCCCCTTACGCCTTCTGTCGGATCTGCCACAACCACCCCCGTTTTCAATCTTTCATGGAAAACTTACCGGAATCGGAAACACGTTTCGATGTGTTTGTTTCAACCTGCGACATCGGCGGAGTAGACGTTGGGGATCTGAGGGAGCGTATGGAAGACTATGTCGGACGGGTGAAAGAGATGAAGATACTGGATGAGAAGGCGGTGGAGAAAGAACGAGAAGAATCGATTTTGTGTGCAGATTTTTCTGGAGTGGTCTCATGAGCAAAAAGGAAAGAAAAAGGGAGGAGTCGGTGAGGGATAGGAAAGAATGAGTGAGAAACACATCTTATTAGAAGCGGGGGAGGTGGAAGAGGGTGACACAACACGTGTCGAGGACACTAATTCAAGACATTGACCGCCCATTGACCAGCGACTAAAATAGCCAACCTTTCAATCTGTTGTGGCAATCCTTTGGAACACGTGTCCACAAAGAATGGACAACTTGGCATAAATTGGACAAAAAAGAAAGCAATAGCAATAGAGACTAAATATAACAAAGTTAATATAGAAGAAGGACCAATTTTGCCAAAAAAGGTGGATGTTCACTATTCCTAACTTAGGACATTTTTAATATATATATAAATATATATATATATATATATATATATATATATATATATATATATATATATATATATATAAAGATGGTTTGGTGTTATTTGCATGAGTCCAGTTTTTGATATCTGCAAAAGCAATTAATTTCATAGACAAGATACAAAGATGGTTCTTACTATTTATCTAATTAATTTGTATTTTTCTTTTAGGGTTTTCATTTTAGAATCACCAATTTCTACCAAAGGGAAGAGACGGCTTCTTAAGCAATATGACTTTCATTCCCATAATCAAACATATTTAGCCCGTTAATGGTACTTAATCACCTGTCTGGTAGAAGCTTTCAAGATTCAAGTTTTTGATGATTATGTAGTAATTGTAGCATAAGTAACAGCTGTTGAATATCCTTTCTTTCCGAGTATCTTGCTGTAGTTTTGTTTAAATATATGCATACCAACTTTCTATCTGTAACTAAGGTAACATTTTCTGTTTGGTAAGATAATATAATAATTAATAACTTATTTTGTAAATTTTTCAGGTCAACTTTTTCAGAACTTTTATGCATTTAATGACCACTTTCTATGCCGATTTTCCTGGTATGAATTACAACGAAATTGGAATTCGCTATTTCATTCCATTGTATGTTTGGTTTCTATAAAACGGAATTCAATTCTGTTATGTTCTTTTAGACATCATGTTCGATGGATTTCACCAATTTTATGGTGAATGGGAGGAATCGAGTTCCATTATTCTTTATTTGAAAGACCAAAAAATCTCTCATACTCTAATTCCTTTGATATGATTGTCCGTTAAATATAATGATGTTACATGTTTTTTATTTTTAGAACCTTAGCCAATTAGGATTGTTCCTCTGTTCATCTGGTCTTCCTGCAATTGCTGATGTAGCGGCAGCTATTAAAGCTGAAATGTATGATATCTGAGTACATTTTTTTTTCAATTACTTCTCAATTATTATTCAAAAATTAATAAATTGATAAATTGATAAATTGGTTTTCAGTATTTATTACTAACTTATACAATTCCAAAACGTAATAAATTGATAAATTGTCTTTCAGTATTTGACAATTTACAATTTTGCTTATAGATGTAAAATAACCAAATTAGACATCTCCCATATTATTGACTTTTTTGTTATATAAATTAAGGGCAAAATTGTAATTTAGCTTTCCCTATTTATAAGGAGTTTCTAATAAGTTAAAAATTGATACGAAATAAATAGAAATTTAATTTTGCAATCCATACACATTACCGGTATTAACCAGCACTAAGCTAATAAACATTTTAAACAAGCAATCCGAAACACCCTCTAATTCATGTCATTAAATTGATTCTTCAACTTTTCCTATATATAATGTCGCATTTAATATCGAGACTCTTTTGGTAAATCCATTCAAGTACTTTTTATCTCTCAATGCCCAACAGAATGTCAAAAAATCAGTCTACCAACTACGATAAATTACACAAATACCCCTCTCAGACGTTTTCTTCTAAATCTTGGGCTTATGATAAAGTTTATATCTTTTTTTACTTTAACAAACGGAAAACCAGATTGAAAATAGCTACAACTCATGTTAAAGGTAAAAAGCACATCTGAAAGTCATTTTTTTAAATCATATCATACAATATTCATGATGATAATTTGTTGTTATATTTCCTTTTATATTCTCAGATGGATTCGTATGATGATAAATAACCTCATGTCAAACACACAACCACCCTTCATTGGTATGGTATACAATATTGGCTTTTTTACATTATCTTTTTCCAAATTCTTATGATGATTATAAATATTATGTATGTGAATTTTTACAGTTTACACATAGGAGTAGTTGGCAGACTTTTGTTGTCAGTTATATTCCCAAGAAGCTTCTGAAACTCAAGGCAATCTATAATGTGATAATTAATGAAACACTAACGTACTTACATGTCTCTACAAAAACAGCAATGTACTTAAATTTTGCTACCAATATGGGCATTGTACTTTATATTCTATAATTTTCCCTAAATAATTATTGTTTTTGCTGTAGTTATTTTCGCCACGTGGGCTTCAAGTTGAGAAAACCAGCAACGTTTCTAATATTCAATGCCTTGAGGTAGATTCTAATTGTGGTCAACAAACACGTTTCGTTTAGCTTTAATTTAAAAAAAAAATGGCAATTGGGAAAAATGGTCCCAAAAGTTTTGTTTTTTTTTGCTTTTTTTTAAATAACATATTCTTGATGGATAAGGGTTGATATTGTAACCTTTTTATTAGTATGCACAATTTCATCCAACAAAAATGTCAATACGATAATAATAGAAAATATGTTATTTTTTCTTCTTCAGGTGGTTTTATTCAAGTTATGAGGAATGGGATTTCGACTCGAAATGTTTTTACTATCAGCTAAAAGCGTTAAATGCAAAAAATAGCAACGTACACTAATTTATTTGTTTACTTTCATTTCTTACATTAGGACATTATACTCTATTCAATCTATCCAACTGTATTGTATTTGAATGACATTATAGCATCCTACTTTCGTAACCTGCCAAACATCAACAAAAAAAATCCGACCTGTGCAACGCACGGGCCTCATTTCTAGTTTCCATTAATGGTGTGTTAATACCGTAATATAACCGTAAAAGATTGAGAAAAAAATAGGACAAATCTAATCATATTTGGCAAATGCCATATTATGTACACATCATTCTATCCTAACATACGTCATTCTAGCTTTATTTTTTTCTATCATTATCATATGATAATTATTTCAATATTTTTTTCTATCATTATCATATGATAATCATTTCAAAAAATAATGACATGTGGAATTAAGAATCGAAAAATTAAATATCCTTATACTTTTTGTTCATATTTATCTTTATACTTATATAAAACAATTGTTAGTGTATCTCACATCGGTACGACACGGTCTTATAAGTTGCTATATATGTTAGAGTCTCCTTTCTCTCCACAAGGGCTCTTTTGGAGATATAATCTTAGGCTCCATATATATTTACATGGTATCTGAGTCGGCGTTCCGCACCCCCGTGGCTCAACACATCCCAGTCTATCCTCATCGAGCCTCCGACTCTGAGGGGGAGTGTTAGTGTATCTCACATCGGTGCGTCACGGTCTTATAAGTAGCTATATATGTTGGAGTCTCCCTTCTCTCCACAAGGGCTCTTTTGGAGAGACAATCTTAGGCTCCACATAAATTTACAACAATGACATATGGAATCCATTAATTTTCTCTTAATCTTCTTTCTTAATTTTGGAGAGACAATCTTAGGCTCCACATAAAGGTATGAGGATATTTGATCTCTCGAATCGCAGGCGAACCTTCATGCACTGTGATTTCATCATTTGGGTTATGATTTCGTCAGTTGAGCTCTGATTGCATAAAAAAATTAACTTCTTTCCATTTTGGCATATGATAAAATCGCAAATGGCATTTGGTCGTGATTTCCTCTGACTACATCTATGATTTTCTCTCCTCAATCTCATCTACGATTTCCTAACCTCAAGTGAGATTGAAGAAGTATCAAATGTATAAGGTTATGTGTAACGTCCCAAAATTAATACCAAAATTTTCATTTTTAAATTAATAAATCTAGTATCCAAAACATCATCATAAAACCATGGTGGAACAAAGTGTATCAAATACATCATAAAACATCAGAGTAATCATAAAATGCCGAATGAGGTGGTGTCTGCACTACAATCATCCCGATCTCTTCCCCTTCGAACCACAAGTACTTGAAACATAACCTGAAAACCGTAAGTACAAAGCTTAGTGAGTTCCTTAAAATACCACATACCATATATATAAACACATAATGGGCCCTGCCCGTCATTGGGCCCCGCCCGACATCGAGCCCCGCTCGGTATACAGATCTGTCAGTCATCAGGCTTCGCCCGACATCGGGCCCCGCCTAGTGTACATATAATCATATAACAGATAAACACATAACATATGCAATAATCACAAAGATAAATAGCATACATAATGGTCATCGGACCCCGCCTGGCATCGGGCCTTGCTCGGTAAGCATACAAGCACATAACACGTGCAAGATTCACACAGACATCTAGCATCCTAACATAGTGTAACGACCCAAATTTTCAAAAGAAAATTTTCATTTTTAATTAGTCACACATATTTCCAGTAACCATGAAATCCCATAACAGATTGTTTTCAAATCCACATTCATTACAACTTTATTCAAAAACATCAGAGTGTCCCATAAAATATCGGTGAGAGAGTGCACGCCGCTCCATCAAGCCTTGCCCTTGCCCTTGGGCTCAGATGTACCTGAAACAAATCTACAAACTGTAAGCTAATGCTTAGTGAGTTTCCCAGAGCATACCCCACACACAATCCATATAACACATATCATATTAGCTAATAAGCTATCTCTACCACATAACATTAGCTAAAAAGCTATCTCTATCACATAACATATCATATCAGCTGTAAAGCTATCTCTAACACATATCCCTGCATAAGGATGTCATGGGCTCCCCCACATGGTCTTACACCTAAGTGACATGGGATCCCCCCATGGTCTTTCCCTGCCGGACGGCCATAGGCTCCCCCACATGGTCTTACATCCAAGTGTCATGGGCTCCCACCATGGTCTTTCATGCAAACATTACATAATCACTAGCATACAACTTATCACAAAGCTAACTATCATACCACATAACTCTACTACAGCTAGTGTATCACATATCATAAAATGGGCCGGCCTTGGTGCCTTAGACCCATGGGTATGGTGAGAAGACTCACCTCCGTCCGAAGAATCTGAAACTACTCTCCTAACTGCCTGCAACCTCCCGTGCTGATCAATAGTATTAACCCATGTTAGGACATCACATAATAAAAGTGAAACCCAACCCCAAGTCCTTCTATGAAGGCCCAAATATCATTTCTTTGCTAATGGGCCCAAAGTCCAAGACCAAAATCATTAATGGGCCTCTTGGCCCAACAAGGCCCAATCAATATATCCATGGCCCATAGCAGATGATATGACTCACAAATCCCATAATGCAACCATGCCCAATAACTAAATGAGGTCCAAAAGCTCCAAGGCCCAAAACAGATTCGGGCCCAACTGTGATGCGTACGCTCGCCGTACCATCCTGGTATGCGCAGCGTACTGGGGTCTGGGACTAAGCGCGGCGTACACTGGGTTACGCCCAACGTACAACCAGATTAAGCACTTTCTCCATTAAGTGCTTAATACTCGATTTCTTTACGACCAAAAGCCAGATCTAAGTTTGTTAACACATCCTAAGGCATAAAGTTGGCAACTTTATGCCTTTGCATGGTTCATATACACCCAACACCTCCATTAAGACCTTTCCAAGGTCTTTAACCCATGCATGAGACCAATACTTCCTTCAAGACTCCATTTTTATGATACTAAAAGACCAAGGGACCCCATATCTGTCATTCCCATCCTCTGGAGTTGACTAACTCCCCAATGGAGGTCCAAAATCAACCAAAAGGGACAAGATAGAAAACCCTAGCTAGATCTAGAGATTTAAGATGAAAGATCCAAGCTTTTTACCTCCAGAAGCTTTGCAAGATGACCAAGATGCAGGTTCTTGAAGCACCAACTCGTCCCAAGCTTGCTTGACCACCTCTTCTTCTTGGAATGAACACTAAAAGGCCACAAATGCACTCTTTAAAGCTCAAAATGGTCTCACAAGTTTCTCTGGAGTGTAAGAACGTTCTAAGGTTGTGGAGGCTCTCTAGGGTTAAGTCTAAGGGACTTAAGGTCGCTTAAATAGGCCTCATGTCCGAAAATTAGGGTTTTGGACCCATGGCACGTACGCCCAGCGTACTTCTGGTACGCCCAGCGTATGTCCAGCTCCACCGCGACCATCCATACATAGTATGCTAAGCGTACAATTAAGTACACCCAGCGTACTTAAAGGACCAATTATGCTAAAATGTAAATTCTTGAGGGTTTCAAGTCGTACCAGATTTAGGGTGTTACAACTCTCCCCCACTTAAACTAGACTTCGTCCTCGAAGTCCGTAGTTGTAAACACATCGGGGTAATGCATCTGTATCTCCTCCTCCGGCTCCCAAGTCCATTCGGAGCCCTTTCAGTGCAGCCATTGCACCTTTACCAACTTCACTTCTTTGTTCCGAAGACCCTTTGTCTTCTTATCTAATATGGCGACCGGAATCTCGACATAATTCAAGCTCCCATCCACTTGAATGTCATCCAAGGAAACAACCGCGGACTCGTCAGCAAAACACTTCCGAAGCTGAGACACGTGGAAGGTATTGTAAATCTGACTAAGCTCCTCTGGCAGCTCTAAGCGATATGCCACCTTGCTCACCCGGGCCGTGATCCTGAACGGACCTATGAACCGAGGCCCCAACTTGCCCCTCTTCCGAAACCTGATGATCCCTTTCCAGGGCGACACCTTCAGCAACACGAAATCTCCCACCTGGAACTCAAGATCTGATCGTCGTCGGTCAGCATAACTTTTCTGGCGGCTCTACGCGACTCGCAGCCGGTCACGCACCTGCTGAATCAGTCTGGTGGTCTTGAGAACTACCACAGTGCTCCCCATGACTCGATGCCCGACCTCGTCCCAACACACCGGAGTTCTGCACCTCCGACCATATAACATCTCAAATGGAGCTCGGTCAGTACTGGCACGATAACTATTGTTTTACGAAAACTCTGCCAGTGGAAGGTATGTATCCCACCTACCTCCGAAATCCAGTACGCATGCTCGAAGCAAGTCCTCCAGCGTCTGGATCGTCCTCTCACTCTGACCGTCAGTCTGAGGGTGGTACGCCATGCTAAAATGTAGCTGAGTGCCCAGTTCCTCGTGGAACTTCTTCCAAAACCTGGAAGTAAACCGGACATCCCTGTCGGAGACTACCGACACCGGCACCCCGTGTCTAGCAACCACCTCTCGTACATATATATCCGCCAACTTTTCTGCATATATACTTTCAGAAATCGGAACGAAGTGGGCACTCTTCGTCAGTCTGTCTACGATCACCCATATGGCGTCCACACCCCTCGCCGTCCTAGGTAACTTTATGATGAAGTCCATAGTGATCTCTTCCCACTTCCACATGGGAATTGGGAGTAGCTGTACCTTGCCATGCGGCCACTGATTCTCGGCCTTGACCTTCCTGCAGGTCAAGCACCGCTCCACGAACCAGGCGATCTCCCGCTTCATGCAATCCCACCAATAATTCATCCTCAAGTCCCTATACATTTTCGTAGCCCCTGGGTGTATAGAGAACTTGGACTTGTGTACCTCCTCTAACAGCCTCTACCTCACTCCCCCCGTCACGGATACCCATACTCGGCCACGCTGTGTCAAAAGGCCGCGGCTATCCTTAACAAACAAAGGATACTGTCCCCAAATCCGTTCTATCTTCCAATTCTCTTTTTTCACTCCCTCGACCTGGGCCCCTTTGATCATATCCAAAAAAGGAGAAATCACCGTCATCCTCATACAAACGTTCCCAATCAGGGACCCCGCCGTCTTGTGGCTCAATGCATCGGCCACCATATTGGCCTTCCCTGGATAGTATAGGATGTCACAATCATAATCCTTCAGCACATCCAGCCATCTCCTCTGTCGCATGTTGAGGTTCTGCTGATCCATCAAATACTTTAGACTCTTGTGATCGGTATAAATAGCGAACCGCACTCCATACACATAGTGCCTCCAAATCTTGAGGGAAAACACCACCGCCCCCAGCTCCAGGTCATGTGTGGGGTAATTCGCCTCGTGAGGCTTCAGCTGCCTCGAGGCGTAAGCAATCACATGTCCCCTCTGCATCAATACCGCACCTAACCTTGAAATCGACGCATCACAGTACACCACTAAATCGTCCAACCCCTCAGGTAGTACTAGAATCGGAGCCTCGCATAACCTCCGTCGGTCTCAAAAGCCATCTGCTGATTCGCACCCCACCGAAAAGTCACATTCTTCTTGGTCAAGCGGGTCAATGGCACAACAATCTTGGAGAAATCTTGGATAAATCTTCGGTAATAGCCCGCTAAACCCAAGAAGCTACGAATCTCTGACGCATTTCTCGGCACTTCCCACCGCATCACAGCCTCCACTTTGGTTGGATCGACCGAAATACCCTCCTGATTAATGACATGCCCCAAAAACTGTACTTCCCGCAGCCAGAAATCACATTTGGAGAACTTTGCGTAAAGCTTCTTCGCCCTCAGGGTCTCCAGTACCTCCCTCAAATGCTGCTCATGCTGCTCCCTGGTCTTAGAATAGACCAGGATATCATCAATAAAAACGATCACCAACCGATCCAGCATCGGTCTACACACCCTGTTCATGAGATCCATGAACGCTGCTGGGGAATTGGTGAGCCCAAAGGGCATCAACACAAACTCATAATGCCCATACCGAGTCCTGAAATCCGTCTTCGGTATATCCTCCTCCCGAATCCTCATCTGATGGTATCCCGACCGAAGATCAATCTTGGAAAACCAAGACGCACCCTGCAGCTGATCAAACAAATCATCGATCCTCGACAACAGATAACGGTTCTTCACCGTTAGTTTGTTCAGCTCCTTATAATCGATGCACATCTTGTGCGATCCATCCTTCTTTTTCACGAAAAGGATCGGTGCTCCCCACGGTGAACTGCTCGGACGTATGAACCCCTAGTCTAGCAGCTCCTAAAGTTGCATAGATAACTCCTGCATCTCAGGTGGTGCCAAACGATATGGTGCCTTTGCTATCGAAGCGACACCAGGCACCAAGTCGATACGAAACTCCACCTGCCTCTCCGGAGGCACTCCTGGTAACTCTTCGGGGAAAACATCCCGAAAGTCCTGCACAACCGGCACGCTGCCCATATCTGTCGTGATCTCCACCCTCGTATCCGAGATATAAGCCAGAAATCTCGTACATCCTTGCTGCAGAAACCTCCTAGCCCTTGCATCCGAACAAAGAATCGGCCCCTTCGAGGCTCTCTCACCATGGATAACCAGTTCTCCCCCACTTGGGGTTCGAACCCTAACCAGCTGGCACTCGCAATAAATTATGGGCACATTGGCCCCCAACCAGTCCATCCCTACAATCACCTTTAGCCCTCGCAGCGGTATCGGGACCAGATCCATGCGAAACCTCTCGCCCAACACATTCAGGACGCAATCCTGATTCACCGTCGCATCACTCACAGTGCGTTCGTCTGCAATCTCTACCTCGAGCGGGAAATCCAAAGTTCCCGGCGCGTCCCGGAACTTCTTGCTAAGCGCAAGTGACACGAACGATCGGGTAGCACCCGAATCAAACAAGACATGAGCAGACATACCATTCACCAAGAAGGTCCCTATACAAGCAAAAAGTACACATATGTCATACAAATAATAAGAACAGAGAATAATGGATACGTACCAGCCACGACGTCCGGAGCTGCCCGAGCCTCCTCGGTAGTCAGCTGAAATGCATGGCTCTTCACCGCTGGAGCTTCCGCCTTGACAGGGCGGCCATCGGTAATCCTCGTCATGGCGGGCTTGGGCGTCGCCGCTGCTCCTCCCCCTGCCTGCAACCTCGGATAATCGGCCCGCTTATGGCCGGTCTGGTTGCAGTGAAAACAAATCAAGCCCTTCTTGGGGCAATCCCTGCTCAAGTGGCCCTGTTGGCCACATGCGTAGCATCCCGAGCCTGTTACTCGACAAGCTCCATTGTGCGGCTTACCGCACTTGGCGCACTGGCCCCGGCCTTGCTGGCCTCTACTAGATAAATCCGAGGTCTTAGGCTTTTTATCCTGACCCACTGTTGTCTGTGCCTGCTCAGGCTTCCTCTTGGTGCGGGAGTCTAACTCCATCTCCCGCTCAGAGGCCTTCTCCACCATCTCGTTCAGGGTCTTGCACCCTATGAAGCTCACAAACTCCCTGATATCATCCCTTAGCATGGAATGATACCTCGTCCTCCTCATGTCATCGTCGGTAGCATACTGCGGAATCATCAAAGCTCGTTCCCGAAACTTGGCGGTGATCTCCGCCATAGTCTCGGTAGTCTACCGAAGGTCATGAAACTCCCGCACGAGTCGTTGCACCTCAATGGCTGGTGAAAACTCCAAATCAAATCGCCGAACAAACTCGGCCCATGTCATCTCAGCCACACCGGCTGCTCCCACCTGACTCGTAACCTCGCCCCACCAATCTCGGGCCCTGTTCCTCAGCATACAAGAAGCAAATCCCACCTTTTTCGCATCCGGGCAAGAACTCATGCGTTGGGCGTTCTCGATATCCGTCACCCAGCATCGGCTAACAATGGGGTCCCTAGCCCAGAAAAACTATGGCGCCCCACACGCCTTGAACTCCCGGAATGAGGGAGTTCGGGCCCCAACCTGACCCGCAGTAATCTCATCCTTGAATGCCCTGAGTCTCTCTTCCATGATCTCCATCATGCCCTCCTTGACTGTCCCAAAAATGACTGGGGTAGCGTCAAGGATTCCCCTGGTAACCTCGGTTGCAATAAGCTCGCGCAACCTCTCATCAATCCCATCGGCAGTGTCGTCTGACCCTGCCCCAGATCCAGATCCCGATCCTGATCCCCCTGCTCCAAATCGTATCACCACCATGCTGAACTGAAAAGGCATAAATCGTAACGATCAGGACTTCCATATAAGGGACCTTCCCACACCGGTCCTCCTTGAAGTCGTCAGATCTAAAATTGGTTCGGGTACAAGTCCCGTACTCCTCTATACGTACTGTTATTTTATAAGACGTATTCTAGAGGCAAGATACCATTCTTACGATATCTTCCGATAGGTATCATTTACTATCGTAAACCTTCTCATTTCCTCCATTTACTCAGTGCACTATGAGTATTTACCATGATGTTATGTCCACAAAAGCAGGCGTTCAGCATATCGGAACAAAAATATAGATAGAGGAAGGTTTTGACGCGTATTCCTCCTTATTACTCCGAAAAGTTACATGCTAGTTCTAATATCGTAATTAAACGTTTACAATCCTGAGCACATAAAATTTCCAGATCCGGTCGGCAACAGACCATAGATCCGAACAAATAATATCATATATGGCAAACATATAGCATTTAGCACATAAAATCATTTTAGGCAACTTTCCTAAAATATACTAGTGCTCGTGTCTAAAATATGGTAGACACTCATCTCACAATCATCGCTTAGCATTCTAAGTTTAAGTCTAGAAATCCTAAAAATTCCTAGTTCGCTTAAACTAATGCTCTGATACCAACAGTGACATCCCCAAATTTCTCAGTCAGAAAAGACCGATTTAGTTTATGCTTTTAAAATAAAATCAGAGTAATCTTTTAAAACATGTTGCGGAATTTGTCCCCAAAACAAAACATGATAAAAAAATTTATCAAAACATTTCTTAAAGAAATATGTATCTTCATTATATATCAAAACCTCGGGATGTCATGTTCCGATACAGACCAAAAGCATAAACAGTACATCATAAGCCTTACAACAGTTATTTACAACTACTGGCCTATGATCCAAAAATCCCTCTTCATCATCCAAACTATGCTCTAGGTCCACTACCTGTAATATAAAAAGCTGAGTGGGTCAAGCTTGGGAGCCTGGTGAGCATATAGGGTTTTCAACCCACAAATAATAAATTTATTAATTTCATCAACCACAAATAATTTATTTATTATGTTTAATCATCAAACAATCAGCCCAATTTCTCATCCCCATTATCTTCTTTACTCTTAAGGACCCACCCTAAGAAATCAGTTATTCCTCGTTCATTCATTCCTAAGGATTAACCTAAAAAATAAGCACGAAGTCAACCTTTGCCTATGGCGCAGCTGCCAATGTTATTTATTAGGCGCAACTGCCAACAACATCATTTATTCTCTAATTGGTTATTTATTAGGCGCAACTGCCAACAACATCGTTTATTCTCTAATTAGTTATTTATTAGGCTCAGCTGCCAACAACATCATTTATTCTCTAATTGGCACTGCTGCCAATGTTGTTTATTAGGCGCATCTGCCAACAACATCATTTACTCTTTAATTGGTTATTTATTAGGCGCAACTGCCAACAACATCATTTATTCTCTAATTGGCACAGCTGTCAATGTTGTTTATTAGGCGTAGCTGCCAACAACATCATTTATTCTTTATTAGGCACAGTTGCCAATGTTATTTATTAGGCGCAGCTGCCAACAACATCATTTATTCTCTAATTGGCACAGCTTCCAATGGTGTTTATTAGGCGCAGCTGCCAATGTTATTTATTAGGCGCAGCTGCCAACAACATCATTTATTCTCTAATTGGCACAGCTGCCATTGTTGTTTATTAGGCGCAGCTGCCAATGTTATTTATTAGGCGCAGCTGCCAATAACATCAATATCATCTTTCATCCCTCATTCTTTATCTACCCACGTTCTACCCAACATATTCGTAGATATAAAATACATATACAGTTTAGAATCTGTATAAAACAATCTTTCATCTACCCATGTTTTACCCAACATATTTGTAGGTATAAAAATACATATACAGTTCAAAATCTGTATAAAACAATCTTTCATCTACCTACGTTTTACCCAACATATTTGTAGATATAAAATACATATACAGTTTAAAACTTGTATAAAATATTCATTCATCATCCATCTCAAATAAACAAACAACATATATACACATAGTACGTATTTTATATAAAATACTTCATATATATGTGTAAGATGAAAGTGACTATACACTCACTTGATAAGACGACGATTGGACAGCACTTCGTCCCTTAAAACAATATTCTTCGATGAAAACCGGGATGTTTTCTGAAAAACCGGGCTTCACGCGGGCAGAGTTTCGGCTCGAAAAACTCTTTTTCTGGGGAACTTCAGGCTTTCTTTGGGTGCTAGGGGCGTTCCTGGGGCTTCGAGATGTTTTAAGATGGCTAGAGAGGGTATAGAGAGTGAAAGAGAGTGTGAATTAGCAACCATTCCCAGATACCCTCGATTTCTATTTATATGGTGAAAATTCGACATTCACGTCGTGAACCGTAAGTGTTCGTCACCTCCTAGGCTTGTCGTGTGTCTTCTAGGCTCGAAACGTGTCGTTCACTGAGTTCACGTCGTGAAATTCTATGTTCACGTCGTGAGTTCAGTCAGACCTGGAAGTTTGTGTTCTGAACTTCAGAAATTCATATATTTCGCATACGAACTCCGTTTTTGACGTTCTTTATATCCACGCGTAGCTGAAATTATGCTCTACAACTTTCGTTTAGACTCCGTCAGCTAATTTTGACTTCATTTTTAATATTATATTTTTAACGGGCCGGGACAGGAAAAATCCGTTAAAAATTCATAACTTCTTCATCCGGCGTCCATTTTCGTCTGTCTTTTTACCGTTGAACTAATATCGACGAGATCTTCGATTCTCGTTTAGATTATCTCGGCTAAAAATCACTCGATCTAAATTCCGAGTTTTGGGCTGCATACTACTAAGTCGAAACTTAGAAAAATCATAACTTCCTCATACGAAGTCAGATTTAGGCGTTCTTTTTATGAACGCTCTCGGTTTAACGAACTCTACGACTTTCGTTTAGATCACTAAGGCTAAAAATCGTTCTATCGTAAATTCACTATTTACGTCACGTAGTGTCGTACCGATTCTGTTGCGAAACTTCGACAGGTCATAACTTCTTCATTATAACTCGAATTTCGGCATTCTTTATATATCTGAAATCCTTGTCACGACCACTACAACTTCCTTGATAGATATCGGCTTTATCTAATATTAATTTTCGACGCTTATTTTTATTTTTGGTAACCTTGTGACTTTCCCTGATCCAAGTGTGAGTCATGTGCTTCCAGTAGTATAGGCCTCTACTACTATCCACACCTACTCATAATCGTCCCAAGTATTGTCTCGCAGTCCCCAAGTTCTTATTTCCTAAAATCACAAAACAATTTAACACATACGAATGTGTCCAAATAATCATAAAAATTTCCCTAGACTCTACTCGGACTTCTTCCATGCATATCTTCAATCATCAATTCTGCTTCAACTCGGTTGGTGATGGAAACGCCAGACGATAAGACAACTTCAGAAATTATACCAACCGTTCTATCATCCCGCCAATCAAGTGTGTACATTCGGATGTACCGTACTCCTCTATACGTACTGTTATTTTATAAGACGTATTCTAGAGGCAAGATACCATTCTTACGATATCTTCCGATAGGTATCATTTACTATCGTAAACCTTCTCATTTCCTCCATTTACGCAGTTCACTATGAGTCTTTACCATGACGTTATGTCCACAAAAGCAGGCGTTCAGCATATCGGAACAAAAATATAGATAGAGGAAGGTTTTGACGCGTATTCCTCCTTATTACTCCGAAAAGTTACATGCTAGTTCTAATATCGTAATTAAACGTTTAGAATCCTGAGCACATAAAATTTCCAGATCCGGTCGGCAACAGACCATATATCCGAACAAATAATATCATATATGGCAAACATATAGCATTTAGCACATAAAATCATTTTAGGCAACTTTCCTAAAATATACTAGTGCTCGTGTCTAAAATATGGTAGACACTCATCTCACAATCATCGCTTAGCATTCTAAGTTTAAGTCTAGAAATCCTACAAATTCCTAGTTCGCTTAAACTAATGCTCTAATACCAACTGTGACATCCCCAAATTTCTCAGCCAGAAAAGACCGATTTAGTTTATGCTTTTGAAATAAAATCAGAGTAATCTTTTAAAACATGTTGCGGAATTTGTCCCCAAAACAAAACATGATAAAAAAATTTATCAAAACATTTCTTAAAGAAATATGTATCTTCATTATATATCAAAACCTTGGGATGTCATGTTCCGATACAGACCAAAAGCATAAACAGTACATCATAAGCCTTACAACAGTTATTTACAACTACTGGCCTATGATCCAAAAATCCTTCTTCATCATCTAAACTATGCTCTAGGTCCACTACATGTAATATAAAAAGTTGAGTGGGTCAGGCTTGGGAGCCTGGTGAGCATATAGGGTTTTCAACCCACAAATAATAAATTTATTAATTTCATCAACCACAATAAATTTATTTATTATGTTTAATCATCAAACAATCAGCCCAATTTCCCACCCCCATTATCTTCTTTGCTCTTAAGGACCCACCCTAAGAAATCAGTTATTCCTCGTTCATTCATTCCTAAGGATTAACCTAAGAAATAAGCACGAAGTCAACCTTTGCCTATGTCGCAGCTGCCAATGTTATTTATTAGGCGCAACTGCCAACAACATCATTTATTCTCTAATTGGTTATTTATTAGGTGCAGCTGCCAACAACATCATTTATTCTCTAATTGGCACAGCTGCCAATGTTGTTTATTAGGCGCAGCTGCCAACAACATCATTTACTCTTTAATTGGTTATTTATTAGGCGCAGCTGCCAACAACATAATTTATTCTCTAATTGGCACAGCTGCCAATGTTGTTTATTAGGCGCAGCTGCCAACAACATCATTTATTCTTTATTAGGCACAGTTGCCAATGTTATTTATTAGGCGCAGCTGCCAACAACATCATTTATTCTCTAATTGGCACAGCTGCCAATGTTGTTTATTAGGCGCAGCTGCCAATGTTATTTATTAGGCGCAACTGCCAACAACATCATTTATTCTCTAATTGGCACAGCTGCCATTGTTGTTTATTAGGCGCAGCTGCCAATGTTATTTATTAGGCGCAACTTCCAATAACATCAATATCATCTTTCATCCCTCATTCTTTATCTACCCACGTTCTACCCAACATATTTGTAGATATAAAATACATATACAGTTTAGAATCTGTATAAAACAATCTTTCATCTACCCATGTTTTATCCAACATATTTGTAGGTATAAAAATACATATACAGTTCAAAATCTGTATAAAACAATCTTTCATCTACCCATGTTTTACCCAACATATTTGTAGATATAAAATGCATATACAGTTTAAAACTTGTATAAAATATTCATTCATCATCCATCTCAAATAAACAAACAACATATATACACATAGCACGTATTTTATATAAAATACTTCATATATATGTGTAAGATGAAAGTGACTATACACTCACGTGATAAGACGGCGATTGGACAGCACTTCGTCCCTTAAAACAATATTCTTCGATGAAACCGGGATGTTTTCTGAAAAACCGGGCTTCACGCGGGCAGAGTTTCGGCTCGGAAAACTCTTTTTCTCGGGAACTTCAGGCTTTCTTTGGGTGCTAGGGGGGTTCCCGAGGCTTCGGGGTGTTTTAAGATGGCTAGAGAGGGTATAGAGAGTGAAAGAGAGTGTGAATTAGCAACCATTCCCAGATACCCTCGATTTCTATTTATAGGGTGAAAATTTGACATTCACGTCGTGAACCGTAAGTGTTCACGTCGTGACTTTGATCCTGGTAACCTCCTAGGCTTGCCGTGTGTCTTCTAGGCTCGAAACGTGTCGTTCACTGAGTTCACGTCGTGAAATTCTATCTTCACGTCGTGAGTTCAGTCAGACCTCGAAGTTTGTGTTCCGAACTTCATAAATTCATATATTTCGCATACGAACTCCGTTTTTGACGTTTTTTATATCCACGTGTAGGTAAAATTATGCTCTACAACTTTCGTTTAGACTCTGTCGGCTAATTTGACTTCATTTTTAATATTATATTTTTAACGGGCCGGGACAGGAAAAGTCCGTTTTCGT
The DNA here is from genome assembly GCF_052849685.1 of Lactuca virosa. Lineage (NCBI taxonomy): Eukaryota > Viridiplantae > Streptophyta > Magnoliopsida > Asterales > Asteraceae > Lactuca > Lactuca virosa. The sequence goes on from NC_136426.1 coordinate 41,517,672, forward strand.
CTGTCTTTTTACCGTTGAACTAATATCGACGAGATCTTCGATTATCGTTTAGATTGTTTCGGCTAAAAATCACCTTATCTAAATTCCGAGTTTTGGGCTGCATACTGCTAAGTCGAAACTTAGAAAAATCATAACTTCCTCATACGAAGTCAGATTTAGGTGTTCTTTTTATGCACACTCTCGGTTTAACGAACTCTACGACTTTCGTTTAAATCACTAAGGCTAAAAATCGTTCTATCGTAAATTCACTATTTACGTCACGTAGTGTCGTACCGGTTCTGTCGCGAAACTTCGACATGTAATAACTTCTTCGTTATAACTCGGATTTCGACATTCTTTATATATCCGGAATCCTTGTCACGACCACTATAACTTCCTTCATAGATATCGGCTTTATCTAATATTAATTTTCGACGCTTATTTTTATTCTTAATCATAATAATTAAGTTTAAAGCACATAATTCATTCTTATTACTTCAAAACGAGTTCCAATGGTTGACCTAGACTATTATATCATCATTAATGCTTAGCCCAGAAACACGGGCGTTACATTTATGACATCCTAAGGCATAAAGTTGGCAACTTGATGCCTTTGCATGGTTCATATACACCCAACACCTCCATTAAGACCTTTTCAAGGTCTTTAACCCATGCATGAGGCCAATACTTCCTTCAAGACTCCATTTTTATGAAACTAAAAGACCAAGGGACCCCAGATCTATCATTCCCATCCTCTGGAGTTGCCTAACTCCCCAATGGAGGTCCAAAATCAACCAAAAGGGACAAGATAGAAAATCCTAGTTAGATCTAGAGATTTAAGATGAAAGATTCAAGCTTTTTACCTCCAGAAGCTTTGCAAGATGACCAAGATGCGGGTTCTTGAAGCACCAACTCGTCCCAAGCTTGCTTGACCACCTCTTCTTCTTGGAATGAACACTAAAAGGCCACAAATGCACTCTTTAAAGCTCAAAATGGTCTCACAAGTTTCTCTGGAGTGTAAGAACGTTCTAAGGCTGTGGAGGCTCTCTAGGGTTAAGTCTAAGGGACTTAAAATCGCTTAAATAGGCCTCATGTCCGAAAATTAGGGTTTTGGACCCCTGGCACGTATGCCCATCGTACGTCCAGCTCCACCGTAACCATCCATACATAGTACGCTAAGCGTACAATTAAGTATGCCCAACGTACTTAAAGGACCAATTATGCTAAAATGTAAATTCTGGAGGGTTTCAAGTCGTACCAGATTTAGGGTGTTACACATAACAAACCATGGGCCGGCATTGTTGCCTTCGACCCGATAAACACAATGAGGAAACTCACCTCTAGCAGCTGAATCACTCAAATGAATCTCTGTTTGCTGGTCTGGAAAATCCCCGCGTTATCATCATCAAAATAACATCCAATTATTAATTGGATCTCGACCCATAACCAATAATCCAAGCTACTTAACCCATAACAAATGTAAAAGACCATTTTACCCTTTATCTAACTTGGCCCAAAGCCAAAGTCCAACTCAACTACTCAAAAGGCCCAAATCCTAAATGGCAACCCAAAGCCCAATTTATGGCGCAATCTTTCATATTGGGCCCAAAACCCATCATGGGCCTAAATACAAGGAAGCCTGACATTCTAGTCCCAAGTCCAAAACATAAGTCTAATGGCCCAATAAGGCCCAAACTTAGAAAGCCCAAACTATGGCCCAAACCGAGAAGGCCAAGCCCAAACACCCAACTGTTGAGTACGCGGGGCGTACTAAGCTCGTACGCCCAACGCACTCCTCTGCTTACTAGATTTCTTCAATAGGCACTTAATCAGTTAAGACCTTTAGCTATACTCTCAAATCTGGTCCCTAAGGGTAATTTATCACGTAAAGATGGCAACTTTACATGCATGCATGGCTTATTGGCACTCAAAGCTCAAAAAGGAGCTTAATAAAAATCTTAGTACATGCATGGACCAAAATACTCCATAAATTTTGCATTTTTATGAACATAGGGCCTAAATGGAGCTAAGATCTAGCATCCATTGCTTCTGGAGTAGATGAAAAGCTCATCTTTACTTCTTCTTTTTTGGAAACGACAAACGAATTAAGTGGAAGCCTACTCGCAATATTGCAATGAGCACCCCGAGTTCGAGCTCCTTTACAGGGCAAACCCAGACCCCATAGGGATTTCCAGGGGAAAATTCCCCACATGTGATCATCAAGAAACACCATAAAGTAGATCTAACACAAATGACCATCAAGGTGAGAGCTTTTTACCTCAAAAGGCTTGCAAATGAGAAGGAAATCTTGGATCTACAAGCTCAAGCTATCCCTTCAATCAACCACCAAGAGTTCTTCTTCTTCTTTCACTAAAACATCACCAAAATCACACTTACAAGCTTAAAACTCACAAGAGGCACTTAGGGTTTCGTTTTCAGGGTAAGGGAAGATGGAGGTTAATCATAAGTTTCCAAGAGATGTTATAATGAGGTTTAAATAGGGTGCAAACCCTAAAAATTAGGGTTTGCCCCTGCACTACATACGCCATGTGTACTCCACGTACGTCCTGCATACGTGGGTGAAACCTGCGACCATCAAATGGGCTAGTATGCTAAGCGTACTCTCAAACTACACCCCACGTACTAGCCATGGCCCAAAATGTTAACAAATTTTGCGTTAAGGTCTAGAAGGGAAACTTACCAAAACTTGAATGTTATATTATGTATTACGATTTTGTAAATGAAGATAAGTGAGATTGAACAAGTGTTTAATGCATAACTTTATGCATTAGACATTTATACAATATCACTTGAAGAGAGTAAAGGGATGTTTAGGATTGTTTATTTAACTTAATAAACACTTTTTGATAAGAGTGTTTATTTGTTTATATGGTGTTAGGCGAGTCAAAACCAACAAATGATATAGGTACAACAGACTCCAAATACACTACTTTAATGCACTAAAAAGTAGTACAAGGCAAGCAGGGTCGAACCATAGAGACACGAGACAAAAGTCTATACCTCTTTGCGCAAGGTACTTTGATCACAAAAGGGGGGTTTTGTTTGCAAAAGTAAAATAATAAAATAAAAATCTACTTTAAAAACATGTAGAAAATGAAATAAACTTGTAAACAAAGAAAGTTGCCAAAACTCCTCATGAGATGTGGACTGGTAAAGGTCTTAAGGGTAAGTCGGTTGTTAACACTCCTACTCCAAACTCCGCCCCGGTTTTGGCAATCGGGAAAGGTAGAGGGAAGAAGAAGAAGAGCTCTTCGAAGGGTACCAAGGCTAGGACCCTTGATGGCTCTTCTTCAAGTGGAACCAAGAAAGGTTTCGTCACTCCTTCTTCTGACCCAAAAGAGGCTGAATGCTTCTATTGCCATGAAAAGTCACATTGGAAGCGGAACTGCCCAAAATACCAGCAAGATGTGAAGGATGGGAAAGTTAAACCCAACCATGCAGGTATTTACACTATCTTATCTAATAACTCACCCCATTCTAACTCTTGGGTCCTTGATACCGGTTATGGTATTCATATCTGTTCTGATTTGCAGGGACTAAGAAGAAGTGAGAATGTGGAGCATGGAAGAATAAACTTAGTCATGGGGAATAGGAAAGCTTTACCTGTCACCAAGATTGGAGTTTATACTTTATTGCTAAGTAGTGGGTTTAGTTTAGATTTGAATAAGTGTTGTTATTCGCCTGAAATGGCAAGAAACGTTATTTCCTTTCATGCATTGTATAAACAAGGTTTCACCTTTTCATTTGATAATGAAGTTGGTTCGATTAATGCTTTCTTTAATAATGTTCTTTATTTTAAAGCATTACCTTGTGATGGCGTGTATGAAACTGTATCTGTGGTTGATAACTTAGGAAATAATCTATTGTGTATTGATTCTGTTAATAATAATAACTTGGATAAAGCATCATTATGACATTGTCGTCTTGGACATATAAGCAAGAAACGCATAGGCCAACTCCAAAAGGATGGAGTATTGGAGTCATTTGACCTAAAGTCAGATGATAGTTGCGAATCATGCTTACTTGGAAAAATGACAAAGTCACCCTTCACAGGTTCTTGTGAGAGGGGTGAAGGTTTGTTGGATCTTATACACACAGATGTGTGTGGGCCCTTCAAACATGCCACAAGGGATGCTAATCGTTATTATTTTGACTTTTACTGATGATTACAGTAGATATGGATATGTCTACTTAATCAAGCATAAGTCAGAGACTTTTGAGAGGTTTAAAGAGTTTAAACAGGAAGTCGAGAATCAATTGGGCAGGAACATTAAGATGCTTCGATCCGATCGAGGTGGTGAGTATCTTAGTTCAGAGTTCCTCGACTATCTTAGGGAATGTGGGATTGTCTCACAATTGACACCTCCCAGGACACCGCAGTTGAATGGTGTAGCTGAGAGGCGTAATCGAACCTTGTTGGATATGGTTCGTTCCATGATGAGTCGAGCTTCGCTACCAATCTCATTTTGGGGGTATGCCTTAGAGACTGCCGCCCATATCCTTAATCTAGTTCCCACAAAGAAAGTTGCCAAAACTCCTCATGAGATGTGGACTGGTAAAGTACCCAAACTAGACCACATTAATATTTGGGGTTGCGAGGCTTTCGTGAGACGCGAGACTCATGATAAGCTCGAACCTCGAAGTGAGAGGTGTATTTTCATCGGCTACCCACAAAAATCCTTTGGTTACCTCTTCTACAGACCTAGTGAGAATGTGGTCTTTGTAGCTAGGAGGGCTTTCTTTCGAGAGAGAGAGTTCATAAGCCAAGGAGACAGTGGGAGGCAAGTTGACCTTGAAGAAATTCAAGAGTCAAGTGGTGAAGAAACTTCAAACCCTAGCACTCAACTTGAGGAGGAAACTCCTGTTGAGCCAATTGACAAGTCTGTACCTCTGAGGCGTTCCACAAGGGTTAGGAATGCACCTGAGCATTACTATGGATTCCATATTACTGCGGAAGGTGATACACTTATCAGTGATGAGACACTGATAGGTCTGGATGAACCTAACAGTTACGCGGAAGCCATGGCAGGCCCTAAGTCAGCCAAGTGAAAAGAGGCAATGGACAGCGAGATACAGTCCATGTATGACAATCAAGTTTGGAACTTGGTTGAGAATGTACTAGGTCGTAAGACTGTAGGGTGCAAATGGATCTTCAAGAAGAAGACCGACATGGATGGTAATGTACACACTTATAAGGCACGACTGGTTGCAAAGGGTTTCTCACAAACTCCGGGAGTTGATTATGATGAGACCTTTTCTCCAGTGGCCAAGATTAAGTCTATTAGGGTTCTGTTAGCCATAGCTGCATTTCATGACTATGAAATATGGCAAATGGATGTCAAAACCGCTTTCCTTAATGGAAAGTTGGCTGAGGATGTTTACATGAGTCAGCCAGAGGGTTTTGTCAATACAGAGTACCCTAATAAAGTGTGTAAGCTTGAGAAATCCATTTATGGGTTAAAGCAAGCACCTCGCAGATGGAATCTTTGCTTTGATGAGAAAGTCAAGGAAATTGGCTTTTCTAGGAGTGAAGATGAATCTTGTGTATATGTCAAGGCTAGTGGGAGTATAGTTAGCTTTTTAGTATTGTATGTGGATGACATACTACTCATAGGAAATGACATCCCAACTCTGCAGGAAGTTAAGTCCTGGCTTGGGAAGTGTTTCTCTATGAAGGACCTAGGAGAAGCTGCCTATATTCTAGGGATAAGGATCTTGAGAGACCGGAGTAAAAGACTAATTGGACTTAGTCAGAGTACCTACTTGGATAAGGTGCTGAAGAGATTCGGCATGCAGGACTCCAAGAAAGGAGAGTTACCCATCCAGAGTAACGCCAGATTGAGTAAGACACAAAGCCCTAGTACTGAGGCTGAGATAGCAGAAATGAGTCGAATACCTTATGCTTCGGCTGTAGGATCGATCATGTATGCTATGACGTGTACTCGACCTGATGTAGCCTTTTCTTTGAGCATGGTTAGCAGGTATCAGGGGAACCCTGTCAAGGCACACTGGACTGCGGTAAAGAATATCCTCAAGTACCTACGGAGGACTAAGGACTGGGTCCTTACCCTCGGTGGGAGTGAAGACTTGAGAGTTGTAGGGTATAGTGATGCTAGCTTTCAGACTGATAGGGATAATTTCCGCTCTCAGTCAGGCTGGGTCTTTACGTTAAATGGAGGAGCAATTTCTTGGAAGAGTTCCAAGCAAGAGACAGTGGCTGATTCAACTTGCGAATCAGAGTATATAACAGCTAGCGAGGCAGCAAAGGAGGCGATATGGCTGAAGAACTTCATTGGAGACCTTGGAGTTGTACCAGCTATTAAAGAGCCAATGGAAATTTTCTGTGATAGTGAAAGTGCAGTTGCCTTAGCCAAGGAACCAAGGGATCACGGGAGATCCAGACACATCGACAGAAAATACCATTTCATCAGACATCGAATAGAAGAAGAACTCCTCGTGGCAAAGAGGGTATCATCGAATGAGAATCCAGCAGATCCCCTCACGAAGGGACTGACTCGGGTTAAGCATCTCCAGCATGCTCGGAGCATAGGGCTGAAGGATGATATTAGATTTAGTAGTTAGATAACCTTGAAATTTGTAAAGTGTAATTGACATTAGATGATGAATAAAAGGTGTTTTATTTATGAGTAAAGTGTTGCTATCTCTTGTCAATCGTTTACTATATTTCTTTTGCATGTTTTGACTTCCAGAATAATTATGTTTGGTATATCATATTATTCGAACCTCCACAGTCGGTCATATGTCGGAAGTAGGTATGAATCAAGACTGTCATGATTGGTTGTAGAGGTCTAAGTTGTTGGACATGGCTACAACACTCATGAGTGCTCATAAGTTCTGAGCATTGGACTCAACCCACGTTCACTGGAATCACTTCATGGAATTTATCTCGAGTGATCGTGAGACGGTAATATCATATAAGTCTTCAAACCTAGAGATATGATTTGTTACTTATGAGTTGGTTATGCATTGATTGTACGTGAACGCATTGGTAACTCGATGTTATAAAACATGCTTTTGTGTATAATTCAATGAGTGGTAGAACAAACATATGAGTCGAAGTTTATCTGTTCCTTCTTGGATTAGAAGCTGATATCTGGGCCCCTCGATGATTTTGTTTTGACCTATGTACCGGGCCCGGTCAGAACTAAGTTGATGTGTTCAATTAAGTTCTTTGTCAAACAAATCGGAAATCGGGAAACAAACTGCTGGACAATAAGTAAGACATTCTTCCATGTATTTGTCCGGCTGATATCTAGAACAGAGGATTATATGATCACTTATCTTAAATGGTGTATCATCATCTTCTCAGTTCCGAGAGACCTTGAAAGAGCTACGATTGCCGATCGGTTCCTGAAGTATTGCAGTTATAGTTATTAGACTTATCCAAGTGGGAGACTGTTGGATAAGGTGTATAAGTCTATAACTATTTCTGGTATGTACTTGACCCGACCCGGCATGGTCCATTTGGGTTGCATGGCACCATGCAATTGGATAAACTAAAATGAGAGAAATAACACTTATGGTTTATTAATATATTATAAGTTCTAATATATTAATAATATTATTTAATTAGTTTGATCAAGAATTAATTTAGAATTAATTAAGTGATCAAAAGATAACTAATTAAATATATGGGTATTATGTAAATCTTCCATATCTTATATAGTGGGCTAAGAGGCTCCATGGATTATCAAGTTGGGTTCCACCCATAGGATGCTCCATGGAGGCTCCATGGGAGTTACAAACCCATGGGTCATGGAAATGAAGAGTCATGCCACATTAGGGTTTACATGGTGTAACCCTAGATGTGACACACTATATAAGCAACATGTTCTCCACCAAAATCGGCGACACTAAGAAACAAGAGGGCTAGAGCCGATTTTGCAAGTGTAAGATTCTCTCAAAGTTTACTCCTTTGCATTTGGTGTTGTGTGAAGCATTTGAGGCATCACACTTGGGGTGCTAGGCTCACAAGGTTTCAAGGATCATAATCAACAACAAGGTAAGTTATTCTATCTTTCATTCAAGTTAAAAATGTTCCCCATGTATGCTAGATAGGAATATAACCTTGGAATTCAACTTTGCATGATTATTAGACAAACATAGATCCAAGGTTATTAGGGTTGCATGTACACTTAGGAAGTGTTAGAATGCTCAAAACCCATCACTAAGTTGGTACTAAAAGATATTAACACGCTCTAATACCTCTCGCTTGGCAAATTATCTAACCAAAACACGCTCTTTGACTAGACCTAGCTTTACTAATTCAACCTAAACACGCTCTTAGATTGTATTAAAAAACTGCATTAAGTTTTGTACAAGCTTCCCAACAATGTTCATTTCTTCTCATACGCTCGGAAGTATGAAAACATGTGATATATGTTTTACAATAAGAAAACTTATTGTTTGTTACCAATTATTAACTTAATAGAACGATTAGGTGCCCTAAAAGTTAATTAACTACACAAAAATTCAATTCATGAAAGTGGCCAATCAAACACAAATCAAATTCAAGGATTATAGTTTAAACAAAAACATAATCACTAGAATAGAATCACAAATCAAACATCAAATCATATGCTTCAAGTCAAGCAATCAACATGTTTTGAACAAGAACTATAAATAAGGGTTTCTTAGCCACACATGGCTAAGAACCAATCAATCAAAGAGAAAGATGGAATTGGAAATGTTTAATGCTTACAAATGGAAATCAAAAGTGTTTTCAATGATTAGAAATCTTTAAGAATTCCCAAAAATCTCCCAGAATCACCAGAGAAAGCTCCAAAAACCGTCTGTGTGTAAAGTGTGGTGATCCCTTGTTTTATTAATTGCTCACGTGCTTGCCATAAGACCATGCGTTTTTAGCATGGCCATGCCTTTTGCCCATGTGTTTTTGGCATGCCCATGTGTTTTTAGCATGGCGCATGCTTTTTGCTAAAAGTCCAATAAGTCTTCACTGTTGGCTCCATTTTCAGTCTAGCTTCACCACGAGTCATGTTGCTCAAATATAAGATGAGAAAGGACAAACACGACATGTGTCGGTGTGACAAGAACCGTGTTTCAAACGTAGTCCTTTGCTATGATGATAATGCAACAAGGACTCGGGTTATGTCTTCATGTTTTCTTCCATGGCATGACCGGTCCATCTTTTCTTCATGCTCTAAAGCTCCATGCTTCAAAGCTCCATGCTCCATGCTCCAAGTTCCATGCTCCATGCTCCATGTTCCATGCTCCATGCTCCAAGCTCCATAATGCCTGCAAAATTAATCAAAAACGGTGAAGTACCAGGCATTCTTAATGAAATATGCAACTGCCCAAATAATTAACTAAATGCAAGAATTATGAAGTAAAATGCTATGAAAGGACGGAAATAAACATGCAAAATAGGTGCATAAAATTCTGCTATCAAACCCTCCCAAGCTTGGACCTTTCTTGTCCTCAAGAAAGAACAAAATTAAGAATCGCCTTAGAGAAGACGATAGGTGACTAAAAAGAAACTAAGATGAAAAGAACGGAAGTAACAAAAAGGACCTAAAGGGAATTAAGAGTGAATGCATGCCATAAAAGAAAAACTAATGAAAATAACATATTTACAAAAAGATGCTTAAGAAAAATGAACCGAAGAAAAATTCAAAAACACAAATAAATTTTTTTTATACGATCAGACTTTACACCGATGGGGCTCCAATTACTAATACCTAGGCTACTATCCAGCTACCTTTCATGTATCACTGATTCCCAAAGTGAGGAAGACCACGAAATGGTGTAACCCAATAATCCAACCATAGTTTTATTTAAATTTTATACCTTAATTAGCTTTGTGAGCGAAAATAATACAGTCTAGGATCTCATGTCCTTAAGACTAGATAGTCAAAAATCAGAATCGACGCATCCTTAAGAACCCGTCATGGGAAATCAGCTTTCACTAAAGCAGTAAGCCCACCCGAAGGGGCCTAGCTCCTATGCTTTCACTTTTTCGAGAGCCACAAGTATCATATCACACAATTCTTCATTCGCCAGATTTAACTTTGAGATGGCTTCTGATTTGATTAAACTTGGATTTGTGTCTTCGTTTTGAGCTTGAGTTCTTCAATAAACTTTTTGAACTTCTTAAACTTTCTTTGATTGAGTGCTTGAAATTTTGATTTGGGTACTCGATATGACAGTTGTACCCTGTCTTCCTTCTTGAATGTGTGGATCTGATACTTAAGCTCTCTGTTACCGCGAGGGTAACGCATGTCAACAAATAGGTATGTGTTCTGTGGGTCCAGAGTTGTCGATAAAGATTCTTTTTAAATATTCAAAAGCAAATCATCACAAAGTTGTTATTACCGCTCACAAAAATGTTTCAATATGCTATTTTTTTATTATCAAAGGCAGGGGTCTCGAATTACGGTGTTTGGGTCCTCTAGTTATGACAACTGATTCTACACTTCCAGTAACGATCTGGTCGCTTAGGATTTTTTCATTTTGATTTTTCATTTTCCCACTTCACGGAGTTATCGTATGTAAAGATTGTCCTCATCTTGTATTATTTTAGTATTATTTTTTTATGAAATGCATGAAAATGAAAATGCATGGAGATGTTTTTTTTAAATGCATGTGGAAACTAGAACCTAATGTACAATGACCCCTCCCCAACCTTAAGATTAAGCATCGTCCTTGATGCTCGGAGAGGGTAGGGCAACCTATTGAGACACGAATGTATAACTATACAGAAAATATCAACATATTTTCAACAATTCTAGTCAAACAATCTTAAGATTAATGCATAAGACTTGAAATATGGAAGGAATGTACCAGTCAAATGCTTGAATTTGTGATGTCTGCTTGACTTTTTCACTTCATCTTCGACCTCAAGAAAAGCTTGTACACATTAATGGTGGAATGCACAATTAGAGATGCAAGCTTCTAATCTACTTTACAAAATACCTCCCCAAGCTTGCTATTGAAACCCTTGGAGCTTTAATCTCAAAGAAAATTTGAACAAAAATTAGAGCTTTTATGTTGAGAGAGGGGAGACAAAATCGGCGATGGGGTTTAGAGAGAGGGGAGAGCACGGTCGCGAGGTTTGTGGAACAGAAAAGACAAAAATTGTCTTTTTTTATATAGGGCAAAAAGCATGGTCTTAGAACAGACCATGTGTTTTTCAAGCTAGACCATGAAAAAAATTGGATGAAAAACCTCGATGCGACACATGGTCTTGGTAGAGACCATGCGTTTTTGGCATGACCATGTGTTTTTGAGGTTTTTCCTGTGAGTTTTTAAGCATGGCCTACACCAAGCCCATGTGTTTTTAGCAATTGACCGTGAGTTTTTATGAGTAGCCCGTGCACATTGTTTTTTTGTTCAAAAAGTTATGATCGAAAAGGCATGGGTGAACCCAGGCCGTGCGTTTTTCAGTACTTGCCCGTGCGTTTTCTATATATGCCCGTGCTCTTTTTTTTCTTTTAAAAACCTCGTCGGCTACACACGAGTCAAAAAATAGACCATATGCTTTTAGTTCAAGCCCATGCGATTTTGGACATGCCCATGCTTTTTTTTTTAACTGTTAACCTCACAAAAACATTTTTTTAACATAACTCCCTTTCAATCTTTTAGATAGTTTTTTTTTCATGGAACTCTAAAAAGACTAAAAAACATTTCAACACAAAAAAATAAAGTAAATAAAAGAAGAATGGAAAGAAAATACTCCCCGAGTTGCCTCTCGGTTAGCCACCCTTATTTCAAGTCTTTGGCTCGACTTGGCTCTTGGAATATGTGATTCTTCGAATGTTGGGGATTTTCAACTCAGTGAACTACTTACTACTTCCTCAAATGGGATACTTATCTTGTACCTAAATTTCTTTTTCCTTGGGAACCATACTGGACTTAGACCCTTGATGACAACAATCATCCAACTGACCCATTTCATGTACTTGTCCAGTAAGGTGGTTAACTCTTCCTTCTTTAATAGGGTGGTTGAGTTGATGACCGATTGGGTGTCTTCCTTCTCGGCATATGTATCCTTTAAAGGGTCCGACAAATTTATCGTTTTTGCTCTAGTGGTTGGTCTACCTGTGAAATGATTTTCTCATTGGTAGTGGGTGGCTCAGCCTCTCTTTCGTCAACCTCCAACAGCTCTTCTATAACTTCCATGTTATCCTTCTTAATTTCTATTTCTTCCTCGACAACCTTTTCCACTTCTACTTCTTCCTCCTCTTCCCCATCTTCAAATTGCAATCTTGGGACATCAAAAATTTTCCCATCATTCAAGGTGATGGAAGAAACGGTATGCATTGGGTCCTCTTCGGTCTGCGATTGTAATTTTCCTTGAGTTTCCAATATACTCACAGATTGAGTAAGCTGTGCAATTTGTTGCTCTAAGCTTTTGAGGGTAGTTGTGGTTGTTTCCTGGAAGATTTGGTTAGTAGTGGCAATGCTTTTCACAATGTCTTCCAAGGACATGCTCGAAGTTTCAGTTTGTTGGGGAGGTGGATGATATGGTTGTTGGAACTATGGAGTTAGTTGGTATTGGTCATTTCCCCAATCTTGGTATGGGTTTTGGCATTGGTTGTTTCCCCAAGCTTGGTTGTTTTCCCACCATTGATCATGTTGAGCTTGATCATAACTCCATTGGTTTTTGCCAGTAGTAGCTTCCCTTTTCATGCACTTCCTCCCATTCCCCTTGTAAATATGGACACATATTGGTATGATGTCCATTTTGAGTGAAAAAATCACAAGGAATAGGTGTGGGCTGCACACTTTGGTCATTTCCAATCATCATAACTATCTGGGCTAGCTCCGAAAGTTGGTCTTTAATGTAAGGAGTGTTCATTTCCGAGCCACACTTTTTTTTTGTTTTTCTTTTGTTTTGTTTTGTATTTTTTTAATAGATATGTACCTGCTTACAAATATGTTGACATAAACAACTAGTAACACTGTGTCCCCGGCAACGACGCCGATTTGTTAGGTGTGTCAAACCCAACAAATGATAGGGGTACAATAGACCCCAAATACATTGCTTTAATGCACTAAAAAGTAGTATAAGGCAAGCAGGGTCGAACCACAAAGACACGGGACAAAAGTCTATACCTTTTTGCGCAAGGTACTTTGATCACAAAACGGGGGTTTTGTTTGCAAAAGTAAAATAATAAAATAACAATCTACTTTAAAAACATGCAGAACATGAAATAAACTTGTAAACAATTTGATTGAACAGTTCTAGTTCTAGTTCTCAATGTTGTTGTTCAACTTGATTATGACTTAATGTAATTCATGATTGCTATTCTAAGTTGGTACTGAAAGATATTAACACGCTCTAATACCTCTCGCTTGCCAAATTATCTAATCAAAACATGCTCTTTGACTAGACCTAGCTTTACTAATTCAACCTAAACACACTCTTAGATTGTATTAAAAAACTGCATTAAGTTTTGTACAAGCTTCCCAACAATGTTCATTTCTTCTCATACGCTCGGAAGTATGAAAACATGTGATATATGTTTTACAATAAGAAAACTTATTGTTTGTTACCAATTATTAACTTAATAGAACGATTAGGTGCCCTAAAAGTTAATTAACTACACAAAAATTCAATTCATGAAAGTGGCCAATCAAACACAAATCAAATTCAAGGATTCTAGTTTAAACAAAAATATAATCACTAGAATAGAATCACAAATCAAACATCAAATTATATGCTTCAAGTCAAGCAATCAACATGTTTTGAACAAGAACTAGAAATAAGGGTTTCTTAGCCACACATGGCTAAGAACAAATCAATCAAAGAGAAAGATGGAATTGGAAATGTTTAATGCTTACAAATGGAAATCAAAAGTGTTTGCAATGATTAAAAATCTTTAAGAATTCCCAAAAATCTCCTAGAATCGCCAGAGAAAGCTCCAAAAACCGTTTGTGTGTAAAGTGTAGTGATCCCTTGTTTCATTAATTGCTCACGTGCTTGCCATAAGACCATGCGTTTTTAGCATGGCCATGCCTTTTGCTCATGTGTTTTTGGCATGACCATGTGTTGTTAGCATGGCCCATGCTTTTTGCTAAAAATCCAATAAGTCTGCACTGTTGGCTCCATTTTCACTATAGCTTCACCACGCTCCATTTTCACTATAGCTTCACCACAAGTACTGTTGCTCAAATATAAGATGAGAAAGGACAAACACGACCCGTATCGGTGTGACAAGAACCATGTTTCAATCATAGTCCTTTGCTATAATGATAATGCAACAATAACTTAGGTTATGTCTTCATGTTTTCTTTCATGGCATGACCGGTCCATCTTCTCTTCATGCTCCAAAGCTCCATTCTCCAAGTTCCATACTCCATGCTACATGCTCTATAATGTGCAAAATAAATCAAAAATGGTGAAATACCATACATTCTTGATGAAATATGCAATTGCCGAAATAATTAACTAAATGCAAGAATTATCAAATAGAATGCTATGAAAGGACGGAAATAAACATGCAAAATAGGTACATAAAATGCATCTATCGTATGGTTATAAAAACCTTTAAGTTAAAAAGTATTCGAAATAGATTATTTGGTTTAAAAAACAATAAGTTAATAAATTATAAGTTAAAAATATTTGGATCAACTGAATAGGTTTATTAAGGATAGAAATAACGTTTTAGGTGTATAAGTTATTAGTTTTTTCTTAAAAAGTCATAATTTTTCACTTCTATAAAATAAATTATTTAAGGGTGTTATAAAATGCATTTTTAAAGAGTGTTTATAGGCTTGTCAAATACTTTTTAAAACTTATTAGCTTTTTAAACAAATAAATCAATAAACAATTGCATAACTCAATCTGAAATACCCCCTAAATCACATATGAGATTGGAGAGGAAATCACAAATTGAACCCTAAAATAGTAGTCTAAAAGAGATTCCTACTGTTCTTCTTCTACCCTACATCCACCACCGAAGTGGGTGTATGCCCGGAGCAGACATCGGAGGTGGAAGCCCCCGTCTGGCCCCTCACTCTCTTTCCCGTTGAGAACCACCACAAACACCCCCTGAAGACCATTGTTGCTGCTATCCTTCCTCTTCCTTCTTCAATTTCAACCGAGAAAGACTCCAACTGAGGTGAAGCTTCTTCCGACAGCCAAGGGTTGAGGTTCAGAAAACCAACTGATCACAAAAGAAAAACCACTCTATTTCTTCTTTTCTCCTTCGATTGCTGCCCCTCCTCTCTATTTGTTCCATCGATTGAACCACTTTCCCTTCGAGTTTCACGCCGGAGTAGCTTTCCTTGCATTCCCCTTCATCCTTCGGTCGAGTAACGTTGCCAACACCCTCGTCTTCGTCGCTACTGCTGCTCGCGACGCCTTACCAGACTCCCTTTCCTTCGCAACTCGCATCCGGACGAGAAGAGCGCTCCTCGCTGGACCCACCGAGGCCACGAGCAGCCTCGCTACTTCTCCCTTCCTTCCCTTTGGCCTCGTCAATCCCGGAGACGATCTCTGCTCGCGAATCGAACGACGAAACCCCGTGCTGCCTGCGAGCCTTCGTGCCTCCCTCTCGCCGTCTTTGTTCGTCTGCTTTCATTCCTTCTTTTCCTTTGCCCGATCAACAAATGGAAACGGGCACTAAAAGCCCTAATTTCCTTTCAACTTTGATGAATTGACAAAATAACCCCCTACTGCAACATTCATTTTAGAAATCATTCCCAAACCCCCAAACATTGAACCCATTTATTCAAAATAGCCCCTCCTTTGGTTATTTTTAACAGAATGAATCCCAATCTTCAAACTTTGAATAAAAATAAGCATTTCAGCCCCTTCATTGGAAATTCTTAACAAAATCAGTCCTACCTTGATTAATTAAATTACCAAACAGCCCCTAATAGTTTAAATTCGTTAAGAAACGGTCCCGAAAGTATTTCAAAGTTCAAGAATCATGGCTTTGCGGTTTCTCACGACAAATTTCTCAAATAAACTTATTCCATACAAATCGAACTCACGCTTCAAGGGTGAGTTCTTAAGGCCCCTTTTTAACAATTTTTTTTTGGGGGAGGGGGGGAGGGGGGAATATATATGCATATATACTTTGTTTATGCAAATATATTATTCTTTATGGGAAAATATAATAAATCTAGTTTATAAAAATGTTATTTAACAATTTAACATATTGTTACAAATAAACTAGTATAAACTTTTCGTATGCGTATTATACTTATTTTATCATGAAATAACTAATCCACAGAACAAATGCTACATGATACAAAAATATATGATTTTTATGTGACATTGTATATCATAAAAAACACGTCATAAAACTTTGTATTATTTCAATGATTCAAGCTATTACTATGCATGTATATTTATATGTTTAAATACATAACGTTTATACATGTACATATGTTCATTACTTTGAAACATACATCTTTATAAAAGCGACTACATTACTGTAACGTCCCAAAAATATGACCCAAAAATTTCATTTTTAATTTAATAAAAACAATATTCCAAAAACATCATCGATACAATCCAAATAGAATAAGCGTATCAAACATCATCTCAAGTCAGAGTAAATCACAAAAGCGGAACTATGTAGTGTGTGCAATGCAGTCATCCCGAGCTCTTCCCGTTGGAACCAGAAGTACCTGAAACATAAACTGAAAACCGTAAGCAAAAAAGCTTAGTGAGTTCCCAAAACTACCCCATACCATACATAATAAATCACATATTGGGCCATTGCCCTCCATCGGGCCCTGCCCGGCATCGAGCCCCGCTCGGTATACATATCTGTTATTCATAGGTCCCGCCTGACATCGGCCCCCGCCCACTATATATATACAATATATATCACATTATCATTCTTACACATACAATGATCATAAAACAATAGCATATGATTTAGTCATCGGGCCTCGCCCGGCATCGAGCCCGCCCGGTATCCATAGTAGCACATAACACATGCAAGGATCATGCAGACTCCTAGCATCATAACATAAACAATAAGAGATGGAATTGGTGCCTTAGACCTGCTAAATCTAGTGAGGAAACTCACCTCAATCGACAGATAGAAGATCCTACACTCGCTGCTGATGCGAACCGACGAATCCCCAAGCTATCAATATCAAATAACATTCAATTAATAATTGGATTTCAAATCCATAGCTATCATTGCATAATTAGGGTAAAAATACCATTTTACCCCTGACCTAATTTGGACCAAGACTTAGGCCAAAACCTATAATCCAAAAGGCCCAAAATCCAACTAACCGTTCAAGGCCCATACTTGGCCTAATTTTCCAAATTGGTCCCAAACCCTTACATTGGCCTTACCCTAAAGCCCACCCATTCTCCTAGTCCAAAACACTTGCACTCAGATGGCCCAACAAGAACCCAAGCACTTAAGCCCAAAAGAAAGGCCCAACCTCGAAGCCCAAAACACAAAACCCAACAGACTGAGTATGCGAAGCGTACTCAGCTGTATGTTAAGCGTACATGCTAAATGGCTTGTACGCCATGTGTAAAGACTTGTACGCCCAACGTACTCACCCATTAAGACAAAACCCACTTTAAGCACTTAATGCTTAAGGCCAAAAGTCCAAACCCCAGATCTAATCCCTAATAAGTGTCTAGAACCATAAAGTCACTGACTTTGTGACTTTGCATGCCCCACAAGGACCCAACTTCAAGATATAGCACTTTACTTTCACTAAATGGACATAACCTCATGCATGGGTGATTCTAAACCCTAAAGGTGCTAACTTTATAGACTTTGAACCTCGGAAACACCAAGAGTGGCAACTCGTAGCTCCTGGAGTGGTGTCAAACCACTATATCTCATTGATGGGGCCAAAAAGGGTCCAAAACTCATATAAACTAGATCTAAGCTTCTAATGAAAAAGATCATAGCTTTTTACCTCAAACAAGCTAGAATTAGAGTAGAGAATCAGGATCCACAAGCTCTTCCTTGATCAACAACCTTGCACCAAACTCCTTCTTCTTGATAATGAACCAAAACACACCAAGAAGCACACAATGAGCTCAAAAAAACAAAGGAAAGGATTAGGGTTTTGAAATGAGGTTATAAGTTCAGTGAAGGATGCGAAATAAGGGTAACATGAGACATAAGTATGATTATATAGTGTCCAACCCCATAAATTAGGGTTTCACTAAATGACACATATGCCCCGTATACATGTCCGGAGTCCCGATCCCACCTCGCATCAGAAAGCTAAGCGTACCATGTGGTACGCCCCGCATACTCGGTTCATAGCTTGTACGCTAAGTGTACCATGTGGTACGGCCGACGTACTATACAAGGGCCAAAAATGCAACTTTTAAAATAACAAAGGGCAATAATGAAACATACAAAGATTCAAGTGTTACAATTCTCCCCCACTTGAATCAGACTTCATCCTCTAAGTCCGCTGCCTCGAACAACTACGGATAGTGTTCTCTCATCTCATCCTCGGGCTTCCAAGTCCACTCTGATCCCTTGCAGTGCTGCCATTGCACCTTCACCAGCTCAACAACCTTGTTCCTCAAAAGTTTTCCTCTTCTGATCCAAGGTAATTCAGGCGGTCATCCACCTGAATATCCTCCAATGGTACCACTGCGGATTCATCCACTAAGCACTTTCGTAGCTGAGAGACGTGTAACGTGTTATGAATATAATTGAGCACATCTGGAAGATCCAAGCAATAAGCAACCCGACCCACCCGAGCCAAAACCCTGAAAGGACCAATATACCTGGGGCCCAGCTTGCTCCGCTTCCTAAACCGGATGACACCTTTGCAAAGTGACACCTTCAGGAGAACCATATCTCCCACCTGGAACTCTAATTCTGACCGACGCCTGTCGGCATAACTCTTCTACCGACTCTGAGCTGTCTGGAGCCTGCTTCGAACCTGCTAAATCAGCTCAGTGGTCTTGAGTACCACCTCAGTACTCCCCATAACCCGCTGACCGACCTCGCCCCAACAAATCGGGGTCCTGCATTTCCTCCCGTAGAGCATCTCAAATGGAGGTCGATCAATGCTGACGTGATAACTGTTGTTATACGAAAATTCCGCTGACTGAAGATATGTATCCCAAATCCCTCAAAAATTCAACACGCACGCTCGCAGAATATCCTCAAGGGTCTGTATAGTCCGCTCACTCTGACCATCGGTCTACGGATGGAAGATTGTGCTGAAGTGGAGACGAGTGCCCAACTCCTCATGAAACTTCTTCCAAAACCTGGAAGTAAACCGAACATTTCTGTTAGAAATCACCGATACTGGCACCCCATGACGTGCCACAACCTCCCTGATATAAACCTCGGCCAACTTCTCTGCAGAAATAATCTCCTGAACCGGAATGAAATGCGTGCTCTTGGTCAAACGATCCACGATAACCCATATCGAATCCACTCTGCGCGCAGTCCTGGAAAGCTTTGTGATAAAATCCATGGTGATGTCCTTCCATTTCCATACGGGAATCTCCAACGGTTGCATCTTGTTGTGAGGTCGCTGATGTACGGCCTTGACCTTCCTGCAGGTTAAGCACCGCTCCACATACCATGCCACATCCCGCTTCATGCAGGGCCACCAATAATCAGGACAAAAATCCCTATACATCTTCTTCGCCCCGAGATGAATGAAGAACCTCGACTTGTGAGTCTCCTCCATAAGAATCCGATGTACACCTTCCCAATACGGAACCCAAACTCGCCGATGCAGGGTCAACAATCCACGGCTATCATAATCGAAGAAAGCCACCTGATCCACAATACGCTCGCTCTTTCGGTGCACTTCCTTCATAGCATCAACCTGTGCCTCACAAATCCGCTTCAATAATGTAGCAATCACGGTCATCCTCAAACATATGTCTCTGATCGGAGCCACGACTGCCTTGCGGCTAAGAGCATCAGCCACCACATTGGCCTTCCGCAGGTGATAAAGGATCTCACAATCATAATCCTTCACCACATCCAACCATCGACGCTGCCTCATATTCAGATTCAACTGCTCCATCAAATACCTCAAGCTCTTGTGATCCGTGTAAATAGTACAACGAACCACATAGAAGTAATGCCGCCAAATCTTGAGGGCGAAAACCACGGCCCCCAACTCCAAATCATGTGTCAGATAATTCGCCTCATGAGGCTTCAATTGCCTCGAAGCATAAGCGATCACGTGACCCCTTTGCATCAGCACTACCCCCAAACTTGTGATCGAAGCATCACAATAAACCACAAAATCGTCAACACCTTCTGGCAAGGTCAGAATCGACGCCTCACACAACCGCTGTCTCAAAGTCTCGAAAGCTGCCTGTTGCTCAGGGCCCCAGCGAAATGTAACCGCCATCTTTGTCAATCGGGTCAATGGAACAGCTATCTTGGAGAAATCCTGGATGAATCTCCGATAATAACCCGCTAAACCAAGAAAACTCTGAATCTCAGATGGAGACCTCGGAACCTCCCACTACATCACAGCCTCAACCTTTGCCAGATCGACCAGAATACTATTTCGGTTGACAAGGTGCCTCAAAAACTGCACCTCGCGCAACCAGAACTCGCACTTAGAGAACTTTGCGAAAAGTCTCTCCCTCTTCAAAGTCTCCATCCTTCCCTCAAGTGCTCCTCGTGCTTCTCCTGAGTCTTGGAATAAACCAGGATACCATCAATTAATACAATCACAGACCGATCCAACATCGGTCTGCAAACACGGTTCATGAGATCCATGAACGCGGCTGGAGCATTGGTGAGCCCAAAAGGCATCACCACAAACTCGTAATGACCATAACGAGTCTGAAAAGCTGTCTTCTTCACATCCTCATCTCTGACACACATCTGATGATAACCCGATCGCCAATCAATCTTTGAGAACCAAGATGAACCCTGAAGCTGGTCAAAAAGATCATCAATCATCGGGAGTGGATAACGGTTCTTCACCGTTACCTTATTCAACTCCCAGTAGTCTATGCACATACAATGAGACCCATCCTTCTTTTTCACGAAAAAGATCGGTGCTCCCCAAGGTGAACTGCTCGGTCGAATAAACCCCTTGTCTAACAGCTCATGCAGCTGTGTAGACAACTCCTGCATCTCTGGAGGAGCCAACCGATACGGTGCTTTGGCTATCGGAGTCGTACCTGGAACCAGATCAATCCTGAACTCAACCTGCCTCTCCATAAGAACTGTCACACCCCCAAACCAAGGATGGCAGAAACGTCCGGGGGTGGAGGACTTCATGTATAGTATCACAACAACGAGTATAATAGTGCCCAAAGTAAATACAACCATCATAAATATAATTGAAAAAGTTATACAATAGTATGTGTTTACATGTTTCCAATCAATTACACTTATGATGACAAAAATGAAATGTTTGACGATTTAACGTCCCATCCTCGAAAGCGGTTGATGTCCTGTTTCACTGAATTCCTGAGAATACAAGTAGTTTGAAAAAGCGTCAACAATTAAGTTGGTGAGTTCATAAGAGTTTTATTTGAGAAAGAAGCCGTTTTCCTTGTAACTAATTATCACGCTCTCCCTACAAGAGACTCTAGTTATAACTAATTCAGGATTTTCTGTGGTACTTAAGAGTACCCCGAAGGAGAATGTCTCACAACTTACGTTAACTAGTTTACATATAGTTTTGAGTATAAAGTCTCTTCCGTGGAGGAAGTGAAATCACCTTTTATGAAAATACATTTGTGATATAAATCCATAAACTATTACTATTATAGTTTATTAAGTAGTATATGAAAAACCCATTTGTTTTGAGAGTAAAACCTTTTCCATGTAGTATGCTTTTATCGAAAATTCATAAAGTATACTTAATGTAGTTTATTATATGTGTTCGAAATGAATGGAGGAAAAACCTTAACATGAATGACTAATTTCTGTTTATGATGATAAACTAACAAGAATGCATCCAAACATTGAGAAACTTATTGTTATGCACTTTGCTCAACATACTACAAAGTGTTATTAATAAGGTAAACTATGCAACTAGTTTTTATCCTTTCTGCACTGTTTTGAAATTATCATAGAAAAATCATACGGAGTCGAAAACTAACTCCGTAAACTCTGAGAGTTTAGAAAATGTGTCTAGTTTATTCATAATTTTTATTATGATTTTTAGAAGTCTCTAACTTATGTGAAAGTGTTCATAATCACAGACTGGTCCGAATTCGTTTCTGAAATGATAGGTAGTTTTGTAAAAATCACCATAAATCTTAGAAAAATCATATGGAGATGTGCAAGTAGTCATTTTAAAGGAATAAACCTGAACTATTTGCATATTATACAGTTTTGAAAGATATTAAGTTTAAGTTTGGTAAAACAGTTCGTGAACAGGTCACAACTTTTCTGTTGTAAGCTGTCAAGTTGAGTTTTGAATATGTTTTGGTGTTTTAACTTGTATTCCCCCCTGAAAACTGAAGAAAACTGGAAAATGTAGGAGTATGAACTCACCTTGAGTGATTTCTTGTAGAGTGAAAGGTTGAAGATGATGAGTTTCAAGTCTAGATCACTTGATGAACACACGAAGTTTTGGATGATCCTAAGAACGATTTTTGGTGTGAAGATATGAGTCGTTAATCCAAGAGTGTTATGAAAACATGTAATAACACTTGAGTTAGAAGGAAATACTTACCAATAAGTGAATAAATGACTCAAGAACACATCAAAAGTGTGGCTGAAAGTTGAGAGAAAAGAGGCCCTCTTGATGGTTTAAGAAGTGTATAATTTTGATGGTGAAGTAAAAGATCAAGGGAATCCCAGGCATTTCCTTATATGGAGGGTTGTTGGAGCAAGTGGCTAGGGTGAAGGGATGTTTGCCTTGGTTTGTGTGATGTGGATAAGGTTGGACCAATGAGAAAGTGACACATAGGAGGCAAGTGGGCACACTTGACCCACTTGTGGTGTAGAATACTCTTCTTATTGTAAAATAATGATTTATAATTAATAAATCCTTGAAAAATAATTAAAATAATAGTTGTGGGGGTTAAAAATGATAAAAATATGAATTTGGTGAAAAAATCCCGTCAAAAACGTCAAAAACGGGCTTAGGAGGCGAAAGTAGTCGAAAACCGGACAATAGGGACCGAACCTGCGAGGTTCGGCTCTTAGGAGTGTGAGAACCGAGAGGGAACCGAGAGTAGGAGGGAAGACCGAAGGTCCGAAGTGGGGGGGTGCGAGGGTCTCGCATGGGAGCCGAAGTTCGGTCCTCGCTGCTGAGCTTCGGTCTGCTGAGGTTTCGGTCCGAGAGGCTTCTGACACTTTCGGTTCTGACACTTTCGGCTCATAAGAGGTTCGGCTCCTAAGAGGGGTTTCGGTTCCTAAGAGGGGTTTCGGTTCCTAAGAGGGGTTTCGGTCCTATATAGCTGTTTTTCGAGAAATCTTTCCGTTTTGCGTGATTTTTGACCAAGTTAAGGGTCAGGATGACCCGGATGACTATAAAAAGTTCGAGAGAGATTTTGGGAGAGATTTGGGAGAGATTTCACATACTTGGAGAGATTTGGGAGAGATTTCACATACTTAGGGAGATTTGGGAGAGATTTCACATGCTTGGAGAGATTTCACATACTTAGAGAGATTTGGGAGAGATTTCACATGCTTGGAGAGATTTGGGAGAGATTTCACATACTTGGAGAGATTTGGGAGAGATTTCACATACTTGGAGAGATTTGGGAGAGATTTCACATACTTGGAGAGATTTCACATACTTGGAGAGATTTGGGAGAGATTTCACATACTTAGAGAGATTTGGGAGAGATTTAACCTTAGCCATTATTATCGCATAATCTCGCAAATGCAAGGTTCGCGAACCCCTTTATGCTTCGTTAATGATCGTTTTAAGTCCCCGAAAGGGTCCTTAGTCGTGTTTTGATGCGTTTAACTCCCTTTTTAAGGTTTTTACATTGTTAACACATAGATTCTTCGAGACACTTGAATTTTTGTCATAAAGATGCACATTTTTATACATAGAATAACTTTTAACATACAAGTACTAGTTAAGTTTGACCGGTTTGACTTGTTGACTTTGACTTTGACTTTGACTTGAATTTGACGGTTGTCACAAGAACCCCAGGAAAATCCTTCGGAAACACATCCGGGTAATCCCGCACAATCGACACATCATCCACGTTCGCCTTACCCTTATCTCGGGTATCCATGACATAGGCAACATAACTGGAACAACCCTATAGAAAATAGCATCTAGCCCTCGCCGCTGAACACAAAATCAGCCTACGCTGAGATCTCTCCCCATGAACAACTAACTCTCCCCCACTCGGAGCCCGAACTTGTACAAACTGCAGCTCACAATCGATCAATGCCCCATTAGGGATCAACCAATCCATTATGACATCCCCATTTTCACGGCCAGAAAAGACCGATTTTTTTATGCTTTGTGTGAAAATCAGAGTAACCTTTTTAAAGAAAAGTGTTGCGAAATTTGTTCCCAGAAAAACATGATAAATGTGTTATCAAAGCATTTCCGAAAAAATTTATTCCATTTCTTTTAAAACTTTGGGATGTCATTGTCAATACAGAAAATAAGCATAAACATACCTTACATTCATTTACACTAGTGATCTACATCTCTTTAATCGCTCAATGTAAAGTAGCTTCGTATCGACACCTGTGATACAAATAAACTTGAGTGGGTCAGGTTAGGAAACCTGGTGAGTACATAGGGTTTTCAACCCAAAAAAATATAATTATGTTTAATCATTAAACAATCAACCCAATTATCCATCCCGTTATCTTCTTTATTTCCTAAGGATCTATCCTAAGAATCATTTATCATTCACTCATTCATTCCTAAGGATTGTTTTAAGGAATTGGCACGAATTCCATCGTTTGCCTAATGACACAGTTGTCAATGTTATTTATTAATCGCAACTGCCAATATTATCATTTAGGCGCAGCTGCCAGAATTATGACATTCTCTATTAGGTGCAGCTGCCGATATTGTCCTTTGGGTGCAGCTGCCAGGGTTATGATGTTCTCTATTAGGCGCAACTGTCGATACTACCCTTTGAGCGCAACTGTTAGGATGTTTAGAGTACATCGTAGATCAAAACATCTACATGTTGTGGCACAGCTGCCAATGCACATCTATAGGGTACTAAGTCCATTGTTGCCAATGTTCACCTATAGGGCACTATGTCCATAACTGCCAATGTTCCTCTATATCAACTTTCATCCCTTATCATTCATCTACCCATGTTTTACCCAACATATTTTGTAGATATAAAATACATATACAATTTAAACCATTTAAAACATGTATAAGATCGTTCATCTAGCATAGATATTAAGTAAAACGATAATATGCACACATAGCACATAATTTATATAAAAATAATTCAAATCTATGTGTAAGTTGAAAGTAACTATGCACTCACTTGTTAAAGTGATGATTTCAAATTCGGGCAGCGCTTCGCTTCTAAAGATTCTATTTTCCTTCGACGAAACCTAGCATTATTATGGCTAAGTTTTAGTCTAATCTTTATTGCGACTAATTATTAGTCTAGATTCATCATTAACTCAAAGTCTACTTTCATGATCTATCAAGTAAGGAACAACCAGGGTAGGATCATATCGGAGGTAGGGTCTGTTTGGTATACAAAATATACTGTTTGGAAATCCCACTTTAAACACCTCACTAAATCACAACCTAGACATCATCCCCGTAAGTAGATCAAGTAATATAATGACTTGGAATCACTGATAAATCTTGTTTATAGGTCCATAATAACGATAATGAACTTAAACATAAGTTATACTTAAAGTACGGTAAGCATAACTTATCTTACAGGGGGGTTAGCGAAGAACCGGGCTCTGCGCGGGCAGAACTTCTGAGCCGAAAAGCTCTTTTTCTTGGAGCCTTTGGGTGCTCCGGAGCTTTCCTCTAGCACCTTGAGGTTACTAGGGCTTTAGAGGGTTTTTGGGAGGTTTAGAGAGAAGTTAGAATGAGAGAGAAGTGGGTTTCGATCAGCCACGTCACCCTCTTCGCAGCAGCACCCTGCCGACTTCTAAACCCCATAACTATCGCATACGAGCTCCATTTTTGACGTTCTTTATATCCACACGTAGGTATTGAAAATATGTACAACTCTTATTTTGACTCCATCGGCTAATTCTTGACCGATTTTAAATTTAACAGTATGAGAAGATTACACTGTTAAATGACCGTGTAAAATTCATAACTTCTACATACGGACTCCGTTCTCGTCTGTCTTTTTATCGTTGAGCTCCTATTAATGAGATCTTAATTTCTCATTTAGGTTGGGTCGGCCAAAAATCGATCGATCTAAAATTCGAATTTCAGGTTGTGCACTGTTATGCCAAATCTTAGAAAAATCATAACTTCCTCATACGCAGTCAGATTTGGGCGTTCTTTTTATGCACGCTCTTGGTTTAACGTATACTACGACTTTCATTTAGATCACTAAGGCTAAAAAGTAATTTATCAAAAATTCACTTTCTACGTGACGCGGTGCCGTGCCGGTTTAGCCGTAAAACTTTGACAGGTCATAACTTCTTCGTTATAACTCGGATTTCAGCGTTCTTTATATGTACGGAACCCTTGTGACATATACTATAACTTGGTTAAGATTTTTTATTCTAAATAATCTTCTATCAAAAAGTCATTTTTGATGTTTATTGTCTTTAAATTAACTAGCCCGAATCTGCGGGCGTTACATTCATGCCCACGATAACCTTGTTCCCACACAACAAAATGGGAACCAAATCCACCAAATACTGATCACTGAACAACTAAAGAGTACAACCCCGATGAACTCTCGCAACCCGGACAACCCTATCATCAACAATCTCAACATCAAGAGGACAATCCAACTCCCCCGGAGCTCCAGCAGATCTCTTGCTAAGCGCAAGCGACACAAAGGATCGGGTAGCCCCCGAATCAAACTACTCTCTCAATAGATCCCTCAATACACATCTAGGTATCTCTCCTAGATTACTCCTCGACTCAAAGCTCTCTCTAAAAGATTCCTGCTATGTACCCTTACTCATCACACACACAGAACAAATAGCAGATAATATCAATCAATAGCATCCCCCTAGGCTAAGGCATAATGAATTAGGAAACTCTAGCTCTAAATTCCTAAAATACCTAGCCTATCATCTAGCATGCAGCTCTAATATCTCATAAGTATCTCATCTCATAATATAAACAAGTAATGGTATTTTGGGAAATCACCGTTCGGGCTCTGGCTGATTGTACACACTGCTTCATCTCGTTTTCTCTTAAAAGCTTTTACTCGTTTTAGAAAATAATTTCTTTTTAGAAAATTTTCTCAAATCCTCAGTTTGAGTCCAGACATACCCGAGGGTACATCCGAATCCCTCAAACCAAGGCTCTGATACCAACTTGTAAAACTCTAAATTTTCAAATAAAATTTTCATTTTTAAAACCACCCCAAACACAGTTTCATATTTCTCAAACCCAAATTTATAAGTTGTTCAAAACACAAGATAACAAAATGTTTGACAATATCCCAGAATCCTCAAAACAAAATCTCTAGCTGGTGTGTACAATCATGTCGGTGCCTTCCAGCGATCCTGAGAGGTACCTGAAACACATTTCACACAACACTGTAAGCACGAAGCTTAGTGAGTTCCCCAAAATACCACACACAAATAATTAGCCTCTCATGGCTATATCTCGTTAAGGACCCCCCGATCATGTATCTCAGTGAAGATCCTCCGGTCTCACAGCTCGGGTCGGACCCTCCATTCTGGTATCTCAGTGAAGACCCTCCGGTCTCACAACTCGGTTTGGACCCTCCGGTCCTAACTCAATAAGGCACATAAATAATATACAACATAAATCACAAAGAAAAAATGCATGATATCACATAACTCAGTATAAGCACATAAGACCCTCCGGTCGATAACTCATATAAGACCCTCCGGTCACACAGTATTACCACTCAGGTAAGTATAGTGAGAAGACTCACCTCGTAAGTAAGCAAGTATGTCTCGTACTCAACGGTAGGTCTAGACTCCGCCTACATATATCATAATCATCTCTAATTAACAAGTGATAATAACAACTCCAAGATGTTAAGCTAACTCCTTTTTCTCGGAAAGGGTGAAAGACCATTTTACCCCTCCATGGTCCCCAAAATCCCTAACTTGACCCAACCCTAAAATTCAACGGAAGTCAACACTCGAGTCAACAGTCCATGCTGACCCAACTCGTCGAGTTCCTTCTGTCCTTAGAAAGTCGGGAAAAATCCAACTCAACTCCCCGAGTTGTCTCGCCGATTTTGTAACACGTCCAGACTATCGGGGAAAACCCTAACCAACTCGTCGAGTTGGCTCATCAACTCGTCGAGTTCCTTCAAGCCATTCTCTCATTCAGACGTCTTTAAGCAAGACTCAGGCCCCAAACTCTAGATCTAGCCTCCTAAGGCTGAAATACCACGTAAAGCTGCAAGCTTTACGTCCATGCATGGCATCTAGGGCTAAGTTTGCCAAACCAAAGCTCAACAAAGGGTTTAAGGCATGGAAGTTGGCTAAAGCTTGAATCTTTAGGCCTAAGGTACCTAATATTGTCCAGATCTGAAGCCTCGTCTTCAAGGTAAGCTCAAAGCCAATAAGGACCCAAGGGAAATGCTAAAAATGGGCATAACTCTCTAATGGAGAGATCTAACAAACATGTGATCAAGTTAGTGGCTTTATACCTCCAAATGGCCGCTAACACTGAAAGAATGTCGGATCCAAGGACTCCTTCTCGTTCCAAGCCTTTTTCTCCTCAAGCTCCTTCAAAGAATGCACCCAAAACACGCACTCTTAGCCTCTCTCTCTCTCTCACACACACACATATGATAATAGCTCGATTAGGGTTTCTCTCAGGGTGTTAAAGTGATGAGGGAGGTGGGGTAAAGGACTTAAGGTCCTTTAAATAGGGTGCAAACCCTGAAAATTAGGGTTTTCACGCTCAACTCCTACTCGTCGAGTTGGGTCCTCCAACTCGTCAAGTTTACTCTAAAAACAACGCGGCTATCTCAATCTCTACTCGACGAGTTGGGGCCTCCAACTCGTCGAGTTGTCCTGCCAAAATGAATATAAAACAATTTAAATTTGTACCTGGGAGTCAGGATGTTACATATTAACGGGATAATAATCAATAATAATGTTTAATTTGTTGTAAGAATTGTTTACAAGTGGTAGTAATGACAAACTTGGAGGAAGGCTTTAGTTAACATCTTTCCAAGAGATACTTGAGATGGTGTGGTAAGATGCAAATTTTCTGGTTGTTGCAAGCTTAAACCCATTGCATCAACAGTCTTTAGATTCGCAAGCTTCATTTCTAATTGGGCCTCTCTCACCACATTTGTGTATGGTCCAGATTCAGATGCCAGTGCTACCTGTAATTGTGAGTACTTAAACTAAGGTTAACCGTACACGCGAAACAGAAAACGATAGGTTAATTCTATACGTATTCTAGCCCTAGCGATGGATGTCTAGTGGTTGTGGTGTGGAATTGCATACATAAGCTCAAGGTTAAAATGGCACGTCCAAAATATCATTATTGTTTGAAGATCAACCTCCCGCATAGGTCTTGGGCGGATTAACATGAGGTTCTCCGATAATACGGTTTATATATATATATATATATATATATATATATATATATATATATATATATATGTGTGTGTGTGTGTGTGTGTGTGTGTGTGTGTGTGTGGAAAGTGAATATACCTTACAACAATATATAAGCTTAGATATCAAACACTACCATACTATGTTGTTTTGTATCATATTTGCATTGTAATCGTCCCAAGTTCTTAAACTTCAACCCCTAACTTGATTTTTTTTTCTAAGATTTTCAGGAATTCACCACCATCTTCCTCTTACATAATTTTTAATTGCAACTATAATATATATAGTCTGTAGGTTTTCGGTAGAAAGATGTGATGTATGAGAAAGATAATAGTGAAATTCTGAAAATCTTGCAAGTAAATCTATTAAGGGTTAAATTATAAGAACTTTGGACGTTTATAATGCAAATATTATTCAAAACGTTGTAGTTATTATAAGGTTGAGTACCTAAACTCATATACTATTGTAAGGTATATTCACTTTTCCCATATATATATATATATATATATATATATATATATATATATATATATATATATATATATATATATATATATTCTTGAACCCAAAATGCTTTGCGACTCATTCGATGTAGTAGATGATAGTTGCTTTATTCAACTATATTATTTAGTAAAAAGAATTTGGAAATATTTTTGTAACACCGGGTTCATGGTATGATTTTATTTAAGTTTTATTCTTATTTTTTTGCCACGAACTCGGCGAGTCTACGTCCCGACTCGCCGAGTAGCAGCAGGGTGGACACGGGATTTGAGCGGTGAACTCGGCGAGTCGATGCACGGACTCGGCGAGTCCACCCGTCTGAATGAAACTCTATTTTCAGACATTGCACCCTATTTTACCCATTCTAAAACACCCATTTCGTCCCATTTTCCTCCCAGAGAGCAGTAGAGAACAACCCTAGCTCCTTTAGTGTTCTTGAGTGATTTTGATCTTCCAAAGAAGGTTTTGGAGCTTAGAAGAAGAAGGAGGAAGTTGGAGTGTTCCAGAAGTGAAGGTAGAACCGAAATCTACTCTGGGGAAGGCATCAAATCAGGTAATAAAACCCTCACTTTGCTCATTAGCTCTTAGGTTCGTTTTTGTCCCCAATGGTTGATCTTCAAGCCTTAAAACCCCCAGATTTCGTGTGTATATGTGATAACCAGACCCTAGGAACTGAGACCCATGAGTTGGATCAGTTGCATGTCTCAAAATTGGCCAGAATGGGTGAAGAGTCGAAGGGTACTCGGCGAGTGCCAAAGTGCACTCGGCGAGTTCCATGAAGATGGCCTTAGACTCGGCGAGTTGGATAAGCAACTCGGCGAGTCCTATGAAGATTGTCTGGTACTCGGCGAGTCGTTCCTCAAACTCGGCGTGTCCTTCGAATATAGCCTTGAACTCGACGAGTTGTTCTTCCAACTTGGCGAGTCATATGATCAGTCACTAGGATAAGAAGGGTTTAAGCGTAGGAGGTCCAACCCACCGTAGTCACACGTGGAATTAGCAATTTAACGTGTAGCTATAGTCCCAGAATCTCCAAATCTCCAGGGTTGATGTTCCGATGGAAGATTGGAGCGATTTGTGAGATCTGTTCGTCGGACTCGGCGAGTCACCCCCTTGGACTCGGCGAGTCCAGTCGCGGGTTTGTTAGTTGACCCCGTCTAGCGAGTCAGGCTGACTCAGTGAGTGGGAACAGGGACCCGATGAGTCAGAGTCGGGCTAGATAAAGAAGGACTCGGCGAGTCGCCATATGGACTCGGCGAGTCCAGTCAATCAGAAGGTTGACTTTGACCAAGGAGTTGACTTTGACCAGTCATTTGACCTTAGGGGTATTTATGAGTACCTAATCCATGTTTACGGATTTATAGCCGGAGGGATTACCGGTGCGGCAGCCAGGCGTAGTCTGAGCAGGTTTTTCAGCAGCTACTCTCGAGGTGAGTTTTCTTCCAGTAGGGACGGGTCTAAGGCACCAAGGTCGGCCCGTATAGACGATATGTTAGTATCAGAGTGTGGGCGGGGCCCGTATCTCATAGCTGAGTTTGATTGTGTTATATGCCAGTATGATAGAATTGCTTATACTTGTTGTCTGTGTGATACTTGTATGTTATGGTTTAGTAGTAGAGTGTGGGCGAGGCCCGTATCTCTCAGAAAGCAGAGTATGGGCAAGGCCCGTATCTCCTAGCTAGTAGAGTGTGGGCGAGGCCCGTACCTCTATGGGTATGGGCGAGGCCCGTATCCCTTAGTTACTCATTATATGATTGCATGGTATGTGGCATTATGGGGGAACTCACTAAGCTTCGTGCTTACGTTTTATAGTTTTGTTTTCAGGTACCTCTTCAGCTAGGGGAAAGGAGCCGGCGCGGTAGCGGCATATCACACACTCTCATGTTTTCCGCACTATGGATTTCCTAGGATGTACTCTGAATATTTTACTATGATGTTACCGGTTCTCAGACATAAATTAATATTATGAATGTTTTGTAACGATGTTTTTATGAATTAACCTAATTTAAAAATGAAATTTTTAGCTGGTATTTTTCGGGACGTTACAAGTTGGTATCAGAGCCCTGGTTTGAGGGATTCGGGCACACCATCGGGGGTGTCTGGACTCAAATCGAGGGAATAAAAAGATTTTTATAAAGAAATGATTTTCTAAAGACTAAGAAAAAGGGGTTTCTATAAAGAAAAAGGTGTGTGATGTGCGCGACCGGCCGAGCTCAAGTAAGTTTGCCCCAAAGTACCCATACAAGTTTACGTTATGATTATCAGTTTCAGTTTCAGTAGAACAGCATGCTAGAATAGGACTAAGGATCTAGGAATGATACCTTATGTGCCTGCTTTATGTGTTTCGGCTTTTTGAGAATTGCATGCTAGTACAGATCAGTCAGTATGATAGCCAGAGTAGTATATACTTGATTATGTGTACTCAATGCCCGAATGCTGCTTGCTTTGTGCTATTAGGAGTTCCAGTTGTCTTTCACTAACTAGTGAACGAATATGCTAAGTTACATATTGCAAGGATTAAATAATTTCAGAAGGTTGGGTCTAGCCCTATTTCGCAGCTTTTGTTTGAGTCCAACCGTTGTAGGGTAGGACCTCTCATTCGAATAATTATCTAGTCTGAGTAATATGTAATAGTATTCGCGAGCTAGTTAGGGAAAGAAAGCAGGGACACTTTGTGCAGCTGATGGCAGAGAGTGGGATGGCGATTACTTAGGGCGAGAGTAGCATGAGATTTCTCGTTATGAGGATAGATTTGCTTGAGTAGTTTACTGTGTCCGAATGCTGCTTGCTTCGTACTTGTAGGGCTCGGAGTGATGGGAGTTAGCCATTAGGTGAATACGTCACGTCACATGCGATCAGGGTTGAATAATCTAAGAGTGCTGGATTTTGACCTATTGCGCAGCTCTCGTTTGAGTCTAACCGTTATAGGGACGAGTCTCTTACTCGAAGGATTATCTGAGCCTCGTCACATGTGATGGTATTCAGGTGATGGCTAATTGGCATTACAAGGAGGCCTTCAGCAGCTGAGGACTGGTTTGGGTAGAGTCAGAGATTTCCCTAGGGCAAGCCTAGGGCGAGAGTAGCACGAGAACCGCAGTATTAGTAGAAAGGACTTGGTTGAGTTGAGGCAATTTTTGAGGAAAGTACGGATA
This sequence comes from Lactuca virosa, assembly GCF_052849685.1. Taxonomy (NCBI): domain Eukaryota; kingdom Viridiplantae; phylum Streptophyta; class Magnoliopsida; order Asterales; family Asteraceae; genus Lactuca; species Lactuca virosa. Next base: position 41,550,931 of record NC_136426.1, read on the forward strand.
GACGTGGAAGGTAGTATGGGCCCGTACTACTGAAAGCGGAGGATCCGTACTCGATTCAAAAAGGGCCTAGACGAGACCTGGAACTTGTGATATGAATGTGAGCCTCGTTAGTGGAATATAGTATAATGGTGGTTATGTTATGTTTTGCAGCATGGTGACCACACGACAGGGAGCGGGAGGCTCAGGATCAGGATCGGGTTCGGGTTCAGGGTCCGAACCAGTTGATGAGGGTCTACGCGAGTTCATTGCGTCAGAGATTACCAGGGGCATCCTTGAGTCGACTCCCATCATCTTCGGGTCGATCAAGGAGGGTATTGTAGAGTTGATGGAGGATCGTCTCAGGGCGTTCAGGAATGATATAGCGGCTAGCCAGTCAGGACCACGCACACTGTCCTTTAAGGACTTCAGGGGCAGTGGTGCATCAGATTTCCATGGGGCGAAGGACCCCATTGCTGCCAGACGATGGATTGCAGACCTTGAGTCTGCACAGCTGATCAGCTTCTGCCCCGAGGGGTCGAAGGTACGATTTGCAGCAGGGTGTCTACGTGACAGAGCTAGAGATTGGTGGGAGTCGGTTTGTGACTCTTTGGGAGCCGCGGCCATTGAGGTTATGACATGGCCGGACTTTGTGACACGATTCAGGGCGGAGTTCGCGCCTACGGTGGAACTCCAGCAGTTGGCACGGGAGTTCTTGGATATGAGGCAGACGACAGAGACAGTGGCGGAGATCACTGCCAAGTTCCGGGAGAGGGCGTTACTGGTGCCCCAGTATGCAGGTGATGAGGATATGAGGAGAACCCGCTACCATGACATGTTGCGAGCCGACATTCGGGAGCATGTCAGTTTTTCAGCTTGCCCTACCCTGGATTCTATGATCGCTAGGGCGAGGGAGAGGGAGATAGATCTGGAGCACATTCGGAAGAGGAAGGCAGAGGAGGGACAGACGATAGGGGCTTCGGGAAAGAAGCCCAAGGGATCAGATGGTAGGCCGAAAGGCCATTCAGGACCGGGTCGCTGCAGGAAGTGCGGCAGGTCGCACGAGGGAGCGTGTAGATTAGGATCGACAGGCTGCTACAGGTGCGGCAAGACGGGACATTTCAGCAGGGATTGTACTGCCCCTGCTCCGGTTATTCAGACATCTGAGTTGCTGTGTTTCCACTGCAACCAGAGGGGCCACAAGAGGGCAAACTGCCCCCAGTTGACAGCAGCAGCGTCAGTACAGGCGCCAGCTCCAGCGACCCTGCGGATTACAGATGGCCGGCAGGGCAAGGCAGAGGCTCCGGTGGTGAGGAGCCGGGCATTTCAGCTGACAGCCGAGGAGGCACGCGCTGCACCCGATGTGGTGACGGGTATGATTCTTTCCCTCTGACCTATTTATATGAGATTTACGATATTGACATGTGCTCTGTGTATATACGTTTAGGATCGTTCCATGTGAACGGTATTCCAGTCCAGGTGTTGTTTGATTCGGGGGCTACCCGATCCTTTGTTTCTCTTGCACTTAGCAAGAAGTTTCCTGAGTCCTCGGGAATGTTGGAATACCCTTTGGAGGTCGAGATTGTGGACGACCGGTCGGTGCGAGCATCAGAGGTCTTCCGAGATTGTGTGTTAAGGTTGTTCGAAGAGCGGTATTTGGTTGATCTAGTTCCCATTCCATTGCGGGGAAACAAGGTCATTATTGGTATGGATTGGCTGAGTCCCAATGGGGCAGTGATAGATTGCACGCAACAGTTAGTACGAGTCAGAGCCCCAAGTGGGGGAGAGTTAGTAATTCAGGGTGAGAGATCACAGCGAGGGCCAACCTTCTGTTCGGCAGCAAGGGCAAGGCGTTACCTTCAGCAGGGTTGCGCAGGATATGTCGCATATGTCATGGACACCCGGGAGGCGGGTAAGGCGACGATGGGCGATGTGCCCGTAGTACGAGAGTTCGCGGATGTATTCCCCAAGGAGCTACCTGGGATACCTCCAGAGCGACAGGTGGAGTTCAGGATCGACCTAATCCCTGGTGCGGCTCCGATAGCCAAGGCACCGTATCAGTTGGCTCCTCCCGAGATGCAGGAGTTGTCTACACAGCTTCAGGAGCTGTTAGACAAGGGATTCATTAGACCGAGCAGTTCACCCTGGGGAGCCCCGATTCTGTTTGTGAAGAAGAAGGACGGGTCGCATCGGATGTGTATCGATTATAGGGAGCTGAATAAGGTAACGGTGAAGAACCGCTACCCACTCCCGAGGATTGACGACCTCTTTGACCAGCTTCAGGGAGCATCTTGGTTCTCCAAGATAGATTTGCGTTCAGGGTATCACCAGGTGAGGGTCAGAGAGGAGGATGTGCAGAAGACCACATTTCAGACACGTTATGGCCACTATGAGTTCGTGGTAATGCCTTTCGGGCTCACCAATGCTCCTGCCGCGTTCATGGACCTCATGAACCGCGTGTGTAGACCGATGTTAGACCGGTCGGTGATAGTATTTATCGATGATATCTTGGTTTACTCCAAGACGCGAGAGCAGCATGAGGAGCATTTGCGGGAGGTTTTGGAGACCTTGAGAAGGGAGAACTTGTATGCTAAGTTCTCCAAGTGTGAGTTCTGGTTGCGCGAGGTGCAGTTTCTTGGGCACCTTGTCAACCAGAACGGGATTTCGGTGGATCCGGCCAAGGTGGAGGCCGTGATGAGATGGGAGGTTCCGAAATCTCCATCTGAGATTCGGAGTTTCCTGGGATTAGCTGGCTACTATCGGAGATTCATCCAGGATTTCTCCAAGATAGCATTACCCCTGACCAGGTTAACGAGGAAGGATGTGGTCTTTCGTTGGGGGCCTGAGCAGCAGGCAGCATTTGAGACACTGAGACAGAGATTGTGCGAGGCGCCAATCTTAGCCTTGCCAGAGGGCATGGAGGATTTTGTTGTATACTGCGATGCGTCCATCTCAGGTTTGGGCGCGGTATTGATGCAAAGAGGGCATGTCATCGCCTACGCGTCGAGGCAGCTGAAGCCTCACGAGGCGAACTACCCGACGCATGATTTGGAGTTGGGGGCTGTTGTGTTCGCCCTCAAGATTTGGCGTCATTACCTCTATGGGGTTCGTTGTACGATTTACACGGACCACAAGAGTTTGAGGTACCTCATGGACCAGCCAAATCTGAATATGAGGCAGCGTCGGTGGCTTGATGTGGTAAAGGATTATGATTGTGAAATCCTTTATCACCCGGGGAAGGCCAACGTGGTGGCCGATGCGCTTAGCCACAAGGCGGCGCCGATCAGGGATATTTGCATGAGGATGACAGTGGTGACTCCGCTTTTGGAGCGGATCCGGGAGGCTCAGCAGGAGGCTATGAAGGAGGAACATAGGAAGAGTGAGCGGATTGTGGGACAGGTTTCCTCCTTCGACTATGACAGCAGAGGATTATTGACATTACACCGCAGGGTGTGGGTTCCATATCTCGGAGGCGTACGCCAGGTTCTGATGGAGGAGGCGCACAAATCCCGATTCTCCATTCATCCAGGGGCAACGAAGATGTATAGGGATCTTCGTCTGGACTATTGGTGGCCCTGCATGAAGCAGGATGTGGCATGGTACGTTGAGCGGTGCCTGACCTGCAGGAAGGTCAAGGCCGAACACCAGAGACCGCACGGCAAGGTGCAGCCGTTGAATATCCCGCTGTGGAAATGGGAAGACATCACGATGGATTTCATCACCAAGCTTCCCAGGACCGCGCGGGGAGTGGATTCGATATGGGTCATCGTCGATCGATTGACCAAGAGCGCCCACTTTATCCCGATTCAGGAGAGCATCTCGGCCGAGAAATTGGCCGATATCTACATCAGAGAGGTGGTGGCACGGTACGGGGTGCCAGTTTCAGTGATTTCGGATAGGGATGTGCGGTTCACTTCCAGGTTCTGGAAGAAGTTTCATGACGAGCTGGGTACTCGTCTGCATTTTAGTACAGCCTTTCACCCGCAGACGGATGGCCAGAGCGAGCGGACCATCCAGACTCTGGAGGACATGCTGCGGGCGTGTGTTTTAGACTTCGGTGGTAGCTGGGATACCTATCTTCCTTTAGCCGAGTTTTCATATAACAACAGCTATCACGCGAGTATTGACCGTTCTCCCTTCGAGATGTTGTACGGGAGGAAGTGCAGGACCCCGATATATTGGGGCGAGGTTGGACAGAGAGTCATGGGGAGCACCGAAGTAGTGCTCAAGACGACAGAGAAGATTCAGCAGGTCCGGAGCAGGCTTCAGACTGCTCAGAGTCGGCAGAAGAGTTATGCCGATAGGCGCCGATCAGACCTGGAGTTCCAGGTCGGGGATATGGTTCTCCTGAAAGTGTCGCCGTGGAAGGGCGTCATCCGATTCAGGAAACGGGGCAAGTTGGGTCCCAGGTATATTGGACCGTTTAGGGTTGCAGCCCGAGTGGGCAAGGTGGCATATCGGCTGGATCTGCCAGCCGAACTCAGTCAGATCCACAGCACTTTCCACGTCTCCCAGCTACGGAAGTGCCTGGTGGACGATTCAGCAGTGGTACCTTTGGAGGACATCCAGATTGATGACAGCCTGAATTATATCGAGCGGCCTGTGGCTATCCTAGACCGGAAGGCGAAGGAACTGAGGAACAAAAGGGTGGAGCTGGTGAAGGTGCAATGGCAGCATCGGAAGGGCTCGGAATGGACTTGGGAGCCCGCGGATGAGATGATGAAGCATTATCCGGAGCTGTTCTGAAAGGGAGCGGCAGACTTCGAGGACGAAGTCTAAAATAAGTGGGGGAGAATTGTAACACCGGGTTCATGGTATGATTTTATTTAAGTTTTATTCTTATTTTTTTGCCACGAACTCGGCGAGTCTACGTCCCGACTCGCCGAGTAGCAGCAGGGTGGACACGGGATTTGAGCGGTGAACTCGGCGAGTCGATGCACGGACTCGGCGAGTCCACCCGTCTGAATGAAACTCTATTTTCAGACATTGCACCCTATTTTACCCATTCTAAAACACCCATTTCGTCCCATTTTCCTCCCAGAGAGCAGTAGAGAACAACCCTAGCTCCTTTAGTGTTCTTGAGTGATTTTGATCTTCCAAAGAAGGTTTTGGAGCTTAGAAGAAGAAGGAGGAAGTTGGAGTGTTCCAGAAGTGAAGGTAGAACCGAAATCTACTCTGGGGAAGGCATCAAATCAGGTAATAAAACCCTCACTTTGCTCATTAGCTCTTAGGTTCGTTTTTGTCCCCAATGGTTGATCTTCAAGCCTTAAAACCCCCAGATTTCGTGTGTATATGTGATAACCAGACCCTAGGAACTGAGACCCATGAGTTGGATCAGTTGCATGTCTCAAAATTGGCCAGAATGGGTGAAGAGTCGAAGGGTACTCGGCGAGTGCCAAAGTGCACTCGGCGAGTTCCATGAAGATGGCCTTAGACTCGGCGAGTTGGATAAGCAACTCGGCGAGTCCTATGAAGATTGTCTGGTACTCGGCGAGTCGTTCCTCAAACTCGGCGTGTCCTTCGAATATAGCCTTGAACTCGACGAGTTGTTCTTCCAACTTGGCGAGTCATATGATCAGTCACTAGGATAAGAAGGGTTTAAGCGTAGGAGGTCCAACCCACCGTAGTCACACGTGGAATTAGCAATTTAACGTGTAGCTATAGTCCCAGAATCTCCAAATCTCCAGGGTTGATGTTCCGATGGAAGATTGGAGCGATTTGTGAGATCTGTTCGTCGGACTCGGCGAGTCACCCCCTTGGACTCGGCGAGTCCAGTCGCGGGTTTGTTAGTTGACCCCGTCTAGCGAGTCAGGCTGACTCAGTGAGTGGGAACAGGGACCCGATGAGTCAGAGTCGGGCTAGATAAAGAAGGACTCGGCGAGTCGCCATATGGACTCGGCGAGTCCAGTCAATCAGAAGGTTGACTTTGACCAAGGAGTTGACTTTGACCAGTCATTTGACCTTAGGGGTATTTATGAGTACCTAATCCATGTTTACGGATTTATAGCCGGAGGAATTACCGGTGCGGCAGCCAGGCGTAGTCTGAGCAGGTTTTTCAGCAGCTACTCTCGAGGTGAGTTTTCTTCCAGTAGGGACGGGTCTAAGGCACCAAGGTCGGCCCGTATAGACGATATGTTAGTATCAGAGTGTGGGTGGGGCCCGTATCTCATAGCTGAGTTTGATTGTGTTATATACCAGTATGATAGAATTGCTTATACTTGTTGTCTGTGTGATACTTGTATGTTATGGTTTAGTAGTAGAGTGTGGGCGAGGCCCGTACCTCTATGGGTGTGGGCGAGGCCCGTATCCCTTAGTTACTCATTATATGATTGCATGGTATGTGGCATTATAGGGGAACTCACTAAGCTTCGTGCTTACGTTTTATAGTTTTGTTTTCAGGTACCTCTTCAGCTAGGGGAAAGGAGCCGGCGCGGTAGCGGCATATCACACACTCTCATGTTTTCCGCACTATGGATTTCCTGGGATGTACTCTGAATATTTTACTATGATGTTACCGGTTCTCAGACATAAATTAATATTATGAATGTTTTGTAACGATGTTTTTATGAATTAACCTAATTTAAAAATGAAATTTTTAGCTGGTATTTTTCGGGACGTTACAATTTTACACATTAATATGTCTTATTTAAATATATATTTTATATCATTTTCTTAATAAATTAATCTAAAATGTTATAGTTTAAGATATATAATATTTAATATGCTTTAAAATGTTCATTTATAGTTAAAAATGGGAGTTAGGATGCAAAAGGATGAGAACGGAGCTGAAACGAAAAAAAAAACGAACAAATCTATAAATTACATGTTCGTGTGCGGCAAGGAAACTCAACACCACGATGTAATGAGACCTTTACCACGTCGTGGTGACGTAAAATCTATAAATTATGAGCTTTGCAGCCCTAATTCAGATGCCAACTTCCACCAACTTGGGGAGCAAGTTATTAGTTGATCTTAGACGTATTTGAGAGCCGAAGAACACCCTTGAAATATGTATTTGAAGATCACGATGAGAGTTGGATTATGTGAGTTGGATTTTAACTTGATATTGATTGGTTGTTTATCTTTCATGTTAAAGTGATGATTTTTATTACTTATATGTAAGTTGTTATGTGTTGTTTAGATGACGAATCTAGTTACATTGGTTTGATTCTTAACTGTTTATGATCATTAAATTGTTAGGACTAGAGATTTATCAAATCTTAGGATTAGGTAATAATTAATTGTTAATTTTGATTGTGTTAGAGAATTATAGTTATCCATGTTATGCTTGATTTATTGTCATGACCATTGATAAGAATCGTTAGATTATATCGTTCATAGTTGAATTTATTTATATGGTTTTGTGTTCACTAATTGCATGATCATTAAAATTAGATTTTCATTAATCATTGGCACTTGGAATTCCGACCAAGATAACTAGTCATAAAATTCGGTTACCAACCCAATAATCCATTGCATTCTAACGAGTCACATATTGAAAACTAAGGGGATTCGTATTCTGGTGGAAATACTTCAAATACACTACTTAAAAATCACATTCTTTGCTTTTTGTTTGATTAATTGTTTGAAACTGATAATTTAAGTTTCTTAACTTGTAAAATAAGAACAACCCCAATTTATAGTATTTTCTTTAGTTTGATTATTTGTTTATTTATTTGATTCAAAATCATACATGTTCCCCTTGAGTTCCACACACTTTCTTACTTTACACTATATTACTTCACGATTATGTACATTGACTATTTTGGTTTTAAAACTAGTTAAGATTCGATAGGATTTTGTAAATTTAAAACCGATAGTAAAATAAACACATTATACATAATGACTTATCTAACTAAAATCAATTACTATAAACTCACTTATTCATCTAAAACTATAATAGATAAATGAAAAACAAAACCAATCGTCAAAGAAACCAAAAGATTATTTGCATAAAATTGAGAATGAATGATTGTGTTAGGGGTTTAATTAGGCGAGATCTACATGTCATACGTTTCATTTTGACAAGATTTATGCAACATAGATATAACAAGTGGGATGGGCCATGCGTTGCACCGTTTTATTAATCTTATATTTTCGAGACAACTTGTCTAATGTTATCTTACACCGAACATTTTATAAACTTTCTAATAGATAGTCTATTTCCGTAAGTTTGTGAAACGTAGAGACAACTTTCATAAATTTGTCTTTTACAAAAGGATTACTTTTGTAATGTTGTGAAAAACAAGGAACAAATATGTTATTTTTTGAAACCTAAGGATCATTTCTATAAATCTGCTAATAGGCAAAGACCAATTCAACAATTTTACGAAGCACATAACCATTTCTATAAATTTGCTATAGAGAAACCATTTATGTAATTTTTAAAATGCACGAACCATTTCTAAAAATATAAATAAATATAAAAAAAAAGGTACAGGACCTTTTCTATAAATTACCGGGATCATTTTTACAATTTATTTTCCATATCCTTATCATTTATGATTTTTTCTATTAAAACGCTAGCTTATAACCCGTGAGAACCACGGTTAAAAAATTAATTAAAATTTCTTTATAAAAATTGATAATTATTTATGAACTATTTTAAATAAGTAATTAAAAAAATTATTAATTAATAGATATTTTTTAATTATGTAAAATTATAATCGTTGATTATAATAAATATATGAAATTCAAAAAGTTATTTAATCAGCTATATGACATTTTTTGTTATGTAATCGTGTATCTGTTATGTAATTATATATATTTATAATATAAAATAATATGTTTTAATTATAATAATGTTTTAATTTAATGTAATTATTTAATTAGTTTGTTTTAAATACAAAGTAAGCAAAAAACTCCATGAAGTTAGCATGTTTATCTTTATTCACACCAAAACATTAATTTTGTGTATCCATTGGAGTTGGCATTATTTTTTTTTATTTTTTTATTTTTTTGCTTTTTTTTTGCATATGACCGACATTTAGAAAATTTGAAAATTTTCAAAATCGATTTTCTTTTCTCTCATTTTTGTCTGCTATTTTCTTCCAAAATCTTAAAGTTTAATAAATAAGATATTTTGTTTTCTTCTCTTTATTTATCATTTTGAAATATATATGTGTAACGCCCGTAGATTCGGACTAGTCAATTTAAAGACGATAAGCGTCAAAAATGACTTTTCAATAGAAGATTATTTAGAATGAATAATCTTAACCAAGTCATAGTATATGTTACAAGGACTCCGTACATATAAAGAACGCCGAAATCCGAATTATAACGAAGAAGTTATGGTCCGTCGAAGTTTCGCAACAAAACCGACACGACACAGCGCGACGTAAATAGTGAATTTACGATAGAGCGATATTTGGCCTTAGCAATCTAAACGAAAGTCGTAGAATATATTAAACCGAGAGCGTGCATAAAAAGAACGTCCAGATCTGACTTCGTATGAGGAAGTTATGATTTTTCGAAGTTTCGGCTTAGCAGTATGCAGCTCGAAATTCGAATAATAGATCGAGCGGTTTTTAGCCGACACAACCTAAACGAGAATCGAAAATCTCGTTAATAGTAGCGTAACGATAAAAAGACAGACAAAAACGGACATCGGATGAAGAAGTTATGAAATTTTAACGAACTTTTCCTGTCCCGGCCCGTTAAAAATATAATATAATATTAAAAATAAAGTCAAAGTTAGCCGACGGAGTCTAAATGAAAGATGTAGAGCATAATCTCACCTACGCGTGGATATAAAGAACGTCAAAAACGGAGCTCGTATGCGAAAGATATGGATTTTTGAAGTTTAGAGCACAAACTTCGAGAATTTGACTACATTCACGACGTGAACACAGTGTTCACGATGTGAACTCAGTGAACGACGCGTTTCGAGCCTAGAAGACACACGACAAGCCTAGGGGATGACTAGGATCAAAGTCACGACGTGAACATACATGGTTCACGACGTGAGAGTTGATTTTTCAGCCTATAAATAGAAATCGAGCCCTCCGGGTTTATGTTACCAATTCTCATTTCTCTTTCACTTTAAACACTCTTTTAGCCTACTTTCAACCCCCCGAAGTCCCGGTATCGTCCCTAACACCCGAAGCAAGTCCCGACGCCCCGAAGTTTCCGAGAAAAAGAGTTTTTCGAGCCGAAGCTCTGCCCGCGTGAAGCCCGATTTTTGAAGAAACATCCCGGTTTCATCGAAGAATATTGTTTTAAGGGACGAAGTGTTGTTCAATCGTCGTCTTATCAAGTGAGTGTATAGTCACTTTCATCTTACACATAGATATGAAGTATTTTATATAAAATAAGTGCTATGTGTATATATGTTGTTTGTTTATTTGAGATGGATGTTGAATGAATGTTTTATACATGGTTAAAATGATTTAAAATATATATATTTTTTTATCTACAAATATGTTGGGTAAAACATGGGTAGATGAAAGAATGTTTTATACATATTTTTGAACTGTATATGTATTTATATCTACGAATATGTTGGGTAAAACATGGGTAGATAACGAATGAGGGATGAAAGACGGAATAGATGTACGTTGGTAGCTATGGATTTAGTACCGTATAGATAAATATTGGTAGCTATGGAATTAGTACCTTGGCAGCTATGGACTTAGTGCTTGTTGTATAAATCTTGGGCAGCGATGGACTTCGTGCCTATTCCTTTGGTTACCTTGGCAGCTATGGACTTAGTGTTTGTTGTATAAATCTTGGGCATCGATGGACTTCGTGCCTATTCCTTTGGTTACCTTGACAGCTATGGACTTAGTGCATGTTGTATAAATCTCGGGCAGCGATGGACTTCGTGCCTATTCCTTAGCTCAATCCTTAGGAATGAAGGATAGATGATTCCTAGGGTGGATCCTTAAGATTAAAGAAGATAATAGAGATGGATAACTGGGTTGATTGTTTGATGATTAAATACAATAATTATATTATTGTGGGTTGAAAACCCTATGTACTCACAAGGTTTCCCAACCTGACCCACTCAAGCTTATTTGTATCACAGGTGTCGATATAAAGCTACTTTACACTGAGAGATTTAAAAGAGATGTAGATCACTAGTGTAAATGAATGTAAGTTCTGTTTATGCTTATGTTTCTGTATTAACGACGACATCCCAAATGTTTTAAATGAATAAAATACATTTCTTCGGAAATGCTTTGATAAAGTATTTATCATGTTTTTCTGGGAACAAATTCCGCAACATTTTTTATTAAAAGAGGTACTCTGATTTTTATAAAGCATAAACAAAATCGGTCTTTTCTGGCCGTAAAAATAGGGATGTCACAATATTTAATATGAACATTTAGGTTGAAATTCATGAACCAATTCAAAAATCATAAACAAATTCGAAACTGAACCTAAAACCATAAAGAACAGTCCGAAAATCATGAACACATTCGAAGTTTTCGAACTAGATATTTTCGAACTATATATAGATTTTCGAACATACTGAATCTATAAAGCTCTCTTTTGCTTTAAAAAATTGTTTTTTTAGATCCTTATCACCAAAAACAAAAAATGTTTTCTTGAGAACAAATAATGATTTTTGTTAAAAATATGAGAAATTGTACATTATATATATATATATATATATATATATATATATATATATATATATATATATATATATATTCACAGTACATGAAATGAAATTTGCAGTAATGTTTTCTTTCTCGCAATGGGCAGTAGTGTTTTACAGTCAAAATTATTTTGTAGTACATTCTCTTTTCTAAGACTACTAGGTGTTATTACATGTTATCACACCCAAATTGTTCACCTCATCATCCTAGTCACAATTTGGTGTTATAACACCAAAGGTGGAAATGGGCAACACCAAATAACATGGGATAACACATTCAATTTTCTATTTTTTTTAATGTTTTTAATTTCTATTATTCTAATTTGTTTTATTTTTTATTTACTTCATATATTTCTAATTCGTTTTATTTTTTTTTATTTATGTCATATATCTATAAAAAAAACATATAAATTAATAAAACATAATTTCATTAAATAGTAAATTAAAAATACCATAAAAAAAATAATAAAAACATTGAAAAAAAAACACACGATAGTCCTAATAATTTAAAATAAAAACACCGACAAACTATTCTTCGCCCAAGTATTTGCTCTCGATCTTTGCCTTCATCCTCCGTATCACTTCAGCCCGTTGCAATTCATATCTTTTATTTGCGATTTCCGTGCGGGCGTCAAATTTTTTTTCATTTCGTCGTGCTCTCGAAGCTGACTTTCATTCTCCTGTGCATGTCGTTGCGCGCGCTTGACTTTGTCGCGCCCCATCGATCGTCATGGCGGAGAGATTTCCTCGATGTCATCAAACTCGTCCGGGATCTCATCGCTGTCCGCGTTGAGGTCGATGTTCGTGTGTTCGTCGGAAACGTCAACCGAACCCGAACCACGAGACCTCTTTGATTGTTGTTCCGATGATGTTGGCGTTTTCATCCATTTTGGATATTTCCTCACTATGTCCCATACTTTTTCATACTCAAATACGTGCCCCATTTTGCACGTGATATTCCTCCCTCGCGGCTCTAAACACATCGAAATCATTGACACCACTTTGACGTTGCGAAGAAAGTTTGTTGTCTATGGAATTGAATTTGGTGCACTTCCGGCTAATTTGAGTCCACTTGCCACTAAGCATATCATTATTGCGATATGTGTCACCGTTGTTCAAAATTGTGCGGAATTTGACAATTGCGGCATCCCAAAAAGCAACTCTCTTCATATCGTTCCCCACAGTTGGTTGTTTTGAAGTACCGCACCAAGCCACCGCCAACGCATGCTCTTCCTCCGCTGTCCACCATGTTGGAGGTGCTTCTGTTTCTTCCGCCCCGACCACGACCTCTTTCCCTTTCTTTTTTGGTCTCCCTTTTTCCTCGATGCTTTATGACTACCCCCGGCTTGCGTCTCGACAACGGTTTCTTGCATGGGTGGGGGTTGTGTGACTGTTTGGCGCATAGGACCGGATGTGTTAAAAAGGTTTTGTTGAATGTTTGCATTTTGTTGCATAAATGGCGAGGTAGGGAATTGTAGTGGGGGTGAGGCGGGATTGAAAAAATTACCGGAATAAGGAATTTGTGGTGAGTTTTGGGAGTTTAGAAGGTTCATGTATCCCTCATATCCCGCAAAACCTAATGGAGTGGATGTGTTTGTCTTCGGAGGAGGGGTATTCGGGTTTTGATCCATAGTGGTTTTTTTGTTTTGAATGAAATAGAGATAGATATAGAGAAATAGAGATAGATATAGAGAAATAGAAGTGTAATAAAATGAGGTATATGTATTGATATAATTTAATTTTTTAAGTAGTAATTTTATTTTTTTTAGAATTCACCGTATTAAACGGTAATATTACCGTTTTTCAACCGAACAAAATTTGCAACGGTCAAAAAAATGGCGTTACCATTCGTTACCATGGTAACGGGTAATGGTGTAACGTCCCATAACGGCTACCTGGGACGGTGTTCCGCGTTATGGCGCCGTTAAAGGCGCGTGCCACGTCAGATAACGCGATGTCCGCGTTGCCCACACCCGTCTGTCTAAAAGAAATCTTTTTGGGCATTTCGTAGTGGGCACGACGAAATTAGTGACTATATGCGAAATTTTCTTAATTTTTGGTTCATTTTTGGAAAAAACTCAACAATTTGGGTTGTTTCATTTTTTTTTAGAAAATTATGAAAATAGCCAAAAATCTTAAAATTTTAGTCATCTTTATCCAAAACATCTATTTCAAAAACAACCACTCGTTGTGATCAAGACACCTATTTGGCTATTTGACTTGCGATTTTTCTATGTGGGATAATAAATCGCCCCATTTCCAGCCCAATAATATGTAATTATAAAACCCTTCAATTTTCTAAAAAGGACTATGGAGTGATGAAGTCGCACATGGCATAGAATCTACGATTTCGTCCTACTTTACCTGCGATTTCAAGTCAATTTTAATATGTACCGGTTGGTTATCAATTTTAATATATAGTATGATCCAATTTATAATTTGAATTTTAAACAATTGTATTGATAAAAGGTAGATACTATTGTATTTATAAGCAGAAAACATACAAGGTCGGTAACGTCCATTTACAAAAAATGTAGTTTTTCAGGGTAAAAAATAAGTTGATAGGCTGCAAATTTACTATATACCAATCAATGATTGTATTGATAAAAAACAGGTAAGGTTGCATTTATTGGGAGAAAAACATACAAGTTTGATACCACTATTAAGGGTGAGCAAACCCGAACCAAGAAACCGAGAAACCGATCAAAACCGAAACCGAAAAAACTGAAACGGAAGCAAAACCGACGGTTAGGGTTTAAAATTTTTAAAAACCGAAAAATCGGTTTCGGTTTCGGTTTTTATCCAGAAACCGACTCATCAAAACCGAAAAACCGACCCACATGAAACCGACCCGTGACATTTACCTATATATATATATATATATATATATATATATATATATATATATATATATATATATATATATATATATATATATATATATATATATATATATATAAAATAAAGGTATGTTTTTTGTACTCGGTTAGCTACGTGTTTATGTGAAAGTATTATAAACAGTTGTTCCCTTAATTTGATTATAGCTCAGATGTAGATTAGTATGTGATGGTATTTTTTTTTTATACTTGTTTCTTTTAATCTGCCTAATTAAGAATATCAAACATAACTACATAAGACCCTATTGACAGCCTTTACTTTTAATCTTTATTAAGAATATGTGTTGAACCCAAGAAACCAGAAAAGCGTTAAAACCGACTACAAAACTCAAGAAACCGAACCATCTCTATTGGGTTTTGAAAACTAGAAACCGACCATTTCAGTTCGGTTTGGGTCCAAAACTACCCATTCACAGTCCACTATAGATACCTTTATGCAATGTGTATTTACAAAAATATATTATTCAAGGTAAAAAATAATAAAAATGAAATATCAACATAAAAAAAAGGGGGGGGGGGGGGTGGGTTGGGGATGGGAGAGAGAGAGAGGTAAAAGATAAAGAAATACTAAAAGATTGCCTAATGGGACTTTTTCGAGACTTTTTTGTCAGTTTTCAAGACCTTTTCGTTCAAAAAAAAAAATCTTGGAACTAAAGTGTAACTTTTTCGAAAATATTGACACTTTTCTGAAGATTTCCCTTGAAATTAATTAAGGGCGTTAAATATAAGAAAACTATTATACAAAGTAAAATTACCAGTTAGTCCCTAATTATATTAATATAATTAGTATTTAATTATAAATTATTTATAATAAATAAATACATCATCTACATTTTGAAATTTCTCGTTATTTTCGTAAATTATTTGTGTTTTCATATTAAATGGTTTATATGAATATATGTATGTACAATATAAATATGTATTATGTATGTATGTTAGTGCTCTAAATTTTGTTAGAAAGTTATCATAAACCAAAGTTGATGCATCTAATATTATTTAAGGATTATTTTATAATTTTAAAGACCAGCCAACCATTTAATTGCATCATAAGTGTAGTAACTCGTCACGTAACATGATTTTATGTCATAATATATATATTTATTATGTTTGTTTAATCTTTTTTAGGTTTAAGTAATAAATAATTTTTTTCTCGCAATTTTAAAATTGTTAATTGGATTTGGCTTTTTTATTGAAATTCCGGAGTGTTTTTGTTCTTCCGAACTCCGAAATTTTTCGAAATCGGACATGTCGGTCCTAAATATACTTTTTTGTCATAAATTTTTAAGAAATTAAATTGTTTCCTACCTATTATACCTACAAATATTCATACTCATTAAAATTATGATGTGTCACCGTTCCATATTTTTTAAATATCTAATTAAGAGTATATTAGAAATTTATCAAATAAAGTTAAATTGAATTGTGGAATGATGACAGGTGTCATAATATTAATGGGTAGAAATATTTATAGACGTAAAAGTAGGAAACAATTTAATTTCTCTAATTTTTTGTCTTATTCCGGAATGTCTATTCTAGACTTAGATGGTTAATTTTGCAAAACTTTTTTTTTTGTTTTCAAGTACATTATTGTTAGATAAGTTAATTTTCTTTTTATAAAACTGAATATTTAGATAAAAATGACTAAATACAGTGAATTGTTAGGAATTTTGGCTATTTTAGTCTATCCTCTTTAATAAATGAAAGTTTTTTTTTCCCATTTGTCATACTCTCATTTAATTTGTCAAATATTATTTTGTGGTTATTTTAAATTAATTTTTTTTTCACATGTCATTTTATGAATATTTCTATGTTATTAAATTCACATAATCTTTTAATATAATAATTACAATAAATGTAGTAATAAATTGATACCAATTTCATTAATAAATTTACCATTTAATTTCAAAATTTCTAAAATTAAAACTAATTAGTTTCTTTTTTTATTTAAATTATTTGTTTAAATTTAAAAAATAAAAAGCTTTTACATTATAATAATAATTCATTATTTTTCTTATTTTTTTATAAATTTAAAGTTTTCAAATATTTTTACCTTTATATTTAATTTTTTTTTTAAATTAACCCGTCATATTTAAAAAAAAATATCAATGGATAACCTCAGTTTGACATTTCCATAACGTCACTAGTCGGATTATCGATCTGGGTAAATCAGAGTCAAAATTGTTTTGTCCGGCAAGATTGAAAGTCGAACCAATTTCTTAATCTTTCCTTTTTAGTAA
This sequence comes from Lactuca virosa, assembly GCF_052849685.1. Taxonomy (NCBI): domain Eukaryota; kingdom Viridiplantae; phylum Streptophyta; class Magnoliopsida; order Asterales; family Asteraceae; genus Lactuca; species Lactuca virosa. The sequence goes on from NC_136426.1 coordinate 41,567,643, forward strand.
AACATTCAAACCAATTATTATTTATTTAAAAAAAAAATAGAGTGGGTCGGGGAAAGCTCTGACTTATGGTTATGGTGTCAAGGGGGTGGAATCAACAGCCAATCAGAACCACAAAACACAAAAGGATTGAAAATTTTGTGTTTGAACCAATCAAATGTCTTTTTATTTATATTATGGAAATTTGTGTAGGTTCAAGGTTGTATGGTATTAGTAGTAAATTAAAATTTTAAAAACTGTTTACTTCTATTAAGATAGGAACATGGAGTTACCTGAACTATGGGAAGAACAGGTAAATGAAGATCCTCACGCACATCAAAGAAAAAACGACGCAATCTGTTCTTGTACGCTTCGGCATCTTCAAGAGTGAGCGTATCACTTTCCCCTTGATACCACAGCAACCCACGGATGGTGCCTCCTCCGGCAACCGCCGCCGCCGCCCGCCTCATCATCTGCTTGTAAAGATACCCACCACGAACCCATTCGCTGATATTCGTCCCTCCAATCGCACAAGGAACCAGCCCCACCACTCCAATGCTCGGATTCTTTCTCAACAAGTAATTCGCGAATGCCATTCCAGGACCAACACCGCATACTTTTGCAATGTCAATGTCTCGGTGGAGAGGCTCCGCCGCTGGTACCCATGTGAGGTTAGCGGTGAGACGGAGGATGGCGGGGTTAGGTGAAGATTCAGGTGGGATGTAGCCGTCCCATGTGGAATTCACGACCCCACCTCGACCAGACATGTTGCTCTGACCGGATAAGAGGAAGATGTTCTTGCCGACGGCGGCAGATGCTAAGTGAACGCCGGCGTAGCAGATCAGTAGATAGCTGTAGGAGAGATACAACGGGAACACGAACATTTTTTCTCTTCTTCAATGGTGTTGTGGATCTCGCTCTGCATATTTTTTTTGAAGTGATAAAACAAATGGATCGATTACTACTCCTCAATTAAATTAGTATTATTTTGGGGGAAAGCAGTTGAGCTGCGTTTTAAACTGGGAGTCTCTTTCATGGAGGTTTTGGTTGCAGGCATGAGGATTAATTAATGAAAGTAGTTGACTCCGATTTACATAAAATACTACTTTTCAACATTATTTTTATATTATTTTAACTATAATCATAATATTATTTGTTGTGTTTATATATATATTTTTTACATTGTATTTGATTTTATACTTAATACAACTTTGTGCTTCAATTTTGAAATTATAAATTTATATTGTTTTATCTTAATAGATATGTTTTAGACAAAATTAAAAAAAAATGTCTATGTGGTTTGACAAAAGTCACAACGTCAATCCTTGCTATTTTTTTGCGAACATGGTACCTGTGGACTGTGATTTCCAAAACTTGCATGAATGGCCATTTTTGCTGACGTCGTTACTGTTCATCCGTTAGTGAAAGAGTATTTTGGTCTTTTCAAGTAGTATGGACTAAGTTTGTGACTATGGGTAAACCATAGGGACTATTTACGTAATTTTTTCTATATTTTATGCTTATGAGTTTGTGGCTTTTCCACCTCTTTACTGTAATGTCCTGTTTCGAATCGTTTCCCATTTCGGCTTGGTGATCAGGGTGTGGGTATTGTCAGGCTTAGGACCCTTGAAGAATTGAGTTTTGGGTTCTTTTGGAGGTGGATGATGTAATTTGGATGATCTGGGTGTTCGACTTGTGTTTTGGGACCAAAGGGGCATTTTGGTAAAATGACGGCTCGAGTCTTTATGGAAATTGGATTTTTGTTTGGGAAATATTAAAGCAAGTATGAGTTGATAGAAATGTAGAGCATCTCGTAACCTCTTCGTGGATATAAGGATCGTCCGATTCGGGTTTATAACGAAGGAGTTATGGCCTTCGGAATATTGCAAGGTTTAAGGCAAAAACCTTTGTACGCAGGGCGTACATAGGAAGTACGCAGGGCGTTGGTGGGATGTCAAGTCCACCGAGCAAATTACACCCTTTGTTTGCAAATAAGATGTAATATAATGGTAAAAAGGGGTATCGATCCTCGGGGAAATGGTTGTATTGAATCACCAATGCAATCCAATAGAACTAGTGTAATAAAGCTAACTAACTACAATTAAACTAAAAGGGGGGTGTTGTGATTGCTTGAAAACTAAAAAACTCGAATAACTAAAAAGCTTGCAATTAAGCAAGATGGTGAGATGCTCAAATATTGGAGAGAATTGGTCAACCAAGGCAATTCAACACAATGAACATTTGTGTGTTTATCATTAGGATTCAATATGAAGTTTATCATTCATCCCAAATTGGTTATAGCAATCATGAAGCATGATATGCCAAGATTCATCATAGGTAGTATGGAGGTTGGGGAAGTCCACAACGCACCTTCTTAATCAAAATCAAGGATTCAATTGAAGCAATTGAACCGAAGAAAGTTGATTAGCCTTAAGAATGAAGGAATCCCAATTCCTAGAGGATGGCAATGCTTACACATCCTTAAAGGAGTCATGATTCATAAGCTAGAGACGATTTCTACCATCATAACGCCCTTGTTATAAGTAAATTCAATGATTCAATGCTAACCAAAGAAATAAACCAACAATTGCTCATTCAGGTACCAAGCTCATGATCAAAGTATTAAACAAGCATAAGAAATATGAACCAGAATCATAAACATAAGATAAATGACAACTAAGCATGAATCCTTCAAAACCCAAAAATATCCAAGGGTTTTAGCCAAAGTTAACCAAAATAGAGAAACTAGCCACTCATGGCAACAAAATAACAATCACAAAAGTGTTTTTGCATCAAGAAACTAACAATTACTTTGAAATATGAGAAGAATGTGTATCAAGCTCCCAAAATCGCCTCCAATGGTCTCTAATGGTGTACAATCGAAGTGTGTGCTGCTAGCCCTAAACCCCAAAGTAAATGGTGAGCAAAACTGTAACACCCAACAATTCAAGCCAATTTAAACTTTTAAAAACATTTTAATCCGTTACGTCATTACATAATTTGTTTTCAAAATACAGTTATCAGAGTATCCCAGTATCAAATCATAAAAGTCATAACAGCGAGAGGAGCGGTACGATTATGCCTTCGCCTTCCCGCGATCGCCAGAGGTACCTGAAACAACAACTGAAACTGTAAGCCTGAAAGCTTAGTGAGCTATCCCCCAAAATACCAACCACATAACCATGTCATATAAACATCTAACCAAACAGCAAGCATAATGAGCCTTCAGCCTGACTGGACCGCCTCGCAGGCCTTCAGTCTATCTGGACCGCTCTCCGGGCCTTCGGCACGTCTGGACCGCCTCGCAGGGCCTTCAGCCTATCCGGACCGCTCGTCGGGCCTTCGGTCTGACTATCATACCCTCTTGGGTTTTATAGTCTATCCGGACCGCCCTGGGTATGTTGGCCTTCAGCACAAAGCAGGACCGCCTCAACCCAACACCCAAATCAAACAACATGTGCATATACATTCATAGGCTATCATAATAACAAACAAACCGATCTAACAGACCAAATAGCATAGCAACGTCCTAAAACCAGGACACCGACCTACCCAAGTCATATCATAGCATAACCCTGTAACTAGGATATCGACCGAACCCGGTCACTAAGCGTAAGCATATCACCATCCTAACTAACAGGATGCGACACAATGCACATATCATGTAATAATCCAAATACAAATCCATAAGGGTCGGCCTTGGTGCCTTAGACCCTGTTGATATAGTGAGGATAACTCACCTCACAACTGACGTCTGAAACTAGAAAGCTCAACTCCCGGATCACCAACACGAACTCCACCACCTATAGTTACCATAAAACCCTTTTTCATAAATTTCCAAATTACCAGAATACCCTTAGAAGTCAACTGGTCAATTCTTGGTCAAAGTCAAAGTCAACAGTCCATGTTGACTCGACTCGTCGAGTGTAGTTTACCGACTCGTCGAGTCCTTCCTGAACTCGAGAAGTCGTGAAATCCTTGATTGGCTCGTCGAGTTCCCCTTTTACTCGTCGAGTTCATACGTGTCCAAGAATTGGGAGAAACCCTAGCCGACTCGCCGAGTCTTCGAACGACTCGCCGAGTTTGTTCATCAACTCGACGAGTTCATGACCATCTTCATAAGACTCGCCGAGTCCTTGCAGACCTTCATCCATGCATACACTTATTAATCCATGCCAAGGTTCCAGATTACAGATCCAAGCTTCTAAGGCATGATTAACACGTAAGGTTGCAAACTTTACACACATGCAAGGTCCTAAAGGCTCTAAATGACCAATCTAAGCTTCTAATGGAACTTTACACCTTAGGAGAGTCTCATCCTTGCAAGAGCTGGAAACTTTATGGACTTAGGACTCAAAAGAGGTTTAGATCTGAAGTTTCAACTTCAGATCTAACTCCCAAACCATAATCCCTTCATAAATAGCTAAAGAAAACCCTAGTCTTCACCTATGAATGATTCTAGGAGAAAAGAGGTTAAGGTGACAGCTGGTTACCTCTAAAACGTGCCCAAGCTGAAGTAGACTCTGGATCCACACAAAACCCTTTATGCTAGCCTCTTGATCTACAAGTTCCCTTCACAAAATCACTTCTCAAAGCTCCAAAACACCCTCCAAGCTCACACTCATGGAAATTAGGGTTTTTGGCTCTCAAAGGGGTGATAGAGGACAGTGGGAGGCGCTAATGGTCCAATATCTAGGGTGCAAAAACCCTGAGAATTAGGGTTTCCATTGCCAGCTCCTACTTGTCGAGTCCCCCATGCCGACTCGACGAGTCACTCATTAATTGACGTGTCTTGGCCCGCTGCTACTCGACGAGTCATAGCGTCAACTCGTCGAGTAGACCTTAAAACATGAAATCTAAATGGAATAATAAGGATACCTGACGGTTGGGATGTTAAAATTCTCCCCCACTTAACTTAGACTTCATCCTCGAAGTCTGCTGTAGCGAATAACTCCGGGTAATGCTCCCGCATCTCAGCCTCCGACTCCCATGTCCACTCGGATCCCCTCCGATGCTCCCATTGTATCTTCACCAACGGAACCTCCTTGTTGTGCAGGACTTTCACTTTCCTTTCCAAAACAGCAATCGGCCTCTCAATATAATTGAGGCGCTCATCAACCTGAATGTCATCCAGAGGCACCACTGCCTCCGGGTCCGCAATGCACTTCCGCAGCTGCAAAACGTGGAAAGTACTGTGGATCCGACTAAGCTCCTCCGGCAGCTCTAGCCTGTAGGCCACCTTGCCAACCCTGGCAACGATCCTGAACGGCCCAATATATCGGGGACCCAATTTCCCCCTCTTCCTGAAGAAGATCACACCCTTCCATGGTGAGACCTTCAGGAGTACCATGTCACCCACCTGAAACTCCAACTCAGACCGATGCCTGTCGGCGTAGCTCTTCTGCCGACTCTGAGCGGTCTGCAGCCGCTGCCTAATCTGCTGAATCTTATCGGTAGTATGCAAGACCACCTCTGTCCGACCCATCACCTTGTGACCAACCTCACCCCAACAAACCGGGGTGCGACATCTCCGCCCGTACAACAACTCGAATGGCGGGGCGCCAATGCTGGAATGATAGCTGTTGTTGTAGGCGAACTCTGCAAGCGGTAGGTGGGAATCCCAGCTCCCACCAAAATCAATGACACAAGCCCTCAGCATATCCTCGAGGGTCTGAATGGTCCGCTCGCTCTGACCATCAGTTTGCGGATGGAATGCCGTGCTGAAGTGCAACCGCGTGCCCAGCTCCTCGTGGAATTTCTGCCAGAAACGGGAGGTAAACCTGAGATCCCGATCGGAGACAATGGAAACGGGAACCCCGTGGCGAGACACGATCTCGCGAACGTACACGTCGACCAACTTTTCGGCCGACGATCTCTCCTGAATCGCCTAGAAATAGGCGCTCTTGGTCAGCCGATCCACGATGACCCATATCGCATCAAATCCCTTCGCCGTTCTTGGCAGCTTGGTAATGAAATCCATCGTGATCTGTTCCCATTTCCACATGGAAATCTCTAGAGGCTGCAGCTTGCCATGCGGCCTCTGATGCTCGGCCTTGACCATCCTACAGGTCAAGCACCTCTCGACGTACCAAGCGATTTCTCGCTTCATGCACGGCCACCAATAGCTCAAACTCAAATCCCGGTACATCTTGGTGGCCCCCGGGTGAATAGAGAAATGAGACTTATGAGCCTCCTCCATAATCGTCTGCCTAACTCCACCAGACATCGGGACCCAAACCCAACCGCATCGGTTCAATAATCCCCGACTATCCTGCTCAAATCGGGTATTCTCACCCTTGATCCTCTCCAGTTTCCAATTCTCTGGTCGCATGCCCTCAACCTGGGCATCTCTGATCAAACTCACAAGCGGAGAGTCCACTGCTATCCTCATACATACCGCTGGGGTGGAAAACCCAACTGACTTGCGGCTCAAAGCATCCGCAACCACATTCGCTTTACCAGGATGGTAAAGGATCTCGCAGTCGTAGTCCTTGACTACATCCAGCCACCTGCGCTGCCTCATGTTCAGGTTTGGCTGATCCATGATATGTCTCAAGCTCTTGTGATCCGTGTAAATGGTACATCGAACCCCATAAAGGTAATGTCTCCATATCTTGAGGGCGAACACCACCGCCCCCAGCTCCAAGTCATGCGTAGGGTATCTCGTCTCATGTGGCTTCAACTGCCGCGACGCATAAGCTATTACTCGCCCTCTCTGCATGAGGACCGCCCCTAAACCTGTGATGGATGCATCACAGAACACCACAAAATCCTCAACTCCCTCCGGGAGTGTCAAGACTGGGGCCTCGCACATCCGCTGTCGGAGGGTCTCAAACGCCCTCTGCAGCTCAGGGCCCCACCGGTAATCCACCCCTTCCTCGTCAGACGAATGAGGGGTACTGCAATCTTGGAGAAGTCCTGTATGAATCTCCGGTAGTACCCTGCCAATCCCAAAAAGCTCCTGATGTCTGAGGGAGATTTCGGAACCTCCCACTGCATAACCGCCTCGATTTTGGCCGGATCGACCAAAATCCCCTCCTGGTTAACGAGGTGGCCGAGGAACTGGACCTCTCATAGCCAAAACTCACACTTCGAGAACTTGGCGTACAACCGTTCTCGTCTCAGGACTCCCAATAATTCCCGTAGATGCTCCTCATGCTGCTCTCGGGTCTTGGAATACACCAAGATATCGTCTATAAACACTATGACCGAGTGGTCGAGCATTGGTCTGCAGACCTGATTCATCAGGTACATAAACACTGTTGGCGTGTTGGTGAGCCCAAACGGCATCACCACGAACTCGTAATGTCCGTAACGAGTTCGGAACGCGGTCTTCTCCACATCCTCCTCTCTGACCCTGATCTGATGATACCCAGACCTCAAGTCTATCTTGGAAAACCAAGATGCGCCCTGCAACTGATCGAAGAGATCGTCTATCCTCGGGAGTGGGTAGCGGTTCTTCACCGTTAACTTATTCAACTCCCGGTAATCGATGCACATCCGGTGCGAACCGTCCTTTTTCCGGACAAAAAGGATCGGTGCTCCCCATGGAGAACTGCTAGGTCGAATGAACTGCTTGCCCAACAGTTCCTGTAGCTGTGACGACAGCTCCTGCATCTCTGGCGGTGCCAATCGGTACGGCGCCTTAGCGATAGGGGCCGCGCCTGGCACCAAGTCGATCCTGAACTCAACCTGCCTCTCCGGAGGTATCCCTGGCAACTCCTCCGGAAACACATCTGCAAACTCCCTGACCACCGGAACATCAGAAACCGAAATCTGATCCCTGACTCATGTATCTAATACATACGCTAGGTAACCTGCACCCCCGTGCTGTATATACTGTCGAGCCCTGGCGGCTGAACAAAACACTGATCCCACTCTGGTGCCCTCACCATATACAGTCAACTCTCCCCCACTTGGGGTTCGAACCACTACTCGCTGACCCTCGCAATCAATCATGGCACCGAAACGACTGAGCCAGTCCATCCCTACAATCACGCACACATCCCTCATGGGGATCGGAATCAGATCTATCGGAAAAGGTACCCCGAAGATCTCCATCTCGCACCCTCGATAGACCGAAGAAGCAGAAACCCCGTGTTTGTTGGCGATAGAGACTCGCAACGGACACTCTAGCTCGCCTATTGGCACTCTGAACTCCCTACTAAATGTCTGAGATACAAAAGACCGACTCGCCCCCGAGTCAAATAAAACCAACGCAGGTAAGGAGTTCACTAGAAACGTACCTAGTAACAGGCACAAAAGATAAGCATACAACAAATATAGAAAATGAGATAAAGAATAGAAACATACCAGCAACCACGTCCGGTGCTGCCTTGGCCTCCTCGGCCGTAAGCTGAAAGGCGCGCCCCTGAGCCTTCGGGGGCTCTGCCCTACTCTGTCTCCCATCGGTAATCCTCAGTGTAGCTGGCGCTGGAGCCTACGCCGGCTTGGCCGCCAGCTGTGGACAGTTGGTCTTCACATGACCAACCTGATGACAATGATAGCATATCCTCATATCCGAGGCAGGGGCAGACTGACGGCAGTCCCTAGCAAAATGCCCCTCCTTGCCACACCTGTGGCACCCGCTACTAGCTCGACAAGCTCCAGTATGACCCTTGCCGCACTTTCCACAAGTGCGGCCCTGCTGACCCCCGGTCCTGGAATCAGTGGTCTTAGACCGCTTCGGCGCCGGCTGCGACTGCACCGGGGCCGGCCGCTGCTCCCTCAACTGCAGCTCGATCTCCAACTCACGCCGCCTAGCGGCCTCCTGCAAATCCAATAGAGTATCACATCGTTGTGTGGCAACAAACTGTCGAATATCAGTCTTGAGCATGCTCAGATAACGTGTCATCTGGGCCTGCTCAGACGCGAACTCAGGGCGGAACATCGCCCTCTCAGTGAACATGCGGGTGATCTCCGTCACCGTCTCTCCATCCTGTCTCAGACTCAAAAATTCCTGTGCCAAATGTTCCCGCTCGACCCGCGGAATGTAACGGGCACGGAACATGTCCCGGAACTGCTCCCAAGTAACCGCAGCTCTCTGCTCATCCGTGTATGACCCTGTCGTCAGTCTCCACCAGTCCTTGGCCCCGAGTCTCAGCATGTTCAGGGCGCACCTGACCTTCTGGTCAGTAGGACATGAACACGTGAAGAAACAACCCTCCACGTCGGATAACCATCTCATGGCTCGAATAGGGTCCTGTGTACCGTCAAATGTCGGGGGCTTCGTGTTATCGAAGTCCCGGTACTGGAAACCCCTACTGACTCCTTCCCTTGTCGCGGATACAGCTGAAGCAGCTGCTGCGGCAGCTGTCTCTGCAAGAGCCGCGTAGCGCTCATCAAAGTAATCAACCATGGCGGTCTTAATCGACCCGAACATCTCTGGCAGCTGTGCCCGGAACATAGCAGCCACCTCATCATGCAGAACCTCCCGAATCCTGGCATCCAACTCGTCTGTACCCATCTGTACCACCGGCTCAGGTGCTGTTGGCCCCTCCTGGCCTCCGTCCCCTGATCCTTATCCCGAACCGGATCCAGCCACAAAGCGCCTCGTCATCACCATTCTGAAACATAGCAAAAGGTATCAGATAATCCAACTGGGAGTCAACTCCCTACTAATCCCTAGGGATTGTGACTTACTTGACACGCGTATGGGTCTTGTGCTTTCAGTAGTACGGGCCCATACTACCTTCCACACCTACCCATATTTGCCTCAAACATCACCATAATGCCCTAACTGAATACACAACATGGCGAGCGCTCAATCCTCACTCTTAGAGGAAATGCTAAATATCTCATAACTGGCCTCCCGGCCTCACACAACCCACCCGTCCATGGAACTTCCACCAACCCTGCAGCACTAGTGTATGCTAGTCATACATAACGCTGGACCCTATAGACTTTCGAATATCCAATCCTACCCTAAGCTCCCAATCAAACAAGAACAGAACATAAGGCCAAATCAAACATTCTCAGGCTATAAGATCTTAGTTATGTATAGTCGTGATGCATACACTAAGCAACTACAGTAATGATGTCAATCCCATATAAAGATAACCCTAGGCTAGCAGGCATCATGTAATCAGGAAATTCTATCATGCAATTCCTGAAGATCCCTAGCCTAGTACTAACATGCTGTTTTAACATATCACATATTCAAATAACTGCATGGTATTTTGGGGATACTTACTGGCTCCGCCTGATCGTACATCCTGCATCCTCATTCGCTTATTTTGAAAATCATTTAGAAATTATTTTGAAAACCTTTCCTTGGTTTGAGACTGGATTCACACGCATGTTCCTCCAATTCACTCAAACCAAGGCTCTGATACCAACTTGTAACACCAAAAAATTCAAGCCAATTTAAACTTTTAAAAACATTTTAATCCGTTACGTCATTACATAATTTGTTTTCAAAATACAGTTATCAGAGTATCCCAGTATCAAATCATAAAAGTCATAACAGCGAGAGGAGCGGTACGATCATGCCTTCGCCTTCCTGCGATCGCCAGAGGTACCTGAAACAACAACTGAAACTGTAAGCCTGAAAGCTTAGTGAGCTATCCCCCAAAATACCAACCACATAACCATGTCATATAAACATCTAACCAAACAGCAAGCATAATGAGCCTTCAGCCTGACTGGACCGCCTCGCAGGCCTTCAGTCTATCTGGACCGCTCTCCGAGCCTTTGGCACGTCTGGACCGCCTCGTAGGGCCTTCAGCCTATCCGGACCGCTCGTCGGGCCTTCGGTCTGACTATCATACGCCCTTGGGTTTTGTAGTCTATCCGGACCGCCCTTGGTATGTTGGCCTTCAGCACAAAGCAGGACCGCCACAACCCAACACCCAAATCAAACAACATATGCATATACATTCATAGGCTATCATAATAACAAACAAACCGATCTAACATACCAAATAGCATAGCAACGTCCTAAAACCAGGACACCGACCTACCCAAGTCATATCATAGCATAACCCTGTAACTAGGATATCGACCGAACCCGGTCACTAAGCGTAAGCATATCACCATCCTAACTAACAGGATGCGAAACAATGCACATATCATGTAATAATCCAAATACAAATCCATAAGGGTCGGCCTTGGTGCCTTAGACCCTGTTGATATAGTGAGGATAACTCACCTCACAACTGACGTCCGAAACTAGAAAGCTCAACTCCCGGATCACCAACACGAACTCCACCACCTATAGTTACCATAAAACCCTTTTTCATAAATTTCCAAATTACCAGAATACCCTCAGAAGTCAACTGGTCAATTCTTGGTCAAAGTCAAAGTCCACAGTCAAAGTCAACAGTCCATGTTGACTCGACTCGTCGAGTGTAGTTTACCGACTCGTCGAGTCCTTCCTGAACTCGAGAAGTCGTGAAATCCTTGATTGGCTCGTCGAGTTCCCCTTTTACTCGTCGAGTTCATACATGTCTAAGAATTGGGAGAAACCCTAGCCGACTCGCCGAGTCTTCGAACGACTCGCCGAGTTTGTTCATCAACTCGACGAGTTCATGACCATCTTCATAAGACTCGCCGAGTTGACTATGCAACTCGCCGAGTCCTTACAGACCTTCATCCATGCAGACACTTATTAAGCCATGCCAAGGTTCCAGATTACAGATCCAAGCTTCTAAGGCATGATTAACACGTAAAGTTGCAAACTTTACACACATGCAAGGCCCTAAAGGCTCTAAATGACCAATCTAAGCTTCTAATGGAACTTTACACCTTAGGAGAGTCTCATCCTTGCAAGAGTTGGAAACTTTATGGACTTAGGACTCAAAAGAGGTTCAGATCTGAAGTTTCAACTTCAGATCTAACTCCCAAACCATAACAATCATAACGAGACTTAACGAGCTTTACAAACCTTGCGTTACAAAGCCAAACACTCAAAAAGGTCACAAAAGAAGTCTCTCCAAATCTCTTTCACTCTATCTCTCTCTACCTCAAATCTCTCCCAAATCGCTCTCAGTATGTGAAATATCTCCCAAATCTCTCCATGTATGTGAAATCTCTCCCAAATCTCTCTCTGTATGAGAAATCTCTCCAAGTATGTGAAATCTCTCCCAAATCTCTCTCTGTATGTCAAATCTCTCCAAGTATGTCAAATCTCTCCCAAATCTCTCTCAAAATCTCTCTCAACTTTTTATAATCACCCGGGGCATCCCGACCCTTAATTTAGTCGAAAACCGCTCGAAAACGGAAGTCTACGCGAAAAACAGCCTTAAGGAGCCGAAATCTCTTAAGGAGCCGAACCCTCTTAAGGAGCCGAACCTTCTTAGGAACCGAACCTTCTTAGCAACCGAACCTCCTGAGAACCGAACCTCCTGAGCCGAAACTGCTAAGGAACCGAACTGCACCTTCGGTCCGAGAACTTGACCTTCAGTCCGAGATTTTGACCTTCGGTCCGAGATCTTGACCTTCGGCTCCAACTCCACTTTCGGTTCCCTCTACTCTCGGTTCCAGCACACAACCGAACCCTACCTTTGGTTCTATGCTCCTAAGGAGCCGAACCTTCGCACCCTCGGCCCTGAATTTCAGATTTCAGCATTTTCTACCCGGTTTTCAATATTTTTAGCGTTTTGAGCCCGTTTTTCGTGATTTTAACGTGGGATTTTCACCCAAACTCGTATTTTAACATAATAAACCCTAAATATTCATATTTTAATTATATTTTGGGGAAAATCCTTGCCTAAGAATAAAATCTAGTAGGTAAGATTTATGGGTGGAGTGTTGACTTTGCCATAGTGTGTGACACAAGCAACCACCCCATACCTACTCAATGACCAGCCCTTGTCCTTCCACCATACCTGGTCATTTCATTGTCCTTTCCCACCATTTTTCCAGCCACACTCTTGGTCAAAGGCTAACTCCCTTCTCTCCTCACACTTCTCTCATTTTCCCCCCAAAGAACAAACTTCATTCTCTCTCACCGTCTCTCTCTAAATTTCGAGATTCAAGGCTATTCTCCAAGCTTTTCTTCTACTTTTGGTAAGTATTATCATTCTCTATATGATTATTTCACTCCTTTCTACTCAAATCATAGGTTTCTTACACAAACTTCATCATATTTGTGTTAGAACTTCGAATCTTCAAGCGATCTTCTAAGTGTTCTTGAGTTGAACACTTCCTTTCTTCATCATCCATCCACTGAAAATCACTCAAGGTGAGTTCATACCCCTACATTTTCATGTTCTTCTTAAGTTTTAGGGGGGGAATACAAGTTAAAACACCAAGAACACAACTAAACTCAAACAACAGCTTTCATCAGAAAAGTTGAGTCTTATTCACGGACTATTTTGACTATCTTAAACTTAATATCTTTCAAAACTGTTTAATATGCAAATAGTTCAGGTTCATACCTTTAAAATGAATACTTGCACATCTCCATACGATTTTTCTACGATTTATGGTGATTTTTACAAAACTGTCTATCATTTCAGAAACGAATTCGGACCAGTCTGTGAATATGAACAATTTAACACAAGTTAAAGACTTCTAAAAATCACAATAAAAATGATGAATAAACTAGACACATTTTTTGAACTCTTAGAATTTACGGATTCAGTTTTTGACTTTGTATGATTTTTCTATGATTTTTCTAAAACACTGTAGAAAGGTCAAAAACTAGTAACAACTTATAACTTTCATCACACTTTGTAACTTGTTGAGCAAAGTGTTAATCTTTGAGGATTTCATATTTTACATGCGTTTCTTGTTGTGGTATAATTATATAACAGAAAATACTCACTGAATTGTAAGAATCCTCCATCATTACCATTAGTACAAAACAAAGTATGATAAACATAGTTATAGTTTTGCTATACATTCGACTTACATAGAAAAGGGTTCTTATACACCACAAGCAAACATGCTAAACTATAATAGGTATAGTTAGGTTGCATACACATTACAAACATTTTGATAAATTATAATAGGTATAGTTTAGGTTCATTTACATTACGAACTCATTACAAAAGGTTTTTATACAAAAAGGGGTACAAATACAAAGTACCGGATTTTCATACAAAGAGGGGTACAAATACAAAGTACCGGATTCATACAAAAAGGGGTACAAATACAAAGTACCAGGTTTTCATACAAAAAGGGGTACAAATACAAAGTACCGGATTCATACAAAAAGGGGTACAAATACAAAGTACCAGGTTCTCATACAAAAAGGGGTACAAATACAAAGTACCGGATTTTCATACAAAGAGGGGTATAAATACAAAGTACCAGATTTATACAAAAAGGGGTATAAATACAAAGTACCAGTTTTTCATACAAAAAGGGGTACAAATACAAAGTACCAGGTTTACACAAAATGGTTTTATGATATTAAAACTACATGTCGTTAGAATTGTTAGTTTTCAGCTATAATTGCTAAGTGTACATGTTAGAGTTATATAAAATTGAATTGAAATCGACTTAGAATTGGTGGGCCCGCCTTATCTCATGTTCCTTGTTTGGTTGTGGACCTAGGGCAGACCCATTATATTCAACGGTTTATTTAACTTAAATTTTATATAACTTATATACGCTGAGTGATTATAGAAGGAATCTATGGTTCTTTCTAGGGTTCATTATCGCATAACATAGGAGCATTCATTTCACACTTAACTAAGAAAATATTGGATTTTCTGGAAATCATACTCTATCGCTTTTACAAGGAAAACAGTTTCTTCCTCAAACAAAACTCTTATGAACTCACCAACTTAATTGTTGACACTTTTCAAAACTACTTGTATTCTCAGGAAATCAGTGAAACAGGAAAACATCAGCACTTTGAGGATGGGACGTTAAATCGTCAAACAATTTATTTTGTCATCATAATGTAATTGATTTTGAAACATGTAAACATATACTATGGTGTAACCTTTTCAATTATATTTATGATGGTTGTATTTACTTTGAGCACTATTATACTCGTTGTTGTGATACTTTACATGAAGTCCTCCACCCCCGGACGTTTCCGCCATCCTTGGTTTGGGGGTATGACAACTCGACTCGTCGAGTGTAGTTTACCGACTCGTCGAGTCCTTCCTGAACTCGAGAAGTCGTGAAATCCTTGATTGGCTCGTTGAGTTCCCCTTTTACTCGCAGAGTTCATACGTGTCCAAGAATTGGGAGAAACCCTAGCCGACTCGCCGAGTTTGTTCATCAGCTCGACGAGTTCATGACCATCTTCATAAGACTCGTTGAGTTGACTATGCAACTCGCCGAGTCCTTGCAGACCTTCATCCATGCAGACACTTATTAAGCCATGCCAAGGTTCCAGATTACAGATCCAAGCTTCTAAGGCATGATTAACACGTAAAGTTGCAAACTTTACACACATGCAAGGCCCTAAAGGCTCTAAATGACCAATCTAAGCTTCTAATGGAACTTTACACCTTAGGAGAGTCTCATCCTTGCAAGATCTGGAAACTTTATGGACTTAGGACTCAAAAGAGGTTCAGATCTGAAGTTTCAACTTCAGATCTAACTCCCAAACCATAATCCCTTCATAAATAGCTAAAGAAAACCCTAGTCTTCACCTATGAATGATTCTAGGAGAAAAGAGGTTAAGGTGACAGCTGGTTACCTCTAAAACGTGCCCAAGCTGAAGTACACTATGGATCCACACAAAACCCTTGATGCTAGCCTCTTGATCTACAAGTTCCCTTCACAAAATCACTTCTCAAAGCTCCAAAACACCCTCCAAGCTCACACTCACGGAAATTAGGGTTTCTGGCTCTCAAGGGGTGATAGAGGACAGTGGGAGGCGCTAATGGTCCAATATATAGGGTGCAAAAACCCTGAGAATTAGGGTTTCCACTGCCATCTCCTACTCGTCGAGTCCCCCATGCCGACTCGACGAGTCACTCATTAATTGACGTGTCTTGGCCCGCTGCTACTCGACGAGTCATAGCGTCAACTCGTCGAGTAGACCTTAAAACATGAAATCTAAATGGAATAATAAGAATACCTGACGGTTGGGATGTTACAAAAACGACCAAAATGCCCAAAAGTGTGCAGTTGCGCGGGTACCCTCGCTAGTGTTGCGCGACTGAGACTCCACCCTATCAAACGATGTTGGAATGCTATTGACTCCTTTTTTCTCCACTACACCACTCCACTACTCACTATTTTCTTGGTCCCCTCCACACCTCACATGATTCAAATTTGGCCAATCATCTTCAAGCTTCAAATGTGGATAGTCCAAGCCCAAAATAAGAATCCAAGACCCATTTTCATAAGCCCACTTCATCCAACTCTTCAACCTTTTAAGCCTAATTCTTCTTTTATGGATCCATAAAGCCCAATAATGCCTCGAAAGCCTACAAAGCCCATCTCCAAGCTAATCCATAACCGCAACGAGCTCCAAAACCCTGCAAAATACCTCATACAAAATAGAAAGTACCCGATGCGATCCATGATAAAGAAAATAAAAAATATACAATGCAATACTAATAAAAAGAGATAAAAATACTAAAATAAACTATAAAAAATAAGGAAATAAAATAAACTACCATGCGTACTGATGCGAAGCTATGTACGCTGGGCGTTCCTCGGAGTACGTTGGACGTACAAAGGCAAAGGATCGGGAAGTTGGGAAGAGTATGCTAAGGGTACTAGGAGTATGCGGGGCGTACTCCAAAATCATGCAAACCCTATTTTAGGGCTTTGGACCCTAATTAAGCTCTTTATCTCATAACCTAACCCTAATATCTTCAGCCTCCATCCCTCTAAACCCTAGAAATCGACCCTTAGCCTCATTTGAGTGATTCTTGAGCTTGGTATGTGCTTGTTGGGTGTCTTGAGAAGGAGAAGAAGAAGAGAATCATGTGGAGTTGTGGTTTGAGCTTCTAGATCTAGGGGTATATTTCCATTTGTAAGCTTCCAAAGGTTAAAATCTTTGACCTTGATGATCTTTTTGTTTGGATCTATTTCTTGGTGTTCTTTGGCATTGTTAAGTCCTTTGATGAAAAGGTGAGCTTTTGATCTACTCCAAAAGTAGTGGAGGTTAGATCTAAGTTCCACCAAGGTCCCTTGTTCATAAAAATGGAAATTTTATGAAAGGTTTGGTCCATGCATGTATTAAGCTCTTATTTAGTTCCTTCTTTAAGTGTTGAGTCCATTAAGTTGTGTTTGTGAGTAAAGTTGGAAACTTTACTGGTTAAGACCTTGGTTAGGGACCAGATCTAGGTGTTGGACATCTTGACTTAACCCATTAAGAGCAAAGTAAAGATTTTTGGACTCCTGACTAGTACGTTGGGCGTACGAGGAGGTACGCTCAACGTAATGTAAGGTTTGTACTTCAGGTGGTTGTACGTTGCGCTTTATGGTCGAGTAGGTGGGGCGTACGTCTTTAGTACGCTGGGCGTACTCCCCACTCCCCAGAAGGGCATTTTGGGCTTTTGAGGTTTGGGTAATTGTCGGGTTTTCATAGTTTGGGCCTTGTTGGGCCATTAGATCCTTTTTGGACTTCTGGTTGGTACTTTTTGGGCTCCTTTGGATGTTAGGCCCATAAAGGGGTATTGGGGGGCCAATTTGGAAAATTGGACCATAATTGGTCCTTGGGTGTATATATAGAAGTTGGGCCCTTTGGATTAATGGTTTGGGCTTGGGCCTTGGGCAAAGCATAGGGAAGGGTAAAAAGGTCTTTTACCCTAATTTGACTCTTAGGGTGAGCCGTGACCCAGTTATTAATTTGATGTTTTTTTTGGGCAACTGATAGCGCGAGATAGTTAGTGGATCTGCAGTCAGAGAGTATCCGTGGGTTTCAGCTAATTGAGGTGAGTCTTCTCACTATATCCATGGGTCGAAGGCACCAATGTCGGCCCATTACTCAATATGTGGTCTTAATAGTTGGTATGCAATGGTTTTGTTAGTTGGTATGTAATGACTTATGTGGAATGCTAGTTGTCAAATTAATACTTACATGAAAGACCATGGGGGTAGCCCATGACATTTGGATATCAGACCATGGGAGAAGCCCATGGAATTCCAGGTAAAGACCATGGGGGTAGCCCATGACACTTGGTTATAAAACCATGGGGGGAGCCCATGACATTCTAGGTAAAGACCATGAGAGGAGCCCATGACACATGTATGTACGTCGCATGATATATAAGATTTTTTCTTCTTATAAATATACTTCTTGATTTGTTGGAAAAAATTATAACATTCTAATAGTGCATGAAAGATACGGTTATAATATAATACGATTATAATGTAATTAATACATTTTCTTTTTTATAAAGTTGGTGTATCTTAATTGGATTATCTTTTCTATTATCCCAACTAAATATTTTAACTATTATACCACATTTATTATGCATTTTTATGAAATTTCCATGTTTATAAAGTAGGACGCTTATTATTTAGTGAAACTTTTATATTTTATTTATTTTCTTACATATACTACTCGATTTCCATTACACTCGTTCTAAATTTATTTACTTCCGTCAATAACTATATAAAGAACATTGTCTAACATAAATTTAATTAAATGACCAATATAAATAATTTTTACATTTTTGACCAATTTCCCCCAATTTTAATTTTTGGAACCAAAAAAATGGAGTATCACATCATTAAAACTGAACAAAAGTAAGAAAATTGATGTTCGATTTGGAACAAAAAAAACTGAGTGTCAAAATTGAAATAAAAATAAAACTTTACTGTGAAAATTGAAATAAATGAAAATTTAATGTCTTTTATGACATATTTTCCAATTGTGACTCATCGGCATGACAAACAACGTGGTTTATTGGTTAAGTGGTCAGAATTATAACAAATTGGAAACACAGTGTCCAATTTGAGAGAAAGAATAACGCAATGTCAAAATCGAATTTCCGTATAAATTTAGTAATTTTTGTGTCATTTGCCTTATGTTATAAATAATAATAACATGATAACTATGTCAAATTTAGTCCCTCAACTATAAAAACTTATATCTACACCACCATTTTGACTTGAAAATCAACTAGCACATTGATATTTCTCTAGATAACCACTTTGTGTATAATTTATATAATTATGACTTTCAAAGTCTAATTTGGTAAACAAAAGTCAGGTCTTAATTCTCATGATTTGACAACTTTGTCCATTTAATTATAATTTTTGTTTACAATTCTACCCTATTAAACTTAGTTTATTAATATCATTATACTTATCATATATTTTATTTTAATATTTTAATTATTTATCTTTTGTGATTCTAATTAATTATCTAAACTTGTTTTATTTTTTCTCCAAAAAAAATTATTATTCACTATAAAATGCATAAACTTCTAGTCTCATTTTGAGAATGTTACATTAAAACAAGTTTATAAGAATTTGTGTGTTTCTCATTACTTAAATAAATTTATTTCTTCTATCTTATTACTTATGATTTAGTAAAGCTCATTTTTGTAAATATTTTTCCTTTTATTTATTGTTTAACATCATTTTATTGTTCATTTCAGTTATCTGTACCTTTATTAATATTTGTGGTATAAATAACAATAGGAAAATAATATCCTATGGTTCATATACTGCATTTTATTAAAAAAATTATTGGACACATTTATGAAAACATGGTATTAATTATGTAATTAATTACAAAGTTCCATAGAATAGTCAAAATGCCATCAACTCCTAGTTTCACCACACTACAGGAGGCAAAAACAAAAATGTAACTTTCTTATATGTATTATATGATACATATAATCACATATGTATTACATAAATATCCTCTTATATATTACTTGTCGTTTAATACGATCAACAAATATATATATCTTTGCTTTTGGCCATATTTCTTAACACTTTCAGTCCGAGAGGAGCAGTCCTCAATCTTCAGGTTTGCGTCTTACTCTCTTGTGCTAAGGCTCATTGAGCTTTTCATCTATATTTTTGTTGATGTAGATGTCGCCCACCAAATCTAAACCGGTGAATAACCGATTTTATGTGCGGTTTAATTTGTGTGCGATATGTCGTTAAAACGATCTGTGTATTATTTATTTATTTTTTTGAAACGGCGCAATCTATATATTTTAACTGTAACACATATATCTTCTAATCAAACTCGATTTAATAAATGTAGCTTTAACTCGTTTATATATCATTGTATTTTCATCGTTTAACCGTTTCTGTATTTCTTGGTAACAGGTATTAATGTGTATCGGATCTCCTATCGGTCATGCAGATCGAGGATTATCGAAACCGAAGGATGACTGTAGCAGAGTACAATGACTTTCACTCGATTGACAGGGAACTGTATGCAACTCTTGTATACGATCTATGGCGTGACCCCATTGAAGCTATACAAATGATGGCCATATGGATATGGTTTGAGAGGATGAGCATCGGGTTTCCTAACTTAACTCGGAGGATCCTAACTCTCCCTTTTCAGTGGATCGACAAGATTGGAGATGAAGCCTTGTTGTGTTGGGCATGCATTGATAATGTAGCTCTCTTGTTTTCCGCTTCAGTTATGGATTTTCCTTTGACCAATATACTCCTCAAAAAAGAGATGCCCATTGAGTTCTTACGCAAGTTTCGAGACGTTTCTATTGCTAGTATCAATGACGTGATCACTATTGTTTGTGCTACTTGCTTCAAGGATATATGGGATGGAGCCATTGCTAGAAATGCCCACATGGATCTACTTCAATGCATGAGTAGCGTTGAACCTGTAACTCCAACCAAAACGACGAAGACCCAACCAGACGATAGGACTTTGTTTGTAACCTTTTCGAGAGGGTACCCTGTGGCTGAGTGGGAAGTAAGAGAGTTCTTTAATGGACTCTTTGGAGATTGTATTGAGTCGTTTTACATGCAAGAAGCCGCGGCTGGTGAGCACGCTTTGTTTGCTAAGATTGTGTTGAATCACATATCTTTCATTCATGCAGTTCTCAGCGGTGGAACAAAAGCAAAGTTTACCATCAATGGAAAGCATGTATGGATGCGACAGTTCATCCCCAGAGACCAGAGAGGATGATAAACTAATGATTTAAGATGTAATGCTCGTTGTGGCTTCAATTAATCTAAATAAAATAAAGCAGTTGGTGTCTAAATTGAAATCTTCACGTTTTAGTTTTTGCATTTTGTTTTCCATTTGATTTTAATTTACAAGTTGGTAGATAGTAAAATGAAATTGCATAATGGCAAAGGATGAGTGACTGTGGAATTCCGAATTCATGTCAGCCTTAACTCACTACTTACTTCCAAAAGTATGAGCGACTGTGGAATTTCGAATAATCAAATTATTCAGGAAGTAAAGCATGCAAAGTGAAACACAATAATAACCTAATTAACTATGGTCTCAAAACTATTGAATATCAATAAAACTCTTCTTATTTAATCACCATAATAATTAAGACTTTATTCATTGTATAATGTTTCGAGTAATCAGCTAAACACTTGAATTAAACATCAGTCATGCCATGTTATGAACATGCATACTATGTTTCTCTATGGTCCTTCCTTTGTGAACAGATCGACTGGACACTATTCCAATGATGCTCATTTCACAATTCCATATTCTTGTCACTACTTAAAATGTGTTAGAATTCCAAGCTTACATGCATTGTCCTTCTGTGACGTCGAGGCTTCAAAGTCACAGAGACATAGCCAACGCTATTACAGAATGTTCCATTGGAACTTTGTTACTAAAAACAATTCCATGGTAATGAAGTCTCAAATTCAGGGTACACTCCTTGAACATCTTTCTTGCATTAAAGTTTCCAACTCACATGGAGGAATCCCTGAACTAGTACTATCAGCATAGATGGTCCTTAGGGTAGATCCCTAAGATTAAAGAAGTTAATGGCGATGGGAAATTGGGTTAATTGTTTGATGATTAAATATACTAATTATATTATTGTGGGTTGAAAACTCTATATACTCACCAAATTTCCTAACCTGACCCACTCAGTTTATTGTATCACAGGTAGCATAGCGATATAAAAGATACATTCTGCTGAGAGATTCGAGGAGTATTAGGCCACTAGTTTAATTACTGTAAAGCTTGTAATATTTCGTTATGCTTATGTTTATGTATTGACGATGACATCCCAATGTTTTAATATAAATAAAATACATTTCTTTGGAAATTCTTTGATAATATCATTATCATGTTTTTCGGAACAAATTTTGCAATATTATTCCTCATAAAGGATACTCTGATTTTTAAATAAGCATAAACAAATCGGTCTTTTCTGGCCATGAAATTGGTTATGTCACAGTTGGCATCAGAGCATTAGTTTAAGCGAACTAAGCATTTTTAGGATTTCTGGACTTAAACTTAGAATGCTAAGCGATGATCGTGAGGAATGTATCTATTATATTTTAGGTAGTACACCTGAATTGACACAAACACTAGCTTACTTTAGGATTAGATACCTAATTTGCTTATTGTGCTAAATGAGTTTTGCAAGCTATATCTATAAGATGCCTTGATATGCATTAGGAATCCTATATAAATTGATATTACTAGATTTAAGTTCCATTGTCGACCTAGAGTTAAGAAATTTTATGTGTTCAGGTTTCTAAACGTTTAATTACGGTATTAGAGCTGGCATATAACTTTTCGGAGTGATAAGGAGGATTAAACGCCTAAACCTTCTCTATCTATATTCTCATCTCGGTACACCGAACACCTGCTTTGGTGTACAGAACGTCATGATAAGGACTCGTAGCGGACTGAGAAAATGGAGGAAATGAGAAGGCTTACGATAGTCATTGATACCTATCAGAAGATATCATAAGAGCAGTTTCTTGCCTTTAGAATGCATAATACGTTTGGTGTGGGAGAAGTACACTTTCGATTGGCAGAAAGAAATAACTTTTGGTATAATCCCTGAAGTTATCCCATCATCTGGCATTTCCACCACTAACCAAGTTGAAGTAGAATTATTGTTGAAGATACGCATGGAAGAAGTCGTAGGGAAATTTTATGATTGTTTGGACACATTCTGTAACGTCTGGTTCCTGGTACGCATTAATTATAATTTATTCACTTTTGTAGAGCAACTCGACGAGTTAGGAGCCCCAAACTCGTCGAGTAGAAACCAGAATTGACGCAGATTTTAAGTCACCTACTCGACGAGTTGAGAGCCTCAACTCGACGAGTAGGGCTGCCAGGATGAAACCCTAATTTCGGGGTTTTGCACCCTACTTAAGCATCCTAATCTCCACTTGTTGTCCTCATTTCCAGCGTCCAAGTCCCAAACCCTAGATTCAGAAACCCTAATGCATTTGTGAGCTTGTGAGCCATTTTTGAGTGAATCTTGGTGTGTTTTGAAGCTTGTGAAAGAAGGAGAAGCTTGGGGATTCAAGAAGAAGCTAGTAGATCCAGAGACTCCATTTCATTCTCATCATTTTCTGGTAATCAAGTCTCAAACTTGCTTAGTAGCTTCTTAGATCTCTTTATTATCACTTTGTTGGGTTTTTGGTCCAACAAGCTTAATCTTTGGGATATGGACGTCCCAAGTGAGTAAACCTCCAGATCTGGAAATTATGGAGGGCTTCATGGCATAAAGGTGCAAACTTTATGGCCATTGAAGCCCCATGCAAGCCATAGGGTGTCATTTTGGCCTTTTAAGCTCCAAAAGGCCATGAACGTAGAGAAAGGTGGAAGCTTTACGTGTTCATGTAGTGTTTAGGGTCTAGATCTCTGTTTGTAAGCTTTAGTTTGGAGTCTGGATGGCTTGTGGACCAAGATCTAGGTCCTAAGGAGTTAGGGTTTGAGCTAAACCCATTAAGTAAAGGTATTAACGGGTAAAGTTGGAAACTTTACCCTTAAAAGGACATTTTCAGTATATATGAGAAGCATGAAGCTTAGATATGAAGAGTAGGGGCTTAATCCATTAAGATGGCCCAAACATACTGAGGAACTCGTCGAGTCCATAGAGGAACTCGTCGAGTCCATAGAGAAACTCGACGAGTTGAGTCGATTTGTCCCGATTCTGAATAGGGTAGAACTCGACGAGTCCGAGGAGGGACTCGACGAGTTGACTCGTTCTATCACGACTACGAGTAGAAAGGGAACTCGGCGAGTCAGAGGGATGAATCGACGAGTTGAGTCAACTCGGAGTGTTGACTCTGACTTTGACTGAGCGTTGACTTTGTCTTAGACCTTGACTTTGACCAAGAGTGACCCGTAAAGGGGTCTTGATGTAAGGAATGGTATCTAAGGGGTTGTTTTGTATAGGGTGTGAGTAGAGCCGGTTGCAGGAGCAGAGACGTTCAGCTACTTCACTCGACATTTGAGGTGAGTTTTCCTCCAGTAGGAACGGGTCGAAGGCACCAATGCCAGCCCGTTTATGTATGTTAGCGTATGCCGGACTTAGGTCTGATGTCGGGGTTAGCCCGATTTAGGTTATATGTTTCCAGACTTCAGTCCGATGCCGGGGAAAGCCAGAGGAATGTTTGTATGCTTGATGTCTTCGTGACTCTTGCATGTGTATGTTTATATGTTCCGGGATTCGGTCTGATGTCTGGGCAAGCTCGAGGAATGTTTAGCTTATATGTTATGTGTTATATATATATATATATATATATATATATATATATATATATATATATATATATTGAAAGAACCCTTTATAATATTTACAATATTACTCCAAACATGCTACATGCATATTCATAAAAATATATTTACATATATGGTTTTATTACAAAAGACTGGATACAAACCGACTAACGAGTTTTTACAAAGTTGTATATATATTACATAATTTCCAAGGGATTAATACATGAAATACAAAAGCTATAATATTATCTATTCTACATCTTCTACCAGTACATGACTATACTGGATGCTTATCACCTGCAATAGTTTAAACATTGAGAGGGATAAGCAGGTGACGCTTAGTGAGTTCAATAACAGTTACAATATAACGTTATGCCATATACATATCAATATGACAGAAGCAAAGAGGGACAAAGAAAAACAAAGGCATATGTGTATCATATGACAGACTTTCCATATCAACCAACAATCTGATTCAATGATTTACAATCAATGAGACATAACAATTTCAACTTGATATACATCAATAAAGCTTCAGCCCAAATGGCACAGAAAATACAATTTCTGATTATCATTTTGCTAGAATATACAGGCTTTCAGCCCTACATAGCCCTATGCTAATACCAGAAGCTATACGAGTCATGCTCTACATGGCCAAAGGCACAAAGCCAATACCAGAAGTTATACGAGTCATGCTCTACATAGCCAAAGGCATAAATACGATATAACACAGGAAAGCACATTGAACATATAACACATAACATACAATTGTCCCTATATTGAACTCACCGTGAATTAACCGAATGATAAAATGAAAATTTGGGCAGCACTTCGCCTCTAAAAATAACTTTCTTTGACGAAACTGGGGATTTTAGTTGAAAACCGGGCCTTGTGCGGGCAGAGTTTCAACTTGAAAATATTATTTTCTCGGGTCTTCGGTGCGTCGGGACTTGCTTCGGTTATCGGGGATGTTTCCTAGGCTTCGGGGGGGGGGGGGGGGTGTTAGGGTAATTTGAGAGGGAATAGAGGGTGAGAGAGAATCAAATTTGTAACCAAAATTCGGTCAGCCTCGCACCCTATTTATAGTATCCGAAGCACCTGATTACGCTGGGCGTAATTTCATGTACGCGGTGCGTACTCCCTTAATAACCACTACGCTGGGCGTACGAGGGGATCAGTTAGGACGCGTCAAGGCTACGACATGTGGCACTCATGCGAAGGAGTAGGGAGGGTGACTGACTCCGGGTCACTTACACGAGTACGCTGGGCGTACTCCTTCGGACCAGCCTTGAAGTTTGTGCCCAAAACTTCAAAACTCCGTATCTTTCGCATACGAGCTCTGTTTTTACGTTCTTTATATGCATGTGTAGGTGAAATTATGCTCTACAACTTCCGTTTAGACTCCGTCGGCTAATTTTGAACTTATTTTTAATGATATATTTTTAACGGGCCGGGACAGGAAAATTCTGTTAAAAAAATCATAACTTCCTTATACGAAGTCAGATGTGGACGTTCTTTTGATGAAAATTCTCGGTTTAACGAATACTACGACTTTCATTTAGATCACTTAAGCTAAAAAGTAGTTTATCGAAAACTCACTTTTTACGTCATATAGCGTTGTGTCGGTTCTGTCGTGAAACTTCAATAAGTCATAACTTCTTCGTTATAACTCGGATTTCGATGAGGTTTTCGCCTAAATGTTTCTAACGAGATAATCTACAATTTTCAATAACATTATTTTTACTTATTTCCAATTTTATATTTTTTTTTGTTAATTTTGATAATTGACTTTTGATTGGAATCTCATAAGACTTCCAATACTTTCCGAATGATTCTAAACATAGTTTTATTTCAATCTCATAAAACTATCTTGTTAAAACTCAACACTCAAAATCATATATTATTTAATAAAATTCATTTTTAAACAAAACACGATAACTGAACGTGTGTGTTACAAATACTTCCTCCTTTTGAGAATTTCGTCCTCGAAATTACAACGATTTAAACTAAAATGGGGATATTTCGCTCTTATCTCATTCTTATTTTCCCAAGTATAATTTGGGCCTCGATGGTGTTTCCACTTGACAAGCACCAACTCCACTTCTTTATTACGTAGATTAGCCGTTCTTTCGTTTACGATCTCTTCAGGCTTTTCTACATATCTTAATTTGTTATCCAGTTTTACCTCGGATAACGGAACTGTTTCATCGTATATGCTCAAACATTTACGCAGATAACTCACATGAAACACATCATGAATACCTGCCAAATCTTCAGGCAATTCCAACCGATACGCTTGTTTACCAATTCTCTGGATGATTTTGAAAGGACCAACAAATCTAGGACTTAGTTTTGCTTTCTTCCCAAATCGCATAATGTCTTTCCATGGGGATACCTTCAACATTACGAAATCACCCACCTGGAATTCTATGGATCGTCTCCTCTTTTCTGCATAGGAATTCTGTAACACCCGGGTTTCGGGGTTAAGCATTAATAGATGATGTAATAGTCTAGGTCAACTATTTTAACTCTTTTTGAAGTAATAAAAATGAATTATTTGAGTATTATGTGAATTATGTGAATTTGTGTGCTTTATACTTAATTATAAATGTATAATTAATAAAGAATAAAAATAAAGCGTCAAAATTAAAGTGTGAGATAAACCCGATATCTTTACATAAAGTGGTGGTGGTCGAAACAAGGATTCTGGGGATATAAAGAACGCCCAAATCTGACTTCGTATGAGGAAGTTATGATTTTTCTAAGATTTGGCATAGCAGTGCACGGCCCGAAACTCGAATTTTAGTTCGAGCGGTTTTTGGCTTACGCGACCTAAATGAGAGTTGAAGATCTCATTAATAGGAACTCAACGACAAAAAAGACAGACGAAAACGGAGTCCGTATGTAAAAATTATGAATTTTACGCGGACATTTAACAGTGTAATCACCTCTTACTTTTAAATTTAAGATCGGTCGAGAATTAGCCGACGGAGTAAAAAGGAAAGTTGTTGATTTTATTTTACCAACGCGTGGATATAAATAACGTCAAAAACGGAGTTCGTATGCGAAAGTTATGGACGAAGCTTAGTCTCTACTTTTCGAGCGCGGCGAATTCGATACAGTTTTGTAAATCCGAGATAGAATGAGAATTAGCCAATGGGGTCTAAATGAAAGTTGTAGTACTCGTAAATACCAACGCGTGGATATAAATAACGTCGGAAACGGAGCTCGTATGCGAAAGATATGGACGAAGCTTAGTCGCTACTCTTCGTGTGCGATAAATACGATACAGTTTTTGTAAATCTGAGATAGAAGGAGAATTAGCCAAAGGGGTCTTAATGAAAGTTGTAGTACTCGTAAATACCAACACGTGGATATAAAGAACGTAGAAAACAGAGCTCGTACGCGGAAGATACGGACGAAACTTAGGGGCTACTTTACTATAAAATCCCTATAAATAAAGGGTGAACTCTTCATATTTTCTTCACATCATAAGCCTTTCTTTCTCTCTCTAACTTCTCTCTAGCCTCCCTAAACCCCTTCCAAGTCTAGGGAACCTCCCTAGCACGAGAAGGAAGCCCCGGAGCGCCCGGCGGCTCCGAGAAGAAAAGCTTTCGGCTCGGAAACGCTGCTCCAGTGAAGCCCAGTTTTTAATAAAAAAATCCGTTGTTTTGTCGAGGAAAATTGCTTTAAGAGTAACGAAGCGCTGTCCGAGTGAAGAGTCGCCATCTTTTCAGGTGAGTGCATAGTCACTTTCATCTTACACATAGATATGAAGTATTTAATATAAATTACGTGCTATGTATGCATATTGTCTGAATACTTGCTGTCTATGCTGATGAAAGATTTTTATACATGTTTTAAATGATTTAAACTGTATATGTATTTTATATCTACAAAATGTTGGGGTAAAACATGGGTAGATGTAATAGACGATGTGTGATAAAATGATGAGAGGCCTCGATGTTGTTGTTGTTGATTCTGTCATCTAGCGGAGTATGGATGACAACCACGGACTCTTCTAGACAGTCCAGTGGAACGCTAGCAGGCTCGCATGTAGGTGTTTGTGAACGATGTGTCCACCGGTGTACTTCATCCCCCTCATGGTTGCCTTTAGGACATTTATTGCTGAGGAACCCCTTTAGCAGTAGTGTCCATCCCGATGATGATCCTTAGGCTAGGTCCCTTATGATAGGTGTTTAAGGGCGTAAAGTGAGGATAACGGGAACGGGTAATCGGGTTATTTTTGGTTGATGAAATTAATAAACTTATTTATTGTGGGTTGAAAACCCTATGTGCTCACCAGGCTCCCAAGCCTGACCCACTCAGTTTCTTGTATTACAGGTAGTGGTGCACGAGCATAGATATGATGTTTGGGATGAGAAATTACGGATATAGGCATGTAGATATGAATTAATGTAGTAAGGCTTATATTGTACTGTTTATGATTTTGATCTGTATCGAATATGACATCCCTAGGTTTTTAATGAAATACATTTCTACGGAAATGCTTTGATAAATCTTTATCATATTTTATTTTGGGAACAAATTCTGCAACACTTTTATTTAAAATGTTACTCTGATTTTTAAACAAAGCATAAGCAAAATCGGTCTTTTCTGGCCGTGAAAATGGGGATGTCACAAATTCTGTCGATCCTGGCCCGCTTTCATTCTTTCTCGTATAATTTGAATCTTGTCAGTGGTGTCTTGAATCATTTTAGGGCCTCCAAGGATTTTCTGTCCTACATCACGCCAACATAATGGAGTACGACATTTACGTCCATATAGTGCTTCATATGGTGGCATTTTGATTGAGGCGTGGTAACTGTTATTATATGAAAATTCGACAAGAAGTAAGTACTTATCCCAGTTACCACCGAACTCCAAGACGCATGCACGAAGCATATCTTATACTGTTTGGATTGTTCTCTCCGTCTGACCATCTGTCTGAGGATGATAAGTTGTGCTGAGAGTGATCCGAGATCCTAATTCACGTTGCATACTTGCCCAAAAATGAGAAGTGAAGCGAGTATCACGATCGGAAATAATCTTAAGTGGCACACCATGTCTTGCTATAATTTCATCCAAGTATACTTGTGCATATTTCTCCATTGGAGCTGTTTCATGCATGGAAAGAAAATGTGCACTCTTAGTTAATCGGTCGACAATTACCCAAATGCTATCATTCTGTCTCACAGTCTTTGGCAATTTGGTAATAAAATCCATGGACAACTCCTCCCATTTCCACATAGGGACATTAATACCTTCTGGGCTCCCGTATGGCTTTTGGTGTTCCGCTTTGACTTGTAAGCATACTAAGCATTCCTTCACGTATCTTCCATTGTCTCTCTTCAATACAGGCCACCAATAATCAGCTCGTACATCATAATACATTTTACTTGTACCAGGATGTATTGACAGCTTAGAGTTATGGGCTTCATCTAAAATATTTCGTCTTAATCCACCGATCTTTGGAATCCATAGTCGATTAAATATTTTCAGTCCACGTGGATCATCAAGTAAAATATCAGCATAATGTACCATCCCTTCCTTCTTCATATCTTCTAGCTTTAAGGCTTCTACTTGCCATTTTTCTAGTTCATCAAGAAGAGTAAATTTTACGGTAGTGTGGGTAATAACACAACATACACTATTATGATAAACCTTCCTGCTAAGTGCATCGGCAACTACATTAACCTTTCCAGGATGATACAGGACATCAGCTCCATGGTTCGCTGTTGTCTCATATTCAAAGTTTTCTGACTAAATATATACTTGAGACTTTTGTGATCAGTAAACAAGTGGCATTTTGTACCAAAAAGATAATGCCTCCAAAGTTTTAGGGCAAATACTACTGCAGCGAGTTCGAGGTCGTGGGTGGGATAATTCTTTTCATACTCTTTCAGTTGTCTTGAAGCATAGGCTATTACTTTACCACGCTGCATCAATACACAAATGAGTCCCAATCTTGAAGCATCGCTATACATGGAAAAATCATTATCACCTTCTGGGAGTGATAAGATTGGAGCATGAGTCAAAAGATCTTTTAGAGTTGAGAACGCTTTTTCTTGAGCTTCACCCCATTCGAACTTTACTTCCTTTCGTGTAAGACTTGTGAGAGGTACAGCTATGCGTGAAAAGTAATTAATGAATCTTCGGTAATATCCCGCGAGACCCAAGAAACTGCGAATTTCAGAAGCATTACGGGGCGCTTCCCAATTCTGAATGGCTTCGATTTTGGTAGGATCTACGGATATACCGTCACCAGAAATTACATGGCCGAGAAATTGAACTTGGCGAAGCCAAAATTCACATTTCGAGAATTTAGCATTTAGTTTCTCCTTTCGAAGAAGTTCTAATATTTCACGAATATGAATGGCATGATCGGATTCAGACTTGGAATAGATTAGAATATCATCAATGAATACGATGACAGATTTATCGAGCATTGGACGGCATACCCGATTCATCATATCCATGAATATGGTAGGATCATTTGTCAAACCGAATGGCATGACAAGGAATTCATAATGCCCATATCGAGTACGAAAAGCAGTCTTCGGTACGTCCTGTTCGTGTACTTTCAACCGATGATAGCCAGATCTCAAATCAATCTTCGAGAAATAGCTAACACCCTGAAGTTGATCAAATAAATCGTCAATGCGAGGTAGTGGGTACTTGTTCTTGATAGTTACCTTATTTAGCTCACGATAATCAATACACATTCGCATCGAACCGTCCTTCTTCTTGACAAGTAATACCGGAGCACCCCAAGGAGAGGTACTCGGTCAAATAAAGCCTTTGTCAAGTAATTCCGGCAGTTGGGTCATCATTTCCTTCATCTCAGCTGGCACAAGACGATAAGGAGTCTTTGCAATTGGGGCAACACCAGGTACAAGATCAATTCAGAATTCTACTTGCCTGTCCGGAGGAAGTCAAGGAAAATCATCGGGGAAAACATCAGGATATTCATTAACAACAGGAACGTCATTTACAGTTTTCTTCTCCTCTTTTGAGATATCAACTGTGTAGGCTAAATAAATAGAACATCCTTTCGATATGAATTTACGAGCTTTTAGGAAAGAGATTATTTTAATGATTTTAAGTCTTTGTTCATCGTAGACAAGAGTTCTGCGCGGTTCTTTGACAACCAATCCATGCCGAGAATAATATCAAAGTTGGGCAAGGAGATAGGAATCAGGTTAGCAAGAAAATTATAACCTTCAATTTCTATGACACAATCTTTATAGACATTATCAGCAAGTAATGATATACTTACTGCTGTGTCTACATGAAACGGTTGAGCGAGTGCATAGCAAGCAATTTGAAAAGAACGCGCAAATTCATGAGACACAAAAGAATATGAGGCACCAGAATCAAATAAGATGTGAGCAGGTCTAGAATTGACGAGAAATGTACCACTCACAACAGTTGGGTCTTCACGTGCCTCCTCCGTGGTAATTTGGAATGCACGGCCTTTAGCTTTTGGCACCTCCTCCATTTTATTTGGAGTACTCTTTGGTTGTTGAACAAAAGCTTGACTTTTCGCCGGTTGTTGAACAGAAGCTTGACTTCCCGCCATTTGGCTAGTAAGAGTAGGGCAGAAAGGCTTCTTGTGGCCAACAACACCACAAGCAAATCAAGTAACATTCTTCATCGGGAAAACGGGCTTTATGTGGTCTATTTCTCCACATCCATGACATACCACTGATCCTTTTTCTAACCTGCATTCGCCCGGATGATTCTTTCCACAATTTCGACATGATGGCGATTGAAGAGAAAAAGATTGTGATCTACCGCGACCACGGGGGGTATTATGAGATTGCACTTGTTTACCGGGATCAGTTCGAATAGATTGAGCTGGTGGAATAGAGGAATCAGGAACATTTCGATCAATACGTGGATGCTTCGGAACAGAAAGAGTGGCACCACGTATTTCTATGTCATGCTCACGCTTTTGAGCATACTCAACAGCTTTTTCAAATGACAAAACATCCCGATTAGCCATGAAATCGCGGATTTCGTACCATAGTCCATCAAGGAATAACTGAATTTTATCGTCTTCAGTTGGAATATACTTTGCAGCAAACCGTGCTTTTTGATTGAATTGAGTTTCATAATCAATCACAGTCATTCCTCCCTGTTTAATCTCGAGGAATTCTTTCTCCAATCTTCTCCTCATATCTCGAGGACAATACTTTCCTAGCAAGCGAGTTTTGAACATTTCCCAAGATAAATTCTCTTGGTCATACTCGTTGAGAGCTTCGAATGTTGCTTCCCACCAGACTAAGGCTTCTCCGATGAGCATTGCAGAAGCATAATTAGCCTTGTCTTCATTAACCACATGGGAGATACAAAATACTTTTTTTGTGTTCTGGATCCATGTAAGAACAACAATGGGATTAAGGACTCCTGAAAACTCCGTAGCACCACTACTCTTGAAAGTTTTGAATGAGGGACGTTTCGCCTCCCCTGTTGAAGATTCTCCGATGGCTTTCTCTTTGCTTTTATCACCATTCTTTTTGTGTTCTTCGAGAGCTGCCGAATAACACCAGTAAGTTTACCCAAGAGTCGCTCCTCACGAGGGGACACTGGAGTATTTACTTCATCAGGTTTAGAATCTCCACCCACTTCTGGTGTATGGCTACCCACCTGTTCGGCCATTGTTCAGAAAATTTGGAGTAACATAGTGTGACAACCCGAAACTTTGTCCATTTCCGTTACGCGATTTCCGTTAATAAAATTTCAAATTCATTAACTTTTCCGTCAAACTTCTTGGTTTAGAAAATAATCTAGTTATATATAATTAAATTATTTACAAGTCGGAACCAAAAATCGCGCGGGAACCCGAATATCTCGAAAAACCAAACAATTCCGTCCTAAGTGAGGTTACGACCGTAAACTAGTTTACGACCGTAAACCCGTTTACGGCCAGTAAAGAGTGGACCCCCACCGACCACAAGACCCCTATAAATACGAGACATCCACCTTCATTTGAACATTTCTGGCCAAAAACTCTCTCCTTCTCTCTCTAAGAACCTTGACCGTAAACACCTAAAAACACCTTCAAACTTCGGGAAACATCGAGAAACACCGTTTGGAGTCACTTCGGAACGTCGGGAAACGTTTATCTCTTCGAAATCAGCACCAGTGTTCTTGAGTTTACGGTCCATCTTCAAAGACCGTAAACTCTGTTCTTGAGTTTACGTCCGTAAACTGACCGAGCCTTCAGAAACCGTAAACCCTTGTTCACGGCCGTAAACCCTGTTCACGGCCGTAAACTGTCTTTCGACCGTAAACCCTTGTTCACGGCCGTAAACACCTTTTAAGTGGTGTTTTTGGCTGAAAACTCACTTTCATCGATTCGATCAAGTCCAGGTAACATTCCTCAACCGAATACAAGTGTTCCTCTAACACTTTATCTAACGAAATCGCTAATTTAGATACATATATGTATTTATTTGATAATAGGATTTCGTTAAGTGTCACGTGCAACAACTCGAGGATCTTCATTTCAGCCAGCGCTTTCACGCAACAACTGTGAGTTCATACCCCTACATTTTCCGTATTTTTAATGTTTTCAGGGGGGGATACAAGCTAAACATAAATGTTTTCAAAACTTATGCAAATCTCGTACTTTAACCCTTTTGTACTATGCTGAGCATAAGGGACGTTTTCACTAAAATTGCATAGTTTTCAGTACACGTTATTCACTATACATGTAAACTATAATCGGTATAGTTTGGGATTTTTCTAAAACATATCAAGTATAGAAACTTTCACTACTAAACATATGCACTAAGACAGAAATCGTTTACAGTTTACATCACTACTTTATCATGGTATTCATAACTGTAACTATCACTACATACGGTATACATACGGATTTTCACTACGGTAGAACGCTACTACACTACATGTAAACTAGATTGTACGATACTGTGAGGCGCTACTTCACTACTGTACCCTTAGGTGTACAGGGATAAATCCTACCATAGTATAACCAGAGTCTCCTGGAGGGAGAGCGTGAGATTTGTGAATAGATCTATTCGGGACTGACAATCCCACATCTGAACTGCTAGCTACAGTTAGGCGGGTACGTCTGGGATGTACAAATGTCATTTAACTCGACGCCTGAAGAACGTTGGAAAGGTCTCTAGTCATATCAAGCATGGTTATACGACTCACAATATGTATAAATCACCTTTAGTTTACAACTTAACACTCTTCAACAGTTTTATTTACATTAAATAGAACTGATACACACTACAATTGGAGAACTTTCAGAGTTTTCAAACAGATGCGAGCATACAATGGTTTCACGCACGAAATGCTATTACATCATGATTAGCATTTAGCTAGTCACATGAAGTAATAATTTCACATATCACTATAGTTTTCAGTGACAAACATTCATGGTTTTATACAGAATTGAACACACTACATCCTCACTAAAGAAAATATCGGATTTTCTTGGAACTATACAAACATTTTAAGAACTCATCAACGATTTTCACTACAAACCACCGCTTATGAACTCACCAGCTTTATGCTGCTACTCTTTCAAACTGCTTGTATTCTCAGGAAATCAGTAGACAGGTATTTGCTGGATTATCAAGGAACTGGAGCAATAAGAGTTTTATGTTTATGCTATACAAAGCTATTGGATGTATTTCAAACTAAGTTTCAGACAAAGTTTCAAACTGATGTAAACATTTTTATTAAAGTATTCACTATAATGGTTCTGTTGCTATGATTGCTGTTATTCATTGGTTGTGATGCTACACATGACGTCCTCCTCTCCAGAACGTTTCCGCCATCGGTTTCGGGGTGTGACACATAGTATTTTAGAATATTAGGATTTATTATTATCTAATATTTTACTTAAGGTTTTCCTATGGTTTGTATCCATATACTCACAATGAATCTGTTCATATATTGAACTTCCGACGGTTTAAGTCTAAATACCAATATGTGGTATTTAGTTCACTTAAACTACTGCTCTGATACCATGATTGAAAGAACCCCTTTCTAAACTTTACAATATTACTCCAAACATGCTACATGCATATTCATAAAAATATTTTACATATATGGTTTTATTACAAAAGAGTGGATACAAACCGACTAATGAGTTTTTACAAAGTTTTATATAAATTACATAATTTCCCAGGGATTAATACATGAAATACAAAAGCTATAATATTATCTATTCTACATCTTCTACCAGTACATGACTATACTGGATGCTTATCACCTGCAATAGTTTAAACATTGAGAGGGATAAGCGGGTGACGCTTAGTGAGTTCAATAACAGTTACAATATAACGCTATGTCATATACATATCAATATGACAGAAGCAAAGAGGGACTAAGACCAACAAAGGCATATGTGTATCATATGACAGGCTTTCCATATCAACCAACAATATGATTCAATGATTTACAATCAATGAGACATAACAATTTCAACTTGATATATATCAATAAAGCTTCAGCCCAAATGGCACAGAAAATACAATTTCGGATTATCATTTTGCTAGAATATACAGGCTTTCAGCCCTACATAGCCCTATGCCAATACCAGAAGTTATACGAGTCATGCTCTACATGGCCAAAGGCACAAATCCAATACCAGAAGTTATACGAGTCATGCTCTACATGGCCAAAGGCATAAATCCGATATAACACAGGAAAGCACATTGAACATATAACACATAACATACAATTGTCCCTATATTGAACTCACCGTGAATTAACCGAATGATAAAATGATAATTTGGACAACACTTCGCCTCTAAAAATGACTTTCTTTGACGAAACTGGGGATTTTAGTTGAAAACCGGGCTTTGCGCGGGCAGAGTTTCAACTTGAAAATATTATTTTCTCGGGTCTTCGGTGCATCGGGACTTGCTTCGGTTGTCGGGGACGTTTCCTAGGCTTCGGGGGGGGGGGGGTGTTAGAGTAATTTAACAGAGAGTAGAGGGTGAGAGAGAATCAAATTTGTAACCAAAATTCGGGCAGCCTCGCACCCTATTTATAGTATCTGAAGCACCTGATTACGCTGGGCGTAATTTCATGTATGCGGGGCGTACTCCCTTAATAGACACTACGCTGGGCGTACGAGGGGATCAGTTCGGACGCGTCAAGGCTACGACATGTGGCACTCATGCGAAGGAGTAGGGAGGGTGACTGACTCCGGCTCACTTACACGAGTACGATGGGCGTACATCGGTACGCTGGGCGTACTCCTTCGGACCAGCCTCAAAGTTTGTGCCCAAAACTTCAAAAATTCGTATCTTTCGCATACAAGCTCTGTTTTTGACGTTCTTTATATGCATGCGTAGGTGAAATTATCCTCTACAACTTTCGTTTAGACTCTGTCGGCTAATTTTGACTTTATTTTTAATGATATATTTTTAACGGGCCGGGACAGGAAAAGTCCGTTAAAAAAAATCATAACTTCCTCATACGAAGTCAGATTTGGACATTCTTTTTATGAAAATTATCGGTTTAACGAATACTAAGACTTTCATTTAGATCACTTAAGCTAAAAAGTAGTTTATTGAAAACTCACTTTTTACGTCATATGGCGTTGTGCCGGTTCTGTCGCGAAACTTCAATAAGTCATAACTTCTTCGTTATAACTCGGATTTCGATGAGGTTTTCGCCTAAATGTTTATAACGAGATAATCTACAACTTTCAATAACATTATTTTTAGTTATTTCCAATTTTGTTTTGTTAATTTTGATAATTGACTTTTGATTGGAATCTCATAAGACTTCCAATACTTTCTGAATGATTCTAAACATAGTTTTACTTCATTCTCATAAAACTATCTTGTTAGAACTTAACACTAAAAATCATATATTATTTAATAATATTCATTTTTAAACAAAACAAAATAACTGAACGTTTGTGTTACACACACACACACACACACACACACACACACATATATATATATATATATATATATATATATATATATATATATATATATATATATATATATATATATATAAGAAAAGGTCAGTCTTACCGTTAGTAGGCCTCATTCACGAAGCTGGTCTATAAGGGGTGTTTAAGGAAGCGGTCTGTAAAATGACCGTCATTGGGTATCCACTCTTACCCACCACACCCTTGACTAGTGGAGGGTCGTTAGCATAACGGGTAGGATAGAACACTAAACTCTCATTAAAAGTATAATGAATTATAAAGTAACTAAATGCTTTTATAAATTCCCAAATCTTAGTTACTTTAGGAAAATGTGAATTTGATGTTAGCCCATGAAATTCCACATTGCACCTTATTGGTCAGTTAGTGGAGCGTGTGTGGTTAATCGTCACACTAATATGGGCTAATGAAGGATCACAATGGGTTTCTCGTAAATTATCATTGATCTATGGAGCGTGTGTGGTTAACCGACACATTGATTAGACGATTAATGACATCGAGAGTACCAAGTTAATTTGCATGGTTATTCACACCTTGTTTGTGATCCTCGATATACCAGTCACAAACTTGAATGGCATAATCGAGATTAAACATGCCATTGAAAAGTCCAATGAATCTCAAAAAATCTAGGAATTTCATCTAAAACCTAATTCGTTTAAAATTTGTTTTCGTGGTGGAATTGGTAAATCGTCATTTACCTACCTGCAAATAATTTGCAATTGGATTACGACATCCCTCTTCCAAATTATGAATTATTGTGTTGGGTCCTAGCCTTAATATTTCATTTGGGTGTTATATTAAGGACTTAAATCAACTAACTTGAATTTTCTCCTTTTGTAGATGTCTAATTCTGACTACTATGGTCTTCCTCAATCCTTTGGAAAAGGCTTTTCTCATAAAGATCATATTCCACATGTCGATCAAGGTGAAAGATCAATCCCTTCTTCGTGCAAAGGTGGAACTGGAAATCATACTTCTCTTCCTCCACCTCCTCCAGTAATTCTCCCTG
Organism: Lactuca virosa; assembly: GCF_052849685.1. Classification (NCBI taxonomy): domain Eukaryota; kingdom Viridiplantae; phylum Streptophyta; class Magnoliopsida; order Asterales; family Asteraceae; genus Lactuca; species Lactuca virosa. The sequence goes on from NC_136426.1 coordinate 41,606,112, forward strand.
ACCCACGTTTTCGTCAACTTGATAAGTTCAAGATTATTCAAGCCCTATTGGCATGCAAACATAAAGATGGAAACTCTATATGTGTACATGTTCTAAACATGAAGTCGCACCTTGACAGACTGGGAATGTTGGGTGTCGTTTTCCCAGAGGAGCTGGCTGTTGACTTGGTTCTTCGGACACTTCCCGATTCATATGGTCAATTTGTTAAAGACTACTATATGATAGATCAAGACGTGACCCTTATTGATCTGACATAATTGCTTATTGCTGCTGAAGCAGAAATGTTGAAGAGCACTAGTCAAGCAAAAGAGTTTGAAGGATCAATCTCCAAAATTTCCATGGACATTGATGATGGCAAAGGTGATAGTCCATAAATGGTTTCTCCTCCTAAGGGAGAGAAATCGGCCATGGTCGAAAAGTTTGATCATAAGAGAAAGGCAAGTTCTAAGATAGTCCCATGTGTCATTCCCAAAGAGTCCATATGTTTCTATTGCCAAGAGAATGGGCATTGGATGCGAAGCTGTCGTACCTACTTGAAAGATAGCAAGGATAGTAAAGTCAAACTGTATGACTCTACTTCAGGTACATCCACTATCTAACTCTATTATGTTCATATTTATTGATTCTTAATACATGATGTGATAAGATTGCATTTTGATGTTTTGTAGGATCAAAGAAAAAGAAGGAAGCTTAAAAGAAGAGTAAGCTGAGTCTGATCGTGAAGAGATGGATTTTAATCGCATGGTTCGATGATCCGAATTTTGAGTTGCTGCTAGGAGTTATGATAGATTGCTTAGGAATATTTAGATACATAGTTTTCATATGTATTTGCATTGTAAGGACAAGTTTTCCGCATTTTATCAATAAAATAAATTTTTGATTTTATCTTATTTTACGTTTCCTTGCAATGGCATTTGTGAAAATTGGTGTTTATATTTCTATTGTTAGCAATATTGAGAATGGATTTGATTCTTAGGTATATCGATTGTGGTAGTGTCATAATTTACCAAGTGAGGAAGAGTTCTCATCACCCAAGTTTCAATTGGACAGAAACTTGGAATCATGCGATTAGAATTGTGTGATGTATGAGAATCTTGATCTTTGGGAAATTAAGACTAATTCCTTCTTCACATGTATATGTGAGTCAAGTGAAAGACAAAAGGATCTAGTACACATTGATGTGGACTGGTCAGATCCACCACAAAGGATGATAAAGGCTATTCGTCATGATTTACTAATGGTTCAGTAAATATGATTATACTTACAAGATTAAGTATAATTCTAATACCTTGAAAAGTTTCAAAGTATAGCAAAACGAATAAGAAGAATCAATTAGGCAGAAAGATAAAAGTTTCTCCAATCTGAAAGGAAAGGAGAGTACTTTGGTATCGTGTTTTATGATCATCCTAATGATTATGGAACCATGTCACAATTGATCCTCTGAAGACACCTTAGTGCATTTGTATGGCTAAGAAGAGGTATCGAGAATTGTTGAAATGGGTAAATCAAGAAGATGAGTCATACTTCGTTCCAAGATGAAGTTTTAGAGTCATACTCTAGAAACTACCTTGAGTAAAATGTTCTAAGTAGGTTTACAACACCTCATTAAATGTGGAGTAGAAATGTTTCTAACTCTTGCACATTTGAAATTGGTAGTTGTGATGTTTTGGTTAAAACAAAGACCAACTAAGACCAATTATATGAAGTGTTTCTTAATAAGAACCCACACCAACTCTTGAATATTTGTTTGTAAAGGAATGTTTCTTGACAGAGAATCTTATATGTCAAGAGGTCAGTGGGAGTCTTAATGGTATTGAATGGTTTCAGGAACTGATCAAGAATAAACCTTCTAGTTATCACTAGCACACGACCAGAGGTTAACAACCTATCGTGTTGACATATTCTTGTTTCTATGCCCATTCTAGTTAAGTTGACTATGCATGTGAGTTTTGTGAGTTCTCATTTGAATGCATAAGGCACATCACCTTAATTAGTGAAAGTACTTTGATCAGTGTAGGTGAGCTGCTCAATAACTTGGAAGCACTGGTAGGCCCTTGTGCTGCCAAATGGCAAGAAATCAAGAATAAGCAGGTTCAGTCCATATGAGTTTGAATTTGTAATAGACCTTGTCTTATGATAGTGGTTGGAAATGACAATTTCACATGGATAGGAACACATACACCATAAAATCTAAGTGGTAAGAGGTTTCTCTCTAGTTCATGAAAATGATTATGAGGAAACACTTTCACTAGTAGATTTTAAAGGAGATCATTAGAGTAAGCAGTTGTGGTAATTGCATTCTCAAATTCAAGTATGATTACGACATCCCTTTTCGTAGTTCGAATTTAGACACACACATAAGCTATCTATTGAAAGGTGTATGAGCTTGAGAAGTCTAGGAAAAGACTTATCAAAGCACCACGTATCAGAAATCTGAACTTTGGTAAGAAAGTCAATAAGTATTAATTTCTAGAAGTACAGCTGATTTCTGGGTACATGTCAAAGCTAGTGGGAGCATAATTGTTATGCTAGTAAGAACAATTATTATGATAGTGGGAGCATAATCATTATAATGAGTGTTGCAAGGTAGCAATGCTATTTATAGGAAACAAGTTTTCAATTTGAAAAGTTGCAAAATTTGGAAATTGTTTCGCTATAGAAAGTTTTAAGGGAGATGATACTTATACTTCATTTCGAATCTAAAAGCTTAGATTGAAATTTTAATGGAACTTAGTCATGGACATATATGAGTATCATGTTGAAGTGTTTCAACATAGGAAATTCTATATATGGAAATATTATAGCAAGAGACTGTTAAGTCTTTATGTGAGACATTATGAATCGTATCCCATATGCTTCGGGTATAGGATCGATTGCATATGCTATAATATTCGGTTGTCCTGATTTTTCCAAATGCCTAGCGCATTAAGAGGGAAAAGGGACCAGAACCGAATATGACTAAAGTTGATAAACAGCTATCAAGGACAATCCAAGGTTTGCCAAAGATTAGTTGCTTGGGACGATTGGAAGTATAGTAATGGATGGACCATACTGGTATAATTCTGAATAGATAAGATTCTATTTAGAATGGATAGTCATATGGCAATTATGGAAATGTTTCCATAATGGGAGTTGGATATTAAGAAACTATGTGTGAGTTAGAAACTTTAATGCAAGAAGGATGTTCAAGGAATGCTCCTTGAATGTGAGACTTCATATCCAGGTAATTGTCTTGTAACAATCTCCAATGGAATGCTTTGTAATATCGTTAACCAAGTCTCTGTGACTTTGGAGCCTTGACATTGCAAAAGGATCATTGCATGAAAGGTTAGACTCTAACACATTCTATTAGTGGCAAGAATTTTGTATTCTTACACTTATAAGGGTTAGGGAATTGTGAAATGAGCATCATTGGAAATGAATTCAATTGATCTATTCCACAAAAGAAGGGCCATTGATAAACATAGTGTGCATGCTTGGAGCATGGGAAGCCTATTGTTTTAAATTCAAGTGTTCAGTTGATTAGTCGAAACATTATACAATGAGTAAGGTCTAATCGATATGGTGATTAAATAATAAGTGTTTATTTATATTCAAAAGTTTTGATACCATATTGAATTAGATTATTCTTGTGTTTCACTTCGCATGTTTTACTTCCCGAACAATAAGATTATTCAAACATCCACAGTCGATCATAATTTGGAAGTAAGTAATTAGGTAAGACTGTCATGAATCCGACTGTAGATTGTCTGAGTGCTTAGACATAGCAAATTTTTGTTGCAGTGTTCATGAGTACTCCTGAAATAAGAATTGGAGTATTGGATTAAACCCACGCTCATACGAATCACTTCATGGATTTTATCACGAGTGATTGTGAGACGATAATATCTTATATTCTTGAAATTGAGACATATAGTTGTTGTTTACAAGTCGGTTGCACATTGATAATATGTAAACGCATCAGTAACTTGATGTTATGTATTGTTGTGTGTGATTTGATGAGTAAATAGTACAAGCATATGAGTCGAAGTTTATGCGTTCCTTTTACCCTAGATAGGATAAAAGCGATATATGTGGGCCCCTCGATGATTTATTAAGCGCTTCGCCAAGCCTGGACTAAGTTGATGTGTTTAATTGTAGTCTGAATCAATCGTCGTAAATCGGAAATCAGGAAACAGAACTCGGACAGAGAGAATGATCATAATCCATGTCTCTTGTCCACAATATATCTTGTAGAACGGAGGAATATTTGATCCCTTATCTAAAGGAAGCGTTACTGATAAGATCAGAGTTAGACAACGGCTTTTAAAAGCTACGATTGCTGATCAGATTCTGAAGTCATACTTGCAATAATAGTTATTAGACTTATCCAAGTGGGAGACTGTTGGATTAGGTGTCTAAGCCCATAACTATATTTGGTATGTACAAATTATGAGGATGGTCCTTTTGAGTTGCCTTCACTCATGTAACTTGATAGGATGACTAGAGGAGAGAGAGAGAGAGAGAGAGAGAGAGAGAGAGAGAGTAGGATTTATTATATGAATAATAAATTGGTACTCGGAATGATTTTATTAATATATTATAAGATTAATATATTATTTGGAAATCATATTATTAATTAGTAATTAATCAGAAATTAATTTGATATTAATTTTGGGATTAAAGGAACTGATTAATAATGGAGGGACTGGTTTTGCAAATCATTGATAGTTGCAGAAACTCAGCTGATGGACTCCATAGAGTGGAGTGGACGAAATCCTATAGGGAGGCCCTATAGATTTCGTCCAAGGGCTCTAAAGAGGGGGTTCATGGGCTGCTTAAGCCTTAGGCAGGAATTAGGGTTTCCTCCAGAAACCCTAACAGCCCACATAGCTATATAAGGAACCCTCCACTATGGGATTTTCGGCCTAAGCTTTATGAAACCTTAGAGTAGTCGATTTTCACCTCTCTCCTAAGTCATTCTTTGCATTGAGTGTTTGTGACTCCATTAGAGGTGAAACACTTGGGGAACTAGGCTTTCAGAATTCAAGATCTAGCAAGGATTGTACTTGTTATTACAATATAACAAGTGGGCTAATCTTCTAACCATAATGTATATGTGAATTTCGAATTGTATATACTAGATCTTGGGTTTTGCTTTGGATAATTAATTTGCATGTATAACTTGAGAAAAACCTAGATCCAAAGCATTAGGGTTGCATGTGCACCATAGGAATGTTGTAATGCTCAAAACCCAACTGTTTTGAGATATTATTACTTATGTTTTTATGAAGATTGTGATTGCTATGATTTTTTTTATAAATTAAAACGAAATTTTTGGACCGTATTTTTGGGATGTTTCAAGTTGGTATCAGAGCCTTGGTTTGAGGGATTCGGGCACACTCTCGGGTGTGTCTGAACTCAAATTGAGGACTTGGTATGAAAATTTTCAAAAGAAAATCATTTTTATAAAAAGAAGTTTGAAAAGAGAAAAGAATTTCGAAAAGATAAAATAATTTTGAAAATATAAAAGGGTGTGGTGCATGCAATCAGCCGAGCTCAAGTAAGTACTCCGAAATTACCCATACAAGTTTATGTTATGATATGCTTATGAGAACTGCATTCTAGATTAGGGCTAAGGATCTAGGAAGGATGCCTTATTTTCCTGTTATATGTGTATTAGCTTTATGAACTGCATGCTAGTACAAATTAGTCAGTGATATGATGGCATGATTAGGATATGTTTGATTATGTGTAATCAATGCTCGAATGCTGCTTGCTTTGTGCTTTTAGGAGTTATAGTTATCTCTAACTAACTAGTAAATGAATATGTTAAGTTACATATTGCAAGGACTAAATAATTTCAGAAGGTTAGGTTTAGCTCTATTTCGCAACTCTCGTTTGAGTCCAACCGTTGTAGGGTAGGTGTAACACCCATAAAATTCGAGCCAATTTTAAACTTTTTAAACCATTTGAAACCATTCAATTATTACAATTTGTTTTCAAAATAGTTTATACATCAGAGTTCCCAGAAATCATAATCGTCAATCGAGGAAGTGTACGGTCACGCCTTCGCCTACCCGCGGCCATCCGCTGAACCTGAAACAATAAACTGAAACTGTAAGCCAGAAAGCTTAGTGAGTTACCCCCAAAATACCAACCTCATATAACCATAATCATAACATATCAACAAGTACAGAACAACCATGCATCTCGAGTCTACAGTGTGACTGGTCCGCCCGCACCGGGCCTTTAGTCCACCTGGTCCACTCTCTGAGTCTACAGTCTGACTGGACCGCCCGCACCGGGCCTTCAGTCTATCTTGTCCACTCTCCGAGCCTCGGCACGTCTGGACCGCCCTCTCGGGGCCTTCAGCCTATCCGGACCGCTCGCCGGGCCTTCGGCCTGACTAGATTTGCCCGGCCCGGGCCTATAGTCTACCCGGTCCGCCCAGGGTGTCTTGGCCTACTATACACAGCAGGACCTGCCTCAACCCTTTCCCCCAAACCAATAAACATGTGCACATATAACAGATAATCACATAACAGTCAATAGGCAAACAAACCGATCTAACAGATCATATAGCATAGCAACATCCTATAACCAGGACACTTACCTAACCGGTCACTAACATAGCATCATCCTATATACCAGGATACCGACCTAAACCAGGTCACTAAACATAGCATCATCCTATATACCAGGATACCGACCTAAACCAGGTCACTAAACATAATACCGTCGTAACTACCAGGATGCAGATCTACAGATCAGTAAACATATCATGTAAATACCCGGATACAAATCCGATAAAGGGTCGGCCTTGGTGCCGTAGACCCTGTTGATATAGTGAGGATAACTCACCTTGTAATGTCGGACTGAACCACGAAATCATGCTCTCGAAACACTGCCCCAACTCCAACACCTATAACCATCAATGATCCAATTTATAAATACCCGCTTACCAATTATCCTCAAAAGTCAAAACGGTCAACCCTTGGTCAAAGTCAAAGTCAACTATCAAGGTCAACAGTCCATGTTGACCTCAACTCGCCGCGTACCCTCAGCTACTCGCCGAGTTCCTTGCATAACTTGCCAACTCGCCGAGTCACCATGCCACTCACCGAGTCCAAGGCAATCTTCATCGGACTCGCCGAGTTGTTCATCCAACCCGTCGAGTTCATGACCATCTTCATATGACTCGCCGGGTCTACCATGCCACTCGCCGAGTCCCTTCAGTCCTTCAACCATACAGATGCTTTTTAAGCCATGCTAAGGCTCCATACTGCAGATCCAACTTCCCAAGGCATGCGTATCACGTAAAGTTGCAAACTTTACGTGCATGCAAGGCTCTAATGACTCAAAATGCCAAAACCAAGCATGAAATGGGGTTTTACACTTAAGGAGGGGTTCATACTTGCCAATGTTGATAGCTTTATGGACTTACAAATCAAAGGGAGTTCAGATCTGAAGTTACAACTTCAGATCTGAGCTCATACCTAAGAATAGCTTCATAACCAAGCCAAGAAGCCCTAATTTCATCCAAAGAGATCTAGAAAGGAATGAGGCCAAGATGATGAATTGATACCTCAAATGAAGCTAGTTGAGATAGACTTCAGACCCACAAACGTTCTTGCCTCCAACTTATTGATCTTCAAGCTTCTTGCATCAAGGTCTTCTTTCCAAGCTTGAAATTTACACTAATATGGAGCACACACACGAATTAGGGTTTCTGGACTCTCAAGAGGCTGCAAAGGAACTAAGGGAGGCTAATGATCCCTTAAATAGGGTGCCAAACCCCGGAAATTAGGGTTTCACCCTCCAGCTCCAACTCGTCGAGTCACTCTTCCGACTCGGCGAGTTGGTCACTTAAACACATGGCCCAAACCCGCTGCCACTCGACGAGTCATGCAACCAACTCGTCGAGTAGATATTGAATTCATGAGAATTTATAACCATCAATTGGTATTCGAGAACATAGATCAATATTTGGAACAGACCTATTGATTGCTATAGCATAGCAGCCTACTCAATATTTGGAACAGACCTATTGATTGCTATAGCATAGCAGCCTACTCAATACCCGAACATAGATCTACAAACATATACAGAGTCTTCAGCATGACTGGACCGCCCTACCAGGCCTTCAATCTATCTGGACCACTCTCAGAACCTTCAGCATGTCTGGACCGCCTCTCCGGGCCTTCAGCCTGTCTGGACCGTTCTCCAAGCCTTCGGCCTGACAGGTACGCCCCGCCGGCCTTCAGTCTATCCGGACCGCTCTAAACTTTTGAGCATCTCCCTGGACCACCCCTCCTGATGCTCTCTCCTATGCATCCTGTTCTCACCCACTTGGGGCTTCGAACTCCTGATCTACTCTGTGGAGTATATCCCTAGCCTAACCCTAGGACTCATGTCGATCGTCCACCCTCTCAGAAATCCGTGGTTTGTTCCCTGGCCTGCGTGTCTACCACATACGCTAAATAACCCGCACTCCCGTGCTGAATGTATTGCCGAGCCCTGACAGCTAACAAAACCCTCAATCTATCAATCCAAAAACCCTCAGAGTCGAGCGCACCCTCGACCGGATACTCGACTGAACTTAATCCCTGACTAGAACTCCAACCTGTTCCCCCAATTTATGCTATCAAGCACCAAGAAGACATGTTCCTTATGCTGGGGAGTTTTGCCGAACCCTTAATCAACACAACTCTCAAACCAAGCAGCCACTATGGCCTCCATTCTCCTTGTCGTGTTGTGAAACTTATCCCCATTTCAAAACCTCTCCCACTTCCGCATCTCGAGGTAACACTCCTCCACTTAGATTCGACTAAGCCTTCATAATACATGAAAATTGGAGGATTCCCAATCCTTCTCACTTCCCAACGATCGATCCGATGACAACCAACTCTTTCCCACTAGTGCTCCATTACTAGTTAGTCCCAATTGATCACACACTTCCAAGAACCAGATGAACACTTCCTGAATCCCAGTGAAACCGACAACCACTAATGCTTGAATGACCCCACACTCATGTCCTGAAGACCAAAAGATAAATGTGTTGGGTTTTGGTATAATACAACATCCTATGGTGCACATACAACCCTAAATACCTTGGATCTATGTTTTCACTAATTATACATGCAAATGGTTTCCAAGGTATCGAACCTATAGCTAGCATGCAATTGTCATACAAACTACATAAAATACTAGATAGAGTAACATACCTTTTGTGTGGCTGGAAGTCTTGATGTATTTGGCCTTAAGAACTTAGCCTCAATAGTGTGGAAGCCTCAAATGAAGTCACAACACATCAAGGACAAAGGTAGGACTTGAGAGAGAATCTCCATGCACTCTAAAACCTTGATGAACTCCAAGAACATGCACACACACACTAAGGGTGGCTAGGGGTGGCGGTTTTAGGTCATAACATATGTATTTATATGTGTTGAATTCTAAGAGTCATGGGTATAACCCAAACCCATATCCATGGGTTTTATGATCCATGGTTCATGTGGCCCAACTCTTTATGTATCCATACATAAACTTGGTCCAACATGGATCATAAGCCCAACACATATAAATATAACTAATTAACATAATTAGTCCCCATAGATTTAATTAGTCTCTTTTGATCACCAAATTAATTCTTGATCAATACTAATTAACTCATACGATTTCATATTAATATATTATAACTTATAATATATTAATAAATCATATATAACATCTTCTCTCAAAAGTCCATCCTAACAAATTGTCCTCATGATATGCAACCCAAATGGACCATGCTACTCTCGGGTCGAATACATACCAATAATAGTTATGGGCTTAGACACCTAATCCAACAGTCTCCCACTTGGATAAGTCTAAAACTATTATTGCGTATGACTCCAAAACCCGACTAGCAATCGTAGCTCTTAAAGCCGCTGTCGAACTCTGAACAAATCAATGACGCGTCCATTAGATAAGGGATCATATATTCCTCCATTCTAGATATCATATGGACTGAGACATGGATTATAATCATTCTCTCTGTCCATTTGTTGTTTCCTGATTTCCTATTTATGACGACTGACTAATTGAACAAATCAAATCAATCCAGGCCCGGCCGAGCACTTACGTTTGTCATCACCAAATCATCGACGGGCCCACGAATATCGGTTTTATCCCTCCAAGGGTAAAAGGAATGGATAAACTTCGACTCATATGCTTGTTCTACTACTTGTTGAATCATACACAAAGGCATGTTTTATAACATCGAGTTACCAAATGCGTTTACGTGCAATCAATGTATGACCAACTCATAGGCAACAAGTCATATCTCTAGGTTTGAAGAATATAAGATATTATCGTCTCATGATCACTGATGATAAAATCCATGAAGTGAGTCAAATGAGTGTGGGTTTAATCCAATACTCGAATCCTTATTCCAGGAGTACTCATGAATGTTGTAGTAACTCTTACTATGTCCACTACCTTGGACATCTACAAACCCGATTCATGACAGTCTTGCCTTAATACCTACTTCCAACGTATTATCGACTGTGGATGGTTTGAATAACTTAGTCATTCGGAAAGAATAACTTAGCAATTCTGGAAGTCAAAACATGCAAAGTGAAACACAAGAATAATACTAATCACTCTATGGTCCCAAGCACCTTTGAGAGTAAATAAAACACCTTTTATTTAAACACCATATTGATTACTCATTATTCATTGTATAATGTTTCAAATAATCAACTTTATACTTGAATTAAAAAAATAGTTGTCCAATGCTCCAAGCATGTAAACTATGTTTTCTAAACACTAGCCATGCCATACACCAAGTATGCACACTATGTTTTCTATGATCTTTACTTTGTTAAATAGATCAATTGAACATGATTCCAATGATGCTCATTTCACAATCCCAAATCCTCATTGTAAATGTAAGAATTCCAAATTCTTGCCATTTACCGAAATTTGATAGATTCTAAACTTACATGCATTGATCCTCTTGTAATGACTATGCACAAAGTCACAAAGACTTGTCAACAGACATTACAGAGTATTCCAATGGAGATCAATTCCATGCAAACGAAGTCTCACATTCAAAGTACATTCCTTTGAACATCCTTCTTGCATTAAGTTTTCTAATCTTACAAAGATTTGAAGAACAACTTCCACCTATGAAAACCTTTCCAGATTCCCATTTTGACTATCACTTCTGAACAAGAGTTACCTCTTTTCCGAATATGTCAATATGGTCCTTCCAAAATTAACACTATACTTCCAACTGTCCCTGAGCAACAAATCTTTGGTAAACCTCAGATTGTCCTCGACAATTGCTTAATCATTTTAGTCATATCCAATTCTAGACTTTTCCCCTCTTAATGCCCTGAGCATTTGGAAAATTTAGAAAGGATGAATATTACAACACATGCAATCGATCCTATATCCGAAGCATATGGGACACGATTCATGATGTCTCACATAAAGAGGTGATCATAGACCAGTCTTTTGCTACAATATTTTTTATTTGTCATGTTTTCAAAATTTGACTATGAAGAGGAATGCCGTAATCGTAATCGAATTTTGAAAACGCAATATATATAGAATTTCCTTAAGTCGAACCATTCCAACATAAAATTCATATATATATTTGACTAAAGATGATTAAAATCTCAATCTAAGCTTTTAGAATCCAAATGAAGTATAATTTCCTCTCCCTTAATTATAGCAAAACAACTTTTCAACCCCTGCAACTTCACGAATTGAAACTTTTGTTTTCTATAATTAACATTGCTAACTTGCAATACTGAACATAATAATCATGCTCCCACTAACATGATAATTATCAGCACAACACTTATGCTCCCACTAGCTTTGACATGTACTCAGAAATCTGTTGGACTTCTAGAAATCAATACTTTATTGACTTTCTTACCAAAGTTTAGAATTCTGATACAAGATGCTTCGATAAAACTTTATCAAAATCATACACCTTTCCTTAGATAACTCATATGAGTGTCTAAACAATTTCAGAACTTATGAAAAGGGATGCCATAATCATAGTCTCAATTGTTTAGACCTTTTCCTTTTCTCACAAGTCCAGGTTAGTGTGCCGGTTAACCACACACGCTCCACTAACGACTTTGAGAATGTAAATAACACAATTACTATCTACTTAAAATCTACTTAGTGAAAGCGTTTCCTCACCATCATTTTCATGAATCGGAGAGAAACCTTATGAGACTTAGATTTTATGGTGAATGAGTCCATATCCATGTGAATTTTTCAAACCCATAATCACAAGACAAGGTTAGTGACAAATCCAAACTCGTATGGATTGAACTTGTGCAATCTTAACTTTTTGCCAACTGGCAGCACAAGGGCCTGCCATTGCTTCCAAGTTGGTATGCAACCAATTGAGAACTCTCAGAACTCCTATGCAAATCCAACTTTAACTAGAATAGGCACAGAAATGTCAACACGATAGGTTATAAACCTCAATTCGTGTGCTAGTGAAGAACTTTAGGTTTTTATTCTTGATTAGTTCTTGGAACTTTCAAGAGCTTTAAGACTCCCACTGTCCTCTTGACATATAAGACTCTCTTGTCAAGAACCATTTCTCATCAAGGGTCAGTGCGGATTCTTATCAAGACTAACACTTCACATAATTGGCCTTAGTTGGTCTCTGTTTAACCCAAAACATCACAACTTACCAATTTCAAATGTACAAGAGTAGAACACCTTTTACTCTTACACTTGACAAGTGTTACAAACCTTCCTTAAGATATGTCACTCGAGTTACAATCTTGGAGTATGACTCTAAGGCTTGTTATGGGACGAAGTATGATTCATCTTTTTTATTTTAACCATTTCAACAATCCACGATTTCTCTTCTTAGCCAAACAAATGCACTAAGATGTCCTTAGAGAAACAATTGTGATATGGTTTCATAATCACTAAGATAATCATAAAACAAGATACTCAAGTACTCTCCCATCTTTTCAGATTGGAGAAACTTTTATCTTCCTGCCTTATTTGATTCTTCTTATTCGTTTTGCCTAACATTGATACTTTTCCAATGTTTCAGAATTATACTTAAACTTGTAAGTATAACCATATTTACTAAACCTTAGTAAATCATGACGAATAGTCTTATCGATCTTTGTGGTGGACTTGACCAGTGCACAAGAATGTGTACTCGATCCCCTGATCCTTTCACTTGACTCACATATACATGTGAACAATGAATTAGTCTTAATTTTCCAAAGTTGAAAATTCTCATTCTTCATACAACTTGCATGATTCCAAGTTTCTACCCAACTGAAACTTGAGTGATGAGAATCTTTCCTTATTTGGTAAATTATGACACTACCACAGTCGAAAGAATCAAATCCATTTTTCCAATATTGCTATCAATGGAAACATATAAACAACAATTTCTCACAAATGCCACTGTAAGGATATTTTAAAATAAAATAAAAACTTTTCTTTTATTTTAGAACTTTGCGGAAAAACTTATCCTTACAATGCAAATGCATGTGAAAAACTATGTTGTTATGTATTCCTAAGCAATCTATCACAACTCTTTAAGTAACAGCTCAAAATTCTTCCTTTAAGCTTCCTCTTCACTTTGATTCTTAAAACATCAAAATGTGATCTAGTCACACCATGTAATAAGAATCTCCAAATAGGAACTTAATAGAGTTAGATAGTGGACTTTACCTGAAGTAGAGTCAAAACTTTTGACTTTACCGTCCTTACAGACTATCAGGTAAATTTGGCAGCTTCGCAACCAATGCCCTATTCCTTTGTCAATAGACACATATGGACCCTTTGGTAGGACTCTCTCAGACTTATTCGTTCTCTTTACCATTTGGTCAACCGAGTTGACTATGGCCGATCCCTTTTTCATTGGGAAGAGAAAGCTCTTACTGGATTTCCAATGTTACCATAATCAATGTCCTTGGAAGTTTGGGAAGTTGATCTTCCAATCAAATTTGCTTTACCAGTGCTCCAAATCATTGTTGATTCAGCAGCATCAAGCAAATGGGTAAGATCATTAAGGGTCATGTCATGGTCTGTCATATAGTAGCTCTAAAGGAACTCACTATGTGACTTAGAAAGTGATTGAAGATCCAACTTTCTCAAGACTTTGACACCCAACTCTCCCGGCTTGTCAATATGTGACTTCATCTCCAAGATGTGAGCACACATAGACTTTGCTCGTCAATAGGGCTTGAGTGACCTTGAACTTGTGGGTTAGGGATAATAATTGGAGGAGGTGGGGAAACAGATTTGGGAAGATCATAGTTGTCTGAACCAGACATCTAAGATGGGAGATATTCAAGTTAGTTGATTTAAGTCCTTAATATAACACCCAATATGAAATATTAAGGCTAGGACCCAACACAATATTTTACAACTTGGAAGAGGGATGCCGTAATCCAAGCTATAAAATATTTGAAGGTAGGCGAATGACGATTCACCAATTTCCACCATGAAAAACGAAATAATTTATTAGGTTTTAATTGGTTTTGAAACTCCTAGATCTTTTGAGATTCATTGAACTTTTCAATGGCATGTTTTAATCTCGATTGTGCCCTCTCAAATTTTGTGACTGGGATGCCGAGGATCACAAAACAAGGTGTGAATAACCATGCAAATTCACTTGGTACCCTTAATATTATCACCTAATCGATGTGCCGGTTAACCACACACGCTCCACCGATCTATGATAAACATTAAGTTACCCTTCGCCACTCTTACTAGTCCATGTTAGTGTGCCAGTTAACCACACACGCTCCACTAACGACTTGGTAAGGTACAAAGTGTAAATTTCATGGGTTAGCACCAAATTCACATTTTCCTAAGTAACTAAGATTGGGAATTTATAAGTGTTTAGTTACTTTGTATTTATCATTAATACTTTTAATGAAGGGAGAATTATAGTCCTGTCAAACCAGTTCGGCTAACGACCCTCCACCAGTCAAGGAAGCGGTGGGTGAGAGTGGACACCCATTAAACTGCCATTTTATAGGCAGTAACCTTATACCCCCCCTTATATACCGGCTTCGTGAATGAGGCCTACTAACGGTAAGACTGACTTTTACTCTTATACATATATATAAATATTAAACCTATAATATTATAATAGTATAAGGGTTGAATTTTAAACTATTAAAATTCTAAGGGTTTAACTTGGAACTAAAGTATTCATGGGGGGAAACTTTACAAATTCCAAAACTTGAGGGCAAGTTTTGAACAATTCAAAAACCTTTTCAATTCCATAACTTATGAATTTAAAGTAGTTTTAATGAAAACTCTTCAAGTTCCATAACTTGAGGACAAGTTACGGAAGACTTTAAAAAAACATTTAAGGAAAAAATAAACTATTCATTTTCATAACCTATGGAAATCTTATGAGTTTTAAAGAATCATAAATGTGACTTTTCATATAACTTGAGGACAAGTTACAAAAATACATTTTATGAGCAACTTTAAGATTAATATGGATTGAAAACAAATTATCACATAACTTTTCTATTAATATAGACTAACTCATAAGAACAAGACAATTCAAATCAAACTTTTTCATGAAATTAGCCTAACCATTAAACTTATACAAAACATGAATCTATTGACAATTATCTTTGAAATTGGTTTAGCATGAACATTACCACATCAAAAACAGGTTTACAAGACCAAAAACAGCTTAGGGTAATGTTTCTAGTCCAATTCCAGCCTTAAAAGTCGAAAATATGCTGTCAGGGGGTCCTACTCGTCGAGTGCACGAACCAACTCGACGAGTTGGATGAATTTCTTCATGGACTCGGCGAGTCCATCAGTGGACTCGGCGAGTCCAGCACTCAGACAGCCAAATTTTTCGATTTTTCAGCCATTTTAGCAAGTATAACATGAAAACAAGCCTTGGCTCTGATACCACTGTTGGCTTTTGGTATAATACAACATCCTATGGTGCACATACAACCCTAAATACCTTGGATCTATGTTTTCACTAATTATACATGCAAATGGTTTCCAAGGTATTGAACCTATAGCTAGCATGTAATTGTCATACAAACTACATAAAATACTAGATAGAGTAACATACCTTTTGTGTGGCTGGAAGTCTTGATGTATTTGGCCTTAAGAACTTAGCCTCAATAGTGTGGAAGCCTCAAATGAAGTCACAACACATCAAGGACAAAGGTAGGACTTGAGAGAGAATCTCCATGCACTCTAAAACCTTGATGAACTCCAAGAACATGCACACACACACACACTAAGGGTGGCTAGGGGTGGCGGTTTTAGGTCATAACATATGTATTTATATGTGTTGAATTCTAAGAGTCATGGGTATAACCCAAACCTATATCCATGGGTTTTATGATCCATGGTTCATGTGGCCCAACTCTTTATGTATCCATACATAAACTTGGTCCAACATGGATCATAAGCCCAACACATATAAATATAACTAATTAACATAATTAGTCCCCATAGATTTAATTAGTCTCTTTTGATCACCAAATTAATTCCAAATTAATTCTTGATCAATACTAATTAACTCATACGATTTCATATTAATATATTATAACTTATAATATATTAATAAATCATATATAACATCTTCTCTCAAAAGTCCATCCTAACAAATTGTCCTGATGATATGCAACGCAAATGGACCATGCTACTCTCGGGTCGAATACATACCAATAATAGTTATGGGCTTAGACACCTAATCCAAAAAAATGCTCCCACTAATACCTCGACAACGAACCACTTCCCTTGGCGTTTTCGTCCGTCAATCACGAACAATTGCTAAAACCACTGAATCTTGACAATGCTGAATAACCATCCTATGGAACCCTATCCGCAAACCTCCCACATAATACCCCTTTTCCCAAGGTGCTCCAACCAAATTTCCCGCTCTCGGGCTCTAGAAATCAATTCATTTAGGGTTCACACCCTGACTCACCCACCTGCTCAACGTCCACAGCTGAACTGCAGTAGCTGAAGCAACCTCTGCCCTAAATCGGGCTACAACTACTCCCAAGACATAGTCTACAATCCCAAAAGTGCGATAGGCCGCGCAATCAATCCTTACCGCATGATATAAAAGATCCAAGGCAAACCAGACCTCATAAAATACTCATGCCACATCGACCCACCTGCGCTCACCGGCGCTGAAATAATATCGCCCATCCCTGCAACCAACTGACCCGAGCTGGAATACAACTAGATCCTGGGGTCACAAACCTGCTCACTCCTTCGAAAAACTGAAAGGGCACAACCCTTGCCATAGATGATAAAATTCTAATCAATCACTCTACCTCCCCTCTTCTAATGAATCCCTAAACTCTAATCACCTACCATCCTTTGATAATAAATTTCTCCTGACACCTCCAATGGCCTAACAACTCATTAAACTTCGCGACACATAAATCAGACAGAATAGGCAACTAACCCGAAATTACTGCTTGTCCACATTCAACAATATTCCAAGACAAAATAAATACCGATCACGGACGATTTGACCACAATATTATTACAGAATGGGGGCTTTCCAATTACATACCAGAGACTTCTTGCGGCTCGACCTTGACCTCCTGAGGAACGATGACCGCTGGAATCTGAATACCTTCCGTCCTCAACGAAGGACAGCTGGACCTGAAATGACCTGGCTGGTGACAGTGAAAGCATATTCGATCCTTCTTGCAATCCCGTTGCACATGCCCTCTCTCCCTGCACTTGTAGCACCTGAATTTGTGACAAGCAAATCCGTGGGTTCCCCCACACTTGCCACATACCTCCTGACCCTCCTGACTTCCAGTACTTAGGTTAGCTGTCTCCAACTCTTTGTCCTCTGCTGAAAAGTCCCTCCTCCTCTTTCCTAGTTGTGACCCCACCACGGGCACTCCCCCAGAAGTCATCCCGGTAGCAACATCTCTCACAGATTGCAACGCTGCAACCTGCTCCTCGAACTTGGCGATCACCCTGGCGGTGACCCGGTCCACGACACCTAACAATTCTTCTCGTAAAATCTGAGAAACCTCCACGGAAATCATCTCTCGTATCTGATCGACGGACAATACTGGCCTATCCTGGCCACTCGCTTCCGATCCTAATCCGGATCCCGCCTCAAATCGATTCGCCATCACCATACTGAACATATACCAGGAAGATATCAGATAATCCATATACACGACGGGGAGCCTACTCCCAACCAAACCTTAGGGGTTGTGACTTCCTTGCTATGCGTATGGGTCCTGTGCTTTCAGTAGTACGGGCCCATACTACCTTCCACACCTACCCATATTTGTCTCAAGTATCACCACAACACCCTAACAATATTCATAAACATAGCGAGCGATCCATCATCACTCCTAGAGGAATGCTAAATATCTCATAACTGGCCTCCCAGCCTCTCACTACCCACCCATCCACCAACTGACACACGACCCTCTATTGGTGCCAGTTAACTATTGCATAAATACAATCACATACCGCATGGCTTAAACAATCTTAGACTAAAAGATTTAATCCCACAACGGTTGGACTCAGACAAGAGCTGCGCAGCAGGACCAAATCCCTTACCCTACGACCATTTAACCAATGTAGCATATGACTTGGAGTATTCACCCAATAGTTAGTTCACACGCGAAAGAGTCATACAACAATCAATGAGGTACTCTACATATGATAAGGCATCAAAGATCAGGCAATTCTATCATATGGTTCCTGAGGATCCCTATCTTATCACTAGCATGTTGTTCTAACATATCACATAATCAAAAACTGCATGGTATTTTAGGGTCAACTTACTGGCTCCGGCTGATCGTACACTTCACATCCTCTTTTACTTATTTTGAAAACCATTTAAAAAAAATCATTTCGAAAATCTTTTTCCTTAGTTTGAGACTAGATTCACACGAGTGTTCCTCCAATTCACTCAAACCAAGGCTCTGATACCAACTTGTAACACCCATAAAATTCGAGCCAATTTTAAACTTTTTAAACCATTTGAAACCATACAATTATTACAATTTGTTTTCAAAATAGTTTATACATCAGAGTTCCTAGAAATCATAATCGTCAATCGAGGAAGTGTACGGTCACGCCTTCGCCTACCCGCGGCCATCCGTTGAACCTGAAACAATAAACTGAACTGTAAGCCCGAAAGCTTAGTGAGTTACCCCCAAAATACCAACCTCATATAACCATAATCATAACATATCAACAAGTACATAACAACCATGCATCTCGAGTCTACAGTGTGACTGGTCCGCCCGCACCGGGCCTTCAGTCCACCTGGTCCACTCTCTGAGTCTACAGTCTGACTGGACCGCCCGCACCGGGCCTTCAGTCTATCTCGTCCACTCTCCGAGCCTCGGCACGTCTGGACCGCCCTCTCGGGGCCTTCAGCCTATCCGGACCGCTCGCCGGGCCTTCGGCCTGACTAGATTTGCCTGGCCCGGGCCTATAGTCTACCCGGTCCGCCCAGGGTGTCTTGGCCTACTATACACAGCAAGACCTGCCTCAACCCTTTCCCCCAAACCAATAAACATGTGCACATATAACAGATAATCACATAACAGTCAATAGGCAAACAAACCGATCTAACAGATCATATAGCATAGCAACATCCTATAACCAGGATACTTACCTAACCGGTCACTAACATAGCATCATCCTATATACCAGGATACCGACCTAAACCAGGTCACTAAACATAGCATCATCCTATATACCATGATACCGACCTAAACCAGGTCACTAAACATAATACCGTCCTAACTACCAGGACGCAGATCTACAGATCAGTAAACATATCATGTAAATACCCGAATACAAATCCGATAAAGGGTCGGCCTTGGTGCCGTAGACCCTGTTGATATAGTGAGGATAACTCACCTTGTAATGCCGGACTGAACCACGAAATCACGCTCCCGAAACACTGCCCCTACTCCAACACCTATAACCATCAATGATCCAATTTATAAATACCCGCTTACCAATTATCCTCAAAAGTCAAAACGGTCAACCCTTGGTCAAAGTCAAACTCAACTATCAAGGTCAACAGTCCATGTTGACCTCAACTCGCTGAGTACCCTCAGCTACTCGTCGAGTTCCTTGCATAACTTGCCAATTCGCCGAGTCACCATGCCACTCGCCGAGTCCAAGGCAATCTTCATCGGACTCGCCGAGTTGTTCATCCAACCCGTCGAGTTCATGACCATCTTCATATGACTCGCCTAGTCTACCATGCGACTCGCCGAGTCCCTTCAGTCCTTCATCCATACAGATGCTTTTTAAGCCATGCTAAGGCTCCATACTGCAGATCCAACTTCCCAAGGCATGCGTATCACGTAAAGTTGCAAAATTTACGTGCATGTAAGGCTCTAGTGACTCAAAATGCCAAAACTAAGCTTGAAATGGGGTTTTACACTTAAGGAGGGGTTCATACTTGCCAATGCTGATAGCTTTATAGACTTACAAATCAAAGAGAGTTCAGATCTGAAGTTACAACTTCAGATCTGAGCTCATACCTAAGAATAGCTTCATAACCAAGCCAAGAAGCCCTAATTTCATCCAAAGAGATCTAGAAATGAATGAGGCCAAGATGATGAATTGATACCTCAAATGAAGCTAGTTGAGATAGACTTCAGACCCACAAACGTTCTTGCCTCCAACTTCTTGATCTTCAAGCTTCTTGCATCAAGGTCTTCTTTCCAAGCTTGAAATTTACACCAATATGGAGCACACACACGAATTAGGGTTTTTGGACTCTCAAGAGGCTGCAAAGGAACTAAGGGAGGCTAATGATCCCTTAAATAGGGTGCCAAACCCCGTAAATTAGGGTTTCACCCTCCAACTCCAACTCGTCAAGTCACTCTTCCGACTCGGCGAGTTGGTCACTTAAACACATGGCCCAAACCCGCTGCTACTCGACGAGTCATGCAACCAACTCGTCGAGTAGATATTGAATTCATGAGAATTTATAACCATCAATTGGTATTCGAGAATCGGGGCGTTACAGTAGGACCTCTCATTCGAAGAATTATCTGGTCTTTGTGATATGTAATGGTATCCGCGAGCTAGTTAGGGGGAGATAGTCGGGACTTCTTCTGCAACTGATGGCGGAGAGTGGGATGGTGATTACCCTAGGGGCAATCCTAGGATGAGATTAGCATGAGAACAGCAGTAGCAGTAGAAGGGACTTGGTGGAGTCAAGGCAGTTCTTGAGAAAAGTACGAATAGATGTGGAAGGTAGTATGGGTCCGTACTACTGAAAGCAGAGGATCCGTACTCGAATCAAGGAAGGCTGAGATGAATCCTGGGAATTTGTAGTATATGTGATCCCTTGAGATATGATGAGTATTCTGATATTTGTTATGGTGTATTTTCAGTATGATGAGTATTCTAATATATGTTATGGTGTATTTTCAGGCTCGGGCTCTGGAGTCGGGCAGCTAGATGAACAGATGAGAGAGTTCATCTCATCTGAGATCACGCGCAACATTTTAGACCAGACTCCTGTGATCTTCGGTACGATCAAGGAGGGCATCTTGGAGCTTTTGGATGAGAGACTTAGTGCATTTTGCACTGAGGTGGCGGCCATGATGGGGTCGCGCATGCTGACGTTCAGGGAGTTCCGAGCTTGCGGAACTCCAGACTATCATGGGGCTCGGGACCCCATTGCTAGCAGCATATGGTTGACTGATGTCGCCAACGCTTTCTGTACGAGCCGATGTACTGAGGGGGACAAGGTCCGACTTGCTTCCTGTCTTCTAAAATACAAAGCACGTGACTGGTGGGAGGAGGTCGGACATGCCATTGGAGATGATGCAACTCTAGATGTGATGACCCGTAGTGATTTTTCGGCCAGGTTCAGGGCCGAGTTTGCACCTGTGATTGAGGTACAGCGGCTTGCTAGGGAGTTCCAGGATCTCCAGCATACGACTGAGACGGTGACCGAGATCACCGCTATGTTCTGGGAGAGGGCCCTTCTCGTTCCGCAGTACGTGGTGGACGAGGAGATGAAAAAGGCCCGATATCATGAGATGCTGCGGAGTGATATCCGCCAGTTTGTGAGCCGATCCTGCTGCAAGACGCTGGAGGATATGATTGCTAGGGATCGAGAGAGAGAGATAGAGAGAGAGTTGGATTTAGAGATGGAGAAGAAGAAGAAACCCGAGGGGGTTCAGTCAGGGAGTGCGGCCAAGAAGCCTAAAGTATCAGACCACTTATCGAGGAGTCAGCAGGGCCGCAGCCGTTGTGGCAAATGCGGCAAGTTGCACGAGGGGACGTGCAAGGCAGAAGTTCAGGCTGCTTCAAGTGCGGCCGAACTGGTCATGTGAGCAGAGATTATACAACTACTACCACTACCACGACAGTATCAGATCTGATTTGCTTTCAGTGCAATCAGAGGGGACACAAGCGGTCCCAGTGCCCGAGTTTAGCAGCAGCAGGATAGGTGGCAGCACCAGCTCCTACTACGTTGAGGATTACAGACGGCCGTACCTTGTGAACGGTATATCTGCTCTGGTATAGTTTGATTCGGGGGCTACCCAATTTTTTTTTGTGTCGCTTGTGCTCAGCAAGCGATTCGTAAGGGTTCCAGGGGAGCTGGATTGCCCACTAGATGTAGAGATAGCAGATGATAGGACCGTTCGGGTCGCGAGGGTTCACCGAGGATGTACACTACAGTTGTTTGATGAGCAGTTTTATGTGGATCTAGTCCTTATTCCCCTGCGAGGGAATAAGGTTATAGTTGGTATGGACTGGTTGAGCCCCAATAGGGCAGTGATCGACTGCGAGCAACAACTAGTGAGAGTTCGGACTCCTAGTGGGGGGAGGGTTAGTGATTCAGGGTGAGAGGTCGTAGGGTGGACCGACTCTATGTTCAGCAGCAAGAGCGAGGCGCTACCGAGAGTGGATGACGTACCGATCGTGTGAGAGTACCCGGACGTATTCCCAGAGGATTTGCCTGGGATACCTCCGGAGAGACAGGTTGAGTTCAAGATCGACCTATTCCCTGGTGCGGCTCCGATAGCCAAGGCACCATATCGGTTGGCTCCTCCCGAGATGCAGGAGTTGTCTACACAACTGCAAGAGCTGCTAGACAAGGGATTTATCAGGCCGAGTAGTTCGCCATAGGGAGCCTCAATCCTTTTTGTGAAGAAGAAGGTAACATTGAAGAACCGTTATCCCCTCCCGAGGATTGATGATTTGTTTGACCAGCTACAGGGTGCATCTTGGTTCTCTAAGATTGATTTGCGATCGGGTTATCACCAGATGCGAGTTAGAGACGAGGATGTGCAGAAGACAACTTTTAGGACTCGCTATCGTCACTATGAGTTCGTGGTGATGTCGTTTGGGCTCACCAATGCTCCTTCCGCGTTCATGTACCTCATGAACCGTGTGTGCAGACCGATGTTGGACCGGTCTGTGATAGTCTTCATCGATGACATCTTGGTTTACTCCAAGACTCACGAGCAGCACGAGGAGCACCTGAGGGAGGTGTTGGAGACACTGAGGAGAGAGAGACTTTTCGCAAAGTTATCCAAGTGTGAGTTCTGGTTGCGCGAGGTGCAGATTCTGGGGCGCCTTGTCAATCAGAAGGGAATTATGGTCGATCCGGCCAAGATAGAGGCCGTGATGCAGTGGGAGGTTCTGAGGTATCCAACTGAGATTTAGAGTTTTCTTGGTCTAGCGGGTTATTACCGGTGATTCATCCAGGATTTCTCCAAGATCGTTGTTCCTTTGACCCGACTGACCAAGAACTCGGTGACATTCCGCTGGGGCCTGAGCAGCAGGCAACCTTCGAGACTCTCAGACATCGGTTATGCGAGGCACCGATTCTGACTTTGCCAGAGGGCATCGACGACTTCGTGGTTTATTGTGACACTTCGATCGCGGGCATGTGTGTGGTATTGATGCAGCGGGGTCACGTGATAGCTTATGCTTCGAGGCAGTTGAAGCCTCACGAAGCAAACTATCCGATGCATGATTTAGAGCTGGGGGCTGTGGTTTTCGCCCTCAAGATTTGGTGTCATTACCTCTATAGGGTTCGTCGTAACATTTACACGGACCACAAGAGTTTGAGGTACCTCATGGATCAGCCGAATCTGAACATGAGGTAGCGTCGGTGGTTAGATGTGGTGAAGGACTATGACTGTGAGATCCTTTACCACCCAGGAAAGGCCAATGTGGTGGCCGATGCTCTGAGCCTTAAGGTAGTGGTGGCTCCGATTCGAGACATATGTATGAGGATGACAGTGATTAATCCATTGCTAGAGCGGATTAGAGGGGCGTAGGTCGAGGGCGTGAAGGAAGAGCGCTGGAAGTGCGAGCGGATCATAGGCCAGGTGGCCTCATTTCATTATGACAACCATGGGTTGTTGGCCCTGCATGAGAGGGTTTGGGTTCCGTACTGGGGCAGAGTACGACAGGTTCTGATGGATGAGTCCCACAAGTCGAGGTTCTCCATCCATCCCGGGGCGACAAAGATGTATCGGGATCTTCGCCCTGATTACTGGTGGCCCTGCATGAAGCGGGACGTAGCATGGTATGTAGAGTGATGCTTGACCTGCAGGAAGGTCAAGGACGAGCACCATCGACCACAAGACAAGATGCAGCCGTTAGACATTCTCGTGTGGAAATTGGAAGATATCACTATGGACTTCATCACGAAGCTTCCCAGGACCGCACATGGAGTAGATTCGATATGGGTCAACGTGGATCAGTTGACCAATAGTGCTCATTTTATTCCGATCCAGGAGAGTATATCGGCTGAGAAGTTGGCCGAGATCTACGTACGTGAGGTAGTGGCACGACATGGAGTGCCTGTCTCGGTGGTGTCAGACTGGGATGTTCGTTTCACTTCCCCATTTTGGAAGCGGTTTCACGATGAGATGGGTACTCGTCTCCATTGCAGCACTGCTTTACACCCTCAGACATATGGGCAGAGCGAGAGGACGCTTCAGACTCTCGAGAACATGCTATGTGCATGTGTATTGGATTTCGGTGGCAGTTGGGATACGTATCTTCCGTTAGCGTAATTTTCATATAACAATAGCTACCACACTAGCATAGATCGACCTCCCTTCGAGATGCTCTACGGGAGAAAGTATAGGACCCCACTCTGTTGCGGCGAGGTCGGTCAGAGGGTCATAGGGAGTATGGAGGTAGTACTCAAGACCACTGAGAGGATCCAGCAGGTCCGGAGCAGGCTCCAGACTACTCAGAGTCGACATAAAAGCTATGTTGACAAGCGCCGTTCAGAATTGGAGTTTCAGGTGGGCGACATGGTTCTCCTGAAGGTGTCACCTTGGAAAGGTGTCATCCAGTTCAGGAAGCGAGGCAAGCTGGGTCCCAGGTACATCGGTCCTTTCCAGGTTATAGCCCGGGTGGGCAATTTGGCGTATTGATTGGACCTTCCAGCAGAGCTCAGCCAGATCCACAACACTTTTCATGTCTCCCAGTTGCGGAAGGGCTTTGTGGATGACTCCGTAGTTGTGCCTCTAGAGAATATACAGGTTGATGACAGCCTGAACTACATCGATAGACCAGTAGCTATTATCAACAAGAAGACGAAGGAGCTGAGGAACAAGAGGGTTGAGCTGGTGAAGGTGCAGTTGCAGCACCGGAAGGGCTTAGAGTGGACTTGGGAGCCCGATGAGGAGATGAGGGAGCACTACCCGGAGTTGTTTCCCGACGCAGCAGACTTCAAGGACGAAGTCTAAGACAAGTGGGGGAGAATTGTAACGGATGGTTCCTGGTAAGCATTAATTATAATTTATTCATTTATATAGAGCAACTCGATGAGTTGGGAGCCACAAACTCGTCGAGTAGAAACCAGAATTGACTCGGGATTATAAGTCACCTACTCGACGAGTTGAGAGCCTCAACTCGACGATTAGGGCTGCCATGATGAAACCCTAATTTTGGGGTTTTGCACCCTATTTAAGCATCCTAATCCCCACTTCTTATCCTCATTTCCAGCCTCCAAGTCCCAAACCCTAGATTCAGAAACCCTAATGCATTTGTGAGCTTGTGAGCCATTTTTGAGTGAATCTTGGTGTGTTTTGAAGCTTGTGAAAGAAGGAGAAGCTTGGGGATTCAAGAATAAGCTAGTAGATCCAGAGACTCCATTTCATTCTCATCATTTTCTGGTAATCAAGTCTCAAACTTGCTTAGTAGCTTCTTAGATCTCTTTATTATCACTTTGTTGGTTTTTTGGTCCAAGAAGCTTGATCTTTGGGATATGGACGTCCCAAGTGAGTAAACCTGGAGATCTGGAAATTATGGAGGGCTTTCAGGGCATAAAGGTGTAAACTTTATGGCCATTGAATTCCCATGCAAGCCATAGGGTGTCATTTTGGCCTTTTAAGCTCTGAAAGGCCATGCATGTAGAGAAAGGTGGAAGCTTTACGTGTTCATGTAGTGTTTAGGGTCTAGATCTCTGTTTGTAAGCTTTAGTTTGGAGTATGGATGGCTTAATTACCAAGATCTAGGTTCTAAGGAGTTAGGGTTTGAGCTAAACCCATTAAGTAAAGGTATTAACGGGTTAAGTTGGAAACTTTACCCTTAAAAGGACATTTTCAGTATATATGAGAAGCATGAAGCTTAGATCTAAAGAGTAGGGGCTTAATCCATTAAGATGAACCAAACAGACTGAGGAACTCGTCGAGTCCATAGAGGAACTCGACGAGTTGAGTCGATTTGTCCAGATTCTGAATAGGGTAGAACTCGACGAGTCTGAGGAGGGACACGACGAGTTGACTCGTTCTATCACGACTACGAGTAGCAAGGGAACTCGGCGAGTCAGGGGGATGACTCGATGAGTTGAGTCAACTCGGAGTGTTGACTCTGACTTTGACTGAGCGTTGACTTTGGCTTGGACCTTGACTTTGACCAAGGGTGACCCGTGAAGGGGTCTTGATGTAAGGAATGGTATCTAAGGGGTTGTTTTGTATAGGGCGTGAGTAGAGCCGGTTGCAGGAGCAGAGACGTTAAGCTACTTTACTCGACATTTGAGGTGAGTTTTCCTCCAGTAGGAATCGGTTGAAGGCACCAATGCTGGCCCGTTTATGTATGTTAGCATATGTCGGACTTAGGTCCGATGTAACATCCCGAATTTCAGAAGTATGATTTAAGGGTTTAAAGTGTAATTTCGAAGAAGGGACTCGACGAGTAGGTATGCTTACTCGCCGAGTCGGAGTGGGTTTTGGGTCGCGAATTAAGTGACCAACTCGCCGAGTCGCAAGCTGGACTCGACGAGTTGGTACTGGAATAAGAAAAACCCTAATCTCGAGGGTTGCACCCTATTTAAAGGACTTTATGTCCTTCTCTCAGCCTCCTTATTGCCCTTGAGAACCAGAAAACCCTAAGCTCGTGTGTGTGAGGCCTTTGGAGAGAGATTGAAGCTTTGGAAGTTGTTTCTAGTGGAAGAAACTTGAAGATCAAAAGGGCTTGCATCAAGAAAGTGGTGTAGATCCAGAATCTACTTCGGTTTGGGCACATCTTGGAGGTAATAAGCTGTTACCTTCACTCTTTTGCATCTAGATCTATTCATGAATGAGATTTGGGGCCATTTTGGGTATGTTTAAGATCTATTTCGGGTTTGGAGTTTAGATCTGAAGTTGCTACTCCAGATCTAGACTTGTGTTGGTCTAGAATGTCATAAAGCATCAGTCAATGAGTTGTTGGTGAAGCCCCTTTGTCTTAAACCCTAGCCCTAGAGTGATTTGGACCCTTAACTCCTTGGTTTCACGTAAAGTTTGCAAATTTACGTGGGAGTTATGCCCTAGAAGAGTGGATCTATAGTTTGGAACCCCTGCATGGCTCAAAAAGCCTATGTATGGATGAAGGACTGAAGGGACTCGGCGAGTCACATGGGTGGACTCGGCGAGTCATATGAAGATAGGCATGAACTCGACGAGTTGGAAGAACAACTCGGCGAGTCTATTGAAGATTGCTTTGGACTCGGCGAGTCTGTTCTTGGACTCGGCGAGTCAGGTCACAGAACCCCAACCTCTTTTGGTTAAGCTTCGGATCAGTGAGTCGGTTGGCGACTCAGTGAGTTGGACAGGATGGAATTCAGAGATCGTTGGACTCGACGAGTCTTGGGGTGACTCGGCGAGTTAAGTCGTGCTACGAGAGTTTTCTGAGATTGAGAACTCGCCGAGTAGAGTCAATCAGGAAGGTTGACTTTGGCCAGGACTTTGACTTTGACCTGTTTGACCTTCAAGGATGTTATGGTATTTTGGATATTTATGTCATGGTCCATTGATGGCATCAAGTGTTGGAGTTTGGAGCAGTGCTTCGGGTCAGTGTTTTCGTGGTTCGGTTTGGCAGTTGCAAGGTGAGTTATCCTCACTATATCAACAGGGTCTAAGGCATCAAGGTCGGCCCTTTATCGGATTTGAATCTGGGTAACTATTTGATATGTTTTGATTGTTAGATCTGCATCCAGGTAATTAGGATGGTATTATGTTAGTGACCTGGTTTAGGTCGGTATCCTGGTATATAGGATGATGCTATGCTAGTGACCGGTTAGGTCGGTATCCTGGTTAGGATGTTGCTATGCTATATGATATGCTGGATCGGTTTGTTTGGTTGTGGATAGTTATGTGATTACCTGTTTATGTGTACATGGTTGTTTGATTAGGGTTGGGTTGAGGCGGGTCCTGCTTTGTGCTGTAGGCCAACATACCCAGGGCGGACCGGATAGACCGAAGGCCCAGCGAGCGGTCCGGATAGGCTGAAGGTCCCAAGAGGGCGGTCCAGACGTGTCGAGGCTCGGAGAGTGGGCCAGACAGACTGAAGGCCCGGTGCGGGCGGACCAGTCATACTGTAGAC
This sequence comes from Lactuca virosa, assembly GCF_052849685.1. Classification (NCBI taxonomy): domain Eukaryota; kingdom Viridiplantae; phylum Streptophyta; class Magnoliopsida; order Asterales; family Asteraceae; genus Lactuca; species Lactuca virosa. The sequence goes on from NC_136426.1 coordinate 41,634,951, forward strand.
TCAGAGGGTGGACCAGGTGGACTGAAGGCCCGGTGCGGGCGGACCAGTCACATTGTATACCCGATATGCATGGTTGCTCTGTATTGTGATATGATATGATATGACCATGGTTGTATGTGGTTGGTATTTTGGGGGAACTCACTAAGCTTTCGGGCTTACAGTTTCAGTTTATTGTTTCAGGTACATCATGAGATCGTGGCAAGGCAAAGGCGTGATAGTACCGCTCCTCATATTTCATGATTTTGTGATTCGGTTCTGGGGATACTCTGATGTTTAAACTATTTTGAAAACAAGTTGTAATAACTTAATGGGTTTGGAATGGGTTAAAATGTTTTAAATTGGCTTGAATTTTATGGGTGTTACAAGTCGGTATCAGAGCCTTGGTTTGAGTGAATTGGAGGAACATTCGTGTGAATCCAGTCTGAAATGAAGGAAAGATTTTCAAATGGTTTTCAAAATAAGTAAAGGAGGATGCAGAGGGTACGATCAGCCGGAGCCAGTAAGTAGACACCAAAATACCATACAAGTTATTTGATTATATGATATGTTAGAGCAGCATGCTAGTACTAGGCTAGGGATCTTCAGGAATTGCATGATAGGATTGCCTGATTATATGATGCCTGCTAGCCTAGGGTTTCCTTTGTATGAAATTGAAATCATTACTGTAGTTATTTAGTGTATGCATCACGGTTATACATAATTAAGATCTTATAGCCGGAGAATGTTTGATTTCGCCTTATGGTTTGTTCTTGTATGATTGGAGCTTAGGGTAGGATTGGATATTCGAAAGTCTATAGGGTCCAACGTTATGTATGACTAGCATACACTAGTGCTGCAGGGTTGGTGGAAGTTTCATGGATGGGTGGGTTGTGTGGGACCAGTAGGTCGGTTATGAGATAGTTGTGCTCCTCTAGAAGTGAGGATTGAGTGTTCGTCATGTATATGTTATTGTTAGGGTGTTGTGGTGATACTTGATACAAATATGGGTAGGTGTGGAAGGTAGTATGGGCTCGTACTACTGAAAGCACAGGACCCATACGCACATCAAGGAAGTCACAACCCCTAGGGTTTTGTTGGGAGTTAGTTCTCGGGGTTATTATGAGGAATACCTAATATCTTCTGGTGTATTTTCAGTATGGTGGTTACGAGGCGTACTGGGGATGGATCTGGATCAGGATTTGGATCAGGAGAGGGTGGTCAGGGCGGATCAGCGCCACCCGAGGTCATTGGTCAGATGAGTACGGATGAGTTGGATGCCAGGATTCGTGAGATCCTGCACGATGAGGTTGCTGCTATGTTCCGGGCTCAGTTGCCGGAGATGTTTGGGTCGATCAAGACCGCCATGGTTGAGTACTTTGATGAGCGCTATGCAGCTCTTGCGGAGACAGCTGTCGCGGCAGCTGCAGCGGCAGGAGGAGGAGCGGGTCGGGGCTTTCAGTATCGGGACTTCGATAATACGAAGCCCCCTACTTTTGATGGAGTTCAGGATCCGATCATCGCTATGAGATGGTTGTCAGATGTATAGGGTTGCTTTTTCACGTGTTCATGCCCTGCGGATCAGAGGGTGAGGTGTGCTCTGAACCTTTTGAGGCTCGGGGCGAAGGATTGGTGGAGGTTGACCATGGGATCTTATTCTGATGCGCAACGGGCTGCGGTTACTTGGGATCAGTTCCGGGAGATTTTCAGTACTCGTTATGTTCTGCGGGTTGAGAGAGAGAGGTTGGCTCAGGAGTTCTTGGAGCTGAAGCAGGATTCAGAGTCGGTGACGGAGATCACCAGGATGTTCACGGAGAGGGCAATGTTTTGCCCTGAGTTTGCTTCGGAGCAGGCTCAGATGTCCCGGTATCTGAGTATGCTCAAGAGGGATATCAGACAGTTTGTGTCCATGCAGTGATGTGATAACTTGTTGGAGTTGCAGGAGGCCGCTAGGCGGCGCAAGTTGGAGATTGAGTTACAGTTGCGAGAGCAGAGGCAGACCCCGGTGCAGTTGCAGCCGGCGCCGAAACGGTCCAAGACCGTTAACTCTAGGATTGGAGGGAAGTGCAGCCGCACTTATGAGAAGTGTGGGAAGGGTCATACCGGAGTTTGTAGGTCCGGTGGTACATGCCGCAACTGTGGGAGAGAGGGGCATTATGCGAGGGATTGCCATCAGTCGGCCCCGGTTCAGGATGTGAGGATTTGTTATCACTGCCATCAGGTTGGTCACATGAGGGCCAACTGTCCACAACTTGTTGCAAGACCGGTGCAGGCTCCAGCACCGGCCACTTTGAGGATTACTGGCGGGGGTCAGGGTGGAGCGGAGCCTCCGAGGATTCAGGGACGCGCTTTCCAGCTTACAGCAGAGGAGGTCAGGTCAGAGCCAGATGCAGCTGCTGGTATGTTTCTATCTAGATATCTTGTTATTGTTGATGGGTTTTGAGCATTCTAACACTCCTATGGTGTACATGCAACCCTAGAGACCTTGGATCTATGTTTGACTAAGATACATGCAAATAATTATTTTTCCAAGGTTCTTATCCTATCTAGCATGGCATGGGGAACTTGAATCAAATAAAGCTAGTAGAATTACTTACCTTGTAGTTGTATTTGATTGCTTGGAGTTTTAGAGCCTAGCACCAATAGTGTGGATCCCTCAGATGGAAATCACAAATCACCACAAACTTGGAATTTTGAGAGAATAGTAATCACCTTTCTTGAAATCGGCCCTCTTACTTTACTCACCACAACTAGTTTGATTTCAAGAACCAAAGACTCCTTTATATAGTGTGGTGGATTAGGGTTACACCTATGTAAACCCTAATACCCATGTCTTTTCATTTCCATGAGATCCATGGGTTAAAGCTCCATGGAGTATCCATGGACTTTCCATGCAAGCCTAGCCCATTCCAAATAAGCATTAACCCACACTATATAAATACAAGAGCCCATATTTAATTAGTCATACTTTTGATCTCTAAATTAATTCTAGATTAATTATAGATCAATACTAATTAAATAATATGATTTTATATTAATATATTAGGACTTATAATATATTAATAAATCATAACTTATACTATTCTCAAACGATTATCCATAAATTGTTCGGGTGAAGTGCAACCCAAATGGACCATGCGGGGTCGGGTCAAGTACATACCAAATATAGTTATGGACTTAGACACTATATCCAACAGTCTCCCACTTGGATAAGTCTAATAACTATAGTTGCAAGTATGACTTCAGGAACCGATCAGCAATCGTAGCTCTTTAAACTCTGTTGAACTATGCAGCGCCATTTTAGATAAGTGATCATATAATCCTCTGTTCTAGATATCAGCCGGACAAATACATGGAACATGGTCTTGCTTATTGTCCAGCATTTGTTTCCCGATTTCCGATTTGTTTGACATAGAACTTAACTGAACACATCAATTTAGTTCTGACCGGGCCCGGTACATAGGTCAAAACAAAATCATCGAGGGGCCCAGATATCGCTTCTAATCCTAGAAGGAACAGATAAACTTCGACTCATATGTTTGCTCTACTACTTGTTGAATTATACACAAAAGCACGGTTTATAACATCGAGTTACCAATGCGTTTTCGTGCAATCAATGCATAACCAACTCATAGGCAACAAATCATATCTCTAGGTTTGAAGACTTATATGATATTACCGTCTCACGATCACTCGAGATAAATTCCATGAAGTGATACAAGTGAGCGTGGGTTGAATCCAATACTCAGAACTTATGAGCACTCATGAGTGCTGTAGCCCCGCTTTGTCTAACATCTTAGACCTCTACAAGCCAACCCATGACAGTCTTGATTCATATCTACTTCCAACATATGACCGACTGTGGAGAGTTTGAATAATATGATATAAACCATAACATAATTATTCTGGAAGTCAAAACATGCAAAAAGAAATAATAGTAAACGATTGACAAGAGATAGCAACACTTTACTCATAAATAACAACTTTTATTTATCATCAAATGTCAATTACATTTTACAAATTTCAAGATTATCTAACTACTAAAACTAATATCATCCTTCAGCCCTATGCTCCGAGCACGCTGGAGATGCTTAGCCCGAGTCAGTCCCTTCGTGAGGGGATCTGTTGGGTTCTCATCCGATGATACCCTCTTTGCCACGAGGATTCCTTCTTCTATTCGATGTCTGATGAAGTGATATTTTCTGTCAATGTGTCTGGATCTCCCATGATCTCTTGGTTCCTTGGCTAAGGCAACCGCACTATTGCTGTCACAGAAAATCTCCATTGGCTCCTTTATAGCTGGTACAACTCCAAGGTCTCCGATGAAGTTCTTTAGCCATATAGCCTCCTTTGCTGCCTCGCTTGCTGCTATATACTCTGATTCACAAGTGGAATCAGCCACTGTCTCCTGCTTGGAACTTTTCCAAGTAATTGCCCCTCCGTTTAGAGTAAAGACCCAGCCCGATTGAGAGCGGAAATTATCCCTGTCAGTCTGGAAGCTAGCATCACTGTACCCTACAACTCTCAAGTCCTTACTGCCACCGAGGGTAAGGACCAAGTCCTTAGTCCTCCGTAGGTACTTGAGGATATTCTTTACCGCAGTCCAGTGTGCCTTGCCAGGGTTCCCCTGATACCTGCTAACCATGCTCAAAGCAAAGGCTACATCAGGTCGAGTACACGTCATAGCATAGATGATCGATCCTACAGCTGAAGCATAAGGTATTCGACTCATTTCTGCTATCTCAGCCTCAGTACTAGGGCTTTGTTTTTTACTCAGTCTGGCATTACTCTGGATGGGTAACTCTCCTTTCTTGGAGTTATGCATGTTGAACCTTTTCAACACTTTGTCCACATAGGTGCTTTGACTAAGTCCAATTAGTCTTTTACTCCTGTTTCTCAAAATCCTTATCCCTAGGATATAGGCAGCTTCTCCAAGGTCCTTCATAGCGAAACACTTCCCAAGCCAGGACTTTACTTCCTGCAGGGTTGGGATGTCATTTCCTATGAGTAGTATGTCATCCACATACAGTACCAAAAAGCTGACTATACTCCCACTAGCCTTGATATAGACACAAGATTCATCTTCACTCCTTGAAAAGCCAAATTCTTTGACTTTCTCATCAAAGCAAAGATTCCATCTGCGAGGTGCCTGTTTTAATCCATAAATGGATTTCTCGAGCTTACACACTCTACTGGGGTACTCTGTACTGACAAAACCCTCTGGCTGAACCATGTAAACATCTTCAGCCAAGTTTCCATTAAGGAAAGCGGTTTTGACATCCATTTTCCATATTTCATAATCATGAAATGCAACAATGGCTAACAGAACCCTAATAGACTTAATCTTGGCCACTGGTGAAAAGGTCTCATCATAATCAACTCCCGGAGTTTGAGAATAACCCTTTGCAACCAGTCGTGCCTTATAAGTGTGTACATTACCATCCATGTCGGTCTTCTTCTTGAAGATCCATTTACACCCAACTATCTTACGATCAGGTACATTGTCAACCAAGTTCCAAACTTGATTGTCATACATGGACTATATCTCGCTATCCATAGCCTCTTTCCATTTAGCAGCCTCAGGGCCTGCCATGGCTTTCGTGTAGCTGTTAGGCTCATCCAGATTTACCAGTGTGTTATCACTGATAAGTGTCTCACCTTCTGCAGTAATATGAAAACCATAATAATGCTCAGGTGCATTCCTAACTCTGGTGGAACGCCTCAGAGGTATACATTCTTCAGTCGGCTCAACAGGAGTTTCCTCCTCAGGTTGAGGGCTAGGGTTTGAGGTTCCTTCACCACTTGACTCTTGAATTTCCTCAAGGTCAATTTGCCTCCTACTGTCTCCTTGGCTCATGAATTCTCTCTCTCGAAAGAATCCTCTTCTTGCTACAAAGACCACATTATCACTGGGTCTGTAGAAGATGTAACCAAAGGATTTATGTGGGTAGCCGATGAAAATACACCTTTCGCTTCGGGGTTCGAGCTTATCGTGAGTCTCGCGTCTCACGAAAGCCTCGCAACCCCAAATCTTGATGTGGTCTAGATTGGGAACTTTTCCAGTCCACACCTCGTGAGGTGTTTTGGCAACCTTCTTTGTAGGGACTAGATTAAGGATATGGGCGGCAGTCTCTAAGGCATACCCCCAAAATGAGATTGCTAGCGAAGCTCGACTCATCATGGAACGAACCATGTCCAACAAGGTCCGATTGCGCCTCTCAGCTACACCATTCAACTGTGGTGTCCTAGGAGGTGTCAATTGTGAGACAATCCCACATTCCTTAAGATAGTCAAGGAACTCAGTACTAAGATACTCACCACCACGATCGGATCGAAGCATCTTAATGTTCCTGCCCAACTGATTCTCTACTTCTTGCTTAAACTCTTTGAATTTCTCAAAGGTTTATGACTTATGCTTGATTAGGTAGACATATCCATATCTACTAAAATCATCAGTAAAAGTCACATAGAACCGATTAGCATCTCTTGTGGCGGTTCTGAAGGGTCCACACACATCCGTGTGTATGAGGTCCAAAAAACCTTCACCCCTAGCACAAGTGCCAGTAAAAGGTGACTTTGTCATTTTACCAAGCAAACAAGATTCACAACTATCATCTGACTTTAGGTCAAATGACTCCAAGACTCCATCCTTTTGTAGTTGGCCTATGCGTTTCTTGCTTACATGTCCAAGACGACAATGCCATAAGGATGCTTTATCTAAGCTAGTGGAAGAGTTAATACACAATACATTATTTCCTAGATTATCTACAACAGATACAGTTTCATACACGCCATCACAAGGTAATGTTTTAAAATAAAGAACATTATTAAAGAAAGCATCAATACTACCATTATTATTATCAAAATAAAAGGTAAAACCTTGTTTATACAATGCATGAAAGGAAATAACATTTCTTGCCATTTCTGGCGAATAATAACATTTATTCAAATCTAATGTAAACCCACTATTTAGCACTAAGGAATAAACTCCTATCTTGGTGACAGGTGAAGCTTTCCTGTTTCCCATGATCAAGTTTATCTTTCCCTGCTCCACATTCTCACTTCTTTTTAGTCCCTGCAAATCACAACATATGTGAATACCACAACCTGTATCAAGGACCCAAGACATAGAATGAGGTGAGTTATTAGACAATATAGTGTATATACCTGCATGGTTGGGTTTTACTTTCCCATCGTTCAAATCTTGCTGGTGCTTTGGGCATTTTCGCTTCCAGTGCGACTTTTCATGGCAATAGAAGCATTCAGCCTCATTAGGGTTAGCAGAAGAAGTGACAAAACCTTTCTTGGTTTTGCTTGAAGAGGAGCCTTCAAGGGTCTTACCCTTGGTACCCTTAGAAGGGTTCTTTCTCTTCTTCCCTTTGCCATGCCCGATTGCCAAGACATTGGCCGCAGTTGGAGTAGGAGTAGGAGTAGTAACAACCGACTTACTCTTTAGACCACTTTCGGCGGTCTTCAAGAGTCCTTGAAGTTTGCTGAGGGTGACTTCTTCCTTGTTCATGTGATATGTCATGCGGAATTGATCATAACACGATGGCAAGGAGTGCAAAATGATGTCTATTGCTAACTCCTCAGGGAAGTTCACATTCAGCTTCAGTAAACGGTCCACATACCTTTGCATTTTCTGCATGTGGCCCGTGATGGGTTCACCATCCTTCATTCGGGTTGTTATCATGGTGGAGATTATTTCATATCGCTCTTGACGAGCACTTTGATGATAGCGGTCCATCAAGTCCTGGTGCATCTCAAAAGGATAATAGTCCTCATAGGACTTTTGGAGCTCGGCTGTCATGGTGGCCATCATGATGCATGCCACTTTTGTAGCATCTCTTTTATGTACCTCATATTCAACAAGCTCTTCAGGAGTAGCAGTTGGCTCGGGTACCTTCAGCTCCTTGTCGAGAACATATTCTTTGTTCTCATACCGAGTGACCATCCTGATGTTTCTGATCCAATCTGTAAAGTTGGACCCATCAAAGATGACTCTCCCACAAAGATTCATGAGAGAGAAGGAGCTAGTAGGGTTTGAGCCAGAAGCATTGTTATTGGAAGACATCTGAAAAGAAGAGGGAATAGATTAGATTAGATATAGAGATAGTCCTTAACAAAACACCCAAATGTAATATTAAGGCTAGGACCCAACACAATATTTTATAACTTAGAAGAGGGATGCCGTAATCTAAGCTATAAGATATTTGAAGGTAGGTGAATGACGATTCACCAATTTCCACCATGAAAAACGAAATATTTAATTAGGTTTTAATTGGTTTAGAAACTCCTAGATTCTTTGAGATTCATTGAACTTTCTTCAATGGCATGTTTCAATCTCGAGTGTGCCCTTCAAGTTTTGTGACTGGGATGCCAAGGATCACAAAACAAGGTGTGAAGTAACCATGCAAATTACTTGGTACCCTTAATGTATTACCCCTCAATCGATGTGCCGGTTAACCACACACGCTCCATCGATACTATGATAAACATTAAGTCACCCTTTACCTACCTTGTTAAGTTCAAGTTAGTGTGCCGGTTAACCACACACGCTCCACTAACGACTTAAACAAAGTGTAAAGTGTAATGTCATGGATTAGCACCTTATTCACATTTTCCTAAAATAACTAGGATTGGGAATTCAATAAAGTTTAGTTACTTTAGTATTATCATTATACTTTTAATGAGACTTTATAAGTCCTTGTCCTACCCGTTCGGCTAACGACCCTCCACTGATCAAGGAAGCGGTGGGTGAGAGTGGACACCCATTAAGTTGCCATTTTATAGGCAACAACCTTATACCCCCCTTATAGACCGGCTTCGTGAATGAGGCGTACTAGCGGTAAGACGACTTGATCTTATATATATATATATATATATATATATATATATATATATATATATATATATATTATTAACTTATAATATTATAAAGTATAAGGGTTGAATTTTAACTTTTAAAATTCTAGGGGTTGGAACTAAAGTTTTTAATATGACTTAAGTGTTCCAAAACTTGAGGGCAAGTTTTGTAAACTTTCAAAACTTTTCATTTCTCATAACTTATGAGTTAATGGTTATTAAAAATGAAGACTCTTCATTTTTTTGTAACCTATGTGTTCTTTTAATGGTTATTTATAAATGTGACTTTTGGTTATCCATAACTTAAGAACTAGTTATGGACTCCATTAAAACACATAAAGATCAAGAATTAATCTAATCAATTATTAGCACATAATTTCTATGATCTTCTTAAACTCATATGTTTATGAATGTTCATATCAAAAAATTTCAAGAATCGTAAGTACATATACAAAACTTGGAATTTTGATACGAGCTTTTGAACAAAACTTCGATTTTCAAGTTTTTTTTTTTTTTTGCATCAAGTATCAAATAAACAAACCAGGCTCTGACACCACTGATGGATTTTGAGCATTCTAACACTCCTATGGTGTACATGCAACCCTAGAAACCTTGGATCTATGTTTGACTAAGATACATGCAAATAATTATTTTTCCAAGGTTCTTATCCTATCTAGCATGGCATGGGGAACTTGAATCAAATAAAGCTAGTAGAATTACTTACCTTGTAGTTGTAGTTGATTGCTTGGAGTTTTAGAGCCTAGCACCAATAGTGTATATGCCTCAAATGGAAATCACAAATCACCACAAACTTGGAATTTTGAGAGAATAGTAATCACCTTTCTTGAAATCGGCCCTCTTACTTTACTCACCACAACTAGTGTGATTTCAAGAACCAAAGACTCCTTTATATAGTGTGGTGGATTAGGGTTACACCTATGTAAACCCTAATACCCATGTCTTTTCATTTCCATGAGATCCATGGGTTAAAGCTCCATGGAGTATCCATGGACTTTCCATGCAAGCCTCGCCCATTCCAAATAAGCATTAGCCCACACTATATAAATACAAGAGCCCATATTTAATTAGTCATACTTTTGATCTCTAAATTAATTCTAGATTAATTATAGATCAATACTAATTAAATAATATGATTTTATATTAATATATTAGGACTTATAATATATTAATAAATCATAACTTATACTATTCTCAAACGATTATCCATAAATTGTTCGGGTGAAGTGCAACCCAAATGGACCATGCCGGGTCGGGTCAAGTACATACCAAATATAGTTATGGACTTAGACACTATATCCAACAATTGTGTGGTATTGTGAACCTTTCCGTCTTTTCAGCATGATTCATAGTAGATCTGAGGATTTTGATAGTTAGGAGTTGTAGACGATTAATTCCAAGGAGTTTAGATGATCGGAAGATAGGTTATATGATCTCTTTGCTAGGTATAGCATCTGTGATGTGAGAAGTGTTCAGCTGAGATTCGAACTTCCTTAGAGTTCGGATGTGCGATAACGGGAGGGTTGTTCTGCGAAGGTTGCTCACTCCTGAGGAAATCAGTTCATGGACAAGGGGGAATATATCGAGTAGGGACGTTTGATCTATGCCGGTTTCGCCATCGGTAGTTAGTAGTTGGTGCACTAATTGGGGAGAATTGGAAAATTCTCAGGTGAAACAGCAAGCATCCAAGGTTGGTTAGCTATTTGGATTCGGCAGTGTCTTTAGCTGAGAGTGAGGTCTGATTAGAGCAGGTGATAGACACGTAGGGCAAGGAGCAGACTGTGGTTTCAGATGAGGTGGTTGATTGACATGAGGCATGGGGATAGGCCGGGGTTAAAATTCTTAGAATGGATCTGGAGTTCGGAACCCCAAGAGGGCTAGAACAGTCTACATGGGAGAGGTTCCCGGGAAGAATGGTTCAGGGTGGTGTACAACAGTTTTGAGCGGTCCGGATAGACTGAAGGCCGACGGGCGTACCAGTCAGGCCGAAGGCTTGAAGGACGGTCCAGACAGGCTGAAGACCCAAGAGGGCGGTCTAGACATGCTGAAGGTTCTGAGAGTGGTCTAGATAGGCTGAAGGCCTGGTAAGGTGGTCCAGTCATGCTGAAGACTCTGTATGTGTTAGTAGACCTGTATGCGGAGATTGACTGAGTATGTTGCTATGCAATAGCAATCAGTAAGTCTGGCCCCAAGTATTGATCAGGAGAATGGAGCTAGCTGAAGGCTGTGTGTGGGCCTTGTTAGATATGTGATCAGATTCTGAGTATATGGGAGTTTCGGAGTAGCAGTTGCTCTACAAATGGATAGTGTAGAGTGGAGTTTTAGCACCGTGGCACGTGTTGATGTGGTAAAGGACGTCGAGTAGACTTCCTTGAATAATGGAAGGGAAAGGTATGTAGCTCCGGGAAGGAGTGTTGGTCAACTGAAGGAAAAAAACAGTAGTGTGAATGGATGATCGAAGGTATTTCAGTATGGGCAGTGAACATTGGGATTGTACTAGTTATATGGGAGCACATCTGGGTCAGGGCCCGGTGGTTTATAACGGTATCCAGTTTTCGCAAGCTGTGAATGAATGTGTAAGACGGGAATATGGTAGTATCATCAGGTGATACTTAGTTGATATGTGTTGTCATCGGGGAAAAGAAGCCGGTGGTCGGCTTTGATCAGTTGTCAGGGCCCTGCAGGGGAAGGGATTGATTTTTTTAGGGATTCGATAGTAGTGTCTGAAGAGACATGGGTCGGTTGAGATCGAAGGTTGCATCGAAGGAGTGTTATCCGAAATCGTGTGCTGAAGTAGGCTTCGAGGACGAAGCCTAATTTAAGTGGGGGAGAGTTGTAACATCCTGAATTTCAGAAGTATGATTTAAGGGTTTAAAGTGTAATTTCGAAGAAGGGACTCGACGAGTAGGTATGCTTACTCGCCGAGTCGGAGCGGGTTTTGGGTCGCGAATTAAGTGACCAACTCGCCGAGTCGCAAGTTGGACTCGACGAGTTGGTACTGGAATAAGAAAAACCCTAATCTCGAGGGTTGCACCCTATTTAAAGGACTTTATGTCCTTCTCTCAGCCTCCTTATTGCCCTTGAGAACCAGAAAACCCTAAGCTCGTGTGTGTGAGGCCTTTGGAGAGAGATTGAAGCTTTGGAAGTTGTTTCTAGTGGAAGAAACTTGAAGATCAAAAGGGCTTGCATCAAGAAAGTGGTGTAGATCCAGAATCTACTTCAGTTTGGGCACATCTTGGAGGTAATAAGCTGTTACCTTCACTCTTTTGCATCTAGATCTATTCATGAATGAGATTTGGGGCCATTTTAGGTATGTTTAAGATCTATTTCGGGTTTGGAGTTTAGATCTGAAGTTGCTACTCCAGATCTAGACTTGTGTTGGTCTAGAATGTCATAAAGCATCAGTCAATGAGTTGTTGGTGAAGCCCCTTTGTCTTAAACCCTAGCCCTAGAGTGATTTGGACCTTTAACTCCTTGGTTTCACGTAAAGTTTGCAACTTTACGTGGGAGTTATGCCCTAGAAGAGTGGATCTATAGTTTGGAGCCCCTGCATGGCTCAAAAAGCCTATGTATGGATGAAGGACTGAAGGGACTCGGCGAGTCATATGAAGATAGGCATGAACTCGACGAGTTGGAAGAACAACTCAGCGAGTCTGTTGAAGATTGCTTTGGACTCGGCGAGTCTGTTCTTGGACTCGGCGAGTCAGGTCACAGAACCCCAACCTCTTTTGGTTAAGCTTCGGATCAGTGAGTCGGTTGGCGACTCAGTGAGTTGGACAGGATGGAATTCAGAGATCGTTGGACTCGACGAGTCTTGGGGTGACTCGGCGAGTTAAGTCGTGCTACGAGAGTTTTCTGAGATTGAGAACTCGGCGAGTCGACGGGTTGACTCGGCGAGTAGAGTCAATCAGGAAGGTTGACTTTGGCCAGGACTTTGACTTTGACCTGTTTGACCTTCAGGGATGTTATGGTATTTTGGATATTTATGTCATGGTCCATTGATGGCATCAGGTGTTGGAGTTTGGAGCAGTGCTTCGGGTCAGTGTTTTCGTGGTTCGGTTCGGCAGTTGCAAGGTGAGTTATCCTCACTATATCAATAGGGTCTAAGGCACCAAGGTCGGCCCTTTATCGGATTTGAATCCGGGTAACTGTTTGATATGTTTTGATTTGTTAGATCTGCATCCTGGTAATTAGGATGGTATTATGTTAGTGACCTGGTTTAGGTCGGTATCCTGGTATATAGGATGATGCTATGCTAGTGACCGGTTAGGTCGGTATCCTGGTTAGGATGTTGCTATGCTATATGATATGTTGGATCGGTTTGTTTGGTTGTGGATAGTTATGTGATTACCTGTTTATGTGCACATGGTTGTTTGATTAGGGTTGGGTTGAGGCGGGTCCTGCTTTGTGCTGTAGGACAACATACCCAGGGCGGACCGCAGGCCTAGTGAGCGGTCCGGATAGGCTGAAGGTCCCAAGAGGGCGGTCCAGACGTGCCGAGGCTCGGAGAGTGGGCCAGACAGACTGAAAGCCCGGTGCGGGCGGACCAGTCATACTGTAGACTCAGAGGGTGGACCAGGTGGACTAAAGGCCCGGTGCGGGCGGACCAGTCACACTGTAGATCCGATATGCATGGTTGCTCTGTATTGTGATATGATATGATATGACCATGGTTGTATGTGGTTGGTATTATGGGGGAACTCACTAAGCTTTCGGGCTTACAGTTTCAGTTTATTGTTTCAGGTACATCAGGAGATCGTGGTAAGGCATGTGGGTGATCGTACCGCTCCTCGTATTTCATGATTTGGTTCTAGGGATACTCTGATGTTTAAACTATTTTGAAAACAAGTTGTAATAACTTAATGGGTTTTGAATGGGTTAAAATGTTTTAAATTGACTTGAATTTTATGGGTGTTACATCCGATGTCGGGGTTAGCCCGATGCAGTTTATATGTTTCCGGACTTCGGTCCGATGCCAGGGAAAGCCCGAGGAATGTATGTATGCTTGATGTCTTCGTGATTCTTGCATGTGTATGTTTATATGTTCCGGGATTCGGTCTGATGTCGGGGCAAGCTCGAGGAATGTTTAGTTTATATGTTATGTGTTATATGTTCCGGGCTTCGGTCCGATGCCGGGGCAAGCCCGAGGAATGTTTAGCTTATATGTTATGTTATATGTTACCATATTTACGTCCAATGTCGGGGCAAGCTCGAGGAATGTTATATATTTATGTTATGTGTTTATGTTATATGCTTGTTAATATGTTATATGTATATCGGACCTCGGTCTGATGCCAGACTTCGGTCCGATGCCGGGCGGGGCCCGATGTAGCGGGCAAGGCCCAATGTTTGTTATTATGTGATTATGTGTATGATATGTGGTAGTTTGGGGAGACTCACTAAGCTTCGTGCTTACAGTTTTCAGTTTTGGTTTCAGGTACTTCTGCTAGTAAGGGGAAGAGCTCGAGATGTCGCACACACCACAACGTTTAGCCTGGGATGATTTACTCTGATATTTGGACATGTGATTTTGATGCAGTGTTTTGATACGATGTTTTGAGATACTGTTACTTATGTTTTTATGAGATGATTTGGATTACTATGATTTTATTTATAAGTTAAAACGAAATTTTTGTGCCGTATTTTTGGGATGTTTCACATTCGTATGTGTTAAATTGTTTTTGTGATAATAACTTAGTGGACTGTGAAACAATACTTGGGACAAGTATGAGTAGATGTGAAATGTAGTAGAGGCCTATACTACCAGAAGCACATGACTCACACTTAGATCAGGAAAAGTCACAAGGTTATTAATTCTCTAAGTAATCGAGTTATTTTGTTCATTTCCATCATTACCTTTGTTTCGGTAATGAATACGAAGATAAATATTCCGACCTTAGTGGTCATATCGAATCGATTCCTACTAATCTACGAAGTAAAGTTTGACGTAGCGTCCAACTTTAGATTGAAGGAAAAGATAATCGAAGCGATCAGTAGAGGTATCGTGTTTGCCGTTAAGATTAAGCAGCCTGTAGCTAGAAATGTTACATGATAGAATGTGATCAGATCACATTAGAACACGAAGGAAGGTATCTTTCATACTAGAGTCTGACTCAAAGAAACCTAAGTCTAACCGTCACATCATACGATGAGAGGTCATTAGAACATGACTCATCGGTCTGTTACGGTAGTCGAAGTAAATATCTTATCAAAGGTTAAGAAGGAGCAGGAGTCTCCAATGAAGATTGAATTTAGAAGGAAGAGTAGAAGCAAGATTAAGCACCATCAACCGCCAAAAAGTCTAAGAGTTAGAAACTCGTTAAAAAGACATGAGAGTTACGGTTATCACCTAGGATGGAAAGATAACATGCAGATTCATTATACAAGCCTTGTTTTGTTGATGATTCTGGGACGTAATCATCATAAGGGGAAGATAATTGTAACGCCCACAAATTTGGGCTAGTCGATTTAGAAATAATAAACGTCAAAAATGACTTTTTAATATAAGATTATTTATGACAAATAATCTTAACAAACATTATAGTGTATGTGACAAAGACTTCGTACATATAAAGAACATTAAAATCCAACTTCGTATGAAGAAGTTATGCTTCTTCGAAGTTTCGCGATTAAACTGGCACGACTTTGCGTATCGTAAAATGCGATTTTTTGATAAATTACTTTTTAGCCTTAACGATCTAAATGAAAGTCGTAGTAGTCATTAAACCGAAAGTATGCATATATAGAACGTCTAAATCTAACTTCAGTATAGGAAGTTATGATTTTTCAAAGTTTCAGCGTAGCAGTATACAAATCAAAAATCGAATTTTAGATCGGTCGATTTTTAGCTAAAATGATCTAAGCGACAATTGAAGATCTCGGTTTTTTTTGGGTTCGACTTTTCGAGTATGAAGTTAAAAGTAAAAATGTTTTTTTTGTTGTTTTTTGTTATAATTTGATGTTTTTTTATAAAAAGTGTCGTTTCTTATAAAACATGTTGTTTTTATGTAAAAAGTATAGTTTTTGTATAAAACATGTAGTTTCTTTATTAAACGTGCATTTTTTTTTAAAATGTGTAGTTTTTTTTGTTAAAAAGTGTAGTTTTTATAAATCGTGCAATTTTTTTAAAAAAAAAATACAGTTTTTTTTATAAAACATACCGCTTTTTGTTAATTAAGTGTAGTTCTTTTTTATAAAACGTATTGTTTAGCTAAACAAATTAAGGATAATGACTTGATAGGGTAAGATACTTTTTGAAATGTACACATTTAGTCCTTATTCTTTATTTTTGTAAAATAAACCCTTATACTTTATTTTTTGTAACAATGTAATCCTTGTGACCGGCTATACCCGGTATACCGGTCATATACAAATTTTCTTTTAGGGAAAATGACTTGATAGGGTAACATACTTTTTGAATTGTACACATTTAGTCCTTATTCTTTTTTTTTTGTAAAATAAACCCTTATACTTTATTAATATGTACACATTAGGTCATTTTCACCGGATTCTACAGGTTTTGCTGATGTGGAAGCACAAGTGGCACTAAATAGCAATTAATTAGCTTAGTCACCAGAGGTGGGTGATCCTCCAGCAACAAGAAAAGGGCGGCGACCCTTCTCTTTCTCGTCTCTCTTCCTTCCGGTCGAACAGCAACAACCAAACACCCTTTACCTGTTGTGTTTCTCCGATCTGTCTCTCTTTGCCTCCATCTTGGAGATATGTTGCCAAAAAAAGAAGAAAGAATCGACGAGGGGGCTACCAGAGCAGCTCCTCGCCGCCAACTACCGTCTCTACTTCCTCCTGCCTCCCCCTTCGACCTTGTTGTTTTTGCCATCATTCCTCCTTGCTACTAGTGATGTGTAGGAACACACAAAGGAGTCGCCGGAGATCTGGGTTCTCCCTCTTTTTCATGATGAATAAAAGTTGGAAAAATCTCGTTGTGGATATGTGGATGCCACGTGGGTATTTCATTTCAACAAAATAAAAAGAAAGAGAAAATGACTTGATAGGGTAAGATACTTTTTGAAATGTACACATTTAGTCCTTATTCTTTTTTTTCGTAAAATAAACCCTTCCACGTCAGCAAAACCTGTAGAATCCGGTGAAAATGACCTAATGTGTACATATTAATAAAGTATAAGGGTTTATTTTACAAAAAAAAAGAATAAAGACTAAATATGTACATTTCAAAAAGTACCTTACCCTATCAAGTCATTATCCCAACAAATTATCCAATTCGATACAAAAAATGAAACCCATTTGAGGACCCAGAACCAAATACCCTAAGCTGGTCCAATTTTCGGCTAATGTAATTCAAGGGTTTCGGGTTTCAACTTTTTGGTCTTCGTACCGGTTCGGTCCGGGGTTGAAGCGTTGCTCATCCCTAGGTGAATAATCAATTTTAGATCCCTTTTATACTTTTATATTTTTATATATCTTTTATCTTTTTAGGTTATGTTTTTATATTTATTATTCTTAAAGAAAGGAAAACAATATGGGAGAGGAAAACAATATGGGAGCCAGGCTGGCATACTGAAAGCCCATGGCTCCATGCTTTCTTTTCTCCCCATGCCGTACACTCTCTTCCCCTGCATTAACTTCCAAACGGTCGGTGATTTGAATTCCTTCCGATAAACCCTTGCCATGATCTGCCAACGTTTTTCTGGTTGTTTAAATACTTTCCATATATTTACAGTTATTTCATTTATTAGTAACTTTACATTTAATGAAAACGGCTTTTAGAAAAATAAATTAAAACTAAACTTACTAAAACTTGCAAGTCCTTGGTACTTGGTAGGTATAAAAAAAAAAAAAAACTAAACTTACTAAATTTTACATCAAACTCCTTTATAAAACAAAAATGATGGTTAAAATAAAATTAGATGGTGTTTTTTTGTATGTTTAGCATCTAAAAAACTAAACTTACTAAATTTTATATCAAACTCCTTTACTAAATTGTATGTTTAATCTTATGATTTTTTTATTTTTTATGAGCTTTTACATTTTAATTTTACGTAATTTTATATGTTCAAAAAACTTTAATCTATTTTTTCCAAATAGAAAACTTCTATATTAATTAAAGATACATTTTTAACGTTTAACTTCTAGCTATCGGTTATTAGTTGATTTTGTCAAACATATCATTTATGTACGAATAAAATGGTTGAATATGCTATAATATACTTATGGTAAAAATATTATATATCGTTTGTTTCTAATCAATTAGAATAAAATAAAATAGACTTACATTTTGACTATTATTGTTATTTTTCTAATTTTTGACATTGAAAAATCTTTAAAACAATTTCACAGGTTTAAAGAGTTATGGCTGTAAACCTGCATGAAAACATGTGATGACCAAAATTTTGACCAGGTTATTTTTCTGATTTTTGTTTATGTTATATAAAAAAAATACTTCTTTTTGAAACAGTAAATAATTATATAAAAGAGAAGTTATGGCGGTAAACTATGAAAACAGGTGATGACCAAAATTTTGACTGTTATGGTTATTTTTCTGATTTTTGTTTATGTTATATCAAAAAAAAAATTTAAAACAGAAAATAATTATATAAAAAAGAACCCCAAGGCGGGAGAAAACGTACAAGAAAAGATTCAATTTACAAACAATGGAAGGACAAAGAAAAAAAATAGTTATAACAAAATGATTATCTTGGTCATTTCTCTAACTAAATAAATAGTTTAATTTTCTGTTTTTCATAAATCTGTTTTCATGCAGGTTTACAGCCATCACGCACTCGCAATTCAACACGTGTCCACTGCCAGTTGTACAATCATAACTGCCTTTCCGGTTATCGCCTCATCTTTATCTCCCCATCTTCCTCCCCTATATAAAACCCCCACTCATCTTTCCTTCAAATTTCTCGAATTTAATTTTCTTAACCTTTTACTCACCAAAACCCCGATAATCTTTCCCATGATAACCGATCGGATTTAGGGCTTTTCATTTTCTCCACCAGATAGATACAAAATTATTCCAATGGCGGTAGTTAAGAATGACATGGATCGGATCAAGGGTCCATGGAGTCCCGAAGAAGACGACCTCTTACAGACGCTTGTTCAAAAACTCGGTGCTCGGAACTGGTCGCTCATCAACAAGTCGATTCCTGGTCGCTCTGGTAAATCCTGCCGCCTACGGTGGTGCAACCAGCTGTCGCCGCAGGTGGAGCACCGTCCGTTTACGCCGGAGGAGGACGAGACAATCGTCAGGGCTCACGCGCGGTTCGGGAACAAGTGGGCCACCATATCACGGTTGCTCAACGGCCGGACAGATAACGCCATAAAAAACCACTGGAATTCAACTCTAAAGCGTAAGTGTTCGTCGATGTCTAACGATGATTTTTCGTTCCTCGATGGGCAAGATCTGGTGAATTATCAACCGCCATTAAAGCGGTCTGCTAGCCTCGGACCGGATAGTGGTTGCTCGGCGTTGTTTCTGAACCCTAACAGCCCGACCGGGTCTGACGACTTTAGGCATTCGAGTCATCGTCTTCTGAACAATGGTCCGGTTCTGAATGACCCACCGACTTCGTTAAGCTTGTCCTTACCTGGATCTGAACTGAGACAAAAGTTCCTAGAGGAAACTCCGGCACCGCCACCGCCACCGCCACAGGCGACGGCGCTTCAAAGTGGTGGTCCGAATTATGAGTTCTTCAACCCGGAATTAATGGCGGTGATGCAGGAAATGATAAAAGACGAAGTGAGGCATTACATGTCTGGGATGGAGAAAAAGGGGAAGTGCCAGAAAGCTGAAGGTGTTATCGGGAATGCTTTGATTAATCGTATGGGTGTGAACAGAATCGAGTAGTAGTGATTTGGATGAAAATATAGAAAGTGGGTTGGTATTTGGTAATTGCCATTGGTTATGATGATGATAAGCTTCGATTGAGTTATTAAATCAGAAAATTCAATGATTAGGGATTTGGGGTAGTTTGATTTGCATATCTATAATCAGTTTTTTGTTCGTATATACAAATATAATTATGGTGAATTGAATTCTTTCGAAATGGAAATGTTTTCTTTAATAATTTAAAGAAATTTAGGAATAATTTAATAAAATGTTCGAAAATGGATGATCTCTAAAATGAGTGAGCAATGGTGAATTCTTGGGGAAATGGAAATGCTTTCTTAAATTTGTTTTATTTTGTAAACTACTTTTTTTTTTTTTTGTGAAAAATTATTTTGCAACTTAACCTTATAGACAAAAGTAACCTTCCCGCAAGTTATTTCTTCATTTTGAATGTTTAACGAGATTATTCATAAAATAATTTTATAAATGGATAATGATTTTAAAGGATAATATAATTTATATTATATTTATTTATGTTTTTATTTTATATACATTTAAATATTTATATTTTTTTTACATATTTAGTTTCTTATATATTTTTTTTATTTTGTACACATGATATTATGTTTAATGGTTATATGTTTACAAAGTACAAAAACATAAGTGATTAAACCCTATAAAAACATAAATGATTAATTATATATACAAAATAAATATAAGTGCTTAAATCTATATATTTATGTTGCCTTTTAAATCATTATCAATTTTATAAACATATGCATTTTGCAAAATTTGTCATAGAAAATCTTGAATGATTATTTTATAATTTGTTGAGGGTTACTCATTTTCACATTTTGTCATAAAATCTTAATTTTTGTAATTTAACCACTTTTAAAATTCATAATTTTATATATCAACTAACACCTAACAGCTAGTATAGTTAAAAACATTTATGTTAGAATTTTTTTTCCCGTCGCATACCTTCATCCTTTTTCTTTGAGCTTTGATATTATATTGATAATGAACTAAGAAAATAATCAAAGTGGGAATATAATGGAATCAACAAGAGTAAAATTGTAAAAGTGAAGGGACAAGACGTCAAAAATGAAGAGACCATGAAGGAGACCAAAACATGCCCTTAATAAGTTATAATAGACCTATGTCTATATTTAACAGGCTAAAGATATAAACATGAAAAGACTATTAACCAAATTATATATGAATACTGAATATCGTTCTATAGTGACATTTATGACGGTTAAAATCACATTGTATAATATATTGTTATATAGTGACCTAACAACTAAGATCATTTATGATGGTTAATATTACATTGTAAGAATATTGTTATGAGAAATTCAATATTATCTTATATTTTCTTTTTATATATGCTTTTATCTATATTAAAATATTATTAATTCTATTAAATATGACATATGCCATCATTTAACATGAATATAAAGATGAATAAAAACAAAATATAAAAAAAAATATTGCCACGTGGTTTTGTTTAGGGGTAAGTGCGACGGGGTTCACAATGGTTTAGTATGTTTATCACTATGATCATCACTGGCCAAACGATGTGATTATTCAATTTTAGAAATCGAATGACGCGGTTAATGTAATAGTACGATTATGCAGTTATTTTATATAGTTATGGTTGCAGTTTTTAACCGCATGTGTTTGTTGTTGATTTTGTACCTTTTTTGCGGTTTTAAGATTCAATTACTTTTTGGTAGTTTTTAACGACGTTGATCTTGTATCTTTTTTGATAAAAAACAATTAAGATCTTAAAAACACTACTAGGAGACATAAGTGATATTTAGGAATATGTTAGTTTTGTAAAATCCTGATATCATGTACTTCTATTATTTCTTGTATTTTTATAAAAGTGGCTCATTTGGTCCCTTGGAGAAAAAGGCTTGCGATTTTGGTTGTACGCACGATGTTCGTAAGAGTAGGCGCAGCGTACTCATGCAGCTTAGGAACACGGATGATCAGCTAGTATGTTGGACGTACGTGTGGTACGCCGTGCGTACTAGCCCAGTCTTCAAACCCTAATTTTAAAGGTTGCTCCCTATTTAAAGAACATGATGTCCCCATTTGATCATCCTTATCAGCCACCAAACCCTCTCTAAAACCCTAATCCCGAGTTGAGTTGCTTGTGTGAGTTTCTGCAAGTTTTTGAGTGTTCTTGGTGCTTGTAGTGGAAGAATGAGACTAGAGAAGAAGGAGTGGGTGCTATAAAGCTTGTAGATCCAAAAACCTTTCCTCTTTGTGCATCATTTCCAGGTATAAAGTCTATACCTTGGCAAGCTTTTCATTAGATCTTTATGGTTGAAGTTTCATGAATTTTTGTCCCCAAGATTGGACCTTTATGAGTTTGGAGCACTCCAGGAACTTGTAGCCGTCCTTTCATGCATTTTAGGACCTATAGATTCATAAAAATGGTTGTTTAATCATTCCCTTTGGCTCATACATGAGTAAAGTAGCTTAGAGTGTATTAGAAGCTAAAGATTGTTGCATTGGGTCCTTCCTAGCTATGAAAAGGCTTAAAGCCAACGATTTTATGGGTTAAGACATCTTAGAATAGTCAGATCTGAGGTTGGGTTAGTTGTCTTAAGGGATTAAGACACTAAGTTGGTGGAAGTAGAGGTAGACGGAGTACGCTGGGCGTACTCCTGGCAACGCCCCACGTAGCCGGTTCCACTCCCGATGGATTCTGATTTCGTTGTACGCCCCGCTTAAGAAGTGGTACATACAATGTACTCGATGTGCAGTTGACTTTTTTTTTACTTTTGACCTTTGGTCAAGATTTAGGGTTTTAGACCATGAGAAGGGCAAAATAGTCTTTTTACCCTTAGAAGATTTAGTTGTGAGATTTGGAATCGCGAGTGAGTTTTGGACCTTAATTATTAATTAGGGTTAATTATTTTTTTGATTAGACGGAGTCTGGATCCGGCAGTTTGGGTATGTGATTTACTTGTCGTCGGTATCAGGTGAGTCTCCTCACTTATTCTTACCTATGTGGTAGAACAATTGTATCTGTAATGACCAGCTGAGTCTAACTGTTATGATTATGTTATGCTGTTTATATGTGACTGAGACTGCTGATAGCCTCCAGGGTTGTTGATAACCACATGACGTGTTGTTAGCTCACTGAGACTGTTGATAGTCCCCACGGTTGCTGATAACCCATAGTTGTTTATTTATGATGTACTGTATGTGGTATCTTAGGGAACTCACTAAGCTTCATGCTTACAGTTGTTGATTTATATGTGGCAGGTACTTTCGAGGACCGCGGGAAGGCGAAGGTCTGATTGTACACACTCGCTGGGAGATTTACTACTAGGACAGTTTATAAACTCTAATATTTGTGATACTGGTTGTTTGGGATAATTATGTATTTGATAACTTGGTTTGTGAAACCTTAACTTTGGTAAATTAAAAATGAAAATTTTCGGCAAAAATTTGAGGTGTTACAGTTTGGTATCAGAGCCCTAGTTTGAGGGATTTGGATGAACCTCTGGGTGATTCCAAACTCAAACTATGGATCTGAAATTTTTTTAAGAAATCAACAAATAAATGAAGACTTTTACAGGAAAAAAACCCAGAGAAGCAGTGTGTACAATCGATCAGAGCTCGAGCGGTAGTTTCCCAAAAATACCTCAATTTATATTATGAGTAGTGTAGAGCATATATATCTATATGATGAGCTGATAGAATTGCGTGCGAGTTAGTGATAGGCTAAGGAATCTTACAGGAATAGTATGGTAATGTTGCCTGATTTGTGATGCCTTAGCCTAGGAGTTCATTCTTATGAGATTGAATCTGTCTTTACTATTTGCTTAGTGTATGCTACATAGTTGTACATAGTTAGGATTTTATAGCCTCAGAATGCCTGATTTAGCCTTTCTTCATGTTCCTTTTTTGGTTGTGAGTTTGATGTAGGATCATTTATTCGAATGTCTATTGAGTCTCGTATTATGTACAATTGGTATACACGAAGCAAGTAACGAGGACAGCGGAGATCTTGTGAGGCAAAGCAGTGATGGGAGCAGTCTAGAGTCAGTGTCTAGATGCTTATTTGTGGTTCTAAGGAACCAGAAGGACGAGTCCATAGCTGATTTGAGGAGGTAGAGTCCTTGGGTTCCGGATGGGACGACTCGAGACAAATACGGGTTGGTGTGGAAGGTAGTATTGGGCCCATACTACTAGAAACACTGGATCCGTATACGGCGCGAAGAGTAACCTCAAGGAACTAAAGGGCTTGTAGGAGTGTGTGGGTGTCGGTATATGCGTTTTAGCCTGATTTCTGATAATTTTTCTTATGTGTTTCAGTATGGTGGTTACCCGAGGTTCATGCTCCAGTGACCCCGAGAGGCCGAGTGCCAGCGTTGCTGAGATCCGCAGGATTGTTTCCGTGGAGGTGGCTACAGCAATCAGAGAGGCTATTTTGTTGATGTTTGGGTCTATCAAGACCACTCTGATTGAGACTTTTGATGATTGATATGCTTCTGTCACTGAGGATGCTGCTGTCGTATGTAACACCCTGTTTCAGGTCGTTTCATAATTCGGGACCATGACCCGAAGATCAATTATCACAAGGCTTCAAGATTTGGCAACGAGAGGTTTAAACCAATTTGGATGTGGGTAATGTAGATTGTGTGATCCAAGAGTTTGATTTGTGCATTGGATTTAAAGGGTGAAATGGGAAGTAGTGTTTCATACTTCTTTTATGAATTATGGATTCTAGTTCAATGTGTTTTAAGTCAAAAGTAATTAGATAGGGTTGTAGAGCTCCTTAATACATTTTCGTGGATATAAAGATCGTCGAAATCGGAGTTGAAACGAAGAAGTTATGACTGTTTGAAGTTTGGGTGGTTTTAGGCCAAGCTGAGTACGCTGGGCGTACAATGAGGTGTACGCTGGGCATACGCAATCAGTGCCCAAACCCTATTTTCGTGGTTTGATCCCTATTTAAGCTCCTTAACTCCCCCAAAACCATTCCATTCTCAGCCTCCACCTCTCCAACACCTCTTCCATGAAACCCTAACCCTAGTTGAGCCTTGTGAGCTAAAAGAATGTGTTTTTAAGTGCTTTGGAGTATGCATGGTGAACCTTGGAGAAGAAGGAACTTCTTGTAGAAGTGTTTGTTGCATTGGATCTTGTAGATCTGGACTTTGTTCACATTGATCTATCTTCTAGAGGTATAAAGTTTGAATCTTGATGATGCATTTGTTAGATCTAGCTAGTTTTGGGTGTTATGAGCTTTTGGTCATTTTAGTGCATAAAGTTTAGATCTTGAAAGTTTGTGACCTTGTTATGGATAAAGTTGGAAACTTTATCCATTTAAACATCATTGTAATTCAGATATGAAGGTTGGAGACTTGGAATTAACGGATTAAGTTGAAAAAGATGCACTTTTGGTCCCATTTGATGCTTAAAGGCTAGATCTTGGTGGTTTGGACCATTCTAATGGATAAGGTTGGAAACTTTATCCATTATGGAGCTTTTAGGATCCATAAAAATGTGATCTTGATCCTTCTATACCTTCCATGAAAGTGTCATGATGTCTTAATGGATTAATAAGTTAAGGTTTTAGCTTTTGGACCTTTTCTAGACATGAAAATTCATAAAGGTGGAAACTTTATGACTTAGAATGATGTTGTAGGACTAGATCTGAGTGTTGAATGAAAGGACTTAAGAGATTAAGCACTTAATGGAAAAGTGTCATGTGGCCGAGTACGTCGGGTGTACCTTCGAGTACGTTACACGTACTCGTATGGGATCCCAATTCTGGATGGTGAGTACGCCATGCGTATGAGCTGAGTACGTTGGGCGTACTCAGCCTGAAGTTTCACTTGTTGACTTTGACTTTCATTGACTGTTGAATTTTTGACCAAGTTTGACCTTGGGTCAAACTTGAGGGTTTTGGGCTATTAATTAAGATTTTATCTGGTTCTGGTATTAGTGGATTTACGGGTGCAAGCAGTACAGAGAATGGATTGTGTCGTAGTGTTTCAGGGTTCTTCGATTCAGGTGAGTGTTCTCCCGGTGCTCATGAGTCGAAGGCACCAATGCCGGCTCACTAAATTATGTATGTAGGATGCTAGCCGTCTTTGTGACTCTCGCATGTTTGCATGTGCCTGTATGGTAGAGTAGCTATATTTGTGATGACCAACTGGGTCTAACTGTTATTATTGTGTTATGTTGTTTATATGTGATTGAGACTGCGGATAGTCTCTAGGGTTACTGATAACCCACCGGGCGTGCTATTAGCCACTGGGACTGCTGATAGTCCCCAGGGTTGCTGATAACCCATAGTTGTCTATTTGTGTTGTGCTGTATGTGGTATTTTGGGGAACTCACTAAACTTTGTGCTTACGATTTGTGGTTTACATGTTTCAGGTTTTCTTATATTAAAGGAGGGGCACGGCTCTATTGCATCGCATCAATGGGGGGCTTGTGTACTTGATAACTTTTAATGTTACTCTGATAAATGTTTTAAGATATTGCAGTTGTGATTTAAATAAATACTTAAAGTTTCAATATAAAAATTTTGGGTTGTAATTTAGGGCGTTACAAGTTGGTATCAGAGCCTTGGTTTGAGGGTTTGGGTTTAACCTAGTACGTTGGGCGAACAGGTGTATGTTGGGCGTACTAGGCAAGGATAATCTCAGAGATTCAACTTGCTACGTTGGGTGTATCAGGAGTTGTTGGGTGTACGCGATCAGAACCCAAACCCTAATTTTAGAGTTTTGAGCCCTATTTAAGCTCCTTAACTTTCACAAACTATTTCCATTCTCAGCCTCCACCTCTCCAACTGTTGGATTAGTGTCTAAGTCCATAACTATTTTGGTATGTACTTGACCCGATTATGAGCATGGTCCTTTTGGGTTGCCTTCAACATAGCAATATGTAGGATGAACTAAGGAGAGAAAGGTTTAATTATGATTTATTAATATATTATGAGAATAATATATTAAAGGAGAAATCATATTGTTTAATTAATATTAGTCAAGAATTAATAAAGAATTAATTCTGTGGCTAAAAGAGATTAATTAAACTTAGGGGACTGGAATTGTAATTATAGGATAATTGCAATTGGGCTATGGATCACCTTGGAATAATAGGTTGGACGAATTCTATGGGGAAGCCCATTAGAAATCGTCCACGGCATGTTCCAGAAGGGGTTCATGGCTGCTTAGGGCTTAAGCAGTCAAATTAGGGTTTCCTTGTTGGATAACCCTAATAGCCTAAGTATATAAGGAACCCTTGGGCACCAAAAACGTGGCTAACACTTGGATTAGGGTTTCCAGCCGTTTTTGGTGCCTCCTCTCTCTTCTCTCCTTCATCCAATTGCTTAGTGGTGTTTGTGACTCCATTAGAGGTGCAACACTTGAGGCACTAAGCTTTCTGAAGCCAAGGATTGATTGTTATTGCTATATAACAATCAAAGGTAAGATCTAAACCCTAATTTCAGTTATAGTTTATTAGATCTAGGGTTTATAGCTTTAGATGTTCAATTGCATGTTCATTAGACAAACTAGATCCAAAAGCTATTAGGGTTTGCATGTACACCATAGGAATGATGTATTGCTCGAAACTCATCAGTGGTATCAGAGCCTAGGGCTGTTTGTTTGATGTATTTGATGCTATAGTTGATTATTGATGCTAAAAATCGAAAATTTTTGGTTTCTGGGGGCTGGACTCGCCGAGTCCATGGCTGAACTCGCCGAGTCCATAGTGAACTCGACGAGTCAGAGAGTCAGATAGAGCTGTTTTTGGGATTTTGACCTATTTTGGCTGTGGATAGTTACCTAAAACGTTTTTTATTAATAAAATCCGTTTTTTATCAATATTTGGAGATTATCCTTGCCCAAATAGAAGATAATTGTCAAAATTTAGATAATCTTTTGTTTTATTAGATAAAGATTGATTATTTGTAATTTAGATTTGAATTATCTTATGAAAAAGTTTCAATTTTCCCCTTTAGGTTTTATAGTTTAAATTTGAACTTAAATGTTTTGTTTTTGAAATTTAAATAGTTAAACCCAAATGTTTTGAAAAGTTTCAAAACTTGCCCTCGAGTTTTGGAATTTAATTTTTTGATTAAAAGTTAATTTTGAAATATTTAAATTCTAATCCCAAATGTTTTGAAAAGTTTCAAAACTTGTCCTCAAGTTTTGGAATTTAAAAGTTGATTAAAAGTTTAATTTTGAAATGTTAAATTCTAAAACCCTCGTATTTTTGAAAAGTTCAAATTACACCCTTATGGTTTTGTTAATTAATTAAAGTGTATAATTAAAAGAGAGTTAATAAATCCATAAAGTTTTGGTTTACATTTAATTAAATTAAAAGTATAATTAATTAAATTAGACCACCTAGTATTTTAAAAGTTTAAAATACACCCTATACTATGTATATATGACATTAAAAGTCTAATATTATATATGTATAAGTAAACAGTCAGTCTTACCGTTAGTAGGCCTCATTCACGAAGCTGGTCTATAAGGGGTGTTTAAGGAAATTGCCTATAAAATGGCGATTGAATGGGTATCCACTCTTACCCACCGCACTCTTGACTAGTGGAGGGTCGTTAGCCGAACGGGTAGGATAGGACGAAACCTTCCATTACAAGTATAATGAAGTACAAAGTAACTAAATGCTTTTACAAATTCCCAAATCATATTTACTTTAGGCAAAATGTGAAATTGTATGCTAATCCATGGAATTACACTTCGTACCCTTGTCAAACGTTAGTGGAGCGTGTGTGGTTAACCGGCACACTAATTTGGGGTTGACATTGGCAGTGAAGGGTGGCTCGATGTTTATCATAGATCAATGGAGCGTGTGTGGTTAACTGGCACATTGATTAGGAGATAGTATCATTGAGTGCATCACGTAGATTCGTATGGTTATTCACACCTTATTTGTGATCCTCGGCATCCCAGTCACAAATAGAAGGGCATAATCGAGATTAAACACGCCATTGAAAAGTTCAATGAATCTCAAAAGATATAGGAGTTTCAATTCATTTAAAACTTAAATTTCTTTTTCGTTTTTCATGGTGGAAATTGGTAAATCGTCATTTACCTACCTTCAAATATTCTGCAACTAGATTACGACATCCCTCTTCTAGGTTGTAGAGTATTGTGTTGGATCCTATCCTTGATGTTTCGTTTGGGTGTTACATCAAGGATTCTAATAAACTTGACTTGAATTTATCCCGTTTTGTAGATGTCTGAATCTAACAATGGTCTTCCCAAATCCATTGGAACAAGCTTTCCAAATGAAGATGGTGTTCCAAGATACGATCAAGGAAATGAGAGTCATGCTTCACTTCCTCCACCTCCTCCAATTATTCTCCCTAACCCACAAGTTCAAAGGCTTGAAAAGTTTAAGCTCACTCAAGCCCTATTGGCAAGTAAACACGAAGATGGGAAACCTGTGTGTGCACATGTCTTGGAGATAAAGTCACACATTGACAGGTTAAGGATGTTGGGTGTCGAGCTTTCAGGTGAGTTGGCTGTTGACTGGGTTCTTCAGTCACTTCCTGAATCATATAGTGAGTGTTAGATTAATGTCTAAGTCCATAACTATAATTGGTAAGACTTGACCCGACCCGGCATGGTCCATTTGGGTTGCATGACATCATGCATTTGGATAGACTATAATGAGAGAAATAACACTTAAGGTTGGTTAATATATTATAAGTTCTAATATATTAATAAGGTTATTTAATTAGTATTGATCCAGAATTAATTTGGAATTAATTAAGTGATCAAAAGGAGACTAATTAAATATATGGGTTGATTGTGTAAATCATTCATTCTTATATATGTGGGCTTGTGATCCAAGATTCCTTATGTTGGACTAAGTCCATGGGGTGACCCATGGATACTCCATGGAGGTTAAAATCCATGGAGCATAAGGAATGAGTAAAGTTATGAGTTACATGGTGTAACCCTAATAGACACCATATAAAAGAATCCCATGACTCAAGAAATCGTGCACTAATGTGTGAGTGTGAGGGCTAGACGATTTCAAGGAGTGTTCAAGTTTCTCTCAAGTTATTCCAAGTGTATTTGGTGTTGTGTGAACCATTTGAGGTGTCACACTTGGGGCACTAGGCACTCAAGCTTCATGAAGACATTCTACATCAAAGAGGTATGTATTCTATCTTGTTATATTTATTATTTTGTATGCTAGATTAGGATAATACCTTGGATGTTCATAATTGTATGTATAATAGAGAAAACATAGATCCAAGGTATTTAGGGTTGCATGTACACTTAGGAGTGTTAGAATGCTCATAACCCAACAGTGGTATCAGAGCCATGGGTTGTTTTCTGTTATATTCATGCAAATGTTTGATTTTCAAAGTTGAAAAAAAAGAAAAAAAAACATGAAGTTTGTCAAATTTTAAGATAATTACTTGTTTTGTGAAAAACTAATTATTTGTAAAATTTGAATCATTTGCTATATGAGTTGAATTAGGTCAAATTTAGTAAAAGATAAAATGATATGATTATTTTATTAGTTTTAAAAGTTTGATCTAAATGTTTTAAGGAGTTACAAATTTTTCATAAAATTTTGGAGCTCAAAAGTTTTTTTTAAAGTTGTGATCTTAAGTGTTTTGAAACCTCCATAAGTTATGGATATGAAAAGGTTTAAAAAAAATTGATTCAAAGTTTTTATGGAGTTACAAAATTTGGTGTTAATGTTTTAAAGAATTCCATAACTTATTCTTAAGTTATGGAACATGAAAAGTTTCATCATAAAACAAACATTTAACTCCATAAGCTATGGATTACCAAAAGTTTTATGTTTCCTTGATTTATGAGTTAGTTTAGATTAATTGGAAAAAAATTGTGTTTTAGTTGTTTTCAATCCTAATTAATCTAGAGGTAGTTCATAAAATGTGTTTTTGTAGCTTGTCCTCAAGTTACATAAAAGGTCACATTTATGAATCTTAAAACTCATAAAAGTGTCATAGGTTACATAAAAAAAAAATGAAGAGGCTTTTTCATTAAATAGTATTATGACTCCATAACTTGTCCTCAAGTTATGGATGTTTAAGAGTCACTTCTTTAAAAGTGTTATTAAAGAATAAGAGGTTACATAAAAAATGAAGAGTCTTCATTTTAATGAACCATTAAACTCATAAGTTATGAAATGAAAAGTTTTGAATAGTTTCAAAAACTTGCCCTCAAGTTTTGGAATTTGTAAAGTTTTCACTTATGAATCCTTTAATTCCAAGTTAAGCCCTTAGAATTTTAAAAGTTAAAATTCAACCCTTATACTTTATAATATTATAAGTTAATAATATATATGTGTATAAGAGCAAGTCAGTCTTACCATTAGTAGGCCTCATTCACGAAGCCGGTCTATAAGGGGGGTATAAGGTTGTTGCCTATAAAATGGCAGCTTAATGGGTGTCCACTCTCACCCACCGCTTCCTTGATTGGTGGAGGGTCGTTAGCCGAACAGGTAGGACAAGGACTATAATTCTCCCTTCATTAAAAGTATTAATGATAAATACTAAGTAACTAAACCTTTTATTAATTCTCAATCTTAGTTACTTAGGAAAATGTGAATAAGGTGCTAATCCATGAAATTACACTTTGCACTTTGTTTAAACCGTTAGTGGAGCGTGTGTGGTTAACCGGCACACTAACCTGGATTTAACAAAGTAGGCAAAGGGTAACTTAATATTTATCATAATATCGGTGGAGCTCGTGTGGTTAACCGGCACATCGATTGAGGGGTAAATATTAAGGGTACCAAGTATATTTGCATGGTTACTTCACACCTTGTTTTGTGATCCTCGGCATCCCAGTCACAAAACCTGAAGGGCACACTCGAGATTGAAACATGCCATTGAAAAGTTCAATGAATCTCAAAAGATCTAGGAGTTTCAAATCCAATTAAAACTTAATTATATTTCGTTTTTCATGGTGGAAATTGGTAAATCGTCATTTACCTACCTTCAACTATTTTATAACTCGGATTACGGCATCCCTCTTCCAGTTATAAATAGGTTGTTGGATCCTAGCCTTAATATTTCATGTTGGGTGTTATATTAAGGAATTTAAATCAACTATCTTGAATATCTCCCAAAAGATGTCTGGTTCAGACATCTATGATCCTCCCAAATATCTTGGAACTTCACTTCCTCCACCTCCTCCAATTATTCTCCCTAACCCACAAGTTCAACGTCACTCAAGCCCTATTGGCAAGGCAAGGTCTAGGTGTGATCACATCTTGGAGATGTAGTCACATATTGACAAGCCGGGAGAGTTGGGTGTCAAAGTCTTGAGAAAGTTGGTGGCTCAACTACTTTCTAAGTCACATAGTGAGTTCTTTTGGGAATCCTATGAAACAGACTAAGACAAGACCCTTAATGATCTTATCTATTTGCTAAGATCAACTTCCTAAAACGCTATGGACATTGACAATGATGACATTGGATATCCAGTAAAGCTCTCTCTTCCCAATGGAAAGGGATCGGCCATAGTCAACTCGGTTGACCCAATGGTAAAGAGAGAGGCGAAGTCTGAGATAGTCCTATTATCAAGGGTCCATAGGTAACTATTGCCAAAGGAAGGGGCATTGGTTACGAAGCTGCCAAATTTACGTAAGGATGTTAAAGTCAATAAGTTTGGCTCTACTTCAGGTAAAGTCCATTGTCTAACTCTATTAAGTACATGCTGATTCTGATCGCAAAGATGGATTTCAATCGCATGGTTCGGTGATCAGAATTTTGGGCTATTACTTAAGAGTTATGATATTTATATTGCTTAGGAATAGATAACAATAAGGTTTTCATATGGATTGTAAGGATAAGTTTTTCCGCAAAGTTTTAAAATAAAAGAAAAAGGTTTTGATTTTATTTATTTTAAGTATCCTTACAATGGCATTTGTGAAAAGTTGTTGCTTATAAGATTCCATTGATAGCAATATTGGAAAAATGGATTTGATTCTTTCGGTTGTGGTAGTGTCTAATATTACCAAATAAGGAAAGATTCTCATCACCCAAGGTTCAATTGGACCGAAACTTGGAATCATGCAAGTTGTATAGTATGATGAATGAGAACTTTCAGCTTGGAAAATTAAGACTAATTCCTTATGTGAATAAGGAAAGGACTAAGGGATCGAGTACACATTCTTGTGTACTGGTCAAGTCCTCCACAAAAGATCAAGAAGACTATTCGTCATGATTTACTTAAGTTCAGTAAATATGGTTATACTTATAAGTTTAAGTATAAGTCTGTAGCATTGGAGAAGTTTCAATGTGAGACAGAACGAATAAGAAGAATCAAAGAATGGCAGAAAGATAAAAGTTTCTCAAATCTGAAAAGATGGGAGAGTACTTTAGTATCATGTTTATGATCATTTTAATGATTAAGATACCATATCACAATTGGTCCTCTAAAGTCATTTTAGTGCATTCTTATGACTAAGAAGAGGAGTCATGAATTGTTGAAATGGTTAAATCAAAAAGATGAGTCATACTTCGTTCCAAAACAATTCTTAGAGTCATATTCCAAGATTGTAACTTGAGTGACATATCTTAAAGAGGGTTTGTTAACACTAGTCAAATGTAAGAGTAAAAGGTTATCTACTCTTGTACATTTGAAATTGGTAAGTTGTGATGTTTTAGATAAAACAGAGACCAACTTAGGCCAATTGTGTAAAGTGT
The DNA here is from genome assembly GCF_052849685.1 of Lactuca virosa. Classification (NCBI taxonomy): domain Eukaryota; kingdom Viridiplantae; phylum Streptophyta; class Magnoliopsida; order Asterales; family Asteraceae; genus Lactuca; species Lactuca virosa. The sequence continues at coordinate 41,668,328 of NC_136426.1, forward strand.
TAGTCTTGATAAAGAATCCGCACTATCTCTTGAATATTTGACAAGGGAGTCTTATATGTCAAGAGGACAGTGGGAGTCTTAAAGCTCTTGAAAGTTTCAAGACTTAATCAAGAATAAAACCTAAAGTCCTTCACTAGCACACGACTTGAGGTTTATAACCTATCGTGTTGAAATTTTTGTGCCTATTCAAGTTGGCTTTGCATAGGAGTTCTGAGAGTTCTCAATTGGTTGCACAACTACTTGGAAGCAATGACAGGCACCTAAGCTGCCAAATGGCAAGAATTTAAGATTGCACAAGTTTAATCAATATGAGTTTGGATTTGTCACTAACCTTGTCTTGTGATTATGGTTTTGACAAATTCACATGGATAAGAACACATACACTATTAAATCTAAGTGTCATAAGGTTTCTCTCCGATTCATGAAAATGATGGTGAGGAAACACTTTCACTAAGTAGATTTTAGCTAGATAGCAATTGTGATATTTGCATTCTCAAAGTCGTTAGTGGAGCGTGTGTGGTTTACCGGCACACTAACATGGACTTGTGAGAAGTGGCAAAGGTCTAAACAATTGAGACTATGATTACGGCATCCCTTTTCATAGTTATAAAATTGTTTAGACACACATGTGAGCTATCTAAGAGAGGTGTATGATTTTGATAAAGTTTTATCAAAACAATCTAGTATCAGAAATCTGAACTTTGGTAAGAAAGTCAGCTGATTTCTGAGTACATGTCAAAGCTAGTGGGAGCATAAGTGTTATGCTAATAATCATCATGTTAGTGGGAGCATGATAATTATGAAAAAGGTTGCAAGTTAGCAATGTTAATTATAGAAAACAAAAGTTTCAATTCGTGAGGTTGCAGGGGTTGAAAAAGTTGTTTTGATATAATTAAGGGAGAGCAAATTATACTTCATTTCAATTCTAAAAGCTTAGATTGAGATTTTAATCGTATTTAATCAAGGATATATATATATATATATATATATATATGAATTTCATGTTGGAATGGCTCAACATAAGGAAATTCTATATATGGGTCCATTATTTGCGTTCTAAAATTCGATTATGATTACGGCATCCCTTTTCATAATCTGAATTTTGAGAACTTGGCAAATTGAAATGGAAATATTATAGCAAAAGACTGGTTTAGTCTTTATGTGAGACATCATGAATCGTGTCCCATATGCTTCGGATATAGGATCGATTACATGTGCTATATTCATCATTTCTAAAATTTTCCAAATGCCTGGGGCATTATGAAGGGAAAAGGTCTAGAATTGGATATGACTAAAATGATTAAGCAATTGTCGAGGACAATCTAAGGTTTACCAAAGATTGGTTGCTCAAGGACAGTTGGAAGTATAATGTTAATTCTGGAAGGACCATATTGACATAATCTGTAAGGAGGCAACTCTTGTTCAGAAGTGATAGTCAAAATGGAATATGGAAATGTTTCAAAGTTAGAAATTATTCAATCTGTGTAAGATTAGGAAACTTAATGAAAGAAGGATGTTTCCAAGGAGCTGATCTCCTTTGGAATGCTCTGTAATGATTGTTGTCAAGTCTTTCTCACTTCGTGCATAATCATTAAGAGGATCAATGCATATAAGTTTAGAATCTAACAGATTTCAGTAAATGGCATGAATTTGGAATTCTTGCATTTGCAGTAAGGATTTGGGACTGTGAAAAGAGGATCATTGGAGTGATGTTCAATTGATCTATTTTACAAAGTAAAGATCATAGACAAACATAGTATGCATACTTGGTGTATGGCATGACTAGTGTTTAGAAAACATAGTGTACATGCTTGGAGCATGGGACAACTATTGTTTTAAATTCAAGTATAAAGTTGATAAAACCGAAACAATGAATAATGAGTAATCAGTATGGTGATAAATAAAAGTGTTTATTTATATTCATAGGGTTTGATACCATATTTGATTCATTTATTCTTGTGTTTCACTTTGCATGTTTTGACTTCCAGAATAACTAAGTCGCTCTTCCTGAATGATTAAGTTATTCAAACCATCCACAGTCGGTCATATGTTGGAAGTAGATATGAATCAAGACTGTCATGGGTTGGTTTATAGAGGTCCAAGTTGGTGGACAAAAGTGGTGCTACAACACTCATGAGTGCTCATAAGTTCTGAGTATTGGATTCAACCCGCGCTCATTTGAATCACTTCATGGATTTTATCACGAGTGATCATGAGACGATAATATCTTATATTCTTCAAACCTAGAGATATGATTTGTTACTATGAGTTGGTTATACATTGATTGCACGAAAACGCATTGGTAACTCGATGTTATAAAACGTGCCTTTGTGTATGATTCAACAAGTAGTAGAACAAGCCATATGAGTCGAAGTTTATCCATTCCTTTTACCTTCGGGATAAAAGCGATATCTGTGGGCCCCTCGATGATTTAAAGATGATACATGTGAGTGCTTGGCCAAGCCAGGACTGATTTGATTTGTTCAATCAGTTAGTCATCATGAATCGGAAATCGGGAAACAACAAATGGACAGAGAGAATGATTGATAATCCATGTCTCAGTCCATATGATATCTAGAATGGAGGAATATATGATCCCTTATCTAATGGACAAGTCATTGACAAAGGTCAGAGTTCATCGACAAGGTCAGAGTTCGACAGAAGCTTTTGAGAGCTACGATTGCTGATCGGTTCCTGAAGTCATACGCAATAATAGTTTTAGACTTATCCAAGTGGGAGACTGTTGGATTAATGTCTAAGTCCATAACTATAATTGGTAAGACTTGACCCGACCCGGCATGGTCCATTTGGGTTGCATGACATCATGCATTTGGATAGACTATAATGAGAGAAATAACACTTAAGGTTGGTTAATATATTATAAGTTCTAATATATTAATAAGGTTATTTAATTAGTATTGATCAAGAATTAATTTGGAATTAATTAAGTGATCAAAAGGAGACTAATTAAATATATGGGTTGATTGTGTAAATCATTCATTCTTATATATGTGGGCTTGTGATCCAAGATTCCTTATGTTGGACTAAGTCCATGGGGTGACCCATGGATACTCCATGGAGGTTAAAATCCATGGAGCATAAGGAATGGGTAAAGTTATGAGTTACATGGTGTAACCCTAATAGCCACCATATAAAAGAATCCCATGGCTCAAGAAATCGTGCACTAATGTGTGAGTGTGAGGGCTAGACGATTTCAAGGAGTGTTCAAGTTTCTCTCAAGTTATTCCAAGTGTATTTGGTGTTGTGTGAACCATTTGAGGTGTCACACTTGGGGCACTAGGCACTCAAGCTTCATGAAGACATTCTACATCAAAGAGGTATGTATTCTATCTTGTTATATTTATTATTTTGTATGCTAGATTAGGATAATACCTTGGATGTTCATAATTGTATGTATAATAGAGAAAACATAGATCCAAGGTATTTAGGGTTGCATGTACACTTAGGAGTGTTAGAATGCTCATAACCCAACAGTGAGTTCGTAAGAAAGTACCATATGATGGAATACGACGTGACCCTCATTGATCTCACCTATTTGCTTATGGCTGTTGAATCAGCAATGATTTGGCGTGCTGGTCAAGCAAATTTGTCTGGTGAATCAAACTCCCAAACTTCATGGACACTGGCAACATTGGAAGTCCAGAAAGGACTAAGCATGAGATTGTCCCATGTGCTGTGCCAAAGGAGTCCATTTGCTTTTATTGCCTAGAGAAGGGGCATTGGAGACGAAGCTGCCCAAACTACCTGAGAGATCTAAGAGATGGGAGAGTCAAGGAATATGGCTCTACTTCAGATAAAATCCATTATCTAACTCTGTAAGTTCCTATTCTTTGATTCTTGATACATGATGTGATAAGATTACATTTTGATGTTTTGCAGGATCGAAAAAAAGAGAGGAAGCTTAAGGAAGAAGCATGCTGAATCTGATCATGAAGAAATGGATTTCAATCGCATGGATTCAAAGATCAGATTTTTGAGCTGCTAATCTAGAGTTAGGATAAAATGATAAGAAATATGAAATAGCGTAGTTTTTCAGTTGAATTGCATTGTAAGGACTAATTTTTCCGCAATAAAATAAATTTTGATTTTGTCTTATTTATTTATCCTTGCAATGGTGTGTATGAAAAATTGATGTTTAATTGTTTCTATTATTAGCAATAATGGATTTGATTCTTAATTATGTTATTTGTGGAAATGTCGAGAATTTGCCAAATAAGGGAAGATTCTCATCGTCCAAGTTTCAATTGGACAGAAACTTAGAATCATACAACTAGGTTGCGTGATGAATGAGAAACTTCATATTTGGAAATTAGACTATTTTGACAAAGTGTCAAGAGAAGGACTGGGAGATCAAGTACACTAGGTTGTGCTTTGATCAAGTCCACCACAAGAGTGATAAAGATATTCGTCATGGTTTACTCAAGTTTGGTAAATATGGTTATACTTATAAGATTAAGTATAATTCCGAGTTGATTGAAAGAGTTTCAATCAATAGCAGAACGAATAAGAAGAATCAAGTAGGCAGAAAGATAAAAGTTTCTCTATTCTAAGAAGAAGGGAGAGTACCTTTTATTGCGTTTTATGATAGGTCTTAATGATTAAGAACTATTTGGTCCTCTAAGTGAGTCTTAGTGCATTTGCATGTCTAAGAAGAGGAATCGAGAATTATGGAAATAGTTAAATCAATAAGTCAATCATACTTCGTTCCAATATCAAGTCTTAAGAGTCATACTCCAAGATTCTGACATAAGTGACACGTCTTTAGTAGGTTTATAACACTCAACAAATGTGGAATTGGAAAAAGTCTTCTTATTCCTACACATTTGAGATTGGTAAGTTGTGATGTCTTGGATAAGACAAAGACCAACTAGAACCAATTATGTGAAGTGATAGTCTTGATAAAAACTACACTAACTCTTGAATATTTGTTTTGTCAAGGAATGTTTCTTGACAAGAGAATCTTATATGTCAAGGAGTCAGTGGGAGTCTTAATGGTCTTGAAAGGTTTCAAGAACAAATCAAGAATAAACCTAATTGATCATCACTAGCACACGACTTGAGGTATATAACCTATCGTGTTGACGTTATCTTGTTTCTGTACCATTCCAGTAGAGTTAATTGTGCATGTGAGTTCTATGAGTTCTCATTTGAATGCAAAAAGACAAAGCACCTTGATCAATGGAAAGTACATTGATATGTAGGGGTGAGTTGCTTGGAAGACATGGTGGGCACTCGTGTTACCATGAGGCAAGAAATCAAGATTGAACAAGTTCAGTCCATATGGTTTTGGATTTGTCGCAAACCTTCGTTTTGACAAATTCACATGGATAGGAACACATACATCATAAAATCTAAGTGTCATAAGGTTTCCCTCCTTCATGAAAATGATTGTGAGGAAATGCTTTCACTAAGAGAGATTTTAAGAAGATAGCAATTGTGAAAAATTGTATTCTCAAATTCGATTATGATTACGACATCCCTTTTCATAGCTCGAATTGTGAGATTTGGCAATTGGTCTGAACATTTGGGACTTAGTAACATAAATTCTGAATTGTTTAGACACACATGTGAGCTATCTACGGAAAAGGTGTATGAGCTTAAAAAAAACTTAGATAAAGGCTTATCAAAGCATTAGGTATTAGAAATATGAACTTAAGGAATTCAATAAGCATTGTTTTCTGGAAGTTCAATTGTTTTCTGAATACATGCCAAAGCTAGTGGGAGCATAAGTGTTATGCTGGTAAGAAAATAATCATCATGTTAGGGGGAGCATGATTATTATGGTAAGTATTGCAAGTTAGCAATATTAATTATAGAAAACAAAGATTCACTTTGCAAAGTTGCAAAGGTTGAAAAGTTGTTTTGCTATAATTAAGGGAGAGAATATTATACTTCGTTTCAAAATCTAAAAGCTTAGATCGAGAAATGTTAATAAAATTTAGTCAAGGATACATAGTGCATTCTCAAAATTCGATTATGATTACGGCATCCCTCTTCATAGTTCGAATTGTGGGAACATGGCACATAAAATATTATGGCAGAAGGATGATAAAGTATCACGTCTTTATGTGAGACATTATGCATCGTGTCCAATACGCTTCGAGTATAGGATCGATTGCATATGCTATAATATTTGACCGTTCTAAAATTTTCCAAATGCCTAGGGCATTAAGAGGGGAAAAGGGACTACAATTGGTTTTGACTAAAATAATTAAACAACTATCAAAGGACGATCTGAGGTTCACTGAGGATTTGTCGCTTGTGAGTAGTTGGAAGTATAGTACTGGATGGACTATATTGACATTATTATGAATAGATAAGATTCTATTAAGAATGAGTTGTCATATGGCAAATATGGAAATGTTTCCATTAATGGGAGTTGGATATTAAGAAATATGTCTAGATTAGAAACTTTTATGCGAGAAGGATGTTCAAAGTAATGTACTTTGAATGTGAGACTTCACGTCTATGGAATTGTCTTGTAACAATTTTCGATAGAATACCTTGTAATTTCATTAGCCGGGTCTTGGTAACTTTTGTGCTATGACATTACGAAAGAATCATTGCATAAAATGTTAGAATCTGACATATTCTAAAAGTGGCAAGAATTTGGTATTCTTATACTAATAATAAGGATTGGGGATTGTGAAATGAGTTTCATTGGAAAAATTTTTCAATTGATCTATTTCATAAAGTATGGACCATAGGAAACCAAAGTGTGCATGCTTGGAGCATGGGACAATTGTGGTTATAATTCGAGTAATAAGTTGATTTTCTGAAACAGTAAGCAATGAATAATAAGTAATCAATATGGTGTTTAAATAAAAGTGTTTTTATTTACGCTCAAAAGTTTTGGGGCCATATAGGATTAATATTATTATTTCGTTTCACTTTGCATGTTTTGACTTCCAGAATAATTGGGTTATTCAAACCTCCACAGTCGGTCATACGTTGGAAGTAGGTATGAAGGAAGACTGTCATGAATTTGTCTGTAGATTGTCTAAAGTGTTTAGACATAGCACAAGTTTGCTGTAGAGTTCATGAGTGCTTTGATAAGATTAAAGTATTGGATTAAACCCACGCTCACTTGAATCACTTCATGGTTTTATCACGGGTGATTAGTGAGACGATAACATTGTATATTCTTGAAACCGAGACGTGTGAGTTGTTGTTTGTTGTTCGGTTGCACATTGATAATAAGAAAACGCACCAGTAACTTGGTGTTATAAAACTTATTGTTGTGTGTGATTCGATCAGTAAATGCAAGCGAGCATTTGAGTCGAAGTTTATCCATTCCTTTTACCCAAAGTGGGATAAAAGCGATATATGTGGGACCCTCGATGATTTAGTGATGACACCCTAAGCGCTTGGCCAAGCCGGGACTAAGTTGATGTGTTCAATTGTAGTCTGTTGTCAGTCGTCATAAATCAGATGTCGGGAAATAATACATAGATAGAGAGAATGATTTATATCCATGTCTCATGTCTATATAATATCTTGTAGAATGGAGGAATATATGGTCCCTTATCTAAAGGACACGCGTATCTGATAAGATCAGAGTTGACAGCGGCTTTTGAAAGCTACGATTGCTGATCAGGTTCTGAAGTTATGCAGAATAGTTATTAGACTTATCCAAGTGGGAGACTGTTGGATTAGTGTCTAAGTCCATAACTATTTTGGTATGTACTTGACCCGATTATGAGCATCCTTTTGGGTTGCCTTCACCATAGCAATATGTAGGATGAATTAAGGAGAGAAAGGTTTAATTATGATTTATTAATATATTATGAGAATAATATATTAAAGGAGAAATCATATTGTTTAATTAATATTAGTCAAGAATTAATAAAGAATTAATTCTGTGGCTAAAAGAGATTAATTAAACTTAGGGGACTGGAATTGTAATTATAGGATAATTGCAATTGGGCTATGGATCACCTTGGAGTAATAGGTTGGACGAATTCTATGGGGAAGCCCATTAGAAATCGTCCAAGGCATGTTCCAGAAGGGGTCCATGGGCTGCTTAGGGCTTAAGCAGTCAAATTAGGGTTTCCTTGTTGGATAACCCTAATAGCCTAAGTATATAAGGAACCCTTGGGCACCAAAAACGTGGCTAACACTTGGATAGGGTTTCCAGCCGTTTTTGGTGCCTCCTCTCTCTTCTCTCCTTTATCCAATTGCTTAGTGGTGTTTGTGACTCCATTAGAGGTGCAACACTTGAGGCACTAAGCTTTCTGAAGCCAAGGATTGATTGTTATTGCTATATAACAATCAAAGGTAAGATCTAAACCCTAATTTCAGGGTTCTTCGATTCAGGTGAGTGTTCTCCCGGTGCTCATGAGTCGAAGGCACCAATGTCGGCTCACTAAATTATGTATGTAGGATGCTAGCCGTCTTTGTGACTCTCGCAAGTTTGCATGTGCCTGTATGGTAGAGTAGCTATATTTGTGATGACCAGCTGGGTCCAACTGTTATTATTGTGTTATGTTGTTTATATGTGATTGAGACTGCGGATAGTCTCTAGGGTTGCTGATAACCCACAGGGCGTGCTATTAGCCACTAGGACTGCTGATAGTCCCCAGGGTTGCTGATAACCCATAGTTGTCTATTTGTGTTGTGCTGTATGTGCTATTTTAGGGAACTCACTAAGCTTTGTGCTTACGATTTGTGGTTTACATGTTTCAGGTTTTCTTATATTAAAGGAGGGGCACGGCTCTATTGCATCGCATCAATGGGGGGCTTGTGTACTTGATAACTTTTAATGTTACTCTGATAAATGTTTTAAGATATTGCAGTTGTGATTTAAATAAATACTTAAAGTTTTAATATAAAAATTTTGGGTTGTAATTTGGGGGGTTACAAGTTGGTATCAGAGCCTTGGTTTGAGGGTTTGGGTTTAACCTAGTACGTTGGGCGAACAGGTGTATGTTGGGCGTACTAGCCAAGGATAATCTCAGAGATTCAACTTCCTACGTTGGGTGTATCAGGAGTTGTTGGGTGTACGCGATCAGAACCCAAACCCTAATTTTAGGGTTTTGAGCCCTATTTAAGCTCCTTAACTTTCACAAACTATTTCCATTCTCAGCCTCCACCTCTCCAACATCCTCCCTTGAAATCCTAACCCTAGTTTGAGCCTTGTGAGAAAAAGAAGGTGTTTATAAGTGCTTTGTAGTTGTCACAACCCGAAAACTTCTACCTGGTACATCTAGTCAGTTAATCTAAGTTAAACTCATTTATGTTAACTCCTAGCACTGATTAAAGGCTCATTTAAGCATTTAAAGCCTTGAGTACAACCAAAGTTTGAATTAGGGATGGGTTGGTTTAAGATTTAGGGTTGCAAATAGGCCAAACACTCCATCAAAAGGAGTGTGTGGCCACACACATGAGTGTGTGTCCGCACACCTGAGTGTATGGCGGCATACATGAGTGTGTGGCCGCACACCCGAGTGTATGGCCGCACACATGAGTGTGTGGCCGCACACCCGAGTGTATGGCCGCACACACGAGTGTGTGGCCGCACACCCATCCTCCAGCCGCACACTCATCCCTATTTATATAGGGTGACCCCTTCACTCATTCCTTTCATTTTGTTGCACTCTACTTTCTCTCTCTAAAAAATTCATCCAAGAACGCTCTCAAGGCCTCAAAAACGTGAGTTTTCCATCACCTAGCTTATCATACATGAAGGACCCATTGATCTAAGCCCTTAACCATCAAAGTTCATCATGTTCTTCATCACATGAAGGTGTACGGCCGCACACCTTCATAAGGTGGCTGTACACACCTCAAAGAACCTCCAAAGTGAGAGTTTGATTCCCTATCTTCTAGTTGGACTTGGTTTGAACCTTAAAAAGCTGAAAAATCGACTCTTGGGGCACATATGAAGGGTGTACGACCGCACACCCCTGTGTACGGCCGCACACACCCTCTGTACGGCCGCACACTCCTGTGTGCAACCGCACACGCCACCTGGCCGCACACCCATGGCCGCACACACCTTAAAGGTGGCCATACACTCCCCTAACGCAATCCTTTAAGGTCTTAACACTGAGTGCAAGTAGTCCCAAGTCCCTAGAGTGGTTCTCCATCACATCTAGTGGTGAAGTACCATCATTTGACTCCTTTATGTGTCATTACGTGTTAATTAGGATCAAATCGTGTTCAAGGCTTCACTTGAACGTCCCACATTCCGAATCGATCCTTCATTCAAATCGCCCGAGGTGAGTTCATTCCCCTACATTTTTCCGTGTTTTTAACGTTTTCAGGGGGGAATACAAGCAAAAGCATAAGGAAACTTGTGCTCAAAATATGTTATTTTGCTTAAGATAATTATATTTTCAATATGTTTTTAACAAGGAAAACAGTTTTACCAAACGATTAAGAAATCAACTCGTAGGAACAGTTTTCAAAACTAGAATAATGAACTTGTGAATCTTGTAGTAAAACGTATTATTTTATAAAGGATTCATGCAAATCATAAACAGGATTTTCAGTATTATTACTTGTAAATTTGTTAGGCTAAGTTTGAGGCACGTCCTTGGTAACACTCCCACATAATCAAGAGTGTAGGACTAGCACTTGTGACCAGAGTCTCTTGTAGGGAGAGCGTGACTGTTGTGTATAGAACTATACGGGACTGACAATCCCGCACCTCACTGCTAGCTACAGTCGGACCGGCAGGTCTGCGGGTGACAAAGTCATTAAGGATACAGGCCGTTGCGGGCTATATCCAGTCAGTTATGGTTATGAAACTCAAAACCTAGGTAGCAGAGATTTACTTTTGTAATAATGAATCAAGTGAACTAACCTCAAAGTAATAACCGATTTAATTACCGGAGGGTATTAATAATAATATCCTTAGGACTTAGTTCATCACGGTTTTTCTTTTATTTAGTTTTTAAGGCTAATATACCTCTCCGGGTGTAACCAGGGTTTTTTTTTTTTTTAAAAAAAAAAAAAGAAAATTGCTTTTATCAACACGAGTATGGTAGATACTTGCAGACCTCAGTTTAAAACAGATAATCAACCATCAACCTTTAGGGAAAATATATGATTTTCCCGGGATAAACCGAATATTCAAAACGAACTGTTTTACAACCAACGGATATTCATATTCATTCCACGACTCCTTGGATTGTACATATCTTGTACGAATCTGGAAGTCATAGAAGGAATGGGCTTTCAAAAACGCTTTTCATAAGAAAATGTAGGATTTTCTTGAGGAACAATTTTCAAAAGGATCAAAGAACATTTTTTCCACCAAAAACTAAATACTTATGAACTCACCAGCTTTATGCTGATATTCTTCAAAACTGCTTGTATTCTCAGGGAATTAGTAGACAGGTACTTCCAGGAGTTCGGAGAAGTCGGAGCATTAGAGTCGCGTCTTTACTATTTTACTTTTGATAAGAACAAAACTATGTATTAAACAATGTAAACCTTTTTTATATATGTATTCAATGTCTGGTTATGTTTACTATGCTTGCTATGATATAATTGTTGTGATACTACGCATGACGTCAGCCATCCCCGAACGTTTCCGCCGTTCCGGTTTGGGGGTGTGACAGATTGGTATCAGAGCCCTTGTTTATAGCGAACTAAGTATACCGAACCTTACATGGTATACAACTATAAATACTAAGGGGCCTAAGTGCTCTAAACTAAAAAGTATACTTTCAAAATACAAGTATTTTTATAAAAGTATATAAGTATACCCGAGTATCAAAATCCGTGTCGTAAGTAGAAAAAAACAAAAGTATTTGGATGTTGTACATCGCGGTTAAACCTGGGCAGTTATGTAATCATGTCTAGGGTGAATATAGCATGATCAACTATATTCAGTCGAGACATGACCAACATGTGCTTGGGAGTGACTATGGTGTTACAGCAAGTCTAAAACTTACCTAGATACTAGAGGGGTTCTAGAGCCAAACATAAGGATTAAAATACTATAGGAGTATTTTAAGATGCTATAACGACTAAGCCGAAAACTTACCCAAGGATCCATCTTTCTTGAATCAATCATGTAACTATAATACATTATAAGTATTATAGAATCGATGCCTATTAACTATTCCTTTACCCTCGCCTCGCGTAGATAGCATGGTTGGATTCCATCTTCCTGGCGACCCTTACTTTCCTAACCAAGGAGATGATGGATGGATCGGACCGGAGCCAGAAGGGAACCATGAAATCCCTTTTGACGATGGCATTGCCGAACCATTTCCGGAAGAGACTGACTCGGAACCAGAAGTCGAGAACTTACTCCCAGTGGCCCCAATACCAAATCCCAACCCCCAGCTTGTGCACGAAGGCCCAACGCCTATGTGGGTCGGAAGCCTGGATAGGTGGAGTCACGAACAAGGCCAACCTTGCCCGTATAATGGGGATCGCCGCTTCTACAATGTGGACGGAGGAGGCTCCGCAGATAGAGCCCTTCCAACCATAGTCTGCCGAGTGGCCCGCAATGTCGAAATGAACGTGGCGGCCATTCACCGAACTGTGGAACTCGAGGCAGACTTGGATGCCAACACAAACCGTGTTCGCAGTCTCGAGGTTGCTCATGGGAGGATGTTGAGAGACCACGAAGCCCAGCAGCGAGAGCTAGCTGCAACTCGAGCTGAGGTCGTAGAGCTCCGAGCACGCCAATCAGTATACGAGAGTCGCCTGCTTGACATGGAGCGTCAGTTGACTAACCTAAGGTTCTGCCCGAGAAGTGCCTGTCGCCAGTAGGAAATATTCTACTTGTCCTTCCTTTTGGTTTAAAGAATAGCTTTCCTATTTATGTTCTAAGTAGCTCCTTTCTCTGTAGACATTCTTGCCTTGCAAGTACCGATTCGCTAGTTCTTTATGTTGGCAAATTGTTCCTCTGTTGGTATGTGGTAGACCTACTCCTAGGTCAAATTTTTCAAACTCTGTGTAATCTTGATATCGACAATGGTGGCAACTATCATATTTCAGTTAAAGATTTTCATTGTCAAAAGTGTACCTTAGATCGATAGCAGGAAAAGTAAGCAACTGTATCAAGGTCCTATCACTGTTTTGTCCTCAAAACATGAATCATATGATGTACTTAGATGATTATTCTTTTTCCCCATCAATTTCATATCAGTTTCCATAAAAAGCTCGATATCCTAATCGGCACGAAATGATTAACCCTCGAATCATGCTGATGTCCTTTGCTTCGAGGAAGTGATTCGTCTCAATCTTCCCTTCAACGAAATCCTCACTGGTCTCAGTGATAAGATTTGTCGAACCTTCGTATCGTTTCCTGCGTCAAGCCTAGGAGCATCTGCGGAAGGAATGCTATGCATTCCTGGCTCATGCTGGCAATGAAACGCAAGAAGTTAAAGACCTCGAGAGCATCTTCGAAGTCTGCAACTTTCCCGATGTCTTTCCCAAAGACATTCCAGGGATTTCTTCCGAGTGCCAAGTGGAATCCCGTATCGAATTGATCCTCGGAACTACCCTTATAGCCAAATCTCTATATCGTCAAGAGCCGACAGAAAAATGCGAGAGTTACTCAGCCAGCCCGATGAGCTGAGCAACCAGGAGTTCGTAAAGTTATTGCATGTGAACTTTGTGTGCTCAAATCTTTTCTATCATTGCTAAGACCACATCATGGGGATGTGAGTCGAATCACTGAGAGTCAGATAGCAAAACGGGAAATCTCGATGCATAGATAAACATTTAGGATACATCCAAGGGGCAACCATTGTTGCTCACAAATTTCTTTTCTTGATATGTAGCAGATCATGCCTCCGAAGGAACGTACCCAACCCCCCAATAAGACACCAGTCCTTCAGGTGGACTCATCTACGTTCCAAGTTACTGTCACAGCAGCCGTAACAGCCGCCCTAGCTGTTCTTAACACTAACAACCCAAGTGGGAATGGGAGCAGTTTCCACATCTCGAACTGTAGCAACACATCAGGAAACCAACAAGGTCTTTTCCAGGAGGACACTCCAACCCCTAAACCTAAGAGCGCCAAACGAAAATTCTGGAACAAGAGGGAGCGCAAGTCGTGTCAGAAACTTGCCAAGAGACAACAACTCGTGATAGCTCCTACAACCACAACATCCGCCAAACCAGTGCCAACGCCAGTGCGGCGATATGTTGGAAAACTTCCAAATTGCGAGGAATGCAACTTCCACCACGTAGGAGTATGCCACGAACTTCGATGTAAGAACTGCAACAAGCGAGGACACACCGCTCGTTACTGCAGAGCACTAGCACCGTCAAACGCCTCGATTTCTGGTGAAAAGATGGGTCAGATTTGCTACAAGTGTGGCGAACCCGGACATTTCAAAAGAAATTGTCCAGGGGCTGAGGATGGCCAGGAAGCTCGCTTCGCAAAGACCCCGACTGAGCACATCACTTCCACTACCGACGCGAGCATAGTTCATGTGTGCGGTACATGTGGAGAAATGGGACACTTCACAACAGACTGCCCAACAGAGAAGAACGATGAGGAGACAGGGGGAGTCTGACCTCAGAAAATGGGAAGCATCAAAGAACCCTACCATGTTTTGGTACGTTTTCAAAAACCTCAAAGAATTATTCATAATCGTGATTTCTTTCTCATCCAAATTTAATCACGACTTACTCTTAAAAGTTGATGCCCTAAGGGGTGAATTATGGTAGCCTAGTGTATACATTAGAGTCAGTTGTGATTATACATGACTTGTATACGCCAAGCTATCATAGGAAAATCTAGTAAGAACCATTCCATCGAGAGCCCATAGTTTCAAAACATCTGGACCCTCGCATTAGTAGTACCCACCAAGTCCAAATCAAAACGCAGAAATACCAGAGACGTTCATTTTGGGATGCCAATGTGCTAGCAAAATGATCCTCCCGGACTAACTTGACGTGCGACTCTACGACACCATCCTGTCTAGCTCGACTAAGTCTATGTTATACCAAACCCTTTTGTCTTAAATCGTTCGATCGCGAAACTCCCGTCGCTCATGACGACAACTAGATGCGAAGTTCGAAAAATTCATGTCTCTTCGAAACCCGAAAGTATTCATGTGAAGAGTATCATCCACACAGAGATGGACAGAGTAAGAAGGCGATTCATACGATTGAAGATGCGTCGTGGGACACTCATCTACCTTTAACTGAACTTCTTGCAAACGACGGTGACCTTCCCAGTATCGAGGTTGCACCGTTCGAAGCCCTCTATGGTCGTAAGTACAGATCCCCTTTTGTGCTAGGCTAAGGTGGGCGACACGCAAGTAGTCAAGAGTCAAGTCCCCGACAACACTCGCACGAGTCCTAAAACCATCCGTAGGACGACTGAAAGGATCGTACGAAAGGGCCACGCCGATGAGAGACAAAAACCATTGGAGTTCCAGATTGGTGGACGTGTATTTTGCAGGTCTCGCCCTGGAAAAGGCTTGATACGCTTCAGAAGGCGTTGAAAGCTAAAATCAGGATACGTGGGACGGTCCAAGATCCTTGCTGGGATCGGTCCCATAAGCATACAAACTCTAGTTACCCCGAGAACTCAACAAAGTCCATTCCTCCTTCCTCGTGTCGAACCAAAAATTAGTGTCCGTCCGATGAGACGCCTACGATTTCCCCTCGACAGCCTCGATTTAGACGAGAGTCTACACTTTATGAGAGAATCATCCGAGCTCACGGATCGAGGATTCAAGTGAACGAAATAACGTCACATCCCGATAGTGAAGGTCCGCTAGAATGTCAAACAGGAACTTGGATTCACTTGGGAGCACGAGAGTCCCATGAACCTTAAGTACCTCCATCTTTTCCAAGTCTATGAGTTATACCTCTATTCTTGAATTTCGGGACGAAATTCCCTCTAACGGGGGGATGATGTGACAACCCGAAAACTTCTACCCGGTACATCTAGTCAGTTAATCTAAGTTAAACTCATTTCTGTTAACTCCTAGCACTGATTAAGGGCTCATTTAAGCATTTAAAGCCTTGAGTACAACAAAAGTTTGAATTAGGGATGGGTTGGTTTAAGATTTAGGGTTGCAAATAGGCCAAACACTCCATCAAAAGGAGTGTGTGGCCACACACTCATGTGTGTGGCCGCACACCCGAGTGTATGGCCGCACACATGAGTGTGTACCGCACACCCGAGTGTATGGCCGCACACACGAGTGTGTGGCCGCACACCCATCCTCCAGCCGCACACTCATCCCTATTTATATAGGGTGACTCCTTCACTCATTCCTTTCATCTGGCTGCACTCTACTTTCTCTCTCTAAAAACTTCATCCAAGAACGCTCTCAAGGCCTCAAAAACGTGAGTTTTCCATCACCTAGCTTATCATACATGAAGGACCCATTGATCTAAGCCCTTAACCATCAAAGTTCATCATGTTCTTCATCACATGAAGGTGTACGGCCGCACACCTTCATAAGGTGGTTGTACACACCTCAAAGAACCTCCAAAGTGAGAGTTTGATTCCCTATCTTCTAGTTGGACTTGGTTTGAACCTTAAAACGCTGAAAAATCGACTCTTGGGGCACATATGAAGGGTGTACGGCCGCACACCCCTGTGTACGGCCGCACACACCCTCTGTATGGCCGCACACTCCTGTGTGCAACCGCACACGCCACCTGGCTGCACACCAATGGCCGCACACACCTTAAAGGTGGCCATACACTCCCCTAACGCAATCCTTTAAGGTCCTAACACTGAGTGCAAGTAGTCCCAAGTCCCTAGAGTGGTTCTCCATCACATCTAGTGGTGAAATACCATCATTTGACTCCTTTATGTGTCATTACGTGTTAATTAGGATCAAATCGTGTTCAAGGCTTCACTTGAACGTCCCACATTCCGTATCGATCCTTCATTCAAATCGCCCGAGGTGAGTTCATACCCCTACATTTTTCCGTGTTTTTAACGTTTTCAGGGAGGAATACAAGCAAAAGCATAAGGAAACTTGTGCTCAAAATATGTTATTTTGCTTAAGATAATTATATTTTCAATATGTTTTTAACAAGGAAAACAGTTTTACCAAACGATTAAGAAATCAACTCGTAGGAACAGTTTTCAAAACTAGAATAATGAACTTGTGAATCTTGTAGTAAAACGTATTATTTTATAAAGGATTCATGCAAATCATAAACAGGATTTTCAGTATTATTACTTGTAATTTGTTAGGCTAAGTTTGAGGCACGTCCTTGGTAACACTCCCACAGAATCAAGAGTGTATGACTAGAACTTGTGACCCGAGTCTCTTGTAGGGAGAGCGTGACTGTTGTGTATAGATCTATAAGGGACTGACAATCCCGCACCTCACTGCTAGCTACAGTCGGACCGGCAGGTCTACGGGTGACAAAGTCATTAAGGATACAGGTCGTTGCGGGCTATATCCAGTCAGTTATGGTTATGAAACTCAAAACCTAGGTAGCAGAGATTTACTTTTGTAATAATGAATCAAGTGAACTAACCTCAAAGTAATAACCGATTTAATTATTGGAGGGTATTAATAATAATATCCTTAGGACTTAGTTCATCATGGTTTTTCTTTTATTTAGTTTTTAAGGCTAATATACCTCTCTGGGTGTAACCAGGGTTTTTTTTTTTTAAAAAAAAAGAAAAAAAAAAGAAAACTGCTTTTATCAACACGAGTATGGTAGATACTTGCAAACCTCAGTTTAAAACGGATAATCAACCATCAACCTTTAGGGAAAATATAGGATTTTCCAGGGATAAACCGAATATTCAAAACGAACTATTTTACAACCAACGAATATTCATATTCATTCCACGACTCCTTGGATTGTACATATCTTGTACGAATCTGGAAGTCATGGAAGGAATGGGCTTTCAAAAACGCTTTTCATAAGAAAATGTAGGATTTTCTTGAGGAACACTTTTCAAAAGGATCAAAGAACATTTTTTCCACCAAAAACTAAACTCTTATGAACTCACCAGCTTTATGCTGATATTCTTCAAAACTGCTTGTATTCTCAGGGAATTAGTAGACAGGTACTTCCAGGAGTTCGGAGAAGTCGGAGCATTAGAGTCGCGTCTTTACTATTTTACTTTTGATAAGAACAAAACTATGTATTAAACAATGTAAACCTTTTTCATATATGTATTCAATGTCTGGTTGTGTTTACTATGTTTGCTATGATACAATTGTTGTGATACTATGCATGACGTCAGCCACCCCCGAACGTTTCGCCGTTCCGGTTTGGGGGTGTGACAGTAGTGTTCTTGGTGCATCTTGCAGAAGAAGAAGATCATTAGAGAAATGTTGGTTGCATTTGAGCTTGTAGATCCAGACCTTTTTCACATTGATCTTTCTTCTGGAGGTATAATGCTTGAATCTTGATGATGCATTTATTATAGTGATGCTAGATCAATGTATATATCCTTATATGATAGGATGTTGTAGTAGTGGTATACTGGTAATCATCTAGTGGAGTGCCCTAGGGGTTGTATGTAGTCATGTAGGATAACCTGAGAACTCTTGATCAAGGCTTTCTAGCTTGTTCCTTGTTTGGTTGTGACTCTAGAGTAGGATCATCTGTTCGGGTGGCTATCTCACATCTGGTTTCTTATGGTTACACATTTCATGGAGGTTAGTTGGTAGCAGGACAGTATGTTGTGAGAGGTCTAGTAGGCGGTAGTGAGCTGTATGATTGATGTTTGTCTGTATTATTTGTCTACTTGATCCTTGATTGTTTATATGTCGACATATGGTGGTCTTGGGTTGAGGCGGTCCTGCTTTGTGATATAGGCCAAGATACCTAGTGTAGACCGACTGTAAGCCATAGGAACGAAGGCTCAAGAAGAGCGGTTGGGTTGAGGCGGTAGGTTAACAAACCCTGGGTATTCCTGTCCGATGGCTAATTGGACCCGTTGCATGTTGGCATTCCAGTCCGTGGACTAATTGGGTATGGGCATTCCAATCCGATGATTGTGGGCCGTCATGCATGCTTGTATGTTTATCATATGGGGTATTTTAGAGGGAAACTCACTAAGCTTTGTACTTATCCAATTGTTATTGTTTCAGGTATCATCGGTTATCATGGGAAGGCGGAGGCGTGACTGTATACATTCATCAACAACAATGAAGATTTTGCGCTTTAATATTACTCTGATTTTCAACAAATGTATGTTGGAATAAACGGTTTTCTTAATAATGGATTTATAATTGAGAAGTTTTACTCTAATAAAAATGCAAATTTTTGGTTGTGAAAATGGGACGTTACAGCTCCACTCGAAATATCTGAAAACGATATAAAAACATGAACAATACGGAAACTCTGACGAAATATATGAGTTGAACATTATTTAAACTAATGCATACACAAATGCATAATATATGATGCAAAATACTAATAAAACTACCATAAAAGATAAATAAAATGACATCTAATAGTGAAGAAGATGTATTTGAAAATGCATTGGATCAAATGAGATGGTTTTTTGGCTTCTAAATAGAAAGGTGTGTCGAATATTGACTCATTATATGCGTTTAATAAATATTTGCTTTACAATGGAAATTGTGTTTTCTAAATAATAAGAAAGATCTTTGGTTCAAAGTCCTTAAAGTCTTTCATGGTCGTGATGGTGGGATTGGGTGGATTTCCAATTCGGATTTGAAGAAGGGTGGTTTGTTGAGGATAATAAGTAGAATGTGTTAGCTTCATGATTCAAGTTTTATCTTTCGTGGTTCCATCGAAAAATAGGTATGTGATGGGTTCACTACAACTTGTTGGAAAGACCATTGTGTAGGGATTTCCTTCTAATGGTACGATTTCCTAGATTTTTTTTGTTCCTTCTGTAATTTGCAACTCAGATATGGAATATATTAAACCTCTTTTAATTTTTGTGAAGTGGCGGTTGAGCTTTGGAAGGTGGTGCGATATTTAAATTACGGACTTCAATATGGTAGTAGATGTGATTCAATTGTTAGATTTAGCTCCGATATCCAAATTGAAAGACCGATGATGGAATCGGCTGTTATGACTGTGGTGGCTCATTTGGAACTTTCGTAACGATGTTATATTGGTGGTTAAAATTCTAGACTGGATATCTGATAGTTTGGTTGACTATTTTTATAATTGGTTTGTTCATAAGAATAGAAAAATTAGTGTTAGTAAGATGTCTCGATTGTTAAATACAAATTTGACTATTTCTTTGAAAGTATATTGTTAGTATTTTGTTAGTTTTTTATTTTTAATCGGTCAGTTGTTAAAAAAATGTATATCTAAAACTATTAAATAAAATATATTTTTTTAATTAAAATAAGTTGTTGATAAATTATGAACATTGAGTTTGATTCATGGTATTCGTTGTATATATAGATTAAAGAGAATATTATTTTAACATTTGGTCGGATTATATTTGATTGTGGATAAACTATAAAATCGAAAGAAAATAAAAATACTTTATACTTTATACTAGACATGATGAAAAATAAACTATGATGTTGAAATGTCTTACCTTGGTATAAATCCAAAATGAAACATTGATTGATATGACCTCTTACGTTAAAATCCTGTTAACATGAATGCTTGTTAGAACAACTCTAATAATTACTATACCGACAATTTGGTGGGGTTTCGACCCAAAGATTTCCAAGTTCCAACAAAATTGCAAAAGAGACGACCACATAAAATAAATGAATTATGACCCACCAAAATAACGGATATTCTAGAGCCAAAAAGATACTGAGCCAAATGATAGGGCCAGAAATTGTGACCCATTAAAATGATATTAATAAGGTTTTAAATAAATGTGTTACGTCGAGGTTGAAGCTGGAATACTAATGGAAGACGATAACGTAGAAATGGAAGAAGGTGAAATTCGACCTGAAACACAAAAGATAGATGGTGAATCGGAGAAAGAAGAATCAAACCCACGGAGAGCGCTAGGGTTCCGGCGACGACTACTGGGACGTCGAACCTCGGAGATGAACAGTCACACGGGGAAGCGACGATGGTGATGGAATCAATGACGGTGGTAGATGTAACGACTCCTAGGAATTTGGAGACATTAATTCCTAACGGTTTGATTCAAAATAAAGGTCACGTGACAGCAGCATCATGTGCCCCAACATCAAACACTATCGAGTCTTTTAATGGGTTCCCTCCTATTGGGTGTTTTGGGTCCTTTCCATCCCCACTAGCAACGACTAAGCCAACCCAACAATTTAGACTTGGTGACTCTATTGGCAAAAGACGGAGATTAATGACTCGCGAGAATGGAATCATAATCCCTACCATTTCCCAATGACCAACTTGTCGGAGCAAGACCCGCCTCCCCATTCGGTACCACTCCTGGAATCACCACCTGCATCGCTCATTGACAACCCAATCGACCTCAACACCCCCTACAGATCAAACCATGGAAGCCAAAGTGGACATCGGAATCCCCCAGGTATCAGAAAGAGTCAAACCCGCTAAAGTTGGAATGGAGTTGGGGTTCGAAATTGGCCCTAACAACCCCATCCTTCGAGAGGTAATGGGAGAACAAAGTGAGAACTTAACTCCCCAATGAATTGCCTTAGTCTAAATGTTAGGGGAATCGACGAAGAATACAAAGTAAGATGGGTGAAGAGACTTAAAGTGCAAAATAGGATCTCATTCCTGGGGCTCCAAGAAATGCAATTGGTGAACACAGATGCAATAGATGTAGATGGATGTTGGGATTCAGATGAATTTGGATTTTCCTCAATTCAATCATCGGGTAGGTCTGGTGGTCTTTTAAGTATGTGGGACTCAAACTTGTACAACGTTTATGATACCATAAACTCAAGATGCTTCATGATTACAATTGGGACATGGGATGGGATTCCGGGTGAATATATTTGCAAATATTTATGGGCCTCATGATCCGGTAGAGAAGAAGCACCTGTGGGATAAAATACTTCAAATCAAAAGAGAGAAACTAGGTACCTGGATAATTTTCGGGGACTTTAACACTATAAGAAGAAGGGAAGAACAGATTAACTCTCACTTATGCCCCTCCTATGCATTCCACTTCAACCGTTTCATATCAGAGGCTAGCCTTCATGACATCAGAATGGGCGGAAGTAGGTTTACCTTCCTTTGTCAGTCTGAAATGAAACTCAGCAAAACTTGACAGGTTCTTGATATGAAATAACTTCATAGATGCATTCCCTTCCTCCTCAGTTACTGCTCTTCCAAGAGAGCTATCAGACCATTGCCCGATAGTTCTACAAACATCCCTCCCGGACTTTAGGAAACCCTTTTTCCGGTTCTTTAACTCATGGCTCAACCGATATGGTTTTGAGAATGTTATAAGAAAGGCGTGGGACGAATTCAGAGGATTCAGAGCACCGGACTCGTACTTGAAAGCTAAATTGAAATACCTAAAGAATGAGATTAAGAACCGGTGAGCCATTGAGTATCCCAAAGAGGTGAAAGAACTACATGAAACAAAGAACAAAATGCAAGAAATTGATTTGGCAGTGGAAGAGCGGTTGCTCACTAAAATGGAGACACTAGAAAGGACAGGCTTCCAAAGAATAGCTGAATTGGAGAGAATGGCGGTCTCAGATATCAAACAGCAGGCAACAATTAAATGGTTTATCGATGGAGATGAAAACTCAGCCTTCTTTCACGGCTTCGTCAACAACAAGAAGAGGAAAAGCAAGATCTCTGGGCTATTAATTGATGGAGTTTGGGTCACACAGCCTGAAACAATTAAGTCAGAGATTTATAGTTTCTATCAGAAAAAATTCCAAGAAAGGTGGCCCTTTAGACCAAAGTTTATTAGCCGGAACTTCTCATCTATTGACCCAGCTACACGTGAAAACCTTGAAATTCCATTCATAGTTGAAGAGATAAAAGAGGCGATATGGGCTTGTGGGAATGAAAAAGCTCCCGGACCAGATAGTTATACCTTTAATTTCATAAAAAGATAATGGGACATCCTGAAAGAAGACATTGTGAGGGCTGTCAAACATTTTGAGCGCTTTGGAGTAATTAGCAGAGGATGCAATGCCTCATTCCTTACCCTTGTCCCTAAGATAAAGGATCATCTAAAAATTGGAGACTATAGACCAATTAGCCTTATTGGTAGCTTGTATAAGATTATTGCGAAGTCCCTCTCTATTAGACTAACAAAGATCATTGGTGTATGTATTGGAGAATTACAATCGGCCTTTGTAGCGGGAAGGAACATCCTTGAAGGGCCCCTAGTAATCAGCGAAATGTGTTCATGGGCCAAGAAGGTGAACGAAAAAATGCTACTTTTCAAAGTAGACTTCAATAAAGCTTTTGACACGGTTAACTGGGAATATCTAGACCATGTTCAAATGCAAATGGGATTTGGTCGGCGGTGGAGGGGTTGGATTCAAGGATGCTTAAGGTCCTCGAGAGCGTCAGTTCTAGTTAACGGTTCGCCAACAAATGAGTTTAAAATTGGTCGGGGAATAAGGCAAGGTGATCCCCTATCACCATTCTTATTCATAATAGCTATGGAGGGGTTGAATATTGCGATGAAAGGGACCTGCGAAAAAGGAATTTTCAAAGGAAAAAATATCCCAAACAGTGACTTATGTGTGTTGCATCTGTTCTACACAGATGATGCACTTTTGTAGGGGAATTGAGCGAAGAAAACATCAAGAACTTGGCTAGAATTCTCCGCTGCTTTCACGTATCATCGGGGATTCAAGTGAACTTCACCAAATCGCGAGTTTTTGGCATTGGGGTTGATCAGCATGAAGTAGCAACTCTTGCAGCGCCTCTTGGTTGTGAGCCAGCCAAGCTTCCTTTTATATACCTTGGAGTTCCTGTTGGGGCAAACATGAACCTCTCAAAAAACTGGAAACCAGTTATCGAAAGGTTCCAATCGAGATTGAACTCTTGGAAATCGAAGACCTTATCATTAGGGGGTCGTCTAACATTAGCCAAAGCTGTCCTTGGTAGCCTTCCAACATTTTATTTTTCTTTATTTGTTGCTCCAGCAGATGTTATCAAGACTTTGGGAAAAATAAGAAGAAGATTCCTTTGGGGTGGTGCGGATGAGAAAAAAACATAAACTGGGTGGCATGGGATAAGGTGATTGCCCCCAAAGAGGATGGTGGTCTGGGATTAGGCTCGCTTAAAGCTCTCAATCTGTCCCTAATTGTGAAATGGTGGTGGAGGTTGAGAGTGGAAAACACAGGTTTATGGTCCAAGGTCATTAAAGGGATTCATAATCTTCACAATAAACCTTCTGCCTTCATGTCCAAAAAAAACGATACCTGGAGTATGGAAAAATGTAACTGGAGCACAAGTAGAACTGGAGAAATTGGGAATTGATATAAATGATATGATCTCAAAAAATGTTGGCAATTGGGACGACACCATGTTTTGGCCTGATAGGTGGATTGGAGAAACAACATTAAAAGAATCCTTCCCAGAATTATACAAGTTGGAACGAAAAAACGTTGTAAAACTAGTGACCGTATACAGCCTAGAGGGATTAGATGGGATTGTAAATCAGCTCCGACTCTTCCGGCTCAAATTAGTGAGATTGACATACTTCTTGACATGGTTAGCAACTTCCAACTGACCCCACGACGAGATAAATGGATATGTAACATATCAAGTGACAAGGCATTTCATGTGGACGTCCTTAGATCAAGAATTGATAGGAGAGATACAACAACAAGGGAGGGACTAATAAGTTGGACTCATGAAGTCCCTCTAAAGGTGAACTGTTTTATGTGGAGGGTAAACTTGGATCGTATCCCAACAACAACTACCCTACTTAGGCGTGGTTTACAAATTGGGTCCCCCATATGCTCCTATTGCGAGTCTGAAGAAGAAGACGCTACTCATGTGATACTACGATGCCCAATGGCTGCCAAGGTTTGGGAATGGGTGTTTCTTTGGTGTGGGCTACCTGTTACAGAATTCGAGTCAATCGGGGAGCTTGTGAAATTTCTTTCACAATGGGGAACATATTCAAAGAAACGGAAAAACTTAATTAGTATATGTTATGGAACGTCATGGCTCATTTGGAAGGTAATGTGTGATCGGATCTTCAAGAAGATTCGAACTACCCCTGCCAAAGTGGCAGACATGGTAAAATCCATAGTTTTTACATGGATAAAACACAAGAGAGTCAATTGTAATATTCGTTGGGTCGAATGGTGTATTAATCCATTTCTTTGTTTGTAACTTTCTCCTTTAAAACCTTGTAATTCCCTTCTAGCATCTTGCTAGGGGTTGTTTTGTTAAGTTTAATATTATTTGCCGGTTCAAAAAAAATAAAATAAATGATTTCAATATGATAATTTAATGTATAGTTTGAGTTTGAAAGACTTTTGGCGTTAAAAAATATATATAATTTTGATATCGTTTGGAATTATGATTGATGATGGCGTTAATATTTCAAAACATATATGTTTCTAAAGTCACCGGCTTACTAGAAATTGTTTAAATAGAGTTTCGTACTTGGATAAAAAAAAAAAGCGATATTCACGAAATGAACATTATGAGAGGCCTACTATAAAAAAAAAACATTTTAATCTCTTTTATCAAAAAAACACTTCGAACCATTTTGCGAACTAGGAATATCATTTTTCTTCAAAATAAAATTCGCTACTATTTCGTGAGTGGAATTTATTTCGCATGAACTATATTATGTCCAACTAGTTTATGAAATAACTTGTGTAAAAGCTTGATGCTTAAGCTTGATGCGTAGTGACGAGTTGGGAGTTTATTTTGTATGGAAAATTTCATATATGCTCTTGTTAAACGTCGGAATATCATATTTGCTCGGTCTAACATCTAAATATCATATTTGCGCTTCTTAATGTTTTATAATATCATATATATATACCCAAATTTATTTTTTAATAATTTTTATTGATTTATAATTCTTTTTTATATTTTTAAATCATTATAATTGAAAAAACATATTGAAAGGACAATAATGCCCTTACTTCTATACGATCGCAAGTTCGCAACCTCCTATTCTCGTGTTGTCACAACCTCCTATTCTCGTGTTGTCGCAACTTCATTCCTGCGATCACACAATCACGCATCAGGTAATCGACTACTTCGACCCTATTCCTATTTTTATTCTCTCCAATTTCGTTTTTGTTGCTGATCGATTTATGTATTATCGCATCACAGCTTCTTCCTGTTATCACACCTTTCTTCTTACAATCACACACAACACGCATCCGGTAAGTAAATTCGACCCTCTTTCTATTTTTCCCCTCTCTAATTTCGTTTGTGTTGTTGACTGATTTATTTCGAAATAGTAATTGGAATTAGGACATGATTTGATTACATGTATCTTACAAAGTTGCTAGAATTTGGAATGAATTGAGTACAGAACTTGCATTAAATAGTTCATTTAGGTTGTTTTATTGTCTAATTGTTCTTCCCCCTGGATGTTTGAGGTTTTGAGCTTTATGGTATTAGAAAATTGTCATCATTGGCATACTTGGTTGATGAAATTGAATGCAAAAAAGATCTGGTGAAATGGAGAAGTCGTGCAAAAGCAAGTTGTGGGCATCATAAATATTATGGGGTTGTTCAAACTTCATATAGAATTATATTTTCCTAAATATTCAGTAATTATCCACAATTGATGTTCAATATGTTTCGCGTGGCTTTGCTTTGTCCTTTTCTTCTCTTATGATGACTATTCCAAGTGTTAATCATGTCAAACTTGTTGAAAAGGTAAGTTATTCGTGTCATAACTCATAAATGGACATGCTGAGGTGATAATTCTATCCTTTTGTTCACTTTCACTAACATGTTGAGGGGTTTATGATCAATCACATTAGATAAGTATCAACACATTCAACTGTTAGTTTCAGCACATTCACCATACACAAACCAATCAGCAACGGAAACAAAATTGGAGAAAAAGAAAATAGGAATAGGGGAAGTAGTCGATTACCTGATGCGTGATCGTGTGATTGCAGGAATGAAGCCGCGACAACAGGTGAACAGGAGGCTGCGATCGTAAGTCGATAGCAGGTTGCCAAAGTAAATCAACGTCAGATTTTGTGGGATTGAGATGTATTGCCATTTAGAAGTAAGGGTATTATTGGCCTTTTAATATGTTTTTTTTTCAATTATAATGATTTAAAAATATAAAAGGGAACTATAAATCAATAAAAATTATCAAAAAAATAAATTTGGGTATATATATGATATTTTAATACATTAAGAAGGATAAATATGATATTTATATGTTAGGCCGGACAAATATGATATTTCAACGTTTAACAAGGGCCTATACGGAATTCTCATTTTTGTATATAAAGTTCATGACGATCAACCAACACAATATATCACCAAAGAAGTTGATATTTTCTTAAACAATATATGTAGATGCCAATTCAGACGACGATGATGATTTACCATATATAATGGACATTTCCAAGTAAGTTCTATTTGAACAACTGAATAAATTTGTATTAACACACGTTAGCAAATGGCTAACAAACAATCACAAAGAAATATACATAATAGGGTTTACAACCTTCGCGGTGTATCGAACCGCACCTAAACCGTCCGCACCGTATCAAACCGCACCGCACCGCATAATGCAGTTTACAACCTTCGCGGTGCGGTTTCCAAATATTTCAAACCGCACATGCGGTGCGGTTTGCGGTTTTGGTTCTAAACCGCACCAAACCGCACCGCGCACACCCCTAAGCCAATCTATCCGTCTAACTTTAAAATGTCCCTTCCTACTAGTAAACCATGAAAAAGAGTGGTCAACAATAAACTCTTTTAAGGATCCCTTTCTCATTCTATTATCACCAAAGACTGAAACCATTTTTTAAATTCCAAATAACTCGCTACTCTAAAAAAATCGCCTCTTCCTCAATAAATGAACCGAATCCAACCAAAGAAGAATCTCGTCAAAATGGGAACAATGTAGAATAGCTATATCGTATCATTTGCTAATAAATGACCATAACTCAACAACTATCTCACAAGAAGTAGAAACGTGAGGCACCTCTTCTTGGAAAGAAGAACGGATAGGACATAAAATCGAAGGAATATTAATACCTTTAGCTTCCAAAAAGATATTCACCTTTTCTAGGAAGGAACTTGTTTCACCTCGTAGAAAAATACCCATCTGGTAAAGTAAAATCATCAATGGTTTTTCTAGCTTCTCAGACCGGAAAACTCACATCACCTACCACATTCTAAGTGCACATATCATCTGAAATCGTGGGCTCAAATTCACAAAAGAATATTTGGAAGTTCATTTAATCGAGATTGCTCCACACCACCTCTAATAACACGTCTCTAATTCCAAATCTAATCATTCTCAGCCCATCCTTATCAACTTCCAAAGCAAACAACCTACTCTTATGATACACAAAAGGTACCTCACCAATTCAAAGCTCTTCTAGAATATGGTGGAAGAGCTGTTACCCATATTTTTTGTGATAGCCAACCTGAAGATAATGTATCTCTCATGAAGGTAATTAATCGAACCTCAACCTACAATCCTATTCCAACCCCCTTTACCGCCAATGACATTGCTAGACCAACCAAAACTAGCATCTTGTCCATGAATAACCAACCAACATCCTATGAAAGCCATACGAGAGCTGATCTCAAGACCACCTTTTTTCTTTACTAGCTAACACTTTCTCCCATTCGACCCAATGACGTTTTCTATATATAGAATTTTAAAGGATTCCAAAATTGTGTTGACTACCCCCGACATAAGGAAAAGAGACATATAGAAAAT
Organism: Lactuca virosa; assembly: GCF_052849685.1. Lineage (NCBI taxonomy): Eukaryota > Viridiplantae > Streptophyta > Magnoliopsida > Asterales > Asteraceae > Lactuca > Lactuca virosa. Next base: position 41,697,039 of record NC_136426.1, read on the forward strand.
TCAACCCAACACCAAATGTAACAACATTAACAACCATCACTAGATAACATATTTATCTTTCAAGTGGAGATCTTCTCAAACCGATCAACTATAGGCAATGTTTTAAAACCCGAGTTTTTAGTTGACCCGGTGTGATGACCGGTTCACGGGTCAACCGGTTGAACCGCCGGGTCAACCCGGTTTATAGTGTTTTTCTAATTTAATATATTTTTACTTTCCTGCATAATACATAGACATATAAAACAAATAATTTGATGTCCACAAAGTTTAAATATTAAAAAACATATCAAAACATGTCATATATCAATCTAAAACGGGTCAATCCGGTCCGTATTTGTATCCAAGCCCTATTAAAACGGGCCAATCTGGTTTTAACCGGTTCAACACAAACGGTTCGACCGCGGTTTAGGGGAAACCCAGCCTGTTCGATCCGTCTGTATTTTTACAAAAAACCGTTCTCAATTGACCCGCCTTCTACGCCGAGTCACGGTCCAACCGGTTGAACCGGCCAGGTCGACCCGGGTTTTAAAACATTGACTATAGGCTTCCATCCTTTAAAATGTGCTATACAATCACCAACCGGAACACCCAAGTATATAAAAGGAAGTTTCCCAGTTTGTTTTAACAAACTATGAGAGGAGCAAACTGTTCAACAACCAACCAACCAACACCAATACCTAACAAACAACAAGTTACTATAACTAATATATTTGGTTTTTTTTTTTTTTTTTTTTTTTTTTTTTTTTTTTTTTTTTTGTAGATGAGGCAAACAAACAACTTAAAAATATGTCAACATGTGGGATATATTAGTAAAAAACTACATACAAACAAACAACTTACTAGAACTAATGTATTTATATAATAGATGTTTTTCAACCGGTTCAAGATTAATTTTGAATATATATTGGAAGTGTTAGCGTAATATATTCCATAATTTTGAAACTCTTGATGGACTGAAATACGTACTTATCGAGTAAAGCAAAAAATGTTTCACTATACTTATAACTTCATAAAACTAACCTCAAAATGAATTAGTTTATATCATTGGAAGTTTGAAAATGAAATGTATCAAATATTAATAATCTAAGGATCAATTTGTTTATAAATTTTAAAGTAAATTAAAGAATTTGTCCAAATATATGAAAAGTTTTTGGCTATGATTCGAATGATTCACAATATGTTTGTGGTTCCAAAATCCTCTTTTAGCTAGTTTGTTGCAAATGGTTTATTTTGCTATCTTCTTTCTAGTTTTAATAAAATTTAACCGTTAAGAAAATATATTGACAGTCACTATTTGTTGCACCTTTAACCGTTTGGCTCAGTTGGTTTTTCATGAGACAATCAAGGCTAAACTATGGAATATTATCATCTAACTAGAAGACCTGAGTGTTGAGTGCTCACACTATAGCGAGTTTCGAATGAATCAACATTGATCCAAACCATTTAACAAATTTTAAAATTTTATTCAAACCCGATTCATAACCCGTATGTTTTGAATAATAAAACTTATACCCTTACCTACCAATAAAACTTATATCCGCCCTATTAACCCAATTCATTTACAAATTAATTATTACACAATTATTATGCATTCCACAAAGTATTATCCATAAAATATGACATGAATCACATTTTGCTTAATACATAAAATAACACTTTTTAAAGACAAAACATCATAAATGGTCCATGTGGTTTTCCCAAATCTAGGATATAGTCCCTAACTTTAAAAAAATCTCATAGAAGATCCTTGTGGTTTTCAATTTCTATTGTTGTTGGTCCCCCACCTATCTAAAAAGACTTTTATCCTCTTTTTTAATTTATTTTCAAATTTCCTTAGATGATTTAATACAATATATATATATATATATATATATATATATATATATATATAACCTTTTTAACCTAAACTCTCTCTCTCTCTCCAGAACACAGTTCGTTTAACTCAAGATAAAAAGTCCCAAACCAGCACCATTAACGTCTAACCACTACCAAGTTGGCGGATAATGTCTTTGTTTTAGTTTTTGAATGTGTTAAATTTAGAGGTAATTTTGGTAAATATATATGGGCAGAATGGTGTTGTTTCCCTTTTAATATTTTGTAAAGTTTTTGTTTTTTTTTTTGCCTTGCTTTATGCTTTTTAAGCAGTGGCTTTAATATATCCGTCGTTTCCAAAAAAACGTCTGACCACTACCATCACACCACATGTGGTTTCTAGCAATGGCTTTTTCTGACGAGAGGTATGAGGAAGAGAAATGCTTGATCTTACAGTTGGTAATTTTGTGGGTGGATAATAGAGAAGAGGAATTAAAGAGATGATGATGGATGATCGACAAACAACGAGTAAGAGGCAGTCGTCGGCGTTGATGATGATTATGGGGAGAAAAGAGGTAAGCGAGATGGTAGTTTACAATGACGTGAAAGAAGGTGAAAGCCTAATTAGAACCAAAATTAACTTTGTCTATGTTTTGATTTGGATTAAACCTGAGAAACATCAATAGATTTGAAGGTGTATTTGGTAAAGTACGTGGAGATAGGAGGGGATAAGAAGACGTTAGGAAGACAAGGGGTGAATGAGGGGTCATCTGGAGGTGGTGTGCGACTGCTGGCGGAGAAGGGAGTGGTGGCAGTGTGGATTCAGGTGGATATAATGACTGCGGTGGAGGGATGTACGGAGGGATGCAGAACAACATGACGATGGGTTGTCACCACCACCAGATGTACAATTTAGGTTCTTGTCATCATCAAATGGGTATGAGGGAGGGAGTCCCACCACCTCCTTTCCTGTGCTCCTTAAATCCTTTTCCCCTATTTTCTATTATGTTACCAGTGAAACCACCACCTCCATCACAAACTCTTTCCCTTCACCAATGAAACTCGCCCCATCCAATCGCACAGTCACCCACAACGCTACCTGCTGAAAAAGCAATTTATCTCTCTTTATGTGTTTGTGTGAGTTGCAGGTTTTCAAAATAACAAACCAAAAACAACCCAAATGGCGTTGATGGCAAAAGCCCGACGACGATGGAAAGAGATCGACAATGGTTTCTTCCAATTATGAGAGAAGGATTTTTAAGGGGAGGGAGAAGACGGTGGGATGAGGATGGTGTCTATGCATTTTTAATTTTCAAAAAGTGTGTGTGTGTGTTTAAGTGTGTTTTCAATGTGTGTATGTATATGTTCTTTAGGAAGAATACGAGAGAGAGAGAGAGAGAGAGAGAGAGAGAGAGAGAGAGAGAGAGAGAGAGAGAGAGAGAGAGAGAGAGAGAGAGAGAGAGAGAGAGAGAGAGAGAGAGGCATACAAGATTTTTTTTCTATTTTTTTTAAATAAAATTAGGTAAAATTAATTCTCAAAAGACATAGAAATGACATAGAAGTCCTTTTATATTGGTGAGAGATCAACCAATCATAAGGGACCGAGACTATATCGCAGATCTCAGAAAACCGCATGGACCATTTATGAGGTTTTGTCTTTTTTAAATTAAATAAATGTCACTACAAGAACATGCATGAGACAATACCGACATGGAGATGCATCTTCAAAAATTAAAGAATTAGGCCGATTAACTCACTCGGATTCTATACAAAAGAAATGATTGAGAAAATTAAAGACTAAAATTCTAATCTTTATATGGAGCGCTAATAATCGAAACCCGTAAGAATTATAAAAGTTTTGAATCTTAATATTTGATTTGTTGACCCATAAATGACTTCATACACACTAACCTTTTTATTATTTATCAACTACCAAACACGACCAAAAGTTACGACAAGAAAACCAAATAAACTGATACGAACCCATTAAGTAACTGTTTCACCACTTTGCATTGAATAGTTCTAGTTGAAGACTTGGTCTACTTTTCCATTATGTTCCAATAAAGCTAGTGTCAGTATTTTGGGATCACGTTTATTTCACATGCATGCATTTTTCCTTAGTAGCTTGTTCGCAGTGTTTTCCTATAAATTGTAATTGTTGCTTGAGAAATAGAAGGCAAAAAAATTGTTCCACAATAGTCTCATTTTCTTCTTAATTTCTTGGAGATTTGTCATCTCAAATTTGGCTCTATCATTTGGTTCTTTCATCTTCCTTACCATGCCTCCCAAACAAGAGAACAAACCCGATGAGCCCCTCTCCATTCAAGACCAACTTCAAGCTCTCATCCACCGCTACCAACACCCGACTCAACAAACTCACCATAGACATGTCTACTCTTGTCAATCTCTTCACCAACCAACAGATCAACTAGCCACCACCTTTTTATTAGTTAATATTTGATTTGTTGACATGTAAATAACTTCATACACACTAACCTTTTTATTAGTTATCAGCTACCAAACACGACCAAAAGTTACAACAAGAAAACCGAATAAATTGATACGAACTCATTAAGTAACTGTTTCACCACTTTGCATTTTGCATTGAATAGTTCTAGTTGAAGTCTTAGTCCACTTTTCCATTATGTTCCAGTAAAGCTAGTTGCAGTATTTTAGGATCACGTTTATTTCACATGCATGCATTTTTCCTTAGTAGCTTGTTTGCATTGTTTTCCTATAAATTATAATTGTTGCTTGAGGAATAGAAAACAGAAAAATTGTTCCAAAATAGTCCTGTTTTCTTCTTATTTCTTGGAAATTTGACATCTCAAATTTGGCTCTATCATAAACCCAAAACATTTTGTATACAGTAGGAACTGCCCTATAATTTACACTAAGTTTTACAAATTAGGGACCTATACTTGATCAATGTTGGTGGAATCGGACCAATTTTGAAAATTTATTTTATTACTTTCGAAGCTTTTAACAAAAAATATATGGTGGCCTAAATGAGAATTTAGAAATATTTGTGGTCTAACTCAAAAACTAAACTTTGATTATAATATTTTTGGGTAAATTACACCATTCATCTCTCGTATACATGTCAGAAAGTGTGTTTAGTCCCTATTTTCAAAAATTAACTCGGACCGTCTCTTATTATTTTAATATCTACACGCTTCGTCCCTCATTAATTTAAATTTGCATGTTGTGTCCCTTTCCAACTATAAAATGAATATATTGCCCTTAATATTTTATTATTACATTAATCATAAATTATTTTATATTAAAAAAAAAAATTTAATACCCTAACCCAACCTCCACGTTCCCTTTCCCCCTTTCCTTCTACATTCCTTCTACCTCCTTCGTTTCCAGGTTACTAAACCCCACCATCACTTCATTTGATTCATCTTTTGCCGAGGAACATCGCCTCAACGATTTCATCTCTTCCGACAAGCATCAAGACACCCCAAATGAAGAACCGTCGATCGCTCTCTCTTTCTTCTCCGGTCTCAATCAAGAATTGTCAGACTCTTTCTTTCTTCTTTGTTCGAATCGGAGGCAGAGGTGGACAGTATCTCCCGCGACATGGTTACAGAGGGAAAAGGGGCTGAAGACCATTTTAAATTTGTTCAAATCGACACCAAGTGCAAATCTTTCAAATATGATAAAATCTGAACGCTAGTTTCTTTCTTTCTTTTCTGTTTATTTTATCAATTCCCAGACCTCAAACTCATAAAGATGCATGGGTGGTTTTCCATTTCTTTCTCTCATCATTGATTTCAATTTCGGAATTTATGGTGTGGATCTCAGCACCAATTTTGATATGTATGCGTTTACTGGAGCTCTAGGGCTAGAACTCATGTGAAGCTGAACGAAGCTCTAGGTTCGAATCTGAGAGAGTTTCAAATAAAATGTAAGATATATTACTGGATTGTGGTCTAGAGGTGATTGGTGGTGTCGGAATAGGTATACGGTGGTATTGTCGGAATAGGTAAGAGGTGGTGGTGACGAAATAAGAGAAGGAAACAGAGGGTGAAAAGGAGAGTATGTGAGGTGGTGGGACCCACTGAGATGGTGGGGTGGTAGGTGGTGGTGCGGAGGTGCTGGCGGTGATAAGCGGTGGTGCTGGAGGTGCTGGCGGTAGGTGGTGATGCCGGAGGTGCTGGCGGTTATATGTGGTGGTTTATGGAAAATCTTGAGATGGGGAAATGAAAATAGATGGGTAGGGATATTTTTTTATTTTTTTAATTTAAAATTGATAAATAAACAAAATAAAATGAAAAAAATAAATTATTAAGAGTAAAAAAATCATTTCATGTCAATAGGGACTAAACAGAAAAAACAAACACAGTTAATTTTTGAAAATAAAATAGTAGAGGCTTTGCAAATGGTGCAAATGGTGTAATTTACCCAATATTTTTATAACTCATCCTCCTGCCAGGATGCCATCTTGACATCGGCGATCCGGCGATAGTCGTCAGTTCTTTCTCCTGTGTGCTCTTATACGATCCCGGTATTGACGGGAATATGAACAAGGTACGTTTTTCTTCTAGCTCAATGTAGGAAGTTCTTGGTGAAATCTTGCTGCAATTGCATTATTCACTATTCCATGTGAAGCTGCTGTAAATCCATAACTATTAACAAAGAAGGAGATCTTATATACTGATTGAAAACGAATGTAGATATGTTTGTCGTTCCTCCTGTTTGAATATGTTACATGCTTGTTTAATTGAAGTTAAATAGGTTAAGGAAAAAGATATAATCTCAATCATGGTCTATGAAAATGTACAGGACCTTACAAAGAAGAAGTATACAAACCCTAGATTCTACTAGTCATCACAGCAGAGGGGAGCAAATAAACCTAAAACATCTACAGTTCTTCACCACGAAGGAGCATATCTACTACCTGGCTCATCGTAGGTCTTGCATCCTTAATTTCCTCAGCGCATTGCAAAGCCACTTTGATCAAATTTCCCATTCGAATTCTGTCGTATTCTCCTTTCACTGTAGAGTCTACAATCTCTTCAATCCAGTTACTCTTTCCGCCATATCCATCAGCAACCTTCTCTCTCACCCACTTAACCATCCGTCTTTCATATCCACCACTTTGATCACCGCCTTGTGGGCTTCTTCCAGTTATCATCTCCAGCATCACAACTCCATAGCTATAAACATCCACTTTTGAGGTAATCGGAAGACTCACAAAGAACCATTCTGGAGCCATGTAACCTCTTGTACCTCGTGCCTTTGTGAACTCCGAGTTACCTCTTCCATCTCTATCAAAAAACTTCGACAACCCAAAATCTGCAACTTTTGGTAAGTAATCTTGATCCAGTAATATATTATGAGGCTTCACATCACAATGCAAAACCCATTCCAAGCATTCTTCATGTAAATAAGCAAGTCCTTTCGCTGTACCCAACGCAACTTCAAATCTTTTATCCCAATTTAACTTTTTCGAGTGTAGATTTTCCGCCAATGATCCATTCTCCATATACTCATACACCAAAATCCTGTGCTTTCCTTCAGCACAATAACCCCATATATCTATCAAATTCATGTGATTAAGCTTCCCGAGTGTACTAATCTCCGCCAAAAACTCCGCTTCCCCTTGGTTGCTATTAGCTTCTTTCAAACGTTTTATGGCTGCAACTCGGTTATCAGACAAAACCCCTTTATAGACAACCGCTCCACCTCCTCTTCCAACCTCCATACTGAAATTTTCAGATGCTTTTCTCAAATCCCGATAACTAAACCTCTCAAATCCCGTTGCAGCTTGGAGATAACCTTGTGATTTTGTAACTGATTTTCTTGTTTTGTAGAAGAAGTAGATTATACAAACGACCTCTAACGCCCCAAATACATAAGTGAACAATAGTAAGAACTTTATAGACCCTCTGTCATTCTTCTTATCATAAACTCGTTCCAATTCCACCATCATAGGATGCCCAGAGCAATTTAACCCAAGTTCTTGAGTAGCTTTAGTAGTCTTAGAAGATAACGTAACTTTTGGGACTCTTAGATACAAAGAACCATTGAAACTAACCGAGCTGAACCCATTCAGCAATAGAAATTTCGGGTAACAAAGAAAGATCCCTTGTTTCTTATCGAACTTATACTGAAACCCTTTGCAACTACACATGTTCATACACTCTTCTTTACATACATCCAAGGTAACATTCGGAAGATACTTTAGGTCATACCCATAAAAATCAAAATGAGGAAGGTGTAAAAAACTATCCTCACCATTACCACATAAACTCTGCTCAAATTCAGGCTCACAACCATAAGACCAATCTGTTCGATTAACCATTTTATGATATGGTAAACAAGTGCACTTCCTACCATAAGTTGGCTGATTTGAACACGTACTGTTTTCACCACAACTTCCATGAATCATGCAAGTTTGAGCCATGGCTTGCCAAGTAACCTTCCAGAATGTTCTGTTTTCATTCAGACTGTAGACTCTAAGGTTTCCATCTATATCTATGGTGACCCTTCTCATAATCTGAATCCCATCATCTGAAGAATTGAAAAACCAACCATCACTTGAAATGAAACGACCAAAAGTGTCAATTGCAGCAGTTCTTTCACTACCATAAGTACTCCTTCCAGCATCCCATGCTCGAAGCTCTGGATTAGGCCAATAAACACCTGTCACTTTAGGTCCACTATACACAAGTCTAAGAACATTATCACTATCAAAAAACAACCTGTAGAAACCTGAGGAATGATTTGTTTTGCTTCTAGAAGAAACAAGCATGGATTCTTTGGTTAATGGTTGATTCGGAAGAAGGGTATCGGTTGGAAATCCGAAACTTTGCCATAGTATCTTTTCATCTTTACTTTGAAGGTAAAGATTTCCTGAATTGTTGAGTTTTAATTCGGCTGAATCGGTTAAGTCGCGTGTTCTTGTGGTCCAAATGGGAAGATCTTGATCTGCATCTTGTAAAACTAAATTGCCTGTTTTGGTTAGGGAAAGCTTGGACCGTTTTCCGTTAACGGGTGCATCACGGTTAGCCATCCAGACAACTGTGTGGGACCCGGTGGATAACGGTTTAGTGAACCAAATTGAGAAGCAAAAAGCGTTGTTTCCCACACTGTAGAATCCGGCTGTGAAAACATTGTCTGGAGAGATTAAGACGTCGTCTTTGTTGTCTACAAAGAGAGATGAGCCTAGTTTTAAGGCGTAAGGTGGTGAAGATGAAGAGGTTGTTAATGGTGTTTGAGATAAGATTAGTGAAACAAGCATGAGAAGATGAAGGAGAAGATCCATTATGATTGAATAGAAACCTTGTATGTGGATGTTGTATACTTGTATTTATATAATGAGTAATGACAGTTTTTAAGATATGGATTACTGGGTTAACTCGGTGGGTAGATTGAACCCAGGTGATTGAAATAGACTAAATTGAAACTCTATGGATGTAGTTTTTTTTTTTTGGTTAATTTAAGTTACATATTAGTATATTAATAACTAGTATACAATGCTAATAGTTAAATTAAATTATTATTTATGTATTAAATTAAATGTTATATATTTCTAAAATAAATATAATATTAATTTCTCTATAACGAGGAAAGGTAGTTTGCTATTATATCTAATTTGACGACTAGTATGTGTTTTGGTGAATGTCGTATTCGAGTCATTTCGTTTACCAGGTCAATTGGTGTTTTAAGTCCTCAATGATGTGTCCTAATGGGATCCAATCATCAATCAACTTGTCATTGTAAAACTACGTTAGGAGAATTTAATACTATTCAAAAGTAAATGTTGTCATGTAAAGGATGAGAATTGTATACTAAGTTCTAGATAAAACTTTGATACAACTTCTTTTTTTAAACGAAAGTATTTATAAATGTTTTAATTTTTTTTTTAACGGAAGTGTTTCAAGGAGATGCTGACAAACCACAGCCATTGCAGTTCTTGCATTTTGATCAAGAGAATCCATCAACTTTACCTTTGTTCAAATGCTTACAAGTCTCAGCCTTGCAATTGTTTTTAGCGATAAATTTGACATTTGAAGTCGTACAACTTCAAGGAGATATTATTATGTCTTGTACCAAATGTAAATGGTTATTAATAAAGCAATTCAACAAGTTCGAAAATGTAAGTAGGAAGATTTAAAACTTAAATAATTGAATATTGGTAAGAAAAAAAATGTGTCCAAGGGAGGGATATCAAGAGTAAACATACATTGAGAAAAAATTGATATGTTTATGTGAATAAATAAGAATCCAATTGAATTATCTGTAGTTACTAAAGTTGATGGTAGGTAATTCATGGACATGAATAAAGGAAGGCATCCACTAATTGCTAAAATTCCCATTCTAAAAAAAAAAAAAAAAAAAAAGACATAGTAGTCCAAGGTTCTTTCCAACATAATGGAAAAACAAGGCATGTTCATTTAACAATTTAGTTTCATGCTTCTGTTTGGCGCTTGCATAGAATTACTCAACGTTACAAGTGGTTGGTTACCACAAAATGAGACGCATTGATGAACTCACACCTCAGGAAAACACAAGAAGATGAAGCTGGACATATAGAAAATTAAACAGATACATTGAACATGGGAAAATAAGTAATAGCTGCATGGAACAAGTCTCATATGCTGACCAAATTGGATTTTCTAAACTCTACATTTTGCAAATTATTCAATCGAGGATGCCATCTTTTCACACATAAATATTTGGAACATACATTTTTTAACAAAATATTAAAACCCCTTGTCCTATTAACCAAATCTATCAACTAGTGATTGCACTAGAGATGCATTTTCAAAAATGATATTCATCTTATCTTAGCACGTTATATGTACCATATCAAAATTTTTTGATTTGTCTTCAAAACTATCTTGACAAGAGTTTTAAATAGTGTTTTTATGTGTATGTGAATTGTGATTGTGGGGTAGTGTGGTCTAACATGATCATGATGTAAGTGTGGTTTGGAACTTAATTAAGTTCACCCTAAAAAGATCTTGCAAAAGTTTTTTTTATTCAAAACTTGTTTACGGAATCAGCCGTTTTATTATAATGTGTATTATATGATGCGTATTATATGGATTTATTGAAAAATAAATCAAATCAAATAAAGAGGAGTAACATTAAAATAAATTAAAATGATATTTTTTTAATAGAATGTGATAAATTTTATGATGGAACGGGATACACATATTTATGTAAAAGATAAAATCATTATAGTGTCTCTAATCAATAAAGTTCATATGGTGTTAATGATATTGACAATGTTTTGAGGATGTCCCCTCTAAATCCGGCAAATGAAAGAAAATTTTAGATCGTGGATTATATCAAAAAAATCCACTAATTTAAACATAGAGTTTGAATTATTTTTTTAACCAAATTATATGATTTTGATTTTGTATCACTTAATCTTTCTTATTATTATGCCTAACTATGTTTAGTAGAAAACCATAAGGGTTTAAGTGAAACAATGTTTGTTTTTACTTATATGCCTTTAAGTCCAATGATTTCATTTATAGAGTTAAAGAAGAATTAGGAAGAGAGTCGTTAATTGAAATGTCATTTGGTTATGTTGGATCATAGTGTTGATTTCGAATACAATAAATCAAAACAAATAGTTGAAGCAAATATATAAAACACTATGATCAAGTCATTTGGATCATTGTTCATTCATTAATAACAACAAACTTAACATACAACAAATGTCCAAAGCAAAACCCTTCTAACATTATCGCACCCTTAGCAAAACAAGAATCCTTCTGTGAAAACTTTCCTTTATTTTTTCAGAGGAAGAAAAATAGGTTGTTTCAATAAAAAATGCTAACATTATTTTTTAATACTTTTCGACCTTGATTTGTTTTTTACCCATGTGTACTCTAGAAATTAGTAATTTTGATTTTGATCCATAAGCTTTCTTTTTGTTGTTCTTATTTAATAGTATTGTAAACATTTCTTCAATAGTCCCGACATTTTTGTCAAATTATGTATAAAATCAAACATCACAATTTTCTTAAATATATTAACTATAAAGTATACCTTACAATAATAGCAACACACTTACATTACAACAAAAGATGATTCAATGCACTAAAAAGAGAACCAAAATCTATTTTACAAACAATATTGTTGCTCCATAAACAGTGTTGTTACTCGATTGTGCAAGAACCATCTGGTGTCTCATAGCTAGATAGGAAGAACAAACTTTGTTTCTTCTGAAGGAACCTGCGTTATAATTTATAAAATGTTTAAGATTAAGATCGTAAAAATAATTGTTGTAATAAAAAAAAAAAAATTAAAGAACATTGCTATTACTTGAGAAAGTCTTGTAAGTTGTGTTGCAGTTCTCTCAATGTCTCCTCTTCAATGTTAGCATGGAACAGTATCTCTGGCAATTTAACTGTAAATAAATCAAACAATGTAATGTTGAAATCCCAAAACAAGATTTTTGTACTTAATTTAATAATAAAAGTGTAACAGAAAAATACCAAAAAGACGTAACAGATGTTCAGCTCCATAGATTTTAGAAGGAGAAATTTGATTTGCAGTTGCTTGTTGATACTGTTGGCTTTCAGTTTTGTAAAGAAGCATTGCAGGCAATGCTTTGTCAAAGTAGCAACGTATTCCACTTACAACTTCTCCAGCTGTATCTGATTCCCTTCATATAAAAATAATAAAAGTATATAAATAACTAAATTTGAAAAAAAAAATATGTGGAAAAAGAGAGGAAACCTTCCATCCTTGTTTGATCGATGCTCCAAATACAGTGTCAATATGTCATCAACATTTGGAGAGCATGGGAGTTTAACAAGCTGCAACAAAAAGAGTTGGAGAAAATAAATATATAGAGACTAAAAGTTTAAAAATAATTAGTGATTGGTTTACCTTGCCCATATGAGTTATATATTCGCTATAATTCACCAAATGCTTCTTCAGTGATGATGGTATATGGATATCAATCAGCTTTTCATAAGACACAGTGCCCTTGCATACAAGGGATAGAATTTATATTTTAGTCCAAAGTGAAAAAAAAAAAAAAAAAAAAAAAAAAAAAATACCTTGGACATGGTCTTCCTCTTCATGCCCTTTGTCACTGCAATATATTAAAGAAACAAAAATCCAAGTTTAATAAATTTGTTTTGGTTGATATACAAAAACTAGGATTAATATTTAAAAGAATGTTGTTTCTAACTATTAGGATTTTTGGGCTTCAACTCATTCTCGAGTGCTTTCTGTTTTTGAAGATTCTCATTGTTTATGATCATGAGACGATCAATGCCTACCCACTCATCCCATCTATCAAAATTCAAACCAAATAATATATCAGCTACAATCATAATTACTTATGTAAAATCAAGTATATATAAGATAAAATTACTCACTTTTGTTTCCACCCCTGTAAATACAAAACAAATGGAAACTGTTAGCATTAAGCCTCATATAAATGTTCTATGAATCCAATGCTAACAAAAGCATAAGAATTGAAAATAGATCGATTAATAATACTTACTAGATAGTGGATATAAAAACGCTTTTCCTTGGAATCAACTTGTAGCACCTGTTAGATACAGAGGGGACACATCAGATGCTACTTATACAAAGAGTTACAGGAAAATGGAGTGACATAAAGTGTACCCATAGATTCTAAAGGGGTAAGGGGGCAACTATTCTATAAAAAGATACACTTGGAATTATAATGTCAAACTGAGTACTTTCTGTATGAAATAGGAATTGGGATTTACATAAGAACAATAGTGTACATGTATCACTTGTTATGAAGTTTGATGTAGTTATAACATATTTAGAAAGCCAAAGTGTAGAGGTGTTTATGTTGCACATTGGATTAGAGCCACCAATTTTTAGTATTATAAGTAGTCAAGATCAGTGGAACACATAGTGACTATGTTTTTGCATTTATGTCTATCATCATCATCATCATCATCATCTAGGTGTAGTATTCCTCCATTTCCAGATGCACCATATGAAACTCCTCTTGAAACAACTATATTAAACATTTTCAAAACTGAAGTTGATCCTAGCAGGCTATGTAAGATCATTAAAACATTAGATTTGTAACTTCCATAATTGTTTTATTATCTTTAGTAATGGAGGCCACATATAACGCTTTACGACCAAAGTGGGAGCCCTTGACTTGAGCATTCTAAAAGAGTATTAGGGTCGCTCTTCAATGTTTTTGTGGTCCTGAATCAATGAATTAAACTGAGGTGGGCAGATTGATCACATACTCAATTTCCATAGGGATTTCACAATCATTGCTTCCATGGAACAAAAGCGAGAAGTGCGAAAGAGAAACGATTAAAAAAAATCAGTAATAATACGATAAACTAAATCGAAAGCACATAACGGCACCTTAGCTTCGTAAATGCGAAGGTTATGATAAGCCAAGACCTTCTCTCCTGGACGGAAGGGAGTCGATAGAGACTCAACGGCGCCATCTTTACTTACAACGTCCGTATCCGTCTCCATAGTGGCGTCGTATTCGTCGGAGATGGTGGCGGATTCATCATCATCTGTAGTACCAGCGCTTGAGCTTCGCATTTCGCGTCTTAAAATAGCAACAATGAGGATGTACGATAACTCGAAAATCAGAAACTATTTCAGAGTGTGAAGTAGTCAGAGTCTATTCATTTGATTGATCGGAGTCTTCATAGGTGAACGGTGGTTCTATGATCGATAGCCCACCCACCCGATCTGTCAAAACCCAAATGAGCTGAATTTCATAGCTGACGTTTTGGGCCCATTTGAAAAACACTTTCTAAAAAGATGCTTAATTGTTAAAATTTCTATATATTAGTTTTTTCTGGATTTTTTTATCGTAAGTTTTTAATTTTTTTATTCGATGCAGTAATCTTTCGGATTTATATATAATTTAAAAAAAAAGTAATGTTTAATCCGAAAAAAGTAATCTTGTATATAAGTTTTTTTTTTAATTTTTATGTAATTAACCATAAATTAATTGGTAAAATGAAAAATGTAACAATATAAGAGCTTTTTTGGAAAAAAATAAAGTTGTAGTATAATCAGAAAAAATTCAATATATATGATCTTTTATGTTATTAACCTAGAAAAAACATTAAAACCCGAGTTAAATGGAAAAAATATTTAAAAAAATGTCTCTAGATATTTAATCTTTTACCATTTTTTCTAAAATAAAAAATGACAAATGTTAGACTATTTTTTGAATCTATTAAAAATAAAGAGATTTTGGTTAAAGCACTTCAAAGTTCAAAGAAGTTATCCAAAAATCCAAATATCACTCTTAATGACTAGGGGTGAGCAGTGGAACAGGGTATCCGCTTTCGGAACCGGAACCGCCTCAAAACCGCTGGTTCCGGAACCGGAACCGCCTTAAGCGGTTCCGGTTCCGGTTCCTAAAGTTTTGGAACCACCATAAGCGGTTCCGGTTCTTAGGTTTTTGGAACCGCTATCCGCTGGATACCCGCCGGAACCGGTATATATATATATATATATATATATATATATATATATATATATATATATATATATATATATATTACGTACACTAGCAAACAGAACAGTTAAATATATTAATACACAAATAGCATATATCAATTTTGTTCACTGTGCAAATAAAAAGAGGGTAATGAGCTTATTGGCGTGTAAGGTGTGTGCATTATGCATCATGTTATGTTACTTGTTTCCAACTTTCCTTGGACTTTTACTTATGGATATAGTTATTGGAGAAATGAGATATTAATTTGATTTAAGAAAGCATGAATTACAAATATTTAAATCAATGTTAATGTCTATTTAGTGGTTGTTAGCATCAGCTTTGAGTTTCAGTAATATTTGTTTAAGTTAATGTATATGGGTTAATCTTATTATTGTTACAGTGATAAAAAGATACGTATTGATTATAAGAAACTATCCGACATCATATGATTTATTAAAAATTGAATTTATGCTATGCTTATATAAAGGAAATCATGGAGGATGCAGGAGTCAAAGAGACTTATGTTTTTTTGCGGTATCCTATTGGCACTCCATGAAAAATTATATTAAAGTTCTAAGATTTTAATTACATTTTTTTTATAAAAAAATAGGATTTATAAGCTAATCTGGTTTATTATATCTTAATTTAGTTTGAAATATTATAACAAGCGGGTACCCTGAACCGGAACCGGTTCCGGAAGCGGTTCCAAAATGTTAAGAACCGATATAACCGGTTCCGGTTCCTACATCTTAGGAACCGCCGGTTCCGGTTCCATGTGGGCGTTAATTGTATGTTTACATTTTGTATGCTTTCATTTTTTCTACATTCTCTTTGTTGTGTTTCATGAAACGTTCCACGCCTACCCACTCACCGCATCTATATCGAACCAAAAGTTCAAAGTTCAAACAACCAAATCACTTATGTAAACTCTCATATAATCTAAGAAGATAAAAATAAAAATAAAAAGTACTTACTTTTGGTTCAACCCCTGCAAAAATTATTAAAAAAAAAAAGTTTGTTAGCATCTATTTGAACCCCACTGGGAATTTCCATATATCGAGACTAGAAAATCCATTGGTAAGAAACACATACGAACTACAATTAAGTTAAGTTTTGACAGAGCACAATCTTTGAGAATTTTAAAGCACATTGTATGATTATGTAAGTGCCTTGTAATCATACACCTGGACATTTGGCTCCAAAAATTTGATGTGTCCCAAAGCATCATCCAAAAATTTCTTCGAAGCGGCTTCCCTTTCCTTCGTATCAACCAATTTCTTTTGCATATCCGAAGAATAAACAACCTGAGTTTCACGAATCTCTTCTACCAAAGTATCAATTGATTTCCCAAAATCCTTGCTCTTTTCTTGAATACTTGAAATCCCATCTACGAGGCTTTTAATTGTTGTATCTTGAGCAGCAAATTTCTTTGACCATTCGGAAACCAACCTATCAATCTCATCTTTAATCATCTTTTCTTGATTGTCAATCTTCGATTTCAGTTCAGTATAAAACTGCTCAGACATTTGGAATTGAGTAGAAGGAGTAGGCTGAGAAATTGATTCAGAAAACTCTAACAGAAGTTTTAACTTCCTGTTCAAAATTTTAAAATCCCTCTTCGACATTAAGACATCATCATCCGAAGTTTCAGATTGTAAGGGGGCAAGTGAAGATAACATATCATTGATATCACAAGCAGCTGCTCCTTCAAACTGTGAAGGGGGAACTGAAAAGATCGGATCAAGTTGTAGATCTTCATCCTCTGCCTCGGATACATGAACTTCAGGACCAGATTCATGTGAAGGATCAGTAGATTGAGTAGAATCATTAGTCACATTCTTACATGAACATAAAACCGCTTTGTCCTGCAATCAATAGTCACATTCTTACATGAACATCAGATGCTATTAATATTATACATACAAAGAGATACAGAGAAAATGAAGTGGGGTAAACTGTAGATTCAATTTAACTCGTCCAAAAATATATCTATTCTCTTCTTTCAACACTAGAAGGGGAAGTGGGCAAGGGCAACTATCCTAAAAAACACACTTGGAATCTTGCTGTCAAACAGGATACCACCTTAATGGAATAATAGTGTAAATGTATCACTTGTTCATGGTAAAAAAGAAAGTCAATGTGTAGAGTTCTTCGTAGTGTTCATGTGATCTGAGCCAACAATTTTTCGTAATTGAACGTGGGGAAGAAGAGAAGATCACACGGTGTATATGCTTTTGTAGTTTTGTCCATCTTAAGTTTGTGTAAAATATTCTGAAATCAGATTGTGGTGAGTAGAAATTTTATAACATAGATTTCTCTTCCAAAATATTCCGACCCACTCACCAAAAGACATTAGACTTATCACGTTTAAAACTAACTAAAAAAAGGTTTTCCTGGTCACGAATCGAGTAACTAAGTTGCTTCCCTCTAACAAACGCGAAATGTGTGAGAGAACAGATTAGAATCAGCGATAAATGAAAATAAGAACGATCTGAAACCGCAAGAAGATTTTAAGTGTATTCTCAAAACGGCACCTTTGCTTCGTGAATGCCGCCTCTACAATAATCCAGCACCTTCTCTCCGTGATGGAACGTAGTCGAGTTCAGCAGAAGAAGAGATTCAACGGCGGTCTCTTTACCTCGATCGTCCATTTCCGTCTCCGTACCGGCGGCGGTGTCCATGGTGGATGATGGTTTTGAACGGTGGTTATCGATAGCCCACGGCCCACCGCCTTGAGAAAACTTTAAACCCAACTTTTTTTTGTTCCAAGTACGGATTTGATATTTATGTTTTTTTCTTGCCCAATACTCCAATAGTTTTAATGTATATATCAATTAAGTTTAATTTTTAATCATTTATCCGTTAACAGTTATTCTTAATTATAAGAATGGCCCCTATGGTTAAAATTTTATTCGTAATTGGTTCCTTACCTGCTACAGTTTAAATTACACGACTAAAACTGTCACATTTCTAAAACTCTAATGACCAAAGTGTAAATGTCTTATCTTCTTCCCCATTAAATCGCCTTCTGATCCCGAATCAAATTCCCATTTCTTGATCTACGTTTGAAACCAAATAAGCTAGTTCATCATCCCCTCGTTCTTCGAATAAAGCAAGAAATCGGAAGTGAAAGGTTTAATTAGAGGTTTTCAGAATTGAATAATAGCAAAGGAAAATGTACAATCGTTCGTATTATTAGGTGGACACAAAATTCACACTGTTAGATTAGGGACATGGAGATCTCGTTCCCAAGCTTTCGATTATGTGACCATCGCTCCGCTATTCTCAAGGTCACATCGATCATCATTCATTGTTATTTCCAATTAACTCCGCTAGTCTTGACCGGGATCGGGCAGTTGACCCCGTACGCACGGCATATGCTGAGTTCCGCACGACGTACACACCAAAGTCCTTTTCCCTAATAAGAGCTTAATGCGTTAAGCTCTCACATTCCAAATGTAGATCCAATGCCATAATACCACTGAGAGTCATAAAGTTTCCAACGTTATGACTTTGCATGCCCATTAAGTGCTTAATACCAACAAACTTAACTTCTTAACACCTAAAGACCTTCTAGAGCATGCATGGGGAAGAATTGAGCATCAAGATCTCATTTTTATGACTCAAGACCCCTTATTGGGTCTGAAAGGACGACTTATTTGGTTAAGAGCATGTCATGCTCAAGAATCACAAAGGTTGGGACCAAAAATGACCTAAATGAAGAAATAACTAGATCCATAAGAAAAGATGATCAAGCTAGGAGCTTTTTACCCCCATAAGGTTGCTAGCAAGGTGAGAATCCCAGATCCAAGCTTATTCCAAGCTCCAATGTCCTTATACCTTCTTCTTCGTCTTCTTCAAGAACACCACCAAAACACACAAAGAAGCTCAAAGATGCACTCTTCACACTTAGTGTTAGCTAGAGGGATGATTTTTAGGTGGATGGTTATGAGGGTGAAGGTATTGGGTCCATAAGGAGATTATACAGGGTGCAAATTCTCAAAACTAGGGTTTTGGTCTGAATAGCGTACGCCCGACGTACGTGCTGAGTACGCGCGGCATACGTGCTGAGTACGCCCGACGTACGCATGCGAGTCCCGCTTTTCTCATGCATGAGTATGCCATACGTACACTCCAAGTACGCACGACGTACGAACAAAAAGGCAAACTTAACATATTTAGGGTTAAAAAACGAACCTTCTCGGGACGAGTGTTACACTAACATTACCAAAAACTCCATAACTCATGCATGGAAGAAAGGAAAGGACCAAACATGCATTTTTATGACACCATACACTCTAAAATGTCTAGAAGGACAACTCAAATGGCCTGGAGTAGTCCATACTCACAAAGACCAAGGCTTTAGGACAAAATAAACATAAACTTAAGCTTAAACAAGATCTAGCAAAGCAATCCTCAAGGTATGAACTTTATACCTTCTGGAGATTAACAATGAGGTGTAGATTCTGGATCCAAGAGGTTGAGTGCACCACCACTTCTTCAATGCTCTTCCTTCATCACCAAGAACACTCAAAAATCACTCAAAGGCTTCAAAACTCACAATCAAGAGTTAGTGTTTCGATATTAAGGCTAAGAGGGATGGAGGTTGGTCATAAGAAGGTCCAAGGGGGAAATAAGATGCTTAAATAGGGGATACAACCCTAAAAATTTGGGGTTTGGGAACAGTACGAGTATGTCTAGCGTACTCAACCTTAGTCGCGACCAAAATACTGACTTACGCCCGGCGTACAACCTATGTACGCCCAACGTAAGGACTTACTTTGAAATTAATAAACATTTAAGGGTTGAATTTAGAAATACCTGGAAACGGGTGTTACAGTACTGGGTTGGAGCAGTTCCAAGAAATGTAGATATGTTGAATTGATTTGATTTATCATTGAATTGTAAGTTTTATAAAGGGTTGTGTAGTTATGTGTCAGGGAGTTAGGCGAACTCTACAACTACAAAGGGGTTGTGATCCTTCTTTCCTGTAATTTTAGCCCGTACAACAGCTAACTGCAGACAAGGTTGTAAAAATCGTTCGACGGTAGCTCGACGGTCGACTGGTGTTAAGGGATTAATCGGTTTTGGCGGGGATTAATCGGGGACCATAGATTATTAATAAAATATTAAAATTAATCAAATATTAATATATTTTAAGAAAAACAAGTACTTCAAAATCATAAAAATAAGAAAATTTGTAATTTGAAAATACGAAAATATGAACATTTTGGTATAATATTTGAAATTTTGAAAATTTTGGAGAAAAAAAGTCGTTTTAAAAAAAAAATTTGACCTTTTTTCGACTTTTTTGACTTTTGTTGGCCGATTAATCCCGCCAAACCCGATTAATCATAAATTTCCGATTACTACCCTAATCCTCGACGGTTGGAGAACGTCAAGCGATTAATCCACTATTAATCGCCGATTAATCCCGATTTCTACAACCATTATTGCAGATGGGCTTGACTACAAATTTTAGGGCATTTTTAAATATATATCTCACCTACATAACACCATTAATTTGAATTATTCTGGATTTAAATAATTGTATTGAAAACTTGTTGGTTATTTTTTAGAATTAATGATGAGACATATGTTTTATGAGTTTTAAAATTGAAAATTTTGTTTTGAAAAATCATGTCGTTACATCCCAACTCGAAACCCTAGCCTCCATTCAGGGTTGTGAGCTTGTTTGCTTAGGTTTGGAACTTGTTCTTGGATTTTGTGAAACTTGAGGAAGAAGAGACTCCATATTGGTGCATGGAAGCAATGAGCTAGCTTAGATCCACCATCTACTTCAGATTTCTGAGTTATTACCTAAAACACGGAGGTAGGGTCCTTAAATACGGGGGAAATCCTAATTTTATGGGTTTGGGCTGCACATCTCACCATGCCGTGGTGACATTCTCACCACGTCGTGGTAGGCTTTTGCTTATTCCTTTCAAACTTTAAACGATCATAACTTCCTCGTTTCAAATATGTTTTCGATGATCTTTATATGGACTCAAATGTATTAACAAGCCCCATGATTTTATTTAGTTACTTTTGACTTAATGAATATCGAGCTTAATTCATTAACACATGCAAAGAGTCCAATTGTAACCCGTTGGCTCCAAAGCACAACTCAAAAGCTTAAATTACTTAACCAACATTATTATCATCTAATAAGGTCTAAACTTTATTCATTTGAAGCCCAAGACCTTTACTCGATCAAATTATGGTCAGTTATCCCGAAATTAAAAACATCTCGAAATTGGATGTTACAAAGAGTTCAAAACAAAGCTTTTGTAAAATTTATTTGGTTTGCAAACTTATTTGCTACCATTCCAAAAAAAAAATATTGTTTTGCAAAACTAAGAAACAATCTACAAATATATAAAATTTTGCAAAATGTTTATAAATATATTGTAAAATATAACTAATTTCAATAAAAAAATAAATTCTTTTTTTAACAAACTAATCTATTCTTAATCTACGCCTTAATACAATATATGCATCAAACGAAGTTTGAACTCTAACTTGAAGGAAGAATGAAACACACCATAACTTATGATGCTTAACATTCAAATTAATAGAGACTTTGTAGTGAAACTATTTGTTAATAAAATTTGTAAAATTATTTTGTGATGTTTTACATGCTAATAACTTTCATTTTGATATTTTTAGCCATTTAGTTACCATAATCACAAGATAAATTACATAATCAAATATTCTTTTTATTAAGTTATGCATATTTACATTTACCAAATTGATAAGTTTTTTTGAATGGAAAAACTATTATAAAACCTCTAGCAAGAAGCCAGAGACAAAAGAAAGCAAACAAAATAAAGTACATAAGAAATCAAATTACATGGCAACCAAAGGAAAAACACACCAAGATTTCCAATTCATATGAACTCCATTTCCTCTATTTTTAACCTACAAGAAAGCCAATGCTTTTATGTCTTCAAACACCCAACCACCTTGGTTGGGGAGGAGTGAAATTTGTTAAAGACAATATCATTCCTAGATCTCAAAATTCCCCATAAAACAGTTAAAAGGATTGCATGTGTGACCTTTTGATGAGTTGCCCCTTGATAAAAAAAAACATGTTTTATCGAGAGAAGTTCTTCAATTGATGTGGCATGGAACACATCTAAATCACACCATGTTTGTATTAAGCGCCAAATCTCCTTTACCCATCGACAATCGAATAAAATGTGCATGGATGATTCCGCAACAATCCCAAAAGAATCGCACAACACCGAATCCAAGCTAACACCTCGCTTTTCCAAATCCATTTTGGAAGGTAATCGATTCAAAATAGATCTCCATCCAAATAAGTTAATCTTAATTGGAATCAAATTAATCCAAAAGTATTTATATGCTAATGGAGTGCGAACCTTGAATTCCTACAAACCTCTAGGAGAGTTCACATAAAAGGTTCTATTTGTATTCTTAAGCCATTTCCAAGTGTCAGTAAAGCTTTGCAAAACAACCCCATTTAGCTATAGTGTACATCTGTTTGATTCCTCCAATTCATTAAAGGATCTGGGTAATCGACTCCAACACCATGAGCAATCAGGTAGGCCATCCGATTTGGAACACGTATCCATAATTGTGCACTGTTTTATGATTTCCAGTTTAAACAAATATGAGTATTTATCTTTCAAAATAAAATCACCCAGACATCTTTCGAACCAAAATGTAGTCTAATTTCCACACTCGAACTCTTTTTTAAGGAGTGCATGCAAATCAATATTATGAACCTCAAAATCAGATATAATATTTATGATATTAGTTTCTACCGTTCAAAAAAAAAACAATATCATTTTGCAAAACTAACAAAAAGCTAAAAAAAAATATATAAAATTTTGCAAAATGTTAATATGTATCTTGTAAATATCATTGATTTCAATAGACTAAACTGTACAAATGGTCTATGTGGTTAGCTCAAAATCGCTACTTTAGTCCAAAATAGTTTGGACTAGCACCAGAGGTCCAAACTTTTCATTTTGTTGTGAGTTTGGTCCAATTTGCTTTGAACTTTTTTCAAATGACAGATTTGCCTTTATTAATTTTCTTTTCTATTTCTTTTTTTAATTTAATTTAATTTTTGATTTAAAATTAAATATAAAAAATATACAACCATATCCTACCCCACTCACATACCTCTAGAAACACTAATACCATCTCTATCTCTATATCTCTCTTTCTCTCTCTCTCTCTCTATCTCTCTATCTCTCTCTCTCTCTCTCTCTCTCTCTCTCTCTCTCTCTCTTTCTTCATTGCTGCCGAACCACCACCTCCTGCCGACTACCGTTGTTAGACCACCACCATTTGACAGATCACTGTCGTCTGCCGGACCACCGCCACCTGTCGGCCTATCCTAGTCACCGGAGACCACCTCTACCACTCTCTCTCTTTCTCACTCACTCTCTCTCTCTCTCTTCACAAAACCATCTCAATCTTCATGATTTTCAGAAAACGAAAATACCACCACCACCACTATCTTTCGGTGACTGGTTCTGACAGAGAGGGTTCCGACCACCATTATTTATTGCCCGCTGGATCAATATCACATCTTCTTTCGCATCACCTCTGCCTTCTGGAACACCACCATCCCGTTATCCTCACTCCCAAACGACCGCCGCAAACCCTAGTAGCGACGGCTCTGAAAACCCTAGTTTCGGTGGCGGCTTGTGGTTTACACAGTGGTGGTGCTCGAGATCTGCAAAAAAAACAGATGTCTTGGTCGGAGAAAGAAATAGAGGTTGTGGTGGTGGTTTCTTGTAGGCGAAGGGCGACTGCAACGATGAACATATTAGGTGAAAAGAACGTTCCGGCAATGGTGATATAGATAGATAGATCGAGAAGATCATGGATGTGGTGTCGGACCTCCCTCCACTACCGGCTTTTTCTCTCTTCTCTTGGTAAACAATCAACGAACAAACCCATATCCACTGGTACGACGAACATGATGTTTCAAACATTAGCGGCACATCAGAGAAGGAGAGATAGCGGCAATGCTGTAACCCCGATATGTAGCTCATCTGATTTTGAAACCCTAAAATGAAGACAACTTTGTTTGTTTATTCGTCTTCTGATCTGTTTAGTGGCTAGAGAGATGGCCGATGGTGTTTCCGGTGAAAATGATATGGTGGCCAGCGGTGTTATCCGACAAGAATGGCAGGTGAGCGACGATGTAGTAATAGTGGGGAAGAAGAAAACGAGAGAGAGAGAGAGAGAGAGAGAGAGAGAGAGAGAGAGAGAGAGAGAGAGAGAGAGAGAGAGAGAGAGAGAGATTTATTTTTATTTTTATTTTCTTGTTTTTTTTAATTTGAAAATCAGAAACAAATAATAAAAAAGAGAAAATCATATTAATATGGGTAAAACCGTTATTTTGAAAAAAGTCAGAACAGATTGGACGAAAAAAGCAACAAAATGAAAGTTTTGGACCACTGGTGCAACTCTAAATATTTTTAGACCAAAATGATAATTTTAAGCAAACCGCACGAACATTTATGCAGTTTAGTCATTTCAATAAAATCTGGCAGTAGATTGAAAGAATAAAAAAAATAAAAAACTTTTTTACGAAAATCTAGAGATTGACAAAAAAAAAAAAAAAAAAAAATCAACTTTTTATTTTTATTTTTTATTGATAAGCGTCAAGACTTGAGAGTTGAGAGACCATAAAACCAGTATCAGTTTTGCCATCGATCATGAATCGCACTTCCTCTTTCAATTCAATTGCGATAACATACCAACCGATATCATGCAGATTTTCGTGAAAACCCTAACCGGGAAGACGATTACTCTCGAAGTCGAGAGCAGTGACACCATTGACAACGTCAAAGCCAAAATCCAGGTCTAATTTTGTTAATCGGTGTCTCTTTTTATGCATGTACTTTATTGATTTTTTTGATCTGTCATCGCTTATTGTTTATTTCTTCTGCCGATTCTATTTTTAGCTTTTTGCCCTGTGTTTGCTTAGGCCTGAAATTGCTTTCACTGGTTTACTAATGAAAACTAGGGTTTTATAGCTTACTAGGGTTTTGCGTTTTTCACCTTATAGATGCATTTATCCCTTGTTCTTTGTAGAATCCTGCAGACGAACTTACAGATGTTAGATTTACGATTTGCATCCAGGAAACCTTGTCGATCCAAGCCTCTCCTACTGCGGCAATTAGTTTTGAATCCTCGCATTAAACTGAATAGTTCCTTGAATCAATTAATCAGTTTAGACCTCTTTCACGCACCAAGATTTTGAATTCCAGTAAGACGCTTAGAAATCCAAATAACCTTCGGACCCTAGATATGAGAATTTGATTGTGAATGAACTTGAAGAACATAAAAGGATGATTGATTGATCAAAACATGAACACCAATTGAACAAGAAACCATTGATTGATCACAATTAGGGCTTTTAACATTTATCTCATTATGAGTTCACTATCATGAACAAAACAGGGACAGAGTAAGAAATAACAAGCTAAACAAAAGGGAAGATAGAATTTTCTATTTGCAGCTATGATTGTCAATGACTTGATTCTGTTGTATCATTAGATTTTGTTACATATTGCTAACCGTCTTATTGGAATCAAAAAAGGACAAAGAAGGTATCCCACCAGACCAACAGAGATTAATTTTTGCTGGAAAGCAATTAGAAGATGGCAGAACTCTTGCTGATTACAACATCCAGAAGGAATCCACACTTCATTTGGTTCTTAGACTCAGGGGAGGAACTATGATCAAGGTCAAGACTCTGACTGGAAAAGAAATTGAAATTGATATTGAACCAACTGATTCTATTGATCGGATCAAGGAAAGAGTTGAAGAGAAGGAAGGAATTCCTCCTGTTCAACAGAGGTTTGCCACTTTCTTTCATCTTAGTTTACTCTTTTAAAATTGGAAATAAATATGTTGGAATTAAAAAAAGGAAATTGGTTTGCCTGATGGAATGGAATGGCCCATTCCTTGAGTGAATGTGATTCCTTCCATTTTGTTCATTTCCATTCCTTAGCTTGAGGGGTTTCTTTCCATTCTGTCATGGAATGGAATGAAACTTTGCAATTTTGCATAAATTACAGTTTAATTCTACTTTTTCATTATAATCTTATTTGGGTTTTAACGAGCTTATATTATGTACATACAAAATTATTAAATATGTGTTTCAAATTTTGATATTTTCAATTTTAATAGCTTTTGATATCTCATTATTTTCAAATTGTATTGAAGGTAATATATGTATTTATAACTTGTTTTGCTGAAGTAATGAATTAATAATAAAGACATGAAATGATGATTTACACCCTTTAACAAGAATCATTTGCTTATTTTTTATACTTTTATACAAATGGCTGATTTAAAATAAGTTGTAACAGATTGGTTGCTGTTTTTATCCTTATAGTAAATATAAAAAAATCAATAAAAGTAGATTGCTATTTTCTTATTATTAAACCTTAATAATATGAGATGAATCTTTTGTAGGCTGATTTATGCTGGGAAACAGCTTGCAGATGATAAGACTGCAAAAGACTACAATATTGAAGGGGGTTCTGTTCTTCATCTTGTTCTTGCACTAAGGGGTGGTGCCAAGTGGTAAGTGGTAAGTGGTAACAATCAAGAAAGACTACATGTTTACCAAAGTTTAGTAATGAAACTATGTATATGGCTGCCTACCTTAGTCTCATTTGACTTTTTTATATTTTTATTTTATGAGCATTTATTTGCACTTGATGTCATTTGAAAACAAATTGAGCTTTTATCCTATATCTTTGCTATATTTTGTTAATTTGTTAAGTTTAGTATATAACTAATGTTGCAAATAAGTTGAGATTTTATCAACTTATTCTAGCTAAAATTCAATTCACCTTGACCTTTAGTTGTTAGCTGAAAGGCTAGTAAGATAGCTTATAAGCTAGCTGATAAAAAATGATGTTTGGTAAACCACCTGATAAGATAGCTGTAAGATATGATATGATATAAAAGAGCGTTTAGAAGAATATGTTTTTTATAATTAATTAAGGGTGTATTTGGTTTTTTTTTTTTTAAAAGCTTTTGAAAATTTTTTATCAGCTAGTATGATCATTGAATGCATCAACAAAAACATGCAATGATATATGAAAACACTTGTGGCAAATCACACAATGATATGGCAAATCACACTCTGCTATCTTAGTAACAATTAGCAATAAGCAAGCATATTGAAAATAAAATAAAAAATAGAAGATAAAAAACATGAGAAGATGAAAAAATTGCTACCTTAGCACCAATTTGCTTGTATACTAGAGTGGCTTGACTTTGACCAGTATACTAGAGTGGTTTGACTTTGACCAAATAAGGTCACATTTATATATAGTAGCTCAACCCCCAAATGCGTGATTGAGGCCAATTTATGTCCAAGACTAAGGCTACATGTCTCTATGTATATATACCATTAAATAATTTTTCTAAAGATAATCTTGAGAAAACATCTAAACGGTCTACAGTTTAATAGAGAAATTTACACCACACAATGACACAAGAAATACATCGTAGATTTGTCTTTTGAATTTGAAAAATGATAGTGACACCAAGTTTTTTGGAAGCCTCTATTTGAAAACGTTGATTATAGATATTTTATGTCAAATGATATCACCCGATAAAAATAAAATATAATGAATTTATTCATTAAAGTTGTGGATTCAAACTGGCGGCTCAAGACCGAGGGTACAAGTCCAGCAAGAGCAGACAAGGGTTTTTTGTTGTTATAAATAAATGGGATTTTGACAAAAAGGTCCCTAACTTTGTCACTGTTTTGTCAATATGATAATTTTTTATTCGTTAATGTTAAAGTTTGTCAAGTTATTATTATTATTATTATTATTATTTTTCATTCTTATCCTTGTTTAGTGTTACACAAGTTTTCAAATTATCATGAAATTAAATCTGCAGACAAATCTTTTAAGTTGATATCTTTTATTTACATTTTTACCATAAATATGTTTTTTCGTATTATACATATTTATATAGAAAAACATATTTATATGCAATCTTTTTTTAACTAAACATTGTATAAATATGTTTTTTTAAAGTATAAATTCATATTTTACGTTTTTTAGAGATATAAACTATGAAGACATTTAGGTACTGTTTGATAGTTGCTCTCTGTGAGAGTGTTGTCTGGAAAAGTTTTCTGACTGAGAAAGAAACCATGTTTGATTGTATATCAGATTGACTGTGCTAAATGATGAAAAATGATCATATTACTCTATTGTTTTATATTGTGTGAATGAAGTTGCTGAATAATTATAAAAACATACAAAACGTCATACAAAATCAAAATTACACAATAATCATTTAAAAATCCAAATGCAAAATATCATACAAAGTAATTAAACATCAATCAATTAAAATCTAAAGAGAATGTGCATGAGGTTGTTTGTAGTTTATTGTTTTTTCAAGTTGATGTTACATTGTTATTCTTTCTAACCATTTTAGTTTTTTTTTTATAACCCAACGTGTGATTCTTGACCCGGTTTATGTCGATAGTGGTGGGATGGATGAGATTTTTTAAATTAAAATAGGATGGTGGTGGTGCTGTTAAAAAAAAGAATTAATCCAATAAAAATGAATTAAAAAAAACTAACTAAAAGAAATTAATAATCCAATAAAGTAATATTTATTAATATATAAATAATACATATTATAAATAATATTTATTAATATATAAAAATCTATTAAAAAAGAATTAATTCATAAGAAGGAAATAAAAAAAATGAATTATTTAAAATAAATTAATAACCCAATAAAACAATATTTATTAACACATAAATATTATATATTAAAAATAATATTTCTTAATATATAATAATCCAGTAAAAAAGTAATAAAAAATAAAAAATAAATTTAAAAAAAGTTATTTAAAAAAATATAATAATCCAAGAAAGAAAAAAAAGACAAGGTTTGTTGCAAAATTATCTTTCCAACCCATTCAGCCATAAAAATATGGTTTTGGAGCTTTCCGGAAAAGACATATCTTACCGGGAACGACCCATTTTTTTTGTGTAAATCAAACCGTCTTTCTGATTCATTCAGCAAGAAATATATGTTTGGACCTTGAAAATGTCTATCAAACGAGACCTTATTGTAGAAAGATTAATATATTTAGAAGGTGTTTGACAAAGCTTATTAGCTTATAGCGGTAACAAAAATGAGTTTTTAAAAAAAATGTTTGACAAAGTTTATCCGGTGTCAAACCGCTATAAACTGATAAACCATTGTTAGTGTTTGGTAAAAAAAAAACTGTTTATATGAGTAAAATTACGAAAAAGAGCTTCCTTTTATATTGTAACTTATTTAACATAATTGAAACGTGTGTGTGTATATATATATATATATATATATATATATATATATATATATATATATATATATATATATATATATATATATATATATACTTCTAACAAGGTATAAATACATATTATTTTTCATATAAACACACTTTTAATTGATATATTTCTAGATATGTAAAAAAAACATCTAAAAATATATTAATATTTCAAAAATTGTATTTATATTTAAAAAAATATAAAAATACATATTATACTTCTAAAAAACATATTTGTATGGTGTTTAGTTAAAAAAAAATCAAGTATAAATTTAGTATTTTGTACATGAATACATATAATATAAAAAAAACATACTTACGTAAACCCGTAAAAGATTTGTAAACTTAATGATTTTTTTTGCAGATTTGATTTCATAATAACATGAAAAACCTGCTATTATAGTTACAAGGGAAACTGATTTTTTTTTCCGGCAAACCTTAGACATTAACGAACAAGAAATCGTTACAAGACAAAACCGATAAAGCTTGACAAACTTAAAAACTTTTATGTCAAAAGCCTTAACTAAAAAAAACATACTTACGTAAACCCGTAAAAGATTTGTAAACTTAATGATTTTTTTGCAAATTTGATTTCATAATAACATGAAAAACCTGCTATTATAGTTAACAAGGGAAACTGAATTTTTTTTTTTCCGGCAAACCTTAGACATTAACAAACAAGAAATCGTTACAAGACAAAACCGATAAAGCTTGACAAACTTAAAAACTTTTATGTCAAAAGCCTTAACTAAATTATTTATTTAGGCCACTTATTTGTTCATTTGTTATAACTTATAAACTAATGTCTTTTTGATTGTTAAAATATGATATTCCACTTATTTGTTCATTTGTTATAACTTATAAACTAATGTCTTTTTGATTGTTCAAATATGATATTTTCTATCGCAAAAATTTTAAAAATTATAGCTTCAATAAGCCGGAAATTAGAGAATTGATTTATACAAACGAGTTTTAGTTTTAACGGCAACTCCAAAAGGAAGCTATTGTTCGCAAGCAGATACAAGATTTAACCTATATACAACTTCAAAATCAAGCCGACAACTCCAAAAAGAAACTGGTTTAAACCCGCTATTGTTCACAAGTAGATACAAAATTTAATCTATATATTAATTGTAAAAAATAAAGTCATATTTTGCTCAAAGTAAATGTCATTTGCATTTTTTTTATAATCTAATGACATGTGAATCCTTTAATTTTTCTTTTAATCTTATTTTTTGATTTTGACATTTACCTTAATCTAGTGAATAGAAAGATTAGTAGAAAAAAAAACACCATAAAATTTGATTTCTAAAGTTAAATACAAATCTCCAAATTTTAAAAACTTTGCCAACCTAATTTGATGACTCATACAGTCATAATCCATTGGCCATTACCATTTACTAATCCATTGATTCTTATTGACTCGGATTTTATACATTATCAATTTTTAAATTTTTTTTTCATACATTATCAATCTATAGTCGAGTAATAGTTATTCCTTCCGTCTCGAATGAAGTTTGATTTGAAACACAATTTAATGAACTATTTGATTAACCTTAATGACCAAAAAAAATAATGACCACTAGAATTTGAAAAATGAGAAATAACCATGTCAAAAAGAGTGTTATTTCTTTACAAATTTTGCTGACATTTAATAAAAACTTATTTCGAATTGCTTTTACTAATTTTCAAACTACTTTTACCGAGATCAAGTTTGAAATTTTCAAGCATGTGCACAAATTTTCGAAGGATTTTAAGGTGACAAGACGTTTTCGAAAATGATATATCTATTTTTAAATTTAGAAAACTTTCTTTATTATTTAAAAAAACAGAATGTTGGCAACAAAAAAAAAACAACTCATGTAGCAGAAATACTAATAAGATTATAATGCATAATCAAAAGAGATGGTTGACGATTACGAGGTGCGACACCTTGCGGGTGTTGTTCACTCTTTGTTGCTATGGATGAAATCTTTTTATTTAGTTGTTACTGATGTTCAAAATAATTTCTGTAATGCAAAAAGACCGGCTGGCGGGATTGGATCCGATGATAATCGTTTATGAGGAATTCATTCAATTGGAAATGGATATGGCACCAAAGCAATCAATAAGATGATATGTTGACTCTAGATTACGAACACATGAAACACATGTCATAAAAATGATCATGTTCTTTGCGATGGAGATGCGGGGGTTAGTCAATATGTTTCTCCATAGTACCAAACAAAAGGAGGACCCGATCATTATGTTCCTCTCATGTATCAACCAAAAAGGAAAGCTAATTAGTGTTTTCCTCCAATGTACCAAACACAACAATTTACTTTGAATCTCAATGTTGTGTATGAAACAAAATGGGAAGCTAGCTAGTGTTTACCTACGCAATATAGAACATGGAACAATACGGGCATCTACATGCAAGAAAACATATGAAGTCTATGAATAGGCACAATTACATTTGTTGCTTGATGGTTCTAATTTAAAACCATATAGGTAGCATGGAAGCCAAAATATGGAACAATTTGATGATTTATATGATTTTGTTTTTGATATAGATGGAAGTTAGAGAAACATCATCGTTTTGAGTAATGTCTTCCCCATGCAACATTCAGATCACGATTTCATAAGAACCGTCAATTTCTCTCGAACAAACACCTAATATCATAAAGATGTTATTCAAAAGAAAAATACTACATGATGATATCGTTGGGATTGAAATGTTTTCAAAAAAGATTTGGCATTAAAGTGACGAAATTTATGACAAACAGGTTTGAGGCTAAATGGCCTCAAGGAGTTTGAACCCCAAGCTTGGTTGCGAAGTGTAAGGCGTAGAAACGTTTTTAGGGGACGCCAAAAATTCATTAGCACATATTCCCACATAATATCATAATCTAAAGAAAGCAAATGAAGGAATCATAACACACATCAAGACAGGTACACAAATTCGATTTGAGATATTCGACGTTGTGATTAGTTTTATAGTAATATTCATATTTATTATACCATATGCATCAACTGAAAGATCAAGTATGCTCAAGAATTATATTAAAGTGATACTGTTAATCAAAATATGATCATAAGGATCACACTAACAACAACTTTATACAATTGATTATTTATTAGAAATTGATATTAATAAATATTCAATAAACTCTTATAATTAATTGGAAATTATTTATTTCATGGAAATATTAATTTTCAATGACACATAACATTATATTTCATATAGTATGAATAAATAAGTAATGTACAATATTTTGGACTAGAAAAACTTTTTGTCTTTATCTAAATGTTAAGGTTTATATTTTATAAACTTGAGTTTTATAAAATATACAAACTACTTTTCTTATTCATGCATAAAGCCGAAAGTTGGAAAGGGAAAGAAAGATATGGGCTTTTGATTTGTTTAAAGAAAAGTACTATATGTCTTAAAGCATGGGAAAACATTTAGGTGTAGGGGAATCATGGACTTAAAGCATTGAGACATTTGGGTAATGTTTTAACTTTAAGAAAGACTTTCATCCATTTCTTTCTTATGGGTTACAAAAAATGTATCCTCCCCTCTCCATGCATTCTCTCTAGTTTTTTCTTCCCTTTAACACTTAGTGAATATGTGACATCCCCAATTTCACGGCCAGAAAAGACCGATTTAATTTATGCTTTTAAAATAATTTCAGAGTAATCATTTGATTAAAAGTGCTGCGGAATTTGTTCCCAGATAAACATGATAACTATGTTATCAAATCATTTCCGAAGAAATGTATTTTATTCACTTAAACCATTGGGATGTCATTGTCAATACAAAAACATAAACTGAGTGATCTACTTCTCTTTTAATCTCTCAGTGTAAAGCAACTTCGTATCGATACCTGTGATACAAATAAACTGAGTGGGTCAGGCTTGGGAGCCTGGTGAGCATATATGGTTTTCAACCCACAATAAATAATAAACTTATTAAGTTCTCAGTCAATAATAAATTTATTAATTTCATCAACCAAAAATAACCCTAATTACCCATTCCTATTATCCTCACTTTACGTCCCTAAAACAACTATCACAAGGGACCTAGCCTAAGGATTATCACTAGGGGTGACAACATTGCTTTGGGGGTTCCTCAGCAAGTTATGTCAAATAAAACAAACATCGGGGTGACAACATTGCTTTCCCTCAGCAAGTTATGTCAAACAAGACATCCTAACATAAAACAACCTATAAAGTGACAACATTGCTTCCCTCTGCAATTTATGTCAAATAAGACATGAAGTCACATCGTTACCATGTGCTAAGCCCATAGCTATTATTTATCGACAGTATTTCCCACGGGAGTCCTTGTTGGATAAGGTGTCTAAGTCCATAACTATTTCTGGTATGTACTTGACCCGACCCGACATGGTCCATTTGGGTTGCATGGCATCATGCATTTGGATAGACTAAATGAGAGAAATAACACTTGTGGTTTATTAATATATTATAAGTTCTAATATATTAATAGTATTATTTAATTAGTATTGATCAAGAATTAATCTAGGATTAATTAAGTGATCAAAAGATGACTAATTAAATATATGGGTTGATCATATAAATCATCCATAACTTGTATAGTGGGCTAAAAGGCTCCATGGATAATCAAGTTGGGTTAAACCCATTGAATGCTCCATGGAGGCTCCATGGGAGTTACAAACCCATGGGTCATGGAAATAAAGAGTCATGCTACATTAGGGTTTACATGGTGTAACCCTAGATGTGACACACTATATAAGCAACATGTTCTCCACCAAAATCGGCGACAATAAGAAACAAGAGGGCTAGAGCCGATTTTGCAAGTGTAAGATTCTCTCAAAGTTTACTCCTTTGCATTTGGTGTTGTGTGAAGCATTTGAGGCATCACACTTGGGGTGCTAGGCTCACAAGGTTTCAAGGATCATAATCAACAACAAGGTAAGTTATTCTATCTTTCATTCAAGTTAAAAATGTTCCCCATGTATGCTAGATAGGAATATAACCTTGGAATTCAACTTTGCATGATTATTAGACAAACATAGATCCAAGGTTATTAGGGTTGCATGTACACTTAAGAAGTGTTAGAATGCTCAAAACCCATCAGTGGTATCAGAGCCTGGTTTGTTTGTTGTTGTTTTTTGTTTTGTTTTTTTTTTGTGTGCAAACAGCTTGAAAAAAAATCGTTTTTTCTATTTTCTGCTCGTATGAAAGTTTGCACATTTGTTGCTGGAAATGGACTAGAAACATTACCCTAAACTGTTTTGATGTTTTAAAGCTTGTTTTAGATGGTGTAATGTTTATGCTAATCCATTTACAATGACAATTATTAAAATTACAAGTTTTTTTTAAGTGTAATTTTTGATTCTTGAAAGTGTTCATATTCATGTTCTTGAACTTATGAAGATTAGATGATCATAGGAATTGTTTGTAACCTTCATGGTAGTTTAATTCATGATCATAATGTGTTTTAATGGAGTCCATAACTTGTCCTCAAGTTATGGAAAACCAAAAGTCTCACTTTTATTAAAGCCATTAAAAGAACACAAGAGTTATAAAAATGAAGAGTCTTCATTTTTATTACTCAATTAATTCATAAGTTATAAGAAATAAAAAGTTTTGGAAGTTTACAAAACTTGCCCTCAAGTTTTGGAACATGTAAAGTCTTGATTAAAACTTTAGTTCCAACCCTTAGAATTTTAAAAGTTAAAATTCAACCCTTATACTTTATAATATTATAAGTTACTAATATATATATGTATAACGTCAAGTCGTCTTACCGCTAGTACGCCTCATTCACGAAGCCGGTCTATAAGGGGGGTATAAGGTTGTTGTCTATAAAATGGCAACTTAATGGGTCTCCACTCTCACCCACCGCTTCCTTGATCGGTGGAGGGTCGTTAGCCGAACGGGTAAGATAAGGACTTATAAATTCTTATTAAAAGTATGATGAATATTATAAAGTAACTAAATGCTTTTATTAAATTCTCAATCTTAGTTACTTTAGGAAAATGTGAATAAGGTGCTAATCCATGAAATTACACTTTACACTTTGTTTAAGTCGTTGGTGGAGCGTGTGTGGTTAACCGGCACACTAACTTGGACTTAACAAGGTAGGTAAAGGGTGACTTAAGGTTTACCATAGCATCGGTGGAGCGTGTGTGGTTTACCAGCACATCGACTGAGTGATAAACCTTGAGGGTACCAAGTGATTTGCATGGTTACTTCACACCTCGTTTTGTGATCCTCGGTATCCCAGTCACAAAACTTGGAGGGCACACTCGAGATTGAAACATGACTTTGAAAAGTTCATTGAATCTCAAAAGAATCTAGGAATTTCTAAGAACCAATTAAAAACCTAATATCTATATTTCGTTTTTCATGGTGAAAATTGGTGAATCGTCATTCACCTACCTTTCAAATATGTTATAGCTTGGATTACGGCATACCTCTTCTAAGTTATAATATATTGTGATTGGATTCTAGCCTTAATATTACATTTGGGTGTTTTATTAAGGACTCTCTTAATATCTAAACTAATCTTGTTCTCTTCTTTCAGATGTCTTCAAACAATGCTGCTTCTGGCTCTAATCCTAATGGCTCCTTTACCCTTATGAACTTGTGTGGGAAAGTCACTTTTGATGGATCCAACTTCAATGAATGGATCAGAAACATCAGGATGATTACCTGCTACGAGGACAAAGAATATGTCCTTGACAAGGAGCTTAAGGAGATTGATGAGACCATTGCAACTCCCCAGGAGATCGCTGACTTCCGGGCACATGAAAGGGATGCTACAAAAGTGGCATGCATCATGTTGGCCACCATGACATCGGAACTCCAAAAGTCCTATGAGGACTTCTACCCTTTTGAAATGCACCAAGATCTGATGGAAAGATACCATCAAAGTGCACGACAAGAGAGGTATGAAATCATATGCTCTATCATAACAACCATGATGAAGGACGGGGAATCCGTCACGAGCCACATGCAGAAAATGCAAAGGTATGTGGATCGGTTGCTGAAGCTTAATGTGAACTTCCCTGAGGAGCTTGCAATAGATATCATTTTGCACTCCTTAACATCATGATATGATCAATTCCGCATGACATATCACATGAAAAAGGAAGAGGTCACACTCAGCAAACTTCAGGGACTCCTCAAGACCGCAGAAACAGGTCTTAAGGGTAAGTCGGTTGTTCACACTCCTACTCCAAACTCCGCCCCGGTTTTGGCAATTGGGAAAGGTAGAGGGAAGAAGAGGAAGAGCTCTTCGAAGGGTACCAAGGCTAGGACCCTTGATCGCTCTTCTTCAAGTGGAACCAAGAAAGGTTTTGTCACTCCTTCTTCTGACCCTAAAGAGGCTGAATGCTTCTATTGCCATGAAAAGTCACATTGGAAGCGGAACTGCCCAAAGTACCAGCAAGATGTGAAGGATGGGAAAGTTAAACCCAACCATGCAGGTATTTACACTATCTTATCTAATAACTCACCCCATTCTAACTCTTGGGTCCTTGATACCGGTTGTGGTATTCATATCTGTTCTGATTTGCAGGGACTAAGAAGAAGTGAGAATGTGGAGCATGGAAGAATAAACTTAATCATGGGGAATAGGAAAGCTTTACCTGTCACCAAGATTGGAGTTTATACTTTATCGCTAAGTAGTGGGTTTAGTTTAGATTTGAATAAATGTTGTTATTCGCCAGAAATGGCAAGAAATATTATTTCCTTTCATGCATTGTATAAACAAGGTTTCACCTTTTCATTTGATAATGAAGTTGGTTCGATTAATGCTTTCTTTAATAATGTTCTTTATTTTAAAGCATTACCTTGTGATGGTGTGTATGAAACTGTATCTGTGGTTGATAACTTAGGAAATAATGTATTGTGTATTGATTCTGTTAATGATAATAACTTGGATAAAGCATCATTATGGCATTGTCGTCTTGGACATATAAGCAAGAAACGCATAGGCCAACTCCAAAAGGATGGAGTATTGGAGTCATTTGACCTAAAGTCAGATGATAGTTGCGAATCATGCTTACTTGGAAAAATGACAAAGTCACCCTTCACAGGTTCTTGTGAGAGGGGTGAAGGTTTGTTGGATCTTATACACACGGATGTGTGTGGGCCCTTCAAACATGCCACAAGGGATGCTAATCGTTATTATTTGACTTTTACTGATGATTACAGTAGATATGGATATGTCTACTTAATCAAGCATAAGTCAGAGACTTTTGAGAGGTTTAAAGAGTTTAAACAGGAAGTCGAGAATCAATTGGGCAGGAGCATTAAGATGCTTCGATCCGATCGAGGTGGTGAGTATCTTAGTTCAGAGTTCCTCGACTATCTTAGGGAATGTGGGATTGTCTCACAATTGACACCTCCCAGGACACCGCAGTTGAATGGTGTAGCTAAGAGGCGTAATCGAACCTTGTTGGATATTCCATGATGAGTCGAGCTTCGCTACCAATCTCATTTTGGGGGTATGCCTTAGAGACTGCCGCCCATATCCTTAATCTAGTTCCCACAAAGAAAGTTGCCAAAACTCCTCATGAGATGTGGACTGGTAAAGTACCCAAACTAGACCACATTAAGATTTGGGGTTGCTAGGCTTTCGTGAGACGCGAGACTCATGATAAGCTCGAACCTCGAAGTGAGAGGTGTATTTTCATCGGCTACCCACAGAAATCCTTTGGTTACCTCTTCTATAGACCTAGTGAGAATGTGGTCTTTGTAGCTAGGAGGGCTTTCTTTCGAGAGAGAGAGTTCATAAGCCAAGGAGACAGTGGGAGGCAAGTTGACCTTGAAGAAATTCAAGAGTCAAGTGGTGAAGGAACTTCAAACCCTAGCACTCAACTTGAGGAGGAAACTTCTGTTGAGCCAATTGACAAGTCTGTACCTCTGAGGCGTTCCACAAGGGTCAGGAATGCACCTGAGCATTACTATGGATTCCATATTACTGCGGAAGGTGATACACTTATCAGTGATGAGACACTGATAGGTCTGGATGAACCTAACAGTTACGCGGAAGCCATGGCAGGCCCTGAGTCAGCCAAGTGGAAAGAGGCAATGGACAGCGAGATACAGTCCATGTATGACAATCAAGTTTGGAACTTGGTTGAGAATGTACCAGGTCGTAAGACTGTAGGGTGCAAATGGATCTTCAAGAAGAAGACCGACATGGATGGTAATGTACACACTTATAAGGCACGACTGGTTGCAAAGGGTTTCTCACAAACTCCGGGAGTTGATTATGATGAGACCTTTTCTCCAGTGGCCAAGATTAAGTCTATTAGGGTTCTGTTAGCCATAGCCGCATTTCATGACTATGAAATATGGCAAATGGATGTCAAAACCGCTTTCTTTAATGAAAAGTTGGCTGAGGATGTTTACATGAGTCAGCCAGAGGGTTTTGTCAACACAGAGTACCCTAATAGAGTGTGTAAGCTTGAGAAATCCATTTATGGGTTAAAGCAAGCACCTCGCAGATGGAATCTTTGCTTTGATGAGAAAGTCAAGGAATTTGGCTTTTCTAGGAGTGAAGATGAATCTTGTGTATATGTCAAGGCTAGTGGGAGTATAGTTAGCTTTTTGGTATTGTATGTGGATGACATACTACTCATAGGAAATGACATCCCAACTCTGCAGGAAGTTAAGTCCTGGCTTGGGAAGTGTTTCTCTATGAAGGACCTAGGAGAAGCTGCCTATATTCTAGGGATAAGGATCTTGAGAGACCGGAGTAAAAGACTAATTGGACTTAGTCAGAGTACTTACTTGGATAAGGTGTTGAAGAGATTCGGCATGCAGGACTCCAAGAAAGGAGAGTTACCCATCCAGAGTAATGCCAGATTGAGTAAGACACAAAGCCCTAGTATTGAGGCTGAGATAGCAGAAATGAGTCGAATACCTTATGCTTCGGCTGTAGGATCGATCATGTATGCTATGACGTGTACTCGACCTGATGTAGCCTTTGCTTTGAGCATGGTTAGCAGGTATCAGGGGAACCCTGGCAAGGCACACTGGACTGCGGTAAAGAATATCCTCAAGTACCTACGGAGGACTAAGGACTGGGTCCTTACCCTCGGTGGGAGTGAAGACTTGAGAGTTGTAGGGTATAGTGATGCTAGCTTTCAGACTGATAGGGATAATTTCCGCTCTCAGTCAGGCTGGGTCTTTACCTTAAATGGAGGAGCAATTTCTTGGAAGAGTTCCAAGCAAGAGACAGTGGCTGATTCAACTTGCGAATCAGAGTATATAACAGCTAGCGAGGCAGCAAAGGAGGCGATATGGCTGAAGAACTTCATTAGAGACCTTGGAGTTGTACCAGCTATTAAAGAGCCAATGGAAATTTTATGTGATAGTGAAAGTGCAGTTGCCTTAGCCAAGGAACCAAGGGATCACGGGAGATCCAGACACATCGACAGAAAATACCATTTCATCAGACATCGAATAGAAGAAGGACTCCTCGTGGAAAAGAGGGTATCATCGGATGAGAATCCAGCAGATCCCCTCACGAAGGGACTGACTCGGGTTAAGCATCTCCAGCATGCTCGGAGCATAGGGCTGAAGGATGATATTAGATTTAGTAGTTAGATAACCTTGAAATTTGTAAAGTGTAATTGACATTAGATGATGAATAAAAGGTGTTTTATTTATGAGTAAAGTGTTGCTATCTCTTGTCGATCGTTTACTATATTTCTTTTGCATGTTTTGACTTCCAGAATAATTATGTTTGGTATATCATATTATTCGAACCTCCACAGTCGGTCATATGTCGGAAGTAGGTATGAATCAAGACTGTCATGATTGGTTGCAGAGGTCTAAGTTGTTGGACATGGATACAACACTCATGAGTGCTCATAAGTTCTGAGCATTGGACTCAACCCACGCTCACTGGAATCACTTCATGGAATTTATCTCGAGTGATCGTGAGACGGTAATATCATATAAGTCTTCAAACCTAGAGATATGATTTGTTACTTATGAGTTGGTTATGCATTGATTGTACGTTAACACATTGGTAACTCGATGTTATAAAACGTGCTTTTGTGTATAATTCAATGAGTGGTAGAACAAACATATGAGTCGAAGTTTATTTGTTCCTTCTTGGATTAGAAGCTGATATCTGGGCCCCTCGATGATTTTGTTTTGACCTATGTACCGGGCCCGGTCAGAACTAAGTTGATGTGTTCAATTGAGTTCTATGTCAAACAAATCGGAAATCGGGAAACAAACTGCTGGACACAAAGTAAGACACTGTTCCATGTATTTGTCCGGCTGATATCTAGAACAGAGGATTATATGATCACTTATCTGAAATGGCGTATCATCATCTTCTCAGTTCCGAGAAACCTTGAAAAGAGCTGTGATTGCTGATCGGTTCCTGAAGTCATACTTGCAGTTATAGTTATTAAACTTATCCAAGTGGGAGACTGTTGGATAAGGTGTCTAAGTCCATAACTATTTCTGGTATGTACTTGACCCGACCCGGCATGGTCCATTTGGGTTGCATGGCATCATGCATTTGGATAGACTAAATGAGAGAAATAACACTTGTGGTTTATTAATATATTATAAGTTCTAATATATTAATAGTATTATTTAATTAGTATTGATCAAGAATTAATCTAGGATTAATTAAGTGATCAAAAGATGACTAATTAAATATATGGGTTGATCATGTAAATCATCCATAACTTGTATAGTGGGCTAAAAGGCTCCATGGATAATCAAGTTGGGTTAAACCCATTGAATGCTCCATGGAGGCTCCATGGGAGTTACAAACCCATGGGTCATGGAAATGAAGAGTCATGCTACATTAGGGTTTACATGGTGTAACCCTAGATGTGACACACTATATAAGCAACATGTTCTCCACCAAAATCGGCGACAATAAGAAACAAGAGGGCTAGAGCCGATTTTTCAAGTGTAAGATTCTCTCAAAGTTTACTCCTTTGCATTTGGTGTTGTGTGAAGCATTTGAGGCATCACACTTGGGGTGCTAGGCTTACAAGGTTTCAAGGATCATAATCAACAACAAGGTAAGTTATTCTATCTTTCATTCAAGTTAAAAATGTTCCCCATGTATGCTAGATAGGAATATAACCTTGGAATTCAACTTTGCATGATTATTAGACAAACATAGATCCAAGGTTATTAGGGTTTCATGTACACTTAGGAAGTGTTAGAATGCTCAAAACCCATCAGTCCCCCCCCCCCTCCCCCCCCGCAATACATGTCAGTGGGTTTTCCATATGCTAAGTCCATAGCTCTTATTCATCGACGGTATTTCCCACGGGTGTTCCCCCCCGCAATACATGTCAATGGGTTTTCCATACAGCTGATGAACATACTAAGGGGTTTCCCCAGCCACACATGCACTAAAGGCAATCATGAGGGGAATAGAGTACAGCGAATGAACACTCAAGTTCATTAACACCCACAGGTTGCGGGCCTGCTAATGTTTCCCACTGGACTGTCTAGAACAGTCCATGGTTGTCATCCCTACTCTGCTGAATGACGGGGGTCAACGTTTGGGTAAGGGCTTTTCTCATATTGCACCACTCACGCCAACGTTTGGGTAAAAGCTTTTCCCATATTTCACCACTCACTCTCAACTCATGATCTATATCACTGATCATCTCATCTTTCCAACTCACCTTTCATCACACACCCACTATTTAACTCATGATCTATATCACTAACTCATGAAGCTATTCTGATCACTTCATAAAAGAACAAAGACTCCAAAGCTCTTCCAAATAAAAGTATAGGGAAAATACTGATAAAGTACTCCCGTACGCTCCCGTACCCCGACACGTAATAGTGTCAAAAGGAAGAACTAATTGATGAACACATAGTTCAAAAACACCTAATGAACATATAGTTCAAGAACACTTTATGAACATATAGTTCAAACATACGTACCGATTACAAGTCTACTAACGTTCCACTGGACTATCTAAAATAGTCTGTGGCCGTTGTCTATACTCTGCTAGATGACTAGATCATCTTAAACATCGATACCTCTCATCACTTTTATTTCATCACACATCATCTAATTCATCTACCCATGTTTTACCCAACATATTTGTAGATAAAAATATATATACAATTTAAAACTTGTATAAAACATCTATTCAACAGTCACCTTAATTAAATAATCAATATAATTACACATAGCATGTATTTTAAAGAAAATACTTCATATATATGTGTAAGGTGAAAGTAACTACACACTCACCTGATTTAATGAAAATCGGGCAGCAATTCGTTTCCTAAAACGATCGTTTCTAATAAAACCGGGAGTTTTATTGAGAAACCGGGCTCTGCAAGGGTCGGGCTTCGAAACCGAAAAGATGGATTTTTCGGGCTTCTCGGGCACTTCGTGGCGTATTCCGGGCTTTGGAATAAGTACCGGGGCTTCGGGGGAAGTCGGGAGAGTAAAAATATGGAAAAGGGGTAAAAAATGGCAAAATCCCATTTTTACCCGGGAGGGTTCGCAAGGCTCCTATTTATAGGAGTGAGATCCGAAGGTCGGCTAAGGAGGTGGGGTCCGCAGGCGAGGGTGCGCAGGTGCTCGCACATGGGCTGCGCGTGCGAGGGCCTCGCTGGAGGCTTCTGATTGGACCGCTTCGGACAGCTTCCTCGGTTCGGACACGTTGCTGATGACACACCTAGATCGGACACGGGTCAGCCTCCTATTGGACCGAACCTCGGACTCGCGAAGAGCATGACACGCCTCGCCAGGTGGCTTCGGTGACTCAGCAGGTTCCGGACACACGTCGGATTGCGAAGCGAGGACACGTGGCCGAAGTCCACGTGTGCGAAAATTCCCGGTTTTGGCATTATTCCTCGATTTTCGCGCCAAAATTTCTAAAATCCATAACTTTCGCATACGAGCTCCGTATTTGAAGTTCTTTATATGCACGCGTAGGTAAAATTACGCTCTACAACTTTCTTTTGGACTTCGTCAGCTAATTTTGATTTTAGTTTTATATTATTATTTTTAACAGACCGGGACAGGAATCCCGTTAAAAATTCATAACTTCTTCATCCGACGTCCGTTTTCGTCTGTCTTTTTACCATTGTGCTACTATTCATGAGACCTTCGATTCTCGTTTAGGTCGTGTCTGCTAAAAATCACTCGATCTAAAATTCGAGTTTTTAGCTGTCTACTGCTAAGCTGAAACTTCGAAAAATCATAACTTCCTCATACGAAGTCAGATTTGGACGTTCTTTTTATACCTACTCTTGGTTTAACGAACACTACACGTTTCGTTTAGATCACTAAGGCTAAAAAGTAGTTTATCAAAAACTCACTTTTTACGACATTCGGCACCGTGCCGGTTTATCGTGAAACTTCGACATGTCATAACTTCTTCGTTATAACTCGGATTTCGGCATTCTTTATATATCCGTAATCCTTGTCACGCGCACTACAAGTTT
Organism: Lactuca virosa; assembly: GCF_052849685.1. Taxonomy (NCBI): domain Eukaryota; kingdom Viridiplantae; phylum Streptophyta; class Magnoliopsida; order Asterales; family Asteraceae; genus Lactuca; species Lactuca virosa. The sequence goes on from NC_136426.1 coordinate 41,741,105, forward strand.
CTTAATAGATATCGGTTTTATCTAATATTTAATTTTGACGCTCATTTTTATTCTTAATTAATTAAACCCTAATAATTAAGAATAAAACACATAATTCACATAATATTCACATAATTCCTTTTCATTTCTTCTAAATGAGTTACAAAGGTTAACCTAGACCATTATGTCAATATTAATGCCTAGCCTAGAAACACGGGCGTTACAGAATACTTGCTTTTGTTCTCTTGAATTTATATCTTGATATGAACTTTAAGCTTAAGAGTTTCAAAGAGTTTTACAAGAATAAAATTTTAAATCAAGTTGGTTTCATGTTGGTGTCTCAAAGGTTCCAGATTCTCCATCAACTTCCAAGCCTCCCCTTGAGGATTCAAAGTCTAAAAAGGTTGTTAAACTCTTCTTCTTCTTTGGTGCTTGTTTTCTTTCCAAACTTTGCAAGAAGATCCATATTTGGTTATAACTAGTTTATAATTGTTCAAAAATACTCAAGTCTTCCGTTGCTAAAATCTTGTTTTTGAAACTAATTTTTGAATAAAAACCCAACATCAAATATATCATATACTTTATTAAGTTATATTATTAATCAGTTCATATGTTCGTTATAAGCTTGTGACAAGTATTCATATTTATTACTTTATATAAGCATTGTGATACCAATATATAAGAACAAGGGAGATGTTCAAAGTTGTGGAAACTGTATATGTATTAAATGGATTAGTCCTACCATGAAGTTGTTAGAGAGGATGTTAGAAGATAGGTTAAGACAAGAAACCGTGACATCGAAAAATCATTTTGGCTTCATGCCTGGGAGGTCTATTACTATGGCAATTCACCTACTTTGATGTCTTATGGAGAATTACCAAGAAAGAAATAGGGATCTTCACATGGTGTTCATTGACCTAGAGAAGAAATATGATAATGTCCTACTTGATACAATATGGAAGACCTTGGAAGCTTGACGAATCACGTCGAGTTATGTCTGGGAAATACATGATATATATTGTCGGTCTACCACCTGCGTCCAGACTACAATTGGAGACATTTATGCTTTCCCAGTAGAATATAACACCCGATTCCTGATTTGAGTATTTGGCAGATGCGCTTACCAAATTGTCTATTGGAGGACTTCATGTTTTGGAAGTTTTTAATTGTAACACTCGAGTCCCATTTATGTTTTTCCGAAGCTTTGATTGGGGTTTTTTATGTCCAAGGAAAGGTAGAAGTGAAGACTGAAGCTTGAAGGAATAAATCTTAAACATCTAAAAACTGAAAAACTGTAAATTTATACTGAGGGCACCGGGGCGCCATTTAAGGAGCGTGAGGCAACCACGCCCATGGGCTGAATGAGTTATTAGGGTTTTGGAGACTATTTAAAGTATATTAACGCCTAGGGTTTGTCATTCTCATCCTCTATCAACCCTAGAACGTCCTTTGAGAGAAACCCAAACCTTCTTTGAATGTTGTGAGCTTATCCTCTCTCCTTGAACCATTTTTGGTGCTTATCATCTCTCCTTTGTTGGAAGGAAGGTGGTTCTAAGTGTAGATCCAGAAAACTCACTCCATTTATGGATCTTTTATGAGTATAAAGTTCATACCTTGCTCTTTAGTTCTTGAGATCTTGTTGTATGTAGTTTTTGGCACTTTTTGGTAATTTTTCTTGTGTTCTCGGAGTTAAGAGAACTATAGCGCCTTTTGAGCACATTGGATTACTCTTTGGACTTATTGGACTTGACAAAATGGGATCTTGTGCATTTCCATTAAGTCATACAAGAGTTATGGTCCATTTAGTCATTTTAGAGACTTAGGATTCTCAATCTTGGTTATTTGGAACATCTTAATGGATAAAGTTGGAATTTATCCATTAATACACTATTGGGAATCATAATTGAGAAGTTGAAGCCTTGACTTAATGGAATAATTCATAAATTCTTTTGATTTTGGCCTAGACGCATTACGTCTTTTGGAGGGCGCCAGGGTGCTTCTGATTTATTCCTGATGCGCTTCTGATTTATTTGAAACCCTAATATTTTGTCCCATAGTGGGCGTTGGGCACCTATAAGAGGGCGTGGTGATCCTTTTGACCTGAAGTTTGACTTTTTTTTGACTAAGTTTAACCTCGGGTCAAACTTTAGGGTTTTGGGTCATAGAGTGAGGTTTGACCTTTTTCTAATATCTAGGTGGTTTGTATGACCAGACTTTACATTTGTTCGAGTGCAGTTTTTATTTATAGGTTTCTGCAAGGTGAGTTATTTCACTATACTATGTGTTATGATATACATCCTTTGTATGATAGATGTAGTTGTTCCGTAGTTAGTTGATTATAAAAATAAGATAACATAGTTTATATTATGTCGATTTCTTTTTTGGGATTTTTTTAATATTGGTGGATCGTTGAGCGAATGATTTAGGGGTCATGACTAATTTCAATCAGATAACCTAAGAACTCTTGATCTGGCCTTATTGCATGGTTCGTGTCTAATATAATTTCTCTTGGGTAGGAACATATGTTCAACTGGCTATTTTCTATTAACTGTGAATGACTACACATTTACAAGGTGATTCATTGATATTAAAAAAGTCTTGGGTATGATTGTATGTTGATTGCTTTATTGTATGATATGCCGACATGTATGTTTAGGAGTTGATGGTGGATCGACACTAGAGTCAAGAGCCTATATTACTCGCGTTTAGGGTTAGACGTGCACTAGAGCTGTTAACCGTTGGGACGGATAAACATGCACTGGAGCTGTTAGTTGTGACTAGACATGTACTAGAGTTGGTAGTTGTTACTTCTCATCGAGCAGATTGGCACGAGAGCCGAGAGACCTTTTGGTATGCCGATCGGAACAAGAGCCAATAGTTTGTTTGTATGTATTATATGTATATTATTGTATATGGTATTTTGGGGAACTCACTAACTTTTCTCTTACAGTTGTTGATTAAATGTTTTTCACGTACTTCTTCTGATCATGGGAAGGCGAAGGTGTGGCTGTACAAAAATATCAACAACATTTTTTGTTCTAATACTTCTGCAATTATTTTATTTATACTTTGATCTTGGATTTTTGGATTATGGTTTTATGAACAAGTGGTTTTATCTTAATTATGATTTTATGAAAATGGATATTTACCTTATTTAAAAATGAAATTTTTATTGTGAAAATTGGAACGTTACAAGAAATCAGGCTTCACCAAGGATCAACCATTTATCCGTACATCTTCGACTTGATTATGGATGGAGTTTACTGTGTGTAACATCCTGATGATGATATATTTTCAATTTTAACCCTAGTATGAAGAAATATTGCCTTTTGGCCCTTGTGCATGAGAAAGTTTGCAAAATGGCCCATAGTGGCATTTTTGTAATTATTTCGGGCGGACTCACGTATGTTTGGCGTGCTCCTAGAGTATGCGGGGCGTACATGGGTGAGCCACAAACCCTAATTTTTAGGGTTTTGACCCCATTTAATCATCTTTATGGCCTCCAAACCTCTTCTCTTATCATCCTCCATCACCCCCATTCGACCTTAACAAACCCTAGTTCCTTGTTTGGGCATTCTTGGCCTTTGGTGTTCATTTTGTGGCTTTGAAAAATAAGGAAGGAAGTGAAACCACCTTGGAAGCTTGAAGAAGCTTTGGATCTGGAATCTTCATCTCTTTAGCAACCTCCAAGAGGTATAAAGTTTCAAACTTGGCTTGTATTTCCATAAGATCTTGCTAAGTTCTTGATTCATGAGCATTTTGTCCTAAGTCTTGACCTTTTTGGAGTATTGCATGCTTTAGCCCATTCCTCCTGTCCTTTCGGACGTTTTGAGGTGCTTTGAGGCATAAAAATGTGGACTTGATCAATTGTTCCCTTCCATGTACGTGCTACAAGGTCTTAATGGGTTAAGTAGATAAGGTTTTAGTATTAAGCTCTTTTGAGCCATGCAAGACCATAAAGTTGGAATCTTTACGGTCAAGGACGTTATTTGGGGCTTAGGTATGACTTTGGACGTAAGGACTTGATTTATTAAGCTCTTAATGAGAAAGGGGTTGACCAGGTGCGTACGCTGGGCGTACCAAGTGGTACGTTGCGCGTACACGGTCAGATCCCCGTCATCTGGTCAACAAGCGAGTACGACCCACGTACAAGGGAGTACGCTCAGCGTACTCAGCTGGGTCGACTCAGCTGGGTTGACTCGGCTGTGTTGACTCGGCTGGGTGTTGACTTGACCTTTGACCTTTGACTAAGTTTGACCAAGGGTATTTTGGGAAAATTGTTATTAATCTAGAATGGGAAATGTTTTGATTATTAGGAGTCAAGTAGAGCCGGTTGTCAGAGCAGAGATTCATTCATACTGTATTCGGATTGAGAGGTGAGTTTTCCTCACTTTACTTATAGGTTGAAGAGCACCAAGGCCGGCCCATTGGATTAGATATCCTGGTTCGATGTATGTTGTTATGTTGTAGTGATCTGTTAGATCTATATCCTGGTATGTAGGATGTTGCTATAATGTAGTGATCTCTTAGTTTTGTATCCTAGTATGTAGGATATTGCTATGTTGTAGTGATATGTTAGATCTATATGACTACCAGTCTACTAGCTATTGATTGTTATGGTGCATGTTGATATGTTATGGGTTGTTGGGATGAGGCAGGCTAACTGAGATTGAAGGACAAGACACCCAAGGCGGTCCGGATAGACTGAAGGCTTGCGAGGGGGTCCAGTCAGGACGAAGGCCCAGAGAGCGGTCCAGATAGGCTGAAGGCCCGGTGAGGCGGTCCAGTCATGCTGAAGGCTCTGTATGCATGCTGTTATTGTTATGTTATGTGGTTGTACTTTGGGGGAACTCATTAAACGTTGGCTTACAGTTTCAGTTGTGTTTTAGGTACTTCTGAGGACCGTGGCAAGACGAATGCGTGATCGTGCACATCCTTCGATTTTATGTTATTTGGAGCTTTAGGACACTCTGATTTCTGAGAAACAATTTTGAAACAATGTTTGTGTAAACATTATGGATTGAATTACTGTTTTTGAAAATTTTAAATTTGTTGTGATTTTCGAGATGTTACAAGTTGGTATCGGAGCCTTGGTTTTAGTGAATTGGAGGAACATTCGTGTGAATCCAGAATCAAACTAAGGAACTGGAAAAGTTTTAAAAATGATTTTCGAAAGTGACCAAGGAAGGATGTGATGTGTACGATCAGTCAGAGCCATAAAGTATACCCCAAGTTACCACACTGTTATTTGATACTCCCTCCGTCCCAAAATTACAGTCCATCTTTCCTTTTTGGTTTGTCCCAAAATAATAGTCCACTTCTAAAAATAAATAACATTTTTACCAAAATACCCCCTCATTATTATTTAACCAACTAAGCATTTAATGGAACATTAAATGCAAAGTAAGGACAAAACTGTCATTTTATTGTATAAAGTTAGTGGTAATTAATGCTTCCTTAATCTGTGTGTTTTTTGTCTGTGGACAATAATTTTGGGATGGAGGGAGTATGATATTTGTGGTAGAGAAGCATGCTAGTGATAGGCTAGGGATCTTCAGGAATTGCATGGTAGAATTTCCTGATACATGATGCCTGATATCCTAGGGTTATTTCTTGTATGTAATTGACATCATTATTGTAGTGGCTTAATGTATGCATCATAGTTGTACATAACTAAGATTCTATAGCCTGATAATGTTTGGTTTAGCCTTATTTCATGTTCTTGTTTGATGAAGGCTTAGGGTAGAATCAAGTATTTGACTGTCTATATGATCCAATGTTATATATGATTAGCATACGCGAGTACTGTAGGGTTGGTGGAAGTTTCATGGATGGATGAGTATTTTCGTGAGCATCCAGTTAGAGGAGAATTTTTAGCCACTCTTGAGAGGTCGAGGATAGGATGTATGCATATCCTAATTGTTGTATTTGTTTGGGCGGTTGTGATGATCGTTGAGACAAATATGGGTAGGTGTGGAAGGTAGTATGGGCTCGTACTACTGAAAGCACAAGACCCGTGCGCGTCTCAAGGAAGTCACAAATTCTGAGGGTTCGTCTGTCAGGAACGATTATGATTATATCAATTATGGAATTCTGATATGCTATGGTTTATTTTCAGTATGGTGTTCACATGGGGATCAAGTTCTGGATTTGGAGCGAGCGGCCAGGATGGGTCGAGGATGACTGATGACTAGACTCGGGAGGTCATCGCCACTGAGGTGGCTGCTGCTGTCCAGAGATCTGTGTCGGAGACGTTTGAGTCTATCAAGACCGCTATGATCGAGCTCTTTGATGAACAATACGCTGCTCTTACTGAGGCTGCTGCTGCTGCAGCTGTTGCTGCTACGGGGATTGGTGGGGGAAGAGCCTTCCAGTATTGGGACTTCGACAATACGAAGCCCCCGGTGTTTGATGGAGTTCAGGATCCGATCGTTGCGATGAGATGGTTATCTGATGTGGAGGGTAGTTTCTTTATGTGTTCTCTCCCTGCTGACCAGAAGGTCAAGTACACCCTGAACCTTCTTCGTTCAGGTACGAAGGATTAGTGGAGACTGGTTACTGGCTCATACACTTCTGAGCAGAGGGATGCTTTTGTTGGATTAGGTGTGTAAGCCCATAACTATAATTGGTATGTACTTGAATTGATAGCAGCACAGTCCTTTTGGGTTGCCCTCAACCTAGCAACTGGACAAGGAAATTATGAAATGAGAGATATTAATTTATAAGATTAATAAATTAATTTATATATAATTGATTTATTAATATGTTAATGGATTAATATATTAATTAGAAATCATTATGTTTGATTAATTGTTAGCCAGAAATTAATCAGAATTGATTTTGGGGTTAAAAGAATTAATTATAAAGTGCAGGGACTAGTTTGTAATTAACTGATAGTTGAATGGAAGGATCCAGAACTCCCTTGGAAGGGGGTGGACGAAAACCCTATGGGAAACCCTAGAGAATTCGTCCAAGGGGTCCAAGATAAGGCTTTGGATCTTGCTTAGGCCCTAAGCAAGGGATAACTAGGGTTTTCCCTAAACCCTAGATCCCTCAGCTATTTAAGGAGCCTCCTGGCTCACATTTGAGGTACTGATTCTTTGGAAGAATACCTTGGCCGAAATTGCATACTCCCTCTCCTCTCTCTTCTTCTACTTTCCTTCTTGCTAGTCATTGGGTGTGATTCCATTAGAGGCATTACACTTGTGGTGCTAAAGCTTCCAAGAAGATCAAGATCAAGATTAAGGAAATATCAATTGTTTGCTATAACAATTGAAAGGTATGTAAACTCTAAACCCTAGTTTGTTAATTTCGAAATTAGCCTCTCTCCTCTAGGGTTCTTGTTTTGCAATTCAAAGTTGTATGTTCAATAGTTAAAACATAGATCCAAAGTAGGTTGCATGTGAACTTAGGAATTGTTTTCTAGTTTATTTGTTTTACCTAAAACCCATCAGTGGTATCAGAGCCATTGTTGTTTTAAATTGAATTGCTACAATTGTTGAATTGCAAATTAGGGTTTATAGCTATTAAACCCTAAAGGCCAAAATTTTCGATTTCTAGGGTTTTGGATCAAAGGGTTTTTTCGAAAACCCTAGCTTCCAAAGAACCCTAATCGAAATTAGGGTTAGGGTTTTGAAAACCCTAGCCTCCTCCCTTGTAAATTTCGAAATTTGCTTAGAAGTTTTAGGATTTCTTGTTTTGGATAATTGTTGCTTAATTAGATTAATTGGATAATTATCCTTACCCTATTTTTCGAAATTTAGAGGGATAAGGATTAGGATTAAATTAATTGATTAATTTAATTAGATAATCCTTACAAGATTTAATAATTTGATTAATAGTTAATTAAAAGATAAATATTAAATCTAGTTAATTGGTTTATTTAAATTTAAATTTAATAGCTTAAATTTCGAAATTTATAAACCCTTGAAGTTTTAAAATGTTTTAAAACACACCTTATATATATATTATAATTAAAAGTTTAATATTATATATATATATATATAAGAATTTGGTCAGTCAAATCGCTAGTATGCCTCATTCACGAAGCTAATCTATAAGGGGGGTATAAGGAAACTGCCTATAAAATGGTAGTTGAATGGGTGTCCACTCTCACCCACCGCTTCCTTGATTAGTGGAGGGTCGTTAGCAGAACGGATTTGATAGGACAACTACTTCTCATTAAAAGTATAATGATATTAAAGAAAGTACTAGAACATTATTTTCAAAATCCCAACTCTAGTTACTTTAGGAAAAATGTGAAAAGTATGCTAATCCATGAAATTGCACATTATGCTTTATTGGTTGTTAGTGGAGCGTGTGTGGTTAACCAGCACACTAAAAGGCACTAATAAAGAGTAGTAATGGGTATCTCATAATTGTCATTTTGATGGAGCGTGTGTGGTTTACCAGCACATCAATAGTTAATGATAAAGACAATGAGGTTACCAAGCACATTTGCATGGTTATTCACATCTTGTTTGTGATCCTCGGCATCCCAGTCACAAATAGAAGAGCATAATCTGAGATCAAAACATGCCATTGAATAGTTTCAATGTATCTCAAAAGAATTAGGAATTTCACTTCGGTTGTTTCGTTTAATGGTGGAATTGGTGAATCGTCATTCACCTACCTTTATGAAATTTACACTTGGATCTCGGCATCCCATTTCTAAGTTGTGAATCTTCATAGTTGGATCCTAACCTTGATATTATATCTTTGGGTTATTTTATTAAGGTATCTTGAAATCTAACTAAAACTTTCTTTCTTTTCAGATGTCTACTCCTGGAAACACTTCTGCTTCGTCCTCCTCCAACCAAAACTTCTCTTTGCTCAATATATGCTCCAAAGTCGTTATGGATGGCTCAAACTATAACGATTGGATGTGCAACATCAAGATGGCTCTTCGTTTCGAGAACAAAGAATATGTTCTTGAAAAGGAGCTCAAAGAGCTTGATGAGAACGAAGCTACTCCTGAAGATCTTGCTGCCTACAAGAAACATTACGATGATGCTACCAAAGTGGCATGCATCATGGTGGCAACTATGTCCCCAGAACTGCAGAGGTACTATGAGGACTACTGGCCTTTCGAGATGAACAAGGACCTTATGGAAACGTACCATAAGCGAGCTCGTCAAGAAAAGTTCGAAGTAGTCAAGTCACTAATGGCTTGCAAGATGAAGGATGGGGAGTCGGTAGTGTCACATGTGCAAAGAATGCAACGCTACATAGAGCGTTTGGTCAAGCTCAATATTCACTTTGATGAGGAATTGGCCATTGACATGGTCTTGAACTCACTTCCTGAATGTTATGGTCAGTTTATTCTAACTTACCATTTGAACAATACTGAGCAGACCTTGGCCCAATTGCACAACTTGTTGCAGACAGCTGAGGCAGGGATGAAGGGTAAACGTATACCCTCCACACCTACGAGTGCCCATGTTTTGGCTATTGGACAGGGAAAGGGGAAAAAGAGGAAAGGTCCTCCCAAGCAAAACTGGAAGAGCAAGGCTCAAGCTGGGTCATCCAGTAATGGCCCAAAGGCTAAGCCCAATGGTTCCACTCCCCATGTTTCTGATCCAAAAGAGGCAGTTTGCTTTTACTGCAACCAAAAGGGGCATTGGAAGAGATCTTGCCCACAATATCTGCAAGATATCAAGGATGGCAAAGTGAAGCCATCTTCGGCAGGTATTTACACTATTTATGCTAATAACTCATTATCTTCTCGTTCATGGGTCCTTGATACAGGATCTGGTTTTCATATCTGTTCTGATTTGCAGGGTCTAAAGGAAAGTGAGGAGATGGAGCGAGGAAGGATAAACCTGATCATGGGAAACAGAAAGTCTTCACCAGTGACCAAGATCGGAGTTTATCAGCTTCTGCTTAGTAATGATGTTAGATTAGATTTAATAAATTGTTGCTATTCGTCTGAGATGACGAGAAACATTATTTCATTTCATGCATTGTTCAGACAAGGTTTTACATATTCTTTTAATGATTTGAATGGTTCAATTTCTGGTTATAAGAATGGTGTTTTTATGTTTGAAGCTTTGCCTTGTAATGGTGTGTATGAAACAGTGACTTGTGTTGATAGCCTAGGAAATAGTGTACTTAATATTGACTTGTCTAATAGTGTAGACAAGGCATGCTTGTGGCATTGTCGTCTTGGACACATTAACAAGAAACGCATAGCCCACTCCAAAAGGATGGAGTGTTGGAATCATTTGACCTAAAATCAAATGATATGTGTGAATCTTGTCTTTTGGGAAAGATGACAAAATCACCATTCACAGGGTCTTGTGAAAGAGGTGAAGGTCTGTTGGATCTCATACACACGGATGTGTGTGGGCCCTTCAGATCAACTACAAGAGATGCTAATCGATTCTATGTGACTTTCACTGACGATTATAGTAGATATGGATATATCTACTTGATCAAGCATAAGTCAGAAACTTTTGAAAAGTTCAAAGAATTTAAGCATGAAGTCGAAAATCAATTGGGCAGAAAGATAAAGATACTTAGATCCGATAGAGGCGGGGAGTATCTTAGTATCGAGTTTAACGACTATCTGAAAGAATGTGGGATAGTCTCACAATTGACTCCTCCTAGGACACCACAGTTAAATGGTGTAGCTGAGAGGCGCAATCGAACCTTGTTAGACATGGTTCGTTCTATGATGAGTCGGGCTTCGCTTCCCATTCACTTCTGGGGGTATGCCTTAGAGACAGCCGCCCACATCCTCAATCTTGTCCCTACAAAGAAGGTTGCCAAAACACCTCACGAAATGTGGACAGGGAAAGTTCCCTCGTTAGCACATATTAAAGTCTGGGGTTGTGAAGCTTTCGTAAGACGAGAGACTCACGACAAGCTAGCAGCTAGAAGTGAGAAATGTGTTTTCATTGGTTACCCAAAGCAGTCTTTTGGATATTTGTTCTACAGGCCTAGTGAGAACGTGGTCTTTGTAGCACGAAGAGGAGTCTTTCTTGAAAGAGAGCTCATATTCAAAGAGGACAGTGGGAGCACTATTGACCTTGAAGAAATTCAAGAGTCAGCCAATGAGGGAACCTTAGATGACACTAGCATTCAACCAGAGGAAACAGTTCCTGTTGAACCAATTGATAACTCATTACCTCTTAGAAGATCCACTAGGGTGAGTGTGCCACCTGAGTTGTATGGTTTTCATATTACTTCAGATGGTGACACATTCATAAGTGACAGAACACTGGTAAACTTAGATGAACCAGTCACTTATAAGGAAGCAATGGCAGGCCCAGAGGCTTCCAAGTGGAAAGAGGCAATGGACAGCGAGATTAAGTCCATGTATGACAACCAAGTTTGGAATTTGGTTGATAGTGCACCAGGTCGCAAGACAGTTGGGTGCAAATGGATCTTCAAGAAGAAGACAGACATGGATGGGAATGTGCACACATTCAAAGCTCGACTGGTTGCAAAAGGTTTCACTCAAACCCCAGGGGTTGACTATGATGAGACCTTCTCACCAGTAGCTAAGATTAAATCTATTAGGATATTGCTCGCCATAGCTGCCTTCCATGATTATGAAATCTGGCAGATGGATGTCAAAACTGCTTTCCTTAATGGGAAGTTGGCTGAAGATGTTTACATGAGTCAGCCAGAGGGTTTTGTTGATGCAAAGTTCCCCAATAGAGTGTGCAAGCTTGAGAAATCCATTTATGGATTGAAACAAGCATCTCGCAGTTGGAATCTTTGCTTCCATGAGAAAGTCAAAGAGTTTGGTTTCTCTAGAAGTGAAGATGAGTTTTGTGTGTATATCAAGGCTAGTGGGAGTATAGTAACTTTTCTGGTGTTATATGTCGATGACATATTACTCATTGGTAACGATATTCCAACCTTGAAAGAAGTTAAGTCTTGGCTTGGAAAGTGTTTTGCCATGAAAGACCTTGGAGAAGCTGCCTATATTCTTGGGATTAGAATATTGAGAGATAGAAAGAAGAGACTAATTGGACTTAGTCAGAGCACATACTTGGATAAGGTACTAAAGAGGTTTAGTATGGAAAACTCCAAGAAGGGAGAGCTACCTATCCAGAGCAATACCAAATTGAGTAAGACTCAATGCCCGAGTACAGATGTTGAAATAGATGACATGAGTCGTGTACCTTATGCTTCCGCTGTCGGATCGATCATGTACGCTATGACATGTACTCGCCCTGATGTGACATTTGCTTTGAGCATGGTCAGTCGCTATCAGGGAAACCCAGGTAGAGCTCATTGGATAGCAGTTAAGAATATACTCAAGTATTTGCGAAGGACAAAGGACTGGGTTCTTGTGCTTGGTGGCAGTGATACTTTGAGAGTAGACGGTTACAGTGATGCCAACTTTCAGACGGATAGAGATAACTTCCGTTCTCAATCAGGCTGGGTATTTTTACTGAATGGAGGAGCAGTTACTTGGAAAAGTTCCAAACAAGATACAGTGGCTGATTCTACTTGTGAATCAGAGTACATAGCAGCAAGTGAAGCGTCAAAAGAAGCAGCTTGGTTGAGGAACTTCATCGGAGATCTCGGAGTTATTCCAACCATCCAGGAGCCTATGGAACTGTTCTGCGATAATGAAGGAGCGGTTGCCTTGACAAAGGAACCGAGAGATCATGGTAAGACCAGACATATCGACAGAAAGTACCATTTCATCAGACATAGAGTAGAAGAAGGCCATCTTATAGTAAAGAGGGTGTCATCTGAAGATAACCCAGCAGATCCTCTCACAAAGGGTCTGAGTAGGGCTAAGCATATTCAGCATGCTCGGAGCATAGGACTGAAAGATGATATTAGTTTTAGTAGTTAGATTAGTTTTTGAAACTTGTAACAAAGTAAATGTAATTGACTTTTGGTGATTAAATAATAAAGTATTATTTATAAGTTTGGCTACTACCTTTTGTCAATTGTTTATTATTGTGTTTCATTTTTGCATGTTTTACTTCCTGAATAATGAGATTATTCAAACTCCACAGTCGCTCGTACTCTTGGAAGTAAGTAGTGAATTAAGACTGTCATGAATTGGATTGCAGATTGTCTAAGGATAGACATGGCAATAGAATTGCTGCAATGTTCATGAGTACTCAGAAATTGAGATTTGAGTATTGGATAAACCCTCGCTCAGAGTATTACTTCATGGAATTCATCACGAGTAATACTGAGACGATAATATCTTATAATCTTGAAACGAAGATATATGAGTTGTAATTTACAAGTCGGTTGTGCATTGGTGATACGAAAACGCATCAGTAACTTGGTGTTATAAAACGTATTGTCATGCATAATTTGATGAGTAAAAGATACAAGCATATGAGTCAACGTTTATTCGTTCCTTTTGCCCTAACAGGAAAAGCGATATCTGTGGGCCCCTCGATGATTTGGTGTTGACTTATGTGCTGGGCCCAGCCAGGACTAAATTGATGTGTTCGATTAGAAGTCCTACATCATCACAAATCAGGAATCGGGAAACATAGATTCTGGACAAACAGATTGATTACATTCCATGTCTTTTGTCTGGGGATATCAAGCAGAACGAAGGGTTATATGATCACTTATTTTAGGACACGTAACTGACTGGGTCAGAGTTCGGCAACAGCTTTTTGGAAGCTACAATTTGCTGGTCAAATTTAGAAGGCATACTAGCAATTATAGTTACAGACTTATCCAAGTGGGAGACTGTTGGATTAGGTGTCTAAGCCCATAACTATAATTGGTATGTACTTGAATTGATAGCAGCACAGTCCTTTTGGGTTGCCCTCAACCTAGCAACTGGACAAGGAAATTATGAAAGGAGAGATATTAATTTATAAGATTAATAAATTAATATATATATAATTGATTTATTAATATGTTAATGGATTAATATATTAATTAGAAATCATTATGTTTGATTAATTGTTAGCCAGAAATTAATCAGAATTGATTTTGGGGTTAAAAGAATTAATTATAAAGTGCAGGGACTAGTTTGCAATTAACTGATAGTTGAATGGAAGGATCCAGAACTCCCTTGGAAGGGGGTGGACGAAAACCCTAGGGGAAACCCTAGAGAATTCGTCCAAGGGGTCCAAGATAAGGCCTTGGATCTTGCTTAGGCCCTAAGCAAGGGATAACTAGGGTTTTCCCTAAACCCTAGATCCCTCAGCTATTTAAGGAGCCTCCTGGCTCACATTTGAGGTACTGATTCTTTGGAAGAATACCTTGGCCGAAATTGCATACTCCCTCTCCTCTCTCTTCTTCTACTTTCCTTCTTGCTAGTCATTGGGTGTGATTCCATTAGAGGCATTACACTTGTGGTGCTAAAGCTTCCAAGAAGATCAAGATCAAGATCAAGGAAATATCAATTGTTTGCTATAACAATTGAAAGGTATGTAAACTCTAAACCCTAGTTTGTTAATTTCGAAATTAGCCTCTCTCCTCTAGGGTTCTTGTTTTGCAATTCAAAGTTGTATGTTCAATAGTTAAAACATAGATCCAAAGTAGGTTGCATGTGAACTTAGGAATTGTTTTCTAGTTTATTTGTTTTACCTAAAACCCATCAGCTTTGACCTAGGAGCAGTTTGCTGAGATGTTTCGCTCGAGGTATGTCCCTATGGTGGAGATGGAGAGACCGACACATGAGTACTTGGATTTGAGGCAGGGGACGGAGGCGGTGACTGAGATTACCAAGATGTTTACAAAGATGGCTCTTTTCTGTCATAAGTTTGCTGCTTCTGAGAACGCTCAAATAGCTCGGTAGTTGAGCATGCTCAAGACGGATATTTGCCAATTTGTGTCCTTTCAGCGGTATGGATCACTTTTGGAGCTTCAGGAGGCCACAAGGAGGCGAGAGATCGATATGGAGCTCCAGTCTAGGGAGCTTAGGCCGACCCCAACCCATCTGCAGCCTGCGGCAAAGCGGTTCAAACTCGCTGATTCGAGATCTGGGGGCCAGAGAGGTCGCACTTGTGGGAGGTGCGGCAAGGTTCATGAGGGTTCTTGTCGATCGTCTGTTGGATGCCACAAATATGACAAGGAGGGGCACTTTGCGCGAGATTATCGCCAGCCGGCCCCAGTACCGAGCACCAAAATTTATTACCATTGTGATCAGGTTGGCCATGTGAAGGTCAATTGTCTGTTGCTCGGTGCCAAGCCGGCGCAGGCCCCAATGCCAGCAACTTTGAGGATTACCGATGGGTGCTAGGGTAGGGCGGAGCCCTCGAGGTCTTGCTTTCCATCTCACCGCTGAGGAGGCCAGGGCGGCGCCAGACGTTGTTACGGGTATGTTTCTATTTACATTATGTCGGGTTATTTTATGATATGCTTATGTTTATGATTCTGTTAGGTACCTTCTTAGTGAACTCTTTGCCTTGTCTTGTGCTTTTTGACTCGGGTGCGAGTTGATCTTTCCAGACTCAGTAGGGGGTTTGATAAGCCTATTGGGGAGTTAGAGTGTCCGTTGCGGGTTTCTATCGCCAACGAACATGGGGTTTCTGAATCCAGGGTTTATTAGGGTTGTATTTTGGAGATTTTTGGGGTACCTTATCCGATCGATTTGATTTCTGTCCCCATTGGGGATGTGTGTGATAGTGGGGATGGATTGACTGAGTAGGTTTGGTGCTATAATAGACTGCAAGGGTCAACGGGTGGTGGTTCGAACCCTAAGTGGGGGAGATCAGGTTATGTACGGGGAAGGTACCAGGATCGGGTCAGCTTTTTGCTCTGTTGCCAGGGATCGACGGT
The DNA here is from genome assembly GCF_052849685.1 of Lactuca virosa. NCBI lineage: Eukaryota > Viridiplantae > Streptophyta > Magnoliopsida > Asterales > Asteraceae > Lactuca > Lactuca virosa. Next base: position 41,756,813 of record NC_136426.1, read on the forward strand.
ATATTCAGTATGGTTGTTTGGGTTATCATATGTATGTGATTGATACTCGGGTCGAGGAGCATACTTTAGTTTTAGATGTGTCGATCGTCATGGAGTTTGCTGATGTGTTTCCAGAGGAGTTACCTGGTGTGCCTCCCGAGAGGCAGGTTTAGTTCAAGATTGATTTAGTTCCAGGTGCGACTCCAATTGCCAAAGCACCGTACCAAATGGAACCGCATGAGATGCAGGAGTTGTCCTCTCATCTTCTGAGCTGTTAGGCAAGTAGTTTGTAATGACCCGATATTCAAAAGAAAATTTTCATTTTTAATTAACCAAAACACTTTCCATAAACCATAAAATCTCAATACAATTGTCTTCAAATTCATAACCATAATAATATTATTTCAAATCATCACGGTGTCCCATAAAAATGCTTGTGAGAGAGTACATGTCGCGCCATCAGACCTTGCCCTTGCTCTTAGGCTCAGATGTACCTGAAGCAAATCCACAAACTGTAAGCTAATGCTTAGTGAGTCCCCCAGAGCATACCCCACACACAATCCACATAACACATATCATATTAGCTATAAAAGCTACATACATCACATAAGCCATGCATACAAACATATAAGGAAGCCATGGAAACCCTCCAGGGTCTTACACCTAGTGCCACTGGAACCCCCACGTGGTCTTAACTACCTGCCATGGGAACCCCCACATGGTCTTCTCTAACTGCCATGGTAACCCCCACATGGTCTTCACTACCAAACAAATATCATACAACTAAACATGCAAATATACTAGGATGCCATGGAAACCCTCCAAGGCCTTACACCAAATGCCATGGGAACCCCCACGTGGTCTTAGTCTACTGCCACGGGAACCCCCCGGGGTCTTCCATGCAAATGTCATACTAACATAACGCATAATCAATCGACAATCCACATATCATAAAATGGGCAGGCCTTGGTGCCTTAGACCCATTGGTATGGTGAGAAGACTCACCACTCGAACGCTGAACTGACAAGCTAAGATTAGATAAATCCCACACACTTCTCCAACTCAACTGCCTATAATCATCATGTGATTAAATTGTCACAATCCCGAAATACCATAATCATCCTCAAAGTCAACCCTGGTCAAAGTCAAGGTCAACAGTCCATGTTGACATCAACTCGTCGAGTTCCTCCCGAGTCCATTCCACTGAATCTCGAGTCAACTCGCCGAGTCGCCTAAGTGACTCGTCGAGGTGACTCGACGAGTTCATCAAATGTCCAAAAGACCAAAAGTTCATGCAGGCCAAAACTCTAATCCTTCACTATACTCATTCAGAATCTCGAAAACGGGTAAACCCTACTCGACTCGTCGAGTCGACTAAGGGACTCGACGAGTTCCTTCAGTCCTTTTCGTGTTCAGCCGTTTATAAGCTACTCCAAAGCTCCAGATTGTAGATCTGGCCTCCTAAGGCACGGTTTCCACATAAAGTTGCAAACTTTACGTGCATGCAAGCTCTTAATTGCCAAGACCAAGCTAAGAGAGGGGTTTTAGCCAAAGAGAAGGACCAAGCTTGGTAAATTCAGCAACTTTATAACTCCAAGGACTTAGAGGAGTCCAGATCTGAAGTTGCAACTTCAGATCTTACCCAACACCCGAAATGCTTCAGCAATATACTAGAAATGGCCCAAAACCCAAGAAAAAGGGGATCTAATGCTAGAATGATCAAGTTAACAGCTTGTTACCTTCAAATGGGTGTCCAAACGTTGTAGATGCTGGATCTACACTTTCTTTCCCGCTCTAAGCTTCTGAATCTTCAAACTCCTTCAACTAAGTGCACCAAAAACTCTCTCTTAGCCTCTCAATCTCAAGGAAACAGCAAAGAAGGGCTAGGGTTTCTTCTCTGGGTAATGAAGTGGTAAGGGAGGCCACAAGATGCGGATTAAGTCCATTATATAGGGTGCAAATCCTAAAAATTAGGGTTTTCCTCTACAGAGCCTACTCGTCGAGTCGGGGCCTTCCGACTCATGGAGTAGGATTTAAATCCCGCATCCTCATAATGATCTCTACTCGATGAGTTGGAGCTCCCCAACTCGTCGAGTCCAAGCACAAAACCCTAAAAACTTAGATAAATTAAATGATACATGAACGGGTGTTACAAATCTCCACCACTTGAACTAGACTTCGTCCTTGAAGTCTGCTAACCCAAATAAGTCTGCGTAGTGATACCGCATCTCATCCTACGGCTCCCATGTGCATTCGGAGCCCCTTCGGTGCTGCCATTGCACCTTTACTAACTTCACCTCCTTGTTTCGAATAACCTTGGTCTTCCTATCTAGAATCACAACAGGCCTCTCAATGTACTTCAGGCTCTCGTCTACCTGAATGTCGTCCAAAGAAACGACCGCGCCCTCGTCTGTGACACACTTCCGAAGCTGTGACACATGGAAGGTGTTGTGAATCTGGATAAGCTCGTCTGGAAGATCCAAGCGATAGGCCACCTTGCCCACTCGGGCCGTAATCCTGAACGGTCCAATATATCGGGGCCCTATCTTGCCCCTCTTCTGGAACCTGATGACTCCCTTCCATGGCGACACTTTTAGTAACACAAAGTCCCCCACCTGGAACTCAAGGTCCGATCGCCGTCGGTCAGCATAACTTTTATGATGGCTCTGTGCGACTCGCAGCCGGTCGCGCACCTCCTAAATCAGCCCGGTAGTCTTGAGCACTACCTCAGTGGTCCCCATGAGTCGGTATCCCACCTCACCCCAACAAACTGGGGTCCTACATCTCCGGCCATACAACATCTCAAACGGAGGTCGATCGATACTGGCATGGTGACTGTTGCTGTATGAAAACTCCGCCAATGGGAGGTATGTATCCTAACTACCTCCAAAATCCAACACGCATGTCCGAAGCATATCCTCGAGTGTCTGGATTGTCCTCTCACTCTGGTCGTCTATCTGGGGGTGGTACGCCGTGCTGAAATGTAACTGAGTGCCCAGTTCCTCGTGTAACTTCTTCCAGAATCTAGATGTGAATCGGACATCCCGGTCCGAGACTACTGACATTGGCACCCTATGTCTAGCCACCACCTCTCGCACATAAATATCCATAAAGTGGGCACTCTTCGTCAGCCTATCCACAATGACCCATATGGCGTCCATACCCCTCGCTGTCCTCGGTAACTTCGTGATGAAGTCCATAGTGATATCTTCCCACTTCCACATGGGAATGGGTAGCGACTGAACCTTGCCATGCAGCCGCTGATTCTCGGCCTTGACCTTCCTGCAGGTCAAGCACCGCTCCACGAACCAAGCGATCTCCCGCTTCATGCAGGGCCACCAATAGCTCAGTCTCAGATCTCTATACATTTTCGTAGCCCCCGGATGTATAGAGAACTTGGACTTATATGCCTTGTCCAATATCTTCTATCTCACTCCTCCAGTCACCGGTACCCACACCCGGCCACATTGTGTCAGAAGACCTCGGCTATCCCGAACAAACAAGGGATACTGACCCCGAATCCACTCTATCTTCCAATTCTCTTTCTTCACACCCTCGACCCGAGCCTGCTTGATTATATCCAATAATTGAGAGATCACTGTCATCCTCAAGCAAAAGTTCCCAATCGGGGAACCTGTCGCCTTGCGGCTCAAAGCATCGGCCACCACGCTGGCCTTCCCTGGGTGGTATAAAATCTCACGATCATAATCTTTCAGCACGTCTAACCACCTCATCTGTCGCATGTTAAGGTTCTACTGATCCATCAAATACTTTAAACTCTTATGATCAGTATAAATAGTGCACCGTACTCCATACAAGTAATGCCTCCAAATCTTGAGGGCAAACACTACTGCCCCTAACTGCAGGTCGTGAGTGGGGTAGTTCGCCTCATGAGGCTTCAACTGCCTCGAGGCGTAGACTATCACATGCCCCCTCTGCATCAGTACCGCGCCTAACCCTGAGATCAATGCATCACAGTACACTACCAAATCATTCAGTCCCTCGGATAGGACTAGAATCAGAGCCTCACATAACCTCTGTCTCAGGGTCTCAAAAGCCAACTGCTGATCTGTTCCCCATCGAAATGTCACATTCTTCTTGGTCAAGCGGGTCAAAGGCACAACAATCTTGGAGAAATCCTGGTTGAATCTATGATAATAGCCCGCTAAACCCAAGAAGCTACGAATCTCAGATGCATTCTTCGGTATTTCCCACCGCATCATAGCCTCAACCTTGGCCGGATCAACCGAAATACCCTCCTGGTTGATAATGTGCCCCAAAAACTGCACCTCACGCAGCCAAAAATCACACTTTGAGAACTTGGCATAAAGCCTTTCCATTCTCAGTGTCACCAATACCTCCCTCAGATGCTGCTCCTTGGTCTTAGAATAGACCAGTATATCATCGATAAACACGATCACCGAACGATCCAGCATCGGTCTGCACACCCTGTTCATGAGATCCATGAACGATGCTGGGGCATTGGTGAGCTCGAATGTCATCACCACAAACTCATAGTGCCCATACAGAGTCCTGAAAGTAGTCTTCGGTATGTCCTCATCCCGAATCCTCATCTGATGGTATCCCAACCGAAGATCAATATTGGAAAACCAAGACGCACCCTGCAGCTGATCGAACAAATCATCGATCCTCGGTAACAGATAACGGTTCTTCACCGTTAGTTTGTTCAGCTCTCGATAATCAATACACATCCTGTGTGACCCGTCCTTCTTTTTCACGAACAGGAGCGGTGCTCCCCACGGGGAACTGCTCGGACGGATAAACCCTTGGTCTAGCAGCTCCTGAAGCTGCATAAATAGCTCCCGCATCTCGGGCGGTGCTAGCCGGTACGGTGCCTTCGGTATCGAAGCGTCACCCGGCACCAAATCGATGTGAAACTCTACTTGCCTCTCCTAAGGCACTCCCGGTAACTCCTCGGGAAAGACATCTCGAAACTCCTGTACAACCAGCACACTGCCCACATCCATCGTGGTCTCAACCCTCGTATCCAAGATGTATGCCAGAAATCCCGTACAAACTTGCTGCAGAAAACTCCTAGCCCTCGCAGCTGAACAAAGGGTTGGACCATGCGAGGCCCTCTCTCCATGAATAACCAGTTCTCCCCCACTTGGGGTTCGAACCCTCACTCACTAGCGCTCGCAATCGATCATGGCCCCATTGGCCCCCAACTAGTCCATCCCGACAATCACCTTCAGCCCTCGTAATGGTATCGGGACTAGATCAACACGAAATCTCTCCCCAAGCACATTCAGGACACAATCCTGATACACCCTCGCATCACTCACATTGCGGTCGTCCGCAATCTCAACCTCAAGTGGGGAATCCAAATTTCCGGCGCATCCCGAAACTTCTTGCTAAGAGCAAGAGATACAAATGATCGGGTAGCTCCTGAATCGAACAAAATGTGAGCAGACATACCATTGACCAAAAAGGTCCCTATACATAAGCACAATATACACATAAGCAATGCAATAAACCTACATCAGGGAGATAAAATACGTACCAGCCATAATGTTTGGTGCGTCCCGAGCCTCCTCGGTAGTCAACTGAAATGCGCAGCTCTTCACCGCTGGAGCATCCGCCTTAGCAGGGTGGCCATTGTTAATCCTCATTGTGGCGGGCGCAGGCGCCGCCACTGCTCCTCCCCCTCTCTGCAACCTCGGACAATCGACCTTTTTATGGCCAGTTTGGTTGCAGTGGAAAGGAATCAAGTCTTTCTTGGGGCAATCCCTGCTCACGTGGCCCTGCTGACCACACGTATAACATACCGGGCCCGTCCCCCGACAAACTCCACCATGAGATCTCATATATTTGGCACACTGGCCACGAACTTGTTGGCCCCTACTGGATGAATCCAAGGTCTTAGGCTTTTTAGCCTGACCTACTACTGTCTGTGCCTGCTCAGGATTCCGCTTGGTGCGGAAGTCCAACTCCATCTCCCGTTCACGGGCCTTCCCCACCATCTCATTAAGGGTTTTGCACCCTGTGAAGCTCACAAACTCCCAGATATCATCCGTCGGCATGGAATGATACCACGTCCGCCTCATATCCTCGTCTGTAGCATACTGTGGGATCAACAATGCTTGTTCCCGAAACTTGACGGTAATCTGCGCCACACTCTCGGTGGTCTGCTGGAGCTCCTGGAACTCCCTCACCAACCGTTGCACCTAAATAGTTGGTGCAAACTCCAAATCAAATTGCCGAACAAACTCGACACATGTCATCTCAGCCACACCGGCTGCTCCCACCTGACTAGTCACCTCTCCCCACCGGTCTCGGGCTCTGTCTCTCAGCATACATGAAGAAACCCACCTTTGCCGCATCAGGTTAAGAAATCGTGCGCTGGGCGTTCTCTATATCCGCCAGCCAGCGTCGGCTAATAATGGGGTCCCTGAACCCGAAAAACTCCGGCGCCCCGCACGCCTTGTACTCCCAGAACGAGGGAGTTCGGGCCCCAACTTGGCCCACAAAAATCTCGGCTCTAAATGCCCTGAGCCTCTCCTCCATGATCTCCATCATACCCTCATTGACTGTCCCAAAGATAACTGGGGTAGCATAAAGGATGCCCCTCGTAACCTCGGCTGCGATGAGCTTACGCAGCCTCTCGTCGATGGGCTCGGTACCATCGCCCGACCCAGGTCCAGATCCCGATCCTGATCCCCCAGTTCCATGTCGTGTCACCACCATACTGAACTGCAATGTCATAATCATAATGCTCAGGATATCCAAAAAGGGGATCCTCCCACACCAGTCCTCCTTAGAGCTTCCAGATCTAACATCAGTTCGGGTACAGGTCCTGTGTTTTTAGTTGTACGGACCCAATACTACCTTCCACACCTACCTGTACCTTCCCCAAGGCTCTGCCTGATAACTCCAATTCGTCCCATAAAACAACATATCCCACAAGCTACAATCATCACTCAATTCCTAGGTTATCCTAATATTTGCTCTACCCACATCAATTAGACCAATCATAACAGGTTGCCTTTATGCATGCAAATTATACACATAAAAGGATCAAATAGACTTTCGAATAAGAGATTCTACCCTAGGACCACAACCAGACAATGAACAAGAAATAAGGCCAAATCAATTATTCTAAGGCTATAAGCTCCTAACTATATACAATTTAAAAGCATACACATAGCAAGATCCATATGATTATCATAACTCAAATATCAGTATAACATGGCTAACATATTGGGGAACTACTTACTTGGCTCGGCCGATCACGCGCATTTCACTCTCCTCTTTTCCATTCTTAAAAAGTTTTTAACTTTTATTTATTTATTATTTTTTTTTGAAAACAATTTTTACCATTTCCTTAGTTTGAGTCCCGTCACACCCGAGAGTGTGCCCGAATCCCTCAAACCAATGCTCTGATACCAACCTGTAACGACCTAATTTTTCAAAAGAAAATTTTCATTTTTAATTAACCAAAACACTTCCCATAAACCATAAAATCTCAATACAATTGTTTTCAAATTCATAACCATAACAATATTATTTCAAATCATCAGAGTGTCCCATAAAAATGCCTATGAGAGAGTGCATGCCGCGCCATCAGACCTTGCCCTTGCCCTTAGGCTCAGATGTACCTGAAGCAAATCCACAAACTGTAAGCTAATGCTTAGTGAGTCCCCCAGAGCATACCCCACACACAATCCACATAACACATATCATATTAGCTATAAAAGCTACATACATCACATAAGCCATGCATACAAACATATAAGGAAGCCATGGAAACCCTCCAGGGTCTTACACCTAGTGCCACTGGAACCCCCATATGGTCTTAACTACCTGCCATAGGAACCCCCACATGGTCTTCCTGCCATGGGAACCCCCACATGGTCTTCTCTAACTGCCATGGGAACCCCCACATGGTCTTCACTACTAAACAAATATCATACAACTAAACATGAAAATATACTAGGATGCCATGGAAACCCTCCAAGGTCTTACACCAAATGCCATGGGAATCCCCACGTGGTCTCAGTCTACTGCCATGGGAACCCCCGGAGTCTTCCATGCAAATTTCATACTAATATAACGCATAATCAATCGACAATCCACATATCATAAAATGGGCCAGCCTTGGTGCCTTAGACCCATTGGTATGGTGAGAAGACTCACCTCTCGAACACTGAACTGACAAGCTAAGATCAGATAAATCACACGCACTGCTCCAACTCAACTGCTTATAATCATCATGTGATTAACTTGTCGCAATCCCAAAATACCATAATCATCCTCAAAGTCAACTCTGGTCAACCCTGGTCAAAGTCAAGGTCAACAGTCAAGGTCAATAGTCCATGTTGACCTCAACTTGTCGAGTGCATCCAGCAACTCGTCGAGTTCCTCCCGAGTCCATTCCACTGAATCCCAAGTCAACTCGTCGAGTCACCTAAGTGACTCGTCAAGTTCATCAAATGTCCAAAAGACCAAAAGTTCATGCAGGCCAAAACTCTAATCCTTTATTGCACTCATTCAGAATCTCGAAAACGGGTAAACCCTACTCGACTCGTCGATTCGAGTAAGGGACTCGATGAGTTCCTTCAGTCCTTTTTGTGTTCAGACGTTTATAAGCTACTCAAAGCTCCAGATTGTAGATCTAGCCTCCAAAGGCATTGTTTCCACGTAAAGTTGCAAACTTTACGTACATGCAAACTCTTAATTGCCAAGACCAAGCTAAGAGAGGGGTTTTAGCCAAAGAGAAGGACCAAGCTTGGTAAATTCAACAACTTTATAACTCCAAGGACTTAGATGAGTCCAGATTTGAAGTTGCAACTTCAGATCTTACCCAACACCCGAAATATTTCACCAATATACTAGAAATGGCCCAAAACCCAAGAAAAGGGGATCTAATGCTAGAATGATCAAGGTAACAACTTGTTACCTTCAAATGGGTGTCCAAACGTTGTAGATGCTGGATCTACAGTCTCCTTCCCACTCCAAGCTTCTGAATCTTCAAACTCCTTCAACTAAGTGCACCAAAAACTCTCTCTTAGCCTCTCAATCTCAAGGAAACAACAAAGAACGGCTAGGGTTTCTTCTCTGGGTAATGAAGTGGTAAGGGAGGCCACAAGAGGCGGATTAAGTCCATTATATATGATGCAAACCCTAAAAATTAGGGTTTTTCTCTACAGTGCCTACTCGTCGAGTCGGGGCCTTCCGACTCGTCGAGTAGGATTTAAATCCCACGTCCTCATAATGATATCTACTCGACGAGTTGGAGCTACTCAACTCGTCGAGTCCAAGGACAAAACCCTAAAAACTTAGATAAATTAAATGATACCTGAACGGGTGTTACACAGCTCATCAGACCGAGCAGTTCACCATGGGGAGCACCAATATTGTTCGTCAAGAAGAAGGATGGTTCGCATCGGATGTGCATTAATTACCGGGAGTTGAACAAGTTGACGGTGAATAACCGTTATCCCCTTCCACGGATTGATGACCTCTTTGATCAGTTACAATGTACATCTTGGTTCTCCAAAATCAATTTGAGGTCAGGGTATCATCGGGTGAGGGTTAGAGAGGAGGACATGGAGAAGACTGTTTCAGACTCGCTATGGTCATTACGAGTTCGTGGTGACGCCATTTGGGCTCACCAATGTGCCTGCAGCGTTTATGGATTTGATGAGTCGGGTGTGCAGACCGATGCTCGATCGATCAGTTATTGTGTTCATTGATGATATCTTAGTGTATTCCAAGACTAGGGAGCAACATGAGGAGCACCTTCGAGAGCTTCTTGGGGTCTTGAGGCAAAAACGACTATATGCCAAGTTCTCGAAGTGTGAGTTTTTGTTACAAAAGGTCCAGTTTTTGGGGCACCTTGTTAATAAAGATGGGATTTTTGTCGATCCGGCCAAAATTGAGGCAGTTATGCAGTGGGAGGTCTCGAAGTCTCCTTTGTAGATCAGGAGTTTCTTAGGATTAGCAGGGTATTATTGGAGATTTATTCAGGACTGTCCAAGATTGCAGTACCCCTCACTCGTGTGACGAGGAAGGGCATGGATTTCTGTTGGGGGTCCGAGCAGCAGGTTGCAATTGAGACACTAAGGCAGAAGTTGTGTGAGGCACCAGTGTTGACCCTGGTGCATCCATCACCGGTCTGGGAGCTGTGCTTATGCAGTGTGGGAGGGTTATCGCTTATGCTTCTCGGCAACTGAATCCGTATGAGGTCTGTTATCCGACTCATGATTTGGAGTTGGGAGCAGTAGTGTTTTCTCTTAAGATTTGGCGACATTATTTGTATGGGGTCCGGTGCACTATTTACACAGATCACAAGAGTTTGAGATATCTCATGGATCAACCAAATATGAATATGAGACAATGTAGGTGGATTGACGTGGTCAATGATTATGACTGCGAGATTCTTTATCACCCCGGGAAATCGAATGTGGTCGCTGATGCTGTGAGCCGCAAGACGGCTAGTTCCTCTATTGAGAGTCTGTGTATGAGAATATCGGTTGATTCTCCGCTTCTTGATCTGATTAAGGAGGCTCATGCCGAGGGATTCAAGAAGGAGAATTGGAAGTAGGAGAGACTCATGGGTGAGGTTGACAGATTCGCAATGACAGTCGTGAATTATTGACCCGATATGGACGGGTCTGGGTGCCAGACTTTGGTGGGGTCAGGCAGACTGTGCTGGAAGAGGCGCGCAAGTCCAGGTTTTTGATACACCCCGAAGCCACCAAAATGTATCGGGATTTGAGGCTTAGTTATTAGTGGCCGTGCATGAAGAGAGAGAGATAGCCTGGTATATTGAGAGGTGTTTGACCTGTTGGATGGTCAAGGCCGAGCACCAGAGGCCGCATGGCAAGCTGCAGCCATTGGAGGTTCCCATGTTGCCTCGAACGGCTAAGGGATTCGATGTGATATGGGTTATTGTGGACCATCTGACCAAGAGCGCCCACTTTCTAGCCATTCGAGAGAGCTCTTCGGCCGAGAAATTGGCCGATTTGTACGTGTGCAAGATTGTTGCTCGACATAGTATTCTAGTCTCCATTATATCGGATCGAGATGTTCGGTTTGCATCTCGTTTCTGGCAGAATTTCCACGAGGAACTAGGTATGAGGTTGCATCTTAGCATTGCTTGTCATCCGCAGACTGACGGTCAGAGTTAGCGGACCATTTAGACACTTGAGAACATGTTGAGATCCTGTGTTATAGACTTCGATGGGAGTTGGGACTCCTACCTTCCCTTAGATGAGTTTTCTTACAACAACAACTATCACTTTAGTATCGGTGCGCTGCCTTTCGAGCTTCTTTATGAGAGGAAGTGTCGTACCCCAATATGTTGGGGAGATATTGGTCACGTAATATTGTGGAGGACTGAGGTGGTCCTTTAAACGTCAGAGCTCATCCAACAGATTATGCAGAGATTGCAGACAACTCAGAGTCGGCAGAAGAGTTATGCCGACAAGCATCGATTTGAGTTGGAGTTTCAGGTCGGTGACATGGTTTTGCTGAAGGTATCACCCTAGAAGGGTGTAATACGCTTCAGGAAGAGGGGAAAATTGGGTCCCCGATACATCAGGCCATTTTGGGTGATTTCTAGGGTTGGCAAGGTAGCTTATAGGTTGGATCTGCCAGAGGAGCTCAGTCAGATTCACAACACCTTCCATGTTTCGCAGCTGCGGAAGTGTGTGACTGATGATTCAACGGTCATTCCTTTGGATGATGTTCAGATTGATGATCGCCTGAATTACATTAAGAGACCAGTGACAGTTTTAGATCAGAAAACAAAGGCCTTGCGCAACAAGGTGGTATCTCTGGTCAAGGTCCAGTGGTAGCATCAGAAGGGTTCCGAATAGACTTGGGAACCCGAGTCTGAGATGCGGGAGCATTACCCGGAGTTGTTCACAATAGCAGACTTTGAGGACGAAGTCTAGTTCAAGTGGGGGAGAATTGTAACATCCCGATGATGAGGTATTTTCAATTTGAACCCTAGTATGAAAATATTGCATTTTGGCCCTTGTGTAGGAAAAAGTTTGCAAAATGTCCCATAGTGGCATTTTTGTAATTATTTGGGGCGGACTCACGTACGTTGGGCGTACTCCTAGAGTACGTAGAGCGTACGTGGGTGAGCCATAAACCCTAATTTTTAGGGTTTGGACCCTATTTAATCATCTTTATGGCCTCAAAACCTCTTCTCGTATCAGCCTCCATCACCCCCATTCGACCTTAACAAACCCTGGTTCATTGTTTGGGAATTCTTGACCTTTGGTGTTCATTTTTTGGCTTGGAAGAAGAAGGAAGGAATTAAAACCACCTTGGAAGCTTTGGATTTGGAATCTTCATCTCTTTAGCAACCTCCAAGAGGTATAAAGTTTCAAACTTGGCTTGTATTTCCTTAAGATCTTGCTAAGTTCTTGATTCATGAGCATTTTGTCCTAAGTCTTGACCTTTTTGGAGTAATGCATGTTTTAGCCCATTCCTCCTGTCCTTTCAGACACTTTGAGGTGCTTTGAGGCATAAAAATGTGGACTTGATCAATTATTCCCTTCCATGCATGTGCTACAAGGTCTTAATGGGTTAAGTAGATAAGGTTTTTAGTATTAAGCACTTTTTGGCCATGCAAGACCATAAAGTTTGAAACTTTAGGGTCAAGGACGTTATTTGGGGCTTGGGTCTGACTTTGGACGTAAGGACTTGATGTATTAAGCTCTTAATGAGAAAGGGGCTGACGAGGTGCGTACCAAGTAGTACGTTGCACGTACGCGATCAAAGCCTTATCGTCTTGTCAACAAGCGAGTATGCCCTGCGTACAGAGGAGTACGTCCAGCATACTCGGCTGGGTCGAGTCAGCCGGGTCGACTCTGCTGGGTGGTGACTTGACCTTTGACCTTTGACTAAGTTTGAACAAGGGTATTTTGGGAAAATTGTTATTAATCCAGAATGGGAAATGTTTTGATTATTAGCAGTCAAGTTGTAACACCCAAAAATTCACGCCAAATTTAAACTTTCAAAACATGTCGAATTTATCAAAACATTACAACTTTGTTTTCAAAATACATTTATATCAGAGTTTTCCCAGAAACATAACATAATAGGAGGAGCTGTACGATCATGCCTTCGCCTTGCCGCGATCCCCTGATGTACCTGAAACAATAAACTGAAACTGTAAGCCCGAAAGCTTAGTGAGTTACCCCCAAAATACCGATACACATACAGTCCACATAACCATGTCACACCATGACATATCATAACAAACTGAGCAGAACAGCACATAACGGGTCCACAGCTTTACAGACTGGAATACCCCTGGGCCCACAGTGTGAGTCTGGAATGCCTACCGGGCCCTCAGCTCACATCTGGATTGCCACCGAGCCCTCAGTACGAGTCTGGAATGCCTACCGGGCCCTCAGCTCGTATCTGGAATGCTCCCAAGTCCTCAGTATGAGTCTGGAATGCCTATCGGGCCCTCAACTCATATCTGGAATACTCTAGGGTTTGTTGGCTACCGCACGGAGCAGTACAACCTCAACCCATCCCACATAACATATCAACATGTAACAGATAATGCACATACAGACAATCAATCAGTATCACAGGTAGTCCTACAGACCTACCCTCTAGCGTATCAAACTAGCATGCATAACTAACTCGTACTCAACATAATACAACTACTAGGATATCATATCCAATGGGCCGGCCTTGGTGCCTTAGACCCCTTAGTATAGTGAGGATAACTCACCTCGCAACTGTCGTCGGAAATAAGAAGGCTCAACTCCTGGGTCCAACACGAACTCCACCACCTATAGGTACCATACAAACCTTTTTCATAAATCTCCCAATTACCAGAAACCATCAGAAGTCAACTAGTCAACCCTTGGTCCAAGTCAAAGTCCACAGTCAAAGTCAACAGTCTATGTTGACTCGACTCGTCGAGCGCAGATCACCGACTCGTCGAGTCCTTCCTGAACTCGAGAAGTCGTGAAATCCTTGATTGGCTCGTCGAGTTCCCTTTTTAACTCGTCGAGTTCATACGTGGCCAAGATTTGGAAGAAACCCTAGCCAACTCGTTGAGTCTTCTAACAACTCGCCGAGTTCAAGGCAATCTTCAACTAACTCGCCGAGTTGCTCAACCAACTCGCCGAGTTCACGGCTATGTTCATAGGACTCGCCGAGTCCAACGTTCTACTCGCCGAGTTCATTCAGTCTTTTTTCCATACAGACCTGGTTTGAGCCATGCAGCGGCTCCAAACCACAGATCTAGGCTTCTAGGGCATGCTTATCACATAAAGTTGCAAACTTTACATGCATGCATAGCTTTAAGGGCTCCAAATGTCAAAACTAAGCTCTTAATGGGGTTCTAAGCTCAAGAGGGACCTCAATCACGAACATAACTGAGACTTTACAACTCTAGAAGGTAATGAAGGTCCAGATCTGAAGTATAGCCCAACCATAAGGTTTCTCTACCAAGGATTTGGGGTTTTAGGGCTTAAAAGCAACAATTTAGGGACAAACAAGATCTAATAGATCAATAATCAAGATGGAAACTTTATTACCAGAATGGGTGACCACAAATGAATGTGTTCTGGATCTAAGTCCCCTTCCTTGATCTCTTCAACCCCTTCCTTCTTCCACTTGCTCCAATGTGCACCAAAAGTCCCTTCACAAGGCAACAATCACTCAAACTCACCAATGGAGACTAGGGTTTCGATAAGGAATGCTCTGAGGGTGATGGAGGCTGAGATGGAGCTATAAGGACGTTTAAATAGGGTGCAAACCCTAAGGATTAGGGTTTCCTCCTGACTGGCCTACTCGCCGAGTCCAGGCGTGGACTCGCCGAGTAGATCACTTAAAGCCCGCGTCCAATTCGACATCTACTCGGCGAGTTAGGGCTACAACTCGCCGAGTAGCTCTTACAAAAAGAAACATTTAATCAAATTAAATACGTACCAGGAACGGGGCGTTACAATTCTCCCCCACTTGTCTCAGACTTCGTCCTCGAAGTCTGCTGCTGCTGCATCTGAAAACAACTCCGGGTAATGCCCCCGCATCTCCTCTTCGGACTCGCACGTCCACTCTGAACCCTTCCGGTGCTGCCATTGCACCTTCACTAACTGAACCACCTTGTTCCTCAATGTCTTCGCCTTTCGATCTAAGATCGCAACTGGTCTCTCAATATAATTCAGGCTGCTATCAACCTGAATATCCTCCATGGGTACTACTGCTGACTCGTCCACCAAACACTTCCTCAACTGAGAAACATGGAAAGTGTTGTGGATCTGGCTAAGCTCTGTCGGGAGATCCAATCGATAGGCGACCCGACCCACCTGGGCTAAAACCCTAAAAGGACCAATGAACCTGGGGCCCAGCTTGCCCCTCTTTCAGAATCTGATTACACCCTTCCAGGGTGATACCTTCAGGAGGACCATGTCACCCACCTGAAACTCCAACTCGGATCAACGTTTGTCGGCATAACTCTTCTGCCGACTCTGAGCGGTCTGCAAACGCTGTCTAACCTGTTGGATCTTTTCGGTAGTCTGCAAGACTACCTCCGTACTACCCATCACCCTGTGCCCAACTTCCCCCAACAAACCGGGGTGCGACATCTCCGCCCGTACAACATCTCGAATGGCGGGGCGCCAAGGCTAGAATGATAGCTGTTGTTGTAGGCGAACTCCGCAAGCGGTAGGTGAGAATCCCAGCTCCCACCGAAATCAATGACACATGCCCGCAACATGTCCTCGAGGGTCTGAATAGTCTGCTCGCTCTGGCCGTCTGTCTGCGGGTGGAATGCTGTGCTGAAGTGCAATCGCGTGCCCAGCTCCTCGTGAAACTTTTGCCAGAAGCGGGAGGTAAACCTGACATCCCGGTCAGAGACAATGGAGACAGGAACCCCATGGCGAGACACGATCTCCCGAACGTACAATTCGGCCAATTTCTCGGCCGATGAGCCCTCTCGTATAGCCAAGAAATGGGCGCTCTTGGTCAATCGATCCACCATGACCCATATAGCATCAAACCCCTTTGCCGTCTTCGGCAATTTGGTAATAAAATCCATCGTGATCTGTTCCCATTTCCACATAGGAATCTCTAGGGGCTGCAGCTTTCCATGCGGCCACTGATGCTCGGCCTTGACCATCCTACATGTCAAGCACCTCTCAACGTACCAAGCGATTTCCCGCTTCATGCACGGCCACCAATAGCTCAAACTCAAATCCCGGTACATCTTGGTAGCCCCCGGGTGAATAGAGAAATGAGACTTATGAGCCTCCTCCATAACCGTCTGCCTAACCCCACCCGTTATTGGAACCCAAACCCGACCGCATCGGGTTAATAGTCCCCGACTATCCTGCACAAACCGGGTGTTCTCGCCCTTGATCCTCTCCAGCTTCCAATTTTCTGGGCGGATGCCCTCAACCTGGGCATCTCTGATCAAACTCACCAGCGGAGAATCCACCGCTATCCTCATACATACCGCTGGGGTGGAAGACCCCGCTGACTTGCGGCTCAAAGCGTCCGCCACTACATTCGCTTTACCAGGATGGTAAAGGATCTCGCAATCGTAGTCCTTGACTACGTCCAGCCACCTGCGTTGCCTCATGTTCAGGTTCGGCTGATCCATGATATGTCTCAAGCTCTTGTGATCCGTGTAAATGGTACAACGGACCTCATAGAGGTAGTGTCTCCATATCTTGAGGGCGAACGCCACCGCCCCCAGTTCCAAGTCATGCGTAGGGTATCTCGTCTCATGCGGCTTCAGCTGCCGTGATGCGTAGGCTATCACTCGTCCTCTCTGCATGAGGACCGCCCCTAAACATGTGATGGATGCATCACAGAACACCACAAAATCCTCGACTCCCTCCGGGAGTGTCAATACTGGAGCCTCGCACAAATGCTGACGGAGGGTCTCAAACGCCCTCTACTGCTCGGGACCCCATCGGAAATCCACTCCCTTCCTTGTCAGACGAGTGAGGGGCACTGCAATCTTGGAGAAGTCCCGTATGAACCTCCGGTAGTACCCTGCCAACCCCAGAAAGCTCCTAATATCTGAAGGAGATTTCGGAACCTCCCACTGCATAACCGCCTCGATTTTGGCCGGATCGACCAAAATCCCCTCCTGGTTAACGAGATGTCCGAGGAACTGGACCTCCCGTAACCAAAACTCACACTTCGAGAACTTGGCGTACAGCCGTTCCCGTCTCAGAACTCCCAACAGCTCTCGCAGATGTTCCTCATGCTGCTCTCGGGTCTTGGAATACGCCAAGATATCATCTATAAACACTATGACCGAGCGATCAAGCATCGGTCTACAGACCCGATTCATCAGGTCCATGAACACCGCTGGCGCGTTCGTGAGCCCAAACGGCATCACCACGAACTCGTAATGTCCATAACGAGTTCGGAACGCGGTCTTCTCCACGTCCTCCTCTCTGACCCTGACCTGATGATACCCAGACCTCAAGTCTATCTTGGAAAACCAAGATGCACCCTGTAACTGGTCGAAGAGATCGTCTATCCTCGGGAGTGGATAACGGTTCTTCACCGTCAACTTATTCAACTCCCGGTAATCGATACACATCCGGTGCGAACCGTCCTTCTTCCGGACGAAAAGTATCGGTGCTCCCCATGGAGAACTGCTAGGTCGAATGAACTGCTTGCCCAGCAGTTCCTGCAGCTGCGATGACAGCTCCTGCATCTCTGGCGGTGCCAATCGGTACGTCGCCTTAGCAATAGGGGCCGCACCTGGCACCAGGTCGATCCTGAACTCGACATGCCTCTCCGGAGGTATCCCTGGTAACTCCTCCGGGAATACGTCTGCGAACTCCCTGACCACCGGTACGTCGGAAACCGAAATCTGATCCCTGGCCCGCGTATCTACCACATACGCTAGATAACCTGCATACCCGTGCTGAATGTACTGTCGTGCCCTGGCAGCTGAACAAAACCTTGATCCCACTCTTGTGCCCTCGCCATATACAATCAGTTCTCCCCCACTTGGGGTTCGAACTACTACTCGCTGCCCCTCACAGTCGATCATGGCACCGAATCGACTGAGCCAATCCATGCCTACAATCACGCATACCTCCCCCATGGGAATCAGAATCAAATCTATCGGAAATGACACCCTGAAAATCTCCAAGTCACACCCTCGATAAACTGAAGAAGCAGAAACCCCGTGTTCGTTGGCGATAGACACTCGCAACGGACACTTTAACTCGCCCACTGGCGCACTGAACTCCCTACTAAATGTCTGAGATACGAAGGACCGACTCGCCCCCGAGTCAAATAAGACCAAAGCAGGCAAGGAGTTCACTAAAAACGTACCTAACCACAGGTGCAACAGATAAGCATACCACAGATATAGGAAAACGAGATAAGGATAGAAACATACCAGCAACTACATCTGGTGCTGCTCTGGCCTCCTCCGCTGTAAGCTGGAAGGCACGACCCTGAGCCTTTGGAGGCTCTGCCCTGACTGGTCTCCCATCTGTGATCCTCAAAGTAGCCGGCGCTGGAGCCTGCGCCGGTTTGGCGGCGAGTAACGGGCAGTTGGCCTTCAAATGGCCAACCTGATCACAATGGTAACATAACCTCATACTCTGAACTGGAGCGGCCTGGCGACAGTCTTTCGCGTAATGCCCCTCCTTGCCACACTTGTGGCATCCACTACCAGCTCGACACACACCAGAATGATCCTTGCCACACTTCCCACATGTGCGGCTCTGCTGACCCCCGGTCCTAGTATCAGCGGTCTTAGACCGCTTCGGCGCCGGCTGAGAATGTGTCGGGGCCTGCCGCTGCTCTCTCAACTGCTGCTCAATCTCCAACTCACGCCGTCTGGCGGCCTCCTGCAACTCTAGAAGAGTATCACATCGCTGGGTAGACACAAACTGACGGATATCCGTCTTGAGCATGCTCAGATAACGGGTCATCTGGGCCTGCTCTGAAGCAAACTCCGGGCAAAACATCGCCCTCTCAGTGAACATCCGGGTGATCTCCGTCACCGACTCCCCATCCTGTCTCAAACTCAAAAACTCCTGTGCCAATCGCTCCCGCTCAACCCGTAGAATGTAACGGGCGCGGAACATATCCCTGAACTGCTCCCAAGTAACAACAGCTCTCTGATCATCAGAGTACGACCCAGTCGCAAGTCTCCACCAGTCCTTGGCCCCAGACCTAAGCAGGTTCAGAGCACACCTGACCTTCTGGTCAGCAGGACACGAGCAGGTGAAGAAACACCCCTCCACATCTGAAATCCACCTCATAGCCTTGATGGGATCCTGCGTCCCATCAAAAGTAGGGGGCTTCGTGTTATCGAAGTCCCTGTACTGAAAACCTCTACCAACTCCTCCTCCCGTCGCTGATACAGCTGATGCAGCTGCTGCGGCGGCTGTCTCTGCAAGGGTTGCATAACGCTCATCAAAATACTCCACCATGGCGGTCTTGATCGACCCGAACATCTCCGGTAACTGAGCCCGGAATGCAGCAGCAACCTCATCATGCAGGATCTCTCGAATCCTGGCATCCAACTCCTCTGTACCCATCTGCACCACTGGCTCAGGTGCTGTCGGCCCCTCCTGGCCTCTGTCCCCTGATCCTGATCCCGAACCGGATCCAGCCACGAAGCGCCTCGTCATCACCATTCTGAAACATATCACCAGTTATCAAATAATTCATATAAATCACTGGGAGCCAACTCCCTACTAACCCTAGGGATTGCGACTTACTTGACACGCGTATAGGTCCTGTGCTTTCAGTAGCATGGGCCCCTACTACCTTCCACACCTACCCATATTTGCCCCAAGTATCACCACAACACCCTAACAATATGCACAACATGGCGAGCGCTCAATCCTCACTCCTAGAGGAATGCTAAATATCTTAAACTGACCTCCCGGTCTCACTCAATCCCTCCTATCCATGAAACTTCCACCAACCCTGCAGCACTAATGTATGCTAGCCATGCATAACGCTGGACCCTATAGACTTTCGAATATCCAATCCTACCCCAAGCCCCCAATCAAACAAGAACAGAACATAAGGCCAAATCAAACATTCTCAGGCTATAAGATCTTAATTATGTACAACTGGGATGCATACATTAGACAACTACAGTAATGATGTCAATCTCACATAAAGGAAACCCTAGGCTAGCAGGCATCATGTATTCAGGCAATTCTATCATACAATTCCTGAAGATCCCTAGCCTAGCACTAACATGCTGTTCTATCATATTGTATAATCAAATAACTTGTATGGTATTTTGGGGTCTACTTACTGGCTCTGGCTGATCGTACGCCCTGCATCCTCCTTTATTTATTTTGAAAACCTTTTTGAAAAATCATTTTTGAAAATCCTTTCCTTGATTTGAGACTGGAGTCACACGAGTGTTCCTCCAATTCACTCAAACCAAGGCTCCGATACCAACTTGAAACACCCAAAAATTCACGCTAAATTTAAACTTTCAAAACATGTCGAATTTATCAAAACATTACAACTTTGTTTTCAAAATACATTTATATCAGAGTTTTCCCAGAAACATAACATAATAGGAGGAGCTGTACGATCATGCCTTCGCCTTGCCGCGATCCCCTGATGTACCTGAAACAATAAACTGAAACTGTAAGCCCGAAAGCTTAGTGAGTTACCCCCAAAATACCGATACACATACAGTCCACATAACCATGTCACACCATGACATATCATAACAAA
Source organism: Lactuca virosa (assembly GCF_052849685.1). NCBI lineage: Eukaryota > Viridiplantae > Streptophyta > Magnoliopsida > Asterales > Asteraceae > Lactuca > Lactuca virosa. The sequence continues at coordinate 41,777,489 of NC_136426.1, forward strand.
CTGAGCAGAACAGCACATAACGGGTCCACAGCTTTACAGACTGGAATACCCCTGGGCCCACAGTGTGAGTCTGGAATGCCTACCGGGCCCTCAGCTCACATCTGGATTGCCACCGAGACCTCAGTACGAGTCTGGAATGCCTACCGGGCCCTCAGTTCGTATCTGGAATGCTCCCAAGTCCTCAGTATGAGTCTGGAATGCCTATCGGGCCCTCAGCTCATATCTAGAATACTCTAGGGTTTGTTGGCTACCGCGCGGAGCAGTACAACCTCAACCCATCCCACATAACATATCAACATGTAACAGATAATGCACATACAGACAATCAATCAGTATCACAGGTAGTCCTACAGACCTACCCTCCAGCGTATCAAACTAGCATGCATAACTAACTCGTACTCAACATAATACAACTACTAGGATATCATATCCAATGGGCCGGCCTTGGTGCCTTAGACCCCTTAGTATAGTGAGGATAACTCACCTCGCAACTGTCGTCGGAAATAAGAAGGCTCAACTCCTGGGTCCAACACGAACTCCACCACCTATAGGTACCATACAAACCTTTTTCATAAATCTCCCAATTACCAGAAACCATCAGAAGTCAACTGGTCAACCCTTGGTCCAAGTCAAATTCCACAGTCAAAGTCAACAGTCTATGTTGACTCGACTCGTCGAGTGCAGATCACCGACTCGTCGAGTCCTTCCTGAACTCGAGAAGTCGTGAAATCCTTGATTGGCTCGTCGAGTTCATATGTGGCCAAGATTTGGAAGAAACCCTAGCCAACTCGCTGAGTCTTCTAACAACTCGCCGAGTTCAAGGCAATCTTCAACTAACTCGCCGAGTTGCTCAACCAACTCGCCGAGTTCACGGCTATGTTCATAGGACTCGCCGAGTCCAGCGTTCTACTCGCCGAGTTTATTCAGTCCTTTTTCCATACAGACCTGGTTTGAGCCATGTAGCGGCTCCAAACCACAGATCTAGGCTTCTAGGGCATGCTTATCACGTAAAGTTGCAAACTTTACATGCATGCATAGCTTTAAGGGCTCCAAATGTCAAAACTAAGCTCTTAATGGGGTTCTAAGCTCAAGAGGGACCTCAATCACGAACATAACTGAGACTTTACAACTCTAGAAGGTAATGAAGGTCCAGATCTGAAGTATAGCCCAACCATAAGGTTTCTCTACCAAGGATTTGGGGTTTTAGGGCTTAAAAGCAACAATTTAGGGACAAACAAGATCTAATAGATCAATAATCAAGATGGAAACTTTATTACCAGAATGGGTGACCACAAATGAATGTGTTCTGGATCTATGTCCCCTTCCTTGAGCTCTTCAACCCCTTCCTTCTTCCACTTGCTCCAATGTGCACCAAAAGTCCCTTCACAAGGCAACAATCACTCAAACTCACCAATGGAGACTAGGGTTTCGATAAGGAATGCTCTGAGGGTGATGGAGGCTGAGATGGGGCTATAAGGACGTTTAAATAGGGTGCAAACCCTAAGGATTAGGGTTTTCTCCTGACTGGCCTACTCGCCGAGTCCAGGCGTGGACTCGCCGAGTAGATCACTTAAAGCCCGCGTCCAATTCGGCATCTACTCGGCGAGTTAGGGCTACAACTCGCCGAGTAGCTCTTACAAAAAGAAACATTTAATCAAATTAAATACGTACCAGGAACGGGGCGTTACACAAGTAGAGCCGGTTCTCGAAGCAGATATTCATTCAGACTGTATCCAAATTGAGAAGTGAGTTTTCCCCACTGTACTTATGGGTCAAAGGCACCAAATCTGACCCATTGGATTAGATATCCTGGTTCGTTGTATGTTGTTATGCTGTAGTGATCTGTTAGATCTGTATCCTGGTATATATGATGTTGTTATGTTGTAATGATCTCTTAGATCTGTATCCTGGTATGTAGGATCTTGCTATACTGTAGTGATCTGTTAGATTTGTATGACTACCTGAATCTGCTAGCTATTGACTGTTATGGTGTATGTTGATATGTTATGGGTTATTGGGTTGAGGCAGACCAGCTGAGACTAAAGGCGAAGACACCCAGGGTGGTCCGGATAAAATGAAGGCCTGCGAGGCGGTCCAGTCAGGCCGAAGGCCCGGAGGGTGGTCCAGATAGGCTGAAATCCCGGTGAGGTGGTCCAGTCATGCTGAAGGCTCTATATGCCTGATGTTGTAGTTATGTTATGTGGTGGTACTTTGGGGGAACTCACTAAGCGTTGGCTTATAGTTTTAGTTTTGTTTCAGGTACTTCCGAGAACCGTGGCAAGGCGAAGGCGTGATCATGCACATCCTTCAGTTTTATGTTATATGGATTTTTGGGACACTCAAATTTTTTAGAAACACTTTTGAAACAATGGTTTTTTAAACATTATAGATTGAATTACTGTTTTTGAAAAGTTTAAATTTGTTGTGATTTTCGATATGTTACTTTGTGAGACCCACGCAGGGGTAGCATGGTGTATGTTTTTTTTGCAGACAACATAGTTATAGTGGTTGAGTGTAAAATATAGTTGAATGCTAGGTAGGATAAATGGAAGACATCATTGAAGAAAAAAAAAGGCTACGTATCAATACTTCTAAAACATAATATATATGCTTCAATTTCAGTGGGAAACAAAGTGTTGGAGAAATAAAAGTATACGTCAATGAGCATGTTGAGTACCTGGGGTCTATGATACATAAGGAAGGGGTGTTGAACCTAAAGGCGAGATGGTTAAGTTGGAGGGTAGCGACAAGAGTTTTGTATGACAAGAAGGTGTTGTTGAAACTAAAGGATTTTTTTGGTAGGATGGAGATAAGGCCAACTTTATTTTATGAATTTGAATGTTGGCCGATTAAGAAGGAACATAAAATGATGATAAAGGTAGTATAAAAGAGAATATTGAAGTGGACAATGGTAGAACTTTGTTGAACATGACACCGAACACATCAATTATGAATTCGTTAATGTGGCATTGATCCTCGATAAATTGAGGGAATGAAGATTACGGTGGTTTGATAATGTCCAAAGGAGACAACCTGTTGTTGTTGTTAGGAGAGCGGAGTCGATTACTATCGAGGGTGTGAGGATGATAAGTTGGCCGAGAAGGAAGTAGGAAGATAGCGTCCAGTTAGACTTGAAGAAATTAGCCTTTTTCGAGAGATTGACATCAGATATGAAAGTATGGAGACTAAAAAATCAGGGTAACAAATTAGTATTGGCGTAGTCTAGGATTTAACTCCCTTTTCAATGGTAGTGATTTTCGTCCACTTTCTCACTTCCTCATTCTAATGAGCTTCCAAACCAGTTGATGATAGAAGGGATTACCCATTGCCTTATATGTGCTGACATATAGTCCCCTCAACGACTGTTCATCAGATCCAATCATTTTTCATATCGTCGATACTCTCGGGACACACTCACCTGACGTGGCCATCAGGAAGACTTTCGATACAAGGCTTCAGGATCAATTTCGTTGGATCGAGAATTACCGGGGATTGCGCCACCTGCACCGACCACACCTTCCGGGCTACGACCGTAGCTTTGATACCACTTGTTAGGATCGCTACAAGCCCAACCATGCCAACATAGAAGAACAATGAGGTTCCATTTTCTAAAACCAATTTGTGATAACAGAGATTACTCATTATCTTATAAGCTAGCATCTAGTTTCTTATTTTACCAATGTGGGATTGTGTTTACACCCCAACACAATATAGGTGTGCTTAAGACATTTATATTTATACATTTATTTGTAATTTTTTTGTCGAAAGTATTCTAAAAGTATTCTATAGAAACAATTTCTCAAACCTACGGTTGTTTTTTTTTGTATTTCTTTCATTGGCGGATTTAGGGGTCTTCAGGGTGTTTCGGGCCACCACTCGATTTTATGTCGTAGTGTAATTTTTTTCTATTAAAATTAAAATGCACCCACTAAAAAAATATATACATAATATAAGATAAGATTCAACTATAACCATAATTTTTACGTCGGCATTGCGTTCTTTGTAATTAAAAACTACTTTACCAACCCTTTCATAGGATATTTGGCAAAATCTATCGATGTTCATATCAATAAAAATATTCAGCATTATGTTAAGTAGCTTTTTAAAGAAATTTTGGTAGCCAGCCAAAATGCCAAATATGTAGGCAGTGGACAAGTTCTTCTGTTCATAATACCAAACCTGACATTTATTTTTGAAATCAAATGTCTTCCATCTACAATTTCCATCCATCTTTTTTGTCTTGTTACAATTATGAGTGTAGACATTTTGGCACTAAAAATTTGTTATTGTCCACTTACACCAAATAAAAATACATTTGGAAAATGGAATAAATGCCCCGTTACAATATTTATCACGTTTCTTAAAGAAATTTTCAATTTTTTTAAACGAATCATATATTAAAAATGAAACCGTGTTAGACACTAACAAAACATAATGCAATCAAAGCATTTTTTGCTTTCTGCAATCAAATTTTTTCTACTCTTAGCATTTCAAAAAACAGATGGATGATTATAAAATCCAATGTATTATTGACTTATTTGTGACGGTACGTACCTCCCAGATCTTGGAGAATAACAGATGAATGAAAGATCCAGTTTTATAAAATTCTAAATAATAATTAAAATATAATAAAATATCCAGTTTTATAAAATTCTAACTAATAATTAAAATATAAAAAAAAGTAAAGAAAAAAATATAAGACAATTTAGTTATTTTATGTCAGTTTAGGATAACCGAGATAAAATAAAACCACGAGGACCTTCAAAATTAAAAGTGGACTTGATTAAAAAAACACGTAATCATAGGGACCATTTTTTTAATGTACTCTACTTTTATTTAATCCATTTTCAAATCTATGGGTATTACAACTTTATATAGACTCGAGCACATTGTGAGTTTGTATACTTTTGTAACTAAGATGCATGTGTTTTAACATGATTATTAATATATATGTATTTAAACTCTATGTCATGTAAGATAGGCTATTTGAAGCATGTTTATAAGATGAAGTTTATTTTATTTTTGAAACATGAACGCAACATTTTATGTATGACGCATATTTATGTAATATGTGTATAGATTTCTTTTTGGAACGAAAGAAAGATTAAATAAACAGCTAGCAGAAAAGAATTATATGACCGGGTTTTTGACCAACACAGTCCAACTATGTGTATAGATTAGTTAAGTCTTGACCTTTTTGGAGTAATGCATGTTTTAGCCCATTCCTCCTGTCCTTTCAGACGCTTTGAGGTGCTTTGAGGCATAAAAATGTGGACTTGATCAATTATTCCCTTCCATGCATGTGCTACAAGGTCTTAATGGGTTAAGTAGATAAGGTTTTTAGTATTAAGCACTTTTTGGCCATGCAAGACCATAAAGTTTGAAACTTTAGGGTCAAGGACGTTATTTGGGGCTTGGGTCTGACTTTGGACGTAAGGACTTGATGTATTAAGCTCTTAATGAGAAAGGGGCTGACGAGGTGCGTACCAAGTAGTACGTTGCACGTACGCGATCAAAGCCTTATCGTCTTGTCAACAAGCGAGTATTCCCTGCGTACAGAGGAGTACGTCCAGCATACTCGGCTGGGTCGAGTCAGCCGGGTCGACTCGGCTGGGTGGTGACTTGACCTTTGACCTTTGACTAAGTTTGAACAAGGGTATTTTGGGAAAATTGTTATTAATCCAGAATGGGAAATGTTTTGATTATTAGCAGTCAAGTTGTAACACCCAAAAATTCACGCCAAATTTAAACTTTCAAAACATGTCGAATTTATCAAAACATTACAACTTTGTTTTCAAAATACATTTATATCAGAGTTTTCCCAGAAACATAACATAATAGGAGGAGCTGTACGATCATGCCTTCGCCTTGCCGCGATCCCCTGATGTACCTGAAACAATAAACTGAAACTGTAAGCCCGAAAGCTTAGTGAGTTACCCCCAAAATACCGATACACATACAGTCCACATAACCATGTCACACCATGACATATCATAACAAACTGAGCAGAACAGCACATAACGGGTCCACAGCTTTACAGACTGGAATACCCCTGGGCCCACAGTGTGAGTCTAGAATGCCTACCGGGCCCTCAGCTCACATCTGGATTGCCACCGAGCCCTCAGTACGAGTCTGGAATGCCTACCGGGCCCTCAGCTCGTATCTGGAATGCTCCCAAGTCCTCAGTATGAGTCTGGAATGCCTATCGGGCCCTCGGCTCATATCTGGAATACTCTAGGGTTTGTTGGCTACCGCACGGAGCAGTACAACCTCAACCCATCCCACATAACATATCAACATGTAACAGATAATGCACATACAGACAATCAATCAGTATCACAGGTAGTCCTACAGACCTACCCTCTAGCGTATCAAACTAGCATGCATAACTAACTCGTACTCAACATAATACAACTACTAGGATATCATATCCAATGGGCCGGCCTTGGTGCCTTAGACCCCTTAGTATAGTGAGGATAACTCACCTCACAACTGTCGTCGGAAATAAGAAGGCTCAACTCCTGGGTCCAACACGAACTCCACCACCTATAGGTACCATACAAACCTTTTTCATAAATCTCCCAATTACCAGAAACCATCAGAAGTCAACTAGTCAACCCTTGGTCCAAGTCAAAGTCCACAGTCAAAGTCAACAGTCTATGTTGACTCGACTCGTCGAGTGCAGATCACCGACTCGTCGAGTCCTTCCTGAACTCGAGAAGTCGTGAAATCCTTGATTGGCTCGTCGAGTTCCCTTTTTAACTCGTCGAGTTCATATGTGGCCAAGATTTGGAAGAAACCCTAGCCAACTCGCTGAGTCTTCTAACAACTCGCCGAGTTCAAGGCAATCTTCAACTAACTCGCCGAGTTGCTCAACCAACTCGCCGAGTTCACGGCTATGTTCATAGGACTCGCCGAGTCCAGCGTTCTACTCGCCGAGTTCATTCAGTCCTTTTTCCATACAGACCTGGTTTGAGCCATGTAGCGGCTCCAAACCACAGATCTAGGCTTCTAGGGCATGCTTATCACGTAAAGTTGCAAACTTTACATGCATGCATAGCTTTAAGGGCTCCAAATGTCAAAACTAAGCTCTTAATGGGGTTCTAAGCTCAAGAGGGACCTCAATCACGAACATAACTGAGACTTTACAACTCTAGAAGGTAATGAAGGTCCAGATCTGAAGTATAGTCCAACCATAAGGTTTCTCTACCAAGGATTTGGGGTTTTAGGGCTTAAAAGCAACAATTTAGGGACAAACAAGATCTAATAGATCAATAATCAAGATGGAAACTTTATTACCAGAATGGGTGACCACAAATGAATGTGTTCTGGATCTAAGTCCCCTTCCTTGAGCTCTTCAACCCCTTCCTTCTTCCACTTGCTCCAATGTGCACCAAAAGTCCCTTCACAAGGCAACAATCACTCAAACTCACCAATGGAGACTAGGGTTTCGATAAGGAATGCTCTGAGGGTGATGGAGGCTGAGATGGGGCTATAAGGACGTTTAAATAGGGTGCAAACCCTAAGGATTAGGGTTTCCTCCTTACTGGCCTACTCGCCGAGTCCAGGCGTGGACTCGCCGAGTAGATCACTTAAAGCCCGCGTCCAATTCGACATCTACTCGGCGAGTTAGGGCTACAACTCGCCGAGTAGCTCTTACAAAAAGAAACATTTAATCAAATTAAATACGTACCAGGAACGGGGCGTTACAATTCTCCCCCACTTGTCTCAGACTTCGTCCTCGAAGTCTGCTGCTGCTGCATCTGAAAACAACTCCGGGTAATGCCCCCGCATCTCCTCTTCGGACTCCCACGTCCACTCTGAACCCTTCCGGTGCTGCCACTGCACCTTCACTAACTGAACCACCTTGTTCCTCAATGTCTTCGCCTTTCGATCTAAGATCGCAACTGGTCTCTCAATATAATTCAGGCTGCTATCAACCTGAATATCCTCCATGGGTACTACTGCTGACTCGTCCACCAAACACTTCCTCAACTGAGAAACATGGAAAGTGTTGTGGATCTGGCTAAGCTCTGTCGGGAGATCCAATCGATAGGCGACCCGACCCACCTGGGCTAAAACCCTAAAAGGACCAATGAACCTGGGGCCCAGCTTGCCCCTCTTTCGGAATCTGATTACACCCTTCCAGGGTGATACCTTCAGGAGGACCATGTCACCCACCTGAAACTCCAACTCGGATCGGCGTTTGTCGGCATAACTCTTCTGCCGACTCTGAGCAGTCTGCAAACGCTGTCTAACCTGCTGGATCTTTTCGGTAGTCTGCAAGACTACCTCCGTACTACCCATCACCCTGTGCCCAACTTCCCCCCAACAAACCGGGGTGCGACATCTCCGCCCGTACAACATCTCGAATGGCGGGGCGCCAAGGCTAGAATGATAGCTGTTGTTGTAGGCGAACTCCGCAAGCGGTAGGTGAGAATCCCAGCTCCCACCGAAATCAATGACACATGCCCGCAACATGTCCTCGAGGGTCTGAATAGTCTGCTCGCTCTGGCCGTCTGTCTGCGGGTGGAATGCTGTGCTGAAGTGCAATCGCGTGCCCAGCTCCTCGTGAAACTTTTGCCAGAAGCGGGAGGTAAACCTGACATCCCGGTCAGAGACAATGGAGACAGGAACCCCATGGCGAGACACGATCTCCCGAACGTACAATTCGGCCAATTTCTCGGCCGATGAGCCCTCTCGTATAGCCAAGAAATGGGCGCTCTTGGTCAATCGATCCACCATGACCCATATAGCATCAAACCCCTTTGCCGTCTTCGGCAATTTGGTAATAAAATCCATCGTGATCTGTTCCCATTTCCACATAGGAATCTCTAGGGGCTGCAGCTTTCCATGCGGCCACTGATGCTCGGCCTTGACCATCCTACATGTCAAGCACCTCTCAACGTACCAAGCGATTTCCCGCTTCATGCACGGCCACCAATAGCTCAAACTCAAATCCCGGTACATCTTGGTAGCCCCCGGGTGAATAGAGAAATGAGACTTATGAGCCTCCTCCATAACCGTCTGCCTAACCCCACCCGTTATTGGAACCCAAACCCGACCGCATCGGGTTAATAGTCCCCGACTATCCTGCACAAACCGGGTGTTCTCGCCCTTGATCCTCTCCAGCTTCCAATTTTCTGGGCGGATGCCCTCAAACTGGGCATCTCTGATCAAACTCACCAGCGGAGAATCCACCGCTATCCTCATACATACCGCTGGGGTGGAAGACCCCGCTGACTTGCGGCTCAAAGCGTCCGCCACTACATTCGCTTTACCAGGATGGTAAAGGATCTCGCAATCGTAGTCCTTGACTACGTCCAGCCACCTGCGTTGCCTCATGTTCAGGTTCGGCTGATCCATGATATGTCTCAAGCTCTTGTGATCCGTGTAAATGGTACAACGGACCTCATAGAGGTAGTGTCTCCATATCTTGAGGGCGAACGCCACCGCCCCCAGTTCCAAGTCATGCGTAGGGTATCTCGTCTCATGCGGCTTCAGCTGCCGTGATGCGTAGGCTATCACTCGTCCTCTCTGCATGAGGACCGCCCCTAAACCTGTGATGGATGCATCACAGAACACCACAAAATCCTCGACTCCCTCCGGGAGTGTCAATACTGGAGCCTCGCACAAATGCTGACGGAGGGTCTCAAACGCCCTCTACTGCTCGGGACCCCATCGGAAATCCACTCCCTTCCTTGTCAGACGAGTGAGGGGCACTGCAATCTTGGAGAAGTCCCGTATGAACCTCCGGTAGTACCCTGCCAACCCCAGAAAGCTCCTAATATCTGAGGGAGATTTCGGAACCTCCCACTGCATAACCGCCTCGATTTTGGCCGGATCGACCAAAATCCCCTCCTGGTTAACGAGATGTCCGAGGAACTGGACCTCCCGTAACCAAAACTCACACTTCGAGAACTTGGCGTACAGCCGTTCCCGTCTCAGCACTCCCAACAGCTCTCGCAGATGTTCCTCATGCTGCTCTCGGGTCTTGGAATACACCAAGATATCATCTATAAACACTATGACCGAGCGATCAAGCATCGGTCTACAGACCCGATTCATCAGGTCCATGAACACCGCTGGCGCGTTCGTGAGCCCAAACGGCATCACCACGAACTCGTAATGTCCATAACGAGTTCGGAACGCGGTCTTCTCCACGTCCTCCTCTCTGACCCTGACCTGATGATACCCAGACCTCAAGTCTATCTTGGAAAACCAAGATGCACCCTGTAACTGGTCGAAGAGATCGTCTATCCTCGGGAGTGGATAACGGTTCTTCACCGTCAACTTATTCAACTCCCGGTAATCGATACACATCCGGTACGAACCGTCCTTCTTCCGGACGAAAAGTATCGGTGCTCCCCATGGAGAACTGCTAGGTCGAATGAACTGCTTGCCCAGCAGTTCCTGCAGCTGCGATGACAGCTCCTGCATCTCTGGCGGTGCCAATCGGTACGTCGCCTTAGCAATAGGGGCCGCACCTGGCACCAGGTCGATCCTGAACTCGACATGCCTCTCCGGAGGTATCCCTGGTAACTCCTCCGGGAATACGTCTGCGAACTCCCTGACCACCGGTACGTCGGAAACCGAAATCTGATCCCTGGCCCGCGTATCTACCACATACGCTAGATAACCTGCATACCCGTGCTGAATGTACTGTCGTGCCCTGGCAGCTGAACAAAACCTTGATCCCACTCTTGTGCCCTCGCCATATACAATCAGTTCTCCCCCACTTGGGGTTCGAACTACTACTCGCTGCCCCTCACAGTCGATCATGGCACCGAATCGACTGAGCCAATCCATGCCTACAATCACGCATACCTCCCCCATGGGAATCAGAATCAAATCTATCGGAAATGACACCCCGAAAATCTCCAAGTCACACCCTCGATAAACTGAAGAAGCAGAAACCCCGTGTTCGTTGGCGATAGACACTCGCAACGGACACTTTAACTCGCCCACTGGCGCACTGAACTCCCTACTAAATGTCTGAGATACGAAGGACCGACTCGCCCCCGAGTCAAATAAGACCAAAGCAGGCAAGGAGTTCACTAAAAACGTACCTAACCACAGGTGCAACAGATAAGCATACCACAGATATAGGAAAACGAGATAAGGATAGAAACATACCAGCAACTACATCTGGTGCTGCTCTGGCCTCCTCCGCTGTAAGCTGGAAGGCACGACCCTGAGCCTTTGGAGGCTCTGCCCTGACTGGTCTGCCATCCGTGATCCTCAAAGTAGCCGGCGCTGGAGCCTGCGCCGGTTTGGTGGCGAGTAACGGGCAGTTGGCCTTCAAATGGCCAACCTGATCACAATGGTAACATAACCTCATACTCTAAACTGGAGCGGCCTGGCGACAGTCTTTCGCGTAATGCCCCTCCTTGCCACACTTGTGGCATCCACTACCAGCTCGACACACACCAGAATGATCCTTGCCACACTTCCCACATGTGCGGCTCTGCTGACCCCCGGTCCTAGTATCAGCGGTCTTAGACCGCTTCGGCGCCGGCTGAGAATGTGTCGGGGCCTGCCGCTGCTCTCTCAACTGCTGCTCAATCTCCAACTCACGCCGTCTGGCGGCCTCCTGCAACTCTAGAAGAGTATCACATCGCTGGGTAGACACAAACTGACGGATATCCGTCTTGAGCATGCTCAGATAACGGGTCATCTGGGCCTGCTCTGAAGCAAACTCCGGGCAAAACATCGCCCTCTCAGTGAACATCCGGGTGATCTCCGTCACCGACTCCCCATCCTGTCTCAAACTCAAAAACTCCTGTGCCAATCGCTCCCGCTCAACCCGTAGAATGTAACGGGCGCGGAACATATCCCTAAACTGCTCCCAAGTAACAAAAGCTCTCTGATCATCAGAGTACGACCCAGTCGCAAGTCTCCACCAGTCCTTGGCCCCAGACCTAAGCAGGTTCAGAGCACACCTGACCTTCTGGTCAGCAGGACACGAGCAGGTGAAGAAACACCCCTCCACATCTGAAATCCACCTCATAGCCTTGATGGGATCCTGCGTCCCATCAAAAGTAGGGGCTTCGTGTTATCGAAGTCCCTGTACTGAAAACCTCTACCAACTCCTCCTCCCGTCGCTGATACAGCTGATGCAGCTGCTGCGGCGGCTGTCTCTGCAAGGGCTGCATAACGCTCATCAAAATACTCCACCATGGCGGTCTTGATCGACCCGAACATCTCCGGTAACTGAGCCCGGAATGCAGCAGCAACCTCATCATGCAGGATCTCTCGAATCCTGGCATCCAACTCCTCTGTACCCATCTGCACCACTGGCTCAGGTGCTGTCGGCCCCTCCTGGCCTCTGTCCCCTGATCCTGATCCCGAACCGGATCCAGCCACGAAGCGCCTCGTCATCACCATTCTGAAACATATCACCAGTTATCAGATAATTCATATAAATCACTGGGAGCCAACTCCCTACTAACCCTAGGGATTGCGACTTACTTGACACGCGTATAGGTCCTGTGCTTTCAGTAGCATGGGCCCCTACTACCTTCCACACCTACCCATATTTGCCCCAAGTATCACCACAACACCCTAACAATATGCACAACATGGCGAGCGCTCAATCCTCACTCCTAGAGGAATGCTAAATATCTTAAACTGACCTCCCGGTCTCACTCAATCCCTCCTATCCATGAAACTTCCACCAACCCTGCAGCACTAATGTATGCTAGCCATGCATAACGCTGGACCCTATAGACTTTCGAATATCCAATCCTACCCCAAGCCCCCAATCAAACAAGAACAGAACATAAGGCCAAATCAAACATTCTCAGGCTATAAGATCTTAATTATGTACAACTGGGATGCATACATTAGACAACTACAGTAATGATGTCAATCTCACATAAAGGAAACCCTAGGCTAGCAGGCATCATGTATTCAGGCAATTCTATCATACAATTCCTGAAGATCCCTAGCCTAGCACTAACATGCTGTTCTATCATATTGTATAATCAAATAACTTGTATGGTATTTTGGGGTCTACTTACTGGCTCTGGCTGATCGTACGCCCTGCATCCTCCTTTATTTATTTTGAAAACCTTTTTGAAAAATCATTTTTGAAAATCCTTTCCTTGATTTGAGACTGGAGTCACACGAGTGTTCCTCCAATTCACTCAAACCAAGGCTCCGATACCAACTTGAAACACCCAAAAATTCACGCTAAATTTAAACTTTCAAAACATGTCGAATTTATCAAAACATTACAACTTTGTTTTCAAAATACATTTATATCAGAGTTTTCCCAGAAACATAACATAATAGGAGGAGCTGTACGATCATGCCTTCGCCTTGCCGCGATCCCCTGATGTACCTGAAACAATAAACTGAAACTGTAAGCCCGAAAGCTTAGTGAGTTACCCCCAAAATACCGATACACATACAGTCCACATAACCATGTCACACCATGACATATCATAACAAACTGAGCAGAACAGCACATAACGGGTCCACAGCTTTACAGACTGGAATACCCCTGGGCCCACAGTGTGAGTCTGGAATGCCTACCGGGCCCTCAGCTCACATCTGGATTGCCACCGAGACCTCAGTACGAGTCTGGAATGCCTACCGGGCCCTCAGTTCGTATCTGGAATGCTCCCAAGTCCTCAGTATGAGTCTGGAATGCCTATCGGGCCCTCAGCTCATATCTAGAATACTCTAGGGTTTGTTGGCTACCGCGCGGAGCAGTACAACCTCAACCCATCCCACATAACATATCAACATGTAACAGATAATGCACATACAGACAATCAATCAGTATCACAGGTAGTCCTACAGACCTACCCTCCAGCGTATCAAACTAGCATGCATAACTAACTCGTACTCAACATAATACAACTACTAGGATATCATATCCAATGGGCCGGCCTTGGTGCCTTAGACCCCTTAGTATAGTGAGGATAACTCACCTCGCAACTGTCGTCGGAAATAAGAAGGCTCAACTCCTGGGTCCAACACGAACTCCACCACCTATAGGTACCATACAAACCTTTTTCATAAATCTCCCAATTACCAGAAACCATCAGAAGTCAACTGGTCAACCCTTGGTCCAAGTCAAATTCCACAGTCAAAGTCAACAGTCTATGTTGACTCGACTCGTCGAGTGCAGATCACCGACTCGTCGAGTCCTTCCTGAACTCGAGAAGTCGTGAAATCCTTGATTGGCTCGTCGAGTTCATATGTGGCCAAGATTTGGAAGAAACCCTAGCCAACTCGCTGAGTCTTCTAACAACTCGCCGAGTTCAAGGCAATCTTCAACTAACTCGCCGAGTTGCTCAACCAACTCGCCGAGTTCACGGCTATGTTCATAGGACTCGCCGAGTCCAGCGTTCTACTCGCCGAGTTTATTCAGTCCTTTTTCCATACAGACCTGGTTTGAGCCATGTAGCGGCTCCAAACCACAGATCTAGGCTTCTAGGGCATGCTTATCACGTAAAGTTGCAAACTTTACATGCATGCATAGCTTTAAGGGCTCCAAATGTCAAAACTAAGCTCTTAATGGGGTTCTAAGCTCAAGAGGGACCTCAATCACGAACATAACTGAGACTTTACAACTCTAGAAGGTAATGAAGGTCCAGATCTGAAGTATAGCCCAACCATAAGGTTTCTCTACCAAGGATTTGGGGTTTTAGGGCTTAAAAGCAACAATTTAGGGACAAACAAGATCTAATAGATCAATAATCAAGATGGAAACTTTATTACCAGAATGGGTGACCACAAATGAATGTGTTCTGGATCTAAGTCCCCTTCCTTGAGCTCTTCAACCCCTTCCTTCTTCCACTTGCTCCAATGTGCACCAAAAGTCCCTTCACAAGGCAACAATCACTCAAACTCACCAATGGAGACTAGGGTTTCGATAAGGAATGCTCTGAGGGTGATGGAGGCTGAGATGGGGCTATAAGGACGTTTAAATAGGGTGCAAACCCTAAGGATTAGGGTTTTCTCCTGACTGGCCTACTCGCCGAGTCCAGGCGTGGACTCGCCGAGTAGATCACTTAAAGCCCGCGTCCAATTCGGCATCTACTCGGCGAGTTAGGGCTACAACTCGCCGAGTAGCTCTTACAAAAAGAAACATTTAATCAAATTAAATACGTACCAGGAACGGGGCGTTACACAAGTAGAGCCGGTTCTCGAAGCAGATATTCATTCAGACTGTATCCAAATTGAGAAGTGAGTTTTCCCCACTGTACTTATGGGTCAAAGGCACCAAATCTGACCCATTGGATTAGATATCCTGGTTCGTTGTATGTTGTTATGCTGTAGTGATCTGTTAGATCTGTATCCTGGTATATATGATGTTGTTATGTTGTAATGATCTCTTAGATCTGTATCCTGGTATGTAGGATCTTGCTATACTGTAGTGATCTGTTAGATTTGTATGACTACCTGAATCTGCTAGCTATTGACTGTTATGGTGTATGTTGATATGTTATGGGTTATTGGGTTGAGGCAGACCAGCTGAGACTAAAGGCGAAGACACCCAGGGTGGTCCGGATAAAATGAAGGCCTGCGAGGCGGTCCAGTCAGGCCGAAGGCCCGGAGGGTGGTCCAGATAGGCTGAAATCCCGGTGAGGTGGTCCAGTCATGCTGAAGGCTCTATATGCCTGATGTTGTAGTTATGTTATGTGGTGGTACTTTGGGGGAACTCACTAAGCGTTGGCTTATAGTTTTAGTTTTGTTTCAGGTACTTCCGAGAACCGTGGCAAGGCGAAGGCGTGATCATGCACATCCTTCAGTTTTATGTTATATGGATTTTTGGGACACTCAAATTTTTTAGAAACACTTTTGAAACAATGGTTTTTTAAACATTATAGATTGAATTACTGTTTTTGAAAAGTTTAAATTTGTTGTGATTTTCGATATGTTACTTTGTGAGACCCACGCAGGGGTAGCATGGTGTATGTTTTTTTTGCAGACAACATAGTTATAGTGGTTGAGTGTAAAATATAGTTGAATGCTAGGTAGGATAAATGGAAGACATCATTGAAGAAAAAAAAAGGCTACGTATCAATACTTCTAAAACATAATATATATGCTTCAATTTCAGTGGGAAACAAAGTGTTGGAGAAATAAAAGTATACGTCAATGAGCATGTTGAGTACCTGGGGTCTATGATACATAAGGAAGGGGTGTTGAACCTAAAGGCGAGATGGTTAAGTTGGAGGGTAGCGACAAGAGTTTTGTATGACAAGAAGGTGTTGTTGAAACTAAAGGATTTTTTTGGTAGGATGGAGATAAGGCCAACTTTATTTTATGAATTTGAATGTTGGCCGATTAAGAAGGAACATAAAATGATGATAAAGGTAGTATAAAAGAGAATATTGAAGTGGACAATGGTAGAACTTTGTTGAACATGACACCGAACACATCAATTATGAATTCGTTAATGTGGCATTGATCCTCGATAAATTGAGGGAATGAAGATTACGGTGGTTTGATAATGTCCAAAGGAGACAACCTGTTGTTGTTGTTAGGAGAGCGGAGTCGATTACTATCGAGGGTGTGAGGATGATAAGTTGGCCGAGAAGGAAGTAGGAAGATAGCGTCCAGTTAGACTTGAAGAAATTAGCCTTTTTCGAGAGATTGACATCAGATATGAAAGTATGGAGACTAAAAAATCAGGGTAACAAATTAGTATTGGCGTAGTCTAGGATTTAACTCCCTTTTCAATGGTAGTGATTTTCGTCCACTTTCTCACTTCCTCATTCTAATGAGCTTCCAAACCAGTTGATGATAGAAGGGATTACCCATTGCCTTATATGTGCTGACATATAGTCCCCTCAACGACTGTTCATCAGATCCAATCATTTTTCATATCGTCGATACTCTCGGGACACACTCACCTGACGTGGCCATCAGGAAGACTTTCGATACAAGGCTTCAGGATCAATTTCGTTGGATCGAGAATTACCGGGGATTGCGCCACCTGCACCGACCACACCTTCCGGGCTACGACCGTAGCTTTGATACCACTTGTTAGGATCGCTACAAGCCCAACCATGCCAACATAGAAGAACAATGAGGTTCCATTTTCTAAAACCAATTTGTGATAACAGAGATTACTCATTATCTTATAAGCTAGCATCTAGTTTCTTATTTTACCAATGTGGGATTGTGTTTACACCCCAACACAATATAGGTGTGCTTAAGACATTTATATTTATACATTTATTTGTAATTTTTTTGTCGAAAGTATTCTAAAAGTATTCTATAGAAACAATTTCTCAAACCTACGGTTGTTTTTTTTTTTGTATTTCTTTCATTGGCGGATTTAGGGGTCTTCAGGGTGTTTCGGGCCACCACTCGATTTTATGTCGTAGTGTAATTTTTTTCTATTAAAATTAAAATGCACCCACTAAAAAAATATATACATAATATAAGATAAGATTCAACTATAACCATAATTTTTACGTCGGCATTGCGTTCTTTGTAATTAAAAACTACTTTACCAACCCTTTCATAGGATATTTGGCAAAATCTATCGATGTTCATATCAATAAAAATATTCAGCATTATGTTAAGTAGCTTTTTAAAGAAATTTTGGTAGCCAGCCAAAATGCCAAATATGTAGGCAGTGGACAAGTTCTTCTGTTCATAATACCAAACCTGACATTTATTTTTGAAATCAAATGTCTTCCATCTACAATTTCCATCCATCTTTTTTGTCTTGTTACAATTATGAGTGTAGACATTTTGGCACTAAAAATTTGTTATTGTCCACTTACACCAAATAAAAATACATTTGGAAAATGGAATAAATGCCCTGTTACAATATTTATCACGTTTCTTAAAGAAATTTTCAATTTTTTTAAACGAATCATATATTAAAAATGAAACCGTGTTAGACACTAACAAAACATAATGCAATCAAAGCATTTTTTGCTTTCTGCAATCAAATTTTTTCTACTCTTAGCATTTCAAAAAACAGATGGATGATTATAAAATCCAATGTATTATTGACTTATTTGTGACGGTACGTACCTCCCAGATCTTGGAGAATAACAGATGAATGAAAGATCCAGTTTTATAAAATTCTAAATAATAATTAAAATATAATAAAATATCCAGTTTTATAAAATTCTAACTAATAATTAAAATATAAAAAAAAGTAAAGAAAAAAATATAAGACAATTTAGTTATTTTATGTCAGTTTAGGATAACCGAGATAAAATAAAACCACGAGGACCTTCAAAATTAAAAGTGGACTTGATTAAAAAAACACGTAATCATAGGGACCATTTTTTTAATGTACTCTACTTTTATTTAATCCATTTTCAAATCTATGGGTATTACAACTTTATATAGACTCGAGCACATTGTGAGTTTGTATACTTTTGTAACTAAGATGCATGTGTTTTAACATGATTATTAATATATATGTATTTAAACTCTATGTCATGTAAGATAGGCTATTTGAAGCATGTTTATAAGATGAAGTTTATTTTATTTTTGAAACATGAACGCAACATTTTATGTATGACGCATATTTATGTAATATGTGTATAGATTTCTTTTTGGAACGAAAGAAAGATTAAATAAACAGCTAGCAGAAAAGAATTATATGACCGGGTTTTTGACCAAGACAGTCCAACTATGTGTATAGATTAGTTAAAAATATGAAACTTCATGCATATCGTAGTTTTGCTAAGTATCATTCCTTAAAGTAATAAAAACTTTCTAAGATACAAATCATTGCTTTTTTGGGTGGATAACCAATGTTCATAATACAAAAAATTAAAAAAAAATTAAATATATATCTTTAAATCAAATGTGTTACATATTCATCCATTTTGTTTTTGTCCTTTTATAATTACGGGTGTAGACATTTTGGAACCCAAAAATTGTTGTTGTCCACTTACACAAAAAAGTACTACACTTAGAAAATGAAAAATATAAACTTTTGTTCAATTCCATATATATATATATATATATATATATATATATATATATATATATATATATATATATATATATATATATAAAAGTTCAAATATGAAAAAAAAAAGTTGACAATAAGAGAATTATCTTAGCCATACGCCCATACATTTTTTTTCTTACCGCAAAACGCACCATCGTACTAGCGTGACGAAGGAGATGTAATATTCATATTTGAATATAAATTTTTGTATATTTATATATAAATCCACCACCTCCTCACTATCACTTCTACCGCCTCTACCATTATCATCACCTCCGTCACCGCCACCTCCACCTCCACCTTCGCCATTACCCGTCACCAACTCCACCACCTTCGCCACCACCATCTCCTTCACCACCGCTATCACCACTACCTCAACCACTGCCACCATCACCACCTCCGCCAGTGCCACTACACCATCTTCGTCATCATCACCACCACAATCATCTCTGCCGTCAACCGTCATAATCATATATGAATTATCATATGTGAATATATCACATAATATTCATATATGAATATACTTATTAATATATGAAAATTATCCTTTCCGTCGTCCCGGTATGCTGGAGCACTTAAGCAATAGATTACGAAATGTGTGTAACATCCCAAAAATAAGGTAAAATTTTACTTTTTTCAAAACCAATCCACAAACCCTAAATGTTTACAAAACTTACTCTCCAAAAGTCAAAATCACAAATCAGAGTATCCCAAAATAAAATCTCATAAAAACTGAATGATGTACACGATCATGCCTTTGCTTTTCCCGATCATCAGAAGTACCTGAAACATAACACATAAACTGTAAGCTAAAGCTTAAGGAGTTTCCTCAAAATACCCCACGTAACAGATCACATAAAAACATGCATGTTGGGTCTACAGTCATCAGACTGGATTACCCTCGGACCCACAGCCATCGGGTTGGATTACCCCCGACCCACAATCATCGTACTGGAGTGCCTCGGCCTAATCAGTCATCGAACTGGAATGCCCCGGTCTGTTGGCTTATGCACATAATAGTGAATCCTCAACCAAAACCGCACTATGTCAACATATGCAACAAATAAAACATATAACAGTAAACAGATAAGCATACAAGTCTTAACAGATCACTACAACATAGCAACATCATAAACCAGAAATAACAATCTACTAGGACGACATTGGTGCCTTCGACCCACAAGTACAAAGAGGAACTCACCTCACAGTTAGAAAAGATAGCAAAATAGAACGATGCTCCAAATGCAAACTCTACAGGTCACCTATACAAAAAAGAGTAACCTAAACTCAAAGTACAGCTCAAAATACCCAAAATGCCCCTAAGTCAACTTGGTCAAACCCTTGGTCAAAGGTCAAAGTCAGCAAGTAAAAAATTCAAGGAAAGTCAATGAATGAGTACGCCCAACGTACTCAGTCACTACATTGAGTGTAGTGGTGACTCAGCCAAAACACGGGACTCTAACCCAGTACGTGCAACGTACCCCTTGGTACGCCAAATGTTCTTCGTCTAAATTGCATTCTCCTCATTAAGTGCTTATTTTTTAAGGACTTTCCATCCAAACTTAGATCGAAACCCAAAACATCGTCTTAAGTCATAAAGTTTCCACCTTTATGACTTTCCATGGCTAGAAAAGGTCCAAAAGCTAAAACCCTAACTTAATAATCCATTAAAACATTATAATTCTTTCATGGAATGAATAGAAGGACCAATATCACATTTTTTATGGTTCATAACACCTTAAAACGTCTGAAAGAACAACTTTTCTATTTAGAGTAATACATACTCATGAACACCAAGCTAAAGGGACCAAAAATGAATGCAAACTCAAGGTTAACAAGATCTAAGCAAACAACTCATCAAGTTTCAAACTTTATACCTCCAAAGGATGCTTGACGGTGAAACACTACTGGATCCAAGATGCATTGAGCTTCCAAGATGATTTCCCTTTCTTCTTCTTCTTCCTTCTGTTGGATTAGGTGTCTAAGCCCATAACTATAATTGGTATGTACTTGACCCGAGAGTAGCATGGTCTATTTCGGGTTGCATTCACCAGTGCAATTTGATAGGATGGATGTTTGATAAAGAGGTTATTTGTGATTTATTAATATATTATAAGTATAATATATTAATTGAGAAATCATATTATTTAATTAGTATTGATCAAGAATTATTTTGGATTAATCTAGTGATCAAAAGAGACTAATTAAATTAATAGGGACTGATTATGTAAATCAGTGATACATATGGTTTGGGCTATTGATCCATGATGGACTAAGTTTATATAAGTTCCATGAAGAGTTAGTCCATATGAGTTATTGGATCATAAGCCCAAGTGTAAGAATTAGGGTTTTCATATGACTCTCGGAATTCTACACTATATATGTATTCCCTAAACCCTAAAATTGACACAAGTGGACTCCTAGTTGAGCCTAGCCGATTTTTGGTGTCAAAACCTCTCTCTCAAGTTCTCCATTTTTTCATGGTGTGTTGTGAACCGTTTGAGGCATCACACTTGGGGTGCTAAGCTCTTAAAAGGCCAAAATTCTACAAGCTACAATATAGAGGTATTCATATAACTTGATTTTATGTTTCAAATATCAAATTGTATGCTAGTTGTAGATTTCATGCTTTGGATAATTTTGTTGCATGTATAACTAGAGAAAACTTAGATCCAAAGCATTAGGGTTGTATGTGCACCATAGGAGTGTTATAGTACATAAAACCCATCAGTGGTATCAGAGCCATGGGTATTTTATTGTATATAGATGCATTGATTAATTGTTCAAAGCTGGAAAAGTCGAAAAACTGCACTCTGAAAGAGGGACTCGACGAGTCCATAATCTGACTCGACGAGTCGGATAGCCTGTTTTGCAATTTTTTCGGGGTTTTTGGCCAGAATTGGATTTAGATCATTACCTTAAACTGTGTTGTATCATAAAATCTGTTTTTTCTGAGATGGGAATGGTTATCTCATCCAGTTAAAAGATAGTTGTCAAAATTTTAAGATAATTGTGAGTTTGAAACTATCTAGCTATAAGAGTTGCATTAGGACAAATTTGTAAAAGATAAAAAAATATGATAATTTTTATTAGTTTAAAATTTGATCTAAATATTTTGAAGAATTACAAAACTTGTCTTTAAGTTTTGGAATTCTAAAAGTTTTTTTTTGAAGAGTTACGAACTTGTCATCAAGTTTTGGAACTCAAAAAGGTTTTTTAAGGAGTTACAAAACTTGTCATCAAGTTTATAATTCAAAGGTTTTAAAAGAGTTACAAAACTTGTCATCAAGTTTTGGTATTTGAAAAGTCTCAAATTTTGAAACATTGAATTCTAAAACTCTTGTAAATGAAAGGTTTCAAAAGGTGCAACTATTGAGTTCATAACTTAAAAATTAATTAAATAGTTTTTAATTTTGAATTTTTATATTTTGAACCTTGATGGTTTTTGAATAGTTCAATTACACTCTTATGGATTTTATTAAGTTGATTAAATGTTTAATTAAAAGAGAAGATTAATAAATCCATAATAACATGGTTTAAGTTTAATTAAATTAAGAGTATAATTTATTAATAGATTGAACCATCAAGTATTTTAAAAGTTTAAAATACACCCTTATACTATATAAAATTAAAAGTTTAATATATTATATATGTATAAGTTAAAAAAGTCAGTCTTACCGTTAGTAGGCCTCATTCACGAAGCTGTCTATAAGGGGTGTTTAAGGAAGCGGTCTGTAAAATGACCGTCATTGGGTATCCACTCTTACCCACCGCAGCCTTGTCCAGTGGAGGGTCGTTAGTCGAACAAGTTTGATAGGATATTTAAATTCTCATTAAAAGTATAATGAAATATAAAGTAACTAAACACTTTATAAATTCCCAATCTTAGTTACTTTAGGAAAAATGTGAATTTGATGCTAACCCATGAAATTGCACTTTGCACCTTGCCAAGTCGTTAGTGGAGCGCGTGTGGTTAATCGGCACACTACCTTGGACTAGTAAGGGTGGCAAAGGGTAGCTCGATGTCTGTCATAGATCAATGGAGCGTGTGTGGTTTACCGGCACATTGATTAGGTGATAAATGGCATCGAGTGTACCAAGCACATTTGCATGGTTATTCACACCTTGTTTGTGATCCTCGGTATCCCAGTCACAAACTTGAAGGGCATAATCGAGATTAAACATGCCATTGAAAAGTTCAATGAATCTCAAAAGAATCTAGGAATTTCAATTCATTTAAAACCTAATATTCATTTTCGTTTTTCATGGTGGAAATTGGTAAATCGTCATCTACCTACCTTCAAATATTTTGCAATTGGATTACGGCATCCCTCTTCCGAATTGCAGAATATTGTGTTGGGTCCTAGCCTTAATATTTCATTTGGGTGTTATATTAAGGACTTAAATCAATTAACTTGAATTTCTCCCTTTGTAGATGTCTAGTTCTGACAACTATGGTCTACCTTATCCTTTTGGAAAAAGCTTTCCTTATAAAGATGATATTCCACGAGACGATCGAGGTGAAAGATTAATCCCTTCTTCGTGTTGTAGTGGACCTTCTCTTCCTCCACCTCCTCCAATTATTCTCCCTGGCCCACATGTTCGTAGACTTGAAAAGTTCAAGGTCACTCAAGCCCTATTGGGAAGCAAACATGAAGGTGGAAAGTATGTATGTGCTCACGTCTTGGACATGAAGCTACATATTGACAGGCTGGGAATGTTGGGTGTTGTGTTCCCAAGGAAGCTGGCTGTTGACTTGGTTCTTCATTCGCTTCCTAAGTCATATAGTGAGTTTGTTAAAGACTACTATGTGACAGATCACGACGTGACCCTTATCGATCTGACATATCTGCTAATTGCTGCTGAATCAGCAATGATTTGGCTCACTAGTAAAGCAAAATTTATTGGAAGATCTACTTCCCAAGCTGCCATGGACATAGGCAATGACATAGATAGTCCAGAAATGATCCCTTCTCCTATGGGAAGGGAATTGGCTATGGTCAAAAGTTTTGATCATAAGAGAAAAGCCAGTTCTGAGATAGCTCCATGTGCAAATGCCAAAGAGTCCACTTGTTTCTACTGCCATTTGAAGGGATATTGGAAGCGAAGCTGCCCTGACTACATGAGAGATCTAAGAGATGGTAGAATCAAATTATATGGTTCTACTTCAGGTAGGTTCACTATCTAACTCTATTAAGTTCCTACTTATAGATTCTTAATACATGATGTGATAAGATTACATTTTGATGTTTTGTAGGATCAAAGAAAAAGAAAGGAAACTTAAAAGAAGAGTATGTTGAGTCTGATCACGAAGAGATGGATTTCGATCGCATGGTTCGGTGATCAGATTTTTGAGCTGCTACTTAAGAGTTATGATAGATTTCTTAGAAATATTTAGTAACATAGTTTTCATTTGTAATTGCATTGTAAGGATATGTTTTCTGCAATTTTATAAATAAAGAAAAATTTTGTTTTTATCTTATTTTATATTTTCTTGCAATAGCATTTGTGAAAATTGATGTTTGTATGTTTCTAATTTTAGCAATATGGATTTGATTCTTTCATTAGTGGTAGTGTCTAAATTTACCAAATAAGAAAAGATTCTCATCACCAAGTTTCAATTGGACAGAAACTTGGAATCATGCAACTTGTATTGTATGATGAATGAGAACCTTCATCTTTGGGAAATTAAGACTAATTCCTTGTTTACATGTCTATGTGAGTCAAGTCCACCACTAAGGGATCGGGTACACTTGGTTGCGCACTGGTCAGGTCCACCACAAAGAACAATAGGACTATTCGTCATGATTTACTAAAAGATTAGTAAATATGGTTATGCTTACAAGATTAAGTGTAATTTTGAATCATTGAAAAAAGTTTCAATGTATGGCAGAACGAATAAGAAGAAGAATCAAATTAGGCAGAAAGATAAAAGTTTCTCCAATCTGAAAGGAAATGAGAGTACTTAAGTATCGTGTTTTATGATCATCTTAGTGATTATGGAACCATATCACAATTGATCCTCTAAGGACATCTTAGTGCATTTGTATGGCTAAGAAGAGGAATCATGAATTTTTGAAATGGCTGAACCAAGAAGATGAATCATACTTCGTTCCAAAATCAAGTCTTAGACTCATACTCCAAGATTGTGACTTGAGTGACATAATATTAAGAAGATTTATAACACATCATGAAATGTGGAGTAGAAAAATGTTTTCTTACTCTTGCATATTTCAAATTGGTAGTTGTGATGTTTTGGATAAAACAAAGACCAACTAAGACCAACTAAGACCAATTGGGTGAAGTGTTTGTCTTGATAAGAATCCACACTAACTCTTGAATATTTGTTTGTCAAGGAATGGTTCTTGAAAAGAGAATCCTATATGTCAAGAGGTCAGTGGGAGTCTTAAAGATCTTGATAAGTTTCAAGAACTAATCAAGAATAAACCTATTGTTTATCACTAGCACACGACTTAAGGTTTGTAACCTATCGTGTTGACACATTCTTGTTTCTGTGTCCATTCCATTTGAAGTTGACTATGCATGTGAGTTCTATGAGTTCTCAATTGTTTGCATAAGCAAGCACCTTGATCAGTGAAAGTTCATTGATCAGTAAAGGTGAGCTGCTAAGCAACTTGGAAAACATGGTAGACCCTTGTGCTGCCAAGTGGTAAGAAATTAAGATTGAACGAATTCAGTCCACATGAGGTTGAGTTTGTTAGAGACCTTATCTTATGGTAATGGTCGGAAATGACAGATTCACATGGATAGGAACACATACACCATAAAATCTAAGTGTTATAAGGTTTCTCTCCAATTCATGAAAATGATTGTGAGGAAACGCTTTCACTAAGTAGATTTTAAGGAGATAGTAGTTGTGTTAATTGCATTCTCAAATTCAATTATGATTACGGCATCCCTCTTCATAGTTCGAATTATGAGAAATGACAAATAGTTTGAACATTCGGAACTTATTGTTGTAAGTTTTGAAATAGTTTAGACACACATATGAGCTTTCTAATAAAAGGTGTATGAGCTTAGATAAAGGCTTATCGAAGCATCTCATATCAGAAATCTGAACTTTGGTAAGAAAGTCAATAAAGTATTGATTTCTAGAAGTCCAACTGATTTTGGATACATGTCAAAGCTAGTGGGAGCATAAATGTTATGCTAGTAATAAGAATGTAATTATTATGCTAGTGGGAGCACAATTATTACGTTAAGTGTTGCGAGTTAGCAATGTTAATTATAGAAAACAAAAGTTTCAATTCGCAAAGTTACAGAGTTTGAAAAATTGTTTTGCTATAATTAAGGGAGAGGAACTCATACTTCATTTCAAATCTAAAAGCTTAGATTGAGATTTTAATCAAATTTAGTCAAGGAAATATATGAATGCTATGTTGGAATGGTTCAACATAAGGGAATTCTATATATGGAAATATTATAGCAAAAGACTGGTCAAGCATCATGTCTTTATGTAAGACATTATGAATCGTGTCCCATATGCTTCTAATATAGGATCGATTGCATATGCTATAATATTCACATGTTCTAATTTTCCAAATGCCTAGGGCATTAAGAGGGAAAAAGGACTTGAACCGGATATGACTAAAGTGGTTAAACAACTGTCAAGGACAATCTAAGGTTCGCTAAGGATTGGTTGCTTAAGGAGAGTTGGAAGTATAGTAATGGATGGACCATATTGACATTATTATGAATAGACAGAATTTTATTAATAATGCATTGTCAAGCGAATATGGAAATGTTTTCATAATGGGAGTTGGATATTAAGAATCTATGTGTAAGTTAGAAACTTTCATGCAAGAAGGATGTTCAAAGGAATGTACTTTGAATTTGAGACTTCGTATCTGTGGAATTGTCTTGTAACAATCTACAGTAGAGTACTTTGTAATATCATTGTCCAAGTCTCTATGACTTTGATGCACTGACATTACAAAGAGGATCATTGCATGATAGTTTAGAATCTAACACATTCTAATAGTGGCAAGAAGTGGTATTCTTACACTTGCAATGAGGATTTTGATTTGTGAAATGAGCATCATTGGAAATATTTTAATTGATCTATTTCACAAAGAAAGGACCATAGGTAAACATAGTGTGCATGCTTGGAGCATGGGATAACTATTGTTTTAATTCAAGTATTAAGTTGATTAATCGAAACATTATACAATGAATAATGTGTAATCAATATAGTGATTAAATAAAAGGTATTTTATTTATATTCAAAAGTTTTGAGACCATACTGGATTCGATTATTCTTGTGTTTCACTTCGCATGTTTTGACTTCCCGAATAATATGATTATTCAAACTGTCCACAGTCGATCATACTTTGGAAGTAGGTATTGAGGCAAGACTGTCATGAATCCGACTGTAGATTGTCTAAGTATTTTAGACATAGCACAAGTTTGTTGCAGTGTTCATGAGTACTCCTGTAATAAGATTTGAGTATTGGATTAAACCCACGCTCATCTGAATCACTTCATGGATTTTATCACGAGTGATTGTGAGATGATGATATCTTATATTCTTGAAACGGAGACATATAGTTGCAGTTTACAAGT
Source organism: Lactuca virosa (assembly GCF_052849685.1). NCBI lineage: Eukaryota > Viridiplantae > Streptophyta > Magnoliopsida > Asterales > Asteraceae > Lactuca > Lactuca virosa. Next base: position 41,805,021 of record NC_136426.1, read on the forward strand.
CGGTTGCACATTGATGATGTGTAAATGCACTAGTAACTTGGTGTTATAAAACATATCATTGTGTGTGATTTGATGAGTAGATAGAGCAAGCATATGAGTCGAAGTTTATCCGTTCCTTTTATTCTAAGAGGATAAAAGCGATATCTGTGGGCCCCTCGATGATTAGTGATGACAACCCTAAGTGCTTGGCCAAGCCTGGACTGATTTGATTTGTTCAATTAGTTGGTCGTCATAAATCGGAAATCGGGAAACAACATATGAACAGAGAGAATGATTATAATCCATGTCTCAGTTCATACGATATCTAGAATGGAGGAATATATGATCCCTAATCTAATAGACGCGTCAGAGTTCGACAACGGCTTTTAAGAGCTACGATTGTTAGTCGGTTTTAAGTCATACTTGCAGTTATACTTATTAGACTTATCCAAGTGGAAGACTGTTGGATTAGGTGTCTAAGCCCATAACTATAATTGGTATGTACTTGACCCGAGAGTAGCATGGTCCATTTCGGGTTGCATTCACCAGGGCAATTTGATAGGATGGATGTTTGATAAAGAGGTTATTTGTGATTTATTAATATATTATAAGTATAATATATTAATTGAGAAATCATATTATTTAATTAGTATTGATCAAGAATTATTTTGGAATTAATCTAGTGATCAAAAGAGACTAATTAAATAAATAGGGACTGATTATGTAAATCAGTGATACATATGGTTTGGGCTATTGATCCATGATGGACTAAGTTTATTTAAGTACCATGAAGAGTTAGTCCATATGAGTTATTGGATCATAAGCCAAAGTGTAAGAATTAGGGTTTTTATATGACTCTTGGAATTCTACACTATATATTATTTCCCTAAACCCTAAAATTGACACAAGTGGACTCCTGGTTGAGCCTAGCCGATTTTTGGTGTCAAAACCTTTCTCTTAAGTTCTTCATTTGTTCATGGTGTGTTGTGAACCGTTTGAGGCATGACAGTTGGGGTGCTAAGCTCTTGAAAGGACAAAATTCTACAAGCTACAATATAGAGGTATTCATCTAACTTGATTTTATGTTTCAAATATCAAATTGTATGCTCGTTGTAGGTTTCATGCTTTGGATAATTTTATTGCATGTATAACTAGAGAAAACTTAGATCCAAAGCATTAGGGTTGTATGTGCACCATAGGAGTGTTATAGTACATAAAAGCCATCACCTTCAAGAACACCAAAATGCACTCTCAAGCTCAAAAAGGCTCACACCAAATATTAGGGTTTGCTAGGGAAGAAATGGGAGGTGGAGGCTGATGAGGGAATAGGTCTTGAGAAGATAATGATGCTTAAACAGTGCTCAAACCCTAAAAATTAGTGTTTGCACTTTTCCATGTACGTCCAACCTACTCACATAAAGGCGCGTTTTCACTTAAGTGACAAATGGACCAAATTTGCAACAAATTTCATATTTAAGAGAAGAAATGGAAACTACCTGGACCAAGGTGTTATAGTGTGGTCCATATTCATTTTCACGTTCTTAATCTTTTTATTTTCTCAAGTGAACCTCTATTTCTCTCTCCATCTCTCTCTCTCTCTCTCTCTCTCTCTCTCTCTCACTATCATCTTCCTCTTACATCACATCTTTTTGTCGAACACTTACTAGGCTATATATATTATTGTTGAAAATGACAATTATGTAAGAGGAAGATAAATATGAAATTTATAAAAATCTTTGAAGTAATTCAAGTTAGAAGTTGAATTATAAGAACATTGGACAATTACAATGTCTATATATGATACAAAACGATGTAGTATGGTGAGTTTGGGTATCTAAGCTTATATACCCTTAAAGGTATATTCACTTTTCCCTATATATATATATATATATATATATATATATATATATATATATATATATATATATATATATATAGGCTTAGTTTATTTTGTTTTTACTAACTATTGTGTGCTAGAATGCACAGATCTGGACCACCGGATGAATAGAATCAACATATTATTAAGAATAACATTTTCTAAAGAATACAAATTTTATTCTTTACGAATCACTATTTATATTCATCCGTAAAGAAAAAAACTATAAACAAATATTACATTCATTCTAAAAAATTATGACTAATAATGGTTTAAGGATTACATTTATTCTTAAAGATTAAAATTAAAAATGGTTAGAAAAAAGAAAAAAGAAAGCGTAAAATCTAACAAAAACAGTAATACATTTCGAAAGAATAACAATTTATAAATTCGGACAGAATACATTCTGCTAGAATACAATATTGTTCTCCATGTTTTCTTCATTTTCCACATTAATGGCAACCTCTTCAAAACCTAAATTCACAAAGAAAACATAATCAACTTTCAAATATTAAAAATTTTAGTGCATTAAATAGAATAAAACAATAAATTCTGATATAATGTGATATACATTCAAATAGAATATAACTATAATTTCTACAAACCAACATTAACAATCATCCCTACATTTGCAATGTATATTATTCTGAAAGAATGTAATGTTTCATTATTTAGGATGTTATTCTATAAGAATCGAGACCAATAACAAGAATGGAAACCAATTCTATTCTGACAGAATTGGTTACGGTAATTCACTGCTTAAGTTGACAAGGAATTCAAGATTCTATTCTGACAAAATTAGAATTCGATATTCCATTCTAGATTATATAATGTAAACTTAAAAGTGAAGAATTGTAAAAATTATGTTTACCTGTTGTGCATCATAAGAACTTCAAGCTCTTTGGCGTTGTGAACAACAAATTTCTTGAAACCATTTGGCAAGTAATGACGGGTTTTCTTGTCTGATCTGTATCCAATGTTGGGCATAAGAGTAACACCTTTGAACTTTCTCCTCACACGTGAATCAATACCCTTTGGTCTACGCCAGTTTTCCTGTTAGAATTATAAACACGATTTGAGCAAATAAACAGGTTGATTCAATGATAATGAGAAGATTATAGAGATAGATTGTGTACCTTGCCACAAATTTTCCAATTACTGTGTGGCCTCTTGAACTGATTGACCCTTTTCTTGACGATCTTCTTAACGAGCTTTGGAATCGCCATTGCTTACTATAAACAAGAGATGAAGAAACCAGGGTCAATTTGTTTCTTGTAGCTTTAAAGAAGCATCAATCAGCTTCAAATTCAGATAACAGAAGTAATAATACGAGAGCTCAAAAACATTAATCAAATCTACAACCGTATTAAGATCTAAAAGAAAATATTGTCATGTACTTCAACAAATTATCAAGCTCAAAATGCTATGGAATTATTCAATATGAACCAAATATACATACACATATCTCATTACAGTAACATATCTACAACATCGCGTCGCCGACTAAAACATCGATAACTAAAAAAAAAAATTGATTGCGTACACTGGGTGAAAACAATTAAAACTTGTTGAAATTTAGATTCAATGAATCAACAAAGAACAAGTAATGAACGTATATCTTTTTCAAAAATGCTTCCAATATGTTACAAGATCTACAAACAGCAAGTAGAGATACAATATTTCGTTTACAGTCAGATGCAATAGGAGATAACGAAGGGTAAATGAGGAAAAGTGAAACTGATGGACTTCTTCAACAAATAGTCTGGAAAGAAAGATCCCGATGAAACGTGAACCTGATGGCCTTCTTCGAGATTGATTGTAATTGTGTTACAAATTTTACACCAAAACTCTGGTAATCAGTAGAAATCGTTTCAGAAGTGTTTTGCTTTTCAAGATTTGGTGCTGAATTTGGTGCCGCAGAAGGAGAATTGAGAGGAAGGGAGGAGTGAGACAGAAGGCTGCATCGTTTTGATATGAAATTAGGGCTTCCACCTTCGCTACCTTCGTTTCCTTCCAAGCCGCTTTTATTGCATTCCAATTTCTACCAGGTTTGACTTTGATATCCCATAATTAAAGGGATAATAAATATATTAATTATCTACCATAATTAAATATACAAAGATTACTATAATACCCTTAAATGATTTATTTAATTGTTTATTTTTTCCTAAATTGCTATTGGTGCATTCATGCACACAATAGTTATCAATAATATATGAACCTATATATATGATCTTTTGCAAACTCATATCGTAGACCCTTATTATTTTGTGTTTTTTTTTTCAAAAAATGTGACTTAATGCGTTAAGTCGCTCATATTTAAATGTTTTCGTACAAAAAATATTAAAAAACGTGCATATACGATGGGCATATATGTGTATTTTTGTGTCATGCAAACATGCAATTTTGGGCTAGAAGTTTATGGCATAAACGTAATAATTATACATTTTATCGAACAATTAAAATCATTAATTAAAATAATTGTTCTTCATTTGTGTTATGAGATGATAGATAATTATCGTGTACACATTAAGCGATAAAATAAATATTAAAAATAAAATATTATTTTGGATAAATAATCTTAACAAAAGTTGTAGTAGCCGTGATGGTGATCTGTGGATATAAAGAGCACTAAAATCAAACTTCGTATGAGGAAGTTATGATTTATCTAAGTTTCGCGTTCAAACTGATACGACAAGATGCATCATAAAAAGTGAACCAGATATAGGTTGCCTTTTAGGCAAAGTGATGTAAATGAAAGTATAAGTGTTCGTCAATAGGAACGTGTTGATATAAATAACGCCAAAATCTGATTTCGTATGAGGAAGTTATGATTTTTCAAAGTTTCGAGTGCAATGTAGTATAATAGTGTGGGACACATGAATCAAAATTAAATTCGGTTGATTGTTAGCCAAAACAATGTAAACGAGAGTTGAAGACCTCGTGAATACGAATCTTTCGACATAAAGACAGTCGCGAACGAAGCTCATATGTGAAGGGTATAAGCGAAACTTGCTTCGTAAGTTTCGAAACGCATGCAAAATTTGTTTAGATTTCTAAACTTGTAATAGATTGATAATTAGCCGACGGAGTCTAAATGAAAATTGTAGTACTCGTCGATACAAAGTCAGGGATATAAAGACAGTTGAAAATGGAATTTGTATGAAGAAGTTATGAATTTCGCATTGTTATTTATAGTCTAAACCTCCTCGAACTGAAACACGAAAAATAAAATGGGAATTAACCGAATGAGTCTAAATGAAAGACGTAGTACTCTTCGATAGCTATGTGTGGATATAAAACCATCGAAATCGGAGCTCGTATGAAAAAGTTATGAATTTTACAAATAATTAAATTTCGACTAACGCAGGAGCGACACGTGGCACCACCAGTAGTGCGACACGTGTCACCATCAGATGAGCCCCTTCTTCCCCAAGCCAACGGTTAGATGATTGAAACGTGGAAAGGACGCGACGCGCCTAGGCGCGACGCACCCTTCTGATTTTCTTATAAATAGAAGTGTTTTTTTTATCATAAATCTTGCTCAAACTCTTTCAATTCTCTCTTAAACTTCCCCGAGGTGCTGAAGCTTGACTCTAGTAGTTCTTAGGTGTTAGTAGCGAAGCTCTGGAGCGCTAGAGAGCCCCGAGAAATGGAGATTTTGGTTTCAAAGTTTTGCCCGCGTAATGTCCGGTTTTTCGTCAACAACAACTAGTAAGTTGAGTTACGCTTACCGTGCTTTAAGTATAACTTATATTTATGTTTATAATCATTATCATGAACTTATAAATAAGATCTATCAGTTATACCAGTCGTTATACTGACCGATCTACATATGGGAATGACGACAAGGTAAAATAGTGAGGTGTTTAAAGTGGATTTTCCAAATAGTATATCTTTATATGCCAAATGAATCCTACCTCCGATACGATCTTATCTGGTTGTTTCTTATCAGCTATATGTCAGTGTTTCATTTGGGATTATTGATAAATCTAAGAAAACTTTATAAATACAAACAGATACTAAGGATTGATAATATTCATATTTAGGTCGTTTTAAAGGGAAATCTAAAACGTTAGTCAAGGATCTGTTGGAAAATTTGTGTTAACCAATTTATAAAAACAGGGTTTCCCTATTTTTTTAACACATCCAAAACAGATTTAAGATGAATGAAAAATTAATCCTTGAAGTAAGGATGTTAGAAGAAGTAAATAAAAGAGTTTAATGGGTGGGAGAAAGAAAATAAAAGTTCAGTAACCTTTCTTGCAAATATTTCTTTCTTTCGTAACTGAAATTGTGATTAATATTACAGTTTAATTACATATTAAACACACATTAATGTTGTGATTAATAGATGTGTTCAAATGGAAGGTTATAGAATATGTAGTATAAATATCATTACTCTACAACCATTTGAAGACACTAAACAATGCAACAAACTCTCTTCTTCCATACTTCATCTTCTTCTTTTTCAAGCTACATTGAAGAAATAATCCAGGCATATTGTGTAACACCCGCAGATTCGGGCTAGTCAATTAAGATATAACAAGCGTTAAAAATGATTTTTTTATAGAAGATTATCTAAGATAAATAATCTTAACCAAAGTAATAGTTAGGGTCAACAATTGTAACCTATTTGACGTAATAAATAAGGATTATATGAATATTATGTGTTTCATGATTATTATAATATAATAAAATAGGAAAAATCAGCTGAATCGTCCATAAATCGTAATAATAAGTGCGTCGAAACATACACACACACACACACACACACACACACATATATATATATATATATATATATATATATATATATATATATATATAATATTTAGAAAGTACACATCTTCCCGATCCCGAAAATATAAATTTCGTAGAAATCCGACTCCGTATGAATTAGATATGATTTTTATAAGATATAAAAGTCAGTCGCACAGAAAGAATGTATGACGTAAAAAGTTACGAAGAGAATAGTTGACTTTTATCTAAAGCCAACAAAATGAAAATCGTACTACTCTTTAAAGTAAGAATTTTGAGAAAAATAATGTCAAAAACAGATTCCGTACGAGAGAGTTATGATTTTAGCAAAATCATTTAATTTTATAAAATATGGACAAAAAAATAAATTCAAAATTAGCCGACGGAGTGTAAACGAAAGTTGTAGATCTATTCGATAGCTACGCGTGGATATAAAGAACGTCAAAAAGGGAGTTTGTATGAATGAGTATAATTTATAATAGCATATTTACGTATTAAAATAAAGTATAAATCATATATACGTATACATATATATACATATGTATATATCATTAGAAAGGTATCGACGATGCGGTCGTTATAAGACTAGTGTTGAGTACTTTCGACATTAGTTTAGTACAAATATCGTTAAATCTATTTAAAATAGTATTATAAATGAGTGTTTAGTCGTTTAAATAACTATAAGGTCAGTAAATAACTATAGAGGGTAGTTTTTGAAAATTCAATTACTATAAATAAGAGCCTCTAGACTCTCATATTTCTTGCACCATTCTCTTGATTCAAGAGTCTTTCTCTTCTTATCCCCCGAGCATTTCGGTCCCTCATGATTCGACTTCTCTTTCTGTAGTTTTAGTATAGTCAGGTGAGCGCTGAAGCGCTGCAAGAATCTTTATTAGAAAGATTCAACGACGAAGTTCTGCCCCTGCAGAGCCCGGTTCCTAGCCAAACCCCCTTATAAGTAAGTTATGCTTACCCTACTTTAAATATAGCTTATGTTTAAGTTTAATATCGTTATTATGAACCTATAATATCTTTTAACTACTCGCGGTACGGGGAATCTGGTTTGAATGGCCGCATAGGGTTGATGGATTTCAGAACAGCTTAAATGCCAAAATGGTCATGCCCTCCGGTATTTCATGTCTGGCCCCTGTCTGTACATAGTAGTTGAAAAGTATTGTTTAACACTTATAAAACAATATCGCTCATAAATAGTCGTAATAAATATTAGACTAAAACTTAGCAATAATAATGCTAGGTTTCGTCGAAAGAAAAGACGATTGTTAGAAGCGAAGCGCTGTCCGAATTTCGAGTCATCACTTTAACAAGTGAGTGCATGGTTACTTTCATCTTACACATAGATATGAAATATTTAATATAAATTATGTGCTATATGTGCATATTATATATGTTCCTAATATCTATGCTAGATGAACGATTTATACATGTTTACGTTATTTAAACTGTATATGTATTTTTATAAATATATAATGGGTAGGGACGGGTGATGAGAGAAAGGTGATGATAAATAAGTGATGTGAGATGTGAGGAGATGCCATAATCTTGACCGATGATGTTGTGATGTTGCGATGTAGCGATGTAGTCATCTACCAGAGTATAGATGGCGACCACATACTATTCTAGGCAGTCATGTGGAAACACCAGCAGGCTCATAACCTGTAGGTGATGAATTAGGAGTTCAGGCGATGTTGTAACTACGTATTTATGTGAGGATACTCTAACCCTTACTTTGAATTATGAGTTCAGCCGATGTTGTAACTACGTATTCATGTGAGGATACTCTAACCCTTACTTTGAATTACGAGATCAGGCGATGTTGTAACTACGTATTGATGCGATGATACCCAAACTCTTATTGGACACGTACTGGGAGAGTAATTCCCAAATCAGTACTGTCTATGCGATGATCCTTAGGAACGAACATATAAGGAAATGCGATGTAAGGAGGTGAGAGGTAAATACGATGTAGGAGATGACCCTTAGGATACATCTTTAGGGAATATTAAATGAAGAAAATGAGGATGGGTAATTGGGTTAATTGTTTGACATGAATTATGTGAAGAAACAAATTAAGTATATTATTGTGGGTTGAAAACCGTATGCACTCACCAGGTTTCCCAACCTAACTCACTCAGTTTATTTGTATCACAGGTATCGATACGAAGACACATTACACTAAGAGATTAAAGGAGATGTAAATCACTAGTATAAATGAATGTAAGGTCTGTTTATGCTTATGTTTCTGTATTGACAATGACATCCCAAAGTTTTAATATAAACAAAATACATTTCTTCGGAAATGCTTTGATAATATATTTGTCATGTTTTTTGGGAACAAATTCCGCAATACTACTTTTCAAAAAGGGTGTTCTGATTTTAAATAAGCATAAATAAAATTTTTAAAATGACCGTGAATTTGGTGATGGTCACATATTGAGGGTTCGGGTGGTCTAGAAGAACTACTTCAAATTTTTAAAATGACCGTGATTTTTAAACAAACAACCGGTAGCGGGCGAATTTGTGTTAAGGACAATGTGTCAAACACATGCATCAGTTTTTCTGTTTTCTTGCTTGCTTTCGTATATTTTCATAATATTATTCCTACAGGATCTGCCTTTCCCATTAGTCTTCCCCCTACATCAGGTGAATGCATAGTTACTTTAATGAACATAATTTAATACTAGTAATTTTAAAAAGTATTCATATGTGTTGAAAGTTTATATGTGAAATTAAATGTTATTATTTGAGATATTTGTTAAATATATATTTGATAACATGCATTGTGTGAACCGGTTATGGTGAATTATTTGTAAAAGTTTATATGATATTATTACTTGATAGTCTTAAAAATAAATATTTTTACTTAAAAAGACTACCGCATGTTAAAATCTTTAATACTCTGTTACGATAAGTGTCGTTTAAACAAGAGTTAATATTATAGGCGATTACAAGGATTGCAATCTCGTATAAGTTCTAAACTAAGACATATAAAGAATATTTAGATCTAGAAAATTTGGATAAAAAGAATAGTCATATGTTGTATTGAGATAGTACGGTATAAACATGAAAATGGTTTGGAAATCCATTATAAGCATTATAGTCTTACCTTATAATGAAATACGATTTATAAAGAATTAGTTGTGAGACTCGTGTAATACACGAGTTTATTATAAAAAAAAGTTAAATATGAAGATCTAAATATTTAGGGGTTTGAATTTATAAGAAAAACTAAGAAATTGAATTATTAAAATTGAAGTGATTATTTATTTTTTAAATTTAAACAAATAATTTGGATAAATAAACAAATAAAATAATTGGGATTTAATTTAGGAATTTTGAAATTAGAAGAAAAGTTGCCTTAATGAAATTGATATATATTGATTATTATATTCAAATACTATGTGAATTTAATAAAAAGTAAAAAACACATAAATTGACATGTGTAACAAATTTAATTTAAGATAACCACAAAATGACATGTGACAAAATGAATGAAAATGTGACATGTGACAAAAAGATTTTAATTTAATATAGTAGATGCTTAGTTCGAGTTAAAATAAAAGATTGTTTAATTACACCCTGTATTGTAAAAATATTACATAGACAAGAAATTGTGTTGATTACATGCTTTGTAATTTTGTCTAGTTATACATCAGGACTTAAAGAGAATGCTTAGTTCAATTAAGTTTGGATTTTGGGTAGCATCATATTAAGGGTGTGTGCGATAGGAACAGAGAGCAGAACTTTGTTATATGACACTATCTCGTGTCGATGTACGGTTTACGTGTCAGAGTATGAATATTATTCCTTTGGGTAGTAAATATTTATAGGTCCAGATCAGACAATCGGAGTGTGAGTCCGGAGCATCTTCCAGAGTGAGATGACAACACTTGATTATTTTAGACAGTCTTGTGAATTACGTTGATAGTGTGAATTTATAAACACTAAGTGTAGATGAAATAGGGCACCATCATTCATCACACACTCTGATGGCTTAAATGCCTTTATGACTTATATCAGCCAAGGAAGTTCGTAGTTGTATAGTCAAACCCTTACTCTAAACGATTCATTAGGTGAGTTGGTTATTCCTTATAATCGTGGACTAGGATTTGTGAGAATCGATTGGGATGGATATGTATAGGTGAAATGGTTTATAGATACATAAGTTAAGGATATATCTATATTTTTTGGTAATAGTTGGTTTTGTAGGTTTGATAATTATAATTTATTATCATAATAATATTGTGGGATTGAAAGCCCTATGTGTCTCACCAGGTTTCCCAACCTAACCAACTCAATTTATATGCATCACAAGTTACAAGGTTAAAGCTACTAGAACTTGATTAGGACGTCGTGTGATTAGGAGACAACCTCATTAGTGTTCAGGACCATTAGTGTTCAATACAACATCTTTACTTAAAGATATTGTAATAAAAAGAAATAGTTTCCGCAAAATGTTTTATTATACTGAGATATTCCGCAAACAAAAATACTATGATTTTAAAGCGTAAAGAAACGTTTTTTTTGTTTTGAAAAATCGGGGATATCACACAAAATCCACTCTTATCCAAGAGAGATTTCGTCCAACCCTTACTTCTATAAGGGTTTTGGAATATTCCTGATCAACCAACTATTGATTAATGAATATTCAACCCTTTAATTCACTAAATTGTTTAATTAATTCTCAAAATATTTTCCATTTAGTTTCTAATTAGTTATTAAGCCATAATAATTAATCAACTAATTTCTCTTTTATTTATTATACTAAACTTAGGCCATGAGGGCAACCCAAAAGGACTATGTTATTATTAGAAATATTATCAATAGTTAATAACCATGTACACTCTTTCCAAAAGTCTCTCACTTGGACAAGTCATCAACTGTACAAGGTCCAATACTTCTCCAATAATCAACGAAGAGTTAGCCATCCAATGCAACTACCGAACTCTGATCTAACAAGGATTCAACTTTAGATAAGTGATCAACTATTCCATTGTTCTATGATATCAGTATGAATTCGAGACATGGATAATGGTTAATCTCATAATTCAAGATTATGTTTCCCAATATAGATTTATGAAAAATGTATCTGATTACTAAATTGAACACATCAATTTCAACCAGGGCTCGACCAAGCACTTTAGATGTCAACACCAAATCATCAAGGGCCCATAGATATTGTTTATCCTGTTAAGGTAGAAGGAACTAATCAAATTCGGCTACATAGTTTTTTTCTACTTCATCATATCACACATGGAGATACCTGTTATTACTACCGATTACGGATAGTGTTGGAGTAAACCGATAGATAACAAAATTATAAAGCAAAACCCCAAATGTATCTTGGTTTGAAGAATAGAAGATATTATTGTCTTAGAATTACTCGTTATTGTATCCATGAAGTAATCTCTAAGAGCGGGTTGTTCCAATGCTAAAATCTCCATTAACTACTAATGAGTGTCAGCGCAATCTCCATGTTATGCTCATTCACTATGGACAATCCACTAATACTCATGACATTCTTAAATTAGTCACTTACTTCCAAGAGTATGATTAACTATGGAGGTTTGAGTAAATTAATGTTCGGGAAGTGGGTTCCAAACATGCAAAAGGTGAACATAATGATAAGCTAATTGAAATAACTGATCTCTATCATATATTAAGATCTCCACTTAATAATCGCCAATTCAATTTAAGACTTATATTGCTTAAGTTCTCAAGTTTAAAATAAACTAAACTATAAATGTTAAGCCAATTCATTTTCAAATCTAATGTCTCTTGAATTTTTCAGACTGTCAGACTTGGTTAGTGACATTGGCATAGGGAATGGATCGGAAAGATTATCTTCTGATATGATGACTAATTGAATATGATGTCTTTACATTCAAACAACTATCAAATGTGACGGTACATACTGAGTATGTCTCATGTGAGCTTGGTTGACTTAGGATCCATACTCAAGGTAAGTTCACCCATATAGTCACAAGAGCCTTCAAAAGGACCACCAATGATTGAATTTCAACAATGATGTCACTAATGAATATCCTTTAGTTACATTGTTTCCTTTAGTCAAGATATACGAGTCATCATATCGGGTACATGTCATGTCATATACGATCGATCCCATATATGAAGCTTGTGGAACATGACTCATTTCCTATAGATCAATAGTAGAACTAGGATAATAGCATCACTCAGTGACATACCATATTTTATTTAGCACAAACTCAATTCGAGTTCTACATGTCGAGTTACCTTAATATTCCATATACTTTGGCTTAATCCACTGAATCTTTTTGATATATCTCAACAGATCCTTATATTCTGCATGTGTGTTGTAACTCCCATGTGTATCATAGCGAAAAAGCCAAGCTATTACACTTTCTAAGTTAGAACATAATTTCCTATGAATCATACACTATCTATCTACAATACAAGGGTGACAACAGTGCTCCCACTAGCATTGACACACACACACACACACACACACACACATATATATATATATATATATATATATATATATATATATAGCTCATCTATGTTTCTCGAAATTCAAACTCTTGAATTCTCTCATTGAAACAAAGATTTCAATTTCTCTCACTAGCTTTGATATATATATATATATATATATATATATATATATATATATAGCTCATCTATGTTTCTCGAAATTCAAATTCTTGAATTCTCTCATTGAAACAAAGATCTCAATTGCTCCCACTAGCTTTGATATATATATATATATATATATATATATATATATATATATATATATATATATATATATATATATATATAGCTCATCTATGTTTCTCGAAATTCAAATTCTTGAATTCTCTCATTGAAACAAAGATTTCAATTGCTCCCACTAGCTTTGATATATATATATATATATATATATATATATATATATATATATATATATCGCTCGTCTTTATTTCTCGAAATTCAAACTCCTTGAACTTTCTCATTGAAATAAAGATTCCGATTGTGAGTTGCTCGTTTCAACCCATAAATGAACTTCTCAAGATTACACATCCTTCACAACCTATCTTGGTTTGATTATGCATTTGTTCCTATCCATGCTTGTCTCTTCTTGAAGATCTACTTATGCATAACGGTTAAGGCCAAGTGATTGCTCTACCAAGTTTCAACATATATGGACTGAATCTCACTCTCTGTGTCCTCCTTCCATGTTGTAGCCTTTAGGGACTGCCATAGCTTCTGATAGATGGTATACTCTGATTGCTATCTACCATTTGTTAGGTTTTCTATGCATCAAATATACTTAAACAAGGTAGTGGAAAAATCGATGATATACCTAAGTGTACATGCAAGCTAGGATCAAAGTTTCATACTAATTACTGCTACCCGATGAAAACATATACAAGAAGAGAGAACTACATACCTATTTAGTAGCCAATGGCCTCCAAACGTGAGACCTCTTACATGCCACCTTGTTTGGATTAAAAGGACCCAAACTAGAATCCTTCTCTTGGTTCACACCCAATGAACTCGAACGAGTAGAATAAAAAACAACTAGGAGAGGACGATCTGACTAAGAGTACATCCACAATATGGAGGGAGAAGAATGGTGAAGAGTCAAGCCAAATAAGCAAGGAAGAATGAAATCCTCAAGGTCCTATATATAGCCTTGGATACCTTCATATGTTTTATCCTCCAATCCACATGGGATGCGATGAGAATTTCGAAATTCCCTCTTATCCAAGAGGAATTTCTTCCACCCTATCTCCCATGAGGATTCTAAAATATTCATGATTAATCAACTGTTGATTAATTGATATCCAACCCTTTTATTAATCAAACCGTTAATTAATTCTCAAAATATTTTCTAATTAGTTTCTGATTAATTATTAAACCATAATAATTAACAAACTAATTCTTCCTTTTGTTTATTCTACTTAATTTGAGCCTTGAGGGCAAGCCAAGAGGACCTTGTTATTATTAAGAATATTACCAATAGTTAATGAACTTACACACATTTTCCAACACCAATGACTTAATTTCCTTAGTAATAAAAACTCTATATAACTAGGTGTATGACGTCCTTTATCAGATCTATAAGGAAGAGGTGGATGTATGTAAGTTTCCTTGATAGCTTTTTCAAAACTGAATTGAATGCTAGGGCCAAATTTCGGTTCTCCGTTGGTTGACTCTTTAACCTTATCAAGATCATTATGGCTCCCACTAGCCTTTTTGGATATCAGGTCCTTCTCTTAGAAGACTTCCAATTCAGTAACAAACACTTTATTCTCAAAGGGTTTGTTAAACAACTATACAATAGGCTTGATGGTTTTTCCAAGGATATAACACATCTCCATTCTAAGTTCAAGATTGTCGAGCGCTTCACGAAGATCATAAGCCTCATAGTCATAGACTTCCATATGTGCTAGTGAAGAATGAATCTCACATTACATATCATAGAGTGTTTCATGAATCTTCTTAGTCGGAACAATACCTAAGGACTTCTCATAAAACTATTCATGGTACAATCCTTGAACTTTTAGTAAGCATAGTATGACTCATATGATTTGTTTCCCTTTCCAACTAACACTGTTTATGGCAGTGTTCTGGATGGAGAAAGCTCGTAAAACTCTTTCACAATTCCTTAGATGACCAATAAAGTTTTTGACTGATATAATCATATCCTTATTGGATATGATTGTCTTTTCTTATTTCCTAGTTGTTTCTTAAGGTCTTACCGTGTATTGTGGTTAATATTAATGGTCCATTAGTGTAAACTGATTCCAACATATATTCACATCACCTAGTGATGTATTCATCATCTATATTGATAAACAAATTTTGAACTTGTCATAAGACTCATGGTCAAATGATCTCCAAAATCCTATCCAATCGGATACATGGTAATGCATTTCTTATTCATATGTCCAAGACTATGATTTTACAAATACATTTCACCCAACCCCCTTTAGATGTATTTGAATCAGTACTTATTGTGGTCAATCTGAACGATCCACTAGTTAAACTAATTTCAATAGATTTTTGCAACATAAGACAATGCTCTTGTCATTCATCTTGACAAATGAGACTTGCATTTGTTATAAGATTTATGGTCAAATGAATTCCAAAATCGTATCCAGCTGGATATTTGGTAATGTAATTCTCATCTATATGTCCAAGAAGATGATTCCACAATGATACATCTTATTCAAATATTCAAATCAGCTTTGAACTATTGTTACTATACTAGTTCATAATCATGACTTTCTTTTAACATGTTAGAATGTTTGTAACATCCCAAAAATACCAACTTGAAATTTCATTTTTAAATTAGGTTAATACATAAAACATCGTTATAAAACGTTCATAATAAAATATTCAGAGTACATCCCAGAAAATCCACAGTGCGGAAAACATGAGAGTGTGTGATATGCCGCTACCGCGCCGGCTCCTTTCCCCTAGCTGAAGAGGTACCTGAAAACAAAACTATAAAACGTAAGCACGAAGCTTAGTGAGTTCCCCCATAATGCCACATACCATGCAATCATATAATGAACAGCTAAGAGATATGGGCCTCGCCCACACCCATAGAGATACGGGCCTCGCCCACACTCTACTAACTAAGAGATACGGGCCTCGCCCACACTCTACTTTCTGAGAGATACGGGCCTCGCCCACGCTCTGCTATCCATGGAGATACGGGCCTCGCCCACACTCCGCTACTAAACCATAACATACAAGTATCACACAGACAACAAGTATAAGCAATTCTATCATACTGGCATATATCACAATCAAACTCAGCTATGAGATACGGGCCCCGCCCACACTCCGATACTAACATATCGTCTATAAGGGTCGGCCTTGGTGCCTTAGACCCGTCCCTACTGGAAGGAAACTCACCTCGAGAGTAGCTGCCAAAAACCTGCTCAGACTACGCCTGGCTGCCGCACCGGTAATCCCTCCGGCTATAAATCCGTAAACATGGATTAGGTACTCATAAATACCCCTAAGGTCAAATGACTGGTCAAAGTCAACTCCTTGGTCAAAGTCAACCTTCTGATTGACTGGACTCGCCGAGTCCATATGGCGACTCGCCGAGTCCTTCTATGTCTAGCCCGACTCTGACTCATCGGGTCCCTGTTCCCACTCACTGAGTCAGCCTGACTCGCTAGACGGGGACAACTAACAAACCCGCGACTGGACTCGCCGAGTCCAAGGGGGGACTCGCCGAGTCCGACGAACAGATCTCACAAATCGCTCCAATCTTCCATCAGAACATCAACCTTGGATATTTGGAGATTCTGGGACTATAGCTACACGTTAAATTGCTAATTCCACGTGCGACTACGGAGGGTTGGACCTCCTACACTTAAACCCTTCTTAACCTAGTGACTGTTCATATGACTCGTCGAGTTGGAAGAACAACTCGTCGAGTTCGAGGCTATATTCAAGGGACTCGCCGAGTTTGAAGAACGACTCGCCGAGTACCAGGCAATCTTCATAGGACTCGCCGAGTTGTTTATCCAACTCGCCGAGTCTAAGGTCATCTTCATGGAACTCGCCGAGTGCACTTTGGCACTCGCCGAGTACCCTTCGACTCTTCACCCATTCTGGCCAAAACTGAGACATGCAATGGTTCCAAACCATAAATCTAAGCTCCTAGGGCATAAACACACGGAGTTTGGGAGGTTTAAGGGCTTGCAATCTACATATAAGGGACAAAAAGGGAATCTATTTTACTAAAGATCAAGAAGGAGCTTTCTTACCTGGTTAGGAGCTTCTCCCATGGTAGATTTCGGATCTACCACACTTCCTTGCACCCTCCAACTTCCTCCTTATTCTTCTAAGCTTCAAACTTCCTTCACCAAACCAAAATCACTCACAAGGATCAAAATGGGCTAGGGTTTCGCTCTACAGTTCTTCTGGAAGAGAATGGGACGAAATGGGTGTTTTAGAATGGGTAAAATAGGGTGCAATGTCTGAAAATAGAGTTTTATCCAGACAGGTGGACTCGCCGAGTCCATGCATCGACTCGCCGAGTTCACCGCTCAAATCCCGTGTCCACCCTGCTGCTACTCGGCGAGTCGGGACGCAGACTCGCCGAGTTCGTGGCAAAATTAAGATAAAAACTTAAATAAAATCATACCATGAACCCGGTGTTAAAAATCTCCCCCACTTATTTTAGACTTCGTCCTCGAAGTCTGCCGCTCCCTTCCGGAACAGCTCCGGATAATGCTCCATCATCTCATCCGCGGGCTCCCAAGTCCATTCCGAGCCCTTCCGATGCTGCCATTGCACCTTCACCAGCTCCACCCTTTTGTTCCTCAGTTCCTTCGACTTCCGGTCTAGGATAGCCACAGGCCGCTCGATATAATTCAGGCTGTCATCAACCTGGATGTCCTCCAAAGGTACCACTGCTGAATCGTCCACCATGCACTTCCGCAGCTGGGAGACGTGGAAAGTGTTGTGGATCTGACTGAGTTCGGCTGGCAGGTCCAGCTGATATGCCACCTTGCCCACCCGGGCTGCAACCCTAAACGGTCCAATATACCTGGGACCCAACTTGCCCCGTTTCCTGAATCGGATGACGCCCTTCCACGGCGACACTTTCAGGAGAATCATATCCCCGACCTGGAACTCCAGGTCTGATCGGCGCCTATCGGCATAACTCTTCTGCCGACTCTGAGCAGTCTGAAGCCTGCTCCGGACCTGCTGAATCTTCTCTGTCGTCTTGAGCACTACTTCGGTGCCCCCCATGACTCTCTGTCCAACCTCGCCCCAACATATCGGGGTCCTGCACTTCCTCCCGTACAACATCTCGAAGGGAGGGCGGTCAATACTCGCGTGATAGCTGTTGTTATATGAAAACTCGGCTAAAGGAAGATAGGTATCCCAGCTACCACCGAAGTCTAAAACACACGCCCGCAGCATGTCCTCCAGAGTCTGGATGGTCCGCTCGCTCTGGCCATCCGTCTGCGGGTGAAAGGCTGTACTAAAATGCAGACGAGTACCCAGCTCGCCATGAAACTTCTTCCAGAACCTGGAAGTGAACCGCACATCCCTATCCGAAATCTCTGAAACTGGCACCCCGTGTCGTGCCACCACCTCTCTGATGTAGATATCGGCCAATTTCTCGGCCGAGATGCTCTCCTGAATCGGGATAAAGTGGGCGCTCTTGGTCAATCGATCGACGATGACCCATATCGAATCCACTCCCCGCGCGGTCCTGGGAAGCTTGGTGATGAAATCCATCGTGATGTCTTCCCATTTCCATAGCGGGATATCCAACGGCTGCATCTTGCCGTGCGGTCTCTGGTGTTCGGCCTTGACCTTCCTGCAGGTCAGGCACCGCTCAACGTACCATGCTACATCCCGCTTCATGCAGGGCCACCAATAGTCCAGACGAAGATCCCTATACATCTTCGTTACCCCTGGATGAATGGAGAATCGGGATTTGTGCGCCTCCTCCATCATAACCTGGCGCACGCCTCCGAGGTATGGAACCCACACCCTGCGGTGTAATGTCAATAATCCCCTGCTGTCATGGTCGAAGGAGGAAACCTGTCCCACAATCCGCTCACTCTTCCGATGTTCCTCCTTTATAGCCTCCTGCTGAGCCTCCCGGATCCGCTCCAAAAGCGGAGTCACCACTGTCATCCGCATGCAAATATCCCTGATCGGCGCCGCCTTGCGGCTAAGCGCATCGGCCACCACGTTGGCCTTCCCCGGGTGATAAAGGATTTCACAATCATAATCCTTTACCACATCAAGCCACCGACGCTGCCTCATATTCAGATTTGGCTGGTCCATGAGGTACCTCAAACTCTTGTGGTCCGTGTAAATCGTACAGCGAACCCCATAGAGGTAATGACGCCAAATCTTGAGGGCGAACACAACAGCCCCCAACTCCAAATCATGCGTCGGGTAGTTCGCCTCGTGAGGCTTCAGCTGCCTCGACGCGTAGGCGATGACATGCCCTCTCTGCATCAATACCGCGCACAAACCTGAGATGGACGCATCGCAGTATACAACAAAATCCTCCATACCCTCTGGCAAGGCTAAGATTGGCGCCTCGCACAATCTCTGTCTCAGTGTCTCGAATGCTGCCTGCTGCTCAGGCCCCCAACGAAAGACCACAGCCTTCCTCGTTAACCTGGTCAGGGGTAATGCTATCTTGGAGAAATCCTGAATGAATCTCCGATAGTAGCCAGCTAATCCTAGGAAACTCCGAATCTCATATGGAAACTTCGGAACCTCCCATCTCATCACGGCCTCCACCTTGGCCGGATCCACCGAAATCCCGTTCTGGTTGACAAGGTGCCCAAGAAACTGCACCTCGCGCAACCAGAACTCACACTTGGAGAACTTAGCATACAAGTTCTCCCTTCTCAAGGTCTCCAAAACCTCCCGCAAATGCTCCTCATGCTGCTCTCGCGTCTTGGAGTAAACCAAGATATCATCACTAAATACTATCACCGACCGGTCTAACATCGGTCTACACACGCGGTTCATGAGGTCCATGAACGCGACAGGAGCATTGGTGAGCCCGAAAGGCATCACCACGAACTCATAGTGGCCATAACGTGTCCGAAATGCCGTCTTCTGCACATCCTCCTCTCTGACCCTCACCTGGTGATACCCTGAACGCAAATCTATCTTGGAGAACCAAGATGCTCCCTGAAGCTGGTCAAAGTGGTCGTCAATCCTCGGGAGTGGGTAGCGGTTCTTCACCGTTACCTTATTCAGCTCCCTATAATCGATACACATCCGATGCGACCCGTCCTTCTTCTTCACAAACAGAATTGGGGCTCCCCATGGTGAACTGCTCGGTCTAATGAAACCCTTGTCTAACAGCTCCTGAAGCTGTGTAGACAACTCCTGCATCTCAGGAGGAGCCAACCGATACGGTGCCTTGGCTATCGGAGCCGCACCAGGGACTAGGTCGATCCTGAACTCCACCTGTCGCTCTGGAGGTATCCCAGGCAGCTCCTCGGGGAATACATCCGCAAACTCTCGTACTACGGGCACATCGCCCACCATCGCCCTTCCCGCCTCCCGGGTGTCCATGACATATACGACATATCTTGCGCAACCCTGCTGAAGGTAACGCCTTGCCCTCGCTGCCGAACAGAAGGCTGGCCCTCGCTGTGATCTCTCACCCTGAATTACTAACTCTCCCCCACTTGGGGCTCTTACTCGTACTAACTGTTGCGCGTAATCTATCACTGCCCCATTGGGACTTAGCCAATCCATACCAATAATGACCTTGTTTCCCCGCAATGGAATGGGAACCAGGTCAACCAAATACCCCTCTTCGAACAACCTCAATACACAATCTCGGAAGACCTCTGATGCTCGCACCGACCGGTCGTCCACAATCTCGACCTCTAAAGGGCAATCCAACATGCCCGAGGACTCAGGAAACTTCTTGCTAAGTGCAAGAGAAACAAAGGATCGGGTAGCCCCCGAATCAAACAACACCTGGACTGGAATACCGTTCACATGGAACGATCCTAAACGTATATACACAGAGCACATATCAATATCATAAATCTCATATAAATAGGTCAGAGGGAAAGAATCATACCCGTCACCACATCGGGTGCGGCGCGTGCCTCCTCGGCTGTCAGCTGAAATGCCCAGCTCCTCACCACCGGAGCCTCTGCCTTGCCCTGCCGGCCATCTGTAATCCGCAGGGTCGCTGGAGCTGGCGCCTGTACTGGCGCTGCTGCTGTCAACTGGGGGCAGTTGGCCCTCTTGTGGCCCCTCTGGTTGCAGTGGAAACACAGCAACTCAGATGTATGAATAACCGGAGCAGGGGCAGTACAATCCCTGCTGAAGTGTCCCGTCTTGCCGCACCTGTAGCAGCCTGTCGATCCTAATCTACACGCTCCCTCGTGCGACCTGTCGCACTTCCTGCAGCGGCCCGGTCCTGAATGGCCTTTCGGCCTACCATCTGATCCCTTGGGCTTCTTTCCCGAAGCCCCTATCGTCTGTCCCTCCTCTGCCTTCCTCTTCCGGATGTGCTCCAGATCTATCTCCCTCTCCCTCGCCCTAGCAATCATAGAATCCAGGGTAGGGCAAGCTGAAAAACTGACATGCTCCCGAATGTCGGCTCGCAGCATGTCATGGTAGCGGGTCCTCCTCATATCCTCATCACCTGCATACTGGGGCACCAGTAACGCCCTCTCCCGGAACTTGGCGGTGATCTCCGCCACAGTCTCCGTCGTCTGTCTCATATCCAAAAACTCTCTGGCTAACTGCTGGAGTTCCACTGCAGGTGCGAACTCCGCTCTGAACCGGGTCACAAAGTCCGGCCACGTCATAGCCTCAACAGCCGATGCTCCCAATGAGTCACCAACAGACTCCCACCAATCCCTAGCTCGGTCTCTCAAACATCCTGTTGCATATCTCACCTTCGACCCCTCGGGGCAGAAGCTGGTCAGCTGCGCAGACTCAATGTCTGCGATCCATCGTCTGGCCACAATGGGGTCCTTCGCCCCATGGAAATCCGTCGCACCGCTGCTCCTGAAGTCCTTGAAGGACAGTGTGCGAGATCCTGACTGGCTAGCCGCCATATCACTCCTGAACGCCCTGAGGCGATCCTCCATCAACTCAACAATACCCTCCTTGATCGACCCGAAGATGAGGGGAGTCGACTCAAGGATGCCCCTGGTAATCTCTGACGCGATGAACTCACGTAGACCCTCATCAATTGGTTCGGACCCTGAACCCGAACCCGATCCCGATCCTGAGCCTCCCGCTCCCTGTCGTGTGGTCACCATACTGAAAAACATAGCATAACCACCGTCAAACGATATTCCACTAACGAGGCTCACATACATACCACTAGTCCCCGGTCTCGCCTCGGCCCTTTTTGAATCGAGTACGGATCCTCCGCTTTCAGTAGTACGGGCACATACTACCTTCCACGTCTATCCGTACTTTCCTCAAGAATTGCCTCAACTCAACCAAGTCCTTTCTACTAATACTGCGGTTCTCGTGCTACTCTCGCCCTAGGCTTGCCCTAAGTAATCACCATCCCACTCTCTGCCATCAGCTGCACAAGAAGTCCCTGCTTTCTTTCCCTAACTAGCTCGCGAATACTATTACATATTACTCAGACTAGATAATTCTTCGAATGAGAGGTCCTACCCTACAACGGTTGGACTCAAACAAGAGCTGCGAAATAGGGCTAGACCCAACCTTCTGAAATTATTTAATCCTTGCAATATGTAACTTAGCATATTCGTTCACTAGTTAGTGAAAGACGACCAGAACTCCTAATAGCACAAAGCAAGCAGCATTCGGGCATTGAGTACACATAATCGAGTATATACTACTCTGGCTATCATACTGACTGATCTGTACTAGCATGCAATTCTCAAAAAGCCGAAACACATAAAGCAGGCACATAAGGCATCATTCCTAGATCCTTAGTCCTATTCTAGCATGCTGTTCTACTGAAACTAAAACTGATAATCATAACGTAAACTTGTATGGGTACTTTGGGGAAAACTTACTTGAGCTCGACCGGTCGCGCACATCACACACCTTTTTCTTTTTAGAAACCCCTTTTACTTAGTCTTTAGAAAATCATTTCTTTATAAAAAAATCTTTTAATCCCTCGATTTGAGTCCAGACACCCCCGAAGGTGTGTCCGAATCCCTCAAACCAGGGCTCTGATACCAACTTGTAACATCCCAAAAATACCAACTTGAAATTTCATTTTTAAATTAGGTTAATACATAAAACATCGTTATAAAACGTTCATAATAAAATATTCAGAGTACATCCCAGAAAATCCACAGTGCGGAAAACATGAGAGTGTGTGATATGCTGCTACCGCGCCGGCTCCTTTCCCCTAGCTGAAGAGGTACCTGAAAACAAAACTATAAAACGTAAGCACGAAGCTTAGTGAGTTCCCCCATAATGCCACATACCATGCAATCATATAATGAACAGCTAAGAGATACGGGCCTCGCCCACACCCATAGAGATACGGGCCTCGCCCACACTCTACTAACTAGGAGATACAGGCCTCACCCACACTCTACTTTTTGAGAGATACGGGCCTCGCCCACGCTCTGCTATCCATGGAGATACGGGCCTCGCCCACACTCCGCTACTAAACCATAACATACAAGTATCACACAGACAACAAGTATAAGCAATTCTATCATACTGGCATATACCACAATCAAACTCAGCTATGAGATACGGGCCCCGCCCACACTCCGATACTAACATATCGTCTATACGGGCCGGCCTTGGTGCCTTAGACCCGTCCCTACTGGAAGGAAACTCACCTCGAGAGTAGCTGCCGAAAACCTGCTCAGACTACGCCTGGCTGCCGCACCGGTAATCCCTCGGGCTATAAATCCGTAAACATGGATTAGGTACTCATAGATACCCCTAAGGTCAAATGACTGGTCAAAGTCAACTCCTTGGTCAAAGTCAACCTTCTGATTGACTGGACTCGCCGAGTCTATATGGCGACTCGCCGAGTCCTTCTATGTCTAGCCCGACTCTGACTCATCGGGTCCCTATTCCCACTCACTGAGTCAGCCTGAATCGCTAGACGGGGACAACTAACAAACCCGCGACTGGACTCGCCGAGTCCAAGGGGGGACTCGCCGAGTCCGACGAACAGATCTCACAAATCGCTCCAATCTTCCATCAGAACATCAACCTTGGATATTTGGAGATTCTGGGACTATAGCTACACGTTAAATTGCTAATTCCACGTGCGACTACGGAGGGTTGGACCTCCTACACTTAAGCCCTTCTTAACCTAGTGACTGTTCATATGACTCGCCGAGTTGGAAGAACAACTCGTCGAGTTCGAGGCTATATTCAAGGGACTCGCCGAGTTTGAAGAACGACTCGCCGAGTACCAGGCAATCTTCATAGGACTCGCCGAGTTGTTTATCCAACTCGCCGAGTCTAAGGCCATCTTCATGGAACTCGCCGAGTGCACTTTGGCACTCGCCGAGTACCCTTCGACTCTTCACCCATTCTGGCCAAAACTGAGACATGCAATGGTTCCAAACCATAAATCTAAGCTCCTAGGGCATAAACACACGGAGTTTGGGAGGTTTAAGGGCTTGCAATCTACATATAAGGGACAAAAAGGGAATCTATTTTACTAAAGATCAAGAAGGAGCTTTCTTACCTGGTTAGGAGCTTCTCCCAGGGTAGATTTCGGATCTACCACACTTCCTTGCACCCTCCAACTTCCTCCTTCTTCTTCTAAGCTTCAAACTTCCTTCACCAAACCAAAATCACTCACAAGGATCAAAATGGGCTAGGGTTTCGCTCTACAGTTCTTTTGGAAGAGAATGGGACGAAATGGGTGTTTTAGAATGGGTAAAATAGGGTGCAATGTCTGAAAATAGAGTTTTATCCAGACAGGTGGACTCGCCGAGTCCATGCATCGACTCGCCGAGTTCACCGCTCAAATCCCGTGTCCACCCTGCTGCTACTCGGCGAGTCGGGACGCAGACTCGCCGAGTTCGTGGCAAAATTAAGATAAAAACTTAAATAAAATCATCCCATGAACCCGGTGTTACAATTCTCTACATTTAAATAAGTCAGAAATATCTCATGAAAATTGTATAAACAATTTGAATTATAAGACCATAAACTAAACATTTGGAAAAAAAAAAGTTCTCTTTTGATCCTATGAATTGTGTCAAAGGCTCGGTATTCATGATCAAATTATCTTCTCTATGTTTCAGTCTTCTTATTTCATTTCAGTCACTGCACATTCTTGCAAATTTCAGGTGTTTATCCTTAGTAAAATACTCAAAGGATTAGAAGTAATTTTCAATGGTATTATTAATTCATATATCTGATTGATACCAAACATGGGAGAACCAGTTGTCTTTTGATCCTATGGAAAGTAGCATGAGCTCACAATCCATGATCAAATTTAACTTGTCCATGTTTCATTCCTTTCACTTCAGATATATATTGGGAATTTATGCTTTCTTGGTCCTTTTGTTGTTATGGAAATGAATAGCCTATCAAATTATGTCTCAGGATAATCCTTCCTTCGTCCTTGGCGTTTGGGCCCAAATTAGGTATACCAACACTAATCGCCGTTTAACCCATGGGAAATTGGATTCCTACTTTTGACACTTACATTCATGATAGCAGTTATATGGGAGTATTTAAATTTTTGAGTTTTTATGATTGTCCATGTTAGTTCCAAAAGGAAACCTCAACATGTCATGCAAATCGTAAACGGACATTTCAAGTTGTTCATATCAAACTTAGAGTGAAATTATCATATGCACATGTTAGCTAGTTGATTAACCCTAGTCAACTCCTAACTTAATGAAATTTCATTTTACTTTACTATGTCAGTTTAAAACATACACTTGATAACTATTCTTTCTAATAAATTTGAATGCAGTGGTTGGAGGAACCTTAGGAAGAACATTATCAATGGCATGATCTTTCCTTTCGTTTATGAGAGCTATTCCCAAACTACAAATTTGGACAAGATTGATCATCCTAATAACTAATCCTTTTAGAGGTTTTATAGCAGCAGATTTTAGTGGATAAGATTATAGACAACATTCAATATCAATTTCTATTATAGTTTGTATTGTTAATCCTTAAAAAATAATTACCCTAAATAAAATTATTTAAAAAAGACTAGGATCCATATTTGGCTCCATGATGTGTAAAGGGTCATTGTAAACACACCATAAAGTTATTTAGGTAAGCAAATACCTTTTCCAATTCCGATCACTATGAAATATCTGTCTTTGAGATTCATTGAATATTAATGACATGCTAATCTCAAATTATGTTCATCTCACATTCTATGACGGGGTCATCGCAGATCATATAACAGACGGTGAATCAACCATGCAAAAATGCATGATCTGTGGCTCAAGTTATGCTTGAGATTCGCGAGTTCCACATCACTCTCAACTACACTCTAAAATTGGCGTGTTGTTTAACCACACGTGCTCCATCAACAGATATTAATAAAGAGAATTTGAAATTTTCATGGGTAACATAAGATTCACAGTTTATTAATAAAACAAGATTTTGTTTTATACTTTTAATGTTAATACTTTTAACTTGACCATTATCCTATCAAACTCTTTCGGTAACTCCAATCTCAAAATACAAAAGATGGTGAAGGAGGTTAGTACGAATAATATTAAAAACAAACCTCATTAGGAATTAAATAGACCTCCTTAAACCAATATTACAGTGGATGAGCCTAGTCGTGGTAAGATTGACAATGTCAATATATAAACATGTGAGGACACATGTTATCACTATCTTATACATATAATAGATACTTTTATAACACACACACACACATATATATATATATATATATATATATATATATATATATATATATATATATATATATATATACACACACACACACATAGTGATAGGATCGAGTGAGGACTCTATTTTTGGTAAGGACTGTGAGGGCTAATCGTGGCTGTTCATCTAAATAAACGAAGGGCTATGAATTTTTGCATTTTATTTTTATTTTAATTAAATATGGCAGTGGGATTTTTATAATTAACTCCAACTTTTTGGTATCTTCCTGCAAAGGGTAAATCTTTTGAGGGTCTTATCGCCAATCTCTATTTAGAAAACCCTTTCCGATATCTCACCCCATTCCCTCCCCCCCCCCCCCCCCATATTCCTCATTCTTCTTCATCGATTCTCACTTTAATAATCAATCAGTCGTTTCATGCTTCGTTCGAACTCAAAATATCGTTCCAATCTTTGTTGTTAATCTTCGTCGTTGTCTTCTTGCTGTTATGGAAGCAGGTAATTTTTTCTTTTTTAGTTTTTATGTTTTAAGTTCTTTCGTGCTCTGTTTTTTATAATCGAAGTTCTTAAGGCTTCGTTTTGTTCTCATTGTTGTTCAGATTGTCCGATTACTTCTCATTGTTTTATTTTTTTCATTTTTATTATTTAGGAAACCCTAGTTCTTTTTATATTCAATATTTATGTTTTTCTGTTTGCTTTGGTTCGATTTTATGTTAATCGAAGTATTTTAAGTTCTGTTTCTTGTTTACTGTCGTGGAAATTACTAGATTAGTTGATATTGTCAGTTTTTGATTTCTCTTATTGTTTATGTAAATGTAATTTTATCAAATTTGCATTTTTATCTATTTGTTTTTAACATTAAATGTCAGTTTCTTGTGTTAATATTTTGTTTATGCTGATTAGTTACTGTGTTTCTATCCATTGGTTTTCATATATTGATTCATGTTTGTAGTTTCTATGTAGGAAGTTTGGGGTTAGTATCTGTTTTCTGTTTTTACTTAAAAATGATTCAAAAAATGTAGTTCTTATCTATCTATATATAAGGAATTCTTAGATTTTTTCTTTAGAAATGATAAAAATATCACTTTAGATGTTTATCTTGTTATCATAAGTAGCCTAAGTTGTTCTTCATGTTGTAAGATATCTTTTGTAATCAATGAAATGGTAGACTCTGTTACAATTTTGTTTTCTTAATTCTTATCTACAACAATTGTTTTTTTGATTACTTTATGTTGTTTTGATATATTTTTTTAACATGATTTTCTTATGTGTTTTGTTTATATGTAGTTGAATCAAAGAAAAGGAAGAGTTTATCTCTTCCAAAAGATGCAAAAGATAATTTTGTAGTTCTTTCTTCTAACAGAATGGCTTCATTAAGGTCCAATGCTTTGGTAGATATTTCATCTTCTTCCAAAGGAATTTCATCAGTCAAACTTGTTCAAGTTAAAAGGGTTGCCAAAGTCATTACAAGTATGGATGAAGATGATGATTTTGTTTGTCCTCCTGATGTTGGTCAAAACATTGTTAAGAAGGCTGAAATTACTTAAAGGAATTCATTAGGTTTAATATCACAATTTACAGAAGCCTTAATGATAATCAGAAAGATACAGTTAAGGAAATAGGGTTTGGATTTCTTGAAGACTTTGTGGTTAAAAATTTAGTTGGGAAATTCGTCTGCAGGTTCTTGAGATATATGATGAAAAAATAAATATTATTCGTATCAACAACAATGAGATTCATTGTAATGCCCCATTTTTCGTCATTTTTATTTATTTATTTATTTTTATAAAAAAACAGGTTTAGCGAATTAAAATTGTGGCTATATAAATTAGAAAGCTAAGTGAAATAAATAATAAAATAATAAATGTCTAAATACAAATTTAATAGATTTTGATATTTAATAATGATAATAAATAAAGTAAAACAATAATTATTAAGTACAAATTAAAAATTTAAGTATAGTGTTTAAATTGTAATTATCAAGAAATCAATTTTAATGAGGTATTTCCATATAGGGTAGATTTTGTCATAAGGCTAAACCCGAGGGACCATATCTGCCAGATCGTGGTTTCAGTGTTTTCTTCCTACGCTGATACCCGACAGGAACTGGTGCTTCCTTCTCTTTTTGTATCGTGCGAGAAGCACGTCTTCTTGAGGGAAATCTGATGTCCAACCTCAATTTCTTATATATACTATTGTAATGAGAGCTAGGGTTAGGAGGTGCGCCGCACCTATGCAGTTATCGCGGTCAAAATTTTAATAGCGGTCACATGCCGCTATTTGAAATCGCGGTTATCGCGATGGTATAGTAGTGATATAGCGTTTTTTTAATATTACATATAATTTATAATTTTATATCATTTTTATAAAGAATTTATATATTTGAGTATCAATACTATAAGTCTATATAGAATTAATATCATCAAACCAAAAAGTCATATAAAAACATAACATAATATTTTATTATAGTAATATGGAAACTAGGTAGTGTCAAAGTGTCAAATAGAGTTTAATTGCATTGCACGGGTTCAATCTTGTATTAGTATGTCGTGGTTCGTTTAAGGAGATAAGTCCCAAGTTGTAGCCTCAAAGGTGTGGGTTGATTTAGAAAAAGCATTAGTGGAGTCCGACCATAGCAGTTCAAGTCGTCGTGGGTACAGAAAGAGATGAGAAAGAGAGTTGTCGGTAGATGTAGTTGCTTTGAATGCTTTTAATTATGTTAGTTGTTGGGGCTTTTTAAAATGAAAGTGTAGTGAGATCATTAAAAATAGTTTTTTTAATGACAAAGTAACCAAATGGCCCAAAATGTGAACGAAATGGAATAGCGCCCGTAGCGCTGCTATAGCGGTAAATAGCGGTGAATAGTGCCGCTAATAGCGGTACCGCTAAATGAAAACGCTAAACTGAAAATAGCGGTTCTCGACCTCCGCAAAACGCTATAGCGCCGCTATAGCTCGCAATTGATAGCTTAGCGCCGCACAACGAAACCTTGAGAGGAAGGGTGAAGTTGTCATCGTCGTGTTTCACTGCCGGCCTCAGCTCTCGCCAGAAACAACCAGAGAGAGAGAGAGATAACAACTAAGGGGTCCAGGCAAGGTGTTGATTTCGGGTTCAAGGTCATCGTTTCTGACCTGTTCGAATGTGTTTATCATCAAGTTGTTTAGAAGGGATGCAACCACGATGTCTGGTCCGATATCAAGCTAAGTATTCGAATCAGAACAGTTAGGAGAAACATTGGAGTGGTATGATTTCCATTGATCTTTCATGTTTTTGAGATACGCATCTAATGACCTCACATCATGTGGAGTGCTCGGATTATTTCGCTATTGCCGGAGAGGATAACGTCTCTAGTGAGAAGGCATCGGGGGAGGAGCTGATGTCGCCGGAGAAACTGATATCTCCGGAATGGAAGGAGGATGTCGATTACGAGATGATAAAGCTCATGTTTGACGTCGATGTTAGGAGGTATACGACTGTTTGACTCTCTTTCCTATTTTTGAAATTAGGTTTGACTTAGTTGGAGACATAAAGGTATGATAACGAATTTGGGCTTATTGGGTTAAAATGAATGTTAATATGAAGGAGGCAACGTTTTATGGGCTAATTAAATCCAATTGCATGATTATTAAGATTTCAAAAACATGGAAAAATATTATGAAGGTAGGTTGTGGTTTAATTATTTATAAGATGAGTTACTGACTAATTAAGTTGTGTGAATTAAGATAATATCTATTTGATAGCTATTGGGTAATATTATGAAGGTAGGTTGTGGTTTAATTATTTATAAGATGAGTTACTGACTAATTAAGTTGTGTGAATTAAGATAATATCTATTTGATAGCTATTGGGTAATATTAGATAACAAAACCCGAATTTTATTATTTAACGAGTTGATTAATTATAAGTAATATGCCTTATCTAAAGGTTAGGCTTCTCTACTGGTCAAAGAGAGAGACAATGCTAACCTAATAAATGAAACACATAATTATGTACGAAACTATTGTTAGAAAAATAATAATAGTGAATAAGAAAAATATTATGAAGTATTATTAAGTGATACTTGTGTTACGAGCTAAGTAGAGATGATTAATATGGGATGTACGTGTTCAGGGAGATGGGTAGTCTTTCAACTACTCCAATGGCTTTACTATGTGTTAAATGCTTCAGGAGAGTTTCCTCACTTTGTTTAGCGGGTCGAAGTCACCAATTCCGGCCCATGGATTATTATGTTAGGATGCTACATGTATGCGTGACTGTTGCATATGTATGCGTTGATATGTATGCCGAGCGGCGTTCGATGACGGGCGAGACCCGATGACTATATTGTAGGCTATTATGTTTGTGATTATTTCGTGTGTTAGTATGATTACATGTTTATATGCTTATATGTGTATAGGGCAGGACCTGGTGATTGACAAATCTGTAAACCGAGTGGGGCTCAATGTCGGGCGGGGCTCGAGGCTGGGTGGGACTCGATGTCGGGCGAGGCCCGATGAAGGGCGAGAGCATAGTATGTGTTTATTATGTATGGTGTGAGGTATTTTCGGGAACTCACTAAGCTTTATGCTTACGGTTTTTAGTTTATATTTCAGGTACTTCTGGTTTGAAAGGGAGAGCCCGGGATGATTGCAGAGCACACACCATCTTTTTCCGCATTATGTGATTTACTCTTATATGATATGATGTAGTGACATACTTTGGTTTATCTTGGTTGTATGACAATGATTTGAAGTATTGTTTTATTTAAATTAAAAATGAAATTTTTGGGTCTTATTTTTGGGATGTTACAAGTTGGTATCAAAGCCTTGGTTTGAGGGATTCATGCACACTCTCGGGTATGTCTGAACTCAAACTAAGGAATCGATAATCCTTTGAAAGAAAATGAGTTTCTAAAAAGATTTTGTAAAAAAAGGCAATAAATTTCAAAAAGGATTTTCTAAAGACAAAATGGGGTGTGATGCGTGCAATCGTCCGAGCTCAAGTAAGTTTTCCCAGAATACCCATACATGTTTTATGATATGCTTTGAATGGGGAATCTGTGAATAACATGTAGTTAGGGTTAAGGAAACGCTTAGGATTTGCATGGTAGAATGATAGGAGAGATGCCTTTATATGCCTGATGTATGAGCTTGTAGAATTATATACTAGTACTGATCAATCAGTGATAGGATGACCTGTTTAGGTTATGTTTTTTTTATTACTCAATGCTCGAATGCTGCTTGCTTTGTGCTTTGTGGAACTCTTAAGTGATGTAAGTTAGCTATTAAGTG
The DNA here is from genome assembly GCF_052849685.1 of Lactuca virosa. Lineage (NCBI taxonomy): Eukaryota > Viridiplantae > Streptophyta > Magnoliopsida > Asterales > Asteraceae > Lactuca > Lactuca virosa. The sequence continues at coordinate 41,837,238 of NC_136426.1, forward strand.
AATATGTTAAGTCACATGTGACAAAGGTTGAATAATCTCATAGTGATGGATTGGACCCTATTGTGCAGCTCTCGTTTGAGTCCAACCGTTGTAGGGATGAGTCTTTTACTCGAAGGATGAGGTTGGAAACCAATGAGAGCCTAGGAAGTGCTTTAGTGGGTTTAGTTGCGCTATTTAGCGAGTACTTGGAGTGTCAGTTTGAGAAGGGAACCTGGAGGATTCGGATGATTCTTGAGGAAAGTATGGTAGGTATGGAAAGTAGCAGTGGGCCCGTACTACTGAAAGCACAAGATCCATACTCAAATCGAGGAGAGTCACGGAGAGTCTAGGAATCCTGTTGGATAAGGATTCATGGTTATGTTTTGGTCATTTCATGGTTGATTTTCGGAATGGTGATGAGCACTAAGGAAGGAGATTCGGGTTTTGGTTCAGGCTCAGGTGCAGGTAATGAGCCGATCGATGAGCGGATGCGGAAGTTCATCTTGTCAAAGATTACTCGCGGTATTTTGGAGCAGACTCCTGTGATCTTAGGTACGGTAAAGGAGGGGATCATGGATATTTTGGATGAGCGTCTGGACGCGTTCCGTGCTGAGGTTATGGCTATTGTTGGAACTCGCACTCTTTCTTTCCATGAATTTCGTGCTTGTGGAGTTCTCGACTTTTATGGGGAGAAGGGCCCTATTTCCAGTAGGAGATGGTTAGCGGATGTGGCTAATGCCTTCTAATTGAGTTCTTCCCCAAGGGGTCGAAGGTCAGATTTGATGGGTTTGGAGCATTCTAACACTTCCTAAGTGTACATGCAACCCTAATAACCTTGGATCTATGTTTGTCTAATTATCATGCAAAGTTGAATTCCAAGGTTATATTCCTATCTAGCATACATGGGGAACAAATTTTAACTTGCATGAAAGATAGAATAACTTACCTTGTTGTTGCTTATGATCCTTGAAACCTTGTGAGTCTAGCACCCCAAGTGTGATGCCTCAAATGCTTCACACAACACCAAATGCTTTTGGAATGACTTTAGAGAGAATACACACTTCTAAAATCGGCCTAGCCCTCTTGTTTCTTATGTGTAGCCAATTTTGGTGGAGAATGGGTTTCTTATATAGTGTTGACACATCTAGGGTTACACCATGTAAACCCTAATGTGTCATGACTCTTCATTTCCATGACCCATGGGTTTGTAACTCCCATGGAGCATCCTATGGGTGGAACCCAACTTGATAATCCATGGAGCCTCTTAGCCCACTATATAAGATATGGAAGATTTACATAATCTACCCATATATTTAATTAGTTATCTTTTGATCACTTAATTAATTCTAAATTAATTCTTGATCAAACTAATTAAATAATATTATTAATATATTAGAACTTATAATATATTAATAAACCATAAGTGTTATTTCTCTCATTTTAGTTTATCCAATTGCATGGTGCCATGCAACCCAAATGGACCATGTCGGGTCGGGTCAAGTACATACCAGAAATAGTTATGGACTTAGACATCTTATCCAACAGTCTCCCACTTGGATAAGTCTAATAACTATAACTGCAATACTTCAGGAACCGATCGGCAATCGTAGCTCTTTCAAGGTCTCTCGGAACTGAGAAGATGATGATACACCATTTAAGATAAGTGATCATATAATCCTCTGTTCTAGATATCAGCCGGACAAATACATGGAACAATATCTTACTTATTGTCGAGCAGTTTGTTTCCCGATTTCCGATTTGTTTGACAAAGAACTTAATTGAACACATCAACTTAGTTCTGACCGGGCCCGATACATAGGTCAAAACAAAATCATCGAGGGGCCCAGATATCAGCTTCTAATCCAAGAAGGAACAGATAAACTTCGACTCATATGTTTGTTCTACCACTCATTGAATTATACACAAAAGCACGTTTTATAACATCGAGTTACCAATGCGTTAACGTACAATCAATGCATAACCAACTCATAAGTAACAAATCATATCTCTAGGTTTGAAGACTTATATGATATTACCGTCTCACGATCACTCGAGATAAATTCCATGAAGTGATTCCAATGAGCGTGGGTTGAGTCCAATGCTCAGAACTTATGAGCACTCATGAGTGTTGTAGCCATGTCCAACAACTTAGACCTCTGCAACCAATCATGACAGTCTTGATTCATACCTACTTCCGACATATGACCGACTGTGGAGGTTCGAATAATATGATATACCAAACATAATTATTCTGGAAGTCAAAACATGCAAAAGAAATATAGTAAACGATCGACAAGAGATAGCAACACTTTACTCATAAATAAAACACCTTTTATTCATCATCTAATGTCAATTACACTTTACAAATTTCAAGGTTATCTAACTACTAAATCTAATATCATCCTTCAGCCCTATGCTCCGAGCATGCTGGAGATGCTTAACCCGAGTCAGTCCTTTCGTGAGGGATCTGCTGGATTCTCATCCGATGATATCTTCTTTGCCACGAGGAGTCCTTCTTCTATTTGATGTCTGATGAAATGGTATTTTCTGTCGATGTGTCTGGATCTCCCGTGATCCCTTGGTTCCTTGGCTAAGGCAACTGCACTTTCACTATCACAGAAAATTTCCATTGGCTCTTTAATAGCTGGTACAACTCCAAGGTCTCCAATGAAGTTCTTCAGCCATATCGCCTCCTTTGCTGCATCGCTAGCTGCTATATACTCTGATTCGCAAGTTGAATCAGCCACTGTCTCTTGCTTGGAACTCTTCCAAGAAATTGCTCCTCCATTTAAGGTAAAGACCCAGCCTGACTGAGAGCGGAAATTATCCCTATCAGTCTGAAAGCTAGCATCACTATACCCTACAACTCTCAAGTCTTCACTCCCACCGAGGGTAAGGACCCAGTCCTTAGTCCTCCGTAGGTACTTGAGGATATTCTTTACCGCAGTCCAGTGTGCCTTGTCAGGGTTCCCCTGATACCTGCTAACCATGCTCAAAGAAAAGGCTACATCAGGTCGAGTACACGTCATAGCATACATGATCGATCCTACAGCCGAAGCATAAGGTATTCGACTCATTTATGCTATCTCAGCCTCAGTACTAGGGCTTTGTGTCTTACTCAATCTGGCGTTACTCTGGATGGGTAACTCTCCTTTCTTGGAGTCCTGCATGCCGAATCTCTTCAGCACCTTATCCAAGTAGGTACTCTGACTAAGTCCAATTAGTCTTTTACTCCGGTCTCTCAAGATCCTTATCCCTAGAATATAGGCAGCTTCTCCTAGGTCCTTCATAGAGAAACACTTCCCAAGCCAGGACTTAACTTCCTGCAGAGTTGGGATGTCATTTCCTATGAGTAGTATGTCATCCACATACAATACCAAAAAGCTAACTATACTCCCACTAGCCTTGACATATACACAAGATTCATCTTCACTCCTAGAAAAGCCAAATTCCTTGACTTTCTCATCAAAGCAAAGATTCCATCTGCGAGGTGCTTGCTTTAACCCATAAATGGATTTCTCAAGCTTACACACTCTATTAGGGTACTCTGTGTTGACAAAACCCTCTGGCTGACTCATGTAAACATCCTCAGCCAACTTTCCATTAAGGAAAGCGGTTTTGACATCCATTTGCCATATTTCATAGTCATGAAATGCGGCTATGGCTAACAGAACCCTAATAGACTTAATCTTGGCCACCGGTGAAAAGGTCTCATCATAATCAACTCCCGGAGTTTGTGAGAAACCCTTTGCAACCAGTCGTGCCTTATAAGTCTGTACATTACCATCCATGTCGGTCTTCTTCTTGAAGATCCATTTTCACCCTACAGTCTTACGACCTGGTACATTCTCAACCAAGTTCCAAACTTGATTGTCATACATGGACTGTATCTCGCTGTCCATTGCCTCTTTCCACTTGGCTGACTCAGGGCCTGCCATGGCTTCCGCGTAACTGTTAGGTTCATCCAGACCTATCAGTGTCTCATCACTGATAAGTGTATCACCTTCCGCAGTAATATGGAATCCATAGTAATACTCAGGTGCATTCCTAACCCTTGTGGAACGCCTCAGAGGTACAGACTTGTCAATTGGCTCAATAGAAGTTTCCTCCTCAAGTTGAGTGCTAGGGTTTGAAGTTCCTTCACCACTTGACTCTTGAATTTCTTCAAGGTCAACTTGCCTCCCACTATCTCCTTGGCTTATGAACTCTCTCTCTCGAAAGAAAGCCCTCCTAGCTACAAAGACCACATTCTCACTAGGTCTGTAGAAGAAGTAACCAAAGGATTTCTGTGGGTAGCCGATGAAAATACACCTCTCACTTCGAGGTTCGAGCTTATCATGAGTCTCGCGTCTCACGAAAGCCTCGCAACCCCAAATCTTAATGTGGTCTAGTTTGGGTACTTTACCAGTCCACATCTCATGAGGAGTTTTGGCAACTTTCTTTATGGGAACTAGATTAAGGATATGGGCGGCAGTCTCTAAGGCATACCCCCAAAATGAGATTGGTAGCGAAGCTCGACTCATCATGGAACGAACCATATCCAACAAGGTTCGATTACGCCTCTCAGCTACACCATTCAACTGCGGTGTCCTGGGAGGTGTCAATTGTGAGACAATCCCACATTCCCTAAGATAGTCGAGGAACTCTGAACTAAGATACTCACCACCTCGATCGGATCGAAGCATATTAATGTTCCTGCCCAATTGATTCTCGACTTCCTGTTTAAACTCTTTAAACCTCTCAAAAGTCTCTGACTTATGCTTGATTAAGTAGACATATCCATATCTACTGTAATCATCAGTAAAAGTCAAATAATAACGATTAGCATCCCTTGTGGCATGTTTGAAGGGCCCACACACATCCGTGTGTATAAGATCCAACAAACCTTCACCCCTCTCACAAGAACCTGTGAAGGGTGACTTTGTCATTTTTCCAAGTAAGCATGATTCGCAACTATCATCTGACTTTAGGTCAAATGACTCCAATACTCCATCCTTTTGGAGTTGGCCTATGCGTTTTTTGCTTATATGTCCAAGACGACAATGCCATAATGATGCTTTATCCAAGTTATTATCATTAACAGAATCAATACACAATACATTATTTCCTAAGTTATCAACCACAGATACAGTTTCATACACACCATCACAAGGTAATGCTTTAAAATAAAGAACATTATTAAAGAAAGCATTAATCGAACCAACTTCATTATCAAATGAAAAGGTGAAACCTTGTTTATACAATACATGAAAAGAAATAATATTTCTTGCCATTTCTGGCGAATAACAACATTTATTCAAATCTAAACTAAACCCACTACTTAGCGATAAAGTATAAACTCCAATCTTAGTGATAGGTAAAGCTTTCCTATTCCCCATGATTAAGTTTATTCTTCCATGCTCCACATTCTCACTTCTTCTTATTCCCTCCAAATCAGAACAGATATGAATACCACAACCGGTATCAAGGACCCAAGAGTTAGAATGGGGTGAGTTATTAGATAAGATAGTGTAAATACCTGCATAGTTGGGTTTAACTTTCCCATCCTTCACATCTTGCTGGTACTTTAGGCAGTTCCGCTTCCAATGTGACTTTTCATGGCAATAGAAGCATTCAGCCTCTTTAGGGTCAGAAGAAGGAGTGACAAAACCTTTCTTGGTTCCACTTGAAGAAGAGCCATCAAGGGTCCTAGCCTTGGTACCCTTCGGGGCGGTGTTTGGAGTAGGAGTGTTAACAACCGACTTACCCTTAAGACCTGTTTCTGCGGTCTTGAGGAGTCCCTGAAGTTTGCTGAGTGTGACCTCATCCTTATTCATGTGATATGTCATGCGAAATTGATCATAGCACGATGGTAAGGAGTGCAAAATGATATTTATTGCAAGCTCCTCAGGGAAGTTCACATTAAGCTTCAGCAACCGATCCACATACCTTTGCATTTTCTGCATGTGGCTCGTGACGGATTCCCCGTCCTTCATCATGGTTGTTATGATAGAGCATATGATTTCATACCTCTCTTGTCGTGCACTTTGATGGTATCTTTCCATCAGATCTTGGTGCATTTCAAAAGGGTAGAAGTCCTCATAGGACTTTTGGAGTTCCGCTGTCATGGTGGCCAACATGATGCATGCCACTTTTGTAGCATCCCTTTCATGTGCCCGGAAGTCAGCGATCTCCTGGGGAGTTGCAGTGGTCTCATCAATCTCCTTAAGCTCCTTGTCAAGGACATATTCTTTGTCCTCGTAGCAGGTAATCATCCTGATGTTTCTGATCCATTCATTGAAGTTGGATCCATCAAAACTGACTTTCCCACACAAGTTCATAAGGGTAAAGGAGCCATTAGGATTAGAGCCAGAAGCAGCATTGTTTGAAGACATCTGAAAGAAGAGAACAAGATTAGTTTAGATATTAAGAGGGTCCTTAATAAAACACCAAAATGTAATATTAAGGCTAGAATCCAATCACAATATATTATAACTTAGAAGAGGTATGTCGTAATCCAAGCTATAACATATTTGAAAGGTAGGTGAATGACGATTCACCAATTTCCACCATGAAAAACGAAATATAGATATTAGGTTTTTAATTGGTTCTTAGAAATTCCTAGATTCTTTTGAGATTCAATGAACTTTTCAAAGGCATGTTTCAATCTCGAGTGTGCCCTCCAAGTTTTGTGACTGGGATACCGAGGATCACAAAACGAGGTGTGAAGTAACCATGCAAATCACTTGGTACCCTCAAGGTTTATCACTCAGTCGATGTGCCGGTAAACCACACACGCTCCACCGATGCTATGGTAAACCTTAAGTCACCCTTTACCTACCTTGTTAAGTCCAAGTTAGTGTGCCGGTTAACCACACACGCTCCACCAACGACTTAAACAAAGTGTAAAGTGTAATTTCATGGATTAGCACCTTATTCACATTTTCCTAAAGTAACTAAGATTGGGAATTTAATAAAAGCATTTAGTTACTTTATAATATTCATCATACTTTTAATGAGAATTTATAAGTCCTTGTCTTACCCGTTCGGCTAACGACCCTGCACCGATCAAGGAAGCGGTGGGTGAGAGTGGACACCCATTAAGTTGCCATTTTATAGGCAACAACCTTATACCCCCCTTATAGACCGGCTTCGTGAATGAGGCGTACTAGCGGTAAGACGACTTGACGTTATACATATATATATTAGTAACTTATAATATTATAAAGTATAAGGGTTGAATTTTAACTTTTAAAATTCTAAGGGTTGGAACTAAAGTTTTAATCAAGACTTTACATGTTCCAAAACTTGAGGGCAAGTTTTGTAAACTTCCAAAACTTTTCATTTCTTATAACTTATGAATTAATTGAGTAATAAAAATGAAGACTCTTCATTTTTATAACTCTTGTGTTCTTTTAATGGCTTTAATAAAAGTGAGACTTTTGGTTTTCCATAACTTGAGGACAAGTTATGGACTCCATTAAAACACATTATGATCATGAATTAAACTACCATGAAGGTTACAAACAATTCCTATGATCATCTAATCTTCATAAGTTCAAGAACATGAATATGAACACTTTCAAGAATCAAAAATTACACTTAAAAAAAACTTGTAATTTTAGTAATTGCCATTGTAAATGGATTAGCATAAACATTACACCATCTAAAACAAGCTTTAAAACATCAAAACAGTTTAGGGTAATGTTTCTAGTCCATTTCCAGCAACAAATGTGCAAACTTTCATACGAGCAGAAAACAGAAAAACGATTTTTTTTCAAGCTGTTTGCACACAAAAAAAAAAACCACAAACGAACCTGGCTCTGATACCACTGATGGGTTTTGAGCATTCTAACACTTCCTAAGTGTACATGCAATCCTAATAACCTTGGATCTATGTTTGTCTAATTATCATGCAAAGTTGAATTCCAAGGTTATATTCCTATCTAGCATACATGGGGAACAAATTTTAACTTGCATGAAAGATAGAATAACTTACCTTGTTGTTGCTTATGATCCTTGAAACCTTGTGAGCCTAGTACCCCAAGTGTGATGCCTCAAATGCTTCACACAACACCAAATGCTTTTGGAATGACTTTAGAGAGAATACACACTTCTAAAATCGGCCTAGCCCTCTTGTTTTTTATGTGTAGCCGATTTTGGTGGAGAATGGGTTTCTTATATAGTGTTGACACATCTAGGGTTACACCATGTAAACCCTAATGTGTCATGACTCTTCATTTCCATGACCCATGGGTTTGTAACTCCCATGGAGCATCCATGGAGCATCCTATGGGTGGAACCCAACTTGATAATCCATGGAGCCTCTTAGCCCACTATATAAGATATGGAAGATTTACATAATCTACCCATATATTTAATTAGTTATCTTTTGATCACTTAATTAATTCTAAATTAATTCTTGATCAAACTAATTAAATAATATTATTAATATATTAGAACTTATAATATATTAATAAACCATAAGTGTTATTTCTCTCATTTTAGTTTATCCAATTGCATGGTGCCATGCAACCCAAATGGACCATGCCGGGTCGGGTCAAGTACATACCAGAAATAGTTATGGACTTAGACACCTTATCCAACAAGATTTGCCTCCTGTTTTCTGAAAGACAGAGGCTGAGATTGGTGGGTGGGGGTAGACTTCGCTTTGGGAAGCGAAGCCCTGGAGACAATGACTTGGGATGAGTTTGTGACCCGGTTTAGGGCCGTGTTTGCACCAGCTATTGGGGTGCAGCAGTTGAATGGGAGATTCAAGACCTTTTCCAGACGACTGAGACTGTGGCAGAGATCACTGCCAAGTTCCGGGTAAGAGAGTTTTGTTGGTTCCGCAGTGTGCTGCGGACGAGAAGATGAAGAAAGTGAGATATCATGACATATCAGGGATTTTGTGATTTTTGTTAGGGTGCGAGACCCTGAATGATATGATTTCTAGAGCCCGAGGCCGGGAGATCGATTTGGGGCATCTCGGAAGAGGAGGCCAGAACAGATATAGGTCGCAGTAGGCCAGATAAAGAGGGCCAAGACTCAGGATTCATGTTTAGGAGGCCATCAGGTTCAGGGCCGTTGTTCCAAGTGTGGGAGAACCCATGAAGGGAAACTGTCGGGAGACAGGTTAGGGATATTATCTTTTGTTCATCTAGTGCCTTGATGTGTATGTATGTGATTTGGAATCAAGTACTAGTATGTGAAAGCAGTATCAGGGTTCAGTTTCTTGTTATTGCATGTATTATATTATCAAGGATTATTATATGCCATTTTGCATACCGAGAGTTATGAGTGGGACACATCTTGTCGATCTAGCTTTAGTTTGTATGGGTGTGCTTCGGGACAATAGTGGAGACAATTTAGGGGTACCACTTAGGAGATCAGCAGTTGGATGAGAGTGATTCGTTCAACTATCAAGTCAAAGTTCAGAAGTGTTGTGTGGCACAGTAGAGGTGACAGATGTTTATGGAAGAATTTTTCGATCCAATCACTACCGTTACTAGGGAAGGGGAGGTAGCAAGTGGGTAATGATAGGGGTCGTGTGGATTTGTTCAGACACCAGAATAACTTAAAGATTTGATTCTGTCATGATTGTAAGATTGGTAGTTTCAAGTTCACACCTTTAAGGCGAGGTCGGTTGCAGGTTGTATGGGAATCGCTCTAAGCGTGATTAAGTGGTTGAGCGGGTTGAGTACTTGTTTGATATCGAGATGTTGATCCTCATCAACCGATTAGTCGCCAAAGGACTTATTGTGGATTCAACGGAAAGTGTTTAAGGATTTCGAGATTTGTTGAGGTATTAGGAATGACCACCCGGTCTTGGAATGTATAAGCAGTAGGCGTACTGGTCAAGGAAGGCTAGTTGTTGTGGAGCTCAGGTTGTCGACTGCTACCATCAGTAGAGATTGAGAAGAGGTAGCATATCACTCTTAAGTATGGTAAAGTGTTCTTCGCATGGGTTATTTCATCCATCATAGTTATTAGCAGAAATTGAATGGTATCTATTGGCGATCCGTTCGATCCGGTCAAGGGTTATAGTTCTTGACACGAGCTGAAGTGGTTTAAGGGTGTAACGCCCTATTTCGAATCGTTTCCATTGCAGGGTGGTGAGCAAGGAATGGGTATTAGCTAACTTAGAACCCCTGAAGAATCGAGTTCAGGATCATTTGGAGGTGGATGATGTAGTTTGGATGATCCGAGTATTCGGTTTGTGTTTTGGAGCCCAAGGGTATCAGTAAAGGCGTTGGTTCGGGCCTTTTATGAATTTTGGATTTAAGTTCGGTTGGTTTTCAGGCTATATAAAGTTGATGGAAGTGAAGGGCTTCTCATTACCTTTCCGTGGATATAAAGAACGTCAAGATCGGAGTTATAACGAAGAAGTTATGGCCATTTGAAGTTAGAAGGGTTTGGGCCGAACCGGGTACGCGGGGCGTACGAGATATGTATGCATGACATACTTCGGTGTTATGGACGCGGGTTCATATGGGAACGCACTGTGTTCCCCAAGGGAACGTGATGCGTTCATCTGGGCAGACTAAACCCTTGTTTTCGGGTCTTGAACCCTATTTAAACACCTTAACTCACCTTCAACCCTCATTTCCTTCAACCTCCATCCTATCTAACCCTAAGAACGAAACCCTAAGCCTCTTGCATACATTTTGAGCTTACCTTGAACATTTTGGTGTTATTTGGGTGATTTTGAAGAATAAGGTCTTTAGAGAAGAAGCAATGGATTGAAGAGAGCTTGTAGATCCAGAGGTTTTACATCATTTCCAGCCTATTGAAGCTATAAAGTTCTCATCTTGGTGCTTCAACATCATAGATCTAGGTTCTCATGGATATTGTCTCTTTTTGGTCCCATAGTTGAGATCTTGTAGTTGTGATCATTGTTGAGGCTTTGAGTATCTCCTCTTGGCGTTTTTGAGGGTGTAGATTCATAAAGTTTGCATCTTTAGAATTGTGTAAGCCCCATGCATGAGATGAAGCCCTCTTATGAGAGTTGAATGCTATATTGTGAAGTTGGAACCTTTTGGGGCATGCAAAGTCACCAAGTCAGCGACTTTATGGTCCTACATGCTCTTTAGGACTCAGATCCATGTTTTGGTCGAGTGGTTTTAAGCATTAAGTGCTTAATAAGCCTTTTTGGAATCAGCATGCGAACGCGCCGCGTAGGGTCGAGGAAAGCCCTGTGTTCTGATTTGGGTCCGCGATCTGAGTCGGTGGCGAACGCCCAATGCTCCACCAGGGAACGTCGTGCGTTCGAGGCATCAGGGGTACTTCAGACCTTTTTGCCTTGGACTTGGTTTTGGGGTTTGGGCTTTCTGTTTTGGGCCATTTTCTTGGACTTTGTTACTATGGGCCTTAGTGGATCATCATTTTGGGCTTTATCGAACTATATCTCATTTTGGGTCTAGGGTAAGGCCCATTAGAGGGGTTGGGCGCAATTTAGAAAATTACGCCATTGGTGGGCCATTAGTGGGCTTGGGAAGTCTACCTAGTATTGGGCCTTTCATGTTATGGTTTTGGGCTTTAGGCATGGACCAAATTAGATCAGGGGTAAAATTTTCATTTTACCCTAAGAAGGATTATTGGGTTTTGACTAAGTGTTATTTTGTACTGATAGCTCGGGGAGTCGTCGGAGCAGTCGTTAGAGATTTCTACCGTGAGATTCAGCATTCAGGTGAGTTACCTTCCTGTATGAGTGGGTCGAAGGCACCAATGTCGGCCCACTAATAGTTGTTTATAATAGAGATGATTGTCTTTGTGATAATTGTCTGGTATGCCACTATTTGTTATGATTTATGTGCTTATTGCTATGTTATTATGTGGTAGTGGTAGGGGTGAAATAAACCCCGTAACCGGTTGGAACACACTGTAGGGTAGGTCGGGCACCCATATATGCCTGACAGTATGTTTATGTTATGTTATTATGTGGTAGTAGTAGGGGTGAAATAGACACTGTAACCGGTTTAAATATGCCGGAGGGTAGGTCGGGCACCCAGATATGCCTGACAGGGTAGGTCGAGCACCCAGATATGCTTGACAGGGTAGGCCGGGCACCCAGGTATGCCTGGCAGTATGTGATTATGTGGTATGATGGGGGAACTCACTAAGCTTCGTGCTTACGGTTTTCAGTTTTGGTTTCAGGTGCTTCTTCCTCGAAAGGAAAGGAGCCGACATAATCGCAGCGCATCACACTATGATTTCCGCATTATGAGATATTTGGGAGTTGTACTCTGATATTACTTTTCTATGACATGTTTTGGTTATTTGAAATACTGTTTTTGATTATGAAATGAGTTGACACTATTGAAGTTTCATACTATTGGGTTTTATAATTACTTATTTAAAAATGAAATTTTTGGCTCTAAATTTTGGGATGTTATAAAGGGTTTGGAGTTGTATTATGGGAAGTACTTGGGATTATTGAAATCATTGAGGATTCGAGAAGTGTTCCTCTAGTATTGGAATGTGTGTGATCGCTAAAATTGGCTAGTAATGGAATGCTACTTCTTGTAAGCTCAGACTGTCGAAAAATTGAAATGGTAAGGTTGTGAGATGGATTGAAAATCCATCAAAATTTTGAGGATTGGAAGGGTGCAGTCGAATCCAAGCGGGGGAGAATCATTTGGTCTAAGGGATTGTACAAGGATGGATATTCAAGTTTCATTTCACACCAGAAGTAACGCATGGTGGGTACATGGATGGATTCAGATTGAGGGTTGTGTTAGAGCCTCTCTACCTGTTCTTGTCTGATTAAGGCTTGGGGGTTCGAAGCATGACCCGGATATCCAATTAGGACATAGTCGAGTGCGGGTTCGACTCATTATGATTATGGTTGGTTGGGTCTGATGGATATATCGGGCGCGGCCCGATGTATGTATGTATGTATACATGATGTGCATGGTATAAGGATCGTTGGATCCAAGAGGAGGTTAGGATTGTACAACACTCGACTAGGTGAGACCCGTAGGCGAGGCCGTATGGTTATGATAGTGCAGATGAGACCCGGTAGGGACTGGTTGGGTCAAGGTACGAGATTTCGGTTAGAGTGGGATGACTCTATGGTCATAGAATGGTATTTGTGTTAGGTATAGGCTAGGGTAGCTTTTACCAATTGGACTCTTGGTAGGAGCCTGGTGGTTGGACCAGGCGTCAGACTGTCAGTCTCAGTGGTGGATTTGGGATTTTACATCTCAATTTAGTGGAAGGTCATCATGGAGTCAAAATATTTCTGATGAAGTGCAAGTGCAGATCTTTGGTTCTCAGGATATGAGTTATGCACCGAGTTTGCAAATGGACAAGGCTCGCGTTGGGAATCGTCAGTGTATATATGCAAGATCTTTTCATCAGCAAGTTATGGTTAAGGAATCTGTCTTCCAAAGGTGTCAGTTGGATAGTTCAGGTTCAAAAGGATGTTTTTCAATTCGATTGTAGTAGGAGGTCCTAGTGATTGTGTTTCAGATTTATAGCAGCGAGGTCTTGGTTCGTCAGTTAAGGGATCAATGATTTGTTCATCCTCTAGGAGTATAAGTTTTGATAAGATTGGGTTTCAATGGTAGCTTTGGAGGGTCGCTAAGAGCATGATCTAGCCTTTCCGGCACTTTGGGGAATCATGAGGTTGGTTGGAGCGTCTGGTTGCCAGGAGGGTGGTAAGGAGTGAATTTCGGGGACGAAATTATTATAAGTGGGGGAGAGTTGTAATGTCCCATTTTTCGTCATTTTTATTTATTTATTTATTTATTTTTATAAAAAACAAAAAAAAAAACAAAAGGGTTTAGCGAATTAAAATGGTGGCTATATAAATTAGAAGGCTAAGTGAAATAAATAATAAAAAAATAAATGTTAAAATACAAATTTAATAGATTTTGATATTTAATAATGATAATAAATAAAGTAAAACAATAATTATTAAGTACAAATTAAACATATAAGTATAGGGTTTAAATTGTAATTATCAAGAAATCAGTTTTGATGGGGTAATTCAACATAGAGTAGATTTTGTAATAAAGCTAAACCCGAGGGACTATATCTTCCAGATCGTGGTTTATGTGTTTTCTTCCTCCCCTGCTACCCGAGAGGAACTGGTGCTTCCTTCTCTTTTTGTATAGTGCTAGAAGCACGTCTTCTTGAGGGCAATCTGATGTCCAACGTCAATTTCCTATATATACTATTGTAATGAGAGCTAGGGTTAGGAGGTGCGCCACACAACGAAACCTTGAGAGGAAGGGTGAAGCTGCCATCGCCGTGTTTCAGCGCCGACCTTAGCTCTCGCCGGAAACAACCAGAGAGAGAGGGATATATATATATATATATATATATATATATATATATATATATATATATATATAACAACTAAGGGCTCCGGGCGAGGTGTTGATTTCGGGTTCAAGGTCATCGTTTCTGACCTGTTCGAATGGGTTTATAATCAAGTTGTTTAGAAGGGATGCAACCACCATTTATGGTCCGATATCAAGCTAAGTATTCGAATCAGAACAGTTAGGAGAAACATTGGAGCGGGATGATTTCCATTGATCTTTCATGTTTTTTGAGATACGCATCTAATGACCTCACATCATGTGGAGTGCTCGGATTATTTCGCTGTTGCCGGGGAGGATAACGTCTCTAGTGAGAAGGCATTGGAGGAGGAGCTGATGTCGCGGGAGAAGCTAATATCTCTGGAATGGAAGGAGGATGCCGATTACGAGATGAAAAAGCTCATGTTTGACGTTGATGTTAGGAGGTACACGACTGTTTGACTCTTTTTCCTATTTTTGAAATTAGATTTGACTTAGTGGGCTACTTAAAGATCTGATAACGAATTTGGGCTTATTGGGTTAAAATGAATGTTAATATGATGGAGGCAAGGTTTTATGGGCTAATTAAATCCAATTGCATGATTATTAAGATTTCAAAAACATGGAAAAATATTATGAAGGTAGGTTGTGGTTTAATTATTTATAAGATGAGTTACTGACTAATTAAGTTGTGTGAATTAAGATAATATCTATTTGATAGCTATTGGGTAATATTAGATAACAAAACCTGGATTTTATTATTTAACGAGTTGATTAATTATAAGTAATATGCCTTATCTAAAGGTTAGGATTTTCTACTGGTCAAAGAGAGAGACAAGCTTAGCCTAATAATAGAAACACATAATTATATACGAATCGGTTGTTATAAAAATAATAAGAATGAATAAGAAAAATATTATGAAGTATTATTAAGTGATACTTGTGTTAAGAGTTAAGTAGAGATGATTAATATGGGATTTTTGTGTTCAGGGAGATGAGCAGTCTTCAACTAATCCAATGGATTTACTATGTGTTAACTGCTTCAGGTGAGTTTCCTCACTGTGTTTATCGGGTCGAAGGCACCAATGCCGGCCTATGGCTTATTATGTTATGATTGTAACACCCGAAAATCTTGAGGAGCAATTGTAAGGAATGAATCCCATTTTGAGGACTGGATACGGCGTGTTGGAGGAACCAACACGGTGTGTCTAGTTAAGGAAAAGTGTGGTTCTCATTAAGGTCAACATGGCGTGTTGGTGTCTAAACACGACGTGTTGGGAGCTGGGAAGGAAACCCTAATTTTTAGGATGTTTCACCCTATATAATATTTTTAAGCCCCAAGGGTTGATTTCCTTACCAGCCTCCATTGATACTAAAACCCTAAAATCGATCCGTAGGTCTCTTGGTGGTGTTATTGATCTAGTAAGAGGTTCTTGGTGCTCATTTTTGGCCTTTGTGAAGGAATAGGAGATCTTGAAGTTGCTTTCCTTGGGGAAAAGGCTTTGGATCCAGAATCATCATCTTGTGGGGAAGCTTTCTGAGGTATCAATCTAACATCCCAAAATTCATAACCAAAAATTTTCATTTTTAATTAAGTATTTATAAAACAGTAGTCTGAAAACATCGATAATGTCATCCCATATCATAATCAAAACCCATACGTCAATAACCAAAACATTTCCTAAGAAAACAATGTCAAAGTACAACTCCCAAAGATCTCATATGTGGAAAATCATAGTGTGATGCGCTGCGATCATACCGGCTCCTTTCTTTTCGAAGAAAAAGTACCAGAAACCAATACTGAAAACCGTAAGCACGAAGCTTAGTGAGTTCCCCCATCATACCACAAAACAACATACTGCCAGGCATATCTGGGTGCCCGACCTACGCTGTCAAGCATATATGGGTACTCGACCTACCCTGTAAAGCATATATGGGTACTCGACCTACCCTGTCAGGCATATCTGGGTGCCCGACCTACCCTCCAGTGTATTTCAACCAGTTACGGGGTTTATTACACCCCTACCACTACCACATAATAACATAGAATAAACATACTATCAGACATATATGGGTTCCCAACCTACCGTGTCAGGCATATCTGGGTGCCCAACCTACCCTGCCATGCATATCTGGGTGCTCAACCTACCCTCCGGTTTATCTCAACCGATTACGGGGTCTATTTCACCCCTACCACTACCACCTAATAATATAGCATATAAGCACATAAATCTCATCAGATAGTGGCATACCAGACAATTATCATGCAGACAATTATCTCTATTACATACAACTACTAATGGGCCGACATTGGTGCCTTCGACCCACTCATACCGGGAAGGTAACTCACCTCGGATACTGGAAAGTAGCAGAAGTTCCTCGGCTCCGAATATCAACCCAACTCAAGCTCCGAAACATAAAATATATCCTTTAAGTACCCTTTCATACTCATAACCCCTTACGGGTCAACTTTGGTCAAAGTCAAAGTCAAAGTCAACATTTCGAGTTGACTCAACTCGCCGAGTTACTCTTCAACTTGTTGAGTTTCCATAAATCACATAATCATGATATGACGATCCAACTAGTCGAGTTTCTCCTACAACTCGTCGAGTCCCTCTTTTTCCGACAGATTCGGGACACTTCCATAACAACTCGTCGAGTTCTCTTATGAACTCGTCGAGTTCTTCAGTCTGTCAACTTTCTTAATGCATTAAGTCGCTATTCTTCAAATCAAGGCCCTATCTTCTGGATCCAAGCTAGAAATACGTCTAGAAGGTAAAGTTTTCAACTTTACCCATTAAGGACCTCTCCCTACGCATAAAACTCAAACCCTAACCCAAAAGGGCTTAGATCCAACTCCAAAAGCCATCAAAACTTCAAGATAGACCATAAGGTCCTAGATCTGGACTCAAGGGACAATTTGGTCACGTAAAGCTCCCATCTTTACTCGCATGTATGACCTACTAGGGCTTAAATGACCAAAAAGATGGTCTAAAAGTTGCATGGGACTCCCATGTCCATAAAGTTGGAACCTTTATGTCATGAAGTCCCCTCAAGACCCTAGATCTGAAGGGTTTGCCTAAGTGGGATGTCTAAATCCCAACCATCAATATATTTGGACCAAAACATGAAGCAAAACATCCTAAAACTAGATCTAAGCATGCCATAGACAAGGTTGAAGCTTTATACCTCAGATGAACCATAAATGAAGCCCAACTTCTGGATCTACTCCCTTCCTACACGTTCGTGCTCCACCTTCAAGCTTCTCTTTCTTCAAACTCACTAAGAATGCACAAGATTAGCTCATAATCACCAAAAATGGCTTAGGGTTTCGAGATTAGGGTTTTGGGCAGTGGAGGCTGGAGATCAGGCCAACACCTTGGGGTTAAGGTGTTTAAATAGAGGGCAAAACCTAGGGATTAGGGTTTCATTTCTGCCAACCTACTTGTCGAGTGGAGGCCTCCCAACTCGTCAAGTAGGTTTCCAAATCTGCGGTCCAATTCATCTCTACTCGACGAGTTTGGGGCCTCCAACTCGTCGAGTTTCTATATAAAAGTGGATAATTATTATTTAAATACATACCAGGAACAAGGTGTTACAATTCTCCACCACTTATCTCAGACATCGTCCTCGAAGTCTGTTGCAGCTGGAAATAGCTCTGGGTAGTGCTCTCTCATCTCATCCTCCGGCTCCCACGTCCATTCTGAGACCTTGCGGTGCTGCCACTGCACCTTCACCAACTCTACCCCTCAGATCCTTTGTCTTCCTGTCGAGAATGGCTACGGGTCTCTCGATATAGTTCAGGCTGTCATCCACCTGAATATCCTCTAAAGGCACAACTGCAGAGTCATCCACTTAGCACTTCCGTAGCTGGGAGACATGAAAAGTGTTGTGCCGGTTAACCACACACGCTCCACTAACGGTTTAAACAAAGTGCAAAGTGTAATTTCATGGATTAGCACCTTATTCACATTTTCCTAAGTAACTAAGATTGGGAATTAATAAAAGGTTTAGTTACTTAGTATTTATCATTAATACTTTTAATGAAGGGAGAATTATAGTCCTTGTCCTACCTGTTCGGCTAACGACCCTCCACCAGTCAAGGAAGCGGTGGGTGAGAGTGGACACCCATTAAGCTGCCATTTTATAGGCAACAACCTTATACCCCCTTATAGACCGGCTTCGTGAATGAGGCCTACTAATGGTAAGACGACTTGCTCTTATACATATAATGTATTAATAGTATAAGGGTGTATTTTAGACATTTAAAATACTTGATGGTTTAATCTATTAATTAAACTAGACTTTTAATTTAATTAAACTCAAACCATATATTTATGGATTTAATAATACTCTTTTAATTAAACGCTTTAATTAACTATTAATAAAGTCCATAAGAGTTAATTTGAACTATTCAACAAAACATCATAATTCCAATTATTAAACTCAAAATTAAAACCATTTAATTAATTGTTTAAGTTATGAACCCAAGAGTTTTATAATTCAATTCTTTTTTTCATAAAAAACTTTTCTCAAATTCCAAAACTTGAGGGCAAGTTTTGTAATTCTTGAAAACCTTTGGATTCCATAACTTATGGAATTAATGGTGTTTTATGATGAAACTTTCCATGTTCCATAACTTAAGAACAAGTTATGGAATTCTTTAAAACATTAACACCAAATTTTGTAACTCCATAAAAACTTTGAATCAAATTTTTTTTTTTAAAAAAAAACTTTCATATCCATAACTTATGGAAGTGTCAAAAACCCTTAAGATCACAACTTAAAAAAAAAACTTTTGAACTCCAAAATTTTATAACAAAATTTATAACTCCTTAAAACATTTAGATCAAACTTTTAAAACTAATAAAATAATCATATCATTTTATCTTTTACTAAATTTTACCTAATTCAACTCATATAACAAATGATTCAAATTTTACAAATAATTCGTTTTTCACAAAACAAGTAATTATCTTAAAATTTGACAAACGTCATGTTTTTTTTTCCTTTTTTTTTCAACTTGAAAATAAAACATTTGCATCAATATAACAGAAAACAACCCATGGCTCTGATACCACTGTTGGGTTTTGAGCATTCTAACACTCCTATGGTGTACATGCAACCCTATAAACCTTGGATCTATGTTTTCTCTATTATACATGCAAATATTAACTATTCCAAGGTTTCATCCTAACTAACATATTATGAAGCACCTATACTACAAAGTTCTAGTTAGATGACATACCTTTTGATGTAGCTTGATGTCTTCAAGCTTTAAGAGCTTAGCCCCAATAGTGTGGAAGCCTCAAATGGAATCACAAATCACCAAAACACTTTGGAAGAACTTGAGAGAATATGTATGCACACTAAAATCGGCCCACTCTTATTTTCACACACTTGTGTCAATTTTGTGAGCCAATGACCCCTTTATATATTATGGAGGATTAGGGTTACATCCATGTAAACCCTAATACCCATGACCTTTCATTTACATAGGATCCATGGGTTAAAAGCTCCATGGACCTTCCATAAAAGCTTAGCCCAACCTAAATGAACTTGGCCCATTCCATATATATAAGAGTCCATATTTAATTAGTTCTTTTTGATCACTTAATTAATTCTAAATTAATTCTTGATCAATACTAATTAAATAATATGATTCCATATTAATATATTAGAACTTATAATATATTAATATAAATCATAAATATACTATTCTCAAAAGACTATCCATATAAATTGTGCCGGTGAAGTGCAACCCAAATGGACCATGCCGGGTCGGGTCAAGTACATACCAAATATAGTTATGGACTTAGACATTAATCCAACAAAATGATGGATGAATCTCCGATAATAACCCGCCAGACCAAGAAAACTCCTAATCTCGGATGGAGACCTCGGAACCTCCCATCTCATCACGGCCTCTACCTTGGCCGGATCGACCAGTATACCATTCTGGTTGACGTGATGCCCCAGAAACTGCACCCCGCGCAACCAAAACTCGCACTTGGAGAACTTTGCAAAAAATCTCTCCCTCCTCAACGTATCCAACACCTTTATCTGGTGTTCCTCGTGATGCTCCTGCGTCTTGGATAAAACCAAGTTGTCATCAATAATGACTATTACAGACCGATCCAACATCGGTCTGCATACGTAGATCATGAGGTCCATGAACATGACAGGAGCATTGGTGAGCCCAAACGGCATAACCACAAAATCGTAATGACCATATCAAGTCTGAAAGGTTGTCTTCTGTACATCGTCGTCTCTGACTCTCATCTGATGGTGGCCTGATCACAGATCAATCTTGGAGAACCAAGTTGCACCCTGAAGCTGGTCAAATAAGTCGTCAATCCTCGGGAGGGGATAACAGTTCTTCACCATTACCTTATTCAGCTCCCGGTAATCTATACACATTCGATGTGACCCGTCCTTCTTCTTTACAAACAGGATCGGGGCTCCCTATGGAGAACTGCTCGATCTGATAAATCCTTTGTCTAACAGCTCCTGCAGCTGTGTAGACAACTCCTGCAGCTGTGTAGACAACTCTTGCATCTCGGGAGGAGCCAACCAATATGGTGCCTTGGCTATCAGAGTCGCACCAGGAACTAGGTCAATCCTGAACTCTACCTGCCTCTCCGAAGGCACCCCAGGAAAATCCTCTGGGAACACGTCTGGGTACTCCCGTACGATCGGTACATCGTGTACGGTCGCCTAACCCTTCTCCCGGGTATCCATGACATAGGCGACATAACCTTCACAACCCTGCTGAAGGTAGCGTCTCGCCCTCGTTGCCGAACACAAGGTCGGTCCCCTTTGCGGCCTCTCGCCCTGAATCACCAACCCTCCCCCACTTGGGGTCCTAACTCGCACTAGCTACCGCTCACAGTCGATCACTGCCCCATTGGGGCTCAACCAATCCATACCCATGATAACCTTATTCCTGTTGGATAAGGTGTCTAAGCCCATAACTATTTCTGGTATGTACTTGACCCGACCCGGCATGGTCCATTTGGGTTGCATGGCACCATGCAATTGGATAAACTAAAATGAGAGAAATAACACTTATGGTTTATTAATATATTATAAGTTCTAATATATTAATAATATTATTTAATTAGTTTGATCAAGAATTAATTTAGAATTAATTAAGTGATCAAAAGATAACTAATTAAATATATGGGTAGATTATGTAAATCTTCCATATCTTATATAGTGGGCTAAGAGGCTCCATGGATTATCAAGTTGGGTTCCACCCATAGGATGCTCTATGGATGCTCCATGGGAGTTACAAACCCATGGGTCATGGAAATGAAGAGTCATGACACATTAGGGTTTACATGGTGTAACCCTAGATGTGTCAACACTATATAAGAAACCCATTCTCCACCAAAATCGGCTACACATAAAAAACAAGAGGGCTAGGCCGATTTTAGAAGTGTGTATTCTCTCTAAAGTCATTCCAAAAGCATTTGGTGTTGTGTGAAGCATTTGAGGCATCACACTTGGGGTGCTAGACTCACAAGGTTTCAAGGATCATAAGCAACAACAAGGTAAGTTATTCTATCTTTCATGCAAGTTAAAATTTGTTCCCCATGTATGCTAGATAGGAATATAACCTTGGAATTCAACTTTGCATGATAATTAGACAAACATAGATCCAAGGTTATTAGGATTGCATGTACACTTAGGAAGTGTTAGAATGCTCAAAACCCATCAGTGGTATCAGAGCCAGGTTCGTTTGTGGGTTTTTTTTTTGTGTGCAAACAGCTTGAAAAAAAATCGTTTTTCTGTTTTCTGCTCGTATGAAAGTTTGCACATTTGTTGCTGGAAATGGACTAGAAACATTACCCTAAACTGTTTTGATGTTTTAAAGCTTGTTTTAGATGGTGTAATGTTTATGCTAATCCATTTACAATGGCAATTATTAAAATTACAAGTTTTTTTTAAGTGTAATTTTTGATTCTTGAAAGTGTTCATATTCATGTTCTTGAACTTATGAAGATTAGATGATCATAGGAATTGTTTGTAACCTTCATGGTAGTTTAATTCATGATCATAATGTGTTTTAATGGAGTCCATAACTTGTCCTCAAGTTATGGAAAACCAAAAGTCTCACTTTTATTAAAGCCATTAAAAGAACACAAGAGTTATAAAAATGAAGAGTCTTCATTTTTATTACTCAATTAATTCATAAGTTATAAGAAATGAAAAGTTTTGGAAGTTTACAAAACTTGCCCTCAAGTTTTGGAACATGTAAAGTCTTGATTAAAACTTTAGTTCCAACCCTTAGAATTTTAAAAGTTAAAATTCAACCCTTATACTTTATAATATTATAAGTTACTAATATATATATGTATAACGTCAAGTCGTCTTACCGCTAGTACGCCTCATTCACGAAGCCGGTCTATAAGGGGGTATAAGGTTGTTGCCTATAAAATGGCAACTTAATGGGTGTCCACTCTCACCCACCGCTTCCTTGATCGGTGGAGGGTCGTTAGCCGAACGGGTAAGACAAGGACTTATAAATTCTCATTAAAAGTATGATGAATATTATAAAGTAACTAAATGCTTTTATTAAATTCCCAATCTTAGTTACTTTAGGAAAATGTGAATAAGGTGCTAATCCATGAAATTACACTTTACACTTTGTTTAAGTCGTTGGTGGAGCGTGTGTGGTTAACCGGCACACTAACTTGGACTTAACAAGGTAGGTAAAGGGTGACTTAAGGTTTACCATAGCATCGGTGGAGCGTGTGTGGTTTACCGGCACATCGATTGAGTGATAAACCTTGAGGGTACCAAGTGATTTGCATGGTTACTTCACACCTCGTTTTGTGATCCTCGGTATCCCAGTCACAAAACTTGGAGGGCACACTCGAGATTGAAACATGCCTTTGAAAAGTTCATTGAATCTCAAAAGAATCTAGGAATTTCTAAGAACCAATTAAAAACCTAATATTTATATTTCGTTTTTCATGGTGGAAATTGGTGAATCGTCATTCACCTACCTTTCAAATATGTTATAGCTTGGATTACGGCATACCTCTTCTAAGTTATAATATATTGTGATTGGATCCTCGCCTTAATATTACATTTGGGTGTTTTATTAAGGACTCTCTTAATATCTAAACTAATCTTGTTCTCTTCTTTCAGATGTCTTCAAACAATGCTGCTTCTGGCTCTAATCCTAATGGCTCCTTTACCCTTATGAACTTGTGTGGGAAAGTCAGTTTTGATGGATCCAACTTCAATGAATGGATCAGAAACATCAGGATGATTACCCGCTACGAGGACCAAGAATATGTCCTTGACAAGGAGCTTAAGGAGATTGTTGAGACCACTGCAACTCCCCAGGAGATCGCTGACTTCCGGGCACATGAAAGGGATGCTACAAAAGTGGCATGCATCATGTTGGCCACCATGACAGCGGAACTCCAAAAGTCCTATGAGGACTTCTACCCTTTTGAAATGCACCAAGATCTGATGGAAAGATACCATCAAAGTGCACGACAAGAGAGGTATGAAATCATATGCTCCATCATAACAACCATGATGAAGGACGGGGAATCAGTCACGAGCCACATGCAGAAAATGCAAAGGTATGTGGATCGGTTGCTGAAGCTTAATGTGAACTTCCCTGAGGAGCTTGCAATAGATATCATTTTGCACTCCTTACCATCGTGCTATGATCAATTCCGCATGACATATCACATGAATAAGGAAGAGGTCACACTCAGCAAACTTCAGGGACTCCTCAAGACCGCAGAAACAGGTCTTAAGGGTAAGTCAGTTGTTAACACTCCTACTCCAAACTCCGCCCCGGTTTTGGCAATCGGGAAAGGTAGAGGGAAGAAGAGGAAGAGCTCTTCGAAGGGTACCAAGGCTAGGACCCTTGATGGCTCTTCTTCAAGTGGAACCAAGAAAGGTTTTGTCACTCCTTCTTCTGACCCTAAAGAGGCTTAATGCTTCTATTGCCATGAAAAGTCACATTGGAAGCGGAACTGCCCAAAGTACCAGCAAGATGTGAAGGATGGGAAAGTTAAACCCAACCATGCAGGTATTTACATTATCTTATCTAATAAATCACCCCATTCTAACTCTTGGGTCCTTGATACCGGTTGTGGTATTCATATATGTTCTGATTTGCAGGGACTAAGAAGAAGTGAGAATGTGGAGCATGGAAGAATAAACTTAATCATGGGGAATAGGAAAGCTTTACCTGTCACCAAGATTGGAGTTTATACTTTATCGCTAAGTAGTGGGTTTAGTTTGGATTTGAATAAATGTTGTTATTCGCCAGAAATGGCAAGAAATATTATTTCCTTTCATGCATTGTATAAACAAGGTTTCACCTTTTCATTTGATAATGAAGTTGGTTCGATTAATGCTTTCTTTAATAATGTTCTTTATTTTAAAGCATTACCTTGTGATGGTGTGTATGAAACTGTATCTGTGGTTGATAACTTAGGAAATAATGTATTGTGTATTGATTCTGTTAATGATAATAACTTGGATAAAGCATCATTATGGCATTGTCGTCTTGGACATATAAGCAAAAAACGCATAGGCCAACTCCAAAAGGATGGAGTATTGGAGTCATTTGACCTAAAGTCAGATGATAGTTGCGAATCATGCTTACTTGGAAAAAATGACAAAGTCACCCTTCACAGGTTCTTGTGAGAGGGGTGAAGGTTTGTTGGATCTTATACACACGGATGTGTGTGGGCCCTTCAAACATGCCACAAGGGATGCTAATCGTTATTATTTGACTTTTACTGATGATTACAGTAGATATGGATATGTCTACTTAATCAAGCATAAGTCAGAGACTTTTGAGAGGTTTAAAGAGTTTAAACAGGAAGTCGAGAATCAATTGGGCAGGAACATTAAGATGCTTCGATCCGATCGAGGTGGTGAGTATCTTAGTTCAGAGTTCCTCGACTATCTTAGGGAATGTGGGATTGTCTCACAATTGACACCTCCCAGGACACCGCAGTTGAATGGTGTAGCTGAGAGGCGTAATCGAACCTTGTTGGATATGGTTCGTTCCATGATGAGTCGAGCTTCGCTACCAATCTCATTTTAGGGGTATGCCTTAGAGACTGCCGCCCATATCCTTAATCTAGTTCCCACAAAGAAAGTTGCCAAAACTCCTCATGAGATGTGGACTGGTAAAGTACCCAAACTAGACCACATTAAGATTTGGGGTTGCGAGGCTTTCGTGAGACGCGAGACTCATGATAAGCTCGAACCTCGAAGTGAGAGGTGTATTTTCATCGGCTACCCACAGAAATCCTTTGGTTACCTCTTCTACAGACCTAGTGAGAATGTGGTCTTTGTAGCTAGGAGGGCTTTCTTTCGAGAGAGAGAGTTCATAAGCCAAGGAGACAGTGGGAGGCAAGTTGACCTTGAAAAAATTCAAGAGTCAAGTGGTGAAGGAACTTCAAACCCTAGCACTCAACTTGAGGAGGAAACTTCTGTTGAGCCAATTGACAAGTCTGTACCTCTGAGGCGTTCCACAAGGGTTAGGAATGCACCTGAGCATTACTATGGATTCCATATTACTGCGGAAGGTGATACACTTATCAGTGATGAGACACTGATAGGTCTGGATGAACCTAACAGTTACGCGGAAGCCATGGCAGGCCCTGAGTCAGCCAAGTGGAAAGAGGCAATGGACAGCGAGATACAGTTCATGTATGACAATCAAGTTTGGAACTTGGTTGCGAATGTACCAGGTCGTAAGACTGTAGGGTGCAAATGGATCTTCAAGAAGAAGACCGACATGGATGGTAATGTACACACTTATAAGGCACGACTGGTTGCAAAGGGTTTCTCACAAACTCCGGGAGTTGATTATGATGAGACCTTTTCTCCAGTGGCCAAGATTAAGTCTATTAGGGTTCTGTTAGCCATAACCGCATTTCATGACTATGAAATATGGCAAATGGATGTCAAAACCGCTTTCCTTAATGGAAAGTTGGCTGAGGATGTTTACATGAGTCAGCCAGAGGGTTTTGTCAACACAGAGTACCCTAATAGAGTGTGTAAGCTTGAGAAATCCATTTATGGGTTAAAGCAAGCACCTCGCAGATGGAATCTTTGCTTTGATGAGAAAGTCAAGGAATTTTGCTTTTCTAGGAGTGAAGATGAATCTTGTGTATATGTCAAGGCTAGTGGGAGTATAGTTAGCTTTTTGGTATTGTATGTGGATGACATACTACTCATAGGAAATGACATCCCAACTCTGCAGGAAGTTAAGCCCTGGCTTGGGAAGTGTTTCTCTATGAAGGACCTAGGAGAAGCTGCCTATATTCTACTGATAAGGATCTTGAGAGACCGGAGTAAAAGACTAATTGGACTTAGTCAGAGTACTTACTTGGATAAGGTGTTGAAGAGATTCGGCATGCAGGACTCCATGAAAGGAGAGTTACCCATCCAGAGTAATGCCAGATTGAGTAAGACACAAAGCCCTAGTACTGAGGCTGAGATAGCAGAAATGAGTCGAATACCTTATGCTTCGGCTGTAGGATCGATCATGTATGCTATGACGTGTACTCGACCTGATGTAGCCTTTGCTTTGAGCATGGTTAGCAGGTATCAGGGGAACCCTGGCAAGGCACACTGGACTGCGGTAAAGAATATCCTCAAGTACCTATGGAGGACTAAGGACTGGGTCCTTACCCTCGGTGGGAGTGAAGACTTGAGAGTTGTAGGGTATAGTGATGCTAGCTTTCAGACTGATAGGGATAATTTCCGCTCTCAGTCAGGCTGGGTCTTTACCTTAAATGGAGGAGCAATTTCTTGGAAGAGTTCCAAGCAAGAGACAGTGGCTGATTCAACTTGCGAATCAGAGTATATAGCAGCTAGCGAGGCAGCAAAGGAGGCGATATGGCTGAAGAACTTCATTGGAGACCTTGGAGTTGTACCAGCTATTAAAGAGCCAATGGAAATTTTTTGTGATAGTGAAAGTGCAGTTGCCATAGCCAAGGAACCAAGGGATCACGGGAGATCCAGACACATCGACAGAAAATACCATTTCATCAGACATCGAATAGAAGAAGGACTCCTCGTGGCAAAGAAGATATCATCGGATGAGAATCCAGCAGATCCCCTCACGAAGGGACTGACTCGGGTTAAGCATCTCCAGCATGCTCGGAGCATAGGGCTGAAGGATGATATTAGATTTAGTAGTTAGATAACCTTGAAATTTGTAAAGTGTAATTGACATTAGATGATGAATAAAAGGTGTTTTATTTATGAGTAAAGTGTTGCTATCTCTTGTCGATCGTTTACTATATTTCTTTTGCATGTTTTGACTTCCAGAATAATTATGTTTGGTATATCATATTATTCGAACCTCCACAGTCGGTCATATGTCGGAAGTAGGTATGAATCAAGACTGTCATGATTGGTTGCAGAGGTCTAAGTTGTTGGACATGGCTACAACACTCATGAGTGCTCATAAGTTCTGAGCATTGGACTCAACCCACGCTCACTGGAATCACTTCATGGAATTTATCTCGAGTGATCGTGAGACGGTAATATCATATAAGTCTTCAAACCTAGAGATATGATTTGTTACTTATGAGTTGGTTATGCATTGATTGTACGTTAACGCATTGGTAACTCGATGTTATAAAACGTGCTTTTGTGTATAATTCAATGAGTGGTAGAACAAACATATGAGTCGAAGTTTATCTGTTCCTTCTTGGATTAGAAGCTGATATCTGGGCCCCTCGATGATTTTGTTTTAACCTATGTACCGGGCCCGGTCAGAACTAAGTTGATGTGTTCAATTAAGTTCTTTGTCAAACAAATCGGAAATCGGGAAACAAACTGCTGGACAATAAGTAAGACATTGTTCCATGTATTTGTCCGGCTGATATCTAGAATAGAGGATTATATGATCACTTATCTTAAATGGCGTATCATCATCTTCTCAGTTCCGAGAGACCTTGAAAGAGCTACGATTGCCGATCGGTTCCTGAAGTATTGCAGTTATAGTTATTAGACTTATCCAAGTGGGAGACTGTTGGATAAGGTGTATAAGTCCATAACTATTTCTGGTATGTACTTGACCCGACCCGGCATGGTCCATTTGGGTTGCATGGCACCATGCAATTGGATAAACTAAAATGAGAGAAATAACACTTATGGTTTATTAATATATTATAAGTTCTAATATATTAATAATATTATTTAATTAGTTTGATCAAGAATTAATTTAGAATTAATTAAGTGATCAAAAGATAACTAATTAAATATATGGGTAGATTATGTAAATCTTCCATATCTTATATAGTGGGCTAAGAGGCTCCATGGATTATCAAGTTGGGTTCCACCCATAGGATGCTCCATGGATGCTCCATGGGAGTTACAAACCCATGGGTCATGGAAATGAAGAGTCATGACACATTAGGGTTTACATGGTGTAACCCTAGATGTGTCAACACTATATAAGAAACCCATTCTCCACCAAAATCGGCTACACATAAGAAACAAGAGGGCTAGGCCGATTTTAGAAGTGTGTATTCTCTCTAAAGTCATTCCAAAAGCATTTGGTGTTGTGTGAAGCATTTGAGGCATCACATTTGGGGTGCTAGGCTCACAAGGTTTCAAGGATCATAAGCAACAACAAGGTAAGTTATTCTATCTTTCATGCAAGTTAAAATTTGTTCCCCATGTATGCTAGATAGGAATATAACCTTGGAATTCAACTTTGCATGATAATTAGACAAACATAGATCCAAGGTTATTAGGGTTGCATGTACACTTAGGAAGTGTTAGAATGCTCAAAACCCATCAATTCCCTCGTAGGGGAATAAGGAATAAGTCCACGAAATACCGTTCCTCGAACAACTGCAGTGTACATCCCCGATGAACCTTCGCGACACGAACGGTCCTATCATCCGCAATCTCTACATCAACGGGACAATCCAACTACCCTGGAGCTCCAACAAATCGCTTTCTAATCACGAACGATACAAAGGATCGGGTAGCCCCCTAGTCAAATAATACCAACATTGGGATACCGTTCACATGGAACGATCCTAAAACAGAATACATGAAACATAAATATCAAAACTGACATAAAATAAAAGTTAGGGAGGAGAAACATACCTGTCACCACATCTGGTGCAACACGCGCCGCCTCGGCGGTCAGCTGGAAGGCTCGGATCCTCTCCAAAGGAGCATCTGACTTTCCCTGGCGGCCATCTGTGATTTGCAGGGTCGATGGAGTTGGCGCCGCCACTGGTGCTCCTGATACCAATATCGGGCAGTAGGCCTTTTTATAGCCCCGCTGATTGCACTGGAAGCAAATCAGGTCTGATGTCTAAATGGTGGGCGTAGGGGCGGTACAATCCTTGCTAAAGTGCCCAGTCTTGCCGTACTTGTAGCAACCCGATCCCCCAACTCTGCAATCTCCCTTGTGTGGCTTACCGCATTTCCCACAACGGCTCCAGTCCTGCTGGCCCTTCGACCTCGAGTCGAATCCCTTGAGTTTCTTCACCGAAACCCCAGTCGTCTGCCTAGTCTTCGCCTTCCTCTTCATAATGTGCTCTATATCAATCTCCTTCTCTCGCGCCCTGGCTATCATATCATCCAAAGTCGGGCACGATGAATAGCTGACATATTTTCGGATGTCAGCTCTCAACATATCATGGTACCGGGTTTTCATCTTCTCCTCATCACCAGCGTACTGGGACACCAACAAGGCCCTCTCCCTGAACTTGGCGGTAATCTCTGCCACTGTTTTCGTAGTCTGCCTCATATCCCAAAACTCCCTGGCCAGTTGCTAAACCTCCACAGCTAGCGCAAACTCTTCCTGAAACCTGGCTACAAAATCCGACCAGGTCTTGGCCTCAATGGCTGGGGCTCCTAAAGTATCACTGACTGCCTCCCACCAGTCTCTAGCCCGCTCCCTCAAACACCCAGCAGCAAACCTGACCTTCGACCCCTCAGGGCAGAAACTTGTCATCTGTGCAGACTCTATGTCCGCAATCCATCGCATGGATACAATAGGGTCGTTCACCCCATAGAAGTCTGGTGCCCCGCATCCCCTGAAATCCCTGAAGGAGAGCGTACGAGTCCCAGACTGGCCAGGTGCCATGTCACTCCTGAATGCCCTAAAGCGGTCCTCCATCAGCTCAATTATACCTTCCTTGATCGACTCGAAAATCACCGGGGTCGCCTCGAGGATGCCTCTGGTAATCTCAGATGCAATGAAGTCGTGCGATCCATCATTAATCGGCTAGGAACCCGTACCCGAACCAGACCCAGATCCTGAGCCCCTGCTCCATGACGTGTCACCACGATTCTGAAAATATACCATAACAATAATCAGAATACTCCTCATAACTAGAGGGATCACACACACTACAAGTTCCCTGGTTTCATCTCAGCCCTCCTTGACTCGAGTATGAATCCTCTGCTTTCAGTAGTACGGGCCCATACTACCTTCCACATCTATCCGTACTTTCCTAAAGGATTGCCTTGACTTCTCCAAGTCCCTTTTACTATTACTGCTTTCCACACTAATCTCATCGTAGGCTTGCCCTAGGGTAATCTCCGACCCACTCTCCGCCATCAGCTGCATAAGAAGTCCCTATTATCTCTCCCTAACTAGCTCGTGAATACCATTGCATATTACTAAGACCAGATAATTCTTCGAACGAGAGGCCCTACCCTACAACGGTTGGACTCAGACAAGAGCTTCGAAATAGGTTTAGACCTAACCTTCTGAAATTATTTAGTCCTCGTAATATGTAACTTAGCGTATTCATTTACTATTTAGTTAATGATAACTAGAACTCCTAAAAGCACAAAGCAAGCAGAATTCGAGCATTGAGTACCCAAAACCAAGCATATCCTAATGAGGCCATCATATCACTGACTAATTAGTACTAGCATGCAGTTCAATAAGCACATACAACAGGCATACAAGGCATCCTTCCTAGATCCTTATCCCTAATCTAGCATGCAATCCTCATAACCATATCATATATCATAATAAACATGTGTGGTATCTTAGGAAAACTTACTTGAGCCCGGCTGATTGCACGCATCACACTCCTTGTTCTTTATCAAAACCCTTAATTTTAATTTTAGAAAAATTATTTTTCTTGTAAAAACCTCTCAAACCTTCGATTTGAGTCCAGACACCCCTGAAAGTATGTCCGAATCCCTCAAACCAAGGCTCTGATACCAACTTGTAACATCCCAAAATTCATGCGGTGTTGCCACTGCGGCTTAATGTATTAAGTTTTTGGAATTCAGGCAAACACGGCGTGTTTGCAAGTCAACACGGCGTGTTAGCTAGGAATTTCCTGACTGTTTAGATGATGGTGAAGCACGGCGCGTTGGCAAGTCAACACGGCGTGTTTGGTCAACATGGACTGTTGACTTTGTGTAACGACCCAAAAATCGAGGGTAAAAATTTCATTTTTATTATAGTCAAACACATATATCTTTAACTCCAAGTATTCCAAAACATTGCTAATTAAAAACATTTATCAGAGTTCATCCCAAAATCACATAATGTGGAAAACAAGGGTGTGCGCTGCGATCAAGCTGAGCCCTTCCTTTCCAAAACAATGATACCTAAAACCATAAACAAAACTGTAAGCACGAAGCTTAGTGAGTCCCCCAGAGCATACCCCACACACAATCCACATCACATATCATATTAGCTATAAAAGCTACATATATCACATAATCCATATCAATCACATTGCCATATCAATCACATATCCATATCAATCACATAGCCATATCAATCACATATCCATATCAATCTCATAGCCATGCATATAAACATATGCGGATGCCGTGGTCTCCCCCATGGTCTTATACCTTCATGCCATAGGCTCCCCCATGGACTTTACCTAGGAATGACACGGGCTCCCCCACATGGTCTTATATCCAACTGCCACGAGCTCCCCCCGGGGTCTTCCATGCAATAACATAATAATCAACTAGCATATTATATATCACAGAAGTATCTATCATACTACATAACTCATACATAAACATATAAGGATACTGTGGACTCCCTCTAGGGTCTTACTCCAATGTGCCATGGGCTCCCCCACATGGTCTTTACCTAGGAATGCCACAGGCTCCCCCACATGGTCTTATATCCAACTACCACAGGCTCCTCCCGGGGTCTTCCATGCAAATATCACATAATCACTAACATACCACTTAGCACAAAGCTAACTATCATACCACATATCTCTACTACAACTAGTGTACCACATATCATAAAATGGGCCGGCCTTGGTGCCGTAGACCCATTGGTATGGTGAGAAAACTCACCTGGTACTGCTGAAGTCCCGCGGATAAAACTCTAGTTGCTGGTTGATAGGTTCCCGAACTGTCAATCATCAAACGACACCCAATTAATAATTGAGTTCCAATACGTAACCATAATTCCATGATTGGTGGTAAAAAGACTACTTTACCCCTAACTTAGCTTTATTCAGTCCAAGGCCCAATCCAAAGGCCCAAAAGTCAAACTATGGACTAAAGCCCAATACATGGCCTAATTTTCCAAATTGGGCTCAAACCTCTACATGGGCTTATCTTAAGGCCCAACCATTTAGTCTGGTCCAACCACTTGGTATTCCAATGGTCCAACCTCTCATAATCCTCAAGGCCTAGTTATGACCCATCTATGTCCCAATTTTCCAAATTGGGCCCAAACCCTCACATGGGTTTAATACATAATCCCCATCCGGTCATCCAAAATGCGGGTCCCGACAAGTCCAAAACTCATATATCCAAAATTAGGGTTTTCTAAACCCTAATTAGGGTTTTCAACCCATCCCAACCCATTTAGGCCCAAAAGCTAAGTCTTTAGATCAATTGGGGTTTCAGTAGGCCCACTAGGGTTTCATAAGTCGAGCACCACCCACTACCACCTCGGGTAGTGGTGGTCAACGGCAGCGGCCATTTTTATCCACGCATCCCAAAGCAACTAATCACAAGCAAAAGCACACCGCCACCCAACACGGCGGCTGGTGGCGGCAGAATGGCGGCGCGAGGTGGCAACCACCACCTCACGGAGGTGACGGGTTGTTTTCTTTGATTATTCCGGCCATACAATGCAATTTACAACAATATCCAGATACACACACATAAAATCACACACACACACAGTCGCTCTGTGGCGGCAGGAGGTGGTTGGAGGTGCTATCCACCACCTCACGGTGGTGGTGGCCCTCTTGTGTTTTCCGGCCAAGCATCACACCCTCACACACTCTTCTGTTGCGAAATAAACCTAGCCACCCACCTGGTGGCGTACGGCGGCGGTGGTGACACAAGGAGGCGGGCAGCAGTGGCGATCATCGGTAACAGTTCGTCATCGGCTGCAGCCACCATGGTTGGCTGCCATGGTGGTTCTTCACGATTTCCATTCGACAGAAAACCACACCCACGCAACCGCATCACAAACACGAACCCAATCACCATTCTACGGTGGCATGTGGCGGACGGAGGGTGTCAACGGTGTTGAGCAGCCTCCATACGGAAGTGGAGAGGCGCCTGATCGTGGCCCCCATCGGCAACTCCATCTTCAACAA
Source organism: Lactuca virosa (assembly GCF_052849685.1). Lineage (NCBI taxonomy): Eukaryota > Viridiplantae > Streptophyta > Magnoliopsida > Asterales > Asteraceae > Lactuca > Lactuca virosa. The sequence continues at coordinate 41,871,094 of NC_136426.1, forward strand.
CAACGGCGCATGGTAGTCCGAGGAGAACGTCAGCCACAACAACTGCACGGAATGGCGACCGTGCAACGGCAGAAGAAGAAGAAGAAGACAGTAGGAATGGGTGGTCACTCGAGTTCGCCGGCAGTAGGAGATTCAGCAGTTGTGGATGTTCCAATGATTCTCGGCGGTTGACGACGGTGCTCCGAATTCAACAGGTAGGAAGGCGGCGTCGGAGATCGTAGGAAGGAGGTGGGGGTTGGTGTTTAGAAGTGGGGTGGTGATCGTTTATCATGTCTAGGGTTAGGGTTTTGGGACGGGGTGACGGGTTTATATACCCCCGTTACATTTCAAACTTTTGCCATAACAACACTTTCAGTCCCTCCTCACAAAATTGTTTTCAGATGAAGTCCATAATTTACCCTTCATACACCTGCTCCTATAAATCCTTCCAGAATAAGTCCAAAAGTTACCAATTACACCATGCCTTCTAAAATCCTTACAAAATAAGTCCCAATATTACACATTAACCCCCAAAAACCCAATTTATATCATTTGGCTCCTCGAAACCAACGCCCCGCTAAATATTATGGGTTTTAGGGCTACTATTCGCTTATAAGTTTTTATCCATTTATTTATTTAATAAACAGGATGTTACACTTTGACTTTGACCAAAAGTTTGATTAGGGTTGACCATGGGATGTTTTGGGCCTTTTGGAATGTTGATTGGGTATTGTTTTGATATTGTTAGTTCGGGGATCGGTCAGCCAATAGCCAGAGATTTATCCGTGGGATTCGGTTGTGCGAAGTGAGTTTCCTCACTATGTTTAGCGGGTCGAAGGCACCAATGATGGACCATGGTTTGCTATGTAGGATACTAGATGTCTTCGTGCCTTTTGCATTTGTATGTGCTTGTATGCTTACTGGGCAGGGCCCGATGGTTATTCTGTATCTGGTTATGCATATATAATTTGTATGTGGGCGGGGCCCGATGATTATACAGTATGTTATTATCTTTGATATTTTCCCATGTGTTTGAATGTTTATATGATTATATGGTTATGTGAGTGTGGGTGGGGCCCGTATCTCATTGGGCGGGGCCCGATATGCGTGTTGGAACCTAAAAGTGAACCTCTAGCAATCACTATCCTTGTATGTTCCATGGTAAGCCTGTTCCGAAGTCAGATGGTGTTTCCGAAGTCAGAAGTAGTTCCAGAGTCATTCAATGTTCAGGAGTGAATATGGTGTCCGGAACAAAGTCTATGTTCCGGAGTTGATGTTGTCTGAATGTACTTTTGTCCGTTTGTATTAATTGTATTTGTGACTTAGCTTGATTTAACATATCATAGGACTAAATCTCTTTTTTCAACTTGGATAATCAGAGTGTCAGAAGTAACTCTATTGTTCGGTCCTATGAATGTAACTAGTTTGTACGATGTATTATGTTCTCCTATTTAAAGGAGCTTTCTATGATAAATCAAGTGACGGATTGTTCAAACAAATATATCAATTTTCTAGTTTACTTGATTTTTCAAGTTATTCTCTCAAACATTCTTCTTGTTCCTCATTTATTATCTTTACCTTGATCATTATCTTCACTCTTCATTAATATCTTGAATACTTTGTTGAATGCATTAACTCAGACTTGGCTGGTTTTTCCAGACTTGACTGGAACATTCCTTAGCAAGTAGACATTGATCTTAAGCATTCACTCAAGGTTTGAGTTTTCAAACCTTGTCCCTGCGCATCAGATCTCCTTGTTCTCACCATTGGTATCATAGCTTGAGTGGTTGTCCTTTGAATCCATAATATCAGATTATAGCTGATTCGAGATTACATTGGTATTTCGATCATTTATGTGTTCAGGATAAAAATTATTCTATATACCACTTTTTCTCAAGATATCTTAACTTCAATGGCTGCTTCTAATACTCAACAAATGTATTCAATGCAAATAGCAAATAGCGTGGGTTGCCCTACACGTGCCCCACTGCTAGTTGTTGAAGAATATGATCACTAGAAAGTTAGAATGGAAAGATTTTTACTTGGAAAAGATAAAGGTGAATCTATCTGGAGATCTGTTAAAGAATGTCCTCATGTTCCAGTTCGAACCGTGGTTAGAGATGTTGCTGCAACTCTCTTGGGACAGGATCAACAACGACAACCACCTCTCACTGCTGATGATCTCGAAAAGTTGCATGCTGATCAAGTTGCCTTTTCGGAAATGGTGTTTGGTGTTCCACCATCTCTCTTTGAGCACATCAAACTGTGCAAGTCCGTAAAAAAGATTTGGGACACACTTCAATACTTATTTGAAGGGTCAGAGAACATGAAGGATAAACGTTTGACTTCGGTTGTCAATGAGTTCGACACTTTCACTATAACACCTGGTGAATCTGTTGCCTCAGCCTCAAACAGATACCGAATGGTTGTCAACAACATGACAGCTCATGGGATAGTCCGAACTCCACTTGAGTATAATCTCAAGTTCATTAACAGGCTTGGAAAGGGATGGGGAAACGTGAAATCATGTCTTCAGAGCAATGGATCTCTAAACAATCTCAAGCTCTATCAACTTTTTGGTGAACTTCAAGGTCATGAGTAAAATGTTGCTCAAACTCTACGTGAACTCACTGGAGGTCCTCTAGTCTTAGTCAGTTCCTATGATCCACAAACCTCAAACCCAACCGTTTCGGACCCTCTCACAGCTGTTGTTCCATACATTTCTCCCGTTCAACCCTCACCTCCTAACCTTCCTGCCCTCACAAACTCTAACTATCAATCTATGGGTGATCTTAACCTTGATGAAATGGACTCCGAACTACGTTTTCAACAAGAGTTTGCCCTACTCTCTATGAAATACATCCGTCCTTTCAACAAGCCTCACAACAATCGATTCCAAACTTCTTACCAAAATAACCGCTTTCAAGCTCCTCACCAAAACAATCATCAACCATTCAACAAACCTTCCGCAAACCCAAAAGCCTACAAGCCAAATCTTCTTACTCTGAATCACACCTCGGAACCTCCACAGCTTCCGAAATCTGAGAAACCCAAGATTGTATGTCACAAATGTGGACATGCAAATCATTTTGCCAATGATTTCTTAGCCGAAGTCCCACAAAAACCAAAGATCAATGACTCTGCTTACTATACACGTCGAGCTTAAGAATTGGTTGAAAGTGAAAAGGCTTTTATTACCACTGTATCAAGAGATGTGGAAGGGTATTGGTCGTCTAGAGATGATGATGACGTAACCAATGGCAGAAACATGTGTCTTAAGGCTCGACAAGAAATTATATGTGATGAAGGCTACTGGTCGTCTGGGTCCGAAAGATATGATGAAGATGCTGAACCAAATTACTGCTACATGGATACCAATGATCCACCCGGCCGAAGCATTGTTCAGCAGGTAAAATCTATTATTACTGATAATAATTTTGATTTGTCTCTTTGTGAACCGTATCTAACCTAGATCCAATCAGATATGACCATCATTTACAAAGCCTATGAGTCAGCCATAGAAGCCAGTGAGAAGAAGGACAGTGAATTGAGTCGTCTTAGGTTATGTTTCGAGGATAAGAAGTTAAAAATTGAGTCTTTAGAACATGAGCTTGTAATGTCAAAAGATGAATGTATCATTCTTAAAGACAAATGTGAAATCACTTATTCTGAAAGAAATATTTTAATTTCGGATAACAAACGTCTTAATGCTAAGATTGATGCCATGCACCATGCCATAGACATTCTTGAAGCAAATGAACGGATGACTCACAATTTTCGTCATCCTTATTCAAAAGCTCCTGATCTTGGAAGCGAGTTTCCGAAACCAGTTGTCTGTCCCTTAAAGGAGTTACAAAATCTGACTTTTATGGGAGATGTTCCGAACATTAAAAATTCGGATACACCTGTTTCTCCCTTGTCACCCCTTCATGAGACTCCTGACCATTTTGCATCTTTGATTCCTGATTTTAAGCCTATAGTTGTCAAGTGTCCCGATCCCATGTAATTTCCGCCTCTGACAAACCTGGACCTGAATCGGACCTCAGAACTCAACTCTAGTACTGCAAAGTCTGTTGTTTAAAATCCGAACCACATCCCTCCTAAAAACTGTGTTGTTGAGGAAATCTTTCCGGAATCAACTGAACCTGAAACTTCAGAGTGTGTTTGGGCATCCTTAGATAGTAATGATGATGAGTCAACTTCATGTGATTCTGAACCTCAAGTGAATTCAAAAACAAATCTAGTTCCCATTAAGCCTGTGTTTAACAATCCCTCAGTAGGACAAACTTCCAAATCTTTGTCTCATTCCAAAAGAAATCCAATGTTGAATAGGAAGGATATTGTAGATCCTAAAGTGGAAGCTCGGAATGCACACAAAAAGGAAGTTAAGACAAGATAAAATTCAAGATTCCTTGAGAACTCCAAAAAGAGTGTATCTCGGAATTCTCATTCATCAACCCATAGTCAAAACTCCTTCACACCCACTAAGATCCTTAAGAGACCTTACAATCCTCCTAGTCCTGTAGAAAAAAAGAAAGTGGTCAGTCCCACTCAGAAAAATTCAAGTGTAAACACCACATCTGTCCGAAACACCTCTCCTCGGACTGTTTCATCTATTTTCATTGCAAAATCCGATGGCATAATTTTTAAACCTCGACTTTCAAAATCAAATGTGTCATCAACCAAAACAAAAAGTGTTAAGAAAATAAATTTTTCAAAATCTTCAAAACAACACCTTGTTTGGAAAGTCAAAACACACAATGATGAAACAACAACTCCGGAAGACAAAGTAGTTCCCACTACTCCGGAAGTTGAATGTCCAAAGAAAGTTGTTCCGAACTCTCATGTCATTGAGTATGACTACTAGATAGATGAAAGAACTATGACCTTCTGTTTGTTTCCTAAGGAATCTTGGAACAAACCTTCCAAACCATCAGTTGCTCAAAAGTCACTACCGAAGCCTAAGACTCGTGCCTTTGTCCCAAAACCTAACATGGATCCTAAAAACTCCACCAATCACTAATTTTGCAGGCACTCTGTGCTTCGGAGCAAAAGACAATATGGTATATTGATAGTGCTTGCTCCATGCACAAGACGGGGCAGAAGGACTTTCTCCGAGATCTCAAACTTACACCAAATGCTGGCTATGTGACGTATGGCAACAATTCAAATTCTCAGATCCGAGGTTATGGCATCCTTACCAATGGCAACTTCTCCATTTCAAACGTGGCATATGTAGCTGACTTGAAGCATAATTTAATTAGTGTGGCTCAACTCACTGATGCAAATCGTCGAGTTGAATTCTGCAAGAAACATAGCTACGTCATGTCCGAAGATCGAAAGGAATGCTTAATCAAGTAAAATCGCAACAGGAACATGTATCCTCTTGATATCAACATGATCATTGGCAAGCCCCAACTATGCCTTCTCTCAAAAGCTGTTCCCGACATCAGTTGGTTATGGCATAGGAGGCTTGCTCACTTGAATTTTAGATATATGAATGATCTTGTTTCGGTTGAAATGGTTAGAGGTTTGCCACTCCTCAAGTTCGAAAATGATCATTTATGTGTTGCATGTGAGTGTGGAAAGAATTCAAAGAAGGGTCATCCCGTCATCATTGAAAAATCAATCTCGAAACCATTAGAACTTCTACACATTGATCTGTGTGGACCATCAACAGTAGAGAGTTTGAATCACAAAAAGTACATTCTTGTGATTGTGGATGACTTTACTAGGTTTACTTGGGTCTTCTTCCTAAGGCTGAAATCAGAAACAGCCTCCGAGCTCATCAATTTTATCAAAGGAATAGAAGTTCTCATCAAACTCCCAGTAACGAGAGTCCAAAGTGACAATGGTTCGGAATTCACAAACTCCACCATTGAAAACTTCCTTACCGAGAAGGGTATCGACCACAATTTTTCTGCTCCATACACTCCTCAACAAAACGGTGTAGTTGAACGACGAAATCAAACACTTGTTGAAGCTGCTCGATCTATGCTCAACTTTGCAAATCTTCCACTCTATCTTTGGGCTGAAGTTGTTTCTACTACATGCTTTACTCAGAACAGAAGTATCATCAATCGACGCTTCAACAAAACACCGTATGAAGCCATGAACGGTCGGAAGCCATATATCTTGTTTCTTCATGTTTTCGGATGCATATTCTTCATCAAGAACAACCGTGATCAGCTGACCAAGTTCCAACCTAAAGCTGATGAAGCCATCTTCCTTGGATACTCTTCTAAATCAAAGGCTTATCGAGTTCTTAATCAGAGAACTCGTGTTTTGGAAGAAAGATTTGATGTTACCTTTGATGACAATTTCGTTCGGAATTCTGGCCCAACCCAGGTTACAACTTACATCATGGAGTCTGATGCTCCAGCGCCAGAATGTCCGAACCAGCAAACAATCTTTGAAGTTGACTTTGAGACCTTATTCGGACCCACAGAAACAGCTCTTGATTCGGAATCTCGAACAAGACCAACCATGTCCGAAGCTCCGGTCTCTCAAAACGAGTCCGGTCCGACACCAAGTCTTCCTCCATTTGATTCCGAACCGTTTCAACCTTCTCAGGTTGAGGGGGAGAATGTTCACTCTTCCCTTGAATCAAATGTGGATGGATTTCAAGATGCAGCTGCTGAATTCGATCCTATCAACATTGATGATGATGCAAATTTCTTTGAATTCCCACCTGAAGATGATGTCAACCTATCCGGTTCAGAAGTTCAGGGGGAGCATCATCCACACGTTCAAACTATTCAGGGGGAGCAACACAACCCCATTATTGATATTGGATCATCTGCTGCACAAGAACTTTCAAGGTTACATGTCTGGACCAAGGATCATCCTCCAAACCAAGTCCTTGGAAACCCAAACGCTGGCGTAAAAACTCGCTCTGCTACAAGTCTTCAAAATGAATGTCATTTTTCGGCATTTATCTCTATGGTTGAACCCGAATCCATCAAAGAAGCACTTGAACATGCTGATTGGATTACAGCCATGCAAGAAGAATTAGCAGAATTTGATAGAAATGAAGTTTGGTCTCTCGTCCCTCCCCCTCAGAACCATCCCATTGTTGGTACTAGATGGGTGTTTCACAACAAGTTAGATGATGCATGAGTTATCATTTGAAACAAAGCAAGATTGGTAGCTAAAGGATTTACACAGATTGAAGGGCTTGACTACGATGAGACCTTTGCTCCTGTTGCACGTTTTGAAGCTATCAGAATCTTTCTTGCTTATGCTGCTCATAAAGGCTTCAAGGTTTACCAAATGGATGTCAAAAGTGTTTTTCTAAATGGTGAACTTGACACTGAAGTATATCTTCAACAGCCTCCCGGTTTTGTCAATTTATCATATCTGAACTATTGCTACAAACTCTGGAAAGCTGTCTATGGCCTTAAGCAAGCTCCTCGCGCATGGTACGAGATCTTCACTGATTTTCTCAAGTGTTCAGGCTTTCAAAGAGGAATTCTAGATCCTACTCTGTTCCGAAGGTCAAATGGAAAGCATCTCATGCTGGTCCAAATTTATGTTGACGACATCATTTTCGGATCGATCGATTCTTCAATGGTTGCTGACTTTGCTAAGTTAATGGTCAGTAGATTTCAAATGAGTATGAATCGGGAATTAAGCTTCTTTCTTGGCCTCCAAGTGAAACAGACTAACAGAGGAATTTTCATTCACCAAGAGAAGTATATTTCGGAACTCCTCAAAAAGTACTCAATGGACACCTGCGCCTTAGCCAAGGTACCAATGGGTTTCAGACACAAGATCTTTGCTGACCCTTCAGGTGTAGCAGTTGATGAAAAGAAGTACAGAGGAATGATTGGATCCTTACTCTATCTCACAGCAAGTCGTCCGGACATCATGTTTTCTACATGTTTGTGTGCCATATTTCAAGTCAACCCAAAGATGTCTCGTCTTTTGGTTGTTAAGCAAATATTATGATACCTTAAAGGTACAAAGAATCTCGGAATCTGGTACCCAGCAAATGAGAGTTTCCTACTTCAAGCATATTCAGATTCAAACTATGGTGGTCTACCATTGGATAGGAAAAGCACATCAGGTGGCTATCAGTGTTTAGGTGGTCGATTGGTTAGTTGGTCATCCAAAAAGCAGAACTGCATTGCATTCTCTACAACCAAAGCAGAATACAGTGTTGCTGCCAGCTGTACCTCTCAAGTTCTATGGATGAAATCTCAACTCTTGGATTATAGTTACCGTTTTCAACGCATTCCTATCTATTGTGATTCTCAAAGTGTCATTGCGATTTCGCACAATCCAATTCAGCACTCCATGACGAAGCACATTGACATACGGTACCATTTCATAAAAGATCATGTCTTAAATGGAAACATTAAACTCATTTTTGTTCCATCTAATGATGAAATTGTTGATGTCTTTACTAAGGCATTAGACGAAACCAAATCCAATGGTTTTCTGAACGAGATGGGTATGATGATGCCTGATCCTCAGTTCTTTCAAGAGACTTGCACTCTATGATGGAAACATCATAAAGTAAATTGGTTCCAAACTCAAAATTATTTTTCATCTCGAAACTATTGTCTCTCGGAATACATAGGATCATTTTACTTGTCTTCATCTCTAACCACCACTTGAGTTTTAAGTTGTAGAGTTCATCTTATCATATAATGTCCATAGTCCACATAGTCACACTGGTCAAATTTTCACCTCGGAACTTACTTCATAAGGTCATCCCAGAATTTAAATCCGGAAAGGTATGGTATTCTAAACTTCGGAATTTGCTCAAATCTCATTCCGGAAGTTTTTCAAATCTTTGCTCCAGAATGTTTTTCAAATTTTCTCTGGAATGTTTTTCAAATTTGCTCCGGAATGTTTCTCAAATTTGCTCCGAAATGTTTCTCAAATTTGCTCCGGAACTCTTTTCTTCAAATTCTCATTCCGGAATGTTGTCTCAAAACCCTATACGGAATCTTCGGTAATCTAAAGATTTTGGTTCCGGAATTTCAAATATTTTTACAGAATTTCAAATCATAATCCGGAACTTAATAAATCTTCTCCAGAAGTCATCTAAAAGTTTCACTCCGGACTCTATCATATTTTAAAAACAAAAAATGTTCCAGATCCTTTTTTTATGTTCCAGAATACACTTCATAACCATCCAGAAGTTAGAAAGTCCTAGATCAATCATCCGGAAGTCCAAAGGTTTTTAAGGTGAAACACTTTTAAACGGTTACTTTTCAAAGATGCTTATCTTGTCACCCTTGAAATCTGCGACACGTTTGCACGTTCACAAAAGCAAACATCCCATCTCCGTATGACGGTTTCTATTCCTCACTTCGTTCCATAGAAACCTTTCGTCATCATTAGTCAGCTCATCCCTAAAACGGAAACATAATAAATGCGACCCATTTCCAAAACCGGATTTCATCATTACCTTTTTTGACCCGACTCATTTCCATCACCTATATATACTCTCTTAAACCCTCATTTGTCTCTTTACGCGCACAAAACCCTCAACGCATCTTCCCCATATATTCAAACTCTTCTTCAAAGCTCTCAAACTGTTCATCAATGGCGTCCTCTTCTTCTCCCACAAAAGTCGATCAAACTGCTCAAACTGCTCCTACAGCCAAGAAAATTGTCGCCAAGAAAAAATCTTCAAAAGGATCATCATCCTCCCATTCGTCTGAACCATTCCTCAGAGACACAACACAACTTTTCTCCATTAACCCCATGCATTTCGATGAACCCATAAGAGTGATGATCGAGTTCATTGCACATCATCCAATCTCCATTCCCCTCACTAAAATCCCAAAACCACCTCTTCCACTCCATCTTATGCACACAACGTTTACAAGAATTAAGATCGATGATGGGGTTCTCAAAACCAAACTCACTGTTGATCGCATTGTGCCAATCTCCAAATCGACGTTTCTCAGAGCAATTGGAGTTAGGGAAAACCCCAAATGTTTTAAGGTTCAAGAACCAACCAACGAAGAATTTTAGCAATTCTTGTCACACATCGGCTACGATCAGGAGTACAAGGCTAACGAATTCAAGAAGTCAGCGGTTTCTGGTCTCTGGACTGTGTTGACGCACTTTATCATCCGAGGGCTATCCGGAAAGCATGATGGTACGGACACCTTGAGCAAGGATTGATTGTATGTGGTGTACAGTATCTACTCCGGATGCGACAATGTTGTGGATCTTCCTGACGTCTTATGGAAAGACTTCCGAAAATTTGCCATCAAGAGGAAGGGCATGGAGATTTCCATCCCTAGGTTTTGGGCCCTGAAAATCCAAGAGCTTTACAAAGAAAGGTCCGAACCAATCCCAGTTTCTACAATTCCGAAAGAGGTATATGTCTCTTTCAAAACTATTAAACAATATCGCATTCCGGACCAATCTTCTTTTGGACCTGTTAGACGTTTACCGGAACACATGTTGGCTATAATACCTTACGGATCCATTCATTTACAACACCACTTGGAGACTTCGATTGTGTTCGACCCAACACAACCTACCCCTGTCCCCATTGAGCCTATTCCGGAAGAGGCCCATCTTACTGTGTCCGGAGGAAAGATAAAAAAAGTCTGCCAAAAGGAAGACTTCTCCCTCTAAGCCAAAGCCTAAAAAGAGAACCAAAGTCAGCTCTTCCTCTCAAAAGGAAGGAGCTCATTACATTCAGGCTGACTCTGGCCATCCGAACACCCCACCAACACACTCATTCGAGGTACCCCTCGATATTTCAAAAACATAAGCACACACTCACGGGGAGTCTGCTCATAATCCACCCTCACCTTCCCAAAAAGGTGATGTCGGTGTTAAACAAAGTTCCTTTCACCCCTGGAACAAACCCACGTGTCACTTTTGATATCCCAATTACACAAGCACGTTCCAGAACCCCTGTTCCGGACCCCAAGCATTCCGAAGTGGGAGTTGTCCCTCCTGCTTCCGATGCCTCAAATGGTCTGATATCCGGAAGGAGTACAGGACGACCAGGTGTTAACGACCCACTTTGGGAACTTTGTTGACAGGGCCCAATTGAGACATCTGGAACTCACGAGATCCTAGGTAGAAGCAACCCTTATCTCCATGAGGAATAGGGCAATTCAAAGCAACATGCCCTTCGTGGTCCCTACTGATGACATAACCGGCTTGGAGTTTGCTTCGGGAGAAACTCCCACCAATCCACTTCATGCTGCAATGCATTCTGATCCCAATGAAGAACACTCTGATGAAGTGATGTTTGATGATGATGGAGCCACAATACCCGCTCCCAAGATGTTTTCCTCATTTCCATTTCCTTCGAAGCCTTCCTCATCCAGGCCAGATTTGGATTTCAGACTCTCCTCCTCCTCTTCGGAACCTGCTAATGAAAAAACAAACCTGGAGGATCATGCCCAAGACACTCTTGAAGGTGAAACTGAGTCCACCCCCAAGAACATCAACACCATTCCCACTCCTCCTAACTCTCCTCAACATCAACCTAATCCAAAGGCTGACAAGAAAAAGTCCCGAAATTCCACTTCGGACACCGGATTTTCCGCAGGAGACCACGTTGATCCATTTCCCCTCCTTGAAATCCGAGACACCGTTTCGGAGACCATGAAGAAAGTGAACACAATCGAAACCTCAGTGGCCGGACTCAACACCTGGATTAATCTCAAGATTTCCGGATTAGACTCCAAACTAAATGCCATCCTGAACTCCTTATTCACCATCAACACATCCGGACCCTCCATTGCGGAACGCAAAGCCCAGTTGGATCAACTCATTTCCTTACGACTCAAGCACACCATTGAGGAAGTTGAGAAGAAATATGATGAAAGTGTCGATCGCTACCTTGACACTATCACCAAGATGTTGAAGGTCCATGACGATATGTTAAATGCTTCCAACGAACTTATTAAGCAAACACATATTCTTCATGAGAAGCAGATCCAGCACCTGGAAAAGGAAATTCAGAAGAAGGATGAGATGAATCTCATCATGCAACAGGTCCTCATCAAGCTTCTGAGAGCAGTTTGGAACATTGTCGATGTTCCGAACAACAAGTTCGATGATATGCTCTCTATTCTCTCCCAACTTTTTAATCACCTACAAGATCAAGCTCCCACTACTGAAGCCTACAATTCTCTCACTCTTCAAATCAACACCGGCTTTAAGAAGGTGTTTGAGAAATTTTCCGAGATGAAGGAGTCACTTGTACTTGCTCCGGTTGGCAGGCCCACCATTGCAAGATGGGGGGAAGGACCTAGTCAACCCTGGAAACCTGCCTCAGAATATCAGCTCCGATATGAAAATGAAAATTCTGATGAAAGTATTCAAGTCCTTTCAGGTATCCTGGGTGTTGATGATGATGATGACAATGAGGATGAAGATGTGTTTGTAACAAAGGGAGTGTTAGCCTTGCAAGCTCCAAGGAAGTTCCCTGCCAAGACCCTTACGAAGGAAGAACAACGAATATGGTCTGCAGTATCATGGCCATCCACTGTGGCTGAAGTCCTTCAAAAGAGCATTCAAATGGCTAAGGGCAAAAGCGAATTGACTGTTGATGCCTTCCGAGACACTTCCTCGATGTTGTCACCCATTCCGGCTCCAAGAATCGCCCTTATCAATCAAGGATCGCCACTCCGGAAGCCTGATGACATTCCGGAATAACCTCTGCCTTCCTCTCCTCCAAAGTTCATAATCGATGAAAATATGCAACACATCTTCTCCACTTTTCAAAAGTCTAAGGACAAGGGTAAGAAGCCCATCACTGAAAGCCATCAAGCTCTCTAGACCGGACCTCCACCAAAGCCAAAATCAGGATGGTGTCAAGAAGAGATCCTTCAAGCTCTTGAAGAAAGCATACAGATTCAATCTTTTAAGGATGACAATCTGCATCCGATGCTAGGGATCTCTCCACTTTACAGAGATGAAATCCTAAAGGATTTCGATATAGTACCCTTCATGTACTATGACATTCCCAACAATGATTTGGAACAACATGATCTTCCTCTCTCTCCATTCAGCAATTTCTACACCAAATTCGCACCAGGATGATCCTCAAATGATCATCCGAACTGAGCGAGAAATACTGAAGACCTTTTATGACAAGAACGCACTTCCTCTCAAAGAAGCGTGGTCTCGGAAAAGGATCACTAAGATCTTCGGATTCGGAAGAAAAGTTCTGCAAAATTTGAGCTCAACTGCATTCTATTCCAGTATCACATCTTCCGGAACAAACCAACATGCAAGACCATTACTAATGCTAATTTCCCTGCTCTTAATCTGAATGATATCCTGACTATTGTTGCTCACTTCCGTAGCATCCAGTCAGATGATCTCAACATGGGAGCTTATCATTCAACCTTAATTTTTCTTAAGGACTATGTTGTTGAGTTCTGTAGATGCGATTATGAACCGACCCACCTGTTCGGAACAGATAAATATTTGGCCAAATCGACTTCAAACTTCCTGAAGCTGAAATCCTTGCGGAAGGACCCATCGATGAACCAGTGTTAGCCTTTGTCTATCTTCAAAGAAAAACAAATCAGAAGGACTTCTTCCGAGTCCAAGACAATCACTTGGTTCCCACTAAGGCTCTTCAGAAGTTCATCAGTCGAGCATCCAAGTCCGAAGCTCCATAGCATGTGAAGGCAAAGTTCGTAAGCCAGCTTTAATGGTATATTGCGGTTAGAGAATGGTTGTACACGACATACATTTTCATCAAGGAAGATTCAAGCTGAACTCACCAGATTGCTAAGTTCACTTAGGGGGAGATTGTTGGAACCTGAAAGTGAACCTCTAGCAATCACTATCCTTGTATGTTCCGTGGTAAGCCTGTTCCGAAGATAGATGGTGTTTCCGAAGTCAAAAGCAGTTATGGAGTCATTCAATGTTCAGGAGTGAAGATGGTGTCCAGAACAAAGTCTATGTTCTGGAGTTGATGTTGTCCGAATGTACTTTTGTCTGTTTGTATTAATCGTATTGGTCACTTAGCTTGATTTAACATATCATAGGACTAAATCTCTTTTGTCAACTTGGATAATCAGAGTGTCAGAAGTAACTCTATTGTCCAGTCCTATGAATGTAATTGGTTTGTACGATGTATTATGTTCTCCTATTTAAAGGAGCTTTTTATGATAAATCAAGTGACGGATTGTTCAAACAAATATAGCAATTTTCTAGTTTACTTCATCTTTCAAGTTATTCTCTCAAACATTCTTCTTGTTCCTCATTTATTATCTTTACCTTGATCATTATCTTCACTCTTCATTAATATCTTGAATACTTTGTTGAATGCATTAACTCATACTTGACTGGTCTTGCCAGACTTGACTAGAACATTCCTTAGCAAGCAGACATTGATCTTAAGCATTCACTCAAGGTTTGAGTTTTCAAACCTTGTCCCTGTGCATCAGATCTCCATGTTCTCACAATGCGAGCGTGGGCAGGGCCCGTATCTCATTGGGCGGGGCCCGTTATGCGAGTGTGGGCGGGGCCTCTATCTCAGTGGGCGGGGCCCGATATGTGTGTGTGGGCGGGGCCCGTATCTCATAGGGGTGGGGCACGTTATGTGTTATTATGTATGGTATGCGGTATGTTGGGAAACTCACTAAGCTTTGTGCTTACAGTTTTCAGTTTATGTTTCAGGTACTTCGGATTTTCAAATAGAAGAGCCCGGGATGATTGCGGAGCACACACCACATGTTTCCACATCCTGTGATTTACTCTGATTTGATGATGTTTGATAAATCTCTATTAATTTGGTTTGATGGAAGTGATATGTGTTAACGATTTATTAATCTAGAAACAAAAATTTTATATCATTTTTTTGGGGATGTTACAAGTTGGTATCAGAGCCTTGGTTTGAGGGACTCGGACACACTCTTGGGTGTTTCTGAACTCAAACTGGTGATTTGGTAAAGTTTTCAAAAAGAAAAAGTATTTTTATGAAAAGAGTTTTCTAAGATAAGAAAGGGTGTGGTGCATGCAATCATCCGAGCTCAAGTAAGTTTCTCCCAAAATACCCATACATGTTATTTGTTATGATTTGATTTATGAATTTGTAAATCGCATGCTAGTTAGGGCTAAGGATCTACTCAGTTTTTTCATGATAGAATGCTAGGAGAGATGCCTTGTATGCCTATTGTATGAGCTTGTAGACTTGTATGCTAGTTTTGATTAGCCAATGATAGGTTGGCCTGTTATGTGATGTCTGGTAGTCTAGGAAGCATGGGATGCTGGTTTGGGTATAATTTGTATGCGTAAGGCAATCAATATCGGGAGTGGGAGCTCCTAGTTTGGGTTATAGTATGTGGGATAGGATTCTTGTGATTATTCGATGGATTGGAGTGCTACTGCACGAATGTTGCTTGCTTTGTGCTTTGTGGAACTCTTAGGTAATGGGAGTTAGCTACTAAGTGAATATGTCAAGTCACATGTGACAAAGGTTGAATAATCTTAGAGTGACGGTTTTAACCCTATTGCGCAGCTCTTGTCTGAGTCCAACCGTTGTAGGGATGAGTCTGTTACTCGAAGGATTATCTAATCTTTGTTGCATGTGATTGTATTCAAGAAGTGGGTAACTGGCATTATGGGGAGTTCTTCAGCAGCTGATGGCAGGGTGAGGTCGGGAACCTAGGAAGCCTAGGGATTTTTTCGGTGGGTCTTGTTGCGCTGGTTAGAGAGTGTTTGGTGTATGGATTTGAGAAGGTGACTTAGAGGATTCCGGAGGATTCTTGAGGAAAGTATGGGTAGGTGTATCAGGTAGTATTGGGCCCATAGTACCGAAGGCACATGATCCATACTCGAATCGGGAAGAGTTTTGGAGAATCTAGGAAGCATGTGGGATGAGGATTCTTGGGTGTATTCAGATCTTTTTCATGTTTTTTCGGTTTGGTGTTGAGCACTCAAGAATGGGGTTCAAATTTTGTTTCCGGCTCAGGAGCAGGTACTGAGCCGATCGATGCGCGGTCGCGAGAGTTCATCATATCGGAGATTACTCATAGTGTTTTGGAATGGACCTATGTGGTCTTGGGTTCAGCCAAGGAAAGGATTTTGGAGCTCTTTGATGGTCATCTCGGGGCGTTTCGGTTCGAGAATGTAGCGAGGCAGTTGGGAGTTCATCTAGAGCCCAAAGCTTGTGGATCCCTAGAATCCTTCGGGAAGGAGGATCCTACTGTTAGTTCTTGTCTTATGGGATCGGAGAGAAGTTCTGTACCATGTCCCCAGGATGGTCGGGGTAACTCAGGAGGAGGAAGTCAGGATTCCTTCAGATGCTTTTGCGGGTATGTTACCTTCTGTTTTCTTCTAGGTTGTTGTCAGGAATTCGTATTGCGTTGGAATTTTGCTTGGGTTTGAGTAAGTTATATCTCGGGTTGATTTTTTGCTATTATCTGGGTTATATTATCAAGGATTGTGTTATGCCATTTTGCATGCCGAAAGTCTTCAATGAATCAGTAGTGGGTCGTATCTTGTTGAGTGGGTTTCAGCATGTTCGGTTGTTGTTCCAGGTTTGGTCAGGATCATTTCATGGGTATTGGTTGGAGGATCTTTGATTAGGGTTAGCGGGTTAGTTCTCCAGTGGAGTCAGGGTTCAGTGGTTTTATCATCTGTTCTGGTATGATTGGCGGTCGCCTATGGAAGAATTTTTGGGTTCCTGTACTATTGTTACTAGGAGAGGAGCGGCAGCAGGAAGATAGTGGTGTCAGTTGCATGAATTTTTTGTTTATTGGATGTGTCATGGGAGTTGTACATTCGCATGGGTTGTATACGGTTAAGACTTCAAGACTATTCTTCGGGATTTCAGGAATTGGGCGATCATTGAGTTTGGCTAACAATGGAACGTTAGCGCAAGTCATAGGCGATTCATGCTATATAAGGTTGATGTTGTCGGGTTGGGAATCCATCGGATTTATAGGATGAGAGAGAGCTTCATCAAATCCAAGTGGGGGAGAATCGATGAGAATCCTCGGAGTTGAATCGGGTGTGGAACTAGGGCAAGTTTCATAACCTGGCCAGGAGGAGACGACCCAAGCGGCTGTTTAGATTGAGGTTGTGTAAGTGGGAGTTCAGGAAACTTCCAACCGTTGGTCGGCGCCTTCTTTATTATCTATAGCAGGCTTGTGGTTGAGTCCAGGTTGAGGGCTTTGGGATTCGAGGTATGACCATAACACCTGATTGAATGCATGTTTCGGTTCAGGATACATGGGGTTGTGATGTTTAGGGTGTGGTTAGGCCATGGGTGGTAACCATGGTTCGTTTGTAGTGTTGTAAGTTTGTGATGGGATCGTAGCATTCACCAGTTCGAGGTGGACTATCGTTGGAGGTAGTCATGAGCGTAAAGGGGGAATCAGTTCGTGCCTTGGGCATGCCGATTAGGATTGTCGATGAGAATTGTTATATTTAAGGTTGAGTACCATTGGAGTCTGAGGCGGAGCCGGGCCTGTGTAGCCCTAGATGGGTGGGACCCGTGGTCCAGGCCGCTCTATGGTATCGTTTGGGTGGGACCCGTGGGCGAGGCCCGTATGTTTATGGAAATGCAGTTGGGACCCGGTAAAGACCGTTGGGTCAAGGTATTGGATCTTGGGTTTCAGTATTGAGTGTGTGGTCAGTAAGTGGTGCAGAGGGATGTTTGGGCTGGGTAGCCTTGTCATTTGGACTCTTGGGAACCTGGTGGCTGGACCAGGTGCGAGACTGGTGTCTCATAGATGGTTTGGGAATCTCTATACCCCGGATTAGTGACGGGGTTGCTGTGAATCAGAAGGTTTCGGGTGAAATGCAAGTGTAAATTCTTGATCTCGGGTTATAGGTTGAGTATTGAGATGGTTCCTGGTGGGAATTTGCATTGGGATTCGCGGGTTTTATGTGCAAGGCTTTCTCTTCTGTAGGATAGGAATTAAGGAATATATTTATGCCAATGGTATCGGTTGAAGGGTTTAGAGTTTAAGGTATGGTTTCAGTTTTGATGATAGATCAGGTTCTTGTGATTGTGTTTGGATGGGTTCTAGCTATGTGGAGTTGAGGCAAGTATGGGGTTCGGATTTTCAGATGGATATCATTATATGATTGGTCATGGATTTCTTCAGATGGATTAGACCAGGGTGGGTCAGTTCGTAAGGCTGTGGGGAGACCACATCATGCATGGAATCAGGTCGTTGGAGGCCGGTTGTGATGCAAGACTACAGTTGGTTTTGTAGCATTCACTTTTAGCATTGGATTTGGTGGCGTCAGGCTTGTCGGGCTGTTATGATCGATGGAGCCATAAGCGGCGAGATAGCTTGGTCAATTATTGTCAGATGAGGCTTTCATTCGGAAGTCGCGTGGGGCGACTGTGTGTGTCTTTTGACTCAACAAACGGGTGGGAATTCGGTGTTTCAGTTAGTGGCAGACAAGTTAGGACCAGGGAGGTCTCGGCTGATTTTGGAAAACAGCTAGGGGGCATCAAGATTCGTTCGTTTATTTGACTAACTTAATTGAACGAACATGAACATGAACATTGAACAGCTCTTTCATGTTCGTTCGTTTCGGTTACAAACTAATGTTAACTTGACAAAATGCATCGGAAAGTATGTGTTAAAGACATAACGTGATTTAATTGAAATGCTTTAAAAAGGTCGAGCTTAAGGATCAGATTGCTATAAATTAATTGCTTTGATTTGAGATTAGAATTGTAGAATCAAACTTTTGTATTAAACCTGCATATGCCAGCGATTAGGGGTGCAAAAGAGCCGAGCCGAGCCCGAGCCTGGTCAGGCTCGGCTCAGGCTCGTTTAAGTTATACGAGGCTCGAGCTCTAGCTCGGCTCGATTCGAGCTTCTTGTACTGAGCTCGGCTCGAGCTCGTAAATAATTATACAAGCTCGACTTGGGCTCGGGCTCGGCTCATTTTTTGTCTGACGTGTCTAAATAAGCTTAAGCTCGGCTCGAGCTCGTTAAGAAGCTCGTTTACTAATACACTAAATCCCTAATCCCCAAATATGTTTTTATTTTAATATATAAAAATAATAATAAATTGTATTATATAAAGGCTCGATTAGGCGCTCGAGCTAGAGCTCGTTTAATAAACAAGCTTAATATTAAGCTCAAGCTCGGCTCGGGCTCGTTTAAAATAGGTTTCGAGTCGAGCTTTTAACGATCCGATCCCGAGTAGCTCACGAGTAGCTTGACTCGTTTGCACCCCTACCAGCGATTTGGAATTACGTCAAAAAATAATTGGTGGCAAACATAAACACGTTGGTGTGTGAATAAGCTTGAGCACGTTTGGTTAACCTTATTCAACAAATTAATGAAAAGTATATAGCTATACAAAAAAAAAATCGATACAAATATTTATTTTAGTTTTAATATTTATAGATTAATAAGTCTAAAGATAAAAATTAAATGCAAAATATATTTACGGGATTAAATGAATATGTTATTAAGTAGAGGACTAGAGGGGATAAAATATAACACAACAACGTAATTAAGTACTTGAAATTCTTTTAAGGTATATTAACAAAAATGCTCATTATGTTAATAAATGACTAAATCTTTTGTGTTTTGCAGATTTTTTTTTATTTTTTAGGCCCGAGTCAATTCGACACCGATTAAAAATATAAAATATGTATCTTTTACTTTTCAATAAATTCTTTCTATTAATGTCCACAATGAATATTTCCAAGTTAATATTGTTTTTCAATTGAATGCCATATTTTAAGCCACTGTATTGTAAATAATTTAAATTTGCTATTTTTATTTAACTTTTTGTTAGACTTTAATAAAAAAACAAAATATTTTCTCGAAATTCTGTAATTTCTAATCGGATTTCAAATTTGTTCTTCGAATTCCAAAATAATTTGTTTTCCAAGTTGAAATCCAATATATATATTTTTTTTGGTTAGAAAAATATTTTTATTGTGACATTAAGTAGGCAAAAATTACTCATTCCGAAAATATCAAGATTCTAAAAAACTCGACATGGCTTCGTCAATGCTCAAAAGCTTGTACTTGACGCTACGCTTTAACAAAAATGCCGTCTTAAGTCCTATATGTATATGAAAATGATTAAATAGTAGAAAATATACATATACAATTATAAATTATATACAAAATTGTCACATTGATATCGCCATCAAGTCACGTCTAACGTTATTTAGAACATTAGAAAATATTGATAATTTTTTTTCAAAAAATCTATTTCTTTAGTTAGTTGTTTAACATTAACTTAAAATGTGGTAAATTTTGTTAATATCTCAAATAACTTAACAATAGTAATCATGGCCGGTCCTGATGATTTAAAGATCCTCAAATGTCTAGAACGAGCCAAAAAAAAAACTCTTATCGCTATTTTATATATATATATATATATATATATATATATATATATATATATATATATATATATATATATATAATAATTAGAGAAAATGTCATATTAACCCAACGAACTTGTCACGTTTGTTTTAGAATGTCACTTCATTTTTTTTGTACATTAAAGGAATAAAGTCACATTTACCGTTTTAAAATGTCCTTATATGACCTGATACCGGGTTAAAAGGTAATATGGGTGCCACATTGAATATTGGTCAAAATTAAACACCACCAAAAGTTGGAATCGCCGTTTAATCACAGCCATTTCATTCACCGTCGGATGCAAGTACAACACCGATTCCACCTCCACGCTGCTCAGATTTTCTCCGTCACATATGATTCCTGATACATTTCGTGATTGATTCAAGATCCTTTAAGTAACCCAACATCACATACCCGCCTCTCAATACTATTTCCACCTGAGTCAACCCGTCGCGGGCCACACTCACTCCCGATTCAGGATCCACAACATCCACCGTCGTCATCCCGATGGTTTTAACTCATTGCCTTGCTTTCAATCGAGCTCTATCCGTCGCCAGAAACCAATTCCAGGAGAGAATCCACGGCTACAATGAACGTGCCACGGTGGCTATGGACGTCGCCTTTCGGCAACGTAGTCGTCCCTGATGTGTAGTTCAACGTTAATGGATCCCAATCGCTTTCCGGTCGAATCCATTCGAACCCCGGATCACCGTTTTCAGACCATACGTTCATAAGTACCAACACAATGATTTGTGGGTAACGACGTAGGTCCATCGCCAGTGATTAAAACCGGTCGTGGGTACGCACAACCACCCAGCAGTAGAATAACTGCTTCTTCAATAATTCGAGTTAATTGGTAGTCACCAAAGACGAGCTTAAATCTGATGTGACGGAGGAGTATTGAGATAGTACGAGCATCGAAACGGGTATTAATGGTGTTATGACGGCACCGACCATGGGGGCGGCGAAGTGAAGCTCATAAGTGGCGGGGATGTTGGGTGTGAGGACTGAAACGACGTCTCCTTTTCCGATACCGAGACGGAAGATTGATGAAGCTAATTGTACACAGCGACAAAAGTTATCGGACCATGTGTAGGTGTTAATGACGACAAGAATGGAAGGGATGATTACTCTTGCTCGAAACGTTTATAAACCTATATTTTACTATAAAGTAATTGAGAAAATCAAATAAAAAGCCACATAGGCAACATTTAACCATGTCATCCATGGTTTACTGATAAACTGGGAAAAAAGCTTCTGATTCTCCTTATTAGCAGGTAAAATGTAAGTTAGGTGACTAAACTACTAAAAAAATAATTAAATGACCTTTTACGTAACATCCCAAATTTCAAGACCAAAAATTTCCTTTTTTTTATATAACAATTTCGAAAACATTTATAAGAAAACATCATTGAGTCATATCATTTCATAAAACCATAATCTCATGTTTCAAAATCATATCATAAAAACAGTAACAATGTCAGAGTACAATCCCAAGAAAATCTCATAGTGCGGAATCCTGCGTGTGTGTGATGTGCCGCTACCGTGCCGACTCCTTCCCCTTCGCTGAAGAGGTACCTGAAACAAAACTGAAAACTGTAAGCACGAAGCTTAGTGAGTTCCCCCACATGCCATACAATCTCATAACAAAACATATTGTCGGGCAATTCTGGGGTGCCCGACCTACCCGGTCCGGCCATTCTGGGGTGCCGACCTACCCGTGTCAAGCCATTCTAGGGTGCTGACCTACCTGTCGGTCCTAACAACCGAACCCTGGGGACTATCTCACCCCCTGTTACTACTACCACATATATCATAACATAACATACTACCAGGCATATCTGGGGTGCCCGGCCTACCCTTCGGTCCTAACAACCGAACTTGGGGACTATTCCCTCCCTACTACCACTATCACATATAGCATATCATGCTAGCACATAAACATATCAGGTAGTAGCAAACCTAGATGAATATCACAAAGACAATCACCTAACATACAACTCCTACTAGTGGGCCGACATTGTGGCCGTAGACCCACCGCTACTGGAAGGTAACTCCCCTCGATGTCGTGTAGTATCTGCACGGTCCTCGGCACGGGAATCGACTCGTCTCTACTCCCCAATCCCGACACAACAACCTTTTCTGATTACTATTGCATACTCATAACCCTTACAAGGGTCAATCCAAATCTAAGTTAAAGTCAAGGTCAAACCCTGGTCAAAGTCAACATCCAGTTGACTTGACTCGCCGAGTTGGTCCACCAACCCGTCGAGTCCCTATCCTTTCAAAATGATACAACCTCCGACTCTACTCGTCGAGTCTAGCAAGAACTCGACGAGTTCACCTTCAACCATAACATCAGGACCATCTTCAACCAACTCGCCGAGTTCATCCTTGAACTCGTCGAGTTCATCTTCATCATATGAATGTGTCCAGTCTATGACTCGCCGAGTTCTATGAACAACTCGTCGGGTCCGTCTTCATAAGTTGGGAGATTGTCTTGGACTCACCGAGTCTGCTCATACACTCGCCGAGTCTTATGATTTCCAGGTCCAAGACAAACCCCTAGCAGGCTGAGTGTTCCGTCTACTCAAACAAAACCATTTCCAAAAGACGTTTTGGGGGAAAAAACGTCCCGACTCGTAGAGTCACCCAAGTGACTCGCTGAGTCCTTCTTTGTCCAAAACTATACAATCGATTATAATTGGTCTTATCGCGTCAAAATCATAGATCTGGCCTCCTAGGGTCCATTTTATACGTAAAGCTTCAAGCTTGATATACATGCTTGGGGCCTTTGGCTCAAAAAGCCATAAAAGGAGGTCTACAAGATGCATGAGGTGTTTATGGCAACAAAGTTGGCACCTTTATGCCATAAAGACCCGCAATAGCCCCAGATCCGAAGTGCAACTCTAAGCATATCCACAAAATCTGATTTTTTCTTCTCTATACTCGTAAAAAGTGTAGAAATAGCCCCAAATCAAAATCTAAGAGATAAATGGTCAAGGTTCCAGCTTTTTACCTTGAAATGAGCTGAGAATGAAGTAAAACTTCTGGATCTCCTTGCTTCTACTTGAACTCCCAAGCTTCCTTTTCTTATCCAACTTCAAACACACACAAAGAGTGCACCACAAGCTCAAGAGCACTCAATAATCGTTAGGGTTTCGAGTTAGGGTTTTCTGGAAGTGAGAGGGACGATGGAGGTTGGTTTGGGACGAGTTAAGTTGTTTAAATAGAGTGAAAACCCTAAATATTAGGGTTTTGTCCAGACAGCTCCTACTCTTCGAGTCGGTCTACCGACTTGTCGAGTAGGTCACTTAAACCCTCGATCAAAGTCGAGTCTACTCGACGAGTTGGGCCTCCAAATCGCCGAGTCCCAGAGTAAATTGCAACATTTCTTGAATTTAAATACGTACCAGGAATCGGGTGCTACAAATCTGCCCCTCTTATTTTAGACTTCGTCCTCGAAGTCTGCTGCTGAATCTGGAAAAAGCCCGGGGTAATGCTCCCTCATCTCTTCCTCCGGCTCCCAAGTCCATTCCGACCCCTTGCGGTGCTGCCATTGCACCTTCACCAGCTCCACCTTCTTGTTCCTCAGATCCTTCGACTTCCTATCTAGGATCGCCACTGGCCGCTCGATGTAGTTCAGGCTGTCATCTACCTGAATATCCTCCAAGGGCACTACTGCCGAGTCATCCACCAGGCACTTCCATAACTGGGAGACGTGAAACGTGCTATGAATCTGACTGAGTTCGGCTAGCAGGACCAACCTATATGCCACCTTGCCCACCCGGGCGACAACTCTGAAAGGTCCAATGTACCTGGGGCCCAACTTGCCCCGCTTCCTGAATAGGATGATGCCTTTCCAAGGCGACACCTTCAGGAGGACCATATCCCCGACCTGGAACTCCAGGTCCGAGCGGCGCTTGTCGGCATAACTTTTCTGCCGACTCTGAGCAGTTTGGAGCCTGCTCCTAACCTGTTGAATCCTCTCTGTCGTCTTGAGCACCACTTCGGTGCTCCCCATGACCCTCTGTCCGACTTCACCCCAACATATCGGGGTCCTGCACTTCCTCCTGTACAACATCTCAAAAGGAGGACGATCGATACTCGCGTGATAGTTGTTGTTGTAGGAGAACTCAGCTAATGGAATATAGGTATCCTAGCTACCACCGAAGTCTAGAACACATGCCCACAGTATATCCTCCAAAGTTTGGATGGTCCTCTCGCTCTGACCATCCGTCTGCGGGTGAAAAGCGGCGCTGAAGTGCAGACGAGTACCCAACTCGTCGTGAAACTTCTTCCAGAATCTGGAAGTAAACCGCACGTCTCGGTCCAAAATCACCGAAACTGACACTCTGTGCCGAGCTACTACCTCTCGGATGTAGATATCGGCCAACTTCTCGGCCGAGATGCTCTCCTGGATCAGTATGAAGTGACCACTCTTGGTCAACCGATCCACGATGACCCAAATCGAATCCACTCCCCGTGTAGTCCTGGGAAGCTTGGTGATGAAATCCATAGTAATATCTTCCCATTTCCACATGGGAATGTCTAGCGGCTGCATCTTGCCGTGTGGCCTCTGGTACTCGGCCTTGACCTTCCTGCAGGTCAAGCACCGCTCTACGTACCAGGCGACGTCCCGCTTCATGCAGAGCCACCAGTAATCGGGTCGAAGATCTCTGTACATCTTCGTCGCGCCGGGATGAATCAAGAATCGAGATTTATGCGCCTCCTCCATCAGAACCCGACGCACACCCCCGTGGTATGGAACCCACACCCTGCGATGTAGTGTCAATAACCCTCGACTGTCTTAATCGAAGGAGGAAACCTGACCCATAATACGCTCGCTCTTCCGATGTTCCTCCTTCATGGCCTCCAGCTGGGCCTCTCGGATCTGCTCCAAAAGTGGAGTCACTACGGTCATCCGCAAGCAAATATCTCTAATCGGTGCGGCCTTGCGGTTAAGTGCATCGGCCACGACATTGGCCTTCCCCGGGTGGTAGAGGATCTCACAATCGTAATCCTTCACCACATCCAGCCATCGGCGCTGCCTCATGTTCAGATTCGGCTGATCCATGAGGCACCTCAAAATCTTGTGGTCCGTGTAAATGGTACAGCGGACCCCATATAGGTAATGACACCAAATCTTGAGGGCGAAAACCACTGCCCCCAACTCCAAGTCATGCGTCGGATAGTTCGCCTCACGAGGCTTCAGCTGCCTCGAAGCGTAGGCGATAACATGCCCCCTATGCATCAACACTGCGCCCAAACCCGAGATGGACGCATCGCAATACACCACAAAATCATCCACGCCCTCAGGCACGGCTAAGATTGGCGCCTTGCAAAATCTCTGCCTCAGCGTCTCAAATGTGGCCTGCTGCTCAGGCCCCCAACGAAATACAACGGTCTTCCTCGTCAGCCGAGTCAAGGGTACGACTATCTTAGAGAAATCCTGGATGAATCTCTGATAGTAGCCGAATAATCCCAGGAAACTCCGAATCTCAGATGGAGACTTCGGAACCTCTCATCTCATCACGGCCTCCACCTTGGTCGGGTCAACCAATATCCCGTTCTGGTTGACAAGGTGCCCAAGAAACTGCACCTCGCGCAACCAGAACTCGCACTTGGAGAACTTGGCATACAAGCTCTCCCTCCTCAGGGTATCTAACACCTCTCGCAAGTGCTCCTCATGCTGCTCCTGCGTCTTGGAATAAACCAAGATGTCGTCAATGAAAACTATCACGGACCGATCCAGCATCGGCCTGCACACGCGGTTCATGAGATCCATGAACGCGGCATGAGCATTGGTGAGCCCGAAGGGCATCACCACGAACTCGTAATGGACATACCGAGTTCGAAAAGCAGTCTTCTGTACATCCTCCTCTCTAACCCTCATCTGGTGGTATCCTGACCATAGATCAATATTGGAGAACCAAGATGCTCCCTGAAGCTGATCAAACAAGTCATCTATCCTCGGGAGTGGGTAACGGTTCTTCACTGTTACCTTGTTCAGCTCCCGATAATCTATGCACATAAGATGCGACCCGTCCTTCTTCTTGACAAACAGGATCGGAGCTCCCCAAGGCGAACTACTCGGCCTGATAAATCCCTTGTCTAACAGCTCCTGTAGCTGTGTAGACAACTCCTGCATCTCGGGAAGAGCCAACAGATATGGTGCCTTGGCTATCGGAGCCGCACCAGGGACTAGGTCGATCCTGAACTCCACCTGTCGCTCCAGAGGTACCCCAGGCAGCTCCTCTGGGAATACATCCGCGTAATCTCGCACCACCGGAACATCGCTCACCGTCGCCTCACCCGCCTCCCGGGTATCCATAACATAGGCGACATACCCAGTGCAACCCTGCTATATATAGCGCCTAACCCTCGCTGTTGAACAAAAGGCTGGTCTGTGTTGTGGCCTCTTGCCCTGAATCACCAGCTCTCCTCCACTCGGGGTCCTGATCCGAACCAACTGTTGCGCGCAGTCGATCACTGCCCCGTTGGGGCTCAACCAATCCATGCCTATAATCACCTTGTTCCCACGCAACGAAATGGGAACCAAGTCTACCAGGTAGCGCTCCTCGAATAGCCTCAGAACACAATCTCTGAAAACCGCTGACGCTCGCACTGATCGGTCATCGGAAATCTCAACCTCTAGAGGGCAATCCAACATGCCCTAAGATTCAGGGAACCTCTTGTTAAGCGCAAGAGAGACAAATGATCGGGTAGCGCCCGAATCAAACAACACCTGAACTGGGATATCGTTCACATGGAACGATCCTAAACAAGTCATACCACATGGCACATCAATATCATAAGCAACATAAAATAAAATCTAGGGGGAAGAAATCATATTCGTCACCACATCGGGTGCGGCGCGTGCCTCCTCGGTAGTCAACTGGAAGGCTCGGCTCCTCACCACTGGAGCCTCTGTCTTGCCCTGCCGACCATCAGTGATTCGCGGGGTCGTTGGAGCTGACGCCTTCACTGGCGCTGCTGCTGTCAACTGAGGGCAATTGGCCTTTTATGGCCTTGTTGGTTGCAATAGAAACACATCAACTCTGATGTCTGGAAAGTGGGCGCGGGGGCGGTACATCCCTGCTGAAGTGCCCCGTCTCGCCGCTCTTGTAGCAGCCAGACGCTCCCAATCTACAAGCTCCCTCATGTGGCCTGCCGCATTTCCTGCAGCGGCCCTGGCCCTTCGGCCTAGTGTCTGCTCCCTTGGGCTTCTTCCCCGAAGCCCCAGTCATCTGTCCCTCCTCTGCCTTCCTCTTTCGGATGTGCTCCAAATCAATCTCCCTCTCCCTCGCTCTGGCAATCATGGAATCCAGGGTCGGACAAACTGAGAAGCTGACACGCTCCCGGATATCAACTCTCAACATGTCATGGTAGCGGTTCCTCCGCATCTCCTCATCTCCTGCATACTGGGGCACTAATAAGGCCCTCTCCTAGAACATGGCGGTAATCTCCGCCATTGTCTCTGTCGTCTGCCTCATATCAAGAAAATCCCTGCCCAACTGCTGAAGCTCCACAGCTGGCGCAAACTCAGCCCTGAACCTGGTCACAAAGTCCGACCAAGTCATAGCCTCAATAGCCAAGGCTCCCAACGAGTCACCAACCGACTCCCACCAATCCTCGACCCTATCTCTCAAACAACCTGCGACATATCGTACATTCGACCCCTTAGGGCAGAAGCTCGTCAACTGTGCAGACTCAATGTCTGCAATCCATCTCCTGGCTGCGATGGGGTCCTTAGCCCCATGGAAATCCGGCGCACCACTGCCCCTGAAGTCCTTGAAGGACAGTGTGCGTGATCCTGACTGACTGAATGCCATATCGCTCCTGAATGCCCTGAGGCGATCCTCCATCAGCTCTATGATCCCTTCCTTGATTGACCCGAAAATCACCGGGGTCGACTCAGGGATGCCTCTCGTGATCTCGGATGCGGTGAACTCGCGTAGTCCCTCATCCACTGGCTCGGAACCTGCACCCGAACCTGATCCTGAACCGGATCCTGATCCTGAACCTCCACCTCCATGACGTGTGATCATCACCATTCTGAAACAGAACACATAATCGTCATAATCATACATAACTCTCGGGAAGTCTCATACACTCTACAGTTCCCTGATTCCATCTTAGCCCTCCTTGACTCGAGTACGGATCCTCTGCTTTCAGTAGTACGGGCCCATACTACCTTCCACATCTATCCGTATTTTCCTTGAGGATTGCCTCGACTTCACCAAGTCCCTTATACTACTATTGTTCTCTGCACTAATATCATCCTAGGCTTACCCTAGGGTAACTCTCCAACCCACCCTCCACCATCAGCTGCATAAGAAGTCCCTGCTACCTTCACCTAACTAACTTGCAAATACCATGACATATCACTAAGACTAGATAATTCTTTGAATGAGGGTTCTGCCCTACAACGGTTGGACTCAAACAAGAGCTGCAAAATAGGGCTAAACCTAACCTTCTGAAATTATTCTATCCTCACAATATGTAATGTAACGTATTCGTTTATTAGTTAAGTAAAGATAACTAGAACTCCTATTAGCATAAAGCAAGCAGCATTCGGGCGTTAAGTAATCAAATCAAACTTACTCTATCCAACCTATCTTATAACTAACTAATCAGTATTATCTTGCAGCTCAATAAACACATATAACAGGCATATCAGGCATCTTCCTAGATCCTTAGCCCTAATCTAGTTCTCATGTACAACAATAGGCATATAAGGCATCATTCCTAGATCCTTAGCCCTAATCTAGCATGCAATTCTCATATACAAATCATATCGTAACATAACATGTATGGGTATCTTGGGGAAAACTTACTTGAGCTCGGCCGGTCACGCACATCACACATCTTGTTCTTTTTCAAAGTTCTTTTCTCTTTTCAACCTCTTTTCATAAAAATGATTTTCCTTTTGAAAAATTTCATACCAAGTCCTCAGTTTGAGTTCAGACATACCCGAGAGTGTATCCGAATCCCTCAAACTAAGACTATGATATCAACTTGTAACATCCCAAATTTCAAGACCAAAAATTTCCTTTTTTTTAATATAAAAATTTAGAAAACATTTATAAGAAAACATCATTGAGTCATATCATTTCATAAAACCATAATCTCATGTTTCAAAATCATATCATAAAAACAGTAACAATGTCAGAGTACAATCCCAAGAAAATCTCATAGTGCGGAATCCTGCGTGTGTGTGATGTGCCGCTACCGTGCCGGCTCCTTCCCCTTCGCTGAAGAGGTACCTGAAACAGAACTGAAAATTATAAGCACGAAGCTTAGTGAGTTCCCCCACATACCATACAATCTCATAACAAAACATACTGCCAGGCAATTCTGGGGTGCCCGACCTACCCGGACCGGCCATTATGGGGTGCCGACCTACCCGTGTCAAGCCATTCTGGGGTGCCGACCTACCCGTGTCAAGCCATTCTAGGGTGCTGACCTACCCGTCGGTCCTAACAACCGAACCCTGGGGACTATCTTACCCCCTGCTACTACTACCACATATACCATAACATAACATACTGCCAGGCATATCTGGGGTGCCCGACCTACCCTTCGGTCCTAACAACCGAACTTGGGGACTATTCCCTCCCTACTACCACTATCACATATAGCATATCATGCTAGCACATAAACATATCAGGTAGTAGCAAACCTAGATGAATATCACAAAGACAATCACCTAACATACAACTCCTACTAGTGGGCCGACATTGTGGCCGTAGACTCACCGCTACTGGAAGGTAACTCACCTCGATGTCGCGTAGTATCTGCACGGTCCTCGGCACGGGAATCGACTCGTCTCTACTCCCCAATCCCTACACAACAACCTTTTCCGATTACTATTGCATACTCATAACCCTTATAAGGATCAATCCAAATCCAAGTCAAAGTCAAGGTCAAACCCTGGTCAAAGTCAACATCCAGTTGACTTGACTCGCTGAGTTGGTCCACCAACTCGTCGAGTCCCTATCCTTTCAAAATGATACAACCCCCGACTCTACTCGTCGAGTCTAGCAAGAACTCGACGAGTTCACCTTCAACCATAACATCGGGACCATCTTCAACCGACTCGCCGAGTTCATCCTTGAACTCGTCGAGTTCATCTTCATCATATGAATGTGTCCAGTTTATGACTCGCCGAGTTCTATGAACAACTCGTCGAGTCCTTCTTCATGAGTTGGGAGATTGCCTTGGACTCGCCGAGTCTGCTCATACACTCGCCGAGTCCTATGATTTCCAGGTCCAAGACAAACCCCTAGCAGATTGAGTGTTCCCTCAACTCAATCAAAACCATTTCTAGAAGACGTTTTGGGGGAAAAGCGTCCCGACTCGCCGAGTCACCCAAGTGACTCGCCGAGTCCTTCTTTGTCCAAAACTATACAGTCGATTATAATGGGTCTTAACGCGTCAAAACCATAGATCTGGCCTCCTAGGGTCCATTTTATACGTAAAGCTTCAAGCTTGATATACATGCATGGGGCCTTTGGCTCAAAAAGCCATAAAAGGAGGTCTACAAGATGCATGGGGTGTTTATGGCAACAAAGTTGGCACCTTTATGCCATAAAGACCCCCAATAGCCCCAGATCCGAAGTGCAACTCTAAGCATATCCACAAAATCTGATTTTTGCTTCTCTATACTCATAAAAAGGGTAGAAATAGCCCCAAATCAAAATCTAAGAGATAAATGGTCAAGGTTCCTTGCTTCTACTTGAACTCCCAAGCTTCCTTCTCTTCTCCAACTTCAAACATACACAAAGAGGGCACCACAAGATCAAGAACACTCAATAATGGTTAGGGTTTCGAGTTAGGGTTTTCTGGAAGTGAGAGGGACGATGGAGGCTGGTTTGGGACGAGTTAAGTTGTTTAAATAGAGTGCAAACCCTAAATATTAGGGTTTTGTCCAGACAGCTCCTACTCGTCTAGTCGGTCTCCCGACTCGTCGAGTAGGTCACTTAAACCCTCGATCAAAATCGAGTCTACTCGAAGAGTTGGGCCTCCAACTCACCGAGGCCCATAGTAAATTGCAACATTTCTTGAATTTAAATACGTACAAGAAATCGGGTGCTACATTTTAAAACAATCGTGATAAGTTCGTTGGCAAATATGACATTTTTCCTAATAAAAATTAGGTCATGTACAACTGTACATTTTACCGCCTCAACACCCCTAGTAACATAATCGATCATATGTTCTAATAACATTTAATGCTTTTACATACAAAAAGATCATTGGTATGGCATCATCAAGTATTAGGAAATGTGCTCTCAAAATGTTTTTTTTTTAAGGTTTAAGGGTTCAAGTTTGCGTTAGACTAGATAACTCATGTGTAATTTAAAAATATGATTTAAAGGATGTATAAGCTTTATAAATTTTAGAATCATATTGAAAAATCAATTATTTATAAAAGAGTAAATTAAAGAAATGGTCCTTATGGTTTGTTCCAAGTCGCAGGTTTAGTCCAACCTTTGAGAATTTGATAGGAGCCGTCCTCATGGTTTAAATAAATTGCACCCATGGTCCTTGTGGTTAGGAGAAATTACACCATTGGTCCCTCCATCAATATTAAAAGACTACTTTACTCTTTCTAATTTCTTTTTTCTTTTTTCTTTTTTCACTCTTTTTATATTTATTAAATATAAAACCATAAGGAGCCACCACCCCACCCACCCACCCCATCTCTCTCTCTCTCTCTCTCTCTCTCTCTCTCTCTCTCTCTCTCTCTCTCTCTCTCTCTCTTCGCCAACTACCAGCCTGTGACCACCATTTGCCACCACCATCCGCTGCAAACCACCCCCTTCTCCCCTACCCTCACCCCATCTCTTTCCTTATCCTAATGAAACTTCACCTCCAGCCACCACACCACCGTTCGATCCACACCGTCCTCCGCTAACCAGACGCCTCTCCCTCTCAAATCTAATAGTGAAAATCTCGTCGGCCCTACAATATCCACTATAGTCACCGACTGGCGAACCACCACCTCACCACTCGTCATCGTTGTGGTCTGTTAAAGCTACCGTCAAAGCTAGGGTTTGAAGAATTGATCCAGACACAAAAACCCCTAGCCTAATGTTGCCCTAAAAAATGTTCCTCCAATATTGTAGATTTTTGTAGATCTAAACCACCAACGGAGGATAAGATGGCGCTGGTGGTGGTTTTCGACGAAATAGTAGAGAGATAGAGAGAAAGAGAGAGAGTGTGTGTGTATGTGTGTGTGTGTGAGAGAGAGATATTCTAGGAAGAGGGATGCGGGTTGAGGTAGAGTTTTTGGCTAAACACAAGCAGATCCGGTGGTGGCAGTGGTCTGATGATGTAGAGATGGTTGTGGTTCGTCGCCGACTGCGGTGGTCCAATGGTGGTGTCTGGCAGCAGGAAAGTGAGAAAAAAGAAGATAAAGTAAGGAGTGGAAGAGTTAGTAGGAGGTAAGTTGGTGTAACTAAGGAGGGGAGGGTGGGGTGGGTGAGTTTTTTCTTTTTTTGTATCTATTTTAATTAAAATAATATAAAAACAATTAAAAGAAGTTAAAAAAGAAATGCTTAAGGCTAAAAAAGTTTTTTTATATGGATAAGGGACGTACATTGTAATTTCTTTAAACCATAGGGATGAGTCTTGTCCATTTTTCAAAAGTTGGACCAAAAGTATGAAAATGACCAAACCATAGGGACCAAAACCGTAATTTACTCTTTGTAAAATCCTACAAACATATACAACAACAAAAAACAAAACTGCACACCACCATACCGGTTACCCAAATAAAACATACAAATGTATTTTTTTTACAAGTGGCTATAGATAAATTAATTAGATTCAATTGAAAGACAAATGTACAAACAGAGCAGCGAAGAATACAACAAATTACAGCAGCGGATTACATAGTTATTCTCTTTCATTGTTTCTTATTCTATCGTATATTCATTTTTATTATATTATATAAAATAGGAAACATAAAAATATAAATATAAACGATAATCTTTTTGTTTTTGTTGTTATATATTTTGTCTTCATACATGATGCCAACACCGAATACGACACATCTCTCCCCCACCTTTTTCTCCTTTTCACACTTGCCCTCATATCTCCCACAACAAGACAACCCCCCAAACACCGCCGTGGAAAATGGCGGACAAGTCGTCGGACCTACCAAACATCCATCCTTCGCCACCGCAGATCAGCCGTATACAACATCAGATCTACTATTTCATACTACAAAATTACAAAAAAACAAACAAATAAAAAAAAACGAAATTCAAACGACGAATCAACGATTTCTTTTGATCATTACAGTCAGATTTCCACGGATTTATACGCTTCGGTTATTGTAATTTAACTTTTCAAAGTAACGAATCGAGAGAAGAGACAGAGATAGCTGGATCTCGTCTTTTCCCCAACGAGTTTTCGCGGTGGTAGATTTCGCCGGAACGATCGCACGCGGTGGTGGTGGTGGAAGACACGGCCACGCAGATGATGATGTCGCGGCGGCGACGGTGGAAGAAGACGATGAAGTTGCGACGGAAATGGAAGGCTTAGATAACGGCAATAAGTAATTAGAATGGAGACATCGGAAGCCACCGAGTGCAAGGACCACCAAACGGAGCTGGTTGCTACCGCATCCGATATTTGCCCAGTGTCTGGTGCAGATCAGCTCCCATAGCCTCTCATCCTGAGCCGTCCGGTGCCACTGCCGACTGACGCACGCCGCCGCGCCTAACGTCTTTGCATCCACATGCTTCAACACCTCATACAGCAAATTTTCGTCATTGAGAACAGCGGTGGCGCTGGCGGAAGAGGAGGAAGATGGCTTGATCTTCTTGTTGTTCATGTTCTTCCGATGGTGAAAATGATCAACAGGTAATGATCTCTTGAGCATGTTGATTTTTTGTTGTGGATTTTGAGAGGAAAAATGAGGGTTTAAAAGATATGGGGGTATCCACCAGGTTTTGATGGTTAACGAAACGGACAACATGAGAAATGAATGCACTTTGGGTGTTTCGAGAAACTTACTATTATGTCCTTTCTTCATTTCTTTGTTGTTTTCTACGTATTTGTCTGTTTCTGCCAAATGTCAAATTAACCATCGCTGGACAAACAAATGGAGTATTACTTTTCCTTTTTTATTTATTTAAAAAAAAAACATAAAACAAATCTATTTAGTTTATTGTTTTATTTAGATTTAGAATTTAAACTAGATTTTAGAATCAATATAAAAAAATCAAAAATTACTTCATAGTCTCGTCACCCATTATGTCATGTGACATCAGTATTTCATGCAAAAAAAATTACGATTTACGAAATCTTAAAAGAATTATATTTGGTCATATGTGTCTCAACTAACTTGTTTGTTTTTATAATATATAATTATATATAATCATCAAAACTTTATTTTAAAGCTTTGTATGATAAGTTTTTGTCTTGTAGCAAACAAATTCAAATGGGTTCCACTTTAGACAACATCGTTGTAAAACAAGGTTTGTTAATTATTTTTCTTATAATGGGGATTAATCTTATAAAATGGTCCACGCCATCATGAGTGAGGGATAAAATCAAACTTTACATGTTTGAACTGAAAATAAGAATACCACTACCATATGGTCCATTATTTTATTCATAATATTATATATTTAGTTTATTTATGGTCCTAAGGTAGAGGCAGGATATTGAAAAATGAAAAAGAAAAAGGAAACATCCATAAAAATGAATTTATGATGTTATTCAAGTTTTTTACCAACAATACGCAACTAGTCAATTGCTAGTTGCGAAATACGCAAAACGTGGTACTGGACCAGATTTAAATGCGTATCTTGTAACATTTCACTGTACCTTGCAAATCGGTTTTGAATTTTCTCTAGGAATACAACCTCCCAATTCTGATAGTCACACAAGTCACAAAAGGCAAAAATAATAATAAGAAAAATAATAACAATAATAATAATAATAATAATAATAATAATAACACAAGGTTCAAAGATGTGAATATTCTGGTAGTTTACCATACAATCTGAAATATGGTGATTGATTCTTGAGTAATTCAGAAGGTGTTCTATTGATGAGATAAGAGGTTCTATTGATGAGATAAGAGGCTGTAAGAACACATTCATGCCAAAATTGATCTGGTACTGTAGCTTGAAACATTAGAGCCCTTGCAACATTTAATAAATGTTGGTGTTTGCGTTCAACAACTGCATTTTGTTCAGGTCTAGCAACACATGAATGTTGATGTAAAATGCCCTTCTCATGAAAGAAAGATTGAAAATATAATTCTTTTGCATTATCTGAACGAAATTTCTTTATGCTCTTATTGAATTGATTAAAAATCATGTTGTAGAATCTTGGAATAACTTGTTGAACATCTAACTTGTTTTTAATGAGAAAAATCCATGTATATCTAGTGTAGTCATCCACAATTGTTACAAAATAACGAAATCCTTGAGGACTAGGTATATGAAACGGACCCCATATATCACAATGGATCAAATCAAACGATTCATTACACATATGATTCATAGAAACAAATGGTAATTTCTTCTGTTTAGCAAGAGGACAAACTGAACAATGAAATGGAGAAGAATTTAACAGCTACATGACCCAATTGATCTTTAACAGATACAATTCGTTTATTTGAAGGATGACCTAATCTTTTATGCCATATATCTAATGAAACTGCATTAATATTTTGATTTGTACATGCTCCAACTTGGTTCAAGATGTACAAATCATGCACTTTGTCAGCCCTGCCAATCATCTTCTTGAGCTGAGTATCCTGAATAAAAGCATGATCACAAGTAAACTGGATCATCAATTGTTGTGCCTTTGTAAGAGAGCTCACTGATATCAGGTTGAGATTGAAATTTGGAACATATAAAACATCTTTGAGAACAAATAGATGATCAATTTTAACATTCCCAATAATGTGAACTGGAAGAACCATTTTATTTGGCAAAGTCACAGTATAATTGTTGACCTTTCTTTTGTTGAAGAACATGTCAAGATTATGACAAATATGTTGAGTAGCACCAGAATCTATAACCCAAACTTAAGAGTGATTACCATTATGAACAGATAAAGAAAAGAATTTACCTGTAGTAGTCTCCTCATTTGGATTAACAGATATCATGTGACTTGAAAGAGCAGACATCAAGTGTTGGCACTGAGCTGGAGTGAATCCTTGAAACATATCATTTAAGGACTGATTAGTTTGACTTTCACCATGGTCAACAGCAGCAACAGTGTGATTGACTTTTCCTTTTGACTTGTATCCAGGTGGATAACCATGTATTTTGTAACACTTATCAACTGTATGCCCTTGAATCTTGCAATTAGAACAAAAAGGACGATCTCTGCGAACATTGGTTGAAACTTGCTTGCGATTATTCGATTTAGCAAGAAATGTCATTGAATTGTTGTTTTGAGTATCATTAGAAATTGATTTTTGTTTCTCTTCTTGAGCCACCAATGAGAAAACACGGTTGATAGCTGGTAATGGATCCATTAACAATATTTGTCCCCTAGTTTGAGAAAACGAATCATTTAATCCCATTAAGAAATTCATCACATGTTCTGTTTTGAAGTATTCCTCTATCTTCTTCACACCTTCACAATCACATTTTCCACAAGAACAATGAGGCCGATAATTGGACAATTCTTCTGATAGAGATTTGAGTTTGGTGAAATAAACACCAACTGGATCTTGATTTTGAGTGAGATTCGTTATTTCTCTCCGAATCTGAAAAACACGAGGACCATTGCTTTGTTGAAATCGATCCTTAAGATCGTTCCAAATATCGAAAGCAGATTCTGAGAACATGATACTAGCAGAGATTTCCTTTGAAACAGAATTAAGAATCCATGATATGACTAGATTATTGTTACGCATCCATGAATTATACATCACAACATCAGAAGAATTTGGTTTAGGAAGCGATCCATCAATAAAACCGACTTTATTCTTGACAGATAATGCGATTAACATAGATTGACTCCAAGAAGGATAGTTCTCACCTATCAATGGTTGAGAAACCAAAACAAAACCAGGATTATCTGAGTGATGAAGATAATACGGATGTAAACGATCGTCAATCGGAGACACTGTTGAACCAGATGAATTAGATCCAGAATTTCCAGCAGTCGACATTGGAATAGATGAATCGATATAAGGAAACGATAATCTGAACAATCGAGAAAGAAATTGAAGACTGTTCTAAAAACGATTCAAAGAAAAAATGATGAAATTTCAAGAACAAACAGCGGAATTCGAGCGATTCTGCTCTGATACCATATTACATGAACAAGAAATAGAAAGAACGAATATTCTTCATTACTAAATCTGATTACATCCCTTTTCTATATATACAGCAAGAGTAAAATACGAAATAGAATAACTTGTATTGTAAAATTACTAATCTGCCCTTCTCATTCTCTAATAAATAATAATAATAATAATAACACAATTTTCTTAACTAGTGTGCTTAATCATCATATATTCATAGAAATAGGTTTTTGGAGAGTAAAACAACCTACAAGGCATTGCAAATGACTTTTGCAATGTGTACAATTTGGATCCCTAAAATGAGTATAAAGCATGAAATATGAGTTGTAGATTGCCTAAACTTAGTATAAAGCATGAAATAGGACAAGTTAGACAACTTTTTCTATTTTAATAATTTTGTGAAAGTAGATTGCCTAAAATAAGTATAAGGATTGAAATATGAGATCTGTGGCAATCTAAGCATTGTTGTAAATTTTGAAACGTGTTATGTGATACAAATTACTTGAAAGTCGTCATGATTATACATGAAAACACCTTATAATGAAAAAAATACAATATCTAATAGTAAAAAATATCATTAAACTTTATAAAGAAATGAGCTAAATGTTGGTTAAAATCACCACCATACCAATGTTTGAAAATATGTGTCTCCTCTAAAGGGTTGATGATTCAAGTCTTATTGTGGACAAAAAGATTAATTTATAAGTAATATTTAGTGAGTGTGTGTTAGTCGTTCAAAAAAAATGTTGATTAAATACAAGGTTCTAAATTGTGTGACGTGGCT
This sequence comes from Lactuca virosa, assembly GCF_052849685.1. NCBI lineage: Eukaryota > Viridiplantae > Streptophyta > Magnoliopsida > Asterales > Asteraceae > Lactuca > Lactuca virosa. The sequence continues at coordinate 41,909,462 of NC_136426.1, forward strand.
ACAAGGTTAGGCCTCAAGCTTTAGGATATATGATTTTTTTCAAAACTTGACTTAAAACGATAATTTTATATACATAAAAAAGAGAAAACATATAATTATAGATTAATAACAAATATTTCAAGTTTTTAGAAGTGTTATATCAACACCTAATATAAAAAAGTTGACAAAAACTCAATGGTTACATGCCCGATCAGAAAAAGCTAAAAAATTTACCTTTGAAAAAAAACTTGTGTCGTGCCATAACGCACAAACGCACCTAGTCAAGCCTTTTTCGGAGACCACGCCAAACACTTTACTATGCTTGTTTTTCAAATTGCTAATATTTCCCATAAAAAAGACATTTCATTCAATAATGACAATATATATACAACGTATGAGAAAACTAGAAAAGGGCCAAACATAAATGGGCTGACTATATTGAGACAATGATATCCTTTGTGATTTGTTGGATAGCCAAGAAAGATACATGGAGTTGATCTTGGAGATAGTTTATGAGAAGCATCAATATGAGGAAAATAAAGACAACCAAACACACATAAATGACCGTAGGAGGGATGTTTATTATAAAGTTTATAGAATGGAGTGTCATTATTAATGGCGGTGGATGGAAGAATATTGAGAAGGTGAGCAGCCATATGGAGTGCTTCAGTCCAATAAGTGGGAGGAAGTCGAGCATTGAATAAAAGAGTGCGAATGACATCCATAAAATTCATGAAAATTTTTAAACTTTTCAAACATTCCAAAACCATCCATTGTTCACAAATTGTTTTCAGAATAGTTTAACATCAGAGAAATCCCAGAAATCATAACATAAAATGTGAGGAGGTGCACGATCAAGCTTTCGCCTTCCTGCGATCGTCTGATGTACCTGAAACAAAATCCACAATTGTAAGCTAGAAGCTTAGTGAGTTCCCCCAAAATACTGATACATAACAAATAGTTCACATAATAACAACATATAATGGGTCCACAACTTTACAGACTGGATTACCCCCCCAAGCTCATAGCATGAGTTTGGCTTGCCTATCGGGCCCACATCTTATGTCTGGATTGCTCCTGAGCCCAGAGCATAAGTCTGGCTTGCCCCTTGGGCCCACAGCTTATGTCTGGCTTGCGCCATCAGTCCTTGGACTGGAATACTAAAGATTAGCCCACAGTAGGAGTCTGGCATGCCCTGCCTGACCCTCATCTCGTATCTGGAATGCTCACGAGTCCTCAGTATGAGTCTGACATGCCCTCCCTGGGCCTCAACTCATATCTGGCATACTCCAGGGTTTGTTGGCTACGGAGCAGTACAACCTCAACCACATCCACACAACATGTCGACATGTAACAGATAAACACACATACAGATAATCAGACAGTATCACATGTAGTCCTACAGATCTACCAGACTAGTATATCAAACTAGCATGCATATCTAACTCATACTCAACACATCAATAACTATTAGGATATCAATCCAATGGGTCGGCATTGGTGCCTTCGACCCCGAAGTATAGTGAGGAAAACTAACCTCACAAGTAGTGTTGAACCGGTAATATCAATCCCAACTCACAGCTCCAACTCCACTACCTTAGAATGACTGCAACAATAATAGAAATCCCGGATCTAAAGCTTCTCCCTTCAACTTTGCACCACCAACTTCAAGCTCGTTCAAGAAAAGCATGAAAGAATACTTTTTAAGCTCACACACACTCAAAATGAGGAAAGAGGCACGATTAGGGTTTTCTCTAGACTGAGGGGACGGTGAGGGAGGCTAACAATGGGTCATAAGGTCTTTAAATAGAGTGCAAAACCCTGAAAATTAGGGTTTCATATTCAGCCCTCAACTCGTCGAGTTGGGGCCTTCCAACTCGTCGAGTAGACCTTAAAGATACGCGACCGTTTATAACTCTACACGACGAGTTGCAGCCTCCCAACTCGTCGAGTTGCCCTGAAAATGAGTATATATTAAGCTTTAAATTCATACCTGGGAATCGAGGTGATACAACTCTTCCCCAATTGAACTAGGCTTCGTCCTCGAAGCCAGATGCAGTGAACAAATCTGGATAATGCTCCCGCATCTCAGCATCCGGCTCCCAAGTCCACTCGGATCCCTTCCGATGTTGCCACTGTACCATTACCAAAGGTGTCTCCTTGTTGCATAGGACCTTTACCTTTCTTTCCAAAACAACCATCGACCTCTCAACGAAGTTCAGGCGCTCCTCGACCTGAATATCATCCAATGACACAACCGCGTCCTGATCCAATATGCACTTCTGCAACTGCGAAACGTGAAATGTGTTATGGATCTGAGTGAGCTCCTCCGGGAGATCCATTCTATACGCCACCTTACCAACCCTGGCAATAATCCAAAATGGCCCAATATATCAGGGACCCAACTTTCCCCTCTTCCTGAAGCGGATCACACCCTTCCGGGGTGAGACCTTCAGCAACACCATGTCACCGACCTGAAACTCCAACTCAGATCGGTGCTGGTCGGCGTAACTCTTCTGCTGACTCTGAGCAGTCTGCAACTGATGCCTGATCTGCTGAATCATCTTGGTAGTCTGCAGAACCACCTCCATCTGACCCATCACCCTATGACCAACCTCGCCCCAACAGACTGGGGTACGACATCTCCACCCATAACACAACTCAAAAGGTGGAGCACCAATGCTGGAGTAAAAGTTGTTGTAGGAGAATTCTGCAAGGGGTAGGTTGGAGTCTCAGCTCCCACCAAAATCAATGACGCAGGCCCTCAACATATCCTCGAGGGTCTGAATGTTCCACTCGCTCTGGCCGTCGTTCTGCGGATGATAAGTTGTGCTGAAATGCAGCCTCGTGCCCAGTTCCTCATGGAACTTCTGCCAAAAACGGGAGGTGAACCGAACATCACGGTCTGACACAATAGAGAGTGGAACCCCATGGAGAGCAACGATCTCACAGATATACACATCAACCAACTTCTCGGTCGATGAACTCTCCCGAATGGCTAGAAAATGGGTGCTCTTGGTCAATCGATCCACGATGACCCATATAGCATCAAAACCCTTTGTCGTCCTCGATAACTTGGTGATGAAATCCATCGTGATCTGCTCTCATTTCCACATCGGAACCTCCAAAGGCTGCAACTTGCCATGCGGCCTCTGATGCTCGGCCTTGACCATCCTGCAGGTCAAGCACCTTTCGACATACCAAACGATCTCTCTCTTCATGCACGACCACCAATAGCTCAGTCTCAGATCCCGGTACATCTTGGTGGCCCCCCCCCGGATGAATAGAAAAACGAGACTTATGAGCCTCCTCCAATACAATCTGCCTGACCCCACCAGACACAAGAACCCATACCCGACCACAACGGGTCAACAAACCACGACTGTCCTGAACAAATCTGGTAATCTCCCCCTGATTCTCTCAATCTTCCAATTTTCTTCCAGTACCCCCTCGGCCTGAGCCTCTCTAATCAATCCCATAAGTGGAGAATTCACAGATATCCTCATACACAACGTCGGAACAGCAGATCCAGCCGACTTGCGGCTCAGGGCGTCCGCCACAATATTCGTCTTACCCGGATGATAAAGGATCTCATAGTCAAAATCCTTGACTACGTCTAGCCACCTACGTTGTCTCATGTTCAGGTTCGGTTGATCCATGATATGCCTTAAGCTCTTGTGGTCCGTGTAGATGGTACAACGGACCCCATATAGATAATGTCTCCAGATCTTGAGTGCGAATACTACCGCTCCCAGCTAAAGATCAAGTGTGGGATATCTCGTCTCATGCGGTTTTAGTTGCCGCGAAGCATAGGTTATTACCCTTCCTCTCTGCATGAGGACTTCCCCTAACCCAGTGATGGACACATCACAGAAAACCACAAAATCCTCCACTCCCTCCGGGAGGGTCAACACCGGGGCCTCGCAAAAGTCTCTGTTGTAAAGTCTCGAATGTCGTCTGCTGCTCAGGGCCCCACCGGAAATCTATTCCCTTCCTCGTCAGACGAGTGAGGGGTACCACAATTTTGGAGAAGTCTTGAATGAATCTCTGGTAGTACCCTGCTAATCCCAGAAAACTCCTGATATCCGAGGGAGATTTCATAACCTCCCACTGCATCACCACTTCGATTTTGGCCGGATCGCCCAAAATCCCATCCTGGTTAACAAGATGTCCAAGGACCTGAACCTCTCGCAACCAAAACTCGCATTTCGAGAACTTGGCATAAAGCCGTTCTAGCCTCAAAACTCCCAGAATCTCGCGGAGATGCTCCTCATGCTGCTCTTTGGTCTTGGAATATACCAATATATCATTTAAGAACATAATAACCGAGCGATCGAGCACCGACCTGCATACACGATTCATCGGGTCTATGAATACTACCGGTGCGTTGGTGAGCCCAAACGGCGTCACCACGAACTCGTAATGTCCATAACGAGTCTGGAACGCGGTCTTCTCCATGTTCTCCTCCCTCACCCTGACCTGATGGTACCCAGACCTCAGATCTATTTTGGAGAACCAAGATGCTCCCTGCAACTGATCGAAAAGATCATCAATCCGTGGAAGTGGGTAACGGTTCTTCACCGTTAACTTGTTCAACTCCCGGTAATCAATGCACATCCGGTGTGAACCATCCTTCTTCTTGACAAAAAGAATCGACGCTCCCCACGGAGAACAACTAGTACGAATGAACTACTTGCCTAACAACTCCTACAGCTGAGATGACAACTCCTGCATCTCAGGTGGTGCCAATCGGTACAGTGCCTTGGCAATAGGGGTCGCACCCATCACAAGGTCGATCCTGAACTTGACCTGCCTCTTAGGAGGCACTCTGGGTAACTCATCCAGAAACACATCAGCGAAATCTCTAACAACTGGAACATTTGAATCCGAGACCTGCTCCCCGACCCGCGTATCTACCACATACGCCAAATAACCCGCGCATCCGTGCTGAAGATACTGCCGAGCCCTGGCTCCCGAGCAAAACCCTGAACCCATACTAGTGCCCTCTCCATAAATAGCCAGCTCTCCCCCACTTGTGGTTCGAACCACTACACGCTGACTCTCGCAGTCGATCATGGCACCGAAACGACTCAGCCAGTCCATAGCCACTATCACACAAACATCCCCCATGGGAATCGAGATCAAGTCAATTGGGAAAGATACCCCAAAGATCTATAGAACGCAACCCCGATAGACTGAAGAAGCAGAAATCATGTGTTCGTTGGTGATGGATACTCGCAACATACACTCTAGCTCTCCTAAAGGCAAACCGAACTCCCTACTAAACGATCGAGAGATAAATAACCGAATCGCCCCCGAGTCAAACAATACAAGAGCCGGCAAGGAGTTCACTAAAACGTACCTAACATAGGCACAAAAATATGAGCATACAATAAACATAATCAATGAGATAAGGAATATAAACATACCAGCCACAACATCTGGTGCGGTCCTGGCCTCCTCGGCAGTGGTCCTGGCCTCCTCGGGGGATCTGCCCTACCCTGACTCCCGTCAGTGATCCTCAAAGTAGTTAGTGCGGGAGCCTGCGCTGGTTTGGCGGCGAGCAACGGACAATTGGCCTTCACGTGGCCAACCTGATCACAATGGTAACAGATCCTCATACTCGGAACCGAGGCCGAATGGCGGCAGTCCCTCACATAATGCCCCTCCTTGCCACATTTATCGAACGCACTACTAGATCGACATGCTCCAGAATGAACCTTCCCGAACTTCCCACAAGTGCGGCCGCGCTGACCTCCAGACCTAGAATCGGCGGTCTTGAACCGCTTTAGCGCCGGCTGCGACTGCGCCGGGACCTGCCTCTGCTCTCTCAACTGCAACTCAATCTCAAGCTCACGCCGCCTGGCGGCCTCCTGTAACTCCAACAAAGTATCACACCCCTGAGTAGAAACAAACTATCTAATGTACGTATTGAGCATGCTCATATAACGAGTCATTTGATCCTGCTCTGAAGCAAACTTAGGGCAAAACATCGCCCTCTCAGTAAACATCCGGGTGATGTCCGTCACCGACTCCGATCCCTGCCTCAGGTCTAAAAACTCCTGAGCCAACCTCTCCCGCTCGACCTGAGGGATGTAGAGAGTGTGAAACATATCCATGAACTGATCCCAAGATATTGCAACCCTCTGCTCATCGGAGTACGATCCTGTAACAAGTCTCCACCAGTCCTTCGCTCCGGACCTCAGGAGGTTCAGAGCGCATCTAACCTTCTGGTCAGCAGGGCATGAACAAGTGAAAAAGCATCCCTCCACATCAGATATCCACCTCATGGCCACAATCGGGTCCTGAACTCCATCAAAAGTAGAGGGCTTTGTATTATCGAAGTCCCAATACTGAAAGGCCCGACCTGTCCCCGCACCTACAGCCTCCACGGCTGCGGAGGCGGCAACGGCAGCCGTCTCAGCAATGGCTGGATAATGCTCATCAAAATACTCCACCATAGTGGTCTTAATAGACCCAAACATCTTCGGCAACTCATCCCGGAAAAGTGCAACAACCTCCTCATGCAGGATCTCCCGAATCCTGGCATCCAACTCATCTGGTCTCATCTGACCAATGGTCCCCGACAATGCTGGCCCGCCCTGATTGCCAGCTCCTGATCCCGACCCGGATCCGGTCTCAAATCGCCTCGTAACCACCAAAATGAAAACACACCAGAAAGATGTCAGATAATCCACATAAACAACGGGGAACCAACTCCAAACGAAGCCCTAGGGGTTGTGACTTCCTTGCTACGCGTATGGGTCCTATGCTTTCAGTAGTATAGGCCCATACTACCTTCCACACCTACCCATATTTGTCTCGAGGATCATCACAACGCCCTAACAATATACACAAGCACAGGAGAGCGCTCAATCCTCACTCCTAGAGGAAGGATAAACATCTCACAACCGGCTGAATGACCCCGTACAACTCATCCATGAAACTTCCACCAACCCTGAAACACTCGTGTATGCTAGCCATACATAACACTGGACCCTATAAACATTCGAATATCTGATCCTACCCTAATCCCTTCATCAAACAAGAACATGAAATAAGGCCAAACCAAACATTCTTAGGCTATAAGATCTTAGTTATATACAACCGTGATGCATACACTAAGCAACTACAGTAATGATGTCAATTTCATATATGGAAAACCCTAGGCTATCATGCATCATACAATCAGGCAATTCTATCATGCAATTCTTGAAGATCCCTAGCCCATCACTAGCATGCTGTTCTAACATATCACAATATCAGATAATAGTATGGTATTTTGGGGTCTACTTACTGGCTCCGGTTGATCGTACACATCGCATCCTCTTTTATTACAACCATTTGAAAACCATTTGAAAATCATTTTGAAAATCTTTTCCTTTGAGACTGGATTCACATGAGTGTTCCTCCAGTTCACTCAAACCAAGGCTCAGATACCAACTTGTAACATCCATAAAATTCATGAAAAATTTTAAACTTTTCAAACATTCCAAAATCATTCATTATTCACAAATTGTTTTCAAAATAGTTTAACATAAGAGAAATCCCAGAAATCATAACATAAAATGTGAGGAGGTGCACGATCAAACCTTCGCCTTCTCGCGATCATCTGATGTACCTGAAACAAAATCCACAACTGTAAGCCAGAAGCTTAGTGAGTTCCCCCAAAATACTGATACATAACAAATAGTTCACATAATAACAACATCTAATGGGTCCACAACTTTACAGACTTGATTACACCCCCCCCCCCCCCGAGACCACAGCATGAGTCTGGATTGCATACCGGGCCCACAGCTCATGTCTGGATTTCTCCCGAGCCACAACATAAGTCTGGCTTGCCCCTTGGGCCCACAACTTATGTCTGGCTTGCTCCTTCAGTACTTAGACTAGAATACAAAAGATTAGCCCACAATACGAGTCTGGCATGCCCTGCCCGACCCTCAGATCGTATCTGGAATGCTCATGAGTCCTCGGTATGATTCTGGCATGCCCTCCGTGGCCCTCAACTCATATCTGTGATACTCTAGGGTTTGTTGGCTACAACACGGAGCAATACAACCTCAACCCAACCCACACAACATGTCGACATGTAACAGATAAACACACATATAGATAATCAGACAGTATCACATGTAGTCCTACAGATCTACCAGCTTAGCATATGAAACTAGCATGCATATCTAACTCATACTCAGCATATCAATTACTACTAGGATATCAATCCAATGGGCCGGCCTTGGTGCCTTCGACCCCTAAGTATAGTGGGGAAAACTCACCTCACAAGTAGTGTAGAACCAGTAATATCAATCCCAACTCACAGCTCCAACTCAACTGCCTTCGAATGACTGCAACAACAATTAAAATCCAGAATTTAAAGCTTCTCCCTTCAACTTTGCACCACCAACTTCAAACCCCTTCAAGAAAAGCACCAAACAATACTCTTTAAGCTCACACACTCAAAATGGAGAAAGAGGCACGATTAGGTTTTTCTCTGGACTGAGGGGACGGTGACGGAGGCTAACAATGGGTCATAAGGTCTTTAAACATGGTATAAAACCTTGAAAATAAGGGTTTCATGTTCAGCCCTCAACTCGTCGAGTTGGGGCCTTCCAACTCGTCGAGTAGACCTTATAGATACGCCACCATTTATAACTCTATACGAAGAGTTGGAGCCTCCCAACTCGTCGATTTGCCCTGAAAATGAGTATATATTAAGCTTTAAATTCATACCTGGGAATCGGGGTGTTACAGTTCAGATTTTACATTTTGTTGAGAGGTGTAAGGACACGAAAAACAAAATTGAATACCGTTTTGAGAGAAAAAATGATGAAATTTTTGGTTGTCATATTCACCTCCGTTATCACATTGAAAGGATTTGATGTCAATTTGTTAGCGTCCTCCACCCCGACCACCACATCGTCCACCGCGTCCCCCACGGTAGCCACCTCTGTTACCATCTTTACTGTGGTGGTTATTGGTCCACTGGGATGAATTTTTGTTTTGATTTTGAACAGTAAGGGCATGAGATGAGGATGAATTGTCGGCATGTGTGAGAGAAGAATCACGAAGATTATCCTAGATCATTTGTTGCTCCTCACCGGAAGAATGGATCGCGCATCCCAAAAAGATGGAGGCAAGTCTCGATGTCGAATATTCATAGCAATGTACCGAAATTTCTGTGACAGACCATTAATCAAGTAAGCCACGAGGTTAGTTTCAGGAACTTTAGCTTCCGTGTGTTATAATCGATCAGCTATGGATTTTATTTTGTTGTAATAGTCTGTGACAGACGAGTTTCCAAGGGAGATGTTTCTAAGTTCTCGGTCAAGCTGGATAATCTTGGATGCTTTGTTGTCACGAAAAACCATTTCAAGATTTTCCCAGATTTCGAATGCAATTTCTTGTTTCTTGAAAATCATATAAGAAGAGAGATGGAAAGGGTGCCCTACAACCATGATTTTACAATGGAATCCATACGAAGCCAAGTTTCTTTTGCAGCCACAGATTCTTGAGTTGTTTTTTCTTTTTCTTTGTCGGTTGTAGCTTGCATAAGAGGTTTTAGGTGATCATCAACTCCATATCCAATGCAATAGATTTCGAATAGTTCATGCCAGATATCGTAGTTTATTTGATCCAAGTCTAGAACAAAAGGAACTACATGCTTTATGTTAATCGTAGATGAGGGTTTTGATGGGTTTTAGGTAAAACAAATAAACTAGAAAACCAATTCCTAAGTTCACATGCAACCTACTTTGGATCTATGTTTTAACTATTGAACATATAACTTTGAATTGCAAACAAGAACCCTAGAGGAGAGAGGCTAATTTCAAAATTAACAAACTAGGGTTTCAGAATTACATACCTTTCAATTGTTATAGCAAACAATTGTTAATCCTCTTGAACTTGATCTTCTTGGAAGCCTAGCACCACAAATGTAATGCCTCCAATGGAATCACACCCAAGAACTAGCAAGAAGGAAACTTGAAGGAGAGAGGGTAGGGTATGCAAAATCGGCCTAGGGTTTCTTCCAAGGTAGGAGTGGCCGGTTTTAGGAGCTGGGAGGCTCCTTATATAGCTGAGGGATCTAGGGTTTAGGGAAAACCCTAATACTCCTTTGCTTAGGGCCTAAGCTAACCCAAAGGCCTTATCCAAAGCCCCTTGGACGAAATCCTTAGGGTTTCCCCTATAGATTTCGTCCACCTCCTTCCAAGGAGGTTCTGGAGCCTTCCACTCAACTATTAGATAATTGCAAACTAGTCCCTGCACTTTATAATTAATACTTTTAACCCCAAAATTAATTCTGATTAATTTCTGGCTAACTATTAATTAAACATAATGATTTCTAATTAATATATTAATCTTTTAACATATTAATAAATCATTTATATTAATTTATTAATCTTATAAATTAATATCTCTCATTTCATAATTTCCTTGTCTAGTTGCTAGGTTTGAGGGCAACCCAAAAGGACTGTGCTGCTATCAATTCAAGTACATACCAATTATAGTTATGGGCTTAGACACCTAATCCAACAGTCTCCCACTTGGATAAGTCTGTAACTATAATTGCTAGTATGCCTTCTAAATTTGACCAGCAAATTGTAGCTTCCAAAAGCTGCTGTTGAACTCTGACCCAGTCAGTTACGTGTCCTTAGATAAGTGATCATATAATCCTTCGTTCTGCAAGATATCCCCAGACATAAGACATGGAACGAAATCAACCTCTTTGTCCAGAATCTATGTTTCCCGATTTTTGATTTGTGATGATGTAGGACTTCTAATTGAACACATCAATTTAGTCCTGGCTGGGCCCAGCACATAAGTCAACACCAAATCATCGAGTGGTCCACATATATCGCTTTTCTGGTTAGGGCAAAAGGAACGAATAAACGTTGACTCATATGCTTGTATCTTTTACTCATCAAATTATACATGACAATACGTTTTATAACACCAAGTTACTGATGCGTTTTCGTATCACCAATGTATAACCGACTTTGTAAATTACAACTCATATATCTTCGTTTCAAGATTATAAGATATTATCGTCTCAGTATTACTCGTGATGAATTCCATGAAGTGATACTCTGAGCGAGGGTTTATCCAATACTCAAATCTCAATTTCTGAGTACTCATGAACATTGCAGCAATTCTATTGCGATGTCTATCCTTAGACAATCTGCAATCCAATTCATGACAGTCTTAATTCACTACTTACTTCCAAAAGTATGAGCGACTGTGGAGTTTGAATAATCTTATTATTCGGGAAGTAAAACATGCAAAATATGAAATATAATAATAAACAATCGACAAAAGGCAGTAACCAAACTTATAAATAACTTTATTATTTAATCACCAAAAGTCAATTACATTTACTTTGTTACTAGTTTCAGAACAAAACTAATCTAACTACTAAAACTAATATCATCTTTCAGTCCTATGCTCCGAGCATGCTGAATATGCTTAGCCCTACTCAGACCCTTTGTGAGGGGGTCTGCTGGGTTATCTTTAGATGACACCCTCTTTACTACAAGATGGCCTTCTTCTACTCTATGTCTGATAAAATGGTACTTTCTGTCGATATGTATGGTTTTACCATGATCTCTCGGTTCCTTTGTTAAGGCAACCGCTCCCTCATTATCGCAGAACAGTTCCATAGGCTCCTGGATGGTTGGAACAACTCCGAGATCTCCGATGAAGTTCCTTAACCAAGCTGCTTCTTTCGACGCTTCACTCGCTGCTATGTAGTCTGATTCACAAGTAGAATCAGCCACCGTATCTTGCTTGGAACTTTTCCAAGTAACCGCTCCTCCATTCAGTAAAAATACCCAGCCAGATTGAGAACGAAAGTTATCTCTATCCATTTGAAAACTGGCATCACTGTAACCATCTACTCTCAAAGTATCATTGCCACCAAGTACAAGGACCCAGTCCTTTGTCCTTCGCAAATACTTGAGTATATTCTTAACCGCTATCCAATGAGCTCTACCCGGGTTTCCCTGATAGCGACTGACCATGCTCAAAGCAAATGCCACATCAGGGCGAGTACATGTCATAGCGTACATGATCGATCCGACAGCGGAAGCATAAGGTACACGACTCATGTCTGCTATTTCCTCATCTGTACTCGGGCATTGAGTCTTACTCAATTTGGTATTGCTCTGGATAGGTAGCTCTCCCTTCTTGGAATTTTCCATACTAAACCTCTTTAGTACCTTATCCAAATATGTGCCCTGACTAAGTCCAATTAGTCTCTTCTTTCTATCTCTCAATATTCTAATCCCAAGAATATAGGCAGCTTCTCCAAGGTCTTTCATGACAAAACACTTTCCAAGCCAAGACTTAACATCTTTCAAGGTTGGAACGTCGTTACCAATGAGTAATATGTCATTGACATATAACACCAGAAAAGTTACTATACTCCCACTAGCCTTGATATACACACAAAACTCATCTTCACTTCTAGAGAAACCAAACTCTTTGACTTTCTCATGGAAGCAAAGATTCCAGCTGCGAGATGCTTGTTTCAATCCATAAATGGATTTCTCAAGCTTGCACACTCTATTGGGAAACTTTGCATCAACAAAACCCTCTGGCTGATTCATGTAAACATCCTCAGCCAACTTCCCGTTAAGGAAAGCAGTCTTGACATCCATCTGCCAGATTTCATAGTCATGAAAGGCAGTTATGGCGAGCAATATCCTAATAGATTTAATCTTGGCTATTGGCGAAAAGGTCTCATCATAGTCAACCCCTGGGGTTTGAGTGAAACCTTTTGCAACCAGTCGAGCCTTGAATGTGTGCACATTTCCATCCATGTCTGTTTTCTTCTTGAAGATCCATTTGCACCCAACTGTCTTACGACCTGGTGCACTTTCAACCAAATTCCAAACTTGGTTGTCATACATGGACTTAATCTCGCTTTCCATTGCCTCTTTCCACTTGGAAGCCTATGGGCCTGCCATTGCTTCCTTATAAGTAACTGGTTCATCTAAATTTACCAGTGTCCTATCACTGATGAATGTGTCACCATCTGAAGTAATATGAAAACCATACAACTCAGGTGGCACACTCACCCTAGTGGATCTTCGAAGAGGTAATGAGTTATCAACTGGTTCAACAGGAACTGTTTCCTCTGGTTGAGTGCTAGTGTCATCTAAGGTTCCTTCATTGGCCAACTCTTGAATTTCTTCAAGGTCTATGGTGCTCCCACTGTCCTCTTTGAATATGAGCTTTCTTTCTAGAAAGACTCCTCTTCGTGATACAAAGACCACGTTTTCACTAGGTCTGTAGAACAAATATCCAAAACACTGCTTTGGGTAACCAATGAAAACACATTTCTCACTTCTAGCTGCTAGCTTGTCGTGAGTCTCCCGTCTTACGAAAGCTTCACAACCCCAGACTTTAATATGTGCTAACGAGGGAACTTTCCCCGTCCACATTTTGTGAGGTGTTTTGGCAACCTTCTTTGTAGGGACAAGATTGAGGATGTGGGCGGTTGTCTCTAATGCATACCCCTAGAAGTGAATAGGAAGCGAAGCATGACTCATCATAGAACGAACCATGTCTAACAAGGTTCGATTACGCCTCTCAGCTACACCATTTAACTGTGGTGTCCTAGGAGGAGTTAATTGTGAGACTATCCCACATTCTTTCAGATAGTCGTTGAACTCGATACTAAGATACTCCCCGCCTCTATCGGATCTAAGTACCTTTATCTTCCTGCCCAATTGATTTTCGACCTCATGCTTAAACTCTTTGAACTTTTCAAAGGTTTCTGACTTATGTTTGATTAAGTAGATATAGCCATATCTGCTATAATCATCAGTGAAAGTCACATAGAATCGATTAGCATCCCTTCTAGTTGATCTGAAGGGCCTACACACATCTGTGTGTATGAGATCCAACAGACCTTCACCTCTTTCACAAGACCCTGTGAATGGTGATTTTGTCATCTTTCCCAAAAGACAAGATTCACACATATCATCTGATTTTAGGTCAAATGATTCCAACACTCCATCCTTTTGGAGTTGGGCTATGCGTTTCTTGTTAATGTGTCCAAGACGACAATGCCACAAGCATGCCTTGTCTACACTATTAGACAAGTCAATATTAAATACACTATTTCCTAAGCTATCAACACAAGTCACTGTGTCATACACACCATCACAAGGTAAAGCTTCAAATACAAAAACACCATTCTTATAAACAGAAATTGAACCATTCAAATCATTAAAAGAATATTTAAAACCTTGTCTGAACAATGCATGAAATGAAATAATGTTTCTCGTCATCTCAAACGAATAGCAACAATTTAATAAATCTAATCTAACATCATTACTAAGCAAAAGTTGATAAACTCCGATCTTGGTTACTGGTGAAGACTTCTTGTTTCCCATGATCAAGTTTATCCTTCCTCGCTCTATCTCCTCACTTTCTTTTAGCCCCTGTAAATCAGAACAGATGTGAAAACCACATCCTGTATCAAGGACCCATGAACGAGAAGATAATGAGTTATTAGAAGAAATAGTGTAAATAACTGCTGAAGATGGCTTCACTTTGCCATCTTTGATATCCTGCAGATATTTTGGGCAGCTTCTCTTCCAGTGCCCTTTGTCATTGCAATAAAAGCAATCTGCATCTTTTGGATCAGAAACATGGGGAATGGTAGCATTGGGCTTAGCCTTTGGGCCATTACTAGGTGACCCAACTTGAGCCTTGTTCTTCCAGTTTTGCTTAGGAGGACCTTTCCTCTTTTTCCCCTTTCCCTGTCCAATAGCCAAGACAGAGGCACTTGCAGGAGTGGAGGCTATACTTTTACCCTTCATCCCTGCTTCAGCTGTCTGCAACAAGTTGTGCAATTGGGCCAGTGTCTGCTCAGTGTTGTTCAAATGGTAAGTTAGAATAAACTGACCATAACAATCAGGTAATGAGTTCAAGACCATGTCAATGGCCAAATCCTCATCAAAGTGAATGTTGAGCTTGACCAAACGCTGTATGTAGCGTTGCATTCTTTCCACATGAGACACAACCTACTCCCCTTCTTTCATCTTGCAAGCCATGAGTGACTTGACTACTTCAAACTTTTCTTAACGAGCTCGCTTATGGTACTTTTCCATAAGGTCCTTGTTCATCTCAAAGGGCCAGTAGTCCTCATAGTACCTCTGCAGTTCTGGGGACATGGTCGCAACCATGATGCATGCCACTTTGGTAGCATCATCATAATGTTTCTTGTAGGCAGCATATTCTTCAGGAGTAGTTTTAGACTCATCAAGCTCTTTGAGCTCCTTTTCAAGGACATATTCTTTGTCCTCAAAACGAAGCGCCATCTTGATGTTGCGCATCCAATCGTTATAGTTAGAGCCATCCATAACGAATTTGGAGCAAATGTTGAGCAAAGAGAAGTTGTGGTTGGAGGATGATGAAGCAGAAGTGTTTCCAGGAGTAGACATCTGAAAAGAAAGAAAGTTTTAGTTAGATCTCAAGATACCTCAATATAATAACCCAAAGATATAATATTAAGGTTAGGATCCAACTATGAAGATTCACAACTTAGAAATGGGATGTCGAGATCCAAGTGTAAGTTTCATAAAGGTAGGTGAATGACGATTCACCAATTCCACCATTAGACGAAATAAACGAAGTGAAATTCCTAATTCTTTTGAGATACATTGAAACTATTCAATGGCATGTTTTAATCTCAGATTATGCTCTTCTATTTGTGACTGGGATGCCGAGGATCACAAACAAGATGTGAATAACCATGCAAATGTGCTTGGTAACCTCATTGTCTTTATCATTAACTATTGATGTGCTGGTAAACCACACACGCTCCATCAAAATGACAATTATGAGATACCCATTACTACTCTTTATTAGTGCCTTTTAGTGTGCTGGTTAACCACACACGCTCCACTAACGACCAATAAAGCATAATGTGCAATTTCATGGATTAGCATACTTTTCACATTTTTCCTAAAGTAACTAGAGTTGGGATTTTGTAAAATAATGTTCTAGTACTTTCTTTAATAATATTATACTTTTAATGAGATGTAGTTGTCCTATCAAACCCGTTCTGCTAACGACCCTCCACTAATTAAGGAAGCGGTGGGTGAGAGTAGACACCCATTCAACTACCATTTTATAGGCAGTTTCCTTATACCCCCTTATAGACTAGCTTCATGAATGAGGCATACTAGCGATTTGACTGACCATATTCTTATACATATATAATATTAAACTTTTAATTATAATACATATATAAGGTGTGTTTTAAACTTGTTAAAACTTTAAGGTTTATATATAAATTTCGAAAAATTAAACTATTAATTTAAATTTAAAATAAACCAAATAACTAGATTTAATAATTATCTATTAATTAACTTTTAATTAATCTATTAAATATTGTAAGGATTATCTAATCAAATTAAACAATTAATTTAATCCTAATCCTTATCCTTCTAGATTTCAAAAATTAGGGTAAAGGATAATTTCCTTATTTTTCTCAATTATCCAATTAGGCAATAATTATCCAAAATAAGATAAAACCCTAAAATAACAAGCAAATTTCGAAATTCAAGGGAGGAGGCTAGGGTTTTCCAAAACCCTAACCCTAATTTCGATTAGGGTTCATGGAGGCTAGGGTTTTTCGAAAAACCCTTTGAACCAAAAACCCTAAAAACGAAAATTTTGGCCTTTAGGGTTTAATGGCTATAAACCCTAATTTGCAATTCAACTATTATAGCAATTCAATTTAAAACAAATAATGGCTCTGATACCACTGATGAGTTTTAGGTAAAACAAATAAACTAGAAAACCAATTCCTAAGTTCACATGCAACCTACTTTGGATCTATGTTTTAACTATTGAACATATAACTTTGAATTGCAAACAAGAACCCTAGAGGAGAGAGGCTAATTTCGAAATTAACAAAATAGGGTTTCAGAATTACATACCTTTCAATTGTTATAGCAAACAATTGTTAATCCTCTTGAACTTGATCTTCTTGGAAGCCTAGCACCACAAATGTAATGCCTCCAATGGAATCACACCCAAGAACTAGCAAGAAGGAAACTTGAAGAAGAGAGGGTAGGGTATGCAAAATCGGCCTAAGGTTTCTTCCAAGGTAGGAGTGGCCGATTTTAGGAGCTGGGAGGCTCCTTATATAGCTGAGTGATCTAGGGTTTAGGGAAAACCCTAATACTCCTTTGCTTAGGGCCTAAGCTAACCCAAAGGCCTTATCCAAAGCCCCTTGGACGAAATCCTTAGGGTTTCCCCTATAGATTTCGTCCACCTCCTTCCAAGGAGGTTCTGGAGCCTTCCACTCAACTATTAGATAATTGCAAACTAGTCCCTGCACTTATAATTAATACTTTTAACCCCAAAATTAATTCTGATTAATTTCTGGCTAACTATTAATTAAACATAATGATTTCTAATTAATATATTAATCTTTTAACATATTAATAAATCATTTATATTAATTTATTAATCTTATAAATTAATATCTCTCATTTCATAATTTCCTTGTCTAGTTGCTAGGTTTGAGGGAAACCCAAAAGGACTGTGCTGCTATCAATTCAAGTACATACCAATTATAGTTATGGGCTTAGACACCTAATCCAACAGGTTTGTCAGAGTTGAGCGACATGCTGATAAGCAGAAGAAGATGTCGAGAAAAAAGATAAAATGAATGAATGAAAGATCAGGGAGTCGACGAGAGAAGAGCCGTAGACTAGGGTTAAGGGCAATCGCGTATATTTTGCTCTGATACCATGAAATTGCTAATATTTCCCATAAAAAAACCTTTCATTCGATAATGACAATATACAACGTATGAGAAAACTGGAAAAGGGCCAAACATAAATGGGTTGACTATATACAACAGATACATACACATAATAATCATATAACGCTAACAGTTTTCGACACGTTATACCTACGCCTCGACACCATGACACGCCTTGACGCCACCATGACAAACATTTTACAACCCTGGTTTAAAGTGACTATGCGGTTCAATGATCATCTTTATATAAAAAGTATGTAGTTGTTTAGTTTTGAACACATGTTATATTTAGAGTATGTCCAAATGTTTAAAATGGAAAGTTTTGTGGTATAGTGTGCAGTAAAAACTACAAACAATTTATTTTACTAGTAGTTATACGTGATATAATGAATGGAGTCACTTACTAGTAGTTATATGTGATATAATGAATGGAGTCACACTAAAAGTTCTAAGAGATATAAAAGTAAATAATAAGTTTTTATATGATAGAGATAAGATCGAGTGAGGACTCATTTTAAAGTGAGGACTCGTGAGGACACCTTAAAAAAATTGAAAAAAATCTAAAAAAAATACAAATCATAAAATCGAGCATAGATCTAAGTCCGGGAGGAAAAAAATTGGAAATTGTTTTTTGGATCATTAAAAATTGAATCATGGATCATAATGATGCAAAATAAAAAATTAAAATTGAATCATTGATCAATTTTAATGATACAAAAGTTTTTTTCCAATTTTTTTTTCTCCCGGACATAGATCTATGCTCGATTTTATGATTTGTATTTTTTTTTAGATTTTTTTTCAATTTTTTTAAGGTGTCCTCACGAATCCTCACTTTAAAATGAGTCCTCACAGGAACCAGACCCATATATGATAAATCATTATTTATCAATAGTGATAAATAATAAATAACTTGTTGTTATTTTATATTTATTAAATCAAAATAAAGTAATTAAAATCCGAATTTTATCTATCTCAAGACTCAACGTGAAGGGCAGTGTTGTAAAACTCCCCGAGTTGGCCGATTACTCATCCGAGTAATCGCTACTCGGCCCCTTACCGAGGCGAGTTACAAAATCCCGAGTACTCCCTGATCGACTCCTGACTGAACTGAGCAGTGTTGTAAACTCGGTCAACTCGGTGATTAATATGTATAATATATTTAATGATTTATTATTTAACACACACACATGTGATTATTACTACATATATATCCTAAATTTTCAGTAATTATTCACGAAGTGAAACCATTATGTGTTTTTTAGTTTTTGTATATTCAAATTTATCTAATTTTGTTATATATTCAATCAACTTATGATTTTAACTTATGATTTTAACATATATAATTTCCCTAAAAATATTTCTACATGAATTACCAAATCCGAGTACTCCCCGAGTACTCCCGAGTACTCGCTACTCGGTAGTCGGTCGAACAGGTACCGAGTAACGAGTTCTACAACCTTGGTGAAGGGTAAATCGTATACCCTTAGTAATAATTTAGGTGTACGTTTGAACTTTGAACTTTGAACTATGACTCTTCTATGCGGAATTTCACGTATGAATCATTAGGCTTCCATATAGATACAAATGATAGAAATCATTAGACTTAGGAAAATAAAATTTGAAAATATTTTAATCAAACTTATTAACATATTAAGTTTAAGTTCTGTCAACTAGAAAAATAATATCTTCCATAGTTACAATGACCAAGAGCTCACTAAATAACGAACAATCGATATCATAATAATACTATGATTAAGGGTGTGATCGATAAAAGTAGCTGCTAATCAGTAGTTGTAACTTTTATTTGTTCTACGAGTGTTTGATAAAAGCAGCTGAAAACTTTTGTAATCTGTAAAATTACATTAAATGACAGTTATTTAAAAAATAAATAAATATATACATATATTTTTATAGAAAATTACACGGATGTTCCCTGTAGTTATGAGTTACTTGCACGCTTGGTCCCTAGAAAGATTATTTAACTCGGACCATCCCCGAAACTTTAATTTGTTACACGCCCAATCCCTTAGTTAACTAGTCCGTATGTTTAGCTGTTAGGAACCCCAAATTGGGGGAGTTTTTGTCCTTTCATCTTTGGAGGGGCTTAAATGTAACTTTCTTCAAAAACATTAACATCCCAATAAATGCTAAATGCAAAGCGGCTTGAGCACATTATCGCACACCATTTTTGACCAACTAACTCCATGAGATCAAATCGATTAATAATACGAACACACTCATCTACACTTCTCGACTAACCGAGTCGATTCAACATCAGGTTTAAGCTCTCGGGAGTGATGCAATTTGTTCCATCCATTTCATACATACTGAAGGCTTTCCTGAAGTCCTCAAGCTTCTCATCTTCCTTTGCACTTTCCATTAAACCAAAAAAATCTTCAAACCTTAAATTTATGTAGTTTCCATTTGACAATTCGACAACAAATTCAACTTCTTCGAGTAAAATCTCTTTGTCCCAGATCAATCTAACGTAGTGTTGCAGCTATGATGGAGAGATCATAGTTACCAGATTCAATCAAGTAGCCACGATCCACTTACCCAATCGCTCTGTACTGAATCGCTGCCAAATCGCTCCGGTACGAAATTCTTGGCGAACCCCGAAATTCATCCAATCGATCCCAATCACGATTGGAGACGTTTCTGATGTCAAAAACGACCGTACCTGAACTCAATTTTGTATCGTTCCGACTGACTTGAACTTTTCGGCGGGAGATAAGGTCGCATTTTACAGCGACTCTTAGATTTCTCTGTGTCGCTCGGTACGATGTGTCGATTTTTAGTATTCATAATTTTTATAAAACATAAGAAGAAAGTATTACATAGACGCAACGGGTAAACGAGCAACAAGCTGTGCCGCAACCCCTTTTTGGATGACAAAACTAATTCTTTTAAAAACAACATCTATAGATCTTGAAGTCATAACATTACTATGCATGACCCGTCGGACTCTATTGAGTATCTCCACAGCTTCTGGCGCATATTTGAGATTATTATATATACACCTTCTCGATTTTAATTTCCATCGGACATCCAAAATCCAAAATCACTTCTGATTTCATCTTTCTGGCTTCAATTTCTCCACTTTAATTTCCTATTTCTAGTATTCCACTACAAATTATGTATCTTGAATCCGATTGAGAAGAATGTCATTTTGAAGAAAAAATACTGAGTCTCAGACTCAACCAACTCATTCCGACAGTGAAACAGAAGGCACTCACATTAGTGAGACCTAAGATCAAACAACAATCAATATTGATGATGAGGTGCAACAAACAGCCCCAAAAAGCTGTGTTGAAAAAAGATCCAAGAAAACCACTCCATGAAAAAGTTACATATGAAGAATTTACATACACTGGTCCAGAAAACAGCAAGAATAGTGGAGGTTCTAAACGTTGGACCTATAACCACTGTAAAGGAAAATATACCAGCTCTTATACTCGAATCCATGTTCACTTTTTTGGACCTCTTGTGGGGAAAACAACTGAGATCAAAAGATGTCCGGTTCTTGTTAAAAGTAACCCGTAATATGACATTCTATATAATAGGGTGAAAGAATCGGAAAAGAATGGTGTTGCTGCTAAATCATTGAAGAATTCATTGCTCTAAAAAAACTCAGCTTCAAAAAGAAGGTTTGAAGATGCATTTAAGATGCTCGAGAGAGAGGAGGTTGACATGAAGATACTTCGAGGCTTGTGTGCTAATGGGATTCTTTTTAATGTGTTACGGAACCCACAATTCCTTGAAATGATTCAAGCTATCAAGAAAACACTGGAAGGTTACAAGCCACCTTCATATGAAAAAGCTAGAACTTCATTGCTTGATCAATGTGTGAGAGAAGTGGGCAAAGAACTTGATCCGGTGAAAGACATGTGGTTAACACAAGGAGTATTCGTTATCTCGGATGGTTGGTCGAATGTAAAAAGTGAACCGCTTATAAATGTTGTTGCATAAAATTCACGTGGTGCAACTTTTATGGACGCAGAGGCCTTTTCGGGGATTGAGAAGACGGGTATGGAGATTGCTAAGTTCCTTCGAGAAGCTATTGAGGAGATTGGTCCAAGTAGTGTTATTCAAGTTGTAACTGATAACGAGGCTAATTGCAAGGCAGCTGGACGGGAAATCCATAAGGTATATAAACATATTTTTTGGTCTCCTTGTTGTGTACATTCTTTAAATTTGATTTTTAAAGACATGGCGAAGGAATTTGAATGGTTGTCTGAGACATATAACAGAGGGAAGGGTATTGTCAAGTTTTTTTAAAACCACACACACGCCTTAGCTTTCTTTAGAGACAACTAGAAATTGCAATTGTTGAAGGTTGCACAAACACGATTTGCATAACATTACATATTGTTGAAAAGACTAACCAAGTGTAGGGGAGCACTTTCTACTACTATTGTCTTAAACTTGTGGCGGGAATGGGTCAACAAGGTGGATGAGCACACTCGGGTACTTGCTAATAAAGTGGCAGATAAAATTAAAGATGAAGGTTTTTGGGATGATATTGTTCACATTTTGGTTGTCACAAAACCTATCTTTTACATGGTAAAGTTTTGTGATGGTGAAGGTCCGAAAATGGCAGAAATATATGAACGAATAGACAATATGATGGGTCAAATCAAAGAGGCTATGACTATGAGGGACAATAAATTCTTAATGTATTACACTAAAGTTGAAGAAATTATGGTCGAAAGGTGGGACAAGATGACTATCCCCCTCCATTGTTTAGGTTTTGCTTTAAATCCTAAATATTATGATAAGCATTATCTTGCAAAGTTGGCACCAGGAGGCATGAAAAGAAATCCTCCCAACGAAGACAGAGAAGTTATTGTTGGTGTTTTGAAAGCATTTGCAAAAATTTCGGAGAACGAAGAAGAAGGTAAACAGTTGAGAGAGCAATTTGCAACCTTTCACATGAAGAAAGAAATCTATTCATTGGCCGGGACGCAAGCCGATGCGGTGACTATGGACGCGATTGATTGGTGGGCAACATATGGAGCGGAGACGCCGAAACTGGCGGACGTGGCAAAACGAGTCCTCTCGCAACCGATTAGTAGCTCTTCGGCGGAGAGGAATTGGAGTACATACTCTCACATCCATAGTGTCAAAAGGAATATTTTAAATGGACCAAGAGCGGATACACTTGTGTTTACTCACTCCAATATTAGAGTTTTGTCCCGCTTTTCAGAATCTTACAAAGTCGGACCCAACAAAAAATGGGACGTCAATCCGGAAAGTGATCACACTAAATGTTGAAATGATCATCTAGAGGAAATGGTGTGGGAGTACCTTGATGATGAAGGCATGGAGAATGAGAGAGGAAAAAGGCAGCGGATAAACTAGTTACTACTTACTAGTCTATGGTATTTTTGTTACTAGTCTATGGTATTTTTGTTATTGATGTCTAATGATGAAGTAATTGGTACTTTTGTTATTAAGTATTATGTGGTATTTTGTTGCTGTTTTGGTAATTGGTACTTTTGTTATTAAGTATTTAACTGATGTTTCATGTTTGAACTTTGAAGTGTTAAATTGTTAAGTAATGGTATACATATATTTAATGAAACGTCTTAGAATTAGGAACACTGTACCGGACTATACAATACACTGTACCGGCCCACAAGGTACACCGTACTGGTCCGTACCGAAATGAGCCTACCCCCATACCCGATACACTATATGTCGCGATCCTCATACCGTGCCGTACCTCGTTCCCCGTACCGTATCACGTTTCTGGTAACTATGGGAGAGATCATACTGTTTCTATCTCTATCGAAGTGACTGAATATGCGTTTGTAATCACTTGAATTCTTCATGATACTGGAGTTCTTGTGAATGGCTTTACGATCTGAGTTGGATCGATTAAGCAAATAAACGAGTAAATTATGATTTGGAAGATTGATGTTCTGTGGTAAATTTGGTATGAGTTATATAGATACCCATTATACGCGTTGTTGAATTTAATGCTCAAATGATAAAAAATTGATTTTTGGGTAAAATTTCAACCGTTTTCTCCATGGATTTGATGGCTTGGGATGAAATCATTTTTTGCGTAAAATTTCAATCAGTTTCTCCACTGAAAGTCAATCAGGCGAAGCTCTACCTCTTCCTTAAAGTATGTTCAAGATCGAGTTCAACGAAACCGGTTCCATCGAAACTCAAATTTGATTATCACTCTGATTTCGAAATCCTCCATTGATTCACCAATGAAATAAGATAACCCAATCAACAATCATATCCTAAACATCAACACCACAAAAGATTTTTAGATCAAACAGGACATTCAAAGAATCATTATCGACACAAGGGTGGAACCGGAAATATGAAAAACATGATGATGAAGGATGAACCCTAAAATCCTCTGTCAATGAATGGTTTTTTCCAGAGAATAGAAATCAATTTGCGATGAACAAAACTGATGATATTCCAAAGCGATGAAGGGGATAGGGTGGGTTTTAAAGGTGTTGCAAAGGTGAAAGGACAAACATGCCCCTAGTGTGGGGGTTGCTAACAACTAAAGAAACGGACAAGTTAGCAGAGGGACTAAGCGGGTAACAAATTAAAGTTTTAGGGATGGTCCAAGTTAAAAAATCTTTCTAGGGACCAAGCATGCAAGTAACACATAACCATAGGGACGATCCGTGTAATTTTCTTATATTTTTAAGGGTTTCTGAAAATTGATTAAAAAAACTCAATAGTCTTTTTTCTTAAAAACTACATGAAGTAACTTCTAGATTTGAAGTTTTTTTGTTTTAACTAAATGTTAAACGGTTGAATTGTCAAACAAAATTTTTTGTTTAAATTGATGTTTGGTTAAAGTTAAAAGCTTACAAAAATATCAGTGCCAAACACATCCCGAGATAGAGATACAGAGGTCAATATAAAACTATGAAAATTAAATCAAAATTTCCTTTAATTTAATTAACAACAAATTATCAGTTTTTTTTAATCAAATTTCATTACTTTCAAAATCCTAAATCTTAGGTTTCAAATTTAGATATCAAAATGAGAATTTCAGTTACATGTTTTTCTTATACGATTTGGCCTGTAGTCCCTTCATATCCCTAATATGCTCCTCACCAGCTTTGTCGTTTTTCACATGTATTTTGTCCTTTTTGACTTTGGAGTGTTTCTCACATTTAAGATTTTGACTAGCTACGCAAGATACCGATTTTGTAAAAAGTAAAACTATTAAAACTTATTTAAAATCATGTTTATACTTTATATTAAGTTTATTTGACTTTGTATGTAAGTATCAAAATTTTAAATTTAGGAAGAAAAGGAACGCGAAGCTTTAGAATTAATTTAATTAAAAAACAACTAATCTAAGGAACTATTGCATATTAATAATTTTACACCTCTGAAACTATTTTGTTGGGCTAACATTGCATATTCAAGTGGGCTTAAATCCATAAATAGTTGGACTTGTACATAAAACTAATATCTGACTTTTTCAGATAAATGGTTTAGGGTTGTTTCTAGAATCGTGATATTTGTGAATCATTAGTGAAATGAAAAACCAGAAATTTTCGGTTCAGAAAATAATTAAGAAAATTGTTAGTTAATCTAAAAATCAGTATGGTTGATGGTTTGTTGGTTTCCATTCTTTTTGTTAATACTTCAAACACCCCTAGTTATACTCTACTTGATGAAACGCCAATTTCGATATTCTATAGGGGTTGATACAATGATATGATATGGATGTTGTAAATCATTTTGTTGTGAACCTGGCATCACCAGAAAAACTCTAAGGTCAGTTTTACTCCGGGATGAACCCGAGTTGATGTTATGTTGCTTAAGTTAGTATCAGTATAGTTGAAAAATGCAATATAAAGAAAAGTGAGTGTGAATAACTTATTGATTATTAGGTTAAAGTTGTGTTTGAGGTGTTAACTGAAAAACAAACTTGTAGCTCATAAGCTAGCTTATCAGTTATCACTAAGTTATTTTAATTAGTTTATTAAAAAATTAGTTTATAAACTACTTTTGTGTTTTCATTAAACAATAAAATTTCAATAAGCTCAAAAAATAAACTAGTTTATGCACGTCTAACAAAGCCTAAAGTGTGAAAGGTTTGAAATTGATACTTTGACAACAACAAAGTGGATATCAAGAAAACTGATATCATAGGAGTTAAGATATATGTATAAACAAGAGGTTGTTTTTCATATTTATGTTATTATTTTTATCGATGGTATATGTTCAAATTCAATGTTGTGAGTTTAGACAAGAAGCAGGGTGGTGACTATTGGTCATGGGAAAAATCAAGCTAAGTTGTACACGTAGTCACATTATATCGGAACTCACAAGAAAGGTGATACAACTACGTTAAAAAATGATTTGTATAAGTAAAATAATGCTATGAATGGGTATAAACCATGATGTTCAAGTATGATATATGCATATATCTTAGATAATATGATAGAATTCATAAAAATAACAATATGTAAGACAAGTGACAGAACTCTTTTGGGGTCTGGGGTAGGCCATGACCCCCTATAGCATAGGACAAATAAGTTGCAGCCTCTTTAATCATAAGAGGTTTTACACGCAAGAGGTCTTTTTTGTTCAAAGCCAACCAGAAACTTTTTTATTTTTAACTATTTAATAAGAATGTTGGTGTAGTTATAGGCAGAGTATATCCTATGGAGACTTATTTATTTTTTATTTTTTTCGTTCATCATTTATTCTAGTTTAATATTATTGGATTGGATTGTTTTTTATATATTTATATTGACCCGGATCAATATAATATACATTTTTAAACATCTAATCTTTTGTATTTTTAATATATTTATTTTTATTCATTAATTATATTTTAGTTTTAAATATTTTTCATTTATTTAACAACTTAATTACTCCTACCATTGTTTTAAACATATATGAAATGTTTGTATACTAATTTCTAATGATAACCTTAATTTAAAATATTTCATATTAAAATATAATATGTTTAAGACGATTAATTAAGTGAGGAGATTTTATGAATATTTTAGATAAATGAAGATCAATAAGTTAAAGTTATATAAAAAAAAAGCCATTGAAAAAGTTTCACCATTGGAGGGGTTATTTAATTATAGGTCAAAAATATTAGAATAATGAGGTGATAAAAATATTAAATAATAAAAAATGTTTCCTGCTGAAGATGCTCTTAGGAGAGATGTTCTGTGAACAAATCATACTATTAGCTCAAAGTTTTAAGTGAACTCAAACGAGGAGGATTTGAAAACTAATCTTATAAGTATGTTTTCAAAAGAAAATGTTCGTGTTATCTAGTTGGTTAGTATAATCATCTTTTGGCCAAAGGGTTTATAAGTTAAGTTTTCTAAGTTTCTCTTAAGAGAGAAGACATATCAAGGTTATAAAGTCATTATTAGGTTCGAGTCTTTATAATAATAGTTTATTTCAAAAATTAATTCAAACTAAATAGATTTTTTTGTACTTAACGGTTTAGTAGCTAACACACACCCTTAATCTACACCTGAAATATCATTTCGTCTCAAACGAGACTTGTGCAACCGATATTCCGATCAATCATGCCGATCTGGTGTCCGAGCCGATTGGTCAGACGACTACTTCGCAAATCACAGGGACCAAACTTGTTTACTCAAAAACAAATTAACTGGACAAAAGAATCCATTCAAATTTGTCAAAACCAAATCCACCTAAAAAAAAAAAAAAAACTTATTTAGGATTAGTTGTACAAGTCTGAAACATTTTGGAGGTCATCTATAATTTTCTACAAACCACGTGAACCGAATTTACAATTAATGTTTAGGTTTAAAAAATATCAAATTTTATACGGTTGAACAGAAAATAAAAAAGCTGGCATTTTGCATCTTTGAATTGATTTGGATCCTCCATGTAAGTCTTTTTTTCTCCATAGTCCATGGTTTTGCACTTTTGCTTTAAAGTTTTAGTTTCTGACTTAGCTAATTTTAGTGCGCTTGTTACACCCTGTGTCTGAGTAGGACAAGAGTAATGAATTATTGTGCATGTAAAAGACGTGCCACAGAACACTCCATAAGATAAAACAAGATACTACATACAAATTCTATTAAAGAAGATAAATATGAAGGTGTCTTTTACTACACGGTAGAAAACGAAATCAAAACGTAAACCATGATGTATATTATTAGTCAATCGTGCTTATCATCATAAATAGTGCTTTTGACAAATTACAAGCTACCGCTTGGTGAAAATTCAGAAGTCAGATAAGTCGTCAACTACGGACAAAACGATGTAGAAGATGATAAACTTCAAGTGTTAGGCGGGTGGGTGTGGGCAACATGTTAAAACATGTTATCATACCCAAAATTTGCCAACTCATATTCCATGTCATCTCTAACACCATTTGATTTATATAGGAAATGGTGTGCAAATGTTATAACATGTTAAAAGATACAAAGAAAGTTAGAGAGAGAGTGAGATAATGGCTTTTGATTGGTTGATTCTCACGTTAATTCCCGTGGTCATGGTAACATTTCTTAACATAACACCAAATAACATGAGAGGGGAGCGGTGTTCCGGTGTTATGGCGCCGTTATGGGAGCTGCCAAATCAGCATAATGTCGTATGGCGTTGCCCATACCGGATGGTCTTAAGATGACTCATGTTTGATAATTTGATTAGAGTTAGATGAAAAATACAAACCTGATATACATGATTTTTTGCATATATTTTTATTTGGGTTGTTAGATAACCCCGTTATGTTAATTATATAAAAAAGTTATATTTGGTAGGAGGGCACTAACCGTTATATTAATTTATAGATTTTGAGGCATGGTTTTTAATGACACATGTAGGCTTTTATTGGATGTTATTGGAAAAATTGTTTATAGTTTTTTTTTTTTTTTTAATTAATCGTGGAATCTCTATGCTCTCATGAAGCTCTTTACTTCCTGGTGCTAGATCCCCAAACACGCATACTCGACCCCGAGTATGGTTGGGTTGTTTAAACTTGTGTCGGTTACTAGAGGGACATAATTGAACTTACCAATCTTTTGAAGATTGTTTTTCATTATTAAGATGATCAATGACTTTCATGTCTTTTGCACATATGAAAGATCAAAGACGATTATTTCACTACCATGTTGCACGTATCTGGACGAAACAAAAAATTACATATTTTATCCAATTAACATAATCTCAATGTCAATATAATTCTCATAAAATACAATAACATGTCGTGATCAGCCACACCATGCATAGCAAACAAGGCCTAGCTAGATGCCTTAATTATGCATATACATGTTTTGATTTAGCCAAATTTGGACACAAGATGTTGGCCAAAAGTATAAGCTTAGTATAGTACTCATGCAAACCAAAGCATCCAAATTTTGGACTCGATCGGTTTACAAGTCAATCTGACCAAAACAAGTTTTGTTTAGCCTGTTTAACAATTTTTGACAGAAATTGACAAAATTTTCAATATTCACATAAGAAATACAACTGCACACGCAAAAAGTAACACTATAACTTTAGATGTATAATATGTCGAAAATCAAAAGTTAAGCGTATGTATTATGTAGTGACAAAATAAGACCATAAAATTGTGGGACATACAATATAATGTGGGATCAGGTCATGAATAAACGATTAATTTCTATAGACGACTCCAATTCCATCACCCATTATATGAGAAAATCACAGCTCCTTAAGTCTTAATGGCCGCCTCCCCCTCTGCTAGGACCGGAATAAACTGCTTGTGCAGTTGCATATCCATCAATTTTATCATGAGAAAGTTGATGCTTGCCAGGAATAAAGTTTTGTGCAGTCGATACAAACTTGGGAAATAGAACACGACCTTGATTTAAATGTCTTAATCCTTGGACCTCGACTTGACAAAGAAGAAACACAAAAATGACGATGATAACAATGACAGTACTTCTGTTGGAAAACCGGGCAAAACCACCAATTATCTTCATTGTTGGTCCTCAAGAAACACAACTTGATGTATTCTTATATAGCTAGGGTCATAGTTTGGGTTTTACATTTTGGATTTATTATGCGTACATAATCAAACAATGTGAGAAACGCAAGAATCTAATTATTATTATTTAAAACCCAAATCACTCTCTATGGATTTGATACATAATGTAAGAATTGTGTTATTATTATAACATTTAAATCAATTTTTAATAAGGACATAAAATAATAGTATGATATTAATCAGTTTATTTATAATAATATTATTTCATATAAAAAATTATATCGTTCACTCGTTCTAATATATAAATGAATACCTAAAAAACATGTTAGTGTGTGTATTATCAATTATTGTAATTTAGTATGTAGTCCATATATTTTGTAGTATTTATTGATTGAATGAGAACGGGATAATCATGGATTCGTCAAACCTTACAAATAGCATTGGCAACCTCACCATTTGAATCGGCAACCTCCTTCTTTCTTCACATGTGAAAAACATATAGACTATCAGTTAAATATTTATATAAGTTTTTTTTTATGTAAGTTATATTTATTTTATCACACTTTGTATAATTGTTATTTCATCCAATCTTATACAACTTACTAACATAAATGACTAACTGCGGTTTGAAAATTAAAATATACAATACATAAAATAAAATTTGTATCTTTCTAACATCATTGATGATAAAAAGTCACTAATATATGATATCAAAATTATAATTTATGATATTGATAATTAGGGGATGTTTAGGGGGCCGCAGGATGTTCTCTTTGATGCTTGTCGGCGTGCTGGTATTTCTGTGAAGAAAGAAGCGCCAGTAAACTTTTTGACGAACCCGCAGGATGGAAGGTCCACACTTAGACCGACTGACATTTTGGTATTTGGATGGATAGGAGGGAAGCATGCGTGCGTGGATCTTACTGGGGTCTCTCCTCTCGTTGGGTTGGGGAGCGGGGGTTTCACAACTGGGCATGTCGCTTTAAAAGCCGCTGCGTGCAAAGTCGTCAAGCACGAGAATGCATGTATAGCAAATCAACATGTGTTTGTTCCTTTTGCATTCGATACATTTGGTTTTCTCGCACCAGAGGCGGTGGAGCTCCTCAATAGAGTCCAACGGGTCATGCATTCTAATGTCATATCTCCTAGATCCACAAATGTAGTTTTCAAAAGAATTGGTTTTGCTATCCAGAAAGGGCTAGCGGCGCAGCTTGTTGCCCGTTTACCTTCAATCGATATGTATTGAACTATACTGAAATGGAAACTCAATACTAATATATATAAACAGACACAAACTAGTTGTAGATTAGGGGGCTCTTTGGGAGTTTTTTAAAATGACTTGTTAACTTTTTATTTTTCAAAATATCAATAAGTTAAAAAAAATGTTTGGTAAACACTAATTTTTTAAACAAAAAAAAAGATTTTTTTTAAACCAAGAAATCGTGGTTTTTCCGAAAAACCAATAAATTGATTGAAAAACCCTCACAAACATGCCCTTAAAGTTATCGATATAGTTTTTGGTGGTAAGACTTTCTATATCATCAATTATTTTAGATAGTTAAAATTTACATGGGTATTGAATAAGAATTTCAAACTATATTCATGTACATTTCCATTATGTGAAGAGAGATGGAGTATCCATGTATCCGCTAATCTGCATAGCCAACGTGGGCTAACATTACTGCCATTGCTATTACTATGTATATATTGTAGACAAAATTACAAAAATGATCCCTGTGATTTGCCAAAAGTAACAAAGTCAGTCATTATTAATTTTTTTTGATGCAAATGGCCCCCTGTGCTTTGCAAAAATTGCACAGATGGCCCTTTTATAAAAAATGAGGAGAGGAGGATTCGAACTTGGGACCTCCTTCTTCAACAAAGCTCTAACCAACTAGGCTAGATCCAAACTTGTTATATATTTCTGAAAGATAGTTAATATTATATAAAAGCGTAAATAATTAATAATAAAAAAATAAAAAAATATATTTTAAAAAAAAACTAATAAAACAAAATATATTCTTAGCGTATTGTAAAAAAATATTTTTTACAAAAAATTTACTTGTTTTTTTACTTATTTGTTTTACATAAAATATTTTTTTTAAGAAAAAACATCATAAATGGTCCCTGTGGTTACCCAAAATCTGAAGTTTAGTCCCCGTGGTTTAAAAACCTCACAGATGGTCCCTGTGTTTTCAAAACTTTTGACGATTGGTCCTTATTGCTAACTCCGTTAACTTTTGTCTGTTAATTGAGGGGAATTTTCGTCATTTCACACCACAGAGACCATTTATGATCTTTTCAGTTATTTAAAAAAAAACTAAATATAATTATTTAATATATAATCTCTCTCTCTCTCTCTCTCTCTCTCTCTCTCTCCACACACATAAACTCATAGATCCATAAGGAGGCTTCCGATTCATCCTCCAAATCTATCTTCCTCCTATCCCTCTGGTTCACAAAATGGTTACTCAAAACCAAAAGAATCTCAATAAACCCCCAAAAATCGTCTCTGGTCTCCTTTAAATGGAAGCAAATGAAATGCTTCTCCGGAATCGACTGGGATAGGAGAGTCGGAATTGGGAGTCGCTTTTCCAGAAGAGCAATGCTTCTCCGGCGAGTTCACTATGTAGATCTAGAAGTAATAGATATTAGATGGACGAAGATTTCTTGTTAAAGTTGTTGCCGGCGATGGAATAGAGAGGAGGAGGTGTTACCGTTGTTTTAGGAATCACCCACTTTCTTTACAACCCCTACATTTCTTCACAGGCGTTGCATCTCTCCGCCACGACACAATCATCCGCCACCACCTACACTTGTTTCCGATTGAGAAAGTTGGTTGTACAATAGATCAATAACCTGAATAATAAGAAGCTGCAGATTTCTAAAAACAACAAAGAACTCAAAAATCAAAAGATATGAATGTGATTTAGGGATTTTTGAAGTGATTTGAATAGAAAATGGAGTTGGATTCCTGTTCGTTAGGTTCCAGATTGTCTGAATAGAAAAGGGAATGGGATTCCCGTCCGACAGTACATAACGAGAGTAAAAAGGGAAAGCAATCGGTGTAGTCGGGTGGCGAGCTGCCTCCGGCGGCTTTGCTACCTTAGTTTTTGGAGTCCGACTCGGATTGACGAGAAGGAAGGGGAACAACAACAACGATGGATGATGGTGGAGTGCGACTGTGAGAATTGTCAGAATAGGCGGTGGTCGGAAGAACAGCTCCACCTCCGGTAGGAAGTTCTTGGTTGTAACTGAAGAAGGCGGAGGGGGTGGAGTTTGTATAGAGAGAGAGAGAGGCTTTTTATTTTTTAATTATAAAAACTATTAAATAAGTATTAAACTATTAAATAAGTATTAAACTATTTTTTAATTATATTTAGTTTTTTCTTTTTTTTTAAATAACTGAAAATATCATAAATGGTCCCTGTGGTGTGAAATGACGAAAATGCCCCTCAATTAACGGACAAAGGTTAACGGAGTTAGCAATAAGGACCAATCGTCAAAAGTTTTGAAAACACAGGGACCATCTATGAGGTTTTTAAACCACGGGAACTAAACTTCAGATTTTGGGTAACCACAGGGACCATTTATGATGTTTTTTCATATAATATGTTATCACGTTAATGTTTTATATAATATGTTATCACGTTAATGTTTTTAAGTAAAAAAACGTTATATGGGTGAGGGACCAATCACCCATACATAAAAAAATATTATATGAAGACACATTTTTACGTTATGTTAACGTCTTTACTTTGCTTTACGTAAAAATATAAGTCGTATTGATTTGATCCTAAAACATATTTTTACGTTATATTATCACGTTCTTAATGTTTTTACGTAAAAACATTTTAAATGAAAATATATTTTTTAAATATATAAAAAACATATTTTATACGTAAAAAAAACTTTTTTTTCTTTGTGAAAGAAAAAAAAAACGTATTTTTATATGAAAACGTAAAAATATGTTTTAGGATCATAACAATGTAATAACATAGTATACGAAAACCTATTTTTTAAATACATTAAAAAAAATATTTTATGTAAAACAAATACGTAAAAAAAAACAAGTAAATTTTTTATAAAAAATATTTTTTTACAATACGCTAAAAATATATTTTGTTTTATTAATTTTTTTTAAAAAAAATATGTTTTTTTATTATTATATATTTACGCTTTTATATAATATTAATTAACTTTCGGAAATATATAACAAGTTTGGATCTACTCTAGTTGGTTAGAGCTTTGGCTGAAGAACGAGGGAGGAAGGAGGTCCCAAGTTCGAATCCTCCTCCCCTCATTCTTATCATTTTAAGACAAAATTACAAAAATGGTCCCTATGGTTTACCCAAAGTTTCGAATCCAGTCCCTTTATACTTGAAAAGACGAAAATACCCTTGCTAATATAGTCCCTAACGGCCGAATACTAACGGCGTTAGTAAAAAGGGTCATCTGTGCAATTTTTGCAAACCACAGGGGCCATTTGCATCAAAAAAAATAATAAGGACCGACTTTGTTACTTTTTGCAAACCGCAGGGACCATTTTTATAATTTTGTCTATATTGTATGTATTTGTATAAGTCCGTTTTGTATAAGCATTAGTTGAGCCCATTGTAATGTTGTATATGTCTATATATTGTGCTCAATAAATGAGAGTTGATTTTTATTTTTTTAGTAAAAGGCGAAAGAATAGTTCGCTTTGTGCTCACTACATGGCTTTTAACGAGAGTTGATTTAAGGAAATGAAAAGGATTTAATAGGGTAATGTATTTTTTATTTTGTATACATTTAATCACTATATTTTTTCCCATATTTGACCATTTATTTTGTTTTTTGTACACATTCGTTCTTTATAACTAGCTATTTCAGGTAAGCAGAGAAAAATGACTTAATATGATAATATATTTATCGGTTTGTACATATTTAGTTCTCAATATTTTTTTGTTGCAAAATAAGTCTTTGTTTTTTTACACATTCAATCATTGTTGGTGATTTATATCACTAATGTTATTTAAGTGTAATAAGGTTAATTTGTTGATCAATGTTACTTTGACAATTATTGAACAAATCGGTATGGTGTGAAGTGCACATTTGTTTAATATTGTTTTTGTTGAAAGTACACTGCTATTTACGGGCGAAGCCCCTGAACCGACGGGGGTCCGGGGGCAGCGCCCCTGGTGGCGGGGTCCAAGGGGCGGCAGCCCCTGGCTGGGGTCGAGCGCGGAAATTTTTTATATATGTCATGTTACTATATTAAAAAATGCATCAGAAATCCGGATTTTGGTAAATGTACCCGATTTTGTGATCCATATTCTAGACCTGAATTTAAATTGGTTTATGACGTTTTGACAGTTAGGACATAAAACTGTCATGTGGCAGTTTTAAGACAGGAAGTTTTTCTGGTTATATGATCATATTCGAAATCTGGTTGGTACACTTCTTCTTCATAACATCTTGAACATTCTCTCTTCTGTTTTCTCAATTTTCTGAGTCTTATCCGATTAAAGATTGGGAATACCACCCAAATACTTTAATCTGAAAGTAAAACCACGATTCTCAGAATTTCCAAGCCTTTTTATTACCCCGAATTTCTTACAAAGATTAAAGTATTTATGTGATCATGGCAAGTGGTGATTCTGTGAAGGAAATGAAAAGTAAGTTTGAAAAACTGAACAAGTTTGAAGGGCAAGATTTTCGTAGATGGCAGAAGAAGATGAAGTTTCTCCTTACCACTCTGAAAGTGGTGTATGTTCTGAGTACACCCATGTCAGTCTTACTAGAATATGTTGAAGATGAACCTTTGGAGGCAACAAGAAGAAGATCAAAGTGGGAAAATGATGATTACATATGTCGTGGTCATATTGTCAATGGTATGTCTGACTCTCTTTTTGATATCTATCAAAATTTCGAATCTGCAAAAGAACTATGGGATTCTCTTGAATCCAAGTACATGGCTGAAGATGCTTCTAGTAAGAAGTTTCTTGTTAGTAACTTTATGGGTTAGAAGATCATTGACTCCAGGCCTGTTATGGAACAATTCCATGAAATGTTAAAGATTCTGGGACAGTTTGCTCAACACAATTTGAAAATGGATGAAGCCAATTTCGTGGTTGTGATCATTGACAAACTGCCCCCTTCCTGGAAGGATTTTAAACACAATCTGAAACATAACAAAGAGGAATTGACTTTGACTCAACTTGGAAGCCATTTATGTAACGACGTAAATATTAAAACAATTTTTCATTTTTCAACATAATAAAACTCATATAATATTCTCAAAATATCATGTATCAAATGTCATCATAATAAAACATATCCCAGAATCTTAAACATAATCCTCTGCCAGTGTGTACAAATCATGCCGGCGCCTTCCCGCGATCCTCGCTGGTACCTAAAACACATATCACATAACACGGTAAGCATAAATGCTTAGTGAGTTCCCCAAAATACCACATACAACACATAATCCACTCGAGGCTATGACTCGGTATGACCCTCCGGTCAATGTGTCTCAGCGGGACCCTCCAGTCCCGTAGCTCGTTGGACCCTCCTGTCCGGTCTAGCTCGTTGGACCCTCTGGTCCGGTCTAAATCGTTGGACTCTCTGGTCCGGTCTAAATCGTTGGACCCTCCGGTCCGGTCTATAGAACATATAGCATACATATATCACAATACACATAAACTCAACATACACATAACACATAAGACCCTCCGGTCTGCACATAGTTACCACTCTAGGTAATGTATAGTGAGAAGACTCACCTCGAGTAATCTCGGAAAGTCTCGAACTCGAATATCTGATCTAGCCCCCGCCTAATCACATAAAGTAATTATCTCTAATTAATACGGCTCTCAAAGGCTAGACTAGTCCCTCCCTATATTCTCTCAGAAGGGGAAAAGACCATTTTACCCCTCCAATGGTCCAATGTCCAAATGTTGACCAAACCCTAAAAGTCAACCCCAGTCAACGGTCCAACTTTGACCAGACTCGTCGAGTGCACTCGGGTGACTCGACGAGTCCATGCGTGTCCTCTGAATCCTCCTAAGGCCTAACTCGACTCGTCGAGTTAACCTTTCTCTCGACGGGTTACCACCGATCACGAATCGTGGTGCAACACGATCCGATTCGTCGAGTCCGCTCATGGACTCGGCGAGTTTCTTCCATGAGAATGCTCAAATGACCTTCTGAGGTCAGATCTGTTTCTCTAACCTATAGATCTGGCCTTCTAACACTCAAAAGTTACGTAAAGGTCCAAACTTTATGCTCATGCAACACTCATATGGCTCTATTTGATGAATTAGCCCTAATATGACAACCATGATCCAAAACCCAAAAAGGGACTGCATAAAGTTGGATGCTTGGGGCTCTCTGGACCTCTCAAGGTCCAGATCTAAGGTCTATTTCACATTGGGACCTCTCATGCTCTTATTCCAACTCAAGAAAGGGTAAAGAAACCCTTGATTCAAGAAGCTTACACAATAAAGAAGAAAAGGGCCGAATTGCTACCTCAAAGTGAAGCCTCCTTGCTTGAAAGTCTCAGAACAACAACCTCCTTTGGTCCTTCTTGCTGGATCACTTCTCCTCCTTAGCAAAATCACAACAAATGGTTCAAGATGGCTCTCTCTCTCTCACTACACACGCTCAAATATGCTAGGGTTCTTTTCTCTAAAAGGGTGGACGCAAATGAAGGCCATAAGGACCCTTAAATAGGGCACAGGCCCAAAGATTTAGGGTTTCTGTCCACAACGCGGACTCGTCGAGTCGACCCTCCGACTCGTCGAGTCCATTCATTAATCCTAGTCAGCAGTCGCGATCCTACTCGACGAGTCTAGGCGTCAACTCGTCGAGTCCCTCTCCTTGACTCAAAAATAAATACTCAATTTATGATACCTGGAAATCCGAATGTTACAATTCTCCCCCACTAGAATCAGACTTCGCCCTCGAAGTCTCGCTCTGCAAACAACTCTGGATGCTGCTCCCGTATCTCCGTCTCCGGCTCCCAGATCAGCTCGGACCCTCTCCGATGTTGCCACTGGACCTGAACCAGGGGCACCTCCTTGTTCCTCAGAACCTTGATCTTCCGATCCAAGATCGCGATCGGCCTCTCAATGTAATTCAAACTCGCGTCCACCTGAATATCCTCTAGCGGAACAACCGTCGTCTCATCGGCTATACACTTCCTCAACTGGGATACATGGAAGGTATCATGGATCTGACTCAACTCCTCGGGTAGCTCCAGACGGTATGCTACCTTACCCACCCTCGCGGTCACCCTGAACGGACCAATGTATCGGGGCCCCAACTTGCCCCTCTTCCTGAATCGGATCACTCCTTTCCAAGGAGATACCTTCAGGAGTACGAAATCTCCAACCTGGAACTCGAGCTCAGATCGCCGCCTATCCGCATAACTCTTCTGACGGCTCTGGGCTATCAGTAACCTCTGTCTGACCTGTTGTATCTGCTCAGTCGTCTTAAGCACTATCTCAGTGCTACTCTGCACTCGCTGCCCTACCTCTCCCCAACAGATGGGAGTTCGACACCTCCTCCCATAAAGAAGCTCAAAGGGAGGCATACCAATACTCGAATGGTGGCTGTTGTTGTAAGAAAACTCAGCCAAAGGTAGGTATGTGTCCCAACTTCCACCGAAGTCCTTAACACATGCCGGAAGCATGTCCTCGAGTGTCTGTATCGTTCGCTCACTCTTGCCATCCGTCTGTGGGTGGTAAGCAGTACTGAAATGCAATCTCGCACCCAACTCCTCGTGGAATTTCTTCCAGAACCTGGAAGTGAAACGTACATCTCGGTCTGACACAATCGAGATCGGCACTCCATGCCGCGACACCACCTCTCTCACATATGTCTCTGCCAGCCTCTCCGTAGAAGAGCTCTCACTGATAGCAAGGAAGTGAGCGCTCTTCGTCAGCCGGTCCACAATCACCCAAATTGCATCAACACCCCTCGCGGTCCTCGGCAATTTGGTGATAAAATCCATAGAAATTTGTTCCCACTTCCACTAGAGAACCTCTAGCGGCTGCAACTTTCCATGCAGACGCTGGTGCTCGACCTTAACCCGACGACAGGTCAAGCACCTCTCTACTACTCATGCAACATCCCTCTTCATACAGGGCCACCAGTAGTCTTTCTTCAGGTCCAAATACATCTTAGTGGCCCCGGGATGGATCGAGAACCTCGATCTATGCGCCTCCTCCATCAGAGTGCTACGTGCCCCGCCCGTATAAGGCACCCATATTTCGACCTCGAAAGGTCCTCAGCCCTCGGCTATCCGTCACAAACTCAGATACCTGCCCAACCACCCGCTCTCTCTTGAGGTTCTCTGGTCTCACAGCCTCTGCCTGGGCCTCTCGGATGGTATCTAATACCGGAGTCATCACTGTCATCCTCATACATATGTCTCGAATCGGGGCACTCTCCGCCTTGAGGCTCAGAGCATCGGCTACCACGTTAGCCTTGCCCGGGTGGTACAGGATCTCACAGTCATAATCCTTTACCACATCCAACCATCTCCTCTGACGTATGTTCAGGTTGGGCTGATCCATCAGATACTTCAAACTCTTGTGGTCCGTGTATACAATACACCGAACCCCATACAAATAATGGCGCCATATCTTGAGGGCGAACACTACTGCCCCCAACTCCAAATCGTGGGTGGGATACCTCGTCTCATGAGGTTTCAACTGCCTTGATGCGTATGCTATCACGTGCCCCCTATGCATGAGCATCGCACCCAACCCCGATATAGACGCATCACAATACACCACAAAATCCTCCATTCCCTCCGGAAGGGCTAACACTGGGGCTTCGCATAGTCTCTGGCGAAGGGTCTCAAACGAGGTCTGCTGCTTTGGACCCCAAGAAAAAGCAACGCCCTTCCGGGTCAATTTGGTGAGGGGAACCACAATCTTGGAGAAATCCCGGATAAATCTCCGATAGTAGCCGGCCAATCCCAGAAAGCTCTTGATCTCGGTGGGGGATCTCGGCACCTCCCAACTCATCACAGCCTCAATCTTGGCCAGATCGACCAATATCCCATTCTGATTAACGAGATGCCCCAAGAACTGGACCTCTCATAACCAGAAATCACACTTGGAGAATTTGGCATAAAGCCTCTCCGATCTCAATACTCCGAGGATCTCCCTCAGGTGCTCCTCATGCTGCTCTCTGGTCCTCGAATACACTAGAATGTCGTCGATGAACACAATCACCGATCGATCCAACATCGGCCTGCATACCCGGTTCATGAGGTCCATGAACGCCACTGGTGCATTGGTGAGCCCGAAAGGCATCACCACGAACTCGTAATGCCATAACGAGTCCTGAACGCCGTCTTCTGGATATCCTCATCACGCACCCTCATCTGGTGATATCCAGGCCTCAAGTCTATCTTGGAAAACCAAGACGCCCCCTGCAACTGATCGAACAGATCGTTGATCCTCGGTAGTGGATAACGGTTCTTGACCGTCAACTTGTTCAACTCCCGGTAATCGATGCACATCCGATGTGAACCATCCTTTTTCTTGACAAAAAGGATCGACGCTCCCCACGGCGAGCTACTCGGTCGGATGAATCCCTTTCCCAACAGCTCCTAGAGCTGCGAGGATAACTCCTGCATCTCCGGCGGCGCAAGGCGATAGGATGCATTGGCAATAGGCCCTGCCCCCGGAACCAAATCGATGCGGAACTCCACCTGCCTCTCCGGAGGCACACCCGACAACTCCTCAGGGAAAACATCCGAAAACTCTCGCACTATCGGTACCTCACCGACAGAACTTGGCCTCTCTGCGGCGACTCGTGCATCCAACACATAGGCTACAACCCCTCTACAGCCCCGCTGTAGACTCTGTCTCGCTCTGGCAGCCGAACAAAATGCTGACTCAGATCGGGTACCCTCGCCATATACTGTAAGTAATCCCTCACTAGGGTCTCGTATGGTCACCAACTGTCACTCGCAGTCTATAGCAGCTCCAAATCGGCTCAACCAGTCCATGCCCACGATGACACAGACATCCCCCATCGCAATCGGTACCAGATCTATCGGGAACTCAACACCGAAAATCTCGAGTACACATCCTCGAATCACACCAGTAGCATAAACCGCTCGCTCGTCAGCTATAGAAACTCGTAGAGGTCGACTCAACGCCTCTCGTCGGATACTGATGTGCTGGCTAAACGCTAATGACACGAAAGATCGACTCGCACCCGAGTCAAATAACACCAAAGCAAGTACAGAACTCACAATAAAAGTACCTATGCATACCACAGAATAAGCACAATATCTCAAACTCAGTATAAGTAAATAAAAGAATACATACCAGCCACGACGTCGGGCGCTGCGCGGACCTCCTCCGCTGTCAACTGAAAGGCTCTCCCGCGAGCCTTCGGTGCCTTGGCCTTCGCTGGCCGGACCTCGGTAGCTCCAGCAGCAGGTGCAGATCCCTGTGCTGATCCCTGAAGTAGTTGTGGGCACTCGGCCTTCCGATGTCCTGTCTGGTTGCAGTGAAAGCAAACCGAAAATCCCTTGGGGCAATCCCTCGCGATATGCCCATCTTTCCCACACTTGTAGCACACACCCGCTCTGCATGTCCCATCATGTCTCT
Organism: Lactuca virosa; assembly: GCF_052849685.1. Lineage (NCBI taxonomy): Eukaryota > Viridiplantae > Streptophyta > Magnoliopsida > Asterales > Asteraceae > Lactuca > Lactuca virosa. Next base: position 41,950,803 of record NC_136426.1, read on the forward strand.
TGCCGCACTTCCGCAAGTGCGGCCCTTCGGACCTCCAAATCTCGAATCAGCGGGCTTTGCCCGCTTGGCTACCGGCTGAGACTGTACCGGCCGCCTATCCCTCCTCTGAGACTCGGCCTCCTCCCTGGCCTGCGTCTCTAGCTCAATCTCCCTCTTCCGGGCATTCTCCTGGAGTTCGGTAAATGTCCGATATGTCGAGTTCGCCACGAACTCATGAATGTCCCTCCTCAGTATGCTCAGATATCGGCTCATACGTGCCTGCTCAGTAGACACATGCTCAGGGCAAAACAACGCCCTCTCATGAAACATCCGTGTAGTCACAGTCACGGACTCCGTCCCTTGCTTGAGGGACAAGAACTCTTGCGCCAACCGATCCCTCTCCACCGGGGGAACATACTCATCTCGGAACATGGTGGTGAGCCTTTCCTAGGTCACCGTTGTAATCTCTGCAGGAGTGAAGTCTGCCGTAACAAACTTCCACCAGTCCTTCGCTCCCAAGCGAAGCTGGTTCAGTGCGAACCGTACTCTCAGATGCTCCGGACAAGAACAGGTGTAGAAGCATCCCTCAATGTCAGAGATCCACCTCATCGCGGCTATCGGATCCTGAGTCCCATCAAACTCTGGTGGCTTCGTGTTGCTGAACTCTCGGTACAGCAACGAGTCACCCTCCTGTGGCCTGGCAGCGGCGACGGCTGCAGCAACAGCAGCCTCTGTAAGAGAAGCATACCGCTCGTCAAACGTCTCAATCAAAGTGGTCTTGATAGACCCAAACATCTCAGGAATCTCAGCTCGTATGGCTGCGGCCACCTCCTCGTGAATCAACCTACGAATCTCCTCATCACTGGTACCACTGCCTCCTGGGTTGTGGCGCGTCCCAACCATGATGTCTCTGAAATACAACACAAGAAAATCAGAGACTCGCTCGAGTATACTCGCACTCGATACTCAACCCTACTTGTTCTCTAGTACCCTAAGGATTCTTACTTGGACTGCTCACCGATCCGGTGTTTCCAGTAGTACGGGCCCTATACTACCTTCCACAACGCATCGGTATTCACCCCAAGTCCTCCTCCTAGGATCCCAGATCACAAGTACTCTATATCTTACTAAACTCAGGCTACCCTCCAGTAGACCACTCATAAGCTCCTCGCTGCTACCTACTCACTCTCGAAGTATCTCATAGTAGCAGTGACTCCTAGGCTAAGCCATCACAAATCAGGCCCACTCTAGTCCTAACTATGAATACTTAGCCTACTCTAGCATGCATAACATATCACATAATATCTCATAACACATAATGTAAGGGTATTTTGGGAAATCACCGTTCGGGCGCTGGCTGATCGTACACACTGCTCCGTTCTGCGTTTCTCAAAAATCTTTTTCTCTTTTTAGAAAAATTGTTTCTTTTATGCAAAATTCTCTCAAATCCTCAGTTTGAGTTCAGATACGCCCGAAGGTGCATCCGAATCCCTCAAACCAAGGCTCTGATACCAACTTGTAACGACGTAAATTTTAAAACAATTTTTCATTTTTCAACATAATAAAACTCATACAATATTCTCAAAATTTCATGTATCAAATGTCATCATAATAAAACATATCCTAGAATCTCAAACATAATCCTCTGCCAGTGTGTACAAATCATGCCGGCGTTTTCCTGCGATCCTCGCTGGTACCTGAAACACATATCACATAACATGGTAAGCATAAATGCTTAGTGAGTTCCCCAAAATACCACATACAACACATAAGCCACTCGAGGCTATGAATCGGTATGACCCTCTGGTCAATGTGTCTCAGCGGGACCCTCCAGTCCCGTAGCTCCTTGGACCCTCCTGTCCGGTCTAGCTCGTTGGACCCTCTGGTCCGATCTAAATCGTTGGACTCTCTGGTCCGGTCTAAATCGTTGGACCCTCCGGTCCGGTCTATAGAACATATAGCATACATATATCACAATACACATAAACTCAACATACACATAACACATAAGACCCTCCGGTCTGCACATAGTTACCACTCTAGGTAATATATAGTGAGAAGACTCACCTCGAGTAATCTCGAAAAGTCTCGAACTCGAATATCTGATCTAGCCTCCGCCTAATCACATAAAGTAATTATCTCTAATTAATACGGCTCTCAAAGGCTAGACTAGTCCCTCCCTATATTCTCTCAGAAGGGGAAAAGACCATTTTACCCCTCCAATGGTCCAATGTCCAAATGTTGACCAAACCCTAAAAGTCAACCCCAGTCAACGGTCCAACTTTGACCAGACTCGTCGAGTGCACTCGGGTGACTCGGCGAGTCCATGCGTGTCCTCTGAATCCTCCTAAGGCCTAACTCGACTCGTCGAGTTAACCTTTCTCTCGACGGGTTACCACCGATCACGAATCGTGGTGTAACACGATCCGACTCGTCGAGTCCGCTCATGGACTCGGCGAGTTTCTTCCATGAGAATGCTCAAACAACCTTCTGAGGTCAGATCTGTTTCTCTAACCTATAGATCTGGCCTTCTAACACTCAAAAGTTACGTAAAGGTCCAAACTTTATGCTCATGCAACACTCATATGGCTCTATTTGATGAATTAGCCCTAATATGACAACCATGATCCAAAACCCAAAAAGGGACTGCATAAAGTTGGATGCTTGGGGCTCTCTGGACCTCTCAAGGTCCAGATCTAAGGTCTATTTCACATTGGGACCTCTCATGCTCTTATTCCAACTCAAGAAAGGGTAAAGAAACCCTTGATTCAAGAAGCCTACACAATAAAGAAGAAAAGGGCCGAATTGCTACCTCAAAGTGAAGCCCCCTTGCTTGAAAGTCTCAAAACAACAACCTCCTTTGGTCCTTCTTGCTGGATCACTTCTCCTCCTTAGCAAAATCACAACAAATGGTTCAAGATGGCTCTCTCTCTCACTACACACGCTCAAATATGCTAGGGTTCTTTTCTCTGAAAGGGTGGCCGCAAATGAAGGCCATAAGGACCCTTAAATAGGGCACAGGCCCAAAGATTTAGGGTTTCTGTCCACAGCGCGGACTCGTCGAGTCGACCCTCCTACTCGTCGAGTCCATTCATTAATCCTAGTCAGCAGTCGCGATCCTACTCGACGAGTCTAGGCGTCAACTCGTCGAGTCCCTCTCCTTGACTCAAAAATAAATACTCAATTTATGATACTTGGAAATCTGGATGTTACAATTTAAGGATTAAAGAGTCCATAAGGACTCAAGAACTTGACAACAATCCTAAAGGCAAGAACCAAGTTGGTTCATCTTCTGTGAACATGGTGGAAGGAGAAAGTTCAAAGAATCCCAAGAAGTCTAATGGAAAAATGAAGTTTAAAGGAAAGTATGACAAGTCTTCCAACAAGAAGGCTAAGTTGGTTTGTTGGAATTCTAACAAACCGGGTCACTTCAAGAAAGATTGTCGTCTTCGCAAAGTGAACAAGGATGGTGCTGGACCAAGTGGATCCAAGGATCCAGAAAAGCAACAAGGTCAGATTTTTGTTTCCATGCAGAATTCTAAATATTTTCAGAATTATATTTCTGTGCTTTCTGAAGCATTTTATGTGCAGGATGATGATGTTTCATGGTGGGTTGATTCGGGAGTAACAAGCCATATATGTAAGGATCTTCGTTGGTTCAAGGAATGTCAACCAATTGTAGACGGATCTATGGTGAAAATGGGAAATGTTGCAACTGAACCAATCAAGGGTTTAGGATCTTTTTTACTTTATTTTACTTCTGGAAAGTGGTTGTGTCTAAACAATGTTTTATATGTACCGGGGATTTGAAAGAATCTTGTGTCTGAAATTGTTTTAAATAATTGTGGTTACAAACAAGTATTAGAAAGTGACAAGTATATCTTGTCAAGACATGGTTCTTTTATGGGATTTGGATATGTATGCAATGGAATGATTAGACTTAATATTAACTATCCTTTTATTGATAATTCTGTTTGCATGACTTCTACTAGTACTAGCAATAATTTTAATAAATCTGAATTATGGCATGCTAGACTAGGACACATTCATTACAAGAGATTAAAAGACATGTCTAAAATGAGTTTAATTTCTGCTTTTGATATGCAAAATAATGAAAAATGTAAAACATGCATGCTAACTAAAATCACTAGACAACCTTTCAAAGATGTTGTTAGGGAAAGGAAGGTGTTGGATCTTATACATAGTGATTTATGTGATTTCCATGCAACACCTTCCCTTGGAAACAAAAAGTATGTTGTTACTTTTATTGATGATGTATCTAGATATTGTTATGTCTATTTGCTACATTCTAAGGATGAAGCACTTGATAAATTTAAAATTTATAAAAAACAAGTTGAGCTTCATAAAAATGAATTAATAAAAGTCTTGCGTACTGATAGAAGTGGTGAGTATTATGATCCAGTTTATTTTGAATCAACTAGAATAATACATCAAACCACAACTCCTTATACACCACAACAAAATGGTGTAGCTGAAAGGAAGAATAGGACTTTGAAAGAAATGGTTAATTCCATGTTGTCCTATTCTGGATTAAGTGAAGGGTTTTGGGGTGAGGCAATGTTAACTGCATGTTACATCTCGAACAGAACTCCAAATAAAAGGAGTAAGAATACTCCTTATGAACTTTGGTGTAAAAAGGTACCAAATTTGAGTTATCTCAAGTTTGGGGCTGTAGAGCAGTTGTAAGGCTCACTGAACCTAAAAGGAAAACATTGGGTGAGAGAGGTGTAGATTGTATCTTTATTGGATATGCTGAGCATTCCAAAGCATATAGATTCTATGTTTTAGAATCTAATGACTCTATGTCTGTAAACACAGTGATAGAGTCAAGAGATGCTATCTTTGATGAAGAAAGATTCACATATATACCTAGACCAAGGGACATGATTCATCAATCTTCCAGCAAGAGTATTACACAAGCTGAAGATGTTTCTGGTGGTGCAAGTTCTGTACCTGAACCTAGGAAAAGCATAAGAGCTAGAAAAGCTAAGTCTTTTGGATCTGATTTTCAACTTTATCTGGTTGAAGGAACAAGGAATGAGACTATATGTCAACATCAATATTGTTTTAATATTAAGGAGGATCCAAAGACTTTTAGTGAGGCTATGGCTTCTAGGGATGTTCATTTCTGGAAAGAAGCAATTCAGGATGGAATTGATTCTATCATGCATAACAATACTTGGGTATTGTCTGATTTACCTCCTGGTTGCAAGGCATTGGGAAGTAAGTGGATCCTCAAAAGGAAAATGAAGGTGGATGGCACAATTGATAAGTATAAAGCCAGATTGGCTATCCAAGGCTTTAGGCAAAAGGAAGGCATTGACTTCTTTGATACTTATGCTCATGTTGCTAGAATTTCCACAATTAGATTATTGTTAGCTCTTGTAGCTATACATAATCTTGTGATTCACCAAATGGATGTGAAAACTGCATTCTTGAATGGTGACGTAGATGAGGAAATTTACATGACGCAACCTGAAGGGTTTGTGATGCTTGGTAATGAACATAAGGTGTGTAAGTTGAAAAAATCATTATATGGTTTGAAACAAGCACCAAAACAATGGCATCAAAAGTTTGATGATGTGATATTGTTTAATGGTTTTGCATTAAACCAGGCTGACAAATGTGTATATAGAAAATTTGATTCTTCTGGTAAAGGAGTTATAATTTGTCTATATGTTGATGATATGTTAATCTTTGGTACTGATCAAGATGAAGTTGATAAAACCAAGAAATTCTTATCATCTAGTTTTGACATGAAAGACATGGGGGAGGCTGAGATAATTCTTGGTATAAGAATTAGAAAAGGAAACAATGGGATTTCAATTTCTCAATCTCATTACATTGAGAAGATATTGAAGCAGTTTAACTTTGAGAATTGTTCTCATGTTAGCACTCTTATAGATCCTAGTCTTAAGCTTCTACCTAATAAAGGATCTCCAGTGTCTCAACTTGAATACTCAAGGGCTATTGGTTGTCAAATGTATGCCATGATTAGTACTAGGCCTGATATAGCATATGCTGTGGGAAGGCTTAGTAGATATACTAGTAATCCTAGTTCATATCATTGGCAAGCTGTGAGTAGAATATTCAAGTATTTGAAAGGGACCATGAATTATGGTTTAACTTGTAACGCCCGTGTTTCTAGGCTAGGCATTATTATTGATGTAATAGTCTAGGTTAACCTTTGTAAGTCATTTTGAAATAATAGAAATGTATTATTTGAGTATTATGTGTTTTATGCTTAATTTTGTGGCTTAAATGAATTAAGAATAAAAATGAGCGTCAGAAATAAATATTAAATAAAGCCGATATCTAAGGATAAAGTTGTAGTGGTCGAAACAAGGATTGCGGAGATATAAAGAGTACGGAATCCGAGTTATAACGAAGGAGTTATGACATGTCGAAGTTTCGCGACAGAACCGGCACGACACTGTATGACGTAAAATACGAATTTAAGATAGAGCGATATCTAGCCTTAGTGATCTAAACGCAAAAGTGGAATACATTAAAACGAGAGCGTGCATAAAAAGAACGTCCAAATCTGACTTCGTATGAGGAAGTTATGATTTTTCTAAGTTTCGACTTAGCGGTATACAACCCAAATCTCGAAATTAAGATCGAGTGATATTTGGCCAAAACAATCTAAACAAGGATCGAAGATCTCGTCGTTAGTAGTCCAACGGTAAAAAGACAGACGAAAACGGACGTCGGATGAAGAAGTTATGATTTTATAACGTAGTTTTCCTGTCCCGGCCTACTAAAAATAATATAATAAAAATAAAGTCAAAATTAGCCGACGGAGTCAAAATGAAAGTTGTAGAGAATAGTCTCACCTACGCGTGGATATAAAGAACGTCGAAAACGGAGCTCGTATGCGAAAGTTATGAATTTTTGAAGTTCGAGGCACGCATACCAAAGCTTATCCGAAGAGTACGCCCATCGTACTCGATGTACACCCAACGTACTACTTGTAGAGGGAGTACGCCCAGCGTACTCTGAAGTTACGCCCAACGTAATCGCAGGGATCAGCCCCTATAAATAGATGTCGTGAGCTGCCGAGTTTTAGTGCTCAAATTCTTCTCTCTCACTCGTTACTGGCTCGTTTTGCGTGCAACTTATACCCCGAAGCCCCGGTATCATTCCCGACACCCGGAGCAAGTCCCTAAGCCCCGAGGATCCCGAGAAGTAAAGTTTTCGAGCCGAAACTCTGCCCGCGAGAAGCCCGATTTTCAAGAAAAGCATCCCGGTTTTATCAGAAACGATTGTTTTAAGAGACGAGGTGTTGTCCGATCATCGTCTTATCATGTGAGTGTATATTCGTTTTCTTCTAACACATAGATATGAAGTATTCTTTCTAAAATACGTGCTATGTGTATATATATTATTTGTTTATTTGAACTAGTTGTTGAATGGATGTTTTGTACAAGTTTTAAGCTGTATATAAATGTATATATTTTTTTATCTACTAATATGTTGGGTAGAACATGGGTAGACAGTTGTCGTGTGATGAAATAAAATGATGAGAGGCCTCGTTGTTGTTGCTGATTCAGTCATCTAGCGGACGTTGTTGCTGATTCAGTCATCTACCTATATGCTCACCAGGCTCCCAAGCCTGACCCACTCAGTTTTTCTTTGTATTACAGGTAGTGGCACGAGAGCATAAGTTGGATGACTTGTGAATTTTTTTTGTTTATAGACCAGTAGTTGTATATAACTGTTGTAAGGTCTATCTTGTATTGTTTATGCTTTTGGTCTGTATCGGAACATGACATCCCGAGATTTTGTTATATAATGAAAATACATTTTTCTAAGAAATGCTTTGATAAATTTTGTTTTATCATATTTTGTTTTGGGAACAAATTCCTCAACTCTTTTAATCAAAGGATTACTCTGATTTTACTTTAAAAGCATAAATTAAATCTGTCTTTTCTGGCCATGATTTTGAGGATGTCATAGTTGGTATCAGAGCATTAGTTTATGCGAACTAGGAATTTTTAGGATTTCTAGACTTAAACTTAGAATGCTAAGTGATGATCGTGAGATGAGTGTCTACCATATTTTAGATACAAGCACTAGTTTATTTTAGAAAAGATGCCTAAAATGCTTTTATGTGCTAAATGTTGTATGTTTTCCATATATGATATTATTTGTTTGTATCTATGGTCTGTTGCCGACCAGATCTGGAAACCTTATGTGTTTAGGATTCTAAGCGTATGACGACGGTATTAGCACTAGCATGTAAACGTTTCGGAGTGATAAGGATGATTTAAATATCTATTGTGAATAAGGATCTAAATTCACCTTATTCGGTGTATAGATCAAGAATGGCAAGAACAAGAAGCGAAGTTGGAAACGCTAACGAAAACAGGAGTCAACAGCCTCAACCACCAGTGATTGAGCAAGGTCCTGTAGTAGCTGCAGCACCTGAGCCAATGACAAGGGCTGGGGTACAATTGATGATTCAGACGATGTTGGATCGTCAGATGGAAGAAACTAGACGTCTGCTTCGACAAAATCGTGAAGAACTTTCAATACAAGTCGAAGAGCCCGAAGTGAATGGAGGGTCGTCAGATGGAGGAAACTTCAGTGGGGTGATTGGTCGAGCCAACCCACCAACTGTTAGGCAGAATAACCACGATGGAGGGAATGATGGCCGTGGATGGAAGTACAAAGATTTTCTGACTTGCAAACCATCGACCTTCACTGGAAAGGAAGATCCGATCGGAGTTATGGATTGGATCTCAGAAATGGACTTGCCTTTATGACATGCGGTTGCAAGGGAAAACTACAAACCATATATGCAGTACGTCAGTTCAGGGGTGGCGCTGTTCGTTAGTGGAACACTCTGGGAAAGACCCTAAGCCCTAATGAGCCACTGCAACTGACTTGGGCAGAGTTCTTGGTGCAATTCAAGCACAAGTTCTGCTTGGCCCAAAATCTGCTAGAGTTGGAGAACAAGTTTCTGACATTGACAAAAGGCAGCATGTCAGTTGATGAATACACCAATGCATTTACAGACAAAATGGAGTTTGCTTTGCGCATCGTCCCAGATGAGCTGACAAAAGTGGACCGGTACGCAAAGGGACTCCCATGGGAGTACGCGGTGCTAGTACGTCAGGCACCTACTCTGGAGGCAGCTATTTGGGCTGCCAAGTCTGTTGAGGACATGATCAAGGGAAGAACCGCCAACAAAGTTGAAGTTGGTGAAAAGAGAAAGTTTGAAGGAACTTCAGGTTCCAGCAAGAAAAGTAAATTTTCGAAGTCTGATTCGAAAAAGTTTGGAGGAGGAAAAGGGGGCGAATCGAAATGGTGTGAGAAGTGCAAGAAAAAGCACTCTGGGAAATGTAGTGAGGAAGTGACCTGCTACAAGTGTAGAAAGACGGGGCATTACTCCAACGAGTGTCCGTCCAGCAAAAGAGTGTGTTTTGGATGTAACGAAGAGGGGCACATTTTGAAAGACTGTCCGAGAAAGAAGGAGGCAGCAAAACCCAATATTCCCCCAAAGCCTAAAGCAAGAGCTTTCCAGATGACACTGGAAGCTGCTAAAGAAGAAGCTGATGTCGCTTAAGGTACCTTTCTCGTAAACAATTTTCCTGCCCAAATTTTATTTGATTCTGGAGCCAACTACTCCTTTATATCGCATGAATTTGGTAGAAAACTAGCTTTTCCTGTTGATAGACTAGATAATGCTTTATTAGTCGAAGTTGCTAGTGGCAAGTTTGTACCTGTTAGCCATCGTATGAAAAACATCTTAATCGATCTGAATGGGAATAAGTTCCACGAGGAATTATTGCCTATCGAACTTAACAGTTTCGACATCGTGTTGGGAATGGATTGGCTTAGCGCCAATGACGCCGAGATATTGTGCAGAAAGAAGATAGTCAAAGTAAACCCGCCAGGGAAAGAGTCATTTATGGTGTATGGGGACAAACGCAGGGTAAATTCTGGAATCATTTCTCTAATGAAAGCCAGAAAGTGTTTGGCCAAAGGATGTACATCATATTTGACATTCATGATCGATGCTAAAAAGGAGAAAAAGGAGATGCAGAGCATTCCTGTCGTGTGTGATTATCCGGAAGTATTTCCCGAAGATCTTCCCGGATTACCGCCTGATAGACAAGTGGAGTTCAGAATAGACTTGTTACCAGGGACGACGCCAATAGCAAAAGCACCTTACCGATTAGCACCAACGGAGATGAAGGAGCTGATGATGCAACTTCAGGAGTTATTGGACAAAGGTTTCATAAGACCGAGTTCATCACCCTGGGGAGCTCCGGTGTTATTCGTGAAAAGAAAGACGGGAGTATGAGAATGTGCATTGACTATAGAGAGCTGAATAAGGCAACGATAAAGAATAGATATCTGTTGCCGAGGATTGATGACCTGTTCGATCAACTACAAGGCTCAAGTTATTTTTCAAAGATCGACCTAAGGTCAGGATATCATCTACTGAAGGTGAGAGAGCAGGATATCGAGAAGACTGCATTCAGAACACGATATGGACACTACGAGTTTTTGGTTTTGTCGTTTGGACTAACCAATGCTCCAACACCATTCATGGATTTAATGAACAGAGTTTGCAATCCGCTCCTTGATAAATCTGTGATAGTGTTCATAGATGACATTCTGATTTATTCGAAAAGCCAAGAGGAGCATGGCAGACACTTGCGAGAAGTGTTGGAAGTCTTAAAGAAGGAGAAGCTGTATGCAAAGTTCTCAAAATGTGATTTTTGGATTCGAGAAGTCCAATTCTTAGGTCACGTGGTCAACCAGGAAGGGATAATGGTTGATCCAGCAAATATTGAAGCTGTGATGAAGTGGGAACAACCGAAAAAATCCCACGGAGATCCGAAGCTTTTTAGGATTAGCTGGATATTACCGAAGGTTTATCCAAGGCTTTTCTTCGATCGCTACTCCACTAACAGCTTTGACTCACAAAGGAGCTACTTATGCTTGGAATGATAAGCACAAAGAAGCATTCGAGTTGCTAAAGAAGAAGCTATGTGAAGCACCGATTCTTTCTTTACCCGATGGAGTTGAAGACTTCGCTGTCTATAGCGATGCGTCTGGTGTTGGATTGGGTTGTGTTTTGACCCAAAGGGAAAAGGTGATAGCATATGCGTCTCGACAGCTAAAAGAGCATGAAAAGAACTACCCCACTCATGATCTGGAGCTGGCAGCGGTAGTTTTCACTCTAAAAATATGGAGGCATTACCTCTATGGCTCGAAGTGCAAACTTTTCACTGATCATAAGAGTCTCCAATATCTCTTTAATCATAAAGAATTGAATATGAGGCAAATACGCTGGCTAGAGTTACTTAAGGACTACGACTGTGAGATACTTTACCACCCCGGTAAAGCCAATGTTGTCGCTGATGCTCTCAGTCGGAAAGTCAATCTCGAATAGAAAAGGCCAAGAGCGTTGAGAATAGAAGTTGTCTCGATAATTGTGGAGAGTATAAAGAAAGCTCAAGAGGAAGCTTTAGAAAAGAATGACCGAAAGGAGGAACGTTTGAGCAAAACGTTAGTGTTCGGTACAAACAGTCACAGACTGAAGGTATTCCAAGATCGAATTTGGGTGCCGAAGTCAGGAGGGATAAGAGATCTTCTGATGGAAGAAGCTCACAAAACCATGTACTCGATACATCCCGGTAGCATTAAAATGTATAGGGACCTAAAACCTTATTACTGGTGGCCGACGATGAAGCTTGACATTGCGAAGTATGTGGCGGAGTGTGTGACCTGTGCGAGAGTCAAGGCACAACATCAGAAACCACACGGGAGTTTAGAACCCTTACCTGTGCCTATAGGTAAGTGGAAGACATCACTATGGATTTTTTCACTAAACTGCCCAGAACAAAGAATGGTCACGACATGATTTGGGTGGTCGTTGATAGCTTCACTAAGAGTGCGCACTTCATAGCAGCCAATGAGAAATGGTCTATGGATAAGCTTGCGAATTCTTACGTGAAGGAAATTGTGAGGCTTCACGGTGTTCCATTAACGATTGTGTCAGATCGTGACAGCCTTTTCACCTCACGATTTTGGAAAAGTCTACAAGAGGAATTGGGTACCAAGTTGTGTTTGAGTACAGCTTACCATCCACAGACTGATGGTCAGAGCGAACGAACGATACAAACGCTTGAAGATATGCTGAGAGCATGTACCCTGGAATTCATAGGTAACTGGGACGAACATTTACCTTTGGTAGAATTTTCCTACAATAATAGTTTCCACTCGAGCATAAAGATGGCACCTTATCAAGCTTTGTACGGACAGAAGTGTCGTACGCCGTCTTGTTGGCTTGAGGCTGGGGAAAAGCAGTTTATGGGACCGGAGATAGTCCATCAAACTGCTGAAAAGCTGAAAATAATCAGGGAAAGAATGTTAGCAGCCCAGGATCGTCAAAAGAGTTATGCTGACAAAAAGCGAAGACCGATGACTTTTGAAGTTGGAGATTCGGCTTTACTTAAAGTCTCGTCGTGGAAGGGACTTATAAGATTTGGTAAAAGGGGAAAGTTGAGTCCATGGTTTATTGGACCGTTTAAAGTTCTTCAGAGGATTGAGAACCAAGCTTACAAGCTCGAATTACCCGAAGAACTGAATGGAATTCATAACACCTTCCATGTGTGTTATTTGAGGAAGTTCACGGGAGAAGTTCCCGATATAATTCCAATTTCTGAGTTAAGTATTGATGAGAACAAAAGGTTGATTGAAGAACCAGAGGCAATCGTTGACCGAAAGACTAAGAAGTTGCGACGCAAGATGGTCAAATTAGTGCTCGTCCGATGGAAACATACGAATGGGCCAAATCTCACCTAGGAGACGGAGAGTGACATGATGAGTCACTATCCGCATTTGTTTGTTGATGCGTGATTCCGGGGACGGAATCATCCTAAGGGGGAGAGAATTGTAACGCCCGTGTTTCTAGGCTAGGCATTATTATTGATGTAATAGTCTAGGTTAACCTTTGTAACTCATTTTGAAATAATAGAAATGTATTATTTGAGTATTATGTGTTTTATGCTTAATTTTGTGGCTTAAATGAATTAAGAATAAAAATGAGCGTCAGAAATAAATATTAAATAAAGCCGATATCTAAGGATAAAGTTGTAGTGGTCGAAACAAGGATTGCGGAGATATAAAGAGTACGGAATCCGAGTTATAACGAAGGAGTTATGACATGTCGAAGTTTCGCGACAGAACCGGCACGACACTGTATGACGTAAAATACGAATTTAAGATAGAGCGATATCTAGCCTTAGTGATCTAAATGCAAAAGTGGAATATATTAAAACGAGAGCGTGCATAAAAAGAACGTCCAAATCTGACTTCGTATGAGGAAGTTATGATTTTTCTAAGTTTCGACTTAGCGGTATACAACCCAAATCTCGAAATTAAGATCGAGTGATATTTGGCCAAAACAATCTAAACAAGGATCGAAGATCTCGTCGTTAGTAGTCCAACGGTAAAAAGACAGACGAAAACGGACGTCGGATGAAGAAGTTATGATTTTATAACGGAGTTTTCCTGTCCCGGCCTACTAAAAATAATATAATAAAAATAAAGTCAAAATTAGCCGACGGAGTCAAAATGAAAGTTGTAGAGCATAGTCTCACCTACGTGTGGATATAAAGAACATCGAAAACGGAGCTCGTATGCGAAAGTTATGAATTTTTGAAGTTCGAGGCACGCATACCAAAGCTTATCCGAAGAGTACGCCCAGCGTACTCGATGTACACCCAACGTACTGCTTGTAGAGGGAGTACGCCCAGCGTACTCTGAAGTTACGCCCAGCGTAATCGCAGGGATCAGCCCCTATAAATAGATGTCGTGAGCTGCCGAGTTTTAGTGCTCAAAGTCTTCTCTCTCACTCGTTATTGCCTCGTTTTGCGTGCAACTTATACCCCGAAGCCCCGGTATCATTCCCGACACCCGGAGCAAGTCCCTAAGCCCCGAGGATCCCGAGAAGTAAAGTTTTCGAGCCGAAACTCTGCCCACGAGAAGCCCGATTTTCAATAAAAGCATCCCGGTTTTATCGGAAACGGTTGTTTTAAGAGACGAGGTGCTGTCCGATCATCGTCTTATCATGTGAGTGTATATTCGTTTTCTTCTAACACATAGATATGAAGTATTCTTTCTAAAATACGTGCTATGTGTATATATATTATTTGTTTATTTGAACTAGTTGTTGAATGGATGTTTTGTATAAGTTTTAAGCTGTATATAAATGTATATATTTTTTTTATCTACTAATATGTTGGGTAGAACATGGGTAGATAGTTGTCGTGTGATGAAATAAAATGATGAGAGGCCTCGTTGTTGTTGCTGATTCAGTCATCTAGCGGAGTTTAGATGACGACCACAGACTTTTCTAGACAGTCCAGTGGAACGCTAGCAGGCTCATAACCTGTAGGTGTTAATGAACTTGGGTGTTCGTTTGTTGTACTCCATCCCCCCCATGGTTGCCTTATTTGACATTAATTGATGGGGAACCCCCAAAGCAGTGTTGTCGCCCCGATGAAAATCCTTAGGCTAGGTCCCTTGGGTTAATTGTTTTAGGGATGTAAAGTGAGGATAACGGGAATGAGTAATTGGGTTATTATTGGTTGATGAAATTAATATAATCATTTATTGTGGGTTGAAAACCCTATATGCTCACCAAGCTCCCAAGCCTGACCCACTCAGTTTTTCTTTGTATTACAGGTAGTGGCACGAGAGCATAAGTTGGATGACTTGTGAAATTTTTTTGTTTATAGACCAGTAGTTGTATATAACTGTTGTAAGGTCTATCATGTATTGTTTATGCTTTTGGTCTGTATCGAAACATGACATCCCGAGATTTTGTTATATAATGAAAATACATTTCCTTAAGAAATGTTTTGATAAATTTTGTTTTATCATATTTTGTTTTGGGAACAAATTACGCAACTCTTTTAATCAAATGATTACTCTGATTTTACTTTAAAGCATAAATTAAATCGGTCTTTTCTGGCCATGATTTTGGGGATGTCACATAACTTATAGTGGATATCCTTCTATTTTAGAAGGTTATTCAGATGCCAGCTGGATTAAGAACTTAGAGGATTACTCCTCTACAAGTGGTTGGGTGTTTCTTCTTAGAGGAAGTGCCATTTCTTGGGCATCTAAGAAACAGACTTGTATTACTAACTCAACCATGGAGTCTGAGTTTGTTGCATTGTCTGCTGCTGGTAAAGAAGCTGAGTGGCTAAGGAATTTGATTTACGAAATTCCATTATGGCCCAAACCGATATCTACCATTTCTATCAGATGTGATAGTGCTGCAACCTTGGCTAAGGCTTATAGTCAAGTGTACAATGGAAAGTCTAGACATTTAGGTGCTAGACATAACATGATTCGTAAGCTCATCATGACTGGTGTGATATCTGTGGAGTTTGTAAGAACTCAGTCGAATTTAGCCGATCATCTAACCAAAGGGTTAGCAAGAGATCTTATGCACAAGGCGGCTGTAGGGATGGGTTTAAAGTCCACTTAAAATCGTTTATACTGAGATACCCAATTCCCATCTAATGTAATATTAGATGTTGAATTCAATGTGGAAAGCTTGATATTTGAAGATTGGAACACATTTATTATCATCATCCCAAGGTATGTGTTCAGTACTGCAAGTTAAGGAGGTTGCATTTATATTCTTAATAGTTCTTTTGAAAAATTGCATTTGCAGGTGCAAGAATAAAAGGACTACCTATATAAGCATGAAGTTTAGCTGCTTCAAGAAGTTAGGACTTGGCTTTGATATGCTTATTGAAGGATGGGACACAAGCTAGTAAAATATAGTGTCAAGTTAGAACTTTGAGAATGTAAATTATTGTTTATATTATCTTCATGTATTCACCTAGAATAGAAAGGGTTCAATCCTTAGTGACACCCTGATATTCGAATATTTGGAATGAGTAATATACTAATGTGAAATTCAATCGTCACGATATTTCATTTATGCATCAGTTTGTTGTTGTTATGATTTAAGTTAATCAAGATTACACTTAAACGGGGGGGGGGGGGGGGGGGGGGGGGAGTGAGTTGTTGGTGATTTATATCACTAATGTTATTTAAGTGTAATTGGGTAAATTTTGTTGATCAATGTCACTTTGACAATTATTGAACAAATCGGTATGGTGCGGAGTGCACATTTGTTTAATATTGTCTTTGTTGAAACGACGGGGGTCCGGAGGCAGCGCCCCTGGGAGCGGGGTCCAAGGGCGGCAGCCCCTGGCTGGGGTCGAGCACTGAAATTTTTTATATATGTCATGTTACTATATTAAAAAATGCATCTGAAATCCAGATTTTGGTAAATGTACCCGATTTTGTGATCCATATTCTAGACCCGGATTTAAGTTGGTTTATGACGTTTTGACAGTTTTAGGACATAAAACTGTCGTGTGGCAGTTTTAAGACAGGAAGTTTTTCTGGTTATATGATCATATTCGAAATCTGGTTGGTACACTTCTTCTTCATAACATCTTGAACATTCTCTCTTCTGTTTTCTCAATTTTCTGAGTTTTATCCGATTAAAGATTGGGAGTACCACCCAAATACTTTAATCTGAAAGTGAAACCACGATTCTCAAAATTTCCAAGCCTTTTTATTACCCCGAATTTCTTACAATCATTGTGATCGGTTTCTTTAGATTTTATTCACGATATTCTACGTGTGACAATCATTAGTGATGTGTTTGAGACTGATGGTGCTTATGGCCATCACGGCCTCGACTGCTTGGTTGTTTAGATCTTTTGGTTTGGCTTATGTCTTGTGTTCTGAACGTCGTAATTTATTCATACGATCTCGCATTTTAACGATCTTTATATCCACACGTTCGTATTTGAGTCTACTACAACTTTCGTTTAGAATAGTTTTGTTAAAAAATACTATATTTTTACTTATTTCAAGAAACATATTATTTTTATGTCCTCAACCGGCCAATTTTATCATTAAAAATCTTCGAATAAATCATTGAAACTGTAAATCTTGTTAAAAAGTAATATATTTAAATATTTGAATTGTGCTTAAGAGGATAAACTAACATGCACAAATTTCATAGATTGGCATTGTTATGACTTCGCAAGGACAAATCCTCCATTAGCATAAATTGTGCTTAAGGATCATTCTTAGGCAAGAGCATAAATTTATCTCCTCGATGGATAAATCCTCCATTAGCAGCGAAGTCGTAACCAAGGCTAATGAGAACTTGTACGACAAGCATCTCGGTGACTCTATGGATGGTTAGGCATATGTGAATAATTGGAGACAATGTGAAATTATGGATATTTGTTAATTTAGATATTTTGGTATGGTAAACTTTGTTACTTTAGCATTATAGTCTTTGGTTTAGAGAAATGGTGAATACGACATGATTTGATTAAATATATATATATATATATATATATATATATATATATATATATATATATATATATATATATGGGCGAAACCCTTAAGGGGCCATGGGGGCCATGGCCCCTGCGTTTTTTTTTGCCTAATAACTAGTCTTCAACAAGTAGATTTTTCTTTCAAAACAATTATGTACGTATCCTTTATTTTTGGCCCCTCGGTAAAAAAAATAATAAAATAGATAAAAATGAGAGAAACAAACGATCAAAAGATCATGGCTAAATAGAAGGGAAAGAAAATATTCCTAAAACAGGGTAATGTAACCTGTCATTGACTAAAAATGAGATAAAGGAGTAACATAGAATAATATACAAAATAAAGTTAAGGAGGTAAAAAACAAATCAGAAGATTAAGAAACCCAGGAGGATCTTAAACGTGATCATCACCGGTCGCTAGAAAACAGAGTCGGTTTACTGTCGTTGTTGTTGTGCCTTTGTTGTATCTCGACATCTCCCCCTCTCCACATCGTGTCTAGCCCTCGCCGACTTGTTATGCTTCTCTTGTCATCGCCAATCGCCATCAAAAATCAACTAAGACCATGTCTTCTTTGAAACAGATGTTCAAGCCAAAGAGTAATATGAACATACTCTCTCTCATCCTGGTGTAAATATTCAGAAGGTAGAAAGACAAATGGGCTACGCTCTCTCCTATGGGTAAAGGTAATGTTACTATGATGATGTCATTTGAGCTTTATGATATAACTATATTTGTTATTTGATATTATTTTATTTATAATCATTTTATTACATATCTTATTTACTAATGTTGATTTATGAAATTAGTTTGATTAACTTATAAACATATTTATCTTTGTTAATCAATAGTATAAAAAAATAAATGTACACTTTATTGATTTGTATTAAATATTTAGGTTAATTATTAAAGCATAAGTTTTTTAATTCATAAACCTACGAAGGAACTGTATTGATTGTTTATTTTTAATTTTATTTTGTGTTTTTAGCATACTTTGGTAAAAATAACTAATGGTTTGATAATATCTTTTTGATAACTATTATTTTATTTTCCTATTGTATATTAGTTAATTTCGTTATATAATATACATTAACATGAAAAAATAACCCATAAACATCTTTATATGGTTTTTGTTTGAAATTTGGTTTCGGCCCTTCCAAATCTAATGTCCGTGTTCCGCCCCTATATATATATATATATATATATATATATATATATATATATATATATATATATATATATATATATATATATGCAATTGCTCACGATACCTTTTTTTAGTTTCTAGGGTCTATTTCTTAGTTCAAGATCCCTCTTACTAACTGGAATCAAAGAATTAGTAGATCTGTTCTGCCCAAAATGGTAATGAGCTTGGGTTATGAACTTATAATCTATAATCTGATGATCGAGTCGATTCTATGATTATAAGTTTATTTCATACCGGACCAGACCAGAATAGGGTTATATACATTCTCATTGTGAGAATGGTTCATTTGAGCGTATCTAAATAGATACTATGTTTACAAATGGATCCCTAGTTACATTCCATTTAGGATTAGGAATAGGCGTAATCGGACCTGTTTTTTACATATCTCTCGTTATTTGGGACCCTATTCACATTTTTGGGCTTCTATTGAATCGAGAAATGGTAAACTTTAAAATACATTGTTACTTTAGCATTATAGTCTTTGGTTTAGAGAAATGGTGAATACCACATAATTTGATTAAATTATATATATATATATATATATATATATATATATATATATATAAATAAAGAAACTTGCATGTTTTTTTGTCAACTTTGCCCTTCATATTTTAGCCATTTTGATACTTTTGGTCATTGGAATCAAAATTTTTACATTTTTTAGGAACTTTTTAAAATTCAAAGTTTGGCCACAACACTTTAAGGAATTGACAACTTTGGTCCCTTTTCTAAAAACTTGTTAACTCCAACCCCTTTAATTCTTTAGTCATTTTGACACTTTTGGTCCTTACAGTCAAAACTTTTACATTTTTTCATAAAAAACACAAAAAACGGTCTGGGGCGAAGCCCGGGTTTTTCCGCTAGTTGCTATTAAATTGCATTTTTTTAGGAGCACATTATAAGCAATGAAAGAACATTGACATTTTAGCATATCAAGAAAGTAAACGGCAAGGAGGACCTATATAACTAAAAAAACTTAGGACATAAAATTGCACATTTTTTTATAATAAGGGACTAGTTTTGTAAGTCACTCAATTTTTTTAGTATGTACTGAATCTGCTGATATAGATCCAAACGCTTTTTGAATAAAATTCGCACTGTCATTCCATTGTTAGGGTTTTGCATCCTTGACGCCCATCTAAAGAAATATATGTCGGCATATCCTTCGTTTCATTTCGTTGCATTTTCAGTCCTCCTAATTGACACCCATCTAAAGAGCCGTTTAGAAAAGTGCAAAAGACTGAAACAACTGGTATATATTGAGTAGACTGAAATGCATTTCTTTTAAATGCTTAGGGACCATTTCTGTAATTTACTCTAAATTCGATGGTGGTTGTAGAATCTCACCAATAGTATTCTAATTTGACGGTAGATGTGGATCGAAGTGGGACCTTTAATGTAGTAGAACTGTAGAAGTCGTAGTCTGTTGCGGAAATGGAAGGCATGGTGCATGACAACAAAAAACTTTATTAAATTGATTCCCATTTAAATTTAACAAGCACTACGTAAGAGCGTATTATGGATTACTGAAATTATAATTTCAAGTTTGTTTGAGTTTTATTGAGTATTTGCGATTATGATTTTGAACTGTTGCTATTATAGTAGAAAAATAACCAATTAAATTAATAAGTGCTAAAAAGTTAGACTATTCCAACCAGATAGAATCTGTCAAAACTTAAAAGAATTTCAATTTGATAGTTTTAAAACCGAAAATAATCGATATTATATTAAATAAATTATTTCAGCTGTATGTATCTAAATAAATTCTTCCAAAAACTAAATTCAAAGAATTCCAATTTGATACTTTGAATATCGAAAATAAACTATTGTATATCAACGAGAATATTTCAACTAATTCACTGAGTATGTGTCTAAATCAATGGTCAAATGCTGATTACGTTGATCATCAGACAAGTTTTTCAAGGATTGTATTTGACTTGCTTTTGTAAGTAAGAATGGAAAAGGATCGTGGTTTACTAAATAGGTTTAATTATGACAAATAGAACATTTATATGATATTTAAATGCTGAAATCGAGCTGGTAAAATTTTCTTATCATTATTTAGTATATATATAAAATGTAAATATGAGTGTTATTGTATTTTTCATATATTTCAATAATAGATTAAGCAATAAGACCCTAGATCGAGAAGCTGTATAATATAAACATATTTACTATATCGTGTAATTAAATCAACTAACACAAACTATCAAATTCGAAGATGTTACAATATGATGTGCAATATATTACAGAAAAACTACAAAGACATTATTATATATTTATTGGAATTTTTTAACAAGAGGGAAGGATACAAGGGGTGGAAAATCGGCATGGGGCGAGTAGAGAAAAAGGTTATAATGAAATGAATTTTTAATTAGACTCTAAATTGTTTTATTTATATCCTTACAAAGATATTCCTAACATCTCTCACGTAACTCCTAATGATATGTAAGCCAGAAATGCAACACTATAGGGATGGTTGCATTTCATAGAAAAACTCATTATTCATTATGCAACATTAGGGTTCCGAGACATCCTCAACAAACTCTACCTTGAGATGAAGTAGATTTTCAGCAAAAGAACCTTCAAAACTTTAAAACTAACATGAAAACCAATAGTGTTGTAAGTCCCTATATATGGATAAATATCAACCAAACTTGAAGGTAGTTTAATTTGGATGTTGAAATCGTCTTTGTCATAACTGAATATTGAATTTTCACCCTCTTGGATTTACCAGGTTGAACAAGAGGAAATGTTATCAAAATTGTAAGTATAGCATAACTTGTAGATGTACCGCCTTAGGTTTAGAAAAATCTATCAAACTTCCTCAAATCGGTCATAATCATAACTCATGAACTTTTTGTGATCTTCAAAACACCATCTCCATATGTATATGTATAACTCTTTTTGTCAAGATGCTTAAGGAGATGGGGTTTCTCTTCAACTTAGGAATGAACCAGAAGTCGGTTAATTTCAAATCATGCCAACAAACATCTTGAAATGGATAGTGTCAGTACCTTCAATCTTGCATAATAGATACCAGGAACAAAACAACATTTTGAACTAGGTCTAAGGTGGTAGAAATTTCCAAATTATAAATCAGTTATAAGGGGTTTATGTTGTATAAAATGAGTGTGTAGGAAAATCGATTTAGAATAACCTATTAAAGGGTTTATGCCATCAAACATTTTGAAGTGGATAGTGTCATGTTGTATTTTATAAAACTTATTTCCATTTTTTGCTTTGTTAAATCTCACACTTCCTACGAATTTCATGATACATCATGTGATACCTCTCTTATCAATATTCAGTTTTTTCAAGATTCTTCCTCTCACCCAACCAAAAACATGTCACCACCTCGGCTCTACTTACCAAACCAGTCCAACAGTCAGAATTGGCTACTGCATTATTTGGATCATGACACTCCACCCCTTTCCTTTTCATATGTTCCTATGAATCATCCTAGGGTTCCTCACTCGTTACTATGATCCATTCCAATCCATCCTAAAACACTACACCTAACTATCCACATATATGTCGCTCATGTATGTATCCACACCATTTCCACTCATCCCATTTATACTCATTCTAAACATGGGTTTTACAAAACCCTCCAACATATTAATCTCCACATCAACGACTCTAACAACACACAATATTCCTACTTTTAAATCCATTTTATGATCCACTATGGCTTAAGGTTATGCAAGATAGATAAAGTGTGCTCATTAAAAATTACATGTAGATGCTTGTTCCCGTAACTCACATGTTTATGTTGTACAATCCACTTTGTTGTTGAAAAAGAAACTTCATGACGATGGCTCCCTTGATTGCTAAAAAGTAGGGTGAGCATGGGCTGGGTTGGGTCGGTTTTGGGGTAAAACTAAACCCAACCCCCATATTTCGGTTTCTCGGTTTATGGGTTCAACCCATGGGTTCATGGGTTTTAGGTTTAAACCCATTTTTCAGAAAATGAAAATAAACTAATAAATTAATTCAAAATTTTTTTGTCACACACCCAAACCGGAACGGCGGAAACGTTCGGGGGTGGAGGACGTCATGTCAAGTATCACAACACATGCATTATAGTAATCAAAGTAACAACAACCATTGTATTGATAATATAATATTTACATTAAGTTCAAAACATATTACTTGAAATACATGAAAAGTACAACAAAAGTTAAGACGTAAAGCTCCGTCTTCGCAACTCCTGGGAAAGAGTACCTGTCTACTAACGACCCTGAGAATACAAGTGGTTTGAAAAAGTGTCAACATTAAAGTTGGTGAGTTCATAAGTATTTTTGTTATAGAAAGTATATCCTTTATTCTTTTGAAAAGTTTGCCAGTTCCACCAGAAAATCTTATATTTTCTGCTGATAATTGATAAGTAAAACAACTCATGATTGTTCCTTCTATGAGTACTTAGTGAATACAAGTCATATACATTTAGATCGAACAGATAGTCGATTGTGTGGTTCTTCCCTAAGCCCACAACCAAACAAGGAACAGGAAATGATGCGGAATCCACACATCCCACTATCTGTCGGATCTTCATGTATCTAACTCTGATGTATTTACTAAGTACATTAAGTTTAATGATCCTTTAATTTGAAAACATTCCCTTAAGAAAATCCTATATTTTCTTAATAAGTAAAATGACTGTAGTTAATCCTTCTGTAATCATTCAGTGAATACTAATTATATATAATACAGATCGATTAGACAGTTGAATGTGTGAATCTGTCCTAAGCCCACAACCAAACAAGGAACAGGAAATGAGGCGGAAGTCACACATTCCACTGTCTACCGGATCTTTATTATATATAATCCTAGTGTATTCATCAAGTAATTACATAATTAACATTTAACGAATCTCTGGTAAAATGGTAACCACAATAGTTCCTTCTATAATCACTTAGTTTATACTAACTATATATAACCTAATATCGAATGGACAGTTGAATGTGTGAATCTGCCCTAAGCCCACAACCAAACAAGGAACAGGAAATGAGGCGGAAGTCACACATTCCACTGTCTACCGGATCTTTATTATATATAATCCTAGTGTATTCATCAAGTAATTACATAATTAACATTTAACGAATCTCTGGTAAAATGGTAACCACAATAGTTCCTTCTATAATCACTTAGTTTATACTAACTATATATAACCTAATATCGAATGGACAGTTGAATGTGTGAATCTGCCCTAAGCCCACAACCAAACAAGGAATAGCAAATGAGGCGGAAATCACACATTCCACTGCATATCGGATATTATTTATATATAATTTGAATGTATAAACTAAGGAGTTATAGAATTAACCATACAGGTCCTTTATGTAATAACCGTTTATCTTCCAAAATAACGATGTAAACCATAGAAAATCCTATATTTTCTATAAAACCATTTTGTAGTCTTAAACACTCCAAGACCGAGAAGCACAAGTATAATTACCATACTTAGCTTAATGATACCCAGTTTTGTTTATCAGTAATTCTATCTAAACATGTAATTACCCTGAAAGCTAGACGTGACGATACTACCCTCCTATGATTACTTAGTACACACGGCTACTATCGGAGATTCATCCAGGATTTCTCCTAGATAGTCGTACCCTTGACGCGGCTGACGAAGAAGGCCGTAGTCTTCCGTTGGGGGCCTGAGCAGCAGGTAGCGTTTGAGACACTGAGGCAGAGGTTGTGTGAGACGGCGATCTTAGCCTTGCCAGAGGGCGTAGAGGATTTTGTTGTGTACTGCGACGCGTTTATTTCAGGTTTGGGCGCGATATTGATGCAGAGAGGGCATGGCATCGCCTACGCTTCGAGGCAGTTGAAGCCTCACGAGGCGAACTACCCGACACATGATTTGGAGCTGGGGGCTGTGGTATTCGCCCTCAAGATTTGACGTCATTACCTCTATGGGGTCCGTTGTACCATTTACACGGACCATAAGAGCCTGAGGTATCTCATGGACCAGCCAAATCTAAATATGAGGCAGCGTCGGTGGCTCGATGTGGTAAAGGATTATGATTGTGAGATCCTCTACCACCCGGGGAAGGCCAACGTTGTGGCCAACGCGCTTAGCCGAAAGGCAGCGCCGATCAGGGATACCTGCATGAGGATGACCGTGGTTACTCCACTATTAGAGCAGATTCGAGAGGCCCAGCAGGAGGCCATGAAGGAGGAACATCGGAAGAGTGAGCGGATTGTAGGCCAGGTTTCCTCCTTCGACTATGATAGACGAGGGTTATTGACTCTTCACCGTAGGGTGTGGGTCCCTTATCATGGGGGTGTGCGCCAGATCCTGATGGAGGAGGCGCACAAATCTCGATTCTCCATTCATCATGGGGCGACGAAGATGTATAGGGATCTTCGTCTGGACTATTGGTGGCTCTGCATGAAGCGGGATGTGGCATGGTACGTGGAGCGGTGCTTGACCTGCAGGAAGGTCAAGGCCGAGCATCAGAGACTACACGACAAGATGCAGCCGTTGGATATCCCGCTGTGGAAGTGGGAAGACATTACGATGGATTTTATCACAAAGCTTCCCAGGACCGCGCGGGGAGTGGATTTGATTTGGGTCATCATCGATCGATTGACCAAGAGCGCTCATTTTATTCCGATTCAGGAGAGCATCTCGGCCGAGAAGTTGGCCGACATCTATATCAGAGAGGTGGTGGCTCGGCACGGAGTGCCAGTTTCAGTGATTTCCGACAGGGATGTGCGGTTCGCTTCCAGGTTTTGGAAGAAGTTTCATGACGAGCTGGGTACTCGTCTGCATTTTAGCACTGCCTTTCACCCGCAGACGGATGGTCAGAGCGAGCGGACCATCCAGACGCTAGATGATATGATGCGGGCATGTGTTTTAGATTTCGGAGGTAGCTGGGATACCTACCTTCCGTTGGCGGAGTTCTCGTATAATAATAGTTATCATGCGAGTATCGACCGTCCTCCCTTCGAGATGTTATACGGGAGGAAGTGCAGAACCCCGATATGTGGTGGTGAGGTTGGCCAGAGGGTCATGGGGAGCACCGAAGTGGTGCTCAAGACGACAGAGAGGATTCAGCAGGTTCGGAGCAGACTTCAGACTGCTCAGAGTCGGCAGAAAAGTTATGCCGACAAGCGCCGATCGGACCTGGAGTTTCAGGTCGGGGATATGGTTCTCCTGAAGGTGTCGCCATGGAAGGGCGTCATCCGATTCAGGAAACGGGGCAAGTTGGGTCCCAGGTATATTGGACCTTTCAGGGTTATAGCCCGGGTGGGCAAGGTGGCATATAGGTTGGATCTGCCAGCCGAACTCAGTCAGATTCATAGCACTTTCCACGTCTCCCAGTTACGGAAATGTCTGGTGGACGACTCGGCAGTGGTACCATTAGAGGATATTCAGGTCGATGACAGCCTGAATTACATCGAGCGCCTTTAACGATTATCGACCGAAAGTCGAAGGATCTGAGGAACAAGAGGGTTGAGCTGGTAAAGGTGCAATGGCAGCACCGGAAGGGCTCGGAATGGACTTGGGAGCCGGTGGATGAGATGATGGAGCATTACCCAGAGTTGTTCTAGGATCGAGCAGCAGACTTCAAGGACGAAGTCTAAAATAAGTGGGGGAGATTTGTAGCACCTGGTTCTTGGTATGTATTTTTATTTAAGTATTTTGCATTTTTGGCCTTGGACTCGGCGAGTTGAAGGACTGACTCGCCGAGTAGAAGCGGGATGAGGCGCGGGATTTAAGTGATGGACTCGTCGAGTCGGATCCCGGACTCGACGAGTAGGCTCTGACTGGACAAAACCCTAATCTGAGGGTTTGTACCCTATTTAAACAACCTTATGCAGCCTCCATCGCCCCTTTATGCTCCCAGAAACCCTCCATAGCAAACCCTAAGTGTTTTGGTGCAAGATCTAAGGCTTTTGAGTGATTTTTGTGGGTTTTGACCTCAAGGAAGAAGGAAAAGCATAGAAGGATCAAGAAGAGACTGAAGGATTCGAGTTTGGTTCATCATTTGCAGTCTTTGAGAGGTATAAAGTCTGTACCTTGCTCTTTCATTTGATAGATCCCTTTTTGGGGAGATTTAGGGCTTTTATAAGCCATTTTTGGTAACCAACCATGATTGCAAACATGGTTGGGGGTTGAGGCTTTGGAATCAGGTCTTTATAGGGGTCACAAGGCAGATTTGGGTTGCTTTTGCACCCAAGGAAGGCCCCATGCAACACTAGAGCTTATTTTATGTCCTTTTGAGCTCAAAGTCCCATGCATGCACGTAAAGTTTGTAACTTTACGTGCTAGAACGATTAAAGGAGCTTAGATCCATCTTTTGGTCAAGTGTTGTACATCAGAAATCGAGGATTTAGGGTGTGGATGTTATCGACTCGGCGAGTCCGTTCTTGGGACTCGACGATTCCAAGGCTTTGAGTCCCATATCTGTTGAGGGTCAGAAGGACTCAGTTGGGTGTTAGAAGGGTTGTAGCAGGACAAAAAGAGTGACCCAACGCATTGGATTTAATTTTAGACTTGGAGTTCATGGGACTCGACGAGTGCTAGAACAGACTCGGCGAGTCCAAGGCAATCTCCCAGCCCTTGAAGATGAACTCGGCGAGTTGTTCATACAACTCGGCGAGTCGAGGACAGGACGTATTCTTAGGATGAAGATGGACTCGACGAGTGTTCATACCGCTCGGCGAGTCGGATGAAGGTTCATCTGAGGTTGTAAGGAGAACTCTTCGAGTCGTTGCTAAACTCGACAAGTAGGGACATGGAGGAGGACAGTTGAAGAGATAGGGACTCGACGAGTTGACGACCCAACTCGGCGAGTCGGGTCAAATGGAAGTTGACTTTGATGTTGACTTGGACTTTGACTTTGACTTTGACTTGGACTTGGTCTGGGGTAAAATAGTCATTTTACCCTAAAGGGTAGATACCAGATTCTGATTAAGTGTTTTGTGGGGAATATAGCCGGAGGATTTCCGGAGCAGCAGCAGTCGGAGATTCCCCCGCACAGATTATCAGGAGCTACTCGTTTGAGGTGAGTTTCCTTCCAGTAGGAAAGGGTCTAAGGCACCAAGGCCGGCCCGTATAGACGATATGTTAGTATCGGAGTGTGGGCGGAGCCCGTATCTCATAGTTGAGTTTGATTATGACATATGCTTGTATGATAGAATTGTTTATACTCGTTGTCTGTGTGATACTTGTATGTTATGGTTTAGTAGCTGAGTGTGGGCGAGGCCCGTATCTCAGAGATAGTGGAGTGTGGGCAAGGCCCGTATCTCCCAGCTAGCGGCGTGTGGGCGAGGCCCGTATCTCCATGAGTGTGGGCGAGGCCCGTATCTCCTAGCTGTTCATTATATGTGTATGGTATGTGGTATTATGGTGGAGCTCACTAAGCTTTGTGCTTACGGTTTTCAATTTTGTTTCAGGTACCTCTTCATCGAAGGGGAAGGAGCCGGCGCGGTAGCTGCACATCATACACACACCCCAGATTCCGCACTATGAGTTTCCTTGGGATTGTGCTATGACATTATCACTATTATGATTTGGATTTCAGACATTATACATAGTTTTATGAGAGGTTATGATTTGACAGTGTTTTTCCTCCGAATGTTTTAATTAAAGTAATCTCTAAAAATGAAAATTTTTGGGCGTGAAAATTGGGCTGTTACAAAGGAATAGGAAATGAGGCGGAAATCACACATTCCACTGTCTATCGGACTTCAATTTTATCTAACCCTATTGTATATACTGAGAAATCATATAGTTAGTATTCCTTGGGAAAGTTTGAGAAAAGTATATCTTTATGTAAATAATTAGTTAATACTATTGTGAATATTCATTATAACCATACTAATATAAAGTTAGTCTCATATAGATCTATACACCAACTCACGTTCTCCCTTATGAAGACTCTGGTTATAATTAAGATTCGAACGGGCACCCTGAGTGGTACATCGAGTGGTTCAAAATCCTGTATTAATTATTTACATAAAATGTAAAACCTTTTTATAATTAATAAGTAATTTTGTGAAAAGATTTCCTTTTGTTTCATAAACCATGTTTATAAGTTCATTTCCATGTTTTAACCTGGATTTTTGTAAAATAGTTCCTATGATCCATAAACCATACCTATTATAGTTTATAAGTTGATTTCTATGACTATAGCAAGTTTCAATTTCAAATACATTTAGACAGTAAGAAAACATAATAAGTAAATTATGTTTTTTAAACACAAGCAATCTTGTGTTTTACTTGTATTCCCCCCCTTCCCCCTTTAAAACATTAAAAAGCTTGGAAAATATGGGGGGGTATGAACTCACCTTATGTTGGAGATTTGATGGAAGATATGATATAGAATATTTGGTATGTCAAACGAAGTCCCGAGCACAAATGGATCCTAATTGGCATATATGACATATATATATATATATATATATATATGTGTGTATAATTAGTGTATATAATAACTAATCATGAAAGGTAAACAACCTCAGGTGTTAGGAAACACTTGAAATGAATTGTTACAATCATATGTGATTGAAAGAAAGGAGTTCACGGTCAAACTTTAGGGGTTCACGGCCATACTTTAGGGGTTCACGGCCATGGGAGGGTTTACGGCCCAATATCTTATGAAGGGTTTACGACCGTACACCCTTGAAGATCTTGAAGATGATGATGAACAATGATGAACAATGATGAATCAAGGCTAGAACAAAGGGGTTTCTAAGCATAAACAAGAATAGGGATGAGATGCTTACGTTTTTGGAGTGAAAAGTGAGCCTTCTCTTGATGATACTTGAGAGAGAATGGATAGTTCACGGCTGGAGTTTGGAGAAATGAAGTAAAAATAAAGCTATCCCATATATACGGAGGGTGGTTCACAGTTAAAAGAGTGTTCACGGCCGTGAACCTCATGTGTTGGGCTTTCTGGTTCGGAAGCAGCCTTCTGATCTCGATCTAATACTTCATAACACTCAATCCTTAAGTGTACTAGGCTTAGAGACTCTCAAACTGGCCTTAAACACAGTAAACATATAGCAGAAACGAGTTTGACTTTTGATTGAATTGGATTGATTTACAAGAAGGAAATAATGGGGTGTTGCAAATTTCAAGCCATTTAAAAAAAACCAAAAACACCAAAGTTAATTAAATAGTTCAAAGAAATATTAAAATTACCAAGTTTTGAAGCTCATAACCAAAACATGAAAATCAAAGTAACATAGAAATAGTTGGGTTGAGTTTAGATCGGTTTCAAAATCGTTGCGTTGGGTCGGTTTCAATGGATCGCTTTTGACAGCCCAAACCCAACCTACACCGAAATATTCGGTTTTTAAAATTTTAAACTCAAACCCGATGGTTAGGATTTGGTTTTGGTTTTTTTCGATTTTTAGGTTTTCGATTTCGATTTTGCTCAACCCTACTAAAAAGTGTGTATTATTATAAGATGGCAAGATTTAGTGCTTATGTGTTGATTTGGTATGAGACATTTAGTATGGTTGTCAAACTAGCCATCATTTGTATGGCTCTCATTGCGGTATCCAGTGTTGCCCTCTCTCCTTGAGGTTGAGGGTTCAAGTCCCACCGTGGACATAAATGGAATAACTTAAAAATAGTTTAATATATACTTGTATTTTCCGTTAAAAAATTAGTGGGATACTGGGATGTGAATAATGTGTTTCCTAATACTAATCTTCATGAGACCAAGTATAAGACACAATCAAATTTGTAGATTCCACATAACCAAACTATGTGTACCATATACAAAAATCCATGTATGGGCTTAAGTAGGCTCATGTTCTTGGTTCTGCCTCTTTAGTTAATATGCGACTCATTTGGATCTTCACCATTATTGCTGTGCGATGCGCATTCGGTTTTACCTTCCATTGACTGTGAGGATTATCGACTTCTTCACTATTAAGTTACCCTGGAGACAACAAACAATTCATAAGCTGATTGGCCGGGATCCCGAACCAACACTCCGATGATAAAGTCAGAGAAGACTCTAAAAGAATACCCTAAGAGTATGTCAAAAGTCAAATGAATGTTAATAGAACAGTGTGTTTTGTTTGTGTACCTTGTAAAGTGACATTCATCGCTTATTTATAGTCGATATTTAGGAGGATATGACCTCTTCTTGTACTGAAAAGGTTTTCCATCTTGTCGTATTAATGGCCGTATGACCGAAGGTACACTCATATGTACTTGTTATCCGTTTGACAGTTGTTTCTCGTTGGTCAAAGGATGTATCAGTCACGTATCACAATACAGGCTGTTTTCTTTGAGTCCCAATGTACTATTACACTGTTGTGATGTCAATTCGTATCATAATGATTATTTTTTGTGGTTCAGTACTTGTGCATAGTTCGATATGCATATGGTTCAGTATATACTCGGCTCAATATATACTTGGTTTGGTATAATGAGGGTATATGTGTAGCCTCGAGCTAGACTATACCCTATTGTTGTGATTCATCCCTATTTATTTATTATCTTGGGATATCAGTTGTGTATCTTCTTATTTACGTAGATGACGTTGTTTTAACTCTAATCGCTTGTGTCCTTATGCAACAACTCATTAATTACTTAACATAGAGTTTTCCATGATGGATCTTAGGCTACTAGATTTTTTTGTGAACATTTGCATTTAGATCCTCTACCGATATGTTTTTATCTTGAAAAACATTAGCTTCCTCGATCGAGCTCATACATAAATTGGCCAATATTACAGTTAGTATACATGTAAATATTTGCTTTGATAGGTTGTCAATTCATAATCAGATACAATTTTATAGTCTTTTGGAGCGTTTTGATACTTATTCTTACACACACCAATCTTCCGTATGTAGTCCAACAAATTTTTTTATATATGTATCAACCTTAATATCCATATTTTGGTTATGTTAAATGCTTATACACTAACTTTTTAGTACCTTCTATCTCAGTCTTCAAACTTTGGCCAAACACACATACGAGTTCATTGCTTACTTTAATGCAGATCAAGCTGGATGTTACTCGCCTCGTTGCTATATCGCCTAGGTATTGGGTTTATCTTGATGAAAATATTATTTCTTGGTTGTCTAAACATTAATCCATGACTTGTCAATCCAGTGTTGAAGTGGAATACCATACAATATTATCTCCAAGACATGTTGTCTACAAAATATTTTGCATGAATTACACTCCTCTTTCATGAAGGCTATGATAACTTTAAGAATGTCAGGGCATTTACTTGTCCTCTAATCATGCTCAATATCATCAAACTAAACACATTGAAATCAATATTAATTTTGTTCGTGAAAAAATCACAATCGATGAGTCTGTGTACTTTTCTATTATTTGTTCTTACATTTTAGATCCAATTTGAATGTTTCCATGTTCAAATTGCATAGGGAAATAATATATAGTGTAATATTATGTTCCGACCTTTGTACTTATAGTCCAACCCATGGCCCGCTTCCTTTTATATATATTGGCGAAACCCACGCATTGTGCATAAATTTAATTACATACCTTAAATATTATAAATATATGGCATTTAAAATAAGTTAAGAGCATTTGGTTCTGAGGTTGTTTTATTAGACACTATACTTTGATACATTTTTAATGCCCCTTACAAAAATGGTGTTCGTGATTTGGATATGACATAATATCCTATTATGTTTACTGACTGGTATTATTTTGGATTGTTTGGTTGTGAATTGGGATCGAACTTATTATAGATCAAGTTTATGGCTCAAATTTATCGTTTTATTAGATCTAACAATTTGAATTTTTATGTTTAGTTAAAATACGTTATCACTTTCAACTATATTGAGAATATGATCGTTGATGTTTGTATTCGTATGTATGAATTAAATGTAAAAAAATATACTATGGAAAGAAATTTAAATAGTTGTGTTATAATTAGACTTTAATGATCTTATATATGATTTATATAATTTAAATTTGATTAAAATAATGTTGAACATTGATAGCTGGTTAAGTAGTGTAATTGGTAAATAATAGGAATTTGTAGTATTTGAATAAATAAACAAAAAGTCATTATTTACTTAAATAAGCTGTTTTTAGAAATTTCATTTTAAAAAATAAAAATAAATAGTACATGAAAATATCAAGTGATTTAAGAAATGGATATATTAGTGTATTCACAATAATATTTATAAAATATTAATAAAAAATATGCAATTTTGCATTTAATCTATTTTTTCTACTTTTCAAATATTAACTAATGCATTATTGAATATTAAGGTGAGAAGGTTAGACAATTGACAAATTTTCATTTCATATATTTAAATTTACGACTGAATATTTTATAAGTTTTTATTCTCAATTTTTATATTTTTGTCCATCTATTTGAAAATTATTAAAAACAAACAACATTTTAGTGGATATATTATATATAATATAGGTTTTACTATTTATAATATAATACCTATAAAAGAATTAAGAAAATATGTCTAGATAGAAAGTTTCATATGTTTGCTTTTATGTCAATTTAATAAAGTAATTAACAATTATTTTTGGAAAGCATTTGAAAATTATTGAGTTTCTATAGTAAAACTGACAAAATCGTTAGTATAATATGTATTTTTATGTGATTCAACAAAATTATATATCTTGAACCATATTAATCTAATGAAAATTAGTTAATCGTATTAAAGTTTTAATTTAATATTACAACTCTTCAAATTTCAAATAAATGTTATTTAACATTAAACCACTAAGTATAATTTATGTGTACTTAATTGATACTTATGAGTTTTCATTAAATATAATTTTAATAATTAAATTGTCTTTAGTCAATTAAATGGATAATATGATCATCTAATATGTGGATAAAAAAAACTATGAAAAACCTCAAAACTTACATTAGGGAACTTAATTACAACTGTCAAATATTTTGTATGTATTATTTATATAAAATAATTTGTATAAGACTATAAGTTATTATATTCAACCCTATTAATAATTAAACTACCTGTCTATAACTAACAATGATGGTTTAGTCATTTTAGTCCACAACCAATTGCTATTTTTTATATTTTACTTGAATATTTTTGAATCTTTTTATTCAAAATGGTTTAGGCATTTTAGCCCACAACCCATTGCCATTTTTGAATCTTTTTATTCAAAATCATCATACTAACGTGCCAAAACTCAAATTTGTAACATCCTGTTTCGAGAAAATTCTTATTTCGGAATAGTGGACAATTAATGGATCAAATGGATGCCTTTGGCTTCATTGGAAAGGAAATTAGACTCTATTGGAGGTGTATTATGTTAGATAAGTGATTTAAACCTTAGATTGTTTGATGGAAGCTAAGGGATAAAATGGGAAGGGTTATGTTTCGGGCTTCTTGCATAAATTAAGGATTTTAGTTTGAGATCTCTTTAGTCGTAAGTATCAAGATAGAATTATAGAGCTCTTCGATACCTTTCCGTAGATATAAAGATCATCGAAAACTGGAAAAAGAGAGTTTGGCAGTACGTTGGGCGTGCACTAGGAGTACGTTGGGCGTACTGGCTGAGGAAGTCGCATTTTTAGGCGTTGAGCGTAACTTTAGGTATGTTGGGTGTACTGTCGTAGAGTAAAAACCCTATTTTCATGGTTTTGAGCCCTATTTAAGTACTCTAACCCCTTAGGGTGCTTCCTAACATCAACCTCCACCTTCTTGAGCCTCCAACTCGAAACCCTAGCCCCCTAGAACAAATCTTGAGCCTTTTTATGTGTTTTGGGTGCATTTTGGATGAAAGAGAAGTTCAATCTTGTTTATTGTTGAAGCTTAAGCTTGTGGATCCAGAGCCTACATTGCTTTTCTTAACTCCAGAAGCTATAAAGCGTGAATCTTGATGATGCATTTGTTAGATCTAGATAGTTTTGGGTTTTTTGAGCTTTTTGGTCCCATAATCTTGATATCCATGAATATGGTTCATTCTAATCCAAATGAGTTGTCCTTTAAGACCTTTTTGGATGTTTTGAGTCATAAAAATGTGATATTGGTCCCTTTTTTCCCTCCATGCAAGAGTTATGATATTTTAGTGGAATATTAAGTTAGGGTTACAGCTTTTGGACCATTTCTAGCCATAGTTAGTCATAATGGTGGAAAGTTTATGACTTAGAACAATGTTTTAGATCTAGATCTGAGTTTGGATGTAAGGTCTTTAAGGAATAAGCACTTTTGAAGAAAAAAGGATCCAGACGGCGTACGTTGGGCGTACCAAGAGGTATGTTGTGCGTACTGGGCTAAGACCCTGTGGATTGGGAGCATCGCGACTAGACCCATCATAGAGACTCCGTACGTGGCACATACTTACTCTGCTTTGACTTCCTTTGACTTTTTGACTTTATGACCTTGACCTTTGACTAGGGATTGACGAAGTTTGACTTAGGGGTATTTTGGGTATTTTGAGTGGTAAATTGAGTTTAGGTCACTGTTTATTGTATAGGTGACTGGTAGAGGCAACATTTGGAGCAGTGACTTGTTCAACTATATTTTCAGACTGTAAGGTGAGTTTTCCTCACTATACTTGTGGGTCGAAGGCACCAATGTCGGCCTAGTAAATTATGTATCCTGGTTTAGGATGTTGCTATGCTGTAGTGATCTGATGAGATATGCATGTTTATCTGTTTGTTGTTATATATTTATATGTTGCATATGTCGACATAGTGTGGTTTGGGTTGAGGTTGCACTGCTTTGTGTTGTCGGCCAACAAAGTTCTCCAAATGTGATTTTTGGATTCGAGAAGTCTAATTCTTGGGTCATGTGGTTAACCAAGAAGGGATAATGGTTGACCCAGTAAAGATGGAAGCTGTAATGAAGTGGGAACGACCAAAGAGTCCTACGGAGATCCGAAGCTTTCTAGGATTAGCCGGATATTACCGAAGGTTTATCCAAGGATTTTCTTCGATAGCTGCTACATTGACAGCTTTGACCCATAAAGGAGCCACTTATACTTGGAGTGAGAAACACGAAGAGGCATTCGAGAAGCTAAAGAAGAAGTTGTGTGAAGCTCCGATTCTTTCTCTGCCCGAGGGAGTTGAAGACTTCGCAGTTTATAGCGATGCATCTGGAGTTGGGTTAGGTTGCGTTCTGACCTAAAGGGATAAGGTGATAACATATGCATCGAGACAATTGAAAGAACACGAAAAGAACTACCCCACTCATGATCTGGAGTTGGCAGCGGTGGTATTTGCATTAAAGATATGGAGACATTATCTTTACGGCACGAAGTGCAAGCTTTTCACTGATCATAAGAGTCTTCAGTATCTCTTTGATCAAAAAGAGTTGAATATGAGGCAACGACGATGGCTGTAGTTGCTTAAGGATTACGACTGCGAGATACTTTACCACCCTGGTAAAGCAAATGTCGTAGCTGATGCTCTAAGCCGAAAAGTCAACCTGGAAAGAAAAAGGCCAAGATCGTTGAGAATAGAAGTTGTCTCGACTATTGTGGAAAGTATTAAGAAAGCTCAGGAAGAAGCTTCAGAGAAAAATGATCGGAAGGAAGAGAGTTTGGGCAAAAAGTTGGTGTTTGGTACGGATAATCAAGGATTAAAGGTATTCCAAGATAGGATTTGGGTACCTAAAACGGGAGGA
The DNA here is from genome assembly GCF_052849685.1 of Lactuca virosa. Classification (NCBI taxonomy): domain Eukaryota; kingdom Viridiplantae; phylum Streptophyta; class Magnoliopsida; order Asterales; family Asteraceae; genus Lactuca; species Lactuca virosa. The sequence continues at coordinate 41,987,005 of NC_136426.1, forward strand.
ATGAGAGATATTTTGATGGAAGAAGCTCACAAGACCATGTACTCGATTCATCCCGACAGCACAAAAATGTATAGGGATCTGAAACCCTACTACTGGTGGCCGACGATGAAGCTCGATGTTGCGAAGTATGTGGTAGAATGTGTAACCTGGGCGAGAGTTAAGGCGCAACATCAGAAACCATATGGGAGTTTAGAACCTTTACCTGTACCCATGGGTAAATGGGTAGACATCACCATGGGTTTTGTCACTAAACTGCCCAGAACGAAGGACGGTCACGACATGATTTGGGTGGTCGTTGATCGGTTCACTAAGAGTGTACACTTCATAGCAGCTAATGAAAGATGGCCGATGGATAAGCTCGCAAATGCTTACGTGAAGGAGGTGGTAAGACTTCACGGTGTTCCTTTAACTATTGTATCAGATCGTGATAGTCGTTTCACGTCAAGGTTTTGGAGGAGTCTACAAGAGGAATTGGATAAGAAATTGTGTTTAATTACAACTTATCATCCGCAAACCGATGGTCAGAGTGAAAGAACGATTCAAACATTGGAAGATATGCTAAGAGTGTGTACCCTGGAATTTCAAGGTAACTGGGATGAACATTTTCCTCTGGTGGAGTTTTCCTACAACAATAGTTACCATTCGAGCATTAAGATGGCACCTTATCAAGCCTTGTACGGACAGAAGTGTCGTACGCCGTCTTGTTGGCTTGAAGCCGGAGAAAAGCAGTTTATGGGCCCCGAGATATTCCATCAGACTGCTGAAAAGTTGAAGGTGATTAGGGAAAGGATGTTAGCAGCTCAGGATCGTCAAAAGAGCTATGCTGACAAGAAGAGACGACCGATGACATTCGAAGTTGGAGATTTGGTTTTGCTTAAAGTCTCACCGTGGATGAGACTGATAAGATTTGGGAAACGAGGAAAGTTGAGTCCAAGGTTTATTGGACCATTCAAAGTTCTTCAAAGGATTGGGAACCAAGCTTACAAGCTCGAATTACCCGAAGAACTAGATGGTATTCATAACACATTCCATGTGTGTTATTTGAGGAAGTTCACGGGAGAAGTTCCCGACATAATTCCAATTTCAGAGTTAAGGATGGATGAGAATAAGAGGCTAATCGAAGAGCCCGAGGCGATTGTTGACCGTAAGACGAAGAAGTTACGACGCAAGATGGTCGACTTAGTGCTAGTCCGTTGGAAACACACGAATGGGCCGAATCTCACTTGGGAGACGGAGAGTGACATGATGAGTCGCTATCCGCATCTGTTTGTTGATGCATGATTCTGGGACGGAATCATCCTAAGGGGGAGAGAATTGTAACGCCCGTGTTTCGGGGCTAAACATTAGTAGATGATGTAATAGTCTAGGTCAACCATTGTAACCCATTTTAAAGTAATAAAGATGAATTACTTGAATATTATGTGAATTATGTGCTTTTGTGTGCTTATTGCTTGTTTATAATAATATAAAAAAATAAAAGATAAAAATAAGCGTCAAAAATAAAATGTTAGATGAACCCGATATCTATGACGAAAGTCGTAGTGGTCGTGACAAGGATTCTGGAGATATAAAGAACGCCGAAATCCGAGTTATAACGAAGAAGTTATGACTTTCGAAGTTTCGCGACAAAACCGGCACGACACTGCGTGACGTAAATAGTGAATTTACGATAGAGGACTTTTTAGCCTTGGTGATCTACACGAAAGCCGTAGTGTTCGTTAAACCGAGAGCGTGCATAAAACGAACGCCTAAATCTGACTTCGTATGAGGAAGTTGTAATTTTTCTAAGTTTCAGATCGGCAGTGCACAGTCCGAAGTTCAAATAGTAGATCGGTCGACTGTTGGCCGACACAACCTACACGAGAATAGTAGATCTCGTCAATAGGATCTCAACGATAAAAATACAGACGAAAACAGACGTCGGATGAAGAAGTTATGGGTTTTTATCGGACTAATCTTGTCTCGGACTATTAAAGAATATAAAATTTAAACTCGTTCGAGAATTAGCCGACAAAGTCTAAATGGAAGTCGTAGATTACGGTCCCCCCTACGCGTGGATATAAAGAACGTCAAAAACGGAGCTCGTACGTGAAAGATATGAATTTTTGAAGTCGGAGTATGAAATTGCGAGACTATGCGAGGAGGGTACGCCCAACGTACCTTCGGACGCTAAGTGTACCGAAGTACGCCCTGCGTACGAGGTTCTACGCCTCGTGTTCTCGGAAGTGTGCGGACCAGAAGATAGCCACGTCGCCCCACCGAAGCCTCGCCACGTGTCGTCCTTATCCGAGACTACGCCCAGCGTAGACGAGGATTACGCCCAACGTAATCCGAAGTCTCGCAGCTATAAACAAAGGCCGAGGGCTGCCATTCTTTTCACAACAAAATCTCTTCTCTCTCTCACTACTTTCTCTCTCTAGCCTCCCTTAACCTCCCTAAAGCCTAGGAAAACCCCCTCGCCCCCGAAGGAAGCTCCGGAGAGCCCGAAGGCTCCGAGAAAAAGAATTTTTCGGTTTGAAACTCTGCCCGCGCGGAGCCCGATTTTCAAGCAAACTTCCCGGTTTCGTCAAAGAAGATTATTTTAAGAAGCGAGGTGTTGTCCGAATCACTCCGTAACAGGTGAGTGTATAGTCACTTTCATCTTACACATAGATATGAAGTATTTTATATAAATTATGTGCTATGTGTATATATATGTTATCTGCTTACCAGAGATGTTTGCTGGATGAAAGATCTATACTTCCTTCTTTCATATCTGAAACTTTTTCCTTCAGATATACACTTTCTCATCTCAGATCTAAGCTTTTCCTTCAGATCTAAACTGTATACTTTGAGATCTATGTTGGACGAAAGATCTGAACTTCTTTCCTTCAGATCTGAACTTTTTTTCTCCAGATCTAGACTGTATATGTATTCTATGCTTTGAAAGTTATGCTGGATGAAAGATGTAAACATTATTTTTCAGATCTAGATTGTATATGTATTTTATGCTTTGAAAGTTATGTTGGATGAAAGATGTAAGCTTTGTTTTACAGATCTGGACCATGTATGTATTTTATATCTACAAATATGTTGGGTAGAACATGGGTAGATGAAATAGATGATGTGTGATAAAATGATGAGAGGCCTTGATGTTTACGATGTTTAAGATGATCCAGTCGTCTAGCGGAGTATAGATGACGACCACAGACTTTTCTAGGCAGTCCAGTGGAACGCTAGCAGGCTCGCAACCTGTAGGTGTTTTTGAAGATGTACTCCATCCCCCCCCCCCCCATGGTTGCCTTTTTGACATGTATCGCTGAGGAATCCCCTAAGCAGTGTTGTCACCCCGAAGAAAAATCCTTAGGATATGTCCCTTATAATTATGATGATTTAGGGACATAGAGTGAGGATAACGGGAACGGGTAATCGGGTTAGTGATTTGATGAAAATAAATAATGAACTTATTATTGTGGGTTGAAAACCCTATATGCTCACCAGGCTCCTAGCCTGACCCACTCAGTTTTCTTGTATTACAGGTAGTGGAAAAAGCATAGTTGGATGACTTGACGAGAGATTATGGATTTGAGGCCGGATTGTGTTTTGTGGCCTAGAATGTTTATTTCTTTTTGGTTTATGCTTATGGTCTGTATCGATGATTGACATCCCGAGTTTTTGTAATGTAATGAAAATACATTTCTTTAAGAAATGCTTTGATAAAATTTATATCATATTTTGTTTTGGGAACAAATTTCGCAATACTTTTCTTAAGAAGTTACTCTGATTTTTATTAAAAAGCATAAACGAAATCGGTCTTTTCTGGCCGTAAAAATGGGGATGTCACATGGGGATCCTAGGATATCCTAGGAAGTGTTGTTGTGTGCATGGTACGTTGTTCAGCGGGTTTTGGTAGTATCATTATGAGGAAGTAACTTAAAAGATCTGGGATGATTCTTGAGGAAAGTATGAATATGTGTGGAAGGTAGTATTAAACCCATACTACTGGAAGCACATGATCCACTTGAATCAAGGAAAGTCACGGGGAGTCTAAGAAGCCAGTAGAGGATGATGTGTATGTTTATGTTTAGTGGGTAAAGTGTAATGGATTAATGATGACAGTTTGGTCCTGTTTAATTGGATGACGACGTCTGAACGGGAAGCGGAACCCTCTAAGATTGGTGTGAACTCAGGGTTACATGGTTGGATTGTCACTGGGGTTTCACAAATATTGCGGGAAGAGTTGCACGGTATTGTGAGTCGGATCACTAACAGGTTAATTGCCAAGTTCGAGGAGTGAATTGCAGCCTTTCACATTCTTCAATGGCAGGCTAATTTTAGATACTTCAGATAATCGGGGCAAGGCAAAGGCTTGATCATGCACATCCTTCAGTTTTTATGAGATTTTATTTTGGGATACTCTAATTTGTGATTTTGACCTTCGGAAACTAAGTTTTGTAAACATTTATGGTTTGTGGTTTGGTTTTGAAAAATGAAAATTTTACCTTGATTTTTGGGATGTTACAAAAAAATTTTAACATCAATATTTTAATCAAAATCATATACAAATACTAAGGTGATAATACATTGAAGTTTTATTTTAATATTACCAACTTTTTAAATTTTGAGTAAAAATTATATAGAATTAAGCTGATAGAACTCAAAAGTTTTTTTTTACTAATGGTACTTAATAAATATTTATGAAACCTAATTAAATGCTTAAAGCCTTAAATTGTGTTTAATCAATTAAATAAATAATATGATCATCTATGTTAAAATAAATTGTATAAAAACCTTCAACCCAATATTAAAAACAAAATTATAAGCATAAAATAAATTGTATAAGATTATGAGTTATATAAAAACATTCTATTTTAAGTCTAGAAATTAGTGTTGTAAAAATCGGTCTAGGCGTCCGATTAATTGGTGCCTAGACGATATGCGGTCTCCAACCGCTTACGATTAAGGGTTAGAGGATTAGGCAAATCGGTCTTAGTCAATATGAATCAAAGTCTATTCAACTTGGTCCAAATCGGACTTAAACGATCCAACTAAAACTCCAAATCGGTCCAGCTGACTTTAAGGGACCTGCCAACTCAAAGGAGTCAGCTTGCCAAAACATAGTTGGGTTTCTTTTTCCACGGAGGATGCATGCTCCCTTTTATGAAATACATTTGCCTTGATAGAATTCTCCCACCAACGATGTGGGATGCTCAATCTTTTAACTCATCCTTAATCTTTTTTGCATCTCGTTCTTCCCTGGTTTTCTTTATCGTTTGTTTCCTTCTCAATCTCATTTTGGATTTCTCCTATCCTTCAAATATACCTATCGGAATCTACTTTTCTTCGGAGGTCATCAAATGTAGAGATGAATCTAATTCTTCCACTAGAGATCGCATCATCGACGAATTTTGTGATTGGGTTGATAGTATCGATGAACCAGGTGTTGTTCCAACCCTAACTTACCCCTCCGTCCACCACAAAAACATACACTTCCATATTAATCATTGAGCAAGTTTTTTCCACTCAAATTTATTTCAAATTCAAAGATTCTGAGAATAGATTGGTGAAATCGGGGTTTTGCTTTTTTGTGCCCTTACCTTCTGGTTCTAATTGAGATGATGATGAGAATATTGTAGTAGAGTATGAAAAAAAATCATGAAGTTAGAATCGAATAAGCTTTAGTTCTAATTTCAAAGTTCTTTTGATCTGCAGGAACATCGGCTTGCCTTACTGCAAAATTCTATTGTCGAAATTCAAGAAGCACTCCTCATATTTTATTTTCTTCTCATGTAAATGGCCAATTTTTGTGTTATGTTTCATTGGTTTATTTACATATTTTCAGTTTTCTTTCAAACATCTTCATTTTACAATAACATTTTATATATTTTTCACCATACTGTTGTGATAGGAGCAATGAATATTATAGCATCATCATCTACCCAATGGAGTGTGTTAATATTGTAATGGCGGATTCAATGGAGGGATAAGATGGTCTTGGTTAATATGAACAACCAAAAATGTGATGCCTCAACAGATATGTCTTGCTCCATTGTTAGTTGGATGTGCTTTGTGTGAGAAAAGATAATTATAGAGATCTAACATGTATTTAAATTGGCTTTGTTTCACAATGATACTAGAAAAAGAGTCAAATTGAATTGCCATAGATCTCCACAAAAGTCAATTGTAAAACACACATATTAGATATTTATTCTTTTTACACATGCAATTTTTATGCTTATTTACTTATATTAATAGGATTAAAGTTAGATTTATTAGTTTTTGAATAAATATCTTAATAATTAATGGTCCCCGATTAATTCTAGCCTAGCCGATTAATCCTTTAATCATAGTCCACCGATCAGCTAACGTTGAACGTTTTTTTATAATCTTGCTAAAAATAAATAAATAAAAATATTGATTTGTTATCGACTTAAGTGCATTAATATTTAAATGGTGTATTTACAACTAAAACGTTGGTTTAAGCTATTTATTTTACAGATCATTGCCATTTTTTTTCTTTTATATTTTACTTTAATGTTTTTTTTTTCATGTCGTTTTTTAATTAAAGACATCATGCTATCCTGCCAAAACTCAATTTTATTTTAAATTAATTTTTTTAATTAAATTCATATATGATTATTAATGTGTTGCTAGATTGAAATTTTAATTTAATAATAGTACTCTTAAAATTTCAAATATGGTCTTTAATTGATATTTATGGTTCTTAATTGATACTTATGAAATTTAATTAAATATGATTTAAATAGTTAATTATATTTATTCAATTAAATTAATAATATGGTCATGTAACAATCAATAATTATATTAAAAATCTCCAAAATTACTATTAAAAATGTTGGTTTAACTTGATTTCTTTTCTTTAAAGACAAAATTGCAAAAATGGTCCCTGTGGTGTGCATTTTTTTGGGGTTTTAGTCCAAACTACGACTTTTTTGGATTGATGGTCCTTTTGAGCTAGTTCTGTTGCGTTTTTGGTCCCTCTAAATAGTGAAATGACTTTGATACCCTTGGGATATTTATTTTCCATTTTTCTTTCATTTATTTTAAATCCAATACTAATTTATTTATTTTAATAATTAAAAAAAATAAAAAGGGTCTCTCTCTCTCTTCTCTCTCTCTCTCTCTCTCTCTCTTAATCATCACCTTCGTCTCACCATCCCCCAAAATTCACCTCACTAACAGATAATGCTTCAATGGTGTCTTCACCCCCAAAACCAACTTTGATTCTCGATGTCAATTTTTTTTTGCCATTCTTCAATGATGAAATCAAGTCTTCGAAGAATCCGATTAAACATATACATCTTTGTCGTCATCTGAAACCCTTCTCAGATATGTTCATATCAAGCCCTAGGTGAAGAAATCAACTCTGTGAGACTCACGATCGATGGATTCAGCAAGTCTCAGATATGTTTATATCAAGCCATGTGCATCGTAATTGTCAAAATTAGGTTTTCAGAAAGTGAAACGGCAGTAAATAGTGAGCAAATAGAGGAGAAAAAGGATAAGGAACTCCGGTAAGCTCCTCCTTGGTCTATTTGTTCGTCATCGATGGTCCAATTAAGGGGAAGCATAACAGAACGACAACAAATAGTGAGAGGGTGACTGCAATCGGTGGAAGAAGGAAGAGCAGTCGGTTCTTCCGGTGAGCTCCTTCTCTCGGTACTCCAACCTTCGATGGTGCAACTGTCATACGGGGTGATTGCGGTGGTGTTTAATCAGTTGTGAGGAGGGCTTAGCCGGCAGAAGATTATTGCCCTTTTTCGGCGACCCTTGTAGGTCCTTTTTCTCTTCTTCGGTAATCACAAACGCAGGGAAGCAGAGCAGCAGTAGTTGCGCCGGACAGGAGGTGTTTGGTAGCCGGAGTTGATGAAATTGAAGGGAAGGGGAGGAGGGTTGCCATCGCTGGTGAAGGTCACCGGTTTTTCTTCTTCTTTGGCCAGAGGTTGAGAGAGAGAGAGAGAGAGAGAGGCACTCTAATTTTTTTAATAATTAAAATGAATAAATAATAATTAAATTTTTAAAAAAATGAATTTAAAAATAGAAAATAAATACCCAAGGGTATTAAAGTCATTTCAGTTTACCGAGGGACCAAAAACGCAACAGAACTAACTCAAAAGGACCACCAATCCAAAAAAGTCGTGGTTTGAACTAAAACCCCCAAAAAATGCATACCACAGAGACCATTTTTGCAGTTTTGACTTCTTTAAAAGAAGGAAGGTGTTGAACTTTCATAACATATTACTATTAAGACAAAACTTCAAAAATGGTCCCTGTGGTTTTCGAAAATCTGAAGTTTAGTCCCTAATTTGAAAAAACCTCACAGATGGTCCCTGTGGTTTCAAAACTTTTAACAAATGGTCCTTTTCACTAACTTCGTTAGCTTTTGGCCGTTAAGTGAAGGGCATTTCCGTCATTTCACTACCACATGGACCATTTATGAAGTTTTGCTTTATTTAAAATATATATATATATATATATATATATATATATATATATAATTATTTAATATTAAAGGATCTCCCTCTCTTTCTCTCACACACACTCTTATCTTGCCAACCTACGACTTCTTTACTCAGACCAGTTAAGTAACTAAGCTTTTGGCTACTGATTTTGTTATTTCTTCATGATTCTTGACTTTTGGTTCTCTATTTCTTCTCTAGTGCTTGCTTCTTGACTTTGTTGCTGAAATTCTTAGATCGAGGTTGGGGTAACTGCCAAATTCCTTTACCTTGTTGGTATTTGGGATGAGTTCGTGCAGAGCCTTAATCCTCTCTGCAATGAGATCAAGTTTTTGAAGAAAACATAATACGAGGTTTACAAGAAAGATAAGAAACATGGGCCTGAATCTTCTAGCTCTACTTCTCTGACGTGGCTGTGATGGTGCTCCACCACCAGTGTTGCAATTGTGGTCTGTACTTGGTTCATCAACACCGTTGTTGCCGCTCCCGTAGATCGAAGTTCTATAAAGCCAATAGCAATAATAATCAAAAAGCACGCACACACATATGGGGAAGGGCGGTGATTATCGCGTCCACAAATTGATGATGACAACAAGCAGCTGATAGTGGTCGGGAGATGTAATCGAAATCGACGGCGCTAGGGTTTCTAGGAGGTGGTGTCGTCGTCGGAGTCGATGGGTAGTATGTGATGCAGTGATAGTCGTTGGTGGCTATGAAGGGGGTTATGAAGGTGGAGGTCGGAATAGGGGAATGAGACTGGTGGTGTACGATGGGTGATTTGGCGGTGGTGAGTATGTGTTTGCAGAGAAAAGAGAGACGGGAAGGAGGGGGAACATTGTGTTCACCAATTGAGAGAGAGAGAGAGAGAGAGAGAGAGAGAGAGAGAGAGAGACCCTTTAATATTAAATAAGTATTTTTTTTAAATAAGGCAAAACTTCATAAATGGTCACTGTGGTAGTGAAATGACAAAAATTCCCTTCACTTAACGGTCAAAAGCTAACGGAGTTAGCGAAAATGACCATTTGTTAAAAGTTTTGAAATCACAGAGACCATCTGTGAGGTTTTTATAAACTAGGGACTAAACTTTAGATTTTCGAAAACCACAGGGACCATTTTTGATGTTTTGTCTACTATTAATGTGTCAAATCTAGAATTTATATTACAAATAATTTTTCATTAAAGTTATATACTAATGTGTTTCTAGATATCGTTAGTGATTTTTTAGAATATTTTCAATTCACAATAGTTTTATCAAAAAAACGAAAAAAAAAAAAAATACAGAAGCTAGAATATTTTCAATTCACAATAGTCTCTTTTATAAGATTTATAAAGATAAATATTTTCAGATTTATTAAAATTGCAAATTACTTTTATACAATTAATCTAATTATACAGTTCACAACTTCACATAACTTATTTTCTTTTCTCAGGTTTAGTTTGTTATGGTTTAAAAGTTGAAACCAAAAACCGAACAATTTTTTTTCGTTTTTCAAACTTGAACCGATATTGTTTGATATTTAATTTTTTAAATTTAAAGAGTATGTGTATTTAGTTTACAATCCAATTTAGATTAACCTAATCTGAACCGGTTTAAATTGGTTTAGCTTTGATTTAGTTTAATTGTTTTATTAATATTTTGACTTAAGAACTCCGATTTATCCCCGTCCGGTTACATATTTGCCGTTGGTCAAATATTCGTTTAATCATGGTGATGCAAGCAGGTTTACAAGTATATATGTGGCGTTATAGTGTGGCCTGTCCGGGGGTATAAAAGTCAAAATCAAACCACAGACCAATATACACCTATTAGGCTATTACTAGGTCCACACACCAAAATTTCTAACCGGAATGAACGGTCAACACAACATGCTTTGAATAATTTATTTTACCACTAACCGCCTTATACTATTCCAGTTCTTGCAAAATCATCCCCTCAATGGAATATTTGCTCTTAATCAAGGTTGATCCTCAACTTAATAACTTAAATTCTATAATTTAAACAAAATTCGAAGGTTTTGAATAGTGCACACCTACTTAAAGAGCTAGTGGTACCACATCGAACAATATATTACTAGCACATTAACACTATTTATTTAGTTTTCTAATAGTGTATATCTTTTGCATGATTTCTTAGCAAGAAAATACAAACAAGCTTAACTCATTAAGTCTAGGTGCCCTTCAAAGATGGATTCTTCTAATTCTTATGTGACCCTAAACTCGTGGATTCCGTCAAGTAGGGGTGGGAATTATTTGGTCCGGAACCGAAAAACTTGAAAACCAAATCAAACCGAATTGTGAACTTGGTTTTTGGTTCGAGTTTCGGTCTCATGAAGTTTAAACCAAACCAAACCAAAAAACCGAATTTTATAAATTAATTAATTTAAATATATATTATATATTTATATATTAAATAAAAATATTAATTATAAAGTAAAAAATTATTTTAGCCCATTTACTATTTTATGTAGTGTTAAACTTGATCGGTTGCAAGGCAGCCCTCACGAAATACCAATCGTCAAAATTCGATTCCTCAATTGCCATTCCCGCTCATAAAAATTCTTTTAGCCCATTTACTATTTGCAACTTTAGGTTTCTATGTTAAAAGCAATGTAATTTATGTTTGGAAAATTGAAACACTAATTTTTATTTTAAGATAATATTTGGTTTCCTCGGTTTTCAGACCGAAACAAACCGGATTAGAATTTGGTTTTCGGTTTGGTCTGAAGAATTTGAATTCGATTTGGTTCAGTTTTCGAATTTGACCAAAAAAAATTCCAAACCAAGGAAACCGAAGAATCCGTAAACCGAACCGATTCTCACCCCTACCGTCAAGTGTCTATTTTTAGAATACATAATAGTTAATAACAGATAGATAGCTCAGTGTAATAATCCTAAATTTGTGACAAGAGATTTGATAGACATCTATCACAGATTGCTGCAATAATAACCCTAAAACTTCTATTACAATAGAGCTTGGTGATTTTTTTTTTTTTGTAGTTGTATGATGACCTTACAAGTTAAGTGTTCATATTTAGAATTGAAAATAATAGGAGGTAGCTAAATGTAAAAATGCGTGCTGTACAAGTGGGAACAAGCCAAAGTCAAATTCCTCGGTAGTTATATCTTATATGACCGAAAGTTTCAAAAGCCCTTCACCGTCCTGACACGGTCTATTCCTCTTATATATATCACACCTCTCCATCTTCTCATTCTTCACTAACCTAAACAAAACAGCTCCACCACCACCATTATCGCCGCTGCCACCACCATTTTCGATCACTGGTGCCGCCACCTCCTCCTCCTTAAACCATTCGTTTCAAAAGCAATCAAATTAGCTTACGGAATCAAGGAAACTGATTAAAGATGGCAATGAGAGATAACTGTCTTGCTTTTGGTATCATCTTTTTGTTATTGATAACACAGCTTAGTGTTGTCCATGGCCGAAGCCTGGAACGGACACCCCTCACCACCACCACCACCATTGCAGCTACTGAGTGCGAACAAAGTGGTGGAGGGATGGCGGAATTCGGAGTTTCTTCAACCAACGACACCAGTGATGTAACCAGTAGTAGTCGAAGATTGAAGATGAGAACATTAGAATACATATTAGCTTCTGGGCCAAGCAAACGAGGACCAGGCCATTAGCTTACATAAAATTCCATTTTTTTTCCAAATTTTCTTGGGTTTTTAGAATTTTTTATTGGAAACTGCGTGTATACATGTAAAGTGTAACCAAATTCCAGGATATATAATTTTAATCATACGATTGAGAAGTTCTTGTTTTTTCTGATGTTTGTGTTAGATGTATAAATCGCTTTAATTTGAAGGAATGCATATCTGCATGAATTTAACGGTTTGTAGGTAATAATAATGCACGGTGGCGCTACGGCAGGAGACAGCGGGAATTTGTCCTGCGCCACCACACATGACGGAACGTAGTTCAAGTTTGAATTTACTTTTATATTAATTTGAGAAAAATATTATAATAATATTATGAGTTGAAATCAGACTTCTGTTCTTTCGTAAAAAAAAACTTTCTTTAAGACGCAATTCAATACAAAACTATTAATCGGAGTATAAAGTTGCTTTATGGAAAAATAACTAGATAAAATTGTTGAAAATTATTTTGGTTTTTTCGTATTATAACAATAGTTTAAATGTTTGTTGCATACATATTCCTCATATTCCGACATTGTAGCTATGAAACATATGCTAGAGTTTCAATTGGTTAGATCAGATCTTAAATTCCATTCCCAGTTAAGTTTTACTTTTTGAGTTATTGAATAAATATGAGGGGAAGTTCAATTCTAAGTGTATTATTTATGTTGGGTTACTTCCATTCAATATGCTCCGTAATATCGCAAGGTGTTGTAGGTGTGTGTGGTGTGTTTTGCATTTGAACCTTTATGTGTGGAATTAATGGTTCATAAAAATATCAGACGTGAGTTTGAAATTGATTTTGTTTATGCGTTGGTTTGCTGCATATGAAATCTTTGAAAGGTCGACATATAGACTTTCTAAACATGTTATTTTTTTAAATGCATGAAAAAACATGTTTTAAACTTTTGATTTAAAAATTGAGTATAAATTGATATAATCAAGAATTTGTAGAATATCAGATTTGTTCAAAAAAAGCAGGGACCTTTATTTACTACTATAGTAAGTTCCAATGAACAATTGCGTTTATTAGACACACTTTGCCCTACGGTTTTCACTTATCGTTTTGTTCAGTTTAGTTTAAATGGTTTTTTAACTTCAAAAAAATTTATAAAAAAAATCGAACAAAATAAGGCTCTGTATAATCCATTTTTTGTTTAACTGCTTTTGGTTTGTTCGGTTTGCGGTTAAATCCAAAGAACATATATCAAACTTCTTTTGCTTTGGTAGACTTACATTTTCTCTTATCACATAATTTTAGATGATTATAATACTTTGTATCATTTTTTTATTATTATACAAAATATTATTTTATAGTTAATATTAGCACTTTAGTTATTTTAAGCATGTATTTGTCTATAATTTAAGTATATAATTATAAAAGTTGACGTAAATTTATAAGAAACATGATATATGAACATAAAGTTAATTATAAGAAATGCGGTATATACGAATTATGTTTATAGTGTTAACTTGTTTTTTGGAATCATTTGAAAGATCCGGCAACCACCACCACCCACCTCTAACAACCACATCATCTTTCTACAATCCATACAACTTTATCATTTTTTTCCTACAATGCATTGAATTCTACAAAGTTCAATAAAATGTTATAAAATGTAATTTATAGTAAATATTTAATAATTAAAAACTTTTCTTTTTTCCATTGAAGAGTTCAATGGCCATTGAACTCCAAATCTATTGAATGTGAAGGTGACATCTCACAATGATAAAGTTCATCCATTGAATGACACATAGACTTGCCACCTCATCAACTCTCCCATTAAACTTACCATTGTGAATGCTTTTATTCACATGTGAAAATTTCCACTAAATCAAACATTTAACCTAAAATCCAAATTTGAATCAAATCTAAAACTGAACCATAAAATTAAACCAAAACATGAAATCACAAACTTTTCTAACATTTTCCTTTAGTATCAAATCCAGAAATCTAAAAACATAATAAAAATCAAATCTGAAAACACAAACCACAAAATCAAATCTAAGAAACATGAAACCAGACACGAACCAAATCTAAAAACCTAGTGAAATTCAATCCAAGCATTTTGTTGATGTAAATATCGAGTAGTATCGATGAATGGTTGTTTGTTGGCAGCTTCAGACGCACATGTAATCACATTGTTGGCTTCACACGCACATGTATTAACTTCGTTGGCTTCATTGGCCCTTCGTACCTCCACTTTGAAAGGTGGTGACTAGAGTGAAAAAACCAAATATATTGAAGAAACATACATATTGAAAAAAAAAAATACAATACAAGTTATTTCATGTCTAGAAAAATAAAACAAATTAAACACTAGGATTGTTGGTCCGAATTAAATACAAAAGATATGGACAAAACTAGCATATTAAACAAAACACAAAACCAATAAACTACATAATTTACCAAATGGCTTCTAGCCCAACGGTATCAGGTGTTGCCCTCCCTCCTTGAGGTTGAGGGTTCAAGTCTCGTCGGAGACATAGGTGGATGTATGAGTAGTTTAGGATTATATTGTATTTGCCGTTCAAAAAAAAATAATAAAGAAAAATAAACTACATAATTTACTCTTGTATTTATTTTCCATTTAAATGTTTTGCTGTTTAATTATCATTATTTAATTGAGGCCTGGATAGTGAATTTCGTATAGGGAGGAAGAGACGGCGATAACAATGGCAGCGGAAACAAATGCCAGTAATGTCGTCGTACAGCTTGAGATGAAAGAAGCCCTCGATACCACCAATAACATGGAGAAGAGGAACATTTCCTTCAGCATTTGGCCCCCGTCTATTTAAATGTTTTGCTGTTTAATTATCATTATTTAATTGAGGCCTGGATAGTGAATTTCGTATACAAAGGAAGAGACGGCGATAACAATGGCAGCGGAAACAAATGCCAGTAATGTCGTCGTACAGCTTGAGATGAAAGAAGCCCTCGATACCACCAATAACATGGAGAAGAGGGTTCAAGTCTCGTCGGAGACATAGGTGGATGTATGAGTAGTTTAGGATTATATTGTATTTGCCGTTCAAAAAAAAATAATAAAGAAAAATAAACTACATAAATTACTCTTGTATTTATTTTCCATTTAAACGTTTTGTTGTTTAATTATCATTATTTAATTGAGGCCTGGATAGTGAATTTCGTATACGGAGGAAGAGACGGCGATAACAATGGCAGCGGAAACAAATGTCAATAATGTCGTCGTACAGCTTGAGATGAAAGAAGCCCTCGATACCACCAATAACATGGAGAAGAGGAACATTTCCTTCAGCATTTGGCCCCCGTCGCAACACACACGCGATGCCGTCAGAAAGGGCCTTGTCGACACCCTTTCCACCACTTCGATCCTCTCTAAACGTTATGGCATTGTACCGACAGAAGAAGCCACCGCTGTCGCCGAACTTATAGAGGATGAGGCCTTCGTTGCCGCCTCCGCCTCCTCCGCCTCTGCAGAAGATGACGGCATCGAGGTCCTTCAGGCTTACTCGAAAGAGATAAGCAAACGGATGCTTGATCACATGAAATCTAGATCCGCTCTGCCGGAAACAGCGTCGACGTTGGAGGAGGAGAGTTGTGTGACCATCGCCACTTCCGCCAATTATGCTTCTAACGATGATGAAAGCTCTACGGTCGAAGTGACTGAATCTCAAACTATTTGAAACTTAAAAGGTTAGGGTTTCATATTTGTAGTTTGTTTTCGGATCTACAAATTTCTGGGGTTTTGGTTTTCATGAGGTTATATTCATCAAATTTTCAAAATTAGAATCAATTTCTAGATCTATTTTTGATTTCGATGTTTGGATTTCTAAGATGTTTTTGAAAAAATTGTGTTGGTTCTCGACTTCACTTCTTATATGCTTATTTTGAGTCGACGAAATCCAACTGTATCGTGCATTGAATCTGGAAATTGGCTCATCCATGGCTTCGCTAAATTAAGTTACCGTTCCTTCAAAAAGGTTAAGAAATTAGATTAAAGTTTCCAAAATTGGGATGCATGGATTTTCAATCTAAGTTGTTATCGGTCATATTTTCATCATGATCCATCTATGATTTCAACTGATTAATTAGTGAATGGGAATTTGACTTACGAGGGTAAATGTTTTTTTTTTGTTTTTGTTCGTATTTAGGTAACTTCTTTATTTTTGTATATATCTAGTTAACGAACTTGTTGGAAGTGTTCAGGGTCAGTAGAATTCAAATGCCCAGGACGAGCCGGAAAAAAAAGGCCCTAAGCCCTAACGTGTAACGACTAAAAATACATAAACTATTTTTTTTAAACGACTATAAACTTTGTAGCAATAAACAAAGCAAAACCATAGTATTTTAATGAGTCATTACATATTGTATGTGACAACTGGAAAAGTTAGAGTCAAGCAAAGTCTAAAGATGTATTATGTATAAATGAAACCACATCTTAACTTTGTTGCAATGAATCATCTATAGACAAAGAAGCATCATTTGTGTAAGCAAATATATATATATATATATATATATATATATATATATATATATATATATATATATATCTAAAACCATGTTGGAATGAACCATTGAAAGTCAAATAAGGTCAACAAGTTATCAAGGAATAAAGGAGGCAACAAAAGTCAAATAATTAAACCTTAAAGCATGAATTATACATTGTAAGGAGGGTTTTCGACTTTTAGGCCCTATACCTTTGAGTTTCGGTCACATAGGACCGAAATCACCTTCATGGGATTTAGCCAAAACCGAAAACACCTTGTATAAAGCCCATTAAGGCCGAAATCTCATTCTTGGATCATACTTAGACCGAAATCTTCTCCTTAGTTGAAGCTAGGACCGAAATCAACATTTTAAAGTGGTATGCAAGTGATTTCGGTCATGCCTTGACCGGAATCACTCTTATTTAGGCCGAAAACCCCATAGGATTTAGATATTTTATGCAATATGATTGGTTGATTCATTTCCCAAAGCGATATATCACACTTACCAACGTAAGTGTCACTTCTCTTACACATCTTATATCTTTTATCCCATATATATAAACCACCTTTTAAGGACCATTCTCAAACACTTCACAGTTAACAACTTCACTCCCATTCTCTCTCAAATATCAAGCCTTATTTCCCCCTCCAAACTCATCAATTAAATATCCCCAGGAGCTTTTTATTTCAAGGTTGTTCTTAAGGATCATTATAAGTTCCTTATAATCTAGTATTTATGCAGACCTTTTTATGTTAAGTTCATCTTATTCACACATTAGTATGTGTTAAAACTCTTAGGATTCAATCATTTCCGAGTGTTCGTAACTTGAAGATCGTCACCGTCACTTCGTTATCAAACCGCATATACAGATAAGGTGAGTTCATACCCCTACATTTTTCAAGACTTTTTCTATGTTTTAGGGGGGGGGGAATACAAGTAACACACAAGAAATTTTATGTTAAAACGTAAACATTTAAATACGTCATTTTACTATTTTTACAAAAAGTATTGAATACGTGAAACGGCTTTACTACCAACCTCGTATATTTTTACATATAACGTTTTGATTTAAAACGTATAGATATGAAAAATGGTTACAAAATACACTACATTATATATATATATATATATATATATATATATATATATATATATATATTGAGTACAAAACGTTCATTTCATTAAAACTATATAAATATAGTTTACGAAACTTTACCACCTTTGTAACCCGTTGAGCAAAGGGTGTAATAATTGTTTTACGTCACTTCTTAATTATCCTGGAAAAAGGGGATAATTACATATACAAACGTTTTCATTACAAAAACACATACTCTCGTTGAATAAATTTGTGAGACATTGTCTTCATCGTACCTAACTGAGGTATATACGAAAGTCCTGTTTCATAACCAGAATCTCCCGTAAGAGAGTGTGATACTTGTGTATTATCTATACGAGACTGATGATCTCACACCCTGACTATTAGCTACAGTCAGACCGGCAGGTTATGGGTGACAAATTTCATAAACACTTTGACGCCTGAAGAACGTCGCGACAGACAATTCATTTTTAGCACGGTTATGAAAACTCACATGGGGAAACGACTATACGTATATTTTACACGGTAACACATTTCTTCAAACGGTTTTATACATGAATAAAACTACATACGAGTATTTTAAGTATGGAAAACTGGTACATTTTGGTCTTGGAACATTTAAGACTACAACTCATTTCTATGGAAAATATTAGATTTTCTTGAATAAACACCATCATTTTACAAGTGAACGGCTTACATATCATTTATTAAAAAATATCGGATTTTCTGGAACAAACACGATATCTTTTCACAGAAAGGCTTACTATTTTCATATAAACTCTTATGAACTCACCAACTTAATTGTTCACACTTTTTCAAACAACTTGTATTCTCAGGGAATCAGTAAAACAGGTAACCACCAGCTTTTGAGGATGGGACGCTAAGGTGTCAAACAAATCTTTTGTCATCATATTGTAATTGACTTCTGAAATATGTAACACTTACAATGATGTAACTTTTTCAATTATATATATGATGGTTGTGTTTGCTTTCTTTACTACTACTCAATTGTTATGATACAACACATGAAAGTCACCCACCCCCGGACGTTTCCGCCATCCTGGTTTGGGGGTGTGACATTGTAACAGCTAACCGACGATCCGGGAAGCTCTCCTAGCATTCTTGATATCAAATTGGTTGATCAACCCATCGTACTCTATACTTTCTAAGATTTCGTTCTCGATAGATATCATGACCAAACCGCTATGTCTTTCTTGGTTCATTGTTGAGCGTAAGTAAGATTTCAACAACTTCAATTTCGAAAATGCTAGATTAAGAGAATGTCAACCACAAGGAGTGTAAAATGCTCTAGGATTTAGATCTAAAAAATCTCTTTTGCACTGCTTGGTGCTTTCCTTTCATATTTGCCCCATTATCATAGCCTTGACCACGCATATCAACAATTTCAAGACCAATAGAACTCCTCAAGTTTAATATCAAATAGTCCTTTTCCGGTGGTATCATCAACATTCAAAAAACCTAAAAAGGACTCCTCCACAGTTACAGAATTATATGATAACTTTAAATACCTCACTATTATAGTCATATGTTCTTGGTGACTTGAATCGGGAGTACAATCAATTATGATTGAGTAGTACTTTGCTTCCTTTATCTTCTTGATAAGTTCTTTTTTAATTTCTTGAGCTATCAAAAGTATTAGTTCGTTTTGGATCGTGTGCCCAAGATAATGCACATGAAGTTTGTCACTTATGATCCGCCGCACATGCTCTTTGATAACCGGATCACACTTCCAACATTTCAATGACACCCAAAAAATTTCCAATACCTATTAAATACAATTAACAAATAAGAAGTGGAATCAGTCATAATAATTAACAAAAAGGTAATTGGTGGAATTGGATAAAAAAAATATACAATTTATAATTACCTTTTTCATACAACTTTTCATTTGATCCACGGAATGCTAAATTATGTTTAGCAAGAAACTTCACAACTGCAATGATTCTCAAAATGACTTGTTTCCAGTAATCTCTTTCTTTATTGAATTGCTCGTATTGAACTTTATCAATTGTTTCGTTCAAGTTCAATCATTTATGCATATCAAACCACTTATTCCTATTTATGAGATGATCCAAGGAAATTTCATGTTCTTTAACTCTAGTAGTAACATGGTGTCAATGTGAATAACCTTCATCACCCAATTTACCTTTAGAAATCCATTTTCTAAATACTTTACAACAGAAACAAAATTCCTTGTCAAGCTCTTTCGAATATACTAGCCACTCTCTATCACACTTGTCCAAATTAGATAAAGTTCTTGTATATAATGCTGCAGAAAATCGTCTACCATTAATATCGTAGGGACCATACATAATACTAGCATCTCTTTTAGGACCTCTCTCGACCAAAAGTTTTATCTTCTCACGATTAAGTTTTTTCCACCGTCTTGGATCACATATATCAACAAGATCTTTAACGAGCTCTACTTCTTCTGCCTCTTCTACTACTACTTCTACATGCTTGTAACATCCCAAAAATCAAGACTAAATTTTTTTTTTGTTTTTTTTTTATTTTAATACTTGGGAAATTGTCTGAGGAAAACATTACTAATATCATGTCAAACCACAAAACCATAATTACATGTCTCAAAAACCATAATGTCAAATAGTATAATGTCATAGTAAAATCCCAGGGTTCTCAAATGCGGAATCATGTGTGTGCGATGCGCTGCTACCCTGCCGGCTCCTTCCCCTTAGATGAAGAGGTACCTGAAACCAAAACTGAAAACCGTAAGCACGATGCTTAGTGAGTTCCCCCATCATACCACATACCATACAACATACATTCTGTCGGGCAATTATGGGGTGCCAACCTACCCATGTCAAGCCATTATGGGGTGCTGACCTACGCATGTCAAGCCATTATGGGGTGCTGACCTACCCGTGTCAAGCCATTCTGGGGTGCTGACCTACCCATCGCCGCTGTCTCATGTTTAACTCCTTCTGATCAAAGATATGTTGCAAGCTCTTATGGTCAGTGAAAATGGTGCACTTGGTTCTGTAGAGGTAGTGTCTCCAGATCTTTAACGCGAAGACCACTGCTCCCAATTCTAGATCGTGAGTTGTGTAATTGACTTCGTGTGCTTTCAACTGCCTCGAAGCATAGGCGATAACCTTTCCTCGTTGCATGAGCACACAGCCTAGGCCCTGATTGGATGCGTCACAGTAGACAACGAAGTCTTCCGTCCCTTCGGGCAGGGACAAGATAGGTGCGCTGCATAGGGCCTGCTTCAATGTTTCAAACGCAGTGTCTTGCTTGACTCCCCAACTAAAGGTTACACCTTTCTGTGTCAGGGTAGTTAAAGGCTTAGCTATTTTGGAGAAGTTCTGGATGAACCTGCGATAATAGCCTGCGAGACCCAAGAATTGCCTGATTTCTGTGGGTGTCTTTGGTGCCGACCAATTCTCGATCGCTTTGATTTTGGAAGGGTCCACATGTATGCCTTCCTCACTAACCACGTGACCGAGGAAAGTTACCTTCCTGATCCAGAACTCACACTTTGAGAATTTTGCATAAAGCTTCTCCGCCCTCAGTGTTTCGAGTACCTGCCTCAAGTGTTGTTTATGATCATCTTCGCTCCGCGAATAAACAAGTATGTCGTCATGGAACACAATCACGAACTTGTCTAGGAAAGGGCGGCACACCCGATTCATCAGGTCCATGAATACTGCCAGTACGTTGGTTAGACCAAAGGGCATTACTACAAACTCGTAGTGTCCATAGCGAGTTCGGAATGCTGTCTTGGGCACATCATTCTCGTGAACCCGCAACTGATGATACCTTGACCTTAGGTCTATCTTCGAAAAGTAACTGGCTCCCTGAAGTTGATCGAATAGGTCGTCGATTCTGGGTAGGGGATAACGGTTCTTGATGGTAAGCTTGTTCAGCTCTCGGTAGTCGATGCACATCCGAAAGGATCCATCTTTCTTCTTTACGAATAAAATCGGGGCTCCCCAAGGTGAGGAACTCGGTCTTATGAATCCTTTGCTGATCAGCTCATTGAGCTGGCTGGATAATTCTTGCATTTCTGCAGGCGCTAAACGATAGGGAGATTTAGCTACAAGAGTAGCTCCAGGGATTAGATCGATACGGAACTCGACTTGACGCTCGGGAGGAATTCCTGGGAGATCTTCGGGGAAGACATCAGGAAAGTTACAGACTTCGGGGATTCTCTCGAGATCTTTAACTTCTTGCGTCTCGTTGACAACATGAGCTAGGAATGCATGACACTCCTTCCGCATATACTTCTGGGCCTTGATGCATGAAATGATACGAAGGCTCGAACTAAGTTTATCACCGAAAATAGTGAGGGCTTCGCCAGAGGGAAGATTGAGATGGATAGCCTTCTCGTAGCAAAGGATATCATCACGATTGGGGCTTAACCAATCCATGCCGATAATGACATCTAAACTCTTAATGGATATAGGCATAAGGTTGATGGAAAAGGAATGACCGTCTAGAGTGAGAGTACAACCTATGAATATATCGTTAGTGCTCTCCTTCTTTCCGTTAGCCATCTCGACGGTAAATGTTTCGGTTAGAGGTTGGGATTTACACTTGATTCTATGTTTGAATGCATGACTAACAAAACTTCTCTCCGCACCAGAATCGAAAAGAATGCATGCATAAGAGTTGTCAAGTAGGAACGTACCCGTAACAACGGTAGGATCAGCGACTGCTTCCTCTTGGCCCATCGCCAGCACTCTTCCTGTATTGTCACCCGTTTTCGCTTTGGGGCAGTTTCTTTTGAAGTGCCCAACCTCTCCACAGCCATAGCAGGCTTGACCAGCACCCGCCCCAGGAGCCTGGTTGGTTGGTTGAACAGGTGTCTTGCAGTATCGAGCCATATGTCCCTTCTTTCCACAGTTGTTGCATTTTAATTCACGGCAGGGTCTGTGATGATGAAAGTTACACTTGTTGCACAGAGGTAGGTTTCCAGCATAGCCACCGGTAGAAGCTTGGATGGTTGGAACAGCAGTGGGAGCAGCAATAGGAGTAGTAGCAGGGTGGACTGCCACTGTTTGCTGCTTCTTGGAGGGTTCCTGAGGAGACTGGCCCTTGCGTTTGTTCCAAAATTTCTTCTTCTTCTCGCCACTCTCCTTTTGTGGCTCGGCGAACGGTGATGCCTCATCCAGATCGATCCCATGATCGATCAGAGTCTGTGCCAGATCCTTGGCGCTCTCAAACGTGGCCGGTCTAGCAGCCAAGACCTTTCCTTTGGTTGGTTGTGTCAATCCCCAGATGTACCTCTCGATTTTCTTGATTTCCGGGGTAACCATTCACGGACAGAGGAGAGCCAGATCACAGAATCTAGCGGTGTAGGAAGCGATGTCAGAACCCTTCATCTTCAAGTTCCAGAGTTCGTGCTCCAACTTTTGCACTTCGCCCCTCGGGCAGTATTCCGCAAGCATGAGCTCCTTCAGTCTTTCCCAACCCATGGCATTAGCCACTGGCAGGGTTAGGGTTTTGACTCGACCATTCCACCAGGTCAAGGCTCTGTCGGTGAAGGTGCAGGCGGCGAACTTCAGCTTGTTGGCTTCGGAACAGGCGCAAATTTCGAAGATGGATTCGATCTTCTCGAACCATCGAGTTAGAGCGACAACACCTCCATTTCCGTCGAAGGGCTTGGGTTTTGCGGTCATGAAGTCCTTGTAGGAACACTCCTTTTGATGTCCCTGACTTCCGTCTTGCCGCTGGGGGTCGGTTCCACCTCCAGCCCCACCAGCGTTCACTTGTGCCATCGTTGCGGTTACGACAGCGGTAACTGCTGCCTGGAACATGACGGGGTCGAACTGAGGGGGTGGTGGTGGTGGAGTGTCGTCGTTTCTTCTGATGGGTCTTGGTCGGGGAGGCATCTTGTTCTAGAATCAATCAGGAAGAAGAGGATGGTAAGTCCTCGAGATATATAAAACAAGATATATCTCATCCTGATAATAAAAGTATACTACGGAGCGATAAGCACAGAAAGGTTACTAACACAAGTAAGTTATCGCTTAAGAAGAAAGTGGTATCAACACTTGGAGTGAATCTGTATACTGAATTTGGCACTAGCTAAAATACTCCTACAGTATTTTATGTCGGATGCTTTTGTTCTTGGTAAGTTTTAGGCTTGCTGTAACACCAAAGTCACTCCCAAGCACATATTGGTCATGTCTCGAATGAATATAGTTGATCAGGCTATATTGACCCTAGACATGATTACATAACTGCCCAGGTTTAACCGCAGTGTCCCAACATCCAAATACTTTTGTTTCGTTCTATCTATGACTCTGGTTCTGTTATGTATGCATACTAGTATACTTGTTACAAAATACTTTATATTTCGAAAATATACTTTTAGTTTAGAGCACTTAGGCCTCTTAGTGTTTATAGTTGTATACCATGTAAGGTTCGGTATACTTAGTTCGCTATAAACAAGGGCTCTGATACCAATCTGTCACACCCCCAAACCGGAACGGCGGAAACGTTCGGGGGCGGAGGAGGTCATGTTTAGCATCACAACCAATGAATAATAGGAAACATAGCAACACAACCAATACAGAGGATACATATATAAGTAAAATGTTTACATCAGTTTGAAATCTTGTTTTAGGTACATCAAAAGTATGTAAAGTAATAACATAAGACTCTTATTGCTCCAGCTTCTCAAATTCCAGCACATACCTATCTACTGATTTCCTGAGAATACAAGCAGTTTTGAAAGAATATCAGCATAAAGCTGGTGAGTTCATAAGCATTTAGTTTTTGTTGAAAATGTTTCTTTGATCCTTTTTGAAAAGTGTTCCTCAATAAAATCCTATATTTTCTTGTGAAAAGCAGTGTTGTAAGAGTGTCTATTAGTAGAAGATAAATCATCAGTTTTAGAAATGCAGTGTTATCCTGGGAAAATCCCATATTTTCCCTAAAAACAAGTTGTCCGTCATAGAGGTAGAGATGTAATTTTAGAGATCCTTGATTACTATCAGTGTATATATGAAGGTAGTTTTATTACTAAAAATTAAACAAATGAAGGGTAGAGTCTGTAAACCAAATTTAGTTTATACTTATTTGCGAGTCGTATAACCATACTTGATATGACCTAGAGACCTTTATAACGTTCTTCAGGCGTTAAGTTAAATGACATTTGTTCACCCCAGGCGTGCCCGCCTAACTGTAGCTAGCAGTTCAGGTGTGGGATTGTCAGTCCCGAATAGATCTATTCACAAATCTCACGCTCTCCCTCCAGGAGACTCTGGTTATACTAAAAGGATTTATCACTGTACACCTAAGAGTACAGTATTGAAGTAGAGCCTCACAATTCTGTATAATCTAGTTTACTAGCAAGAAACAGTATAAAACAGTAATTATCCTTGAATAAGTGTACTTTATACTTCTAAGAAAACATATAACATAAACTAAATCGGCCATAGTTTATATATATTCATCCATGAAATCTGATTTGGTAGAAACTGCCTAGAGGGTTATCCCAAACTATACCCATTATAGTTTACTAGTGTTGTTATGGAAAATGTTTTGTAAAACCTTTCTGAAAGCTATGAAGTGAGATTTCCAAAATAACAATTTCCCTTATACTCAACATGTTACAAAAGGGATAAAATATCCGAGTAAGTTATTAAACATGGAAATCGTTGAGTTGTATTAATAAGTTTAAAACTTAATAAAATACTTTGAGTTTGCCTTGTATTCCCCCCTGAAAACATTAAAAACACGGAAAAATGTAGGGGTATGAACTCACCTGTAGTGAGTGGTTCTGACGTGTGGTTGGAAGAGGAGTGCAGAGTGTCAGGTGTAACCTTGAGCACACAATGATCCTAATAGACACATATAGACATGTATGTGTATGAATTTAGTGTATAGACGACTAAATAAGAAGGGTAACACTCTTATTGGCTAGGAAACTCTAAGATTTATGGAATACAATCACATATGATTGCATAGCTAGGGTATATGGCCACCCTATAGAGTTTACGGTCAAAGAGGTATGACCATTGGAGTTCACGGTCTTGGAGTTCACGGTCCAAGTGTTCACGGTCTTAGTGTTTACGGTTTTAGTGTTTACGGTCATGGAGTTCACGGTCTAATGACCTTACGGTCATAAGGTTTACGGTCTATGGGTTTACGGTTCCATGGGTTTATGGCCCATGAATATACGGTCTTTGAAGGGTGTACGGTCTAAGGAGATACACTAGACAGTAAACTCATCAATCGTGCACAAATGATGGTTTTCAAGGGTTTCATTCAAAAACATTGGATTCTAGGGACCATGCTTAGCCTTAGGAAGGGTAAAGGCTATAAGAACACCCTTTATAAGGGTTTACGGTTTATGAAGATTCATAGGACCGTAAACTCTTTTGTTCATGCAAAGAGTGATGATCTTAAGTCCAAAATGAAGGATTGTAATTAGATAGATGTAAAGGAGAATGGTACTTACGATTTGGAGGCAAATGGGGGTGTTTTCGGTCCAAAACACAACCGTGTTCTTGAGGATTCTCGATGAAGGTAGAGAGGGAGTAGAGAGAGAAAGCCTTTGAAGTGTTTAAAGTGTGAAATGAAGGCCAAATACTCTATATATAGGGTAGAGTTCTCGGTCAAAAAGGGGTCCACCTGACCGTAAACGTGTTTACGGTCTACACGAGTTTACGGTCGTAAACTCGTCCTGACCGTGAACTCGATGATTTTTGAGTGAAGGTTCGAGTTTTTCCGCGATTCTGGTTCAATCCGACTCGTATAAAATAAATATTATTTATTTAAAACGCAAAGTCTTTCTCAAACTAAGAAATTTGACGGAATTTAATAAAACCCAAATTTTATTAACGGAAACTGGGTAAGGATAACGGAAAAAGTTTTGGGTTGTCACAATCACAAAGTGGGTGTGAATAACCATGCAAATGTACATGGTGCCCTCATTGTTATAGTCACCTATTCGATGTGCCGGTTAAACACACATGATCCATCGAACTACGACAAACAATGAGTCACCCTTTGACACCTTTGCTTAGAACCCAATTAATGTGTCGGTTAACCACACACGCTCCATTAACGTCTTAGCAAGGGTACAAAGTGTAATTTCATGGAATTGCATCAAATTCACTTTTGCCTAAAGTAACTAAGATTGAGAATTTTTGTAAAAACATTTAGTTACTTTTATAATTCATTATACTTATTAATGAGGAAGTGGTTGCCATATCCTACCCGTTCGGTTAACGACCCTCCACCAATCAAGGAAGCGGTGGGTGAGAGTGGACACCCATTAAACGGCCATTTTATAGGCCATAACCTTATACCCCCCTTATAGATCGGCTTCGTGAATGAGGTCTACTAACGGTAAGACTAGCATTTAAGTTATATATATATATATATATATATATATATATATATATATATATATATATATATATATATATATATATATTAATCTTATAATATTATAAAGTATAAGGTTGAAATTTTAAAACTTGTAAAATTCTAAGGTTTGAAATTTAAATAGTTCAAATTAACCTTTTAATCATAAAATTTAAATTTCAAAACTTGAGGACAAGTTTTGAACTTTTCAAAACACAAATGATCAAATAGCAAATAATTTAAATTAAACAATTAATTTAATGATTATCTAAATTTGACCTCGTCAATTTTACTTGCAAGATAATTCGACAATTAATTCAAATAATCAAATATTATCAAATAAGGAATTTATTATTTAAACAATTGGTAATTATCTTTTGATTTGGTAAGGATAATCATAAAACAATAATAAAATTCGGATTTTTTTAATAAAAAACGATTTAGGCAATTATCCTTAAGCAAATCAGCAAGAAATCCCGAAAATCCCTCTGTTTGACGCTCCGACTCGCCTAGTTACTAACTGGACTTGCCGAGTTGGGCTGACTCGCCGAGTGCAGCTAGTGACTCGCCGAGTCAGGTCGAGCAGAGGGCCAAAAAAACGATTTTTTCAGCAAGATGAACATACAAGGCATCAATACAATGGAAACCAAACAAAGCTCTGATACCACTGATGGGTTTGAGCCAAAAGAACATCCTATGTGCTCATGCAAACCCTAATGCTTGGATCTAGGTTTCACTAATTGTACATGCAATCATCCAAGACTTACAAACCCTAGATCTAATGAGAATAATTCGAAATTATATGAAATAAATCAGATCTAGATCATTACCTCTTATTGCTTGCTTGAATCTTCTTGTCTTTGAAGCTTAGAGTCACAAGTGTCACTCCTCTAATGGCTTACAAACACCAATAGCAAAAGAATGATCTTGGAGAGAGGTTGGAGGCTTCTTGAATTCGCCTCTATAGCTCTTTTGAATAGGGTAGCAGAATTCTGGAACCTTAGGGTCCTATTTATACTGAAACTGTTAGGGTTTCAGTCAAAAACCCTAATGGACAGCTTAGGCCTTAAGCTATCCAAGGAAGCTTCTGGAATAGGGCCTTAGGGCCGAAATTAGAGATGGACACCTCCTAATTTCGTCCATGCCTAGTCCAAGAGGCCCCTCAGCCCAATACTCAACTATCACACATTTGACAGTTTAAGTCCCTGATATTAAATTAATATCTTTTAGCCAAAAAAATTAATTTCTTAATTAATTCTTGTCTAATATTAATTTAATTATATGATTTATCCATTAATATATTATTCATATAACATATTAATGAATCATGATAACCTCTTTATTCACAAATCATCCTATCATGTTGCTTTGGTGAAGGCAACCCAAAAGGACCATGCACAACCGGGTCAAGTACTTACCAAATATAGTTACGGGCTTAGACACTAATCCAACACTGACCTACCCGCGTCAGGCCATTCTGGGGTGCCTGCCTACCCTTCGGTCTATCTCACCCGGTCACGGGGACTATTTCACCCCTACTACTATCACGTAATAACATATCATAATCATGCTGTCAGACATATCTGGGGTGTCCGACCTACCCTTCGGCCTTAACGACCGAATCGGGGACTATTCCCCTCCTTCTACCACTATCTCATAGAACATATCATACTGGCACATATAACACATCAAGTAATAGCAAACCAGATAATTATCACAAAGACAATCATCTCAACTGAAATCAACTACTAGTGGGTCGGCCTTGGTGCCTTAAACCCACTTCTACTGGTAGGTAACTCACCTCGCTATACCGTAGTATCTGCACAATCCTCGGCACGGGAATCAACTCGTCTCTACTCCTCAATCCATACACAACAACCTTTCTCGATTACTAATACATACTCATAACCCCCTTACAAGGGTCAACCCAAATCCAAGTCAAAGTCAAGGTCAAACCCTGTTCAAAGTCAACTTTGGTCAAGGTCAACGTCCAGTTGACTCCACTCGCCGAGTTGGTCCACCAACTCGTCGAGTCCCCACTTCTACAAAATGTTAAGACCCGACTCTACTCGCCGAGTCTAGCAAGAGCTCGACGAGTTCTCCTTCAACCATAACATCGGGACCATCTTCAACCGACTTGCCGAGTTCATCCTTGAACTCGTCGAGTTCATCTTCATCTGAATGAATGAGTCTAGTCTATGACTCGCCGAGTTCTCCTTGAACTCGTCGATTCCGTCTTCATGAGGTTAGGACATTGCCTTGAACTCGCCGAGTCCGTTCATCCACTCGCTGAGTCCTATGATTTCCAGGTCCAAAACAAACCCCTAGCAGGCTGAGTGTTCCTTCCACTCAACCAAAACCATTTCCAGAAGACGTTTGGGGGAAAAATGCGTCCCGACTCGCCGAGTCACCCAAGCGACTCGCTGAGTCCCTCCTAGTCCAAAACTATAATGTCGATTATAATGGGTCTTAATGCATCAAAATCATAGATCTGACCTCCTAGGGTCCATTTCATACGTAAAGCTATGAACTTGATGTCCATGCATGGGGTTTTTGGCTCCAAAATCCATGAAAAGGGGGTTTATAAGATGCATGGGCTTCCCATGGCCATAAAGTTGGCACCTTTATGCCATGGGAACCCTCAATGGTTCAAGATCTGAAGTGTAACTCCATGATACACACTCAATCCGAATATGGCCTTAGAAATGCCCCAAAATGATAAGATCTAAGCCCTAGAGGAGATCTATCAAATGAGAAGTCAAGTTTGAAGCTTT
Organism: Lactuca virosa; assembly: GCF_052849685.1. Lineage (NCBI taxonomy): Eukaryota > Viridiplantae > Streptophyta > Magnoliopsida > Asterales > Asteraceae > Lactuca > Lactuca virosa. Next base: position 42,016,825 of record NC_136426.1, read on the forward strand.
TAACCTTGAATGGGATGGAAATAAATCAAAACCTTTGGATCTACTAGTCTTCTCTTGATCTTCCAAGCTTCCTTCTCTTCTTCAAACTTCAAATCACCACAAAACACACAAAAATGGCTCAAGATCACTCAAACAAGGTTAGGGTTTCAATATAGGGTTTCTCTGAGTTGGGAGGGGTGATGGAGGCTGGTTTGGGACGAGATAAAGTGTTTAAATAGGGTGCAAACCCTAAATATTAGGGTTTTGTCCAGACAGCTCCTACTCGTCGAGTCGGTCCCCCGACTCGTCGAGTAGATCGCTAAAACCCCCGCATAATGTCGAGTCTACTCGACGAGTTGGGCCTCCAACTCGTCGAGTCCCATAGTAGAATACCAAAATACTTGAATTTGCATACGTACCAGGAACCAGGTGCTACAATGCTCTTGCTCTTCAACATGATCTTCAACATACTCTTCAACGTGCTCTTGCTCTTCAACATGATCTTCAATATGCTCTTCAACGTGCTCTTCAACATGCCATTCAACGTGATCTTCAACAAGCTCTTCAATAGGTTTTCTATGGATAAATTTATCTAGAGAACCAACGTCAGCCTTTCTCTTTTCTTCATCAAGTTTTCTCTTTTTACGTTTTTGAAAGTCGGATGGTTGTTTGGACTTCATCACTACAAGTTCAATAGTTTTAAACTTTCAACTTTCAACATTCAAGTTGTTGGATTAGGTGTCTAAGCCGATAACTATAATTGGTATGTACTTGAATTGATAGCAGCACAGTCCTTTTGGGTTGCCCTCAACCTAGCAACTGGACAAGGAAATTATGAAAGGAGAGATATTAATTTATAAGATTAATGAATTAATATAAATGATTTATTAATATGTTAAAAGATTAATATATTAATTAGAAATCATTATGTTTAATTAATAGTTAGCCAGAAATTAATCAGAATTAATTTTGGGGTTAAAAGAATTAATTATAAAGTGCAGGGACTAGTTTGCAATTAACTAATAGTTGAGTGGAAGGTTCCAGAACCCCCTTGGAAGGAGGTGGACGAAATTCTTAGGGGAAACCCTAGAGATTTCGTCCAAGGGGTCCAAATAAGGCCTTTGGATCTTGCTTAGGCCCTAAGCAAAGGATAACTAGGGTTTTCCCTAAACCCTAGATCCCTCAGCTATTTAAGGAGCCTCCTGGCTCACATTTGAGGTCACTGATTTCTTTGGAAGAAACCCTAAGGCCGAAATTGCATACTCTCTCCATCCTCTCTCCTCCAAGTTTCCTTCTTGCTAGTTCTTGGGTGTGATTCCATTAGAGGCATTACATTTGTGGTGCTAAGCTTCCAAGAAGATCAAGATCAAGATCAAGAGGATTATCAATTGTTTGCTATAACAATTGAAAGGTATGTAACTCCTAAACCCTAGTTTGTTAATTTCGAAATTAGCCTCTCTCCTCTAGGGTTCTTGTTTTGCAATTCAAAGTTATATGTTCAATAGTTAAAACATAGATCCAAAGTAGGTTGCATGTGAACTTAGGAATTGTTTTCTAGTTTATTTGTTTTACCTAAAACCCATCAGTGGAATCAGAGCCATTGTTTGTTTTAAATTGAATTGCTATAATTGTTGAATTGCAAATTAGGGTTTATAGCTATTAAACCCTAAAGGCCAAATTTTCGATTTCTAGGGTTTTAGATAAAAGGGTTTTTTTTCGAAAACCCTAGCCTCCAAAGAACCCTAATCGAAATTAGGGTTAGGGTTTTGAAAACCCTAGCCTCCTCCCTTGTAAATTTCGAAATTGCTAGAAGTTTTAGAGTTTCTTGTTTTGGATAATTGTTACTTAATTAGATTAATTGGATAATTATCCTTACCCTATTTTTCGAAATTTAGAGGGATAAGGATTAGGATTAAATTAATTGATTAATTTAATTAGATAATCCTTACAAGATTTAATAATTTGATTAATAGTTAATTAAAAGATAAATATTAAATCTAGTTAATTGGTTTATTTAAATTTAAATTTAATAGTTTGAATTTCGAAATTTATATAAACCCTTGAAGTTTTAAAATGTTTTAAAACACACCCTATATATGTATTATGATTAAAAGTTTAATATTATATATGCATAAGAATATGGTCAGTCAAATCGCTAGTATGCCTCATTCACGAAGCTAATCTATAAGGGGGGGTATAAGGAAACTGCCTATAAAATGGTAGTTGAATGGGTGTCCACTCTCACCCACCGCTTCCTTGATTAGTGGAGGGTCGTTAGCAGAACGGATTTGATAGGACAACTACTTCTCATTAAAAGTATAATGACATTAAAGAAAGTACTAGAACATTATTTTTAAAATCCCAACTCTAGTTACTTTAGGAAAAATGTGAAAAGTATGCTAATCCATGAAATTGCACATTATGCTTTATTGGTCGTTAGTGGAGCGTGTATGGTTAACCAGCACACTAAAGGACACTAATAAAGAGTAGTAATGGGTATCTCATAATTGTCATTTTGATGGAGCGTGTGTGGTTTACCAGCACATCAATAGTTAATGATAAAGACAATGAGGTTACCAAGCACATTTGCATGGTTATTCACATCTTGTTTGTGATCCTCGGCATCCCAGTCACAAATAGAAGAGCATAATCTGAGATTAAAACATGCCATTGAATAGTTTCAATGTATCTCAAAAGAATTAGGAATTTCACTTCGTTTGTTTCGTCTAATGGTGGAATTGGTGAATCGTCATTCACCTACCTTATGAAATTTACACTTGGATCTCGGCATCTCATTTCTAAGTTGTGAATCTTCATAGTTGGATCCTAACCTTGATATTTTATCTTTGGGTTATTATATTGAGGTATCTTGAAATCTAACTAAAACTTTCTTTCTTTTCAGATGTCTACTCCTGGAAACACTTCTGCTTCATCCTCCTCCAACCAGAACTTCTCTTTGCTCAATATCTGCTCCAAAGTCGTTATGGATGGCTCAAACTATAACGATTGGATGCGCAACATCAAGATGGCTCTTCGTTTTGAGAACAAAGAATATGTTCTTGAAAAGGAGCTCAAAGAGCTTGATGAGTCTGAAGCTACTCCTGAAGATCTTGCTGCCTACAAGAAACATTACGATGATGCTACCAAAGTGGCGTGCATCATGGTGGCAACCATGTCCCCAGAACTGCAGAGGTACTATGAGGACTACTGGCCTTTTGAGATGAACAAGGACCTTATGGAAAAGTACCATAAGCGAGCTCGTCAAGAAAAGTTTGAAGTAGTCAAGTCACTCATGGCTTGCAAGATGAAAGAAGGGGAATCGGTTGTGTCACATGTGCAAAGAATGCAACGCTACATAGAGCGTTTGGTCAAGCTCAACATTCACTTTGATGAGGAATTGGCCATTGACATGGTCTTGAACTCACTACCTGATTGTTATGGTTAGTTTATTCTAACTTACCATTTGAACAATACTGAGCAGACCTTGGCCCAATTGCACAACTTGTTGCAGACAGCTGAGGCAGGAATGAAGGGTAAAAGTATACCCTCCACGCCTTCAAGTGCCCCTGTGTTGGCTATTGGACAGGGAAAGGGGAAAAAGAGGAAAGGTCCTCCCAAGCAAAACTGGAAGAGCAAGGCTCAAGCTGGGTCGTCTAGTAATGGCCCAAAGGCTAAGCCCAATGGTTCCACTCCCCATGTTTCTGATCCAAAAGAGGTCGTTTGCTTTTACTGCAATCAAAAGGGGCATTGGAAGAGATCTTGCCCACAATATCTGCAAGATATCAAGGATGGCAAAGTGAAGCCATCTTCGGCAGGTATTTACACTATTTCTGCTAATAACTCATTATCTTCTCGTTCATGGGTCCTTGATACAGGATGTGGTTTTCATATCTGTTCTGATTTGCAGGGACTAAAGGAAAGTGAGGAGATAGAGCGAGGAAGGATAAACTTGATCATGGGAAATAGAAAGTCTTCACCAGTGACCAAGATCGGAGTTTATCAGCTTCTGCTTAGCAATGATGTTAGATTAGATTTAATAAATTGTTGCTATTCGTCTGAGATGACGAGAAACATTATTTCATTTCATGCATTGTTCAGACAAGGTTTCAAATATTCTTTTAATGATTTGAATGGTTCAATTTCTGTTTATAAGAATGGTGTTTTTATGTTTGAAGCTTTACCTTGTGATGGTGTGTATGAAACAGTGACTTGTGTTGATAGCTTAGGAAATAGTGTACTTAATATTGACTTGTCTAATAGTGTAGACAAGGCATGCTTGTGGCATTGTCGTCTTGGACACATTAACAAGAAACACATAGCCCAACTCCAAAAGGATGGAGTGTTGAATCATTTGACCTAAAATCAGATGATATGTGTGAATCTTGTCTTTTGGGAAAGATGACAAAATCACCATTCACAGGGTCTTGTGAAAGAGGTGAAGGTCTGTTGGATCTCATACACACAGATGTGTGTGGGCCCTTCAGATCAACTACAAGAGATGCTAATCGATTCTATGTGACTTTCACTGACGATTATAGCAGATATGGATATATCTACTTGATCAAGCATAAGTCAGAAACTTTTGAAAGGTTCAAAAAGTTTAAGCATGAAGTCGAAAATCAATTGGGCAGAAAGATAAAGATACTTAGATCCGATAGAGGCGGGGAGTATCTTAGTATCGAGTTTAACGACTATCTGAAAGAATGTGGGATAGTCTCACATTCTTAGGGGAAACCCTAGAGATTTCGTCCAAGGGGTCCAAATAAGGCCTTTGGATCTTGCTTAGGCCCTAAGCAAAGGATAACTAGGGTTTTCCCTAAACCCTAGATCCCTCAGCTATTTAAGGAGCCTCCTGGCTCACATTTGAGGTCACTGATTTCTTTGGAAGAAACCCTAAGGCTGAAATTGCATACTCTCTCCATCCTCTCTCCTCCAAGTTTCCTTCTTGCTAGTTCTTGGGTGTGATTCCATTAGAGGCATTACATTTGTGGTGCTAAGCTTCCAAGAAGATCAAGATCAAGATCAAGAGGATTATCAATTGTTGGCTATAACAATTGAAAGGTATGTAACTCCTAAACCCTAGTTTGTTAATTTCGAAATTAGCCTCTCTCCTCTAGGGTTCTTGTTTTGCAATTCAAAGTTATATGTTCAATAGTTAAAACATAGATCCAAAGTAGGTTGCATGTGAACTTAGGAATTGTTTTCTAGTTTATTTGTTTTACCTAAAACCCATCACAAGTTACATCAACCGATAAACATAATTGATAATCTTATAATCTAATTTCAATTTCCGATAAACAGTTAAGACTTAACTTATTCTAATTTCTCATAATATGATTTCTTCTTTCAACATTCATTAACATATTCTAATTTCTCAATTATCATAATCTTATTTCTGATTTCAACATTCAATTTCTGATAAATTATAATCTTATTAATCTGATTCAAGTTCATTAGTTCAACTATTCAACATTCAGTAAAGTATAAAACATTCAAGTTCATTATTAATCTGATAACATTCACAATTTCACATTCTGAACCCTGATTTTTGATAATATATAATCTGGTAACATTCACATTCAATTAATCATAAGTAATTCACTAATTCTGATAAGTTGTTTCTAAAAAGTGTGTTATGACAAAACTTAAAAGAATGATCAACTGGAAGTCTGGATTCTGGAACAAAAAAGAAAACAAGGAAAACAGTCGACTGATAAATTGAAAATACCGTTGTTGCCCTTTTGATTTCTGAAATCTGAATGAATAAAGAATACTCTATAATCGCAGAAAACTCAATCGTCCCTCCCTCACGCTCTTTGCACGTTGTTGTACGCTGTTCGCTCACTCGCTTGTCGCTCACGCTCACGATCACATAAAATTGGACAACATTCTGCCTCTCTGGATCGCTGGAGTTGGATTCTAGTGATAGCTGGGCCTAAATCTGATTTAATTTTTTATTAAATATAATATAAGTAAAAAAAATTTGGGCCCCTGAAAATAAAAGGCCCTCTGCAGAGGTCCTTCTTGCCCACCCCTATCATCGGCACTAGAAGTGTTCATAAACGACCATTATGACCGACTGCAACAAGCTACAACCGGTTATAATGGTCATATGTGAACACTTCCAGCAAGTTTAGTAAATTCATTACCTGGATGTGTACAAAAAAAGAAGTTATCTAAATGTGAGCAAAACGAAAATGTAATTACCTTGATAATTCAATTTATTTTCTTTTTTGTTTTACCTTTTAATTTTGTTTTGGTATAAAGTTTAACATAAATGGTAAATATTTTTAAAATCATACCATTTTGATAAATATCTTTTTAAAATACACTAATTTTATTAAATATAAAAAAATATAATTTTACTATGTACACGTGTAAAAATAGAGAATACATGCTGCTCAACAATGAATATGGCAATCACCATCCACGTCACACCGACGTTTGTGTCAGCCGAAACATTTGAGATTTACATACCTGCAAAGCATGTTTAATTCAATAGAGAAAAACAAACAACAAGTCATGAACCAGAGAACTGTAATAGAGACTAAAAGTACCAGAGATTGAGACCAATAACATGAAAAAAAACATCATCTTCAATAAAGTTTGTTCCATGTATTACAAAAATTTAAAATACAAAAAATAAAAGTAGTTTATATATATATATATATATATATATATATATATATATATATATATATTAGCTAATAATTATACTACCAAAAATGGCTCCCAACATGTCGTGGCGTATTTAAATGGTCATAAATATTGTTTTAAAGAAATTTAAATGAATCAATATTGCAAACATTATGATCGACCGCCTTAATAAAAAGAGAAATTAACTTATCAAGGTAATTATCTTTTCATTTTGTTCACATTTGGGATTTTTTTTTTTTGTACACATTTAGGTAACAAACTTGTTAGAAGTGTTCACATATGACCATTATGATACCGATTGTAACTTGCTATAGCCGGTCATAATGGTCATATGTGAACATTTTCAACAAGTTCGTTACCTAGATATGTACAAAACTAATGTGAACAAAACGAAAAGGTAATTACCCTGATAAGTCAATTACCCGTTTTATATTCGTAACACATTCAAGTCTATCCTAGTGAATCTTTTTTTATTATTATTATTTATAAATTATGTTTCTTGACACTTGATCTCTATATTTTGAGGAATGAGGCTTGGTGGAAAATTAATATAGTCTATAAAATCACCAAATTCTTTCAAGGGAAAATGTTGTATATGTTTTATACTTTTATTGTCATTCTTTTTATAAGTTATATTTTACAAAGTAAACTTTAAGGGTATGTTTGGTTGGCTGCTATAGAATAAAAAATGATCCATGTCATTGTCATTGTATTTGTCGAGGTTGTATGTTAATACTCATCAACAAACCATTTTCATAACATCATTACACATTCAAATATCATCAAAATAACTATTTACATTCCAACAAACCATTTTCATAACATTCATCAATATTAACAATTTCATCAATTTTAACATGTGATGAGTTAAAAGAAAAGAAAATTGTAAATAGGTAAACATTGGTGTCTTAGTGCATTAAATCATATTATTTAGCTTAATCAATTAAGGTATTTTGTCTATATGAGCAAAAACATCCATATCAAATTATTTGGCTTAATCAATTAGGTAATGAGAGGTTGGACATAGGTCGCAAAGGATTCGCCTTCTTTCGATTGTTTTATAGTCTTGCCTAACTTCAAATTCATCACCCTATCAATAAAAATCATTAATAAGTTTGAGTCGTATTTTATTTGTTTTTCTATTCTACTGATTTATTTCCTACGTTTCATGCTTTAGATATGGAGGACCACATTGCATACACTATATTTATTAACATTCAATCAAGCTTAACATTTTTATTATTGAAAATATTACATCTCTTCTCTATGTAGACAACCTAATCATTTCAATTGTTGTTAGCTTATTAGTAATCTAAATTAACTCAATCATTTATTATACGTTTTTTTGCAGAGAAAAGATAATGTTTGTGTATTTTTTTCTGAAAAACAAATAAATCTAATTGTTATAAAATAAGGTTTGTTAACAAAAGTATATTAATCCTACAAATGAACGAAATGTCATATGGTGAAGAAATGGTTGCAAACTCAACCGATCGTTGTTCCTTGACTAACACTAGACTATGGTTGTATTTTAATGTTTTCTAGTTATTCATTAAAATGACCATATTTTGTTTTAAAGTATGTCCACGTGAACACCTGTTTACTGTTTTTCATAAAATGACCATCTAATCTGTGAAAAAAGGCTTGCAAAATTGCGAGTTAACTTTTACTTACAAAAAGATTTCGGTTATGTTTGTCATACTAGCTGAAAAGTTGACTGATAGCTGAAAAGCTAACTGATAAAAAATGATGTTGGGTAAAAACTAGACGATAATCTAGCTGAAAAATATAAAGCGACATAAAAGGACATTTAGAAAAATATGATTTTTATAATTAATTAAGGATATATTTAAATTATTTTTAAAAGCTCCTGAAAAACTAGTCCAAGTAGTTTTTTAAAAAGCTGGTTTATAAACTACTTTTTGGTAGGGATGTCAAAAACTTCCATGGGACTCCGTTCCCGTTGTTAAGTTGTTAGTATAATGTTTTTAATATGTCATAACTTTTTTTATTTTTAACATGTAAAATTCTGCTATAAATAATTATTTGTTACCTAAAAAATAGCTTATTTTGCACAAACAACTTCTTTTAGCCCACAAAATGATAGCCCAAAATCAATCGGGGGCGGGGGCAGGGGTAATAAGGGGGATTCGAGGGTAGGAAGGTTGGACATATCGGGGTGCGGATACGTGGGAACAGGGAAATTTCAGGGGCGGAGGCATGGGATGCACTCTCCGTCTCGTTAGTCCCCGTTGACATCCCTACTTTTTGGCTTACCAAACATGACAACTTAAAAAGACTAAAAAAATAAGCTAAATTATTAGCTGGCGTGCCAAACACAGCCTTAAAGTGTTTTTGACACGAAGCTTTTTGAGAATTTTTAACTTTTATCTTTCAAGAAAAAGCTCAAAAAAATGTTTCGTTTGACAATAGACATTTTAGCTCTTATTTTAAATAAAAAACTCTGAATCCAAAAATGCTACTACTTCAAGTAGTTTTTGTGAACTTTTAGGTTTTAGTTTTTAACTAATTTTACACATTTAAAAGCTAACAATTATTTTTGTCAAACAATTCGGCATAAAAAAATCTTACAGCTTTTAGTTTCCAACTACCAAATACTAACTTCCAACTTTCAATTACGAGCTAATTTTGCCAAACACGACTTTACTTTTTCTGACAAAAATCAAGCTAAACTTTGCTTCGAATTTGCGATTCAGCTAATGGTTTGTGTGATACCATGCATACGTTCTTAACAGAAGATGATAGTGATTTTGTTCCTATTGTTCTTATTAAAACTCATATGTTTACTAATTTACAGTTTTTTTAAATAAAAGATAGAAATTAAAAAGAATAAGAATATGATGGTGATTGGTTTGTTCTCTTAAAAATCAAATTGATTGTATAAGTGAGAGAAAAATAAAAAGAAGAAGATGATGATGGTGGTCACAAATCACATTGTTCCTATTGTTCATGGTAGATGATAATTAAAAATCATATCGATCTTTTTCTCAAGCAGCAACACAACCACACAATCATTGCTAATATCAGTAGAAAATATTATGTGGATGGAATGAAAGTTCGAAGTTTTCTCTCTGTCGTAGCTGTTATCATATGGAGAAATCACGATGGTGGGAGGCAGTAGGATGATCCATATATGTGACAATAAAGAAGTGAACAAGTGTGGGTAAGGTTTGAACACGGAAACAATTTCACGTGGATGTAAATAAGTTTTGTATGTCCAGGCCTATCCGTGAATTTTCGAGCCCATCTATGATCTAACAATCAAATAAATTATTTGTGATATTTCCGAAAATATGGATTATTGGCAATAGTCAATAGTAGAAAAATTATCTCGTCATCTTAGTCAATAAATTTGTCTGAGAAACATTTTTTCTTGATGGAGAAGTAAAAAAGATAGCGTAATCAATGACATCACGTATCTTACTTTTCTTGCAACCAGTGTTGTGAACCATTCAAGAAAGCAGCTTAATTCAAACAGATCTGAAAATTATAATATAATATCATATTCATATGTAGACAACCTTGTAATGGAGTACACAGTAGCCCCACATCTCCACCGTGATACGCAAGCACACTAGGTCCACAACCTGAACATGACTTTCCAAACTTAGCATGTACATCGATCCTAGTCTCTGTCTATCTCTCTTACTATACATATGTATGTGTGTATATATATAAATCCATATACATTGCAACACCTTAACGACACACGCACACAGATAATTAATGGATCAAACTCATATTCTCCTCACTTCTTCTTTTTCATCCTTGATCTTTCTTATCTTTCTTTACAGGTTTCTTATACGCAGAAAGGGGAGAAATCCACCACCAAGTCCACCTTCTCTTCCAATAATCGGCCATCTTCATCTGATTATCAAAGGACCTGTTCATAGAGTGCTTGAGCAGCTTTCTTCCAAGTATGGTCCTGTTATGGCTCTTCGTTTTGGCAATCGTCCTGTGCTCGTAGTAACCTCTCCATCAGCTGTCGAAGAGTGTTTCACCAGAAACGACATCGTGTTAGCCAATAGACCACTCCTTCTAAGCGGCAAATATCTTGACTACGACCACACCACACTTGGTGCTGTACCTTACGGCCGTCTCTGGAGAGACCTCCGCCGCATTACCACCCTTGAGCTCTTCTCAACAACCAGACTCAAGGCTTACATGGGAGTCCGACATGATGAAGCAAGATCATTAGTTAAGTCTCTGTTCCAAGATTCCGGAACTAAAGATTTCGCGAGAGTAGAAATGAGATCAAGAATTCAAGCTGTATCGTTTAATATAGTCATGAGGGTCGTCGCCGATAAACGGTTCTATGGAACGGAGGTGGCGGACTATAAAGAAGCTGAGAAGTTCAGGGATATAATAAGGGATGTATTCGAAATCAGTGGGGCATCAAATCCAGCTGACTTCATCCCTCTTTTACAATGGATTGATATTCAGGGTTTGAATAAAAAGCTTTCGAAGTTGCAAACGGAAACCGATACCTTTTCACAGAACCTGATAGAAGAACGTCGGAGCAAACGCCGGAATTCTTCATCCGACGAAGGAAAGCCCAAGACATTCATCGACGCTATGCTTTCTTTGCAGGAATCAGAACCAGAATACTACACCGATGATATAATCAAAGGCAATATACTGGTATGTAAGCTCAATCGCATTAACTATATTCTTTCAGGTTAACTTTTGTAACTTGATGGCATAATCTTTTTGTGTAGACATTGCTACTCGCCGGAACAGACACATCATCGGGGACAATAGAATGGGCAATGTCGCTTCTACTGAATCACCCGAAAGTGTTGGAAAAAGCTAGAGCAGAGATCGATGAGCATATTGGACATGAACGTTTGGTAGAAGAGACCGATCTTCCAAATATCCCATACATCCAATGCATCGTGAACGAATCGCTAAGACTATTCCCGGTAGCACCATTGTTGGTGCCACACGAGCCTTCAGAAGACTGCACGATTGGAGGATTCGACGTGTCACGTGGCACGATGGTGTTGGTGAATGCATGGGGTATCCATAGGGACCCGAGAGTATGGGAGGATCCGTTAAGTTTCAAGCCAGAGAGGTTTGAAGGAGTGGGAAATGCAAATGAGGGGTATCGGTTTATTCCGTTTGGAATGGGACGTCGGCAGTGTCCTGGTTCAGGGCTTGCGAATAGGGTGGTGAATTTGGCGTTGGCGTCGTTGATTCAGTGTTTTGAATGGGAAAGAGTTGGGGAAGAGCTGGTGGGGTTGTCGGAAGGGAAAGGTCTAACCATGCCCAAACAAGACCCTTTGGAGGCGATGTGTAGAGGACGGCAAACAATGAGCCCTGTTCTTAGTCAGCTTTGAACATGGTGTTTTGTTTTCATATACCTCAATATTAATACGAGTATATTTTAATTACACTGTTTTGTATTTTAATGATTATATGTCATTTTGATAAATAATTTCTTTTAAATGGCTACTTTATTAATACAATTGTTAGAAAAAAAAATTGAAAATCTAAAATTATTGATATAAAAACTAAAGGTGTACGTCCACAGTGAAGTTCATAATCACTCTACATTTCTTAATATTTTATTATTTTCTTTCCTACCATCTAATGAACTCTACAATGTTTGATATAACACTACAAAAGCCAATTTGTAATATTTATTTAAGAACCAGAAAAGATTATTCAGGCGTTGCGGGGTTGGAATAAAAAGTAAATTTGATGGAACATATTAACAATGTACTTTTAAAAAAGCAGCCCAAATAAATAGAACTTCAAAAGTTATTACAATTCATATCATACTAAAAAAAAAAAAAGGATAATGACTTAAAAGGTAATATTTATCCCTTCAACTTGTTAAACTGTACACATTTAGTCCTGATGACCGGCTACTCCAGGTTAGCCGGTAAAAATGACTTAATAGGGTAATATATTTCTCACTTTGTACACATTTAGTCATTAATATTTTTGTACACATTTAGTCCTTAATATTTTTTTTGTTGCAAAATAAGTCATTTTTGTTTTTGTACTCATTCAGTACTTATGAATGATTTCTTTAGGTTTTTCTCACGGCATCTTACGTGGGATAGTCATATGGTGGTGGGATAGGTTGAGGTGGTCCTGCTATATGTTGTAGGCCAAGATACCTGAATACCTGATGTGGGCCGGTTGTAAGCCGTAGGCGCGGAGGCTCGAGAAGAGTGGTTGGGTTAAGGCGACATGCCGACAAACCCTGAGTATTCCAGTCCGATGACTGGTTAGACCTGTTGCATGTTGGCATTCAAGTCCGATGACTGATTGGGCCAATGTATTCCAATCTGATGAGTGTGAGCTCGTTATGCATGATAATACGTTTGTTGTATCAAATATTTTGGGGGAACTCACTAAACTTTGTGCTTACCCAGTTGTTTATGTTTTCAGGTTATATCGTTGATCGTGGGAAGGCAAAGACATGATTGTACACACTCATCAACAATATTGAGGATTCCGCATTTCTTATATTACTCTGATTTTCGATAAATGTATTTTGGAATAAACGTTTTTTTCTTAATAATGAATTTATAATTAGGGACTTTTGCCTTATTTAAAAATGAAAATTTTTAGTTGTGAAAATGAGACGTTACACATAAACATCAACAGCCCCACACACTTCATCAATGATTGTCTCACGTAAGATGGCGTAAGAAAAACTTAAACAAATCATTCATAAGTACTGAATGAGTACAAAAATAAGAATGACTTATTTTGAAACAAAAAAATACTAAGGACTAAATGTGTACAAAAATAATAATGACTAAATGTTTACAAAATGAGAAATATATTACCCTATTAAGTCATTTTTCCCGCCTAACCTGGAGTAACCGGTCATAAGGACTGAATGTGTACAGTTTAACAAGTTGAAGGGGTAAATGTGAACGAAAAAAAAAACTCAGTGACCAAATGTGTACAAATCGAAAAATATATTACCCTTTTAAGTCATTATCCCAAAAAATAAATCTAAACATACATCTCCTTAGATTACCACAAATTATATTACTCATTTTGAGCATATTTTTCTATTTCTACTAACACCTTCAATCAGCCCAATGAAACAAATGATTGACAACATATATCCAAGGGATACCACCAACATTGTTATTTTCGCCTTCACGTCTCAACAATCCCTGAAAAAAAAATTATTTATTTTTTTATTAATTCCAACTACAAGTATTAATAAAATAGGAAAAATAAATAATAAATAAATAAAGATATATACGAGTTACTTGTGAAGCTTGTTAGTTTGTTGGATGACCGAATTCTTCTCTTTAGTCAGCTTAGAAATAGAAAATGATAACAGAAGCTATAAGTAGTAACCCCTGTTTAAACAACTTGTAAAAACCAAATCTTTTGTAAGGTCAGATATATAATCTTGTAGTCACTACAATAATCAAGAAATCAGGTTGTTTTTTTCTAGGTATTAAACAGATAATAGATGTGTAAAAGAGTGTTTGCTAAAAAATTAAAACACAAACTTCCTGAAAAGCAGGACAAGTCATCAGCTATTTAGCATCCTTTGTCACATATATCAACTTGAATTTCACTTTCTCTATAAATGCGTTGACATGACCTGCAATTAATAGAAAAAATAAACCATCTTTCAGTTTCTTGATTTTCGATCCACAACAAAAAGCAGCATGGTGATAAAAAGGGTGAAAAAGTTGTCATGCCCAAAACTAAGCTTACATTGAATAACAAACTGCAAAAAAAAGAAAATAAATAAAAAATAGAAACATGGTTCAAGCATTTTATCGAGCTGGTGTGCATAATGAAAGTTTCTTTCAAATTACGTGGACTTTAGGAAATCACATCCCTAAAAAAATGAGATTAATTTGTTATTCCCATTCTTATCTTGTAAAAAGGTTGGTAAAAAACATTGATTTGAATTTGCAAGAAGGGTTCAAGGGAATTACCTTATTCAAATTGAACCAATGATAACCTCTAATGTTTGCAATCGAATGTCAAGAATAGCATGTTACCACATGATATTATTCATTAGAACTCAGAAAGCTGAAACCAAAACCTAGAAACACCATTTCTGTAGAGATTAACACCAAACTTCAATAAGATAATGAAAAACAAACCAACATAAATGTGAAAAAATATACCAGAATGAGAAGAGCTTTGAGCTATATTTTCCAGCTATTGCTTCCAGAATCTGAACAGAAACTTCACCAGTTAGATGAGACTGGATTTAGTCTGAACAAAGAGAAACACGCAGCAAATGTATGAGAAGATAAAGCACAGTCAGTGCCGGTTTTTGTGGCGCAGTGTTTGATTCTGTTCGGGCACAACAGTACCCGGGTGGCAAAATAACAACCACCGCTGCATTTTCCGGTAGTTGGCACCGTCACCATCGAGAAGGAGTGCATAGTAAAAATCGAGAAGGAGTGCATAGTAAAAATAGACAAAATTACAAAATTGGTCCTCTGGTTTGCCGATTTCTTTGGGTAAGGTCCAAAAAAAAAATTATTAGCAAAAAAGGTCATTATTTGGTGGTTTAGCTTAGAGATGAGCATAACCGGGTACCCGCCTATTTTTGCTGGAACCGGAACCGCTCCCAGAACCGGCGGTTCTTAAGTTTTTGGTATTGGAACCAGAACCGCCTACACCGGTTCCTAGAAAATTGGAACCGCTCCCGGAACCGCCGGAACCGGTTCCGGTTCCGGGTACCCGGCTTCTAGAGAATTAAAACTTGTTATTTTATACATGCCATGTAAATTATGTAAATTAACCTATACAAACAATATAAGTACAAGATATAAAACCAAAACATTTACAAAAAGTTGATCTTTTAAATAACAAGCTATTAAAAACATTTCCCAACCAACAACAAACTACAAACTATAAAATAGCAACAGGATACTGAAATTGTAATTCATAAAAGCAAAAACAGCAAAAACAACAATATTAACAGCAACACCAATCAACAACAGCAGCATCAACACATAATACCAAAAACAGTAACATCGAAAAACAGCAACAGCAACAATCAACAGCAACAAAAACAGCAAACAACAACAGCAATAACAGCAACAACAATTACGTATTCCCTCGTAAGAGATCTTCCATATTGCAACTAATTTTCTACACAAAAACAACTGAAACAATCTAAAACTACTGCTTGTATCATGAGCTTCCACTTCTTTATGTTTAGAATCAAGAGGATTTTGATTTAACCCTTTATCACTTTCTTTTGTCTTTTGTAAAAAGTCAACTTCTTGTAACAATCTAGCTCATTTCAGGACAAACAACACTTCTTCTGCATCTTTGATAGCTTGAAGAAGCTCTGCATGAACCTGATTAACAAAATCAAAATGATTAATCTTGACATCCCCATGACTTATCCAACTGTGAAATGATACAACTTGTATCATTTCATACAAGTGGTAATTGCTCAAGACTTTGTTCAGAAGAATGATGAATAAACAAGAAACAATATAAACGAATAGGGTTCTACAGAATTGTTAACGGATAAACGATTTTTTGATGGGGTATGCAGTTAATTGTCATCCTCCAAGTTCTATTGTAAGATTCTAAGGATGAAATGAAACGAATTCGCTATGTTGATGAAACCATCTAAACATATCATCATATTCCCCTCGTAGTTAAACTCACAACCTCGAATTCTTAAGGTGTGAGATCCTATCATTATAGCATCACCAGTTACATGCCAATTTATAACATTCAGTAGCCTCAGCAACGGCTCGCGCTAAATCAAAAGATATAAACTTCGTAAAAGAAACATAAACTGGTAAGCATGTTAAAATCAGGGCGATTGTGTATAATACCTCAAGGATTTCGGTATTTTGGGGGTCAGACGCTAGAGCTTCATCAAGAGCAGCGATTGATTATCTTTGTTCTTGTAGTTGAAGCTCGAGCTGTAGGGCTTCCAAGATGAATAACTTGAACAATCAAAGCAAACACAGACGAACACAGATGAACGCAGGCGAATGGCGTTTGATGTTAGGAAGACCGGCGGATGATAACGGTGGTATTTCTAGTTAACCGATAATGTGAGCGACGTCAACTGGTTTGAGAGGAGAGAGTGGCGAGAAGAAGAGATTGTGTCGGCGTTTTTTTTTAAGAATGAATCACACAAACCCTAAAAATGACTAAGGTCAGGTAAAAGTTCTTTACCCTATTTTTTTTAAAAAAGTCACAAAAAAAAATATATATATATATATATATATATATATATATATATATATATATATATATATATATATATATATATATATATATATATATATAGAAAAAGGCGGGTACCCGTCGGTACCGGTTCCGGTTAACCGCCGGTTCCAGGTATCCGGAATTGGAACCGGAACTGGCGGGTATCCAGCGGGTATCGGTTTTGTGAAAATGAGAATTGGAACCGAAACCACTTAAGGCGGTTCCGAAAGTTTAGGAACCGGAACCGGAACCGCTTAAGGCAGTTCCAGTTCCGAGGCAGTTCCGGTTCCGAAAGCAGGTACCCGCTTCCGCTGCTCATCCTTAGTTTAGCTTTAGTTGTAGTTTTGGTCCCTGTTTCGTTAACTTTAACATTTGGCTGTTAACTTTTTTAAAATGATAATTTTACCCTTAGGGACCATTTCTGTAGTTGTCTCTTTTTACCAAACTACAATGACCATCTTTGCAATTTTCTTTTTTATTTTATTGAAATATTATACATTAATTCTTCTTCTTTTTAATTCTATTAAATTATAGTATATTAATTCTTTTTTTAATTTCATTTTTATTGGATTATTTTTTAATTGATTATTATATATTAATTAATTTTATTTTTAATATATAATATTCATATATAAATAAATATTATAATATTATATTATTAATTTCTTTAAATTAATTCTTTTTTTATTTTTTTTATTGGATTATTTTTTTAATTTCTTTTTTATTAGATTAAATTTACCATAAAAATAAATAAAAATGTCATTTATTTTTTATTGGATTATAAATTTAGTTTTAATGTGTAATATTAATTCTTTTTAATTTTATTGATTCCACCACAAAGCCATTAAAATGCATAAAAGCGCCGCACCCCATCGTTAAAAATCGTCAGGACCACCACCAATCACCTTTATCGAATTTCTGATGGAAACACTACCATCCTGTTCACATTTCGTCGGAATCCTCCGGATTTGCCACTAAGGCGGTCGTTTTTTGTTACAACTAATATTATGTTAACCACTAGGAGGTCCGATCCAAACACCCCTGGTCAGTTACTCCATTCATTGCTTTCTACCACCTTGCACCGCCACATCATCTTGTCGGAAATCGTCGACCGTTGCCTATAATCTATCATTCTCAACCAAAACTATAAGAATTGACTACCCACACTGCCGCCAATGGCGACAATGTTAGATATAGGGTTTTCAAACCACCAGATCCACCGTTATATCTTTTCAAGTAGTACAGGCTTGAAGCTTCGATGTTATAAGGTTGTGTGTAACATCCATACAAATTTAATAAAATTTAAACTTTTTCAAAACAACCCTTTCTCTAAAAAGTGTTTACGAAACCATTGTGTCCAAAACATTATTCAAAATCAGAGTCATTTACAACATAGTCTTCAAAACATTTTTATTATTAGAGTATCTCATAAATCATAAGTCCCCAAAACACGAGGATGTGTACGATCACGCCTTCACATTGCCACAATCTACCGAAGTACCTGAAACCATAAACCAAAACTGTAAGCACGAAGCTTAGTGAGTTCCCCCAAAGTACACACATACAAACAATAGCACATATACAAAACAACATACTATGGGTTCAATCAACCATCGGGTTGGAATACCCTAGGTCCTCAACTTCAAAAGAGTAACTAAATTCAAGGAGTAGCTAAACTCAAGGAGATTCTGGATCTATAGCTTTCCCTTCAAGCTAGGCACCACCAACTTCAAGCTCTTTCAAAAAAATGAGACCAAAGAAGCAACTTTTAAGCTCACACACTCAACTTGGGGTAAGATGCATGACTTCTAGGGTTTCTGGACAGAGGAGGCGATTAGGGACGCCATCAATGGGGCTTGAGGCCTTTAAATAGGGTGCAACACCCTAAAATTTAGGGTTTTCATATTCAGCCACCAACTCGTCGGGTTTTCCTCTCCAACTCATCAAGTTGGTCCAAAAAGATTCGCGACCCAAAAACTTTCAACACGTCGAGTTGAGGCCATCAACTCGACGAGTTCCAAGGAAAATTTGCATTTTTCTGTAAATTCTCATACCTTGGAATCGGGATGTTACATTATGCCTGGGTTTTGGAAGCCAACGAATGGAGGAACTGACAAGGTAGTATGATTTTGTGGCGTAAGCTGGTCAAAGGCAACAAATGGAGGAATTGTCAGGGGTGTTTGGGTTAGACTTCTTGTTGGTTCAAATAGTGATGGTTCTAGTGGAAAACGATCGGCTTGGTGGCAAATACAAAGGATTCTGACGGATTGTGAAGAGGTTGTCGCAGGTGACTACTGGATAGCGGCGTTGGGTGAAACATGTTGGTAGTGTTTCCGTCGGACCTCCGATGAAGGTGATTAGCGGTGGTCCCGACGATTTTCGACAGTGAGATGCAGTGCTTTTGCGTATTCCGAAGACTTTATGGTAGAATCAATAAATTAAAAAGAATTAATATTATACATTTAAAATAAATTAACGATCCACTAAAATATTATTTATTATATATAGAATATAATAAATTAAATGTAATAATCCAATAAAAAAATCTAATAATTCTTTTAAAATAATCCAATAATTTTTTTTAAAAAAAATAGTTAAAAGAAATTAGTAATATAATAATGTAATATTTATTAATATATAAATATTATAAATTAAAAATAAAGCTAACTGATAAATAATAATCAGATAAAAAAATTAATCTAATAAAATTAAAATTAAAAAAAGAACTAATGTATAATAGTTCAATAAAATTAAAAAGAAAGAAGAATTAATATATAATAATTCAATAGATTTAAAAACAAGAATTGCAGAAATGGTCCTTGTAATTTGGTAAAAAGAGATAACTGCAAAAATGGTCCCTAAGGGTAAAATTGTCATTTTAAAAAAGTTAACAGTCAAATGTTAAAGTTAACGAAATAGGGACCAAAACCACAGTTAAACCACCAAATAATGATCTTTTTTGCTAATAAACTTTTTTTTGGACCTTACCCAAAGAAATCGGCAAACCACAGGGACCATTTTTGCAATTTTGTCTTAAATATATATATATATATATATATATATATATATATATATATATATATATATATATATATATATGATTTGGTCCAATAGAATAAAAGTATTGTTCTTTTAGGAACATACTTTTAATCTATATATATAATTAGAAAAATTCCCTTGAAAAGTTTAGTCATTTAACTCTGAATCATTGAATGCGAATTCGAAATTCAACTTTTTAACCGGATCAGCACTAGATGGTCTAAGCAACCGCACCAATTTGAATTGGATTTCTCTTTCTAACAACAAATTGGGTTGAGAAATACCAACAACCATCAATCAATTATCGAATGTTGCCATTTGAATTTTGGGAACAACTCATTTTCAGTCACACATGGGGATTGTAAAAGCTTGGT
Organism: Lactuca virosa; assembly: GCF_052849685.1. Classification (NCBI taxonomy): domain Eukaryota; kingdom Viridiplantae; phylum Streptophyta; class Magnoliopsida; order Asterales; family Asteraceae; genus Lactuca; species Lactuca virosa. Next base: position 42,037,086 of record NC_136426.1, read on the forward strand.
TTTGTTCTTTGGTATATTAGCTACTGTCAGAACCAGTTATCAGATTCGTCATGAATATTCATGTGGGCCATAGTACGTTTGATTTTTGTATGTGTGTGGGTGGGTGGGGGTGGGGGGTGGGGGTGGGGGTGTTATTTGTGTGCATATCAATATCATAATTGTTGCTTGTATTTATGAAGAAAAACCCACTTACCATATTTCATCAAGTTTAATTTCCATGTTTTATTTTGATTCTTGTTAGATTTTGTGATTTGTATAAGGACGTAAATGCCAATTTTAGGTTAGATTCTGATGTTTGATTCTAGTTTGATTTCAAATTTAATTATAAGGTCTGATTTTCATCTTTGATTTTGGTTGTTTGTTAGCTTCGATTTCATGTTTTATTTTGGTGTGGTATTAAGTTTTCCTTTTTGGTTTGATAGTTTGATTTCAGGTTTTGCTTTGAGCTTTGATTTCAGTTTTTTTTTAATTTGGTGCAGGTGGTAACTGATGATGGTTGTAGGAGGTGAATGGTAGTTCTGGACTGCTGGTGGTGGTTGTCCAATGTGAAGGATGGTGCCCAGAGGTGGTTGTCAGAGGTGAAAGATAGTGCATGTTGGTGACTGTGGTGATTGTCAGGTCTATAAACAAGGAGAGAGAGAGAGAGAGAGAGAGAGAGAGAAAAAAAGAGAGGTGTTGTAGGCCATTTTTTATTATTTAATTATTAAGATAATAAAATAAATATTAAAAAGCTAAACAAATTAATAGGGGTAACATAGTATTTTTAAGTAAGATTTTGACCAAAACCACAAAAGATCCAAAATTAGACCATTAGTACAAGTCCAAACTTTTTTGAAGTAAAATTGCAGTTTATTGATGTTTGTGTGTGTGTGTGTGTGTTTTAATTAAGATAAACTAGGATTTTGACCGCCACACGTTGCAGCAACGCCAATCTGTTTTGTAAAATGAATTTTGACAATTGTATTGATAAAAATTAGATACTGTTACATTTGTTGATACATAAATATACAAAATCGGTATCACTGACTAACTTCAATATATACCATGGAATGAAAACATATTATATGTGATAAAGTTCATACGTACTAAATGAACATAGAAATAAGCATGAAAACGTAAAGAAATTGAAATTTATATCGACACGTACACAAAAATAAGTAAAATTTTTTTAAGTTAAGAAACGAAAGTTTAAATAATCAAAACTGTATTATATGTGACTCGGCTCATACGTAGAAATTGTATATAAAAATAAGCAGAAAAACATAAAAAAAATTAATTCGAAATATAGACAAACTTGAATTTATACTGACACATACAAAAAAACAAGAAAGTTTTTTAAAAAAAATTACGAACGAAAATTTTAATTTTACATCGAAACGTTGACGTCCTCGAACATACTCACACATACATAAAAATAAGCACGTAAAAATTAGCTTGTTTAAGTTAACTGTAACATCCCAAAATCACGGTAAAAAAAATTCATTTTTAAATTAAGAGAAATAATTGTTTTCAAATAAAACTCATATCAAAACCATGTATCAACTACAAATATCCCAAGATCATTATATCACAAAATCTTCCAAAAATATGACATCGAATGATGTGTACGATCACGCCTTTGCTTTTCCTCCGATCATCTGACGTACCTGAAATCATAACAATCAAACTGTAAGCACGAAGCTTAGTGAGTTTCCCCAAAATACCACCACACAAACATATAACAACATGCATATTGGGTCCACAGCTAACAGACTAGATTACCCCTAAGCCCACAACATGAGTCTGACTTGCCTTCCGACCCACAACTCATGTCTGGCTTGCTCCTGAGCCCACAACATAAGTCTGGCTTGCCTTACTGGCCCACAACTTATGGCTGGCTTGCTCCCATTGTAACGTCCGTAGATCCGGGCTAGTCAATTTAGAGATAATAGAGGTCGAAAACGACTTTTCGACAAAAGATTATTTAGAATAAATAATCTTAACCAAGTGGTAGTGTATGTTACAAGGGTTCCGTACATATAAAGAACGCCGAAATCCGAGTTATAACAAATAAGTTATGACCCATCGAAGTTTTGCGACGGAACCGACACAACACCGGGAAGCGTAAATAGTGAATTTACGATAGAGCAACTTTTAGCCTTAGCGATCTAAACGAAAGTCGTTGAAAATGTTAAACCGAGAGCGTCCATAAAAAGAACGCTCAAATCTGACTTCGTATGAGGAAGTTATGATTTTTCGAAGTTTCGGCTTAGCAGTGTACAACCCGAAGTTCGAATATTAGATCGAACGGTTTTTAGCCGACACAACCTAAACGAGAATCGAAGATCTCGTTAATAGTAGCGTAACGATAAAAAGACAGACAAAAACGGACGTCGGTCGAAGGAGTTATGAATTTTTAACGAACCAATCCTGTCCCGGCCTGTAAAATTATAAAATTTAAAATAAAGTCAAAATTAGCCAACGGAGTCTAAACGAAAGTTGTAGAGTACGTTCCCGTCTACGTGTGGATATAAAGAACGTCGAAAACGGGGCTCGTATGAGGAAGATACAAATTTTTGAAGTTGGAACTCGAATTTGCGAAGCTGATGTGAATAGTGATGACGTGGCTCGATCTGGATCGTCCATTGTTGATCGGAGGACCCGCTTCGGATGAGTGACACGCCACCCTTCGCATTACGCCCAACGTCTGAAATGAAGTACGCCCAGCGTACTTCGGTCTCATGCGGTTCCGAGGCGTCCACGTCGCACCATCCGGAGATCGCCACGTAACAGCCTTATCCGAAGTTACGCCCAGCGTAACCAAGGGCTACGCCCAGCGTAGTCCGAGGTTCAACCACAATAAATAGAAGTGCGAGGATGCCGACTTCTTCACTCCAAAATCACTTCTCTCTCTAACTTATCTCTCTCTAACCCATTCCAACCCCCCTAAACCCTAGGGAACCCCCTAGCACCCGAAGGAAACCCCGAGGCTCCCGGAGTCCCGAGAAAAAGGGTCTTTCGGTTCGGAAACGCTGCTCCAAGCGAAGCCCGGTTTTCGAGAAAACCCGCTGTAAGTGAGCTACGCCTACGTTATTTTTAATATAGCTTCTAATTAATTATAGTAACATTAGTAGGACCTTAAAATAATTATTTGGGCTATTATTATGAGTTATATAGAGCGTTGTTTAACACTTATATAATAGTAATAATAGCTAGACTATTAATTAGTCGCGGTTAACGTTAGACTAAACCCTAGTGTTATTGATACTAGGTTTTGTCAAGGGAAAATTGTTTTGAGATAACGAAGTGCTGTTCGAGTACCGAGTCACCACCTTATCAAGTGAGTGCATAGTTACTTTCATCTTACACATAGATATGAAGTATTTTATATAAATTACGTGATATGAGTGCATATTATCTGTATACTTGCTATCTATGCTCGATGAACGATTTTATACAAGTTTTATATGATTTAAACTATATATGTATTTATATCTACATAATATGTTGGGTAAAACGTGGGTAGATGAAATATGAGTTGGATGATGAGTTGAGAGGTGATATAGACCATGAGGTAAGGGTGAGAGGTGGACGATGTGAGAAGCCTTGTTCCCAAATGTTGGCCCCGTCATCTAGCAGAGTATAGATGACAACCACAAACTATTCTAGACAGTCCAGTGGAACACAAGCAGGCTCGCAACCTGTAGGTGTTGTGAACGATGTGTTCACCCGGTGTACTCTAAACCCTGGCGTGTAACATCCAAAAATTTTACGCCAAATTTAAACTTTTCCAATCATAAAAACCAAATACTATTTTTTTACAAAATATTTTCAAACATTATTCATCAGAGTGTCCCAATAACCAGATCATAAGGACGAGGAGCGGTACGGTCACGCCTTCGCCTTGCCATGATCTCCTGAAGTACCTGAAACAATAAACTGAAAACTGTAAGCCCGAGGGCTTAGTGAGCTACCCCAAAATACCAATACCACACCAATAATACCATATCAGTAACAGACAATCAACAACATGCATACTGGGTCATCGGCCTGACTGGACCGCCCTGCAGGGCCTACAGTCTATCTGAATCTGTCCCGAGCCTTCGGCATAACTGGGTCGCCACGTGGGCCTACAGTCTCGCCGGACCGCTCATAGGGTGTGTTGGCCTTCAGCACAAAGCAGGACCGCCTCAACCCAAGCAACAAGCAAATAACCATGTGCGCATAGCTAACACATATTGTCATATACAAACATCAACATATCTATCTCACTGATCATCAATCATAGTATTCTCTCATAACTAGAGCATCGACCTAGCAGGACTCTAACATACCAATCCCTACGGATCATAAGAGCATAACATATTGTCTATCCTTATTCCGATCTAACAGGTCATAACTATATGTAGCATACCATAACAATAACAACTAAAGGGCCGGCCTTGGTGCCTTAGACCCTATTGATATAGTGAGGATAATCATACCCATAAGTTCCCAACCTTTCAAGGTTCCCCATAAACCAACTAATCAAACCCTGGTCAAAGTCAAAGTCATCAGTCAAGGTCAACAGTCCATGTTGACCTTGACTCGCCGAGTACCCTCGGCTACTCGCCGAGTCCTTGAAGTACTAACCCACTCGCCGAGTCACCGGAGTGACTCGTCGAGTTCCTTCGGTTTACGATCGAAACCCTAAGTCCACTCATCGAGTTTCCTTCTTGCAACTCGACGGTTACACGCGCATACTTAAATTGGGGAAACCTCAACCGACTCGCCGAGTTGTTCATACAACTCGTCGGGTCTACGGCAATCTTCATCGGACTCGCCGAGTTGTTCATCCAACTCGTCGGGTCCAGGCTCATCTTCATGAGACTCGCCGAGTCAACCTTGCGACTCGCCGAGTTCCTTCAGTCCTTAAGCCATACAGACTCTTTTAAGCCATGCAGTGGCTCCAAATTACAGATCCAAGCTTCTAAGGCATGCTTTTCACGTAAAGTTACAAACTTTACGTGCATGCATAGCTACAAAGGCTCTTAATGTCAAATCTAAGCTCACAATGGGGGTTTCATACTCAAAGAGGCCTCATACATGACCAAATTCGGAGCTTTATGACTCTAGAACCCAAGAAGGGTCCAGATCTGAAGTTACAACTTCAGATCTAGCTCATATCCCACATAATCATCTCAACCAAACCATAAAAACCCTAAATCTCAACCAAAAGAGGTCTAGAAGGAAAATGAAGTAAAGGTGACGACTTGATACCTCCAAATGATGCTATCTGAGGTAGATTTCTGATTTCCCAAGCTTCCTTGCCCCTGGCCTTTTGTTCTCCAAGCTCTTATTCTCAAAAGATCTCTTCTCCAAAGCTTTAGACACACAAGAATGAAACACCACACGAATTAGGGTTTTCTGAGCTCTCAAAGGACTACAAAGAGGCTGAAGGAGGCTTATGCTTCTTTAAATAGGGTGCAAAACCCCGGGATTTAGGGTTTCATCTGCCAGCTCCTACTCGTCGAGTCCCTTTATGGACTCGGCGAGTAGGCCACTAAATACGCGTCCCCAACCCGCTGCTACTCGACGAGTAGGACAACCAACTCGTCGAGTAGACCTTAAAATCAAAGAAATTCATATTTAAACAATACCTGAGAATCAGGGCGTTACAATTCTCCCCCACTTGAACTAGACTTCGCCCTAGAAGTCTGCTGGAATAAACAACGCCGGGTAATGCTCTCGCATTTCCGTCTCCGGATCCCATGTCCACTCGGATCCCCTCCGTTGCTCCCACTGCACTTTTACCAAAGGTATTTCTTTGTTCCTCAAAATCTTCTTCTTCCTTTCCAAGATGGCCACAGGCCTCTCTAGGTAATTCAGGCGCTTATCGACCTGAATATCATCCAGTGATACTACTGCCTCCTGATCCATAATACACTTTCGCAATTGCGAAACATGGAACATGCTATGAATTCGGCTGAGCTCCTCCGGTAGCTCTAGCCTATAAGCCACTTTTCCAACCCTGACAATGATCCTGAATGGCCCAATATAACGGCGACCCAATTTTCCCCTCTTCCTAAGGCGGATCACACCCTTCCAGGGCGAGACCTTCAGAAGTACCATGTCACCAACCTGAAACTCTAAATCCGATCGGCGTCTATCAGCGTAACTCTTTTGCCGACTCTGAGCGGTCTGCAGCCGCTGTCTGATCTGCTAGATCTTTTCGGTAGTCTGCAAGACTATCTCCGTCCGACCCATCACTCTGTGTCCAACTTCACCCCAACAGACCGGGGTTCTACATCTACGACCATACAACAGCTCAAAAGGCGGGGCGCCAATACTGGAATGATAGCTATTGTTGTAGGCGAACTCTGCAAGCGGTAGGTGGGAATCCCAACTCCCACCGAAGTCAATGACGCACGCCCTCAACATATCTTCGAGGGTCTGAATGGTTCGCTCACTCTGTCCATCGGTCTGCGGATGAAATGTTGTACTAAAGTGCAGCCGCGTACCCAGTTCCTCATGGAACTTCTGCCAAAAACGGGAAGTAAACCTGACATCCCGATCGGAAACGATGGAGACTGGAACCCCATGGTGAGAGACAATCTCGCTGACGTACATGTCGGCCAATTTCTCGGCCGACGAACTCTCCCGTATGGCCAAGAAATGGGCACTCTTGGTCAACCGATCCACGATGACCCATATAGCATCGAACCCCTTCGCCGTCCTCGGCAACTTCGTAATGAATTCCATCGTGATTTGTTCCCATTTCCACATGGGAATCTCCAGAGGCTGCAGCTTACCATGCGGCCTCTGATGCTCGGCCTTGACCATCCTACAGGTCAAGCACCTCTCGACATACCAAGCGATTTCTTGCTTCATACCGGGCCACCATTAACTCAAACTCAGATCGCGGTACATCTTGGTGGCTCCCGGGTGTATAGAAAAGTGAGACTTATGAGCTTCCTGCATCACTATCTGTCGGACCCCTCCAGACATCGGAACCCAAACCTGACCGTGTCGGGTCAATAATCTGCGGCTATCCTGAACAAATCGGGCGCTCTCGCCCTTAATCCACTCCATCTTCCAGTTCTCTGGTCTCATGCCCTCAACTTGAGCATCCCTAATCAAGTTCACAAGCGGGGAATCCACCGCTATCCTCATACACCTTGCTGGGGTAGAAGACCCAGCTGACTTGCGGCTCAAGGCATCCGCAACCACATTTGCTTTACCAGGATGGTAAAGGATTTCACAATCATAGTCCTTGACTACATCCAGCCACCTGCGCTGCCTCATATTCAGGTTCGGCTGATCCATGATGTGTCTCAAACTCTTGTGATCTGTGTATATAGTACAACGGACCCCGTACAGATAATGCCTCCAAATCTTGAGAGCGAATACCACCGCTCCCAACTCAAGATCGTGCGTAGGGTATCTCGTCTCATGCGGCTTCAGCTGTCGTGATGCATAGGCTATCACTCGTCCCCTCTGCATGAGGACTGCTCCCAGTCCTGTGATGGATGCATCACAAAATACTACAAAATCCTCGACTCTCTCGGGGAGCGTCAACACTGGCGCCTCACATAAACACCGTCGGAGGGTCTCAAACGCCCTCTGCTGCTCAGGGCCCCACCGGAAATCCACCCCCTTCCTCGTTAGACGAGTGAGGGGTACTGCAACCTTGGAGAAATCTCGAATTAATCTCCGGTAGTACCCTGCTAATCCCAAGAAACTCCTGATGTCTGAGGGAGATTTTGGAATCTCCCACTGCATAACCGCCTTAACTTTGGCCGGGTTGACCAAAATCCCCTCCTGGTTAACGAGATGTCCGAGGAACTGGACCTCTCGTTCCCAAAACTCACACTTCGAGAACTTGGCATACAGCCGTTCTCGTCGCAGAACCTCCAGCAGCTACCTGAGGTGCTCCTCGTGTTGCTCTCGGGTCTTGGAATACACCAAGATATCATCTATGAACACAATGACCGAGCGATCGAGCATCGGTCTGCAGACCCGATTCATCAGATCCATGAACACTGTCGGCGCGTTGGTGAGCCCAAAAGGCATCACCACGAACTCGTAATGACCATAACGAGTCTGAAACGCGGTCTTCTCCACGTCTTCCTCCCTCACCCTGACCTGGTGATACCCGGATCTCAAGTCGATCTTGGAAAACCAAGATGCACCCTGCAGCTGATCGAAAAGATCATATATCCTTGGGAGTGGATAAGGGTTCTTCACCGTTAACTTGTTCAACTCCCTATAGTCAATGCACATCCTGTGCAAACCGTCCTTCTTCCTGACGAAGAGGATCGGTGCTCCCCAGGGTGAACTACTTGGGCGAATAAACTGCTTGCCCAGCAGCTCCTGCAACTGAGATGCCAACTCCTGCATCTCTGGCGGTGCCAGACGGTACGGCGCCTTAGCGGTAGGGGCCGCACCCGGCACTAGATCAATCCTGAACTCTACCTGCCTCTCGGGAGGCTCTCCAGGTAACTCCTCTGGAAACACTTCAGCAAACTCCCTAACCACTGGAACCTCTGAAACGGAAGTATGATCCTCAATCCGCGTATCTATCACATACGCTAAATAACCAGTACACCCGTGCTGAATGAACTGCCGAGTCCTGGCGGCTGAACAAAACCCTGCTCCCACTTTGATGCCCTCACCATACACTACTAGTTCTCCCCCACTTGGGGTTCGAACTACCACTCGTTGTCCCTCACAGTCGATCATGGCGCCAAACCGGCTGAGCCAATCCATCCCTACGATCGCACATACTTCCCCCATGGGAATTGGAATCAAATCTATCGGAAATGATACCCCGAAAATCTCCAGCTCGCATCCCCGGTAGACCGAAGAAGCAGAAACCCCGTGCTCGTTGGCGATCGAAACTCAAAACGGACACTCAAGCTCATCTACCGACACACTGAACTCTCTACTGAAAGTCTGAGATACAAACGACCGACTCGCCCTCGAGTCGAATAAAACCAAAGCAGGCAAAGAGTTTACTAGAAAAGTACCTAAACACAGGTACCACCGATAAGCATAACATAGATATAATAACTGAAACAGAAAATAGAAACATACTAGCAACCACATCCGGTGCTGCCTTGGCCTCCTCGGCCGTGAGCTGGAAGGCGCGCCCCTGAGCCTTCGGAGGCTCCACCTTGACTGACCTCCAAGTAACCGGTGCGGATCCCTGCGCCGGCTTGGCGGCTAGCTGCGGGCAGTTGGTCTTTACGTGACCAACCTGATGACAATGGTAACAAATCATCATATCTGCTGGAGGGGCGGACTAGCGACAGTCCCTGGCATAGTGCCCCTCCTTGCCATATTTGTGGCAACCACCTCCTGCTCGACAAACCCCAGAATGACCCCTGCCACACTTTCCGTAAGTGTGGCTCTGCTGACCCCCGGTCCGAGTATCAGCGGTCTTGGACCGCTTAGGTGCCGGCTGAGACTGTGTGCCGGAACCTGACGCTGCTCCTTCAACTGCAGCTCTAACTCCAACTCGCGCCGCCTCGCGGCTTCCTGAAGATCCAAAAGAGTCTCACAACGTTGCGTAGCAACAAACTGTCGAATATCAGTCTTGAGCATACTCAGATAACGAGTCATCTGAGACTGCTCTGAAGCAAACTCCGGGCAAAACATAGCCCTCTCCGTGAACATACGAGTGATCTCCATCACTGACTCCTCATCCTGCCTCAATGTCAAAAACTCCTAAGCAAGCCGCTCCCGCTCAACGCGTGGAACGTAGCGGGTGCGGAACATATCCCGAAACTGCTCCCAAGTGACAGCAGCCCGCTGATCATCAGTGTACAACCCTGTCGTCAATCTCCACCAGTCCTTTGCCCCAAGCCTTAGCAGGTTCAGGGCACACCTGAACTTCTGGTCAGCAGGACATGAACACGTGAAGAAACAACCCTCCATGTCAGATAACCACCTCATAGCCCTGATCGCATCCTGTGTACCATCAAACGTCGGGGGCTTCGTGTTATGAAAGTCCCGGTACTGGAAACCCCTGCCGGCTCCTCCTCCAACCCCTGTCGCGGTTACAGCCGATGTGGCTGCAGCGGCAGCTGTCTCTGCTAGAGTTGCATATCGCTCATCAAAGTACTCAACCATCGCGGTCTTAATCGACCCAAACATCTCTGGCAGTTGCGCTCGGAATGCTGCAGCAATCTCATAATGCAGAATCTCCCGGATCCTGGCATCCAACTCCTCTGTCCCTATCTGTACTGCGGGCTCAGGTGCTACCGGCACCTCCGACCCTCCGTCTCCCAATCCTAATCCTGATCCTGATCCGGATCCAGTAGTAAAACGTCTCGTCACCACCATACTGAAAAATATAACCAAGACGTCAGATAAGCAACATATATCGGGAGACCAATTCCCACCACCCCAGGGGTTGTGACTTCATTGCTACGCGTATGGGTCCTGTGCTTTCAGTAGTACGGGCCCATACTACCTTCCGCACCTACTCATATTTGTCTCAAGTATCACCACAACGCCCTAGTACTATCATCAACATAATATGCGCTCAACCCTCACTCCTAGGGGAATATCGACTATCTCGCCACTGATCTCACGGCTTCCACAACTCACACATCCATGAAACTTTCACCAACCCTGCAGCACCAGTGTATGCTAGCCACACATAACGCTGGACCCGATAGACTTTCGAATATCCAATCCTACACTGAGGTCGAATCAGACATTCTCAGGCTATAAGATCTTGGTTATACACAACCGTGATGTATACACTAAACACCTACAGTTATGATGTCAATTCCATATACAAGAACCCTAGGCTAGTAGGCATCATATAATCAGGCAAGTCTATCATGCGATTCCTGAAGATTCCTAGCCTAACACTAGCATGCTGTTCTATCATATCATAATATCAAATAACTGTATGGTATTTTGGGGTTTACTTACAGGCTCCGGCTGATCGTACCCTCTGCATCCTCCACCCTTTATTTTGAAAACCATTTTAGAATTTATTCCGAAATTTCCCTTGATTTGAGACTGGGTTTGCACGAGTGTTTCCCCCAATTCACTCAAACCAAGGCTCTGATACCAACTTGTAACATCCAAAAATTTTACGCCAAATTTAAACTTTTCCAATCATAAAAACCAAATAGTATTTGCTTACAAAATGTTTTCAAACATTATTCATCAGAGTGTCCCAATAACCAGATCATAAGGATGAGGAGCGGTACGGTCACGGCTTCGCCTTGCCATGATCTCCTGAAGTACCTGAAACAATAAACTGAAAACTGTAAGCCCGAGGGCTTAGTGAGCTACCCCAAAATACCAATACCACACCAATAATACCATATCAGTAACAGACAATCAACAACATGCATACTGGGGCATCAGCCTGACTGGACCGCCCTGCAGGGCCTACAGTCTATCTGAATCTATCCCGAGCCTTCGGCATAACTGGGTCGCCACGTGGGCCTACAGTCTCGCCGGACCGCTCATAGGGTGTGTTGGCCTTCAGCACAAAGCAGGACCGCCTCAACCCAAGCAACAAGCAAATAACCATGTGCACATAGCTAACACATATTGTCATATACAAACATCAACATATCTATCTCACTGATCATCAATCATAGTATTCTCTCATAACTAGAGCATCGACCTAGCAGGTCTCTAACATACCAATCCCTACGGATCATGAGAGCATAACATACTGTCTATCCTGATTCCGATCTAACAGGTCATAACTATATGTAGCATACCATAACAATAACAACTAAAGGGTCGGCCTTAGTGCCTTAGACCCTATTGATATAGTGAGGATAACTCACCTTGCAGATGTCGACTCGGGTAGATAAACTTCAACCCTCGAATCACTGCCACAAACTCCACCACCTATTACCATAGTATAATCATACCCATAAGTTCCCAACCTTTCAAGGTACCCCATAAGCTAACTAATCAAACCCTGGTCAAAGTCAAAGTCATCAGTCAAGGTCAACAGTCCATGTTGACCTTGACTCGCCGAGTACCCTCGGCTACTCGCCGAGTCCTTGAAGTACTAACCCACTCGCCGAGTCACCGGAGTGACTCGTCGAGTTCCTTCGGTTTACGATCGAAACCCTAAGGCCACTCATCGAGTTTCCTTCTTGCAACTCGACGGTTACACGCGCATACTTAAATTGGGGAAACCTCAACCGACTCGCCGAGTTGTTCATACAACTCGTCGGGTCTACGACAATCTTCATCGGACTCGCCGAGTTGTTCATCCAACTCGTCGGGTCCAGGCTCATCTTCATGAGACTCGCCGAGTCAACCTTACGACTCGCCGAGTTCCTTCAGTCCTTAAGCCATACAGACTCTTTTAAGCCATGCAGTGGCTCCAAATTACAGATCCAAGCTTCTAAGGCATGCTTTTCACGTAAAGTTGCAAACTTTACGTGCATGCATAGCTACAAAGGCTCTTAATGTCAAATCTAAGCTCACAATGGGGGTTTCATACTCAAAGAGGCCTCATACATGACCAAATTCGGAGCTTTATGACTCTAGAACCCAAGAAGGGTCCAGATCTGAAGTTACAACTTCAGATCTAGCTCATATCCCACATTATCATCTCAACCAAACCATAAAAACCCTAAATCTCAACGAAAAGAGGTCTAGAAGGAAAATGAAGTAAAGGTGACGACTTGATACCTCCAAATGATGCTATCTGAGGTAGATTTCTGATTTCCCACACTTCCTTGCCCCTGACCTTTTGTTCTCCAAGCTCTTATTCTCAAAAGATCTCTTCTCCAAAGCTTTAGACACACAAGAATGAAACACCACACGAATTAGGGTTTTCTGAGCTCTCAAAGGACTACAAAGAGGCCGAAGGAGGCTTATGCTTCTTTAAATAGGGTGCAAAACCCCGAGATTTAGGGTTTCATCTGCCAGCTCCTACTCGTCGAGTCCCTTTATGGACTTAGCGAGTAGGCCACTAAATACGCGTCCCCAACCCGCTGCTACTCGACGAGTAGGACAACCAACTCGTCGAGTAGACCTTAAAATCAAAGAAATTCATATTTAAACAATAACTGAGAATCGGGGCGTTACATGGCGATCATGCAGACTTGGTGCCTAAACCTTGGCGATCATGCATACTTGGTGCCAAAACCCTGGCGACTATGCGGACTTAGTGTCTGTTGTATAAACCCTGACGACTATGCAGACTTAGTGCCTAGACCCTGGCGACTATGCGGACTTAGTGCATGTTGTATAAATCCTGGCGACTATGCAGACTTAGTGCCTAAACCCCGGTGACGATGGACTTCGTGCCGATTCCTTAGGATGATCCTTAGGAATGAATGAACGAGGAATAGTTGATTCTTAGGGTAGATCCTTAAGAATAAAGAAGATAATGGGGATGAGTAATTAGGTTGATTGTTTGATGTTTAAACATAATAATTATATTATTGTTGGTTGAAAACCCTATGTACTCACCAGGTTTCCCAACCTGACCCACTCCGGCTTATTTCTATCACATGTGTCGATATGAAGTTACATTACACTGAGAGATTTAAAAGAGATGTAGATCACTAGTGTAAATGAATGTAAGTTCTGTTTATGCTTATGTTTCTGTATTGACGATGACATCCCAAATGTTTTAAAAATGAATAAAAATACATTTCTTCGGAAATGCTTTGATAACGTATTTATCATGTTTTACTGGGAACAAATTCCGCAACATTTTTATTAAAAGAAGTACTCTGGTTTTTATAAAGCATAAACAAAATCGGTCTTTTCTGGCCGTGAAAATGGGGATGTCACACCCATCAATATCTTCAATATAATTCAAATTTGTTCATTTCAAAATTCAACCATAATTATATAATCATCAACATGGCAAAAATGGCAAGTATGATCTTGACTCTTAAATTAAAGATCAACAATTACCAAGAATGGCAATGTCTGCGCAATGACACACACGCACACACAAAATTCTTATGAGCATTTTATCAAACACATACAGTGTAATATGGAAGGAGAAAAGAGAAACACCATAACTGGGATACATACACGACAATACTAACAGTCTACCACACAAACAGTCAGTGAACACACACACACAAAAGAATGTCACACATATACAAACATAAGCACGGTCTCATACACACACATAGTCACACACACATAACACCCTCATCACCCTTTTACTTGAAAGCTGTTTATATGAAATAATGAAATCGTTTACTCTCATAAAATTCAAAACAAATATAGTCAACAAATTAAAATACTAACCTGCTATAGAGAAATACGACTTCCAATAACAAGAGGAATATGAAGACACCGAAAAAAAAAACAGTAAATAAGTAGGACGTGGAGTTGCCATCTTATAAATGGTGACATCTAGCAATCAAATTCGTCCTCAAATCTTGGGTTCTTCGTAATCAACTCGTAAATTTTCGCTGATTTGTCGCCCATCAATTTGGAAACTATTATCATTTTCAATCTTTCTACGATGAAGAAGATTACGTTTCGGGCAAAACTGGAATTGTTGATAATGAAAATTATGAGAGGGAATTAATTAGTAGCTGGGAGGTCGCATAATCCGCTACAATCTTGCAAAATACGGCTCACATAATTAATTTGAAATTCGAATAAAACACTGAATACCGAAAAGGGTAGATTATATATAAGGAAGAAACACAGTCAATGTAATTTTTTTATTCAATATTGAAAAAACACAGCAAAAGCATAACAAAATGAATTGTGTCAATCTTAAACAAAAGGCCTATTAAAATGATATGTGGCATAGAAAAAACTATTCTTATATTAAATAGGTAGATTATTTAGTGTACTCAATGAATGAGTGTATATAGGGGTGTTCTTTATGATGAATCGTTTGATCCGATCCGATCAAATAAATCTAAATAGATTTCGGTTTTCAAAACATGGATCCAAATAATCCAAACTAAATTCAAATTTGATCCGATCCAATCAAATTACAATTCAATTGGATCTGTTTTTACAAGTTGGTTTTTAAGAGGCGATACATTTTAAAAATATATAACTTAAATATTAGCCTACTCTATAAAAGTAACTAAAAAAAATAAGTTATGAATTATAATTATAAGCAACTATTAAGAAAATTTGATTATAGTTTAATATTTCATTGACAAAAAAACTTTTTATAAGAAATGCATATTAATATATTATATTGGATGAAAATTTCTAATACTTAACAAATAATCTAGTAACTTTATAAATGATTAAATATATATATTAAAAATAAATAATAAGTTGTTATTCGATTTTTCTGGATTATTCGATTCTTATTTTATAAACCAAACCAATCCGTAATACAAAATAATAATTCGGTTTAGCTTAAAATCAATTCAAAAATCCATATATCCAAACCAAATGATCTAATCCAAATTGTCCGATTGGACAATTCGGTTATAACCAAATAGTGAACAACTCTGGTAAATATATATTTAATATGCATATTTTGAGAAATTGAATATCCTTTTATTTTTTTCCTATCATCTTCCTATATATATTTAAAACTGTAATAATTATCCTATTTAATAAAATCAATAAATTTTTAATACACTTATTAAGAAAAATCATAAAAAAAATAAGATAGAATATTAACTTCTCGTTCTTTTATATATAGCAAAACCATAAATCGGTTCCGTAAAATAGTTGCCATTAGACCGGTCATCGTATCAAACCGCATTTGAGCACCCAAAAAACTCTTTCGGGTTTTGCCCATTTGAGAATCCTCTTCCCCTTTTAACCCCCCGTCACTCCAAAACCCTTCTTCCGCCTTTTCGAGCTCTGTCTAATTTTATCCCAATTCGAGCAATCACATCTGGAATAAATCGAATTAGGGCTTGAATGTTGATGATTTCGCAATGATTAACATCAATTCGCGAGAGTTGAATTATCTAGTGTACCGTTATCTACATGAATCAGGTCTGTTCTTACTCCACTTTATTATTTTTATGTTTTTTTTTTTTTTTTTTTTTTTTTTTTTTTTTTCAGTTGTTGCTGAATTGAGAAAATGTGTTTCTCCTTTTCGGTTTGTTTTGCTTGGATTTTAATTAACTCAGGGGTCAATAGACTATTCTAGGCTCTAGGTCACTGAAAGTTAACTAATTTTATGACATTAGTGTTGGTGATTTTACTGACATCTAGCATTTTAGAGAATTGGGATTTACAGGAGTACCATGGGGTTTAGGTTATGCTCAAAACACTCATATGATCCACGACATATGGTGGGTTGGGGTTGAGCAGAGCGATTTGAAACCTAACGGATTTATAGGACTACAACTACTGGGACTGATGATATAAATACATAATTTTATAATTAGTTTCACTTTCTTGCGATCTCAAAGTTTGTTATTGACTTCTATTTTTGTGCCTGAACTGGAAGCTGTATTCCATTGGATTATTTCGTGAAACCCATGCATGTAAGGGTCGAAATACTACTTACAGAAAGTGTAACACCATCCAGTTTGTCATTGAAGTTTTTTAATTATCACCACACCCTGACACTTTTTATAACGTGGTTGCTTCAAAATCTTGATAATGCATGAGCTAACAAGGTTGGATTACATGATAACAATAGTCATAAACAAGGAATTTCAGCACAAAATGTCAAGAAATTTTTGAGAATGCTTTCAACCTGTTAGATTCACAATTGAAGTTTGAATTCTAGTAGAGCATTTCTGTAAGATGAGGCCTACAAAGGGTTTTTTTTACCTCTTCTATTTATGTTGTATAATATACCTTTTGAGTTATCTGTATTAACCTCCTATGTAATTTCAGGTTTCACACACACTGCCTTCACATTAGGTTATGAGGCTGGGCTGAATAAAAGCACAATAGATGGAAATTTAGTTCCACCTGGTGCTCTTGTTACATTTGTGCAGAAAGGAATTCAGTATCTTGAGCTAGAAGCTAACCTCACATGTGTAAGCACACAGTTACAATCTTTATTCCTTTTACTGTGTGTAACACTTTTGTTTATTTGACTTGGATTGTCTGTATAATTGGGGTCTCCAGAATGATTCTGACATTGATGAAGATTTCTCTTTCATACAACCGATCGATCTCATCACAAAGGATGTTTATGAACTACAAAAAATGATAAAGGAGAAGAAAGAAAGTCTTCAGAAGACTAAAAACAGAGAAAAAAACAAAGAACATGAGCAGGAAAATGCAAGAGAAAAGGAGAAAGAACATGTGAAGGAAAGAGAGAAAGAACATGAACAGGAAAATGCTAGAGAAAGAGAAAGGGAACGAGGGCATGCTAGAGAAAAAGAAAAGGAACAGGAAAGACAACATAGAGAAAGAGAAAAGAGAATTGAGCAAGAACAACATAGAGAAAAAGAGAAGGAAAAGCAACAAAGGGAAAAAGAACGTGAGTTGGAGAAAGAGAAGATAGAGAGGGAAAGAGAAAGAGAAAGAGAAAGAGATAATAAGGGTAAACACAAAGAGAAAGAGAAGAAAAATGAGGATCTTGAGGATAAGATACGAGTCCAACCTGAAGAAAATGTGATTGCAGAAGGTAATATGCATTCTTTGTGTTATACAAATCACAAATATGATTTACCATGTTTATAAATGTAGCTATATATATTATTATCATATATTGTTTTTCCTCATTAATGTGAAATAGGAGCAGAACCAATGGAGATTGACACAAGCTCTACAGCTTTGCCTTCTGTTATCCCTAACTCTGATGTGACAATTTTAGAAGGTCATACTTCTGAGGTCTGTGTAAATTCTTAATTTCTTAAATCTTGCTTTAAACTTTTCTTGAAGAACATTGATTCTTTTATAATTTTAGTTTTCTTGTCATATAAACAGTAATTCATCTGAGCATTTAGACTTTTTCAATAGGAATGGATTTGAATTAATTAACTAACAATTTTCATGGTTTCATATTAAATTAATTTAACCATTTGTCTCAGGTTTTTGTATGTGCATGGAGTCCAGCTGGCTCTCTTTTGGCATCTGGGTGGGTATATTTAAGTACAAGAAGAAGATGATGATGATGATATTTTATTTTCAACTAAAATATTAATAGTATAATTTGAGATTCTGACTTGAATTTATTATATATATATTTAGGTCTGGAGATTCCACAGCTCGAATTTGGACAATTGGTGATGGACCTTGTAGCTCAAATTTACAAAAAGGCCCCTTAGATGTTGCTGTTTTGAAACACTACAGAGGTAGAACAAATGATAAGAGCAAAGATGTAACAACACTTGACTGGAATGTGAGTCTTTTTTTTTTTTTTTTTTTTTTTTTTTAAACTTTTTACTTTTTACTGTTGCATCTCATACTGATATATGAAATTTGTAATGTAGGGTGATGGAACTCTACTTGCAACAGGTTCTTATGATGGACAAGCCAGAATATGGAGTAAAGATGGTATATTTAATTAAACTACTTTTTTGCATTTTCAATATGGGTTTTTTAAAATAAAATTTATTTATTTAGGGGAGCTGGTGAGTACATTAACCAAACATAAGGGGCCGATATTCTCCTTAAAATGGAACAAGAAAGGAGACTATCTTTTAAGTGGCAGTGTAGACAAAACTGCAATTGTATGGGACATTAAGACTGGAGAATGGAAGCAACAGTTTGAGTTTCATGCAGGTATAGTTTCTTTCTATTTATTTTATTGTTATATTTAATATTTAATTTAACTTATTTAAAAAACAAAAAAAAAAAAACTGCAGCTCCTACTCTTGATGTTGATTGGCGCAACAATGTCTCATTTGCAACTTGCTCAACTGACAACATGATTTATGTCTGTAAAGTTGGAGATAATCGACCAGTAAAAACTTTTGTGGGCCATCAGGTTTAACAAAAAAAGAAAAATTAATATCTATAAATTTTTTAGTATGAATTATGAATTAATAATATGTGAATGTTACTTACAACCAGGGTGAAGTGAATGCTATCAAATGGGATCCTACTGGTACACTTCTGGCTTCATGTTCAGATGATTCTACTGCAAAGGTAATTATTTATTTATTATTATTATTTTTTTCTATATATTAATTACTTAAAATCAATTATGACATAGATATGGAGCGTAAAGCAGGACACCTGTTTGCATGATTTAAAGGAACATACAAAGGTATGAGTATGACATATTAATCATAACATATGATTATATTTGTTTTTAATTATAAAATATAAAATATAAATTAATATGCAGGAAATATACACCATAAGATGGAGCCCAACAGGCCCAGGAACAAATAACCCTAACCAGCCGCTAGTGCTAGCAAGGTAAATATTATATGCTTCACTTATTTATTTATTTATTATTATTTTTTTGATGATATTGATCTCCTTATATATAAAAAAAAAACAGTGCATCGTTTGATTCAACAATAAAGCTATGGGACGTGGAAACAGGGAGCCTCCTCCACAGCTTAGTTGCACATGGGTAACTACTACATTACATTCACACAATTATTTCATTTTAATTTTTGTTGTATTTTGGAATATATATATATATATATATATATATATATATATATATATATATATTATATTAATTATGTTGAATTGAATGGATGAAGGGATCCGGTATATTCGGTTGCATTCAGTCCAAATGGGGAGTATCTGGCGAGCGGGTCATTGGATAAATGCATGCACATATGGTCTGTGAAGGAAGCAAAGGTGGTGAAAACATATGTTGGGAGTGGTGGGATATTTGAAGTTTGCTGGAACAAAGAAGGTGATAAGATTGGTGCATGTTTTTCAAACAATGTAGTTTGCATTTTGGACTTTCGTATGTAATCTTAAAATCTTTTTTATTTTATTTTTAAATTTGTATTGTTTGAGGAGGTTGGTTGCTTGCTTGCTTGTATATGAAGACTAAGTTTAGGTATTTGGGAAATCGGAATTAGTAACCTTTAATCATGCTTTACTATGCTTTGTGGATGCATCTTTCTTGATTTCCCCCCTAAGAAATAAGTTGGTTGTCTTATAGAATAATATTGCTTTTTGTGATATGAATACGATCAATTTTGGTTTGTGGCAAGTTCAAGTTGGGGTTGTCGGGATTTGTTGATTCAATTGAGACAATGCATTAAAGGGGAAAAGAATTGATCACTATTTGAGAACAAATTTAATTCATTTGTGTCTTGCAAAGAATCAACACCAAATAAACTTTGGGATAACCTTCAACAATTGTATTAAAAAAAAGACCGTTTCATACTCTATTTATGAATAAAGATACAAAGAAAATTAGATCATCTAATTGTGCTTATAAAATCATTTCATGTTGGAAAAGACCCTAAAATATGCTCATATTACTAGTAAGCTCTCCTATGTGGAGAAGAGACCCGAAGGTACGATTTTAATGTGCAATAATGGGAAGAAAGTAACTCTAAGAAGAATCCCACATGCTAGAGGTGTGGAATATCTCTACACATGTTAAGAAAAAAAAATCCCCAATGGAGCAACCTAGGTAAAAAGCTTTGCTTTTGCGAACAATTTTTTTTCCTAATTGATCGTGATGATTTCTTTTAAAAACATGGCATCATCATAGTATGTTCATTCCACAATCAAAAAATATACTTTTTCTTTGTTTGCGGTTTCATGGATTTATACATGAGTATTTGTTTGACATAAATGCAAGGTATGATGAAAATCAATGTCCCATGGTGATAAACTTTTGATGTCACTTAACGTTTTAAGTGGATTTTTTTTTAATTACAATAGTTAAATTAAAATTAAAATTAATTAAACAACATAAATGAATTTAAATGTTTCAAGTTAATTAGATGATTAATTTGGGTCAAACCGGTGATTAGTAATTTGAGGGACCAAGTTTTCCAAGTTGAAAAACTTAAATTGACTTGGACTTTAACTAGGTTCTAGGACCAAAACGCTAAGATATTTGATGTCTTGAATTAAACTAGTAGTATAAATTCTAGACAAATAGTTCGAATGAATTATAGGACAATAATAAGAATTTTGCCTGATTTCGAGAACAGAATATCTCCTAAAGCCGTGACCGGTCTTATTTCAATGGAGCACTAATTTTATAGTGTCATGCTAAGACTATAACAATCCTAGACCAAAACAAACTCCTAAAACTTACGAAAATAAATCAAAACTTTCCTAATAACCATAAATAAAAACTTTCCTAACTAAAAACAACTTCCTAATCAAATAAAACATATCTATTCCTTTCTGCTCCTGCGATAGACCCGCCCAAATCTCCCAGACGTAACATTACTATCCTCCCAAACACGAACCTTGTCGTCAAGGTTGAAGTCTGGAAATTGTCTTGTAATAGTCTCAACTGGTTTCCAAGTAGCTTCATAATCTGGTAAGTCTTTCCAACGAACTAAAATTCACGACCCATGTCACCTTCATGAACATCCTCCACTTGTTCTGGTTGAAGCATGACCTCCATGTCGTCAGGGAAGTGGCCATGTAACATCCCAAAAATCACAATAAAATTTTTCATTTTTAATTAAATTAAAAATCATTGTTTCCAACCAACCCAAGTCATAAGAAACCAATGTTAAGTACAAATATTCCAAAATCAATGTATCATAATATCTCCAAAACATGTCGTCGAATGATGTGTACGATCACGCCTTTGCTTTCCCCTGATCATCTGAAGTACCTGAAACATAACACTTAAACCGTAAGTCAAAGCTTAGTGAGTTCTCCAAAATACAACCACACAAACATATAAAAGCATGCATACTGCGCCCATAACGATCCGGCTAAATTACCCATGAGTCCACAACATGAGTATGGTTTGCCTTTCTGGCCCACAACTCATGTCTGGATTACTCCCGAGCCCACATCATAAGTCTGGCATGCCTATCCGGCCCACAATTTATATATGGCTTGCTCCCATGTTTGTTGGCTTCTGCATAAAGCATCATTGCCTCAACCCAACCGAACTATGTCGACATATGCAACAGATAAACATATACCTAACTGTAACATCCACAAAATTCGAGCCAATTTAAAACTTTTTAAAACATTTAAAATCGTTCAGTTATTGCAATTTGTTTTCAAAATAGTTTAAACATCAGAGTTCCCAGAAATCATAATCATAAATCGAGGAAGTGTACGGTCACGCCTTCGCCTTCCCGCGGTCAACCGCTGTACCTAAAACAATAATCGATAAATGTAAGTTCGAAGGCTTAGTGAGTTACCCCCAAAATACCCATACACACAACAATTCACATATAATCACAAACAACATACTATGAGTCCAATCAACCATCGGGTTGGAATACCCCCACGCCCTCAACCATCGGGTTGGAATGCCAATATACTACGAGCCCAATCATCCTCAGGATGGAATGCTCTCGGCCCACAACCATCGGGTTGGAATGCCCACATACTATGAGTCCAATCATCCTCGAGATGGAATACTCTCGGCCCACAACCATCGGGTTGGAATGCCAACATACTATGGGTCCAATCAACCATCGGGTTGGAATACCCCCAGGCCCTCAACCATCGGGTTGGAATACCCCCAGGCCTTCAACCATCGGGTTGGAATACCAATATACTACGAGCCCAATCATCCTCGGGATGGAATGCTCTCGACCCATAACCATTGGGTTGGAATGCCCATAACCAATCAAACATGTGCACCTATATCAGATAATCATATAACAGTCTATAGAGACAACATACTTGGGTCCTATCATCCTCGGGATGGAATACCCTCAACTACCAATCAATCATGTCCTATCATCCTTGAACTTTATTACTTTGGACGTCCAGAAAGCTCTTAATCCATGGTCTTAATCCATTAATACCTTTCTACTACATGCATGGGACAACTTAAGCTATTTGGACCTCATTTTATCACTTAGGACCTCTTCAAGGGTCTGAAAGGACAGCTTATCTTGTCCAAATCACATCATGCACCAATTTGGGGACTTTTGGGACAAGAATGGTTCCATAAGGCTAGAATAGCTAGATCTATATCATGCAAGCATAAAGTTTGAAGCTTTTTTACCTTCTGGAGCTTCTAGGGCACCAAACAACTTCAGATCTACAAACTTGATCTCCTTCTCCAACACCTTGATGCAACACCTTCTTCTCCAACTACTTAAAATACACTCTATAAGCTCACACACTTAAGGAAATGATTAGGGTTTGGGGAAAACGACTCTGAACAGTGGAGGCTGAGGTAAGGGAGGGTTATGAGCTCGTTAGATGGAGGTCAAGACCATGGGTTGGGCCCATGGCTGTTAGGGAAGTGTTGTAAGACTACGGGGTAGTCGTAGCATACACAAGGTTGATAGACTGTTGTGGAAGTGTTGTAAGTCTATAATGGAGTCGTAGCATGCACCAGGATGTGATATATTATTGTAGGAATGGTTGTTGGACTATAGGAGGATCACAACGCACGTATGGGCCAAGTCAGACCGTTATTGTTGGTTGACCACTCTTTATTGGGAATGAGGATTGACGGAGTTGTGTTGGTGTTTTAGGCTTGTAGATCCCTATTGTGGGTGAGACCCGTGGGCGAGGCACGTTTGGTTATGTTAGAATGGGTGATACCCATGGGTGAGGCCCACTCGGTTATGTAGATTGGGTGAGACCCATGGGCGAGCGAGATCTGTTGGCGAAGCCCAGTTAACTATGATAATAAGGGTGAAATCCATGGTCAAGGCCCATTTGGTTAGGTTAACTTGGGTAAGTAGACTTTTCATACATTCGAGGATATGCATGGGGAAGGTAGTGATGGTTGTAAGCCTCATGACCAATGATATAATGATGGCGAGATCAGGGTGATCTGCGAGCTTGCGTCCTAGCGGATTAGATGGTATCTGGGTTGATCGTGAAGCAGTAAGTGTGTGACTCTTGAGGGTGGAACCCGGTAGTAGTTGGCTTAGTTGAGGTGCTGGATCACGATTAGATTAGGGAGACTCTGTGATCAACGGATTGAATCTGTGTGGTAATTAGGCTAGGGTAGCCTTTATCAGTTAGAATCTTGAGCGGAGTCTCATTGTGCGACCAGGCGTGAGATTGTCGGTCTCAACGGACGGTTAGGGATTATGCATCCCAGTTTAGTAGTAGGCCAACATGGATGCAGGAGATCTCGGATATATCGGATATGCAAACCTTGATTATTAGGATGCGGGTGAAGTTCGGGTTCGGTACCTATGAGCGAGACTCGCGTTGGAAGTCGCCTTGTTTTCATATGAGATGTTTTAGCCGTGATGAAAGATAGGGGTTCTGTCTTTACAGTTGTTAGCAAGTTAATCCCGGAAGGGAAGGGTTTCGTTTGGTTCGGGTTGCAAATTAGAGTCTTTATATGGGATGAAATGTTTATGTATGTTGGTAAGTCATACATTGTTTAGGGTTTTCAGCTTTCAGGTAGGACAGTAGAAATCCTCCTTAGTTGGTTAAGGGCGGAGGATTAAGGTTCAGTTTTCCATCGGGGTGTGTGATCTCTGCTAAGTTTGGGGCTTTGATAGCAGAATTAAAAGGCAGACATCCGCATAAGAGGACTTCTCAGTCCAAATGGGTATCCAAGAAGTTCTGACAGGGTTTTCGGGTGTGGCAGAGTGGTCATAAGGAATGATTTCAAGGACGAAATCTAATTTAAGTGGGGGAGTTGTAACACTCGTTTCCAGGTATTTTCAATTCCAGCTCAATTATTAATTTCTTGCAAAATTAGTCCCTACGTATGGTGTACTTGATGCGTACGTCGGGCGAAGGTCATTTAAGATAGAACGCGGACTTAGTCGAGTACGTTGGGCGTACATAAAGAGTACTCAGGGTGTACTCATGCATATCCCAAAACCTAAATATTGGGGTTAATCCCCTATTTAAGGACCTTAAGTCCCTTGAAGCCTCTCCATGTTCAGCCTCTATCCTCCCCAACTAGTGTTTCGAAACCCTAATCCCTGCTTAGCTTGTGTGAGACTCTTTTGTGTGTTCTTGGTGCATTGTGAAGGAGTAGAAGTTTTTCTTTGAGGGTTGTTGTAGCTAGAGCTTGAATATCCAAGGCCTTAATCACCTTTGTAAGCTTCTGGAGGTATAAACCTCTCACCTTTATGGTTTTATGGCTTAAATCTAGACTAGCTTAGAGATTAGCATGCTTTTGGTCCCATGGTTTGGTCTTGTGACTAAAAGCTACTCCAGAGCTCAAGTTTGTCACTTTATGTTGTTTTTGAGGATCTTGTATCATAAAAATAAAGTCTTTGTTTCTATTTCTCACTCACGCAAGAGTTTGGGGTTATTAAAGATTGTTATGGACTTAGGGTTTGGTTTTGGGCTCCATTAAGCCATGAAAAAGCTTAAAGTTGACTAATTTATCAGTTAAGACCTTCCCAAGATTAAGATTTGTGATTTGGACGTTTAGTCTTTAGGTATTAGGAGCTTAAAATGGAATTTGGCATCAGTGGGATTACGCATGGCGTAACCCTGGGGTACGCAGGGCGTAACGATTTTTGCCCCATTTCCTTTTCTGTAGTAACTCAGTATGTATGACGTAAGAAGAGAGTACGCATGGCGTACTCCCAGAAGTGCTCTTGGGTTATTTTTGGGCCTTGGGTCATGCTTAGTTGGGTCTAGTATGGAAAGGGTAGAATGCTCTTTTACCCTTAGTGAGAGAGAATGTGATTTGGACCTTAATTATGGGTTATTATCTCTAAGTGCTAATTAGGGATTGGTTTTGATGTGTTCAGTGTGAGGAGCTTTGTAGTAGTTGTGTGTGTAAGATTTCAGTTATCTTCAAATTGAGGTGAGTCTCCTCACAATATTTGTGGGTCAAAGGCACCAATGACGGCCCATTGTTTTATGTTTATAGGATGCTAGTTGTCTGTGTGACTTTTGCAAGTATTGTATGTGTTTCTATGTATACCGAGCGGGGCCCGATGCCAAACGGGGCCTGATGAATGTGTTGGGCGGTACCCATCGCATGTTTATGATAGATTCGTATCGGGCGGGGCCCGATGTATGTATGGTATGTGTTATTTTGGGGAACACACTAAGCTTTGTGCTTACAGTTTATGTTTATGGTTGCATGTACCTCTGGTTCGAAGGGGAAGGGTCCAACATGATCGCACCACATCCACCCGTGTTCCACATTCTATGATTTTGATTTGTACTCTGATAACTATTTTCTACATTGTCACACTTTAATTGGCTTATGAAATGAATGTTTTATGGTTTTGGTTGACTTAAAAATAAAATTTTTAGTTAGTATTTTTGGGACGTTACATTTTATGCCTTAGTTGAGAGATAAATTGGGAAGAAGTTGAAGTGTATTCAAACAAATAATGGAGGTGAATATATTAGGACCTTTAGTTTTTATTGTAAAGAGAAATGTATTCAACACCAAAAAGAAGATTGCTCCAAAAACACCATGGTTGAAAGGTATTCAACAAGGATGATTAGAACATTGGATGACCAAACCACGAACTGGTTGGATCGGGATCTGGGGAAGGGAGCGGTTCAACTAGCACCGATTTATGCCTATTTTGGACTGGAACAAACCAGATAGTTTTTACAAAAATTTGGTTGAACCAGTTAAACTGAATAATAACATATAGAAATGACGCATTTTGCATAACAAACTTTGATGGTCTTTTTCACATCTACTTAGACTTCTTTTATGACTATGTACATATTTTGTTTGATAACGAGTTGCATATCCATTCTTTGTAATTCCAGAAAGTGAATATAAGAACCTTTTGAATTCAACATATAATCCATATTTTATTAATTTGAAGTTAATTCCACCCCATTTAATATTTAATCCGGAAATTTAACAAAAGTCCACAAATAGTCAATTGTCCAATAATATTCATCATCTTCAACCTTAAAAGACCATCTCCAACTCATCTCCATTTTTTCCTCCAAAACTGGAGTAAAAATAAGTTAAATAATGTTTCATCTTCCAACCCTACTACATTCTTAACCTCATTTTTTACCTTAAAAAGTATATATTCCTAGTATATTCCATTTTTGTAACATACATATATTGTCAAACACACCCCTTCTATTAATTAGATTTTAACAAATATATATTCTATTTTTTTTTTCATTACACTAATATTATCAATTATGTTATCATAAAATTATAATAAAATAAAATGTTAATATATAATGTATTTGAATTAACTATTAATTTATTAACAATAGATTTTAAATAAATAAGATTATATTTATAACACACTTATATATAAATATTATACATACATCTTTTAGAAATATTACACATATATTTGAAAAAACTACTAATGTATTTCGTAGACCAGACAGGAAAAAATCAGAACCGGCCCGATTTTGGTTTTAATGTTTTTCAATTTGTAGTTTTCAAATAAGAACCGGATCCGACCCGAAAAACGTTAGTAACTTATTAAATTATTAGCTTTTATAAAATATATTACCGTGTTTCAAATTTTTAGTATGCATTTAATTTTTTATATAAAGTCGATACATAAATATTAAACTTTATATTTATGATTAATTAATATAATTTTTATATATAAAAAACTATAAATGTATAAAATAAAAAAGAGATAGACTAAAACCGACAATTCAAACTTCACCTTCATTTTTAGAGAAATTACTCCATATTTTTTGGAATAATATTGTAACGTCCCAAAAACACAACCCAAAAATTTCGTTTTCAAAACATTATTAGAGTCATCAACCATCCAAAATCATAAGTAAAATCATAATCGTGTATCATAAACATCATAGTATCTGTCTCAAATCAAATCTCATATCCAAATATCAGAGTCTAGCTCCCAGACTGAAGACTGTGGTGTGTGACATGCGATCATCCCGAGCCCTTCCCAGTGCTAGTGGAAGTACCTGAAACCAAAACTGAAAACAGTAAGCACAAAGCTTAGTGAGTCTCCCCAATCTACCACATACCATCTACACATAGCATGCAACTAGGAGATACGGGTCACGCCCACACTCGTGGAGATACGGGCCTCGCCCACACTCCGCTATCTAGGAGATACGGGCCTCGCCCACACTCCACTATCTCTGAGGTACGGGCCTCGCCCATGCTCAACTACTTCGAGATACGGGCCTCGCCCACACTTGACTATGATGAGGTACGGGCCTCGCCCACACTCAACTACTAAACCCAACATACAAGTATCACACAGACAACATGTAAAGCTAATCTACTGCTCATACATCATATTTAACTACTACTATGAGATACGGGCCTCGCCCATGCTCTGCTAGGATAAGAGACGGGCCCCGCCCTCACTCACCTACTATCATATCACACTACGGGCCGGCCTTGGTGCCGTAGACCCGTTCCTACTGAAGGAGAACTCACCTCGTATAACTGGCTGCTGATATCCCGAGTGAGAAATCCTTGTCCGCTGCTCCGGCGACTCCTTGGCTACAATCACATAACATTCTGAATCAACTGATGATTCCTCATGGAGTAAATGACCAATTTACCCCCTGGTCAAAGTCAAAGTCAAAGTCCTGTTCAGAGTCAACTTCCAGGTTGACTCTACTCGCCAAGTCCTACTATGGACTCGCCGAGTTCCCTAACTCACAATTCTCTAACTCGCGACTCGACTCGCCGAGTCGGGGCGTAGACTCGTCGAGTCCTTCTACTTTCAGATCCTTGTTCTAACTCACTAAGTCCTCTTCCACTCACTGATTCAACTCGCAACTCTCAAATCGGAGAAATCGGGAGTTTGCACTCCTACTCGCCGAGTCCAATGAACGACTCGTCGAGTCCTATGCATGTCTTCACTAAACAGTTGATTCTAATCGATTCCAGTGCATCAAATTCATAGATCTGAGCTTCTAGGGCCGATATAACACGTAAAGTTGCCAACTTTACGTACATGCATAGAGGTATGAAGCTAAAACACCAAAATAAGCTAGAAATGGGAACCTAGGGTTTGGAACAAGGCCTTGCTTTGCATAAAGGTAGCTACTTTGAGCTCCTGGAGCTCAATGATGTCCAGATCTATAGTTCACTACCCTAAGGGAGCTCCAATCTCGAGTTTGGACCTTGAAATGGCCTAAAAGTGGCAAAACAAGCATATATGAAGATCTACTAGGAAAATAAACAAGGTAGAGGCTTTATTACCAGATGAAGTAGCAAATGGAAGCTAGTTTCTGGATCTCCTTCTTCTCCTTTGCACCTTCTCTCCTTCCTTCTCTTCTACACTTCCAAGAATACACCAAAACACTCAAAATCAAGAAGGAATCACTCAACTCACCAATGGAGGGCTAGGGTTTTGAGGGGGAACGCTCTAGAGGTGATGGAGGCTGGGATGGGGGCTATAAGGACGTTTAAATAGGGTACAAACCCTAAGAATTAGGGTTTCATCCAGACTGGCAGACTCGTCGAGTCGCCACGCCTACTCCACGTGCTAATTCGCTGCTACTCGACGAGTTAGGGCCACTGACTCGTCGAGTAGCTTCTAAAATAAAAGAAAAATAATGTTTTAAATGCATACCAGGAATGGGGCGTTACAAATATTCATATCTCTAAAAATAATAATAAAAATAGGGTAGGGATGAAGAAGAATGAAAAAAAAAAGTTGAGAAAAAAAAATGAGATTTTAGAATGGATTGGAGATGCTCTAAATCTCTAAGAGAAATGAAATCAATTCATGTTATTGAGTTCCTTGTAATACTAAAACATCAACCCATAAGTATTCTTAGTACATATCACAAATATTTGAAATAATTTCACTAATTTTAAAACATATCTAACATGGATTCAAGGAATCAAATCTCCACACCTTAATTGCTAAAGTTTTTAGGAGATGGAAGTTTAGAAGTTAGACCATCTCCAATCCACTCCCATTTCTTTCCCAAAAAATGAAGTAAAAAATAAGATAAATAGTATTTCATTTTCAACCATACTCCATTTTTTACGTTATGTTTAACCCCTCCCCCCCCCCCCCCCCCAATATATATATATATATATATATATATATATATATATATATATATATATATATATATATATATATATATATATATATTATATTTCATTCTTCCAACTTACATACATTGTCAAACATATCATTTCTAATAATTTGATTTTGACAAATATATAATCTATATTTTTTTCATTACAATAATATTAAATAAATAAAATTATATTTATAACACTTAGTTATAAGCTTTTGCAAAATACGTTATCGTGTTTTAAAATTTCAATATATATTTAAATGTTTATATGAATTTGATAAACGAAAAACAAACTTTATATTTATAATTAATTAATATAATTTAATATATAACAAAATATTATAAGTATTAAATATTACATTTAAATTATAATTAGTAGATAAAAATAAACTAGGAATGTATAAATATATAAAAAGAGAGACTAAAATCGAAAATTTAAAGTTTATCACTATTTTAGGAGAAATTAATAGTTTGGTGTTATACTATTCATTTCTCCCAAAATATGGGAATAAATGTGGTAGGGTTTGAGAAAAAAAAATAAGGGAAATAATGAAAAATAGGAGTGGTTAGAGATGCTCTTAGATCATTGGGTGTAGACAACTACATTTAACACCAATTTGGTGTCATTGGTGTGGGCAACTAGATGTAACACCAATTTGGTACCACCTCACATGTCACATAAGCAGTGGTGTTATAAGACCAAACATGGAAATTGTTTTTCAAGTTATAACACCAGTATTTTTCATGTCATATTTTTCTTTTTTGAAATTTTTTTTTTCAAGTTTGCTTTTTTTTTTCTTTTTCATGTTTTTTTTATTAATAAAACAAATATATTTTTATAAAACATAATATTAAAAAAACAAAAAAATATATAATTTTTTAAAAGTCCAAATTAAGATTACGATAAATAAACATTAATTTTAAAAGATAACATTTTTTTCCTAGTCCTAATTAACCTAAATAACATCTAAATTAAACCTAAAACCATAACATTTTACTACTAATCCTAATTAACCCAAATACGTCTTCCTAATTTGATCGTTCATCGCTTGTAGTACCGCAAAATCTTGAGGGGTCAAACCCTCCTCGCTAGTCTGAAGAATTGACAACTGTTGTATCATTAGTTCTCTTTGTTTTTGCTCTTGCTTCTCTCGTGCATGTCTTTCTAGGAACTCCAAGTGGCGACGTTTCAACTTATTTTTTTCTTTTTGTAATAAATTGTGCTCATCGAATTTCGCTTTCATTTCTGCCACATCTCTTGCTTTCGCATCAACCTCCTCTGCATGCCTTGTAGTGTGTCTCGCTTTGTCGCGTCCGGGCGGTCGTCGTGGTGGGGAGATCTCCTCGATATCATAGGGGATCTCATCGGTGTCGGCGTTTAGGTCGATGTGAGTCCGTGCGTCTATCGACCGAGCTCGAATTTCGAGATCTCTTGGATTGAACTTCCGACGATGTAGGAGTTTTATTCCACCTTGGATCCACTCGCAGCAACTCCCATGACTTCTCGAACTCGAACATATATCCCATTTCGACCCGATATTGTTCTTCTGCAGATTTGAACAAATCAAAGTCGTTTGCTCCGCTCTGTTGTTGCGTCTGAAGTCTGGTGTAAATACCATTGAATTTTGTGCACCGCTTAGTTATTTAACTCCATTTGCTGCTTAGCATGTCCGTATTGCGATACGGTTTTTTCTTCAACATAGCATGGAATTTTCAAGCACCGCCCACCAATAAGCACCTTTCTTCATACCATTACCGCCGAGTTCGTCTTTTAAAGTACTACATCATGCTGCCGTCAAAGCATATTCCTCCACTTGTGTCCACCATTGTAGAACTTCCTCACTTTCCGTTTCAACCGCTATAGCGTTCCCTTTCCTTCTTCCTTTCGTTTTCCCTTTCCCTCTCCTACTACCTCCCGTTTGTGATTCGACCGATGGTTGTGTTGGTGGTGATGATTGGGTGGTTGGTTGTTGCATCGAAAAGAAAGTCGAAAAAAGATTTTGTTGGAAATTGGGGTTTTGGCCAAAAGGATTTTATTGAAGATAAGGTGAGTTAGGAAATTGCAGTGGTGGTGAAACGGGATTGAAATAGGCTCCTTGGTATGAGATTTGTGGTGATCCTTGAGACAATAAAATGTTGAAATAATTTTCGTAACCAGCAAATCCAAGAGGCGATATGTTGTATTTATAGTAAAATTTTAAAAAATAATTTTTTTATTTGATTTTGACCGTTGTCAAACGGTGTAATGTTTCAAACCAAATGGCGTCGTTTTTGTCTCGTTTCATCCGGTCACGAAGACAACGAGAAGCATCCTCTTAACCACCATGAGAAAAACACTTTGTGAACCCAAACCTGACCACTGTCCCCGCCATGAGGGCCCCTTTCCGCCAACAGTGGCAGAACTACCATGGCAGTACTCCTCCATCTTCTATCGCAGCTTTGCTGCTTTATCTTTCCTTCTAATTCTCGATCATACCACAAGAGAAATACAACTTCAATTTTATTTCTTTCCGTTTTCTTGTTGAGTCCAAGGATTCACGCACACAGGCAAAAAAATGGAGTCTGTGTTTTAATTTTTAAGTGTTGACCTTCCTTTGACCAATTAATTAAAATTTAGAAATTCATCATTTTTTTCCTTTTCTTTTAAGTCTTTTCTAAAATAATAAATCTCTATTTTTTTTTTCTTTTCACATATTTGATTAAATCCAAAATTTAGTAATAGATATACAAAACTCATACTTCGTCTAGGCTTTTCAGTCCCTTGAAAGCTCCAAAGTATATTATGTCTCATCTTTAAACGTAGCAATGTACTCTTATATATTTGCGAAAATCATTAAAATGACAATTAATGGTTTTTTTTTCATTTATAGCAATGTACTTTCAACAAAAAATATTTCTTAAACTCTCATTGCAAAGTGCAACCTTAACACCTTCATTTAAAAAGATAATACATATCTTAATAACTTACAAATTAACATAAAACTATTTAAACATAGGTATAGGATTTACAATAACTATATCAACATATCAATGAAATTTGGTTGCTATTTCTTGCATTTAAAATAACAATGCTTTCTTAAAAACTTTTGAAATTAATTTTTTTTTAAATAAGAAAGTGAAATGGAAATTAGACATTTTGAAAACAGGTTGCTATATTAACATATCAATAATATAACAAAATATTTGGTGTTTTAATAGTCACCAACACCAAAAATATAGTATAGCAAATGATACGAGGTAGAGCAATTTTATAACTATTTGGTGTAAAGAAGTAAAATTCACTATTTGATTGACAAAATGCCAAGTACACTAAAAATAGGAAGTTAAGTGACTGAATATACAAAATGTGCACAAATCTGAAGGAAGGTTTTTGTAACTCAGTCTTGAGTATATGAATGTAAGCTTCTGTTTTATTACATGTTGCTATTAATAGCAACCCAACCTTCCAAAAACATCATTACCACATATCTCTTTCATTTAAACAACCAATCAACATTTCTTTCTTTATCCAAAATCCAGTATCTAGAAGAACAATTACAGTCATAGCCATAGCTTCCATTAGGAACATCAATCAAGACCCTCAAAGCATCAATCTAGTCAAACCAGTCACAGTTATGAGTCAAAGCTGCAGCTTCCATCAAAACTTCTATATCAAATCTGAATCTTCATCAAAACTATCGTTCTTTGATGCTATTAAAGAAGGAAGATGGAATCACCAAAGGAGATAACAATTCAGCCACGCATTTGAACTGCAATAAGAAAAATAACACAATTGCATCAGATTTTAGAGCGATGGAAACAAGAATTATGTAGTTTGATTATGAAAATGTTGCACGAACCTTATGTTGCTTGTATTTTTCTCTAATAGCTACCAAATTTCCACATCTTCTACTTGATTGTAATTCATGTAATATTGTAACACATTCTTTCAAATCAGAGGGTGTATATCCAGAGAGCTGTTCCAAAGCTAAATTCTGTAGAACAAATATAACACATAAGAACAAAAAATCACAACAACGATTTTATCAAAGAATGAAATAGTTTGAGAATATACAATTCTTACCCATGGGTGTGAATTCGGTTTGAGCATGAATCTTGAAAGAAATGTAACTGATGCAGCCACCATGGAAGGCAAAAACTTAATGCAACCACAGTCGAGTAAGCTTAATTCTGCTAGATAATAGCTCAAAAACTCTAATTGCAAATTGGGTGCCTGTAAAATGCAAAAGAGAATACATAAATTAGCAATTACATAATGAACCACGAATTAGAATAATGAAAATAAGAAATAGAGTTTTACATCGTAATCTTCTTGAGCAATCCTAGTGAATCGCCTGAGAAATGTTTTAACTGTGGGGTTTCCCATTTCGAATTTTAGGGTTTTTAGCACATCGGCTTCCATCTTCACGACTTCTTGCTTCGTGTACGTGTTATCTGTGATATAACAGAAATCTTCTGTGTGTGGAGGGCTGATTTCTTCGTATTTTCTGCGTATTAAAAGAAAAATTAGACATACGAATCAAATCATGGAGTAAAAATGAATAGATTAAACACCCAAATATTTAAAACTTACGATGCAATGAGCATTGAAGAAACACCAAGAAGTTGAAGTCTTTGTCTGTTGAGAACATTTACTGATAGATATCTATCGATGTAGGAGATGGTGAGATACAAAGTGTCTGGAAGAAGCTTGTATTCTTCTGCAACTTCTACTAACCAATCTACCAATACACCTCGCATATTCACAGTAACATCTTTTTGTATTTTCTCAATGTAATCAACAAGTGGTCTTCTTCTTGCTTCCATCTGGATTCAGAATAGAAACTAAACTTTAATATGGATTCCCAAATTACTTTCAGCCCTAATCTATATTTAGATTTCTTGGTACTTTTATATCCCGAATTAACATGAGAATGACTAAAATGAAGCCCTAGATTCAAAGTTACCCTTGAAATTAGCAATGGAAGTGGGAATGGGAACTGAAAATGAAAGGGGAAATTTGTATACCTCCATGTTATGAAGATACTCGTAGATATCTGAGACGTAAGCTTCGCACATCTGAGGGTCAATCAATGGGTCGTCCGTCTTCTCGGCAGCAAGTTCATGCTTTTTCGCCGCTGCTATCACTGCTTTCACAGCTTTCTTCACCTTCTTCGATCCACATTTTGTCTTCTGAACAAGATCAGATCCCACCTTCGGATTCTCCAATGAAGCCGCATTACTCGATATCTCACCCAAGACGACCCTCTTTTTGTTCGCCGGTTGAAACTGAGATCCAATCGCCTCCATGGCCCTCTTCTTCGCCTGGCGAGTAACTCTAACACCATAGTTGTTCTCCTGGTCTGCCATTGTTTAATAATCTTTCGACCCACGAAACCAGGAGAGAGATTCGGAGATTGATGGTGGTGAAATGGGGTGAGAGAGTGTAAGTAATATAATGAAGGAAGGTGCCGCCATTTTCAATCTGATTCAAAAAAATTTGAGGTTTTTGCGAATGGAGGGGCGAAGGGTGTTTTAGTGAAAATTTTGAGATGAAAATTTTGAAGGGACGAATGGGGAGTTGACACGTCAGATGCGGGATCAGGGATTAGAAATTGGTGAAATGTGCATGGCGGCTATTTTCATGGGTTTTAAAACTAAAAAATTGAAACATGATTTCGATTTTCGATTGTGATTTGAAACGCTAAACCACGCGCCTTTCGCCAATGTATTTAAAAAGAAAGAATAACCTCAACAAAATTTATGCTTTTGGTTATTGATGTTTTGCAAGTTTTACAGTTTGGTCCCCAAGAATTAGGGGTGGCAATTTATTACACGACACGACAAAAATATATGACACGAAACGAAATTGAGACGAAATTGAAATCTGAATTCGTGTTCGTGTTAACTGTAAAAAACACGATGTCGTGTCGTGTCGTGTTCGTGTTCAATATTCGACACAATTTAGTAGTTTTTTATCGTGTTTGTCGTGTTACATTTGATAAAGTATTCATTAAATAAACTAATTTTTAGTATATGTTATATTTTTCGTGTCGTGTCGTGTTTGTCGTTTTTTAATTCGTTCGTTTTCGTGTTAGTTAAAAAAAACATGACATCGTGTCGTGTCGTGTTCGTGTTACATAAAACCTTGGCGTGTCGTGTCAGACAGAAACACGAAACGATAGCACGATTTGCCACCCCTACCAAGAATTGGACTCAAATTGTATTATATAATTATTTTTTCAGATTTCTGTACTTTTTTTATGGTTAATGCCTTAATGGCAAGCATTATTTTGTATTTAGATTAAAATATACTAACTTATATTTTCAGTTACTTTATTGTAAAAGTTATTTCGAACTAGTTAATGTTTGATTACGAAAAATCAAAAAAGGTAAATTATATGAATGGTCCATATGATTTGTGGTAATCTGTGTATTTTATACCTAATTTTCTTTTTAACTCGGACGGTCTTTATTATATTTTTTTGTTATGCGTTGGTCACTATTAGACCTAAAGTGATCATAATGTCCTTATTCATTTCTTTTATGATTTATTTATTTTTGCATATTATTATTTATATCATTATAAATCAGTTAGGGTCTACTATCCCTCTATCCAGCGTTCCCTCCCTCGACATTTCTCATAAATCTGACGACTTTATAAAACCCTCGGCAACCACCAATAAATTAGATAAACAAAAATCAAAATACTATAGCATCTACTTCTTGTAATTAAACCTATATTAACAAAAATCTAGCTTCAATCTAATCTCCCTTGAAGCACTTGTGGTTTTTTTTTTTTTGATATCATAACCTCTCCTTGAGGAGGATAAATGAAGAAAAATTAAACATTTTGAAACATCCCAAAAATACAACCCAAAAATTTCGTTTTTAAAACATTGTTAAAACCATCATTTTAGTACCAAAGTGTAAACATCATAAACTATGTGTTTCAAAATCTCATAATATTTATCACATGTCAAATTTCATGCCAAATATCGTATCAAAATATCAGAGTAAAACTCCCAGACTGAAGACTGTGGTGTGTGCTATGCGATCATCCCGAGCCCTTCCCTTTGCTAGTAGAAGTACCTGAAACCAAAATGAAAATTGTAAGCACAAAGCTTAGTGAGCTCCCTCAAACTACCATATATAGCATGTAACAATCACATAACTATGGGACCTCTCCCAACTGCATCGGGACGAATCCCGGCATCGGCTTACCCGGCATCGGACTCCTGCCCGGCATCGGGCTCACCCCGGCATCCGACCGCATCGGGCATCGGGCTCACCCCGGCATCGGGCTTACCCCGACACATACACAACATAACATATATCATAAACATATAATCTGCATCGGGATTGCCCCGGCATCGGATCGAAGCCCGGAACACATAGTCATAACATGTAACTAGCATACATCGGGCTTACCCCGGGACACATAACACCTAACACATAAACATGCATGAATCACAAAGACATCAGGCATACATAACTACTTATCGGGACCGCCCCGGTATCGGCCCGAGGTCCGGAACATATAAACTGCATCGGGCTTACCCCGACGTACTCTACAACTTAAACGGGCCAGCATTGTGGCCATAGACCCGTTCCTACTGGAAGAAAACTCACCTCGCGTAACTGGCTGCTGAACACTAAGTGGAAATATCTGACTGCTGCCCCGGCGACTCTCCGGCTACAATTTCCACAATGACACTTAGTCAGAAATCGACAACTATCCTTTGGGTAAATTGACCATTTTACCCTTGGCTAAAGTCCACATCCTGGTCAAAGTCAACTTTTCAGTTGACCGGACTCGCCGAGTTGGCCCGCCAACTCGCCGAGTCCCAATCCTTTCATCTATCCCCAACTCGTCTCCACTCGTCGAGTTTAGCAAGAACTCGACGAGTTCTCCGTCAACTATAACCTTGGGACAATCTTTATCCGACTCGCCGAGTTCCTCCTTAACTCGTCGAGTTTATCTTCATCATACGAACGTGTCTAGTCTTTGACTCGCCGAGTTGTATAAACAACTCGTCGAGTCCGTCTTCATGAGTTGGGAAATGGCCTTGGACTCGCCGAGTACGTTCCTGCACTCGCTGAGTCCCATGGTTTCCAGATCCATGGCTTTGTCCATTTAATTGAGTCCCTTCCCTGGACTCATCCAAATCCCTTCTGAACTAAAATGGGTTCCTCTGAGTCATAACAGTTTTGGGAACCAACTCACGACTCGCTGAGTCCCAAGAACGACTCGCCGAGTCCATGCATGTCCAAGACTAATAATCCGATTTCTGATGTGAAAAACTCATCCAGAAGGTAGATTTAGGTTCCTAAGATCGGTATAACACGTAAAGCCACGAACTTTACGTTTATGCATGGGACTTTTATGCTCAAAGGACCAAAATGGGGTTTATTTCCTTCTTGGGGTTCTCATGGCCATAAAGATGGCACCTTTATGCCATGAGGACCCTCCAAGGTTCCAGATTTGTGTGTAAATCGACTTGGGACGTCCAAGTCCCAAGGATCAAGCTCCTTGGACCCAAAACCACATAAAGATGACCACAAGGAGATCTAAGAAACTACAAGTCAAGTATGAAGCTTGATTACCAGAAAGTGAAGAGAAGCTGATGTTGTTCCTGGATCTAAAATCTTCTCTTGAAGTCCTCTTTCTTCCTCTTCTTCTCACAAGCTTCAAATACACCAAATAACTCTCAAAATCACAAAGAAAGATCAAGTTCACTTATGGAGGATTAGGGTTTCGGGGTTATTGCTCTGGAGGTGATGGAGGCTGGACAAGAGGCCTATAATGTTGCTTAAA
This sequence comes from Lactuca virosa, assembly GCF_052849685.1. NCBI lineage: Eukaryota > Viridiplantae > Streptophyta > Magnoliopsida > Asterales > Asteraceae > Lactuca > Lactuca virosa. The sequence goes on from NC_136426.1 coordinate 42,075,766, forward strand.
TAGGGTGCAAACCCTAAATATTAGGGTTTCCCCTAGGCTGGCCTACTCGTCGAGTCAAGGCGTGGACTCGCCGAGTAGGTCACTTAAACCCGTGTGCAACCTGGCATCTACTCGACAAGTTAGGGCTACAACTCGTCAAGTAGATCTTATAAAATGACATTTAATGAATTAAATACGTACCAGAAACGGGGCGTTACAATTCTCCCCCACTTGTCTTAGACTTCGTCCTCGAAGTCTTCTGCATCCGGAAACAACTCCAGGTAGTGCTCTCTCATCTCCTCCTCGGGCTCCCATGTCCACTCCGAGCCCTTGCGGTGCTGCCACTGCACCTTCACTAACTATACTCTCTTGTTCCTCAGCTCTTTCACCTTGCGATCTAAAATCGCCACCGGTCTCTCGATATAGTTCAGGCTATCGTCAACTTGAATGTCCTCCAGGGGTACCACTGCTGAATCATCCACTAAGCACTTCCGCAACTGAGAAACATGGAACGTGCTGTGGATCTAGCTGAGCTTTGCTGGAAGATCTAACCGATAAGAAACCCGTCCTACCCGGGCCAAAACTCTAAACAGACCAATGAACCTGGGGCCCAGCTTGCCTCGCTTCCGAAATCTGATAACACCCTTCCAGGGTGACACTTTCAGGAGGACCATATCACCCACCTGAAACTCCAAGTCCGAACGCCGCTTGTCGGCGTAACTCTTCTGCCGACTATGAGCAATCTGGAGCCTGCTCCAGACTTGCTGAATTCTCTCTGTGGTCTTGAGTACTAACTCCGTAATCCCCATGACTCTCTGACCGACCTCACCCCAACAGATTGGGGTCCTTCACTTCCTCCCGTAGATCATCTCGAAAGGAGGCCGGTCTATACTGGAGTGATAGCTGTTGTTATACGAAAATTCCGCTAACGGAAGATACGTATCCCAACTGCTACCGAAGTCTAGCACACATGCTCGAAGCATGTCCTCGAGAGTCTGAATCGTTATCTCGCTCTGTCCGTCCGTCTGAGAGTGGAAAGCGGTGCTGAAGTGGAGACGAGTACCCATCTCGTCGTGAAACCGCTTCCAAAATCTGGAAGTAAACTGGACATCTCGGTCTGACACTACCGAGACAGGCACTCAATGACGTGTCACTACCTCTCGCACATAAATCTCGGCCAACTTCTCGGCCGAGATGCTCTCCTGGATCGGTATAAAATGAGTGCTCTTGGTCAATCGATCCACGATGACCCATATCGAATCAACCCCACGTGCGGTCCTGGGAAGCTTTGTAATAAAATCCATAGTGATATCCTCCTATTTCCACACGGGAATATCTAAGGCCTGCATCTTGCCGTGCGGCCTCTGGTGCTCCACCTTAACCTTTCTGCAGGACAGGCACCTCTCCACATACCAAGCTACGTCCCGCTTCATGCAGGGCCACCAGTAATCGGGTCGAAGATCCCTGTACATCTTCTTCGCCCCTGGATGGATGGAGAACCGAGACTTGTGGGCCTCATCCATCAACACTTGTTGTACTCCTCCCCAGTACGGTACCCAGACCCTCCCATGCTGGGTCAACAATCCTCGATTGTCGTAATCAAACGAAGCCACTCGGCCAACTATCCTTTCGCACTTCTGGCGCTCCTCCTTCAGGCCCTCAACCTGTGCCTCCCTAATTTTCTCCAACAGTGGAGTAACTATTATCATCCTCAAGCAGATATCTCGAATCAAAGCCGCTACCGCCTTGCGGCTCAGGGCGTCGGTCACTACGTTGGCCTTGCCCGGGTGGTAGAGAATCTCACAATCGTAATCCTTTACCACGTCTAACCACCGACGCTGCCTCATGTTCATATTCGGCTGATCCATGAGATACCTCAAACTCTTGTGGTCCATGTAAATAGTACACCGGACCCCATAGAGGTAATGCCACCAAATCTTGAGGGCGAACACTACAGCCCCCAACTCCAAATCATGCGTCGGGTAGTTAGCCTCATGAGGCTTCAACTGTCTCGAGGCATAAGCTATCACATGCCCCCGCTGCATCAACACTGCTCCCACACCTGTGATTGAAGTGTCACAATAGAGTACAAAGTCATTTACTCCCTCTGGCAGGGTAAGAATCGGCGCCTCGTACAATCGCTGCCTGAGCGTCTCAAAGGCTGTCTGCTGCTCAGGACCCCAGCGAAACACTACCGACTTCTTGGTCAGTCGGGTCAATGGTACTGCTATCTTGGAGAAATCCTTGATGAATCTCCTGTAGTACCCTGCCAATCCCAGGAAGCTCTGAATCTCGGATGGAGATCTCGGGACCTCCCACTGCATCACAGACTCAATCTTGGCCGGATCTACTAATATACCCTTCTGGTTGACAAGGTGCCCCAGAAACTGCACCTCGCGCAACCAGAATTCACACTTGGAGAACTTTGCGAAAAGTCTCTCCCTCCTCAAGGTCTCAAGCACCTTGTGACATCCCCAAAAATCTCGGCCATAAAAGACCGATTTGTTTATGCTTTGTTTTTAAAATCAGAGTAATCGTTTACATAAAACAGTTGCGGAATTTGTCCCAAAAACAAAATATGATAACCATCTATCAAAACGTTTCTCAAAGAGAATGTATTTTTATTAAATAATAAAACCTCGGGATGTCATGTTCCGATACAAACCAAAAGCATAAACAGTATAAAATAGACCTTACAACAGTTATTTATAACTACTAATCTATAATCCAAAAATCTCTCGTCAAGTCCACCAACTTATACTCTTGTGCCATTACCTGTAATGCAAAGAAAACTGAGTGGGTCAGGCTTGGGAGCCTGGTAAGGATATAGGGTTTTCAACCCACAATAATATAATTATTATTTTCAATCATCAAACAATCAACCAAATTACCCATCCCCATTATCTTCGCTTAACCTTCCCTAAAGATATTATCCTAAGGGTCATCTCCTATATCATGTTTACCTCTCATCTCCTTACTTCTTATTTCCTTATATGTTTGTTCCTAAGAACTTTTCCTAAGGATCACAGCCTACATCGCATAGACAATACTAATTCGGGGATCACTCCCTCAATATGTGTCTAGTAAGGGTTAGGGTATCATCACATGAATATGTAGCCACAACATCGCCTGGACTCGTAATTCATAATAAGGGTTAGACTATCATCGCATGAATACGCAGCCACAACATCGCCTGGACTCGTAATTCATAATAAGGGTTATCATCGCATGAATACGCAGCCACAACATCGTCTAGACTCGTAATTCATCACCTATTTATCATCACCATTATATCCTCACCTATCTCTCATCACATAATTTCATCACACACCAACTATTTCATCTACCCATGTTCTACCCAACATATTTGTAGATATAAATTACATATACATTTTAACTCATTTAAAAACTATGTAAAACATCCATTCCACACTCATCTCAAATAAACAACAATATATAAACACTTAGCACGTATTTCATAGAAAATATTTCATATTTATGTGTTAGAAGAAAGTAACTACACACTCACACATATAAACAACAATATACTTAATACATTCGAACAATACTTGTATTATTATCGTGTTTATGAAAGGGACTATACACTCACTTGATCAGAAGATGATCGGACAGCACTACGACTTGTAGAAGTAGTATTCTTTGGTAGATCTGGAAGATCTTCACAAAAATTGGCTTATCGTGTGTAGAGCTTCGGCTCGGGAATTGCACTTCTCGGGATCTTCGGGGCTTCGGGACTTGCTTCGGGGCTCGGGAATAATACCGGGGCTTCGGGATAATTCTGGCACGAAAAACGAGACAAAACGGGAGAGAGAGAAGAGAAATTGAGCAAAAGGATCGGTTGCCCTCGCATCCCCTTTTATAGAGGTTGAAGCCTCGCATTACGCTGGGCGTAATGCTCTACGCGGGGCGTACTCCGGATTCGTCACTGCATGCGTCATCGGAGCACTCGAGTGCGAGGCGGGTCACGCTTCGGTGTACGCTGGGCGTACTCAACTACGCTGGGCGTAGTTCGGATCGAATCAGCAACTCCTTCGGATAAGCTTTGGTATGTGTGCCACGATCTTCAAAAATTCATAACTTTCGCATACGAGCTCCGTTTTTAACGTTCTTTATATCCACGCATAGGTGAGACTACGCTCTACAACTTTCGTTTAGACTCCGTCGGCTAATTTTGACTTTATTTTTATTATATTATTTTTAGTAGGCCGGGACAGGAAAACTCCGTTATAAATTCATAACTTCTTCATCTGACGTCCGTTTTCGTCTGTCTTTTCACCAATGCACTACTATCAACGAGATCTTCGATTCTCGTTTAGATTGTTTTGGCTAAAACCGCTCAATCTCAAATCGAGTATTCGGGCTGCATACCGCTAAGTCGAAACTTAGAAAAATCATAACTTCCTCATATGAAGTCAGATTTGGACGTTCTTTTTATGTACGCTCTCGGTTTAACGTATTCTATGACTTTTGTTCAGATCGCTAAGGCCAAATATCGCTCTAACGTAAATTCACTATTTACGTCATTCAATGTTGCCGGTTCTGTCGCAAAACTTCGACAGGTCATAACTTCTTCGTTATAACTCGGATTTCGGCGTTCTTTATATATTCGGAAACCTTGTAACATATACTACAACTTAGTTAGGATTACCCCTTCTAAATAATCTTCCATCAAAAAGTCATTTTTGATGCTTATCGTCTCTAAATTGACTAGCCCTGATCTACGGGCGTTATACACCTCCCTGAGGTGTTCCTCGTGCTGCTCCTCTGTCTTGGAATAGACCAAGATGTCATCAATGAATACTATCACAGACCGATCCAACATCGGCCTACACACGCGGTTCATGAGTTCCATGAACGCGGCTGGAGCATTGGTGAGCCCAAACGGCATCACCACAAACTCATAATGACCACAGCGGGTCCTAAAAGCGATCTTCTGCACATCATAATCTCTGACCCGTATCTGGTGATATCCGGACCGAACATCAATCTTGGAAACCAATATGCTCCTTGAAGCTGATCGAACAAATCATCTATCCTCGAGAGTGGGTAACGGTTCTTCACCGTTACCTTATTCAGCTCCCGGTAATCAATGCATATACGGTGCGACCCGTCCTTCTTCTTCACAAATAGGATCGGGGCTCCCCATGGTGAACTGCTCGGCCTGATAAAACCCTTGTCTAGCAGCTCTTGCAACTGCGTAGACAACTCCTGCATCTCGGGAGGAGCCAACCGATACGGTGCCTTGGCTATCGGAGCCGCACCAGGAACCAGGTCAATCCGAAACTCAACCTGTCTCTCAGGAGGTATCTGATGGGTTTTATACACAAGAACATCCTATGTGCTCATACAAACCCTAATGCTTGGATCTAGGTTTCTCTATTGTACATGCAATTCATCCAAGACTCAAGAACCCTAATCTAGCATATAAATTTCGAAATTATCACATAAGAGCAGATCTAGATGATTACCTCTTGTAGAATGGCTTGAATCTCTTCTATCTTCTTTCTTTGGAGCTTAGAGTCACAAGTGTCACTCCTCTAATGGTTTACAAACACCAAGAGCAAGAGAATGACTTATGAGAAAGAGGATGATCACCAAAAACGTCCTAGGGTTCTTCCAAAAGAGTTCTACACGTTTTTGGGGCCATAGGGGTCTTTATATAGTGAGGCTATTAGGGTTATCAAACAAGGAAACCCTAATTTGACTGCTTAGGCTCCAAGCAGCCCATGGACTCCCTTTAGAACACCCCTTGGACGAATTCCTTATGGGCTTCCCATAGAATTCGTCCAACCTATGTTCCAAGGTGATCCATAGCCCAATTGCAATTATCTTATAATTACAATCCTAGTCCCCTAAGTTTAATTAATCTCTTTTAGCCACAAAACTAATTTTTAATTAATTCTTGACTAATATTAATTAAACAATATGATTTCTCCTTTAATATATTATTCATATAATATATTAATAAATCATAATTAATCCTTTCTCCTCATAAATCATCCTATCAAGTTGCTTTGGTGAAGACAACCCAAAAGGACCATGCACAACCAGGTCAAATACTTACCAAATATAGTTACGGGCTTAGACACTAATCCAACAGTCTCCCACTTGGATAAGTCTAGTAACTATAAATGCAAGTACAATCCGATTAGCAATCGTAGCTCTCAAAGACGTTGTCGAACTCTGATCTTATCAGCAACCTGTCCTTCAAATAAGGGATCATATATTCCTCAATTCTAGATATCGTATGAACTGAGACATGGATTTTAATCATACTCTCTGTTCATGTGTTGTTTCCCTATTTCCGATTTATGAAGGCTGACAACAGACTACAATTAAACACATCAACTCAGTCCCGACTTGGCCAAGCGCTTAGGGTGTCATCACTAAATCATCGAGGGGCCCATAGATATCGCTTTTATCCCACTTTGGGTAAAAGGAACGGATAAACTTCGACTCGAATGCTCGCTTGTACCTACTCATCAAATCACACACAACAATATGTTTTATAACACCAAGTTACTGGTGCGTTTACATATTATCAATGTACAACCGACTTGCATAATACAACTCACACATCGCGGTTTCAAGAATATAAGATATTATCGCCTCACTAATCACCCGTGATAAAATCCATGAAGTGATTCAAGTGAGCGTGGGTTTAATCCAATGCTCAAAACATATTCATAAGCACTCATGAATGTTGCAGCAAACCTTTGCTATGTCTAATACACTTTAGACAATCTACAAACCAATTCATGACAATCTTCTTTCATACCTACTCCCAAAGTATGAGGGACTGTGGAACGTTTGAATAATCTTATTATTCGGGAAGTCAAAACATGCAAAGTGAAACACAAGAATAATACTAATACTATATGGCCTCAAATCTTTGAGTATAAATAAAACATTTTATTTAATCACCATATTGATTACTCATTATTTGTTGTTTCGGGTAATCAACTTCTTACTTGAAATATAACAACAGTTGTCCCATGCACCAAGCATGCATACTATGTTTACCTATGGTCCTTACTTTGTGAAATAGATCAATTTAACACATTTCCAATGATACTCATTTCACAACTCCTAATCCTTATCATTAGTGTAAGAATACCAAAATTCTTGCCACTACTATAATATGTTAGATTCTAACATTTTATGCAACGGTCCTTTCGTAATATCACAGCGCCAAAGTCACCAAGACTTTGCCAATCAAATTACAAAGTGCTCTATTGGAGATTGTTACAAGACAATTCCATAGATATGAAGTCTCACATTCAAAGTACATTCCTTTGAACATTCTTCTTGCATAAAAGTTTATAATCTAGACATAGATTCTCGATATCCAACTCCTAATATGGAAACATTTCCATATTTGCCATACGACAACTCATTATTAATAGAATCATATCTAATCATAATAATGTCATTATGGTCCATTTGTTACTATACTTCCAACTGCCCACAAGCGACCAATCATTAGCGAACTTTAGATTGTCATTGACAGTTGTTTAATTATTTTAGTCAAATCCGGTTCTATTCCCTTTTTCCCTCTAAATGCCCTAGGCATTTGGAAAATTTTAGAACAGTCGAATATTACAGCATATGCAATCGATCCTATACCTGAAGCGTGTGGGATACGATTCATAATGAAAAACATGATACTTTACCAGTTTCTTGCTATAATATTGCCATAATATTTTTGGTTGCCGTGTTCTCAAAATTCGAACTATGAAGAGGGATGCCGTAATCATAATCGAACTTTGAGAATGCAATTAATAAATATATCCTTGACTAAATTCAATTAAAATTTCTCGATCTAAGCTTTTAGATTGGAAACGAAGTATAACATTCTCTCCCTTAATTATAGCAAAAACAAATTTTCAACCCCTGCAACTTTGCAAAGTGAAAGTTTTGTTTTTCTATAATTAATATTGACAACTTGCAATACTTAAAATAATAATCATGCTCCCACTAACATGATGATTATATCCATTCCAGCATAACATTTATACTCCCACTAGCTTTGACACGTATTCAGAAAATAGTTGGACTTCTAAAAGACAATACTTATTGACTTCCAAAGTTCATATTTCCAATACGATGTGCTTCGATAAGCCTTTATCTAAACTTCTCAAACTCACACACCTTTCCTTAGACAACTCACATGTGTGTCTAAACTAATTCGGAACTTATATTACTAAGTCCCAAATGTTCAGACTAATCACCAAATCTCACAATTCGAACTATGAAGAGGGATGTCGTAATCATAATCGAATTTGAGAATGCAATTTACATAATTGCTGTCTCCTTAAAATCTCTCTTAGTGAAAACGTTTTCTCACAATCATTTTCATGAAGGAGAGAAACCTTATGACACTTAGATTTTATGGTGTATGTGTTCCTATCCATGTGAATTTGTCATAACCATAATCATAAGATAATGCTTGTGACAAATCCAAACTCTTATGGACAGAACTTGTTCATACTTGATTCTTTGCCATCAAGGGTCCCACCATTGCTTCCAAGTTATTTAGCAGCTTACCTATGCCAGTCAATATACTTTCATTGAACAAGGTGCTTGCCTTATGCAGTCTATTGAGAACTCGTAGAACTCATATGCATAATCAACTCAACTGGATTGACATAGAAACAAGAATACGTCAACACGATAGGTTACAATCCTCAAGTCGTGTGCTAGTGTTTAATAAGTTTACTTCTTGATTTGTTCTTGAAACTTTTCAAGATCTTTTAGACTCCCACTGACCTCTTGACATATTAGATTCTCTTATCAATAAACATTTCTTGACAAAAACAAATATCCAAGAGTTAGTGTGTGTCTATATCAAGACAAAACCTACACGCAATTTGGTACTAGTTGGTCTTTGTCTTATTCAAGACATCACAACTTACCAAAATATGCAAGTGTAAGATCATTCCTACTTAAGATTATGTCACTCAAGTTACAATCTTGGAGTATGACTCTAAGACTTGATTTTGGAACGAAGTACGATACATCTTATTGACTTTACCACTACAAAAATTCCCGATTCCTCTTCTTAGCCAAACTAGTGCACTAAGGTGTCCTTAGAGGATGAATTGTAATATGGTTCCTACGATTACCAAGACGATCATAAAACACGATACAAAAGTACTCTCCCTTCTTAGATTGGAGAAACTTTTTATCTTTCTGCCTTCATTGATTCTACTTATTCGTTCTGCCATTCATTGAAACTTTTCAATGATTCAGAATTACACATAATCTTGTAAGTATAACCACATTTACTAGACCTTTAGAAAATCATGACGAATAATGTTATTATTATTTATGGTGGACTTGACTAGTGCACAACCTTGTGTACTAGTTCCTTTAGTCCTTCACTTGACTCGCATACTTATGTGAACAAGGAATTAGTCTTAATTACTTAAGTACCAAGATTTCCATACATCACACAATACAAGTTGTAAGATTTCAAGTTTCTGTCCAATTGAAACTTGGGCGATGGGAATTTTTTCTTACTTAGAAAATTATGACACTACCATAAATAACATAACTAAGAATCACATCCATTTCAACATTGCTAATAATAGAAATACACAAACATCAATTTTTCATACATGTCATTGCAAGGATAAATAAATAAGACAAAATCAAAATTTATTTTATTGCGGAAAAATTTGTCCTTACAACGCAACTCAATTGAAAAACTATGCTATTACATTTCTTAGCAATCTATCCTAACTCTAAAGGAGCAGCTTAAAATCCGATCTTCGAATCCATGCAATCAAAATCCATTTCTTCGCGATCAGACTCAGCTCACTTCTTCCTTTAAGCTTCCTTTCTTTTCTTCGATTCTACAAAACATCAAAAATGTAATCTTATCACATAATGTATCAAGAAGTTAATGGATTTTACCTAAAGCAGAGCCAAACGTCTTGACTCTTTCTATCTCTTAGATCTCTCAGGTAGATAGGGCAGCTTCGTCTCCAATGCCCATTCTCTTGGCAATAAAAGCAAATTGACTCTTTTGGAACAGCACACAGAACTACCTCAGACTTTGCCTTTCTCTTATGATCAAACTTTTCGACCATGGCATGCCTTTCGTTGCCATTGCCTATGTCCATGGAGGTTTGGAAGGCAGATCCACCAACCAACTTTGCTTCTCCAGTGTGCCAAGTCATTGCTGATTCGGCAGCAACAAGCAAATATGTGAGATCGATGAGGGTCACGTCGTGGTCTATCATATAGTACTCTCTTACGAACTCACTATATGAGATGGGAAGCGATTGAAGAACCCAGTCAACAACCAGCTTCTCATAGACAACGACTCCCAACATTCTTAACCTATCAATGTGTGACTTCATCTCTAAGACGTGTGCACACACTTGTTGGATAAGGTGTCTAAGTCCATAACTTATTTGGTATATACTTGACCCGACCCGGCATGGTCCATTTGGGTTGCACTTCACCCAAACTGTTTATGGATAATTTTATGAGAATTGTATACTTACGATTTATTAATATATTATAAGTTATAATATATTAATATAAAGTCATGTTATTTAATTAGTTTTAATCTTGAATTAATTATGAATTAATTTAGTGATTAAAAGGAAGACTAATAAAATCATGGGCTATTATATTTATATGGTGTGGGCTAATACTCATTTGTTAATGGGCTAAGCTTATATGGAAGTCCATGGATGATCCATGGAGCTTTTAACCCATGGATCCTTGGAAAGGAAAAGACATTGGTTATTAGGGTTTCACCCTAACCATGCACACTATATAAACAAGCTCATGTTGCATGAAATAACACCCTAGTGTGTGTGTAATAGTGGTGGCCGATTTCTAAGTGTTAGTATACTCTCTCATATATTTTCCAAGTTTGTGGTGATTTGTGATTTCCATTTGAGGCATTCACATTATTGGTGCTTGGCTCTCAAACTCCAAGGAATCAGCAATCAACAAAAGGTATGTAATTCATCTAGTTCTTTTATGTTTAAAAGTACCCCATGCCATGCTAGATAGGTTATAAACCTTGGAAAATAATATTTTGCATGTACCTTAGACAAACATAGATCCAAGGTTTATTAGGGTTGCATGTACACTTAGGAAGTGTTAGAATGCTCAAAACCCAACAGTGGTATCAGAGACTAGGCTTGTTTGTTTGATACTTGATGCAAAATAGTGATAAAAGGTCGATTTTTTGCTGTCTGACTGATGAACTCGCCGAGTCCATGGGGGGACTCGCCGAGTTCATGAGTAAACTCATCCTACTCGCCGAGTAGGTTCGTGCACTCGGCGAGTAGGAGCCTCAGAATGCAGATTTTCGACTTTTGCTGCTGGAAATGGACTAGAAACATTACCCTAAACTGTTTTGGTGTTTTAAAACTTGTTTTAGTTGGTGTAATGGTAGTTCTAATCCATTTACAATAGCTTATATCAAAATTTCATGCTTTGTATGTGTTCATATAATTCTTGAAACTTTGATGATCATGTTCATGTTCTTATGAATTTAGAAGATGATAGTAATTATTTGCTGAATTGTTTAGGATTAATTCTTGATCATTTATGTGTTTTAATGGAGTCCATAATTTGTCCTCAAGTTATGGATATCCAAAGGTCACTTCTTTTAAACACACATTTAAAACACATAAGTTACATAAAATGAAGAGTCTTCATTTTTATGAACCTTTAATTCATAAGTTATGAAATGAAAAGTTTTGGATAGTTACAAAACTTGCCCTCAAGTTTTGGAATTTGTAAAGTTTCACACACTTTAATAAACTTTAATTCCAAACCCTTAGAGTTTTAAAAGTTAAAATTCAACCCTTATACTATTTATAACATTAATGGTTAATTATTATATATATGTATAAGATCAAGTCGTTTTACCGTTAGTAGGCCTCATTCACGAAGCCGGTCTATAAGGGGGGTATAAGGTTGTTGCCTATAAAATGGCAACTTAATGGGTGTCCATTCTCACCCACCGCTTCCTTGATCGGTGGAGGGTCGTTAGCCGAACGGGTAGGACAATGACTTTAAATCCTCATTAAAAGTATAATGATTATTATAAAGTAACTAAACCTTTTATAAATTCCCAATCTTAGTTACTTTAGGAAAATGTGAATATGGTGCTAACCCATGAAATTCACACTTTGTACCTTACCAAGTCGTTGGTGGAGCGTGTGTGGTTAACCGGCACACTAACTTGGACTAGTAAGGATCACGAAGGGTGACTTAATGTTTATCATAGATCGGTGGAGCGTGTGTGGTTAACCGGCACATCGATTAGGTGATAATATTAAGGGTACCAAGTGAGTTTGCATGGTTATTCACACCTTGTTTTGTGATCCTCGGCATCCCAGTCACAAAAGTTGAGAGGGCACAATCGAGATTGAAACATGCCATTGAAAAGTTCAATGAATCTCAAAAGATCTAGGAGTTTCAAATCCAATTAAAACCTAATAAATTATTTCGTTTTTCATGGTGGAAATTGGTGAATCGTCATTCGCCTACCTTCAAATATTTTATAGCTTGGATTACGGCATCCCTCTTCCAAGTTATAAAATATTGTGTTGGGTCCTAGCCTTAATATTTCATATTGGGTGTTATATTAAGGACTTGAATCAACTAACTTGATTTTCTCCCATTGTAGATGTCTGGTTCAGACAACTATGATCTTCCCAAATCGCTTGGAACAAGCTTTCCTCTTGAAGATGATGTCCCTCAACATCATGCTTCACTCCCTCCACCTCCTCCATTTATTCTCCCTGACCCACAAGCCCGAAGACTTGAAAGGTTCAAGGTCACTCAAGCTCTACTAGAAATGAAACATAAAGATGGAAGACCTGTGTGCACTCATGTCTTAGGAATGAAGTCACACATTGACAGGTTGAGAATGTTGGGTGCTGTTATTTCAAGGAAGTTCGCTGTTGACTGGGTTCTTCAGTCACTTCCTGAGTCGTATGGTGAGTTTATTAAAGACTACCATATGACAGATCCTGACATAACCCTAATAGATCTTTCTTATTTGCTTGTTGCTGCTGAATCAGCAATGATTTGGCGCAATGGTCAAACAAATATTGATGGAAGGTCTAATTCTCAAACTTCCATGGACATGGACAATGGTAACATTGGAAGTCCAGAAAAGCTTTCTCGTCCCAATGGAAAGGGATCGGCCTTGGTCAACCCGGTTGACCAAAAGGTAAAGGGAAAGGCTAAGTCTGTGATTGTCTCGTGTACCATTCCCAAAGAGTCTATATGTTTTTATTGTCATGAGAAGGGACATTGGAAGCGAAGCTGCCCTGAATACCTGAAATATTTGAAAGCAAGTAGAGACAAAATGTTTGACTCGACTTTAGGTAAGTCCACTATCTAACTTTGTTAAAGTTCCTAATTGTTGATTCTTATTACATGATGTGACTAGGTTGCATCTTGATGCTTAGCAGGATCGAGCAAAAGGAAGGTTAAAAGAAGAGTGTGCTGAATCTGATCACGAAGATGGATTTCTATCGCATGGTTCGAGGATCGGATTTTTGAGCTACTACTTAAAAGTTGTGATAGATTGCTAGGAAATATGTAATAGCATAGTTTTCATTTGAAGATGCATTGTAAGGAATATTTTTCCGCATTTTGTAAAGAAATAAAAGTTTTGTTTAGTTTATTTTATATTATATCCCCTTACAATGGCATTTATGGAAAATTGATGTTTGTATGTTTCTAGCAATATTGGAAATATGAGTTTGATTCTCTCGTATGTGGTAGTGTCTGAATTTACCAAATGAGGAAAGGTTCTCATCACCCAAGCTTCAGTTAGACAGAAACTTGGAATCATACAAGTTGTATTGTATGATGAATGAGAATTTTCATCTTTGTAAAATTGAGACTAATTCATTGATCACATGCATATGTGAGTCAATTGAAGGACTAAGGAATTAGGCATACTGGGTGTGTGCTGGTTAAGGTCCACCACAAAGATCAATTCGTCATGATTTACTAAAGATTAGTAAATATGGTTATACTTATAAGGTTAAGTATAATTCTGTAACATTGGAAAAGTTTCAATGTATGGTAGAACGGATGAGAAGAATCAAATTTGGCAGAAAGATAAAAGTTTCTCAAATCTGAAAAGATGGGAGAGTACTTTAGTATCATGTTTTTATGATCATCTTAATGATTATGAAACCGTATCACAAATTCATACTCTAAGGACATCTTAGTGCATTGTTATGACTAAGATGAGGGGTCATGAATTGTTGGAATGGTTAAAATCAAGAAGATGGATCATACATGTTTTTATGATCATCTTAATGATTATGAAACCATATCACAAATTCATACTCTAAGGACATCTTAGTGCATTATTATGACTAAAATGAGGGGTCATGAATTGTTGGAATGGTTAAAATCAAGAAGATGGATCATACTTCGTTCCAAAACAACTCTTAGAGTCATACTCCAAGATTGTAACATTGAGTGACATAAAGTAAGGTTTAAAACACTTATCAAATGTAGTGTAAAATGTTTTCTACTCCTGTACATTTGAAATTGGTAAGTTGTGATGTCTTGGATAAGACAAAGACCAACTAAGACCAATTGTGTGAAGTGTTTATCTTGATAAGAATCTGCACTATCCCTTGAATATTTGTTTTGTCAAGGAATGGTTCTTGACTAGGGAAACTTATATGTCAAGAGGACAGTGGGAGTCTTAAAGATCCTGAAAGGATTTCAAGATTTAATCAAGAGTAAAACCTGAGTTTTATCACTAGCACACGACTTAAGGTTTGCAACCTATTAAGTTGACATAATTCTTGTTTCTGTGTCTGTTCCTATTAAGTTGACTATGCATATGAGTTTTGTTAGTTCTAAACTGTGTGCATAACAGCTTGGAAGCATTGGTGGGTCTTGTGCTACCAGGTGACAAGAAATTAAGATTGAACAAGTTCAATCCATGTAAGGCTAATTTGTCACTAACCTTGTCTTGTGATTATGGTTTTGACAAATTCACATGGATAGAAACTCATACACTATAAAATCTAAGTGTCATAAGGTTTCTCTCCGATTCATGAAAATGATGGTGAGGAAATGTTTTCACTAAGAAGATTTTAAGTAGATAGCAATTGTGATGTTTGCATTCTCAAAGTCGTTAGTGGAGCGTGTGTGGTTAACCGGCACACTAACTTGGACTTGTGAGAAATGGCAAAGGTCTAAACAATTAAGACTATGATTACGACATCCCTTTTCATAGTTCTGGAAATTGTTTAGACACACATGTGAGCTATCTAAGAAAGGGTGTACGAATCTAAATTTCAGGAGTCCAGCTGATTTCTGGAAATATGTCAGAGCTAGTGGGAGCATAAGTGTTATGCTGATAATCATCATGTTAGTGGGAGCATGATTATTATGTTTAGTGTTGCAAGTTAGCAATGTTAATTATAGAAAACCAAAAGTTTCAATTCGTAAAGTTGTAGGGGTTGAAAAGTTGTTTTGCTATAATTAAGGGAGAGGAAATTATACTTCATTTCAATTCTAAAAGCTTAGATTGAGTTTTTAATCATCTTTAGTCAAGGATATATATATATATGAATTTTATGCTGGAATGGTTCAACATAAGGAAATTCTATATATATTGCGTTCTCAAATTCGATTATGATCACGACATCCCTCTTCATAATCGATTTTTGAAAACATGGAAAATAAAAAAATATTGTAGCAAAAGACTGATCCAGTATCAGGTCTTTATGTGAGACATCGTGAATCGTGTCCCATATGCTTCGGGTATAGGATCGGTCACATGTGCTATAGTATTCATCCTTTCTAAATTTTCCAAATGCTCAGAGCATTAAGAAGGGAAAAGTCTAGAATTGGATAAGACTAAAATGATTAAGCAATTGTCGAGGACTATCTAAGGCTCACCAAAGATTGGTTGCTCAGGGACAGTTGGAAGTATAGTGTTAAATTTTGGAAGGACCATATGGATATATTCTGAAAAGAGGTAGCTCTTGTTCAGATATGATAATCAAAATAGGAATATGGAAATTTTCCATATTGGGAGTTGGATATTAAGAATCTATGAGAAAGTTAGAAACTTTTATGCAAGAAGGATGTTCAAAGCAATGTACCTTGAATATGAGAGTTCGTTTCCATAGAGTTGATCTCCTTTGGAATCCTCTGTAATGACTGATGACAAGGTTTTGGTGACCTTGTGCATAATCATTACGAGAGGATCAGTGCATATAAGTTTAAAATCTAACAGTTTTTTGGTAAATGGTAGGAATTAGGAATTCTTACATTTACAATAAGGATTTGGGATTGTGAAATGAGCATCATTGGAATCATGTTCAATTGATCTATTTCACAAAGTAAAGATCATAGACAAACATGGTGTGCATACTTGGAGTATGGCATAACTATTGTTTAGAAAAACAAAGTGTACATGCTAGGAGCATGGGACAACTGTTGTTTTTTGTTCAAGTATTAAGTTGATTATTTGAAACATTATACAATGAATAATGTGTAATCAATATGGTGATAAATAAAAGGTGGTTTTATTTATATTCAAAAGGGTTCTGAGACCATATTGGATTCGATTATTATTGTATTTCACTTTGCATGTTTTGACTTCCAGAATAGCTAGGTTATTCTTTCCGAATGACTAAGTTATTTAAACACTCCACAGTCGTTCATATGTTGGAAGTAGGTATGAATTAAGACTGTCATGAATCGAGTTTGTAGATGGCTAAACGTGTTTAGACATAGCAATGGTTGCTACAACATTCATGAGTGCTCATAAGTTATGAGTATTGGAATTAACCCACGCTCACTTGTATCACTTCATGGAATTTATCTCGAGTAATCGTGAGACGGTAATATCATATAAGTCTTCAAACCTAGAGATATGAGTTGTTACCTATGAGTTGGTTGTGCATTGATTGCACGTAAACGCATCAGTAACTTGATGTTATAAAACGTGCCTTTGTGTATAATTCAACAAGTAGTAGAAACAAGTATATGAGTCGAAGTTTATCTGTTCCTTCTAGTCCTTGGAGGATTAGAAGCGATATCTGGGCCCCTCGATGATTTTGTTTTTGACCTATGTACCGGGCCCGGTCAGAACCTAATTGATGTGTTCGATTTAGTTCTTTATCAAACAGATCGGAAATCGGGAAACAAACTGCTGGACAATAAGTACGACGTTGTTCCATGTATTTGTCTGGCTGATATCATGAGAACAGAGGATTATATGATCACTTATCTAAAATGGCGCTTCATAGTTCAACAGAGTTTTTGAGAGCTACGATTGCTGGTTGGTTCCTGAAGTAACATACGCAAATACAATTATTAGACTTATCCAAGTGGGAGACTGTTGGATAAGGTGTCTAAGTCCATAACTTATTTGGTATATACTTGACCCGACCCGGCATGGTCCATTTGGGTTGCACTTCACCCAAACTGTTTATGGATAATTTTATGAGAATTGTATACTTACGATTTATTAATATATTATAAGTTATATATAATATATTAATATAAAGTCATGTTATTTAATTAGTTTTAATCTTGAATTAATTATGAATTAATTTAGTGATTAAAAGGAAGACTAATTAAATCATGGGCTATTATATTTATATGGTGTGGGCTAATACTCATTTGTTAATGGGCTAAGCTTATGTGGAAGTCCATGGATGATCCATGGAGCTTTTAACCCATGGATCCTTGGAAAGGAAAAGACATTGGTTATTAGGGTTTCACCCTAACCATGCACACTATATAAACAAGCTCATGTTGCATGAAATAACACCCTAGTGTGTGTGTAATAGTGGTGGCCGATTTTTAAGTGTTAGTATACTCTCTCATATATTTTCCAAGTTTGTGGTGATTTGTGATTTCCATTTGAGGCATTCACATTATTGGTGCTTGGCTCTCAAACTCCAAGGAATCAGCAATCAACAAAATGTATGTAATTCATCTAGTTCTTTTATGTTTAAAAGTACCCCATGCCATGCTAGATAGGTTATAAACCTTGGAAAATAATATTTTGCATGTACCTTAGACAAACATAGATCCAAGGTTTATTAGGGTTGCATGTACACTTAGGAAGTGTTAGAATGCTCAAAACCCAACAACACTGACTTTCCTTCTTCATGTTTAGTTGTCAAAAGGGCTTGAGTGAGCTTGAACTTTTCAAGCCTTTGAACTTGTGGGTCAGGGAGAATAATAGGAGGAGGTGGAGGAAGTGAAGCATGATGTCTTGTTCCTCGATCGAATCGTGGAATATCATCTTCATGTGGAAAGCTTGTTCCAAGGGATTTGGGAAGACCATAGTTGTCATACTTTGACATCTACAAAACGGGAGAAAATTCAAGTTAGTTGATTGATTGAGTCCTTAATAAAACACCCAAATGAGATATTAAGGCTAGGAACCAACACAATATTCTTCAACTTGGAAGAGGGATGCCATAATCCAAATTGCAAAACATTTAAAGGTAAGTGAATGACGATTTACTAATTTTCCACCATGAAAAACGAAAATGAGATTAAGTTTTAAATGTATTGAAAACTCCTACATCCTTTGAGATTCATTGAACTTTTCAATGGCATGTTTAAATCTCGATATGCCCCTCGATTTGTGACTGGGATGCCGAGGATCACAAAATAGGGTGTGAATAACCATGCAAACTTACATGGTGCCCTCAATGTTACAGTCACCTATTCGATGTGCTGGTTAACCACATACGCTCCACCGAACTATGACAAACATCGAGTCACCCCTTCACTACCTTTTCTTAGAGCCCATTTAGTGTGCCGGTTAACCACACACGCTCCACTAACGTCTCAACAAGGGTACAAAGTGTAATTTCATGGAATTGCATCAAATTCACTTTTACCTAAAGTAACTAAGATTGAGAATTTTGTAAAAACATTTAGTTAATTTATAATTCATTATACTTTTAATGGAAAGGGTTTGCCCTATCCTACCCGTTCGGATAACGACCCTCCACCAATCAAGGAAGCGGTGGGTGAGAGTGGACACCCATTAAACGGCCATTTTATAGGCCATAACCTTATACCCCCCTTACAGATCGGCTTCGTGAATGAGGCCTACTAACGGTAAGACTAGCATTTAAGTTATACATATATAATATTATACTTTTAATGGTATATATAGTATAAGGGTGCATTTTACACTTTTAAAATACTATGTGGTCTACTTTAATAAATTAGACTTTTAATTTAATTAAATATAAACCATGTCACTATGGATTTATTAACTTTCTTTTAATTATACACTTAATTAATTTAATAAAACCATAAGGGTGTAATTTAAACTTTTTCAAAAATTAGGGTTTTAGAATTTAACATTTTAAAATTAAACCTTTAAATAAAATTTAAATTCCAAAACTCGAGGCAAGTTTTGAAACATTTCAAATCATTAGGGTTTAGAATTTAAATATTTCAAAATTAAACTTTTAATCAAAATTCAAATTCCAAAACTTGAGGGCAAGTTTTGAAACCTTTCAAAACTATCTAGATCAAAATACAAATAAGGCAATTAAACAATTAATTGGTGATTATCTAGTTTTGACCTAATCCAATTTCATGCAAGATAACTGACCAAATAATTCAAATAATTTAGCATTTATCAAATAAGGTAACAATTATCTAATTAGATGACAAAAATCTTTTCTTTTGACAAAGATAATCACAAGGAATCAATAAAATTCGTATTTTATTAATTTGAAACAGTTATGGCAATTATCCTAAGTCAAAGAAGGCAAAAATCCCGAAAATCCGTCTGTCTGACAGCCAGACTCGCCGAGTCACCATAAGAACTCGCCGAGTTCATCCTACTCGACGAGTCCACATTGGGACTCGACGAGTTTGTCAGGCAGATGGCCAAAAACTCGACTTTGCAATCAAGAATGAAACATTAAGCATCAATACAATAGAAACCAATCAAGGCTCTGATACCACTGATGGGTTTTATACACAAGAACATCCTATGTGCTCATACAAACCCTAATGCTTGGATCTAGGTTTCTCTATTGTACATGCAATTCATCCAAGACTCAAGAACCCTAATCTAGCATATAAATTTCGAAATTATCACATAAGAACAGATCTAGATGATTACCTCTTGTAGAATGGCTTGAATCTCTTCTATCTTCTTTCTTTGGAGCTTAGAGTCATAAGTGTCACTCCTCTAATGGTTTACAAACACCAAGAGCAAGAGAATGACTTATGAGAAAGAGGAGGATCACCAAAAACGTCTTAGGGTTCTTCTAAAAGAGTTCTACACGTTTTTGGGGCCATAGGGGTCTTTATATAGTGAGGCTATTAGGGTTATCAAACAAGGAAACCCTAATTTGACTGCTTAGGCTCCAAGCAGCCCATGGACTCCCTTTAGAACACCCCTTGGACGAATTCCTTATGGGCTTCCCATAGAATTCGTCCAACCTATGTTCCAAGGTGATCCATAGCCTAATTGCAATTATCTTATAATTACAATTCTAGTCCCCTAAGTTTAATTAATCTCTTTTAGCCACAAAACTAATTTTTAATTAATTCTTGACTAATATTAATTAAACAATATGATCTCTCCTTTAATATATTATTCATATAATATATTAATAAATCATAATTAATCCTTTATCCTCATAAATCATCCTATCAAGTTGCTTTGGTGATGGCAACCCAAAAAGACCATGCACAACCGGGTCAATATACTTACCAAATATAGTTACGGGCTTAGACACTAATCCAACAGTATCCCGGGCAAATCCTCCCGGAATACATCCGGGTATTCTCGTACCACCGGTACATCATCAACCGTCGCCTTACCCTTATCCCGAGTATCCATAACATAGGCGACGTACCCCGTGCAACCCTGCTGGAAATAGCGCCTCGCTCTTGCTGCTGAACAAAGAGTCGGTCCGCGTAGTGGCCTCTCGCCCTGAATCACTAACTCTCCCCACTAGGAGTGCGAACCCTCACCAACTGTAGCTCACAATCAATCACTGCTCCATTGGAACTCAGCCAATCCATACCCACTATAACCTTGTTCCCTCGCAGGGGAATAGGAACCAAATCTATTGGGAACTGTTCATCAAATAATCGCAGTGTACATCCTCTATGAACTCTCGCAACCCTGACAGTCCTATCATCTTCTATCTCAATGTCGAGTGGATAATCCAGCTCCCCCGGAGCCCTGCTAAATCACTTGCTAAGTGCGAGCGACACAAATGATCGGGTAGCCCCCGAATCAAATAATACCATAGCTGAGATGTCGTTCACTAAGAACGACCCTATACACAAACACATAATCATGAGAAACAAATAATATCAAATACAGAGGTAAGAGAAAAATACATACCCGTCACCACGTCAGGAGCTGCTCGTGCCTCCTCTGCAGTGAGCTGAAAAGTTCTGCTCCGCGCCGTAGGCGCCTCAGTCCAGCCCTGACGGCCGTCGGTAATCCTCAAGGTGGCAGGAGAAGGTGTTGCCACCTTCCCTGCTGCTGCTAAGCTCGGGCACTGGGACCGCTTGTGTCCCCTCTGATTGCACTGAAAGCAAATCAGGTCTGATGCTGGTGTGGTGGTGGTAGTAGTTGTACAATCTCGGATCATGTGACCTGTTCGGCCGCACTTGTAGCAACCCGAACTCCCTGCCTTGCACGCCCCCTCGTGCATCCTACCGCATTTACCACAACGACCGTGGCTCTGCTGGCTCCGAGATCTATGATCTGATACCTTAGGCTTCTTGCCCGAACCTGCTGCGCCAGACGCCACTTCTGGCTCCGTCTTCCTCTGCACCTCTAGATTAATCTCCCTCTCACGAGCCCTCGCAATCATGTCCTCCAACGTCTTGCAGCTGGAACGGCTCACAAACTAGCGGATATCACTCCGCAACATCTCGTGATATCGGACCTTCTTCATCTCCTCGTCCACCACATACTGCGGAACGAGAAGGGCCCTCTCCCTAAACTTGGTGGTAATCTCCGCCACAGTCTCTGTCGTCTGCTGGAGGTCCTGAAACTCCCTAGCAAGCTGTTGCACCTCAATGACAGGTGCAAACTCGGCCCTGAACCTGGCCGTGAAATCACTCTAGGTCATCGCATCCAACATAGTGTCATCTCCAATGGCTCTGCCGACCTCCTCTCACCAATCTCGTGCCATGTCCTTCAGAAGACAGGATGCTAATCTGACCTTGTCCCCCTCGGGACATTTGCTGGTACGGAACGCGTTGGCGACATCTGCCAACCATCTGGTACTCGCAATGGGGTCCCGAGCCCCATGGTAGTCGGGAGCTCCACAAGCTCTGAACTCCCTTAAAGTCAATGTGCGTGATCCCATCATGGCCGCTAACTCAGTACGGAACGCGCTCAGCTTCTCATCCAGAAGCTCTAAGATACCCTCCTTGACCGACCCGAAAATCACAGGGGTCTGGTCCAGAATGTTGCGTGTGACCTCCAAGGAGATAAACTCCCTGGTCTGCTCATATAACTGCCCGGCTCCAGAACCTGAGCCCGATCCCTCTCCTGCACCTGAGCTACCCACTGCTGGTCTGGAGCGCAAAACCACCATTCTGAAATACATCAACAAACATCAAAATACTAATATAACTGGAGGGATCACATACACTACAAGTTCCCTGGTCTTATCTCAGCCTTCCTTGATTCGAGTACGGATCCTCTGCTTTCAGTAGTACGGGCCCATACTACCTTCCACTTCTATCTGTACTTTCCTCAAGGACTACCTCGACTCCACCAAGTCCCTTATACTACTACTACTGCCGATCTCATCCTAAACTCTTCCTAGGCTTGCCCTAGGGTAATCACCAACCCACTCTCCGCCATCAGCTGCATAAGAAGTCCCTGCTTTTCTTTCACTAACTAGTTCGCGAATACTATTACATATTACTCAAACTATATAATTCTTCGAATGAGAGATCCTACTCTACAACGGTTGGACTCAGACAAGAGCTGCGAAATAGAGCTAGACTTAACCTTCTGAAATTATTTAGTCCTTGCAGTATGCAATGTAACATATTCGTTTACTACTTAGTGAAAGATAACTAAGACTCCTAAAAGCACAAAGCAAGCAACATTCGAGCATCGAGTACACATAATCAAGCATCTACTACTTTGGCTATCATACTGACTAATCTGTACTAGCATGCAATTCTTATAAGGCTGAACACATATAACAGGCACATAAGGCATCCTTACTAGATCCTTAGTCCTAATCTAGCATGTTGTTCTAATAAAGCTGATAATCATAACATAGCATAAACTTGTATGGGTAATTTGGGAGTACTTACTTGAGCTCGGTTGATTGCATGCACCACACCCTTTTCTCTTTTCAAAGTTCTTTTCCTTTTTAAAATTCTTTTCACTTTTCTAAAACTCTTTTCTTTCCTCAAGATCCTTTTTACAAAAAAATGATTTTCTTTTGAAAATTTCTATACGAATTCCTTAGTTTGAGTTCAGACACACCCGGGAGCGTGCCCGAATCCCTCAAACCAAGGATCTGATACCAACTTGAAACATCCCAAAAATACAACCCAAAATTTTCGTTTTTAAAACATTGTTAAAACCATCATTTCAGTACCAAAGTGTAAAAATCATAAACTATGTGTTTCAAAATCTCATAATATCTATCACATGTCAAATGTCGTATCAAAATATCAGAGTAAAACTCCCAGGCTGAAGACTGTGGTGTGTGCTATGTGATCATCCCGAGCCATTCCCTTTGCTAGTAGAAGTACCTGAAACCAAAACTGAAAACTGTAAGCACAAAGCTTAGTGAGCTCCCCAAAACTACCACATATAGCATGTAACAATCACATAACTCTGGGACCTCTCCCAACTGCATCGGGACGAATCCCGACATCAGCTTACCCGACATCGGACTCCTGCCCGACATCGGGCTTACCCCGGCATCCGACCGCATCAGGCATCAGGCTCACCCCGGCTTCGGGCTTGCCCCGGCATCGGGCTTACCCCGACACATACACAACATAACATATATCATAAACATATAATCTGCATCGGGATTGCCCCGACATCGGACCGAAGCCCGGAACACATAGTCATAACATGTAACTAGCATCCATCGGGCTTACACCGGGACGCATAACACCTAACACATAAACATGCATGAATCACAAAGACATCAGGCATACAAAACTACTTCTCGGGACCGCCCCGGCATCGACCCGAGGTCCAGAACATATAAACTGCATCGAGCTAACCCCGGCATCGGGCTTACCCCGACATACTCTACAACTTAAACGGACCGGCATTGTGGCCGTAAACCCGTTCCTACTGGAAGAAAACTTACCTCGCGTAACTGGCAGCTGAACACTTAGTGGAAATATCTGACTGCTGCCCCGGCGACTCTCCGACTATAATTTCCACAATGACACTTAGTCAGAAATCGACAACTATCCTTAGGGTAAATTGACCATTTTACACCTGGCTAAAGTCCACATCCGGGTCAAAGTCAACTTTCCAGTTAAACGGACTCGCCGAGTTGGCCCGCCAACTCGCCGAGTCCCAATCCTTTCATCTATCCCCAACTCGTCTCCACTCGTCGAGTTTAGCAAGAACTCGACGAGTTCTCCGTCAACTATAACCTTGGGATAATCTTTATCCGACTCGCCGAGTTCCTCCTTAACTCGTCGAGTTTATCTTCATCATACGAACGTGTCTAGTCTTTGACTCGCCGAGTTGTATGAACAACTCGTCGAGTCCGTCTTCATGAGTTGGGAGATGGCCTTGGACTCGCCGAGTACGTTCCTGCACTCGCCGAGTCCCATGGTTTCCAGATCCATGGCTTTGTCCATTTCATTGAGTCCCTTCCCTGGACTCATCCAAATCCCTTCTGAACTAAAATGGGTTCCTCTGAGTCATAACAGTTTTGGGAACCAACTCACGACTCGTCGAGTCCCAAGATGACTCGCCGAGTCCATGCATGTCCAAGACTAATAATTCGATTTTCTGATGTGCAAAACTCATCCGGAAGGTAGATCTAGGTTCCTAAGGTCGGTATAACACGTAAAGCCATGAAATTTACGTTCATGCATGGGACTTTTATGCTCAAAGGACCAAAAATGGGGTTTATTTCCTTCTTGGGGTTCTCATGGCCATAAAGATGGCACCTTTATACCATGAGGACCCTCCAAGGTTCCAGATGTGTGTGTAAATCGACTTGGGACGTCCAAGTCCCAAGGATCAAGCTCCTTGGACCCAAAACCTCATAAAGATGACCACAAGGAGATCTAAGAAACTACAAGTCAAGTATGAGGCTTGATTACCAAAAAGTGAAGAGAAGCTGATGTTGTTCCTGGATCTACATTCTTCTCTTGAAGTCCTCTTTCTTCCTCTTCTTCTCACAAGCTTCAAATACACCAAATAACTCTCAAAATCACAAAGAAAGCTCAAGTTCACTTATGGAGGATTAGGGTTTCGGGGTTATTGCTCTGGAGGTGATGGAGGCTGGACAAGAGGCCTATAATGTTGCTTAAATAGGGTGCAAACGCTAAATATTAGGGTTTCCCCCAGGCTGGCCTACTCATCGAGTCAAGGCGTGGACTCGCCAAGTAGGTCACTTAAACCCGCGTCCAACCTGGCATCTACTCGACGAGTTAGGGCTACAACTCGTCGATTATATCTTATAAAATGACATTTAATGAATTAAATACGTACCAGAAACGGAGCGTTACACATTCAATCAAGTTTCCCCATCCCAAAGGATTCATGGTGTTCTGATTTAGGATTTAAATGTCGACGAGGTTGAAGAGAGTTGAAGGGCGGCGACCGAAGATTCTTTTAGCAAAGTCATCGCCGATGGAGCATCCCAGCAGAGCGGCTCCCTGGTGTTCTAATTTAGGATTCCAGAACCGATTTTAGAAAATAGGAGGGGTGGAGATCACCATTCGCCAAAAAACCCCCGACAACCCTTCTCCTGAAGCAAATCGTCCAAAAATCAAACCTGAAGGAATTCTCCTCGCCGAAGAAACTAAATGGGAAGAAACCAGATCGTCGGAGAAACCAGAGAGCCCGACGGGGTATCCTTCTACTTTAGCTTCGCTGGAGAAGACACCAGTTCGAATGGAGGGACGTGGTTCATGGTTGTGTTGAAGTGATTTAGGGCGGCAGTTCAAGTGATTCAGGGTGGTGGTTCAAGTGAGAGAGACGTTGATGGCGGTAGTCATGTTAGCTCTGATGGATCTAATTGGTTAAATGTTCACATGTTAACTGATGGATGTGATGGTGTTAGTGGCGTAGATAGCTAAAAAAGAAAGATGGAAGACCGACTCTGGCGTGTTCTCTAGCTCCGACATAAGCTCCAGCGGCGGTAGAGAATGAGGTTGGGGGAAGACCATCTTCACTGGAAGGGAATAAAGTGATTAGGGTTGGGCACATTTGACTTGGAAGAGTATCAAGGCGGGACCCAAGCTTTTATTGTAATAAAATTATATTTAAAATGTATAAAAAAATTAGTAAGGGCAAAACTGTCTTTTTAAGAGGGGTAAGGACCAAATACGCAATAAAATCAAACCACAAGGACCACCCGAGTTTAAAAAATTGTTAAGGACCAATCGTACATATTACCCCATACCATAGGGGACTATTCGGGTAATTTACCCTTAGGGAAAATATTGACAAATATCTATAGTTTTTGGTTGACATGATGTCACGTAGACTTTTATTTAAATATTAAATGTACTTATTTGTGTACAAAACGTTCTTTTTAGGAAAGTAGTTCATGTTTATATTATATTTCTCTTAAGCAAAGTCGATCATGTTGAGTAACTAACAACTTATAAATTTTAATAATAATCACCATTTTTTTCAAAATTTGGTAAATGACCACCAAATCCGAAATACAACACTCCAAAGTATTAAAGGTTATTCTGAAGTTGATGAGATTGTCAGGATATGACCTTCGAAATCTAACATATGTACATTACAAACTGAAAAGTGTATTTTGGAATGTACGGACATCATGAATGTTGTTTCAGAGTGTTTAATAATAAGGTATTTCTATTGCATTGTTGCTCCCCATTGAGAAAAATATGACTATCTACATGTATACAACTTTGTGACACTAAAAAATGAGTTCATGTGATCAATATTTCAGAGTGTATGTTTCTAGTAGAGGGAAATGGGATCGAATCGATGTATTAATGTATATATTGCTCCATAGTATACATGTTTTGGTGTAGATATAATTTTGATATCAACTTATTGGGTTTATAACTTTGGTTGCTTCAAAATCCATGTTACATACTAATCAAATACGTCTGTCGTTTTCTATTTCCTTATTCAAACATAGTTATGCAAATTATTTACGCATGTGATGTTAGATATTTTCTTAGGTTTGTTTGTAGTATGCCTCCTAACATAATACTATTTTTCTTGATAATCATGTTAATGGAAGTGGCATTAATCGATTTTATGAGAAAATCGTTATGGTGGAAATGGGTCTTTTGGTGTTCGAACTTCGAAGTAACCAAATTTGTAATTTATTTTATATGATGTTAAACCATGTTCATTCTTACAATGGGCCTGCAGAAGGGACGATGTTATGTATAAATGTAAGTTTGTTGTTGATGCTTATCCAACATTTGATGTTGATAAATTTTGCAACTGATCAAACAAAACTATTGATGTTGGTTGAGGGTGGTAATTTAATTTCACACAGAGACCTGGTGGAACATTTATAGAGCTTATATGAATTTGATGGGGATGAGACTAAATATGATGAGTATGAAACTGAGCCCCGAAAAAGCCTGACATGAAAAGCACTCTTATTATTTTCCATACTGTAAAGAAACAAAACCATTAATTAGGGATGTTTGAACCCTTACCATTGTCCAAATTATCAGATAAAAGAATGTAAAAGTTATGTAACACACACTCATTTTTCATATGTGAAGGTGTGTATTGACTGTTCAAAAGCAAATAACAACTTAAGTTTAATTTATGATGCAAATTCGTTAATGAGGGATTTCAAACTAGAGTAGGAAAATCTACAAGAAACATGTTTTAAAGTGGTTTGCTTTGCGAACAAACTATAAATGACATTTAAGGGCTACAAAAGATAAGATTACAAATTCATTTTAAGTTCGTAAACTATCGTAAAGCCACACTTTCTCAAACACACAACTCTATCCCCATCACCGCCAAGCCAACAAGAAAGTGTTGGGTTGTTTCTTGAATGACGTCTTAGCTAAGGGGAAAGCAAATCCAACAAGCTATAAATGATCGTTTTAGTGTATATAATTTGTACAGGCAAACATAGAGTGCAAAAATGCATGTTCTAAATATGTTGAGAATGACCCCTAAAGAAAGTTTTCAGAGACTTCCTTTATATTGTTATAATTTAGAGATGAAGAATTCAGGGTACGTTACACATATAAAGACAGATGACAACAACATATTTGAATACTTTTTTTTCGATATCGGTTGCACAATAATATTTCTTATGCATACTTTTTTCTACATGTTATACATGTATTTGATCTAAATACTAATCTATTTTATTATTTTGTATATTCGAGCGTTTAAAAAAAAATTATTGTCCTATTATTATCATTCACGAAGCTCATCTAAAAGGGAAATACATGGAACTATGTTCTTAGCATTAGTCATGGACGGTAATACCAAATCATTCCACTAGTATTTGTCGTTTGAAAAACAAAAAGTGGCGAATCATGGATATAGTTTGTATTGAGTTTGAAAGAATGTATTGGGGATATGTCCCCTTTGAACATCATATCTGATAGTCATTTCCATTGAAACAAACTTTTAAGCCGTGTTCCAAAACGCATATCACAAATTTTGTTGTCGACATTTGTTTATGTATACGTGAGCAAAGATCGACAAACATAACATAATCGAAAATTTGTTTTACGAGGCATGAAAAGTTTATCGAGGGTCTCATTTGAAAGAAAGCTCGGCTAGGCTACGACATGCTTTGCCCAATGATTCTCGTGCATGGATAGACAAAAACTGGTAACCATAAACGGGCAAGGGAGTGTTTCCATATGGTTCGTTATAATTTAATGACATCAAGCACCGCCGATTCATAACTTCATTAAAAAGTCGCACACAAACTACCAATAACAATGATGATTGTTTTCTTTTTATGCAACAACGAGGCAATGGTGGTGTCAACGGCGTAAGGTCAGAGGTATTTAAAAAAAATTAATCTCTTTTACTTTAAACTAGTGTTGTAAAAACCGATATAGGCAGCCAATTAATCGGCGCCCAGGCTCTTGGCGGCCCCCAACCGCTTACGAATAAGTGTTAATAGACCTTGGTCTTAATCGGTCAAAGTCAGTCTAATTCAGTCCAAGTCGAAATAAATTGGTCCAGATCGGACTCTAAATCGAACCTTGTCAATCGAGCTAACTGCAAGAAACTAATGGATCAATGAGGCCACCTAGCCAATAAAATTGTCGACTCAATGGAGCCAGCTAGCCAAGGAAACTGTCGGGTCAAAGGAACCAGCTACCCAAGGAAACTGCGAGCTTAAAGGAGCCAACTAGCTCAAACGATGGCCGAGTTCTTTTTTCAAAGGATGATGCAGGTCCCATTTTATAAAGTAAGCTTGTCTTCATCTTTTGTTCCACTGGCGATGTGGGATACCCAAACGTTGAACTTTTCCACTTCTTTACAGTTTACACATCTTTACACATCCTTTTTTACAGACGACGTGGGTTACTCAATTAATCCCCGCCTAGTCGATTAACCTCTTAACCCAAATCCACCGACTAGATAACGTCAAACGTTATTTACAACCTTGCTTTAAACTAGTGTATACCACAATATATATGTATTGTTGTGTAGCGTAAATGGAAAAACATATTACAATATTATGCTGAGGATATTATTGATAGGATGATTAGGAAATCATCAAGTTTTCGGGCATACCAGATAGATGCACAAAGATATGATGTGATTGAACAAAATAAAATTGGTATGGACCACTTACAAACCATTTGTGTATATATGGAAAATGGAATTTGACATGTATACCGTGTTCTCATGCTATGGCGACTTTCAAATAATTAAGATATAAGCACCGCCAAAAATGGGTCCAACGGTATTTCACAATTGAAACATATCTAGCAACATATAGAGTAGTGGTGTTTCATGTGACAGTTTTCATATGAAGATGAACAAACAGATGAAGTCATGGTTGTATTACCTTCGTTGATCGACATACAACAAGAAGGGCGTCAAAGAACCCATAGTCGTATCTCATCCCAAGGTGAATGTTCGGTACAGAAAAAAAACAATCGATGGCAAAATATCGGACTCCCAAGTAGAATCGTGACACTTTGTTCCAAGAATAAAAACAAAATCTGGATCATCATGTAGGACTAAATTAAGCATTAAAAGTAAGGCTAAGTCCAACTCTAAGGTAAAAGCTAGTCAAAGATATAGTCAAAAATATACTACTATCGATCTAAAAAAGTAATAGTAATGTTTGTACTACGTTTTGAACTTCTATAACTCAATGAAATATCATATTCGATAGACATACTTGTTTATACTATACAAACAAAACAAATCATCTAAAACATGCTCAAAAAGGGAACAAAGTTAATCAAACAGGTAAATCAGTCGTGCATGATCAACTCTATCAGTCCACCACAAAGCACCATGTTCCATATCAGTAGGTTGTAAGATATCTACGGGGGGGATTTTGCATAAAATAATAAATAAAGGTTAATGATATCATATTCCCTTATGGCTAGTTATATAAAATGGTAAACTAACATACATACCACAACAACATCAAGCACACACATAAAAATCATTGACCCTAAACACCTAAGCCTCGATTATGCAACTGCCCGATGGATCACACCCCGTCTGGGGTACCCAACGTCCTACTATATGGAAACGTCTTCATGATTAGGGGTGTTCGTTTAGATGGATCGGTTCGATCCGATCCAATCAAGTAAATCAAAATTAATTTCATTTTTTTAATATGTTGATCGAAATAGTAAAAAAAACCGATTTGAACCAACAAACTTACAATTCTGTTGGATCAATTTTTTCAATTCGGTATTTAGGAAGTAATTACATTCCAAGGAATCATTGACGGAGCATATATAGGGCCAGGGGGGCTGTGCCCCCCGCCCCCTCCCCCCTATTTTTTTATAATTAGTCCAGAAGTATTAAAAATGTTACATATTATGCCCAAAACTATAAAATTTGACTTTGCCCCCCTGTTCTTCGATTTTTATACGTATTCTATTTTCGCCCCTCGAAAGAATTCAATCGCTATCTGCAAGAATGTGGTATACGTCATCAATTCACATGTGCCAACACTCAAACGGACATAAAGACATGACAGAAGCAAAACACATTTCAGAAATTGAAAAATGAGATTGGCAAATTGGAAACAAGCGCCAAAGGGCTAATGTTTGAGAATTGGGATAATTACATGTGTCGAGGGTTTTGAGATTTTGGCATTTTGTTGCTTTATTTTATGACTTAAAAGATAATCAAAGTTTATTAGTTTCTTTATTTTATGACTTAAAAGATAATCAAAGTTTATTAGTTTCTAACTTACTTGTATAGTTTTAAAATATAATTTATAAACAATAAATTTAAAGAACTATATTAAACATAAAAAATATATATTAAGATATTATTCAATTTTTTTTGGACTATTCTGATCATATTTATGTATCCAAAACCAAACCAAAATCCGAGATATTAATTATGTTTTGATTCAAACCAATAAAAAAATATGAATATCCGAACCAAATAGTCCAATCGGACAATTTGGTTTTATCCGAATAGTGAATAATCTTATCCATGATCCAAACCTAGAAAATTAACATGTCAAACAAATAACAATCATAATAATGTTAAATTATATTTTTATAATAACTTATCATGATTTTATCACAACTATATTATTGTATGATTATGTACGCTGCCTAATATGTGTAATAGTTCAGTTATAATAGAATCAGTTTTATAAATTTAAAACTTTGATCGTTAATTATGTATAATTAAACATACATTCATCCAATGTCCCTCACATAATATGTTTGCCCACAACTCACAAATGATACAATTACATTTTTTTAAGTCGGATGGCAAGAAGAATGATTTGACTGTAATAACCCATCGTTAGACTTATTGGACTGAGTTTTTTTAAAAAAGCAAGATCACATACTTTTGGTATTAGGCTACCCTTATTAATGATCCCAATGGGCCGCTCACCAATAAAAAGTTAAAAATAAAAAATAAAAAATAAAAAATAAATATTTTGTGGCGAACTAGGATGCCGACACAAACTATGCTCATGAAGGCCACTTTTTTTTTTTTTTTTTTAAACATTAGATAAACAAGGTGTCCACCAATTATTGGTGGAGATAAATCATTTTTTATGATTAAAACTAATTTTACTAAATAAAATATACCAAAATATATTATTAGTTTTTCTCTATAAAAAGATCAATATTGATATAATTTTTTAATATAAATTAGGTTGAGTTAGAATGCTAATGAGTGTTAAAGATTGAGTTGTCGATACAAAAGAGAGATAATATATATTTTTTAATAGATAACTAGGTTGGATTAGGTTGGAAACATTACAATATATTTTTTAATAGATAACTAGGTTGGATTAGGTTGGAAACATTACAACGCTTATTAATACACTTAGAAGATTCAAAATAATATATATCAGAGGCCAGTCGAAAATAACTGATATCCGATTAACCCAACCAACCTGTTTACAATTCGGGTAGATCGGGACGGGTAATTCGTGCATCGAGTTTGGAAATTCGGATAATTGGACAACTTGATATTTTTTTTTAAATTAATGTTCTCAACCTATTGTCTGAGCCATATTATAATACTATGTTATGAATATGAACTCAAACATTTATTCATCTTTAAAATGACTTTGATGTATGTCAAAAATTTAATTGCTGATGATAAAAAAAAAAAAATTTGAGTCGTAGCATGCTAACTCAGTAAAAACACCTCGAGCTTAAAGTTTTGGTAGCAGCTGCATTAAAGAAAATGTATCCAATAAATATCATATTAAATTTGTTATTCTTGTCATGGGACACAAACATTTTGGTGATTAATTAATCATTTTAAATACCAATGCAAAATGGATTCTCTTTAAATTCTTATGCTTAACTCATTTTTTAAATCTTAAATTCGGTTAGTCGGAAATAAGGTAACTATTCGAATGCAAATTTGAATTTGTTTTTGTTACTAGGCTGAGTTCTAGCAGGTTATCCGGTATCATTACTACATCTTCATTAGTGAAGAGCATGCCACATCATCAAGGTAGTCACTCCACCACATGTTCATTAGCTTTTGGGGCGGTGCTCACTAATGAACATGTAGTGAACAAGAAAGAGAGAGATGGACACAATCAATCCTAAAGACTTCCGTGATCATCCGTGGAAGCAACCACTAGGTTTTGGGACAGTGTTCACGGTGGAAACCCCCTCGACCATCTCAGCTTTCACGTGAGAAAAAGTAGGGATGTCAAAAAGTCTCGTGAGACCCCGTTTCCGTTTGGAGGTATTTATTAAAAAAAATCAGGGCGGTGGCAAGACTAACCCCTGTTTTAATTTCGGGGGCAGGGCATGGATGAGCAGTCTCGTCCTGAAACCCCATGGGGTCCCCGTTAATAAATTATACATATATTTACGTATATTAATTATATAAATATACTAAATAATAACATGATTTTGAGTTCCCAAAATTTAACAAAAAAACATGTTTTTAAGTTGTTAATATAATGTTTTTAAGATGCTATAGTTTTTTTTAACATGTAAAATTTTGCTTTAAATAAATATTTGTTATCTAAAAAATAGTTTCTTTTATTCCAAACAACAACTTCTTTTAGCCAAAAAAAAGATAGCCCAAAATCAATCGGGGGCGGGGGTAATAAGGGGCAGGAGGGGGGGGGGGGGGGGGATACACTTCCCGTCCCGTTTTCCCCAGTTGACATCCCTATGAAAAAAGAGCCCATATCGGAAATTTAAAATCGCTCAGTTATATTTTTTTATTTAAAAACTCCAGAACCACCTAAAATCCGAAAGTTATACCCGATTTTTCTTGTTTTAGCATCAATAAAATCTGATTGCATCACATCCCAATATCTTCCTCGTCTTCAAAGACACGTGTCATCTTATTATTGTTAACTAATTTTTTTGTTTTCCCGCTCAAATAATTTTGCTATTCAATCGGTTTCCGAGTTTCCTATTTGTTTAATTCAAAACCCCTCAAATCAGCAATGAGATTATCTATTTCCAACCCTAAAATAAATAATCATCCTCTCTCTCTCTCTCTCTCTCTCTCTCTCTCTCTCTCTCTCTCTCTCTCTCTCTCTCTCTCGTCCTTAACAAAAATGTCGATTTCTTTCGCCACCAAGTATCCAGCATCACCAACTCTGCTACATCGCACGAAATCACCTTCCAGCCACTGTCACCACCTCTGTCGCCAATCGACGGTTCTGATCCTCTCGCGGGCACCCCTGTAAAAGATTTTCATCAGAATATGGAAAAGACAAATACCTCTTAAAACATATATAAGTTAAAACAAACACTTCAAAAAAAACAACTTATTGATTTATTGATTTTTTACCACCACAAAATCTAATCCAAACATTTAAAAAAAAACTCTTTTTTTCACCATCATAAGTCATTAAGTTATTTTGCTTAAAAATCATTTTAAAGTTCAAAATAAAATCCCAAACACCCTCTAAATATAAGTTAACATATCACAATAAAAGGCATGTTATAATTTATTTTCAGTGGTTAACTTACATTTTCTTTTACTACATTTAGACCATTTTTTTAGCCAAACAATGCAATTTAAATGCAGCCTCCTTAAGTTTCATGACAAACCTCATTTCGGCTTAATATTTTTTTTGGTTAAACTTTAACAACTACGAGCATAATTTAGTTTAAACTCACGTGGTTAAGAAAACAGTTAATTAAAGGTACCAATTTTATTTTAGGGAAATTAGTAAAATAACCCTTATAAACGAGTAATTTAGTAAAAATAATCTTTTTTTTTTGTGTGTTCTAGCTTCTTGCCAATGTTTTACTGTTTTATATAAATCATTTAGCCGTTAAAAAAACTATTAATTTATCACACAAAATTTAACTTTTTTAGCTATAAAGTAGTTTTTTTTAACTATTTGACAAACACAAACAGTATAAGAAGATCATTATAGTGTTTGAACTTAACGATAAATACAAATATCCTCTTACTTTTTGTTCATATATATGTTCCTACTAATTTAATCAATATAATCTATAGGAGTATAAACAAAATACAATAGGATATTTAATTTAGGTCCCGTTTGATAATTTCTGTCCGGTAAAATGTTGTATGAAAAAGTTTTCTGGTTGGGAAAGAAACAATATTGTTTGATTGTATATCTGATTGATTGTGCTGAAGGATGAAAAATGAAAATATTACCCTGGTGTTCTATACTGTGATTGATGAAATTGCTGAATAATTATAAAAACATATGAATTGTCATACAAAATCAACATTACATAATAATCATTTAAAAATCCAAATAAAATGTCGATTAAGTTGTTTTTAGTTTATTTTTTCAAGTTGAAGTTACATTGTTATTCTTTCCAACAATTTTAATTTTTTTTATAACTCAACATGTGATTATTGACCCGGTTTATGTCCGATAGTGGTCGGATGAATGAATTTTTTAAAAATATATTAGGATGATGGTGGTGTTGTCCTAAACAAAGGAATTAATCCAATAAAAATAAATTAAAAAAATTAACTAAAAGAAATTAATAATCAAATAAAATGATATATATTAATATATAAATATTATATATTTATAACTAATATTTATTAATATATAATAATCTAATAAAAAGAATTAATCCATTAAAAGGAAATAACAAAGGAATTATTTAAAAGAAATTAATATTTTATAATATATAACAATCCAATAAAAAGTAATAATCTAATAAAAAAATTAAAAAAACTATTTAAAAGAAATTAGTATTTCAAAAAGAAAGAGACATGGTTTGGAGCACAATTATCTTTCCAGCCTATTCAGCAAGAAAGATATGGTTTTAGATCTTTTGAGAAAGACATATCTTACTAGAGAAGACCTATTTTTTTTGTGCATATCAAACAGTTTTTCCGGTCCATTCAGCCAGAAAGATCTTTTTAGACCTGGAAAAATGTCTATCAAAGGTGACCTTAATTTGGATAGAGATAAAACAGATATTTCTATCGGCTTATTTCATGTGTTTTTTTTATTACATGAAACGGGTCCACTTGGACATTGATAAAAGGAGAGAATTATTTTAGTGAAAAACCTCATACTGGTTTAATGATGATACTGATGAAGATATGAATTCATTGATTTATATATCAACATATTGTGTTCGTTGTCCATTTATTTATCTAGATGCGTTCGTAATTGTATTGACATTTTAAATTTTTTTTTATGGTACTGTTCCAAGATATTTCACAAAAATATAGTTTATATTATTTAAGCAAAACATATATATACACAATATTATTTGCACTTCATGTGACCATGTGAACATATAAGTCAAATTGATTGTGTTTTCGACATCAATGATGTTAGAACAAATCACTTATATTAGAAATTATGATCACATTAACAATACTATATAATAACTATATAAGTACAACAATAATTAACATTACTTTAAAGCTCTTTTTATAGTGGAGGGTGGAAGAGACCCTATATGAAAACAAATAAAGTCTTGGTCGATTTGCGTAAATGAATGTTTCTGCATTCACTTTATCCATGACCCGTCAAAAATTCAAAAGCATAACTCCACCAAACATTGATGACAATAACAGCCACGTGCAATGATTTAAGAAAAAATACAATTTATATTGTACATCTAGACGAATTTCCGCGGTTTACGCGACGCATGTTAAAAATATATTGTTACAATATAGTTTTCAGACACATTTTAGTTAATTCGATTAATCAATTTAGGTTCTTTTATAATTATTATATTTAATGTTTTCCTTTTAACTATTTAAAAAAAAATATATTGAATTTTTTTAAACATTATTTGATATTTTACTTTAGGTTTTAAATTTTACACTAAACTTTTAAGCTTATTTGATATATTAATGTAGATTATTTATTTAACTATATATTGAAGTTAACAAATTAAGTATATCATATTGATAAGTCACAAAAATTTTCATTTATGATAATGTTTACAACTAAAAGCATATTTAAATTAATAAATTAAGCATATTGTATCAAAATATGAAAAGTTGGGAGTTTCAAATGAATGTGGTGAAAGAAAAAATGTTTCCTTTATAATATAGTATGATATGGTGATCATAGTTTTACTTTTTAAGTCATTGTGATAGATACAATTATTTGATAATTTTATATATCGTTTAAAATTGTGTAAATTATATATCAAACTTATGATAATTTATATATAACGGGTAACAAAATGTATGAACAAAAATATGAACTACAACTTTTAGTAACATAAAAAATACAAAAACATTTATTATAACATTTGTATTAAATATATATATATATATATATATATATATATATATATATATATATATATATATAATGAATAATAAAAAATATGAAAAATAAACACTACAACTTTTGATAAAATAAAAACACTAAAACATTTATTATAACATTTATATTAACTTTTCATATTTAAATCACAAATCTCTTCAAATACATTAATGTTTTTAATGAGCAAAACTTTACAACCTTATAAAAGAAAGGAAAACAAAAAATTATTAGTGATTACTAATTAATAATTATAAGTTAAAAACTCCTGAGTTGTAACTAATAAATATACATAAATTAGAAAACTCTTGAGTTGTAGTGTGAGTTTCAAATGAATACGGTACTTGGAAATGTGTATTTATTATTATTATTATTATTATTATTATTATTATTATTATTATTATTATTATTATTATATTCGTCTAAATAATTGGTTTTGATGCATCATTTTAATCCCTTCAATTATTAAACATAAATATATTTAATTATAAATTTATAACATACATAGGTGCATATATATGTTAAACAAATCATATATAATATATATATATATATATATATATATATATATATATATATATATATATATATATATATATATATATATATATATATATTCGTAAATGTCATATGCAATTGTTGTCGTAGTAATATTGATAAATTACTTTCATATGAAGAACATATCATGATAAGTCATCATAATTACATATCAAATGTTAAAAATTATGTTATCTTTTAAATATTGTCTTGTAAATATGTTGTGTAGGATAACCCAACAAAAAAATAATAGAAAATAAACATAATCAAAATAGAAAAACTACAATCAAATAAATAAGAACATTGGGTGGTTGAATATATAAATAAAAATGTTACATAAATATATGTTTAAATCAAAAGAAAAAACTAACATTCGTCTACTTTGCTCAAACAAAAAA
Organism: Lactuca virosa; assembly: GCF_052849685.1. Lineage (NCBI taxonomy): Eukaryota > Viridiplantae > Streptophyta > Magnoliopsida > Asterales > Asteraceae > Lactuca > Lactuca virosa. The sequence goes on from NC_136426.1 coordinate 42,114,302, forward strand.
AAACCTATATCCGTTTTCTGAATCTTCTTTCTTTATTTAACACCGTTCAACTATAGAAAACTTGATGACAATTCTTCACTAACCTGCAATCAAAATGTTTTTCTTGAAAAAGAAGAATGAGAAAGATATTCCAAGCAAAACATTGATGTTTGGAGAGTCACATTCAAGATTGAGTAATACATACAAACCACATATAAAGATCAAATGAGAAATTGAATATAAAGAAAGAATAGAAAAGCTTCATTTGTTTTGGTTGAAAGAAAAAAATCATATTACAATTACCATCGATGCGACATAACCCATTTCTTCAAATTATCATATTTGGATCGTGAATGCTTCAACTATGTGAAAACTTTTGAATCATAATATCTTCAACCAAATGACGACTTTTTTTAAGAAAAATATACTAATATAACTACATATATAATGAAGATGAAAGGGTATGGGGGTTTCAAATGCATGAGGTTTTGAACTTATAGAGTGTGTGATTTTCTTGGAATGTGATTATGTGTGATTAATTACTTTGAAGGTGAAAGGGTGTGGGGGTTTCAAATGCATGAGGTGTTGGCAAATTTTTATGGGGGTTTCAAATGAATGAGATTCAAGAAAAAATGATAGCTTTATAAGTATGTATGATCGTTTCATAACCTCATGTAGGTGAGTAATCGATATATATATATATATATATATATATATATATATATATATATATATATATAGTTCCATTGAGATTAATAAAAAATTAGAGATTGTGAGATTAAATATCAGCCAATGGAACTTAACGTCAACTAACGTCAACTGTTAAATGATTAAGGGGTATAACAGTAAACTTCAAATTAATGTTCAGAAAGCGGACACCTTCCTTCTCTAAAAATCATCATATCGCTAAATCATCGATTTTCAGTATCAGTCACGTAATCATATCATCCAATCTTCAACAATCATTCAATATAATAAAAAAGATCCTATTTTTACTGAATCTGTTATCAAATTAATCGCAATCTTCAAATCGAAAAAAACGATCGAAACAGAGCATCAGTTCATATCCTCATAAATACGAGATACAATCCTCAAATCGAAGAAACAAGCACCTCGCAATCATAAACAAAGCATTTGAAAATTGAATCAAAATCAATTTTCATAAATGATGTCGAATCCAAAAGAAATTGACAAGTCGATCGCAACTGATACTATTATAGCTGAAATCAATTCATCTCGTAACGACGAACAAATCGATTCAATTTCTTTCACTTCTGAAGAACTTCAAAATACGATTCGTATTGAAGGTACAACTAATTCGTTTTAATACTACATATTACATTACAGTTTCTACACTTCATTCTGATTCTTTTATTATACAATATAAATTATGAATAATCATATATGATTATACAATACAATATGTGATTTAATCATATAAGGATGAATAATCATATATGACTGTTCATATCTATGATTAATCATATGTATTTATAGTTTGTAATTATGATTTATCATATATGTTTTCAAATTGAAATCTATAATAATATTATATTTGGATGAATAATCAAATATGATTATACATCATTAAATATGATTAATCATATATTACAAACTACAAATACATATGATTAATCATACATGATTAAACAATATCAAGTATGATTATTTATAAATTAATACGTATAATCATTTATGATTACACAGTATATTATATGATCAATCATATAATACAATGTACAAATACATATGATTTAACATCTAATAATATATTAATATCTAAAATCATATATGATTTTTTATACTAAAATAGAAATACATATCGTTAATCACATATGATTATTACAACATAAAATTATATAATAACATATTTGTCATTCCCTTCTTTATCAGGTGAAAGTTCCAATTCAACAAATGAATCATATTGCAGTAACATAATTGAAGAATCTGAATATAAACCAAATGTCCCTACAAAATTTGTACCAGTTGTAAACAGTGTTTTCAAATCACTAAATTTGGCAGTAAAAATGTATACGGATTATGCAGAAATGGCAGGTTTTCATACAAGAATGAGTAGCCAATCAAAATACAGTAGCCAAATAATAAAAGAAAAATATGTTATATGCAATAGGGGTGCCAAGGATAAACCAAAACCTTGTGATACGTTGGCTACAAGTTCTGTCAAGAGGAAACCAAATTAAAACAAGATAATTATTGGGTGTACAACAAAGATTATATCTGAAAATGTTTATGGAACAACAGATTACAAAGTTAAGAAATTCTTTGAAATGCACAACCACCCACTAGAAAGTATTGAGGAAAGACCTTATATGAAAAAGGCAAGAAAGATGTCATATTCTAAAAAAAGAGTTTGTAGTACGTGCATCAAAAGCTAAAATTGGCCCCCACAATGACTCACAAAATAAGAGCAGTTTTGAAAGGAGGATATGAATATGTAGGGGCGAAGGTAACAGACTACAAAAACTTGAGGAGAGGAGTAAATATAATCTTATGTTACAAGGATGCTCAAATAATGATAAACAAAATGAATGATCGTAGAGATCATTACCCAAATTATTCATTTGAGTTCCTACGTGATGGAGATCTGTTGGCTGCTATGTTTTGGGCAGATGAAAGAGAAAAGGCTTTTTATGCAGAGTTTGGAGAAGTTATATCTTTTGATGCAACTTTTAGAAAAAACAAGTAAGTTAATGTATATAAATTCAAACATACTATTAATCAAATATGATTGTACTAAACACATTTTCTTTATATAGGTATAAAATGGTATTTGTTCCATTCACAATAGTTGACCACCACAAGAAATCAGTTACTGTTGGTGCTGGGTTGCTGAGTAGAGAGACAATTGAGTCGTATGAATGGTTGCTTAAAGCTTTTCTTAGAGCTCATGAATGGAAAGCACCAAAAATTGTTCTAACTGATCAAGATGCAGCAATAAAACAAGCAGTGTAATCTGTCTTACCAAATTCAAGACACAGACTATGCATGTGACGCATAATGAAAAAACTGCAAGCAAAGGTATAATAAAAATACATTATATAATCATATATGATTATATAGTATTATGACAGATGATTCATATATGACTTATCAGATATCATACTATATAACCATCTATGATTAATCATATATGATTAACTATTCTAATAATATGAATTATCAGATACCATACTGTATAAACATATATGATTACATAGTATGTAATATGATAATACAGTATATAATCATATATGATTATATAATCATGTTATTAAAATACTTAATCATATATGATTAATCATATATGATTGATATAATGATATATAATTAAGTATTTTAATAATATGATTATATAATCATATATGATTATATATGATTAATCATATATGATTATAATAATAGAAGTTATCATATATCATACTATGATTATGATGATACAATATATAATCATATATGATTAATCATATATGATCAATCCTACATTACAATACATATATGATATATGATTAATCATACATATATGATATATGATTAATCATATATGATTATATAATCATATATGATTAATCATATATAATCATATATGATTAATCATATATGATTACAATACATATATGATATATGATTAATCATACATGATATATCCTACATTACAGTAATCATATATGATTAATCATATATGATATATGATTAATCATATATGATTATATAATCATATATGAGTAATCATATATAATCATATATGATTAATCATATATGATTACAGTACATATATGATATATGATTAATCATACATGATATATCCTACATTACAGTAATCATATATGATTATTCATATATGATATATCCAAATAGGTATATAATTTATACTTATATAAGCAAAATTGTTCATTCATATGTTACTGGCGATTTATTTAAAAACAAAGACTTCAAGAAAAGATTCTAACAAGCTTGTTTGGAACATGCATATCAAACCTGATGAATTTGAAAAGAAGTGGGATTTGATTATTAATGAATTCAATCTGGAAGATAAAAGATGGTTCAATGATATGTTTGAATTACGTGACAAATGGATACGTGCATACTTCAGTGACACAAGAATGTCTGGATTGATGAAAACCACTTCAAGATCAGAAAGCATGAATTCCTTCTTCAACACTTACTCTGAATCTGGAAATTTACTTTTACATTTCATGAAGAACTATGACACATCAATTCAAAAACAAAGAAATACACAACAGGAGCTTGATCATCAAACAAAGAAGGCGGTATATAAATTTATTTCACCCCGACCAATAGAAAAACATGCTGCAAAAGTTTATACAAGTACATTGTTTTATGAAGTATAGAAAGAAATCTATAAAGGTTCCTGGTATTGCCAATACGAACATATTGGAACAAAAAATGAATGGGAGTTATACAAAGTGGAACAACTGAACAAAAACAGTGATATAAAAACAGAATTTGAGGTAATATATTCTTATTTTAAATTTTGTTGAATCAGCACATAATATAAAAAAATATTCAGTTATGATTATAAAACACTTAATGCTTTAATTTTATTTTGAACAGGTAGAAATAAAACTTCCAACAAATGATGTAAAAAAATACTTGTGAACACTTCAACCGCTTTGGGACTTTGTGCAGACATGCATTCAACATACTCGTGAAACATGGAATTAAGGAGATACCTGAACAGTACATTAAGAATCGTTGGAGAAATGATGTGATATCAAGGCATTATAATTTTGGTAGACATGTATATGATACAAGAGACAATTAAATTAACAGATCTGTCAATCAAACATACTACAACTTTGAAGCATGTTTGGAATACGTAAGGAAAAATAAAGAAAAAATGGATTTGTTTGTTAAGAAAACAGAAAACATGCTGAAGGAATATGAAAACGATCCTACAAATGAATTGCAGAAGAATAGGACAGATGTTGAAGAGGTAGGAAAGCTTATGGGCATATCTATTCCAATAGACATTGACATCAATGTTCCAAATGTTCAAAGCAATAAAGGATGCGGAAAGAAAAGTAGAATTCAAAGTGCAACAGAAATAACGTATAAAAATTCAAACAAGCAAACAAGAAGATGCTCAGGATGTGGAGAAAGGGCTCCTCATAACTTGCGGACATGCCCAATCAAACTTGCAGCAGAACAATCATCAAAAGCTACATAGATATTTACTGCTTTAATCAGTAATGAATAAGTCATGAATTTATTTTTCAAAATAATATACTTTTTGTTTAGTACACTTTACTCTTTTTATAAAACAGAATTTACTATGATTTTGTCTACTGGATTTAATCTACTTTGATAATTATTTCTTTGATTTGATAATATATTCATTCATGATTAAACTTCTATTAAATGTTACTACAAGCATTTAAGATTACATATAAACTGTTATTCAATACATGTAATCATTACACATAACCATATACAATATTCATCTGTATAATCATAAAATATTATGTAATACTACTTCATATGTTTTGTTTAATCATAAGTGATTAAAAATATGATTACACATAAAAAACATCTAACCATTACATATAACCATATACAACAACATTGTTCCTAACAAATATACAACACTGCTCATAAAAAATCTAAAGACAACAATATTCATCATCATAGAATAACATCAAACATGATAAAATCTTCAATAACAAACAATTTCACAAGTCTCAAATATCACGTTCCCCATTTTTCAAGATTTTTGTTCTTCATATTCCTAGCTAGATTTTTATACAAATTGTAGCTGACTCCAAGAATACTTCCACCATTACTTATAAAGATTATCTCCATTGAACATAACACACCTTTACTACATATCTGATGTAGAGAAATATTGTTCATTAAAAAGAAATCTTCTTTAAATGAACAACATTCCTCTACTTCAAAGACATCTAGTAAAGATCTGATATGTTCAATGCAGATAAACTTTTTAAGTAATGGTGGAAGTGGTGTTCTTGGAGTCAGATACAATCTGTATGAAAATCTAGCTACAAATAAAAGAACAAGAATCTTGAAAAAATGGGGAACATGTTATTAGATACAACAAAATTATTTATTTTTCACTTATAGAGTCCATAATTTACCTGAAATGAAATGGAAGTTGTTTACATCATAAATAATCAATTCTGATATATAAAAAAATTAAATTAAAAAATATAGAAATTAATATAACAAAATAACCATTGGGGAAGTATAAACACTCATCTTTGAGCAAATATAAGGGGTAGCAGAAGGCTACCCCCTTTATAAAAACAGATTCACAACTCAAACACAATCTGGATGTCCCAATTCCTTTTGATTTATAAAGGAAAGATTCTTCACTACAAACACTAAAAAACAAAAGTAAAATCTTAGAAAGATAAGATTTTGCATGCTGATGTGTTCGATGCACTAAATATAAGCTTACTTATCAATAAAAATATATAATAAATTATAATGTCCTATACATCATATGTAATCATTTATGATTATAAAAACATATAAAAATTAACTGATACAATCACTAATGATTAAATATAACCAAAATATAATCAGTACTAAAAACATAATTACATATAAAAATATAACATAATCAGTTATGATTAACATTCAATAACATAATAAAATCCACCAAACTATATATGAACTTGTTTTCCATCACCATAAAAAACAAACATTCTACAAAATATCAATAACATAAGACAACATAAACAAACTTGTTCTTAAAACATCATCTATTCATTTACTTCTAAAATAAGAAAATATTCAATCATAAAAAATTTGACAGCCTTGTTTCTACATTCCATTGAGCATCATATGCATGCTTACCACAAAATTTTGGATCAACTTTTTGATACTCATACACAGCTTTCAACACATCATCACGCTTTTTATTAATCTCAGAAGTTAAAATTGCTGCTGCATATTTCATTCTCAACTTCTCCAGAATTTTTTCTTGAGAAGCACCTTCTTTTGGAAGACCACATTTCCATTTAGAACCTTTTTCTCCAAAATAACTCTCCATATGTCTCATAGCAAAAACTCCACAATCCACTTTGTTATAAACTGTCCTCCATGGCATTGTCAATCTTACTGGAGTAAGATTTTTATCAGCCATTTCATTTGCTTTAACATGATCGATCTCTTTTAGATACTTCAAAAAAGACTTTTTTTGAAAATCATATATGATTTCAAGTCAGAAAAATATAAGTATAATAATTATAAAAATATCATATATGATTTCAAATCTAAAGAATAAATATCATTTGAAACTTACAAGAGGTTTAAAAACTGCACCATACTTATCATCGAAATCAACATCATCTGCACCATTATCTATAACCTCATAAGCACGTTTCTTCAGATTCATAACAATAAGATATATCTGCTTATGCCTCAAAACCGGGAAAATACCTAACATCAACATGTATAATATTAGAAATAAAATATTAATATATATATATATATATATATATATATATATATATATATAAATGTATAAAAAAACAAATATACCATATCAACATCCTTCAAAACCTTCAAGTCTCTATCACCAGAAACACTGCGAGAGAAGTTGTCCTTGAAAACTTTATATTTTGCAGTTTCATTCAAATGAGTATATTCAAATGACAAAGTCTGTAATATAAGAAAATCATAAATGATTATATAATAACATGTAAATATTTAATAAAAAAAATTATTAATGATTATCAAAATATGAAAAGCAAAGAATAAAATAAAAACTTACAGTGTCAGAATTCATGAACAATCTGAGTAGAGAATTAACAACATCTATGAATTTTTCTTGATGATTTAGTATACGAGACCATGAATCAAGAACACTAACATGCAAATGGGTTTTTTTTATAAAGACTTTCATAATTAGCTCTAAAACCAATAACATCTGTTTCCATAAGCAATACAATATCCCTATATATATTTATTTAAATGTTATTTAAAATAAAAAATTATAATTATAAAAATAAAAAATTATATTAAAAAAAATTACCCTGGATTTCCTTGAAGATTGAAAAGCCATTCACAAACAACATTTTCTACTTGTGTCAAACTAGGTTTAAAATCAATTAACCTTTCCTTAAATGGTGACTTATAAACATAAGAAAACTTCATTTGTCTCTTTCCTTTGACATCCACTACTGATGTTGCTCCTTCATTTATATCTTTAGGTTTACCAGAAACAGGTTTTGATGGTCCTTCTAATGTACCCAAAGGGGGTGCAAAAGAAACTTGACTAGCATCAATAACATCAACATTTGGAATAACACACTTTGGACCAACACTTGGTTTTCCCAAAATAACTCTATCCTTAATCTTTTTCTTTGTCATCCGTTCAGAAGAAATTTGACTTTGAGATGACTTCATGGAACCTTCAGAATCTTGACTAAATCCAAGACTAAAACTTGGAACAATATAATTTTTCAATGATCGAGTCTCATTTGAATCCTTGTTTTTATTTGAACAATCTTCAACATTTTCTACCCAATAAAATTATAAAAATCATATATGAATAAACAATAATTATAAACACAATTATATATGAATAAACAATAATTATAAACAAATTACCTCCATCTTTATTTTTATTTGAACAGTCTTCAACATCTTCACCTTCTCCATCCTTCTTTGCTACAATAACTTTATCAACAGTATGATCTGAAATTACTTTATTCTTATGATCATCCTCACCCAAATTTACAGTCCCTAAATTATTAAAATCATAAATAAATCATCTATATAACATATATATATATATATATATATATATATATATATATTATGTATTAAAAATACATAAATAAATACTTACCATCATCAATACCAGTCAAATTCAAATTCACATCATCTTCAACTAGTTTCTAATTTAAACAACCATCAGTACCTATAAAATTCAAATATAAAAAATTAAAATCATATATGATTAAACTATATATAATAATAAAATATGCCTACCTTGATCCAAAGTTTTAAGAAAACTTTCAACAACTGGATCGCAAATAAATTGACTAAAAGATACACCTTCCTGGCTATCAATTAGACCCACACTCTTAGTAACATTTTCGACAACAGAATTTAAATTCATGGCCTCTTCTTTATTACATCCACTTCCATTTCCTTGTTCATCATCTTCATCATCATCACCTTTACCTTCAACATGATTTTTACCAATATTGCCCTCATGTGGACCACTTCCACCCCCCTGACCACCAGAACATTTCCCTTGATCATAATCTTCAACATTTTCATCATCATTAAGAAAATCATTCCCATAATCTTCATCATTAACTTGAACAAAACCAGGTGTTAATATTGGTTCTTTATATTTTTGTGAAACATAATGGAAATCAAAACTTTATGTGCTTAAATCTTCAACAGGAAATAATAATTTCCAATTTTTCAAATTTTGACTTTGAGGAAACTTCAACACTCCCTCATCTATCTTTACAACAAGATCCTTTTTCAAATCCTCCATCTTCTTATACATACATGAAATTTTACTTTCATACACCTACATAAGAAAAAAGATACTTACAACTAAAATACTTAAACATAAAAAGTCATAAATGAATAAACTAATTAAATCATAAATGAATAAAACTATAGAATTACCTCCACATCACTAACTTTATTAACATAAAAATCTTCTTCATCCTCATCACATAAATCCTCTTCACCATCAGATTCAACCTCATCACTACCATATTCCTCCTCATTATACTCAGATTCTTGAAATTCTTCTTCAACATATGCTTCATTAACATGTCCACATCCAAATCCTCCACTCTCTTGTAAAATATCCTCAAGAAATCTTATCTTCTCTGACATCCAATAAAAAATAGTTGGACGTTTACGTGTGACTTGCAAATGATCAAACTTGAAAGTATCCACATACAACAACTACAAAAAACATATATAACATCATAACATATATAACATCATATATGATTTTGATGTGTAATATATAATTAAACAAAAATTATACTACATAATAATATATGATTATATGTAATAAAATCATATATGATTTATTATAAAAACAAACATATTTTTACAACTAAAAAGAATAATAAATATAAAAAAATAACTCACGTACCATAAGGTATACTCCTGGTCCATAAAAGAAAGAATATTCTTTCTCTGGGTTGTAAACCTTCTTCGTCCTTACCAAACAATCCATAATGTAATCGCACCAGTCAATGCTACTTAAATCAGTATCTCTTCTGATTAAATACAATGGATTCAGATTACATTTACCCATGCTTGTAGACTCACAAAAAGTATTAATAAAAAGAACCAAAAAATTGATTCTGAAGTTGTCATCCGCAACACTAGTTTGAACAAGTTCATTCTTTAGCTGTTTCAATCTCAATTTATCAATATTTTCATACTGTTTCTTCCACTCAAACATACAACTCTCTTCATTATTCTCCGAAATGTAATCCATGTTTGAAAGTAATGAGCCACCAGATGGTAATCCTAACATCTCTTGAACAGACTTACTATCAACACTAACTTCACAATTATCAAACTCCACCTTCAAAGATTCAAAATTAAAATGATCAAGAACATAATAAACAATCTTCAACGGCACGTCAATCATCTTCATCCCTAACAAACTCCCAAATCCCATAGCCCTAACACAATCCTTCTGTTCTCTACTTAAACCTTGAATAACACCCAACAATGACCCGTGTGAACATCTATTCTTCAATGAAGGAAATTCTTTTATAACAACAACTTTTTTATCTTTCTTCAAAACTTTAGTTTCTCTCATTGGTTTCTTTGAAGATCTAGGACGACTCTGAAAATCTGAATCATCTTCATCAGATAGTTCACGTTTCTTACTTACAGTTTTGACCTTAACCCTCAGCTTCACTTTTGGTTGTTCAATAACTGTTTTTTGGATGTCTTTGAACGTGTTTGCGACACCTCATTCGCCTTTTCTATTTTGGAAGATGATCGTGTCTTCCTTGAGCTATCTACATTCCCTTTTTTAACTACAATTTTCATTACAAACATAGTGTTAGTAAAAAAAACATACATTTATCATTACTATTCACTAATGATTATAAACAGACATATAAAATCATTTATGATTAGAACAATAAATAAAAATACAACTAAATGTTATATACAATCCACTTAAAAGAACCACAAAATCAGTTATGATTACAAAAATAACTTTATATTCATGTTTGATACATAAAAATACATTTATCATTAGTATTTACCAATGATTATAAACAAACGTATAAAATCATCTATGATTAGAAGTAGAAATAAACATATAACTAAATGTTATGTTCAATACACTGAAAAAAATCAAAAAATCAGTTATGATTACAACAAATAACTTCAAACATTAAGTTATATGTTTATTTCTACTTCTAATCATAGATGATTTTTTTGAACTGTACCTTCGGAAATAACAACACTTCTACCGCATTCGATATTTTTTTTATTTTTGAATTTTTTTCGAACATAGTTTCTTTTGAAATCCTTATCTGTGAAAATATAAACAAAAACTTACATCAAAAACCACCACAAACAAACATAATAAAAAACATATCAACTCTAAACGAGACAATCATCAAAATCAAGTTAAAATGACGAAAAACCTACTGAATCAAAACAAAAAAACACCATTATCAACATAAAACGACAATTAACTAATTAATAAAAACATGCATTACCAATAAAATGAAAAATAACTCGCATTCTAACCTTTCATTTCGATTAACGAAGATGCGACTTCGTTTATATTTTCTCCTGAAGACATTTATTGATTTCTCAATAACAGGTAAGAAACGAAAACTAGGGCAAAATGCGATAAAGAAAGAAAAAGAGGGTTTCCTGAGAGTTCGAAGTGAGACTTTGATCGAGAAAGAAAAGAAAACAATAGGCGGTTACAGTATCGTAGCCTGCAAAATTCATATCAATCTTTGTAAAATTACAACAATAGCCCCGCAATCGTAAATTAAGGGCGTTAGTTTAATAAGTTACCAATATAATTACAAATATGCCACCGCATAGTTTCAGAAACAAACATAAGCACATCAAACGGTTATACACATAATTCACAATCTCTAATTTTTTTTTATCTCAAGGGAACCAACATCTATATATATATATATATATATATATATATATATATATATATATATATATATATATATTCAAATGAGAACATTTTCTGGATTAAGAACATTTGAGAACATTTTTTTGTCTGTCACATTAAAAAAGACGTGTGTTTCTAGTTGTGATTATCTTCAGGGGTATTTTCGTAACTTTTTCTGTTATAAATGATTATTTTGTCTGATTCTTTTACATGTTTGACGCAAGCTCGAGAGTATCATTTGAATTCAGAGTGATTTGATTCAATTTTTTTCGTAATTCATCCTAGATTTTAATGATTTTTAGGATTTTTCTTCCAAAATTCTATGCTTGTTGTTCGTCTATTCTTATAGAAGAAGAAATTGTATTATCGTCCAAGAATTTTAGGTTTAACTGTTCGTTCTATCAAAATGTAAATCTTCGCTTTGCATAACTTTTGATGATGATTAAACACATACATTTTTATTTATTTCATCTATTCTAGTAATCGAATCAGTTATTTAGCGTTTTGAGTTTGAAAGAAGTTAGGTTTAACATATTGTTCATCGAAAAAGTAAAGATCGTCACTTTTCAGAACTTATTTTGATCATTTATCGTCGATGCTTGCATTATAACTGCATTTATGAAGTATAAATTGAAAGTTTTGAGTTCGAAAAGAGTTAGGTTTAATATATTGTACCCTATGTTGATCATTGAGCGTTGCATTTGTTGTTGTCTTTATGTAGTATAAATCGAAATTGTTGAGTATGAAGTTAATAATCGTGATTTATGTTTGCAGGAAAACCTAAAATCATTCAGAAACCATTTGATTAGTATATGTTTAAAATCGTATTATTTCAGTCACATGCTATTAAGTTCTTTTATTAACAGTTTATGATTAGTTATTAAAGAAACATATGTGATTGATATCTTTTATATAAACTATAATACTCAACATAAATTATATGTGATTGATATCGATGATATCTGTTATAAACTATAAATGTTTTATTAACATTGATAAAAATATACGTGATTGATATATGTTATAAACTATAATACAATGCTTTAAATCATACATTATTAATATAAGTTATAATCATAAATGTTTTAGTCATATATGTTTAAAATCATATGTGATCGAGATATCTTATAATCACAATTGTTATGAACATTTAAATTTTATATTATAGCATAACATTTACATTTTATATTATTATTTTTTATATCATATATTATTAATATTTGTTTTAATAATAAATGTTTATGTTGTTAATGACAGGTTCTGTTGTTTGACAATGTCTTTTACAAGCGATAATGTGAGTTTCTTTATAAATGAATATCAAATTAGTACTTTTGTTGAGAGTGTTGAAGTTGTTGAACAATCAAGTCATCAAAACGAAATCTGCAGTTTTTCAGGTAAATTTTAGTTATTGGTGTATTTAGAATTGAATATTTTTTTATAATATTATGTGATTATTGAGTAATTTTTTTAGGAAATCTGATTAATATTTTGTTAATCATATGTGATTATTCATTTTTTCATATTTTAATAAATATTTACATCTGTTTATTTTGTCTACGTTCAATTGTTCTTATAATCACATATGAATATACAAGGACTTCATTATTAATCACATTTGATTAGTCATTTGATTTGTTAATAAATTTATCCTTAATCACATGTGATTTTTCATTTCATACATTGATGTATATTCAATTTTATGTTATGTGATTATTAGTAGTTCTTTATTAAATTTGTTTATTATAGTGTTAATCATATGTGATTGTCAGTTTATTATATTGTTAATCATATGTGACACATGTTTAGTTTATATATGTTCAATTAGCTGTTATAATCACATATGATTATATAAGGAACTCATTTTAAATCACATTCGATTATTCATTGATTATACAGGTGAATGTTGTACTTCTTCCAATGACGTAAATTAAAGCAGCATGATGAGTACAAGTTGTGTATCAGATTTTTATATGTCAGAGGCTCTTCATGATATCAGACCAGATGTTCCTGAAGATTTTAAACCTACCAAGTCAATGAGGTTCAAAGATGTTGATTAGGGAGTTAATTTTTATAAAAGATATGCAGAGAAGGTTGGTTTTGATGTCGTATGAACACATTAAGGAAAAAGGGTGATATAATAAAGCATAGGTATGTGGTTTGCAACAGGATGAGTAAACCAAAAATGAAATTAACGGAAGGTAATATAATCTACAGGGTGACAAACTATAAAGCTAAAACTATTGTGAAGCGTGTCTACAGAACATATGAGTATAGGTTTGACAAGTTTCAAGAACATCACATCCACGACCTTGAAGATACATTTCACTTGAAAAATACAAGGACTCTTTCATATTCTGACAAGGAGTTCATTGTTCGGGATTCTACAGCGAAAATGGGTGCTACAAAAGCTTACAAGCTCAAATCAACCTTGAAAGGCAGTTTTCAGCATGTAAGGGGCAATGTTGTAGATTACAGAAATTTCAAGAGGGATATGAGATCTATTATTGGATTCAGAGATGTACAACTTATCGTGAACAAGATGAATGGACGAAATAACAATTATCTGAATTATTCTTTCTATTATAAATGCGATGAAAATAAGGTCTTGAATGCAATGTTTTTGGCCGATGAAACAGAGAAAGCATACTACAGTGAATTCGGAGATGTCATGTCTTTTGATGCAACCTTTTGTACAAACAAGTAAGTTTTTCTTCTATTGTAACGGCCTGTTTCGAATCGTTTCCCATTTCGGGGTGGTGATCAAGGATTGGGTATTAGCAGACTTAGGACCCTCGAAGAATTGAGAATTGGACTCATTTGGGGGTGGATAATGTAATTTGGATGATTCAGGTATTCAGTTTGTGTTTTGGAGTCAAAGGGTATTTCGGTAATTTGTCAACTTGGGCTCTTATGGAAGTGGAATGATTCGGGAAATGGTAAGGCAAGTATGAGTTGATTAAGGTGTAGAGCTTCTTGTTACCTTTTTCATGGATATAAGGATCGTCAGAATCGGGTTTATAATGAAGAAGTTATGGCCTTCGGAGTGATTTAGGGTTTAAAAGGAAACCCTAGTATGCGAGGCGTACCTAGGGAGTACGCGCGGCGTACTGATGCGAAGGGCATTACACTGGGGGTAATGTGGTGTATGCTTAGCGTACTGCAAGGGTTAGATCAGGGTTGTGAGACCTCATACGCTGGGCGTACGAGGAGTACGCGGTGCGTACGAGGGGAAATGAAAAACCCTAATTTTTGGATGTGAACCCTATATAAAGTCATTAAGTCTTTAGGGTTGGCCTCTTTACCAGCCTCCAAGTCCTCAAAACCCCATAAATCATCTCTAAGCCTCCATGGTTGTGATTTTGAGCTCATGGTGTGCATTTTGGTGTTTTTGGGTCATTTCCAAGAAGATGGAGTTTGGTGCAAGTTTGGGGGATCAAGGAAGAGCTTGTGGATCTTGATTATGTGCTTTATTTCTAGCTTTTTTGAGGTAAAAAGCTTTGACCTTGTTCATTGTTAGCATAGATCTATGTTGTATGAGTTTTGGTTCATTTTGGTCCCAAGAATGAGATTTAGTGGTTTGGTACCACTATAGTGATGGGTTTTGAGCATTCTAACACTCCCATGGTGTACATGCAACCTTAGAAACCTTGGATCTATGTTTTACTAAGATACATGCAAATTTGCTTTTCCAAGGTTCTTAACCTATCTAGCATGGCATGGGGAACTTGAATCACAAAGACTAGTAAGAAAAACATACCTTTCTTGTTGCTTTGATTCCTTGAGAACCTTGTGAGCCTAGCACCTCAAGTGTGATGCCTGAAATGTCTCACACAACACCACAACACTTGGAATAACCTTGAGAGATGACACTTATCACTCAAAATCGGCTAGTCCTCTTGTTCTTCACTTAGTGGCCGATTTTGCTTACCATAGGGCTCCTTATATAGTATGCCACATGTAGGGTTACTCCATGTAAACCCTAATGTGCATCACTTTTCATATTCCATGATCCATGGGTTTATAACCTCCATGGACTATCCATGGAGCACCTTATGGGTGTTAGCCCAATTCATATAAACCATGGATCATTAGCCCACTATTCAAGAATGGATGATTTACACAATCAACCCCATACATTTAATTAGTCTCTTTTTGATCACTTAATTAATTCCAAATTAATTCTTGATCAATACTAATTAAATAATATTATTAATATATTAGAACTTATAATATATTAATAAACCTTAAGTGTCCTTTCTCTCATTTGGTCTATCCAGGTATTGCAATGCCATGCAACCCAAATGGACCATGCCAACCGGGTCAAGTACATACCAGAAATAGTTATGGACTTAGACACCTTATCCAATAGTCTCCCACTTGGATAAGTCTAATAACTATAATTGCAAGTATGACTTCAGGAACCGATCAACAATCGTAGCTCTTTCAAGGTCTCGCGGAATTGAGATGATGATGATACGCTATTTAAGATAAGTGATCATATAATCCTCTGTTCTGGATATCAGCCGGACAAATACATGGAACAATGTCTTACTTATTGTCCAGCAGTTTGTTTCCTGATTTCCGATTTGTTTGACATAGAACTTAATCGAACACATCAATTTAGTTCTGACCGGACCCGGTACATAGGTCACAACAAAATCATTGAGGGGCCCAGATATCGCTTCTAATCCAAGAAGGAACAGATAAACTTCGACTCATATGCTTGTTCTACTACTTGTTGAATTACACACAAAGGCAAGTTTTATAACATCGAGTTACCAATGCGTTTTCGTACAATCAATGTATAACCAACTCATAGTCAACAACTCATATCTCTAGGTTTGAAGACTTATATGATATTACCGTCTCACGATCACTCGAGATAAATTCCATGAAGTGATACAAGTGAGCGTGGGTTGAATCCAATACTTAGAACTTATGAGCACTCATGAGTGTTGTAGCAACTCTTGCTATGTCTAACATCTTAGACATCTACAAGCCAACTCATGACAGTCTTGATTCATATCTACTTCCAACATACGACCGACTGTGGAGAATTTGAATAATATGATATACCATAACATAATTATTCTGGAAGTCAAAACATGCAAAATGAAATGATAGTAAACGATTGACAGAAGATAGCAACACTTTACTTATAAATAAACAACAACTTTTATTTATCATCAAATGTCAATTACACTTTACAAATTTCAAAGCTATCTAACTACTAAAACTAATATCATCCTTCAGCCCTATGCGCCTCGCATGCTGGAGATGCTTAACCCTACTCAGTCCCTTCGTGAGGGGATCTGCTGGGTTCTCATCCGATGATACCCTCTTTGCGACGAGGAGTCCTTCTTCTATTCGATGTCTGATGAAATGGTATTTTCTGTCGATGTGTCTGGATCTCCCGTGATCCCTTGGTTCCTTGGCTGAGGCAACTGCACTTTCACTATCACAAAAATCTCCATAGGCTCCTTTATAGCTAGTACAACTCCAAGGTCTCCAATGAAGTTCTTTAGCCATATAGCCTCCTTTGCTGCCTCGCTTGCTGCTATATAATCTGATTTGCAAGTTGAATCAGCCACTGTCTCCTGCTTGGAACTTTTCCAAGAAATTGCTCCTCCGTTTAAGGTAAAGACCCAGCCTGACTGAGAGCGGAAATTATCCCTATCAGTCTGAAAGCTAGCATCACTATACCCTACTACTCTCAAGTCATCACTCCCACCAAGGGTAAGGACCCAGTCCTTAGTCCTCCGTAGGTACTTGAGAATGTTCTTTACTGCAGTCCAGTGATCCTTGCCAGGGTTTCCCTGATATCTGCTGACCATGCTCAACGCAAAGGCCACATCAGAACGAGTACAAGTCATAGCATACATGATCAAGCCTACAACGGAAGCATACGGTACTCGACTCATCTCAGCTATCCCAACCTCTATACTCGGGCTCTGAGTCTTACTCAATCTAGCGTTACTCTGGATTGGTAACTCTCCTTTCTTGGAATTCTGCATGCTGAACCTATTCAGCACCTTATCCAAGTAGGTACTCTGACTAAGTCCAATTAGTCTTTTACTCCTGTCTCTCAAAATCCTTATCCCTAGGATATAGGCAGCTTCACCAAGGTCCTTCATAGCGAAACACTTCCCACGCCAGGATTTCACTTCCTGCAGAGTTGGGATGTCATTTCCTATGAGTAGTATGTCATCCACATACAATACCAAAAAGCTAACTATACTCCCACTAGCCTTGACATATACACAGGACTCGTCTTCACTCCTCGAAAAGCCAAACTCTTTGACTTTCTCATCGAAACAAAGATTCCATTTACGAGGTGCTTGTTTCAATCCATAGATGGATTTATCAAGCTTACACACTCTATTAGGGTATCTTGTATCGACAAAACCCTCTGGTTGAGCCATGTAAACATCCTCAGCCAACTTCCCATTAAGGAAAGCGGTTTTGACATCCATTTGCCATATTTCATAGTCATGAATTGCAACAATGGCTAGCATAACCCTAATAGACTTAATCTTTGCTACTGGTGAAAAGGTCTAATCATAATCAACTCCCGGAGTTCGAGAAAAGCCCTTTGCCAGCAGTCGCGCCTTATAAGTGTGTACATTACCATCCATGTCGGTCTTCTTCTTGAAGATCCATTTGCACCCGACTGTCTTACGACCTGGTACATTGTCAACAAAGTTCCAAACTTGATTGTCATACATGGACTGTATCTCGCTGTCCATAGCCTCTTTCCATTTAGCAGCCTCACGGCCTGCCATGGCTTCCGTGTAGCTGTTAGGTTCATCCAGACTTACCAGTGTGCTATCACTGATAAGTGTATCACCTTCCGCAGTAATATGGAAACCATAGTAATGCTCATGTGCATTCCTAACCCTCGTGGAACGCCTCAGAGGTACAGACTCATCTGTCGGATCAACAGGAGTTTCCTCCTCAGGTTGATTGCTAGGGTTTGAGGTTCCTTCACCACTTGACTCTTGAATTTCTTCAAGGTCAATTTGCCTCGCACTGTTTCCTTGGCTTATGAATTCTATCTCGCGAAAGACTCCTCTCCTTGCTACAAAGACCACATTATCACTGGGTCTGTATAAGAGGTAACCAAAGGATCTCTGTGGGTAGCCGATGAAAATACACCTCTCACTTCGAGGTTCGAGCTTATCGTGAGTCTCGCGCCTCACGAAAGCCTCGCAACCCCAAATCTTGATGTGGTCCAGATTGGGAACTTTTCCAGTCCACATCTTGTGATGTGTTTTTGTTGGATTAATGTCTAAGTCCATAACTATATTTGGTATGTACTTGACCCGACCCGGCATGGTCCATTTGGGTTGCACTTCACCGGCACAATTTATATGGATAGTCTTTTGAGAATAGTATATTTATGATTTATATTAATATATTATAAGTTCTAATATATTAATATGGAATCATATTATTTAATTAGTATTGATCAAAAATTAATTAAGTGATCAAAAAGAACTAATTAAATATGGACTCTTATATATATGGAATGGGCCAAGTTCATTTAGGTTGGGCTAAGCTTTCATGGATGGTCCATGGAGCTTTTAACCCATGGATCCTATGTAAATGAAAGGTCATGGGTATTAGGGTTTACATGGATGTAACCCTAATCCTCCATAATATATAAAGGGGTCCTTGGCTCACAAAATTGACACAAGTGTGTGAAAATAAGAGTGGGCCGATTTTAGTGTGCATACATATTCTCTCAAGTTCTTGCAAGGTGTTTTGGTGATTTGTGATTCCATTTGAGGCTTCCACACTATTGGGGCTAAGCTCTTAAAGCTTGAAGACATCAAGCTACATCAAAAGGTATGTCATCTAACTAGAACTTTGTAGTATAGGTGCTTCATAATATGCTAGTTAGGATGAAACCTTGGAATAGTTAATATTTGCATGTATAATAGAGAAAACATAGATCCAAGGTTTATAGGGTTGCATGTACACCATAGGAGTGTTAGAATGCTCAAAACCCAACAGTGGTATCAGAGCCATGGGTTGTTTTCTGTTATATTGATGCAAATGTTTTATTTTCAAGTTGAAAAAAAGGAAAAAAAAAAACATGACGTTTGTCAAATTTTAAGATAATTACTTGTTTTGTGAAAAACGAATTATTTGTAAAATTTGAATCATTTGTTATATGAGTTGAATTAGGTCAAATTTAGTAAAAGATAAAATGATATGATTATTTTATTAGTTTTAAAAGTTTGATCTAAATGTTTTAAGGAGTTACATATTTTGTCATAAAATTTTGGAGCTCAAAAGTTTTTTTTAAAGTTGTGATCTTAAGGGTTTTTGAAACTTCCATAAGTTATGGATATGAAAGTTTTTTTTTTAAAAAAAAAATTTGATTCAAAGTTTTTATGGAGTTACAAAATTTGGTGCTAATGTTTTAAAGAATTCCATAACTTGTTCTTAAGTTATGGAACATGAAAAGTTTCATCATAAAACACGATTAATTCCATAAGTTATGGAATCCAAAGGTTTTCAAGAATTACAAAACTTGCCCTCAAGTTTTGGAATTTGAGAAAAGTTTTTTATGAAAAAAAGAATTGAATTCTAAAACTCTTGGGTTCATAATTTAAACAATTAATTAAATGGTTTTAATTTTGAGTTTAATAATTGGAATTATGATGTTTTGTTGAATAGTTCAAATTAACTCTTATGGACTTTATTAATAGTTAATTAAAGCGTTTAATTAAAAGAGTATTATTAATCCATAAATATATGGTTTGAGTTTAATTAAATTAAAAGTCTAGTTTAATTAATAGATTAAACCACCAAGTATTTTAAATGTCTAAAATACACCCTTATACAATTATAATATTAAAAGTTTAATATATTATATGTATAAGAGCAAGTCGTCTTACCATTAGTAGGCCTCATTCACGAAGCCGGTCTATAAGGGGGTATAAGGTTACTGCCTATAAAATGGCAGTTTAATGGGTGTCCACTCTCACTCACCGCTTCCTTGACCGGTGGAGGGTCGTTAGCCGAACAGGTAGGACAAGGACTATAATTCTCCCTTCATTATAAGTATAATGATAAATACTAAGTAACTAAACACTTATAAATTCCCAATCTTAGTTACTTAGGAAAATGTGAATAAGGTGCTAATCCATGAAATTACACTTTGCACTTTGTTTAAGCTGTTAGTGGAGCGTGTGTTGTTAACCGGCACACTAACCTGGACTTAACAAGGTAGGCAAATGGTAACTTAATGTTTATCATAGTATCGTTGGAGCGTGTGTGGTTAACCGGCACATCGATTGAGGGGTAAATATTAAGGGTACCAAGTATATTTGCATGGTTACTTCACACCTTGTTTTGTGATCCTCGGCATCCCAGTCACAAAACCTGAAGGGCACACTCGAGATTGAAACATGCCATTGAAAAGTTCAATGAATCTCAAAAGAATCTAGGAGTTTCAAAACCAATTAAAACCTAATAATACATTTCGTTTATCTTGGTGGAAATTGGTGAATCGTCATTCACCTACCTTCAAATATTTTATAGCTTGGATTACGGCATCCCTCTTCCAAGTTATAAAATAGTTTGTTGGGTCCTAGCCTTCATATATCATATTGGGTGTTATATTAAGGACTTAAATCAACTTTACGTGAATTTCTCCCATTGTTGATGTCTGGTTTAGACAACAATGATCTTCCCAAACCAAGCTTTCCTAATGAATATGACTTCCTGAGTTTGGCTCATGGAAGTCATACTTCTCTTCCTCCACCTCCTCCAATTATTCTCCCTAACCCACAAGTTCAAGGTCACTCAAGCCCTAATGGCAAGCAAGGTCTATGTGTGATCACATCTTAGAGATGAAGTCACATATTGACAAGCCGGGAGAGTTGGGTGTCAAAGTCTTGAGAAAGTTGGATGTTCAATCACTTTCTAAGTCACATAGTGAGTTCCTTTGGGACTACTATGAAACAGACTATGACATGAACCATAATGATCATATCTATTTGCTTGGTGCTGCTGAATCAGCAATGATTTGGAACGATAGTAAAGCAAATTTGATTAGAAGATCAACTTCCCAAAAACTTTATGGACAGTGACAATGGTAACACTGGAAATCCAGAAAAAGCATTCTCTTCCCAATGGAAAGGGATTGGCCATAGTCAACCCGGTTGACCAAATGGTAAAGAGAAAGGCTAAGTCTGAGATAGTCCCATTACCAAAGGGTCCATATGTTTATTTTGCCAAAGGAAGGGGCGTTGATTGCAATGCTGCCAAATTTACCTAAGGATGTTAAAGTCAATAAGTTTGACTCTACATCAGGTAGAGCCCATTATCTAACTCTATTAAGTTCTATTCTGAGATCCTCAATACATGATGTGACTGGGTCACATGTTGATGTTTTAACAATCAAAGAATAGAGAGAAATCTTAAAGGAAGTATATGCTGATTCTGATTGCGAAGGTGGATTTCGATCGCATCAGAATTTTGAACAATTGCTTAAGAAGTTATGATATATTGC
Source organism: Lactuca virosa (assembly GCF_052849685.1). Taxonomy (NCBI): domain Eukaryota; kingdom Viridiplantae; phylum Streptophyta; class Magnoliopsida; order Asterales; family Asteraceae; genus Lactuca; species Lactuca virosa. The sequence continues at coordinate 42,136,951 of NC_136426.1, forward strand.
TAAGGAATAGATAACAACAATTTTCCATGTGGATTGTAAGGATAAGTTTTTCCGCAAAGTTTTAAAATAAAAGAAAATTGTTTAATTTTATTTATTTGAAGTATCCTTACAATGGCATTTGTGGAAAATTGTTGCTTATATGATTCCACTGACAGCAATATTGGAAAATAGATTTGATTCTTTCATTTGTGGTAGTGTCTAAATTTACCAAATCAGGAAAGTTCCTCATCTCCCAAGTTTCAATTGGACCGAAACTTGGAATCATGCAAGTTGAATAGTATGATGAATGAGAACTTTCAAGCATTGGAAAATCAAGACTAATTACTTGTTCACATGGATGTGTGAGTCAAGTGAAGGACTAAAGGGACCGAGTACACATTCTTGTGCACTGGTCATGTCCACCACAAAGCTCGTTAAGACTATTTGATTTACTAAAGTTTAGTAAATATGGTTATACTTACAAGTTTAAGTATAATTCTGAAACATTGGAAAAGTCTCAATGTATGGCAGAACGAATGGGAAGAATCAAATTAGGCAGAAAGATAAAAGTTTCTCAAATCTGAAAAGATGGGAGAGTACTTTAGTATCATGTTTGTGATCATCTTAATGATTTAGAAATCATATCACAATTAGTCCTCTAAAGGTCATTTTAGTGCATTCTTATGACTAAGAAGAGGAGTCATGAATTGTTGAAATGGTTAGATCAGGAAGATGAGTCATACTTCGTTCCAAAACAATTCTTAGAGTCATACTCCAAGATTTTAACTTGAGTGACATATCTTAAAGAAAGGTTTAAAACACTTGTCAAATGTAAGAGTAAAAGTGTCCTACTCTTGTACATTTGAAATTGGTAAGTTGTGATGTTTTGGATAAAACAAAGACCAACTAAGGCCAATTGTGTGAAGTGTTTGTCTTGATAAAGAATCCGCACTATCTCTTGAATATTTGGCAAGATAGTCTTATATGTCAAGAGGATAGTGGGAGTCTTAAAGATCCTAAAAAGAATTTCAAGAACTAATCAAGAATAAAACCTGAGGTTCTTCACTAGCACACGACTTGAGGTTTATAACCTATCGTGTTGACATATTCTGTGCCCATTCCAGTTAAAGTTGGCTTTGCATAGGAGTTCTGAAAGTTCTCAATTGGTTGCATAACAACTTGGAAGCAATGGCAGGCCCTGTACTGCCAGGTGGCAAGAAGTTAAGATTGCATAAGTTCAGTCCATATGAGTTTGGATTTGTCATTATCCTTGTCTTGTGACTATGGTTTTGACGATTCACATGGATAAGAACACATACACCATAAAATCTAAGGGTCATAAGGTTTCTCTCCGATTCATGAAAATGATGGTGAGGAAACACTTCCACCAAGTAGATTTGAAGCAGATGGCAAAAGGTCTAAACAATTGAGACTATGATTACGACATCCCTTTTCATAGTTCTGAAATTGTTTAGACACACATGCATGCTATCTAAGGAAAGGTGTATGATTTTGATAAAGTTTTATCAAAGCATCTCATATCAGAAATCTGAACTTTGGTAAGAAAGTCAATAAAGTATTGATTTCTAGAAGTCCAGCTGATTTCTGAGTACATGTCAAAGCTAGTGGGAGCATAAGTGTTATGCTAATAATCATCATGTTAGTGGGAGCATGATAATTATTGTTAGTGTTGCAAGTTAGCAATGTTAATTATAGAAAACAAAAGTTTCAATTCGTGAGGCTGCAGGGATTGAAAAAGTTGTTTTGCTATAATTAAGGGAGAGGATATACTTCATTTCAGTTCTAAAGGCTTAGATTGAGACCTTAATCATCTTTAGTCAAGAATATATATATATATGAATTTCATGTTGGATTGGTTCAACTTAAGGAAATTCTATATATTGCGTTATGATTACGGCATCCCTGTTCATAGTCAAATCTTGAGAACATGGCAAATAAAAAATATTGTAGCAAAAGACTGGTCTAGAATCATGTCTTTACGTGAGACATCATGAATCGTGTCCCATTTGCTTTGGGTACAGGAACGATTGCATGTGCTATAATATTCATCCTTTCTAAATTTTCCAAATGCCCGGGGGCATTAAGAAGGGAAAAGATCTAGAATTGGATATGACTAAAGTGATTAAGCAATTATCGAGGACAATCTAAGGCTTTACCAAAGATTGGTTGCTCAAGGACAGTTGGAAGTATAGTGTTAACTTTGGAAGGACCATATTGACCTAATCTGAAAAGAGGCAACTCTTGTTCAGAAGGGGTAGTCAAAATGGCAATATGGAGTTGTCTCCATAGGTGGAAGTTATCTGTGTAAGATTAGAAAAACTTATTGCAAGAAGCATGTTCAAAGCTATGTACTTTGAATATGAGACTCAATTTCCATGAAGTTGATCTTCATTGGAATGCCCTGTAATGATTGTTGACAAGTTTTGTGACTTTGTACACATTCATTACAAGAGGGCCAGTGCATATAAGTTTAAAATCTAAACAGATTTCGATAAATGATAGGAATTTGGAATTCTTACATTTTTTCGATAACGATTTGGGAGTGTGAAAAGAGAATCATTGAAATTGTGTTCAATCGATCTAGTTCACAAAGTAAGGATCATAGACAAACATAGAGTGCATACTTGGTGTATGGCAAAGCTATTGTTTAAGAAAAACATAGTGTACATTCTTGGAGCATGGGACAACTAGTGTTTTTAATTCAAGTATAAAGTTGATAAAACCGAAACAATGAATAATGAGTAATCAGTATGGTGATAAATAAAAGTGTTTATTTATATTCATAGGGTTTGATACCATATTTGATTCATTTATTCTTGTGTTTCACTTTGCATGTTTTGACTTCCAGAATAACTAAGTCGCTCTTCCTGAATGATTAAGTTATTCAAACCATCCACAGTCGGTCATATGTTGGAAGTAGATATGAATCAAGACTGTCATGGGTTGGTTTATAGAGGTCCAAGTTGGTGGACAAAGTGGTGCTACAACACTCATGAGTGCTCATAAGTTCTGAGTATTAGATTCAACCCGCGCTCATTTGAATCACTTCATGGATTTTATCACGAGTGATCATGAGACGATAATATCTTATATTCTTCAAACCTAGAGATATGAGTTGTTACTATGAGTTGGTTATACATTGATTGCACGAAAATGCATTTGGTAACTCGATGTTATAAAACGTGCCTTTGTGTATGATTCAACAAGTAGTAGAACAAGTCATATGAGTCGAAGTTTATCCATTCCTTTTACATTCGGGATAAAAGCGATATCTGTGGGCCCCTCGATGATTTAGCGATGACACATGTGAGTGCTTGGCCAAGCCACGACTGATTTGATTTGTTCAATCAGTCAGTCATCATAAATCGAAAATCAGGAAACAACAAATGGACAGAGAGAATGATTATAATCCATGTCTCAGTCCATATGATATCTAGAATGGAGGAATATATGATCCCTTATATAATGGACAAGTCATTGACAAGGTCAGAGTTCGACAGCGGCTTTAAGTGCTACGATTGCCAGTTAGGTTTTGAAGTCATACTCAATAATAGTTTTAGACTTATCCAAGTGGGAGACTGTTGGATTAATGTCTAAGTCCATAACTATATTTGGTATGTACTTGACCCGACCCGGCATGGTCCATTTGGGTTGCACTTCACCGGCATAATTTATATGGATAGTCTTTTGAGAATAGTATATTTATGATTTATATTAATATATTATAAGTTCTAATATATTAATATGGAATCATATTATTTAATTAGTATTGATCAAGAATTAATTTAGAATTAATTAAGTGATCAAAAAGAACTAATTAAATATGGACTCTTATATATATGGAATGGGCCAAGTTCATTTAGGTTGGGCTAAGCTTTCATGGATGGTCCATGGAGCTTTTAACCCATGGATCCTATGTAAATGAAAGGTCATGGGTATTAGGGTTTACATGGATGTAACCCTAATCCTCCATAATATATACAGGGGTCCTTGGCTCACAAAATTGGCACAAGTGTGTGAAAATAAGAGTGGGCCGATTTTAGTGTGCATACATATTCTCTCAAGTTCTTCCAAGGTGTTTTGGTGATTTGTGATTCCATTTGAGGCTTCCACACTATTGGGGCTAAGCTCTTAAAGCTTGAAGACATCAAGCTACATCAAAAGGTATGTCATCTAACTAGAACTTTGTAGTATAGGTGCTTCATAATATGCTAGTTAGGATGAAACCTTGGAATAGTTAATATTTGCATGTATAATAGAGAAAACATAGATCCAAGGTTTATAGGGTTGCATGTACACCGTAGGAGTGTTAGAATGCTCAAAACCCAACAGTTTTGACAACCTTTTTGGTAGGGACTAGATTAAGGATATGGGCGGCGGTCTCTAAGGCATACCCCCAGAATGAGATTGGTAGCGAAGCTCGACTCATCATGGAACGAACCATATCCAACAAGGTTCGATTGCTCCTCTCAGCCACACCATTCAACTGCGGTGTCCTGGGAGGTGTCAATTGTGAGACAATCCCACATTCCTTAAGATAGTCAAGGAACTCTGTACTAAGATACTCACCACCTCGATCGGATCGAAGCATCTTAGTGTTCCTGCCCAACTGATTCTCCACTTCCTGTTTAAACTCCTTGAACTTTTCAAAGGTTTCTGACTTATGCTTGATTAAGTAGACATATCCACGTCTACTATAATCATCAGTAAAAGTCACATATAAGCGGTTAGCATCCCTTGTGGCGGTTCTGAAGGGTCCACACACATCAGTATGTATAAGATCCAACAAACCCTCACCCCTAGCACAAGTACCAGTGAAGGGTGACTTTGTCATTTTCCCAAGGAAACAAGATTCACAACTATCATCTGTATTTAGGTCAAATGACTCCAAGACTCCATCCTTTTGGAGTTTCCCTATGCGTTTCTTGCTTACATGTCCAAGAAGACAATGCCATAATGATGCTTTATCCAAGCTAGTGGAAGAATCGATACACAACACATTATTTCCCAGGTTATCCACAACCGACTCAGTTTCATACACACCATCACAAGGTAATGCTTTAAAATAAAGAACATTATTAAAGAAAGCATTAATACCAACACATTCATTATCAAACGAAAAGGTAAAACCTTGTTTATACAAACCATGAAAGGAAATAATATTTCTCGCCATTTTAGACGAGTAACAACATTTATTCAAATCTAATGTTAACCCACTACTTAGCAACAAAAAGTAAACTCCAATCTTGGTGACAGGTGTAACTTTCCTATTCCCCATGATCAAGTTTATCTTCCCATGCTCCACATTCTCACTTCTTCTTAGTCCCTGCAAATCAGAACATATGTGAATACCACAACCTGTATCAAGGACCCAAGAATTAGAATAGGGTGAGTTATTAGACAATATAGTGTATATACCTGCATGGTTGGGTTTTACTTTCCCATCCTTAACATCTTGCAGGTAGTTCGGGCAGTTTCGCTTCCAGTGCGACTTTTCATGGCAATAGAAGCATTCAGCCTCTTTAGGGTTAGCAGAAGGAGTGACGAAACCTTTCTTGGTTACACCTGAAGAGGAGCCATCAAGGGACTTTCCCTTGGTACCCTTCGAAGGGCTCTTCCTCTTCTTTCCTTTGCCTTGCCCGATTGCCAAGACAGGGGCCGGTGTAGGAGTAGGAGTAGTAACAACCGACTTACCTTTAAGACCACTTTCTGCGGTCTTCAAAAGTCCTTGAAGCTTGCTGAGTGTAACTTCCTCCTTGTTCATGTGGTATGTCATTCAGAATTGATCATAACACGAAGGTAAGGAGTGCAAAATGATGTTAATTGCCAACTCCTCGGGGAAGTTCACATTCAGTTTTAGCAAACGATCCACATACCTTTGCATTTTCTACATGTGGCCCGTGATGGGTTCACCATCCTTCATCCGGGTTGTTATCATGGAGGAGATGATTTCATAACGCTCTTGACGAGCACTCTGATGGTAGCGGTCCATCAAGTCCTGGTGCATCTCAAAAGGGTAATAGTCCTCACAGGACTTTTGGAGCTCAGCTGTCATTGTGTCCAACATGATACATGCCACTTTGGTGGCATCTCTCTCATGTGCCTGGTATTCAGCGATCTCCTCAGGAGTAGCAGACGACTCATCAAGTTTCATAAGCTCCTTGTCGAGGACATATTCTTTGTCCTCATACCGAGTGACCATCCTGATGTTCCTGATCCAATCCATAAAGTTGGATCCATCGAAGATGACTCTCCCATAAAGGTTCATGAGAGAGAAGGAGCCGGTAGGATTTGAGCCAGAAGCAGCATTGTTGGAAGACATCTGAAAAGAAGAAAGACAAATTTAGATTAGATATAAAGATAGTCCTTAATAAGACACCCAAATGTAATATTAAGGCTAGGACCCAACACAATATTTTATAACTTAGAAGAGGGATGCCGTAATCCAAGCTATAAAATATTTGAAGGCAGGTGAATGACGATTCACCAATTTCCACCATGAAAAACGAAATAAATTATTAGGTTTTAATTGGTTTTGAAACTCCTAGATTCTTTGAGATTCATTGAACTTTTCAATGACATGTTTCAATCTCGAGTGTGCCCTTCAGGTTTTGTGACTGGGATGCCGAGGATCACAAAACGAGGTGTGAAGTAACCATGCAAATTACTTGGTACTCTTAATGTTTATCACTCAATCGATGTGCCGGTTAACCACACGCGCTCCACTGACCTATGATAAACCTTAAGCCACCCTTTGCCTACCTTGTTTAGTCCAGGTTAGTGTGTCGGTTAACCACACACGCTCCACTAACGACTTAATCAAAGTGTAAAGTGTAATGTCATGGGTTAGCATCTTATTCATATTTTCCTAAAGTAACTAAGATTGGAAATTTATAAAAACATTTAGTTACTTTACATTCATCATACTTTTAATGAGGACTAAAGTCATTGTCCTACCCGTTCGGCTAACGACCCTCCACCAGTCAAGGAAGCGGTGGGTGAGAGTGGACACCCATTAAGCTGCCATTTTATAGGCAACAACCTTATACCCCCCTTATAGACCGACTTCGTGAATGAAGCCTACTAACGGTAAAATGACTTGTTCTTATACATATATATATTATTGACTTATAATAGTATAAAGTATAAGGGTTGAATTTTAACTTTTAAAATTATAGGGGTTGGAACTAAAGTTTGCTAAAATGTGTGAGACTTTACATGTTCCAAAACTTGAGGGCAAGTTTTGTAACTTTCAAAACTTTTCATCTTTCATAACTTATGAGTTAATGGTTTATTAAAATGAGAGACATTTCATTTTATGTAACCTATGTGTTTCTTTAATGGACTTTAAAAGAGTGACTTTTGGTAATCCATAACTTGAGGACAAATTATGGATTCCATTAAAACACATAATGATCAAGAATTAAACTACCAAGCAAGTTGCAAATAATTCCTATGATCTTCTAAACTCATAAGTGTATGAATATTCATATCAACAATTTCAAGCATCATAAAAACACATATAAGACTTGAGATTTTGATAATAGCTATTAAAAATGGATTAGCATAACCATTACACCATCTAAAACAAGTTTTATAAGACTAAAACAATTTAGGGTAATGTTTCTAGTCCATTTCCAGCAACAAAACTCGAAAAACTACACTCTGGGCATTCTACTCATCGAGTGCATGAACCTACTCGACGAGTAGGATGATTTTAGGCATGGACTCGTCGAGTCCCCCCATGGACTCAGCGAGTTCACTCAGCATATTGCATATTATTTGACTTTTTTCAACAATTTGCATCAAGTATCAAGAAAACAAGCCTAGGCTCTGATACCACTGATGGGTTTTGAGCATTCTAACACTCCTATGGTGTACATGCAACCCTAGAAACCTTGGATCTATGTTTTACTAAGATACATGCAAATTTTCTTTTCCAAGTTCTTAACCTATCTAGCATGACATGGGGAACTTGAATCACAAAGACTAGTAAGAAAAACATACCTTTCTTGTTGCTTTGATTCCTTGAGAACCTTGTGAGCCTAGCACCTCAAGTGTGATGCCTGAAATGTCTCACACAACACCACAACACTTGGAATAACCTTGAGAGATGACACTTATCACTCAAAATCGGCTATCCCTCTTGTTCTTCACTTAGTGGTCGATTTTGCTTACCATAGGGCTCCTTATATAGTATGCCACATGTAGGGTTACTCCATGTAAACCCTAATGTGCATGGTTTTTCATATTCCATGATCCATGGGTTTATAACCTCCATGGACTATCCATGGAGCACCTTATGGGTGTTAGCCCAATTCATATAAACCATGGATCATTAGCCCACTATACAAGAATGGATGATTTACACAATCAACCCCATATATTTAATTAGTCTCTTTTTGATCACTTAATTAATTCCAAATTAATTCTTGATCAATACTAATTAAATAATATTATTAATATATTAGAAATTACAATATATTAATAAACCTTAAGTGTCCTTTCTCTCATTTGGTCTATCCAAGTATTGCAATGCCATGCAACCCAAATGGACCATGCCAACCGGGTCAAGTACATACCGGAAATAGTTATGGACTTAGACACCTTATCCAACATCTAGGAGCTGTGAGTTGCCACTATTGGTATTTTGAGGTTCTAGATGCATAAAGTTGCCTCCTTTAGGGTTTGGAATCCCCAATGTATGAGATGGTGTCCATTTGGTGAAAGTATAATGATTTATCTTGAAGTTTGGTTCTTTTGGGGCATGCAAAGTCATCAAGTCAGTGACTTTATGGTTCTAGACACTTGTGTGGGCTCAGATCTGTGGTTTGGACTTCTGGACTTAAGCATTAAGAGCTTAATGTCAGAATTGGCTTAATGGAGGAATATGTTGGGCGTACAAGTCTATACACGCAACGTACAAGACAAATTGCATGTACGCTTAGCGTACAGCTGAGTACGCCCCGCGTACTCAGTCAGGAGGGTTTTGGCTTTTGGGCTTCCTTTTTGGGCTTGGGTGTTTGAGTTATTAATTGGGCCATCTGAATACAAGTGTTTTGGACTAGGAAAAATGGTTGGGCTTTAGGGTAAGGCCCATATAAGGGGGTTGGGCCTAATTTGGAAAATTGGGCCATATTTGGGCCTTGGTTGGTTATTTGGTTTTTGGGCCTTTTAGGTTGTGAGTTTGGGCCTTAGTCTTGGACCAAGCTAGGTTAAGGGTAAATGGTCTTTTTACCCCGAGTATGGATTGGGACCCAAAAGTTGATTGGGTGTTGGTTTGATTTTTGATAGTTCGGGGATCGGTCAGCCAACAACCAAAGATTTATCCGCGGTATTCAGCAATTCAAGGTGAGTTTCCTTACTATGTTTAGCGGGTAGAAGGCCCCAATGCCGACCCATGGTTTGCTATGTAGAGTGCTAGATGTCTGCGTGACTCTTGCATGTGTATGTGTTTGTATTCTTACTGGGCGGGGACTGATGATTATTCTGTATGCTAGTATCAAGTTATGAATATATGATTTGTAAGTGGACGGGGCCCGATGATTGTGCAGTATGCTACTATCTTTGTGATTTTCGCATGTGTTTGAATGTTATATGATTATATGGTTATATGTTTAGTGGGCGGGGCCCGTTATGCGAGTGTGGGCAGGGCCCATATCTCAGTAGGCAGGGCCAGTATCTCAGTGGGCGGGGCCCGTTATACGAGTGTGGGCGGGGCCCATATCTCAGTGGGCGGGCCCGTTTTGTGATAAGTTATGTATGGTCTGTGGTATCTTGGGGAAACTCACTAAGCTTTGTGCTTACGGTTTTCAATTTATGTTTTTGGTACTTTGATTTTCAAATGGAAGAGCTCAGGATGATTGCAGAGCACACACCACATGATTCCGCACTCTGTGATTTACTCTGATTTAATGATGTTTTGCTAAATCTTGATTACCTTGGTTTTATGGAAATGTTATGTATTAATGATTTATTAATCTAAAAACGAAAATTTTATGTTTTTATTTTTGGGACGTTTCATCTATATTTATGTTTTTAATTATATGTGATTGATGAATACACAATAAGTATGCTTATGTAATTATTTTTAAATCACACGTGATTTATCAATTGTCAACAAGTATACTGATGTGATTATGATTGTAATCATATGCGATTGAAAATGATCAACATGTATTGTAATGTGATTATTATTATAATCATACGTGATTGATTATTTATCAACAAGCATACTGATGTTATTATGTGTTATAATCACGTGTGATTTATGATTGATTAATGCTCAACAAGTATGCTGATGTAATTATTTTTCTAATCAAATGTGATTTATTAATTGTTAACAAGCATTCTGATTTGATTTTTTTAATCATATGTGATTAATATCATTATTTTTAATTTATTTCTAAGTTCTAAATATGGTTAATTGTATTTTGGTTATGTCGTTATATATGAAACATGTATGCATTGTTTTTGTTCCATTCACTGTTATTGATCATCATAAATCATCTGTCACTGTCGGAGTTGAGTTGTTAAGCGCCGAGGATGTGGATTCGTACAAGTGGCTACTTGAACAATTTTTGAAGGCTCATTCAAATAATCAACCATTACTGGTTTTAACGGATCAAGATCCAACATTAAATCAAGCCGTTGATTCGGTTTTTTATCAGTCAAATCATAGTTTGTGCATGTGGCATATCATGAAGAAACTGCCAAAAAGGTATTTTTTTTGTATAATTTTGCTTCTTTTAATCATATATGATTAAATATATTTGGATATATAAAAGATTTATAATCACATATGATTCTAGTCATATATTCATTAAAGGTTAATACATTTAAAGGTCAATCCATTTATGATTTTAGTCATATATTCACATTGTTTGTTGTTTTATGCTTATAATAGCATGTGTTTGAATTATTTTAAGTTATGAGATGTTATTATTACCTTTATATTTGAATATTAATATGTGAATCACATGTGATTATTACAGCTATCTGTGGAATTTCTTAAAAGCACGGATTTCAAGAACAGATTCAATAAGCTTGTTTGGGACATGTATATTGAGCGTGATGTTTTTGAGTGGAATTGGGAACTATTGATGAAAAAAATTTAATCTTGAAGATGAGAGGTGGTTTAAAGATATTTTTGAAAATAAGGAAGCATGTGTACCTGCATATTTCAGTGATTTTCCAATATGTAGGTTGATGAAGACAACATCAAGGTCTGAGAGTATCAATTCCTTTTTCAATACATATTCACAAACGGAAAATTTCCTTCTAAAGTTAATGAAGAATTACGACAATGCCATTCAAAAACAACGATATACACAACGTGAACTTAATCATAAAACTAAGGGAGCACATTATTCTTTGAAGTCTCCACGTATGATAGAAGAACATGCAACAAACGTCTACACGAGCAAGTTGTTTTTTGAAGTTCAAAAAGAGATTTATAAAGGATGATGGTATTTTGATGTTAAAGATTTAGGCGAGGGGGATGGATGTGAACTTTTTAAAGTTATGCACAAGAACCATAAACATGAAGTAAAAGTAACGTATAAGGTATTTTATTTTTTAATTATACCTTTTTTTATATTATCATAATGTTATAATCAGATGTGTTTTTAGGTCTATATGATTATAATGACATGTGCTTATAAAGATAATGAGTTTTAGATGTGATTATAGAAAATTTTTTTTTTTTTTTAAATCACATGTGATTATAATCAGATTTGATTATAGGTACATGTGATTAAAATCAAATGTGATCATACATGCCACTGTAGATGTGATCATGGGTACATGTGATTAAAATCACATGTGATTATAAGTACATATATAATCATATATGATTATAAGTACAAGTATAATCAGATGGTTAATGTATAATCATATGTGATTTTGTATTGTTACATGTGGAACTAAAATATGCTGAAAAAGAAGTGAACTGCAGTTGTGGACATTTTAATTATTTAAGTATACTGTGTAGACATGCTTTCAGAATATTGATGAACAAAAATTTTGATGAAATTCTAGATAAATATATTCTTAGGTGTGGAGAAAGGATGTAATATCTTCAAATTATCAACTATCAAGAGATCATTTTGATGAAGAGGATGCATATGTTACTAAATTGGTCAATGAAGTATTTTTCAATATTAAGTCTGCTTTAGATATTGTGAGAGATGATAAGTAGAAGCTAGCGTCTTTGGCTGAAAAAACAAAGCTTTTGTTGAATGATGTGAATGGTAATTCTTCAAATGAAGTGCCTATTACAAATTCTAATGTCATTGAGAGACTTTAAAACGTTACTATACCAGAAGAGGTTGAGATTTTTGTTCCAGATGTTCAACACAATAAAGAATGTAGAAAGAAAAGGCTTATTGGTGAAGTTGAAAAATCAATTATGAAAGTTCAAAAGAAGACCAGTAGATGCTCAGTGTGTGGTAAAATAGAACCGCACAACAGCCGTACTTGTCCAAGCAGATTTGTTGCTCAGAAATGATGTATAACAGACAAGGTTCTGAGCAAGTGATAATCATATATGATTTTTTAAAGTCATAATCATATTTGATGAGATATATTTTTTGATTATTAATTTTCTATTTTTTAAGCATTATATGTTCATAACAATTGATAATAATCATATTTGAGTTTGTTTTCAATTTTCATAACAAATGATAATTATATGTGAGTGTCTTTGATTTAATCTGTTTATCTATATTACATATGGTAATAATATGTGATTGAGTATTCAAACTATCTATATGTTTGTAATCACATGTTATTGATATATAAATCATACATTGTTCATAATAGATGCATATTAATCATATGTGATACTTTCTGATTTAATATTTCTGATCAAGAATCTTTTAATCACATGTGTTTGTCGAAATCATATGTTAATTCTTTCGTAAATGATTATGAATATAATCACACATAATTTTCAAAATAATATGTGATTACATTCATAATCACATGCCATTGTGCAAATAAATGATTATACAAGATTTTATATGTCTTTGTATAATTTTTCTAATCACATGTGTTTATATTAATGTTTATATGTTTAATATATTATACTATTGTATTTTTTTTCCTTTATATGTATAATCATATGTGATTGAGTATTCAAATTATGTTTATATTTGTAATCACATGTGATTGATGTATAAATCATACATTCTTCATAATAAATGCGAATTAATCATATGTTAATTATTTCGTATACGATTATGAATATAATCACACATGATTTTCCAAATAATATGTGATTACATTCATAATCACAAGCCATTGTGCAAATAAATGATTATACAAGAGTTTATATGTCTTTGTATAATTTTTTAATCACATGTGTTTATATTCATGTTTATATGATTAATCACATATGTGATTGATATATAAATTATGTTTAAGTTATTCAATATAAATTTATTATAAAAGAATGTTATAATCATATGTGATTTAATCTATATTGTGCTAATCATATGTGATTTACACGAATGGTCCCTATGGTTTGGGATAATTTATACGTTCGGTCCCTAACTTATTTTTTTAACTCGGAAGGTCCCTACTGTTTGTTTTTGTTACCTGCTTGGTCCATGTCTTACCTAAAATGACTATTATGCCCTTATTTAAATGAATTAAAATAGTCTTTTTAGGTAAGATAATGTGAGGTGGGGGTGGGGTTGGGGTGTGTTTATTTAAATAAATTAAAAAATCAAGGGCAAAATAGTCTTTTTAGGTAAAACAGACCAAGCGCGCAACACAAACAAACAATAAATACCTTCTGAGTTAAAAAAAATAAGTTAGGAACCAAATGCGCAAATTACCCCAAACCATAGGGACCATCCGTGTAATTTACTCAAACATTAGTTTACAGTTAAACAAAAAAACAGAGATTGTTTTGTAAAGTAATAAACTACTTATTCATATTAAGCTTCACATATCCATGATATCATATATATGTTCAAAAATTTATCTAATTAAAACCTAAACATTGTCTTTATAAAGTAGCAAGCATTCATTTAATTAAAAAGTAAACATTGTCTAAATAAACCACCAATCAAATTATCCATTGACAGACAGTCCTTCAAACTTCACCATTTCCTTCTTCACCTTCAACATTCTCTGTCACACCCCCAAACCAGAACGGCGGAAACGTTCGGGGGCGGAGGACTTCAGGTAAGTATCACAACACATGCAATATAGTAATCAAAGTACAAACAACCATTGCATTAATAAGTATAAGTTTTACATAAGTGTTTAAACATTACATATTCAAACACCAAAGTAGGTACAGTAGAAGACAAGAGTCCCGGTACGGTACTAGGTAGTCTTCTCAAAAGCTTCAGGAGTGTATCTGTCTATTGGATTCCTGAGAATACAAGTTATTTGGAAAGAGTAGATCGACATTTAAGCTGGTCAGTTCATAAGTATTTTAGTTCTGTTAAGTATACTCTAAGTTCTTTGGAAAAGTTCACTGGTTCCTCCAGAAAATCCTATATTTCCTGAGGTGATAGACTGATAACCTTAATAGTTTCCCTCTGTAATTACTTAGTTTATACCGATTATATATAACCCAATATCAAATGGACAGTTAAATGGGTGTATCTGCCCTAAGCCCACAACCAAACAAGGAACAAGAAGTAAGGCGAAAGTCACACATTTCACTGTCAATCAGACATTACTTATGTATAACTCTGATGTAAAAACTAAGGAATTATAGAATTAACCACTAAAGGTCCTTTATGTTATACTAGTTTACAGAAAGTGAATGACTAAGTTCCCATTTGTAAAAGTGGTTTAATCCCATAAACCGTTTCATTTGTAAAAGTGGTTTAATCCTATAAAGCGTTTCCTTTGTAAAAGTGGTTTAATCCCATAAACTGTTTCCTTTGTAAAAGTAGTTTAATTTCATAAACCGTTTCATTTGTAAAAGTGGTTTAATCCCATAAACCGTTTCCTTTGTAAAAGTATTCTTAGTTATATCCGTTCTACAGTAAAAACATTAGTATTAATCCTGGAAAATATTATATTATCCATAATACTGCCTTGTGGTTTTAAATGTTCCAAAACTAGAAGTACAAGTATATTTACGATACTTGATTTCATGATACGTAGTTTTTACTGTAAGTAAAAACTAACAGAAGATATATTTGGTCGGGATGTAATTATCTTTTCTTACTGTTTTAAGAGAAGTATATTACTTAGTAATTTACTTGTTGTTTTATCCATGTGAGTTCTATTAACCATACTAATATGACTGATATACCTACTGCGATGTTCTTCAGGCGTCGGAAACGATATGATATTTGACACCCTAGGCCTGTCGGCCAAACTGTAGCGAACAGTAAAGGTGCGGGATTGTCAGTCCCATATAGATTTATACACAAATTCACGCCCTCCCTACAGGAGATTCTGGTTAATAAGTCAGGACTTAAGGCCGTACTTAGATAAGTACACCATGAAGAGTCTCACAAATTTATTGTTTCAACGAGATTTACGATGTATTATTACCCCGTGATTGCTAACCCTGGTACTCTGTATTGTACCTTTGTTAATGCAAACTCGGTATGATGTATTATTACCCTGTGATTGCTAACCCTGGTACTCTGTATCGTACCTTTGTTAATGCAAACCCAGTACGATGTATTATTACTTCTTTAATATGTTGTTCATATATTAAAGGTATTATACATATATTGGCATAGATAAATGAATTGTTGGTAATTTCCTTGGAAAGTATACAATCATGAATCATACTTGTATATTTAGTTTTGAATCATAAATTATACCTATTATAATTTATATGTTCTATCTGATTTGCATGATTTCTCATGGATGAACACCTTTGCTCAGCATGATACAAAGGTAATGATACCGAATGGAGTAACCTTTTATACTCATATATGTATAATATATATATATAATTAAGAAGGAAACGACCTTCGGACAAATAACACAACCTTAATTCCACATCCAAACAAGGAAGAGGAAATAAGATAATTCATTAGTCCTAAGCCCTTCAAATCTTATTTATATATTTATACATATATAAACATGATTTTGGCATTTATAACTTGAGATAGTTTATAAAACCTTTTTCAAAGAATTTAACGGAGTTTACATGACTTTAAAGATTTAACATGGCTTTATGTCATTTTGGAAGTATTTGGTAATCCTTAAAAACATAAGGAAAGCCTTTGTGTGATTATTATCACATACAGTTATTAACACAATTTATATTGTGTTCAACTTGTATTCCCCCCCAAAAAAAATTTAAAAACCATTAAAAAGGTAAATTATAGGGGTATGAACTCACTTTGATAAGTGGTGATTTGGGCAGCGTTTCGTTTCTATAGATGATCTTTCTCGAAGAAACCGCGAGTTTTTGAGTAAAAACCGGGCTTTATGCGGGCAACACTTCGACTGGAAAGAGGTTATCTTCTTGAGAATTCCGGGGCTTGCTTCGGGTTTTAGACACGATACCGGGGCCTTGGGGGGTCGTGAGAAAGTTTAGGGGGTGAAAAGGTGAAAAATGGTTAAATTTGGGGTGAAAAACCTCTCAAATCCGAGAAGTCTCGCACCCTTTATATAGGGGTGCGAGGGTTCGGCCGAGGGAGGTGACTCATCAGATAGCTGGCAAGGAGGTGGCCTCGGTTCGGACACTTGGTGCATGCGAAGGTGAGTCAGCAGACAGGCGACAGAAGGAGGAGCGAAGCTGGAGGCGGTTCTCGGATGCGTGTCGGATCAGGAGAGGACCGGACTTCGGTCCAATCAGGAGGCGCCATGATGACTTCGGACCAATCAGCAGGTGACACACGAGGCTGCAGTTCAATCAGAAGACGCCACGTAGCAGACCCGTGGAAGCCTCGCATGTGAGGGTGACGTGGCCGAAGAGGGTCCATGCGAAAATTCCTGGTTTTCAACATTTCTTGATTTTCGTGCCAAAAACTTGCGAAATTCATAATTTTCGCATACGAGCTCCGTTTTTGGCGTTCTTTATATGCACGCGTAGGTAAAATTATACTCTACGACTTTCGTTTCGACACTTTCGGCTAATTTTGACTTTATTTTTAATATTATTATTTTTAACAGACCGGGACAGGAAATCTGTTAAAAATTCATAACTTCTTCATCCGACGTCCGTTTTCGTCTGTCTTTTTACCGTTGTACTACTTTTGACGAGACCTTCGATTCTCGTTTAAGTTGTGTCGGCTAAATATCGATCGATTTATATTTCGAATTTTTAGCTGTCTAATGCTAAACCGAAACTTAGAAAAATCATAACTTCCTCATACAAAGTCAGAATTTTACGTTCTTTTTATGAACGTTATGGGTTTAACATATTCTACAACTTTCATTTAGATTGTTAAGGCTAAAAAGCCTTTTATCGAAAATCCACTTTTTACAGTGAACAGTGTTTTGCCGGTTTTGTCGCGGATTTTCGATTGGTCATAACTTCTTCGTTATAACTCGGATTTCAGTGTTCTTTATATTTTTGGAAACCTTGTTACAATCTCTACTACTTTGTTCATCCGAATTACGATTATTGATCAATTTATTTTTGACCTAAATTTGACTGGTGTCACATTATCCCCCCGTTAGAGGGAATTTCGTCCCGAAATTAAGTCTAAAGTAATATTCATGGACGAGGTCTAATCTTCCCTTTCCCAAGTGAATTCAGGTCCCCGATTTGTAATCCAACGAACCTTCACTAACGGGATAAGACTTTGCTTGGTTCTTTTGATTTCCCTATCCATGATTCCCATTGGTTCTTCTACAAAGTGTAGACTTTTATTTAACTTGATTTCATCGAGTGAAATAACAAGTGTTTTATCGGATAGACACCTCTTTAGATTAGATATGTGAAAGGTGGGATGAATGTTATTAAGTTTTTGTGGTAGTTTAAGTTTATAAGTACAAGACCGATTCTGGTAAGAATCTCAAATGGTCCTATGTACCTTGAATTTTGTATTCCACGCTTTCTCAAGTGTATCTTGTCCTTCCGGGGTGAGACCTTCATATGACAAGGTCATCAACTTGGAATTCCAAGGGTTTTCTTTTATCGAAGCCGTAGCTTCTCTTGATTAACTCTGGAAGCTTTATGTCACTTCCTGATTAGTATTTCTTTTTGGTAGTTTCTCGGATGAATTCCAGATCAGCGAAGGTGCTATGTGGAAATTGGACCTCTAGCTAGTTGCGCATTACCTAATTTAGTCCAATGCAGATTGGATCTGCACTTGCGACCACAAAAGGTTTCGAATGGAGCAACTTTAAATGCTAGCATGGTAAAGGAATCAATCTAATTGGTAAATGGATATTCCATATTTTACCATAGTCGATTGCATACGTTCTTATACATTCTTACCAAGGTTTCACCTGCCACATTTTCAGGTTTCAAGATTTCCTGTTGAACCTCCTTACTTTGTGTGGACAGATTTGAATGGGTTATCATAGTTAATTATTGGCTCTACGTCCTGAGTACTCTTTCCGACTTAGGGTGTCAGCTACTATATTGGCTTTGTCGAAATGATAACGAATTTCGAATTCGTAGTCATTTAGTAGCTCGACCCACTGTCATGGTCTCACGTTGAATTCCTCCTGGTAAAATATATGATGAAGGCTTTTGCTCCGAAGTTCATGATAAGACTCGTACTTGGCTCATCCACCATCACCTCGTGTATACAAGTCGTATATAATTTAGATTTCACAAAACATTCGGATGGGTGACTCTGCCCCAGGTTCACAACCAAACAAGGAACATGAGATAGGGCGGAATTACACATCCTTAATCTTGTTAAGTCTAAATTATATACCACTCTCGTGTATACACTTAGCAACGATAGATTAACTTAATGAGTTCTTAGTCTCTATTCTTGAACTTGACCTGCAGTACAATGATTTTCCTATGAGATCTATTGGGTTACTTCGGTAGTTACTGACTTCTAAGACTACTTCGGTGCTTTTCGTTTGAAGTTTCCTGTCTACTGAGTAGGCTAGAATGGCGTGGTACCCTTCGCATGGGTACTTCTGAAGTTTTGAAATGAGAGACAACCTAAGGGTTTTGCGTTATGGATTGGAGGAATTTCATCTTACGGCTGATTAAGGAAAAATTTCTCTTATACAACATAAGAATTTTCACATGGTAAGGGCCAGGCCAAACCATGTCGAATGAGGATGTCGGAATTTTCTCGACGAAACAGATATTAAGTTGTTCTGGGAGGAATGATTACTAGGATGATATCCTATGTACCTAAGTTTTCAGCGCTTCTGGTTTTATTATGTTATTATCGCTACGAACCCCTTTTTGATTCGAAATTGGCGGGTACTACTAATACGAGGGTTCTGATAATTTGAAATTATGAACTTTCATGAAACGATCCTTACTAGGTCTCTCTATAATCGCTTGGTGTATACAAGTCATGTATAATTAAGATTGGTAAGACCTTTGACTGAGCAACCCTGCCCTAAATCCACAACCAAACAAGGAACATGGAATGAGGCGGGATTACTTACTCTAAGTTTACAAATCTTAATTATAAATGACCCTTATGTATACACTAAGTCATCATAGCTTACCTGTTAGGGTTTCAAATTTTATATAATTGTTGTGATTTAATTTGAACGGGAGAGTAATCATAATTATAGATAGTTATCGGGGTTTGGAAGCGTACCAAAATATAGCAGGGTTCTTTGATGCCTTCCCATGCATTAGGGTCAAACCCCTCCTGCTCCCCCGTTGTTCTTATATGTTGGACAGTCCCTCTTGTAATGTCCTATTTCACCACAAAGGTGACATATGGGAATGGTTCCAACATTGGTAGTTGAAGTGATGAACTCAACCGAAGTTCTACAGATGTGGGCGGTATGCCCCTTCAAGTTGCATCTATTGCAATGCAGCTCTCGGAAAACTCTATGATGATGGTAGTTGCACTTGCTGCAGTGTGGGAGGTTTCCTAAGTACGACGTGGTCGGTGCTAGAATAACAGGGATGATGGGGGTATTAACTGCCCCGGTTCGTTGCCCTCTGTTAGGTTCTTGAGTTGAACAACTCCCTTTCTTGTTTTCGAACTTTCGTTTCAGGATATTAGGCTTAAGGTTCGAAGTGTCCTTACAAACAGGTAATCGTTGCTGTACTTGGCCATTACCACGATCGGGGTTATCAATAGCATTACTACTAACATTTGCATTGTTAGCATTAAGGTGTGCCATGACAGCTGCTACAGCTGCTGTGACCGCAGCTTGAAACGTAGCCGCATCTATTTGAAGGATTGGTGTTTTGCCGGTGGGTTGGTTACATTCCTTCGGAGGCATGATTCTATTTCATGATAAAAAAATGAGCTCGTGAGCGACTATCGTTGTCTCTAGATGTATTCTAACCATTTGTATCTATGTATAAATCTTTCGTTTTGTTATATTGTTCTCAATGATTCGACCTGCATCCCCATGATGCAGTCCTGGTAAGGTACAAAAATAAGTTTCTAGAATGGTTATGAACCGAGTATCATCCGAACTAAGTTACATTTGATTGGTGGATATCGTTTTCCAACTTTCAAAAATATTCGAAAACAATTCATAACAATGTCTACATAAAATAGACTTATGAATTTGAGAAGTAATCACTATCAATTCAGATTTCGTGATCTGATTTATTGTTATTAGCCGTGACAGGAAAAGAGGATAAGCTCAAAACCTAATGTGAGTAATGAAATCACTAACTTACTAGGTTGAATTGATTTACTAGTTATTACTTAGATGAAAAGGCGCTCAAACACTTCACATGAATCACACGTGGTTTTCTTTTGTTCTCTGTTCTATTTTGGGTGGTAACGATTTGTTTCCTCCTGGTATCTATAGGGTGTCCTTATCCTCTGTAGGTATATTGAATTCCCGAGCTGTCTTACTTCCGATTCTGGCACTGATCCCCATTACTTCGTAATGAAGATTTTGAATCTCGGAAGTTCATGCGAATCTCTCATTTGTGTCCTTAATAGGGTAAGGGCACTAAATGGTTTCTATAGTTTATTTACTTATCATCTGTTTCTTTCTTGTAATTCTCCTAATGAAATTCTGTTGGATTCTCCTTGACTCTTCTATTGATTGCTGGAGTAACTACATTTATCTAAGGGGTTTACACGAGAATGAGAATGTCTAAAGAATCTATGAGAAAATTTAAATTTTTACGAAGGTGATCCTTTCTGGTCCTTCTATAATCATATGGTGTGTACTGATTATATATAATCCAGATCAAATAGACCTTCGAATAAGTAATCCTACTCTAAAACCACATCCAAACAAGGAAAAGGAAGTAGAGTGAAAATCATATATTCTAAGTCTATAAAATCTCGGCTATATATAACCTTAACGTATCCACTTAGTAATTATAGACTTATCAGGAAAGATCTTTTTAACATTTACCCAAAGGTATCTAAAATACCTCCATGTTATTTTAGTTATGAGTTTAGACTTCTACATATAAGAAGTTGATAAGTTTTCAGTTTTCTTGTTATAGCATCCGAAAATACTCCCATAGTATTTTAACCTTTATGTTTGTTTCTAGAATTCTTCTGGTACTTAGGTAAGTTTTAGACTTGTTGCAACACTACAATCACTCCCCAAACACATGTTGGTCATATCTCAAATGAATATAGTTGATCAAGCTATATTGATCCCAGATATGATTACGTCACTGTCTAGGTTTAACTGTAATGTCCAACATCCAAATTCTTTTGTTTTGTTCTTCTTGTGATACTCATTCTAGTATATATATTTTGCATGTACTTATACTTTTATAAAATATTGTTATATTTTTAAAGTATAACTCTTGGTTAGAGTGTTTTTATCCCAATGGGTTTATAGTTGTATATCTTTTATGACTGATATACTGAGTTCACTATAAACACTGCTCTGATATCAATCTGTCACACCCCCAAACCAGAACGGCGGAAACGTTCGGGGGCGGAGGACTTCAGGTAAGTATCACAACACATGCAATATAGTAATCAAAGTACAAACAACCATTGCATTAATAAGTATAAGTTTTACATAAGTGTTTAAACATTACATATTCAAACACCAAAGTAGGTACAGTAGAAGACAAGAGTCGCGGTACGGTACTAGGTAGTCTTCTCAAAAGCTTCAGGAGTGTACCTGTCTATTGGATTCCTGAGAATACAAGTTATTTGGAAAGAGTAGATCAACATTTAAGCTGGTGAGTTCATAAGTATTTTAGTTATGTTAAGTATACTCTAAGTTCTTTGGAAAAGTTCACTGGTTCTTCCAGAAAATCCTATATTTCCTGAGGTGATAGACTGATAACCTTAATAGTTTCCCTCTATAATTACTTAGTTTATACCGATTATATATAACCCAATATCGAATGGACAGTTAAATGGGTGTATCTGCCCTAAGCCCACAACCAAACAAGGAACAGGAAGTAAGGCGGAAGTCACACATTTCACTGTCAATCGTACATTACCTATGTATAACTCTGATGTAAAACTAAGGAATTATAAAATTAACCACTAAAGGTCCTTTATGTTATACTAGTTTACAGAAAGTGAATGACTAAGTTCCCATTTGTAAAAGTGGTTTAATCCCATAAACCGTTTCATTTGTAAAAGTGGTTTAATCCCATAAACCGTTTCCTTTGTAAAAGTGGTTTAATCCCATAAACCGTTTCCTTTGTAAAATCATAACTTCCTCATACGAAGTCAGAATTTTACATTGTTTTTATGAACGTTCTCGGTTTAACATATTCTACAACTTTCATTTAGATTGTTAATGCTAAAAAGCCTTTTATCGAAAATCCACTTTTTACAGTGAACAGTGTTTTGCCGGTTTTGTCGCGAATTTTCGATTGGTCATAACTTCTTCGTTATAACTCGGATTTCAGTGTTCTTTATATTTTTGGAAACCTTGTTACAATCTCTACCACTTTGTTCATCCTAATTACGATTATTGATCAATTTATTTTTGACCTAAATTTGACTGGTGTCACATTCTCCACTTCCATTTTCACCTTCACCTTCACCCCTCCACCTTCAACACTTCCATCTTCATCTTCCCCTTCACCACTTTTTCTTCAATCATCCTCATTGGTAGTCCTTCAACCTTTTATGGATTTCTGCATAAGCTTTTCTTTGATCGCTTTTGTAACAACCGACCATTTCGGGTCAACAAAGGTCAAGTAAGTCAACAAAAGTCAATTTAGTGAACAAAAGTCAAATAATTAAGACAAAACACTTTTTACATTTTGTTTTAGGATTTCTGGTTTTGGGACCCAAAAGCCTTGAGATTTCGGTTGTGATGGACCGAAATCACCAACACCGAAATCACCTCTTGGACGAAATTAAGCTAGGTCGAAATCTCAACTTGGACCGAGAACATGCGAGACTGAAATCCTCCTAGGCCGAGATCAATCTAGACCGAAGACCATGGTTCTCGGTTTCACTTGGACCGAAATCAAGGTGATTTCGGTGAGGATAAGCCGAAATCTTTGGTTTTAAACGGTGGCTCTTTTCCCAATGTGATATAATCCACATACCAATGCAAACATCACATCACTCTTACACCTTATCTATTTATATGGACGAAAACACCATCACATTTCCCATTTACACTTCAAAATTTCCTTCAATTTGCTCTCAAGAAACGAATTCAAATTCATACGTTTAGCCCCAAGAACATCTTCAAATCTTCATATATTTGCCCAGAAACACTTTCAAATATCCCCATAAAACAAATTCTTCAATTGATTTTTAGGAATCTTTACTATTAGGATACAACTATCTTCACGTGTTTTAACTTGAATATCATCGGAATCACTTCGTTACCCAGCCAAGAATGCACTCGAGGTGAGTTCATACCCCTATAGTTTTCAAGATTTTTCTATGTTTTAGGGGGGGGGGGGAATACAAGTAAAACACAAGAAACTTGTGTTAATATACAAGTCATTACATATGTTATTCTTACTATATATATATATATATATATATATATATATATATATATATATATATATATATATATATATATATATATATATATATGAGTACAAATTTGATTACAATAATAAACTTTATAAATATAGTTTTTAAGACTTTAACCCTTTTGTAACAAGTTGAGCAAAAGGGTTTAATTATATAAAAATACATATATAATTGTTTCATTCCATTTTATTATCATAGTAAAAATGATAATGTTCATACAAAGGATTTTTGAGTACAGCGAAACACTTTTATAAATTATAATAGGTATAGTTTATGAGACATACAAGCTATTTTACCATTGCGAGATACAATATAAAAATAATTATTTAAAGGCATAATAAATTTTACACCACGTAACTACTATGGAAGGATAATACTTCCACATTACAAAAGACTTTTCATTATATTACACGTAAACCGTCAATATGGCTTTGTGAGACATACCTTCATCGTACTTAACAAAGTACATACTAAAGTTCCTGTATTATAACCCGAATCTCCCGTAAGAGAGCGTGACAATTGTGTATAGATCTATATCGGACTGACAATCTCACAACTAAACTGTTAGCTACAGTTGGACCGACATGTTTGGGGTGACAAATGTCGTACCATTCCAACGTCTGAAGAACGTCGTAACAGACCAACTAGGTCATTAGCCTGGTTATAATAACTCACAAGGGGTATTAACAATACGTTTGGTTTACGAATACATGCATACCTTCAAATGGTTTTATTTAGATAAAACTACATTACCCTATTTTCCAGTACAATACAGTTTACATTTATGGAAACATGCATTCAAATGGTTTTATAAAGATATAAATTTACATTATACTACTTCAGAGTACAACAATACTTATACATTTTCAATCTTAGGGTTCCTAAGACTACAATTCATTTTAAAAGAAAATATTGGATTTTCTAGAAGAACACACTATCATTTTCAAGGAACAATGGCATATCTTTCTCATACAAAATGCTTATGAACTCACCAACTTAAATGTTGACACTTTTTCAAAACCACTTGTATTCTCAGGACATCAGTAGACAGGTACCCACACAGGTTTTGTGAAGATGGAGCGTAGCAGTGTCACGTCTTATATTTTTGTCGTATGTTTTTGGAGTCAAACAAACAATGAATCGAACTTAATGTAAATATGAAATTATCGATATGATGGTTGTAATGCTTTGATCTCTATTATTCAATTGTTATGATACTGTACATGAAGTCATCCGCCCCAGACGTTTCCTCCATTTTTCTCGGTTTGGGGGTGTGACAGATTGGTATCAGAGCATTGTTTATAGTGAGCTAAGTATATCAAACCATGTAAGATATACAACTATAAATACAATGGGGCTAAAACACTTTGACTAAGAAGTATACTTTTAAAATATAACAATATTTTTATAAAAAGTATACGTACATGCATACATACTATGAACAGTGTCATAATAAGTACCATATAATTTTTTTTAGATGAGTTAAACACTACGATTAAGCCTAGACAGTTATGTAATCATATCTGGGATAAATATAGCCTAATCAACTATATTTATACGAGATATGACCAACATGTGTTTAGGAATGATCGTGGTGGGCAACGAGTCTAAAACTTTCCAACACCCCATACAAGGAAACTCTAGAACCAAACATAAAGTTTAAAATACTATAGGAGTATTTTATGATACTATAGAACCACACACATAGATTCTTTATGTACCTCCATTCTCGCGCAAACGACATGGCCGTAATTCTCCACAAAGACCCCTACTACCCTACCGCGACAGCCAACAGATGGATTGAGGAGAAGATAGCCGCCATTAGACGACAAATCCTTGCAACTGAAACTAGGGCAGTCATAACGGAACAAGGAACGAAGGAAGCCACTCGCGAGATGTGCGAGATGGCAGGGCACCTTGTGTATTGTTTTGGTATATGTTAGACTAGTATAGCCTAGTGAGTTAGTGATTATACTACTCACACTATGTGGTAGGTTTATTGCATCTTTCATCACAACTAGTAGTAGTAAATCAAGCGAGATACGCCCTCCCAAAACCCATTAAACCTGAACCAACTTATGGTTTTGACATCTATGTTCTATTTTGGTAACTTAACATTTGTACAGTACCTACTACTACTTACTACCATAAGTACATCACGAGGATGTTGGTCAAAATATTGGAATCGTACAACAAAGCATGATATCTATATGTATACATAGATATAGATGGGATACAACTAGAAATGACCATACTTACTTACGAACCCGTTTCATACTATACAACAAGAATCATGCCATCACGCAGAAGTAACCAGCACACCGACGCAACACTAGTTCTATAAATGGACCCCGCTACATTCCAAGCCACTGTAACAGCCGCCGTGACAACCGTCATGGCACAACTTAGTGCTAACAACACAAACGATAACGGGAACGATGTCGAAAATTACAATCGTGGTGACAACCAAAGACACCAACGAGTGTGTTCCTGCAAGGACTCCCCAAATTACGAACCTAAGAACTCCCATGACAATGGAGGAGTACTACCCAAGAAACGAAAGTTCTGGAACAAGAAAAAGGGCCGTCTGACTCAAGGACCTGCCAAAAGACAACAAACTGTGGCAGTCCATACCACCACTGTCCTTACTGCCTCAGTACCGACAAGACCATATGTTGGGACTCTTCCAAAATGCAACAAGTACAACTTTCATCACTACGGATGTTGCCGAGAATTGCACTTCAATAATTGCAATAGGAAGGGGCACACCGCCCGTTTCTGTAAGGCACCGGCCCAACAAACTATTGGATATAGTGTCTAAGTCCATAACTTTATTTGGTATGTACTTGACCCGACCCGGCATGGTCCATTTGGGTTGCATGGCATTGCAATACTTGGATAGACTAAATGAGAGAATAAGGCACTTAGGATTATTAATATATTATAAGTTCTAATATATTAATAATAGTATTATTTAATTAGTATTGATCAAGTATTAATCTAGTATTAATTTGGTGATCAAAGTGAGACTAATTAAATATATAGGGTTGATTATGACAATCATCAATTCTTTTATGGTGGATTAATGATCCATGGTTTATGGGTTTGGTTATAACCATATGGAGCTCCATGGATAGTCCATGGGAGTTACAAACCCATGGGTCATGAGAAATCAAGAGTCATGACAATTAAGGGCATTCATGTGTAAACCCTAATTGTGACAACACTATAAAAGGAACCCTATGGCTAGCAAAATGGTGACCTAGTGTTACTAGAGAGGGCATAACCGATTTTGAGTGCTAGAAGTATTCTCTCAAGTTATTCCAAGTCTTGTGGTGTTGTGTGAAACATTTGAGGCACAACATTTGGGGTGCTAGGCTCACAAAGTCTTGAAGGAATCCAAGCAACAACAAGGTATGTATTTCTACTAGTTTTATGTTTTATGTAATCCCCATGCCATGCTAGTTAGGAAATAACCTTGAAAAAGAAATTTGCATGTATATAGAGAAAACATAGATTCAAGGTTATTAGGGTTGCATGTACACTTAGGAAGTGTTAGAATGCTCAAAACCCATCAGTGGTATCAAAGCCTAGGATTGTTTTCTGTATACTTGATGCAAAACTGCTTAAAAATCGAAAATTCTGCACTCTGACGACTGGACTCGCCGAGTCCATGGGAAGGACTCGCCGAGTCCATGAACAAATTCATTCTACTCGCCGAGTAGAATAATGCACTCGGCGAGTAGGTATTGTATATGTTTATATGATTTCTTGAAATTGCTTGACATGGATTTGTGTTCTTATGAGTTTTAGAAGATCATAGGAATTATGTGTAACCTCCATGTGTGTTTAATTCATGATCTTAATGGCTATGATGGTGTCCATAACTTGTCCTCAAGTTATGGATAACCAAAAGTCACTTCTTTTAATTATGATTAAAGAACTAAAGAGGTTTCATAAAATGAAGAGTCTTCATTTTTATGAACCATTAAAACTCATAAGTTACAAATTGAAGAGACTTGGAATAGTTTCAAATCTTGCCCTCAAGTTTTGGAATTTAAAAAGTCTTATACTTTAATACTTTAATTCCAAATTAAACCTTAGATTTTTAAAAAGTTTAAAAATCAACACTTATACTATTATTATAATTTTATTATATAGATATGTATAAGAATATGTCATTCTTACCGTTAGTAGGCCTCATTCACGAAGCCGGTCTATAAGGGGGGTATAAGGTTGTTGCCTATAAAATGGTGACTTAATGGGTGTCCACTCTCACCCACCGCTTCCTTGATCGGTGGAGGGTCGTTAGCCGAACGGGTAGGATACGACTTTAAATACTCGTTAAAAGTATAATGAATTATAAAGTAACTATACATTATAAATTCCCAATCTTAGTTACTTTAGGAAAATGTGAAATTGGTGCTAGCCCATAAAATTACACTTTGTACCTTACCAAGTCGTTAGTGGAGTGTGTGTGGTTAACCGACACACTAAAATGGACTAGTAAGAGTGGCAAAGGGTAACTTGGCTTTATTATAGATCGGTGGAGCGTGTGTGGTTAACCGGCACATCGATTAGGTAATATTGTTGAGGGTACCAAGTCAATTTGTATGGTTATTCACACCTTGTTTGTGATCCTCGGCATCCCAGTCACAAACTTGAGAGGGCACAATCGAGATTCAAACATGCCATTGAAAAGTTCAATGTATCTCAAAAGATCTAGGAGTTTCAAAACCAATAAAACCTAATAATAAAATATTTCGTTCTTATGGTGGAAATTGGTAAATCGTCATTTACCTACCTTCAAATATTTTATAGTATGGATTACGACATCCCTCTTCCAACTATAAATAGTTTGTTGGATCCTAGCCTTAATATTTCATTTGGGTGAATTATTAAGGATTCCTAATCTAATGAAACTTGTCTTTCTTTCCTTTCAGATGTCTTCCAACAATGCTTCTGGCTCAAACCCAACATGCTCCTTTTCCCTTATGAACTTGTGTGGTAAGGTCATCTTTGATGGATCCAATTTCAATGAGTGGATCAGAAACATCAGAATGATTACCCGCTATGAGGACAAAGAATATGTCCTCGATAAGGAGCTTAAGGTTGTGAATGAAGCCACTGCTACTCCTGAAAAGTTTGCGGAGTTTGTTGCACATGAAAAGGATGCTACTAAAGTAGCATGCATCATGATGGCCACCATGACTCCTGAACTTCAAAAATCCTATGAAGATTTCTACCCCTATGAGATGCACCTGGATCTGATGGAAAGGTACCATCAGAGCGCGCGTCAGGAGAGGTATGAAATCATCTCCTCCATGATAACCGCAAGGATGAAGGATGGTGAACCCATCACCGGTCATTTGCAGAAGATGCAAAGGTTCGTTGACCGGTTGCTGAAGCTAAATGTTGACTTTCCTGAGGAAATGGCGATTGACATCATTCTCCATTCCTTACCTCCAAGTTATGATCAGTTTCGTATGACTTATCATATGAACAAGGAGGAAGTCACACTTAGCAAACTTCAAGGACTCTTAAGGACAGCTGAAAATGGCCTTAAGGGTAAAGCGGTTGCTACTTCTACTCCTTCAACAGCCCCTGTTCTGGCTATTGGGCAGGGAAAGGGTAAGAAGAGGAAAAACCCTTCGAAGGGTACCAAGGGTAAGACTCTTGATGGTTCCTCTTCAAGTGGGACAAAGAAAGGTCCCATTACTCCTTCTTCAAACCCAAAGGAAGCACAGTGCTTCTATTGCCAGGATAAGGGACACTTCAAGCGAAGCTGCCCTAAATATCTGCAAGATGTAAAGAATGGGAAGGTTAAACCCACCCATGCAGGTATTTACACAATATTGTCTAATAACTCATCTAATGCTAATTCTTGGGTGCTTGATACAGGTTGTGGTATTCACATCTGTACTGATTTGCAGGCACTAAGAAGAAGTGAGCAAGTGGAGCACGGGAAGATAAACTTAGTCATGGGCAACAGGAAAGCATCACCTGTTACCAAGATATGAGTTTATTCTTTATTGCTTAATAATGGGTTAATGTTAGATTTGAATAAGTGTTGTTACTCGCCCGAAATGGCGAGAAATATTATTTCTTTTTATGGCTTGTACAAACAAGGTTTTTCATTTTCATTTGATAATAAAAATGGTGCTATTAATGTTTATTACAATGATGTATTTTACTTTAAAGCATTACCTTGTGATGGTGTATATGAAGCCGTGAATGTTGTAGACAATCTAGGAAATAATGTGTTGTATATTGATTCTTCAGATAGCTTGGATAAAGCATCCTTGTGGCATTGTCGTCTTGGATATGTTAACAAGAAGCGCATAGGCCAACTCCAAAAGGTTGGAGTCTTGGAATCATTTGACCTCAAGTCAGATGATAGTTGCGAGTCTTGTTTACTTGGAAAAATGACAAAGTCACCCTTCACAGGTACTTGTGATAGGGGTGAAGGTTTGTTGGACCTTGTACACACGGATGTGTGTGGGCCCTTCAGAGTTGCTACAAGGGATGCTAATCGCTATTATGTGACTTTTACTGATGATTACAGTAGATATGGATATATTTACTTAATCAAGCATAAGTCAGAAACCTTTGAAAAGTTCAAAGAGTTTAAGCAGGAAGTGGAGAATCAATTGGGCAGGAACATCAAGATGCTCCGATCCGATCGGGGATGAGAGTATCTTAGCATTGAGTTCCTTGACTATCTTAAGGAATGTGGGATTGTCTCACAATTGACACCTCCCAGAACACCACAGTTGAATGGTGTAGCTGAGAGGCGCAATCGAACCTTGTTGGATATGGTTCGTTCCATGATGAGTCGAGCTTCGTTACCAATCTCTTTCTGGGGGTATGCCTTAGAGACTGCCGCCCATATCCTTAATCTAGTCCCTACTAAAAAGGTTGCCAAAACACCTCACGAGATGTGGACTGGGAAAGTTCCCAATTTGGACCACATCAAGATTTGGGGTTGTGAAGCTTTCGTGAGGCGTGAGACTCATGATAAGCTTGAACCTCGAAGTGAGAGGTGTATTTTCATCGGCTACCCACAGAGATCCTTTGGTTACCTCTTCTACAGACCCAGTGATAATGTGGTTTTTGTAGCAAGAAGAGGAGTCTTTCATGAGAGAGAATTCATAAGCCAAGGGGACAGTGGGAGGCAAATTGACCTTGAAGAGCTTCATGAGTCAAGTGGTGAAGGAACCTCAAATGCTATCGACCAACCTGAGGAGGAAACTCCTGTTGATCCGATAGATGAGTCTGTACCTCCAAGACGTTCCACTAGGGTGAGGAACACACCTGATTTTTATTATGGTTATCACATCACCACTGAAGGTGATACATTTATTAGTGATAGTACATTAATAGATTTGGATGATCCTAATAATTACAGGGAAGCCATGGCAGGCCCTGAGTCTGCTAAATGGAAGGAGGCTATGGACAACAAGATTCAGTCCATGTATGACAATCAAGTTTGGAACTTGGTTGACAATGTACCAGGTCGTAAGACAATTGGGTGCAAATGGATCTTCAAGAAGAAGACCGACATGGATGGGAAGGTACATACTTACAAAGCGCGACTGGTTGCGAAGGGCTTTACTCAAACTCCGGGAGTTGACTATGATGAAACCTTCTCACCAGTAGCTAAGATTAAGTCTATTAGAATATTGTTAGCCATAACTGCATTTCATGATTATGAAATATGGCAAATGGATGTCAAAACCGCTTTCCTTAATGGAAAGTTGGCTGAGGATATTTACATGGCTCAACCAGAGGGTTTTGTCGATACAAGATACCCTAATAGAGTGTGTAAGCTTGATAAATCCATTTATGGATTGAAACAAGCATCTCGCAGATGGAATCTTTGCTTTGATGAGAAAGTCAAAGAGTTTGGCTTTTCTAGGAGTGAGGATGAGTCTTGTGTGTATGTCAGGGCTAGTGGGAGCATAGTTAGCTTCTTGGTGTTGTATGTGGATGACATACTTCTCATAGGAAACGACGTCCCAACCTTGCAGGAGGTTAAGTCCTGGCTTGGGAAGTGTTTCGCTATGAAGGACCTTGGAGAAGCTGCCTATATCCTAGGGATAAGGATATTGAGAGATAGGAGTAAGAGACTAATTGGACTTAGTCAAAGTACTTATGTGGATAAGGTACTGAAGAGGTTCAGTATGCAAGATTCCAAGAAAGGAGAATTACCAATCCAGAGTAATGCCAAGCTGAGTAAGACTCAGAGTCCAAGTACAGAGGCTGAGATAGCTGAGATGAGTCATATACCATATGCTTCCGCTGTGGGCTCGATCATGTATGCTATGACTTGTACTCGCCCTGATGTGGCCTTTGCTTTGAGCATGGTCAGTAGATATCAAGGGAACCCTGGCAAGGCACACTGGACAGCGGTAAAGAACATTCTCAAGTATCTGCGGAGGACTAAGGATTGGGTCCTTACCCTCGGAGGCAGTGATGACTTGAGAGTGGAAGGATATAGCGATGCTAGCTTCCAGACTGATAGGGATAATTTCCGCTCTCAGTCAGGCTGTGTCTTTATCCTAAATGGAGGGGCAATTACTTGGAAAAGTTCCAAGCAGGAGACAGTAGCTGATTCTACTTGTGAATCAGAGTACATAGCAGCAAGTGAAGCAGCTAAGGAGGCGATATGGCTAAAGAACTTCATCGGAGACCTTGGAGTTGTACCAGTTATAAAGGAGCCAATGGAAATTTTCTGTGACAGCGAAAGTACGGTTGCTTTGGCTAAGGAACCGAGAGATCACGGGAGATCTAGGCACATTGACAGAAAATACCATTTCATCAGACATCGAATAGAAGAAGGACTCCTCGTGGCTAAGAGGGTATCATCAGATGAGAACCCGGCAGATCCCCTCACGAAGGGACTGAGCAGGGTTAAGCATCTACAGCATGCGAGGCGCATTGGGCTGAAGGATGATATTAGTTTCAATAATTAGATTCCTGAAACTTGTAAAATGTAATTGACATTTGATGATAAATAAAAGTTGTTGTTTATTTATGAGTAAGGTGTTACTATCTTGTGTTGATTGTTTACTATGTTTCAATTTTGCATGTTTTTACTTCCAGAATAATTATGTGATTATTCAAACCATCCACAATCAGTCAAACTTTGGAAGTAAGTATTGATTTAAGACTGTCATGAATTTGGCTTGTATGATTTGTCTAAAAGTGCTTTGGACAATGCAATGGTTGCTACAACATTCATGAGTACTCATAAGGGCTGAGTATTGGATCCAACCCACGCTCACTTGCATCACTTCATGGAATTTATCTCGAGTGATCGTGAGACGGTAATATCATATAAATCTTCAAACCTAGAGATATGAGTTGTTGACTATGAGTTGGTTATTCATTGATTGTACGAAAACGCATTGGTAACTCGATGTCATAAAACGTGCCTTTGTGAATAATTCAACAAGTAGTTAGTACAAGCATATCAGTCGAAGTTTATCTGTTCCTTCTAGAAATAGAATCGATATCTGGGCCCCTTGATGATTTGGTTTTGACCTATGTACCGGGCCTGGTCAGAACCTAATTGATGTGTTCAATTTAGTTATATGTCGAAACAAATCAGAGATCGAGAAACAAATGATGGACAATAAGTAAGACCATGTTCCATGTGTTTGTCCGGCTGATATCATGAGAACAGAGGATTATATGATCACTTATCTTCAATGGCGTATCATCATCATCTCAGTTCCGAGAGACTTTGAAAGAGCTACGATTGCTAGTCAGATTTTGAAGTCATATTTGCAAATATAGTTATTAGACTTATCCAAGTGGGAGACTGTTGGATATAGTGTCTAAGTCTATAACTTTATTTGGTATGTACTTGACCCGACCCGGCATGGTCCATTTGGGTTGCATGGCATTGCAATACTTGGATAGACTAAATGAGAGAATAAGGCACTTAGGATTATTAATATATTATAAGTTCTAATATATTAATAATAGTATTATTTAATTAGTATTGATCAAGTATTAATCTAGTATTAATTTGGTGATCAAAGTGAGACTAATTAAATATATAGGGTTGATTATGACAATCATCAATTCTTTTATGGTGGATTAATGATCCATGGTTTATGGGTTTGGTTATAACCATATGGAGCTCCATGGATAGTCCATGGGAGTTACAAACCCATGGGTCATGAGAAATCAAGAGTCATGGCAATTAAGGGCATTCATGTGTAAACCCTAATTGTGACAACACTATAAAAGGAACCCTATGGCTAGCAAAATGGTGACCTAGTGTTACTAGAGAGGGCATAACCGATTTTGAGTGCTAGAAGTATTCTCTCAAGTTATTCCAAGTCTTGTGGTGTTGTGTGAAGCATTTGAGGCACAACATTTGGGATGCTAGGCTCACAAAGTCTTGAAGGAATCCAAGCAACAACAAGGTATGTATTTCTACTAGTTTTATGTTTTATGTAATCCCCATGCCATGCTAGTTAGGAAATAACCTTGAAAAAGAAATTTGCATGTATATAGAGAAAACATAGATTCAAGGTTATTAGGGTTGCATGTACACTTAGGAAGTGTTAGAATGCTCAAAACCCATCACATACCACTCAAGCCACCAATGCCGGAGGAAGCCAAGCTTGCTACAGATGTGGGGAGGCGGGGCATTTCAAAAGGGAGAGCCCAAATACTAGAAACAAAAATGGCAGAGGCGTCGGAAAAATTTCAACAACAGGACATGAGGAAGCAACAAGGGACCCCGTTGGGATTATCGGTATGTTCCTCCCTAAATAACTCATATGCATGCATACTTTACGATAGCGTTACGAAGAAGAGTTTCGTGAGTCACCAATTTAAAAACATATTCAGACAAAAGCCACTATCACTCAATGAAACATTCACAGTAGAAATAACAAATGATAAAACGAAACCACACAAGACAAATACATAGGCTACTCTCTAAACACTAAAACAACCAATTTTTCCAAATCGCCCTAATGTCGGTTACAATAGGAAACTTCGAGGTGACCATCGACACGTTTGGTTAAGTCCTCACCATACCAATATTAGGTGTTACAAAAAGGCCGTTCAATTTAACTTACCAAATAACGAAAACCCATGAAATCTATGATGACAAACCCGACACAAACCTCCGAATCACCTCTCGCTTCAAGGCTTAGAGGTACCCACACGAGAGGCACCATGTCTTCCTAGCCCACACTATGGATGAGAAACAAGAAGCGAAAGACATCAAGGATGTTCCAAAAGCCCATAACCTTCCCGATGTATTTCCTAGAAGACCTTCCGGGAATACCACCCGTATGACAAGTCAAGATTAAATTCGACTTAAACACATCAGCTATGGAAAAAGTAGTTGTAAATACTGTCTCACCCAAATTAATCACTTCACTCACGTAGAAACTAAGGACCCATACTTACTAAGTGTATACGTTAGAGTTATATATAGTTAAGATTCTACAGACTTAGGATTTTTGATTCCATTTTAACTCTTGTTCCTTGTTTGGTTGTGGGTTTAGGGTAGAATCGCTTATTCGAATGTCTTTTCAATCTTGATTTTATGCTACTTTTATACACGAATCGATTATGGAAGGACTAGGGTGGACACACTACCACTTGGGTGATCGTAGACAAATTAACCAAACCCACACACTTCCTACCGACCAAATCCAGAAAGAGAATAGAAAAGTTGACAATAACGTATCACAAGGAGATTATGAAACTACACAGTGTACCACTATCTATCATCTTGGATAAGGGACAATTGATTCGCCTCACATTTTTGACAGTCGTTACAGAAGTCCTTAGGAACCAAACTCGACATGAGTACAACATACCATCCCCAGACTGACGGACAAAGCGAGAGAACCATTCAGACGCTGGAAGACATGTTGAGAGCCTGTGTGATAGTCTTTGGTAAAGCTTGGGATACCCATTTACCACTCATCGAATTCTCATACAATAACAGTTATCACACTAGCATCAAAGTCGCGCCATTCGAAGCCCTCTACGGACGCAAGTGCAGATCACCTCTGTGCTGGGCTGAAGTGGGTGACACACAACTAGCAAAGAGGCAAGTTCCTGACAGTACTCTCACCGGCCCTAAGATCATAAGGGAGACAATAAAGAAGATCGTCCAAATTCGGGAACGACTGAAAGCGTCTAGGGACCGACAAAAGAGTTATGCGGATAAACGACGAAAGCACTTGGAATTCCAGGTTGGTGATCACGTGCTGTTAAAGGTGTCACCTTGGAAGGGAATGATACTTTTTGGAAAACATGGAAAACTAAGTCCAAGGTAAATCGGGCCATTAGAGAATCTTGCTAGAATCGGACCGGTAGCTTACAAATTTCGACTACCCCAAGAACTTAGTAATGTACACCCCACCTTTCACGTGTCCAATCTAAAGAAGTGTCTATTCGACGAGACTCTTGTAATCCCGCTCGATGAAATCGAAGTAAACGAGAGTCTACGCTTCGTAGTGGAACCTGTGGAAATCATGGACAGGGAGATCAAGAGAACGAAACAAAGCCGTATACCAATAATAGTGAAGGTCCGTTGGAACGCCAAGCGATGACCTGAATTCACTTCGGAACGAGAAGACTAGATGAAACAAAAGTACCCACATCTTTTCCCTAGTTCATGAGTGCCCACTCTAGAAATAATTTAGGGATGAAATTCCCTCTAAC
The DNA here is from genome assembly GCF_052849685.1 of Lactuca virosa. Classification (NCBI taxonomy): domain Eukaryota; kingdom Viridiplantae; phylum Streptophyta; class Magnoliopsida; order Asterales; family Asteraceae; genus Lactuca; species Lactuca virosa. The sequence goes on from NC_136426.1 coordinate 42,173,664, forward strand.
GGGGGGATAATGTAACAACCGGCTATTTCGGGTCAACAAAGGTCAAGTAAGTCAACAAAAGTCAATTTAGTCAACAAAAGTCAAATAATTAAGACAAAAGACTTTTTACATATTGTTTTAGGATTTTCGGTTTTGGGACCGAAAAGCCTTGAGATTTCGGTTGTGATGGACCGAAATCACTAAGACCGAAATCACCTCTTGGCCGAAATCATGCTAGGCCGAAATCTCAACTTGGACCGAGAACATGCGGGACCGAAATCCTCCTAGGCCGAGATCAATCTAGACCGAATATCTTGGTTCTCGGTTTCACTTGGACCGAAATCAAGGTGATTTTGGTGAGGATAGTCCGAAATCTTTGGTTTTAAATGGTGGTGCTTTTCCCAATGTAATGTGATATAATCCACATACCAATGCAAACATCACATCACTCTTATACCTTATCTATTTATATGGCCGAAAACACCATCACATTTCTCATTTACACTTCAAAATTTCCTTCAATTTGCTCTCAAGAAACGAATTCAACTTCATATGTTTATTGTGACATCCCCATTTTCACGGCCAGAAAAGACCGATTTTGTTTATGCTTTATAAAAATCAGAGTACCTCTTTTAGTGAAAATGTTGCGGAATTTGTTCCCAGTAAAACATGATAAATACGTTATCAAAGCATTTCCGAAGAAATGTATTTTTATTCATTTTAAAACATTTGGGATGTCATCGTCAATACAGAAACATAAGCATAAACAGAACTTACATTCATTTACACTAGTGATCTACATCTCTTAAATCTCTCAGTGTAATGTAACTTCGTATTGACACCTGTGATACAAATAAGCTTGAGTGGGTCAGGTTGGGAAACCTGGTGAGTACATAGGGATTTCAATCCCACAATGTTATATCATATATATAATTTAGAACTCACAAAATATACAATTTCACCATATATATATATATATATATATATATATATATATATATATATATATATATATATATATATATATATATATATATATATATATATATATATATATATATATATATAAGCAACTCTTATCCCACCCCGTTAATACTTACAACGAGACTATCCATACTCTCAGACCTTAAATTTTACCTGTTACTTAACCCATACTCTCGGATCTAATTCATGCTCTCGGATCAATAATTGTGCCCATTCCATACTATCGGATTAGGGACAAGTGTCTATGTGTAAATCCATTCTCCCGGATTAACAACGAATGACTATGTCCTATCCATACTCCCGGACTGAGGACGACTGACTATGTCTTAATCCATACTCCCGGAATAAGGACAACTGACTATGTCTTAATCCATACTCCCAGATTAATGACAGTTGACTATGTCCAATCCATACTCTCGGACTAAGGACAATGACTATGTCTAATCCATGCTCCCGGATCAATGACATATACTAAAGTTCTATTCCCTGAGTATAACTCACTCGTACTCGTAAGAAAATACTACCCAATATTCCTCATAATTAATTTAGGTTTACTCTTTATCCTAAATCATCATATATAATCAGGTATGTTCTTTAACACGTATTTCAGGCAACATCAATTAACTCGCACATAAACATATAATTAATAATTCAATCAATACTTGTATTAAAATCATGTTCATGAAAGGGACTATGCACTCACCTGATAAGGTGGTGACTCGGTACTCGGACGACACTTCGTTTACTTTAAACAACTCCTTTGACAAAACCTAGTATCATTATCACTAGAGTTTAATCTAACGCTCGACGAGACTAATTAATAGTCTAACTATTATTACTATTATATAAGCGTTAACACAATACTTTTCACCCACTATGTACAGACAGGGGCCAGACATGGAACACCGGAGCGCAGGATCATTTTGGCATATATCACTTCTGAAATCCAGCAACCCAAGCGGCCCTCCAAACCAGATTCCCCGTACCGCGAGTGGTTAAAAAGATATTATAACGACACTTATATAACTCATAATAATAGCCCAAATATTTATTATAAGGTCCTAATAACATTACTATATTTAAATAAAAACTATATTTAAAAAAGCGTAGGCGTATCTTACCTACGAGGCGGTTTGGCTAGAAGTCGGGCTCTACAGGGGCAGAACTTCTGAGCCGAAAGCTCTTCTTCTCGGAGCCGTCGAGTGCTCCGGGGCTTTCTTCTAGCGCTAGGGGAGTTTTGGGAGGTTTAGAGAGAGTGTAGAGAGAAGAAAGAATGGGAAAGGAGTGAAAAAAATGAGGGTGGGAGAGGTTCTATTTATAGGGTGAAATATGGCTGAACTTGGTGCCACATGTCACCATCTGGTGGCAAGACTTGGGGAGAAAGCAATGGCCAAGATTGTGCCACGTCACCCATTTCCGCACAGCACACTTCCAACTTCTAAAATCCGTAACTTTCGCATAAGAGCTCCGTTTTTGATGTTCTTTATATCCACGCGTAGGTAAAAATAAGATCTACAACTTTCATTTTGACTCCGTCGGCTAATTCTCGACCGATATTAAATTTAACAGTAGGAGGATATTATACTGTTAAATGACCGCGGAAAATTCGTAACTCTTTCATACGGACTCTGTTTTCGTCTGTCTTTTTTATCGTTGACTTCCTATTAATGAGATCTTCAACTCTCATTTATGTCGCGTAGGCCAAAAACCGCTCGATCTAAAATTCGAGTTTCGGGCCGTGCACTCCTATGCCAAATCTTAGAAAATTCATAACTTCCTCATACGAAGTCAGATTTGGGCGTTCTTTTTATGCACGCTCTAGGTTTAACGTATAATACAACTTTTGTTTAGATAACTAAGGCCAAAAATTCCTCTATCGTAAATTCACTATTTACGTCTCCCGGTGCCGTGCCGGTTTTGCCGTAAAACTTCGACGGGCCATAACTTCTTCGTTATAACTCGGATTTCGGCGTTCTTTATATGTACGGAACCCTTGTAACATATACTTCCACTTGGTTAAGATAACTCCTTCTAAATAATATTCCATCAATAACTCATTTTTGATGCTTATTGTCTCCAAATTGACTAGCCCGAATCTGCGGGCGTTACATTTATCCCCAAGAACATCTTCAAATCTTCATATATTTTCCCAGAAACACTTTCAAATATCCCCATAAAACAAATTCTTCAATTGATTTTTAGGAACTTTTAATATTGGGATACAACTATCTTCACGTGTTCTAACTTGAATATCATTGGCATCACTTCGTTACCCAGCCAAGAACGCACTCGAGGTGAGTTCATACCCCTACAGTTTTCAAGACTTTTCTATGTTTTACGGGGGGAATACAAGTAAAACACAAGAAACTTGTGTTAATATACAAACCATTACATATATATATATATATATATATATATATATATATATATATATATATATATATATATATATATATATATATATATATATATATGGGTACAAATTTGAATTACAATAATAAACTTTATAAATATAGTTTATAAGACTTTAACCCTTTTGTAACATGTTGAGCAAAATGTTTTAATTATATAAAAATACATATATAATTGTTTCATTCCATTTTATTATCATAATAAAAATGATAATGTTCATACAAAGGATTTTTGAGTACAGCGAAACACTTTTATAAATTATAATAGGTATAGTTTATGGGACATACAAGCTATTTTACCATTGCGGGATACAATATAAAATAATTATTTAAATGCATAATTATTTTTACACCACGTAACTACTATGGAAGGATAATACTTCCACATTACAAAAGGGCTTTTCATTATACTACACGTAAACCGTCAATATGGCTTTGTGAGACATACCTTCATCGTACTTACCAAAGTACATACTAAAGTTCCTGTATTATAACCCGAATCTCCCGTAAGAGAGCGTGACACTTGTGTATAGATCTATACAGGACTGACAATCTCGCACCTAAACTGTTAGCTACAGTTGGACCGGCAGGTCTGGGGTGACAAATGCCGTACCATTCCGACGTCTGAAGAACGTCGTAGCAGGCCAACTAGGTCATTAGCATGGTTATAATAACTCACAAGGGGTATTAACAATACGTTTGGTTTACGAATACATACATACCTTCAAATGGTTTTATTTAGATAAAACTATATTACCCTATTTTCCAGTACAATACAGTTTACATTTCTGGAAACATGCATTCAAATGGTTTTATAAAGATATAAATTTACATTATACTACTTCAGAGTACAACAATACTTATACATTTTCAATCTTAGGGTTCCTAAGACTACAATTCACTTTAAAAGAAAATATTGGATTTTCTGAAAGAACACACTATCATTTTCAAGGAACAATGGCATATATTTCTCATACAAAATGCTTATGAACTCACCAACTTAAATGTTGACGTTTTTCAAAACCACTTATATTCTCAGGAAATCAGTAGACAGGTACCCACACAGGTTTTGTGAAGATGGAGCGTAGCAGTGTCACGTCTTATATTTTTGTCGTATGTTTTTGGAGTCAAAGAAACAATAAATCGAACTCAATGTAAATATGAAATTATAGATATGATGGTTGTAATGCTTTGATCTCTATTATTCAATTGTTATGATACTTTACATGACGTCATCTGCCCCCAGACGTTTCCGCCGTTTTTCTCGGTTTGGGGGTGTGACGACTTTCTCGCTTCTGTTTATCTTGTTTGTTGTACTCATGAGCAAGCTCCTTGATATCATCCTTCAAGAAATTAATTTCAACATTTATCAATGCGTAAGCATATCTGGTTCTCACCCAATCGAGCAATGTTCTTGAGTTCCTTCTTTTGGAAATCCAGTTTTGTATTAAGTTTGACCCATATATGTTTCCATATATCTCATCACAAATATTCCATAATCTCTTTTGTTATTTTTAGTTTTACATATCAGATGTGGTGTTTGTGGTTTGATATTTGGGTCTTGAAGGGCATCACATCTTGGATGATTGATCTCATGCAGATACCTCAAGAAGTATATTTTTGCTGAAAACTAAAAAAAATATAAAGTTAGTCACATACAGTTAAACTGTAACAAACCGTTATTTCAAACCTATGTAATAATGTAGGTCAATTTGTAGTTCTTTTTAAAATAATAAAGAGAAATTTTAGCATACTATGTATATTTACATAATTGACCCTCAAAAATAAAGTATTAAACAATCTAGATTGGTATGAACAAAGTTGTATAGATTGTAACAAGGTTTCCAAAAATATAAAAAACACTAAAATCCGAGTTATAACGAAGAAGTTATGACCAATCGAAAATCCGCGACAAAACCGGAAAAACACTGTTCAGTGTAAAAAGTAAATTTTCAATAAAAGGCTTTTTAGCCATAACAATCTAAATGAAAGTTATAGATTATGTTAAACCGAGAACTTTCATAAAAAGAACGTCAAAATCTGACTTCATATGAGGAAGTTATGATTTTTCTAAGTTTCAGTATAGCAGTATACAACTAAAAACTCAAAATAAAGATCGAGTGATTTTTAGCCAACACAACCTAAACGGGAATTGAAGGTATTGTCAATAGTAGTACAACGGTAAAAAGACAGACAAAAACGGACGTCAGATGAAGAAGTTATGAATTTTTAACGGATTTCCTGTGCCGGTCTGTTAAAAATAATAATATTAAAAATAACGTCAAAATTAGCCGACGAAGTCCAAACGTAAGTCGTAGAGTATAATTTTACCTATGTGTGCATATAAAGAACGTCGAAAACGGAGCTCGTATGCGAAAGTTATGAATTTCACAAGTTTTGGGCATGAAAATCGAAAAATGTTGAAAAGGGGAAAAATCGCATGGTGCATACTCGGCCACGTCACCTCGCATGCGAGGCTTCCTCGTGTCTGCCCCGTGTCACCTTCGGATTGGACCGAAGCCGCAGTCCAGTGGCCATCTGACACCCTTCTCAAGAACGTGCCACCGAGCTCGGAACCGTGCCCTCTTCCGATTCGACCGAAGTCCGGTCCACTCCTGATCCGACGCGCCTCGCCAGCTGTCCGAAGCGAACCCTCCCCCTCGCCACCTGTCCAAACACGCGTCTACTTCTCCTTGCTTCGGATCCGAGGCTTCGGCCTATATAAGGCATGCGAGACCCTCCAGATTTTTCACTTATTTCACACCATTTTCCATTTCTTTTCACTTCTTTCACCACTTTAAAATTTCCTACAACCCCTAAAGCCCCGATATCAAGTCTAAAACCCTAAGCAAGCCTCGAAGCCCCAAGATTCCCGAGAAAAACAACTTTCTCCAGTTGAAACTCTGCCTGATTAAAGCCGGTTTTTCTTCAAATAAACTCCTTTCCAGAAAACGAAACGTTGTCCAAATCACCACCTATCAAGTGAGTTCATGCCCCCGTATTTTTGTAAGGGTGTAAAGTCACTCTTGGATGTCATGAGGGCTTACTCCTTTGATTGTGCATAATGAGTTGTCTTTCCTTTATAAGGAAGTGAGTGACACTCATTTTATCTAAGGAACATTTTGAGAGATTAGTTTAGAGAGAGAAAATTGCAAAACCCATTTTGTACTCTTTCTATGAAACTAATGAGAGCTTAAAAGAATTATTTACTTCTTGTGTTCATGTTCTTGATTTTACTTGATGATTCACTAAATCATTCTTAATTCCGCACATGCCATCATAATCAACACCACTACAATTGGTATCAGAGCGGGTGTTTTGATTGGATCAAGAATTGATCCTTGATGGCTATCATGATTTGGTGATTTTTCATGTTCTTATTGATCTTCGTGATTAGAGAGTGTTGTGTGTTCTAGAAGTCGAATTTTTATTTGATTTGATCCATAATTCGACTTTCTCTCTCTAGAATACTTGTTTGTACCACTTTCTCTCACTAGAATTTGGTTCATATTCACTTTCTCTCTCTAGAAAATTTCAAGTTCTTGTTATCATGGTGCGTTTGGAGTATGATTCTTGGGTTGTGATTGTTAAATATTTGAAATACAATGTCAACGAATATCAATTCTATGGATTGGTGTTAAATGGGTTGATTTCAAAAGAAACTTTGATTTCTTATGGAGGTTTGAAGGATGATCATGGAAGATTGATATTTCAACCACTTTTGAAGATTGAATGTTTGTATGATCTTTTCATTATGAAGTTAGTTGCAAGCAATAAACGAAAAGAAGGAGAAGAAAGAGATTTGTATAACAAAAGATACATTTCTCTTGTTGAAAATTCAAGTGATCTTTATGCTCTTAAGGTTGTTGAAGATGTTCTTGATGTTCCGGATGTTCTTGATGTTCAAGAAAAAGGAGTTCAAGTTAATTTTCAAGATGAAAGGTTTTTTGCTCTATTGGAGTTCAAACCGATGATATTTTGTGTTCTTGTGATTCGTTTGAAGGAATGATTCCTTATCGGAAGCCGGTGATTCAAGAAATTCACAAGTATCAAACTCCAAAAGATTTGATTCAAACTCAAAATGTTCATGTTGTGGAAAGTGGGGTTGTTCATGAAATCAAGTCTTCAAGATGCAAAAAGATGAGAAAGAAAAAGAAGAAGAAGATTAAAAGGAAGAACAAGCGGGTTTATTCACAAAAATCGTCAAATGTTGTTGTGAATTCGAAATCCGTGAAGCAAATTTGGGTTCCAAAGCAACAATCTCCAAAGGTTGTATTGAATTTGAAGTCAAAACCCAAATGTATTGGTGGTTCTTTTGAAGATGTTCTTGGATCGTTGAAGAACACGAAGAACGAGTTGTACATCACGCATAATGGGTGGTACAATGTTCAAATTGGAGATTTTCTCGTCCCAACAAAAGAACCAAGATCTTCTAAATTTGATTCGTTCATTGCAAATGGATTTCAATTCGTCAAAAAGGTATCTCAAATTCTCAAATGGATTCCAAAACGTCCATGATTTCGATTCATATTTTGCGTTTTTCATTTTTGATCGATTTGCTTTATTGGATCTAATCCGTTTTAAACCCCATTGATTGATCCAATTATTTTTGTTTAGATCAAAATCAAATTCAACTCATTTTGTTTGAATCTCGGAATTTACTGTTCATATATCCGATTCGTAAGCTCAAATACTAGTGAAATGTATTGTTCATTGGTTAATTGTTTTAAGCCCAAATGATAATCTGATCACTATTCATATTGAGCCCAAACTTTCGAAACCTTCACTGTTCATCGTTCTCACTCAGATTTTTTTTATTCATTCATTCTTATTCTTCCGTATTCGGTGATTGACTTTGAATGGTTCTCAAGATCAGTATTCAAATCGAGATGAACAATTAAATCGTTTTTTTTATCGATTTCATCATCTGAATCGATTTGAAATCAATTTTGAAATTGATCATCCCGAATCGATTGCAAAGGTTTAACAAATCTAACATACTGTGTTGGAATCGATTGCAATCAATTGGTGTTTATTGGGAATCGATATTCGATGGTTGATTGATGATGTAGATTCGAAGGCTTGTTGAGTAATGTTCGAAGGATCGATAGTTGGTCCATGTTATTGAAAGCGAAGATCTGTGATTTGGAATCGATGGGTTTTGTTAACGAAGAGTAGATGGTCGACTTGATGTTGTGTAGTTGAGTTAAAACGAAGGACGAAGGGTCCCTGTGTTGTCGATGATTTCGGATTTCGATATCGATGGGTTGTTGATGCTTCGTTAACAAGGAGTCGATGAAAGATTTGTTAACGAAGGGTTGGAGCGAGAGGTCGATGGCGAATCGTATATGGTCGAGTAACGAAGGGGTGTAGCTTATAGCGAAGCGTTGTCGATGTTCAAACGTGATTTCTAATGAAGCCTTCTCAATGAACAATGACTTCGTTCCCTGTTAGAATGTGAATTGGGGAAGAAAACAAATATTTTCAGTTTGCACCCCTGCCCTTTTCACGAAATGACACAAATGGTCCAACTTCGATATTGGAGTAAAAATTTGTGAAGAATGGCAGAATTTCTCATTTAGCCCCTGCAGTTTCGAAAAGTTGGCAGCAGATACCCAACTTCGAAGTTGGGCTAATTTTCTGAGAAAATGAAGATTTTACAGTTCTGGTCTTTGCAGTTTATGCGAATTAACATTTTCTACCCAGTTTCGCAAATGGGAGAGAATTTCGCATATTAGGCTGTTTTTGGCGCAACGGGTCCCTGCAGAATTCTGTTATTGACGGTTTTTACCTGGTTTTTGAAAAATCTTGCAACTTTCACCAAAAAAAAGTCAAAAAATTTCATAAATTGGAAATTTTTGTGGCTTTTTCGTGATAAAAAAAAATTTCATTCCTCGAGCGCTTCTCACCCTTCATGGGTTTTATAATAATTTTTTGATTATAAAAAGGGGGAGAATGATGGGTATTCGAAGCGGATCTTTCATTTGCGGATTTGAAGACCGGTGTTTACTTCGAGGGGGAGTTTGGTCTTGATTGCGCGTGCTCGTTGGAGATTGAAGTCGGACATCCAATCCTAACTTTGAGGGGGAGAATGTAAGGGTGCAAAGTCACTCTTGGATGTCATGAGGGCTTACTCCTTTGATTTTGCATAATGAGTTGTCTTTCATTTATAAGGAAGTGAGTGACACTCATTTTATCTAAGGAACATTTTGAGAGATTAGTTTAGAGAGAGAAAATTGCAAAACCCATTTTGTACTCTTTCTATGAAACAAATGAGAGCTTAAAAGAATTATTTACTTCTTGTGTTCATGTTCTTGATTTTACTTGATGATTCACTAAATCATTCTTAATTCCGCACATGCCATCATAATCAACACCACTACAATTTTCACAATTTCTACTGTTTTAAGGGGGGGGGGGGGGATACAAGTATAACACAAGAACTTTGTGTTATAAAACCAAGATTTCAAATCATGATAAAACGACATTAAATCATCAAAATATTCTCAAAACATTAAACTCTTTTGTAAACTTATATTTTTCCCCAAAATTCATATTTGTATATATATATATTTATATAAATAAGATTTAAAAGGCTTAGGACTAATAACTCATTATGGGTCCTTTTCCTTGTATGGATGTGGGCTTATAGTACCGGTTATTTGTCCGAATGTCGTTTAAATTTTACTTATATATAATTGTATATGTATATAAATATAGAAGTTATTTCATTCAGTTTAAATACCCTTTGTAACATGTTGAGCAAAAGGGGTTTCTTTCAAAAAGTGTTAAATACCAATTTAGAAAGTACATATAAATTATAATAGGTATAATTTATGATAATAGAACAATAATACATGAATCAAGTATAATAGAATACACAGTTTTACAAGAAACAAAGGTTTGGTTCAAAACAAATCAAGGGATATACAATTTTCATATACATGTTAAGAATACTAATTCAAGAACATAGTGTCAATCATTTATTTCAGAATGATTTGGTTTTCATAACTAATATACATGTAATGTTTATATGCTTTTTATGAGTCATTCAATTCAGGTTGTTTAATTCATTTAGACAACAAAGTTAAAGTCCTGATATTATAACCAAAGTCTCCAGTCAGGGGATCGAAACAAGGTGTGTGTAGATCTATATTGGGATTGACAACCCCGTACTCAGGCTGCTAGCTACAGTCAGGCATACACGCCAATGAGTGATAATTGTTATCAACAGTTTAAACGCCTACAAAGCGTTTGTTTCAGGCCATCCAGTCACAGTATGGTTATAATAACTCATTAAAAAGATATTAACAATACGTTAGTGTATAATCAACTAAATGTAAGTACATATTCAAAGTACCAGTTTACAAAATACAAGCTACAATAGGATATTACAGTTTTCAATAACAGCTGGTGGAACCAGGCACACTATTAGTGACAAGTTTTACAAATACAGAACATTGGTTTACAAACGGAACGGTTTTATGGGAATAAAACTACTTTTCATATACAACAGAAAATATAGTATTTTCTGGAATAGTTTACATATTCAAGATACAGAGACATCCCTTTTAAACATAAATACTTATGCACTCACTCAACTTTATGTTGATACTCTCTTTTCAAATTACTTGTATTCTCAGGGAAAAAATAAACAGGTACTCCCCGAGCTTTTTGAGAAGATGGAGCTATTTTGAGTCATATCTTCTTCTTTTGTATAACTATTTTGGTTTCAATATACAATGATTGAACACATGTAAATACTTATACTTTTTAAATACAATGGTTGTTTGTACTTTGATTACTATGATGCATGTGTTGTGATACTACAAATGAAGTCCTCCACCCTCGGACGTTTCTGCCGTCTGGTTTGGGGATGTGACAGATTGGTATAAGAGCATTGTTTATAGTGAACTCAGTATATCAATCCATAAAAGATATACAAACTATAAATACATTTGGGGCTGAGAGTTGTGACTACAAGTATACTTTTAAAAATTTAAGTATTTTTACAAGAAGTATACTAACAATCATACCTACAAGTACAGTATCACAATCATAAGAACTTAAAAGTATTTGAATGTTGGACATTACAGTTAAACCTGGGCAGTTATGTAATCATATCTGGGATAAATATAGTCTGATCAACTATATTGATTTGAGATATGACCAACATGTGTTTGGGAGTGATAGTGGTGTTGCGACATGTCTAAAACTTACCAAGAACTCAAGAACAGAACATAAAGATTAAAATACTATAGGAGTATGTTAGGCACTATATACTAATAACAAACATGTGAAAATAAAAGAACAATTGAGGGTAGAACTATAAATATTAAGGGTATATTACAGTTATATATAATTAAAGTTATATAGACTTAGAATATGTGATCTAGCTTCATTTCCTGTTCCTTGTTTGGTTGTGGATTTAGAGCCAGGTCATTTAATCGAAGGTCGATTATACCCAAGTTATATATAATTAGTATACACTTTATAGTTATAGTAATACCTAGAACAACTCAAAAAGAATACATTACCTGTTAACTGTAAGTCTCTCTCGTAGAAACTTGTATCTTTAATCTATCGTTACTAACTATATTGTATATCTCTTACCCCTATTCTCGCTTAGATAACAATGGCTGAGTTAAGGGTTCGTCCGAGTGATGCCCGTCTCCAGTAGGAGATACTCTACTTATCCTTTCTTTTGGTTTAAGAAATGGATAATACTCTACTCGTTTCCTGTTCACTCTTTTGGTTATAGTTAAAGTCTACGAATATGTTCTAGTGTTATTTTTCATGTTTTTCAATACGACCGCGAAAATTTTATTTTCGGGAGGTCGGTTTGATGTCGACGCTTTCTCAGTATTGTGGTATATTATAGACCTGCTTTAAGGTCAAGTTTTCCAGATTACATATACTTAATATACCAATACAATCGACATGTATTTTCATACTCTTTGAAAAATAACCATTCAAATTCATATCATCCTGTTGCAAGCTGTACTTGCAGTGGACTTCTATTTCCAATTCTTTACAAGATTCATATTGAATTAAGTATTTAGTTCAGAGATATAAAAATTCATATTCATTCTTGATATCTTACCATCTTTTTATCTTTTAAATATTATAGAAAAAGATGCCTCCTCGTAGAAATCCAAGACGTAACAATGTCAATGAAGCACCGACGCCACCCCCACCACCACCTCCTCAATTCGACGTTGCTATGTTTCAAGCAGCGGTCACGATGGCTATAGCGGCTGCCATGTCTCATATTAATACTCCTGGTGCTAGTGGGTCAGGAGCTGGTGCACATCCTTCTAACCATGGCGAGAGTCATGAGCACTCGCGAGAGTGCACTTATAAAGACTTCTCGAACGCCAAACCCAGGACCTTTAATGGAGCTGGAGGAGTGATGGTTTTAAGACAATGGATTGAGAAGACAGGAGCACTTTTTGAAATTTGCTTCTGTCCGGAGGGTAGCAAAGTTAAATTTACTGCTTGTACTTTTTCAGATAGGGCCCTAACATGGTGGAATGGCCATGTTAAGTCACAGACTTTGGTAGTGGCTAATACGATAAGCTGAGAGAACTTAAAAGCCATGCTAATGCGGGAATACTGTCCGCATGGGGAAATTCAAAAACTTGAGCAAGAGCTCTGGGGTCTTACCATGGTCGGTGCAGACATAACAACTTACACGAATCGATTCTGTGACTTGGCGATTCTGTGTCCATATATGGTTGCTCTGGAGAGCAAAAAGATTGAAAGGTATATTTGGGGACTGTCACCCCAGATACAGGCAAGTGTCATTGCTTCTAGGCCTGTCACCTTTGACAGTGCCAAGGAGTTGGCACAGTCACTTATTGACCATAGAAATCGTCAAAACTTTGTGGTTGCTGCCCCAGAACAACCTAAGGAGAACAACAAAAACAACAAGAAGAAGGGTTGGAACAAAAGGAAGGGCAAATCTCCTCTGGAACTTTCAAAGAAGCAACAAGTAGTGGCAGTCCATGCCACTACTGTACCTGCTACCATACCTACTACTGTACCTGCTGTTGCCCCTAATAACCCAACACCCACTAAGCCTTATGCTGGTAACCTCCCTAAATGCAACAAGTGCAATTTTCACCACAACGGAAATTGCCAAGAAATGCAATGCCGTAACTGCAACAGGAAAGGGCATACTGCCCGATTCTGTAGAACACCACCTCAACCACTTAACCAAGTACCTACCGCTGGAGTAGGCCGAGCATGCTACCAATGCGGTGATGTGGGGCATTTCAAGAGAGATTGTCCAAAAGCTGGAAATACCGGTGGAGTTGGGAGGATTCTAGCACTGGGTCACGAAGAAGCGGTGGCAGACCCTGCAGTGGTCACGGGTACGTTCCTTCTCAACAATACTTATGCATGCATTCTATTTGATTGTGGTGCTGAGAGGAGCTTTGTGAGCCATAATTTTAAACACCTACTAAATCAAAACTCCCAACCACTAAAAGAAACATTCACAGTCGAAATGGCTAATGGGAAATCCGAATCCACCAACGATATATACATAGGATGTACCCTTACCTTGAATGACTTGTCTTTCCCAATAGAGCTTATGCCGGTCTCTATCAAAAGTTTTGACATCATAATAGGTATGGATTGGTTGTGCCCCAACCATGCCGACATCCTATGCTATGAAAGAGCTATTCGTTTGAACTTGCCAACTAATGAAACTCTTATTATCTACGACGACAAACCCGAAACGAACCTTCGGATCATTTCTTGCATCAAGGCACAAAAGTACCTTCGCAAGGAGTACTGTGCTTTCTTAGCTCACGTGGTAGATAAAAAGCAAGAAGTGAAAGATATCACGAGCATTCCTGAGGTCTGCAACTTTCCCGATATTTTTCCCGATGATCTTCCAGGAGTACCTCCCGAACGACAAGTCAAATTCCGAATCGACTTAATCCCTGGAGCTACCCCTGTAGCCAAATCCCCCTATCGTCTTGCACCTTCTGAAATGCAGGAATTATCCAGCCAGCTTAACGAACTCCTAAGCAAAGGTTTCATAAGACCAAGCTTCTCACCTTGGGGAGCACCGGTTTTGTTCTTAAAGAAGAAGGATGGATCATTCTGCATGTACATAGACTACCGCGAGCTGAATAAACTTACCATTAAGAATCGATATCCTCTGCCTCGCATTGACGATCTGTTCGACCAACTTCAAGGTGCGAACTACTTCTCGAAAATAGACTTAAGATCCGGGTATCACCAGTTACAGATTTTGGAGGAAGACATTCCCAAGACCGTGTTTAGAACTCGTTATGGTCATTACGAGTTTATAGTGATGCCATTCGGATTGATGAATGCACATGCTGTGTTCATGGACCTAATGAACAGAGTGTGTCGTCCATTCCTAGACAAATTCGTCATAGTCTTCATTGACGACATCCTTATCTACTCAAGAAGCAAAGAGGAACATGGCCAACATCTTCGTCAAGTATTACAAACCCTTAGAACAGAAAAACTCTATGCGAAGTTTTCAAAGTGCGAGTTTTGGATTAGGAAAGTTGAATTCCTAGGTCACGTGGTCAGTTCAGAAGGAATACACGTGGACCCTTCCAAAATCAAGGCAATTGAAAACTGGCCAGCACCCAAAACACCTACAGAAATCCGACAATTCTTAGGTCTTGCTGGCTACTATCGCAGATTCATCCAAAATTTCTCCCGAATCGCTAAACCGCTTACCACCCTGACGCAAAAGGGTGTAACTTTTAGTTGGGGAGAGAAGCAAGAAACAACATTCCAAACGCTCAAACAAGCCTTGTGCAGTGCACCGATCTTGTCTCTACCCGAAGGGACAGAGGACTTTGTAGTGTACTGTGATGCTTCAAACCAAGGGCTTGGGTGTGTTCTTATGCAAAGAGGAAAGGTTATATCCTATGCCTCAAGACAGCTTAAGACGCATGAGGTCAATTACACAACACATGACCTTGAGCTAGGAGCAGTGGTGTTTGCTCTGAAGATCTGGAGACATTACTTATATGGCACGAAATGCACAATATTCACGGACCATAAAAGTCTCCAGCATATCTTCGATCAAAAAGAGCTGAACATGAGACAACGATGATGGGTGGAGCTACTGAACGATTACGAATGTGAAATTCTTTACCACCCTGGTAAAATAAATATAGTAGCTAACTCCCTTAGCAGAAAAGAATACTCGGGACGCCGAGTAAAGTCGTTGACCATGACAATCCATTCACATCTGTCCACACAGATCAAAGAAGCTCAACTTGAAGCCTTGAAACCCAAAAACGTGGTAGGTGAAACTCTGAAAGGAATGGATAAGAACTTCGAAGTCGGGAATGATGGAGTCTATTATTTCATGAACCGGATCTGGACGCCAAAGTTCGGTGGTTACAGAGACATGGTTATGAATGAAGCGCACAAAACCCGATACTCCATTTATCCAGGTTCAGACAAGATGTATCTGGACCTCAAGAAGCTATACTGGTGGCCTAACATGAAGGCCGAAATCGCTACCTTTGTGGGCAAGTGCCTTACTTGCGCTAAAGTGAAGGTAGAATACCAGAAACCGACAAGATGGAGAAGCTAACAAGAACTTACCTCAAGGAGGTTGTTAGACTGCATGGTGTGCCAATATCTATTATTTCAGACCGAGATAGTAGATTCACCTATCGTTTCTAGCAGTCTTTACAAAACTCTCTGGGAACTAGGCTGGACATGAGTACAGCCTACCATCCACAAACTGACAGACAAAGTGAGAGGACGATTCAAACATTAGAAGACATGTTGCGAGCTTGCGTGATAGACTTTGGAAAGGCATGGGATATTGATTTACACCTTGTTGAATTCTCTTATAACAACAGTTATCACACTAGCATAAAGGCTGCTCCATTCGAAGCCCTTTATGGCCGCAAGTGCGAATCCCCTCTGTGCTGGGCTGAAGTAGGTGACACGCAGCTAGCTAGAGGTCAAACTCCTGAGAGTACTCTCACTGGTCCGGAAATTATTCGAGAAACTACCGAGAAGATCGTACAAATTCGGGAGCGACTTAAAGCTTCCAAAGATAGACAGAAAAGCTACGCTGACAAAAGGACAAAACCCTTGGAATTCCAGATTGGTGACCGCGTCTTGTTAAAGGTCTCACCCTGGAAGGGCATGATACGCTTTGGAAAGCGTGACAAACTGAATCCAAGGTACATATGACCATTCGAGATTCTTTCCAGAATCGGTCCTGTAGCTTACAAACTTTGACTAACCCAAGAACTAAGTAACATTCATCCTACCTTCCACGTTTCGAACTTGAAAAAGTGTCTATCCGACGAGACTCTTGTAATCCCACTAGAGGAAATCGAGTTAAACGAGAGCCTCAATTTGTTGGAAGAACCCGTAGAGATTCTAGACAGGGAAGTTAAGAAAACCAAACAAAGTCGTATCCCGATAGTGAAGGTTCGCTGGAATGCAAAACGGGGACCTGAATTCACTTGGGAGCGGGAGGATCAAATGCAACAGAAATATCCACATCTTTTTCCCTAGTCTATATGTAATGCTAATTTCGGGACGAAATTCTCTCTAACGGGGGGATAATGTAACAAACCGTTATTTCACACCTATGCAATAATGTAGGTCAATTTGTAGTTCTTTTTAAAATAATAAAGAGAAATTTTAGCATACTGTGTATATTTACATAATTGACCCTCAAAAATAAAGTATTAAACAATCTCGACTGGGATGAACAAAGTGGTAGAGATTGTAACAAGGTTTCCAAAAATATAAAGAACACTAAAATCCGAGTTATAACGAAGAAGTTATGACCAATCGAAAATCCGCGACAAAACCGGAAAAACATTGTTCAGTGTAAAAAGTAAATTTTCAATAAAAGGCTTTTTAGCCATAACACTCTAAATGAAAGTTATAGATTATGTTAAACCGAGAACTTTCATAAAAAGAACGTCAAAATCTGACTTCATATGAAGAAGTTATGATTTTTCTAAGTTTCAGTATAACAGTATACAACTAAAAACTCGAAATAAAGATTGAGTGATTTTTAGCCAATACAACATAAATGAGAATTGAAGGTCTCGTCAATAGTAGTACAACGGTAAAAATACAGACAAAAACGGACGTCGGATGAAGAAGTTATGAATTTTTAACGGATTTCCTGTGCCGGTCTGTTAAAAATAATAATATTAAAAATAAAGTCAAAATTAGCCGACGAAGTCTAAACGTAAGTCGTAGAGTATAATTTTACCTACGTGTGCATATAAAGAACGTTGAAAACGGAGCTCGTATGCGAAAGTTATGAATTTCACAAGTTTTGGGCATGAAAATCGAAAAATGTTGAAAAGGGGAAAAATCGCATGGTGCATACTCGGCCACGTCACCTCGCATGCGAGGCTTCCTCGTTTCTGCCCCGTGTCACCTTCGGATTGGACCGAAGCCGCAGTCCAGTGGCCATCTGACACCCTTCGCAAGAACGTGCCACCGAGCTCGGAACCGTGCCCTCTTCCGATTCGACCGAAGTCCGGTCCACTCCTGATCCGACGCGCCTCGCCAGCTGTCCGAAGCGAACCCTCCCCCTCGCCACCTGTCCAAACACGCGTCTACTTCTCCTTGCTTCGGATCCGAGGCTTCGGCCTATATAAGGCATGCGAGACCCTCCAGATTTTTCACATATTTCACACCATTTTCCATTTCTTTTCACTTCTTTCACCACTTTAAAATTTCCTACAACCCCTAAAGCCCCGATATCAAGTCTAAAACCCTAAGCAAGCCTCGAAGCCCCGAGATTCCCGAGAAAAACAACTTTCTCCAGTCGAAACTCTGCCTGATTAAAGCCGGTTTTTCTTCAAATAAACTCCTTTCCAGAAAACGAAACGCTGTCCAAATCACCACCTATCAAGTGAGTTCATGCCCCCGTATTTTCATAATTTCTACTGTTTTAAGGGGGGGAATACAAGTATAACACAAGAACTTTTTGTTATAAAATCATGATTTCAAATCATGATAAAACGACATTAAATCATCAAAATATTCTCAAAACATTAAACTCTTTTGTAAACTTATATTTTTCCCCAAAATTCATATTTGTATATATATATTTATATAAATAAGATTTAAAAGGCTTAGGACTAATAACTCATTCTGGGTCCTTTTCCTTGTATGGATGTGGGTTTATAGTACCGGTTATTTATCCGAATGTCGTTTAAATTTTACTTATATATAATTGTATATGTATATAAATATAGAAGTTATTTCATTCAGTTTAAATACCCTTTGTAACATGTTAAGCAAAAGTGGTTTCTTTCAAAAACAGTTAAATACCAATTTAGAAAGTACATATAAATTATAATAGGTATAATTTATGATACATAGAACAATAATACAAGAATCAAGTATACTAGAATACACAGTTTTACAAGAAACAAAGTTTTGGTTGAAAACAAATCAAGGGATATACAATTTTCAGATACATGTTAAGAATACTAATTCAAGAACATAGTGTCAATCATTTATTTCAGAATGATTGGGTTTTCATAACTAATATACATGTAACGTTTATATGCTTTTTATGAGTCATTCAATTCTGGTTGTTTAATTCATTTAGACAACAAAGTTAAAGTATTGATATTATAACCAGAGTCTCTAGTCAGGGGATCGAAACAAGGTGTGTGTAGATCTATATTGGGATTGACAACCCCATACTCAGGCTGCTAGCTACAGTCAGGCATACACGCCAATGAGTGACAATTGTTATCAACAGTTTAAACGCCTACAAAGCGTTTGTTTCATGCCATCTAGTCACATTATGGTTATAATAACTCATTAAAAAGATATTAACAATACGTTAGTGTATAATCAACTAAACGTAAGTACATATTCAAAGTACCAGTCTGCAAAATACAAGCTACAATAGGATATTACAGTTTTCAATAATAGCTGGTGGAACCAGGCACACTCTTAGTTACAAGTTTTACAAATACAGAACATTGGTTTATAAACGGAACAGTTTTATGGGAATAAAACTACTTTTCATATACAACAGAAAATATAGGATTTTCTGGAATAGTTTACATATTCAAGATACAGAGACATCCCTTTTAAACATAAATACTTATGCACTCACTCAACTTTATGTTGATACTCTCTTTTAAAATTACTTGTATTCTCAGGGAAAAAATAAACAGGTACTCCCGAACTTTTTGAGAAGATGGAGCTATTTTGAGTCATATCTTCTTCTTTTGTATAACTATTTTGGTTTCAATATACAATGATTGAACACATGTAAATACTTATACTTTTTAAATACAATGGTTGTTTGTACTTTGATTACTATGATGCATGTGTTGTGATACTACAAATGAAGTCCTCCACCCCTAGACGTTTCCGCCGTCTGGTTTGGGGGTGTGACATAAACATATAAAAATGTTATTTATATTTATATAATCAGATGTGATTAAAAATAATTTACATAATCACATGTGATTACAAGCATGAAATAATGTTTTATGCATGAATTCAAACATATAATCACATGTGATTTAAAAATGTTTATTCATATTTTTTATTAAATTACATGTTATTGTTTTATATAATCACATTTTATTATAAATATTTTATTCAATCACATGTGATTGTTTTACATAATCACATGTGATTACTTACCAGGTTTTTGTGTACATGCATGTACTTATCTTCGATTGTTGCCCGTGAGATGTTGTTGTCCAGTATCACAATGTTTGCATTTTTGATGTTAAAAACAAATACAAACATGTGTTCTTCACGGTAAACAGGGAAAAATATCTGCATTTAAATATGTATTGTCATATTTAGAAATGATATACACTATAATAAGAATAAATAAATTTTAAAAAAAACTTACAAGATCAACATTTTTCATTTGTGTTTTTTATTCGTCTCCATTTAACCAATTTATAAGGTTTTTCCTGAATAGATTATATATGTTATCATCTTTTTCCTTTGCTTCCCGTTCCATTTTTTCCTTCATTTCTGTCTTTTTCTTTTTCTCATCTTTTGTTGGTTTTGGAAGTGGCTCATCCTCAATGTACTTTGTCTAAATGGTGAATCATTTGTGATTCAGTGTATAATGATATATGTATTTAAACAACGTTTATTAATTTAGTGCTAGAATCACATATGTTTAACTTACTGTGAGTTGGACGGAAAAGAATACTCTATATGGAGAATTTTTTAAGTCTCTATCCTTCTCATTGTAATTTAGCAATTCAGCCCACGAGTCTATAACATCGGAAAACAAATATTCTCCTAGATACAAGCTTTCAAACACATATCAGAAAACTTCTCGTTTGTTTTCTATAAACAACACTTGATCACTGTAAATATAAAAAATCATTTTGTTACTTTATATTGTTATATTCATAAGTGTAATCACATGTGATTGATCCATGTTGAAAAAGTATACTTAACAAAACTTTTAATCATGTGTGATTATGTTTGGTAATCACATAATATTAATCAATGTTTAACAAGTATGTTTAATGTGATTATTATATTCACAACTTTAATCAAATGTGATTGATTAATGTTGAAAAATTATACTTAACATAAATTTTAATCATATGTGATTATGTTTTGTAATCACATGTGATTGATCCATGTTTAACAAGTATGTTTTAATGTGATTATTATATTCATAATTGTAATCACATGTGATTGATCACTGTTGAAAAAGTATACTAAAAAGAACTTTAATCATATGTGATTATGTTTGATAATCACATATGATTAATTAATTTTGAACATGTGATTAATTACTGTGATTTTCTATAAGCGTTAATCACATATGAATAACTTACTATTCACTTCCTTGTAAGTTGAAGAGCCATTCACCGGGAATTTCTTCATCAGATGTTTACTTTGTCTTCAGTGAAATGACTCGTTCTTTATATGGAGACCTTCTTTTTTTTCTCCACGATTTGTTTTTCTCTTTTTGCGAGGTTCCTCCATGATATTTTCGTTCTTCGGAACTTCAGGGACATTTTGTGTTTTTGAAATAATAATTTTAATTTTGGTTGGTTTTTGAGGTTGAATTTCTTCCACTACAACTTCCTTACCAGTGAGTTTCTCTTGTTGAGTATTTTTCTGTGATTTATATGTGATTATAAGTGTTAGAAATATTATAATGATATGTGATTATATACAAAATATAAATTGAAATTAAATTTAAAAAACAGATAATTACTTGTAATCACATGTTATTTAACGTTTAAGAAATATTAAAATCATATGTGATTACAATTATAAACATATGATAGTGTAAAAACAAAAAAACAAAAAATATTACCTCCGGTGGTGTCAACTGGCTTATATTAAGATCATATGATGGCATGAAACTTCTCTCTTTATTTTCTTTGTATTCCATCATTGTCTTTCCGTAAATAGAAGAAACCTCATCATCGTTTAGCATATGTGAGTCTTGGATTTGTTGTGTGTTGCCAAGAATAGTTGTTACAACATTCTGTATTGTTTTGTCAACAACTTTTGTATTTATATTTTCTATAAAAACCACATAAATGAAAAAAATTAGTATTCATAGGTTGTTACAATTATATGTGATTATAACATAGGTTGTTACAGTTATATGTGATTATAATCACATGTGATTATAACATAGGTTGTTATAACTATATGTGATTATAATCACATGTGAGTGATCATAATGACATGTGATTATAACACAGGTTGTTACAATTATATGTGATTATAATCACATGTGATTTATAACAAATATAATCACAACATATGTAATCATATATAATCATATGTGAATATAATCAAATGTGATTATAATAACACATGATTTATAACAAATATAATCATATGTGATTATAACATATGTAATTATATATAATCATATGTGATTGAAGCTCTTTCGTGTATTTTTAAGAATTGTGATAACATTTTATTAAAACAGGTTAAGGGTTGTTTATTTTTATAATCATATGATATCATAATCATTTGATCATTTAAATAATTATATGTGATTATACAAAAATATATGAACTTTTATAGACAATATTTATCATATAATTTAATCATCTATGATTATCAAATTACATCCAAATGACTTTTAATTTGGCTAGTATTTAAGCATCCTTAAGTGTCATTCTTTCCCTATTTTCAGCCTCCATTAGCAAAAACGTGTTATCTTGTAAACCCTAGCCTCATTAGAGTCTTTTGAAGGTTGAGTGTGGGTTTTTGGGTGTTCCAAAAGAAGAAGAATGTGGTGGTAAAGCTTGGAAGCTTGAAGCAAAGCGTGGATCTAGAAGTTTGCACCTTTCTCCATCATTTCAAGGTATAAAGTTCATACCTTGATAGCTAGTCTACTAGATCTTGCTTATGTGTTAATTTCATGTGCTTTTTGGTCCCAAATGTCTCATCTTGAGCATGGCATGTTCTTGACGATTTAAGTTGTCTCATCTTGAACATGAAGTCCCAATGGTTAGTTTTGCTCCATGCATCTTGTAGAAGGTCTTAATGGATTAAGACCTTGAGTTAATCACTTAATGGGCATGTAAAGTCATAAATTTGGAAGCTTTATGACTCTAGAGCGTATTTTGGCCATGGATCTGAAGTTAGGACGTAAGAGCTTAAGCCATTAAGCTCTTAATGATATTTTTGGGCTTGAGAGGGTACGCCCCGAGTACTCGGAGTACGCCCCACATACTCGGTTAACCACCCCGATGGTGGTCAACATGCGAGGCCTCGTGTACGCCCTGCGTACCTCAGGAGTATGCTCAGCGTACGCACCCTGAGTTGACTCGGTCGAATTGACTCGTTTGTGTTGACTCAGTTTGTTTGACCAAGTTTAACCTTGAGGGTATTTTGGGATTTTGATGGAATTGGTCATTTGGTGGAAATAGGTGCCGGTTAGAGAGCTGAGATTCGGATTAGGGACCTTACCAACTTCTGTTCAGTTTGCGATGTGAGTTTTCCTCATTGTACTTTCGGGTCGAAGGCACAAAGACCGACCCATTGTATTATTATCCTGGTTATTGCATGTTGGTATGCTATAGTGATCTAATAGATCGGTATCCTGGTATCTAGGATGTATATTATGCTCAGTGATATGTAAGATCTGCTTGATTGTCTGTTGTTTGGTTATATGTTTATCTGTTATGTATATGTCGACATGTTATGTGTGGTTAGGTGTAAGTCCCCAATCTGCTTGTGTATCAATCAGATCCGTTTGATGGTGCGGAATCCCAATCAAACTGATGATGCCAGATCAAAATAGAAGAGAAGGAGAAGAAGAATAACTTGAATCTATGATGTATTCAAAGATATGAGTGATGCTCCATACACATTAGATTCTCACACACTATTCTTCTCTCTAGTTTTCTCTCTTTAGAATATGCTCTCCTTTTCTAGCCTTACACTCTCATGCATAGCATCCACCCAGCTGGGCTCATTCAAAGCCATTTCAACGTTCTTAGGCTCAATTTGAGATATGAAACAAGAGTAGAGACATGTATTTACATCTCCACTCTGACTCCGCATTTTAACACCATCGCCCAGCTGGCCAATGACATTTTCGATCAGATGATCGCGTTGAATTCTGGAAGGTATCTCATGGCTGATGTCATTGATCGAAACGGGAAGATTGTGAATATTGAAAAATCCATCATCTGCTGAATGAACCTCTTCAGACGATCCTGACCCGTCAGAAGGATTTGCCATGAACTCATTAGCAATCGGTTCAGGAAAGAGAAGTTCCATAAAAGTTTGAGTAGCAGCGGAAGCATCTCTGGACATAAACTCTCTTTCATCGGGAGTAAGAGGAGTGACATCAACATCTGGATTATATTGTTGACTTGGAGATTCTGGACAAGTAATTGGAAAAGATGCATCCACTGTAGGAGTCGTAGAGGACATCACAGGTGGTCTGTAAACAACTTCTCCGTCTTCATCTTCAATCACAGTCTTCGAACCAGAAGTGGAACCAGGTGTATCATTTGAAAACACATTAAAGGATTTGAATAAAGATGTGTAATCAAACAGCCAATCTGGACCAACTCTAGCATCCGTCTCGTTCTCCTCCAACCAGCGCACGTCAAAGGATTCTACAATTTGCTTAGTTTACTTGTTGTAGACCCTATACGCTGTGCGAGCAGCATACCCCACAAAGTAACAGTCATCGGCTTTGGCATTGAATTTAGGGTTGGATTCCAGGTGAAGAAGGGTTCAAGGGCAGCCAAAAATGCGGAAGTGACTGACAGATGGTTTGTGACCGTAGAGAATTTCGTATGGAGTCTTCATCTGGGCTTTGTTGATCAAAACACAATTCTGAACATAACAAGCTGTGTTGATCGCCTCAGCCCAAAAGAAAACAGCTAGCTTGGAGTCACAAAGCATCGTTCTCGCAGCGTCTTGCAATGTTCGATTTCTCCGATCAGCAACACCATTTTGTTGAGGCGTGCGAATGGAACTATATTGACGCACGATCCCTTTTTCTGCGCAAAAATGATCAAGAATAGCATTCTTGAATTCTGTTCCATTGTTAGTTCGGAGCGCTTTCACTTGGTGATTGGTTTGGTTCTCTATCATCACAATGAACCTCTTTATCACATCAACAATCCCAGCTTTGTTGGATAAGAAGAAGACCCACGTAAAACGCGAGAAATCATCATTCACAACCAGACAGTATTAGTTTCTGTTGATGCTAAGGACATTGACCGGACCAAACAAGTCCATATGCAATAATTGGAGCACCTGGTTGATTGAATTAACCTGTTTTGGCAGGTGTGGTTTTCTGTGATGCTTTCCTTGGGCACATGACACACACTTTTCAAATGTGATGAAGTCTCTGACAGGAAGTCCACACAGCATATCATTCTTCGCAAGACGATTCAAGTTCTTTGCGTTAGCATGTCCGAGTCTTCGGTGCCACAACATAGCATTTTGTTCGGAGACTTTTGAGAAGAGGCAAGTGACTTGTTCTGGAATATTACTGTTCATGTCAATGATGTATGCATTGTCATCCCGTTTTGATTTTACAAGAATCCAGTCAACCGGGATGACAATGCCTGGCTTCAGAATCAGACACTCTTTATCAGTGAAATGAGTTGAATAATCCTTGTCACAAATCTGAGAAACGCTCAACAGGCTATGCTTTAACTCGGGAGCGTAATTGACATTCTCAAAACTCAGCACTCCATTAGACACTGTCCCTCTTTGAGTAATCTTTCCGCCTTCACCTCTCGCAAAGGAAACGTATCCCCCATTAAAAGTTTGAATGTCGTTCAACTGGGAGATGTCTCCTGTCATGTGTCTGGAACAACCGCTGTCGACATACCAAGGTCTGGCGAAATTCCTCCACAGCTGTTCCTGCACAATGAGCGGGATTATTTAGATTTGGGGACCCAGATCGTTACAACCCTGGGTTGACCCTTAACATTCACAGATTTATCCTTTGTACTTTTTGATTTTATACCATTATTGGAAACACTTTCAGAGGGTGATGATGATTGGCCGGAAGTAGATGTGGGCACCCACTAGTATTTAGGTTTTGAAGATTTCACAGGTGATTTGGAAATGGTTTTCTTTAGCTTTGAGCGTTTAGATTTCCGGCTAAAATTAGTCGAAGATCACAACGCACCCTTTGACGAAATCGATTTCGACTTAGTCACAATCGATTCCGGCAAAGCACCTGTGGCTAATTTAGTGAAAACCTGTTTATTTGATTGAAAAACGGCCCTTGTTTTATTATGATTAACCTTCCAATCAACATCTTGAGGGCGAGATCTCGAGGAGTTTCTAGTTAAAGACCTTCCTCGAGACTCGTTCTCTCTCCTTGGCGAGGAAAAATACACAAATGCCCTATTGGGACAATTTCGAGCGATGTGACCAGCAGTACCACAGTTGAAACAAATTTGCTTATTATCACTAGACCTGATACCGCCCTTATCAGATTTCATGCTCTTATCTATTTTTCTAACTTTTCCACATGTGCACGTGCAGGAGTTAGATTGTGTGACAGATGTAGAAGGTGTGGATGTGCTAGTGTCAGATTTGGCAGGTTGCTCAAAAACAACATCAGAAACATTTAAGTTTGACATCACATCATCACAAGTAAAAACATCAGTCTTAAAATTAGACACAAACTCATCACAAATAAAAACACCAAACTTAGACACCAAATTATTTGACTCAAACTTCTCATCAGACTCAATTCTTCCATTCTCCTGCTTGTCCTGGCTTACTGATGGATCTACATCGGAAGTAGAAACGTTAGTATCTAAATTCCTAGCACTACATGCGGTTGCCTGTTCAGCAGCAGGTTTACCATAAACCATAAATGGTTCTCGGTCTATTTCAGCTTGAGTTAATGGAGTGTTAGTATAAGTGTGATTGAATGGGGGAGGGACACTCTCATAGCCTATGCCTACTTGTTTCTGGTCCTTTTATTTCATTTGATTTTCAATTATTGATGCAACTCTTTCACTTGGCACATCGAATTTTTTGAAGTTAAAGTCAGCATTTGCAAAACGAGTCTTCAATGTGTCAAGTTCCGCAGTTACAGCTTCAAAATCTTTTCTAAGATATGTATAGTGAACACACTTGTCACTATAGTCTGCTTGTAACTGCTTATATCATTTGACTTGGCTTCTAATCGATCTTTTAACGATTTTTGGCCTTTTCTTAATTGATATCCCTCATACTTGAGTTCCTCAATCTCTCTACGCATTAAATCGACCTGTTCATGTAAAAAACTGATAGTTTTAATACAAGATGGAGAACAAGTGACTTCACTGACCTTTGACTTTTCAGACTCTGGCGTAGTTTGAACCATGAATGCAAATTGTAGATTCATCATCTCCTCCTCCGGATCCATCTCAGTTTTTCCTTCCGCAATATCGTTGATTTGAGCCAAATGTGCATTTTCAGGTCATGAGATGTTCTGGGCCTGAATTTGATCATCACAATCAAATGACTGAGCCACCACCGCAAGATTTGCGGTCTGATTGTTGATGGTGGCTCCCCTGCTGCTACCTACTGGCACCATTTTTTTTCATTGTTCTCTCTCCTATCAGGCTTAGGACAGTCTCTGGCAAAGTGACTCGGTTCATGGCAATTAAAGCATTAGAGTTTTCCTTTATTGAAACCAACCTTCTTCTCTGCATTCATTCCCCAATTATTTTTGCCCGTCCTTTTGGAGAACTGGTTGGCTTTGAACACCGCCATAACAATTTGCGATGTTATGTTCATTTCTTCAACATCTTCGGGATGAATTTGGTCCAAATCAGCAAATGACAATTGAGGGGGCAGCTCACCAGCTACAAAAGCATTATAACAATTGACAAGACCGGTTGCAAGAGCCAAATTTTCGTCATTCTCTTTGGGAGCAAGGCTTGGAGCAGGTGTCTTTGAAGAAGAAGCAACTTGTGGATGAAATACTGGAGATTGAACACTTTGCATGAATGGTGTGGCATATGATGATGATTGAGGAGCAGTATGTGGTTGAACTTGAGGATTGGTGAAAGATGAGAAAGCATTGTTTGATTGAATTCTGAGATTAGCAGAAGAATATGAGTTAACATGGTTGATCTCTCTTTGTTTGTCATCCAGATCACAAGCTTTAATGATGGCCATGAGTTCAGCTAAACTAAGTCGATTAAGATCCTTTGTTTTCTTGATGACAGCAACATTCATATCCCATGTCTTTGGGAGAGAGTTAAGAAACTTCTTGTTGACTTCTGATCTTGGCACTGAAATCTCAGCTGAACTCATCTCAGTGGTGAGTGTGATAAAGCATTGAAGTTGAACTTCCAAAGTTTCTCCAAGAATGTGATTAAACATATTGAATTTCTGTCTCAGCATGTCTTGACGACTTTGTTTCATATCCTCATTTCCTTCATATACTTCAATTAAAGCTTCCCACAGAGCTTTTGTTGATTTATATTCCCTTAAACCCTGCGCAATTTCAGGAGAAAGAGCCATAGTAAGGGTAGCAAGTGCCCTCTCTTGCTGCTCAACCTTATCGAATTCTTCATCAGTATATTCTTCGACAACCTTGTCAACAATCGTTTCATTTGGAAGTGTTGTGGTAATTCGGACGGGACCTTTCAAAATGCATCTCCAAATTTTGAAGTCTTTCATCTTGATATATTTTTCCATTAGATACTTCCATTCCGGGAAACCTTCGGCAGATAGCAGACGAGGAATACGTGTAGTTGTTCCCATAATGGAGTCCAGTCCATGATGAATTGTTGAGTTTTGTGAATCCATATTTTTTGTTGTTTTTAACTTTTCAGAAATGAACAGATCGAAAACTTAACAAGAAAAACGCTTAAAATTAAGAAGTTCAAGCAACTAAGGAGTGTACGGCCGTACAAAGGATCACAACCGTACACGCCAACCGTACACTCCAGCCGTACACTCCAACCGTACACTCCAACCGTACACTTCAACTGTACACTTCAACAGTACACTTCAACAGTACACTTCAACCGGGCACTCCAACCGTTCACTCGATTACAGTCAAGGATCTTGAATGGAGGACGGCCGTACACGCGAGTCCGGCCGTACACGCTTCAACTAAGCTCAACCGTACACACTGGGTTTAACCGTACACACCAAAAACACTTGAATTTCCGAGTAAGTTTTGATTCTAAGCCTTTGAATGTTGATCAGAAGCAGAAACTCAATAGGTAATTTCGAATTAGTCTAAAAAATGATGAAGTTTTCAGGCCGTACACACACGAAGATCCAATTTGACACTGATTTGGCTTTGATACCAATTGTAAGACCCGATTTCAATGACCAAACCAGTGATCAAACAGATAGAAATCAATCAGAATAAGAATGGAGTAGAGGAAAGATTAAACCAAGCATGCATACATTAATATCAGAAAAACATCAGGTACACCTTGGATACACACACATACGTCACCCTAAAACTGACACAAAAACACTCTATTTATAGGACCACCAGCTGTACACGCGTGTACAGCCGTACACCCATGTACGGCCGTACACAGGGTGTACGGCCGTACACACGAGTCCGGCCGTACATAGCCACATAACAAGCTACAAACACCATTACAAATCCCAAAATCCTACCCAGACCTATCCAAGATGGATGCCTAGCCTAAACCACTATATTATGACCTATCAATCACTTGTAAGTCCCCAATCTGCTTGTGTATCAATCAGATCCGTTTGATGGTGCGGAATCCCAATCAAACAGATGATGCCAGATCAAAATAGAAGAGAAGGAGAAGAAGAATAACTTGAATATATGATGTATTCAAAGATATGAGTGATGCTCCATACACATATATAGCTGTAAACACCGAGCTGTTTACGGTCCTCGACATAAAAATACATTTTCCTAGAAAAGCAAAGTATAAACCATATTTTAGACCCAACAATCTCCCCCTTGGTTTATAGCTTTCTTTTCTAATTGACCCAACTAGCTCCCCCTAAAAAGTAGCTATCTTTTCTTGTCAATCTTCATTGGGAGCTTGGCTTCAACATTAATCTTCAAATTCTTCAAAACTTCAAGATGAACATGATGAATCTTCAATAAATGACTTCATCTTGAGCAGTTGGGCTTTTCTTCAAAATTTGACTCTGAACGCACATTGGGTGAGGAGGCTTCTTGATAAGATTCTTGAAAGATAGCGCTTTCAGCTTGAGAATCTTCAGAGAGAACAACAGAGAGAACTAATCTTCTAGATCACTTCAGCAGGTTCAAGAATAGCAGCAAATTGATTGAGGAGGCTTGAATGCAATCTTTCACATAATCTTCAAGTCAGCTTCACCTTGCTTCTGGGGTTGAAAGATTGAATGTTGGAAGATTAGTCTTCATTTCTTGCTCCTTCGAATGAGAATTCTTTGATGATCACGGATGAAGCCTTGGCTCAGAAAATCTCGATACAGTCTCCATGAGTCTCGTCTACATCTGAATTCACTTTTCAAGACAAAACAAAACTAAAAGAAAACTTAGCACACAATATTTTTGGATTTTTTATATTTTCTGAAAAAATAAAACAGAAACAAAAATATTTTTGGATTTTTGATTTTTTCTGAACAAGAAATAAAACAGAAATAACACTATTTTTGGATTTTTAATTTTCTGATTTTTGTTTGATTTTTAAATTTTCTGATTTTTTGTTGATTTTTGATATTTTTAATTCTCCCCCTAAATTTGTGCATAGAGGAAAACTATGACCAAATTTAACAACAACAAAAAAAATATTTGGGATCAAAGTTGTCAAGCAATTCAATATCGTTTATCAGCACACGCCTGCATGTCTAGATCTGGTCACTCACCGGTATTATGGTCCACTTAAACGCAAAGGATGTTGACAATTTGGACAAATTATAAGTGACAAGTCATTGTGATATATATATTCCTAAATGGACATTTAGCTGATGACGACTAATGATATTGTTGTCCACTTAAATTAAGCAGCAAGATCTACAGACAACCTATTAAATGGTTCAATTTTAGATGTACTAGAACATGTTTCCCACTTCCCGATATACCCCGGTAATCAAGAACTTCCAAAGAACTCCTTACTTTAGGTGAGTATTCAATCATTAAGAAAGAAGTCAAATATAGAAGTGCATATGTTGTATCCCAGGTCGGATGTCTTCCAATCACACAGAGGGAACAACATATGACTAACATAGATAGGGGTTTAGAGAGATAGTAGAGTGCATATGATGTGTCCCAGGTCGGATCTTCCGATCACGCAGAGGGAACAACATATGGCTAACAGATAGAAAGAATTTCATAGTTATGGAAATGCATAGAGATAGAGTTGCATATGTTGCATTCCAGGTCAGATATGTTCCAATCACGTAAAGGAAGCAACATATGACTGACAGATAGAAAGCAAGAAAATAATTTCCTACAGGCCTACTTTATCAGAACCCCCCAGTTGCCCTATCAATACCGGAATTAAGGACATGAGTCCATACATTAAGGAAATATTCAGCCACAGTTCTAGATAATTAACTTTTAGTGTATCTCGCAGGCTCCCATGTTTATCTCACTGCTCAATCTACCCGAGCGTCATATGGTCAGTCCAAATGAAACTATCTAAGTTCATATTAGTCAAGTCCTTTCAATTTTTCAAACTGAGTCTAGTCCTTTTGAATCCTTTGTGCCTACCAGCACATTGAATACAGAGTCTAGACAAATTGGCTTTAGTGCATTACACGCATCATAAATTGCCCTTTAGCACTATACTTCATATCACTTCCCAAAACAACACCTACAAATGAAGAACTATAAGAAAGAAAAGATTGTCTTTGAAACGAATCAGAGTAAGATAAACTCAGGAGTATCGAGAAGAAAAATCAAACCTTAAGTTACCGATTGAATTTGCATCCAGAAGGTCTGAGAATAGCACGCATAATCTCAGAACAAATCCGAAAATTCTTCATGTCATTAAGCACAAACCCCATGAGTGATCCCTTCCTTTCTTCCCATCCCGCAAAAGACACATACTCTCAAACAATGTTCTGAGTGTTGTACCGTTGAGAGATGCCTCCTATCATGTGACTGGAACAACCACTATCAACAAACCGAAGTCTGATGATATGCCTCCATAGCTGCTCCGACACAGAGCGAGATTAGTTGGTCTTTGGAACCCAGTCCATTTTGAAACTGGGTTGACCTTTGTCATCCTTGCACAATATTCTCTCCCATGACATATCCTGTTTATCACAAACAGAAGATGAAGAAATATTAGATTCATTGGGTGATTTGGGAGATTTAACCTTTGGTACCCATCTGTAGTTGGGTTTAACCAATTTCTTTTTCTCTCCGATGGGTGCCTCGGCACTTGATTTTGAACTTGTAGTCGGCTCCCGAGATGACTTTGACCTAACCGGTCTTGGCTTCATAGGAGCATCTCTTGAACTTGACTTCTGGGCCGACATTCCCTTCTTGCCCTTGGGAGTTGATTTCTTGGCCTTGGGAGTTGAACTCTTACCCTTGTTGGCATTCCAGTCGCCATTTCGCGATTTTGACCTTGAAGCACTTCTTTTCGGGTATCTCCCTCTTGGCGCGTTCTGCCAGCCTTGTGCGTAGTAGGGAACATATGCACGATTTGGACAATTTCTGGCAATGTGTCCAGGTGTTCCACAGTGAAAACATGTCTTTTTCTTCACTGGGAAGTTGTTTCTTCCTGCCCCTGGTGGAATATCCTTGCCTTGTCGCTGATTGTTCCCACAAGCACACTTGCAGCAGGCACTCTGTTTCACTGGAATTGGTGGCCTGTATTTCTCAACAGCAGGTTTGTTAGGAGTGACTGAGCTAGAAGCAACAGATTTAGAGTTCAAGGAGACATTGGTTTGTTCAACAGTATTCTCATTGTTCTCATCTTCCGCTACTTTACCTGCACAAGAAGTAGAAATATTAGAATTCTTCACCTCGACACTTTCTGGAACAACCACGGCAGGTTTGCCATACACCATAAATGGTTCTCTATCTATTTCTTCCTGAGTCAAAGGAGTAACAGTGTAGTGTTCATTGAAAGGAGGTGGAACATCATGATACCCTAGACCTTTGTTTTGATTATCTTTAAATGTTAGTTGTTTTTCTATCATGGACACAACTACCTCACTTGACATATCAAATTTCTTAAAATTGAATTCAGCATCTTTATATTTTGCTTTTAATGCATCAAGTTCGGCAGTCACAACATCAAAATCTTTCTTAAGATATCTATAATGAACGCATTTGTCATTGTACTCTGACTGTAATTTCTTAAAGTCATTAGTCTTGGCCTCTAATTGTTCTTTCAACGGTTTCTAGCCTTTCCTAAGTTGGTACCCCTCATATTTAAGTTCCTCATTTTCTCTTTTTAATAAATCAATGTGTTAACGTAAATTTTTAACAGTTTTAATGCAAGTTTGAGAGCATGAAACTTCATTGACCGGAATGTTTAAGGAACTCATTGTTTAAAAATATGCCCTTTGACTTAAAACTCAAAAGCCAACCTTAAAAGTCAAATTTAAAAAGTCAAACTTAAAAGTCAAACCGAAAAACTAAA
The DNA here is from genome assembly GCF_052849685.1 of Lactuca virosa. Classification (NCBI taxonomy): domain Eukaryota; kingdom Viridiplantae; phylum Streptophyta; class Magnoliopsida; order Asterales; family Asteraceae; genus Lactuca; species Lactuca virosa. The sequence continues at coordinate 42,207,100 of NC_136426.1, forward strand.
TTTGAAAATTTGAAAATTTGAAAGTTAAACGAGAGAGTCAAAGTTTAAAGTCAAAGGTCAAACTTGAAAGTCAAAGTCAACATTTTAGGAAAAAGTCAAAATTAAGAGTCAAAAATTAAAAACTAAAATTTTGGGTTGAAAAATGGATTTTAAAATTAAAAGAAATTGATTTTTTGGTTAAAAGTGTCAATATTGCAAAATTGAGAACAAGCAACGAAGCCTTAAGATTTAAATTGGGAAAGATTGTATCGTGTGGCAGGCTAGCTCAAGTGGATATGACGCGTTGTGTGATGAGGTAGAAGACCCGGGTTCGATTCCCGGCACCCCCAAGTTTTTTTTTAATGTACGTTGCTGCTGAGGGAAGCTGCGCACACGAGGCTGCTTGCGAGGAGGACGTGCACGTGTGCGAAGATGGTCGGACACGTGCTGGAGCTGCTGGCCGAGAACGAAGATGGACCGAGAACGCTGCTGGACCGCAAACCACCGAGCCGTACACGTGAGAGGCTGCTGAGCCGTACACCGAGCCGTACACCGAGGACTGTACACCGAGGCCGTATACTCCGAGGCCGCACACGGTTTCTACGGTCGTACACCTTCAACTGGTCGTACACCTTCAACTGATGCGAAGAAAAACGACGTTTTTCACACTTTTTGCTCCAAAACACGATCCAAAACTCGTTTTTATGAAAAACGCGAAGAACAAACCCCCCCTAATTTTCAGAGATCTATCCAAAAACGCAGAAATCCTTTAAAAATAATATCAACTAAGCTCCAGATCTGGAAAAATTGATTGATACAATCCAAGCTCTGATACCACTTGTAAGTCCCCAATCTGCTTGTGTATCAATCAGATCCGTTTGATGGTACGGAATCCCAATCAAACGGATGATGCCAGATCAAAATAGAAGAGAAGGAGAAGAAGAATAACTTGAATCTATGATGTATTTAAAGATATGAGTGATGCTCCATACACATTAGATTCTCACACACTATTCTTCTCTCTAGTTTTCTCTCTCTAGAATATGCTCTCCTTCTCTAGCCTTTGACTCTCACACACTCCTCACTCTCTCTCTCTCTCTCTCTCTCTATATATATATATATATATATATATATATATATATATATATATATATATATATATATATATATATATATATATATATATATATATATATATGAGACAGTTGGTTGTACACGGGTTTACGGCCGTAAACCCGTGTACGACCGTACACACAACCATAAACACATATATAGCCGTAAACACCGAGTTGTTTACGGTTCTAGACATAAAAATACATTTTCCTAGAAAAGCAAAGTATAAACCATATTTTAGACCCAACATTAGGTTAAGGCGGACCAGTGGAAACTGAAGGCCAAGAGACCCAGGGCGGGCCGGATAGACTGAAGGCCCGTGAGGCGGACCAGTCAGGCCGAAGGCCCGAAGAACGGTCCAGATAGGTTGAAGGCCCGGTGAGGCGGTCCAGTCATGCTGAAGGTTCTGTGAGCGGTCCAGATAGTTTGTAGGCTTGTGAGGCGGTCCAGTCAGGCTGAAGGCTCTGTATGTATGTTGTTTGTTATTGTATATGTTATTTGTTTGTGTTGGTACTTTGGGGGATCTCACTAAGCGTTGGCTTATAGTTTTGAGTTATGTTTCATGTACTTGGGATGATCGCGGGAAGACGAAGGCGTGTCCGTACACATCCTTATGTTTTGGACTTATGATTTTGGGAGACTCTGATATTGAACATGTTTTAAAAACTATGTTTGTAAACAATTTGTGAAACTGGTTGGTTTTAAAAAGTTTAAATTTATTATGATTTTTATGAGTTTTACAAATATGCTGAAATAATTTACAAAAAGAAGTAAATAAAATGCACATATCAAGGATGAAAGACTCCATATAATAGGAGAAGGATAAGAAAGACAAGTTGAACACAACGCAAAACAAACGTATGTTTTGAGTTAAAGTATGACTGGATGAGATAGATGAAAACTGGGGCATCCCCTTCATGGGCTATTTATGGATGAGTCTGACCCATCAAAATTAGGGTTTTTCATGCTTGCCTATAAAAAAACTCACATGTCTATCATTTTTTCTTGTTCTTGTTTTATGTGAACACATTCAAGAGAGAAGTCATTGTGAAGTTGATAGATTGTTTTGGAGCATTTTGTAAGCAAGATAGATTATTGTGAAGTTGATATACTCTATTTTTCTTTTTCGAAAATTAGTTTCTTTTCAAATTGGGTCTTTAAATCACACTTAACTATTGACATTTATTTATAAAAAATGAAGTTATATATTATTAGTCTACAAAAACATTACGTTGATGGATCTCATAAGAACAGTAGCTATCATATGCCAAGTAGGATTTCAATTCATAAACGTGTCTCTAGGACACTTAACTGAGTATCTATATTTGATGATACATATAAGATCATTATGGTGGGGTTCCTTTTTAGGAAAGTATTATAACCGAAAAGGCAACAACAAAATGATGTAAAATTATAAATTGTGCGCAAAAAGTTGAACCAACAACATTCTCTTTTATTTTAATCTCGGACGAATCCGTAAAGAGAGGAACATAGTTGTTTTGGAAGATTTGGTGTTCTAGTTTTAGGAAAGAAAGGTGATAACAATTACTTAAGAGAATCTGTGAACTAAAATGACGAACAGTATGTGCATAATAGTTTAAAATCGTCATGCTTTCTTTGTTATAAGAATCGCTTTTGAAATAGAAATGTTGAAACTGAATAATTAGTAGCGCAATCAATGTTATCGTAAGGTGCGAACTCTATATTGACTCAACTCTTGATTCAATTGAATACATCTCATTTCGGAAACTGCCTAACAAACATCAATAGTGCGAAAGCAAAGAAATATTTATCCTTTGCAAGTGATAGCAACAGCCACTTACGCTATCTTCTCTTTAGGTTTTCTTTTATAAATAAAGTATGTGATGTAAACTTCACTGTTCCACATCGAAGTCATTATTGGACCTCGTATTATCATCAAAATCTAAAACATGATCCACGTTCATTATGACTACTTTTGTGTATTATATCGTCGATTACAAAGCATGAATATAATATTATCTCAACCAATTTAGAGTTAAAATAGAGTAAACTACACGAATGATCCTTGAAGTTTGAGGTATCCTTGAAGTTTGAGGTAATTCGTATTTTTTTATTTATTTATTTTTAACTCGGACACTATAGTATGTTTTAGTTGCGTCATTGATTTCCATAGAAATAAAAAATATTTTTCATTAATAATTTCCCTTTTAATTAATTAAATAATTGTTTATTCTATTACTTTTTTTATACAATTAATATATTAAAAAATATATTACTATATCAAAAGAAAGATTCTTTGTCCTAAAAGTCCTAAGCACGTTAGGAAATCTCTCCCCACACACTTCTTCACGATATCCTCTTCCACCGTCACCATCTATATCATCGGCCACCTATATCTCTCTCTCTTCTTCCACCATCAAGTTTCGAAATTTTGCTTCACACCATTCGACCCTACTCCACACCCCACCCCAACCCTAAGCCTTGCCACAACCACCACATTGCTCAAATGAAGAGATACGCCACTTTCCCCCCTCCTGTCATCTTACACTCACCATTTGCAACCTCCACTATCCACCATCTTCAACCTTTTGTTGGCACCACATTCAGAAGGTCACTAGGTCAACCATGGTTAGACATTTGAAACCAACATCTTGTTCCCATGTTCTCTCGACAGCTTGAACTTTAAACCCAACATATCGTTCCTCTGTTGAAGATTAACATTTACATAATCTAGTGTTTGATAATTCGATGGGGATGAGGGAATGATGGGGAAGAAGTCATCTAGTACTCCACGAATGATTGCTAAAGCAGATTTCATCAACAAGATAATGAAGGGTTTCGAATAAAAACGCATCTTCAAAACCTAGAATTTTTTTATCGATAAGTTTGGGTTTATGTTTAATTTCATTGGTATTGAGTCCTAGAAGTAGATCAATCATCATAGAATCATCCATAATCCTATCCAAACATTAAAACAAACACCTCACAAGCATCACAAACATCATCTTCTATCATACTACAACAACCCGTTTTCATCTCGATTTTTTTTACATATTTGAAGTCTACCCCCCCCCCCCCCAAAAAAAAATGACAAACACGAAATTAATACTAATAGTAAAACACATACATAGAAAATTTTTGATTTATTTTCAAAAACTTGAACTCTAAACCCAACATATCGTTCCTCTGTTGAAGATTAACATTTACATAATCTAGTGTTTGATAATTCGATGGGGATGAGGGAATGATGGGGAAGAAGTCATCTAGTACTCCAGGAATGATTGCTTAAGCAGATTTCATCAACAAGATAATGAAGGGTTTCGAATAAAAACACATCTTCAAAACCTAGAATTTTTTTATCGATAAGTTTGGGTTTATGTTTAATTTCATTGGTATTGAGTCCTAGAAGTAGATCAATCATCATAGAATCATCCATAATCCTATCCAAACATTAAAACAAACACCTCACATGCATCACAAACATCATCTTCTATCATACTTCAACAGCCCGTTTTCATCTCGATTTTTTTTACATATTTGAAGTCTACCCCCCCCCCCCAAAAAAAAATGACAAACACGAAATTAATACTAATAGTAAAACACATACATAGAAAATTTTTGATTTATTTTCAAAAACTAACATTCCTTCAATCGATTTCACAAAACTAGGGATAAAAGAAACCAAAGGATGATGTGTCGCTTTCTTGGCAAATGGAATCAACGAGCGGTAAGGTTCTTCCAACGATTTCAAGCAAAGATCAATACAAACTAGAAGTGCAAGTGACATATTTGGTGGTCGGTGATGGTTAAAGGGTGCGATTGAGGGTGGTGGTGTGTGAGGTGAGGTCCTTTGAAATCGATGACAAGATTGTGGAAGAGGGATGTGGGTGGTTTATCACAGCTTCTCTTTAGTAATGGTAATATGATAATTTCAGGTATGATAGGGACCAAACCCTATGGATAGTCCAAGTTAAAAAAAAGAGTTAGGGACCAAACATGAAAATTACCCTAAACCACAATGACCATACGCACAACTTACTCATTTTAAAATATAAAACACTAAAAACATTGTAACGTCCCAAAAATGCCAACAAAATTTTCATTTAAATTATCGAGTCAAACAACCAATTGCTCCCGAAACCCAACAAAGTAAAATGTATTTTCAAACATCAAAGTATATCAAAAGTAATCAATGCGGAAAAATCCATCAGGGGATGCGGTACAGTCAAGTCGGGTCCTTCCCTTTCAAACTGGAAGTACCTGGAAATATTTAAACCACAAAACCGTAAGCATAAAGCTTAGTGAGTTCCCTAAAATACCACACACCATACATACATTGCCATGTGATACCCCCATTTTCTTGCATACAAATGTCATGGGCTGTCCCCATGGTCTTTCCTAGTATTGTCATGGGCTACCCCCATGGTCTTACATACAAGTCCCATGGGCTGCCCCCATGGTCTTTCCTAGTATTGTCATGGGCTACCCCCATGGTCTTACATACAAGTGTCATGGGCTACCCCCATGGTCTTTCCTTGCCCTGCCATGGGCTTACCCCCATGGTCTTTCCTTGCACTGTCATGGGCTACCCCCATGGTCTTACACACAAGTGTCATGGGCTACGTCGTGGTCTTCCATGCAATTATCATAAAGATAACTGGCATCCTAAATAGTATATTTAGAAGACTCACCTCTCAGACGATAATCACTACTACTGCTCTCAATGCCAAAAATAAAGACTCTATACACCACCTATATAGTCACACAAAGTAAACCCTTAGCCCTCTTTCCAAACGTAGGAGTTTGACCAAATGTCAACTCAAGTCAAAGGTAAAGGGTTAAAGTCAATGGTCAAATCAAGGTCAAAATTGCCAATCAGCAGCCCTCCACGTCGTGGCCTTCCTTGGCCATGTTGTGGGCACTAAATGCTAAAACAGCCGATGATTCCCCAATCGCCACATCGTGGTAACCCAAGGGCACACCATGGGGGCTGGTCTGAACAACTCAAACGAGCTTAATCCATTTTCTTCCGATTTCAAGAGCTCCAAAGCTCAAATCTGGCCATTTTCAAGGTTTTAATGGATAAAGTTTCCAACTTTATCCCTTAATACATCCCTATAAGTCTAGATCTAAATTCTAAAGTCCAAAAAGGAAAAACTTAATGCATAGGACTTAGACCATTAAGCTCTTAACCCATGAAATCCTCAATCCAAGACTTCCAAAAGCACTTAGGGACCCCAATAGACCCTAAAAATGTAAACTTTATGGACATGCATACCCCATGCATGTCCTTTTCCATGATTAGGTCAAAATATGCAATATAACTTAAGCTTCAAGCAAAGTTCCCAAATCACCACCAATTTCTATATCTATGACATATAATGCTCTTGGGACATAGAGAGACCATAAAGTTGCAAACTTTATCTCTTCAACCCACACAATCACATCAAAGGGACCATAATATGCCATAAAACCTAGATCTAAGAAGGACATGAAAAGTTGTAAACTTGAGGACTTACAAAGGTTCCAAAAGATGCACACAAGTGAAAAGAAGGTTTTCTTTCTGAATAAAGGCACCAACTCTTCTTCTTCTTCCTTCAAAACCACCAAGAACTTGAACAATGAGCACAAAAGCTTCTTAAAGGATTAGGGTTTGCAAAGGAGACGTTTGAGGGTGATGGAGGTCGATAAGGAACCCTAGGTTCAAGGTAATGGGGTTTAAATATGGAAGAAACCCTAAAAGATCATGAGCTTGGGATAGAACCGCTACCATATCGTGGCCAACCAAATGCCACGTCGTGACGATCAATAAAAGACGCATTCCATTTATTCGATGCCACGTCATGGGCATCCTTGCACCACATCGTGGCACAAATGTTTTCCTAAAACTCCATATTTAGTACTTGATAAAAAAGGTTAAAAACCAATTTGAAACACGGGTGTTACAATTCTCCCCCACACCCAACGATCCTGCCAGAACTTCCTAAATACTAAATAGGACTGAGGAGTCCTCTTGTGCAGACGACCACCTTCTAATAATGATATTAAATCCCCAATCTTGTGTAGACGACCGCCTTCCTGAATACTATCGAACCTTAATTCTCTGCCCTTGACCAGCTAAGGAAAATCCAACTGCCCTTCTCGAAAACTGAAAATCCTGTACTATAACTGACTTCCAGGAACACATAACCATCATATACAACCTCCATAATAACTTCACTCCACAATCTGAACCGAACGAATCCCTCCGATCCTGAATTATCACGTTGATAACTATGCAACAGATATCCTAAGCATTTACCGATGTCGATAACCTTGAACCTTAACACAAATGCGACTCCCACCACAAGCCTAACCATTGGTGCCAAATCAATACATAACTCACATCCTAATAACCAAAAATTTGCATGTTTGATCTTTCCGAGATCTCCCGATTCCACACTGTCCTTCCAATATATACTGGGACGTAGAATCTTTACCCGTTGCTGAGACTGACAATTTCTTGCACGGTTCACACAACAAGACTCCGCCCATTAGTCTAACTGATAAAGGCTACCCTAGCCTATCTGACATACGGATCCAACCCACTGATCACTATGCTTCCCTACTCCAAACTTGGTCTAACGCTCCAACTATGCCAGTCCCTACCGGGTCCCACCCTCACGATTCATACACTTAGTAATTCGCGATACATTGAAATCATTTAATCCAATGGAACGTTAGGATCAAAGAACACACTTATCTTGCCATCATTCCATCACTGACATGTGGACTTCCAACCAGCACTTCATGTCTCGATCATAACCTTAAACGTCTGAATGGTTCGCTCACTCAAGATAACATAACCAAACGGGTCTCGCCCTCAATCGGGAGCCATACAAGTCTAACCACCGATATGGCTCTAACAGTCCTCCTTCCTGAACACTGAGCGTATAAATAACATCAACGAACCTGACTCAACAAATGAAGGATGTGATCCTTTCATAGTCTTACAACCATTCCTGCAATGGTCTAACTCATCCTAGATAATGCTACGAGCCAAGTCGTAGACTCACAACACTTATACAACCGCCTACCAACCTAGTGAATGCTATAGTTACACCACAATCTTACATCACTTCCACATTTGCCTACTTTCCTAGTGAATGCTATGACTACCCCACAGTCTTACAACACTTCCACAACTGTTTACCATCCTAGTGAATGTTACGGCTACCCCACAGTCTTACAACACTTCCACAAATGCCATTGGCTCAACCCGTGGTCTTGCCTACTACCCATAAGAATACCTAACCAAAATTAATACGATCTGAACCCCTAGCCTGCTGGACCCTATCAGGCGTTCGGGTCGTGCTTCGAACCCCAAAGCCTTTATCAGACAAGAACATGAAGAGAGGTTCTAACACAACCCTCAACCTGAATCTAGCCACAAACCTATAAAGTGATACTATCGATGCTTCATGACTTCAGACGAGATTGATGGGTTTTCAGAGCATTCTAACACTCCTATGGTGTACATGCAACCCTAGAAACCTTTCTTGGTTTTGCTTGAAGAGGAGCCTTCAAGGGTCTTACCCTTGGTATCCTTAGAAGGGTTCTTTCTCTTCTTCCCTTTGCCATGCCCGATTGCCAAGACATTGGCCGCAGTTGGAGTAGAAGTAGGAGTAGTAACAACCGACTTACCCTTTAGACCACTTTCGGCGGTCTTCAAGAGTCCTTGAAGTTTGATGAGGGTGACTTCTTCCTTGTTCATGTGATATGTCATGCGGAATTGATCATAACACAATGGCAAGGAGTGCAAAAAGATGTCTATTGCTAACTCCTCAGGGAAGTTCACATTCAGCTTCAGTACACGGTCCACATACCTTTGCATTTTCTGCATGTGGCCCGTGATGGGTTCACCATCCTTCATTCTGGTTGTTATCATGGAGGAGATTATTTCATATCGCTCTTGACGAGCACTTTGATGGTAGCGGTCCATCAAGTCCTGGTGCATCTCAAAAGGATAATAGTCCTCATAGGACTTTTGGAGCTCGGCTGTCATGGTGGCCATCATGATGCATGCCACTTTTGTAGCATCTCTTTCATATACATCATATTCAGCAAGCTCTTCAGGAGTAGCAGTTGGCTCGGGTACCTTTAGCTCCTTGTCGAGAACATATTCTTTGTTCTCATACCGAGTGACCATCCTGATGTTTCTGATCCAATCTGTAAAGTTGGACCCATCAAAGATGACTCTCCCACAAAGATTCATGAGAGAGAAGGAGCTAGTAGGGTTTGAGCCAAAAGCATTGTTATTGGAAGACATCTGAAAAGAAGAGGGAATATATTAGATTAGATATAGAGATAGTCCTTAACAAAACACCCAAATGTAATATTAAGGCTAGGACCCAACACAATATTTTATAACTTAGAAGAGGGATGCCGTAATCTAAGCTATAAGATATTTGAAGGTAGGTGAATGACGATTCACCAATTTCCACCATGAAAAACGAAATATTTAATTAGGTTTTAATTGGTTTAGAAACTCCTACATTCTTTGAGATTCATTGAACTTTCTTCAATGGCATGTTTCAATCTCGAGTGTGCCCTTCAAGTTTTGTGACTGGGATGCCGAGGATCACAAAACAAGGTGTGAAGTAACCATGCAAATTACTTGGTACCCTTAATGTATTACCCCTCAATCGATGTGCCGGTTAACCACACACGCTCCATCGATACTATGATAAACATTAAGTCACCCTTTACCTACCTTGTTAAGTTCAAGTTAGTGTGCCGGTTAACCACACACGCTCCACTAACGACTTAAACAAAGTGTAAAGTGTAATTTCATGGATTAGCACCTTATTCACATTTTCCTAAAATAACTAAGATTGGGAATTCAATAAAGTTTAGTTACTTTAGTATTATCATTATACTTTTAATGAGAATTTCTAAGTCCTTGTCCTACCCGTTCGGCTAACGACCCTCCACCGATCAAGGAAGCGGTGGGTGAGAGTGGACACCCATTAAGTTGCCATTTTATAGGCAACAACCTTATACCCCCGTTATAGACCGGCTTCGTGAATGAGGCGTACTAGCGGTAAGACGACTTGATCTTATACATATATAAATATTATTAAACTTATAATATTATAAAGTATAAGGGTTGAATTTTAACTTTTAAAATTCTAGGGGTTGGAACTAAAGTTTTTAATATGACTTTACATGTTCCAAAACTTGAGGGCAAGTTTTGTAAACTTTCAAAACTTTTCATTTCTCATAACTTATGAGTTAATGGTTATTAAAAATGAAGACTCTTCATTTTTTGTAACCTATGTGTTCTTTTAATGGTTATTTATAAATGTGACTTTTGGTTATCCATAACTTAAGAACTAGTTATGGACTCCATTAAAACACATAAAGATCAAGAATTAATCTAATCAATTATTAGCATATAATTTCTATGATCTTCTAAACTCATATGTTTATGAATGTTCATATCAAAAATTTCAAGAATCGTAAGTACATATACAAAACTTGAAATTTTGATACGAGCTTTTGAACAAAACTTCGATTTTCAAGTTTTTTTTTTTTTTTTGCATCAAGTATCAAATAAACAAACCAGGCTCTGATACCACCGATGAGTTTTCAGAGCATTCTAACACTCCTATGGTGTACATGCAACCCTAGAAACCTTGGATCTATGTTTGACTATGATACATGCAAATAATTATTTTTCCAAGGTTCTTATCCTATCTAGCATGGCATGGGGAACTTGAATCAAATAAAGCTAGTAGAATTACTTACCTTGTAGTTGTAGTTGATTGCTTGGAGTTTTAGAGCCTAACACCAATAGTGTGGATGCCTCAAATGGAAATCACAAATCACCACAAGCTTGGAACTTTGAGAGAATAGTAATCACCTTCTTGAAATCGGCCCTCTTACTTTACTCACCACAACTCGTGTGATTTCAAGAACCAAAGCCTCCTTTATATAGTGTGGTGGATTAGGGTTACATTCATGTAAACCCTAATACCCATGTCTTTTCATTTCCATGAGATCCATGGGTTAAAGCTCCATGGAGTATCCATGGACTTTCCATGCAAGCCTAGCCCATTCCAAATAAGCATTAGCCCACACTATATAAATACAAGAGCCCATATTTAATTAGTCATACTTTTGATCTCTAAATTAATTCTAGATTAATTATAGATCAATACTAATTAAATAATATGATTTTATATTAATATATTAGGACTTATAATATATTAATAAATCATAACTTATACTATTCTCAAACGATTATCCATAAATTGTTCGGGTGAAGTGCAACCCAAATGGACCATGCCGGGTCGGGTCAAGTACATACCAAATATAGTTATGGACTTAGACACTATATCCAACAGTCTCCCACTTGGATAAGTCTAATAACTATAGTTGCAAGTATGACTTCAGGAACCGATCAACAATCGTAGCTCTTTAAACTCTGTTGAACTATGAAGCGCCATTTTAGATAAGTGATCATATAATCCTCTGTTCTAGATATCAGCCGGACAAATACATGGAACATGGTCTTGCTTATTGTCCAACATTTGTTTCCCGATTTCCGATTTGTTTGACATAGAACTTAACTGAACACATCAATTTAGTTCTGACCGGGCCCGGTACATAGGTCAAAACAAAATCATCGAGGGGCCCAGATATCGCTTCTAATCCTATAAGGAACATATAAACTTTGACTCATATGTTTGCTTACTACTTGTTGAATTACACACAAAATCACGGTTTATAACATCGAGTTACCAATGCGTTTTCGTGCAATCAATGCATAACCAACTCATAGGCAACAAATCATATCTCTAGGTTTGATGACTTATATGATATTACCATCTCACGATCACTCGAGATAAATTCCATGAAGTGAAACAAGTGAGCGTGGGTTGAATCCAATACTCAGAACTTATGAGCACTCATGAGTGCTGTAGCCCCGCTTTGTCTAACATATTAGACCTCTACAAGCCAACCCATGACAGTCTTGATTCATATCTACTTCCAACATATGACCGACTGTGGAGAGTTTGAATAATATGATATAAACCATAACATAATTATTCTGGAAGTCAAAACATGCAAAAAGAAATAATAGTAAACGATTGACAAGAGATAACAACACTTTACTCATAAATAACAGCTTTTATTTATCATCAAATGTCAACTACATTTTACAAATTTCAAGATTATCTAACTACTAAAACTAATATCATCCTTCAACCCTATGCTCCGAGCATGCTGGAGATGCTTAGCCCGAGTCAGTCCCTTCGTGAGGGGATCTGCTGGGTTCTCATTCGATGATACCCTCTTTGCCACGAGGATCCCTTCTTCTATTCGATGTCTAATGAAGTGATATTTTCTGTCAATGTGTCTGGATCTCCCATGATCTCTTGGTTCCTTGGCTAAGGCATACGCACTATTGCTGTCACAGAAAATCTCCATTGGCTCCTTTATAGCTGGTACAACTCCAAGGTCTCCGATGAAGTTCTTTAGCCATATAGCCTCCTTTGCTGCCTCGCTTGCTGCTATATACTCTGATTCACAAGTGGAATCAGCCATTGTCTCCTGCTTGGAACTTTTCCAAGTAATTGCCCCTCTGTTTAGAGTAAAGACCCAGCCCGACTCAGAGCGGAAATTATCCCTGTCAGTCTGAAAGCTAGCATCACTGTACCCTACAACTCTCAAGTCCTCACTGCCACCGAGGGTAAGGACCCAGTCCTTAGTCCTCCGTAGGTACTTGAGGATATTCTTTACCGCAGTCCAGTGTGCCTTGCCAGGGTTCCCCTGATACCTGCTAACCATGCTCAAAGCAAAGGCTACATCAGGCCGAGTACACGTCATAGCATACATGATCGATCCTACAGCTGAAGCATAAGGTATTCGACTCATTTCTGCTATCTCAGCCTCAGTACTAGGGCTTTGTGTCTTACTCAATCTGGCGTTACTCTGGATGGGTAACTCTCCTTTCTTGGAGTTATGCATGTTGAACCTTTTCAACACTTTGTCCACATAGGTGCTTTGACTAAGTCCAATTAGTCTTTTACTCCTGTTTCTCAAAATCCTTATCCCTAGGATATAGGCAGCTTCTCCAAGGTCCTTCATAGCGAAACACTTCCCAAGCCAGGACTTTACTTCCTGCAGGGTTGGGATGTCATTTCCTATGAGTAGTATGTCATCCACATACAGTACCAAAAAGCTGACTATACTCCCACTAGCCTTGATATAGACACAAGATTCATCTTCACTCCTTGAAAAGCCAAATTCTTTGATTTTCTCATCAAAGCAAAGATTCCATCTGCGAGGTGCCTGTTTTAATCCATAAATGGATTTCTCGAGCTTACACACTCTACTAGGGTACTCTATACTGACAAAACTCTCTGGCTGAACCATGTAAACATCTTCAACCAACTTTCCATTAAGGAAAGCGATTTTGACATCCATTTGCCATATTTCATAATCATGAAATGCAGCAATGGCTAACAGAACCCTAATAGACTTAATCTTGGCCACTGGTGAAAAGGTCTCATCATAATCAACTCCCGGAGTTTGAGAATAACCCTTTGCAACCAGTCGTGCCTTATAAGTGTGTACATTACCATCCATGTCGGTCTTCTTCTTGAAGATCCATTTGCACCCAACTATCTTACGATCATGTACATTGTCAACCAAGTTCCAAACTTGATTGTCATACATGGACTGTATCTCGCTATCCATAGCCTCTTTCCATTTAGCAGCCTCAGGGCCTGCCATGGCTTCCGTGTAGCTATTAGGCTCATCCAGATTTACCAGTGTGTTATCACTGATAAGTGTCTCACCTTCTGCAGTAATATGAAAACCATAATAATGCTCAGGTGCATTCCTAACTCTGGTGGAACGCCTCAGAGGTATAGATTCTTCAGTCGGCTCAACATGAGTTTTCTCCTCAGGTTGAGGGCTAGGGTTTGAGGTTCCTTCACCACTTGACTCTTGAATTTCCTCAAGGTCAATTTGCCTCCCACTGTCTCCTTGGATCATGAATTCTATCTCTCGAAAGAATCCTCTTCTTGCTACAAAGACCACATTATCACTGGGTCTGTAGAAGATGTAACCAAAGGATTTCTATGGGTAGCCGATGAAAATACACCTTTCGCTTCGGGGTTCGAGCTTATCGTGAGTCTCGCGTCTCACGAAAGCCTCGCAACCCCAAATCTTGATGTGGTCTAGATTGGGAACTTTTCCAGTCCACACCTCGTGAGGTGTTTTGGCAACCTTCTTTGTAGGGACTAGATTAAGGATATGGGCGGCAGTCTCTAAGGCATACCCCCAAAATGAGATTGGTAGCGAAGCTCGACTCATCATGGAACGAACCATGTCCAACAAGGTCCGATTGCGCCTCTCAGCTACACCATTCAACTGTGGTGTCCTAGGAGGTGTCAATTGTGAGACAATCCCACATTCCTTAAGATAGTCAAGGAACTCAGTACTAAGATACTCACCACCACGATCGGATCGAAGCATCTTAATGTTCCTGCCCAACTGATTCTCTACTTCTTGCTTAAACTCTTTGAATTTCTCAAAGGTTTCTGACTTATGCTTGATTAGGTAGACATATCCATATCTACTAAAATCATCAGTAAAAGTCACATAGAACCGATTAGCATCTCTTGTGGCGGTTCTGAAGGGTCCACACACATCCGTGTGTATGAGGTCCAACAAACCTTCACCCCTAGCACAAGTGCCAGTAAAAGGTGACTTTGTCATTTTACCAAGCAAACAAGATTCACAACTATCATCTGAATTTAGGTCAAATGACTCCAAGACTCCATCCTTTTGGAGTTGGCCTATGCGTTTCTTGCTTACATGTCCAAGACGACAATGCCATAAGGATGCTTTATCTAAGCTAGTGGAAGAGTTAATACACAATACATTATTTCCTAGATTATCTACAACAGATACAGTTTCATACATGCCATCACAAGGTAATGCTTTAAAATAAAGAACATTATTAAAGAAAGCATCAATACTACCATTATTATTATCAAAATAAAAGGTAAAACCTTGTTTATACAATGCATGAAAGGAAATAACATTTCTTGCCATTTCTGGCGAATAATAACATTTATTCAAATCTAATGTAAACCCACTATTTAGCACTAAGGAATAAACTCCTATCTTGGTGACAGGTGAAGCTTTCCTGTTTCCCATGATCAAGTTTATCTTTCCCTGCTCCACATTCTCACTTCTTTTTAGTCCCTGCAAATCACAACATATGTGAATACCACAACCTGTATCAAGGACCCAAGACTTAGAATGAGGTGAGTTATTAGACAATATAGTGCATATACCTGCATGGTTGGGTTTTACTTTCCCATCCTTCAAATCTTGCTGGTACTTTGGGCAGTTTCGCTTCCAGTGCGACTTTTCATGGCAATAGAAGCATTCAGCCTCATTAGGGTTAGCAGAAGGAGTGACAAAACCTTTCTTGGTTTTTCTTGAAGAGGAGCCTTCAAGGGTCTTACCCTTGGTATCCTTAGAAGGGTTCTTTCTCTTCTTCCCTTTGCCATGCCCGATTGCCATGGCCGCAGTTGGAGTAGGAGTAGGAGTAGTAACAACCGACTTACCCCTTAGACCACTTTCGGCGGTCTTCAAGAGTCCTTGAAGTTTGCTGAGGGTGACTTCTTCCTTGTTCATGTGATATGTCATGCGGAATTGATCATAACACGATGGCAAGGAGTGCAAAAAGATGTCTATTGCTAACTCCTCAGGGAAGTTCACATTCAACTTCAGTACACGGTCCACATACCTTTGCATTTTCTGCATGTGGCCCGTGATGGGTTCACCGTCCTTCATTCGGGTTGTTATCATGGAGGAGATTATTTCATATCGCTCTTGACGAGCACTTTGATGGTAGCGGTCCATCAAGTCCTGGTGCATCTCAAAAGGATAATAGTCCTCATAGGACTTTTGGAGCTCGGCTGTCATGGTGGCCATCATGATGCATGCCACTTTTGTAGCATCTCTTTCATGTACCTCATATTCAGCAAGCTCTTCAGGAGTAGCAGTTGGCTCGGGTACCTTCAGCTCCTTGTCGAGAACATATTCTTTGTTCTCATACCGAGTGACCATCCTGATGTTTCTGATCCAATCTGTAAAGTTGGACCCATCAAAGATGACTCTCCCACAAAGATTCATGAGAGAGAAGGAGCTAGTAGGGTTTGAGCCAAAAGCATTGTTATTGGAAGACATCTGAAAAGAAGAGGGAATATATTAGATTAGATATAGAGATAGTCCTTAACAAAACACCCAAATGTAATATTAAGGCTAGGACCCAACACAATATTTTATAACTTAGAAGAGGGATGCCGTAATCTAAGCTATAAGATATTTGAAGGTAGGTGAATGACGATTCACCAATTTCCACCATGAAAAACGAAATATTTAATTAGGTTTTAATTGGTTTAGAAACTCCTACATTCTTTGAGATTCATTGAACTTTCTTCAATGGCATGTTTCAATCTCGAGTGTGCCCTTCAAGTTTTGTGACTGGGATGCCGAGGATCACAAAACAAGGTGTGAAGTAACCATGCAAATTACTTGGTACCCTTAATGTATTACCCCTCAATCGATGTGCCGGTTAACCACACACGCTCCATCGATACTATGATAAACATTAAGTCACCCTTTACCTACCTTGTTAAGTTCAAGTTAGTGTGCCGGTTAACCACACACGCTCCACTAACGACTTAAACAAAGTGTAAAGTGTAATTTCATGGATTAGCACCTTATTCACATTTTCCTAAAATAACTAAGATTGGGAATTCAATAAAGTTTAGTTACTTTAGTATTATCATTATACTTTTAATGAGAATTTCTAAGTCCTTGTCCTACCCGTTCGGCTAACGACCCTCCACCGATCAAGGAAGCGGTGGGTGAGAGTGGACACCCATTAAGTTGCCATTTTATAGGCAACAACCTTATACCCCCGTTATAGACCGGCTTCGTGAATGAGGCGTACTAGCGGTAAGACGACTTGATCTTATACATATATAAATATTATTAAACTTATAATATTATAAAGTATAAGGGTTGAATTTTAACTTTTAAAATTCTAGGGGTTGGAACTAAAGTTTTTAATATGACTTTACATGTTCCAAAACTTGAGGGCAAGTTTTGTAAACTTTCAAAACTTTTCATTTCTCATAACTTATGAGTTAATGGTTATTAAAAATGAAGACTCTTCATTTTTTGTAACCTATGTGTTCTTTTAATGGTTATTTATAAATGTGACTTTTGGTTATCCATAACTTAAGAACTAGTTATGGACTCCATTAAAACACTTAAAGATCAAGAATTAATCTAATCAATTATTAGCACATAATTTCTATGATCTTCTAAACTCATATGTTTATGAATGTTCATATCAAAAATTTCAAGAATCGTAAGTACATATACAAAACTTGAAATTTTGATACGAGCTTTTGAACAAAACTTCGATTTTTAAGTTTTTTTTTTTTTTTTGCATCAAGTATCAAATAAACAAACCAGGCTCTGATACCACTGATGGGTTTTCAGAGCATTCTAACACTCCTATGGTGTACATGCAACCCTAGAAACCTTGGATCTATGTTTGACTATGATACATGCAAATAATTATTTTTCCAAGGTTCTTATCCTATCTAGCATGGCATGGGGAACTTGAATCAAATAAAGCTAGTAGAATTACTTACCTTGTAGTTGTAGTTGATTGCTTGGAGTTTTAGAGCCTAGCACCAATAGTGTGGAGGCCTCAAATGGAAATCACAAATCACCACAAACTTGGAACTTTGAGAGAATAGTAATCACCTTCTTGAAATCGGCCCTCTTACTTTACTCACCACAACTCGTGTGATTTCAAGAACCAAAGCCTCCTTTATATAGTGTGGTGGATTAGGGTTACATTCATGTAAACCCTAATACCCATGTCTTTTCATTTCCATGAGATCCGTGGGTTAAAGCTCCATGGAGTATCCATGGACTTTCCATGCAAGCCTAGCCCATTCCAAATAAGCATTAGCCCACACTATATAAATACAAGAGCCCATATTTAATTAGTCATACTTTTGATCTCTAAATTAATTCTCGATTAATTATAGATCAATACTAATTAAATAATATGATTTTATATTAATATATTAGGACTTATAATATATTAATAAATCATAACTTATACTATTCTCAAACGATTATCCATAAATTGTTCGGGTGAAGTGCAACCCAAATGGACCATGCCGGGTCGGGTCAAGTACATACCAAATATAGTTATGGACTTAGACACTATATCCAACAGAGATGACCTACATCCTCAACATTTGCTTCCCCGATAACAACCAAAAAATGAACATTATTCTTTGTATAAACTTTGACTCATAGCACAACGATAACTGGCAATCCACTTGTCTTGGAATATGAAACTCTTCCTTGCTTCACACTTGGAAATATTGCCATTAATCCAAACGGTCCTCCCCCACTTGGATTCAACTGCACTATGCTAATCTCATAACCAATGGTTTTCCAAACCACCTCACAACCTTACAGCTCCACCACTATCACCTTGAGTTTACAAGAACTAAGATTCCAAGACTAAATGAGCTAGGGTACCCGATTAAACACTTTGTTACTCCAGACGAAGGATGTCCGCGCCCAAAGCACTTTCCCCTGATACAATTCCAAATCCTTTAACAACCTCAATTGATGACAAAGAATGAATAAACCCTCTATCGGAATGGATTGATCACTAATCCAATAAATCACTTTCTAAAAGATCGATGCACCTAAAACATCGTCAACTGATACAACTCGAACACTCTCGAACAATTCTCCACAGTTGAACAAATCCATGCGGAAATGCATCACCCACACCCAAAGGTTGATACGTAGAAACCGCTCTTACCCTACTAATGAGAGCGATTGGTTCAATGAGTTAACCAACCTATCAACTAACATCCCACTTGAGCGACACAAGCACCTCTAGACTCTATCTCCATTTTCTTAGAAGGGACAATCGGCTACAATGAGATTTTTGCCTATCAGCCTCCAATGCGAGGACCACACACACATCCCTGAAAGCATGAATCTGAAAACAACTCACCCTGAACCCGCGTTCTGACCAATCATTTACACCTCTCAACCACGAGAGATCCTGACCATCTCGAATTCCAAAAATCCAGTGAACTTCCACTAAAACTTCCTCCGACCCATTGTGTTGAACCATCAAAATCCATTCGGCTATTGATCCTCCAAGGCCTCTCTCTAACAATGACTGTTGCCTCCTGTGCTGATGCGTACAACCGGCTCAACCAGATACCCTTCAAACATGATTCTCGGTATGCAAAATTGGCATATGAAAATACCTCGAAATATAATAACCAAACATTCTTAAAGAAACTCTGATTATTAAGTGAAGAATTAAACACTTTGAACATGAAGTCTCTCACACACAATAATCACAAAATCACGAACATGAATAATAAGATCAGAAAGGAGTTGAATATAATACGTACCCACGACGACATCTGGCGGAGCCCAGGCCTCCTCGACCTACAACTGAAACGCTCGGCTCCCCACCGTTGAAGTCTCCATCCCGTCTTCACGAACATCAGTAATTATCAGTGTAACTGGAGCGAATGCCCATGCCGCTCCACCCGTCAATCCCGAATAGTTGGTCTTCTTGTGGCACACCTATTTGCAGTGAAAACAAATCGACCTCGGTCCCTTCAGACACTCCCCGCTGGAATGATCAATCTGGAGGCAACTGAAGCAACTTAATCTCTTCTCACGACAGTTCCCCTCGTGAGACCTCCCACACTTAGCACAACGTCCCCGACCCTGCTGGCCGCTAGCTCGTGAATTGAAGATCTTGGGATTCTTAGCTGAGCCCTCCGTCGAAACGTATTGCGAACCCAACGAATATCTCTCCTTAAAATGGGTCGTGAACTCATCCCATGACATAGCTTCCAACTCAGTAATCTTAGTAGACTGCATAATCGAATCTCAACAACTCTTTGCTGCATGACGCAAAAGGTCCAAAGCAAGCTGAATTTTGGCTTCTATGGGATAAGGACTGGTGCGGAAGACACCCTCCATCTCTTTAATCCAACGTGAACTAAGAACCCTGACATTCCTCCCAAAAACCATAAAAGGCTGATATATAGCTATGTCGACAGGTGGCGTGATGAACTCGTACATCCCCTCATCAATCGGCTCAGCGCCAGAGTCTAAACCTGAACATAAAGCTATTATATTTATTACATCAAACCTTAGTAATGTTACCATTACTGTAATTATTTAAGTATGTTGGAACTGTTGTGTTAAATTTAGTTTTTGGTAAACATGTTGGTTATCCATTATACAAGAGCTATGTTGATGACTTATATTAAAAACTAAATTAGGGTAGGATTGGTGTATTTATTTAATCCATAATAGGATTTATTGTTGAATATGATTCACAAAGACAATATTGGGGTGGGGGTGGATCATCGTCTCTATCTTCACTAGATGTGGCTGAAGTCCTCAAGTGTGATCTTGGTGAATGTCGTGGTCATATCGGAAACGTGGGACAAAATATAGAAGGCATATCAAGTTCTTACTTAAAATTTCCTCACCATATGTTGATGGGATTTAGGTAAAACAAATAAACCAGAAAACAATTCCTAAGTTCACATGCAACCTACTTTGGATCTATGTTTTAACTATTGAACATACAACTTTGAATTGCAAACAAGAACCCTAGAGGAGAGAGGCTAATTTCGAAATTAACAAACAGGGTTTAAGAGTTACATACCTTTCCATTGTTATAGCAAACAATTGATAATCCTCTTGGTCTTGATCTTGATCTTCTTGGAAGCTTAGCACCACAAATGTAATGCCTCTAATGGAATCACACCCAAGAACTAGCAAGAAGGAAACTTGAAGGAGAGAGGGTAGAGAGATTATGCAATTTCGGCCCTAGGGTTTCTTCAAAGAAGTGGTGAAAACCCTAATGCTCCTTTGCTTAGGGCCTAAGCAAACCCAAGGGCCTTATCCAAAGCCCCCTTGGACGAAATCCTCAGGGTTTCCCCTATAGATTTCGTCCACCTCCTTCCAAGGAGGTTCTGGAGCCTTCCACTCAACTATCTGATAATTGCAAACTAGTCCCTGCACTTTATAATTAATACTATTAACCCCAAAATTAATTCTGATTAATTTCTGGCTAACTATTAATTAAACATAATGATTTCTAATTAATATATTAATCTTTTAACATATTAATAAATCATTTATATTAATTTATTAATCTTATAAATTAATATCTCTCCTTTCATAATTTCCTTGTCCAGTTGCTAGGTTGAGGGCAACCCAAAAGGACTGTGCTGCTATCAATTCAAGTACATACCAATTATAGTTATGGGCTTAGACACCTAATCCAACAGTCTCCCACTTGGATAAGTCTGTAACTATAATTGCTAGTATGCCTTCTAAATTTGACCAGCAAATTGTAGCTTCCAAAAGCTGCTGCTGAACTCTGACCCAGTCAGTTACATGTCCTAAGATAAGTGATCATATAATCCTTCGTTCTGCAAGATATCCCCAGACATAAGACATGGAACGTAATCAATCTCTTTGTCTAGAATCTATGTTTCCCGATTTCTGATTTGTGATGATGTAGGACTTCTAATTGAACACATCAATTTAGTCCTGGCTGGGCCCAACACATAAGTCAACACCAAATCATCGAGGGGCCCACAAATATTGCTTTTCCAGTTAGGGCAAAAGGAACGAATAAACGTTGACTCATATGCTTGTATCTTTTACTCATCAAATTATACATGACAATACGTTTTATAACACCAAGTTACTGATGCGTTTTCGTATCACCAATGTATAACCAACTTTGTAAATTACAACTCATATATCTTCGTTTCAAGATTATAAGATATTATCGTCTCAGTATTACTCGTGATGAATTCCATGAAGTGATACTCTGAGCGAGGGTTTATCCAATACTCAAATCTCAATTTTTGAATACTCATGAACGTTGCAACAATTCTATTGCCATGTCTATCCTTAGACAATCTACAATCCAGTTCATGACAGTCTTAATTCACTACTTACTTCCAAAAGTACGAGCGACTGTGGAGTTTGAATAATTAAATTATTCGGGAAGTAAAACATGCAAAATATGAAACACAATAACAAACAATCAACAAAAGGCAGTAACCAAACTTATAAATAATACTTTATTATTTAATCACCAAAAGTCAATTACATTTAGTTTGTTACAAGTTCCAGAACAAAAACTAATCTAACTACTAAAACTAATATCATCTTTCAGTCCTATGCTCCGAGCATGCTGAATATGCTTAGCCCTACTCAGACCCTTTGTGAGGGGGTCTGCTGGGTTATCTTCAGATGACACCCTCTTTACTACAAGATGGCCTTCTTCTACTCTATGTCTGATAAAATGGTACTTTCTATCGATATGTCCGGTTTTACCATGATCTCTTGGTTCCTTTGTTAAGGCAACCGCTCCTTCATTATCGCAGAACAGTTCCATAGGCTCCTGGATGGTTGGAACAACTCCGAGATCTCCGATGAAGTTCCTTAACCAAGCTGCTTCTTTCGACGCTTCACTCGCTGCTATGTACTCTGATTCACAAGTAGAATCAGCCACCGTATCTTGCTTGGAACTTTTCCAAGTAACTGCTCCTCTGTTCAGTAGAAATACCCAGCCTGATTGAGAACGGAAGTTATCTCTATCCGTCTGAAAGCTGGCATCACTGTAACCATCTACTCTCAAAGTATCATTGCCACCAAGTACAAGGACCCAGTCCTTCGTCCTTCGCAAATACTTGAGTATGTTCTTTACTGCTATCCAATGAGCTCTACCCGGGTTTCCCTGATAGCGACTGACCATGCTCAAAGCAAATGCCACATCAGGGCGAGTACATGTCATAGCGTACATGATCGATCCGACAGCGGAAGCATAAGGTACACGAATCATGTCTGCTATTTCCTCATCTGTACTCGGGCATTGAGTCTTACTCAATTTGGTATTGCTTTGGATAGGTAGCTCTCCCTTCTTGGAATTTTCCATACTAAACCTCTTCAGTACCTTATCCAAGTATGTGCTCTGACTAAGTCCAATTAGTCTCTTCTTTCTATCTCTCAATATTCTAATCCCTAGAATATAGGCAGCTTCTCCAAGGTCTTTCATGGCAAAACACTTTCCAAGCCAAGACTTAACATCTTTCAAGGTTGGAACGTCGTTACCAATGAGTAATATGTCGTCGACATATAACACCAGAAAACTTACTATACTCCCACTAGCCTTGATATACACACAAAACTCATCTTCACTTCTAGAGAAACCAAACTCTTTGAATTTCTCATGGAAGCAAAGATTCCAGCTGCGAGATGATTGTTTCAATCCATAAATGGATTTCTCAAGCTTGCACACTCTATTGGGAAACTTTGCATCAACAAAACCCTCTGGCTGATTCATGTAAACATCCTCAGCCAACTTCCCATTAAGGAAGGCAGTTTTGACATCCATCTGCCAGATTTCATAGTCATGAAAGGCAGCTATGGCGAGCAATATCCTAATAGATTTAATCTTAGCTACTGGCGAAAAAGTCTCATCATAGTCAACCCCTGTGGTTTGAGTGAAACCTTTTGCAACCAGTCGAGCCTTGAATGTGTGCACATTTCCATCCATGTCTGTCTTCTTTTTGAAGATCCATTTGCACCCAACTGTCTTACGACCTGGTGCACTTTCAACCAAATTCCAAACTTGGTTGTCATACATGGACTTAATCTCGTTGTCCATTGCCTCTTTCAACTTGGAAGCCTCTGGGCCTGCCATTGCTTCCTTATAAGTAACTAGTTCATCTAAATTTACCAGTGTCCTATCACTGATGAATGTGTCACCATCTGAAGTAATATGAAAACCATATAACTCAGGTGGCACACTCACCCTAGTGGATCTTCGAAGAGGTAATGAGTTATCAATTGGTTCAACAGGAACTGTTTCCTCTGGTTGAGTGCTAGTGTCATCTAAGGTTCCTTCATTGGCTAACCCTTGAATTTCTTCAAGGTCAATGGTGCTCCCACTGTCCTCTTTGAATATGAGCTCTCTTTCTAGAAAGACTCCTCTTCGTGCTACAAAGACCACGTTCTCACTAGGTCTGTAGAACAAATATCCAAAAGACTGTTTTGGGTAACCAATGAAAAAACATTTCTCACTTCTTGCTGCTAGCTTGTCGTGAGTCTCTCGTCTTACGAAAGCTTCACAACCCCAGACTTTGATATGTGCTAACGAGGGAACTTTCCCCGTCCATATTTCGTGAGGTGTTTTGGCAACCTTCTTTGTAGGGACAAGATTGAGGATGTGGGCGGCTGTCTCTAAGGCATACCCCCAGAAGTGAATAGGAAGCGAAGCACGACTCATCATAGAACGAACCATGTCTAACAAGGTTCGATTATGCCTCTCAGCTACACCATTTAACTGTGGTGTCCTAGGAGGAGTTAATTGTGAGACTATCCCACATTCTTTTAGATAGTCGTTGAACTCGATACTAAGATACTCCCCGCCTCTATCGGATCTAAGTACCTTTATATTTCTGCCCAATTGATTTTCGACCTCATGCTTAAACTCTTTGAACTTTTCAAAGGTTTCTGACTTATGTTTGATTAAGTAGATATAACCATATCTGCTATAATCATCAGTGAAAGTCACATAGAATCGATTAGCATCCCTTGTAGTTGATCTGAAGGGCCCACACACATCTGTGTGTATGAGATCCAACAGACCTTCACCTCTTTCACAAGACCCTGTGAATGGTGATTTTGTCATCTTTCCCAAAAGACAAGATTCACACATATCATCTGATTTTAGGTCAAATGATTCCAACACTCCATCCTTTTGGAATTGGGCTATGCGTTTCTTGTTAATGTGTCCAAGACGACAATGCCACAAGCATGCCTTGTCTACACTATTAGACAAGTCAATATTAAATACACTATTTCCTAAGCTATCAACACAAGTCACTGTTTCATACACACCATCATAAGGCAAAGCTTCAAACACAAAAACACCATTCTTATAAACAGAAATTGAACCATTCAAATCATTAAAAGAATATTTAAAACCTTGTCTAAACAATGCATGAAATGAAATAATGTTTCTCGTCATCTCAGACGAATAGCAACAATTTAATAAATCTAATCTAACATCATTACTAAGCAAAAGTTGGTAAACTCCGATCTTGGTCACTGGTGAAGACTTCTTGTTCCCCATGATCAAGTTTATCCTTCCTCGCTCTATCTCCTCACTTTCCTTTAGCCCCTGCAAATCAGAACAGATGTGAAAACCACATCCTGTATCAAGGACCCATGAACGAGAAGATAATGAGTTATTAGAAGAAATAGTGTATATACGTGCCGAAGATGGTTTTACTTTGCCATCTTTGATGTCTTGCAGATATTGTGGGTAGGATCTCTTCCATTGCCCCTTTTGATTGCAATAAAAGCAAGCGACCTCCTTTGGATCAGAAACATGGGGAGTGGTAGCATTGGGCCTAGCCTTTGGGCCATTACTAGATGACCCAGCTTGAGCCTTGCTCTTCCAGTTTTGCTTAGGAGGACCTTTCCTCTTTTTCCCCTTTCCCTGTCCAATGGCCAAGACAGGGGCACTTGCAGGAGTGGAGGCTATACTTTTACCCTTCATCCCTGCTTCAGCTGTCTGCAACAAGTTGTGCAATTGGGCCAGTGTCTGCTCAGTGTTGTTCAAATGGTAATTTAGAATAAACTGACCATAACAATCAGGTAGTGAGTTCAAGACCATGTCAATGGCCAATTCCTCATCAAAGTGAATGTTGAGCTTGACCAAACGCTCTATGTAGCGTTGCATTCTTTGCATATGAGACACAACCGACTCCCCTTCTTTCATCTTGCAAGCCATGAGTGACTTGACTACTTCAAACTTTTCTTGACGAGCTCGCTTATGGTACTTTTCCATAAGGTCCTTGTTCATCTCAAAAGGCCAATAGTCCTTATAGTAGCTCTGCAGTTCTGGGGACATGGTTGCCACCATGATGCATGCGACTTTGGTAGCATCATCGTAATGTTTCTTATAGGCAGCATATTCTTCAGGAGTAGCTTTAGACTCATCAAACTCTTTGAGCTCCTTTTCAAGGACATATTCTTTGTCCTCAAATCGAAGCGCCATCTTGATGTTACGCATCCAATCGTTATAGTTAGAGCCATCCATAACGACTTTGGAGCAAATATTGAGCAAAGAGAAGTTGTGGTTAGAGGAGGATGAAGCAGAAGTGTTTCCAGGAGTAGACATCTGAAAAGAAAGAAAGTTTTAGTTAGATTTCAAGATACCTTAATATAATAACCCAAAGATATAATATCAAGGTTAGGATCCAACTATGAAGATTCACAACTTAGAAATGGGATGCCGAGATCCAAGTGTAAATTTCATAAAGGTAGGTGAATGACGATTCACCGATTCCATCATTAGACGAAATAAACGAAGTGAAATTCCTAATTCTTTTGAGATACATTGAAACTATTCAATGGCATGTTTTAATCTCAGATTATGCTCTTCTATTTGTGACTGGGATGCCGAGGATCACAAACAAGATGTGAATAACCATGCAAATGTGCTTGGTAACCTTATTGTCTTTATCATCAACTATTGATGTGCTGGTAAACCACACACGCTCCATCAAAATGACAATTATGAGATACCCATTACTACTCTTTATTAGTGCCTTTTAGTGTGCTGATTAACCACACACGCTCCACTAACGACCAATAAAGCATAATGTGCAATTTCATGGATTAGCATACTTTTCACATTTTTCCTAAAGTAACTAGAGTTGGGATTTTGTAAAATAATGTTCTAGTACTTTCTTTAATAACAGTATACTTTTAATGAGATGTAGTTGTCCTATCAAATCCGTTCTGCTAACGACCCTCCACCAATCAAGGAAGCGGTGGGTGAGAGTGGACACCCATTCAACTACCATTTTATAGGCAGTTTCCTTATACCCCCCTTATAGACTAGCTTCGTGAATGAGGCATACTAGCGATTTGACTGACCATATTCTTATACATATATAATATTAAACTTTTAATTATAATACATATATAAGGTGTGTTTTAAACTTTTTAAAACTTTAAGGTTTATATAAATTTCGAAATTTAAACTATTAATTTAAATTTAAATAAACCAAATAACTAGATTTAATATTTATCTATTAATTAACTTTTAATCAATTTATTAAATCTTGTAAGGATTATCTAATTAAATTAAACAATTAATTTAATCCTAATCCATATCCCTTCTAGATTTCGAAAATATGGGGATAGGATAATTTCCTTATTTTTCTCAATTATCCAATAAGGCAACTATTATCCAAAACAAGGAAACCCTAAAAAGGCTAGCATATTTCGAAATTTAAGGGGAGGAGGCTAGGGTTTCCAAAACCCTAACCCTAATTTCGATTAGGGTTCATGGAGGCTAGGGTTTTCGAAAACCCTTTGAACCAAAACCCTAAAATCGAAAATTTTGGCCTTTAGGGTTTAATGGCTATAAACCCTAATTTGCAATTCAACTATTATAGCAATTCAATTTAAAATAAACAATGGCTCTGATACCACTGATGGGATTTAGGTAAAACAAATAAACCAGAAAACAATTCCTAAGTTCACATGCAACCTACTTTGGATCTATGTTTTAACTATTGAACATACAACTTTGAATTGCAAACAAGAACCCTAGAGGAGAGAGGCTAATTTCGAAATTAACAAACTAGGGTTTAAGAGTTACATACCTTTCAATTGTTATAGCAAACAATTGATAATCCTCTTGATCTTGATCTTGATCTTCTTGGAAGCTTAGCACCACAAATGTAATGCCTCTAATGGAATCACACCCAAGAACTAGCAAAAAGGAAACTTGAAGGAGAGAGGGTAGAGAGAGTATGCAATTTCGGCCCTAGGGTTTCTTCAAAGAAGTGGTGACCGATTTTGAGAGCTGGGAGGCTCCTTATATAGCTGAGGGATCTAGGGTTTAGGGAAAACCCTAATGTTCCTTTGCTTAGGGCCTAAGCAAACCCAAGGGCCTTATCCAAAGCCCCCTTGGACGAAATCCTTAGGGTTTCCCCTATAGATTTCGTCCACCTCCTTCCAAGGAGGTTCTGGAGCCTTCCACTCAACTATCTGATAATTGCAAACTAGTCCCTACACTTTATAATTAATACTATTAACCCCAAAATTAATTCTGATTAATTTCTGGCTAACTATTAATTAAACATAATGATTTCTAATTAATATATTAATCTTTTAACATATTAATAAATCATTTATATTAATTTATTAATCTTATAAATTAATATCTCTCCTTTCATAATTTCCTTGTCCAGTTGCTAGGTTGAGGGCAACCCAAAAGGACTGTGCTCCTATCAATTCAAGTACATACCAATTATAGTTATGGGCTTAGACACCTAATCCAACATATGTGACTTCACAAGCACAAATAGATGCAGTGGTATAAACAACGCTATGAAGTATGTCGTAACAATCAAATACACAATTTCGACACGAGCAACAAGATTCAATTCCAATAATTGATCGGTACAGTTTTTGTCACTTTAATTTGAATATATTTAATTACAAATTGTCCGATTTTAGTTTTGGATGATTGTAGTTTGATGATTGTTTGAATCATTTGTGTAGATGTGAAAACAATGTAATAATGTTGAAAATACATGTATAAAATGATAAAGAAAGAAGTGGGCTGAGAAACATAAAAGCTAAGTTCAGAACAAAAACTAAATGGTGAAAATTAATAAAGAAACATCACAAAATTATCTACAATTTGTAATTTTTATGTTTTTCCCAATTCTATTGTTATCATGATCGAAGTGACTATGAAAATTGAAAAAATAAATTGATACGAAAAATTCGAGAATTGTGAATTTGTATTATTTTTAAACCTACATTGTCACCAATGTAAAACATACATCACTCATGCAAAAACCACCATCCCACACAAATTAGATTAGAAAACCCCAATAGAGAACCTTTCCACAAATTATGATTATAAGGCTGGCGGGTATACTTCTATCACACCCTGCGATGGAGTGATATAGAAGTGAGAGGGTACGGGAACACCACACCTTTTGGGTGAGAGGTGAGAGGCACACTAGGCAAGGAATATCTTTTTTTCTTTTTTCTTCTTCTTTTTTAATTCATTATTAAATTTTATATATATATATATATATATATATATATATATATATTAAAAAATTATTAAAAAATATATCAAAATTTTATATTTTTTTTAATTACTTTCAAATATAGTATAATATTATATATTATTTATAGATATTCAAATATTAAAAAATAAAAAGAATGAGAGATAACACCCTATCAGGCTGCGTGGTATGCATCAGGAAAGAAGAGCGGGAAGTGTTCCTGCGGGAATGGGGGTGTAGGATAGGAGTAGGGGAAGGAGACCCCACATTCTCTCTCCTGTTTTGATTGGTCAAACTTTATTATTATTATTTTTTTCTTCAGTTTTTTAATATTTATTAAATTATATACCACTAAAAAATTATAAAAAATATATCAAAATTCATGGTTTTTAATTCCCTACAAAATGAGTATTATATATATATATATATATATATATATATATATATATATATATATTAAAAAAAAGTGAAAGAAACTTCCCACACACACCCTAGATTTTGGTGAAGAAAAGTGTAACACCCTAATTTTTTTTCAAAACATTTTCATTCTATGGTTTTAAAAACATTCGGGTATTAACCCACATTTAACAAAAACCGGTCCCACAAAAACCTTTATAAATTAAAACAATGGGTGTTACCATTAAGCATCAATACAACCATAGCAAGCAAATAAGAATTACATCATCACAATTAATAAGGAACTTAACAAGTTCCACTCCATTATCTATCACTTGACTTCTAGCTTCCATCTATCATTCTCTCTTCTTAAGTGTAACCTAAGATACATGACATTAAAAAGAGATACGTAAGACAATAATGTCTCGTGAGCTACGTGGGTTTGAGACCCAAAACATTTATCACATTTTCATCAAAAACGTTTCATATTTGCAAAACATAGTTTTAGACCATAAAACATTTTCAAGAATTTTCAAGGAAAACTCATTTCGTACATGTTATAAATATCATTTCATATCTTCTCATTTCATTTCCTTTTATTTCATTTCAAAAGCCATAATTATATATTTCATTTTCTTTTATCATTAAGGGCTAATTCCGGTATTATACCGTTGCCATTTTTATACTTAGGGTCTACGTCCAATAAAGGAATCACTCCCAAGTCTAGACCAAGGTGGAAAGAACAAATCAACCCACCAAGGCATCATTTCCATTAGGAAATCTATCTCGCGAAGGGGAGGCGCCACCCCGATAGATTCCTCTACTGCCTCTTACGAGGTATCATGGCCCGGGCAGTTTTCATTTCATTACTTTCTGTTCCGTTTCATTACTTTACATTTCTTGTCATTAATTTCCATGATTTACACATACCAAACATTAATATCATAATACTCGTTTCAAAACATTTCAAAAACACATTATCAAAATATTTGTTCTTCTAAAACGTTCTTTGCTTTCAAAAACATTTTTGCCTTCAAGGAATTCTTTCAAATATTATCTCCAAAAGCATTTAACACTTTTACTTCAAAACGTTTCATATATCAAAACATTAGTATTTCATTATTATAAAGATCATTTTTGCATGTACCCCAAAGTGGGGAAAATGCCAACACGTACTCACCTTAATCACACGTAGGTTAGCTAATGCTCTTCTAGTTCCTTTCCCTAGACTAATCCTCTTCAAACACTACATACACCATATATAGACATAAGCCATTAAAATGACCAAAATACCCCTCAAAGATTCAAATACTAAATTTTATTGTTTCAAATCATTCCTCATGCAAAAATATGAATGTAGGCGAAAACCGTGTGTAAATCCGAGTTCGTATGCAAAAGTTATGAAGAAAACAAGAAAATCTCCAAATCAGGGGACTACACGGGCCGTGTTAATTAAGCCTGTATTAACACGGGTCGTGTTTCCTTGTCTGTACACACACAAAACTCGTTTTTTCTCAATATAACACTATACTTTGCATAATTCTTGAAGACCCTTTTCCAAATCACTTTGTACCATTTGTATAGGTTCTCACACATGTTTAGGAGGTGTTTTATCATCTTAAAACACTCCACTTAATCCATTAAGTGTTCATTGAAACCATAAGATCATGATGATCCTCAAGTGTTTAGAAGAAGAGTAAACTAGTCCATTTTCACTTGAACATTCCAAAGCTCACAAGGTTTGTTCCCAACTTATTGAACACTCAAGTAAATGTTGTCAAGCATATAAAACCCCCATTAATCTTATTGGAAATGCCCAATCTAACTATGGAATTCTCAATTCCATTCCATGTTCCAAAATTGCCTTGGGTCATAACAATCACTAGAGATGCATATTTGCTAACATTCCTTCATGTTTATGTTTCACTATCACCTCTTGAGTGTCAATTCATGTTCATGAATATCATTCACTTCTTATATGAGATTCATTATGAAATTATCAATAGATTTCCCAAAATGCCCTTATGGCCAATTATTCCATAAATTAAACTGTAGACCACTCAATCCCTCATGTTCTTGCATTCAAATCATGTTGTTAGTATCAAATCATGATTATGAGTATCATATACTCATCAAATGCTCATATTCAAAGGATTCCATTGTTTCATCATAATTTCCCCAAAATCGTCTAAATTCCTTGTCTATGCAACATTCTCCCATGATAGATGTGTTTGAGCATTCCAATAGGATTTATTGCTTCTAAACATCATTAGGTCATTGAATCTATTCCAATCTAACATATAAACATGAAATCCCCAATTTGAATTTCTAGGGTTCATGAGGGTTTTCACCCAAATCCTCAAATCCATCAATAGGATGATTGGATTGAGATTGGGATCATCAAAACAACTCAAGGGATATTAGAAAACCAAACCCTAACCATCAAATGAGATAAAAATCATTTATAACACCCAATCCATATATGAAACTCGAATTCTACACTAAGGGAGGAAGAAATTATACCTTAAATCACTTGATTTCTTCATAACTTGCACCAAATGAACCAAGAAAGCTTGAGATTGAATCCTAGGGTTTTTCTTATGTTTGAATCGCCATTTCATAGTCTCCTTTCTTCTCTCTACGTTCTCCCTTCGCTGGAAATGAAGAGAGTGCACATTTATTTCAGAATTTTCACATTTGGTCCCTCTAATTTGCTCCTTTTGTCTAAAACTCACTAAACCTCAATATTTGTGATTTTAACTTAGGTTTTTACATAATAACCCCACATCCATGCATTATGTAACCTTTTTAGTCCATCCCATTACTTTAGTTAACCCCTTAGGTCAACTTACTTTTCCAACTTGGCACTTTTGGTCCTTTAACTTTTAAAATGTTATTATTTTCACTTCTAAACTTCCAAACTTCATATCAACTAATGATATGATTATCTCTTGATGATTTAACCATATGAATCATTTTTAGTTTATTTACTTAATTAATTTAAGAACACAGTCTTAAATTTTTAGGATGTTACAAAAAGATAAGTGAGAGAAATGATGACGTGACATGCAAAAAATGAGTGAAACTTCCCACACACCCTCCAATCTCATTAATAGGGTAAGGTGACTGGTAGTATAAAAGTGAAAGGTTGTAAAAGTTACACCCACCAGCATAATATCATGCAACTGGCCCCTCAAGTGACTCTCTAATCCATGCAAACCAACTAACCAACCCTTTGATTTTCTATCCTAACTGATGCTCATCTCCCTTCCTAATCCATGTAGAAAATTCCCACCGTCAAACCCATTTAGACCAAGGGGAGTGGGTGCGGTTTCACCCGCGGTTTCGCCACATCATCACCCAAAACACCGTTCCCTCCCTGCGGTAAGAACCACAATTTCTCTCTCTTCACCAAAAAAGTGCCGCACTCCTCCTACTCTTTATCTTATCTCTTTAATCTTTTCTCTCTCTTCTCATCATTTGGTATACTATACCTAGTGTGTGGCAAATAACCACACTTTGTGTGGTAAAATTGACATGACACTTATGTGGCGTCTATGTGGCAGAGGAGGGAGTGTGGTTCTTATGGCACCACTCCCTCAAGCCTTATACTCCATTGTCATGCCATTTTCCTCTAACCGCCCCACGAGACCATGCACACACCCACATAAAATTTCCTATCTATAAGATGAAACTCACCGCTATTCAAAACTCACGTATGACTTCATACTCTTAAACCTAACACCATTATCTAACCACAAGCAATATCGTTTCTTTCACAATTCCCTCCACACGTCGATTTTCATAATTTAAAACCCATAACCACCATGTCTCATCATTTTCAAATAAGTCAAACCCATCTATTTGTAAATCATATTCATCAATAGTCCTTTTTTTCTTTTTTGATCATCTTAAAATACACAATCCATTCAACAATTAATTCCCCTTTGGAATAAATCCCTAATATCTTTTTCTCTCTCTTTCACACACACACACACACACACACACACACATATATATATATATATATATATATATATATATATATATATATATATATATATATTGAACCGAAAAATATAAATATACAATCTACTCCTAAACTAATACCTATATTCCATCTTTGTCCACGACGGGACTTGAACCCTCGACCTCAAAGAGGGAGGACACCACCTGATACCGCTGAGTTAGAAACCCTTTGGTGTGTGTGTGTGTATATATATATATATATATATATATATATATATATATATATATATATATATATATATATATATATGGCTAGGTTCAAATATAGATGTACTCAGGTGACCCGGCGAGCCCATGCTTGTCCTCAGAATCCTCCTAAGGCCTTACTCGACTCGTCGAGTTAACCTTTCACTCGTCGGGTTACCATTGAACACAAATCGCGGGGCAACCCGATCCGACTCGTCGAGTCCTCTTATGGACTTGGCGAGTTTCCTCCATGGCCACACTCGATTGACCTTCTGAGGTCAGATCTGTTTCTCTAACTTATAGATCTGGCCTTCTAGCACCCAAAAGTCACGTAAAGGTTCAATCCTTATGCCCATGCACCACACATCAAGCTCTATTTGAAGAAATAGCCCTTAAAATGACAACCTAGACTCAAAACTCCAATGGGACTGCATAAAGCTGGATGATTGGGACTCTCTGGACCTCTCAAGGTCCAGATCTAATGTCATATGCCACAATGGGACTCTCCATGCTCCATAATCTCAACAAAAAGGGGTAAAGAAACCCTAGATTCATGAGATCTACTAACCATACGAAAACAAGTAGATTTTTATACCTTAAACAACAGCTCTGAATGGAATAGAAGTAGATCTGAGCCCCTCCAACAATTTAGCTTGAACACTCTCCTTCTTCCTTGCAAGAATGCACCCGAATGATGAAAATTAGCTCCCTCTTTCTCTCTATGCTCTCTGGATCTATTAGGGTCTCTCAAGGGAAGTGTAGCCGCAGATGAAGGCCATAAGGGCCTTTAAATAGGTCACAAACCCGGACAATTAGGATTTTCCTCAGCAGCGCTGACTCGGCGAGTCAGATACCCGACTCGTCGAGTCCATTCATTAAACATGTCACCAACATGCGACTCTACTCGACGAGTTAAGGCGCCAACTCATCGAGTCACTCCTCATATATCGAAATGAATACTCAAAATATTATCCCTGGAAATCCGGATGTTACAATTCTCCCCCAGTTGAATTAGATTTCTCCCTCGAAATCGCTCCTCAACCACATAAATAGAAACCAAACACCCAAAAAGCACCACTGAAAGGATCTCACACCAAAACGATATCTTACTCCATGGATACCTGAACCCAAACAGGAACTCCTAAATTCGGAACAAAACCGACCCCTCTGCCGCTAAGATACCCCTTCTGACTATTCGAGTCTGGAACTCTAGTGATCTGGTCCGTCACCAGACCGTCCACCCAAGATATCATCACGTTATTCGCTCCTCGAATACAGACGCCGATAACTCACTGCCCCTTAGATTCTCACAAGATAAGTCCAACAATCGGCTACCGATCACCCATGCCAGACATACCAAACGATCCCAAACACACTTCCATAGACGAAAGGGTCACATGCTACCAGAGACCCATCCACTGGACTGCTGTCAGAATCTGTCCGAACATTGGACCCTCAACACCCTGTCCTCAGACACAAGAAAAATAATCAAGCTCGCTCAGAAGTGACCTATGACATCTAAACTCATATGCCCCAAAGCGTCTCACTAACTTCCTTCTTATAACAACTATATCGGCCCAATGTCACACACCAGACACGATGCTCGCTTTACCCCAAGCGATTACTATAATCTCAACTAAAATCGTCTCACCCTCGACCTCTGTCGACAACTACCCATTAGTCTCATGCGTCTTGCGGTCTTTCCCATACCAACGAACCGACCCACCCAGTTCCAAGACACCAGATGAAAACAATACCCCTTCCAAAAAGAAATCCATCTCTAAATCCAGAATCTCAATCCATTTACTCGATACACCACTAGAATCAAACTCAACTCGAGAGTTTGGCCCGAAGCGAATTTGGAACCACCCGTCCCAATAAAGCACCCAACTCATGACTCATGACTCGCAACCCACTCGTACATCACTTCTCCGATCCCTTCCCATTACGGTCTCCACAGCCTAACTCAGGATATAATGATTCCCGACCATTATGGAGACCTCCATCTCTTTCCTGATCTGGCCACCAGGCTCTCGGATACTCAATGCAATAAGGCTACTCAAGCCTACTCAATGCAGTAAGGCTACTCAAGCCTAAGAACTCTCCTGAGTCATGCTCTGACTAACGAATAACGCGGTTCCTTGGAGCACCATGACACCCTCTCACCGACTAGTGAGTACTACGGCTCCCCGTAGTATCACGACACCCTCTCTGACTAGTGAGTACTACGGCTCCCCGTAGTATCACGACACCCTCTCTGACTAGTGAGTACTACGGCTCCCCGCAGTATCACAACACCCTCTCTGACTAGTGAGTACTACGGCTCCCCGCAGTATCACAACACCTTCTCACTGACTAGTGAGTACTATGGCTCCCTGCAGTATCACAACACCTTCTCACTGACTAGTGAGTACTACGGCTCCCCGCAGTATCACCGCACCCTCTATCACTGACTGGTGAGTACTACGGCTCCCCGTAGTATCACCACACCTTCTCACTGACTAGTGAGTACTACGGCTTCCCGCAGTATCACCGCACCCTCTCTCACTGACTGGTGAGTACTACGGCTCTCCGTAGAATCACCACACCTTCTCTCACTGACCGGTGAGTACTACGACTCCCCGTAGTATCACCACACCTTTTCTTAGTGCAATCTACATTCTTAAATAATCTCACTTGCTGTCACTAGCCGAAGGGCTCCCACTGGAATCATAGATACTTGATACTCCACTTACTATCTCGTAGTTCAAGCCTTAAAATAACCTGATAATCAGGGCATCATGCTCGGATACCTCAGTACACCATCACCGAACCTCACGAAGTCTTTCCTCACCCACCGATCTCCTGTATACGGTATCATACCCTGATACCGCTAAGCATCCTTTCAAAGTCTCGCAACTGATCTTCCTCTCGCACCTCTCGTAACTCCGAAATATTCCAACTCTCAATTGAAACTCGGAGGAGTCGTCAGCGACTCAGAACACGTAGACGACAATCCGAAACTTCCTCCTCTATTGCTCAAAACTCATGCAAGAATACTCATAACGACCCTGAATTTGGTTGCCCAATCAACTTCTTCCCTTCCCACACTGCATATAATAGCCCATACCTTGAACCAGAAATTATCAACCGCCGAACTAACCTTACAAGCCAACCACCTCGAATTCACCATTATAACCTTGAACGATTCCTATCCACCACAAGGTCTCCGACCAACGGCCACTTGCCGTGGATACACTCATCATTTCTCAAACACATACCACACGCACTATCTCGCTCTGCACCTCGCCTTGACTTCCAATAACCCTGGTCTCAGGAATCCGCACCGCAGGTCTCTATATCCAGTTCTCTAACCGCTCTTGAACAAATCTCTGATCTCCTCAAAAAGTACCCGGTTCTCCCCCACTCAGGGTTTGAACTATCACCAATTGGTTCACCAACAATCTATCCCACAGACTGTTTTTACCAGTAACATCGCACCTACTCTTGGAAGGTGATACGCAAGTCTCGATAATCTCCCCGATGGAAATCAAGCAATTCCAAATACCCCGAATCTCAGATGAAATCCTCAGAAACTTCTCATCATGACTACCTCTAGTCATTCAGAATCTCGTACCATCCCACTACCGGACATCTCAACTGTCCAGTAGTAACCCTGACTCTCAGTATGGAAATAATGAACTAACATACTCCTCATCCTCGACTCCTCGACCAACGTCCCATCACGTGAATTATCATAAGAGCAGAGACCTCATTTCCACACTCGATACCCATCATAGACAATAAGAGCCACCGCTCCGATATACTCCTCTTGATCGTCCGTTGCTGCAGCGAACACATGCCCTACTATGCTCAAATAGGGTGTATCCTGGTCCTTGACCATCTCAGTCCCCACTGACAACCTGCTCATGCTATATCCTTACCTCGCGGCAGACGTACTGTCCAGATACTCCGATGAAAGATCGTAACCAAAGCTACCCCACAGGGCTCACCCCCAACCTTGGAAACCGAAAATCTCAATACCTATCCTGCTTCCCACAGGAACAGAAATAGCACCGCTCAGGTCACAGAAAATGACATCTCCACTATCGGCCGGTCGCTCAGCCTAGACCGTATTCTCCCATAACGCACCATCCCTACTCATCCCTGAGTCTTGCGACTCCAACTGGCATCTCACCAACAATCCCTCGGAGCTAACTCGATTTCCCTTTCAAGGGACGCTCCACTAAAATTCGTTCATCATGGCCCTCTGGCCCCATATTCTTTCACATCTAATCTCAGTCTAGACAATCACCACAGAATAACCGGTAAAACCATAAGCACTAACTGCCACGTGTCTTGGTACTCAAACCATGTGACCACCTCTCGATCTGCTATGAATCATGGTACCCGAACCATGTTACCTCCTCTTAATCTGCTACGAATCATGGTACTCGAACCACGTTCTCTCTTCTCAATCCGCCTCAAATCATGGTACTCGAACCATGACATCACCTCTCGATCTGCTACAAATCATGGTACTTGAACCATGGCATCACCTCTCGATCTGCTACTAATCATGGTACTCGAACCATGACATCACCTCTCGATCAGTTACAAATCTTGGTACTCGAGCCATGACATCACCTATCGATCTGCTACTTATCATGGTACTCGAACCATGACATCACCTCTCGATCTGCTACTTAGATCCTCCGGAATACTCCCTGCATCGAGTATGGGTCCTCTGCTTTTAGTAGTACGAGCCCATACTACCTGCCACATCTACCCATACTCTCTACACGGACCATCCCAGAGTCCCTAAGTAGTTGTTCAACCTTCGCAATCACCAATCCCGATACGCGTGCTCGCTTCTCAGCGAAATGTTCTACTCTGTCAGCGTACTCATCTGACTAAGGTCACTTCCTAGGCTCTTCCTAGGTTCTCACACTTCTCCGCCATCAGCTGCTGAGAAACTCCTTATGGTGCCAGTCATCTACCTCCTGAATATCGTCACATTCACTTGGTAGCTGACTCCCATCAACGGGAGTTCCACAAAGCACGAAGCAAGCAGCATTCGGGCGTCGAATAAACACGCAAAACCCACTCTAGGTGATAACTCCACTTGCTCTACTCATACTCAAAAGATATCACCGAACTCAGCAACTCTACCCCTCTCGGGTAGCTAACTACTCTCTCAGGAGGTTCCACAAATGCTCATCTAGGTATCTCTCCTAGATTACTCCTCTATTCAAATCCCTCTCTAAAAGGATTCCTGCTGGATACTCTTACTCAGCACATACTCGAAAGCTCATCACAGATAACAACAACTCCTAGGCTAAGGCATCACAAATCAGACCACTCTAGTCCTAAAATATGAAATACCTAGCCTATCTCTAGCATGCATAATACCTCATAACATATCTCATAATACAAAAGTAAGGGTATTTTGGGAAATCATCGTTCGGGCTCTGGCTGATTGTACACACTGCTCCTTCTCGTTTTCTCTCAGAAAC
Organism: Lactuca virosa; assembly: GCF_052849685.1. Taxonomy (NCBI): domain Eukaryota; kingdom Viridiplantae; phylum Streptophyta; class Magnoliopsida; order Asterales; family Asteraceae; genus Lactuca; species Lactuca virosa. Next base: position 42,246,578 of record NC_136426.1, read on the forward strand.
TCTTGCTCGTTTTTAGAAAAATCATTTCTTTGAATATTTTTCTCAAATCCTCAGTTTGAGTCCATATTTACCCGAAGGTGCATCCGAATCCCTCAAACCAAGGCTCTGATACCAACTTGTAACACCGTAAATTTTCAAACGAAGTTTTTTCATTTTAAAAGCGCATACTTTCCATAATATTTTGTATAAAAATCTCGTTTATTCAAATTACAAAACACAACTCCATTAATAGTCCAGGATCCTCAAAACATAACTCTTTCTCTGGTGTGTACAATCAAGCCAGTGCCGTCCCTCGATCCTGAGAAACCTGAAACACATAGCACATAACACGGTAAGCACAAAGCTTAGTGAGTTCCCCAAAATACCACATACAACACATAGCCACTCGAGGCTATAACTCAGTATGACCCTCCGGTCAATGTGTCTCAGCGGAACCCTACAGTCCCGTAGCTCGTTGGACCCTCCAGTCCGGTCTAGCTCGGTGGACCCTCCGGTCCGGTCTAAATCATTGGACCCTCCGGTCCGGTCTACTCGAGGACCCTCTGGCCTCGTAAGTCGTTGGACCCTCCGGTCCGGTCTATATAAAACATAACATACATATATCACAATGCACATATTCTCAAACATACACATAACACATAAGACCCTCCGGTCTGCACATAGATACCACTATAGGTAATGTATAGTGAGAAGACTCACCTCGCATGATGTCTAGAAAACTCTCGTGCTCGATATCCCCAATCTAGCCTCCACCTATCAAAATGATAATATCTCTAATCAATACTCACATTATATCCTCATCTCTAAAGAATGGGTAGAAGACCATTCTACCCCTCCATAGCCCCTATTGAATCAGTTTGACCAACCCTAAGGTCAACTGAAGTCAACTCCAGTCAACGGTCTAACTTTGACCAGACTCGCCGAGTGCACTCAGGTGACTCGGCGAGCCCATGCTTGTCCTCAGAATCCTCCTAAGGCCTCACTCGACTCGTCGAGTTAACCTTTCACTCGTCGGGTTACCATTGAACACGAATCGCGGGGCAACCCGATCCGACTCGTCGAGTCCTCTTATGGACTCGACGAGTTTCCTCCATGGCCACACTCGATTGACCTTCTGAGGTCAGATCTGTTTCTCTAACTTATAGATCTGGCCTTCTAGCACCCAAAAGTCACGTAAAGGTTCAATCTTTATGCCCATGCACCACACATCAAGCTCTATTTGAAGAAATAGCCCTTAAAATGACAACCTAGACTCAAAACTCCAATGGGACTGCATAAAGCTGGATGATTAGGACTCTCTGGACCTCTCAAGGTCCAGATCTAATGTCATATGCCACAATGGGACTCTCCATGCTCCATAATCTCAACAAAAAGGGGGTAAAGAAACCCTAGATTCATGAGATCTACTAACCATACGAAAACAGGTAGAGATTTATACCTTAAATAGCCGCTTTGAATGGAATAGAAGTAGATCTGAGCCCCTCCAACAATTTAGCTTGAACACTCTCCTTCTTCCTTGCAAGAATGCACCCGAATGATGAAAATTAGCTCCCTCTTTCTCTCTATGCTCTCTGGATCTATTAGGGTCTCTCAAGGGAAGTGTAGCCGCAGATGAAGGCCATAAGGGCCTTTAAATAGGTCACAAACCCGGACAATTAGGGTTTTCATCAGCAGCGCTGACTCGGCGAGTCAGATACCCGACTCGTCGAGTCCATTCATTAAACACGTCACCAAAACGCGACTCTACTCGACGAGTTAAGGCGCCAACTCGTCGAGTCACTCCTCATATATCGAAATGAATACTCAAAATATTATCCCTAGAAATCTGGATGTTACACTTAGACTGTTAAAACCCGTGTAAAAATCATAACTCATTCATAAAAATTCCGTTATCGATTGTTTTTATATCGATGGAATTGTACTCACGATATCTTCAACTCTTGTTTACATTGTTTTGGCGAACACTCAACCAATTTTGATTTCGATTTCCGTGTCGCACACTGCTACGCCGAAACTTCGAAAAATCGTAACTTCCTCATACGATGTCAGATTTAGGTGTTTATGTGCACACTATCGCTTTTATGATTACTACTACTTTTTTTAGATTACTTAGGCTAATAAGCAACCTATCTCTGATTCACTTTTTACGACATTCTTTGTCATATAGGGCTGAATGTGAAACTTCGAAGAATCACAACTTCTTCATACGAAGTCAGATTAAAGTGTTCTATATATCTATGGAAATCGTATTGACATCTACTACATGTTAATGATGATTATTTTGGCTAAAAGTAATGTATTTCTACTTCGTATTTCATAATAATCGTTTATGTTACAATCTATAGTAACGGTAAAAACAGGGTGTTACAATCACGGAGGAGAATACAAATATATAACCGTTTATTCATTTTAATAATGTATTAGGGTTCAAATTTGATTTCAAAAATGGAAAAAAAAAACCCATTTTTATAGATTGGTTAAAACCAATTTTCATCCATCCCCCACATGAATAAAAATTGATCAAACATTTTCAAGCCACCAAGATAAAATCCAACAGTTTAATGTGCAATTAGTCACCAAAGTTGAGGATTGAAAGTTACATAATTGAAAATTACATAATTAAAATTTGATATTTAATTTATGGTTACAATTCGTAATTTAGAATGATATTAAATATAATGTGAGTTACGATCTTATATTTAGTTATTAGTTACAAATTGTGTTTTACTACCATTTTGTATGTAAGTTATAGTTTTGTTGTATAAATACATCACTACCGCCATTTAAAAAAATTTAGACTCAATCCTCGCATTTTCTTCCTCCACTACTACATTTTCTTGCCACTGAAAATGTAATGTCTAGACCTAGAAAGGTTTGACGGTCTCGAAAAACCGCTTCTATTTGTTATATCTTAGGTAAAAAACGTCAAATTACATGCGAATTTGTTTTAAAGACATTGTTTTAAATAAAAACCTCGTCAGTTTCTTTTTTCGTATTTATTTCCGTACTTTACCGTAATATTTTCCCTACTATATATATATATATATATATATATATATATATATATATATATAAGGTTAGGTTATAATGTGGATTGTAACTATTGTGTGGATGTAAGGCTCCTTTGTGGTCCAAGCATTTTTGCTAAATTAAATTATATTTAAAAATGGAAATTATTGGATTTTAAGGGATAATTGATTTTTTAATTTTAAAAATTATGATTTTTCTTAGTTAATTCAATTCGAACATATTTTTTTAATCATAAACGATCTGATTCTGTTAGAATGATATTCTATGAGATTGAAAAATCTTAGAAAGAGCAATTTTTATTTTGCATTCTTGAAGAATGAGATACCAAATAAACATTATCGAAGTAAAATACACAAACAAAAATAAGAATATGTTTATGATGCATTCTAAAAGATTAAATTTGATCCATTTTAAAAGAATATATGTTAATGATACATTTTGAAAGCAATAAGACGATGAATATTGTTTTCTTTTAGAAAAATCAATGACCATTGTTTATCTTCATCCCACACACTTTCATGTAGTCTTTAGACCCTTGATCATCATATTCCCCTTCATGCACCATTTTTCTTTATTACCTTCATGTCTGCGATCATAAATTCTTTTAGAATAACTTCCATAATATCAAATTCTGTCAGAATGATATTCTATGAGATTGAAAAATCTTAGAAAGAGCAATTTTTATTTTGCATTCTTGAAGAATGGGATACCAAATAAACATTATCGAAGTAAAATACACAAACAAGATTCACGGCATTCTTGAAGAATGAGATACCAAATAAACATTATAATAACGTATTCCATTAGAAACATCTATTATAAAAGAAAAAAATTGCCAAATCAATGAAAGTAGTTGTTATTTGTTGCTTTGAGCCCTTATTTCTTTGATAGAGATTATATATCTCATAGTTCTCATGGTCTCGTTTCACGTAGAAAAAAGTAAGCCAGATATTTACAAATAACTAAAAAAAATTACAAAACAAGTAAACCAAATATTTTCTCAGTTCCATGAATCTCACAGCTTCACATCAAAAAATAATCTGTAAACACACATAGAATAACATAGCTTCACAATTCCACAGAAAAAGAAAATACTAACCTGGAACTTGATTGATCCCGACTTTAATGGAATCACTCGAAATCGTATGAAATCTTTGATGGAGGTGTATTTGTTATTGATAAAACATCAATGTAGGTTTTTATAGTTTTTATATACTCTATTCAGCCATGATAGAGGAAACAATTTTGGAGATTGGTTAATTCTTTTGCGGATCCTGATCGTGAGGAAGGAAAAAAACCGTAACATAAGCAATAAGGTGTTAATGGAATGAAAAAATATCATAGGTACCGCCATGAATCAAAATGTCGTGTTATCTCCGATACTAAATGTCACCGTCAATTGTTTGAGGAAAAGCCATATAGAGGAAGATTAAAGAGGTACATGTTGATCGATTGAAGTGCTACTATGCAAGAATCATTTGAGGAAGAGACATAAAAAGGAAGACGAAGGAGACGACTTGCCGATTGATTGAGGACTGATGGATTTTTTTCTACAATCAAAAAGCACACATAAGAAATGTTGATCGATGGTTTAGGTTATGTAGTTGAATTTCCTTAAATAAAGGTTTAAATTAAAATTCGCTTCCTAATTTATAGGGATTTAAATTGTATAATAATTAATTGAGTTTACGAATTTAATATAATATCCTTTTAAAATATTGGTTCATATTAGTCCCTACATCCACACAATAAATGTACATCCACATATGAACCTATATATATATATATATATATATATATATATATATATATATATATATATATATATATATATATATATATATAGAGAGAGAGAGAGAGAGAGAGAGAGAGAAGTGTTCAATTGAGAAAAAAATGTTGAGAACGTGAGAATGAATCTGAGCTACTCATTTCGAATCTGCCACTTAAGCGTTTCAGCATACCAGGCCGACGGAACAGATAATATTCATATATGAATATATATATATATATATATATATATATATATATATATATATATATATATATATATATATATATATATATATTCATATATGAATACATATATTCATATATGAATAATCATATGAACAAGTGATTATTCATATATGAGTATGACGGCGGTGGTTGGTGGCGGAGGTAGTGGTGGTTTGTGACAAAAGAGAGGTAGTAGATTCATATATGAATGTACTTGTATTTATATTCATATATGAATATTACTCATCCTCCGTCGTGCCATAACGACGAAACGTTTTGCGGCAAAAATAAATAATTGGCTGAGAATGATTCTCTCATTCTCAACCTTTATTTTTTTTCTCAATTGAACTTACCTCTCTCTCTTTCTCTCTTTATATATATATATATATATATATATATATATATATATATATATATATATATATATATATATATATATATATAACAACTGCATCAGATAATAATTCATGGATATAAGTGCTTATTTATTTGGTACAAGTGAGGAAGGAAAAATGAAAGCCTTACTACATAAAGCTCTTCTTTGGACTATAAGACCTTAACACTTTAAGAACCCATGCACCTAAAGCCTATGTGTTCCCCATGCTTGTAAGACATGTGTTCTTTTGATTAAATAAATCAAACAACCATGCCTTCTTACTTCTTCCATAATTTGAAAATCTTTGAAAGACAAAAGAGGAGACAAAAGAGGACAAAACCTTTATATTTTATAAACCAAGTTTATAAAATATAATGTTTAACTTTTTGGTAAAAGACAAACGAATTTATCTAGTCCAAAATGTTGTGCATGACTTATTAAATCATATCATATGAATAATATAATGTTACTTGCCAATGAAAATTATTATTTCCATAAAACAAATAATTTTAAATTAGTTATAAGAGTTTATTGATTATTTATTAAAATCAATTTCTAATAAATAATCAATTGTATCAAGTTTTTGTTAGTGTGACCCTTTAGTATCATATGTTAATTAGCAATATCACTTTAATATGATTCTTGAGCATACAAGATCTTTCATCACATTGTTACGAAAATTCCATCGTGTGTTAAGCCGACTTTAACATACAAGACTAGGATGCTAAATTAGTCATTGGTTTGTGAAGTGCTAATTAACTTATTTGTTTAAGTAAATTTATAAAATTTAGTTAAGGTGGCGATACACCTATAGTATTGCACGAAAAGAGATACTTGTGTCAGGAATGACAAAGAACCAAGTTGAAGCTAATGGAACATGCTAAGAGCAGCTGAAATGCAAACTTCTTAGGATTGACTCCTATGAAGTAGATGTGATGAATATACAACCGAGAGGCATACTTTTAGGATTAACTCCTATAAAGTAAATGATGATGAAGTGACGAGATAGAAAGATATGTATGGTGACTAGCATGCGTCAGAAGATTGTACGAGTAATTAGATAGCGTTTGCCTCCATACCACTAAAGTAAATTTTGGTATAGTGTGCCTTGCAGACTGGACACTACATGAGAAATAATTTATACGGAGTGCTTGGAAGTGGAATTCTTATTGACCTAGGAAATGTGTTAGAATATGTGAGATCGAGCATATGCATGAGAAGAATCCTTGAAGGCGAGTCTAGGAAAGTTAAGATGTACCTGATAGAGACATGAAATTCCTACTAGAGTCTAGGTATATTTGTTATATGTGCTTGTTTGGACACATTCATGTGTATTAAATTACTTTGTGGTTATCATGTATAGTAACTTGCGCACTACGGGGCAATTCTTGGGACGAGTATGAATATGTGTAAAAGGTATTATAGGTTGTACTACCCGAAGCACAAGATTTGCACTTGGATTAGGAAGAGTCACGTGGTTACTGAGGCACTAGTAGTTGCGTTCATTTTGTCCTTTTCCATTATTACCTACATTATGATGACGACTAGGAATATGATTTTGATTCTGGCTCAAGTGGCTTTAAGAATCGAGTGCGATTAATATAAATCTGCATAAGTGAGTTGATTAGTTCTGAGAACCTTATTTGATGTAGTTACCAACTTTGTTCATGAAATTTAAGAATATGGTAATTGATGATCATCAGAAGAATTGTAGTCTTCATTAGGGCTGAGCAGCTAGTGGCTAGAGGTGCTACCAGTTATGGTGTGGTTGTACCAGATCGTTAGCACGAGATGGAAGGTATCTTCCATATTATTGTTTGTCTCGTATAGACAAGGGTCTAGTTCGTTATGTATTTTTGCGACGTGCGATGTAAGGTCATTAGAGTGTAACCATTTGGTATATTACTGTAGTAAACCTAAAGACCTTATCTTGGGTTGAGTTTATGATCCATTTTAAGAAGGAGAATGAGTATCCGATAAAATTCGAGTTTGTAACTCATGAGTTAGGACTGAAGGTCTATCAGAAGTTGAAAAAACAGTTTCAGGTTCAAGCACCACCATTGGCGAATATGTTTAAACTTATATGATTTTTTGCTCAGAAGGATAGGAGAGTTGCAGTTGTTGTAGCTGGTATGTGAAGTTGCAAGTATCTTGTATGAGTTTGCACATAGGTGTTTCAAATATGATTGAGAGGATCATTACAAAGGATCAATCGAATCGCGACGAGGTCTATCATCCTAGAGAAAAGGAAGGAATGGTACTGAGTTTCGCAACCGTCGTTTCTACTAGTAAATTCCATTGCATTAGTAATACCCTATTGTACGATTTTGTACATGTGTACGTTGGTAAGCAACTTCGTGCTTGTCGTGATCTTGATCAGACCTCAGTTGTGATATACGAGAAGATCACTCGTTGTGGGCACAAAAAGTGATACTACGTTGGGGATGTTAAAGTCATTAATATGTCAATCAGGAGTTTCTTCTAGGAATAAAGGAAGCTAAAGTCATAAAGGCATAGCCATATAAGGCTTTGATCAGTTGTGAGTAGCAGAAAATGAGGGTTCGAACCCAAGTGGGGAAGAACTAACCATTAAGACACAAGTGTGAAATGCGACTTGAAATCAGTTTTGATGTCAAGGACCAGGAGTGTTGCAACACAAGAAGATAGGAGAAAATATTAGCTTCGGTCTTGTTATGTAGATGTTTGAATGGGTATGTTGGTTGTCAAGTGAGGACACGACAACAAATATCATGAGTGAACTTGAAATCTTTACATATACCTATGGATAAATGGGACGAACTTATCTTGGATCTTATCATAAAGTGTCCCAGGATGGTGTTGAACCACGATGTATCATGGGTTATAGTCAACCAAATGATGAAAGTATGCCTTTCTGGGCATTAAATATATGGATAATTGGTTTATGAAGAATGTTTCGTGAACTTTGATATTTAGTCCTTAGTGATAAGGGAAATGGTAGTGTGTGTAATTTAGTGTAATAAGGACGCTTAGTTAAAGCAAAAATTTAATCAACGGAGTTGATGTTTCGATGATAAAACCAGGTCGACATGCTGATAAGCTTTCCTAAAGGAACCTAGAATATTGTGTTGAGTATAAAACAATAGAGTGAGTTGATTTATTACCGTGAGAGCACGGTACAAAGAGAATTGTTACTTGGGGAAACTGGAAGAGGGTGGCGATCATCACACTTATTCATTGAGTTTTTGATTTCGAGAACGAAATCATCATATGTGGGGGAGAATTGTAACGCCTATAAGTTAGGCTAGACGTTTTAAGTGATTTAAGATATAATTATTTATTTTATTGAATAATTAAAATCCTCGAATATGATACATATTCGTTATACGCGATACAAACAATATAAATACCTATTTAGCGAGTCTCCCCAAACTACCACATACCATACACATAACATGCAACTAGAAGATACGGGCCTCGCTCATACTCGATGAGATACGGGCCCCTCCCACCTTCATCTAACTAAGAGATTCGGGCCTCGCCCACAGTCTGCTACTATGAGATACGGGGCTCGCTGAATACACATTCAGCTGCTATGAGATACAAGCCTCGCCCACACTCAGCTACTACGAGATACGGGCCTCGCCCACACTCGGCTACTATAAGATATGGGTCTCGCCCACTCTCGGCTAGTCATGAACACATACATGTATCACACAGACAACAAGTATAACTAAACATATCTATCCATATCATATTGGCTATCTAGGAGATACGGGCCTCGCCCACACTCGACTACTTATCAGAATGTCAATCCATAATATATCTGCTATCTATAAGATACGGGCCTTGCCCAAACTCGAAAACTAATCATATCACATATACGAGTCGGCCTTGGTGTCGTAGACCTGTTCCTACTGAAGGAAACTCACCTCAAATGTTGAGTAAATTAGCTGAACGTCTCTGCTCCTGCAACCGGCTCTACTCACGCCCTATACAAAATAACCCCTTAGATACCATTCCTTACATCAAGACCCCTTCATGGGTCAACCTTGGTCAAAGTCAAGGTCTAAGTCAAAGTCAACGCTCAGTCAAAGTCAAAGTCAACAATCCTAGTTGACTCAACTCATCGAGTCATCCTCCTGACTCGCCGAATTCCCTTGCTACTCGTAGAGTCGTAGTAGTGATAAGACGAGTCAACTCGTCGAGTCCCTTCACAGAATTGTCGAGTTCTACCTTGTACAGAATCGGGACAAATCGACTCAACGCGTCGAGTCCCTCTCTGGACTCGCCGAGTTCCTCGGTCTGTTTGGGCCATCTTAATAGATTAAGCCCCAATTCTTCAGATCTAAGCTTCTTACTTCTCATATACACTGAAAATGTCCTTTTAAGGGTAAAGTTTCCAACTTTACCCGTTAATACCTTTACTAAATGGGTTTAGCTCAAACCACAAGCCATCCATACTCCAAACTAAAGCCTACCAACAGAGATCTAGACCCTAAACACTACATGGACACGTAAAGCTTCCACCTTTCACTCCATGCATGTCCTTTTGGAGCTTAAAAGGCCAAAAAGACACCCTATGGCTTGCATAGGGCTTCCATGGTCATAAATTTTGCACCTTTATGCCATGAGAGCCCTCTATAATCCCAGATCTGAAGGTATACTCACTTGGGACATCCACATCCCAAGTATTAAGCTTCTTGGACTAAAAACCCAATAAAATGAAACTAAGGAGATCTAAGAAACTACTAAGCAAGTTAGAGACTTGATTACCAGAAAATGATGAGGATGAAAGGAAGTCTCTAGATCTACTATCTTGTCCTTGAGTCCTCAAGATCTCATCTTCTTCACAAGCTTCAAAACACACAAGGTTTACTCAAAAATGGCTCACAAGCTCACAAATGCATTAGGGTTTCTGAAACTAGGGTTTGGGACTTGGAGGCTGGAAATGAGGCCAACGAGTAGGGATTAGGATGCTTAAATAAGGTGCAAAACCCCGAAATTAGGGTTTCATCCTGGCAGTCCTACTCGTCGAGTAGGTGACTTAAAACCCCGCGTCAAATCTGGTTCCTACTCGACGGTTTGGGGGTCCCAACTCGTTGAGTTGCTCCATAAAAGTGAATAATTTATAATTGAATGCGTACAAGGAACCAGGCATTACAATTCTCCCCCACTTGTCTTAGACTTTCTCCTCGAAGTTTGCTGCGTCGGGAAACAACTCCGGGTAGTGCTCCCTCATTTTCTCCTCGGGCTCCCAAGTCCAGTCCGAGCCATTGCGGTGCTGCCACTACACCTTCACCAGCTGAACAACCTTGTTCCTCAAGGTTTTTGTCTTGCGATCCAGAATCGCCACATGCATCTCAATGTAATTCAGGTTGTCGTCAACCTGGATATCCTCTAAAGGCACAATCGCTGAATCATCCACTATGCACTTCCGTAGCTGGGAAACATGAAAAGTGTTGTGGATCTGGCTGAGCTCTGTTGGAAGATCCAATCGATACGCCACCTTTCCCACCCGGGCTATAACCCTGAAAGGACCGATGTACCAGGTGCCCAGTTCGCCTCGCTTCCTGAACCGGATGACACCTTTCCAAGGTGACACCTTCAGGAGAACCATGTCGCCCACCTGAAACTCCAAGTCTGAATGGTGCTTGTCGGCATAGCTTTTCTGCCGACTCTGAGCAGTCTAGAGCCTGCTCCGGACCTGCTGGATCCTCTCAGTAGTCTTGAGTACCACCTCGGTACTCCCCATGACTCTCTGACTGACCTCACCCCAATAGATTGGGGTCCTACACTTCCTCCCGTAGAGCATCTTGAAGGGAGGTCGATCTATGCTAGAGTGGTAGTTGTTGTTATATGAAAATTCCGCTAACGGAAGATACGTATCCCAACTGCCACCGAAATCCAATACACATGAGCATAGCATGTCCTCGAGAGTCTGAATCGTCCTCTCGATATGTCCATCCGTCTGAGGATGGAAAGCAGTGCTGAAGTGGAGGCGAATACCCATCTCGTCGTGAAACCGCTTCCAAAATCAGGAAGTGAAACGAACATCCCGGTCTGACACCACCGAGACAGGAACTCCATGTCGTGCCACTATCTCACGCACGTAGATCTCGGCCAGCTTCTCAGCCGATATACTCTCATGGATCGGGATAAAGTGAGCACTCTTGGTCAACCGATCCACAATGACCCATATCGAATCTACTCCACGTGCGGTCCTAGGAAGCTTCGTGATGAAGTCCATAGTGATATCTTTTGGATATAGTGTCTAAGTCCATAACTATATTTGGTATGTACTTGACCCGACCCGGCATGGTCCATTTGGGTTGCATGACATCATGCATTTGGATAGACTAAAATGAGAGAAATAACACTTAAGGTGTATTAATATATTATAAGTTCTAATATATTAATAATATTATTTAATTAGTATTGATCAAGAATTAATTTGGAATTAATTAAGTGATCAAAAGAAGACTAATTAAATATATGGGTTGATTGTGTAAATCACTCATACTTATATAGTGGGCTAATGCTCCATGGATTATCAAGTTGGGCTAAAACCCATAGGATGCTCCATGGATGCTCAATGGTGTTTATAGAACCCATGGGTCATGGAAATGAAAAGTCATGGCAATTAGGGTTTACATGGTGTAACCCTAATTGTAACACACTATATAAGCATCATGTTATTCACCAAAATCAGCCAACTAAGAGAAACAAGTGAGGGCTAGCCAATTTTAGAAGTGTTCCATTTCTCTCTAAGTTATTCCAAGTGTATTTGGTATTGTGTGAAACATTTGAGGCATCACACTTGAGGTGCTAGGCTCACAAGGTTCTCAAGGAATCCAAGATACTACAAGGTATGTATTTCTTACTATCTTTTATGTTTAAAAGGTCCCCATGTATGCTAGATAAGTTATGAACCTTGGAAAATCAAATTTGTATGTATCATAGATAAAACATAGATCCAAGGTTTCTAGAGTTGCATGTACACCATAGGAGTGTTAGAATGCTCAAAACCCAACAGTGGTATCAGAGCCAGGTTTGTTTGTTTGATACTTGATGCAAAATTGTGGAAAAAGCTCAAAAATCTGCACTCTGCAGCATGAACTCGCCGAGTCCATGGGGGGACTCGACGAGTCCATGAGTAAACTCATCCTACTCGTCGAGTAGGTTCTTGCACTCGACGAGTAGGAGCCCCTGAATGCAGATTTTCGAGTTTTGCTGTTGGAAATGGACTAGAAACATTACCCTAAACTGTTTTGGTGTTTTAAAACTTATTTTAGTTGGTGTAATACTTATGCTAATCCATTTACAATGGCTAATATCAAAATTCCATGTTTTATATGTGTTAATATGATTCTTGAAATTTTGATATGCATGCTCATGTTCTTATGAGTTTTAGAAGATCATAAGAATTATGTGTAACTTGCTTGTAAGTATGATTCTTGATCTTAATGGCTAATGATGGAGTCCATAACTTGTCCTCAAATTATGGATAACCAAAAGTCACTTCTTTAAAAGTGTCATTAAAGAATAAGAGGTTACATAAAATGAAGAGTCTTCATTTTAATGAACCATTAAACTCATAAGTTATGAAATGAAAGGTCTTGAATAGTTTCAATACTCGCCCTCAAGTTTTGGAATTTGTAAAGTCTTACACTCTAATACTTTAATTTCCAAATTGAACCTTAGAATTTTAAAAGTTTAAAATTCAACCCTTATACTATTATTATATTAAAAGTTTAAATATATAGATATGTATAAGAATAATTCAGTCTTACCGTTAGTAGGCCTCATTCACGAAGCCGGTCTATAAGGGGGGGTATAAGGTTGTTGCCTATAAAATGGCAGCTTAATGGGTGTCCACTCTCACCCACTGCTTCCTTGACTGGTGGAGGGTCGTTAGCCGAACGGGTAGGACAAGGACTTTAAATCCTCATTAAAATTATAATGAAATTATAAAGTAACTATACATTAATAATCCCCAATCTTAGTTACTTTAGGAAAATGTGAAATAGGTGCTAACCCATGAAATTACACTTTGTACCTTACCAAGTCGTTAGTGGAGCGCGTGTGGTTAACCGTCACACTAACAAGGACTAGTAAGAGTGGCAAAGGGTAACTTAATTTTATCATAGATCGGTGAAGCGCGTGTGGTTAACCGGCACATCGATTAGGTGATAAAAGTTAAGGGTACCAAGTCAATTTGCATGGTTATTCACACCTTGTTTGTGATCCTCGGCATCCCAGTCACAAACTTGAGAGGGCACAATCGAGATTCAAACATGCCATTGAAAGTTCAATGTATCTCAAAAGATCTAGGAATTTCAAATCCAATAAAACTTAATAATCTATTTCGTTTTCGTGGTGGAAATTGGTAAATCGTCATTTACCTACCTTCAAATATTTTATAGCTTGGATTACGGCATCCCTCTTCCAACTATAAATAGTTTGTTGGGTCCTAGCCTTAATAATTCATTTGGGTGACTTATTAAGGACTCTTTATCTAATAAAACTTGTATTTCTTTCTTTTCAGATGTCTTCCAACACTGCTACTGGCTCAAACCCTACAGGCTCCTTTTCCCTAATGAACTTGTGTGGGAAAATCACTTTTGATGGTTCAAATTTCAATGAATGGATTAGGAACATCAGAATGATTACTCGCTATGAGGGAAAAGAGTATGTCCTCGATAAGGAGCTTAAGGTCATCGATGAGTTAACTGCTACTCCTGAGGAGATTGCTGAGTACACTACCCATGAGAAAGATGCCACTAAGATGTCTTGCATCATGTTGGCTACAATGACAGTAGAACTCCAGAAATCCTATGAAGATTTCTACCCTTTTGAGATGCACCAGGATCTGATGGATAGGTATCATCAGAGTGCTAGTCAGGAGAGGTATGAAATCATTTCCTCCATGATAACAGCTAGGATGAAAGAGGGAGAACCCCTTACCGGTCACTTGCAGAAAATGCAAAGGTTCGTGGACCGGTTACTGAAGCTTAATGTCGACTTTCCTGAGGACATGGCGATTGACATCATTCTCCATTCCTTACCTCCAAGTTATGATCAGTTTCGTATGACTTATCATATGAACAAGGAGGAAGTCACACTAAGTAAGCTACAAGGGCTTTTAAGGACCGCTGAAAGTGGCCTTAAAAGTAAATCAGCTGTTATTCCTACTCCTACTACTGCTCCTGTCTTGGCAATTGGGCAGGGAAAGGGGAAGAAGAGAAAGACCCATTCGAAGGGTACCAAGGGAAAGTCTCTTGATGGCTCCTCTTCGAGTGGAACCATGAAAGGTTCCATACCTCCTTCTTCAAACCCAAAGGAAGCACAATGCTTCTACTGCCAGGAAAAGGGGCACTGGAAATGAAGCTGCCCCAAATACTTGCAGGATGTAAAGGATGGGAAAGTTAAACCCACCCATGCAGGTATTTACACTATATTGTCTAAAAACTCATTACATACTAACTCTTGGGTGCTTGATACAGGTTGTGGTATTCATATTTGTACTGATTTGCAGGGCCTAAGAAGAAGTGAGAAAGTGGGGCACGGGAAGATAAACTTAATCATGGGGAATAGGAAAGCATCACATGTTACCAAGATAGGAGTTTATTCTTTATTGCTTAATAATGGGTTAATGTTAGATTTGAATAAATGTTGTTACTCGTCTGAAATGGTGAGAAATATTATTTCCTTTCATGGCTTGTACAAACAAGGGTTTTCTTTTTCATTTGATAATGATAATGGTGCTATGAATGTTTATTAAAATGATGTATTTTACTTTAAAGCATTACCTTGTGATGGTGTATATGAAGCCGTGAATGTTGTAGATAATCTAGGAAATAATGTGTTGTGTATTGATTCTTCAAATAGCTTAGACAAAGCATCCTTGTGGCATTGTCGTCTTGGACATGTCAACAAGAAGCGCATAGGCCAACTCCAAAAGGCTGGAGTTTTGGAATCATTCGACCTAAAGTCGGATGATAGTTGCGAATCTTGTTTACTTGGAAAAATGACAAAGTCACCCTTCACTGGTTCGTGTGAGAGGGGTGAGGGTTTGTTGGACCTCATACACATTGATGTGTGTGGACCCTTCAAAACTGCCACAAGGGATGCTAATCGGTATTATGTGACTTTTACTGATGATTATAGTAGATATGGATATATCTATTTAATCAAGCATAAGTCAGAACCTTTGAAAAATTCAAAGAGTTTAAGCAGGAAGTGGAGAATCAACTGGGAAGGAACATCAAGATGCTCCGATCCGATCGGGGAGGATAGTATCTTAGTATCGAGTTCCTTGACTATCTTAAGGAATGTGGGATTGTCTCACAATTGACACCTCCTTGGACACCACAGCTGAATGGTGTGGCTGAGAGGCGCAATCGAACCTTGTTGGACATGGTTCGTTCCATGATGAGTCGAGCTTCATTACCAATCTCATTCTGGGGGTATGCCTTAGAGACTACCGCCCACATCCTTAATCTAGTCCCTACAAAGAAGGTTGCCAAAACACCTCATGAGATGTGGACTGGGAAAGTTCCCAATTTGGACCACATCAAGATTTGGGGTTGCGAGGCTTTCTTGAGGCGCGAGTCTCACGACAAGCTCAAACCTCGAAGCGAGATGTGTATTTTCATCGGCTACCCACAAAAATCCTTTGGTTACCTTTTCTACAGACCCAGTAAGAATGTGGTCTTTGTGTCAATGAGAGGAGTCTTTCGTGAGAGAGAGTTCATAAGCCAATGAGACAGTGGGAGACAAATTGACCTTGAAGAAATTCAAGAGTCAAGAGATGAAGGAACCACAAACCCTAGTAATCAACCCGAGGAGGAAACCCCTGTTGATCCAACTTACGAGCCCATACCTCTGAGGCGTTCCACAAGAGTTAGGAATGCACCTGAGCATTACTATGGTTTCCATATTACTGCAGAAGGTGATACGCTTATCAGTGATAGTACACTGGTAAGTCTGGATGAACCTAACAGCTACACGGAAGCCATGGCAGGCCCTGAGGCTGCTAAATGGAAAGAGGCTATGGACAGCGAGATACAGTCCATGTATGGCAATCAAGTGTGGAACTTGGTTGACAATGTACCAGGTCGTAAGACAGTCGGGTGTAAATGGATCTTCAAGAAGAAGACCGACATGGATGGTAATGTACACACTTATAAGGCGCGACTGGTTGCAAAGGGCTATTCTCAAACTCCTGGAGTTGACTATGATGAGACCTTTTCACCAGTAGCAAAGATTAAGTCTATTAGGGTTATGTTAGCCATTGCTGCATTTCATGACTATGAAATATGGCAAATGGATGTCAAAACCGCTTTCCTTAATGGAAAGTTGGCTGAGGATGTTTACATGAGTCAGCCAGAGGGTTTTGTCAATACAAAGAACCCTCATAAGGTGTGTAAGCTTGAGAAATCCATCTATGGATTGAAACAAGCACCTCGTAGATGGAATCTTTGTTTCGATGAGAAAGTCAAAGAGTTTGGCTTTTAGAGGAGTGGGGATGAGTCATGTGTATATGTTAGGGCTAGTGGGAGTATAGTTAGCTTTTTGGTGTTGTATGTGGATGGCATACTGCTCATAGGAAATGACATCCCAACCTTACAGGAGGTGAAATTCTGGCTTGGGAAGTGTTTCGCTATGAAGGACCTTGGGGAAGCTGCCTATATCCTAGGGATAAGGATATTGAGAGACAGGAGTAAGAGACTAATTGGACTTACTCAGAGTACCTACTTGGAGAAGGTGTTGAATAGATTCAGCATGCAGAATTCCAAGAAAGGAGAGTTACCGATCCAGAGTAACGCCAAACTGAGTAAGACTCAGAGTCCGAGTACAGAGGTTGAGATAGCTGAGATGAGTCATGTACCATATGCTTCCGCTATGGGCTCAATTATGTATGATATGACTTGTACTCACCCTGATGTGGCCTTTGCCTTGAGCATGGTCAGTAGATATCAAGGGAACCCTAGCAAGGCTCACTGGACTGCGGTAAAGAACATTCTCAAGTATCTGCGAAGGACTAAGGATTGGGTCCTTACCCTTGGTGGCAGTGATGACTTGAGAGTGGTAGGATATAGTGATGCTAGCTTTCAGACTGATAGGGATAATTTTCGCTCTCAGTCAGGCTGGGTCTTTATCCTAAATGAAGGGGCAATTACTTGGAAAAGTTCCAAGCAGGAGATGGTAGCTGATTCAACTTGCGAATCAGAGTATATAGCAGCAAGCGAGGCAGCAAAGGAGGCGGTATGGCTAAAGAACTTCATTGGAGACCTTGGAGTTGTACCAGCTATAAAACAGCCAATGGAAATTTTCCGTGACAATGAAAGTGCGGTTGCCTTAGCTAAGGAACCTAGGGATCACGGGAGATCCAGACACATTGACAGAAAATACCATTTCATTAGACATTGAATAGAAGAAGGAATCCTCGTGGCTAAGAGGGTATCATTAGATGAGAACCCAGCAGATCCCCTCACGAAGGGACTGAGTAGGGTTAAGCATTTACAGCATGCAGGCCTGAAGGATGATATTAGTTTTAATAGTTAGATAGTTTTGAAACTTGTAAAATGTAATTGACATTTGATGATTAAATAAAAGTTGTTGTTTATTTATGAGTAAAGTGTTACTATCTTATGTTAATCGTTTACTATTGTTTCAATTTTGCATGTTTTGACTTCCAGGATAACTTTAATAATTCAAACTCTCCACAGTCAGTCATACTTTGGAAGTAGGTATTGAATTAAGACTGTCATGAATTGGGTGTGTAGATTGTCTAAGGTGTATTAGACATAGCAATGGTTGCTGCAACATTCATGAGTGCTCATAAGTTCTGAGTATTGGACTCAACCCACGCTCACTTATATCACTTCATGGAATTTATCTCGAGCGATCGTGAGACGGTAATATCATATAAATCTTCAAACCTAGAGATATGAGTTGTTGACTATGAGTTGATTATGCATTGATTGTACGAAAATGCATTGGTAACTCGATGTTATAAAACGTGCTTTTGTGCATAATTCAATAATTATCCAGTACAAGCATATGAGTCGAAGTTTATCTGTTCCTTCTAGGATTAGAAGCGATATCTGGGCCGCTCGATGATTTTGTTTTGACCTATGTACCGGGCCCGGTCAGAACCTAATTGATGTGTTCAATTCAGTTCTATGTCAAACAGATCAGAGATCGAGAAACAACTGTTGGACAATAAGTACGACATTGTTCCATGTATTTGTCCGGCTGATATCTTGAGAACAGAGGATTATATGATCACTTATCTTAAATGGCGTATCATCATCATCTCAGTTCTGCGAGACCTTGAAAGAGCTACGATTGTTGATCGAGTTCTGAAGTCATATCTGCAACTATAGTTATTAGACTTATCCAAGTGGGAGACTGTTGGATATAGTGTCTAAGTCCATAACTATATTTGGTATGTACTTGACCCGACCCGGCATGGTCCATTTGGGTTGCATGGCATCATGCATTTGGATAGACTAAAATGAGAGAAATAACACTTAAGGTGTATTAATATATTATAAGTTCTAATATATTAATAATATTATTTAATTAGTATTGATCAAGAATTAATTTGGAATTAATTAAGTGATCAAAAGAAGACTAATTAAATATATGGGTTGATTGTGTTAATCACTCATACTTATATAGTGGGCTAATGCTCCATGGATTATCAAGTTGGGCTAAAATCCATAGGATGCTCCATGGATGCTCCATGGTGTTTATAGAACCCATGGGTCATGGAAATGAAAAGTCATGGCAATTAGGGTTTACATGGTGTAACCCTAATTGTTACACACTATATAAGCATCATGTTATTCACCAAAATCGGCCAACTAAGAGAAACAAGTGAGGGCTAGCCGATTTTAGAAGTGTTCCATTTCTCTCTAAGTTATTCCAAGTGTATTTGGTGTTGTGTGAAACATTTGAGGCATCACACTTGAGGTGCTAGGCTCACAAGGTTCTCAAGGAATCCAAGATACTACAAGGTATGTATTTCTTACTATCTTTTATGTTTAAAAGTTCCCCATGTATGCTAGATAAGTTATGAACCTTGGAAAATCAAATTTGCATGTATCATAGATAAAACATAGATCCAAGGTTTCTAGGGTTGCATGTACACCATAGGAGTGTTAGAATGCTCAAAACCCAACAATATCTTCCCATTTCTACACGGAAATGTCTAGCGGCTGCATCTTGTCGTGTGGTCTCTGGTGCTCGGCCTTGACCTTCCTACACGTCAAACACCGCTCTACATACCATGCTATGTCCCGCTTCATGCAGGGCCACCAGTAATCAGGGCGAAGATCCCGATACATCTTTGTCGCCCCGGGATGGATGGAGAACCTCGACTTATGGGCCTCTTCCATCAGAACCTGTCGTACTCTGCCCCAGTACGGGACCCAGACCCTCCCATGCAGGGTCAACAACCTACAGCTGTCATAATCAAACGAGGTCACCTGGCCTACGATCCGCTCGCACTTCAGGCGCTCTTCCTTCAGGACCTCGACCTACACCTCTCTAATCTGCTCCAACAATGGAGTAATCACTGTCATCCTTAGACATATGTCTCGAATCAGAGCCGCCACTGCCTTGCGGCTCAGAGCATCGGCCACCACATTGGCCTTGCCCGGGTGGTAAAGGATCTCACAGTCATAGTCCTTCACCACATCTAACCACCGACGTTGCCTCATGTTCAGATTCGGCTGATCCATGAGGTACCTCAAAATCTTGTGGTCCATGTAAATGGTACAACAAACCCCATAGAGGTAATGCTGCCAAATCTAGAGGGAGAAAACCACAACCCCCAGCTCTAAATCATGCGTCAGATAGTTCACCTAGTGAGGCTTCAACTGCCTCGAAGCGTAAGCTATCACGTGACCCCGCTGTATCAATACCGCACCCATTCCCATGATCGAAGCGTCACAATAAACCATGAAGTCGTCGACGCCCTGTGGCAAAGTCAAAATCGGTGCCTCGTATAACTGCTATCTGAGAGTCTCGAAGGCTGCCTGCTGCTCAGGCCCCCAGCAGAATGTCATCGACTTCTTGGTCAGTCGGGTCAAAGGAACAGCGATCTTGGAGAAATCATGGATGAATCTCCGGTAATAACCCGCTAGACCAAGAAAACTCCGAATCTTGGATGGAGACCTCAGAACCTCCCACTGCATTACGGCCTCTATCTTGGCCGGATCGACCAGAATACCCTTCTGGTTGACAAGGTTCCCCAGAAACTACACCTCGCGCAACCAGAACTCACACTTGGAGAACTTTGAAAAAAGTCTATCTCTCCTCAGTGTCTCCAGTACCTCCCTCGGGTGCTCCTCATGCTGCTCCCGAGTCTTGGAGTAAACCAAGATGTCATCGATGAAGACTATCACAGACCAGTCCAACATCGGTCTGAACACGTGGTTCATGAGGTCCATGAACGCGCTTGGAGCATTGGTGATCCCAAACGACATCACCACGAAATCATAGTGACCATAGTGTGTCCTAAAAGTTGTCTTCTGTACATCCTCGTCTCTGACTCGCATCTGGTGATAACCCAACCGCAGATCGATCTTGGAGAACCAAGGTGCACCCTGTAGCTGGTCAAACAAATCATCAATCCTCGGGAGGGGATAACGGTTCTTCACCGTTACCTTATTCAGCTCCCGGTAGTCTATGCACATCCGATGTGACCCGTCCTTCTTTTTCACAAACAGGATAGGGGCTCCCCATGGCGAACTACTCGACCTGATAAATCCCTTGTCTAGCAGCTCTTGCAGCTGCATAGACAACTCCTGCATCTCGGGAGGAGCCAACCGATATGGTGCCTTGGCTATCGGAGCCGCACCAGGGACTAGGTCAATCCTGAACTCAACCTGCCTCTCCGGAGGTATCCCAGTCAAATCCTCTGGGAACACGTCCGGGTACTCCCGTACGATCGGTACATCATCCACTGTCACCTTGCCCTTATCCCGAGTATCCATAACATATGCGATATAACCTGTGCAACCCTGATGAAGGTAGCGCCTCGCTCTCGCTGCTGGACATTGGGTCGGTCCACCCTGTGGCCTCTCACCCTGAATCAATAACCCTCCCCAACTAGGAGTCCAAACTCTCACTAGCTGTTGCTCGCAGTCGATCACTGCCCCAATGGGGCTCAACCAGTCCATACTAACTATAACCTTATTCCCTCTCAGGGGAATGGGGACCAAATCTACTGAAAATTGCTCATCGAACAACTGCAGTGTACACCCTCGATGAAATCTGGCTACCCGAACGGTCCTATCATCTGCTATCTCTACATCCAATGGACAGTCTAACTCCCCCGGAGCTCCAACAAATCGCTTGCTCAGCGCGAGCGATACAAAAGATTGGGTAGCCCCCGAATCGAACAATACCAGAGCAGACATACCGTTCACTAAGAACGATCCTATAATGAAGCATATAATCATGAGTAAAAATCAACATAAATAAAGAGATAAGGGGAAGATACATACCCGTAACAACATTAGGAGCTGCACGTGCCTCCTTTGTTGTCAACTGGAAGGCTTTGCTCTTCGCCATTGGCGCCTCTGTCCGGCCCTGTCAGTCGTCTGTAATCCTCAACATATCAGGAGCGGGTGCCGCCACCTTCCCTGCTGCTGCTAAACTCGGACACTGGGACCTCTTGTGGCCCCTCTGATTGCACCGAAAGCAAATCAGATCAAATACTATGGTGGTGGTGGTAGCAGTGCAATCCCTGCTGACATGTCCAGTTCGTCGCACTTGAAGCAGCCCGAACTACCCGCCCTGCACGTGCCCTCGTGCGTCCTACCACACTTGCCGCACTGGCCTCAGCCCTGCTGGCCCTTCCCTCGGGAATCTACCTTGGTCTTTTTTCCCGAGCCCTCCACGCCAGACGCCGTCTCTAGCTTCCTCTTCCTCTCCATCTCTAAATCCAGCTCCCTCTCCCGAGCCCTAGCAATCATGTCCTCCAGCGTCTTGTAGTTGGATCTGCTTACAAACTGGCGGATGTCACTCCGCAACATCTCATGATATTGGGCCTTTTTAATCTCCTTGTCCACTACGTATTGCGGAACGAGAAGGGCCTTTTCCATGAACATGGCGGTGATCTCGGTTATCGTCTCAGTCGTCTGCTGGAGGTCTTGGAACTCCCTAGCAAGCTGCTGCACCTCAATCACAGGTGCAAACTTGGCCCTGAACCTGGCCGAAAAATCACTCCAGTTCATCGCATCTAGGACTGCATCATCTCCAATGGCGCGTCCGACCTCCTCCCACCTGTCTCGTATTCTGTCCTTCAGAAGACAGGAGGCCAATCAGACCTTGTCCCCCTCGAGACATCGGCTCGTACGGAAAGCGTTGGCGACATCAGCCAACCATCTGCTACTAGCAATGGGGTCCCGAGCCCCATGGTAGTCTGGAGCTCCGTATGCTCGGAACTCCCTGAAATTCATCGTGTGCGCACCCAACATGGCCGCCATCTCGGTGCGGAAAACACCCAACCTTTCATCAAGTATCTCCAGGATGCCCTCCTTGAACGTACCGAAGATCACATGAGTCTGGTCTAAAATGTTGCGCGTGATCTCAGACGAGGTGAACTCTCTCGTCTGCTCATCAAGCTGCCCGGCTCCAGAGCCCGAGCCTGATCCCTCATGGGCTCCCAAAGTGCCGACTGGTCTAGTGCATAGCGTCACCATTCTGAAAATACACCATAACAAACATCAGAATAGTTATCATAACTCGAGGGATCACATACACTACGAGTTCCTTGGATTCGCCTAAGCTTTCATTGATTCGAGTACGGATCCTCTGCTTTCAGTAGTACGGGCGCATACTACCTTCCACATCTATCCGTACTTTCCTCAAGAACTGCCTCGACTCCACCAAGTCCCTTCTACTACCACTGCTTCACACGCTAATCTCATCCTAGGCTTGCCCTCGGGTAATTACCGACCCACTCTCCGCCATCAGCTGCATAAGAAGTCCCTTCTATCTCTCCCTAACTAGCTCGCGAATACCATGACATATCACTAAGAATAGATAATTCTTCGAATGAGAGATCCTAACCTACAACAGTTAGACTCAAACGAGAGCTGCAAAATAGAGCTAAACCTGTGACAACCGTCAAATTTCGGTCAAGTCAAAGTCAAACAAAGTCAACAAGTCAAACCGGTCAACTCCAATAACCCTTGTATGTTAGGGTTTACGTTATGTAATCACTATACAATTCGCTATTTTAATGAGAAATCATCATTTGGAAAGTTCATGTGTTTGATTTTCCTTAGCCTTAACAGTGCTAAACAACGAACCAAAGCGATAAAACACTATTGCACAATCATCGGGATTGTGTACGACACTAAAACACGGTTTAACGGGGTTTACGAACCTTGCGTTGTGAAGCCGGACACTCAAATTAATCACAAACGAAACCTCTCTAAATCGTTTTCACTCTATCTCTTTCTATTTGAAATCTCTCCCAAATCTCTCTCAAAAGTTACTTTAACTTTTTGTAATCATTTGGGTCATATCGACCCTTAACCGGGTCAAAAATCGCTTGAAACGGGGTAAAAACGGGTAAAATAGCCTTAAGGACCTGGAACCGAAGCTTCAGGACCGAAGCCTCTCATCCGAGGCCTCGGATCCGAAGCCTCTCATCAGGACCGAAGCTGAAGCCTCTCAGGAGACCGAATCCGAAGCCATCAGACCGCAGCCTCGCATGCGAGGGTCCGAATCCGGCCTCCATGCGAGGGGTCTCGCAGACGGCCCCTTTTTACCGGTTTTTTTGACTACGACTTGGTTTTAACTCCGTTTTTCATTATTTTAACGTGGGATTTTCACCCAAAACTTTATTTTATAAACTAAGGCCCCAAAATATATAAATCTCCAGGGTTTTTATAAAAATATATTAAAAGAATTAGTGGTTGAACTAATTATTGAGGGAATATTTGCTTTTCCTTAATTTATGGCAAAAGCAAACCACCACCACCTCACTCTATGATCAGCCACTCTTTCCCACTACCCCTTGTCTCCTTAGTGGACCTTTACACCCAATCTCCAGCTCTTCCCACGTTCTAAGAGCTGGAGGATTGATCCTCTCTCCTCATTCTCCATAAAGTTCTTTCATTCTACACTTAGCAACCAAATGACACTCCCCAAAATTCTCTCATCTTTTCTCTCAACTTCAAGAACTTCAAGGCTTTCTTCAGGGATTTCTTTCTTCAATTAGTAAGTATCTTCATCATTCATATAATTATTACACTCCATTCTACTCAAATGATTGATATCTTACACAAATTCCATCTTATTCGGTGTTAGATTCTCGAATCATCAAGACATCTTCTTAGTGTTCTTGGGTTGAATACTTCCTCTCTCTCACTTTCATCTACTGAAACCACATAAGGTGAGTTCATACCCCTACATTTACATGTTTTTCTTAAGTTTTAAGGGGGGAATACAAGTAAAATCATCAAGAACACAATTAAACTTTTTCTATCAGATTACATCAGAAAAGATGAACTTCTATCACGGACTGTTTTGGTCAACTTAAATATTTTATTTTTCAAAGCTGTTCCAGGTGCAAGTAGTTCAAACTCTTAGCTTTAAAATGGCTACTTGCACATCTCCATATGATTTTTCTACAATTTATGGTGATTTTTACAAAACTGCCTGTCATTTCAGAGGCAAACCCGGACCAGTCTGTGATTATGAACATTTTCACCTCTGTTAGAGATCACTAAAAATCATGATAAAATTTACGAACAAACTAGACTCATATTCCAAACTCTCAGAATTTGCGGATTTGGATTTAGAGCTTTGATGATTTTTCTATAAATTTTCTAAAAACAGTAACAGAAACTGTATTCAACGAAAAGTTGCTGTCAATTTCATTTCACCTTGTAACATGTTGAGCAAGGTGTATATCTTTATGTGATTATATGTTATTGCAATATATGACATTTCATCTTAATATTTAGACACACATCAATTTACAAATGGATTTGGACATATAAAATATAAAGAATAAAAAGTGATTATAATCAAAGTACAACCGATACATTCAAACATTTAATAAACTATTTTGAATATAGTTTGCATACATTACTACGTACTACCCTTGGTTGATAAACTATAATAGGTATAGTTTATGATACATTACATAACACATACATTTAAAAAGGGTACATTTATACAAACGATATTTTCATTAAGCAAGGTACGGCCATACGGTACCAAGTTTTCATAACACGTAATTCCGTTAATGACTTTGTGAGACATTTACTTCAAACTACCATTAAGTCCTGTATTGTAACCAGAGTCTCCTTGAGGGAGAGCGTGATAGTTGTGTATAGATCTATATTGGGTTTGACAAACCCACACCTAAACTGCATGCAACAGTTAGACCGATAGGTCTGGGGTGACAAATGTCATAACATTTCCGACGCCTGAAGAACGTCGTTTTAGGCAACCTTGGTCATAGTATGGTTATAATAAACTCACATAAAGTATTAATAAACATTGGAATTTACGGGAACTTCATTAAAATTTAACGAGTTTATGTCGATTTAAACTTGCATTGTTTTACTATAAATATGACAAATTACTTTTACATTTCGGTCTTTGGGTTTTAAGACTACATTTACACATTAAGGAAAATATTGGATTTTCTAACACAAATACTACTTTTACAAACGAAAGGCTTTTAATAATACCAAACAAAAGCTTATGAACTCACCAACCTTTGTGTTGACACTTTTTCAAACAACTTGTATTCTCAGGAAATCATTAAACAGGTAACCAAGTGCTTTTGAGGATGGGGCGCTAAGGCGTCTACTATTTCATATTTTGTCAACATATTGTAATTGATTCGTAAACATGTAATTCATACAATGATGTCACTTTTTCAATTATATATATGTTGGTTGTGTTTGCTTCAATTACTATTACAATTGTTGTTATGATACTATACATGAAGTCCTCCACCCCCGGACGTTTCCGCCATCCTTGGTTTGGGGGTGTGACAGATTGGTATCAGAGCACAGTTTATAGTGAATTAAGTATATCAAACCACATAAGATATACAAACTATAAACACAATTTGGACTAATAGTCTCTGATTTGTGCATTTTTCAAATAAATATACTCTTAGAAAATAAATGATTTTCTTGATTAAAGTATACATACATACATTACATGCTCGCATGGTATCATAACTAGTGAAAACATAAAGCAAAAGAAGAAGAGTTGAACATTTTGAGTATGCCTTAGTATATGTGGATTAAATCTGGGAAGGATATAGCCTGATCAACTATATATGTCCGGGAATTGACTTGCATATACCGGGGGATGGTCAGGATGGGCAACAAATCTAACAAACCTAATAACACACTACAAAAGGATACTTTAAGAACTCAAAACTAAACATTTACAAATACTATAGGAGTATTTTGTGTTACTATAATAAATTATCTGAGAATTAAATAGGTCTTTATTTATAGATCAATAGCTGCTAAGTGGATGCGCTAAGGTCATATGTAACTAAGATGCTATAGACTTAGAATTTATGTATCTTTGTTTCACTTCCTGTCCTTGTTTGGTTGTGGTCTTGGAGTTAGGGTCATCTATTCGAAGGACTATTATATCTTAAACACATATGACTGGTATGCACTTTGCAACTAATTAAGTAACCGATAAAGATCATTTTAAAATATAATATATTAATTATGTCCCGACTAAATTAGTATATGTGAAACTTTTACAAACAGTCATATACTTGGAAACAAGGAAACTCAAATAAAATATTTTATACTTTCATTTTACCTCATAACCCAATGTATTGGGTCAATTAAAAGTATAAAATCGTATGTATCGTAAACATACCGGAAAACAACGTAATAATATACTTTATGTATAAAAGATTTCTCTTCCTATAAATATACTTTTACTAAAAGTACATTGGTTTACGACTTATGACAGAACCATGCCGCCAAGGAGAAGACCAAGACCTTCCGGCAACACAGCAACACCTCCTCCGCCGCTGCCTCCACAGTTTGATCCTGCGATGTTCCAGGCTGCAGTAACAGCAGCCGTAGCGGCCGCAATATCGCAGATAGGGACAAACGGAGCTGGTGGTTCTGGATCGGGTGCTACAAACTCTAACCACGGAGACAGTAGGTGGCGTACAAGAGAGTGTTCCTACAAAGACTTCACCAATGGCAAACCCGACAACTTCAATGGGAGCGGGGGAGTCATCACTTTAATGCAATGGTTTGAAAAGACTGAAGTAGTCTTTCAAGTGTGCTCTTGCCCCGAAGCGAGCAAAGTTAAGTTCGCAGCCTTCACTTTCACCGGCCGGGCCCTTACTTGGTGGAACTGTCGGATTAATTCACTTACTCTCGAAGTGGCTAGCTCCATATCCTGGGCAGAACTAAAAACCTTGATGATGAAGGAGTATTGCCCGAGAGGTGAAATTTAAAAGCTGGAACAAGAACTTTGGAACCTCAGGATGACGGGCTCCGACCTTGAAACCTACACCACCCGATTCAATGAATTGGCTCTCCTCTGCCCAACAATGGTTACTCCGGAGGAGAAAAAGGTGGAGCGATACCTTTGGGGACTGTCTCCCCAAGTGCAAAGTAGTGTCCTGGCTTCAAGGCCAACTACTTTTGACAGTGCCAGGGAGCTGGCACAATAACTTGTTGACCACCGAGCCGGTCATAATACTACAACCACTACCACCGATCAATCAAAAGGGGGAAACAACAAAAGGAAGTTCTGGAACCAAAAGAAGAGCCAACCAGCACAGGACCCCGCTAAGAAGCAACAAACTGTTGCTGTCCATGCTGCCACTAATGCTGCCACTACTGCACCACCGAAGCCATATGCTGGAACCCTACCCAAGTGCAACAAGTGCAACTTTCACCACAATGGTGCTTATAGGGAGATGCACTGTAACAACTGCGACAGGAAGGGGCACACTGCTCGTTTCTGTAAAGTGCCGGCTCGACCAATCAACCAAGTCGCCAGTACGGGGGCAACCCGAACCTGCTACAACTGTGGAGACGCAGGTCACTTCAAAAGAAACTGCCCCAAAGCACAAGCCCCTAATGCTGGTGGAGTAGGAAGAATCCTGGCAATAGGACATGGGGAAGCAGTTGAGGATCCCGCGGTGGTTACCGGTACGTTTCTCCTCAATAACTCTTATGCATGCGTACTATTCGATAGTGGAGCGGAGAGGAGTTTCGTGAGCGACCAATATAAACAATTACTTGAACAAAATCCCCAATCACTAAAGGATACTTATGTAGTAGAAATGGCAAATGGGAAAGTAGAACGCACTAGCGATATATACTCAGAGTGTACTCTCACTCTAGACAACCATACATTTAAAATTGACCTGATGCCGGTCACCATAAAAAGCTTCGACGTAATCATCGGGATGGATTGGTTAGTTCCTCACCGTGCCGACATTCTATGTTACGAAAGGGCCGTTCGCCTCAATCTATCAAATAACGAAACCCTTCTCATCTATGGTGACAAACCTAGTGCGAATTTACAAATCATCTCATGCATCAAAGCCCAAAAGTATCTCCGGAAGGAGTACCACGCCTTCTTGGCCCACGTAGTAGACAAGAAACAAGACGTGAAAGACATCAAAGACATCCCCGAAGTGTGTAACTTCCCGGATGTGTTCCCAGAAGATCTTCCTGGTGTACCACTCGCACGACAAGTCGATTTCAGAATTGACTTAATACCCGGAGCTACCCCCGTAGCCAGAGCTCCATACTGCCTCGCACCAACAGAAATGCAAGAGTTGTCCAGTCAGTTGAACGAGCTTTTGAGCAAAGGGTTCATCAGACCAAGCTTCTCACCTTGGGGAGCACCAGTCCTTTTTGTAAAGAAGAAGGACGGATCCTTTCGCATGTGCATCGACTATCGGGAACTAAACAAACTCACCATCAAGAACCGATATCCTCTACCCCGAATCGACGACCTTTTCGACCAACTCCAAGGAGCAAATTTCTTCTCAAAGATCGACCTAAGGTCAGGTTACCATCAGCTACGAGTTCAAGAAGAAGATATTCCCAAAACTGCATTCAGAACTCGCTATGGGCACTACGAGTTTGTGGTGATGTCCTTCGGTTTAACAAACGCACCTGCGGTATTCATGGACCTAATGAATAGAGTGTGTCGACCCTACCTAGACAAGTTTGTAATCGTATTCATCGACGATATCTTGATCTACTCGCAAAGCGAAGAAGAGCATCGCCTACATCTACGCCAAGTGCTAGAGACACTAAGAGCGGAGAAGCTTTATGCTAAGTTCTCTAAGTGTGAATTCTAGATTAGAGAAGTGGATTTCCTTGGCCATGTGGTAAGTGAGAAAGGCATACATGTGGATCCCTCCAAGATCAAGGCAATCGAGAATTGGTCAGCACCCAAGACGCCAACCGAAATTCGACAATTCCTTGGGCTTGCTGGCTACTACCGAAGATTTATACAAAACTTCTCCAAGATTGCGAAACCACTCACCACCTTGACGCAGAAAGGTGTGATATTCAAGTGGGAAAATAAACAAGAAACTGCTTTCCAAACGTTAAAACAAGCCCTATGCAGCGCACCGATCTTGTCTCTCCCAGAGGGAACCGAGGACTTCGTAGTGTACTGTGATGCTTCGAATCAAGGCCTCGGATGTGTGCTCATGCAGAGAGGGAAGATTATCGCGTATGCATCAAGACAACTTAAGACGCACGAGGTTAATTATACTACGCACGACCTGGAATTAGGAGCAGTGGTATTCGCTTTGAAGATCTGGAGACACTACCTCTACGGCACGAAATGCACTATCTTCACTGATCACAAAAGTCTTCAGCATATCCTCAATCAGAAAGAGCTCAACATGCGACAGAGGAGATGGGTAGAGTTGCTGAATGACTACGAGTGCGAAATTCGTTATCATCCGGGCAAGGCCAATGTAGTGGCTGATGCTCTAAGCAGGAAGGAGTACTCGGGCCGCCGAGTAAAATCCTTAACAATGACGATCCATTCCCACACGACCATACAAATCAAGGAAGCTCAACTAGAAGCTTTGAAACCAGAAAAGGTGGCAGGAGAGACATTAAGGGGAATGGATAAAAACTTAGAAGTCAAGGATGATGGAGTACGTTATCTCATGAATCGAATCTGGACACCGAAGTTCGGTGGACTCCGAGACGTCATCATGAATGAAGCACACAAGACTCGATATTCCATCCATCCCGGGTCAGATAAGATGTATCTGGACCTCAAGAAATTATACTGGTGGCCAAACATGAAAGCTGAGATTGCTACCTATGTGAGCAAGTGTCTGACTTGCGCCAAGGTCAAAATCGAATACCAGAAACCATCCGGGCTATTACAACAGCCGGATATACCTGAGTGGAAGTGGGAACGAATAACCATGGACTTCATAACCAAGCTGCCTAAGACATCGGGCGGGCTTGACACCATATGGGTAATCGTAGACAGATTGACCAAATCAGCACACTTCCTACCGATAAAAGAAACCGACAAGATGGAGAAGCTGACTAGAACGTACATCAGAGAGATTGTAAGACTCCATGGTGTGCCGATATCCATTATCTCCGATAGAGATAGTAGATTTACCTCACGGTTTTGGCAGTCTCTACAAAAATCATTGGGAACTAGGCTTGACATGAGTACGGCCTACCACCCACAAACCGACGGACAGAGCGAACGAACCATTCAAACGTTGGAAGACATGTTAAGAGCTTGTGTGATAGACTTCGGTAAAGCATGGGATACCCATCTACCGCTTATCGAATTCTCCTACAATAACAGCTATCATACTAGCATCAAAGTCGCTCCATTCGAAGCTCTTTACGGTCGCAAATGCAGATCACCCCTGTGTTGGGCTGAGGTGGGGGATACACAGCTAGCTAGAGGGCAAGTCTCTAATAGCACCCTCACTGGCCCTGAAATCATAAGGGAAACCACAGAAAAGATCGTTCAAATTCGAGAAAGACTGAAAGCGTCTCGCGATCGGCAAAAGAGTTACGCAGACAAACGACGCAAACCCTTGGAATTCCAGGTGGGTGATCGTGTACTACTAAAAGTTTCCCCTTGGAAAGGAATGATACGATTCGGCAAACGCGGGAAACTAAATCCAAGGTACATCGGGCCATTCGAAATCCTTGCTAGGATTGGGCCAGTAGCATACAAACTTCGATTACCTCAGGAACTCGACAAAGTACATCCCACATTTCATGTGTCGAACCTAAAGAAGTGTTTGTCTGATGAGACACTCGTAATACCACTCGACGAAATCGAAGTTAACGAAAATCTCCACTTCGTGGAGGAACCAGTCGAAATCATGGATCGGGAAATCAAACGAACGAAACAAAGTCGTATTCCCATCGTGAAGGTCCGTTGGAACGCTAAACGAGGACCCGAATTCACCTGGGAACGCGAGGATCAGATGAAACAAAAGTATCCACATCTCTTCCCAAACTCTTGAAATCCCAGTCGAAATGAAAATTTCGGGACGAAATTCCTTCTAACGGGGGGATGATGTGACAACCGTCAAATTTCGGTCAAGTCAAAGTCAAACAAAGTCAACAAGTCAAACCGGTCAACTCCAATAACCCTTGTATGTTAGGGTTTACGTTATGTAATCACTATACAATTCGCTATTTTAATGAGAAATCATCATTTGGAAAGTTCATGTGTTTGATTTTCCTTAGCCTTAACAGTGCTAAACAACGAACCAAAGCGATAAAACACTATTGCACAATCATCGGGATTGTGTACGACACTAAAACACGGTTTAACGGGGTTTACGAACCTTGCGTTGTGAAGCCGGACACTCAAATTAATCACAAACGAAACCTCTCTAAATCGTTTTCACTCTATCTCTTTCTATTTGAAATCTCTCCCAAATCTCTCCCAAATCTCTCTCAAAAGTTACTTTAACTTTTTGTAATCATTTGGGTCATATCGACCCTTAACCGGGTCAAAAATCGCTTGAAACGGGGTAAAAACGGATAAAATAGCCTTAAGGACCTGGAACCGAAGCTTCAGGACCGAAGCCTCTCATCCGAGGCCTCGGATCCGAAGCCTCTCATCAGGACCGAAGCTGAAGCCTCTCAGGAGACCGAATCCGAAGCCATCAGACCGCAGCCTCGCATGCGAGGGTCCGAATCCGGCCTCCATGCGAGGGGTCTCGCAGACGGCCCCTTTTTACCGGTTTTTTTGACTACGACTTGGTTTTAACTCCGTTTTTCATTATTTTAACGTGGGATTTTCACCCAAAACTTTATTTTATAAACTAAGGCCCCAAAATATATAAATCTCCAGGGTTTTTATAAAAATATATTAAAAGAATTAGTGGTTGAACTAATTATTGAGGGAATATTTGCTTTTCCTTAATTTATGGCAAAAGCAAACCACCACCACCTCACTCTATGATCAGCCACTCTTTCCCACTACCCCTTGTCTCCTTAGTGGACCTTTACACCCAATCTCCAGCTCTTCCCACCTTCTAAGAGCTGGAGGATTGATCCTCTCTCCTCATTCTCCATAAAGTTCTTTCATTCTACACTTAGCAACCAAATGACACTCCCCAAAATTCTCTCATCTTTTCTCTCAACTTCAAGAACTTCAAGGCTTTCTTCAGGGATTTCTTTCTTCAATTATTAAGTATCTTCATCATTCATATAATTATTACACTCCATTCTACTCAAATGATTGATATCTTACACAAATTCCATCTTATTCGGTGTTAGATTCTCGAATCATCAAGACATCTTCTTAGTGTTCTTGGGTTGAATACTTCCTCTCTCTCACTTTCATCTACTGAAACCACATAAGGTGAGTTCATACCCCTACATTTACATGTTTTTATTAAGTTTTAAGGGGGGAATACAAGTAAAATCATCAAGAACACAATTAAACTTTTTCTATCAGATTACATCAGAAAAGCTGAACTTCGATCACGGACTGTTTTGGTCAACTTAAATATTTTAGTTTTCAAAACTGTTCAAGGTGCAAGTAGTTCAAACTCTTAGCTTTAAAATGGCTACTTGCACATCTCCATATGATTTTTCTACAATTTATGGTGATTTTTACAAAACTGTCTGTCATTTCAGAGGCAAACCCGGACCAGTCTGTGATTATGAACATTTTCACCTCTGTTAGATATCACTAAAAATCATGATAAAATTTACGAACAAACTAGACTCATATTCCAAACTCTCAGAATTTGCGGATTTGTATTTAGAGCTTTGATGATTTTTCTATAAATTTTCTAAGAACAGTAACAGAAACTGTATTCAACGAAAAGTTGCTGTCAATTTCATTTCACCTTGTAACATGTTGAGCAAGGTGTATATCTTTATGTGATTATATGTTATTGCAATATATGACATTTCATCTTAATATTTAGACACACATCAATTTACAAATGGATTTGGACATATAAAATATAAAGAATAAAAAGTGATTATAATCAAAGTACAACCGATACATTCAAACATTTAATAAACTATTTTGAATATAGTTTGCATACATTACTACGTACTACCCTTGGTTGATAAACTATAATAGGTATAGTTTATGATACATTACATAACACATACATTTAAAAAGGGTACATTTATACAAAGGATATTTTCATTAAGCAAGGTACGACCATACGGTACCAAGTTTTCATAACACGTAATTCCGTTAATGACTTTGTGACACATTTACTTCAAACTACCATTAAGTCCTGTATTGTAACCAGAGTCTCCTTGAGGGAGAGCGTGATAGTTGTGTATAGATCTATATTGGGTTTGACAAACCCACACCTAAACTGCATGCAACAGTTAGACCGATAGGTCTGGGGTGACAAATGTCATAACATTTCCGACGCCTGAAGAACGTCGTTTTAGGCAACCTTGGTCATAGTATGGTTATAATAAACTCACATAAAGTATTAATAAACATTGGAATTTACGGGAACTTCATTAAAATTTAACGAGTTTATGTCGATTTAAACTTGCATTGTTTTACTATAAATATGACAAATTACTTTTACATTTCGGTCTTTGGGTTTTAAGACTACATTTACACATTAAGGAAAATATTGGATTTTCTAACACAAATACTACTTTTACAAACGAAAGGCTTTTAATAATACCAAACAAAAGCTTATGAACTCACCAACCTTTGTGTTGACACTTTTTCAAACAACTTGTATTCTCAGGAAATCATTAAACAGGTAACCAAGTGCTTTTGAGGATGGGGCGCTAAGGCGTCTACTATTTCATATTTTGTCAACATATTGTAATTGATTCGTAAACATGTAATTCATACAATGATGTCACTTTTTCAATTATATATATGTTGGTTGTGTTTGCTTCAATTACTATTACAATTGTTGTTATGATACTATACATGAAGTCCTCCACCCCCGGACGTTTCCGCCATCCTTGGTTTGGGGGTGTGACAAAACCTAACCTACTGAAATTATTTAGTCCTCGTAATATGTAAATTAACATATTCGCCTACTAGTTAGTTAAAGATAACTAGGACTCCTAAAAGCACAAAGCAAGCAACATACAAGCATTGAGTATCCATAATCAAGCATAACTTAATCAGACCATCATATTACTGACTAATCTATTCTAGCATGCAGTTCATAAAGTTGATACACATAATAAAGGCACATAAGGCATCCTTCCTAGATCCTTAGCCCTGATCTAGCATGCGGTTCTCATAACATATCATAACATAAACTTGTATGGGTAATTTGGGAGTACTTACTTTGATCTCGGATGATTGCATGCACCACACCCTTTTCTCTTTTCAAGGTTCTTTTCTCTTTTTAAAGTTCTTTTCTCTTTTCAAAGTTCTTTTTATAAAAATGATTTCCTTTTGAAAATTCTCATACCAAGTCCTCAGTTTGAGTTCAGACACACCCGAGAGTGTGCCCGAATCCCTCAAACCAAGGCTCTGATACCAACTTGGAATATCCCAAAAATACGGTCCAAAAATTTTGTTTTAATTTATAAATAAAACCATAGTAAACCAAATCATCCCATAAGAACATAAGTGAAAATATCTCAAAACATCATATCAATCTCTGTATCAAAAACCATATATCCAAATATCAGAGTAAATCATCCCAGGCTAAACACTGCGGTGTGTGGGATGCAGTCATCCTGAGCTCTTCCTCTTACTAGCGGAAGTACTTGAAACCAAAACTGAAAACTGTAAGCACGAAGCATAGTGAGTCTCCCCAAACTACCACATACCATACACATAACATGCAACTAGGAGATACGGGCCTCGCCCACACTCGATGAGATACGATCCCCGTCCACCTTCATCTAACTAAGAGATTCGGGCCTCGCCCACACTCCGCTACTATGAGATACGGGCCTCGCCCACACTCAGCTGCTTTGAGATATGGGCCTCGCCCACACTCAGCTACTACGAGATACGGGCCTCGCCCACACTCGACTACTATGAGATACGGTCCTCGCCCACTCTCAGCTACTCATGAACACATACATGTATCACGCAGACAACAAGTATAACTAAGCATATCTATCCATCTCACATTGGCTATCTAGGAGATACGGGCCTCGCCCACACTCGACTACTTATCAGAATGTCAATCCATAATATATCTGCTATCTACGAGATATGGGCCTCGCCCACACTCGAAAACTAATCATATCACATATATGGGCCGGCCTTGGTGCTGTAGACCCGTTCCTACTGAAGGAAACTCACCTCAAATGTTAAGTGAAGTAGCTGAACGTCTCTACTCCTACAACCGGCTCTACTCACGCCCTATACAAAATAACCCCTTAGATACCATTCCTTAAATCAAGACCCCTTCACGGGTTAACCTTGGTCAAAGTCAAGGTCCAATTCAAAGTCAACGCTCAGTCAAAGTCAGAGTCAACAATCCTAGTTGACTCAACTCGTCGAGTCATCCTCCTGACTCGTCGAGTTTCCTTGCTACTCGTAGTCATGATAAGACGAGTCAAACTCGTCGAGTTCTATCTTGTACAAAATTGGGACAAATCAACTCAAATCGTGGAGTCCCTCTCTGGACTCGCCGAGTTCCTCAGTCTGTTTGGGCCATCTTAATAGATTAAGCCCTAATTCTTCATATCTAAGCTTCATACTTCTCATATACACTGAAAATGTCCTTTTAATGGTAATGTTTCCAACTTTACCCGTTAATACCTTTACTTAATGGGTTTTTCTCAAACCCTAACTCCTTAGGACCTTGATCTTGGTCCATAAGCCATCCATACTCCAAACTAAATCCTGCCAACATAGATCTAGACCCTAAACACTACATGGACACGTAAAGCTTCCACCTTTTACTCCATGCATGGCCTTTTGGAGCTTAAAAGGCCAAAAAGACACCCTATGGCTTGCATGGGTATTTCATGGTCATAAAGTTTGCACCTTTATGCCATGAGAACCCTCTATAATCCCAGATCTGAAGGTATACTCACTTGGGACGTCCACATCCCAAGGATCAAGCTTCTTGGACTAAAAACCCAATAAAATGAAACTACGGATATCTAAGAAACTACTAAGCAAGTTAGAGACTTGATTACCAGAAAATGATGAGGATGAAAGGAAGTCTTTGGATCTACTATCTTCTCCTTGAGTCCTCAAGCTCTCCTCTTTTTCACAAGCTTCAAAACACACAAGGTTCACTCAAAAATGGCTCACAAGCTCACAAATGCATTAGGGTTTCTGAAACTAGGGTTTGGGACTTGGAGGCTGGAAATGAGGCCAACAAGTGGGGATTAGGATGCTTAAATAAGGTGCAAAATCCCGAAATTAAGGTTTCATCCTGACAGTCCTACTCGTCGAGTCGAGGCTCTCAACTCGCCGAGTAGGTGACTTAAAACCACGCGTCAAATCTGGTTCCTACTAGACGAGTTTGGGGCTCCCAACTCGTCGAGTTGCTCCATAATAGTGAATAATTTATAATGAAATGCGTACCAGGAACCAGGCGTTACAGTGTCCTAAAATATGAATCAAAGATAGGTTACTTATTAACATAAGTGATCTAAATAAAATTTGTAGTAATCGTAATTACAAAAATGTGCATAAAGAACGCCTAAATCTGACTTCGTATGAATAAATTATGATTTTTTGAAGTTTTGGTGCGACCCAGTACAACAGTGTGCGACACAGAAACCGGAATGAAAATCGATTGATTTTTAGCCAAAACAATCTAAACGAAAGTCGGAGTTCTCGTAAATATGAAACCGTCGATATAGAAAACGTCGAGAACAGAGTTTGTATAAAGAAGTTATGAATTTTGCATGGTCCTTTACAATGTAATCTTCATAGACAATAAAATTAAAATAGAATGAGAATTAGCCAACAGAGTCTAACTCAAAGTTGTAGTACTCGTCGATACCAACGTGAGGATATAAAGAAAATCGAAAACAAAGCTCGTAGAAATATATGATTTTTAGAAGATTGGAGAATTTACCTGTGTCGACCAGCCATAAGCTGCCACGTGTCACACCAGGAGAGGAGCCTTGTTGCCTACGCTGAGGCCCAACACGCTTGGCAAAAGGCGTGACATGCCCCCTTCGAAAACAGCCTATAAATTTTTTTCAACGACTCATTTGTTTCTCACACCTCCATTTTTGGGGTCCTCTCTCTAGAGGACCTTGCTTCATCTAGGGTTCTGACTTCTTGGAATTTTGAAGTGTTCGCAATAAGGCTCTTAAGCATCAGAGAGCCCGACGAAAAAAGAGTATTCAGTATCGAAGTTCTACCTACGAACTTTTTTCAGAAAACTCTGTATGTATGTTAAGCTACGCTTACTATACTTTAAGTGTAACTTATATTTATATTAATAGTCGTTATTATGAATTTATAAATAAGATTTATCAATAATTCCAAGTCATAATACTGATTGATCTACTTACGGAAGTGATGTCTAGGCTAGATCTAGTGAGGTGCTTAAAGTGGATTTTCCAAACATTATACTCTGTATACCAAACGGATTCTACCTCTGAAATGATCTTACCTGGTTATTCCTTATTTGATAGGAGTCTAAGTATTTATTGGGATTACTGAGGAATCTAGAAATAGTTAATATAACCTTATACGAATGAATATTGAGACGTAGTTATACTAGTATGTAGGTTGTTTAAAAGGGATAGGCTGAAGTATTAGCCAAGGAGTTAGCTTTCCCATGGATCTTCTATTGGAATATGTGTCTAAGCCCATAACTATGATTGATATATACTTAAATTGATAGTAGCACAGTCCTTTTGGGTTGCCCTCAAACCTAGCAATTGGACATGATGACTTTTAGAGAAAGAAATTAATTTATTATGTGTTTAATAAATTAAAATAAAAAGTTTTTTAATATATTATGGAAATAATATATTAATTAGAAAAGGATTTATATAATTACAAATTAATTAGAATTAGTTTTTGGATTAATAGAATTAATTAAAAGTGTAGGGTCTAAAGTGAAATTGATCAATAGTTGAGCAAAAGGCACCAGAACCTTCCACCATTAGGGTTGAACGGTTTTGAGGGGATATTCTAGGGTTTCTAGAATATCCCATGTGGATAAATAAGGAATGAGATAAATACCAAATTTGAAATATTAATTTAATATTCAAATCAGGGTTATCTAGGGCTTCCTTGGACCAATATATAATGACCTTTAACCCTTGTAATTTCAGCCACTCATACCTGCATAGAGATAGCTGAAGTTCTCCCCTCCCATCTCCTCTCTCTATAGTCTTCCTTCTTGCTAGTTTGGGTGTGAGCTATTAGAGGTGATGGGTTTTTGGGGTTACATCTACAATGCCTTAAGCGGAAAACAATTAAACAATTCAATTGAGTAGGGCACATGCAACCTAATTGGATCTATGTCTTTCACATATAGCAACATACTTTGAATGGTTATCCTACAAAACTTTTATATGAAGAAACTATTCATAAGATAAGAAAACTAACCGTTAAGATTGTTACTGTAAACAATATTGGATTCCTTCTTGAAAGACTCTTGGAAGCAAGCTCACAAGTGTCGCGCCTCTAATGTTTCACACCAAAACCCTAGAAACCAAGGAGCTGGAAGAGAGAAAAGAAGAGAAGAAGAATTTCGGCCCTAAGCCTCTAGGAAGAGTCATGAATGAAATTATTAACCCTTAGGAGTTTATATAGGAGTCTAGAAAGGTGTTGGATAAGGCAGGTATCTCCAAGATAACCTAATACCTTAGTTTCCTCCCTAAGGCATCCAAGGCACCCTTAAAGCCCAAGGAAACCGTAGAAGGCTTCTAGATTTCGTTCCCCCACCCCTTATGGAAGGTTCTAGAATTC
This sequence comes from Lactuca virosa, assembly GCF_052849685.1. Classification (NCBI taxonomy): domain Eukaryota; kingdom Viridiplantae; phylum Streptophyta; class Magnoliopsida; order Asterales; family Asteraceae; genus Lactuca; species Lactuca virosa. The sequence goes on from NC_136426.1 coordinate 42,286,356, forward strand.
TTCAATGCTCAACTATTGAACATTGTCACCTTTAGTCCTCCTACTTTTAATTAATCTACATAATCCCACAATTAATTCCAATTAATTTCTGATTAATTATTAATTAAATAATACCATATCCAATTAATATATTATTTTCATAATACATTAAGAAATCATTTATTTTGATTTTTAATTAATTTATTAATAATATAATAAATTAACAAATCATTCTCTTTCTCTGTAAAAGCAATCCTATTCAATTGTCAGGTTTGAGGGCAACCCAAAAGGAATGTGCTACTATCAATTCAAGTATATACCAATTATAGTTATGGGTTAGACACCTAATCCAACAGTCTCTCACTTGGATAAGTCTAATAACTATCATTGCGACTATAACTTCCAAACTAATCAGCAAATTATAGCTTCCAAAAGCCGCTGCCGAACTCTGACCCAGTCAGTTACGTGTACTAAGATAAGTGATCAAATATTCTTTCGTTCTATAAGATATTGTACGCACATGAGACATGGATTATAATCAATCTCATTGACCAAGATTTTGTTTCCCGATTTCTGATTTGTGACGACTGAATTCAGACTGCTAATTGAACACATCAATTTAGTCTGGGCTCGACCAAGCACTTATAAGTCAACACCAAATCACTGAGGGGCCCAAAGATATTGCTTTTCCCGTTAGGGCAAAATGAACGAATAAACTTTGACTTATATGCTTGTACTATTTACTCATCAAATCATGCACAACAATACGTTTTATAACATCAAGTTACTGATGCGTTTACGTATTATCAATACAAAACTGACTTGTAAACAACAAATCATATATCTCCGTTTCAAGAATATAAGATATTATCGTATCAAAATTACTCGTGATAAAATCCATGAAGTAATTCTCTGGGTGGGTTTATCCAATACTCAAAATCCCCATTTTATAAGTACTCATGAACATTGCAACAAAACTATTGCTATGTCTAATCTCCATAGACAATCTACAATTCAATTCACGACAATATTAATTCGCTACTTACTTCCAAAAGTACGAGTGACTGTGGAATTTCGGATAATCAAATTATTCAGGAAGTAAAACATGCAAAGTGAAACACAATAATAACCTAATTAACTATGGTCTCAAAAGTATTGAATATAAATAAAACTCTTATTATTTAATCACCATATTAATTGAGGCTTTATTCATTGTATAATGTTTCGAGTAATCAACTTAACACTTGAATTAAACATCAGTCATGCCATGTTATAAACATGCATGCTATGTCTCTCTATGGTCCTTCCTTTGCGAACATATTGTCTGGACATTATTCCAATGATGCTCATTTCACAATTCCAAATTTTTGTCACTACTAGAATGTGTTAGAGTTCAACTTTACATGCAATGATCTTCTGTAATGTTGAGGGTTCAAAGTCACAGAGACTTAGCCAACGATATTACAAAAATTCCATTGGAGCTTTGTTACTAAAAACAATTCCATGGTAATGAAGTTTCAAATTCAATATACACTCCTTGAACACCTTCCTTGCATTAAAGTTCCCAATTCTTATGTAGATTTTAATAATCAACTCCCTCTATGGAAACATTTCCATATTCCCATATGACCATCAATTTTGACCAAGAATCATCTCAATCTAAAATATGTCACTATGGTCCTTCCAAACAATACTATACTTCCAACTGTCCACAAGCAACCAATCCTTTGGTAAACCTCAGAATGTTCCTAACAGTTTTTAAACAACTTCAGTCACACCAAGTTCTAGTCTTTTTTCCCTCCCAATGCCCTAGGCATTTGGAAAAATCAGAACAAGTAAATATTGTAGCATATGAAATCGATCCTATATTCGAAACAATGGGACTTGATTCATTATGTCTTACATAAAGACCTAATATCTGATCAGTCTCTTGCTATAATATTTCCATATATCGAATTTTCTATGTTGTACCATTTCAACACGATATTCATATATGTCCAAGACTAAGTTCTTTTAAACCCTTCAGTCTAAACTTTTAGGTTTGAAACGAAGTATGAGTGCCCTCTTCCTTAAGTTTTACTATAGCGAAACAATTTCTAAACTTTGCAACTTGCAAATTTGTAAACTTTGTTTCCTACAAATAGTATTGCCAACTTGCAACACTTAGCATAAACAATTATGCTCCCACTAGCATAACAATTATGCTCCAAATAGCACAACAATTATGCTCCCACTAGCTTTGACATGTACCCAGAAATCCACTGGACTTCTAGAAATCAATACTCTATGACTTTCTTACTAAAGTACAGATTTCTGGTACATGATGCTTCGACAAGTATTCAACTAGACTTCTCAAGATTATACACCTTCATTAGATAGCATATGTATGTGTGTGTTCAAACCCTTTTAGAACTTATAACCATGTGTACTATAGGTTCTAACAATTCCTTGCCATCTCTCACAATTCGAACCATGAAAAGGGATGCCGTAATCATATTGCGAATTTGAGAATGTAATTACCACAACCACTAACCATAATGATACTTACCAGATCTTTAAAATCTATTAGCGAAAGTGTTTCCTGGTAATCATTCATGAATTAGAGCGAAATCTTTTGCCACCTATATTTTATGATGTATATATTCCCATCCATGCGAAACTATCATTTTCAACCTACAATCATAAGACAAGGTTTAGGACCAAACCAAATTTAAATTTAGCTTTCCTTTCATGGACTGAACTTTGCTTATTCTTAATTTCCTTCCATGTTGTTAAGCAGTTCACCCATATTTGATCAATGTACTTTCACTGAACAATGTGTTCTGCCTTTTGCAGTCATATGAGAACCATAGAACTCATAAGCATTGACAACCCAAATGAAAGGTGCACAGAAACAAGAATGTGTCAGCTTACCACGATAGGTTATCAACCTCATGTCGTGTGCTAGTGACAACTAAAAGGTTTATTATTGATTGACTCCTAAAACTCATCAAGATCATTAAGACTCCCACTGACTTCTTGACATATATGTTTCTCTCTCAAGTAACATTCCTTAACGAGCAAAAATAAATATTCAAAAGTTAGTGTGGATTCTCGACAAGAAACACTTCATGGAATTGGCCTTAGTTCATCCTTTGTTTTAACCAAAAACATCACAACTTCCAATTCCAAATGTGATAGAGTAAGAAAACATTATTACTCCACATTTCATGAAGTGTTATAAACCTACTTAGTATGAAATAAGTTTCAAGATACGATTCGAAGTAACTAGAGCATGACTCTAAAACTTGATTAAAAACGAAGTATGACCCATCTATTGATTGAACCATTTCAACAATATTTGATTCCTCTTCTTAGACAAACAATTGCACTAAGATGTTCTTCGAGGATCAACTGAGACATAGTTCCACAATCGTTAAGATGATCACAAAACACGATACTAAAGTACTATCATTTCCTTTCAGATTGGAGAAAGTTTTATCTTTATACCCAATAGATTCTTCTTCTTTGTTCTGCTACTCTTTGAAACTTTTCAAAGTATCAGAATCATGCTTAATCTTATAAACACAACCACACTTATTGAAACAACAGTAAATCATTATGAATAGACTTATCGCCCATTATGGTGGATCTGAATAGTCCATATCAACATGTACTAGATCCATTAGTCCTTCACTTTGACTCACATAAACATGTGATCAATGAATTAGTCACAATCTTACAACGATCAAGATTCTCTTACCTCACGCAATTCGAATTGTATGACTCAAAGTTTATATCCAATTGGAACTTTAATGAGAATTCTTTATCACATGGTCAATTATGACATTTACCACAAGTGAAATAATAAGAATAAAATCCATAATTAATATTTTTAATAATAGAAATGTATAAAATGACCGTTGAATTTGGGGATGTCACATAATCTGAAGGTAATCATATTTGTATTTAATCCATCATAGTTTAATTACTTAATATCCTTTAAATGATATTGGTAAGTTATCCACCGATTCCTAAATTGATTAACTCCATGCTAATTTCATTAATCATATGATTCTAAGTTGTGTACCAACGAGGATAGCTCCCCCAGACTCAGTATATTATGTCATATTATGAAAGACTCAATTGGTATTATCAGTCCAAGGGTTAGTGGCAACTTCTCAAATTGTCCAAGTTATTGGATCAATCACGAATATTAAATCATATCTATTATTTTTAACCTAGGGATGCTTCCACTAGTCAGATCTGTCTATGCCTCAACTAGTCAAGTTATGATCTCCCATATGTTAACTAAACAGTTGATTCAAGATACATAATCTAAACCTAATCATAAATCATGCACCACTTACATAAACATAACAAAATCAATATCAATACGCCAAGATCTTTAATCGAGCAAACATAATAAATTGAATAACTCTCAATATCAAATTCAAATTAATCAAACAAACTATGGTTTCACAAATAGCAAATAATCATAAGGGTTTAATCCCAAATTTTGAAAATACCATATACGAGATCAAAAAGTTGACTAATTATAGACAGAAAAGTAAATAGATCGACTGATATAGCCTTCTAAACTAAGTATGCCAACTGATATATCCTTCTAGACTCTCAAAACGGTCTCTCTAGGTCATCTTCTTCTTTCTAGGGTTTCTGTAAATTACCATACTGATGTGATTTATTGTTGTGGACGAAATTGGGGTTCTATTTCTAGTTTCTGCAATCGACTTAAATCGCGGCATGATTTGGAAATCTCAGCGAGAAATAAATCCGGAAAATATGTTCAAAATCTTTTCCATGCTTAACTCGAGTTTTATTGGTCCAACTTCAAGGCCAATTTTGAACAAGATAAAAGCCAAATTAGCAAAAAAGCCATCACACATAAGTTTCAGGAAATTTTGTCTATTTTGCAGAACATATATCAGCTCGTTAATTGGAATTACAAATAATTAGATATTTCCAAAACATAAAAAGTCCATCCTCCCATTTGTAATTTAGCAAACCTTTTTTCTGTTTTGCCCCAACTCATCAATTTAGCTCCATCTTAGCCTATTTCCGCTTCTATTTCATCAACATGAACTTTTTACCTTCAAAATATAAATATAAATGAAATAAGTACCTTTTGTCCTATTTTATATAAAAATTCCTATAAAATATCTTTTAAAATATTTATAATTTAGGATATATCAATATTCTGAAACAATGTTCAATACTTCTCATAGACGTAGAAGTGTAAAAACACATGGTTCAAGTTTACAATGATATTAAATCAAAATATAGAACCAACTCATTTTTTGTTAGTATTTTTAATTCATAAAACAATTACAGATTTCATAAATTAAATAACTCTACTAGAATTAACCTAATTGAAGTGGCCAATCATGAATCGAGTAAAAATTCAAGAGTTTAAATCAAACAAAACATGAATCACTAAATTAAAAAAGAGTCAAAATATTTTATCCAACAAAATTAACCACACATAGATGAATGACGAACTAGAAAACAAAAAAATAGGTTTTATCTTTCATAGCTAAAAACAAACAATCAAAAGTATAATTCAACAAGTGTAATACGTTAATTGATCTAATAATAGTACCAAAAACGAAGTTTCTGAATGAGTTCTTCAAAAAAACATGTGATTGAAGTTTACATTGATATTAAATCCAAATGTAGAACCAACTCATTTTTTTTAAATAATTTTAATTCATAAAACAATTACAAATTTCATGAATTAAATAGCCCTATTAGAATTAACCTAACTGAAGTGGCCAATCATGAACAGGGAAAAAATTCAATAGTTTAAATTCAACAAAACATGAATCACTAAATTAAAAACGAATCAAAATATTTAATCCAACAAAATTAACCACACATAGATGAATGTCGAACTAGAAACCAGAAAAAATAGTCTTTTTTTTTGCCTTTCATTGCTAAAAACGAACAATAAAAATTATAACTCAATAAGTTTAATATGTTAATTGAACTAATAAAAGTACCAAAACCATGTTTCTGAATGAGTTCTTCAAGCTTTGGCTTCTCTAAATTGAGATTCATTGCGTCAAAACTCAAGATAAACTGCAGATCTAGCCTAATTGATATTTATGAGCTTGAAAAACCGACATACATCTGGTCGACTAAGACTAGTGAATTTTGCACTATTATTCTACTTGACCAAGTGGTCTTCAAAAACATGAATATGACTTTTTCCAATCGCCTTACCTAAGTGAGATTAAATGGAAAGTATACTGCCTACTTGGCCTTGTACTTTTCTGCTTCAACCGATTCTTCAAACATTTCAACTTCTTCGTTTCTTGGTCCAATCTTCCCGAAAATTAAATTGCAACTGCGTAGAATCATTCATGCATGATCTATTCTTCATATGCCCTACAAACATCCAAAAAATGTCAAAAATAAGATCCCACCAATACACATAAAATGTTTTGATATTTGCAAATTACATGAAATGTAACCACCTAAATGAAATCTAATCGAATGAAACAAACATGCTAAATGATGTAGAGATGCATCTAACATGTTGTAAATATGAAACCTTACATGCGTCTTCATATATTGAAGTGATATGGTAAGTCTAGAAAAATATATTTGTGTTCTAAGGATAAAATAAAGGGATAATGGCTTAAAAGGGTAATATACTTTTTGATTTGTACACATTTGACCATTGATTTTTTTCGTCCGTATTTACCCCTTCAACTTATTAAACTGTACAAATTCAGTCCTTATGACCGATTACTCCAGGTTAGCCGGGAAAAATGACTTAATAGGGTAATATATTTATCATTTTGTACACATTTAGTCCTTATTATTTTTGTACACATTTAGTCCTTAATATATTTTTGTTTCAAAATAAGTCCTTTTTGTTTTTGTACTCATTCAGTCCTTATGAATGATTTCTTTAGGTTTTTCTCGTGACATCTTACGTGAGACAATCATTGATGAGGTGTTTGGGGTTGTTGATGTTTATGTTCATCGTGATCTCGACTGCTTGGTTGCGTAGGTTTTGTGGTTTGGCTTAGGTCTTGTGTTCCGAACGTCGTAACTTCTTCATACGATATCAGATTTTAACGATCTTTATATCCACATGTTCGTTCTTTAGTCTACTACAACTTTCGTTAATATTACTCCCGTTAAAATGTAATATATTTTTACTTACGATTTTATAAAAAAAACATCCATACATGCATTCATAAAAAACGTTTGGATATAAAGATCGCAAGTAAAAATATATTACTTATTAACAGGGGTAATCTAAACGAAAGTTGTAGTAGACTAAAATACGAAGGCATGGATATAAAGATCGTTAAAATCTGAGATGGTATGAAGAAGTTATCACGTTAAGAACACATGACCTAAGCAACCAAGTAGTCGAGATCACGATGGACATAAACATCAAAAGCTCCAAACACCTCATTAATGATTGTCCCACATAAGATGTCGTGAGAAAAACCTTAAGAAATCATTCATAAGTATTGAATGAGTACAAAACCAAAATTACTTATTTTGCAATATATATATATATATATATATATATATATATATATATATATATATATATATATATATATATATATATATATATAGGGAAAATGACATATAGACCCTATAATGTTTTTAGGGTTTACCCATTTAGCCACTTAACTTATTTTTTGGCCTAATAAGGGAACGAACTCATTTTTGTCGGGTCTATTAGGTCATTTTGGAAGAATTGAAAGGGTCATCCGGTTACCCTTTTCCATATTGACATTTGTTGACCAATTTTCTCACGTTGACTTTTAATTTTTCCTACCCTTGGTCCTACATCTCTCTCTCTCTCTCTCTCTCTCTCTCTCTCTCTCCCAAGAACACAATCTACCAGGCATCCACCATCGTCTTCTTCCTCTCAACTTTCCTCTCAAAGATTTTACCCAAACACTAACATCTAATAAATATTTTTTCTATTTCTATTGAATTTCATTCGTTTACACAGTAAATTTAACCATTGTCCATACGTATTCTTTTACGATAAATTCAATAGATTTCACAATTGAAAAGACAATAATTTTTATCCTCTGTATCCCGTTTTCATCTGCCTGCTAATTCCATGAGCTAGTTATAATGAAAATCAAAGGATAATCTAAAGAAGAGAAAATCGCAAGAATCAAGAGGTCTAATAACGAATCAACGAGATTTAGATGATAATAACGCATACAGCCAAGGGATTCCAGCTCCGATCACCACCCTACCCCCGCTCTCTCTCCTCCACCCACACGTCTGTCCTGAATCAAAACACAGCCTCGACGCGCCATCAAACATCACCGCCCGCCTCAACACCCGTGAATTCAGGGCTAGAAATAGAAGATTATTGGTGGAAACTGGACAAGAAAATCAGTTGTAGTTTTGAATTCTACAAGTAACGACATTAACAATCCAACATCCAAATACGGTAATTATTGAAGGGTGGGCCAATACCTGAGCAAGGAGTGTGTCGGTAAGATCCTGGAAAGGAGAATTTGACGAATTTTCCGACAAAACGGAGACCGTCTGATCTGACAGTACCGTGGGCGATGGTTGATTTTGCATACGGTCTTGCAATGCTTTCAAGGTGTTCGACAAATGTTCCCAATGGTGGATCTCTTGCTGATACTTGGTTTTGAGCTTTTATAGCACCTTCTTCTTTCTTTCTGTGCGTGCTTTCGCTTCAGCTGCAGGATCTGGAGGCGGAACAGCCGATGCGCTGGTAGAATCAAGACGGGGGCGTTTGAGACGCTTGTAGACGAAACCATCGTCGTTGACCCATTTAGCCACTTACAGAGATCATCGATGACATGACATGGCTGATGGGGCAAATCTTGATGATGTGGCATTGAAACATGCTATAATAGGTGAAGGTGACTAAAAAGACAGGTCGCTCACTACTTCGTTTCCTTATAAAGCCACAAAATAAGTTAAGTGGATAAATCGGTAAACCCTAGAAACATAATAGGGTCTATATGTCATTTTCCCTATATATATATATATATATATATATATATATATATATATATATATATATATATATATATATATATATATATATATATTAAGAGCTAAATGTGTATAAAAATATTAAGGACTAAATGTGTAGAAAGTGAGAAATATATTACTCTATTAAGTCATTTTTACTGGCTAACCTGGAGTAGCCGGTCATAAGGACTAAATGTATACAGTTTAATAAGTTGAACGAGTAAATATGGAAGAAAAAAACTCAGTGACCAAATATGTATAAATCGAAAAATATATTACCTTTTTTAAGTCATTATCTCTAAAATGAACAATAGGAAAATACACCGATTATAATAGTACTAGAATATGATAACATTACAATTGCACTTTTCAGCTAACCAGTACATATCAAATTAATACAAAACCTTAATAAGAACAATTCTATTTCAATTTAGCATGTCACTACATAATAGATAGAAATGATATCAAAATAAGACCTCACACAATGAGGTCAAATATGAAAAAAAGAAAAATAACCTAGAAAAAAATCCAACTACTAATAAACATATATAGTTGTTCGTTGTTTCCAAAATAGCTTCCTCGAACAATTATTCCACGCCATTTTGGACCTAAAAAGGCCACGGATGATATCCATGTCTAAGGATAAAATGAACAACAGGAAAATACATTGATTATAATAGTACTAGAATAGGTTAACATTAACATTTCACTTTTCATCTAACCATTCATTGTTAAATTAATAGAAAACCATAATAAGAACAATCCTATTACAATTTAGCATGTCACTACATACTAGGTTTACATACTAGGTAGAATAGAAATGATGCCAAATTAAGACCTCACACAACGAGGTTAAATATGAAAAAGAAAAATAACCTAGAAAAAAAATCCAACTACTAATAAACATATATGGTTGTTCCTTACTTCAAAAATAGTTTCCTCGAGCAATTATTCCAAGCCATTTTGGACCTCAAAAGGCCAGGGATGATATCCATGGGTGTGCACATTGGTGAGTCCATCGAACCAATAAATGGGCACTTTGACGCTTGTCTGGAACACGACCATAATCTTCAACCTAGATTGCATGATGATGATCGCTATATCTTCATCAACACATGCAAATGACCATCATTGGATTCGATTTGCAGAAAAAATTGGCCGAGGAGAAAAGGAGTAGGAGGGCTTAATGAAGAAGAACTTGAAAATAGAAAAAGATTGATATAGGGCTTTTAAATAAAACACTAAGATATGAGAGATAAAACAAAATAAAATAAAATTGAATAAATGAATTTACTCACAAGTTCGGCACATGAATAGGAGTAAATGTATTAAAGGAAACAACATCAGCCAAAAGGACCAACGTTGTAATGAACGTAAACCACAAGGACCGAAGCTCTAACGAAAAAAAGTTAGACCAAAGTCGCGTGTTTCCCTATACCACAAGGACCATTTATGTATTTTTGTCTTAAACATATCTACGAGATCATGAACCAATCACATTAAACTATCCTTTTATAATTTTTTTTTTCTTAAAAAACCTCAGTTTTCGGCTTATAAATAATCACGACGAAACCACACTTGAAAGTGGAAATCCTAGGGAAAGCTTCACAGTTCACTCACACATGGAAGACCTCCACTTGTACATCTTACTTCTGGGCATAGCCTGGTCCATATTCAACAGATATTTCGTTCCCAAAATCAAGAATCTGCCGCCAACTCCATTATTAGCCTTACCAGTAATAGGCTACCTTTCTTTCTTCAAGCAGCTGCCAATCCACCGAGCCCTCTACCGTATCGCCGCCCGCCACGGGCCAATTTTGTTCCTCCATTTTGGTTGCCGACGAGTCCTTCTAATCTCATCCTCATCGCTTGCGGAAGATCTCTTCTCCAAAAACGATGCGGTGTTTGCCCACCGACCTAAGTTGGTGGTGGGAAAGGAATTTGGGCGCAACTACAGCAATCTTGCTTGGGCACCTCACGGTGGTCGCTGGCGTCATCTCCGCCGTGTCTCCTGCCTTGAAATCCTCCCATTTCATCGTCTACCGGACCAACATGACTCACTCACGGATGAGGTGAAGCTGTTGCTTGGCCGGCTTTTCCATTCCCAGAAAAAGACTGTAGAGCTAAAACCGTTGTTTCTGGACCTTGTGCTTAACCTGATGATGAAGATGTTCGCAGGAAATGGGTAAACTCAGTAAACTTGAAAGTTTGTTTTCTAAATGATTGCTTTATTAGCTTATGACTGCTTAAACAAAAAAAATAAATAATAAGACCATAAAACCATATAAAAACAATTGAAATTCTAGCCTCCAGCTAAATCGTGTTTTATATAAATCTCCTCTTGTCGTATAAATAAAAATAGAGAAATTAAAGCACCTCCCTCCTATCTTTTATGCTTCGTATCTTTTATGGTCTCCTATTTTTTTATATCTATAAATATTTATACTCATTAAAATTATCATAACTAATATCATTCTATCATTCGATTTAATTTTAGTTGATATACTTCTAATATACTAGACCTGACGAAAATACCCGATACCCGAATTACCCGTCCGATTTTTTCGGGTATCGGGTAAATCGGGTCGGGTAAATCGGGTATCGGGTCGGGTAATCGGGTAACCCTATTTTTTTCAGGTCGGGTGAAGGGTACGTTTATTGGGTTTCAGGTATACCCGAATTACCCGAATTATTTTAAAAATTCTTTTTTTCGTTGAGCTTGTACTCTGTAGCAGGTATTTGATCACGTTTAAATTAACTATAATTATTGTAAAACATGAATCTCTTTTATTATGACAATATGACACTAACATTATTAAAAGTAATTGTTTATATATCATGATGTTTTTTAAAACTTAACTGTTTTCTAGATTATAGTTTTTATTGCAACTAACAAACTCATTATCTTGACGAAACTTTCGAACATAACAAAACTTATGGCTACAATTATCTTAAACATTTTAAACTTTTAAATTAAGATTTTAAGTATTTGTTTTTTTAACATCTTATTAGATTAGATTAAGTTGTTAAAAAATTACTTGATATCTCAGGTATTATTGACTAAAAAATCTCAATGTTCAAATCTTGAGTAACTCCGTTTATGTCTCGTTTGTTTATATAAACAAGAATAATAATTGTTTATATAAACAAGAATAATAAAACACGACGTATTTATTTCATTAAATATATTTTCAGGTGAAATTCAAAAAATAATTATATATTTCGGGTAATACCCGAATTACCCAAACCCGACCCGATACCCGAATTACCCGAATTTAATTTGGGTCGGGTAACAAATATTTTTTTTAACATGAAAAACCCAAATTACCCGAAAACGAAAAAATTACCCGGTCAACACCCCTATAATATACCCTTAACGAGATAGTTAAAAATATATGAGATGATGATATTTGTCATAAGTTTAGTGGGTAAGAATATTTACAGGCGTAGGAGACAATTTAATTTCTCATAAAATATAAAGATGAAATGTTTGATCAGTTAAAATGAAAACACAAAAGAAAGAGATAAATATATGATTTACTTTAAGTAACTACCATAAGAAAATAATTATTACATAAAAAAAGATTTCTTTCTTTTGTGATTATATGCTAATTTGGACAAACTAATTAACTTTATATACTCCATGCATATTCTTAATTTCGTACCATATTCATTATTTTTAATTTTTTTTGGACAGTAAACTAATCTACTTTTAAATTATCACTTATGTCCTCAGGAAAACTTAAACCCATAACCTCTCAGCAAAACTTAAACCCATAACCTCTCAATTGAGATGTGATGTAAGAGAAATATAAAAGATGAAATTTCGAAAATCTTAAAATTAAATCAAATTAGAGTTAGAGTTTAAGAACATTGTAATACATATATGATACAAAACGGCATACTATGATAAGTTTGGATATCTAAACTTATATATCTTACTAGTTGTGAGACTCATGTAGTACATGAGTTAATTTAAAAAAAAAGATTAAATATAAAAGTCAAAATATTTGAGAACTTTGAATTTATAAGAAAATAAGAACAATAATGAATTATTATTTTTGAAATTTTTTTATCTTTTAAATTTTAAAAAATTAATTTAAATAATAAGCAAAAGAAACTAATGATTTAATTTGAGAATTTTGAAATTAAAAGGTAACTTCGTTAATTAAATTGATATATATTTATTACTACATTTATTGTAATTATTACATTAAAATATTATATGTAATTTAATAAAATAGAAAAACTCATAAAATAAAATAACGTGTGGAAAAGATTAATTCAAAATAACAACAAAATGACATTTGTCAAATTGAATAAGAGTACGACACCTAGCAAAAAAAACTTTCATTTATTAAAGTAGATAGGGTAATTCAAAATAAACTTTCTTTTATATATATATATATATATATATATATATATATATATATATATATATATATATATATATATATATTATGTGTGACCCATGCAATATAATTTAGCAAATAAAGTGGACATAATGCTTCCCCTTTTAGCACACTTTATGGTAATTGGACTTTTCGTAACCACCATGATGATTAATCCATAAAGTAAATAGTAGTATTATTTTTAAGCTAAGGATTTTGATGTTTGAGTATACTTATCTTAAATGAACCCCGCCACACACTCAAAATTATGTAGGCCACACGCTGAGACGCACCCATTTGGTAATTATAACTCTAATATTACTTGATGTATATCGTAATAGTTTTAACGTGCCATGATGTAGTCGCAGTTCTCAGTATATGATGTTTTTGATAGGTACTGCCCGAAAAAGATGACTTGCGAGGGAAACGGGATGGAGTCAATTTCTATGGTCGACTATGTCACTCATTCATTTAGGATGACGACCGACGAACCAGATGTGGGGTATTTTATGCCGTTATTAAAGATGCTAGGATTGATTACTTTGGAGCAAAGGTGCAAGGAGTTGCAAAAAAAAGGAGATTCTCTCATGGACAGCTTAATTGAGGAACTTAGAACAAGGATGCCTGATATTGAGGGATCAGGTCAGAAAGAAGGAAAAGTGATTGAGTTCTTGTTGGTTAGACAGAAAGAAAATCCTAAACGTTACCCTGATGAACTTATCAGAGGACTTGTGCAAGTATGTTCTTTTGATACACTCTATAATTTTCAGAAAAAGTGAAATGTTGGTAGTATCTAATTAACTACTTTGTCCACGTATGTTTTTCTTAGGTCTTAATGTCAGCAGGAACTGATACAACAGTCGGAGTTTTGGAGTGGGCATTTTCTCTTTTATTGAACCATCCAGAAGTTCTACGGAAAGCACAGAATGAGATTGAGAATTATGTTGGCGATGATAAACGATTCCTCAATCAGTCAGATATGGAGCATTTGCCTTATCTCCATTGCATTGTAAAGGAGACATTAAGAATGTATCCAGTTGCCCCTTTACTAGTCCCTCATGAGTCATCAAAGGAATGTTGTATTGGAGGATATTACATCCCTAAAGGCACCATGCTAATGGTGAATGCGTGGGCTATTCAAAACGATCCCGATATATGGAAGGAACCTGAAAAATTCATGCCAGAAAGATTTGAAAAGATTGTAGGCGAAAGAGATGGATTTAAGTTAATTCCCTTTGGGTATGGAAGGAGGAGTTGTCCTGGAAAGCACATGGCGATGCATGTGATCACTTTTACTTTGGGCTCACTTTTACATACCTTCGACTGGGAAAGGGTTAGCGAGAAGATGGTTGATATGACCGAGCAAACATGTCTTGCCTTGTTCAAGGCACAACCATTGATGGCTGTATGTCACCCACGGGCGACCATGATGAATCTACGTTCTGAAATTTAAGCAAGTCTTTGTCACGTAGAATAAATATCCATGCAAGAAGTACGTTTGTTTATATAGCTTTAGGTTGTGATAAAGCCTTTGTATGTGATAATATCGTGTTAAGGTGATCAATAGTAGACGATCTTTGGGCTCCCTTGTCAATGCAAGACCGTGATTTGTAACCACAGGAGAAAAAATAGAGCTCCATTCAGTGGCGAATCTAGAACCAAAATCAACGTGGTTCCTTATATAAATGAAATGGAAAAAAGTATGGAAATATAGGTCTTTTGTCAAAAATAAGGTAGTTACTTATGTTTTTTTATATAGAATTGTTGTATTAAAAAAAAAAGGTAGGTCCTAGGACCCACCTTCACATAGTGTAGCTACGCCCCTGGCTCCATTGTCTGGTTCTCCACTAGTACATAAAACATTTGTTGATGCGGTTAAAATGATCTTTTGGGGCGGTTATAAAACCGCACCAACAGATAGCAAAACCGCCTCAAAATACATTACAATAGAATCGCACCAACAAACAAAGAACCGTACCAAAAAACAATAAACATCTTTCTTCACTTTCTCGACAGACCAACATTGTCTTGAACAATCAAAATGTTCCCAGCTCCACTGTCGCCAATTGATACTCCAAACTTTTCTTTCAAGGTCATCATAATCTCAACCTGTTCAATGATATGTATTGAGTTATTATATAGATCGATGACTAGTAGTTTGAGTTTTGATTCGTTTCAAATCAAAACAAAACTTACATTGTCAAGAGAATCAACACCAAGATCCGCAAATTTTGTTGCAAGGGCGTTTGTGCTCTCATCAACCGACAACCGATTAGCAATGGTGACCTGAACTATTTTCAGTGTTTCAGGTTAAGCCTGTGGGTAGAAGATGACGATGATTATTCATTTTGATTAACAGATGATAAACATACTAGAATAAAATAATATTTAAGTTTTGTTAGATTTAATCTTACAATGGAGCTTGAAATTGTGGTCTTAAAGCAGTGAGAAAGTGGTGATGATATTTCATTGCCTTTAAGATCATAAATCTTTGTCTAACTTGCAATAATAAAAATATGCAACAAAAAAAAGCTTTAGAATAGGTGGAATTAATAAAGATTGAAACTGAATAGCACCCAGAAAAAAGTTATACAAAGATCATAGAATCTGGACGTGAAGAAGAAGATGTCTATTTGGTTGGGAGACGAAATAAATGGGAGGGAAACAAAAACTTGAATGAAATAAATGGGAGGGGTCACTAAAAATTTGGAGGATCTTACGTCCAATGAAAATTTTGAATGAAATAATATATTTATTGGTGTTATTATTGGAAAACCGCACCAAAAATACATTTATTAGTATGGTTTTGGAGAATAGCATCAAAAAATGTATTTATTATTAGTACGGTTTTGGAAAACGGCATCAAAAGATACATTTATTAGTGCGATTTTGGAAAACCGCATTAAAAAATGCATTTATTAGTGTGTTTTTGGAAAACAACATAAAAAATGCATTTGTGTGCGGTTACGTAATTTATTGATGCGAAAGTGTTTTAATGATGCGGTTTTAGGCTACCACCACACCAACAAAAAAAACCTCATCGCACCAAAAAATACGTTTTGTACTAGTGCTCCCGCCTTGCCTATGTGCTTCATGTTAGGCGTAATAAAAAAAATTATATATAGGTATGTCAAAAAGTTCTGTAGGACCGCGTTTCTGTGCGGCTCTGTCCCATATGTGGGTATTTGTTTAACGAAATCGAGGGCGGGGGCAAGGTGAACCCCCGTTTTAACTTCGGGGGCGGGAGCCGTGATGGACAGTTCCATCCCGAAACCCCAATGGGGGGCCGTTAATAAATTTATATATATATATATATATATATATATATATATATATATATATATATATATATATATATATATATAAACAATAGCATGATTTTGACCTATCAAAATTAATCAAAAAACATGTTTTAAGTTTTTTTGTAATATGTAAATTTTTTTTATAAAAAACTATTTGTTATCCAAAAAATATTTTCTTTTAGCCCAAACAACAACTTCTTTTAAGCCCAAAGCAGGTAACCCAAAGTCAATCGGGACGGAGGAACGATGACGGAGATGGAAAGGCTGGAGATTTCGGCGGCGGAGGCGGGAGCGAGGGAACGGTGAAATTTTGGGGGCAGGCGGGGGATACAATATCCGTCCCGTTTGCCCCCGTTGACATCCCTAATTATATAATAGGATCTTTTTGTTTTGGGCTTTTAATTAGCCTTATAACTAGATTAATCCTAAATACCTTTTCGATTTATAATCTTCATTTTTTTTTCCCGATGCAGACGGTGGGCAACTCGGGTGGTCGTTCAGAGCCTGTCTCTAAGTGCCCAAAAATTCCTAGAGTATATAGTATAGTTATATAAAGAAAAAATTAACTTACCTAAAAATGCTATAAGTTTTTTTCTTTAAGTTAATTAGTTTTTTTGTTTTTTTTTTTTTTTTTTTTTTTTTTGTAATGTTGTGATCATATTTGTGTTTTCTAATATTAATAGTGAATTTTATAATAGTTTTTTTTATTTTCGATTAAAATTTTATTATATTAATGATTTTAGGAGTCCATTTTTTTATTTTCCATGTGCCCACTATATCTAGGGTCAGTCTTGTTTGTAATTCAAATTTTCCAGCAAATTGTAAAACACTAGTTGTTTTCTCTGCTTTTGTATCGGTTTAATTACATGGTATCAAAGCTCGACTTATTCTTGATTCATGATTTGTTTATTGTGGAGGTCGGTGTAGCAGAGATTAGTTTCAAAAAAGAAAAAAAAAGTAATTGGTTAGTGTTCATCGAGGTTCTGGTAAATTGTTGTTTTTCATGGTTTGTTCGATTATGGTTCGTTTTGCTCATGTTGTTTGTTCATTTTGATTATTGGTGGTATTTATTTGTCTTTGCAACTAGTATTCATTTGTTTTGGTTAGTGTTAGCATTCATTTGTTTTGGATATTGTTAGTATGACTCAGAAAGATGACTCCTTACACTCCATTAGTATAATGGATAAATTTATTTCTTTTGGAGTTATATATATATATATATATATATATATATATATATATATATATATATATATATATATATATATATATATATATATATATATATATATATGCTTAGGTTATTATATTCAAAGTAATTATTGTGTTATTGTATGCATAAATGTGGGCCAATCATTTTACTTATTTTAAGAAAGTGATTAATACATATTATTGAATTAAATATAATTGAAAAATATCATCTAATTTAACTAGAAGGGTATTTTAGTCAATTAACATAAATTTAATAAATGAAATTTGCATATTTTGTGGGACCATATATTCTATTAATTTTAAAAATCTGATTTTACGAATTATAAGGTTTTTAATTCGGACATTCTGACAGAATATGTTTGAGTATGTTCAAAAATAAAAAAATTCTTGAACCATAAAATAATAAAAATATTCTTGAACATATTTCTTGATCATGACTTTAAAAATTTCTTATAGAATAACAAAATTCTCGAACCATCAATTGAAGAATTAAAACAAAAATTACATTAATTCTTATAGAATACATGTAACAATTGCTAAGAATTACATTTATTGTTAAAGAATAAAACTAAAAAAACTTTCAAATCTGGAAAAAAAACATCAAAATCTAACAAAGACATTACTACATTCTAAAATAATAATGTTGCTAAGAGGCGTCGTTCAAATTTCGTGGTCCGTTCTTCAAGCATCAGCTTCTGTAGAAACAAATCAAATAATAAATTAGTGAGAAAATATCCATATTCCATTCCAACATAATTGGTATTCGTGATTCCATTCTGATAGAATTGGAATTCATTTACCAATAATTATATTAATTCGGGGAATTCTAACAGAATATGTTCATGATTATCATAAAAAACATTCTTTTATGATAGAATACTATAAACGAAGAAATACCATTCAGTTGAAGCATTTTAGCGAGCGTTTGGTGTGCATCAAAACAACTTTCAATTTCGGATGAGAGGGTGCTACAGTCGCCGCAATAAGAACCCTAACCCTAGGAGGGTGCTACAACCGCCGCTTATACCCCATCCTTCACCGGCCACCTCCTATCCGCCGTTGGAGCTGGAAATCGCCGGAGCCACCCCCTCCTACATCTGAAAGAGAGCGAGCCAGTCGGATGCAAGAAGTCTAGGGTTGTCACGCCACCATCCCTTTCGTGGTGGCTAACTGCCGTGAACCGCTCAGTCACCGCCATGTTTATATGGCTGATGTGAACTACCGATGCCCAACCACCGTCGCCGCTTTAACGAGCATCATAGACGAAGGTCGCCGATTGTAACTGTGGGAGCGAGCGATCGGAAGAAGAAATATATTGGTTGTCGCGTTGTGTTTTACGTGAGTACGAGTGTTTCTACTCGTGTTTGGATGCGTATTCCAGAATATGTCGTCGTGTGTGTGCTTGGTCGGCCAGAAGTGGAGTGTGTACGAGAGGGAGATGAGAGGGAAAAGGTTGGGGGCGACGATGAATAGAAGAAAAGAGGGAAGAGGCGGACGTGATGATATATACTAGAAATTGGGTTTTAAAACTGATATTCCTAAATTAAAGGGATATTAATTGATTTATATATTTTACATAATTAATTAAATGTATGATTACATATTTACCCTTTTGAAATGATTGGCCTATATTTATTCATACAATAACACAATAATTACTTTAAAAACCTGAACCTAGCTCTCTCTCTCTCTTTCTCTCTCTCTCTCTCTCTATATATATATATATATATATATATATATATATATATATATATATATATATATATATATATCTGCACTCCATTAGTATAATGGATAAATTTATTTCTTCTGGAGTTATATATATATATATATATATATATATATATATATATATATATATATATATATATTGTAACAACCGGATTCCTAGGTATATTATTTTTATCATTTAATTTGAGATTTGTGGAGTGACTCGACGAGTTGGTTCCTCAACTCGTTGAGTAGAATCGCGACTAGTGACGTGGATTAATGAATGGACTCGACGAGTCTGTGAGGCGACTCGCCGAGTCAGCGCTGCTGAAGGAAACCCTAAACTCTCGGGCTTGCGGCCTATTTAAGGGTACTTATAGCCTCCATTTCGTCTCACCGGAACCCTTACACCCTTGAGAGAAACCCTAACGTCCATAGTGAGGTAGAGTGGTGAGGATAGCTAATCTTGTGTTCATTTTGGCTCATTTCCTTGAAGAGGAAGGAAGGTTCTTCAAAGATCAAGAAGGGAGGGCCAGTGGATCTGTTTCTTCTTCATCTCAAGCTTCAGATCGAGGTAAAAAGCTTTTACCTTTCTTGTAGGATGATTAGATCTCATGTTCTTGAGATTTAGGGCTTGTAACACCTTCTTGATGGGGCTATGGATGCATCAAGCCCCTTTTCGAGTTTAGACTTCAGATCTGGACGTTGTGAGGTCCAGAGAGTCCAAAAGTTTAGAGCCTTAGTGAATCAACCAAGGAGTTTTGTGTTTTGGAAGCATTAATGGAGTAGTGAGGGCATATAGAGCAATATATGCCATGCATGGTCATCAAGATCGAACCTTTACGTGACTTTTGGGTATTAGGAGGCTAGATCTAGAGGCTGACCTCAGGTGCCCAAATGAGAAATCCGAATGAGTCAACTCGCCGAGTCTATGAGATGACTCGACGAGTCGGAGCGGGTTGCCCCATCGTTCTGGACCCAGTGACAACTCATCAAGTTGGGGGTCAACTCGACGAGCTGAGTGAAACCCTAGGAAGAGCTCTGAGGATACAAGTGGACTCGACGAGTCACAAGAGTGCACTCGACGAGTCAGGTCAACTCTGACTGTTGATTCGTATTGACTTTTGTTGACTTTATGGTTGGGTCAAGTATGAGCATTTGAGACAAGGGAGGGGTAAAATGGTCTTTTACCCATTCCAAGGGTTAGAAAGAGTGTAAGAGAACTTTTGGTGTATTTCAGTAAGAGTGGGATATTGATTAGAGATACTTATCTAATATGTTAGGCGGAGGCTAGATCGAGGATTTCGAGCACGAGATTTTACTAGCTAGCTTACGAGGTGAGTCTTCTCACCATACTTTACCTAGAGTGGTATCTATGTGTGACCAGAGGGTCTATTGTATTTATTTGAGTACTGTGATATTACTGCATTATGTCTGTGTGATTTATGTCATGTGTTATTCAGAGTTTACAGAGTTAGGACCGGAGGGTCCACAGAGTTAGGACCGGAGGGTCCATCAGAGTTGTGGGACTGGAGGGTCCCACTGAGACACATTGACCGGAGGGTCTTACAGAGTTATAGCCTCGAGTGGCTAATGTGTTGTATGTGGTATTTTGGGGAACTCACTAAGCTTTATGCTTACCGTGTTACGTGTTATGTGTTTCAGGTACTTCCGAGGATCGCGGGAAGACACCGGCGTGATTGTACACACCTGTTCGAGATTATGTTGAGGATTTTGTGATTTGACTTTTGTTGTGGCTTATGATTTTTATGAAATATAATATATGAGTTTTATGTGTTTTAAAAATGAAAAATTGGTTTGAAAAATTACGTCGTTACATATATATATATATATATATATATATATATATATATATATATATATATATATATTCAAATGTGGATTGACATCTACTGTGCGGACGTGTGGACAGTGTTATTTTGTGAGATTGACAAAGAAAATATGTTGTTTGATAATGTGAATACGTTCAATCTAACATAACTATTGTCATTATCACGTATTCTCACAAATTAAATCGTCTATAAAGTTATTATAAATTTTTATTATTATTCATTCACATTCTGTCAGAATGTTGTCAGGATTTTTATTGAGTCGTATTCTGTAAGAATGAAAATTAGTGAAAAACGATGTGTGATAACAAAAATGAATAAGAATTAGTGAGAATGAATGGAAATGAAAATAATTGTGTGAGGTTGAACGTATTCACATTACTAAACAACTTATTCTTTCAGTAATTCTCATAAAATAACACTGTCCACACATCCGCACAATAGTTGTCCATCCACATTATAACCTAGCCATAGATATATATATATATATATATATATATATATATATATATATATATATATATATATATATATATATATATATATACACACACACTATTTTTTGCATGGTAAACATATGTGAGGATATTTTACTAGCACGTCATAAATCTAAGGGATAATGTCACCGTAGCACAATGAAGCTTTGAGTTTGGTCCGATTTGTCCATTCATGTTATTTTTTTACGCAATAATCCATCTAATTTTTACTGTACATCCCAATTAAGTCATTGTTGTTAGTTTTTAACCATTCCTCCGTTAACTAGTTGTTTTAAATTTCACGAATGGTCCATATGGTTAAAATGTTATTCATAGTTGGTCCCATAAGTAATAAAATTCATCATTTTTGAAACTCAGGGACCAAACAGTAACATTGCCATCGTGTAAAGAATGTTTGTATCGTCACTCTAGGGACTAAGTGTACAGCTTGTTCGTATCGTCATGTTTCAACACCGGATCTAAAAGAACATCAAGTATCAAAAACAAGTTGGCGGCGGGTCCGCCTTTTTTTCTGGTGTTACCTTCTGAACTAACTCTCAACCGGTTACTAAAATCGACATCAAAAAGGACTTTGAGGCTAATTCGTTTTGACTTTCAAAATCTCCCGTCGTCGGAGCATGTGGTGCAGGGAATTGAGATTTCACCGGTTTTTCTTTACAGGAGGAGCAAGTGGTGCCTTGTTGGAAGATGCTGATAGGAGATCTAGTGGAGGATATGACTTCGCCTTGATCATCGTATGGGCAACAACGGGAAGTGGTGGTTCCGGTTTTGGCGTCGGATCCTTTGCAAGTTTGACAGGTGTCGAGTTTTTATATTTTGATTTCTATTTCGATTCTGAATACAGCTTCTTTGAAGTTTCGAACGAGGTTGTAGCCTTGATCTTCACCTTCCGTGACCATGTTGTAGGAGTTCCGACCACCGATTCCGCCGCCCACGTCGAATAGTGATTCAAAGATATCAAATGGGTTACTGAAATCTTGGTTAGATTTGATTAATTTGGGAAATTTTTAGAAATGCACGACTGTGATGTGAAAAATTTGTTGATTTTAATGATTTTTTTAGTGGATTGAACTTACTCTGTTACCCATGTCGCCGACACATTTGAGTAAAACTGTGTCGAGTACGACATCGCTGTACCGGCATCATTTATCATCGTCTTATAAAACCTGCATTGAGAAGAAGGGGAATTTTGTCATTTACTGTAGATGTGAGATTTAAAAAAATGATGAATTTTACTACTTTTTAGACAAACTACGAATAAATTTTTAACCATAAGGGTCATTCAAATAATTTAGAACAATTGGTTAATGGATGAATGGTTAAAAACTAACGATAATGACTTAATTGACATGTACAGTAAAAGCTAGATGGTCTCTTGCGCAAAAAAATAACATAAATTGTCAAATCGAACCAAACCCAAAACTTCATTGTGCTACAGTGTCATTATCCCTAAATCTAATGATGAGAAGTCATCCAATTATACAACTTTGTTTATTATATGAGAGAATGATAATTCAAAAAATGTCACTTGGATCAACGAAGATGTTATTCAATCGACTGACATACTGTTGTGAAATATAATACAACAAAAGAAGCTTAGGATAACACGGACATGTTATACACTTAGTATAATTTTATTAAATAGTAGTAGTTGGAGACAAATATTCGAGTACTCCATCGGTATACTATGAGTGTCCATGACTTTTATGATATATATATATATATATATATATATATATATATATATATATATATATATATATATATATATATATATATATATATATATATATATATATATATATATATATATATATATATATATATATATATATATATATCATCGGCCATTTCCCGAGGGTTCGATCATTCTCCTATGGTTCGGCTGGTATAAACTTGAAAATAGAAGCAATGTTCTTTTGGGTTGCCCTCATAACCAGAATTAGCTAGAAATGATATTAGGAAAGAGAGAGAAATGTTTTGTTAATATATTAATTGGGAATTATTAATTAATATGCTAATTTCTTATGTGATTAATGAATTAATATGATATCAATAGTTAAATAATTGATTTGTTAATTTATATGGTTAATAAATTAATAAGAAATCAATTAGAATTAATTAATTATTAATCAGAATCAATCTGGAATTAATTTGGGCCTAATTAGAATTAATTAAAGGTGCAAATGGTGAATTGTAATTATTCAATAGTTGAACTAAAGAAACAATTCTAGAAACCTCCATGGCATGGATGGTTTTGGAGGCTCCTGTAGGGTTTCTGGAAGCCTCCTGGTTTCATAAAAGGAAAGGATTTAAATTATGATTAAATCTATTATTTAATCAATTCAGATTCTACTTTGTTTGCAAGTTACCTAAACTATAAATAGGACCCCAAAGCCATTAATTTTCGTTCATGACCGTCTTAAGAAACATAGGAACAAAATTTATTCCTCTCTCCTTTCTCTCATCTTCATTATAGGGTTTATAGGGTTTTGGATGTGAGCCATCAGAGGCACGAGATTTCTGGTGCTTGCTTTCTAGAGCTTAGTCACACCCCCAAACCGGAACAGCAGAAACGTTCGGGGGTGGAGGACGTCATGTACAGTATCACAACAATTGCATCATAGTAATCAAAGTAAACACAACCATTACATTGAATAAGTAAAATATTTACATCTGTTCGATACATAGTCTGTATACAACAAAAGTATAATCAAAAGTATTAAAAGACGCGACTCTAAAAGCTCCGTCTTCTCAAAAGCATGCAGGAATACATGTCTACTGATTTCCTGAGAATACAAGCGGTTTTGAAAGAGTATCAACATTAAAGCTGGTGAGTTCATAAGTATGTTTTTGTAATGAAGACATGTCTGTGAATCTGTAAAATGTTTGCATGTCCTCAAGAAAATCCAATATTTTCTTTAGTAAGGAAAAGTAGTCTTAAGCCCTAAGACTAAAATGTATGTTCGTTATTGTATTATATAGTAGTATACAAAAATGTTAGTTTGTCTGCCTGGTTAACACCAGTTGTATTGTATAATATGTTCTGTACAAAAGCCTTTGTATAGTATGTTCTGTATGAAAACTCTGGCTACTACCAGTATGATGGTTTTATAAGTATTATATTTAAAAACGAATATTTTTGGTCTTGAAAATTGGGATGTTACATGTATAATATGTTCTGTATGAAAACCTTGGCTACCACCAGTATGTATAGTAGTTTTATTATTTAAAATAAAACCATGTATTTGTGTCCCCTGGAATCCTCCAGTTGTAGTGTATGATAGTTTTATTAATGAAAATAAAACTATTTGAAGAATTGAAATCCCGTAAAAAAATGGTTAGTTTATACTGTTGTGAGTTTGATATAACCATGCTTGATATGACCTAGTGACCTCCACAACGTTCTTCAGGCGTCGGATGTTATGACATTTGTCACCTCAGGCATGCCTGCCTAACTGTAGCTAGCAGTTCAGGTGTAGGATTGTCAGTCCCGAATAGATCTATTCACAAATCTCACGCTCTCCTTCCAGGAGACTCTGGTTATACTGTGTTAGGATTTAGTTCCGCACCCCGAAGGGTACAATTGAAGTAGTGCCTCACAACCCTGTATTAACTAGTTTACGTGTAGTATTGTATTGTTCTCTTGTACTTGAAACTGTATGTATACTTGTAGAGTAAAATAATTATACTTAAATAATTATTTAGTATTGTACTCTTGTTCTCAGAAAGTAGTAATGTATGCCATAAACTATATATAACATAGTTTATATGTTTGTTAATGTATAAGCTCTGGACTTGATAAAATCGTGTGTTGAATCCCAAACTATACCTATTATAGTTTGTATGTATGTTATGTATTTGGTTCATGTATTGTACTGAAAACTTTGCAATTATGATTGTATGTTGAAAAACTTCCCTCATGCTTAGCATGTTACAAAAGGGATAAAATATCTAAATATTTTATAAAATGTGGTGATTTCTTGGTTGTATCAATTGCATAAGTTTTAATCCTTTTGAAATCCTTTATATAAGAACACAAAATTTATTTGTGTTTTGCATGTATTCCCCCCTGAAAACGTTAAAAACAGTAAAAGTGTAGGGGTATGAACTCACAGTTGATTATGTGTATGTGCCGGACGGCGAGACTGGAAAGATGACCATTGAGTTGTTGTACGCGGAATTAACGTAATCCTAACAATAATTAAACACATAATTGTATTTAAATTAACGAATTAGAGAACACTTGCTTTTGGGTTAGTAATGTTACCGAGACTTGTATTTGTGGAAAACGAGGGTTTGTGGCCAAGGTTCACGGCTCAAGACTGTTTGCGGTCGTGAACGGTTTGCGGATAAGAATGGTTTTCGGTTGTGAACAATTTTCGGCTGTAAACGGTTTGCAGCCTTTGAAGATTTGAAGGCCGTTCTTGGTGTTCTTGGTGTTCTTGAGGAATAACTTGAAGATTTGAAGGTTTGATCTTGATGATTTGAATGTTCTTGGGAGGTTCTTGGGAGCACTTGGAGAGTATTTTCGAGTGAAAAAGATGAAAAATCAGGAATCTCTCTGGGAAAAACTTATATATCGGCTGGGTTTACGGTCGGAAACGGGTTTATGGCCAAAAATGGGTTTACGGCCGAAAATGGGTTTGTTAGAACAAAGTTCTATCAGGATCGTTAGATTCTGAGCAAGCAAACAATCAAGAATGTAAAAACGAATACAAGAATGACTTTGAATGTGTCGAATGATTAAAACTTTAACACCTCAGAAGAGCTCGATTAAGAACTGCTACTGTAGAGGTGTTTAGGGTTATAGAAGTTATGAACGTGATAATCAATATCATATAATGCATACATGCATGCATATATATAGTATAACCCTACTAGCTAATCTAGATAATCACGGAAGGACAGGCCCAATCCGGATGCAAAACGTAAGGCCCATGACGCAACACAAATGGACTCAACAATCTCCCCCTTTGCGTCTTTGGAGCCGAAACCTCAATTCTGTTGAACAACAGAAGTCTTCTTCACAGCCTTAAACACCTTCGGTATGATTGCCAAAAGATGATAGCGAAATGTAATGTACCACCGAAGCATGTCTGTAAAATTCTTCTTGTCAGCCTCTGAATTCTGCTTGCACCGATGTATTATGTTGATGATGTGCTCCAAGCAGTCTGTGGAAAATAAATGCTTATCAACCAGAGCAAACAAAAATCTGTGAGCTTCGCCTTTGGTAAACATCACAGTGAGATGTGTTGAATCTATTTGGCCCATCTTCATCTTGTTCACATCCCCTGGCTTTGGTGTAGGCTTGACTGTTGGCTTCTTGTTCATAACCTTTGCTATCTCCTGATCCATAGCAGCAACTTCATGGATGTAGGAAGCTAACATTCTCTTCAAATGTTCTAGAATGGGGTCATATTCCTTCGGATTAGTGAGCAGAATGTTATATAGCAAAATCCAATCATGGGGATTGAGATTAGGAAGGTCTGCTAGAGAGATAGTCGACACCGTGTTTGCTGTACCACGAGTGATCTTGAATTTGACATTGATAAATCTCCCAGCAAGTGTCGGTTTCAGTACCTTGACTGTAATGATCTTCTGTGCACTCCAAGTCAAGTACTGCGGTTGCCCATACTTCAAATAGAAGTCAATCAGCTCTCGGTCAACCTTAGGATGAGGAAAAGGAACCTCAGCAGTCGAATCAAAGCAATGGAACGTGAATGCTTTTCTTGTAATTGGCATGTTGAACTGCGAGTCCTTAGAGTTATCACAGTCAAATGAAGCAACAGGTTCCAACCAATAAATACTTGGAAATTCTATCGCCTGATTGATAAGTGTCTCTTTCGTCCACAAGGGAAACAAGGCCTTTTTACAATTCAAGGCTTCTTCTACTTCCTTGTTTCTCCTTTCCCTCTCCTCTGCTTCCTTCGTAATTTTCAAATTTTCATCCAGCTCTCGGTCTCTCTTCTTTCTTTGGAGAGCTTCAGCAATTGTTTCTTCCACATCACTTTCACTGTCATCATTGATCTCCTTTCGCTTAGTTTGTGAACCAGAACCTGAAGCTACATTATCCTTCAGTTCGGTTGAGACTTTCGGTTGAGCACCTTCTGTCTTTACAATCACTTTCGGTTGAACAACACGAGCACCTTCTCCCCCTTGTTTCGGAGGTATGAACCTTTCAGAAACACCCTTCATTTCATGAAGCATTGCAAGGGCAGGAAGAAATTTGGTTGTGAGATGATTTATGATGGTGAGAGTTAGGATGGGATCATGAGCACCAAGGAGATTGGTCAACATGTCCTTTACATCTCCTGCACAACTTTGAAATACAGCCCGTTCTGTCTTTAATAAAGAAATTTCTTTTTCAGCTTGGGCTAGCTGCACCTTCTGGACTTCAATAGTAGAGGCTTGTTTGGCAAGATCTGCCTTCAGAGCACTTTCGGTTGCCAGGTCAGCGTGAAGAGAGGCAAAACGAGAATTCACTGAACTTAAAAAGGAAGTGTTCTCGGTTTGGATAGATGAACGCACAGCTTCAAACTTGGTGCTTTCTTCCTGAAGGGACTTAGAAAATGATTCCACAGAGGCTTGTACTTTCGCTGCACTTGTATCAGCATGACCTTTCAAAGATTCAATAAAAATCTGAGTTGTATGAACAATCTCAGTAACATCATTGGTTGCCTTTTTATAGGAATAAGTAGACTCATCAATGGCTTTAGTAGATTTTGTTGGGTTTTGAGCATTCTAACACTTCCTAAGTGTACATGCAACCCTATTAAACCTTGGATCTATGTTTGTCTAAGATACATGCAAAATATTATTTTCCAAGGTTTATAACCTATCTAGCATGGCATGGGGTACTTTTAACCATAAAAGAACTAGATGAATTACATACCTTTTGTTGATTGTTGATTCCTTGGAGTTTGAGAGCCAAGCACCAATAATGTGAATGCCTCAAATGGAAATCACAAATCACCACAAACTTGGAAAATGTATGAGAGAGTATACTAACTCTTGATTTTGGCCACCACACTTACACACACATTAGTGTCTTTTTCATGCAACATAAGCTTGTTTATATAGTGTACATGGTTAAGGTGAAACCCTAATAACCCATGTATTTTCCTCTTCCAAGGATCCATGGGTAAAAGCTCCATGGATCATCCATGGACTTCCATATAAGCTTAGCCCATTCCCAAATGAGTGTTAGCCCACACCATATAAATATAATAGCCCATGATTTAATTAGTCTTCCTTTTAATCACTAAATTAATTCATAATTAATTCAAGATTAAAACTAATTAGGTAACATGACTTTATATTAATATATTATAACTTATAATATATTAATAAATTGTAAGTATACAACTCTCATAAAATTATCCATAACTAGTTTGGGTGAAGTGCAACCCAAATGGACCATGCCGGGTCGGGTCAAGTATATACCAAATAAGTTATGGACTTAGACATCTTATCCAACAGACTCCCACTTGGATAAGTCTAATAACTGTATTTGCCTATATTACTTCAGGAACCAACCGGCAATCGTAGCTCTCGAAAACTCTTGTGAACTATGAAGCGCCATTTTAGATAAGTGATCATATAATCCTCTGCTCTCATGATATCAGCCGGACAAACACATGGAACAATGTCTTACTTATTGTCTAGCAGTTGTTTCTCGATTTCCGATTTGTTTGACAAAGAACTTAACTGAACACATCAATTTAGTTCTGACCGGGCCCGGTACATGATCAACACAAAATCATCGAGGGGCCCAGATATCGCTTCTATTTCTAGAAGGAACAGATAAACTTCGACTCATATGCTTGTTCTACTACTTGTTGAATTGTACACAAATGTACGTTTTATAACATCAAGTTACTGATGCGTTTACGTGCAATCAATGCACAACCAACTCATAGGTAACAACTCATATCTCTAGGTTTGAAGACTTATATGATATTATCGTCTCACGATCACTCGAGATAAATTTCATGAAGTGATACAAGTGAGCGTGGGTTTATTCCAATACTCATAACTTATGAGTACTCATGAATGTTGTAGCAACCATTGCTATGGCTAAACACCTTTAGTCATCTACAATCCCAATTCATGACAATCTTGATTCATACCTACTTCTGACGTATGACCGATTGTGGAGGTTTGAATAAATTAATTATTCTGGAAGTCAAAACATGCAAAACTGAAACAATAGTAAATAATTGACAATGATAGTAACACTTTACTCATAAATAAATCACACATTTTATTCATCATCAAACGTCGATTACATTTTACAAGTTTCAGAAAAGGCTATCTAATTTGTAAAACTAATATCGTCCCTCAGCCCGATGCGCCTCGCATGCTGCAAATGCTTAACCCTCGTCAGTCCCTTCGTAAGGGGATCCGCAGGGTTCTCATCTGACGATACCCTCTTTGCCACGAGGAGTCCCTCTTCTATCTTGTGTCTTATGAAGTGATATTTTCTGTCAATGTGTCGGGATCTGCCATGATCTCTTGGTTCCTTGGCTAAGGCAACCGCACTATTGCTGTCACAGAAAATCTCCATAGGCTCCTTAATAGTTGGTACAACTCCAAGCTCTCCGATGAAGTTCCTCAGCCATATCGCCTCCTTTGCCGCTTCACTCGCTGCTATGTACTCTGATTCACAAGTCGAATCAGCTACAGTCTCCTGTTTGGAACTCTTCCAAGTGATTGTCCCTCCATTTAAGGTAAAGACCCAGCCCGAATGAGAGCGGAAGTTATCCCTATCATTCTGAAAGCTAGCATCACTATACCCTACTACTCTCAAGTCATCACTCCCACCAAGGGTAAGGATCCAATCCTTAGTCCTCCGCAGGTACTTGAGAATATTCTTTACCGCAGTCCAATGAGCCTTGCCAGGGTTCCCCTGATATCTGCTGACCATGCTCAAAGCGAAGGCCACATCAGGACGAGTACAAGTCATAGCATACATGATCGAACCAACAGCGGAATCATTAGGTAATCGACCCATCTCAGCTATCTCATCTTCTGTACTCGGGCTCTGAGCCTTGCTCAGTTTGGCATTGCTTTGGATCGGTAATTCTCCTTTCTTGGAATTCTGCATGTTGAACCTTTTCAACACCTTATCCAAGTAGATACTCTGACTAAGTCTAATTAGTCTTTTACTCCTTTCTCTTAATATCCTTATCCCTAGGATATAGGTAGCTTCTCCAAGGTCCTTCATAGCAAAGCACTTCCCAAGCCAGGACTTAACCTCCTGCAAGATTGGGATGTCATTTCCTATGAGTAGTATGTCATCCACATACAGTACCAAAAAGCTAACTATACTCCCACTAGCTCTGACATACACGCAGGACTCATCTTCACTTCTTGAGAAACCAAATTCTTTGACCTTCTCATCGAAACAAAGATTCCAACTTCGAGATGCTTGTTTCAATCCATAAATGGATTTCTCAAGCTTGCACACTCTATTGGGGTACTCTGCACTGACAAAATCTTCTGGCTAATTCATGTAAACATCCTCAGCCAACTTTCCGTTAAGGAAAGCGGTTTTGACATCCATTTGCTATATTTCATAATCATGAAATGCAGCAATGGCTAGCATAACCCTAATAGACTTAATCTTTGCTACTGGTGAAAAGGTTTCATCATAATCAATTCCCTGAGTCTGAGTAAACCCCTTCGCAACCAGTCGAGCCTTATAAGTGTGCACCTTCCCATCCATGTCGGTCTTCTTCTTGAAGATCCATTTGCACCCGACTGTCTTACGGCCTGGTACATTGTCAACCAAGTTCCAAACTTGATTGTCATACATGGACTGTATCTCGCTGTCCATAGCCTCCTTCCATTTAGCAGACTCTGGGCCTGCCATGGCTTCCTTAACACTGTTAGGTTCATCCAGATTTACCAGTGTACTGTCACTGATAAATGTATCACCTTCCGTAGTAATATGAAATCCATAATAAAACTCAGGTGTGTTCTTAACCCTTGTGGAACGCCTCGGAAGTATAGACTCGTTAGCTGGATCAACAGGATTTTCCTCCTCAAGTTGATTGCTAGTGTCTGAGGTTCCTTCACCAATTGAGTCTTGAATTTCTTCAAGGTCAATTTGCCTCCCACTGTCTCCTTGTCTTATAAATTCTCCCTCTTGAAAGACTCCTCTCCTAGCCACAAAGACCACATTCTCACTGGGTCTGTAGAAGAGGTAACCAAAGGATTTTTGTGGGTAGCCGATGAAAATACACCTTTCACTTCGAGGTTCGAGCTTGTCATGAGTTTCGCGCCTCACGAAATCCTCGCAACCCCAAATCTTGATATGGTCCAAATTGGGAACTTTCCCAGTCCACATTTCATGAGGTGTTTTGGCAACCTTCTTTGTAGGGACTAGATTAAGGATGTGGGCGGCAGTCTCTAAGGCATACCCCCAAAAAGAGATTGGTAGCGAAGCTTGACTCATCATAGAGCGAACCATGTCCAACAAAGTTCGATTGCGCCTCTCAACTACACCATTCAGCTGTGGTGTCCTGGGAGGTGTCAATTGTGA
This sequence comes from Lactuca virosa, assembly GCF_052849685.1. Lineage (NCBI taxonomy): Eukaryota > Viridiplantae > Streptophyta > Magnoliopsida > Asterales > Asteraceae > Lactuca > Lactuca virosa. Next base: position 42,318,849 of record NC_136426.1, read on the forward strand.
GATAACCCCACACTCCTTAAGATAGTCGAGGAACTCAGTACTAAGATACTCACCACCTCGATCGGATCGAAGCATCTTAATGTTCCTGCCCAATTGATTTTCTACTTCCTGTTTAAACTCTTTAAACCTTTCAAAAGTTTCTGACTTATGTTTGATTAAGTAGACATAACCATGTCTACTAAAATCATCAATAAAAGTCACATAATAGCGATTAGCATCCCTTGTGGCGGTTTTGAATGGTCCACATACATCAGTATGTATAAGGTCCAACAAACCCTCACCCCTTGCACAAGTACCAGTGAAGGGTGATTTTGTCATTTTTCCAAGTAGACAAGACTCACAACTATCATCCGACTTGAGGTCGAACGACTCCAAGACTCCATCCTTTTGGAGCTGGCCTATGCGTTTCTTGCTTACATGTCCAAGACGACAATGCCACAAAGATGATTTATCCAAGCTAGTAGAAGAATCAATACATAATACATTATTTCCTAAATTATCTACAACCGATACAGCTTCATACACACCATCACAAGGTAATGCTTTAAAATAAATAACATTATTAAAGAAAGCATTAATACTACCAACTTCATTATCAAAAGAAAAGGTAAAACCTTGTTTGTACAAAGCATGAAAGGAAATAATATTCCTCGCCATTTCAGACGAGTACACACATTTATTCAAATCTAACTTTAACCCACTATCTAGCAACAAAGTATAAACTCCAATCTTGGTAACAGGTGCAACCTTCTTGTTCCCCATGATTAAGTTTATCTTTCCGTGCTCCACATCCTCACTTCTTCTTAGGCCCTGCAAGTCACAACAGATGTGAATACCACAAGCTGTATCAAGAACCCAAGAATTAGAATATGGTGAGTTATTAGACAATATTGTGTAAATACCTGCATGGGATGGTTTCACTTTCCCATCCTTGACATCCTGCAAGTACTTTGGGCAGTTTTGCTTCCAGTGCCCCTTATTTTGACAGTAGAAGCATTCAGCATCCTTAGGGATGGCAGAAGGAGTGATAGAACCACCTTTGGTTCCAGATGAGGAGCCTTCAAGGGACTTTCCCTTGGTACCCTTCGAAGGGTGCTTCCTCTTCTTCCCTTTGCCTTGCCCGATAGCCAAAACAGGGGTAGTAGTAGGAGTAGGAGTAGCAACCGACTTACTTTTAAGACCACTTTCGGCAGTCTTTAGAAGTCCTTGAAGCTTACTGAGTGTGACTTCCTCCTTGTTCATGTGGTATGTCATACGAAATTGATCATAACACGATGGCAAGGAGTGCAAAATAATATCAATTGCCAACTCCTCAGGGAAGTTCACATTCAGTTTCATTAGACGGTCCACATACCTTTGCATTTTCTGCATGTGGCTCGTGATTGGTTCGCTATCCTTCATACGGGTAGTGATCATGGAGGAGATTATTTCATACCGCTCTTGACGAGCACTCTGATGGTACCTTTCCATCAGATCCTGATGCATCTCAAAAGGGTAATAGTCCTCATAGGACTTTTGGAGTTCAGCTGTCATGGTGGCCATCATGATGCATGCCACCTTGGTGGCATCTCTTTCATGTGCCTGATACTCAGCGACCTCCTCAGGAGTAGTAGTGGACTCATCAAGCTCCTTTAGCTCCTTATCGAGGACATATTCCTTGTCCTCGTAACGAGTAACCATCCTGATGTTCCGGATCCAATCCATGAAGTTGGAACCATCAAAGATGACCCTCCCACAAAGGTTCATGAGGGAAAAGGAGCCAGTAGGGTTAGACCCCGAAGCTTTGATGTTGGAAGACATCTGAAAAGAAGAAAACAAGTTTAGATTAGATATATCGAATCCTTAATAATACACCCAAATGTAATATTAAGGCTAGGATCCAACACAATATATTATAACTTAGAAGAGGGATGCCGTAATCTAAGCTATAATATATTTGAAGGTAGGTGAATGACGATTCACCAAATTCCACCATGAAAACGAAATGAATTATTAGGTTTAATTGGTTTTTGAAATTCCTAGATTCTTTTGAGATTCATTGAACTTTTCAATGGCATGTTTCAATCTCGATTGTGCCCTTCAAGTTTTGTGACTGGGATGCCGAGGATCATAAAACAAGGTGTGAATAACCATGCAAATTCACTTGGTACCCTTAATATTATCACCTAATCAATGTGCCGGTTAACCACACACGCTCCACCGATCTATGATAAACATTAAGTCACCCTTCGTGATCCTTACTAGTCCAAGTTAGTGTGCCGGTTAACCACACACGCTCCACCAACGACTTGGTAAGGTACAAAGTGTGAATTTCATGGGTTAGCACCATATTCACATTTTCCTAAAGTAACTAAGATTGGGAATTTATAAAAGGTTTAGTTACTTTATAATATTCATCATACTTTTAATGAGAATTTATAAGTCCTTGTCCTACCCGTTCGGCTAACGACCCTCCACCAGTCAAGCAAGCGGTGGGTGAGAGTGGACACCCATTAAGTTGCCATTTTATAGGCAACAACCTTATACCCACCTTATAGACTGGCTTCGTGAATGAGGCGTACTAGCGGTAAGACGACTTTAATCTTATACATATATATAATAATTAACCATTAATGTTATAAATAGTATACGGGTTGAATTTTAACTTTTAAAACTCTAAGGGTTTGGAATTAAAGTATATTAAAGTGTGTGTAACTTTACAAATTCCAAAACTTGAGGACAAGTTTTGAAACTATTCAAAACTTTTCATTTCATAACTTATGAATTAAAGGTTCATAAAAATGAAGACTCTTCATTTCCATGTAACTTATGTGTTTTAAGTGTGTGTTTAAAAGAAGTGACCTTTGGATATCCATAACTTGAGGACAAATTATGGACTCCATTAAAACACATAAATGATCAAGAATTAATCCTAAACAATTCAGCAAATAATTCCTATCATCTTCTAAATTCATAAGAACATGAACATGATCATCAAAGTTTCAAGAATTATATGAACACATACAAAGCATGAAATTTTGATATAAGCTATTGTAAATGGATTAGAACAACCATTACACCAACTAAAACAAGTTTTAAAACACCAAAACAGTTTAGGGTAATGTTTCTAGTCCATTTCCAGCAGCAAAAGTCGAAAATCTGCATTCTGAGGCTCCTACTCGCCGAGTGCACGAACCTACTCGCCGAGTAGGATGAGTTTACTCATGAACTCGGCGAGTCCCCCCATGGACTCGGCGAGTTCATCAGGCAGACATTAAAAAATTCGACTTTTTTTCACTATTTTGCATCAAGTATCAAACAAACAAGCCTAGTCACTGATACCACTGTTGGGTTTTGAGCATTCTAACACTTCCTAAGTGTACATGCAACCCTATTAAACCTTGGATCTATGTTTGTCTAAGATACATGCAAAATATTATTTTCAAAGGTTTATAACCTATCTAGCATGGCATGGGGTACTTTTAACCATAAAAGAACTAGATGAATTACATACCTTTTGTTGATTGTTGATTCCTTGGAGTTTGAGAGCCAAGCACCAATAATGTGAATGCCTCAAATGGAAATCACAAATCACCACAAACTTGGAAAATGTATGAGAGAGTATACTAACTCTTGATTTTGGCCACCACACTTACACACACATTAGTGTCTTTTTCATGCAACATAAGCTTGTTTATATAGTGTACATGGTTAGGGTGAAAACCTAATAACCCATGTATTTTCCTCTTCCAAGGATCCATGGGTAAAAGCTCCATGGATCATCCATGGACTTCCATATAAGCTTAGCCCATTCCCAAATGAGTGTTAGCCCACACCATATAAATATAATAGCCCATGATTTAATTAGTCTTCCTTTTAATCACTAAATTAATTCATAATTAATTCAAGATTAAAACTAATTAGGTAACATGACTTTATATTAATATATTATAACTTATAATATATTAATAAATCGTAAGTATACAACTCTCATAAAATTATCCATAACTAGTTTGGGTGAAGTGCAACCCAAATGGACCATGCCGGGTCGGGTCAAGTATATACCAAATAAGTTATGGACTTAGACATCTTATCCAACAGATTTTTCAATTGACAATGTGTATTGTTCTATGGCAGTCTCCAGGAAAGCTTTGAGAACCACACCACTATAAGCCTTGCTGTCTTCAAGCAATCGATCCAGCTTTTCATGAATTCCCTACAAGTGTTGGCGGTTGATAGGGACATCATTATCTTCATCAGTTGGAAGCTGATATGGACTGAAGTAGGTAGAGTCATACTCATCATTCTCTCCACCGAGAGTGGCACCAGAATCGGTTGAGTTGGTAGGTGAAAGAGGTTTAGTGATGACTGGAGTTGCAGTTGCAGTAGTTGCCCCCGTATCAGATACGTTGACTCCCACTGTTGGGTCAAGAATAGTAGTAGTGGTCGATTGTGAAATTATGGGAGGTGATAAAGGAGTTGTAGAAAGAGGAATGGAAGTAATTGGTGGTGGTGGTGGTAAAGAAGTTGTTTCTTGAGAAGTGATAGGTGGAGGAATAATAGGAACAGAGACAGGTACTGTCTGTTTCGGTGATTGAGGTGGAGTTGGAACCTTGTGATGAGGAGATTCGATTGGAGTAGGAGATCTGGGAGGAGTGTTACCTCTCGGGGATTCTTGACGAATTTCCTCTTCTTCATTTTCCTCGTCATTGTCTGAGCTTAGAGGAGTAGGACTCTTTGATCTTTTTGCCATCTTTTTGATCTTCTTGGGCTTGGAAGAATCCCCAGCATCAGACTTTCGCTTTGTTGACTTAGAAGACTTAGACTTTCCCTCCTCTTTCGGCGCTTTCTTGGAAATCCTTTTCCCTCGGTTGTTAGGCTTATCCACAGCATCCAGGGCAGCCTGCTGTTCTGGAGAAAGAACTCTCGGTCCAGTAGGAGTAAGTTTGCGATAGTCAGCCATAACGTGACTCTCGGCTGTGACACACCGATACATCGACTCGGGAATTGATCCATTGTGAGGAAACTTGAGTGGATCCGAAATAATGATCTTCTTCGTGTGAAAGGTAGCGATAGACGCAAGCAGAGCATCTTTCATAACCGGAATTTCCAATGAATTGATCGCCCTTCTCGTAATGAGAGTCCAAAATCTTCCACACGATACTTCAGAATGCCTCGTAGAAGTATTGAGGCTCTGCACCACCTGAGACCAGATAATCGTCCCATAATCAAGATTAATACCGTTGTAAAGACCATAAAGAAGGGTCAGGAAACCCTTGCTGGTGCCATCTGATCCACCACTTCTTTCTGCCAAACCCTTAATAAGGAGAGTAAGCAAACCATTCCAGTGAGATGGTAAACAGGACTTCTTAACTTTTGTAATGGTGGTCAGCACATCTGTATACCCCATCTCGTAGAGCATCGAGAATAATTGAGTCGTCGTGATAAAATCCAGCGAGATGACAGAGGAATCTACGGCAAGATGCATTAACGAACAAAATCTTCCCTTGGAAATAGAAGCCTTTTTATTGTGTATTTGAAAGTAGATGCGTTCTTTGTTCTTGTCATATGCCGCAGTAGAATAAACTTGCGATAAGAGCGACATCGGGACAGCTTCAACCTGCGTTAGGGCTAAAACTAGCGGTGAGTACTTCAAACATTCAGCAACGTGCATCATATATGAATCATACAAAAACGGGTTAAGTTCGATGATCATATTTTGATTTGGCTTGATTGAAAGCAATGTAGACGACACAGTCTGATCGTGAACTGAGGAAGAAGTCGCCATTGTTGATCGAAGAAGGAAGATGAACAGTTGATTCTTGCCTTGTAATTTTGAGAGAATTTGTTACTGGTAAAAAACAAATAAAACGAGAAACCCTTTATATACCATTGCCAGGAGAGAGAAAAAATCATGATGATAATGACGCGATCACTGAAACGTCGCCTGAAAAAGCACGATGTGACAGTGTGGTTACTCCTAGGTATACTTCAGCACGCATGGGTATAGAAACCGTTCAAATTCACGCGGCCAAATCTTATCCTCAATTGTCGTTTGAAATTCTGAGTAACCCCTCTTTTGACTTCAATAGATAAACAAAGATCGAATCAACCAGAATGTTGGAAAATAAAATTTTCGTGCAAAAGGGTGACAAAATATAAAGAAATAAAGCAAATGTGTATGGGATGTGAGTGATGTCCCATTATAAGACAGAAAGCAGGTGATTCCGGGCAAGAATCGCTTCCTTCAGAGTCAAGAGAGACTTGAAGTGCTTGTGTGGTTTCCCGAAAAATACGATCAAGTGTTTGTTAATAAACATTGAAAGGCTTCTTTTAAAGATCAGGCTTAGGGTAGCTTATCTTCAACTGAATATCGAGTCTTAATAGAAGACCGAACATTGGAAGAAGTACTTGTGAGACCAATGTAGTCTGTTGAACAAGTAGGTGGGATATAAGTTGGAGTGACATATAGAGTAATAGAAATCTCAAAAACAAAAATAAACTGGATCTTTTTGGGAAGAAAAGCCTTGGTTGTAGACAATTTCATAAAAGACCACGCAAAAAATAAAAAGAGATTTCATTGAGTAACCAGTAAGTTCTTGAATATAATAATTCACCATCAATTCATTATAGGTGTTGGATTTTGGGTTTCACTCAGCATGTGGTATACGTATCTAAGATCACTAACACAGATTTTGTGCAACCATAAACCTCAGTGGTAAGGACCGAGAGTCTCAAGGGTTACAATGGTGAACCGAAAGTAGATGGAGAATTTAAGGAAGGTGGCTAAAGAACCGAAAGTACCTTCTGCTATAAAGACGTGACAGGCAGAAAAACTCTTAACTCATATGAGAAGAGTAAGGTAGCTCTAGACCGAGTTGATGTTAACAACCTAATTGGGAAGAAACGATAGGTATAGATCGAATCATTAAGGCCTGCTCAAAGTCATAGAGGCTTTGGTCAACATGCAGCAGCATGCTTCTAGGGATCCGTAACTAGTTCTCTTATGGAAATAATTGTACCTGCCTTAGCTCCAAATTCAGTTGTACTGGTACTCTTGTGACCTAATTAAAGTAAAAACCAACAAACACACCACACAAACAAAACAAACAAACAAAACGAAAAATATTTTTGAAGATTTGAGTTTTTCTGAAAATAATAAAAACAGAAATAGAAAATATTTTTGGATTTTTGAAATTTTCTGAAAAAGAATAAAAACAGAAAAAGAAAATATTTTTGGATTTTTGAAATTTTATGAAAAAGAATAAAAACAGAAAAAGAAAATATTTTTGGATTTTTGAAATTTTCTGAAAAAGAATAAAAACAGAAAAAGAAAATATTTTTGGATTTTTGAAATTTTCTGAAAAAGAATAAAAACAGAAAAAGAAAATATTTTTGGATTTTCGAAATTTTCTGAAAAAGAATAAAAACAGAAAGAGAAAATAAATAAGCATAAACCATATTAAAGACGAGAGAAAGGAAAGTACATATTTTACAACCGAAACCTTATCTTAAATGAGTGAAGCGAAATAGACCGAGCGGTCGGTTCATTTCGGTTCCATAAAATATCAGAGCCGAAATAGACCGAGCGGTCGGTTCATTTCGGTTCTCGAAAATTATAGAGCCGAAATAGACCGAGCGGTCGGTTCATTTCGGTTCCTTAAAATTCCAGAGCCGAAATAGACCGAGTGGTCGCTCCATTTCACTTGTCTAAATTTTGATATAGATTTAAGGATTCAGTACCGACTCTGCTTCCATCATTCCCAAGCCTTGAAGAATATTATTGAAACTTGCTTCAGGTAAGGCTTTGGTGAATATGTCGGCCAGTTGATCAGAGGATCGAACAAAATGCACTTCCACATTCCCATCTTCTACGTGATCCTTGATGAAGTGATATCTAAGTGCAATGTGCTTAGTTTTTGAGTGTTGTACCGGATTGTGACAAATCCTTATTGCACTTTCTGAGTCACAGTAGAGAGGAATCTTCTTCATACTCAGCCCATAGTCTCTCAGTTGGCTTTGAATCCAAATTACTTGAGAAGTGCAAGATGTTGCAGCTATATACTCAGCTTCGGCTGTGGATAGTGACACGCAGGTTTGCTTCTTGGACTGCCAGCTAACAAGTTTTTCGTCAAGAAATTGGCATCCACCGGTAGTGCTCTTTCTGTCCAGTCCACATCCTCCTAGATCAGCATCAGAAAAGGCTTGAATGAAGAATCCAGATCTTGCAGGATACCAGAGACCGAGAGATGAGGTTCGCTTCAGGTAACGTAAAATATTTTTCACTGCCACCATGTGAGGTTCTCTTGGATTAGCTTGAAACCTGGCACAATAACAAACAGAAAACATAATGTTCGGTCTACTAGCTGTTAGATACATGAGGGACCCTATCATTTGTCGATAAAGTGTTATGTCAACAGCAGGTTTTTCCAGAGATGGTGTTAACTAGGTGGCAAATGCCATAGGAACCTTCACTTTTGAGTCGCCTGTCATGCCAAATTTTGTTAGTAGGGTCTTTGTATACGCCTCCTGGTTGATAAAGATACCTTCTGGTCCCTGTCTAATATTCAAACCAAGGAAAAAATTAATCGGACCCATTGCGCTCATTTCAAATTTAGTCTCCATCAACTTCCTGAATTCAGCTGTTAAGCTAGGATTCGTGGAGCCGAAGATGATGTCATCGACATAAATCTGAATTATCATAAGATGTTCGCCTTCCTTCTTTCGAAAGAAGGTTGGGTCAACCGAACCTTGCTTAAATTTCGACATTTTTAGAAAGCGAGTTAGAGTTTCATACCAGGCTCTTGGTGTTTGCTTTAACCCATAAACCGCTTTATCCAGCACATAGCAATGATCAGGAAATTTCTCGTTTACAAATCCGGGAGGTTGCTCAACATATACTGTCTCTTCTAGTTCTCCATTCAAGAAAGCACATTTGACATCCATTTGAAAAACTTCGAAATTTTTGTGAGCAGCATATGCCAAGAAAATTCTAACTGATTCCAACCTAGCTACCGGAGCGAAGGTTTCCTCATAGTCTATTCCTTCCTCTTGGCAATATCCTTTCACCACCAACCGAGCCTTGTTGCGAATGACGTTTCCTTCTTTGTCCAATTTATTTCTAAATACCCATTTCAAGCCGACCACAGAAGCATCTTTTGGTGTAGGAATCAACCTCCAAACCCGGTTGCGTTCAAACTCATGGAGCTCATCCTGCATTGCTTGCACCCAATCAGAATGATCAAGAGCAGCATTAACTGTTTTCGGTTCTATCTTGGAGATAAACGAGTTAAACATACAAAATTCAACTTTAGAGAATAATGATGTTTGTTTCGCTTTCAGTTGAGAACGAGTAAGAACTTTCTCAGAAGATTCACCAATAATCTGGTCTTCTCGCTCCCAAGTGAATTCAGGTCCCCGCTTGGCATTCCAGCGAACCTTCACTATCGGGATGCGACTTTGTTTTGTTCGCTTGACTTCCCTATCCATGATTTCGACTGGCTCTTCGACGAAGTTAAGACTCTCGTTGATCTTGATTTCATCGAGTGGAATTACAAGAGTCTCGTCGGATAGACACTTTTTAAGGTTTGACACGTGGAAGACGGGATGAATGTTACTAAGCTCTTGGGGAAACCGGAGTTTGTAAGCTACGGGACCGATCTTAGCAAGGATTTCGAATGGTCCGATGTATCTTGGATTCAACTTTCCACGCTTTCCGTAGCGTATCATGCCCTTCCAGGGTTAGACCTTGAAAAGAACGCGGTCACCAACTTGGAAGTACAAGGGTTTTCGTCTTTTATCGGCGTACCTCTTTTGTCTATCTCTGGAGGCTTTTATTCGTTCTCGGATTCGTACGATCTTTTCGATGGTTTCTCAGATGATTTCAGGGCCAGTGAGAGTGCTATCAGGGACTTGACCTCTATCCAGCTGCGTATCACCCACCTCAGCCCATCACAGAGGGGATCTGCACTTACGGCCATAGAGGGCTTCGAATGGAGCACCCTTAATGCTAGTATGATAGCTGTTGTTGTAGGAAAACTCGACCAGGGGCAAATGGTTGTCCCATAAATTGCCAAAGTCGATAACACATGCTCTCAGCATGTCTTCTAGGGTTTGAATGGTTCTCTCACTCTGCCCGTCTGTTTGAGGATGATAAGCTGTACTCATGTCCAACTTAGTTCCAAGAGCCTTTTGCAGTGCCTGCCAAAATCTCGAGGTGAATCTGCTATCTCTGTCCGAGATAATAGATATGGGCACCCCGTGCAGTCGTACTATCTCTTGGATGTAGGTTCTAGTCAGTCTCTCCATTTTGTATGTTTCCTTGATTGGCAGGAAGTGGGCGGACTTGGTCAGTCTGTCGACGATCACCCAAATAGTATTATGACCACCCGGTGTCTTGGGTAACTTGGTAATGAAATCCATTGTGATCCGCTCCTACTTCCACTTAGGTATCTCTGGCTGTTGAAGTAAACCTGAGGGCTTTTGATATTCCACCTTCACCTTGGCGCAAGTTAGGCACTTGCCCACGAAGGTAGCAATCTCTGCTTTCATGTTTGGCCACCAATATAGTTTCTTGAGATCCAGATACATCTTATCTGAACCTGGATGAACGGAATATCAAGTTTTGTGGGCTTCATTCATGACCACCTCTCTATAACCACCGAACTTTGGTGTCCAGATCTGGTCCATGAAATAACGAACCCCGTCACCCTTGATTTCGAAGTTCTTCTCCATTCCTCTCAAGGATTCATCTGCCACATTATCTGGCTTCAAGGCTTCTAGCTGAGCCTCTTTGATCTGTGTGACCAGATGCGAATGGATTGTCATGGTTAGTGCCTTCACCTTACGACCTGAGTATTCCTTCCGGCTAAGAGCGTCAGCTACTACATTGGCTTTACCCGGATGATAGCGAATTTCGCACTCGTAATCATTGAGTAGCTCTAACCATCGCTGTTGCCTCATGTTAAGTTCTTTTGATTGAAAATATGTTGTAGGCTTTTGTGGTCGGTGAAGATAGTACACTTGGTTCCGTAGAGGTAATGTCTCCAGATTTTCAGCGCGAAGATCACTGCTCCCAACTCAAGATCGTGAGTAGTGTAGTTGATATCATGTGTCTTTAGCTGTCTCGAGGCATAGGCAATAACATTTCCTCGCTGCATAAGCACACAGCCTAGCCCCTGATTGGATGCATCGCAGTAAACTATGAAGTCTTCTGTCCCTTCAGGAAGAGACAAGATAGGTGCGATGCACAAGGCTTGCTTCAGATTCTGGAACGCAGTGTCTTGTTGTTTTCCCCAACTAAAGGTTACACCTTTCAGAGTCAGTGCGGTAAGAGGCTTAGCAATTCTGGAGAAGTTTTGCATGAATCTGCGATAGTAGCCAGCAAGACCCAAGAATTGACGGATTTCTGTGGGCGTCTTCGGTGCTGACCAATTCTCTATTGCCTTAATTTTGGAAGGGTCTATATGTATGCCTTCTTCGCTAACCACGTAACCCAAGAAAGTTACCTTCCTAATCCAAAACTCGCACTTAGAGAATTTCGCGTAAAGCTTTTTTGCTCTCAGTGTTTCTAGAACTTGTCTTAAGTGTTGGTTGTGTTCTTCTTCGCTTCGAGAATAAATAAGTATGTCTTCTATGAATACTATCACGAACTTGTCTAGGAATGGGCGGCACACCCTATTCATCAGGTCCATGAATACGGTGGGTGCGTTGGTTAGACCAAAGGGCATCACTACGAACTCGTAGTGACCATACCGAGTTCGGAAAGCTATTTTCGGAACATCACTCTCTTGGAGTCGTAGTTGATGGTACCCTGATCTCAGGTCTATCTTTGAAAAATAGCTCTCTCCCTGAAGTTGATCAAAAAGGTCGTCGATTCTGGGAAGATGGTAGCGGTTCTTGATAGTGAGTTTGTTGAGCTCACGATAATCTATGCACATCCGGAAAGATCCATCCTTCTTCTTAACGAACAAGACCGGTGCTCCCCAGGGTGAGAAGCTTGGTCTAATGAATCCCTTGCTGAGCAGTTCGTTAAGTTGACTGGATAATTCCTGCATTTCCGCTGGAGCTAGACGGTAAGGGGATTTGGCTACGGGGGTAGCTCCGGGAATTAAGTCGATTCGGAACTCAACTTGACGTTTAGGAGGAACTCCGGGAAGATCCTCGGGAAAGTTACAGACTTCGGGGATGCTCTTGAGGTCTTTAACTTCTTGCTTTTCGTTTACGACATGGGCTAAGAATGCGTGACACTCTTTTCGTAGGTATTTTTTGGCTTTGATGCACGAAATGATACGAAGGTTCGTGCTGAGTTTATCGCCATAGATAACGAGGGCTTCGCCAGATGGCAAATTGAGGCGAATGGATTTTTCATAACAAAGAATATCATCACGATTGGGTCTCAACCAATCCATGCCGATGATGACATCAAAGCTTTTCATGGAGATTGGCATAAGGTCGATTGGAAAGGAATAATCGTTTAGAGTGAGGGTGCATCCTCGAATACGTTGTTAGTACTCTCTTTCTTTCCGTTAGCCATTTCGACGGTGAATGTTTCGGTTAAAGGTTGGGATTTGTGTTTGAGTAAGTGTTTAAATGCATGACTGACAACACTTCTCTCCTCACCACTATCAATGAGAATACATGCATAAGAGTTGTCGAGGAGGAACGTACCCGTAACTAAGGTGGGATCAGCGACTGCCTCCTCCTGGCCCATTGCTAGCACTTTCCCCGTGTTGCCAGCAATCGTTGCTTTCGGGCTATTCCTCTTTTAATGCCCGGTTTCTCCACACCCATAGCAAGCTTGGCCTATTCCAGCTCCGGGGTTTTGGTTGGCTGGTTGTGCTGGAGTTGTGTGCCCCTTCTTGCCACAGTTGTTGCATTGCATCTCACGGCAGGGACCGTGATGATGAAAGTTGCACTTATCGCACCTTGGGAGAGTACCAGCATATCTACTGGCCGACGCTTGAGCAGTAGGACAAGCAGCAGGGATAGTAGCAGCGTGGACTGCCACCGTCTGTTGCTTCTTGGAGGGCTCTTGCGAAGACTAGCCCTTGCGCTTGTTCCAAAACTTTTTCTTTCCACCACTCTCCTTAGGTGGTTCAGGAACGGCTGCTACGGGTTCATGACTATCCCCGTGATCTATCAGAGTCTGTGCCAGACACTTGGCGCTGTCAAATGTGAGAGGTTTAGCAGCCAAAACATTCCCTTAAGTTGGGGGTGTCAATCCCCATATGTACATCTCAACTTTCTTGCTTTCCGGGGTGACCATCCCGGGACACAGAAGAGCCAGGTCACTGAACCTAGCAGTGTACGCAGTAATGTCAGAACCTTTCATCTTCAGGTTCCAGAGCTCTTGCTCTAGCTTTTGCATCTCGCCCCGCGGGCAGTACTCAGCGAGCATTAGTTCCTTCAGATTCTCCCAACTCATGACATTGGCCACCGGCAGAGTTAGGGATTTGACTCGGCTGTTCCACCAAGTTAATTCTCTATCTGTGAAGGTGCAGGCGGAAAACTTCACCTTGCTTGCCTCGGGGCACACACGGATCTCAAAAATTGATTCGATTTTCTCGAACAAACGAGTTAGGGCAATGACACCTCCATTGCCGTCAAAGGATTTGGGCTTCACGTTCATAAAGTCTTTGTAGGAACACTCCTTCGGGTGTCCCTGGCCACCATCAAGATTGAGGGGATGGGTACCACTACCCGATCCGCTAGAGCCGCGAGAGTTGATATGCGACATAGCGGCAGCCACAACGGCTGTAACTGCTGCTTGGAACACAGCAGGGTCGAACTGAGGAGGTGGCGGTGGTGGAGGATTGTTGTTCTTTCGGTTGGACTTCTTCTTTGGAGGCATCTTTTTCTAGAATAATTCAAGAGAAAAATGAAGATAAGTCCTCTATAGTGGTCGGAAGTCAGGTGATATAGAACAAGATATATCTCAACCTGATAGATAACGTGTTCTATTAAGCGATTTTACAGAAGAAGTCTACTAATACAAGTAAACATTCGCTACAAAAATAAATAGCAACACTTGGAATGAAATGACTACAATATGTTTGGCTCTAGATAAAATACTCCTATAGTATTTTAGGTTGTGTGTTCGGTTCTATTGATCTCTTTTGTATGGAGTTTGGTAAGTTTTGGACTTGTCGCGACACCACTATCACTCCCAAACACATGTTGGTCGTATCTCAAATAAATATAGTTGATCCGGCTATATTTATCATAAATATGATTACATAATTGCCCAAGTTTAACCGCAGTGTCCAACATCTAAATACTTTTGTTTGGTTCTTCTTGTGATACTCGTTCTAGTGTGTATGTATACTTGTATACTTCTTATAAAATACTTAGATTTTAAAAGTATACTTTTACTTCAGAGCGCTTCGGCCCCTTAGTGTTTATAGTTGTATGTCATGTAAGGTTTGATATACTTAGTTCACTATAAATAATGCTCTGATACCATTCTGTCACACCCCCAAACCGAAACGGCGGAAACGTTCGGGGGTGGAGGACGTCATGTACAATATCACAAAAATTGCATCATAGTAATCAAAGTAAACACAACCATTACATTGAATAAGTAAAATATTTACATCTGTTCGATACATAGTCTGTATACAGCAAAAGTATAATCAAAAGTATTAAAAGACGCGACTCTAAAACCTCCGTCTTCTCAAAAGCCTGCAGGAATACCTGTCTACTGATCACCTGGGAATACAAGCGGTTTTGAAAGAGTATCAGCATTAAAGCTGGTGAGTTCATAAGTATGTTTTTGTAATGAAGACCTGTCTGTGAATCTATAAAATGTTTTCATGTCCTCAAGAAAATCCAATATTTTCTTTAGTAATGAAAAGTAGTCTTAAACCCTAAGACTAAAATGTATGTTCGTTATTGTATTCTGTAGTAGTATACGAAAATGTTAGTTTGTCTGCCTGGTTAACACTCGTTGTATTGTATAGTATGTTCTGTACGAAAGCCTTTGTAAAGTATGTTCTGAATGAATACCCTGGATACTGCCAGTATGTATTGTAACGCCTGGTTCCCGGCACGTATTTTAAATTTAAAGATTTTATGTTTTTACACTGGGACTCGGCGAGTTGGAGGCCCAACTCGTCGAGTAGACAAGACTTTGGATGCGGGTATTAAGTAACCTACTCGACGAGTCGAGGGCCCGACTCGGCGAGTAGGACTGTCTGGATGAAACCCTAATATTTAGGGTTTGCACCCTATTTAAAGAACTTATCTTGTCTCAACCCAGCCTCCATCGTCCCTCCCAACTTAGAGAAACCCTAACCTTGTTTGAGTGTTCTTGATCCATTTTTGTGTGTTTGTGGTGATTGTGAAGCTTAAGAAGGAAGAAGGAGCTTGGAAGTTCGAGTGGAAGCTAGTAGATCCAGAGGTTGTGCCCCATTTCCAGCTCACTTGAGGTATAAAAATGAAACCTTGACCATCTAACTCTTAGATCTCTAGTTAGGGCTCATTTATACCCTTTTCTAAGCTTTGTAAGACCATATTCGGGATTGGGTGTGTATCATGGAGTTACACTTTGCATCTGGAACCATTGAGGGTTCCCATGGCATAAAGGTGCCAACTTTATGGCCATGGGAAACCCATGCTTCTTATAAACCCCATTTTATAGCTTTGTGAGCAAAAAACCCCATGCATGGACATCAAGTTCGTTGCTTTACGTATAAAATGGACCCTAGGAGGTCAGATCTATGATTTGGATGCATTAAGACCCACTGAAATCGACTGTATAGTTTTGGACAAAGAGGGACTCGGCGAGTCGTTCATGGGACTCGGCGAGTCGGGTCAGAGTTTCCCCCAAACGTCTTCTGGAAATGGTCTTTGTTTGAGTTGAAGGAAAACTCAGCCTGCTGGGGTTTGTTATGAACTTGAAGATCGAAGGACTCGACGAGTGCAAGGAGGAACTCGGCGAGTTCAGGGCAATGTCCCAACCACATGAATACGGACTCGATGAGTTCAAGGAGAACTTGGAGAGTCATAGACCAAACACCTTCATGCGGATGAAGATGAACTCAACGAGTTCAAGGATGAACTCGACGAGTCAGTTGAAGAAGGTCCCGATATTTTGTTGAAGGCGAAGACGTTGAGCTCTTGATAGACTCGATGAGTAGGGACGGGGTTGTAGCGTTTCGTGGACATGGGGACTCGACGAGTTGATGGACGAACTCGGCGAGTTTAGTCAACCAGATGTTGAATTTGACCAAAGTTGTCTTTGACCAGGGTTTGACCTTGACTTTGACTTGGACTTGAGTTGACCCTTGTAAGGGTTATGAGTATGAAATGGTAATTTAGAAAGGTTGTTGTGTGGGGATTGAGGAGTTGAGAAGAGTTGATTTCCATACCGAGGACAGTGCAGACACTACACGACATCGGAGGTGAGTTACCTTCCAGTAGTAGTGGGTCTACGGCCACAATGTCGGCCCACTAGTAGGAGTTGGTTGATAGATGAATTTCTTTGTGATAATTATCTAGGTTTGCTACTATCGATATGTGTTATGTGATATGATAATTATATGTTATGTTATTATGTGGTAGTGGTATGGGTGAGATAGTCCCCATTTTACCGGTTGAAAGATACCGAAGGGGAGGTTAGCTCCCGGTTACCGGTTGAAAGATACCGAAGGGGAGGTTAGTTCCCGGTTACCGGTTGAAAGATACCGAAGGGGAGGTTAGTTCCCGGTTACCGGTTGAAAGATACCGAAGGGGGGCCCCGCTCCCAGTTATGCCAGGCAGATACCGGTTGAAAGATACTGAGGAACAGGCATTAGGTGGTATGTGGTATGATGGGGGAACTCACTAAGCTTTGTGCTTACGGTTTTCAGTTTTGGTTGCAGGTACCTCTTCGTCGAAGGGGAAGGAGCCGACACGGTAGCAGCGCATCGCACACACATGATTTCCGCATTTTGAGATCCATGGATTTGTACTATGACATTATTACTACTTTCTGTTATGATTTTTGAGACATGTGATGACTTGAAATGATGATGATGTTGTTTTTCAGTAAATGGTTTTATAGGTATTATATTTGAAAACGAAAATTTTTGGTCTTGAAAATTGGGATGTTACAAGTTGGTATGAGAGCCCTAGTTTGAGGGATTCGGACACACCTCCGGGGGTGTCTGAACTCAAATCGAGGGTATGAAATATATTTACAAGAAATAGTTTTTCTAAAACTTAAAATAAAAAGTTTCGAGAAAGAACAAGGTGTGTGATGCGTGCGACCAGCCGAGCTCAAGTAAGTTTTCCCCAAGATACCCATACATGTTATGATATGATGTGATATGATTATGAGAATCGCATGCTAGATTAGGGCCAAGGATCTAAGAATGATGCCTTATATGCTTGTTTCCCTTGTATGAGAACTGCATGCTAGATTAGGGATAAGGATCTAGGAAGATGCCTTATGTGCCTGCTGTATCTGCCTATTGAATTATATGCTAGAGTTGATTAATCAGTAATATGATGGCCATAATAGAATATGCTTAGTATGGTTACTCAATGCTCGAATGCTGCTTGCTTTGTGCTTTTAGGAGTTCTAGTTATCTTTATCTAACTAGTAAACGAATACGTTAAGTTACATATTGCAAGGACGAAATAATTTCAGAAGGTTAGGTCTAGCCCTATTGCGCAGCTCTTGTTTGAGTCCAACCGTTGTAGGGTAGGACCTCTCATTCGAAGAATTATCTGGTCTTAGTAATATGTGATGGTATTCTCAAGCTATTTAGGTAAAGAAGGCAGGAGTTCCTTATGTAGTTGATGGCGGAGAGTAGGTCGAAGAGTTACCCTAGGGTAAGCCTAGGATGAGATTAGTGTAGCAAGCAGTAGTAGTGAAGAGGACTTGGTGAAGTCAAGGAAATCCTTGAGGAAAGTACGGATAGATATGGAAGGTAGTATGGGCCCATACTACTGAAAGTAGAGGATCCGTACTCGAGTGAAGGAGGGCCGAGATGGAACCAGGGAACTTGTAGTGTATGAGATCCCTCATGGTTATGTATGACCCTAACAATTATATGTTTTGTTTCAGAATGGTGATGATTACACGACATGGAGGAGGAGGAGGTTCAGGGCCAGGATTAGGTTCGGGATCAGGTGCCGAGCCAGTTGATGAGGGACTACGTGAGTTCATTGCTTCTGAGATCACCAGAGGCATCCTTGAGTCGACCTCGGTGATTTTCGGGTCGATCAAGGAATGGATTATTAAGCTGATGGAGGATCACCTCAGGGCGTTCAGGAGCGACTGGGCGGCTAGCCAGTCAGGGGCGCGCACACTGTCCTTTAAGGACTTCAGGGGGAGTGATCATAGACATCGAGTCTGCACAGTTGACGAGCTTCTGCCCTGAGGGGTCGAAGGTTCGATATGCTGCAGGTTGTTTGAGGGACAGGGCTAGGGATTGGTGGGAGTCAGTTGGTGATTCCTTGGGAGCCTCAGCCGTTGAGGCTATGACCTGGTCGGACTTTGTGACCAGTTTCAAGGCTGAGTTTGCGCCGGCTGTGGAGCTTCAGCAGCTAGCCAGGGAGTTTCTCGACATGAGACAGACTACAGAGACAGTGGCGGAGATTACCGCCAAGTTCCGGGAGAGGGCCTTGTTGGTGCCTCAGTATACGGGGGATGAGGAGATGCGGAAGACCCGCTATCATGATATGTTGAGGGCTGATATCCGAGAGCATGTCAGCTACTCGGCATGCCCGACCCTGGATTCCATGATTGCAAGGGCGAGGGAGAGGGAGATAGACTTGGAGCACATCAGGAAGAGGAACGCGGAGGAGGGACAGGTTACTGGGGCTTCGGGGAAGAAGCCTAAGGGATTCGACTCTAGGTCGAAGGGCCAGCAGGGCCGGGGCCGCTGTGGGAAATGCGGCAGGTCACATGAGGGGGTTTGCCGCACTAGGTCATGATCAGGCTGCTATAAGTGCGGCAAGACTGGGCACTTTGGTAGGGATTGTACTGCCCCTGCCCCCACCTTTCAGACATCAGACCTGATTTGCTTTCATTGCAATCAGAAGGGCCATAAAAAGGCCAACTGCCCGAGATTGACAGCAGCAGCGCCAGTGACGGCGCCAGCTCCAGCGACCCTGCGGATTACTGATGGCCGGCAGGGCAAGACAGAGGCTCCAGTGGTGAGGAGCCGAGCCTTCCAGTTGACTACCGAGGAGGCACGCGCCGCACCCGATGTGGTGACGGGTATGATTTCTTCTCCCTATCTTTTATTATATGTTGTTTATGATATTTATGTGCTATGATATGTGTTTTTTTAGGATCGTTCCATGTGAACGGCATTCCAGTTTAGGTGTTGTTCGATTCGGGTGCTACCCGATCATTTGTCTCTCTTTCACTTAGCAAGAAGTTCCATGAGTCTTCGGGCATGTTGAATTGCCCACTAGAGGTTGAGATTGCTGACGACCGATCAGTTCGAGCATTAGAGGTTTTTCAGAGATTGTGTGATGAGGTTGTTCGAGGAGCGCTATTTAGTAGACTTGGTTCCCATACCATTGCGTGGGAACAAGGTCATCATCAGTATGGATTGGTGAGCCCTAATGGGGATGTAATTGACTGCGCGCAACAATTGGTACATGTCAGGACACCAAGTGGGGGAGAGCTGGTGATTCAGGGCGAGAGGCCACAGCGTAGACCGGCTTTATGCTCAGCAGCGAGGGCTAGGCGCTACCTTCAGCAGGGTTGCGTCAGATATGTCGCCTACGTCATGGATACCCGGGAGGAGGGTATGGCGATTGTGAGTGGTGTGTCGGTGGTGCGAGAGTACCCGGATGTGTTTCCAGAGGAGTTGTCTGGGATACCTCCGGAGAGACAGGTGGAGTTTAGGATCAACCTGGTTCCTGGTGCGACCCCGAGAGCCAAGGCACCGTATCGGTTGGCTCCTCCCGAGATGCAGGAGTTATCTACACAACTGCAGGAGCTGTTAGACAAGGGATTCATCAGGCCGAGCAGTTCACCCTGGGGAGTCCCGATTCTGTTCGTGAAGAAGAAGGATGGGTCGCATCGGATGTGTATAGATTACCGGGAGCTGAACAAGATAACGGTGAAGAACCGTTACCCACTCCTGAGGATTGATGATCTCTTTGACCAGCTACAGGGGGCATCTTGGTTTTCCAAGATAGATTTACGTTCAGGCTACCATCAGATGAGGTTCAGAGATGAGGATGTATAGAAGACTGCGTTTCGGACTTGCTATGGCCACTGTGAGTTCGTGGTGATGCCCTTCTGGCTCACCAATTCTTCTGTCGCGTTAATGGACCTCATGAACCGCGTATGCAGACCGATACAGGAGCGGTCTGTGATAGTTTTCATCAATGACATCTTGGTTTGCTCCAAGACACAGGAGCAACACGAGGAGCACTTGCGAGAGGTGTTGGATTCCTTGAGGAGGGAGATGTACGCCAAGTTCTCCAAGTGTGAGTTCTGGTTACGCGAGGTGCAGTTTCTTGGGCACCTTGTCAACCAGAATGGTGTTTTGGTTGACCCGGCCAAAGTAGAGGCCATGATGAGATGGGAGGTTCCGAACTCTCCATATGAGATTCGGAGTTTCCTGGGATTGGTGGGCTATTACCGGAGATTCATTCAGGATTTCTCCAAAATAGCCATACCCCTGACCCGGCTGACGAAGAAAGCCGTTGTTTTTCGCTAGGGGCCTGAGCAGCAGGCAGCGTTTGAGACATTGAGACAGAGACTATGCGAGGCGCCGATCCTCGCCCTGCCAGAGGGCGTGGAGGATTTTGTGGTATATTGTGATGCGTCCATCTCAGGGTTGGGCACGGTATTGATGTAGAGAGGGCATGTTATCGCTTACGCTTCGAGGCAGCTGAAGCCTCATGTGGTGAACTACCCGACGCACGATTTGGAGTTGGGGGCGATTGTCTTCGCCCTCAAGATTTGGCGACACTACCTCTATGGGGTCCGTTGTACCATTTACACGGATCACAAGAGTCTGAGGTACTTCATGGACCGGCCGAATCTGAACATGAGGCAGCGTCGGTGGCTAGATGTGGTGAAGGATTACGATTGTGAGATCCTCTACCACCCGGGGAAGGCCAATGTGGTGGCCGATGCTCTTAGCCGCAAGGCTGCCCCGATCAGAGAGGTTTGCTTGCGGATGACAGTGGTGACTCCGCTTCTGGAGCAGATCCGAGAGTCCCAACAGGAGGCTATGAAGGAGGAACATCGGAAGAGCGAGCGTATTGTGGGACAGGTTTCCTCCTTCGACTACGATATCCGTAGGTTGTTGACACTACATCGTAGGGTGTAGGTTCCCTATCATGGGGGTGTGCGCCAGGTTCTGATGGAGGAGGCGCACAAATCTAAGTTTTCTATTCATCCCGGGGCGACGAAGATGTATAGAGATCTTCGCCCTGATTACTGGTGGCCCTGCATGAAGCGGGATGTAGCATGGTACGTAGAGCGGTGCTTGACCTGCAGGAAGGTCAAGGCCGAGCACTAGAGGCCACATGGCAAAATGCAGCCTCTAGATATTCCCATGTGGAAATGGGAAGATATTACCATGGATTTCATCACCAAACTTCCAAGGACCGCGCGAGGAGTGGATTCCATATGGATCATCGTGGATCGATTGACCAACAATGCACATTTCATACTGATCCAGGAGAGCATTTTGGCCGAGAAGCTGGCCGATATCTACATCAGAAAGATTGTAGCTCGACACGGAGTGCCAGTCTTCGTGATTTTTGACAGAGATGTACGGTTCACTTCTAGATTCTGGAAGAAATTCCACGACGAGTTGGGTACTCGTCTGCACTTTAACACCGCTTTTCACCCGCAGACGGATGGCCAGAGCGAGCGGACCATCCAGACTTTGGAGGATATGTTGCGGGCATGTGTCTTAGACTTTGGTGGTAGCTGGGATACCTATCTTTCATTAACTGAGTTCTCCTACAACAACAGCTACCACGCGAGTATCGATCGTCCTCCCTTCGAGATGTTATACGGGAGGAAGTGCAGGACCCCGATTTGCTGGGGTGATGTTGGGCAGAGAGTCATGGGGAGTACGGAAGTGGTACTCAAGACTACGGAGAGGATCCAACACTTCCATTAACCGAAGTGGCTTCCGACTGCTCAGAGTCGGCATAAAAGTTATGCCAACAAGCGTCGTTCAGACCTGGAGTTCCAGGTTGGGGATATGGTCCTCCTGAAGATGTCACCTTGGAAAGGTGTCATTCGGTTTAGGAAGCGGGGCAAGTTAGGCCCCAGGTACATCGGTCCTTTCAGGGTTGCAGCCCGGGTGGGAAAGGTGGCGTATAGGCTGGATCTGCCAGCCGAGATTAGCCAGATTCATAGTATCTTTCACGTCTCCCAGCTACGGAAGTGTCTGGTAGACGACTCTGCAGTGGTACCTTTGGATGATATTCAGGTGGATGACCGCCTGAACTACATTGAGCGACCAGTAGCTATCCTCGACAGGAAGTCGAAGGATCTAAGGAACAAGAGGGTCGAGCTGGTGAAGGTGCAATGGTAGCACCGTAAGGGATCAGAATGGACGTGGGAGCCGGAGGACGAGATGCGGAAGCACTACCCCGAGCTTTTTCCAGATGTAGCAGCAGACTTCGATGACGAAGTCTAAAATAAGTGAGGGAGATTGTAACACCCGGTTCCCGGTACGTATTTTAAATTTAAAGATTTTATGTTTTTACACTAGGACTCGGCGAGTTGGAGGCCCAACTCGTCGAGTAGACAAGACTTTGGACGCGAGTTTTAAGTAACCTATTCGACGAGTCGAGATCCCGAC
Source organism: Lactuca virosa (assembly GCF_052849685.1). Lineage (NCBI taxonomy): Eukaryota > Viridiplantae > Streptophyta > Magnoliopsida > Asterales > Asteraceae > Lactuca > Lactuca virosa. Next base: position 42,341,612 of record NC_136426.1, read on the forward strand.
TCGGCGAGTAGGACTGTCTGGACGAAACCCTAATATTTAGGGTTTGCACCCTATTTAAACAACTTATCTTGTCTCAACCCAACCTCCATCGTCCCTCCCAATTCAAAGAAATCCTAAATCGAAACCCTAACCTTGTTTGAGTGTTCTTGAGCCATTTTTGTGTGTTTGTGGTGATTGTGAAGCTTGAGAAGGAAGAAGGAGCTTGGAAGTTCGAGTGGAAGCTAGTAGATCTAGAGGTTGTGCCACATTTCCAACTCACTTGAGGTATAAAGCTGAAATTTTGACCATCTAACTCTTAGATCTCTAGTTAGGGCTCATTTCTACCCTTTTCTAAGCTTTGTAAGGCCATATTCGGGATTGGGTGTGTATCATGGAGTTACACTTCGGATCTGGAACCATTGAGGGTTCCCATGGCATAAAGGTGCCAACTTTATGGTCATGGGAAGCCCATGCATCTTATAAACCCCATTTTATAGCCTTTTGAGCCAAAAACCCCATGCATGGACATCAAGTTCGTAGCTTTACGTATAAAATGGACCCTAGGAGGTCAGATCTATGATTTGGATGCATTAAGACCCACTGAAATCGACTGTATAGTTTTGGACAAAGAGGGACTCGGCGAGTCGTTCATGGGACTCGGCGAGTCGGGTCACAGTTTCCCCCAAATGTCTTCTAGAAATGGTATTTGGTTGAGTTGAAGGAAAACTCAGCCTGTTGGGGTTTGTTATGGACTTGAAGATCGAAGGACTCGACGAGTGCAAGGAGGAACTCGGCGAGTTCAAGGCAATGTCCCAACCACATGAAGACAGACTCAACGAGTTCAAGGAGAACTCGGCAAGTCATAGACTAAACACCTTCATGCGGATGAAGATGAACTCGACGAGTTCAAGGATGAACTCGGCGAGTCAGTTGAAGAAGGTCCCGATATTTTGTTGAAGGCGAAGACGTTGAGCTCTTGATAGACTCGATGAGTAGGGACGGGGTTGTAGCGTTTCGTGGACGTGGGGACTCGACGAGTTGATGGACCAACTCGGCGAGTCTAGTCAACCAGATGTTGAATTTGACCAAAGTTGTCTTTGACCAGGGTTTTGACCTTGACTTTGACTTGGAATTGAGTTGACCCTTGTAAGGGTTATGAGTATGAAATGGTAATTTAGAAAGGTTGTTGTGTAGGGATTGAGAAGTTGAGAAGAGTTGATTTCCATACCGAGGACAGTGCAGACACTACACGACATCGGAGGTGAGTTACCTTCCAGTAGTAGTGGGTCTACGGCTACCGGTTGAAAGATATCGAAGGGGAGGTTAGCTCCCGACTACCGGTTGAAAGATACCGAAGGGGAGGTTAGTTCCCGGTTACCGGTTGAAAGATACCGAAGGGGGGCCCCGCTCCCAGTTATGTCAGACAGATACCGGTTGAAAGATAACGAGTAACAGGCATTAGGTGGTATGTGGTATGATGGGGGAACTCACTAATTTTTGTGCTTACAGTTTTCAGTTTTGGTTGCAGGTAACTCTTCGTCGAAGGGGAAGGAGCCGACACGGTAGCAGTGCATCGCACACACATGATTTCCACATTTTGAGATCCATGGGATTTGTACTCTGACATTATTACAACTTTCTGTTATGATTTTTGAGACATGTGATGACTTGAAATGATGATGATGTTTTTTTTCAATAAATGGTTTTATAAGTATTATATTTAAAAACGAAAAATTTTGGTCTTGAAAATTGGGATCTTACATGTATAGTATGTTCTGTATGAAAAACCCTGGCTACCACCAGTATGTATAGTAGTTTTATTATTTAAAATAAAACCATGTATTTGTATCCCCTGGAATCCTCCAGTTGTAGTCAGGGCCGGCCATGAGATTTCGGAGGCCCTGTGCGATTTAAATAAAAATTGACCCTAAAACTTGAAAATCTAAAGATTTAAACAAAACAATTGTTGCTTAAATATACTCAATTTTTTTGCAGCATTGTACATTTACCATGTATTTTTATTTTTTATATTAAGCCAATGTACTTTGAAAAATACACTCAGTTTAGCATTATACTCTCTGATTATCAATTACAATGATGTTATAGGTAGAAATAGAAGTCAATATAATACACAATTCAACAAAGTACGTTGGTGTTCATTGCTAAACCTAAGAAAAAATATCAAGAAATTTGGGAATCTTGATTTTTAATAGAAACAACAAGAACCTATCATAATTTTAACTAGTTGTTCAAAGATCAAGAACACCGTTAATATGATTGTTCAAAAAAGTTTCAATAAAAGTAACCTTTTTTACTTATACAAACAAGAATAAAAAACCCCACAAATCTTATGATTCTCATTGTCATTCATCTATCTCTGAATCCAAACTTTAAAAATACAATCATATTTGACGTTTTTTCCCTTGTTGCTTCAATGCTACTATACTCGATTACATAGAAATCAGCGAGAGTAGTTTTCTTCATATAATTTAGAAGAAACTTAGCATAAATACAAAAATAAACGAACCAGAAAGGAAAAAACAGAAATTGATTTGGCTGTGCCTTTCATAAAACAGAAACTGATTTCCTTTCTTATGAATTTTAAAACTAACTTATATGTCCATTCAAAAAGCAACAAAACAGAAATTGAAAACAAAAAATGAACAAGAAGAAATGTAAAAAAACAGAAACTCCTTGTAAGATTGCAAGATTGTAAGATTGAAAGAGGAACTATTGAAAGATTTTAAGAACTGAAAGCTGATTTTCGAGAAGATTGTAGGATTGTTGCTTCTGATTTTCAAGAAGAAAGAAGGTAGAAGTATGTACTAGGCATCATTAATTCATAATCAGTATGCCTGGAATGAAGAAGTATAAACCCCAGCTTTGATATCCTTCTGATTTTCGAGGATGGCTTTTTGATTTCCTTCTTCAGAAATTCTGATTTTCGAGATTGAAGGAACCAAAGCATCGTTTTCCTTTTCCCAAAACCTTATTGATTCCCACTCATCTTTCTAACACCTGCGTCGTTTCCTTTCTCATGGTCTCGCCTGATACATTCATTACATTGACTATCGACAATCCTTAACCTAGCCCAAACAATGAACATAGTCTAATACATGGAAAAAAATTGGGCCCTAAATTTTAAGTGGGCCCTGTTCAAGGGCACACCTTGAACACCCATTGGGCCAGCTCTGGTTGTAGTGTATGATAGTTCTATTAATGAAAATAAAACTATTTGAAGAATTGAAATCCCGTAAACAAATGGTTAGTTTATATTTTTGTGAGTTTGATATACCCATGCTTGATATGACCTAGTGACCTCTACGACGTTCTTCAGGCGTCGGATGTTATGACATTTGTCACCCCAGGCATGCATGCTTAACTGTAGCTAGCAGTTCAGGTGTGGGATTGCTAGTCCCGAATATATATATTCACAAATCTCACGCTCTCCCTCCAGGAGACTCTGGTTATACTGTGTTAGGATTTAGTTCCGCACCCCGAAGGGTACAATTAAAGTAGTGCCTCACAACCCTGTATTAACTAGTTTACGTGTAGTATTGTATTGTTCTCTTGTACTTGAAACTGTATGTATACTTGTAGAGTAAAATAATTATACTTCAATAATTATTTAGTATTGTACTCTTGTTCTCAGAAAGTAGTAATGTATGTCATAAACTATATCTAACATAGTTTATATGTTTGTTAATGTATAAGCTCTGGACTTGATAAAATCGTGTGTTGAATCCCAAACTATACCTATTATAGTTTGTATGTATGTTATGTATTTGGTTCATGTATTGTACTGAAAACTTTGCAATTATGGTTGTATGTTGAAAAACTTCCCTCATGCTCAGCATGTTACAAAAGGGATAAAATATCTAAATATTTTATAAAATGTGGTGATTTCTTGGTTGTATCAATTGCATAAGTTTTAATCCTTTTGAAACCCTTTATATAAGAACACAAAATTTCTTTGTGTTTTGCTTGCATTCCCCCCTGAAAACGTTAAAAACAGTAAAAGTGTAGGGGTATGAACTCATAGTTGATTATGTGTATGTGTCGGACGGCGAGACTGGAAAGATGACCCTTGAGTTGTTGTACGTGGAATTAACAGAATCCTAATGATAATTAAACACATAATTGTATTTAAATTAGCGAATCCATTAATTAAAGTGTCATAAAACACTTGTTTTTGGGTTAGGAATGTTACCGAGACTTGTATTTGTGGAAAACGAGGGTTTGTAGCCAAGGTTCACGGCTCAAGACTGTTTGCGGTCGTGAACGGTTTGCGGTTGAGAATGGTTTTCAGTTGTGAACAGTTTTCGGCTGTAAACGGTTTGCAGCCTTTGAAGATTTGAAGGCTGTTCTTGGTGTTCGTGGTGTTCTTGGTGTTCTTGAGGAATAACTTGAAGATTTGAAGGTTTGATCTTGATGATTTGAATGTTCTTGGGAGGTTCTTGGGAGCACTTGGAGAGGATTTTTTAGTGAAAAAGATGAAAAATGAGGAATCTCTCCGGGAAAAACTTATATATCTGCTGGGTTTACGGTCGGAAACGGGTTTACGGCCGAAAATAGGTTTACGGCCGTAAACACTTGGCTGACGATTTTTGCTGATTTTTCGAAGGAAACTGGATTTTTCGAGTGTTTTTGGTTCCGAAAGCTTTTATAAACTTTATTTATATATTTTAGATTATTTCCTAACCCACAAGAGCTTGACGGAATAAACAAAATTCGACATTTTATTTAACGAAATTTGACTTTTGTTGACTAGAAAGTATCGGGTTGTCACAAGCTTGTTCATGAAGGATTTTATTGATTATTTACAACAATAATCGGAAGGTATGTAAACCCTAATCCCTTTGTTAATTTTGATAATAATAGGGTTTTCCTAGGGTTCTTTGATGTTCATAGATTATAGTTATCAATAGAGAAAACTTAGATTCAAATAGGTTGTTTGTGAACTTAAGGGTTAAGTTTTTCTGCCACATGATTTTTTTAATATAACCTATAAAACCTATCAGTTCCAGCTTTGTGCGGAAATCCAAGATGCGACCAGACCAGCTTTATGTTGAAGGCCAAATGGTGAGTTGATGACAAGATCAACATTAAGTGTTGGGAGTCTAGAAACTTACAAGGGGCAAGTTGATGTCAAGAACAACTAGAGTGTTGTGAGCCTAGACACTCGACGTTGTTTGGGTGAATCGGTTCTAGTACCAAGAGCCTTGTTTGCATGCTTGTATGTTTATTGTTGTATATGGAATTTTGGGGAACTCACTAAGATTTGACTTACAGTTGTGGATTAAATGTTTCAGGTACTTTTGATGATCGTGGGAAGGTGAATGTTTGACTATACACCATCATCAATAGCTTTCGTGTTTTGTGATCATACTCTGATTTTTTTGAATGATTGTGTTTTGGAACATATGATTTTCATTGACTTGTGTTTTATGAAAATAGTATTTTATCTTAATGAAAAACGAAAAATTTTATTGTGAAAAATGGGACGTTACAATTTGCGTTTCAATTGGGGGTGTTATGTGGTTGGTCCGATTGAAATTGGATTTGTTATGGCAATGGGTTGACGTTTGGTGGAAACGCTTGTTGTGACATTTAGACTTGTGAATGGTAGCTAGGAACACCACTTACAAACATTTGGTTTTAAGAGTAAATTGATATCGATTTGTGGCCAGTAAGGTGGTGGTGATGACGGATCGTAACCGAAGAGTGCATATGGGTTTGAAACATTTAGGTTGGAAGAGTCGGGAACATTTAGGTTATTGGAAAACATTTTGAGAGTAAAATGTTTGTTATTTGTGTAGATTAATTGGTAAAAATGTGTGTATGTATAGTGGTTATATAGTAAATATATAAGAAAAAAGAAAAATTGAAACACGCTCCCACGGACAAAAGCCAACGGCTTATATGCCCTCCAACAATCCAATTTTTGAACGGCGGAAGGTTGCCTATAGCATAATGCCGTCGGCGAAAATTCTATCAGGGTGTGGTGCTTAACGCTGACGAACTCGTCCACGTCGACTTGCTATCCGCAAAATTGTCACGCCACCGTGCAGTCTAATAAATTGATTTGATTCGCTCAAATAACAATTTCATAGAAATATACAGAGAATATCTTAATCTATAACCTTACACACTAATATATACATCCCATGTTAAAGTGTGGAGCCTCCTCGCATCCTGAATTCTCCTTGACGTGGAGAGGTGTGATGCTGATGTAGTGGCTTATTGGTCTGGCCTTACCCACAGTGTACCACTCATTTTCTTCTTCTTTCTCCTCCCCTCTCTTATGGTGGAGAGTGCATGATGATGTTTATACGATTATATCTTATAGACTAATACGATCATTTGTGAAGCAAACTTCTTAAATCATTGGACTCCATAAATACTAGCAGTTCCTAATGATATACGAAGATGTCACAGTAATTACGATAATTTCTATGACGATGAAGATTTCTTGACCTCGGTCAATTTTGCATCAATGGCCAAATTGAATTCTTCCGCAATTATAACTCATATGTATTAAGGTTCTGGACTCAAGATGTCATCAACACCTATTTACCTTTCTGGAAACTTTGAAAAAATATTCACAATGCGATAAGGGTGGCCGATATAGAATTTTGATGGAAATATCTATTACTATATAACGACAACGAAATCAATGAGCGTGTTAAAGATTACAGGAAATAATAAAATGGAATACACAGGTCTTCATCATTTTACATATAACGACAACGAAATGAATGACGTTTCTCCATTTTTGACTCCCTATAAAACTGAAATCAAAATCAGCCGTTAAAGCATACAATCACAAGACAACAACATCATCTTCAACTATGGATGTGTCTTATCTATTTGTTTCCTTCCTACTGATTCTAACTTCCTACCTCTTCAAATCCTTCTTCCGTCGCAAGTTCTCCAACCTTCCGCCCACCGTCTTCCCGTCACTTCCCATAATCGGCCACCTTTACCTTCTGAAACCACCACTTTACAGAACCTTCGCGAAAATCTCCGCCAAATACGGCCCCATTGTCTATCTCCAGTTGGGCTTCCGCCGTGTCGTGGTGATTTCCTCACCTCCCCTCGTCGAAGAATGTTTCACCAAGAATGACGTCATCCTTGCCAACCGCCCTAAGATGCTATTCGGCAAAATCATCGGCTTCAATTACACTAGTTTGGTATGGGCGCCATATGGCGACAACTGGCGCAACCTCCGTCGCATTGCAGCCATCGAGATCCTATCCATCCATCGTCTCAACGAGTTTCACGACATACGAGCAGAAGAAGGAAGGTTGCTGATCCGTAAGTTGATGTCTAGTTCTTATCCGGTGACTATGAAGTTGGTTTTCTATGAGCTGACTTTGAATGTGATGATGAGGATGATTGCCGGGAAGAGGTACTTCGGTGGTGATAATCTCGAGTTGGAGGAAGAAGCGAACCGATTCAGGGAAATGCTAAACGAAACGTTTTTGCTCGCCGGAGCTTCAAACGTCGGAGATTACTTACCAATTTTAAGTTGGTTGGGAGTGAAGGAACTGGAGAAGAGGTTGATAGCATTACAGGAGAAAAGGGATGTTTTCTTTCAAGGATTAATCGAGGAAGTTCGAAGATCAAAAGGGAATGAAATGGGAAATAAGAGGAAAACGATGATGGAAGTTTTGTTATCCCTACAAGAATCTGATCCCGAGTACTACACTGATTCCTTGATCCGAAACTTTGTGCTGGTAAGAATATATAATCTGGTAATAATCGTTTCTTGTTTCTTGATTCTAAAAATCTCTGATTATATATCGTTTCCATGATCAGGCTTTATTAGCAGCTGGGAGTGATACTTCGGCTGGAACCATGGAATGGACCATGTCCCTTCTACTAAACCACCCGGAAGTTCTTAAAAAGGCACAGAACGAGATCGATCAAGTTGTCGGAAAAGATCGTCTTGTTGATGAATCAGACATATCGAATCTACCTTACCTTCGTTGTATCATAAACGAGACCCTTCGACTGAAACCTGCAGGACCTTTACTAGTTCCACACGAAGCATCAGAGGATTGTGTGATCGGAGGCTATAACATCCCTGGAGGGACTATGGTGCTTGTGAATCAATGGGCGATACATCATGACCCGAAAGTGTGGGCCGACCCGGAAACGTTCAACCCGGAAAGGCTTGAAGGTTTGGAAGGGACAAGAGATGGGTTTAAGTTGCTGCCGTTCGGGTATGGAAGGCGGAGTTGTCCGGGGGAAGGGTTGGCTGTGCGTCTTCTTGGGATGACTTTGGGGTCGATTATTCAGTGCTTTAACTGGGAAAGGATTAGTAAGGAGATGGTGGATATGAGTGAAGGCTCCGGGATTACCTTGCCCAAGGCTGTTCCATTGGTGGCCAAATGCAAACCGCGTCTAGAGATGGAGAATCTACTGTCGCAGCTGTGAGTCGATCGATTTAGAGACCTGTCGTTGATTTGAAACAAGTTGGTGATGGTGGTTTCGTCACTATTTTGGTCTTTCTCCGTTGACCAAATTCTTGTTTTTTCTTTCAGCCGAAAATCCCCTCCTCTGTTGGAAGACCTTCCCATGTGCACCCTAATCTTCACATGTCCAACGTGCAACTAATCACTGTCCAACTCTTATCGTTCAGAAAGTAGGTTTAGATCCCCATAATTAACTCCATGCTACATGCCTTCATCCCTTCATTTAATATACAAATTATGAAATCGTTGTTTGTAATTGAACAATTATTATGTGAGGTTGTTTACCACGTTCGTCGAAACCAATAAACAATAAATAAAAGTCATATAAAACGAGATGTCGATTCCCCAAAATCTATGTATAAATATATAGTAGATTATAAAAATATGATATAATTTGCTTCAATTATAATTCATTATAACAAAAAAAAAAATCATTATATTATATATACAATATAATTCCAGTGGTGGCTTATAAACAGTACCCATTTGGAGCTGAACACATTTCACCTCTCAGTTTCATACGTTTTCTTCACGCTTCCTCCTTACCGCCATTGTCTTCCAATCAGATGCTTAATTAGAGACCACCTGTTGTTCTGCATACGCTTAGTCATTTTTCTTCGGCTTCAGTTTGTAGTTGTTTGTAATGTCTTTTATGTAGTTATGCTTATTGAACTGTTATATTTTTTAAAAGGTAGTGGCATTTGGTGATTGTGGATTGAATTATAACATAACTCATTTCTGCCTGCTGAATTTTCAAAAGAGAAATGAATGTTCTGATTGTTGAAGAAATAAAAGTTTGATGGCTCATGGTTTTTTGAAATAAAACGTCAATTAGATGTGTTAAGTAGATGTGTTAAAGTCACTTCCAAGACTAGCAGAAAGCTATATCAAGTAGATGTGTTAAAGTCCCGGTATCAAGCTCTCCGTTAAGCTGCAATAATGGAATCCATATGATTTTTGAGTGCAGGTTGTTTATTTCAATTAAAAAGAAGAAAAAGAAATGAGACCCTAAAGCAGGGGCAGTTTGGTCACTAACAAACTTGAGTATCATTACAAACAAGCAAAGCAGTCAACATAACTTGCTTTTATTAAGAGAATCCTGATGATGTTGCAATAGAAGAAACTGTATATAGGGGCAATTTGGTCACAAACTGTTAAACCATGGGCAGATTGATTTTGTGCGAATAAAGGGGCGGTTTTTATCAGTCAATTTATCCATTAACACCACCTTAATTGACTATTAAAATCAATGTTGTGGAAATTGATTTCACAAAAGATGCCCTGTCCAATAATTTTTTATTCACCCTAAAACATCAAAAAAGGTAAACTCTAACTGCATTATAGTTCAACACTAGAACATTAAAAACGAAATTTTTGTTTCGATTATGGTGGAGATATACCTAGTGCTTAAATGAATTTTGTTGGCGGTGCTTCTTCTCTCCTGATGGTCTCTTAGTCATACTATATCGAGGATGATTAATCAAGCTCATACTTGATAATCATACATAAATGCATCTCTATGTTTTCTATTAGTTTCCGATCAGCTGTTGAATAGGTTCAACAACTGTTGAAAAAACTTGCTAGTTCCAACTATGATGAATTTAATTTATGGTTCTTTAGCTCTTTAAGTTACACATTTCTCCCACATAGAAAAAGAACTTTCTAAGTAAATGTCTTCTGGAATGACAATCAATAGGATTGTCGAAACTTCATCCTAAACAATCATTTAGGATAGTTTACAAAAATATAATTAGCATATGATAGAGAGAGTTAAGCTTATTGTCTAACATAAGCTCCATAACTCTATACCTTTTAGATAAGGAAAGAACATTTCATCCTTAGTCTAATAAAAGTATTCAGTCTACTTGTTTGGTTGGAAATATATACGTTCGATATATATTTGTTGTAGTGAGCATAACTCCAAAAATTATATAAAGGAAATAGTTTTTTACAAAACATCATATAGCAGACTGTAAGGTCTGATTTATCCTTTTCAAAAATTTATACCATCGACATTCAACCAGTGGCTAGGTGTAACTATCCCACTAGAGAACACAAAAGCTACCTCAGACATCATAAGACAAATCCAAGCGACCAGGTGATCATGTGCCACAAGAACTATACAAATAACGAGTGAGTGTTTTTGACAGAATGAGTTGTGAACCGATTCCACAACTCCTAAGATATTCCAAGAAGAATTGGTTTATAAAACCCATTTTCTTTATCACAATGAAAGTTTAATGATGGTCTCATTAAGTTGTATTTCAATCTTCACTATGAAACAATTTTGAGCAAATCAAAAGTTTCAAAAATAACGAATAAAAGTCATCAGTCCTATTCATGGATTGAAAATATTACATACATTACTTTGTATAATTCTTTTCCAAGCTTTTGTACTTTACCACTAATAAATAAAGACATTTGTGAATCATCTTCCAATATAAATAGGATTCATATGTATATCAAATGAATCAAGCTCATTTGCCTTCAAAATTCCATCTTTTGATGTTTGTATACGTGTTTCATTTTTACATATTCAGCATGATAATGACATAGATAAGTTAAAATCAAATATCATTTGATTATATTGGTTTTCGCTTTAGAACTATTAATTTAATGAAAACTTATAAATTTACTTCATAAATAACATTATAATAAAATATTCTTGATATAGAATACATCGTTTTGGAACATAAATTTAAACATCCATTAAGCGATAAGTAAATCTATATTTATTCAAAATTTTCAAATGTTACATGTTCCTATAAGAATATGTACAAAACATCTACTATTCAAATACACACTATATGGTCATCAAAAAGCTCCAGCAATATCAATAACAACAAGTGTTATATCTTCAGCATGGAATACCATTTATATGTAATCAGTTGTTTATTTATTCCAAAACATGAGCACATAATATCAATTATTAATGTCACATGTAGTATAAAAAACTCAAGTGAATGAAGGAAAAATAAATAGTTCTATCATAAAGATACTTGAAGTGTTGGTCATGCCAGACTTCCTCAGCTTGGTGAGATAAGATGAGCAGTTCCTCTTTCAGTGTCCAGTTTTTCCACAATAGAAACAACACCGATCATTTTGGCCCTTTCTTGATTTCTTGGGTGTATGTTGTATTTCTCTCAACTGAACTATAAGTCTATTTGAGTACACGATCTCTTAGATCTTCCTTTTTTTTAATGTTTGAACATGTTTGAAGCACATTCTACCGTTCTGATTGAATATTCATTTTACTTGGTGAGACATCTGATATGTTTCATAATTATCCAAGACCTTCTGCACGTTAAGGGAAATTATTCTAGTATGATGTGAGACACATCAACATCATCACAATAGTGCTTCCATCAAAGCATCATGATCAGACTGACTGATCTGTAGAGGTTGTTTAGGAATGAGATCTTTCAGTTTATATAATTTTTGTTTATCCTTGTATCCTATAACTCAATGCTTCATACCAATTATAGAAATTATAATCATAAAATGTTACCATCTCTTGAAACTTAATTATAGAAGTTTGTATGTGGTGTAAAAAAGTGATGCATATGATAAGTAAAAATGTCATATGTTGCACTTTGCGTAAAAATAATGTTGCACTTGATTAGTGTTACAATTATAAAATAAAGCCAACTTTATTGTAATTAGAACCAAAAAATAATGTTTTTTGTCGGTTGAATTTTTTTTAGATCAAATCTAAAAGCAACAACAAACTAGAGGAACTATTTTGTAGTTTTCTTTTGATTTTGTAGAAAAATTCTAATAATTACACTTAATAATAAATGTTCCTATTGAACTTGAGGTCTCACCATCAATAACAACTACAATAAGTTACATAAACAGGTCTATCTTTATGATTTCATTTTATCTCATTAAGATTTTTGACCCATATTTTTTTACCTTTATGTCATTTATTTTTTAAATTTTATTTTACATATTATTTATTTATCTAAATATTAAATAGAAATGTCATAGCAAGTCCACCCCTATCCTTAAACTTACCCCGTCATTATCTTTGTCTTCCTATTGCTCTCCTAGGCCTCAAACTAGGTTTAGGTTTCTGTGATGTTATCACACCACCATTGGAATAAATAATAATAAGTTGGTGACGAGCATAAGATACAACATGGATCTTGCTCACTAGATTTCCGACCACCACTAGATTTTGAACATTTTGATGTTGCTTGGATCTTTATCGCCGTATGTTGTTGATAGCCCTTTCTTGTTGCATAGTAGGCTTGCATTTTCTCAAAACATTTCCTTCCATCTCTTCAGTAGACTACACTTATAACATGGAAAAAGAAAAATAAAATGGAAAATGACACATTATCCCTACGATGTTTTGCACATTTTCCCATTCAGTCCCTTAAGTATTTTTTGAGCTTTCTAGATCATTAAAGTTGTTATTTTTTGGGTAAATTCGGACACTTTGGAAAAAATGATGGGTTAACCCGGTTACCCCTTTTCCACATAGACATTGACCTATTTTTCCTTGACAATGATTGTAACATCCCAAAAATCACAGTAAAAATTTTCATTTTTCAAAACCATTTTCATAAACCATAAGTTATACAAAACACTGTTTTCAAATCATAGCCATAAAAATCAGAGTGTCAAAATCTCTCAAAAAAATATCAGCAGAAGTGTTGGGTATTTTGTGTTGCGTCATGGGCTTTGTTTTTGTATATCCGGATTGGGCCTGTCCATCCGTGATTATTGATTAGGGTTAAGCTATATATATAGTGCATGCATGTATGCCTTAGATACAATTGTCATTATTATTATTATTGCTTTATAACCCTAAACACCTCTACAGTCGAAGTTCTTAATCGAGCTCTTCTGAGGTGTTAAAGCTTAATCATTCGACATCAGTTAAACCATTCTTGTGTTCTTTATTACTTTATTTATTGCTTTTCTGCTTATAATCAATCGATCCTACTAGAACTTTGTTCTAACAATTGGTATCAGAGCAGGAGACTGTGTGATCAATCCACATTCCTTCTGTTTGAAGAATTCTTTAGGGTTTCCGCTTTTATCGAATATAAAGAAGCCGTCTTCTTCCTGTCGACGGTAACTCTTGTGTTTGATAAAACCCTAATCTCAAGTTTACAGGTATGATTCTAGCAGTTCCAAGGAAAGGCTCATCATGTCTCACGACGATTCTCAAACTAATCCCATCAACATCTCCAACAACATTGGATCCACTACAAGGGTTCCCATTCTTTACACTCAAGACTATGAAGTGTGGGCGCATCACTTTGAAGATTACGTAGTTGGATCTGAAGATAATGGTTATCTCATCTGGGAAGCTATCACGATTGGGCCGTTGTTCACTCTGGAACGAACAGGACAGTGAAGACTAATAAAAGAATATAATTAGCTTTTGACGGACGTAGAGAAGATGCCACGGGATGAAAAGGACAAGCTGCTATGTAACGTGAAAGCCATGAGAATGATCAGATTCGCATTGCAATCTGACACTTTTCGTTTAGTCGGTTCATGCACGACGGCTAAAGAAATCTGGGATAGGTTAAAAGAACTGTACTCAACCGATGAGGATCTAGAACACTCGATCCAAACCTTGTTGCTCTCAGAATTTGGAACTTTCGAACAGAAACCTGAAGAGAAACTGATACAGACCTTCGATCGCTTCAATCATCTCCTCAGCAAGATGATCAAGCATGGCATTGAAAGAAAATTGATTGAGCAAAAGGTGACCTTCATGAATGGTTTAAGACCAGAATGGGTGGCAGTGGTTTCAACGGTGAAAGCTCATGAACAGTTTAAATCATACTCGCTAGCGAAACTGATGGGTATTCTTAAATACCATGAAAGTGTGGTAACCAAGGAGGCAAAGGTAGTTTCGGGTGTGGGATCGCTGGTCCTTGTCTCAAAAGGCAAAAGTGTGGCAGAAGAAGAGGAGGATTTAGATATGTCTGAGTGTGACCTTACTGGCGAAGAATATGCAATGATGGTCACCAACCCAAAGAAGTTTGCACGAAAGAAGTTCCCTGTCAATAAGAACCGAAACTGGCAAGGAAGTTACAGCTCTGAGAAGGTGAAAGAAGAAACGAAGAACACCTCTCAAAAGGATGACGACAAGAAAGAAAGCAAGCTTGTAGGAGACTCTGTATTCGACTGCAATTATTGTCACGGCAAGAACCACTTTGCCAAAGATTGCATGTTGAGGAAGATGGCTGAGAAAAGGGACGGTGAAGATGATGAGGCGTATTACATGCGAAAGTTGGAAGAAATAAAGAAAAAAAAGGCAACTAATAGTTCAATGAATGCCTTGATTGTGCAGGAAAATGTGGATGAAGATGAGTTCGGTGGCGTTGAAGTCTGGTCAACCGATTCTGAGGATGAAGAAGTGAGAAAACCCACACATGGAAGAGCTTACGTGGCGAGAGAGGAAGCTACTAGTTCGGCTGGGAAATGTTTGATGGTTACTGCTGGAAGACCAACCGAAGGTGAGCATAAGGAGCCGAACCTGACTGAGGACAAGTGTTTTGCAGCCAAGCCCATGAGTGAGAGGATCAACGACTGTGATCGGCTGATCAAAAAGGTACAATCCATCCTTGAATCACTTAAAGTTCCCGTAACAAATTATGAAGAAGAATTAAATGAACTCAAATTTAAATTTTCTAACTTAAGTGGTAGTCTCATGCAAACTCGCTTAGAGAACTCTAACCTAACTGACCAACTCAACAGGGTGTCTTCGAAGAGTGAGGAGAGAAGGATGTGGATTGAGCTGAAGGAGACGAAGTTAACTAGGGCTACGGATGAGATTATTTATTTGCAACAAGACAATTTAAAGTTTTTGAAACAACGAAATGTTTTTTGCTTGATTGCTAAACGCTTATATATGAATATTACTCAGTTGCACTTAAATTGTGAAATAGGGAAAAAGATTCATAAGATGATATTGCCCTTCCTTGAATTTAAGGAGGATGAGGTCATCGCTGAGTGTGAATCCATAATGTCCTCAGAAGAGACTTCCATCACTTATAAAATCGGACTAGACAAGATAGAGACCTTTATTGACTCTAAGGAACATAAATGTATGCTTAAAAATCTTGTTGGGTATTATTGTGTTGCGTCATGGGCTTGTTTTATATATCCGGATTGGGCCTGTCCATCTGTGATTATCTAGTAGGGTTATAGTATAAATAGTGCATGCATGTATGCATTAGATACGATCTTGATTATCATTATTATTGTTTTGTAACACTAAACACCTCTACAGTCGAAGTTCTTAATCGAGCTCTTCTAAGGTGTTAAAGTTTTAATCATACGACATCTTTAAAGCCATTCTTGTGTTCATGATTACGTTCTTAATTGTTTGTCTGCATAGAATCTATCGATCCTAATAGAACTTTGTTCTAACAATTGGTATCAGAGCAGGAGACTGTGTGATCAATACACATTCCTTCTGTGTTAAGAATTCTTTAGGGTTTCCTCTTTTATCGAATATATAGAAGCCGTCTTCTTCCTGTCGACGGTAACTCTGGTTTCTGATAAAACCCTAATCTCAAGTTTACAGGTCTGATTCTAGCGGCTCACCATGTCTCACGAAGACTCTCAAACAAATCCCATCAACATCTCTAACAGCATTGGATCCACTACCAGGATTCCCATACTTTACACTCAAGACTATGAAGTATGGGTGCATCACTATTATGTGGTCGGATCTGAAGATAATGGTTATCTCATCTGGGAAGCCATCACGCTAGGGCCGTTTGTTCATTCTGGAACGAACACGACTGTCAACACCCAAAAAGAATATAACAAGCTGGTGGCGGATGTAGACAAGATGTCACAGGATGAGAAGGACAAGTTGCTTTGTAATGTGAAGGCCATGAGAATGATCAGATTCGCCATGCAATCTTACACTTTTCGGTTAGTTGGTTCATGCACGACGGCCAAAGAAATCTGGGATAGGTTGAAAGAACTTTACTCAACCGATGAAGATCTAGAACACTCTATTGAAACCTTGCTGCTCTCAGAATTTGGAGTTTTCGAACAGAAACCTGAAGAAAAACTGATACAAACTTTCGATCGGTTCAATCATCTCCTAAGTAAGATGATCAAGCATGGAATAGAAAGAAAATTGATCGAGCAGAAGGTAACCTTCATGAACGGTCTGAGACCGGAATGGATGGCTGTGGTTTCAACAGTGAAAGCACATGAACAGTTTAAATCTTACTCACTAGCGAAACTTGCGGGAATACTTAAGTCCCATGAGAATGTGGTAACCAAGGAGGCGAAGGTAGTTTCGGGTGTGGGATCGTTGGCCCTTCTCTCAAAAGGAAAAAGTATTGTAGAAGAAGAAGAGGAGTCGGATATGTCTGAGTGTGACTTTACAAGCGAAGAATACGCTATGATGGTCACCAATCCAAAGAAGTTTGCCAGAAGGAAATTTCTTGTCAATAAGAACCGAAACTGGCAGGGAAGTTACAGTTCTGAGAAGGTGAAAGATGAACCAAAAATTACTTCTCAAAAAGATGACGACAAGAAGGAGAGCAAGCTTGCAGGAGACTCTCAGTTTGACTGCAATTACTGTCATGGCAAGAACCACTTTTCCAAAGATTGCATGCTGAGGAAGATGGCTGAGAAAAGAGATGGTGAAGATGATGAGGCGTACTACATGCGAAAGTTGGAAGAGATCAAGAAAAAGAAGGCATATAACAGTTCATTGAATGCCTTGATTGTGCAGGAGAATGCAGATGAAGATGAGTTCGGTGGCGTTGAAGTTTGGTCAACCGATTATGAGGATAAAGAGGTGAGAAAGCCCACTCGTGGAAGAGCTTATGTGGCAAAGGAAGCAGGTTCGGCTGGAAGATGTTTGATGGTCACAGCTGGTGGATCAACCAAAAGTGCAAGTAAGGAGCCGAACCTAACTGAGGACAAGTGCTTTGCAGCCAAGCCCGTGAGCGAGAAGATCGACGACTGTGACCAGCTGATCAAAAAGGTACAATCCATCCTTGAATCACTTAAAGTTCCAGTAACAAATTATGAAGAAGAATTAAACGAATTAAAATTTAAATTTTCTAACTTAAGTGGAAGTCTCATGCAAACTCGCTTAGCGAATTCTAACCTAACTGACCAACTCAGCAGGGTGTCTTCAAAGAGTGAGGAGAGAAGGATGTGGATTGAGCTGAAGGAGTCGGAGTTAAATAGGGCTAGGGATGAAAGTATTTACTTGCAACGAGACAATTTAAAATTTTTGAAACAAAGGAATGTTTTTTGTTTAATTGCAAAGCGCTTATATACAAATATTACTCAATTGCATTTAAATTGTGAAATAGGGAAAAAGATTCATAAAATGATTTTACCCTTCCTTGAATTTAAGGAGGATGAAGTCATAGCTGAATGTGAATAAATTGTGTCCTCAGAAGAGACATCCATCCATTACAAAATCGGACTGGACAAAATAGAAACCTTCATTGACTCTAAGGAACATAAATGTATGCTCAAAAATCTTTTAGATGAAAATGATAGGTTAAAAATTAAGTCTGAAACCATTCAATCATTTGATTCGTCGAATGCTAAATTAATTTCAGAAAATAAAATGAACATAGAAAATACGTCTGAATTTGATGAGGAAAGTGAGATGAGCAAAATCTCAGTTGAAGACGTGGTTGATTGCTCTGAGTTTATGAAGAGCGAAACTGAGAATGAGAAACCCCTCATTTCTGAAAATTCGGTTGAATACGCTCGCCTGTCAAAGGACAAGCCACAGAAACTCAAAGAGAAAGCAATGGTTTATCATAAGGTTCAAACTGTACCGAATCAGGTCTATGCTGTTACAGGGGTCACTGCAAAACAAACGGTAGAATTGAAAATCTTGGTTGACAAAGACAATGCTGAAGGGTGCGGCGATTATTTCTGGTCAGCCCCTATTGATAACGCAGATGAAACCATCGGCTTATCTGAGCAAACTTCATGGAGGGTAAAAGGAAGATACGTTGCTGAACCTATCAACAAACCCTTGAGTTTCGACAAACCAAGCACAAGTGGAACAAAAGAAATCCCTGAAGAACCAATGAAAGAACCAATTGTTCCAACTAAGACAACCGAAACTCAAAAGGAGAAGCCAAAGGCTAGCTTCAATATCCACAAATCTCAGAAGGAATTAGCTGAACAGAAACGCCAAAGAAATCAAAGATACATGAAAAATCTGAATGAGCGAAAACGTTATTGGCAATCTCAAAATCCCAACTACGTACCTCCTAAGAAAGAATCAATTGACAAAGGAAAGGAAAAGCTAAAAGGAAAAAGGAAATTTTAGTCCAAATTCCTACTACTCCAAAGCTCAGAACCGAACGTCTACTTTCGGTTCCAAAACTAGCGCGCAGAACCGAACGTCTAGTTTCTGTCCAAACGTCCAGGCTAACAACCAAACGTCTACTTTCGGTTCCAACACCAGCGCTCAGAACCGAAAGTCAAGTTTCGGTCCCAAGTCTAGTTTCGGTCCTTCCAACTCCCAAAGAAAATCAAATTCAGTGAAGGACATCAAAGGAAAGGGAAAGCTTGATTCTGATTTTGATAATAAGAAAAAGTCAGCTAACCCTAGGATTCAAAAGAAAACACCAAAACCATCTAACAACACACCATCTAATACACCAAAAGTTAAACAAGATAAAACTAAAATCAAGGTGTACACCATCAAAAGAAAAGATCAATCCACTCTAATAAAAAGAACTTATTTGGTTGATATTTCTACTGCAATTCCTTTTTCTGTGAAAGACTCACCAGGACCCAAGAAACTTTGGGTTCCTAAATCTGCTTGAATTTTCAGGTGATAAGTGATGAGCAGTTCGATGATGAATGGTATATAGACAGTGGCTGCTCGCGTCACATGACAGGAAGGAAGGAAGAGCTAAGGGAGTTTCGGTTCCTAAAGGATGGTGGATGTGTGAAGTATGGCAATAACTCGTATGGCACAATCAAAGGATATGGCATGATAACCAACGGAGACTTCTCGATTCGAAAAGTAGCTTATGTGGAAGGGTTGCAGCACAACCTCATCAGTGTATCACAATTAGTTGTGGGAACAAGATTGAAGGTTTCATTCGATGATGAGGGCTCAAAAATAATTGAGAAGCAATCTAAAAAGGTTCTGTTGAAGTCTGAACGCAAGGGAGAGATGTATCCTTTAAATCTCAACCCAATTAAAGGAAAACCAGCGATATGCCTGCTATCAAAGGCGAACACTGATGAAAGCTGGTTATGGCATCGACGTCTATCGCACCTAAACTTCAAAGACATTAATAAGCTGATGCTTGGTGATCACGTGCGAGGCCTTCCACTTCTCAAGTTTGATAAGGAACATCTGTGTGCAGCGTATGAGATGGGCAAACAAAGCAGAAAGAGCCATCCTACACGAATCAATACAAAGATTGTTGAAGCTCTTGAACTTCTGCACATTGACTTATGTGGACCTTCGGCTATCGAAAGCTTCGATGGTAGTAAGTTCATTCTTGTCATAGTAGATGATTTTTCACGCTTCACCTGGGTTTTCTTTCTTAAACAGAAATCAGATGCAACTCCCAAGTTGAAGACTTTCATCAAGCAAGTGGAAGTGCAGCTGCGAAAGACAGTGAGGAATATCAGAAGCGACAATGGGCTGGAATTCAAGAATAAAGATTTTGAGGATTTTCTGGCTGACAAGGGGATATCTCACAACTTTTCGGCCCCCTATACACCACAGCAGAACGGAATTGTTGAAAGACGAAACCGTTCGTTATGTGAGGCAGCCAGAACCATGCTCAGCTTCGCTTCTCTACCGCTATACTTCTGGGCTGATGCAGTTGCAACCACGTGCTACACTCAGAACCGATCCTTGATCAACAAAAGATTCTCAATCACTCCATATGAGATTCTGAACAATCAAAAGCCCAACGTCAAATTTTTCCACGTGTTCGGTTCAAGGTGTTTCATCTTTAATTCAAAAGAGAACCGAAACAAGTTTGACGTCAAAGCTGATGAGGGAATTTTTCTTGGTTATTCACTTACTTCAAAGGCATACAGAGTTTTGAACAAACTCTCCAAACGAATTGAAGAAACATATTATGTAACCTTTGACGATAATTACATGAAGAAAGTTCAAAGGAGCGAAAGTGCCTTGGGAGAAATATTTCCTGAATCAGGACAAGTCTCGGTTCCTATATCCAACTTGTTTGAAGAGTACATTCGGCTATTTGATGAACCAGAGAAAGTTGCACACTCAGAGACGAAAGCAGCAGACAACAAAATCGACAATCTCAAAAAGATCATAGATGAAGCTGCAAAAGAGATGGCAAATGAACCTCCTAAACCGACTAGTGGTCAACCCTCAACCGACTCTCCAAACAACAGCTCAATGTTCAAGGGGGAGAGTTCTTCTGCACCAAAGACAACAGAAATGACTTTCGAGGGGGAGAAGCCTACACCATCCCCAACCAGTAAAGGTCCAATCGAGGGGGAGAATCCAACTCCCACAGAAGAGGAAAACTCTGAACCTGACAAGGGATACACTTCGCCATTTGAGGGGGAGAAAGAGAACACAACTGACGAAGGTGATCAATCAGAGCTTGACGAAGAGGTAAACGCAGAGTTGGATCCAACTTATGATCCGAATTACCCTCCTTTAACGAAATGGACTAAGGACCATCCAAAAATCCAAATAATTGGTGAATCATCTGAGAAAGTTCTAACACGTTCTCAATTGAAAGCGAAACAAACTGCATTATTCTCTAATGTTGAATTTTGTATGTTTAATTCGTTTGTCTCCAAAGTCGAACCAAAAACAGTTTATGCTGGACTTGATCATTCTGATTGGGTTCAAGCAATGCAAGATGATCTCCATGAGTTCGAACGAAATCGAGTTTGGAGGCTGATTCCCACTCCAAAGGATGCTTCAGTGGTCGGCTTGAAATGGGTCTTCAGGAATAAATTGGACAAAGAGGGGAACGTTATTCGAAACAAGGCTCGGTTGGTGGTGAAAGGATATTGCCAAGAGGAAGGAATAGACTATGAGGAGACCTTCGCTCCTGTAGCAAGGTTGGAATCAGTTAGAATCTTTCTGGCATATGTTGCACATAAAAACTTCGAAGTTTTCCAGATGGATGTGAAATGTGCTTTCTTAAATGGAGAACTAGAAGAAACGGTGTATGTTGAGCAACCACCTGGGTTCGTGAACGAGAAATACCCTGATCACTGCTATGTGTTGGATAAAGCTGTATATGGTCTGAAGCAAGCACCAAGGGCCTGGTATGAAACGTGAACTCGCTTTCTTAAAATGTCGAAATTCAAGTAAGGTTCGGTTGACCCAACCTTCTTTCGAAAGAAAGAAGGCGGACAGCTAATGATAGTTCAAATTTATGTCGATGACATCATCTTCGGCTCCACGAATCCTTGCTTAACGGATGAATTCAGGAAGTTGATGGAGACTAAATTTGAAATGAGCGCAATGGGTCCGATTAATTTTTTCCTTGGTTTAAATATTAGACAGGGACCAGAAGGTATTTTTATCAACCAGGAGGCCTACACAAAGAACTTGCTGGCAAAGTTTGGTATGATGGGAGATTCGAAAGTGAAGGTTCCTATGGCATTTGGCACTAAGTTAACACCTTCTCTGGAAAAACCTGTTGTTGACATAACACTATATCGTCAAATGATTGGTTCCATTATGTATCTAACAGCTAGTAGAGTGGACATTATGTTTTCTGTTTGTTATTGTGTCAGGTTTCAAGCAAATCCAAGAGAACCTCACATGGTGGCAGTAAAAAATATTTTCCGTTACCTGAAGCGAACCTCGTCTCTCGGTCTTTGGTACCCTGCTAGATCTGGGTTCTTTATTCAAGCTTTTTCTGACGCCGATCTTGGAGGATGTGGTCTGGACCGAAAGAGCACAACTGGTGGATGCCAATCCCTTGACGGTAAACTTGTTAGCTGGCAGTCCAAGAAGCAAACCTGTGTGTCACTTTCCACAGCCGAAGCTGAGTACATAGCTGCAGCATCCTGTACCTCTCAAGTAATATGGATACAAAGCCAACTAAGAGACTATGGGCTAAGTATGAAGAAGATTCCTCTCTATTGTGACTCAGAAAGTGCGATAAGAATATGTCACAATCCAGTGCAACACTCAAAGACTAAGCATATTGCACTAAGATATCATTTCATCAAGGACCATGTAGAATATGGGAACGTGGAAGTACATTTCGTTCGGTCCTCTGATCAACTGGCTGACATATTCACTAAAGCCTTACCGGAAGCAAGCTTCAATAAAATATTATAAGGTTTGGGAATGATGGAAGCAGAGTCGGTACCGAATCCTCAAATCTCTCTCTAAAAATTAGACAAGCGAAATAGAGCGAACGCTCGGTCTATTTTGGTTCCGGATTTTTCGGGAACCGAAATGAACCGAACGCTCGGTCTATTTCGGCTCCATAATTTTTGGGAACCGAAAGCTCGGTCTATTTCGGCTCCGGAATTTTAAGGAACCGAAATGAACCGAACGCTCGGCTTATTTCGCTTCATTCTTTTAAGATTTGGTTTCGGTTGTACATTTTGTTTATTCTTTTAAGTATTTTTCTTACTCTATTTTATTTTTTTTAAAAAGAGTGTTTTGTGTAAATTTATTTTTCAGAAAACTTCAAAAATCCAAAAATATTTTCTCTTTCTGTTTTTTTGTTTTTCAGAAAATCTCAAAAATTCCAAAAATATTTTTCTAAACGTTTTTTTTGTTTTGTTTGGTTTGTTTGTTTGTTTTTTGTTTGTGTGGTGTGTTTGTTTGCTTGTTCTTTTAATTAAGTTCCAAGTATATCAGTGCAACAGAATTTGGAGCTAAGACAGGTATGATTCTTTACATCTGAACTAGTTAAGAGTCCCTA
The DNA here is from genome assembly GCF_052849685.1 of Lactuca virosa. Lineage (NCBI taxonomy): Eukaryota > Viridiplantae > Streptophyta > Magnoliopsida > Asterales > Asteraceae > Lactuca > Lactuca virosa. The sequence goes on from NC_136426.1 coordinate 42,364,962, forward strand.
GAAGCATGTTGCTGCATGTCGACCGAAGCCTCTAAGACTAAGAGCAAGGCCTTAATGATTCGATCTATACCTATCGTTTCTTCCCAATCAGGCCGTTACAATCAACTCAAGTCAAGAGCTACCTTACTCTTCTCAAATGAGTTAAGAGTTTTCTGCTTTGTCATGTTTATATAGCAGAGGTACTTTCGGTTCCTTAACCACCCTCCTTACATTCTCCATCAACTTTCGGTTCACCACGGTAACCCTTGAGACTCTCGGTCTTTACCACTGAGGTTTATGGTTGCATAAAATATGTGTTTGTGATCTTAGATACGTACACCACGTGCTAAGTGAAACCCACAATCCAACACCAACAATGAATTTACGGTGAATCATTATTTTCAAGATCTTACTGGTTACCTAATGAAATCTCATTTTTTTAGTGATCTTTTATGAAATTGTCTAACACCAAGGCATTTCTACCCAAAAAGATCCAGTTTGTTTTTGTTTTTGAGATTTTCATAATATCTTTAGTCACTATAAATTATATCCAACCTACTTGTTCAACAGACCACATTGGTCTCACAAGTACTTCTTCCAACGTTCGGTCTTATGTTAAGAATCAACGTTCGGTTGAAGATAAGCCACCCTTAGCCTATAAATTAAAAGAAGCCTTTTGATGTTTCTCAACAAGCACTCGATCGTATTTTCTCGGGAAACCAAGCAAGCACTTGAAGTCTCTCTTGACTTTGAAGGAAGCGATTCTTGCCCGGAATCATCTGCTTTATGTCTTCTAACAGACATCACTCACATCCTATACACATTTTGCTTTATTTCTTTATCTTTTGTCACACTATTGCACGAAAATTCTTTGTGATTTTCCAACATTCTGGTTGCTGTTGGTTCGTCTACGTTTTGGAGCAACAGGAGTTATCCTAATTTTTGGAGCGAAGCTGAATTTCAAACGACGAATTGAGGATAAGGTTTTGAGCGCGTGAATTTGAACGGTTCCTATACCCACGCGTGCTGACATATACCTGGGAGAACCCAACCTGTCACTTCGCGCTTTTCAGGCGACGTTTCAGTGACAGCGTCATTATCATGATGATTTTTTCTCTCTCCTGGCAACGGTATATAAAGGATTTCTAATTACATTTTTCTCTTTTACCAACAACAAAACTCTCTCAATACACAAGGCGTTTTGCAACTGTTCATCTTCTTCCTTCACTCTACAATGGCAACTTCTTCATCGGCTCACGATCAAACTGCTTCGTCCACATTGCTCTCGATCAAGCCAAACCAGAACATGATCATTCATCTCAATCCTTTTCTGTACGATTCGTATATGCTACAAGTGGTTGAGTGTTTGAAGTATTCACCTCTAGTTCTAGCCCTAACACAGGTGGAATCCGTTCCAATGTCACTCCTATCGCAAGTCTACACTACTGCTTCATATGATAAGAACAAGGAGAGGATCTACTTCCAAATCTTCTCTCACAAGGCTTCGATTTCAAAAGGGAGATTTTGTTCACTGTTACAACTTGCTGTGGATTCGTCTGTGATCTCACCGGACTTCATCACTACTACTCAACTGTTCTCGATGCTCTACGAGATGGGCTACACTGATGTACTTACCACGGTTACAAAGGTTAAGAAATCATGCTTACCACCCCAATGGAATGGATTGCTTACTCTTCTCATCAAGAGTTTGGCGGAGAGGAGTGGTGGGTCTGATGGTACCAGCAAGGGTTTTCTGGCCCTTCTATACGGTCTTTACAATGGTATAAATCTCGACTATGAGTCGATTATCTGGTCACAAGTGGTGCAAAGCCTCAACACTTCAACGAGGCACTCTGAAATTTCATGTGGTCGATTCTGGACTCTCATTACACGAAGGGCGATTGATACTTTGCAGATTTCGGTAATGAAGGATGCCCTAGTCGCGTCTGTGGCTACGTTTCACACCAAGAAAATTATCATTGCTGATCCTACAAAGTTCCCTCACAATGGCTCCATACCTGAGACGATGTACAGGTGTGTCTCAGCCGAGAGTAAGGTCATGGATGATTATCCCAAGATTCCTCCCAAGGAACCGAGAGTACTATCTCCTGAACAGCAAGCTGCTTTGGATGCTGTGGAGAGGCCTGCAAACCGAGGCAAGAGGGCTACTACCAAGAAAGAAACAACCGAAGATGATTCGTCTAAGCCTACCAAGTCTAGGAAGCGAAAGTCTGCAAAGGGTGATTCCTCTAAACCAAAGAAGATTAAGAAAATGGCGAAGAAACCTAAGAGTCCTTCCCATTCAAGCTCAGACAACGATAAGGAGGATGAAGACGAGGAAATTTAGCATCATGAATCACCGAGAGGTAACACACCTCCTCGATCACCGACTCCAACCAAACCTCATCATGACAATATTCCAACACCACCTCCATCACCGAAAACGACTGTTCCAGTTTCGGTTGCTCCAATTCCACCCCCTACCACCTCTCAAACAACAACTTCTATTCCACCACCACCACCAGTTAGTACCATTCCTATTTCTACAACTCCAATCCCTCCTCCTATTATTTCACCATCAACTTCCACCACTATCCCCGAACCGACAGTAAGAGTCAACGTATCTGATACGGGGGTGACTACTGAGACCGAACCTCCAGTTACTTCTAAACCTCTTTCACCCTCACCTTCAACCGATTCCGGTGCCACTCTCGGTGGTGCTAATGATGAGTTTGATTCGACCTACTATAGTCCCTATCGGCTTCCTACAGATGATGATGATGAAGATCCAGTCACACGCCAACAATTGCTGAGCATTGATGAGAAACTTGATAAATTGCTTGATGCCAACAAGTCATACAATGATGTTGTGCTCAAAGCTTTTATGGATACTGCTCTTGAGCAATATACTGACGCTATTGACAAATCCATGAAGGCTGTTAATGCTTCTACTTCTTCTTGCAAGAAGGCTACTGCTGATGTTACAGAAATTGTTCACAGTACTCAGATCTTTCTCGAATCACTCAAAGGGCATGCTGATTCCAATGCAGCCAAAGTAACCACCTCTGTGGATTCCTTATCCAAGTCCCTTCAAGAAGAGCAAACTAAGTTTGAGGTTGTTCGTTCTTCAATGCAAGCAGAGAACACTTCACTTATCAGTTCTGTGAATTCTCGGCTTGAATCTCTCCAAGCTGATTTAGCAAAGGAGAGTGCTCTAAAGGAAGATCTTGCCCGCCAAGCTTCAACAATTGAAGTTCAGCAGGTGCAGTTGGCTCAGGCTGAAAAGGAGATCTCATTATTGAAGACCGAGCGTACAGTATTCAGAAGCTGTGTTGGAGATGTCAAGGATATGCTTACCAATCTTCTTGGTGCTCATGATCCTATCCTTACTCTTACTATACGAAATCATCTGACTACAAAACTTCTTCCTTCCCTTGCAATGTTACATGAGTTGAAGGGTGTTTCGGAGATATTCATACCTCCAAAACAAGGGGTAGAAGGTGCTCAACCGAAGGCAATTGTAAAAACTGAAACTGAAACTTCTCAACCGAAAGTCACAGTTAAAACCGAACCGAAGGGTAATGTAGCTTCGGGTTCTGGTTCTCAAGCTAAGAAGAAGGGGATTGATGATGACAGTGATGATGAAGAAGAAGAGACTATTGCTGAGGCTCTTAAAAGAAAGAAGAGGGACATAGAATTGGATGAAACCTTAAGGGTTGCGAAGGAGGCTGACGAAAGGGAAAGGAGGAACAAGGAAGAACAAGATGCCTTAGACTGCAAAAAGGCCTTGTTTCCTCTCTGGACAAGGGAAATACTCATCAAGGAGGCAATAGAGTTTCCAAGCGTCTACTGGCTAGAACCTGTCGCTTCTTTTGATTGTGACAATTCAAAGGATTCACAGTTCGATATGCCGATAACACGAAAGGCATTCACATTTCATTGTTTTGATTCGACTGTTTAAGTTCCTTTCCCTCATCCGAAAGTTGATCGCGAACTAATTGATTTTTATTTGAAGTTCGGTCAACCGCAGTACTTGACATGGAGTGCACAGAAGATTGTTACTGTCAAGGTACTAAAACCTTCGCCTGCCGGGAAATTCATAAATGTTAATTTCAAAATCACCTGAGGATCAGCAAACTCGGTGTCGATTATTTCCCTGGCAGATCTTCCAAATTTAAATCCTCATGACTGGATCCTGCTGTTTAACATTCTGCTCACCAATCCAAAAGAATATGAGCTGATACTGGATCATTTGAAGAGGATGTTGGCCTCTTACATCCATGAGGTTGCTGCTATGGATCAGGAGATAGCAAAAGCGATGAATAAGAAACCGACTGTCAAGCCAACAGCAAAACCAGGAGATGTGAACAAAATGAGGATGGGCCAAATCGATTCTACACATCTTACAGTCATGTTCAAAAGAGGCGAAGCCAATCGTTTTCTGTTCGCTCTTGTTGATAAACATTTGTTCTCCACAGACTGCTTAGAGCACATTATCAGTATCATTCATCGGTGCAAGCAGAATTCTGATGCAGACAAGAAGAACTTCACGGATATGCTTCGGTGGTACATTACTTTTCGTCATCATCTATTGGCCATCATACCGAAGGTGTTCAAGACGGTCAAGAAGTCTTCTGCAGCTCAATCGAACTGAGCTTTCGGCTCCATTGACGCAAAGGGGGAGATTGTTGGGTATTATTGTGTTGCGCCATGGGCTTGTTTTATATATCCGGATTGGGCCTGTCCATCCGTGATTATCTAGTAGGGTTATAGTATAAATAGTGCATGCATGTATGCATTAGATACGATCTTGATTATCATTATTATTGTTTTGTAACCCTAAACACCTCTACAGTCGAAGTTCTTAATCGAGCTCTTCTGAGGTGTTAAAGTTTTAATCATACGACATCTTTAAAGCCATTCTTGTGTTCATAATTACGTTCTTAATTGTTTGTCTGCATAGAATCTATCGATCCTAATAGAACTTTGTTCTAACAAATCTTTTAGATGAAAATGATAGGTTGAAAATTAAGTCCGAGACCATTCAAACATTTGACTCGTCTAACGCCAAATTATATTCAGAACATAAAATGAATATAGAAAACATGTCTGAATTTGATGAGGAAAGTGAGATGAGCGAAATCTCGGTGGAAGATGTGGTTGATTGCTCTGAATTTTTGAAGAGCGAAACCGAGAATGAAAAACCACTCATATCTGAGAACTCGGTTGAATATGCTCGCCTATCAAAGGACAAGTCGAAGAAACTTAAAGAGAAATCAATGGTCTATCAGAAAGTTCAAACAGTGCCAAATCAAGTATATGCTGTTAAAGGGGTCACTGAAAAACAAACAGCAGAATTGAAAATCTTGGTCGACACAGACAATGTTGAAGGGTGCAATGATTACTTCTGGTCCGCCCCTATCGATAATGCAGACGAAACCGTGGGCTTATCGGAGCGAACCTCGTGGAAGGTAAAAGGTAGATACGTTGTTGAACCCATCAACAAACCCTCAAGTTTTGACAAACCAAGCTCGAGTGGAACAAAAGCGATACCAGAAGAACTAAAGAATGCATCCAATGTATCTTCCAAGACAACCGAAGCTCAAAAGGAGAAGCCAAAATCAAGCTTCAATATTCATAAATCTCAAAAGTAGCTGGATGAACAGAAACGCCAAAGAAATCAGAGATACATGAAGAATCTGAATGAGCGAAAACGGTTTTGGCAGTCTCAAAACCCTAACCACGTTCCTTCCAAGAAAGAGTCAAATGTCAAAGAAAATGACAATCCAAACCGAAAGGAAAGTTTTTGTCCAAGCTCCTATTATTCCAAAGCTCAGAACCAAACATCCAGTTTCGGTACCAATCCCAAAGCTCAGAACCGAACATCCAGTTTCGGTTCCAATACCAAAGCTCAGAACCGAACATCCAGTTTCGGTTCCAACACCAGATCTCAGAACCGAGCATCCAGTTTCGGTAACATCGTCAAGGCTAAAAACCGAAAGTCTAGCTTCGGTCCTTCTTGCTGCCAACGAAAGTCGTATTCAGTGAAGGACATCAAAGGAAAGGGAAAGCTTGATTTGAATTCTGACATCTATAATAAGAAAAAGTCAGCTAACCCTAGGACTCAAAAGAATATTCCAAAACTATCTAACAACAAACCATCTGATACACCACAATTTAAACAAGATAAAAACAAAATCAAGGTGTATACCATCAAAAGAAAAGACGAAACCACTCTAATAAAAAGAACTTATTTGGTTGATCTTTCTGTTGCTATTCCTTTTTCTATAAAAGACTCACCAGGGCCCAAGAGACTTTGAGTTCCTAAATCTGCTTGAATTTACAGGTTATAAGTGACGAGCAGTTCGATGACAAATGGTACATAGACAGTGGCTGCTCACGTCACATGACAGGAAGGAGGGAAAAGCTGAGGGAGTTTCGGTCCCTTAAGGATGGTGGATGTGTGAAGTATGGGAACAATTCTTATGGCACAATCAAAGGATATGGAATGATAACCAACAGAGAATTCACAATTCGAAAAGTGGCTTACGTAGAAGGATTGCAGCACAACCTCATCAGTGTATCTCAATTGGTTGTGGGAACCGGTTTGAAAGTTTCATTCGATGATGAGGGATCATAAATTATTGAAAATCAATCCAAAAGAGTTATGTTGAAGTCTGAACGCAAGGGAGAGATATATCCTTTAAATCTCAACCCAATTCAAGGAAAACCAGCAATATGCCTGCTATCAAAGGCGAACTCTAATGAAAGCTGGTTATGGCATCGACGCCTATCGCACCTGAACTTCAAAGACATTAATAAGTTTGTGCTTGGTGATCATGTTCGAGGCCTTCCTCTTCTCAAGTTTGATAAGGAACACCTGTGTGCAGCGTGTGAGATGGGCAAACAAAGCAGAAAGAGCCATCCTACACGTATCAATACAAAGATTGTTGAAGCTCTTGAACTTCTGCATATTGACTTATGTGGACCTTCGGCTATCGAAAGCATCGGTGGTAGTAAGTTCATTCTTGTCATAGTAGATGATTTTTCACGCTTCACCTGGGTTTTCAAGAAAGTGGAACTGCAGCTACGGAACTGCAGCTACGAAAGATGGTGAGGAATATTAGAAGCGACAATGGGCTTGAATTCAAGAGTAAAGATTTTCAAGATTTTCTGGCTGAAAAGGGGATATCTCACAATTTCTCGGCTCCCTATACACCACAACAGAATGGAATTGTTGAAAGACGAAACCGTTCATTATGTGAGGCAGCCCGAACCGTGCTGAGCTTCGCTTCTCCTCCACTATACTTCTGGGCTGATGCAGTTGCAACTGCATGCTACACTCAGAACCGATCCTTACTTAACAAACGATTCACCATCAGTCCGTATGAGATTCTAAACAATCGGAAGCCCAACGTTAAGTTTTTCCACGTGTTCGGTTCAAGATGCTTCATTTTCAACTCCAAAGAGAACCGAAACAAGTTCGACGTCAAAGCCGATGAGGGAATTTTTCTTTGTTATTCACTCACTTCAAAGGCATATAGGGTTTTGAATAAACACTCCAAGCGTATTGAAGAAACCTACTATGTAACCTTTGATGACAACTACATGAAGAAAGTTAAAACAAGCGAAAGTACCATGGAGGAAGTATTTCCAGAATCAGGACAAGTCTCGGTTCCCATTTCCAACTTGTTTGAAGAGTACATAAGGCTATTTGATAAACCAGAAAAGGCTATACACTCAGAGGCGAAAGCAGCAGACAACAAAATCGACAATCTGAAAAAGATCATCGATGAAGCTGCAAAAGATATGGAAAATGAACCTCCTAAACCGACTGGTGGTCAACCCTCAAATGACCCTCCAAACAACAGCTCAACGTTCAAGGGGGAGGGTTCATCTGTACCAAAAACAACTGATTTGCCTTTCGAAGGGGAGAATCCAACTCCAACCCCAACCCATGATAGTCCAATCGAGGGGGAGAATCCAACTCCAACCGAGGGGGAGAATCCTGAACCTGACATGGGATATGCTTCGCCATTTGAAGGGGAGAGTGAGAATACAAATGACGAAGGTGATCAATCAGAATTTGAAGAAGAGGTAAATGCAGAGTTGGATCCTATATATGACCCTAATTACCCTCCTCTAACGAAATGGACTAAGGATCATCCCAAAACACAAATAATTGGTGAATCATCTGAGCGAGTTCTCACACGTTCTCAATTGAAAGCGAAACAAACTGCCTTATTCTCTCATGTTGAATTATGCATGTTTAATTCGTTTGTCTCGAAAATCAAACCGAAGACGGTTAATGTTGCACTTGATCACGCTGATTGGGTACAAACAATGCAAGATGAACTCCATGAGTTTGAACGTAATCGAGTATGGAGGCTGATTCCCACTCCAAAGGATGCTTCTGTGGTCGGCTTAAAATGGGTCTTCAGGAATAAGTTGGATAAAGATGGCAACGTAATCCGCAATAAGGCTCGGCTGGTGGTGAAGGGATATTGCCAAGAAGAAGGGATAGACTATGAGGAGACCTTCGCTCCTGTAGCAAGGTTGGAATCAGTTAGAATCTTTCTGGCATATGTTGCACATAAAAACTTCGAAGTTTTCCAGATGGATGTGAAATGTGCTTTCTTAAATGGAGAACTAGAAGAAACGGTGTATGTTGAGCAACCACCTGGGTTCGTGAACGAGAAATACCCTGATCACTGCTATGTGTTAGATAAAGCTGTATATGGTCTGAAGCAAGCACCAAGGGCCTGGTATGAAACGTGAACTCGCTTTCTTAAAATGTCGAAATTCAAGTAAGGTTCGGTTGACCCAACCTTCTTTCGAAAGAAAGAAGGCAGACAGCTAATGATAGTTCAGATTTATGTCGATGACATCATCTTCGGCTCCACGAATCCTAGCTTAACGGATGAATTCAGGAAGTTGATGGAGACTAAATTTGAAATGAGCGCAATGGGTCCGATTAATTTTTTCCTTGGTTTGAATATTAGACAGGGACCAGAAGGTATTTTTATCAACCAGGAGGCCTACACAAAGAACTTTCTGGCAAAGTTTGGTATGATGGGAGATTTGAAAGTGAAGGTTCCTATGGCATTTGGCACTAAGTTAACACCATCTCTGGAAAAACCTGCTGTTGGCGTAACACTCTATCGTCAAATGATAGGGTCTCTTATGTATCTAACAACTAGTAGACCAGACATTATGTTCTCTGTTTGTTATTGTGCCAGGTTTCAAGCAAATCCAAGAGAACCTCACATGGTGGCAGTGAAAAACATTTTCCGTTATCTGAAGCGAACCTCTTCTCTCGGTCTTTGGTACCCTGCTAGATCCGGATTCTTTGTTCAAGCCTTTTCTGACGCCGATCTTGGAGGATGCGGTCTGGACCGAAAGAGCACAACTGGAGGATGCCAATTCCTTGATGGTAAACTTGTTAGCTGGGAGTCCAAGAAGCAAACTTGTGTGTCTCTTTCAACAGCCGAAGCTGAGTACATAGTTGCAGCATCCTGTACCTCACAAGTGATCTGGATACAAGGCCAACTAAGAGACTACGGACTGAGTATGAAGAAAATACCTCTCTATTGTGACTCTGAAAGCGCGATAAGAATATGTCACAATCCAGTGCAACACTCAAAGACAAAGCATATTGCACTAAGATACCATTTCATCAAGGACCATGTTGAAGATGGAAACGTGGCAGTTCATTTCGTTCGGTCCTCTGATCAACTAGCTGACATCTTCACTAAAGCCTTACCAGAAGCAAGCTTCAATAAAATTTTACAAGGTTTGGGAATGATGGAAGTAGAGTCGGTACCGAACCCTCAAACCTATTTCTAAAAATTAGACAAGCGAAATAGAGCGAACGCTCAGTCTATTTCGGTTCCGGATTTTTTTTTGGGAACCGAAATGAACTGAACGCTCGGTCTATTTCGGCTCCATAATTTTCGGGAACCGAAATGAACCGAACGCTCGGTCTATTTCGGCTCCGGAATTTTAGGGAACCGAAATGAACCGATCGTTCGGCTTATTTCGCTTCATTCCTTTAAGGTTTGATTTCGGTTGTATACTTTGTAAACTCTCTTTTAAATCTTTTTCTTGCTATGTTTTCTCTTTTATCTTCATTCCTAGAGTTTTTAACATTAATTTCGTTTATTCTTGTTTCTTTTTCTGTTTTTATTATTTTTCAGAAAACTTCAAAATCCAAAAATATTCTTTCTGATTTCATTTTTTTCAGAAACTTCAAAAATCCAAAAATATTTTGTTTTTATTATTTTTCAGAAAATTCAAAATTCCAAAAGGTTTCATCTTTTATTTATCTCTTTATTATCTTCTGTTTTTTTTTTTTTTTTTTTTGTTTGTGTGTGTGGTTTGTTTGTCTTTGTTTATTCTCTTTACTAGGTACTAAGTACATCGTTGCTACATAAATTGGAGCTAGGGCAGGTACGACCATTTTAATTTGAACTAGTTAAGTGTCCCTAGAAGCATGCAGCTGCATGTAGACCGAAGCCTCTAAGATTATGAGTAAGGCCTTAATGATTCGATCTATACCTATCGTTTCTTCCCAATCAGGCTGCTAAATTCACTCAAGTCATGAGCTACCTTACTCTTCTCAAATGAGTTAAGAGTTTTCTGCTTTGTCACATTTATATAGCAGGGTTACTTTCGGTTCCTTAACCACCTCCTCTACATTCTCCATCAACTTTCGTTTCACCAAGGTAACCCTTGAGACTCTCAGATATTACCACTGAGGTTTATGGTTACACAAAATCTGTGTTTATGATCTTAGATGCGTACCACATGCTAAGTGAGACCCAAAATCCAACACCAATAATGAATTGACGGTGAATAATTATATTCAAGATCTCACTTGTTACCTAACGAAATCTCATTTTATTTTTTGAGTGGTCTTTATGAAATTGTCTAACACCAAGGCATTTCTTCCCAAAAAGATCCAGTTTGGTTTTTGTTTTTGAGATTTTTATAACATCATTAGTCACAACAAGTTCTATCCAACCTACTTGTTCAACAGACCACATCGGTCTCACAAGTACTTCATCCAACTTTCGGTCTTATGTTAAGTATCGATGTTCGGTTGAAGATAATCCATCCTTTAGACCCATTATTTGAAAAGAAGCCTTTCGGTGTTTCTTTACAAACACTCGATCGTATTTTCTCGGGGAACCACACAAGCACTTCAAGTCTCTCTTGACTTTGAAGGAAGAGATTCTTGCCCATAATCATTTGCTTCATGTCTTATTAAAGACATCACTCACATCCTATACACATTTGGCTTTATTTCTTTATTTTTGGCACACACCTACACGAAAATTCTTTGTGATTTTCCAAAATTCTAGTTGATGTTCCTTATGGCTCGTTTAAAGTTTTTTTTTGGAGCGAAAGTGGTTATTTTGACATATGGAGCGAAAGTGAATTTGAAAAGACGATATGTGGATAAGATTTTGAATCACGTCATCGGATAATCATTCATATTGGGCGCGTGAATTTGAAACGGTTCCTAAACCCACGCTTGATGACGTCTATCTGGGGAAACCAAGCTGTCAAATTGCGCTTTTTCAGGCAACGTTTCAGTGATCGTATCATCATCACGGATATTCTTTCTCTCTCCTGGCAACGGTATATAAAGGGTTTCTCGCACCTATTGTACCTTCTTACCTTCTTCAAACTCTCTCAAATACAACAGGCGATCTTCAACTGTTCATCTTCTTCCTTACATCAACAATGGCGGAATCATCATCTTTTCAAGATCAAACTGCTTCATCGTCATTGCTTGTGATCAAACCTAATCAGAACCTGATCATTCAACTAAACCCCTTTTTGTATGATTCGTACATGCTCCACGTTGTCGAATGTCTCAAGTACTCCCCACTGGTTATCGCTCTTACACAGGTGGAATCTGTTCCCATGTCTCTTCTGTCACAAGTGTACACTATTGCGTCTTACGACAAGAACAAGGAGAGGATCTATTTTCAAATCCTCACTCACAAGGCATCTATTTCGAAAGGCCGATTTTTTTCCCTGTTAAGGCTTGCCATCGATGCTTCTGTCATCTCTCCTGATTTCATCACCACAACCCAGTTGTTTATGATGCTTTATGAGATGGGGTATACTGATGTCCTTACAACAGTGACAAAGGTTAAGAAGTCCTATTTACCGCAGCAATGGAATGGGTTACTTACTCTTATCAACAAGGGTTTGCCGGAATGGGTAGCTGGGTCACATGGTACTAGTAAGGGTTTTTTGACCATTCTCTATGGTCTCTACCATGGGATAAATCTGGATTATGGCTCTATTATTTGGCCGCAACTGGTGCAAAGTCTCAACTCCTCAACAAGACATTCAGAGATTTCCTGTGGTCGTTTCTGGACCATCATCACCCGACGGGCCATTGACAACTTACAGATTCCAGTTATGAAAGATGCAATGCTCTCCTCTGTGGCTACTTTTCATATAAAGAAGATTATCTTCTCATATGCCACCAAGTTTTCTCACATTGGTTCGATACCTGAAACAATGTACAGGTGTGTGTCGAGCGAAAGTCATGTGATGGCTGACTACCGGAAGCTTACTCCCAAGGGCCCAAGAGAACTGACTCCTGAACAGCAGGCTGCCTTAGATGCTGTGGAAAAGCCAGCAAAGCGAGGGAAGAGGGAAGATACCAAGAAGGTGGAAACCGAAGGTCCTTCTTCTAAGCCTGTCAAGTCCAAAAAGGGAAAGCCTGAAAAGGATGATTCTTCGGCTTCAAAGAAAATCAAGAAAATGGCAAGGAAATCAAAGAGTCCTACCCCTTCAAGCTCAGAACATGATAAGGAGCAATCGGCTGATGAGGAAGAGAAAGTTCAGCATGGCGGTTCACCAAGAGGTAATACACCTCCTCGTTCTCCAACTCCTACTGAACAACTCAATGACAAAATTCCACCTCCTCCTCCATCTCCACCAAAGACTACTGTTCCAGTTTCGGTTGCTCCAATTCCACCAATTCCTACAACTCAACCTACCACTACTGTTCCACCACCACCACCAGTTAGTACAGTACCAATCTCTACAACTCCTTGACCACCTCCCATTTTTTCACAAGCAACTACCACAACTACTCCTATCTCCACCACTACAACCGAACCTCCAGTAAACGTCAACGTATCTGATACGGGGGCTAATACTGAAACCGAAACCCCTGTTACATCCAAACCTCTTTCACCCTCACCCTCAACTGATTCTGCTCCTACTCTCGGTGGTGACAATTTTGAGTTTGACTCAACCTATTACATTCCTTATAGACTTCCCACTGATGAAGATGAAGAGGCTCCAGTAACCAAACAACAACTGCAGAGTCTCGATGATAAGCTTGATCGATTGCTCGCCTCTTCTTCGAAGTACAATGATGTTGTGCTGAAGGCTTTCCTGGACACTGCTTTTGAACAGTATACAGGAGCAATTGATACATCAACGAAGGCGGTTGAAGCATCCACATCTTCATGCCAGAAGGCTACAACCGATGTTGCGGAACTCATTCACAAATCCCAGATCTTTCTTGAATCCCTTAAGGGTCATGCTGATGCAAATGCAGCTAAGGTGAATGCATTGGTTGACTCTCTCTCAAAGTCACTTCAAGGGGAGCAAGCCAAATTCAAGACTGTTCGTTCTGAGATTCAAGCTTAGAACACTTCTCTTATTAGCTTAGTGAATTCTTGTCTTGAAAAGCTCCATGTTGATTTAGCAAAGGAGAACAAATTGATGGAAGATCTTGCTCGTCAAACCACTAACGTTGAAGTCCAGAAGGTTCAACTGGCTTAAGCCGATTGGGAAATTTCTTTTTTGAAAACTGAGTGTGCCGTTTTTCGAAGTTGTGCTGGTGACGTTCTTAATATGCTGCACAATGTTCTTCATGCTCATGATCCAATTCTTACACTGACAATCCGGAATCACCTGACCTCCAAGCTTCTTCCTGCAATTGAACTTCTACGTGAAATGAAGGGTGTTTCGGAGCGATTGGTTACTCCGAAACAAGGGGGAGAAGGTGCTCAGAAAACTACTCCTATTAAACCGAAGGTCACTGTCAAAACAGAACCGAAGGATAAAGCTTCGGGTTCTGGTAATCAAGAAAAGAAGAAAGGTCTTGCTGATGATAGTGATGAAGATCAAGAAACTATTGTCGATGCCCTAAAACAGAAGAAAAGGGATCAGGAATTAGATGAAAACCTTCGGGTTGCAAAATAAGAAGAAGAGAGGGAGCGAAAGAAAAAGGAAGAGTATGGTGCTCTAATTTGCAAAAAGGCTTTGTTTCCTCCTTGGACTAGGGAAACGCTGATCAAAGAAGCGATAGAGTTTCCAAGCACGTTCTGGCTGGAACCTGTAGCTTCGTTTGATTGTGAGAATACGAAGGACTCACAGTTTGATATGCCTATAACACGAAAGGCATTTACTTTTCACTGTTTTGATTCAACAGTTCAAGTTCCCTCACCTCATCCTCAAGTTGATCGTGAACTTATTGATTTTTATCTCAAGTTCGGTCAGCCGCAGTATCTGACTTGGAGTGCACAGAAGATTACAACAGTCAAGGTGCTGAAACCTTCGCCTGCAAGGAAATTTATTAATGTTAATTTCAAGATAACCCGAGGTTCAGACAACTCGGTTTCTATGATTTCCCTGGCAGATCTTCCTAACTTAAATCCTCATGATTGGATCTTATTGTACAACATTTTGCTCACTAATGCGAAGGAGTATGAGCCGATCCTAGATCATCTGAAGAGGATGTTAGCTTCCTATGTCCATGAAGTTGCTACAATGGATCAGGAGATTGCTAGTGTTTTGAAGAAGAAACCAACTGTGAAGCCAACTGTAAAGCCTGGAGATGTGAACAAGATGAAGCTGGGTCAAATTGATTCTACACATCTCACAGTGATGTTCACAAGAGGCGAAGCTAACATATTTCTTTTCTCTCTTGTTGATAAGCATTTGTTCTCAACGGACTGCTTGGAGCACATAATCAATATTATCCATCGGTGCAAGCACAACAATGAGTCAGACAAGAAGAACTTCACTGACATGCTTCGGTGGTATATTACGTTTCGTCATACTCTACTGGCCATTATACCGAAGGTGTTCAAGACCATCAAGAAGTCTTCTATAGCTCAACCAAACTGAGCTCTCGGCTCCATTAACGCAAAGGGGGAGATTGTTGGGTATTTTGTGTTGCATCATGGGATTTATTTTTGTATATCCAGATTGGGCCTGTCCATCCGTGATTATTGATTAGGGTTAAGCTATATATATAGTGCATGCATGTATGCCTTAGATATGATCGTCATTATTATTATTATTGCTTTATAACCCTAAACACCTCTACAGTCGAAGTTCTTAATCGAGCTCTTCTGAGGTGTTAAAGCTTAATCATTCGACATCAGTTAAACCATTCCTGTGTTTTTTATTACTTTATTTATTGCTTTTCTGCTTAGAATCAATCGATCCTACTAGAACTTTGTTCTAACAAGAAGGATATGTACGATCACCCCTTCGCCTTGCCCTGATCATCTGATGTACCTGAAACCATGAAATCAAACTTTAAGCCAAAGCTTAGTGAGTTCCCCCAAGGTATCCCACACAGCCAAATAGATAACAACATGCAATACATGAGCCTTCAGCCTGACTGGACCACCTCGCAAGGCCAACAGCCTATCTGGACCGCTCTCTGGGTCTTCGGCCTGACTAGACTGCCTCGTAAGGCCTATAGTCTATCTGGACCGCCCCGGGTACCTTTTCCTTTAGCACAAAGCATGACCGCCTCAACCCAACAAAACAATAACATGTCGATATATACAATAACAATCAATAACCAGCCAATACAGGTAATCATTTAGATCTACCAGCATATATCCAGAGAATAAAGGTAATCATACAGATCTAGTAGTCTATCATACATCCAACATAACATTATCCTATATACCAGGATACATAACCTAGCGGGTCGACATTGGTGCCTTCGACCCACAAGTATAGTGAGGAAAACTCACCTGAACTATTCAAAAGAAGCCCAACAACTACCTCATCAACTAACAGCTAACCTAAGCTTCCTAAAGCCATACCGAAACCAATCCTTAGTAAAATACTCAATTCTACCCAAGTTTGACCAAAAGTCAAACTAGTCAAAAAGTCAACAGCCAAAAGTCAACGGTTAAAGTTGACTTCAGTCAACTGCCACGTCCTGGCCATCCATGACCACATCGTGGCCCATAAACGACAATTTCGATGATAAATCCCTAGTCGCCACGTCGTGGTCTTCAGTCTGAAAAGTTTTTCTTCAGTAAGAGCTTAAACCGTAAGGATCAAAGATAAAATCATCAGATCTAAATCCTAATAGCCTCATAATGGATAAATTTTCCAACTTTATCCATTAGGAATGTCTAAACCACCAAGATCTATACTTTAAGTCTCAAAGGGACCCAAAAATCCATCTTTCTTAACTTAATCCATTAAGTCCAAGTCTCCAGCCTTCAAATCTGAATCAACATGATGTTTAGATGGATAAAGTTTCCAACTTTATCCATAGCAATGTATCGAGCTTCCAAGATCTAAACTTTAATACACTAAAATGACCTAAAGGACCGAGATAACTTGCATGGCTATAAGGGAAGGCAAAAGATCACAACTTTCCTAGTCCATGAGGTCCAAGAAGCATTCTAATCGGATTAAAAGATGTTGGAGTCCACTCAACTCCAAGATCACCCATAAAATGGACCAAAAGTGCCAAAAACCCCAAAAGACAAGATCTAAAGAACTAAAGAGCAAGGTTGGAACTTTATACTTACAATAGTCCAGAAATGTAGTGTCTTTGATAAATCCAAACTTGAAGCATCATTCCTTGCAATCAAAAGAACCTTCGTGATCTTTAAACTTCATCAAAATAACATAAACAACATCCAAAAGAGGATAGAGGAGAAAGGAGAAGCTCAAATCTTGAAGGTGGAGGCTAGGGTTTCTCCCAAGGGGTTCTAGAGGTTATGGAGGCTTATAAAATGGCCAAAAAGTCAGAACTTTATGCTTAAATATGTTGAAAACCCTAAAAATCATGGGCGTGGGCCTAACTGGTCGTCGTGTTGTGGCCACGATTAGCCGTGCCATGGTGACTGCCACGCCACGGGCTCTGATCCTCACTCTGTGGTGACGGTTTTCACTCAAATCCACCTTAACTTCAATCAACCATAATTCCTTCGTTTCAACTCTGTTTTTAGAGATCTTTATATCCACGAAAAAAATGATCCCCACACTTTTATCTAGTTAATTTTGGCTTAACACATGTTGTTTGGTGGTCAAACCAACAAATAAAGGGATAAAATAATAATAATAAAATACAAGTCACTGCTACTACGTATACTAAAGATAATATTGAGTAAGCAGGGTCGGTCCACAGGAATACGAAGCTTCTTATTTAGCCATGTTCTCACACATCGTACAATCAATGTTAAAATGGGTGGTTATGTATGACTTCGAATTAAACTTCATAAACAAACAAAATTAATACTAAAATGAAAGAAATGAAAGACATTTAGAATTCTGATTCCTATACATGTGTTGTGTTGTAAAGTGTAATGTGACTATAATTCATGCTCAATCTAGGTTGGTAATTTAGATATTAATAAGCTCTAATATTCAAATTAACAAAAGTGTTTCATTCAAAATATGTTCTTCAAATAAAACTTCATTTAATTGATTAAATTCAAATAAGCTCTTGCATCAAATCATTAAATGACATTAAGTTCTTGCAACAATGTCCAACATTCCTCATAAGTTCGGGAATATAAACATCTAGTCTTTGATTACACTAATTTTGATCTATTTACAACCAATCAAGTGCATGTTACCAACATCAAATCATAAAACATATACAAATTTCACAATTTGACTAACTAGATTGATAAGAACCCTAATTCATTGATCAAGTGAAAAGAGAACCAATCAAACACATATTTAAGACCAAATCAAAGATTACTAGATGATAAACAAAAAATCAAGTGCAAATTACAATCTAACAACAAACACTTAGGAATCTGGAATCGGAAATGATAGAAAAGTTAGCCACACATGGATAAATCAAACTACAAATTCAAAAAGTTTTGATCTTCAAATCAACTTACAAAATGCTAATTAAAGTGTTTCCAATGTGCTAAGTAGTGGTATGATGTCCCAAAATCGCTCTTTTGAAGTCCCAAGTCGAAGTTATGTCAAAATGTGCTAGGAACCAAAGATAAACTCGGAGTTACAAATTCAAAAATCTTTCAGATCACGTTACACAGCCTGTTTAATGTATGCCTTGCCAAAGCGCGGGCCGTATAACGTAGTACAAAATAGTCAATTTCCGATTTTTTTTTCCATTTCTTCAATTTAGCTCCAAAAATTCCGAAGCTTCACCGAGAGCTTCCCTCAAACATCCTAAGCATGCTCCAATCTTCAAATTACCCTGAAACATCCACAAAAATTGGTGAAATGTAGACAGATTCTCGATAATGTCCCTAAATGTGAAATGCATGAAAATTACACTAAAAAAATGCAATGTAATGTTATAAATAAACATGAAATTAACCTATGAAAAGGTGCAATTTAGGCACCTAACACATGTTGAACTAAAAACCATAATTCATGATAGAAGTCTGAAACATCACTTTTCCTATTTTACCCTTTGACTCCAAAACACAAACCAAGGGCTTAGATCACATAACCAATATTATCAACATCCAATAGGGTATAAACCCTATTCCCATGAATTCCAAGGCCTTTAATTGATCCATTTATTATCCACAATCCTGAAATATGAAACTTCTCGAAAGAGGATGTTACAACTCTCCCCCACTTAAACTGGATTTTGTCCTCGAAATCGGTCTTGGTTAGAATCTCTGAAAACAACACCAACATATTCCATAAGCTCCCTCTAACCATTCTGGAATCAAGGCATATGTATAGAGAAGTGGAGAGATCACTCGAAAACCCACAACTGCCAACTAACAACCCAATAACTTGAAAATACTCAACCGCAACCACTATATTTCTCTCCCTAACTATAAGACCCAAATCACAACGACAACTACTCAAAGCGGGAAACTTCTCAAAAACTGGAATTACAAACTATTTCCATCAATAAACTCCCCAGAGCTAGGAACCCATCAGTCTAAACTCCAGGAACTGTACCTTAAGGCTGATGATCATCCATTCGACGTACCTACCTCTAGTCCCTGACTAGGAACACCACCAAACCATACATAATGAAAACTCAAAACATACCGCTCGTGGATTTAGACAAATCCCAAATCCGGAAGTTGTGCTCAAAAACCTTAAATACACACTTAACTTCTTGACAAGTCATCACCAACCCACTGTTCCCACGAGTATAATGATGGTCCATCCAAGAATCTCATGTTCCATCCAAATCCCTCATCAACTCAGGTGTACAACCACTTGACAAATCATTCAAAGCATTATCAACGATCCTCATGACCCAAAGTTTTAGATCCAAGACCCATCTCTGGCAATTCGGCTCCTAATAATAGCCCACAAGCAAGATGAGACCCACAAATGCAAACATTCAGCAAGAGACTTCTGATGCACAACTAATACTCTCAACAAACCTTTACTGCTCACATGATCCAAACCATCTGGTCATTGAGTCTCCCAACTCCCAAAAATGCATTAACACCCAACCATGCCAACAATATTAACGATCTGATATCTAAGAGTCTCAACCAAATGAATACCGGGTCCTACCCAAATGAATCATACCCCACAGGTTCACGATACTTCGTGACACCCTCTACCCACTAGAACGATAAGCTCACATTACTACGCCGATCTTGTCTTCATTCCTTAGTTGGCCTGAAGACTCACGACCTGCACCACAGGGGCTTAAAGGTGCTCATCCATCGACCCACCGAGTTGCAGTACCCCTAATCAACATCCCTCTCAACACAAAATGAGCCATACCTTTCTATCACGCACAATTCCTTTCAGAACATAAGCTGTTACTAACACAAAACCAAACGAAAACATGGTCGCACACAACCAGATGATGAGATAGGCGGTTGTACTCTTGCTCCAAATCAAAGGCTACTAACCAAATAAGAACCATACCAATAAATTCGAACCAAGTGTTATCATGCTATTATACTCAGTCCACATACACCCCCAAAGGAAACACATAACCAACCTTAGATCTGATGCATTACTTCTTCCTCACAAACTTACCCAAAGAGTGAGGTACCGGTAGATCTAATCGAAATGATGAACCTCAACCGCTAACAGAAACATCCTCATGAATGGCCGAAACAAAGATCCCACACCTTGATTGAAACTGAACAGATCTTACCAATACGTAACTAGCTAGATAAAAGCTTCCAAAGTTATCCAGAAATGTTGTTAAAACCCTGGTCGGATCAATCCAAATACTATCCCTGCCAACACGTCATGCCAAAATTGGATTCTACGAAGATCCAAAGCCATACTTGAAAAACTAAACAACACTGCTCTGATATCCGAACTCCCAGTAACCATGGACAACTGCCAAACCCGAGCCTGCTATGAACAATACATCCATAACAAACAGTTGAGGGTACCTATACCCAAAAACCAAAATCTACAGTGTATAGATTTTGATGATAGGTTGGCGCATCATTAAACTTCAACTGATACAGCTTAAAACTTTTAAAGAACCTCGACTATTGACATTGAACGAAATGACCAACGATCGAGAATGCATTAACAACTAATCTAATGACCCAAAACACTACTGAACAAAACCCATATGGAACTAAACATACCAAACTCTGAAGCTGATTTACTGATCAACAACTGCCCAACCTAGACTATAGATAGTAATCTACACATCGAGCTGACAAATCCCTCAACAACTGATACTCAACCTGAACGACCCAAACGCCTATTGATCTATTCATCGACATTCCTGAAAGGAGCCAATGGCTACAACGAGCTCCTTGACCAATAGCTTCCTGCCGCGAAGACGACTCTTGCATTCCTGAACACATACATCTGATGGCAACTTGCTATGCACCCCCGTCTTGACCAAACCCTTAACCAAAGTTTCGCATACCCTAACCGCAAATCCCTATGACATATTCTTCTGAAACCATAAATCGAATAGATCGATGATACTCCAAGCAGAATACCCATCCATCCCCCACTTAGGGTTCGAACTACCACCAACTAACATTGTAAACAGACCAAAACTCAAACCGGCTCAACCAGATACATAGCATACATGACCCTTGGAATGTATAACACAGCGTAAGATTATCTTCCAGATAAAGACCAAGCAAACTTAAAGAGATTTCTGAATCTCAGATGGATACCCCAGAAACTTCCTAATCATAACCGCCTCTAACATCAAGAATCCCATGTAGATGCATAAGCGATAATCCTGACAGTCCTTTCATAGCACCGATTCTCTATCTAGAACAAATAGACTACCACGCACCTCGTCTACAAATCCCCAACCATCAATTCATCTTAAGGGTCATTCATAAATACAAGATGCATCATTCTCATAGTCGGGATACATCAGAGACAACAAATGTTGTCGTTCCCGATTCACTTCCTCTGATCACCTGAAACAATCAACTAGCACCTAACCTAACTATATTTGAAGAAGGCAGACCCTTGATCTCATCTCAAGTCAACCATACCACAAGAATCCTCTTGTGCATTCCCACACTTCCATACTTGCTGCCAAAAACCGAAACTTTCTAGCCCCATGTTGGGTCTACATCCTAACTTTGAAAGTCACATGTCTGCTCTCTCTTTCCTACGAACACGAAAAGCTGGAAGTACATAACCCCCGTCGTATATAGTGACATCCTAATCCATCTGTCAATCACTCAACCTCCAACTGCAATCCTCGAGCCGATCATCACAATCTCTTACTTCTTGATTCCCACGACTCAAATGACACTACCTCGAACAAGGCCCTCAAGATCTCAAAATAAACTAACTCACCTAGTTCTACACCATTCAAACCCAAACTGACATGGCCACTAACCATAATCGATAAACTAAATAAGACGGAAACACACTGCAATGAATCATGGCGCCAAACCATGCTATCTACCCCCAACCAACTCCTTAGAATCCTCTAAATTTTCCTTGATTCGAGTACGGATCCTGTGCTTTTAGTAGTATGGGCCCAATACTATCTTCCACACCTATCCATACTTTCCTCAAGAGTCGTCCCGAATCCTCTAAGTCGCCTCCTCATACCGATGCTCCTAAAACCCGCTAAACATCGCACCAAACGCACTAAAGCACATCCTAGGATACGCATACATCCTATACTCACCCTCTCAAGAGTGGCTAATCCTTCCTCATGTTGACCTACTACAAACCATACTCACTCATGAAACTTCCACTAACCCTGCAGCCGCTCGTGTATGCTAATCATACATAACACTATATTCGATTGACAGTCGAATACTTGATTCTACCCTAAGCTCACAACCAGACAAGGAACAGGAAATAAGGCTAAATCAAACATTCCCGGGAAATAAAATCTTAGTTATTTACAACTACGATGCATACACTAAGCAACCACAATAATTATGTCAGTGCCGTATAGCATATCAAGAAATTCTCCTAAGCTATCAGGCATCATGAATTAGGCAATTCTATCATGTAATTCCTGAAGATCCCTAGCCTACAACTAAAATGAAATTCTATCATATCATCAATACATAGAACAACTATGGGTATCTTGGGGAACACTTTCCTTGGCTTTGGCTGATTGTACACATCGCATCCTTTCTGTCGGTCTTTTTAGAGTTAATTTTGTTTTGAAGAATATTTTACAGATCCTTATTTTGAGTCCGGAATCACACAATTGTTCATCCAGTTCTCTCAAACCAGGGCTCTAATAACAACTTGTAACATCCCAAACATCACAGTAGAAATTTTCATTTTTCAAAACCATTTTCATAAACCATAAGTTATACAAATCATTGTTTCCAAATCATAGCCATAAAAATTAGAGTATGAAAGTCTCTCAAAAACAAATATCAGCAGGAGGATGTGTATGATCACACCTTCGCCTTGCCCCGATCATCTGATGTACCCGAAATCATGAAATCAAACTATAAGACAAAGCTTAGTGAGTTCCCCCAAAGTACCCCACATAACCAAATAGATAACAACTTGCATACATGAGCCTTTAGCCTGACTGGACCGCCTTGCAATGCCTATAGCCTATCTGGACCGCTCTTTGGGCCTTCAGCCTGACTGGACCACCTCGCAAGGCCTATAGCCTATATGGACTAGCTCGTGTATCTTGGCCTTCAGCATAAAGCATGACCGCCTCAACCCAACAAAACAATAACATATTGACAAATACAATAACAATCAATAACCAGTAAGTACATGTAATCATACAGATCTACCAGTCTAACATATATCCAGCGAATACATGTAATCATACAGATCTACCACTCTATCATATATCCAACATAACATCATCCTATATACCAGGATACATAACCTAGTAGGCCGACATTGGTGCCTTCGACCCATAAGTACAGTGAGGAAAACTCATCTGAATTATTCAAGAGAAGCCCAACAGCCACCGCAGCAACAGAACAGCCAACCCAAGCTTCCTAAAGCCACACCGAAACCAATCCTTAGTCATATACTCAATTTTACCCAAGTTTGACCAAAAGTTAACGGCCAAAAGTCAACGATCAAAGGTGACTTCAGTCAACTGCCACATCGTGGCCATCCTGCATCATTCATGGATCTCATGAACCGGGTTTGCAGGACGATGCTGGATCGGTCTGTGATTTTTGCCATTGATGATATTCTGGTCTACTCTAAGACCAAATAGCAACATGAGTAGCATTTGCGAGAGGTGGTGCAGATCTTGAGGAGGGAGAGGCTTTATGACAAATTCTCCAAATGCGAGTTTTGGTTGCGTGAGGTTCAGTTTTAGGGGCACATCATCAACTAGGGTGGTATCTGTTGGATTAGGTGTCCAAGTCAATAACTATAATTGGTATGTACTTGACCCGATAGTAGCATGGTCCTTTTGGGTTGCCTTCACCATAGCAACTGGATAAGATGGATTATGTAGAAAGAGGCTAATTAATGATTTATTAATATATTATAAGAATAATATATTCATTGAGAAATCATATTATTTAATTAGTATTGATCAGAAATTAATATGGAATTAATTTAGTGATCAAAAGAGACTGATTAAATGTACGGGGACTGATTATGTAAATCAGTAATAGTTGTAGTTTGGGCTAATGGATCCTCTTGATATGGGGTGAGCGAAAATCTATGGGAATCCCATAGAGTTTTTGCCCAAGCCTATCAGATGGGTATGTGGATTGCTTAGGGCCTAAGCAATGGAATTAGGGTTTCCAGTTGAAAACCCTAGTAGCAGCTCAGCTATCTAAGGACCCCTTGGCTACCAATTTTCGGCCTATGCATTCTTAGAAGAACCCTAGCCAAAATTGATAGCCTCCATCCTCTCTCTCTTGTTCATCCATTGCTTGTGGTGTTTGTGACTCCATTAGAGGTGCAACAATTGAGGCACTAAACTCTTGAAGGTCAAGATCAAGCTATCAACAAGAAAGGTATTCTTCTAATCATAGTTTATTTGTTTAACAAATTCGAAAATTGTATGCTAGGGTTTTGCTTTGGAAAATTATTATGCATGTATAACTTGAGAAAAACCTAGATCCAAAGCAATTAGGGTTGCATGTGCACCATAGGAATGTTGTAATGCTCAAAACCCATCAGTGGTATCAGAGCTTAGGGCGTTTTTATGTTATATTTGATGCTATTGTGTTTTGCCAAAGCTGGAACAAAATTGATTTTGGCCTTCTGACTGATGAACTCGACGAGTCCTAAGATGGACTCGACGAGTTGGTTCATCTGTTGGCATATTTTTCGGATTTCAAGCCTAAATTAGATTAGGATCATTACCTTAAATTGTTTTAACTGTTAAAATTCAAATTTTCTGTTATGGTAATAATTATCCTCATCTAATTGAAAGATAATGGTCAAATTTTAAGATACTGTCCATAATTATGTGATTAGTTTATTTTTTTTAAAAATTGATCTAGAAGTTTTGAAAAATTTCAAAATTTGCTCTCAAGTTTTGGAATTTAAAATTTGATTAAAAGTTTTAATTTTGAAATATTAAATTCTAAAACCCTAGTGTTTTAAAAGTTTAAAATACATCCCTTATACTATTATAATATTAAAAGATTAATATGTATATATATGTATAAGATGAGTCACTCTTACCGTTAGTAGGCCTCATTCATGAAGTTGGTCTATAAGGGGTGTTTAAGGAAGCGACATGTGAAATGACCGTCATTGGGTATCCACTCTTACCCACCGCACTCTTGACTAGTGGAGGGTCGTTAGCCGAACGGGTAGGATAGGACATTAATTCCTCATTAATAAGTATAATGAATATTATAAAGTAACTAAATGTTTTTCATAAATTCCCAATCTTAGTTACTTTAGGAAAATGTGAAAATGATGCTATTCCATTAAATTGCACTTTGCACCTTGCCAAGTCGTTAGTGGAGCGTGTGTGGCTAACCGGCACACTAACTTGGACTAACAATGGTGGAAAAGGGTAGCTCGAGAATTACCATAGATCAATGGAGCATGTGAGGTTAACCGACACATTGATTAGGTGGTGAATGACTCGAGAGTGCCAAGAAAATTTGCATGGTTATTCACACCTTGTTTGTGATCCTCGGTATCCCAGTCATAAACTTGAAGGGAATAATCGAGATTAAACATGCCATTGAAAAGTTCAGTGAATCTCAAAAGAATCTAGGAATTTCATTTCATTTAAAACCTAATTCTTCATTTCGTTTTCCGTGGTGGAATTGGTAAATCGTCATTTACCTACCTTCAAATAATTTGCAATTGGATTACGGCAACCCTCTTCCGAATTGTGAATTATTGTGTTGGGTCCTAGCCTTAATATTTCATGTGGGTGTTATATTAAGGATTCTTTATCTAATAAAAACTTTGTTCCTTTTCTTTTCAGATGTTTGGCTCAAACAACGCCTCTGGATCGAACTCCAACTCTTTAAGCTTATTTTCTCTTATGAACATTTGTGGGAGGGTCACCATCGATGGATCCAATTTCAATGATTGGATTCGCAACATTCGCATGGCCCTTTGATACAAAGAGAAAGAGTACGTCCTCGACGAAAAGCTCAAAGAGATAGATGAAACCAAAGCTACTGAAGAACAAATAGTTGAGTATAGGGCTCACGAAAAAGACGCGACAAAGGTGTCGTGTTTTATGGTAGCTACTATGACTCCTGAGCTCCAGCGGTTCTACGAGGACTACTGGCCATACGAGATGTGCCAAGATTTGATGGAAAAGTACCATCAAAGCGCACGTCAAGAAAGGTACGAGATTGTCGCCTCGTTGATAACTACCAAGATGAAAGATGGGGAGTCCATCACGAGCCACTTGCAAAGAATGCAAAGGTATGTGGATCGTCTGCTCAAGTTGAATGTCAACTTTGACGAGGAGTTAGCGATTGATATTATCCTACACTCTTTACCTCCTTGTTATGATCAGTTCAAGATGACTTATCACATGAACAAGGAGGAAGTCACCTTGAGTAAACTTCAAGGTTTGTTGACAACTGCTGAAAGTGGACTTAAAGGCAAAGCTATCGAGTCCACTCCTACTGCTGCTGCCCCAGTCCTCACTATAGGACATGGAAAAAAGAAGAAGAGGAAAGCTCCCTCCAAGAACCACAAGGGAAAGTCTCATGATGGATCTGCTTCAAGTAGATCTAAAGGTAAAACAGGTTCTGCCACTCCCTCATCCGATCCTAAAGAAGCAACGTGCTTCTACTGTAACGACAATGGGCATTGGAAGCGAAACTGCCCAAAATACTTGCAGGACATCAAGCATGGGAAGATAAAGCCCTCCTTCGCATGTATTTATACTATTCAATCTAATAACTCATCACATTCTAGTTCTTAGGTCCTTGATATAGGATGTGGTTTTCACATTTGTTCTGATTTGCAGGGGCTAAGAAGAAGTAGGGATGTGGAGCATAGGAAGATGAACCTGATAATGGGGAATAGGAAATCCTCACCTGTCACCAAGATTGGGATTTATTCTTTAGTGCTTAGTAGTGGGTTAGGGTTAGACTTTAATGATTGTTGCTACTCGTCAGATATGACGAGGAATATTATTTATTTTCATGGTTTGTACAGACAAGGTTTGATATTTTCATTTAATAATGAAGTTGGTTCTATTAATGCTTTCTATAATGGTACTTTATATTTTGAAGCATTGCCTTGTAATGGTGTATATGAAACTATGGTGGTTGTAGACAACTTAGGAAATAATGTGTTGCATATCGATTCGTCTAATGGTTTAGACAAGGAATGCTTGTGGCATTGTCGTCTTGGACAGGTCAACAAGAAATATATAGCCCAACTCCAAAAGGATGGAGTCTTGGAGTCCTTTGACCTAAATTCAGATGACACGTGCAAATCTTGCTTACTTGGAAAGATGACTAAATCACCTTTCACTGGTACTTGTGAAAGAGGTGAGGGTTTGTTGGATCTCATACACATAGATGTGTGTGGGCCCTTCAGATCCACCACAAGAGATGTTAACCGCTTCTATGTGACTTTTACCGACGATTATAGCAGATATGGATATATCTACTTGATCAAGTACAAGTCGGAAACCTTTGAAAAGTTCAAAGAGTTTAAGCAAGAAGTGGAGAATCAATTGGGAAGGAAGATAAAGATGCTCATATCCGATAGGGGTGGTGAGTATCTTAATATCGAGTTTC
Source organism: Lactuca virosa (assembly GCF_052849685.1). Lineage (NCBI taxonomy): Eukaryota > Viridiplantae > Streptophyta > Magnoliopsida > Asterales > Asteraceae > Lactuca > Lactuca virosa. The sequence continues at coordinate 42,392,813 of NC_136426.1, forward strand.
ACAACTACCTTAAGGAATGTGGAATTGTTTCACAATTGACACCACCTAGGATACCACAACTTAATGGTGTGTCTGAGAGGCGCAATCGAACCTTGTTGGACACGGTTCGTTCCATGATGAGTCGAGCTTCGTTACCTATCTCATTCTGGGGGTATGCCTTAGAGACTGCCGCACATATCCTTAATCTAGTCCCAACTAAGAAGGTTGCCAAAACACCTCACGAGATGTGGACAGGGAAGGTTCCCTAGTTGGCACATATCAAGGTTTGTGGTTGCGAGGCTTTCGTAAGACGAGAGACTCACGACAAGCTTGAACCTCGTAGTGAGCGATGTATTTTCATCGGCTACCCACAGAAATCTTTTGGATATCTTTTCTACAAACCTAGTGACAACGTGGTCTTCGTAGCGAGGAGAGGGGTTTTCCGTGAGAGAGAACTTATATGCCAAGAGGATAGTGGGAGGCAAATTGATCTTGAAGAGCTTCAAGAGTCAAGTGATGAAGGAACCTCTAACACTAGTGCTCAACCTGAGGAAGAGATTCCTGTTGAACCAGTTGACGAGTTCTTACCTCTGAGACGTTCCAGTAGACTTAGTGTTCCACCTGTGTTATATGGTTTCCATATAACTGCTGAAGGTGATACATTTATCAGTAATAGTACACTGATAAATTTGGATGAACCTAACAACTACAAGGAAGCCATGGCGGGCCCGGAGTCTGCAAACTGGAAGGAGGCAATGGACAGCGAGATTCAGTCCAAGTACGAAAATCAAGTTTGGAACTTGGTTGAATGTGCCAGGTCGTAAGATGGTCGGGTGCAAGTGAATCCTCAAGAAGAAGACCGACATGGATGGGAAAGTGCACACGTTCAAGGCACGCCTGGTTGCGAAGGGATTTACTCAAACCCCAGGGGTTGACTATGATGAGACCTTCTCACCAGTGGCCAAGATCAAGTCTATAAGAGTTATGCTGGCCATAGCTGCATTTCATGATTATGAAATATGGCGAATGGACATCAAAACTGCCTTCCTTAACGGGAAACTGGCTGAAGAAGTTTACATGTGTCAGTCAGAGGGTTTTGTAGCTGCAAAGTACCCTAATAGAGTGTGCAAGCTTGAGAAATCCATCAATGGATCGAAACAAGCGTCTCGCAGATGGAATCTTTGTTTCGATGAGAAAGTCAAAGAGTTTGGATTTTCGAGAAGCGAGGATGAGTCATGTGTGTATGTTAAGGCTAGTGGGAGTATAGTTTGCTTTCTAGTTTTGTATGTTGATGAAATATTGCTCATAGGAAATGACATATCGACCTTGCAGGAGGTTAAGTCATGGATTGGGAAGTGTTTCGCTATGAAGGATCTAGGGGAAGCTGCTTATATTCTAGGGATAAGGATATTGAGAAACAGAAGTACGAGACTAATATGACTTAGTCAAAGTACTTACTTGGATAAGGTGTTAAAATGTTTTAGCATGGAGAATTCCAAGAAAGGGGAACGGCCAATCCAAAGCAATACCAAGCTGAGTAAGACTCAGAGTCCGAGTACCGATGTCGAGATAACGGAAATAAGTCGAGTACCATATGATTCCACCGTTGGCTCGATCATGTACGCTATGACATGTACTCTGTGACATCCCCATTTTCACGGCCAGAAAATGCCGATTTTGTTTATGCTTTATAAAAATCAGAGTACCTCTTTTAATGAAAATGTTGCGGAATTTGTTCCCAGAAAAACATGATAAATACGTTATCAAAGAATTTCCGAAGAAATGTATTTTTATTCATTTTAAAACATTGGGATGTCATCGTCAATACAGAAACATAAGCATAAACAGAACTTACATTCATTTACACTAGTGATCTACATCTCTTTTAAATCTCTCAGTGTAATGTAACTTCATATCGACACCTGTGATACAAATAAACTGAGTGGGTTAGGTTGGGAAACCTGGTGAGTACATAGGGTTTTCAACCCACAATAATATAATTATTATGTTTAAACATCAAACAATCAACCCAATTACCCATCCCCATTATATTCCTTACTCTTAAGGGTCTACCCTAAGAGTCATCTATCCTGCATTCGTTCATTTCGAAGTCCCTTACTTCCAGGGTTTATAAGACAGGCACTAATTCCATAGCTGCCAATGCACTAAATCCATAGCTGCTAAAGTTCATTCATCAGGTACTAAATCCATAGCTACCAGTGTAGGTACTAAGTCCATAGCTACCAACGTTTATCTAACAGGCACTAAGTCCATAGCTACCAACGTTTATCTAACCGGTATTAAGTCCATAGCTACCAGCGTTTATCTAATAGGTACTAAGTCCATAGCTACCAACGTTTATCTAATAGGCACTAAGTCCATAGTTGCCGATGTTAATTATTAGGCACTAAGTCTATAGCTGCCAATGTTTACTCATATCATCTTTCATCTCTCATCATTCATCTACCCATGTTTTACCCAACATATTCGTAGATATAAAATACATATACAGTTTAAATCATTTAAAACATGTATAAAATCGTTCATCCGGCATAGATAACAAGTATACAGACAATATGCACACATAGCACGTAATTTATATAAAATACTTCATATCTATGTGTAAGATGAAAGTAACTATGCACTCACCTGAAAGGTGGTGACTCGGAACTCGGACAGCGCTTCGTTATCTCAAAACAATTTTCCTTTGACAAAACCTAGTATCAATACCACTAGGGTTTAGTCTAACGTTAATCGGTACTAATTAACAGTCTAGCTATTATTATTATTATATAAGCGTTAAACAACACTCTATATAACTCATAATAATAGCCCAAATAATTATTTTAAGGACCTAATAACATTACTATAATTATTTAAAAGCTATATTAAAAATTTCATAGGCGTAGCTCACTTACAACGGATTTTAAAGAAAACCGGGCTTCGCTTGGAGCAGTGTTTCCGAACCAAAAGACCTTTTTTCTCGGGACTCCGGGAGCCTCGGGGCTACCTTCGGGTGCTAGGGGTTTTCCTAGGGTTTAGGGGGGGGGGGGGGTTTAGGGCTAGAGAGAGAAAGTAGAGAGAGAAAGAAATGATTTTTGATGTGGGAAACTCGGCAGCCTCGCCTTCTATTTATAGTCTGAGGCCTCGCAGGAACGCGCTGCGTTCGCTTGATCTATGCGGGGCGTAACTTCGGTCGTACAACACGTGTTGCGGACGGGCTGGGGCGACCTAGCCTGTTTTCGGACCACATGAAGGATACAAAGTACGCGCAGCGTTCCTTCGAACGTGGGGCGTTCTTCGGACGCGCTGCGTTCAGCTTGTACGCGCTGCGCTTGCGAGCCAGGTGTCTGAATCCGAAGCGAGTACCCTAATCATCAACGGAGGGCTGGGATCGCGCCACGTCATCGCTCTTGCCACAGACTTCGCAAATTCGAGTACCAACTTCAAAAATTCGTATCTTCCTCATACGAGCTCCTTTTTCGACGTTCTTTATATCCACGCGTAGGCGGGAATGTACTCTACAACTTTTGTTTAGACTCCGTCGGCTAATTTTGAATTTATTTTAAAAGTTATATTTTTAATAGGCCGAGACAGGATTGGTCCGTTAAAAATTCATAACTCCTTCATCCGAAGTCCGATTTCGTCTGTCTTTTTATCGTTACGCTACCATTAACTAGATCTTCGATTCTCGTTTAGGTTGTGTCGGCTAAAAACTGCTCGATCTAATATTCGAACTTCGGGCTGTACACTGCTAAGTCGAAACTTCGAAAAATCATAACTTCCTCATACGAAGTCAGATTTGGGCGTTCTTTTTATGGACGCTCTCGGTTTAACGTATTCTACGACTTTCGTTTAGATCGCTAAGGCAAAAAGTCGCTCTATCGTAAATTCACTATTTACACTTCCCGGTGCCGTGTCGGTTCCGTCGCGAAACTTCGACGGGTGATAACTTCTTCGTTATAACTCGGATTTCGGCGTTCTTTATATGTACGGAAACCTTGAGACATATTCTACAACTTGGTTAAGATTATTTATTCTAAATAATCTTCTATAAAAAAAAGTCATTTTTGACGCTCATTGTCTTTAAATTGACTAGCCCGGATCTACGGGCGTTACAATTATCTCCCCCTTAGGATGATTACGTCCCGGAATCATCAACGAAACAGGGTTGTATAATGACTCCATACATTATCTCTTCATCCTAGGTAATAATTGTATCTTCTATGTTGCTTCAAACGAGTATCTAACTTTTGGACTCCTTGACTGCAGGTGGTGCTCGATCTTGCACCTGCTCCCTATCTCACGTTAGACTCCAAATTATGACCTTCAAGTCACAATCTCGATCCTCAAATGATACGAACTTAAGATAAGTTCTTTTACTACTACAATGGATCGATGTGTCATATTCTAATGACCTATCATCGTGTGATGCAACATTTAGACTCAGGTCTCTTAGAGTCACATTCCATAATGGAATATACCTTCCTTCATGTTCTAATGTGATATAATCACCTTTTAGCATGTAGTATTTCTAGCTACAAGTTTCTTACAACGATCACAACTTCCTTGATTATCTTTCACTTCAATCTTCTGGCTTAAGTCATATGCTACATCAAACTTGGTTCTCTGAACCACGTAACATACCCATCTTAGTCGGACTCGATATGATATGACCACTAGGGTCGGAATATCAACAATCTTCTTAGTCATTACCGAAACAATGGTAACGACATACTTGAATAAAATGGTATCAATTACTAGCTTCTTGGTAACCTTGTGACTTTCCCTGATCCAAGTGCGAGTCCTGTGCTTCCGGTAGTATAGGCCTCTACTACCATTCACACCTACTCATACTCGTCCCAAGTATTGTCTCACAGTTGTCCAAGTCATTATCACAAAAACAATTTTAACACATACAAATGTGTCCAAACAATCACAAAAGTTCCCCTAACCTCTACTAGGACTTCTTCCACGCGTATGTTCAATCAGTAATTCTACTTTAACTCGGTTGGTGGTGGAAACTCCATACGCTGGGACAACTTCAGGAATTACACCAATCGTTCCATCATCCCGCCGATCGAAGGTGTACTTCGGACGCACCGTAATCCTCTAAACGTACTGCTTGACATATTCTAAAGGCAAGATACCACTCTTACGATATCTTCTTATAGGTGTCATTCACTATCATAAGCCTTTTCATTTCCTCTATTTACTCAATTCTCTATGAGTCTTTCACCATGACGTTATGGAAGCATGCATTCATTGCATCGAGATGAGAATATAGATAGAGAAGATTTAGACGCGTAGTCCTCCTTATTACTCTGAAAAGTTACATGCCAGTTCTAATACCGTATTTAAACGTTTAGAAATCTGAACACATAAAGTTTCTAGATCTGGTCGGCAATAGACCATAGATCCGATCAAATAATAACATCATAAATCAGTTAGCACATAAACGCATTTTAGGCATCTTCCCTAAATAAGCTAGTGCTTGTGTCTATTAAGGTGTATTATCTAAATATAATAGACACACTCCTCACGATCATCGCTTAGCATTCTAAGTTTAAGTCTAGAAATAAATCCATATTCCTAGTTCGCTTAAACTAATGCTCTGATACCAACTGTGACATCCCCATTTTCACGGCCAGAAAAGGCCGATTTTGTTTATGCTTTATAAAAATCAGAGTACCTCTTTTAATGAAAATATTGCGGAATTTGTTCCCAGAAAAACATGATAAATACGTTATCAAAGCATTTCCGAAGAAATGTATTTTTATTCATTTTAGAACATTGGGATGTCATCGTCAATACAGAAACATAAGCATAAACAGAACTTACATTCATTTACACTAGTGATCTACATCTATTTTAAATCTCTCAGTGTAATGTAACATCATATCGACACCTGTGATACAAATAAACTGAGTGGGTCAGGTTGGGAAACCTGGTGAGTACATAGGGTTTTCAACCCACAATAATATAATTATTATGTTTAAACATCAAACAATCAACCCAATTACCCATCCCCATTATCTTCCTTACTCTTAAGGGTCTACCCTAAGAGTCATCTATCCTGCATTCATTCATTTTGAAGTCCCTTACTTCCAGGGTTTATAAGACAGGCACTAATTCCATAGCTGCCAATGCACTAAATCCATAGCTGCTAAAGTTCATTCATCAGGTACTAAATCCATAGCTACCAGTGTAGGTACTAAGTCCATAGCTACCAACGTTTATCTAACAGGCACTAAGTCCATAGCTACCAATGTTTATCTAACCGGTACTAAGTCCATAGCTACCAACGTTTATCTAATAGGTACTAAGTCCATAGCTACCAACGTTTATCTAACAGACACTAAGTCCATAGCTGCCAATGTTAATTATTAGGAACTAAGTCTATAGCTGCTAATGTTCACTCATATCATCTTTCATCTCTCATCATTCATCTACCCATGTTTTACCCAACTTTCGTTTAGACTCCGTCGGCTAATTTTGAATTTATTTTAAAAGTTATATTTTTAATAGGTCGGGACAGGATTGCTCTGTTAAAAATTCATAACTCCTTCATCCGACGTCCGATTTCGTCTGTCTTTTTATCGTTACACTACCATTAACTAGATCTTCGATTCTCGTTTAGGTTGTGTCGGCTAAAAACCGCTCGATCTAATATTCAAACTTTGGGTTGTACACTGCTAAGTCGAAACTTCAAAAAATCATAACTTCCTCATACGAAGTCAGATTTGGGCGTTCTTTTTATGGACGCTCTCGGTTTAACGTATTCTACGACTTTCGTTTAGATTGCTAAGGCAAAAAGTCGCTCTATCGTAAATTCACTATTTACGCTTCCCGGTGCCGTGCCGGTTCTGTCGCGAAACTTCAACGGGTCATAACTTCTTCGTTATAACTCGAATTTCGGCGTTCTTTATATGTACGGAAATCTTGAGACATATTCTACAAGTTGGTTAAGATTATTTATTCTAAATAATATTCTATCAAAAAGTCATTTTTGACGCTCATTGTCTTTAAATTGACTAGCCCGGATCTACGGGCGTTACATACTCGCGCTGATGTGGCTTTTGCGTTGAGCATGGTCAGCCGATATCAAGGGAACCCAGGTAAAGCTCATTGGACTGCAGTTAAGAAAATTCTTAAGTATCTGCGAAGGACTTAGGACTGGGTCCTTACCCTTACTGGGAATGATGACTTAAGAGTGACAGGGTACAGTGATGCCAGCTTTCAGACCAACAGAGATAACTTCCGCTCTCAGTTGGGCTGGGTATTTACCCTAAATGGAGGAGCGATTACTTGGAAAAGTTCCAAGCAGGAGACCGTAGCTGCTTCAATGTGCGAATCAGAGTACATAGCAGCGAGCGAAGTGTCGAAGGAGGCGATATGGTTGAAGAACTTCATTGGAGACCTTGGAGTTGTACCAGCTAAAAAGGAGCATATGGAAATTTTCTGTGATAACGAAGGAGCGGTTGCCTTAACCAAGGAACCAAGGTATCATGACAGATCCAGACACATCGACAGAAAATACCACTTCATCAGACATCGATTAAAAGAGGTAGTCCTTGTAGTCAATAGGGTATCGTCAGAAGAGAACCCATCAGATCCCCTCACAAAGGGTCTGAGGAAGGTTAAGCACTTACAACATGCGAGGAGCATTGGTCTGAAGGACGATATTAGTTTTAGTGATTAGATAGATGTATAGAAACTTGTAATAGATAAATGTAATTGACATTTGATGATTAAGTAATGGAGATTTATTTATAAGTAAAATTTACTATCTTGTGTCGATTGTTTACTATTGTTTCACTTTTGCATGTTTTACTTCCAGAATAATTAGATTGTTCAAATTATCCACAGTCAATCATACTTTGGGATTAAGTTATGAGGTTAGACTGTCATGAATTGGTTTGTAGATTGTCTAAGTGCTTAGACATAGCAAAGGTTTGCTACAACGTTCTTGAGTACTTCTAAAATAAGGTTTAAGTATTGGATTAAACCCACGCTCATGTGAATCAATTCATGGAATTTATGTGACAACCCGAAATTTCTATCTTGAATAGTTATCCAAATCAATCAAGGATTGGACTCATTTTGCTATCTTCTAGCATTGTTTAGAGTCAATTAGAGCGTTTTAAGCCTAGTACATCCAAGAAATGAGTGTTAGGAAATATACGTTTGAGTCCATTGTGCACCAAGCAAGCCATAAACTTCATCATGTGGAGTTTACGGCCACATCACATGAGTTTACGGACGTACACTCAAGGTGGCCATAAACTCATGCCTTAAACATGATATTCCATCATTATTCTTCATTATTCACCATTTCAACCTCAAGAACTTGATTTCTCTCTCAAGTATCATAAGGATCTTCATTTTATTCTTCAAAAATGTAAGTGTTTCATCCTTTGTTTTGTTGATACATCTCATTATCTAGTATCATCCTTTGATTCTATCCATTAACTTCATCTTTTGGGTTTGATCTTCAAGATCACCAAGAACACCAAGAACACACACTAGTATTTTGGGCCGAAATCAACTCTTTTTGCTTCCATATTGTAAGTATCCTCTTCCTATACTTGCTATCTAATAGGAAACCTTGATTTGCACCTTGAAAACATCCATTTCCCAAGAACTATAGGAGTTTACGGCCAAGAGCATCTCCCTTGGCCGTAAACCCTTATTAAAGGTGCATTTGTTGGCCATAAACTCCCTAAAGCTAAGCATTGAACCTAGAATACATCCTTGATGCTTGAAAGGACTTTAAATCACTCTTTGGCACAAGACTTCATGAGTTTACGGTCGTAAACTCATAGGGCCATAAACCCTATCGCCGTAAACTCATGGGCCGTAAACACATTAGTGTGGCCGTAAACCCCTTAGATGCAACCCTTTGTACAATTAACACTTCCATCTAAGTGTTTCCTAAGTCCTAGGGTGTTTTTCCTTACATGATTAGTTGTATAAACATTAATTATATACATATATGTGTCTTTATATGCTAATTAGGATCCGTTGTGCTCAAGTCTTCACTTGGCACTTAGCATCCTACAAACCGATCTTTCATTCGTATCACTCACTGCAGGTGAGTTCATACCCCTTAACTTATCTTTTAAATGATTTTAAATGCTTTTATGGGGGGGGGGGGGGAATACAAGTAGAACTATTATAGTTATTATATCAATCACATGTGAATAATAACTATCAAACAAGTGGATTTCTTACATTCGAAACTGTGTTATCAAACAAACTGCTTCAAATCGTTTTATAAACTCTTTTACATGTTAAATTCTTTCTATTAAACTCTTCTAAAAACTTATACTTTGTCAAAATCATGTCTATATAGATATAGTCATATAAGTAGGATTGAAAGGACTTAGGATTGATAACTCGCCTTATTTCCTGTTCCTTGTTTGGTTGTGGACTTAGGGTATCGGTTGTTTGTCCGAAGGTCGTTTTAAACTTAGCTATATATTATGTGTATGTATATAGATATAAAAGTTCTTCTATTAGTTCAATACCTTTGGGTAGCAAAGGTGTACAAACATGTCCATTCATACAAACAACATTGCTAGTAAACTATAATAGGTATAGTTTAGGAAGTCACTAATACTATTTCTAGAACAATGAAACATACAAGAGTCAGTTCATACATGAGTCAGTTCAAGCATACTATAAAGAGAAACAGATAGAGCATACTATAACGAGAGACAATACTCACTATAACGAGATCCAATACATACTACACACTATACACTAGAGAACATACTACATACTAGACAGAGAGAACATACACTACACTAGAATATACTATAACAATAATGTGAGATACTACTTCATGGTTCGCCAATATACTGCTGCGTCGCGTTTTATACCCAGAGTCTCCTAGAGGGAGAGCGTGAATTTGTGTATAGATCTATATGGGACTGACCCTCCTACACCTTGCTGCTAGCTACAGTGGGACATGCAGGTCTACGGGTGACGAATGTCATATCATTTCGACATCTCGAACGTCGTGTTATACTAGTCGATCAAGTATGGTTACAATCATATCACATTTTACCTTAATTAACTAACAAGTTTAAAGGTAGTTAGTACGTTAGTAGTTACCTAGATAAAACTACAGCGCATCTTTATTTTTCCCATTTCATTCACATTGTGATCTTCTCACATAATTGGTAATGAAAACTATATTTTGGTAATGATAGTCATACTTTGGGAAAATACTCACTTTTACAAAACAACAAACATAAAGAACAGTTGGGTATTGGTAGAAGACTGCTTTAGTAGAAAATATAGGATTTTCTAGGAAGTTTACAAACTTTTACATCAAACATTTACAAGCACTTTCTTCAACTGATACAAACAATGACACTAAAATACGTATGAACTCACCAGCTTTAATGCTGATCTATGCTTTCAAAATAACTTGTATTCTCAGGTCACCAGTAGACAGGTACAGATGACCAGGTTTTGAGAAGACGGAGCTTTCAAGACTCGTCTTTATTTTGATTATTCATTTTTGGTGTCTTATAAACTTCAGAACACACTTATATTAAAATTATACTATTAATGCAATGGATTATGTTGTTGCTTGTTTACTATTATGCATTGTTGTGATACTGTACATGACGTCCTCCGCCCCCGAACGTTTCCGCCATTTAGTTTTTGGGTGTGACAGATTGGTATCAGAGCATTGTTTATAGTGAATTGAGTATATCAACCCATAAAAGATATACAACTATAAACACAACGGGATTAAAATACTCTGACCAAGAGTTTATACTTTTAAATAATAAAATATTTAACCAAAGTATACATACCTGCATTCATACTAAAATCAGTGTCACTAGGACAGAACAAAAGTATTACGATTGTTGGACAGCACAAGTAGGCTTGGGACATCTAATCAGATCTGGGAGCGATATAGCCCGATCAACTATATCTTTCCGAGAAGTGATTGCATGTGCCTAGGAATGGTTGTGATGTTGCAGCAAGTCTAAAAACTTACCAACACTACTACAATGAAAACATTAGAATAAAACATAAAGTTAAAATACTATAGGAGTATTTTGTGTTACTATAATTACTTATGTGCAAACTAAAAAGGTCTTTATTAGTATGTCAATAGTTGCTGAGTGGATACGCTAAGGTTATATGTGACTAGGGTGTTATAGACTTAGAATCTGTGATCTTTGCTTTACTTCTTGTTCCTTGTTTGGTTGTGGGCTTAGAGTTAGGGTCACTTATTCGAAGGTCTATCATGTTTTGGTTACATATGACTGGTATGCACTACGCAAATGTTGAAGTAACTGGTTAGGATCATCTTATAATTATCTTAATTAGTACGTCTATTAATTATTTCTTTTACCCCTATTCTCGCGTAGATAACATGGTTGGATTCCATATCCCCGGAGACCCGTACTTTCCCAACCAAGGCGACGGAGGATGGCTCGATGTTGAGCCCGAAGAGGAACCTGCAATTCCACTGGACGATGACTTTGCTGAGAACTTCCCAGAGGATTCTGACTCCGAGCCAGAAGTTAACGATCAACCCCAGGTAGCTCCAAACCCAAATCCAAACCCAAATCCAAACCCACGTCCGGATTTTCAAGGCCCGACGCCTCTGTGGGTGGAAAGTCTGGAGACATGGAGTCAGGAACAGGGCCAACCCATCCCGTTCAATGGAGACCGAAGTATCTACAATGTGAGCGAAGGAGGCTCAACGGACAGAGTCCTGCCTATTCTGGTCTGCAGGGTTGCTCGTAACGAAATTCAGGGTAGGACATCCCTCCACCGAATTGTGGAACTTGATGCCAATACAGGGATCAACACTGTCCGCATTCGTCGGCTGGAAGATACTCGTGAGAGAGCTGAAAGAGACCATGAGTCTCTACTTCAAGCACTATTTGAGACTAGGGTTAAAGTCATAGAGCATCGCGTACGCCAGCGAGTGTACGAGCGACGCCTTCTTGAATTGGAGTGTCAGATGGATGACCTAAGGGTTCGCCCAAGGGGTTCCCGCTGCCAGTAGGGAATGCTCTGCTTAAATTTCCTTTTGTTTAAGGATTAGCCTTCTTATCTATGCCCTAATTTACACTTCTCCCTGTAATTTCCTGTTATCTAAAGACCTTGAACTTTCGGTCGATAGGTCTTTATCCTGTCAAAATTTTATTATCTTGGTTTGATGTAAGACCTACTCCTAGGTCATTTTTTCCCGAACTTGTTGCATCTGTAATACCAGTATTATTGGCAGATATCTAATCTAACAAAAATTAATATCCAAATGCTTTCATTTTTCTAGTACTAGATTTCTATTCAATCATACTTCTCCTGTGTTGTTGGGCTATGAAGAGTTAGTCCATGAGTCACTCTCATCATTCTCTCTAATTAAATATTTACCAATATCTTCATCTTTGTGATCTTATAGCTACAAGATGCCTCCACGTCGATCAGCGAGGCGCACTACTCCAATAACTCCGAATCAAACTCCTCCTCCTCAATACAACCCAGCAGCTATCCAAGCTGCTGTGAATGTGGCTGTTACGGCAGCTCTAGCACAATTCACCACCACCGGTACTAGTGGGAGCGGGACTAATGTGCCTCCCACTATTGTTGAAACTCCAGTGCGCTCTAGGGAGTGCTCATACAAGAACTTCACCAGCTGCAAACCCAGGGCCTTCAATGGAACTGGCGGAATCATTGCCCTCTCGCAATGGTTCGAGAAGACAGAGTCGATCTTTGAGATCTGCTCCTGTCCGGAAGGGAGCAAGGTAAAATTTTCCGCCTGTACCTTCGCGGACCGAGCTATGACGTGGTGGAACAGCCATGTCAGGTCACTATCTCTTATAGTATCAAATGCTATCGGCTGGGAAGCTCTGAAGGAGCTCATGATCGAAGAATACTGCCCGAGGGGCAAAGTTCAGAAGTTAGAGCAGGAGCTCTGGAGCCTAACCATGAAGGGCTCCGATATAGTCTCCTACACTGCCAGATTCAGCGATCCGGTGGCACTATGTCCGGGAATGGTCCCTTCTGAGGCAAAGAAGGTGGAGAGGTACATTTGGGGGCTGGTGCCTCCATTTCAGGGGAACTTCCTAGCTTCAAACCCCACTACCTTCGATAGTTCCAAGAGATTGGCACAAAGGCTCATTGACCATGGGGTCCATACCCAGTCAACAACAACCCTAGCCATCTCAGAACCCTCCAAAGCCGCTGACAACAAACGGAAGTTCTGGGATGACAAGAAAAAGCAAAAAGCTGCCAAAAAGCAGCAGGTTGTAGCGGTTCATGCTGTGATAGCACCTGCCGCTGCTGCACCGGTAAAGCAGTACGCGGGAAACTGGCCAAAGTGCAACAAATGCAGCTTCCACCACAATGGTCCCTGCCGGGAAATGCAGTGCTCTAACTGCAACAGGAAGGGGCACACTGCCCGTTTCTATAAGGCTCTGGTAAAGCCAATCACCCAAGTCCCCGGTGTTGGTGTGGGCCAGGCTTGCTACGGTTATGGCGAGGTGGGCCACTACAAGAGGAACTGCCCGAAGGCAGGAAATGTCGGCGGAGTGGGAAGGGTTTTGGCTATAGGCCACGAGGAAGCGGTTGCCGACCCTACAGTGGTCACTGGTACGTTTCTCCTAGATAACTCATATGCATGCATACTGTTTGATAGTGGAGCGGAGAGGAGTTTTGTGAACCAGAAATTTGCTCACTTGCTTAAGCATAAATCGCATGAACTTAAAGAACCGTTCACTGTAGAAATGGCTAATGGAAAGACAGAGAGCACTAGCTGCATTTACATAGGTTGTTCACTAACACTAGATAGTCATTCATTTCCAATCGACCTCATGCCGGTCTCAATTAAAAGTTTCGACATCATCATCGGCATGGATTGTTGAGTTCTCATCGTGCCGACATCATGTGTTACGAAAAGGCTGTTCGCCTTAATCTGTCGTCTAGCGAAACTCTAGTAATCTACGGCGACAAACCCGGCACGAACCTTTGCATCATCTCGAGCATTCAAGCCCAGAAGTACTTGCGAAAGGAGCGCTCTGCATTCGTTGCTCATGTTGTCGATGTGTGCCAAGAGACGAAGGACATTAAGAACATTCCAGTAGTACGCGATTTTCCCGACATCTTTCCAGAAGAACTCCTAGGATTACCTCCGCAACGTCAAGTCGAGTTCAGAATCGACTTAGTTCCAGGGGCTACCCCCGTAGCCAAATCGCCCTATCGTCTAGCACCAGCCGAGATGCATGAACTATCTAGTCACCTTAACGAGCTGCTCAGCAAGGACTTCATTAGGCCAAGCTTCTCACCCTGGGGAGCACCGGTCTTATTCGTCAAGAAGAAGGACGGATCGTTCCGAATGTGCATCGACTATAGAGAACTTAACAAACTAACCGTCAAGAATCGTTACCCTCTGCCTCGCATTGACGATTTGTTTGACCAACTTCAAGGGACGGACTTCTTTTCAAAAATTGACCTGAGATCCGGGTATCACCAATTACGAGTGCTAGGGGAGGATGTTCTGAAGACAGCCTTCCGAACTCGTTATGGACACTACGAGTTTGTAGTGATGCCCTTCGGATTGACCAATAGGCCCGCAGTATTCATGGACTTAATGAATAGGGTGTGCCGTCCTTACTTGGATCAGTTTGTCATTTTCTTCATCGATGACATACTTATCTACTCTCGTAGTAAGGAGGAGCATAGTCAACATCTGCAACAGGTCTTAGAAACGTTGCGATCAGAGAAGCTTTATGCGAAGTTCTCGAAATGCGAATTTTGGATCCGAAGAGTCGAATTCTTGGGGCACGTGGTTAGCGAAGTGGGAATACACGCGGACCCTTCCAAAATCAAAGCCATTGACAACTAGTCAACACCAAGGACGCCTACAGAAATTCGTCAATTTCTAGGCCTCGCTAGCTACTATCGCAGGTTCATTCAGAACTTCTCTCGGATTGCGAAGCCGCTTACAACATTAACCCAGAAGGGCGTGGCCTTTGACTGGGAAGCGAAACAGGAGAAAACATTTCAAACGCTGAAGCGAGCCTTATGCACCGCACCGATACTATCCCTCCCAGAAGGGATAGAAGACTTCATGCTATATTGCGATGAATCCAATCAAGGGCTCGGCTGTGTTCTGATGCAATGAGGCAAGGTCATCGCCTAAGCCTCAAGGCAGCTGAAGACACCCGAGGTCAACTACACCACACATGATCTTGAGTTAGGGGTAGTAGTGTTTGCTCTGAAGATCTGGAGACATTACCTGTATGGTACGAAAAGCACTATCTTTACAGACCACAAAAGCCTACAACACATATTCGACCAGAAGGAGCTCAATATGAGACAACGACGGTGGGTCGAACTACTCAGTGATTATGAATGTGAAATTTGTTATCATCCCGGCAAGGACAATGTAGTAGCTGACGCCCTAAGTCGGAAAGAATACTTTGGTCATAGAGTCAAATCATTGACTATGACTATCCATTCACACTTGTCCACACAAATTAAGGAGGCTCAGCTCGAAGCTTTGAAACCTGAAAATGTGGCGGGTGAATCCCTGAGAGGGATGGATAAGAACTTGGTGGTCAAGGGTGGCAGAGCCTTATATCTCATAGATCGGATCTGGACACCGAAACACGGTGGTTTCAGAGACTTGTTCATGACTGAAGCGCACAACACTCGATATTCCGTCCACCCAGGTTCATATAAGATGTATCTGGATCTTAAAAAGTTATACTGGTGGCCTAACATGAAAGCAGAGATTGCTACCTTCGTAAGTAAATGCCTTACTTGCGCCAAGGATAAGGTCGAATACCAGAAACTATCAGGTTTACTTCAGCAACCGGAGATACCTGAATGGAAGTGGGAGCGGATCACGATGGACTTCATACCAAGTTGCCCAAGACAACGGGTGGTCTCGATACCATTTGGGTGATCGTAGACAGGTTAACAAAGTCCGCACACTTCCTGCCTATCAAAGAAACTGACAAGATGGAGAAGCTAACAAGAACATAAATTAGGGAGATCGTACGGCTACATGGTGTTCCTATATCCATTATCTCTGATAGAGATAGTAGATTCACTTCGAGGTTATGGCAGTCGCTACAAAGTTCCCTCGGAACTAGGCTGGACATGAGTACAGCCTACCATCCACAAACAGACGGACAAAGTGAGAGGACTATTCAAACTTTGGAAGATATGTTGCGATCCTGCGTGATAGACTTTGGGAAGGCATGGGATACTCATTTACCCCTTGTCGAATTTTCCTACAACAATAGTTATCACACGAGCATAAATGTTGCTCCATTTGAAGCTCTCTATGGCCGTAAGTGCAGATCCCCTCTGTGTTGGGTTGAGGTGGGCGACACACAGTTAGCTAAAGGATGAGTTCCTGACAGCACTCTCACAGGTCCGGAAATCATTCGGGAAACGACAGAGAAGATCGTTCAGATTCGTGAACGATTGAAAGCCTCTAGAGACCGACAGAAAAGCTACGCAGACAAGAGAAGGAAACCGTTAGAATTACAGGTGGGCGACCGTGTTCTATTGAAGGTCTCACCCTGGAAGGGCTTGATACGCTTTGGAAAGCATAGAAAGCTAAATCCAAGATACGTAGGGCCTTTCGAGATTCTCGCTAGAATCGGACCTATAGCTTACAAACTCAAACTACCTCGCGAACTCAGTAACGTACATTCTACTTTCCACGTCTCGAACTTAAAAAAGTGTTTGTCTGACGAGACTCTTGTAATCCCACTCAACGAGATTAACGAGAGCCTCAACTTTGTGGAAGAACCTGTAGAGATCATGGACCGAGAGGTCAAGCAAACGAAGCAAAGTTGTATCCCGATAGTGAAGGTTCGTTGGAATGCCAAGCGAGGACCTGAATTCACTTGGGAGCGCGAAGATCAAATGAAACTGAAATATCCTCATCTTTTTGTTTAGTTATTTGTAATAGCTTATTTGTTAAACTCTAATTTCGGGACAAAATTCTCTCTAACTAGGGGATGATGTGACAACCCGAAATTTCTATCTTGAATAGTTATCCAAATCAAGCAAGGATTGGACTCGTTTTGCTATCTTATAGCATTGTTTAGAGTCAATTAGAGCGTTTTAAGCCTAGTACATCCAAGAAATGAGTGTTAGGAAATATCTGCTTGAGTCCATTGTGCACCAAGCAAGCCATAAACTTCATCATGTGGAGTTTACGGCCACATCCCATGAGTTTACGGCCATAAACTCAAGGTGGCCATAAACTCATGCCTTAAACATGGTATTCCATCCTTATTCTTCATTATTCACCATTTCAACCTCAAGAACTTGATTTCTCTCTCAAGTATCATAAGGATCTTCATTTTGTTCTTCAAAAATGTAAGTGTTTCATCCTTTGTTTTGTTGATACATCTCATTATCTAGTATCTTCCTTTGATTCTATCCATTAACTTCATCTTTTGGGTTTGATCTTCAAGATCACCAAGAACACACACTAGTGTTTTGGGCCGAAATCAACTCTTTTTGCTTCCATATTGTAAGTATCCTCTTTCTATACTTTCTATCTAATAGGAAACCTTGATTTGCACCTTGAAAACATCCATTTCCCAAGAACTATAGGAGTTTACGGCCAAGAGCATCTTCCTTGGCCGTAAACCCTTGTTAAAGGTGCATTTGTCAGCCATAAACTCCCTAAAGCTAAGCATTGAACCTAGAATACATCCTTGATGCTTGAAAAGGACTTTAAATCACTCTTTGGCACAAGACTTCATGAATTTACGGTCGTAAAATCATAGGGACGTAAACCCTATGGCCGTAAACTCATGGGCCGTGAACACCTTGGCCGTAAACACCATAGTGTGGTCGTAAACCCCTTAGATGCAACCCTTTATACTTTTAACACTTCAATCTAAGTGTTTCCTAAGTCCTAGGGTGTTTTTCCATACATGATTAGTTGTATAAACACTAATTATATACATATATGTGTCTTTATATGCTAATTAGGATCCGTTGTGCTCAAGTCTTCACTTGGCACTTAGCATCCTACAAACTGATCTTTCATTCGTATCACTCACTGCAGGTGAGTTCATACCCCTTAACTTATCTTTTAAATGCTTTTATGAGGGGGGGATACAAGTATAACTATTATAGTTATTATATCAATCACATGTGATTAATAACTATCAAACAAGTGGATTTCTTACATTCCAAACTGTGTTATCAAACAAACTGCTTCAAATCGTTTTATAAACTCTTTTACATGTTAAATTCTTTCTATTAAACTCTTCTAAAAACTTATACTTTGTCAAAATCATGTCTATATAGATTATAGTTATATAAGTAGGATTGAAAGGACTTAGGACTGATAACTCGCCTTATTTCATGTTCCTTGTTTGGTTGTGGACTTAGGGTATCGGTTGTTTGTCCGAAGGTCGTTTTAACCTTAGTTATATATTATGTGTATGTATATAGATATAAAAGTTCTTCTATTAGTTCAATACCTTTGGGTAGCAAAGGTGTACAGACATGTTCATTCATACAAACAACATTGCTAGTAAACTATAATAAGTATAGTTTAGGAAGTCACTAATACTATTTCTAGAACAATGAAACATACAAGAGTCGCTTCATACATGAGTCAGTTCAAGCATACTATAAAGAGAAACAGATAGAGCATACTATAACAAGAGACAATACTCACTATAAAGAGAAACAATTCATACTATAACGAGAACCAATACATACTACACACTATACACTAGAGAACATACTACATACTAGACAGAGAGAACATACATTACACTAGAATATACTATAACAATAATGTGAGATACTACTTCATGGTTCGGCAATATACTGCTGCGTCACGTGTTATACCCAGAGTCTCCTGGAGGGAGAGCGTGAATTTGTGTATAGATCTATACGGGACTGACCCTCCTACACCTTGCTGCTTGCTACAGTGGGACATGCAGGTCTACGGGTGACGAATGTCATATCATTTCGACATCTCGAACGTCGTGTTATACTAGTCGATCAAGTATGGTTACAATCATATCACATTTTACCTTAATTAACTAACAAGTTTAAAGGTAGTTAGTACGTTAGTAGTTACCTAGATAAAACTACAGCGCATCTTTATTTTTCCCATTTCATTCACATTGTGATCTTCTCACATAAACGGTAATGAAAACTATATTTTGGTAATGATAGTCATACTTTGGGAAAATACTCACTTTTACAAAACAACAAACATAAAGAACAGTTGGGTCTTGGTAGAAGACTACTTTAGTAAAAAATATAGGATTTTCTAGGAAGTTTACAAACTTTTACATCAAACATTTACAAGCACTTTCTTTAACTCATACAAACAATGACACTAAAATACTTATTAACTCACCAGCTTTAATGCTGATCTATACTTTCAAAATAACTTGTATTCTCAGGTCACCAGTAGACAGGTACAGATGACTAGGTTTTGAGAAGACGGAGCTTTAAAGACTCGTCTTTATTTTGATTATTCATTTTTTGGTGTCTTATAAACTTCAGAACACACTTGTATTAAAATTATACTATTAATGCAATGGATGATGTTGTTGCTTGTTTACTATTATGCATTGTTGTGATACTGTACATGACGTCCTCCGCCCCCGAACGTTTCCGCCATTTAGGTTTTGGGGTTTGACAATTTATCACGAGTGATTGTGAGACGATAATATCGTACAGTCTTTAAACCGAGATATATGGTGTTTTGTTTACAAGTTGGTTGTATATTGATAATGCGTAAACACATTAGTAACTTGATGTTATAAAACGTATTGTTGTGTACAATTTGATGAGTAAATAGTACAAGCATATAAGTCAAAGTTTATCGGTTCCTTTTATCCTAAGAGGGTAAAAGCGATATCTTCGGCCCCTCGATGATTTTGTGTTGGCTTATGTGTCGGGCCAGGTCAGGACTAAATTGATGTGTTCAATTAAGTTCTATGTCAAACAAATCAGAAGTCTGGAAACAAACTGTTGGACAATGAGGATGATCACATTCCATGTCCTTGTCCACACAATATCTTGCAGAACGGGGGATTATATGATCCCTTATCTAAAGGAAGCGTCATTGACTAAGTCAGAGTTCGACAGCGGCTTTTGAGAGCTACGATTGCTAATCGGATTTTGAAGTCGTACTTGCAGTTATAGTTATTAGGCATATCCAAGTGGGAGATTGTTGCGAGGCCCCAATTCTTGCGTTACTTGAGGGATTGGATGATTTTGTGGTTTATTGCGACACTTCTATCTCGGGATTGGGATCTGTCCTTATGCAGAGAGGGCATGTGATTTCTTATGTCTCGAGGCAGCTGAAGCCTTATGAGGCGAATTATCTCACGCATGATTTGGAATTGAGGGTGGTGGTGTTTGCTTTCAAAATATGGAGACACTACTTGTACGGGGTCCGATACACTATTTGCACAGATCATAAGAGTTTAAAGTATTTGATGGATCAGCCAAACTTGAATATGCGGCAACAGAGATGGTTAGATGTGGTAAAAGACTATGATTGCTTGATTTTTTATCACCCCGGGAAGGCCAATGTGGCAGCCGATGCTTTGAGCCGTAAGGCGGTGTCCTCATCGATCCGAGATATTTGTTTGAGGATGACTGTTACTTCACTCTTGATGGATTTGATCAAGGATGATCAAGTAGAAGGATTGAAAATGGAAAATTGGAAGACGGGGCATATTAGAGGGTAGATTTCATTGTTTGTTAGAGACAGTCAGGGGTTATTTACTCAGAGTGGTAGGGTTTGGGTTCCGGCATCAGGTGGGGTGAGACAGACGATTTTGGATGTAACATCCCAAAAATTATGACCAAAAATTTTGTTTTAAAATCATTAATCAACCATAATCAAGTCATACAAAAATCCTTAGATGAAATCAAGTATCAATTCAAACATATTTATTTTATCAGAGTAAACATCCCAGGCTAAAAACTTCTTGGTGTGTGCCATGCGATCATCCCGAGCTCTTCCATCCGCTACCAGAAGTACCTGAAACCAAAACTGAAAATCGTAAGCACGAAGCTTAGTGAGTTCCCCAACCTACCACACACCACATACTGGGCCCCTGCCCGCTGCATCGGGACTTCCCGGCATCGTACTAACTCCGGCATCGGTCCCCGCCTGGAATCGAGTGTAACGCCCGTAGATCTAGGCTAGTCAATTTAGAGATAATAGGGGTTGAAAACGACTTTTCGACAAAATATTAATTAGAATAAATAATCTTAAACAAGTTGTAGAATATGTCTCAAGGTTTCCGTACATATAAAGAACGCCGAACTCCGAGTTATAACGAAGAAGTTATGACCCACCGAAGTTTTACGGCAAAACCGGCACGGCACCGGGAGACGTAAATAGTGAATTTACGATAGAGCGAGTTTTAGCCTTAGCGATCTCAACGAAAGTTGTAGAAAACGTTAAACCGAGAGCGTCCATAAAAAGAACGCCCAAATCTGACTTCGTATGAGGAAGTTATGATTTTTCGAAGTCTCGGCTTAGCAGTGTACAGCCCGAAGTTCGAATATTAGATCGAGTGGTTTTTAGCTGACACAACCTAAACGAGATTCGAAAATCTCGTTAATAGTAGCATAACGATAAAAAGACAAACGAAAACGGACGTCGGATGAAGAAGTTATGAATTTTTAACAGACCAATCCTGTCCCGGCCTGTTAAAAATATAACTTTTAAAATAAAGTCAAAATTAGCCGACGAAGTCTAAACGAAAGTTGTAGAGTACGTTCCCGCCTACACGTGGATATAAAGAACATCAAAAACGGATCTCGTATGAGGAAGATACGAATTTTTGAAGTTTGGAATCGAAATCACGAAGTCTGATGAGAGATGGATGACGTGGCCTCATCGCAGCCGTCCATCGCTGATCGCAGAGCACCCTTCGGATCACGCCACTTCGCTTCGCACTACGCCCCACGTACGAGGTCCGGTACGCCCGCGTACCTTCGGTCTTATCCGGGTCCTGTCCGAGTGCGAGCCAGCTGGAACACGCCTGGTAACCCTATCTGAGACTACACCCAGCGTAGCTGCTGGACGTGCAGCGTAGTTCGAGGCTGATGGAGGCTATAAATAGCATGCGAGCCTTTCTGAAATTTTCACACCTTTCTTCATTTCTTCTCACACTACTTTCTCTCTCTAGGGTTTTGAACCCCCCTAAACCTTAGGAAAAATCCCTAGCACCCAAAGGAAGCCCCGAGGCTCCCGGAGTCCCGAGAAAAAGGGTCTTTCGGTTCGGAAACGCTGCTCCGAGCAAAGCCCGGTTTTTAATAAAATTCGTTGTAAGTGAGCTACGTCTATGCAATTTTTAATATAGCTTTTAAATAATTATAGTAATGTTATTAGGTCCTTAAAATAATTATTTCGGCTATTATTATGAATTATATTGAGTGCTATTTAACGTTTATATAATAATAATAATAGTTAGGCTATTACTTAGTCGCGGTTAACGTTAGACTAAACCCTAGTGGTATTGATACTAGGTTTTGTCGAGGGAAATTGTTTTAAGAAGTAACGAAGCGCTGTTCAAGTGCAGAGTCACCACCTTCCAGGTGAGTGCATAGTTACTCTTATCTTACACATAGATATGAAGTATTTTATATAAATTACGTGCTATATTTGCATATAACCTGTATACTTTCTATTTATGCTGGATGAATGATTTTACACATGTTTTAAATAATTTAAACTGTATATGTATTTTATATCTATGAATATGTTGGCTAAAACATGGGTAGATGAATGATGAGAGATGAAAGATGATATGAGTGAACATTGGCAGCTATAGACTTAGTGCCTAATAAATAACATCGGCAGCTATGGACTTAGTGCCTATTGGATAAACGTCAGTAGCTATGGACTTAGTACCTGATAGATAAACATTGGTAGCTATGGAATTAGTACCTGATAGATAAACGTGGGTAGCTATGGACTTAGTACCTATTAGATGAACACTGGTAGCTATGGATTTAGTACCCGATGAATGAACTTTAGCAGCTATGGATTTAGTGCTTTACGAATGAGCATTGGCAGCTATGGACTTAGTGCCTGTCTTATAAACCCTGGAAGCAAGGGACTTCGGAATGAACGAATAGATGACTCTTAGGGTAGACCCTTGCGAGTAAGGAAGATAATGGGGATGGGTAATTGGGTTGATTGTTTGATGTTTAAACATAATAGTTATATTATTGTGGGTTGAAAACCCTATGTACTCACCAGGTTTCCCAACCTGACCCACTCAGTTTATTTGAATCACAGGTGTCGATATGAAGTTACTTTACACTGAGAGATTTAAAAGAGATGTAGATCACTAGTGTAAATGAATGTAAGTTCTGATTATGCTTATGTTTCTATATTGACGATGACATCCCAAATGTTATTAAAAATGAATAAAAATACATTTCTTCGGAAATGCTTTTATCATGTTTTTCTGGGAACAAATTCCGCAACATTTTTATCAAAACAGATACTCTGATTTTTATAAAGCATAAACAAAATCGGTCTTTTCTGGCCGTGAAAATGGGGATGTCACAGTTGGTATCAGAGCATTAGTTTAAGCGAACTAGGAATTTGTAGGATTTCTAGACTTAAACTTAGGATGCTATGCGATGATTGTGAGGAGTGTGTCTAATAAAATTTTGGTAATACACCTGAATAGACACAAGCACTAGCTTATTTAGGGAAAATGCCTAACATGCTATTATGTGCTAAATGATTTGTGATGCTTTATGCTATCGTTTGATCGGATCTATGGTCTGTTGCCGACCGGATCTGGAAACCTTATGTGTTTAGGATTCTAAACGTACGATTATGATATTAGAACTAGCATGTAAACGTTTCGGAGAGATAAGGATGATTTAAACGTCTATCCTAAATAAGGATCTAAATTCACCGTATTCGGTGTATAGATCAAGATGGCAAGAACCCGCAGTGGAGCTGGGAATGCGAATGGGAATAGTAATCAACCCCCAGTGATTCAGCAAATACCTATTGTAGTAGAAGTTGCACCCGAGCCAATCACCATGGCTGGAGTACAAGCCATGATGCGGGCTATGTTAGCTGAACAAAGGGAAGAAATGATGCAAGAGAATAGGGACGAAGCCACCATGCCCATTGTGCAACAAGAGCCGATTCCCGAGCAATCGGAGGAAGGTAACTATAGCCGCCATGTGAGTCAAGTTGGTACTCAAGGAGAACGAAGGAATGACCCGGAGAGGGGAAACGACAAGGATGGGCGGATGTATAAGAATTTCTTGGGTGCCAAGCCACCAAGTCTCTCAGGAAGCCCAAAGCCTGTTGAGATTATGGACTGGATCTCCGAAATGGAGGTGGTGTTTGAAAGATGTGACTGTAGCGACAGGCAGAAAACCGTCTTTGCAGTCAGACAATTAAAGTCTGGAGTACTAAGCTGGTGGAAGCTACTAGCTAACACAATACCCAAGGGAGAAGCAAGCAAGATGTCTTGGGAATATTTCCTGGTGCAACTGAAAATGCAGTACTGCTCTGAGCAGGATCTTCTGGAGATCAACAATGAATTCCAGAATCTGAAGAAGGGAAGGATGAGTGTCACCGAGTATGTTGCAAGTTTTACGGAAAAGATGAAGCTTGTCCCCTACCTAGTTCCAACGGAAATTTCCAAGGTCAACAAGTTTGCCAATGGATTACCAGCGGACTTTGGTCCAATGGTCAAACAAGCAACCACTTTGAAAGCCGCCATCTGGGCAGCCAAGAATGTTGAGACCCAAATAAGGGAAAAGGGTCTGGAGAAAGCTAAAGTTGGCGAGAAAAGGAAGCTTGAAGGATCCTCAAGACCTGATAATAAGGGAAAGTTCTCAAAGTCTAACCTGGATGACCAAAGGTATGGAGCCAAGTGGTGTGAAAAGTGCAAGAAGAAACACTTTGGAAGATGCAACGAAGAGGTAACCTGTTACAAATGTGGAAGGATCGGCCACTATTCCAAGGATTATGCACAAAATGATAAGGTATGCTTCGGATGTGGAGGCAAGGGGCACATGTCTAGAAATTGCCCAAAGAAAAACGAAGCAGCAAGGCCAGAAGCACCACCAAGGCCAAGGGCGTTCCACATGATCCTCGACGAAGCAGAAAACAACGCGAGGAATCAAGGATGAGGACTTCATATATGAAGATTGAGTTATGAAGTAGCCATAGTATCGTATGATGTAACCTGTTAGAGGCATAGTATAGGGTGAACTCGAACACCTATGTAATAGTTTCAAGAAATAATAAAGCCTTCGTTTTGTTATCTGGTGTGTTAAACTGTTATGTGATTTTTGTATGGTGACTTGGGGACTGCGAGACAATACTTGGGACTAGTATGAGTAGGTGTGAAAGGTAGTAGATGCATATACTACCGGAAGCACAGGACTCACGCTTGGATCAAGGAAAGTCACAAGGTTACCAAGAAGCTGGTAATTGATTTCGTTTTATTCAAGTATGTCGTTACCATCGTTTCGGTAATGACTAAGAAGATGATTGTTATTCCGACCCTAGTGGTCATACCAAATTGAGTCCGACTACGCTGAGTATGTTACGTGGTTCAGAGAGCCAAGTTTGATGTAGCATCCGACTTAAGCCAGAAGATTAAAGATAGTCAAAGCGATTGTGATCGTTGTTAAAGTAAGAAACTTATAGTTAGAAGTGCTACGTACTAGGATGTGATTAAATCACATAATAACATGAAGGAAGGTATAGTTTGTTCTGGAATTTGACTCTAAGAGACCTGAGTCTAAGTGTTGCAACATACGACGAGAGGTCGTTAGAACGAGGCACGTCAATCTATTATAGAAATCAAAGAATTTATTCTTAAGTTTGTCAAGAAGAAGAAGGAGTCTCCAGTAAGAATCGAGATTGTGACTTGAAGGTCATAATTTGGAGTCTAATGAGAGATAGGGAGCAGGTGCAAGATCGAGCACCGCCTGTAGTCAAGGAGTCTAAGAGTTAGATACTCGTTCGAAGAAACATCAAAGTTATGGTTATCACTTAGGATGAAGAGATAACGGATGGAGTCATCATGTGATCCCTGTTTCCTTGATGATTCCGGGACGTAATCATCGTAAGGCGGAGATAATTGTAACGCCCGTAGATCCGGGCTAGTCAATTTAGAGATAATAGGGGTCAAAAACGACTTTTCGACAAAAGATTATTTAGAATAAATAATCTTAACCAAGTTGTAGAATATGTCTCAAGGTTTCCGTACATATAAAGAACGCCGAAATCCGAGTTATAACGAAGAAGTTATGACCCGCCGAAGTTTTACGGCAAAACCGGCACAACACCGGGAGACGTAAATAGTAAATTTACGATAGAGCGAGTTTTAGCCTTAGCGATCTAAACGAAAGTCGTAGAAAACGTTAAACCGAGAGCGTCCATAAAAAGAACGCCCAAATCTGACTTCGTATGAGGAAGTTATGATTTTTCGAAGTCTCGGCTTAGCAGTGTACAGCCCGAAGTTCGAATATTAGATCGAGCGGTTTTTAGCCGACACAACCTAAACGAGATTCGAAGATCTCGTTAATAGTAGCATAACGATAAAAATACAAACAAAAACGGACGTCGGAAGAAGAAGTTATGAATTTTTAACGGACCAATCCTGTCCCGGCCTGTTAAAAATATAACTTTTAAAATAAAGTCAAAATTAGCCGACGAAGTCTAAACAAAAGTTGTAGAGTATGTTCCCGCCTACGCGTGGATATAAATAACATCAAAAACGGATCTCATATGAGGAAGATACGAATTTTTGAAGTTTGGAATCGAAATCACGAAGTCTGATGAGAGATGGATGACGTGGCCTCGTCGCAGCCGTCCATCGCTGATCGCAGAGCACCCTTCGGATCACACCACGTCGCTTCGCACTACGCCCTGCGTACGAGGTCCGGTACTCCCCGCATACCTTCGGTCTTATTCGGGTCCTGTCCGAGTGCGAGCCAGCTGGAACACGCCTGGCAACCCTATCCGAGACTACGCCCAGCGTAGCTGCTGGACGCGCAGCGTAGTCCGAGGCTGCTGGAGGCTATAAATAGCATGCGAGCCTTTCCGAAATTTTCACACCTTTCTTCATTTCTTCTCACACTACTTTCTCTCTCTAGGGTTTTGAACCCCCTAAACCCTAGGAAAAATCCCTAGCACCCAAAGGAAGCCCCGAGGCTCTCGGAGTCCCGAGAAAAAGGGTCTTTCGGTTCGGAAACGCTGCTCTGAGCAAAGCCCGGTTTTTAATAAAACCCGTTGTAAGTGAGCTACGCCTATGCAATTTTTAATATAGCTTTTAAATAATTATAGTAATGTTATTAGGTCCTTAAAATAATTATTTGGGCTATTATTATGAATTATATTGAGTGTTATTTAACGCTTATATAATAATAATAATAGCTAGGCTATTAATTAGTCGTGGTTAACGTTAGACTAAACCCTAGTGGTATTGATACTAGGTTTTGTCGAGGGAAATTGTTTTAAGAAGTAACAAAGCGCTGTTCAAGTGCAGAGTCACCACCTTCCAGGTGAGTGCATAGTTACTTTCATCTTACACATAGATATGAAGTATTTTATATAAATTACGTTCTATGTTTGCATATAACCTGTATACTTTCTATCTATGTTGGATGAATGATTTTATACATGTTTTAAATAATTTAAACTGTATACGTATTTTATATCTACGAATATGTTGGGTAAAACATGGGTAGATGAATGATGAGAGATGAAAGATGATATGAGTGAACATTGGCAGCTATAGACTTAGTGCCTAATAAATAACATCGTCAGCTATGGACTTAGTGCCTATTGGATAAACGTCGGTAGCTATGGACTTAGTACCTGATAGATAAATGTTGGTAGCTATGGACTTAGTACCTGATAGATAAACGTGGGTAGCTATGGACTTAGTACCTATTAGATGAACACTGGTAGCTATGGATTTAGTACCCGATGAATGAACTTTAGCAGCTATGGATTTAGTGCTTTACAAATGAGCATTGGCAGCTATGGACTTAGTGCCTGTCTTATAAACCCTGGAAGCAAGGGACTTCGGAATGAACGAATAGATGACTCTTAGGGTAGACCCTTGCGAGTAAGGAAGATAATGGGGATGGGTAATTGGGTTGATTGTTTGATGTTTAAACATAATAGTTATATTATTGTGGGTTGAAAACCCTATGTACTCACCAGGTTTCCCAACCTGACCCACTCAGTTTATTTGAATCACAGGTGTCGATATGAAGTTACTTTACACTGAGAGATTTAAAAGAGATGTAGATCACTAGTGTAAATGAATGTAAGTTATGTTTATGCTTATGTTTCTGTATTGACGATGACATCCCAAATGTTTTTAAAAATGAATAAAAATACATTTCTTCAGAAATGCTTTTATCATATTTTTCTGGGAACAAATTCCGCAACATTTTTATCAAAAGAGATACTCTGATTTTTATAAAGCATAAACAAAATCGGTTTTTTCTGGCCGTGAAAATGGGGATGTCACATCGAGCCCCGCTCGGTATACATATCTGTTTCTCTTAGGCCCTGCCTGTCTCTGGGCCTCGCCCGCTAAACACACTCAGACATATAACATAACACATAACAAATAGCAAAACATACTCTACTATACTCCTGATCTAAGACGTCGCCTAACTTGGGCCTCGCCCCTGTCCTGCTACTAACGAGTCATGGACCCTGTCCACACTCCTGCTGATAGTGAGATACGGGCCCCCGCCCACACAAACCTCCCTACCAGGCACATACAAGTATCACGCAGACAACAAGTATAACTAGCATACTCATATACCTCGGGCCTCACCCGACATTGGATCACAATCCGGAACATATATAAATATAATTCCTAGGGCTAACCCCCGGGTCTTCCTACTATACACAAACGTAATGGGCCGGCATTATGGCCGTAGACCCATGCACACAGTGAGGAGACTCACCTCGCACTGCTGAACCCTGCTGATACTCCTCTGGCTGCTGACTGGCAAATTCCCGAACTACTGACCCTTCGACTTCCCGAACTACCAATACCAAACCTCACTTAGTCCAATACAATAATCCTTCTTAGGTTAAAATGACCATTCTACCCCTAGTCCAACTTGGTCCATATCTAAGGCCCAAAACTAAGGCCCAATACTAGGTAAGCTTCCCAAGCCTACTAGTGGCCCACTAATGGCCCAATTTGCTAAATCGGGCCCAATCCCTCTAATGGGCCTTACCCTAAGCCCAAACATTTCCTTGGCCCATATTATCTGACTTCTGACGGCCCACTAAGGCCCAAGAACCCAAAGCATGGCCCAAACCGAGGCCCAAAATGCAAAGCCCAAACTGACAGAGTACGCGGGGCGTACATTCACGTACGCTAAGCGTACTAGCCAATTGGTGTGTACGTTGGGCGTACCTGCATGTACGCTCGGCGTACTCCCCCCTGTTAAGCCCTTTTTCTCATTAAGTGCTTAATACTCCACTTCAGAAGCTACAATTACAGATCTTGGTCCTTTTCCACGTCTTAAACTATAAAGTCACTGACTTGGTGACTTTACTTGGCCCAAACAAGCCCAAACTCCCAAAATGATATTCCACTTCCATAAACAGGGCTAGATCTCATGCATGAACCCATTAAGACATTCAAGATGGAGGCTTTACTGCTTATGGGACCCTTTTAGCTCTGAGGGTGGCAACCCTAAGCTCACAAACGAGATTTCATCATAAAGGTCCATTCTTTGGACTAAAAGAGTCCATAAACTCCTCCTAAAAGAGATCTAAGAGAAAAATCATCTAGCTCAGAACTTTATACCTTGAAAGGGTCTGGGAAGAGGCAAAAGTCTCAGATCTACAACTTCTCCTTTGATCTACCACCTTGCTTTGCTCCTTCCTTGCTTGGAAAATGGTTCTTATACACCAAAATGCTCACTAATGGCCACCAAAGCTTCAAGAACACTTATGGGAGGATTAGGGTTTCGTGGTGGATGTCCAAGGGTGAAATGGAGGCGGACCCTTGAGGCTTATCATTCTTTTTATAGTGACATGCCCTAAAATTTAGGGTTTCTGGACTCTGGACGTACGATGGGCGTACCTCCTGTACGTTGGGTGTACGCCTAAAGCACCCGCGATACTTCTCCTTTATATGCTAGGCGTAACCCAGCTTACGCTGGGCGTACCCACGCGCCTTCTACTTTGCATGCATGGTCCTTCCTTGTCAACTTTTCCATTAGGGACCATTAATGCCAATAACTTCCAAGTGTCATATCTTCCTTATCCGAGGTCCGTTTCCAACGAACTTTATATCCCCGAAAAGGTGGCTAGAAGCCCTACGCTTCTAGCAACACACCCCGACCCCAAACCTCTCGAATAAAAACTTCAAGACCCATAAAAGACCGAAATGCCCCTAGCCTTGGCCTTTGAAATTCATAAGCGAATACTTTCAGAACAGGGTGTTACATTGGAGGAGGTGTATAAATCTAATTTTTATATCCATCCGGGGGCCACGAAGATGTATAGAGACTTGATATTGAGCTTGATGGCTCTGCATGAAGATAGAAGTTTCCTAGTTTGTTGAGCGTTGTTTGACTTGTAGGAAGGTCAAAGCCGAACATCAGAGACCTCACGGCAAGGTCCAACTGTTACCCATCCCCATGTGGAAGTGGGAGGAGATCATCATCGATTTTATCACTAAGTTACCCAGGACGGCAAGAGGTGTTGACTCTATTTGGGTCATTGTGGACAGGCTGACCAAGAGTGCACATTTTATTCCGATTTCCGAGAGTATATCCACAGACTACTTAGCGGATATCTATGTTCGGGAGGTGGTAGTCAGGCACAGAGTGTCGGTATCTGTGGTCTCAGACCGTGATGTTCGTTTCACCTCCAGATTTTGGAAGAAGTTCCATGAGGAGTTAGGCACGCAATTGCATTTCAGTACAACGTACCACCCCCAGACCGACAGACAGAGCGAGCGGATAATTCAGGCACTCGGGGATCTGGTTAGGGATTGTATGTTGGATTTTGGAGGGAGTTCGGATACTTACCTTCCACTGACAGAGTTCTCCTACAATAACAGTTATCATGCTAGTATCGACCGACCACCTTTCGAGATGCGGCATGGAAGGAGGTGTTGGACCCCGGTTTGTTGGGTTGAGGTTGTTCATCGGGTCATGGGGAGCACCGAGGTGGTGCTTAAGACCACTGAGTTGATTCAGCAGCTGCACGACAGGCTGCGGGTCGCGCAGAGTCGTCATAAGAGTTATGCTGACCGACACCGTTCGGGTCTCGAGTTTCAGGTGGGAGACTTTGTGTTGCTGAAGGTGTCACCTTGGAAAGGTGTCATCTGATTTCGGAAGAAGGGCAAGTTGGGTCCCCAATTTATTGGTCCATTCAGGATTTATGCTCGGGTTGGCAGGGTTGCATACCGAATGGATCTTCCTGATGAGCTCATTCAGATCCATAACCCTTTCCATGTATCTCAGCTGCGAAAATGTGTAGCCGATGATTTTGCAGTGATCTCGTTAGATGACATTCAGGTGGATGAGCGCCTGAATTATGTGGAGAAGCCCATTGCGATTTTTGACAGAATGACTAAGACTCTGCGTAATAAGGTGGTGAACCTGGTGAAGGTGAATGGCAGCACCGAAGGGGCTCTGAGTGGACGTGGGAGCCGGAGGACAAGATGAGAGAGCACTACCCAGATTTGTTCATGACAGCAGACTTCGAGGATGAAGTCTAATTCAAGTGGGGGAGATTTGTAACATTCAGATTCAGGTATGTTCTTTGGTCCTTGGAATGAAATTTCCGTACACTGGACGTACGTCCATGTACGCTTAGCGTACATGCGCATGCGAAGTCGGGGCAAGGGGGCCACGTACGCTGGGTGTACGCATCATACACAGGGCGTACGTAGCCTTCCACTAAAACCCTAATCTTAAGGCTTGAGCCCTATTTAAGCTCACTTATGACCTTGGTCCCTCTTCCTTACTAGCCTCCACTGGCTTTGAATGTCCCTAAAACTCTAGTTACCATTAGGGGTGAGCATTTGGACCGAACCGGACCGGACCGACGCTTGGACCGGACCGGTTATGGAGAATATTGTAGACCATGGACCGGACCGGATGAGTCGTGTCCGTGTCCGTGTCCGGGTCCGGGTCCGGGTCTGTGTCCAGTTTTTCCGGTTCTTGGACCCGTTTGGACCGGTACAACTTTAATTGCATAGAGTACAAGTCGTTAAAATAAGTTTTTAGGTTTGATACGATATAACTTGTAAAAATGATTTTGTTTTCGTTTCATGGATAACTAATCTACCTTGATGTTATAATATTATAAGTTGCAAAATTAATTTTCCAAATAAAATCAACTAACATATAAATCAAGCTCACGAAGATCCTTTTCATATGATTTATCTATTAAAGATACATAAAATTCAGAATTATAGTATAAAATGATAGTTAAAAAGTTGAGATATTTCAGCTTTGATAGCTCAACTTTGAAGGATTATAACTCACTGAATATAATACCAAAATCAACAAAATTATAGTCTAAATTTATCTACAAACTGTAAACTAAATGTTGGAAAAAACCTCAGGTCAGTCCGACTTAAAACGAATGAGTTATGGTTATTTAAAAAATTTCACAGATTACAAAATTTTAAAAAACTTGCTGAAAAGCTGAAAATTTTTAGCTTTGATAGCTCAACTTTGAAAGACTATAACTCATTGAATATAATACCAAAATCAATAAAATTATAGTCTAAATTCATCTACAAACTGTAAATTAAACGTTGGAAAAAACCGCGTGTCAATCCGACTTAAAATGAATGAGTTATGGTTGTTTAAAAATTTTCACAGATTACAAAATTTTAAAAATGTTGCTGAAAAGCTGAAATTTTTCAGCTTTGATAGCTCAACTTTGAAAGTCTGTAACTCATTGAATACTAAACCAAAATCAACAAAACTATAGTCTAACTTCATCTACAAACTGTAAGTTAAACGTTGGAAAAAATCGCGTGTCAATCCGATTTAAAACGAATGAGTTATGGTTGTTTAAAAATTTCACAGATTACAAATTTTTTTTTTAAATCGGGTCCAACCGGTTCTAAACCCGGTAAAAACCGGACCGAACCGAGAAAAAAACCGGACCGCATCGGGATAGATTCCTAGAACCGAGAACCTGCCCGGGGGTCCAAAAAAACGGTCTGGTCCAGTCCGGTCCGGTTCACCGGTCCGGTCCAGTCCACCGGTCCAAATGCTCACCCCTAGTTACCATTGAGTGTGATCTTGGAGCTTAAAAGTGACATTAGTGGTCCTTTTTGGTGTGTTTGCAAGAAGAAGAAAAGATTATGAGCAAGCCTTGGACGTGGTTAAGCTTCAAGATCATGAGTCTATATCATCTTGGGAAGCTTTTGGAGGTAAAAAGCTTCTACCCTGCTGATTCTTTTGATTATTAGATCTAGGACTTGCTTTAAGGTCATTTTTGGGTCCATGGAACCTCCTTTGTGAGTTTGGGCAACTCCAGAGGCTAGAAATGCTAGATCTTATTCCCTTTGGCATGTTAGAAGCATAAAAATGTAATCTTTTTGATGGGTGTGAAGCCATGCATGAGTTTAGGACTTTTAAAGTGAGTTTTGGTGGACTAAAATGGATATTGTACTCCCATAAGTCATGTTAAGGCATAAAGTTGCCAACTTTATGCCCTAAGAACCTTATTTTGATCGAGATCAGGTATTGGAATTGATTGTCTACATGGGTTAAGAGCCAAATGGTTGTTTGGGTTAAGTTGGGCAGTATGCCGAGCGTACCAAGGTGTACGCAACGCGTACTGCATGGTGGGCTAGTACGATGCGCGTTCCTGTATTATGCCCCCGCGTACGCTCCCAGTGAGCTTTTGGTCTTGTGTTGGGCTTTTGAGTAGTTTAGGCCCTATTTAATTTTTGGGCCTTGATCTGTTAGAGTGGATTGGGCCTTTGAACTTGCTAATGGACCTTAGGTGGCATTGTTGGGCCTTTTGGGCCTTGTGGCATGTTATTGCTTTTGGACCAGGGATAGTTAGGCCCATTAAATGTGAAAGGCTTTTGGGCCTTATTTGAGGAGTTTGGACTTAGGGATATCGGGCACATGATTTGGTTTGTGTCATAATTCTGATTAGGGTAATTTGTGTATGTTTAGTGTGAGATTGTCGGATCGGTAGCCGAGCAGTTAGTATTTATTAGCAGACTGAGGTGAGTCTCTCACTATACCAATGGGTCGAAGGCACCAATGACGGCCCATTACTTGACATGTAGAAATGATAGTTGTCTATGTGTTTACTTGTCTGAAGACCATGGGGGAGCCCATGGCATGGAAGACCATGGGGGCAGCCATGACACTTGGATATCAAACCACGAGGGTAGCCCATGGCATTCCAGGGGAAAGACCATGGGGGTAGCCCATGGAAATCATATGTATATTGTGTGGTATTTTGTGATGGTATGTTATGTGGTATTTTGGGAACTCACTGAGCTTTTGCCTACAGTTTAAATTGTGATTTCAGGTACTTCCGGTACTAAGGGGAAGGGCCCGACTTGATGGTGCAGCATTCACTCTCCACTATTTTCCGCACTTACTGATATTGTTACTCTGATAATTGAACATGTTTAAGGTGTCAGGGATTTTGGAAACAATTTATGGATGTAATTTCCTTTTTGAAAATGAAAAATTTTATTTGAATTTTAGGCTGTTACATCTAAGAAGCATTCTAATCTGATCAAAAGATGTTGGAGTCCACTCAACTCCAAGATCACCCATAAAATGGACCAAAAGTGCCAAAAACCCCCAAAATACAAGATCCAAAGAACTAAAGAGCAAGGTTGGAACTTTATACTTACAATATTTCAGAAATGTAGGTGTTGTTTGTTTTTTGTAAAAAACATCTTCAGACCTCTTATTGTTGCGCGGCGCAGCACACGCGCATCACTTGTAATCTCGCAATTGTTTGTTTTTTAGAAGTCTTTAGAGTAAAAAACCTCTGTGTATGCTCTGTTTGGCGCAACACTTGTATTGTCTCTTCCAACCTCTTCTTCTTCCTTTTTCTTGCTGAAATCTTATTTTACCTTTTTTTTTGTTTATTATTGTTGGATTTTTTTTATATTGAATAATGATAATTTCTTGATGAAATATCATTATTTTTTGCTAAAATATATTTATTTTTTGTTGAAATATCATTATTTTTTGTTGAAATATCATAAATTCTTGCTGAAATGTCATACATTATTAAATTTTCGATATTAAAAAACTATTTTCGGTTTATAAAATCAGTTTATTTTACCTTTTTAATACCTGCAGCAACATGCAGATGTTAAAAAAACAAACACGCTTCTTATTACGGTTTGCAGTCGTTTGGTCCACCTTTTCTACTGCATATGGTTGCAGAGGTGGTCCGCAGACTTCATGAATTTTTGCTTCAAAAAAACAAACAGCACTATAGTGTCTTTGATGGATCCAAACTTGAAGCATCATTCCTTGCAATTAAAAGAACCTTCTTGATCTTAAAACTTCATCAAAATAACATAAAAATCATCTAAAAGAGGATAAAGAAGAGAGGAGAAGCTCAAATATTGAAGGTGGAGGCTAGGGTTTCTCCCAAGGGGTTCTAGAGTGATGGAGGCTGATAAAATAGCCAAAAAGTTGAAACCTTATGCTTAAATACGTTGAAACCCTAAAAATCGTGGGCTTGGTCCTGACTGATCACCATGTTTTGGCCACGATTCACCGTGTCGTGGCGACTGCCACGTCGTGGGCTTTGATCCCTACTCTGTGGCGACGATTTTCACTCAAATCCACCTCAACTTCAAACAACCATAATTTCTTCGTTTCAACTCCGTTTTCGGCGATCTTTATATCCACGAAAAGTTATTGAAGAGCCCCACACTTCTATCTAGTTAATTTTGGCTTAAATCATGTCGAAATAAAAACCATAATTCATAAAAGAAGTCTGAAACATCACTTTTCCCATTTTACCCTTTGACTCCAAAACACAAACCAAGGGCTTAGATCACATAACCAATATTATCAACATGCAATGGGGTCTAAACTTTATTCCTTTGAAGTGCAAGGCCTTTAACTGATCCATTTATTGTCCACGATCCCGAAATAAGAAACTTCTCGAAACAGGATGTTACATTGACTTTGAAAAGTCAAAAAATTCATCATCCTCCTCCTTCTCTCTCAATTCTTTCTCACTCTAAAATTCTCATAACTCAAGATCGTTAAATCAACGAATACGAAACCGAGCGAAAACCTTGAAATCATTATATAATTATGTGAAGAAGAACAAAGATCGAAATGGAACTGGGACCTGCAGGTACTTCAAAACCCCCACAAATCTCAAAAATGTTTTAGAAGTTCGTAATTGCATTCAAAGCGAAAACCTTTGAATTCTTCACCAAAGAAGAAGAATATGTCGTCAACTCCATCGTTGTATTAGTTGTTGTCTCTGATACCGAAGATGTGTTCACTCTTCTTGACTCCAACTTCATCGCCAATCAGAAAGCCATCATCATCGTACCTGATTTGAATTCAAAAGTTAAAATCAAAGTGTTTCTACTTCTATCATACAACCCTTCAATACCCACTTCGGTAACTATCTAACTTCATCTTTTTTCGCTATGATTTCATCTTTCGAAGCTTCTTATCTTCAATTACAAACATCCCATGTGTCGTTTGATGAAGAAGGGATCATGATTAATGATAAAGCTTTAGTCAAGAAACTTCAAAAATTATACGATTTAAGGGGATTGTATATAGATTCTTGAAAGAATCTGGATTTTAATCTTGATTTCACAATTGCGTCTTGTTTGGAAGCTCGGGTTAATAGAACAAATTAAGAGCTTTAGAAACCATGTTTAATAGATTGCAGTCAGATGTCAATGGAAAAACGAAAGGTTTCAATGTTAAAGAAGAAATTAGAGGACATCGAGAAGTGTAATTCCAGACAATCAATCAAATTGTCGAAAAACTTAAAACCCCCAAATGGTTTTTGCTAACAATTAGGGTTTTCGATTCATTGTTACATGACGCTTGTCGATCTTCACATCAGTTCACAAAACTTTTGATCCGGTTGATGAAAAAGGCAGGGTGGGATTTAGATTTAGCAGCTAATTACATTCATCCTGATGTTACGTACACAATAAAAGGGCATAAGCGTTACACCTTTTTATCATATGTCTCTTTGGGTATGTTTCAAGGTTTTGATTTCGAAAATTTTGGTCACGTGTCTCTCTAAAGGAGACTAATAAGGTTGTGGAGTTGAAGAAGAACATGGAAACCGGTAACGGTAGGTTATATGGACTAAAAAGATAAGTCACTTTACAATTTATTAAGGGACAAATAATACTTAAGGGACTGAATGAGTAAATATGCAAAACATCGTAGGGCTAATTTGTCATTTTCACAAAATGAAACTCAAATTGTTCCGAATTTGCAATCATCTCCATTATGTTTAAATAATTTTATCTAGTGAGAACATATGTAACCCTTACTAATGACCGAAAATAAATTTATCTAATGAGAACATATGTAACCCTTACTAATGACCGAAAACCATGAAAATGGACTTTGAAAGTTAGCGATTTTTCAACCAATTTCTCAGTTCATTTGGTTCCATTGTTAATGGAATCCTTATTGTAACGAGTGATTTCATTTTTCTATTCTAGGTTTATGTAATGGTAGGTTTTCGATAATGGTTTTGATTTTGGTTTCACTCGATTTAATCTTTGTTAAAGGAATCTTCAATTGATTTGATTTCCCTGCCAATGCGTTTGTAAGTTTTATGTATAATTGGTGATGGATTGTTGAAATGGTGGTGTAAGAAGAGCTGGTGGTAATAGAAAAGGTTGTTGATGAATAGAAGAAGGAAATAGAAGAGCGTTTATTTACATTTTATAGTAACATTTCATAAAAGAAAGAATAAAAAATAAAATAAATGACATTAGAATAGAATAGTATTTATATGTGCTCATGTGGATCAAAGACCGAGACTAAAACGGCAAGAAAATAAAACCATTTGAACCAAAATTGATAATTGATTGTAAGGACCATTTTTATAATTTACTCTAAATTCTACAACAAAACTCCTTCAGTCAAATTTGCATCAACCTAATTCGTATGAGATAACTGCTCAAACATGTCATCAATACCAAATTCATTTACTTTTCTAGAAACTTTGAATAAGTTTCATGTAACAATTTTTATAATTGTCTAGAAGTGCAACGAAAATTGAAAAATGGAAAAGCCAAGTCTTCAGTCTTCACCATTTTACACGCAAGCTTACGTACTCAATCAGCACTAGCTTTTTACCAACTATAAAACTAAAACCAAAATCTGCCATTGAAGTATACACCACCATCTTCAACAAATACAATGGAAGTACCTTATCTATATGTCTCCTTTCTACTACTTCTAGGTTCCTACCTCTTCACATCCCTCTTTCGTCGAAAATTCTCCAACCTCCCGCCCACTGTCTTCCCGTCTCTCCCCGTAATCGGCCACCTCTACCTTCTGAAACCACCACTGTACAGAACCTTGGCAAAAATCTCCGACAAATATGGTCCCATTGTCCGCCTCCAATTGGGCTTCCGCCGTGTCGTGGTGATCTCCTCCCCTTCCCTCGTCGAAGAATGCTTCACCAAGAATGACGTCATCCTCGCCAACCGCCCCCGGATGCTATTCGGCAAGATCATCGGTGTCAACTACACTAGTTTAGCCTGGGCGCCCTACGGCGACAACTGGCGCAACCTCCGCCGCATAGCATCCATCGAGATCCTATCCATCCATCGTCTGAACGAATTCCACGACATACGAGCCGAAGAAGGAAGGTCGCTGATCCGTAAGCTAGCGTCCAGTTCTTTTCCGGTGACAATGAAGAATTTATTCTATGAGCTGACTTTGAATGTGATGATGAGGATGATCGCCGGGAAGAGGTACTTCGGTGGTGATAATCCGGTGTTGGAGCAAGAAGGAATACGATTCAGGGAAATGCTACATGAAACCTTTATACTCGCCGGAGCTTCAAACGTCGGAGATTATTTGCCAATTTTAAGTTGGTTGGGAGTGAAGGGACTGGAGAAGAGGTTGATCGCGTTGCAGGAGAAAAGAGATGTTTTCTTTCAAGGAATTATCGATGAACTTCGCAAATCAAAAGGAAGTGATCAAGCCCGAAACAAAAGGAAGACAATGATCGAAGTTTTGTTATCACTACAAGAATCCGATCCCGAATACTACACTGATGCATTGATCCGAAGCTTTGTGCTTGTAAGATCGATATACTCAGATCATAATAATCGTTTCTTGTGAATTTCTTGATGTTTTAGAAATCTGATTATTATATATACTTTCTGTGATCAGGTTTTATTAGCAGCTGGGAGTGATACTTCAGCAGGAACCATGGAATGGACCATGTCCCTTCTACTAAACCACCCAGAAGTTCTACAAAAGGCGCAAAACGAGATCGATCAAGTTGTCGGAAAAGATCGTGTTGTTGATGAATCTGACATATCAAATCTACCTTACCTTCGTTGTATCATAAACGAGACCCTTCGACTGAAACCCCCAGGCCCTTTACTAGTTCCACACGAAGCATCAGAAGATTGTGTGATAGGAGGGTATAACATCCCCGGAGGGACGATGGTGCTGGTGAATCAATGGGCGATACATCATGACCCGAAGGTCTGGGCCGACCCGGAAACGTACAACCCGGAAAGATTTGAAGGTCTGGAAGGGACAAGAGATGGGTTTAAGCTGCTGCCGTTTGGGTCTGGAAGGCGGAGTTGTCCGGGGGAAGGGTTGGCTGTGCGTCTTCTTGGGATGACTTTGGGGTCGATGATTCAGTGTTTTGATTGGGAAAGGATTAGTGAAGAAATGGTGGATATGAGTGAAGCTCCTGGGCTTACGATGCCTAAAGCTGTTCCATTGGTCGCCAAGTGTAAACCACGTCTACAGATGGAGAATCTGTTGTCGCAGCTGTAATTAAGTCGATTGTTTATTCGGAAGAAGTTGGTGATGATGCGTTAGCTCCTGTTTCTAACTAGCGGGATTACGAATATACTTATGATTCCTTTAGTTGCCTTCATGTTGCATCTTGTTGATAGGAAAATTTGAAATGAGTTAAAATAAGCGGATTATGGGTATATTTTGAGACGAACTTTTAAAAGCTTTTTTTTTTTTTTTTTTTTTTTTTTAAAAAAAAAAAACATGGTTTGATTTTAATCAAATCCAAAAGTTTTTTAAGAACCTTTTGAGATATTTTGTCTTTTGGATTTTATATTATATCAATCACTTTCCAATATTTAATAAAAAAATGTTATCATAGATTTTATAAATAAATTATTTAAACTATAATTGAGTTTATTTCAATTGTCAACAAACCTAATTATTGTATAAAAATATAATAAATTGATGTTTTATATGTGTTGACATGTTACAAAATTGTTAAATTATTTATAAATTTGTAATTTTAGCCAAGTTAAAACCTTTGTTATAAATTGGCCTGACTTATTTTTTTTTTACTAAACTGTCTCAATATTCTATTTTTCCAAATTTAGTTTTCTACAATATTTTAAAGACTTTTGCATGAATTTTTTATAAAAAAAATTATAATTTATTTTAATAATTATTTATAAATTTGTATACAACTTATTTAAACTTTTTCTACAATATACATAAACTTTTATACAAGTTTTTTAAAACCTTTTTACATCATATCGAAACTTTTTTTTTTACAACCTCGGAAGGTTAAAAAAAAAAGGTTTAAAAAGTTTGAAATGTAAAAAGGTTTCAATTCTTTTAACAACTTACATTTTTAAAACTTTTTTACTTACATTAAACATTTTAAATTACAATATTATATTTTTTTCAACATTCCTAGCCTGTAAAAAATTTAAAAAATATTGTAAAATAGGTTTAAAAAGTTAGTAAAACTCAAATAAAAGTGGTTGTAAAAAGTTTAAAAATGGTATAATAGTTTAAAAAAAATTAAAATTGTTGTATAAGAAGTTTTTAGTTTTTTTATAGTGTAAAAAAACTGTAAGTTTTTTTTAAGATTGTAAAATAATTTGTAAAAAAGTTTATAAATTAAGATTAAAAAAGGTTGTAAAAAGTCTATAAAAAACTACAAAAAGTCTTAAACATATTGTAAAATATAAATTTGAGAAAAAAAATGGCACGGATTTGTAAAGAAAAAAAATCTACTCTAAATTTGAAACAAACTTTAAAACTTGATTCAAAAGTGTAGATATGTAAATGACCGGCTAAACTTGTAATACACACCAAAACAGATAAACCTTAAGTTTGTTATTTTTACACAATAAAATGGGTTTGTTAATAAGGAGGTATTGTAAATTAGGTTTGAATATCGGGTATCCAATTTTGGGTCAAAAATGAAGAAGGAAGTATTCATTTATTTTTTTTGTAACTTTGAAACTTACCCGATCAAATCGAGTTATTTCGGGTGGAGTATCGTACTATCCTCACATATCGACTCTTGATTCCAATATTCTCAACTGACGAGATATGTCCGGTGTAAAGAACTCTCAGGGTTTAAATACATGCACAATATGGTTAAGGATGTTTTGTTTGACATATTTAAGCATGTCAGGGTTTCCGTCAAGAAAGAAGCTCCTGTGAATATTTTGACTGACCCGGCCGAAGGAAGGTTAACCCTTAGACTGGGCGACGTTCTGATTTTTGGATGGGTTGGATGGAAACACGCATGTGTGGACCTTACACGGGTATCCCCTCTCGTGGGCTTGAGGGCTAGGGGTTTCACAGCGGGACAGACTGCTTTAAAAGCTGCTACAGGCAAGGTCACCAAACATGAAAAATCGTGCATGGAAAATCAACACGTGTTGATACCATTTGCATTTGATATGTTTGGTTTCCTCATGTCAGATGCGATAAAGCTTCTTAAGAGAGTACAATGAATCATGCATAGCAATGTTCTATCCCATAGATCTATAAATATATTTTTCAAAAGAATTGACTTTATCATATAAAAAGGCTTAGCAGTGCAGCTTGTTACATGTTTTTCATCTCACTCGTTGTACGATGATAACTAAGTTTTATTATCATAAAAAAATTAACTTTATTTCGAAAAAAAAAATCGAGTTCGAATATCAGTTATCAAATTTTGGAGAAAAAAAAGAGATAGGATTCGTTCATTTTTTTTGGTTTTTTTTCTTTTGTTTTTTTGAAATGGCAAGAAAAAACAACACAATTACTCTCAATTTCATATATGTACCAAACAGACAAGTGCAAGTAACAAAGATATTGTTATTCTATCCGGTATGTTAGCTTTTTCACGCATGAACATCGCCCCAACCGGGCGTAGGTGTCTTGTGGCGTGGTACGCTTCACGGACAAAGACAAAGCTTTTGATTGGCTGGTAAAAAATTTGAGGAAGATTGAGGGAAACAACAACCACCAATGCTATCTCTTCAACCATTTCGACCAAATAAGAATCACAACACTATAAATTTTTGTTGAGCTAAATTTTTGTGGCCTAAGGTTGGTTTTAATAGGCCTAAGTAATTCCGGAGTAAACTTTGGTTTCTTGGTTTAATTTTGGGCTAATTTTAAACGTACATTAGTAAAATGGAATTTTTTTTTATGTGTAAAATATTTTTTTATGTTTAGTAATTATGCTTTTCATTTAACCTAATGTCAATAAAAATTAAAAATAAAAAATAAATAATATGAAGTGAGTACCATTTTAAAAAACTAATGGTTTGGTAATGAACAATGAAGAATAATGAAGATGAGGTGGCACATAAATGAAAATCGGTTTTGTGTCGACGATACCCCTTAAAAGTCTTGCTTTGGTTTTTATCTTCGCGGTCTCTCAAATAGGGATGATAGGACTACAACTCATAGTCTAATGAAGTCAACGCTCCCTTCTTCCTTTCACATTCGAAGCGCTTATAAAACAAAAACAAAAGTCCGCCATTAACAATATCTCCAACCATGGAGGTTCCTTATCTATACATTTCCTTGCTACTGCTGATGGCTTCCTACCTTTTCACATCCACCTTCCGTCGCAAATTCTCCGATCTCCCACCAACCGTCTTCCCAACCCTCCCCATAATCGGCCACCTATATCTTTTGAAACCACCAATGTACAGAACCTTTGCCAAACTCTCCGCCAAGTACGGTCCCATCCTTTTCCTCCGCTTCGGATCCCGCCGTGTCCTCTTGGTCTCCTCTCCATCCGCAGCCGAAGAATGCTTCACCAAGAACGACATCGTCTTCGCCAACCGCCCTCACATGCTATTCGGCAAGATCATCGGCAACGACTACACCAGTTTCGTTTGGGCGCCCTACGGCGATAACTGGCGCAACCTCCGCCGCATCGCTGCAATCGAGATCCTATCTATTCATCGTCTCAATGAGTTCCACGACGTACGCGTAGATGAAGGCAGGTTCCTAATTCGTAAACTGCTTTCTCAATCGTCCGCGGTGGATCTGAAGTCGGTTTTCTATGAGCTGACGTTGAATGTTATGATGAGGATGATCTCCGGGAAGAGGTATTTCGGCGGCGATTTGTCGGA
This sequence comes from Lactuca virosa, assembly GCF_052849685.1. Lineage (NCBI taxonomy): Eukaryota > Viridiplantae > Streptophyta > Magnoliopsida > Asterales > Asteraceae > Lactuca > Lactuca virosa. The sequence goes on from NC_136426.1 coordinate 42,436,411, forward strand.
GGTGGAGGAAGAAGGGAAACGGTTCAGGGCGATACTGAAAGAGACTTTTTTGCTCTCCGGTGCTGCCAATGTTGGCGATTACTTACCCTTTTTGAGTTGGTTCGGAGTGAAGGGATTGCAGAAGAAATTAATTGCTTTGAAGGAACAGAGGGATGTGTTCTTTCAAGGCTTGATCGAACAACTTAGAAAACCCAAAGGGGAAAACAAGAAGAAGACGATGATTGAACTTCTATTATCTCTACAAGAATCAGATCCCCAATACTACACCGATGAAATGATCAGAAGTTTCGTTCTGGTAAGATCCTCCTTCTGTTTTTGCATTACTTGCATACTTGTCCATATCCTAATTTAAGTTCCATATTATAGAATTAGATGATGATGACTTATGAATTTGCCTAGTGTGGAACATAGAAATGAATCTTTCTTGTCTACATTCAGGAGCCTCTTTTGGCACCTTCCTAGACGACTACTCAAAAGTCTTCATTTCTGTAGCTTAATTTTGTCGTCTGAAGAGAATAATTTTTTGGTTGATTAAAATAGAACCCAAGATTTGATTCCATCAGAAAATATTCTTCATATTATTCATAATTATTAAATGAAAAACTATAGGGAAGTTTGTTTCACATAATCTTTGAAAAGATTATAATCATTTAAAAGATTTGAAATCTAAGTGTTCGGTCAGAGCAAATAAAACACAATTTAATAATAATAGTTGAATAATTTAGATAATTGATCTTTTTGTTTTTTATTTTGAAACTGAATTATTTTGTTTTGGTGATTAGGCATTATTAACAGCTGGCACAGACACGTCAGCAGGAACAATGGAATGGGCTATGTCACTTCTATTAAACCACCCACAAGTTATAAAAAAAGCACAAACCGAGATCGATACAGTCATTGGTACAGACAGACTTATTGATGAATCAGACGTAATCAACCTCCCGTACCTCCATTGCATTATAAATGAAACCCAACGGTTAAAACCCGCGGGCCCGTTACTCGTCCCTCACGAGTCATCAGAAGAATGTATTGTTGGGGGATATAAAATCCCACATGGCACAATGCTTCTTGTCAATCAATGGGCCATACATCATGACCCGAGTATATGGGTCGACCCGGAAAGATTCGACCCAGAAAGATTTGAAGGGCTGGAAGGGACAAGAGACGGGTTTAAGTTGATGCCATTTGGGTCTGGAAGGCGGGGCTGTCCTGGGGAAGGGTTGGCGATGCGGGTTATGGGGTTGACTTTAGGGTTAATGATTCAGTGTTTTGAGTGGGAAAAAATAAGTGAAAAGATGGTTGATATGACTGAAGGTCTTGGGCTTTCCATGCCTAAAGCTGAACCCCTTGTAGCTAAGTGTAAACCACGACTAGAGATGAAGAACTTACTGTCCCAACTGTGAAAGCAAGCTGTGTTTGCTTTGAAACTATACATATTTGTAATTTTGTATGATAAATTGTTATTGAAATCACTACATCATTTGTCAATCTGTAAGCTATGTTTGTTTGTTTATTACACTTACATTAAAAAATCGAGATTTCTAAACGATACTGCTTTGGAGAGATTTCTAAACTATGTGTTTTGATTACTCGGTTTTTGAAGTTCATCTAATTTCTGGGTTTAGAAATCTCGATACTCTGTATATTGATATGTCATGGGTTTAGAAATCTCAATTCTTTCTCTGTATATTGATATGTTATGGGTTTAGAAATCTCAATTCTTTATATATTGATATGTAGGTGGTTCATTTAGTTTTTGAACACACATAAATTGTGTGATATAGCACTTGTAAATTGTTTCTTGAACACAAACACAAAAGATTTTTTGAAATCGATTTAAAATTTATGCTCTCGGAATTTGTTAGCTTTTAAACGAGAATAAAACATACATATAAAGACACAATATTTAAAATGATTCGATTAATATGACATACATCCACACAACATGATAAAGTATTCTTATTCACGAGTTTGAAAACAATAGTTTAACGAAACCCTAAATATCAACCAGGCAAAATAGCAAATGCGACCCTAACCATAATAAGGTCGAGCCCAACGATACATATCAATGAAGGTCCATACGACAATTTTCATGTCGTATTTAACAAACTCATGGTTTACATGACCGAACAAGTTTCATGAACATCGTGTTCGAATTTGGGTTCAAAAATTCATTATGTTCAGATCCAGATTTAAGAACAGATCCAAAAAAACAGATCTAGAAACAAGTTTCTACAAACGAGGTTCAAGAAAACATGTTCATGCATATTCAAGACCAAATCCCAAAAGAGAGGGAAAAAAACGAAGAAGATGACCGTAAACGTTGGAATACCAAAGTCGTAATAAACTAGCTAAACCTACAATAACCGGTCGTAATGGTATATTTTGAACACCATAAACAAATTCAATGATCAGATGTGTATAAAAACATCATTAAGTATATATATATATATATATATATATATATATATATATATATATATATATATATATATATATATATATAAGGGAGAGCTCATGCGAAAATGCAAATAATTTACGAAAACGTGAAAACAAGGAAAACATATAAAACTGTGTCACCTCAACCTTATATTTTGGACAAGAATCCATCCAAACTTTGAACTACATTATGATAATTGATGATACATGAGAAATTGTTTCATATTAGCAAAGCATGTTTTTTGATTTTTTATTATGAAAACTTGAATTTAAAAGTGGTTAAGAACGTGAAAAAAAAAGAGAGAAACGGTTGTTAAAACTACCTTTAAATCTATATTACCATAACACCATCCCATATAAACTTATTATATTTAATTTATTGCAAATAAATTGAATTTCTAAAGTATATGTGTTTGAGTTTTATAAGAAATCTGTTTTCGCATAAACCTACTTATATATATATATATATATATATATATATATATATATATATATCCCCTAATCTAATAAATAAGAGCAATTTTGTCACGTGGCATTCTATTAGCCCCTCCCAATCGATTTATCCTGCCAATAACATCTAAGTGAATTTCCCATATTACCCCTTCTTCCTTTCTGCCCTAGCCCTACAATTCGATTTCCTCCTCTCCACGCTCAAATCAAATTCAAAGTTCAAAGGGAATCTCTCCACGCTCAAATCAAATTCAAAGTTCAAAGGGAATCCTTGTAAATCAGCAATAAATCATCCGCAAAATCAATTTATTACTTCCTTTTTTATCTCCCCGTTTCTCTCTATAATAGAGACTATTAAGAACGAGAGTCGAATCAGTTTTGCTCTTGAAATTGTACATCGAATGTGATTAGGTTTTCAAAAAGCTCTCGCTTTCAACAAAACTTTACGTCGGTCATCCTCACTACCACCATCTCCTATCCTTCATCATTCTTTCAGTTGAGAACAGGTAGCAGTGGTGGTGATCAGTTATGGATAAGAGATTTGTTGCAGATGAGGATGCGGTGGTGATCAGTTATTCAATATTTTAAATTTGAATTCCCCTTAACATCTGTTTAAATCACGATGAACAGCTATTCACTCAAATCTATTATCATATATATATATATATCTATTGATCCAATTTTTTGGTTGTGCCGATGATCACACTCCATATGCCAATAGCAGTTGACTTGTCGGCCACAAGATACAAGATTAGGGTTCACTTGGTATGCTTTCCATTCTTTTTTTTTCTATTTGAACTAAATCTTTAGATTTCATGAATTTGTTTTATTTTGGTGAAAGGAGGATTTATGCCATCGATTATATGAAATAACGTGACTTTTTTGTGAAGTTTATTATAGGTGTTTGTTTGTTTTAAGATTTCTCATTAAGAAATTGTTTTTGCTTTCCCATTTTGATCTACAAATGAGTCTTCTGAGATTTTGTATTGATTTTTTGAGAAATATTTTTTTTGAAGAACATATTTCATAGGTTAACATTAGTATTGAGGGGGCGACATGTTCTCTACTCTTTGCCTTCGTTTTGAGTGTGATGGTTGGAGATTTACCCTCGTTATAGTCTTTATACCATTTTTTGTTTAAACAATTTCATTCAATTGGTTAATAGTAAGTTGATATTTGTTCATTTCATGATTTTTGCAACTAATGGTTTGTAATTTAGATGATGGTACCTGCAATGCACATAACCTGTTTGTGAAAATGCCTAAGTGAATGTTTGTTGAAACAAAAATTGTATGCTTGAAAGTTTATGTCAGTGACGTATGTATATGTAAATATTGTTATATGTATTTTAATTTTAATATTTTTTTATTGTCAAGTTAGTGTCTCACTAGATCCTTCTATCAAGGGTTTGATCTCACACAATAAAAGCAAGATAAAAACGATTCTACCATTGGCTATCCCACCATAAAATACCCATTTATTTGGAAAATTTCATGATTATTGTAGTTAGTCTTTTGGACTATTGTAATGCACATAGCCTGTATGTGAAAATACCTAAGTGAATGTTTGTGAAAATGCCTATATCTTAATTTTAATATTTTTTTTCATCGTCAAGTTGGTGTCTCACTAGATCCTTCTACCAAGGGTTCTCACACACTTAAAGCAAGATAAAAACCATTTAGAAGCCAATCAATTCTCTTTAAAGCTCTCCATACTTGAAAAGAGTGTCAGAAACATTGGGAATGTGTCTCAAGTATTTTGAAGGCTAAAGGTACTTTTGTCATAAAATAAAAATACATGAAAAAGATATTTAGACTTAACTTGATGTGGTTTCGTAGCTTTTTGGATGAACAGAGTGTTTTGGTCAAACTCATTTATATTGTTACATATTTGATAAAAAAAATGATTATTTGGTTGGACTAAAAATACCCTCTTTATTAGTTTCACTAAGAGTACCATTCATAAAATGTTGCTGCATGATTTGATTGGCTATAGGTTTTTGCTGATCACTGTAAAAATTGAGTTTTATTTACTACATATTTTTGTTCTCTGTAAATTATTGTAAGTGCTTAGACATTATAACCATTGAGTATTAAATACATTGTCGGTTACAAATCGGTAATAGCAGTAAAATATTTTGACTAGATGTCATTATGGTAAAAAGTTTAAGAACATCGATGTTATTAATAAATTTAAATTATATGCTTGTATAGGAAAAAAGATAATTGTTTTGCTATTTCTTGCAATCTCATTAAAGTAAAAAGGTAGATTGTGTAAATTATATGTATTTTAGTGATGTTTACAACAATAGCACAAAAATGAAAATTGTTAATTTTAGTATTAAAATTGTTTAAATACCAATAATTTAGTTTTAAACGGAGATTTTTAACTTTTTTCACAGGTTCTAAATCGTGACACATATAATGAGGAAGTTGTCAAATCTTAACTTGGATGCTCCTGGTGCACTGTTTACTATTGAGTTACTAAACTTGGTTGCAAAATTTGAGGGGGGATTGTCAAAGTTGGTTGCTATATGTGGAATTTAGGGTGAACTCTTAATATATGCTATATTTCTAGATCCAATAGAGGAGAAAATGCAAAATATAGCAATTTACTTTTGTTTATTTCTCAAATTAGCATCTTACTTTACTTATATCGTTATAAATCTTTTACCCGTGGTTTCCACGGGTTGTAACCTAGTATATATATATATATATATATATATATATATATATATATATATATATATATAGGTTCATTTGAGACCATGCTAATTTTGTGAGATATGGAGACGCGATCCTAGTCATTCATGTCTCATAAAGAAGAGATGGTGAAGATGTCGATCTCACTACAGATGGAAAGGAAATAGAAGTTGAGGAGGATGAGAGATGAGATGGTGACTAGTGGGACCCAGCTTAAATTTCTCAAATGTGGTTTGAGGTTTGGGGTGGTGAGATACAGATATGTGTGGTCTATTAATTTTTTAAAATATATAAAAAATAAATACATAAATATAAAAATTAATTAAAAAGGGCACAATAGTCTTTGAGGTAAGACAGGGACCAAACGCATAACAAAAATAAACAGTAGGGATCATCTGAGTTAAAAAAATAAGTTAGGGACCAAACGCACAAATTACCCAAACAACGGGGACCATTCATGTTATTTACTCTTTACATTTTTGGTTTGTTCACATCTGGGTAACTATTTTTTTATACACATCTAGGTAACGAACTTATTTGTAACACCCCGAATTCAGAAGACCTAGAAAAGAATGGAAAACCACAATTCAAGAGTCTACTCGCCGAGTCCAGAGGGATGATTCGACGAGTATGAGTGAGGTTTTGTGACGCGGGTTAAGTGACCTACTCAGCGAGTTGGTCTGGGTTTGGGATACCCTAAATTCGGGATTTTGTCCCCTATTTAAGCATCTTATTCTCCATCTTTTAGCCCCATTCTCAGCCCCCACTGTCCAAACCCTAGGGCCTTCCATGAGCTTGTGAGCCATTTATGAGTATTTTTGAGTGCTTTGAAGCTTAAAGAAGAAGGAGAATCCTTGGGGATACAAGAAGAGGCTAGTAGATCCAGAAACCTCTTGCATTCTTCATCATTTTCTGGTAAGAAAGTTCCAACCTTGATCATTATGCACTTAGATCTCTTCTTTGTCACTTTTGAGGGTTTTTGGTCCAAGAACCCTAGCATGTGAGAAATGGACGTCCCAAAGGCTTATGTTTTCAGATCTGGAACCATTAAGGGATATTATGGCATAAAGGTGCAAGCTTTATGCCATAGGAGCCCCCATGCAAGCAATAGAGCAATCTTTTGGCCTTTTTAGCTCAAAAGGGCGTGTATGCAAGGAAAAAGGCAGGAGCTTTGCATGGTTATGAGATGTTTGGGTCCAGATCTATGTTTGGATGCATTAGTATGGTGTATGGGTGACTTGTGGACCAGGATCTAGGCCCTTAAGAATTAGGGTTTGAGTTTTATCCTCTAAGTGAGGGTATTAACAGGTAAAGTTGGACACTTTACCCTTCTAAGGTCATTTCCAGGGTGTATTCGAAGTTTGGAGTTGGGATCTGAAGTATAGGGGCTTAACCCATTAAGTTAGCTCATCAGACTGAGGGACTCGGCGAGTCCAGGAATGGAACTCAACGAGTCGAGGTGGATTTGTTGGGTTATGAGCATTCTAACACTCCTAAGTGTACATGCAACCCTAAATACCTTGGATCTATGTTTTCTCTATTATACATACAATTATGAACATCCAAGGTATTATCCTAATCTAGCATACAAAATAATAAATATAACAAGATAGAATACATACCTCTTTGATGTAGAATGTCTTCATGAAGCTTGAGTGCCTAGTGCCCCAAGTGTGACACCTCAAATGGTTCACACAACACCAAATACACTTGGAATAACTTGAGAGAAACTTGAACACTCCTTGAAATCGTCTAGCCCTCACACTCACACATTAGTGCACGATTTCTTGAGCCATGGGATTCTTTTATATGGTGGCTATTAGGGTTACACCATGTAACTCATAACTTTACCCATTCCTTATGCTCCATGGATTTTAACCTCCATGGAGTATCCATGGGTCACCCCATGGACTTAGTCCAACATAAGGAATCTTGGATCACAAGCCCACATATATAAGAATGAATGATTTACATAATCAACCCATATATTTAATTAGTCTCCTTTTGATCACTTAATTAATTCCAAATTAATTCTTGATCAATACTAATTAAATAACCTTATTAATATATTAGAACTTATAATATATTAACCAACCTTAAGTGTTATTTCTCTCATTATAGTCTATCCAAATGCATGATGCCATGCAACCCAAATGGACCATGTCGGGTCAGGTCAAGTCTTACCAATTATAGTTATGGACTTAGACATTAATCCAACAGTCTCCCACTTGGATAAGTCTAAAACTATTATTGCGTATGACTTCAGGAACCGATCAGCAATCGTAGCTCTCAAAAGCTTCTGTCGAACTCTGACCTTGTCGATGAACTCTGACCTTTGTCAATGACTTGTCCATTAGATAAGGGATCATATATTCCTCCATTCTAGATATCATATGGACTGAGACATGGATTATCAATCATTCTCTCTGTCCATTTGTTGTTTCCCGATTTCCGATTCATGATGACTGACTGATTGAACAAATCAAATCAGTCCTAGCTTGGCCAAGCACTCACATGTATCATCTTTAAATCATCGAGGGGCCCACAGATATCGCTTTTATCCCGAAGGTAAAAGGAATGGATAAACTTCGACTCATATGGCTTGTTCTACTACTTGTTGAATCATACACAAAGGCACGTTTTATAACATCGAGTTACCAATGAGTTTTCGTGTAATCAATGTATAACCAACTCATAGTAACAACTCATATCTCTAGGTTTGAAGAATATAAGATATTATCGTCTCATGATCACTCGTGATAAAATCCATGAAGTGATTCAAATGAGTGCGGGTTGAATCCAATACTCAGAACTTATGAGCACTCATGAGTGTTGTAGCACCACTTTGTCCACCAACTTGGACCTCTACAAACCAACCCATGACAGTCTTGATTCATATCTACTTCCAACATATGACCGACTGTGGATGGTTTGAATAACTTAATCATTCAGGAAGAGCGACTTAGTTATTCTGGAAGTCAAAACATGCAAAGTGAAACACAAGAATAAATGAATCAAATATGGTATCAAACCCTATGAATATAAATAAACACTTTTATTTATCACCATACTGATTACTCATTATTCATTGTTTCGGTTTTATCAACTTTATACTTGAATTTAAAACAATAGTTGTCCCATGCTCTAAGCATGTACACTATGTTTTCTAAACACTAGTCATGCCATACACCAAGTATGCATACTATGTTTGTCTATGATCTTTACTTTGTAAAATAGATCAATTGAACATCACTCCAATGATCCTCTTTTCACAGTCCCAAATCCTTACTGCAAATGCAAGAATTCCAAATTCATGCCATTTACTAAAATCTGTTAGATTCTAAACTTATATGCATTGATCCTCTTAATGATTATGCACGAAGTCAGAAAGACTTGACAACAATCATTACAGAGCATTCCAAAGGAGATCAGCTCCTTGGAAACATCCTTCTTTCATTAAGTTTCCTAATCTTACACAGATTGAATAATTTCTAACTTTGAAACATTTCCATATTCCATTTTGACTATCACTTTTGAACAAGAGTTGCCTCCTTACAGATTATGTCAATATGGTCCTTCCAGAATTAACATTATACTTCCAATTGTCCTTGAGCAACCAATCTTTGGTAAACCTTAGATTGTCCTTGACAATTGCTTAATCATTTTAGTCATATCCAATTCTAGACCTTTTCCCTTCATAATGCCCCAGGCATTTGGAAAATTTTAGAAAGGATGAATATAGCACATGTAATCGATCCTATATCCGAAGCATATGGGACACGATTCATGATGTCTCACATAAAGACTAAACCAGTTTTTTGCTATAATATTTCCATTTCAATTTGCCAAGTTCTCAAAATTCAGATTATGAAAAGGGATGCCGTAATCATAATCGAATTTTAGAACGCAAATAATGGACCCATATATAGAATTTCCTTATGTTGAGCCATTCCAACATGAAATTCATATATATATATATATCCTTGATTAAATACGATTAAAATCTCAATCTAAGCTTTTAGAATTGAAATGAAGTATAATTTCCTCTCCCTTAATTATAGCAAAACAACTTTTTCAACCCCTGCAACCTCACGAATTGAAACTTTTGTTTTCTATAATTAACATTGCTAACTTGCAACCTTTGTCATAATTATCATGCTCCCACTAACATGATGATTATTAGCATAACACTTATGCTCCCACTAGCTTTGACATGTACTCAGAAATCAGCTGACTTTCTTACCAAAGTTCAGATTTCTGATACTAGATTGTTTTGATAAAATTTTATCAAAATCATACACCTCTCTTAGATAGCTCACATGTGTGTCTAAACAATTTTAGAACTATGAAAAGGGATGCCGTAATCATAGTCTCAATTGTTTAGACCTTTGCCACTTCTCACAAGTCCATGTTAGTGTGCCGGTAAACCACACACGCTCCACTAACGACTTAAATTCTTGCCATTTGGCAGCTCAGGTGCCTGCCATTGCTTCCAAGTAGTTGTGCAACCAATTGAGAACTCTCAGAACTCCTATGCAAAGCCAACTTGAATAGGCACAAAAATTTCAACACGATAGGTTATAAACCTCAAGTCGTGTGCTAGTGAAGGACTTTAGGTTTTATTCTTGATTAAGTCTTGAAACTTTCAAGAGCTTTAAGACTCCCACTGTCCTCTTGACATATAAGACTCCCTTGTCAAATATTCAAGAGATAGTGCGGATTCTTTATCAAGACTAACACTTTACACAATTGGCCTAAGTTGGTCTCTGTTTTATCCAAAACATCACAACTTACCAATTTCAAATGTACAAGAGTAGATAACCTTTTACTCTTACATTTGACTAGTGTTAACAAACCCTCTTTAAGATATGTCACTCAAGTTACAATCTTGGAGTATGACTCTAAGAATTGTTTTGGAACGAAGTATGACTCATCTTTTTGATTTAACCATTTCAACAATTCATGACTCCTCTTCTTAGTCATAAGAATGCACTAAGATGACTTTAGAGGACCAATTGTGATATGGTATCTTAATCATTAAGATGATCATAAACATGATACTAAAGTACTCTCCCATCTTTTCAGATTTGAGAAACTTTTATCTTTCTGCCATACTTTGATTCTTCTTATTCGTTCTGTCTCACATTGAAACTTCTCCAATGCTACAGACTTATACTTAAACTTATAAGTATAACCATATTTACTGAACTTAAGTAAATCATGACGAATAGTCTTCTTGATCTTTTGTGGTGGACTTGACCAGTGCACAAGAATGTGTACTCGATCCCTTAGTCCTTTCCTTATTCACATAAGGAATTAGTCTTAATTTTCCAAGCTGAAAGTTCTCATTCATCATACTATACAACTTGCATGATTCCAAGTTTCGGTCCAATTGAACCTTGGGTGATGAGAATCTTTCCTTATTTGTAATATTAGACACTACCACAACCGAAAGAATCAAATCCATTTTTCCAATATTGCTATCAATGGAATCTTATAAGCAACAACTTTTCACAAATGTCATTGTAAGGATACTTAAAATAAATAAAATCAAAACCTTTTTCTTTTATTTTAAAACTTTGCGGAAAAACTTATCCTTACAATCCATATGAAAACCTTGTTGTTATCTATTCCTAAGCAATATAAATATCATAACTCTTAAGTAATAGCCCAAAACTCTGATCACCGAACCATGCGATTGAAATCCATCTTCGCGATCAGAATCAGCATGTACTTAATAGAGTTAGACAATGGACTTTACCTGAAGTAGAGCCAAACTTATTGACTTTAACATCCTTAGGTAAATTTGGCAGCTTCGTAACCAATGCCCCTTCCTTTGGCAATAGTTACCTATGGACCCTTGATAATGGGACTATCTCAGACTTCGCCTCTCTCTTTACCATTGGGTCAACCGAGTTGACTATGGCCGATCTCTTTCCATTGGGAAGAGAGAGCTTTACTGGATATCCAATGTCATAATTGTCAATGTCCATAGCGTTTTAGGAAGTTGATCTTAGCAAATAGATAAGATCATTAAGGGTCTTGTCTTAGTCTGTTTCATAGGATTCCCAAAAGAACTCACTATGTGACTTAGAAAGTAGTTGAGCCACCAACTTTCTCAAGACTTGTCAATATGTGACTATATCTCCAAGATGTGATCACACCTAGACCTTGCCTTGCCAATAGGGCTTGAGTGACCTTAAACTTTTTAGGAACTTGTGGGTTAGGGAGAATAATTGGAGGAGGTGAAAGAAGTATGATATCTATGGGACATCATCTTCATTTAGGAAAGCTTGTTTCAAGAGATTTGGGAAGATCATAAATGTCTAGACCAGACATCTTTTTGGGAGATATTCAAGATAGTTGATTTAAAGTCCTTAATATGACACCCAATATGAAATATTAAGGCTAGGACCCAACAAACTATTTTATAACTTAGAAGAGGGATGCCGTAATCCAAGCTATAAAATATTTGAAGGTAGGTGAATGACGATTCACCAATTTCCACCATGAAAAACGAAATAATTTATTAGATTTTAATTGGATTTGAAAGTCCTAGATCTTTGAGATTCATTGAACTGTTCAAAGGCATGTTTTAATCTCGAGTGTGCCCTTCAGGTTTTGTGACTGGGATGCCGAGGATCACAAAACAAGGTGTGAATAACCATGCAAATATACTTGGTACCCTTAATATTTACCCCTTAATCAGTGTGCCGGTTAACCACACATGCTCCACCGATACTATGATAAATATTAAGTTACCCTTTGCCTACCTTGTTAAGTCCAGGTTAGTGTGCCGGTTAACCACACACGCTCCACTAACGACTTAAGCAAAGTGCAAAGTGTAATTTCATGGGTTAGCACCAAATTCACATTTTCCTAAGTAACTAAGATTGGGTATTAATAAGAGTTTAGTTACTTAGTATTTATCATTAATACTTTTAATGAAAGGAGAATTATAGTCCTTGTCCTACCCGTTCGGCTAACGACCCTCCACCAGTCAAGGAAGCGGTGGGTGAGAGTGGACACCCATTAAACTGCCATTTTATAGGCAGTAACCTTATACCCCCCTTATAGACCGACTTCGTGAATGAGGCCTACTAACGGTAAGACTGACTTTACTCTTATACATATATATAAATATTATTAACTTATAATATTATAAAGTATAAGGGTTGAATTTTAACTTTTAAAATTCTAAGGGCTAACTTGGAATTAAAGTATTCATAAGTGAAAACTTTTCAAATTCCAAAACTTGAGGGCAAGTTTTGAAACTATTCAAAACTAATTAATTCCATAACTTATGAGTTTAAAGTAGTTTTAATTAAAAAAAAAACTCTTCAAGTTCCATAATTTGAGGACAAGTTATGGAAGACTTTAAACTAATTAATAAAAAAAATAACTTTTTTTATATTGTAACTTATGGAACTAATTAAGGTTACACTTTTTTTTTTTAATTTAATGAAGAGACTCTTGAACCTCCATAACTTGAGGACAAGTTATGGAGTCATAAAACCATTTAATTAGAACTAGACTCTTCATTTTGTAACATTTGCCAAGTTTTATGAGTTTTATGATTCTTAAATGTGACTTTTCATATAACTTGAGGACAAGTTACAAAAACACACTTTGGAATCAACTCTTAGATTAAAATGGATTGAAAACAACTATTTCACACAACTTTTCTATTAATCTAAGAACCTCATAAGAACAAGATAATTCAAATCATCAATCTTCAAGAAATTAGCATGAACATACAAACTAATACAAATCTTGAAATTATGACAATTATCTTAGAAATTGGATTAGCATGAACATTACCACATCAAAAACAAGTTTATAAGTCCAAAAACATATTAGGGTAATGTTCCTAGTCCAATTCCAGCCAAAACAATCGAATATATGCATCCAACTCGATTTTTCAGCTACTTTTGCAAGTATAACAAGAAAACAAGCCTAGGCTCTGATACCACTGTTGGGTTATGAGCATTCTAACACTCCTAAGTGTACATGCAACCCTAAATACCTTGGATCTATGTTTTCTCTATTATACATACAATTATGAACATCCAAGGTATTATCCTAATCTAGCATACAAAATAATAAATATAACAAGATAGAATACATACCTCTTTGATGTAGAATGTCTTCATGAAGCTTGAGTGCCTAGTGCCCCAAGTGTGACACCTCAAATGGTTCACACAACACCAAATACACTTGGAATAACTTGAGAGAAACTTGAACACTCCTTGAAATCGTCTAGCCCTCACACTCACACATTAGTGCACGATTTCTTGAGCCATGGGATTCTTTTATATGGTGGCTATTAGGGTTACACCATGTAACTCATAACTTTACCCATTCCTTATGCTCCATGGATTTTAACCTCCATGGAGTATCCATGGGTCACCCCATGGACTTAGTCCAACATAAGGAATCTTGGATCACAAGCCCACATATATAAGAATGAATGATTTACACAATCAACCCATATATTTAATTAGTCTCCTTTTGATCACTTAATTAACTCCAAATTAATTCTTGATCAATACTAATTAAATAACCTTATTAATATATTAGAACTTATAATATATTAACCAACCTTAAGTGTTATTTCTCTCATTATAGTCTATCCAAATGCATGATGCCATGCAACCCAAATGGACCATGTCGGGTCGGGTCAAGTCTTACCAATTATATTTATGGACTTAGACATTAATCCAACAGGATTGTCCCGATTCTATATATTTGAACTCGACGAGTCCGAGGAGTGACTCGGTGAATTGATGGGATGAGTCGCGACCATGAGTATCCAAGAAACTCGATGAGTCAGGGTTTGACTCAACGAGTTGGTTCGCGAATTTGGGATTCTGAGTTTTGGAACTCGACGAGTTAATGGAGCAACTCGGCGAGTTGAGTCAACTCAGTGCGTTGACTTTGACTTTGACCAAGGTTGACCTAGTTTGACTTATGAAGGTTTTTGGACAAGAGTATGTGAGGGGTGGAATGGTCTTCTACCCCAATGAGGACTTATGATTAAGTTATAAGAATCCCGGACTTATTTAAGTTGTATGATGACCGGTAGCTCGGGAAGTCGAGAGATCAGCAGTTCAGGGATCTGCTAGTTAGTAGCGAGGGGTTCATTCGCGGGATTCGGTAGTCAGCTTGTGAGGTGAGTCTCCTCACTGTTTGTATGGTTCTATGGCTATAATGCCATCCCATTTTATTTATGTTTGGTAGGAAGACCCGGGGGTTAGCCCTAGGCACTATGTATGAAAGACCAGGAGGTATCTCCTGGAACCCAGTAGGTTATTATGTATGACAGGAAGACCCGGGGGTTAGCCCTAGGCACTATGTATGAAAGACCAGGAGGTAGCTCCTGGCACCCAGTATGTTATTATGTATGACAGGAAGACCCGGGGGTTAGCCGTAGGCACTATGTATGAAAGACCAGGAGGTGGCTCCTGGCACACCTTATGCTCATTAGTTAAGTAGAGTAGTATGTATGCTAGTTGTCTTTGTGATACTTGCATAAAAGACCAGGAGGCGGCTCTTGGCATTTGTCTGTAAGACCCAGGGGTGGTCCCCGACTTGGCAAGAAAGACCACGTGGCGGCCCGTGGCATAGCGGCAAGACTATGTGCGGCACATAGCACCTTATTTGATTGATATGTATGGCTCACAGTATGTATGACATGTATGGCCCAGTTGATATGTATGGTATGTGGTATTTGGGGAACTCACTAAGCTTCGTGCTTATGGTTTACAATTTTGGTTTCAGGTACCTTCAGTTTTCAAGAAAAGGAGCTCGTGACGATCGCAGCGCATTTACCCATTTTATTCCGCATTATGTGATCTTTGGGATTAGACTCTAATATTTATTTTAAATGAAATGTTTTCAATGTTTGGGACAAATTTATTAAGTGTTTTCTTATATTAAAAATGAAATTTTGTCCTTGAATTTTGGGATGTTTCAAGTTGGTATCAGAGCCTTGGTTTGAGGGATTCAGACATACTTTCGGATGTGTCTGAACTCAAACTGAGGACTCGATATGAAAATTTGCAAAAGAGAATCATTTTTATAAAAAGGTCTTAAAAAGAGAAAAAGGGGTGATGCGTGTAATCGACCGAGCTCAAGTAAGTGGTTCCCAAAATACCAATACATGTTTGTTATGTGATAGGATATGATTATGTGATTCGCATGCTATATTAGAGCTAAGGATCTAGGAAAGATGCCTTTGTATGTTATATGAGCTTGTAGAATTGCATGTTAGAACTGATCAGCCAGTGGTAGGATATCCTGTTTAGGTTATGCCTGATTGTATGAGCCTTGAATTACATGCTAGTATAGATTCCTAATAAGAGGATAGAATGGTTTGATTGGAGTATGATGGTTAAATTTACCATTGTCTGAATGTTGTTTGCTTTGTGCTTTGTGGGACTCTTAGTGATGTGAGTTAGCTACTAAGTGAATATGCTAAGTCACATGGGACACATGCCGGATAATCTCAGAGTGATGGACTTGACCCTATTGCGCAACTCTTGTCTGAGTCCAACCGTTCTAGGTATGAGTCTTTTACTCGAAGGATTATCTGATCTCTTTTGCATGTGGCTATATTCATGAGGTAGCTTGTTGACATTACTGGGAATCTTTCAGCAACTGAGGACTGGGTGGGTTCGGGAACCTAGGAAAGCCTAGGATATGTATCAGTGAGCCTAGCGGTGCGGTATAGTGAGTTTTGGTGTTTGTGTTGAGAAGGTGACTTAGAGGATTCGGGATGATTGTTGAGGAAAGTATGGATAGGTGTGGAAGGTAGTATTGGGCCCGTACTACTGAAAGCACGGGATCCATACTCGAATCAGTAAAAGTCTTGGAGAATCTAAGAAGCTTATGGGGAAAGGACCAATGATTATGTTTTGAGTTTTAGAATGTTGTATTTGAGTTGGAGATGAGCTCTCAGGGAGATGGCCCGGGATCGGGTTCTGGCTCAGGTGCAGGCGCTGAGCCGATTAGCGAGCAGTTGCGAGAGTTCATTTCTAGTTGTGTTTCAGAGATAGTGGATGAGCGCTTGAGTGCATTTCGTACAGAGGTTATGGTTATCATTGGAGCTCGCACATTGACTTTCCGGGAGTTCCGTGCTTGTGGAGCTCCTGCGTTTCATGGGTAGAGGGATCCCATTATCAGTAGGAGGTGGTTAGCAGAAATGGCTAACGCATTCAGGACGAGTTTCTGCCCCGAGGAGGCGAAGGTAAAATATGCTTCCTGCCTGTTGAAGGATCGGGCACGTGATTGGTGGGAAGAAGTCGGTAGTGAGTTGGGTGATGATGCGGTCGATGCTATGTCGTGGGATGACTTCTCGACCAGATTTCGAGCTGAGTTTTCACCAGCGATCGAGGTACAGCAGTTGGCGCGAGAGTTTATGGATCTCCGCCAAACTACGGAGACTGTGGTAGAGATCACTGTCAGGTTCCGGGAGAGGGCTTTATTGGTACCGCAATATGTGGAAGATGAGGAGATGAAGAAAGTGAGGTATCACAACATGCTGCGGGATGACATTAGGAAGTTCGTGAGTATTTCAGGGTGTGAGACCCTGAATGATATGATCTCTAGATCCCGAGAGCGAGAGATTGACTTGGAGCACATTAAGAAGAGGAAGTCAGATCAGGTGTATACTATGGAGGGTCCCGGGAAGAGGCCCAAGACTTCAGATCAGCGATTGGTAGGCCGGCAGGGCCGAGGTCAGTGCAGCACGTGTGGGAAACTACATGAGGGAGTTTGTCAATCTAGGGGTTCAGGCTGCTACAAGTGTGGCAGGGATGGTCACGTCAGTAGGGACTGCCCACAGGGGACAAGCCCATTATGTTTTCACTGCGATCAGGTAGGCCACAAGAAGGTCGACTGTCCGACGATGAGGGGAGGGGTAGTAAGCACGTTTACTCCAGACACTTTGAGGATCCCTGATGGACGAGAGGGAAGGACAGGAGCCCTAGCAGAGAGGAGTTGGACTTTGCAGTGACATGCAAGAGAGATCCGGATTACAACAGGCAATATTGCAGGTATGTATCAATTGCTCTTTCGATTCTATCTGTATTTTGGTTGTTCTTGCCTCGGTCTCAAGTAAGAGTATGTATTAGTTATCTCCCTGCTTGTATTCGGATTGTATTTGTGGAAAATGTCATATGCCAATTGCATACCGGGAATTTTTAGTAGCTAGTGTAAGGTCATGTCCCTCTTATGATTCAAAGTGTTCAGTGTTATCTCGGTTACGGCTGAGATCAGTTCAGGATTCTCATGAGAAAATCTGTGGTCAGGGTTCAGCAGGGTGGTTATTCACCACCTTCAGGATTCGGTGAAGTTCAGTCTTTGTGCTAGGAATAGCTTTTGGAAGCATCAAGGGAAGCAGTCTATTGCTAAAGAGGTTGCTCGGAGCATCGGCTAATTGGACTTTAAGGTTGAGAGGGACATCAGGTTAAGCTTTTGGGGTCATTAGTATTGGGATTTCCGAAAGCATTCATCTAGTCTTCAGTAACTGTGCGATCTTTAGAATGGGCTAGTAATGGATCGCTAGCAAGGTTAGGCGTTGGTGGTCAGCGTGTCTATCATGTAAGGAAGGAACGGGAATCCTCTAACGCTCGCGTGCTGGGAAGACTTAGTCGTATCTAAGTGGGGGAGAGACAATCATGTTACGGGAGCAGGAGCGGTTTTGAAACCGGGATAAGTTTCGCATTCAGATTAGGAAGAAAGGTGGCCCAAGCGGCTGTGTGGGGTAAGGATAGTGTAAGTTGGGAGTTCGGGAAGCTTGCCAACATTGAGGTCGTGTTCTCATGACGATTGATAGCAGGTCTCAAGAAATCAGGAAGGGGATTTCAGTCAGGACATGAGTTCAGCTTGGGATAGTAGATCGTGCATGTATGCTCGATTATGGGTATGTTCAGATTAGTAGTCAGCGAGAGACCATGGTCAGCGGTTGAGTAGCGGAAAGTGTTGTAAGATTGCGGGTTAGTCGTAGCATTCACTAGCAGCCAATTAGTATGGAAAGTGTTGTAAGACTGTGGGTTAGCCGTAGCATCCAGTCGGTGTGGAAGGTGCTGTCAGACTATGGGGTAGCCGTAGCATTCACCCATGGCCAGATAGTATGAGAGGTGTGGTAAGACTACGAGGTGGCCCGTAGCATTAGTTGGCAGATAGTGTAGATTGTAAGACTATGGGGTGGCCCGTAGCGTTCACTAGATGGCAGACAGAGTAGGAATGTTATAAGACTACGGGGTGGCCCGTAGCATTCGTATATTGGTATAATAATATTGTGGGGTGCCTTGTAGCACTCGTTAGTTAGCCGTTGACATATTGGTATAGTAAGACTGCGGGGTGGACCGTAGCATGCATTAGTGGTCAGATAGTATGGGAGCGTAAGACTACGGGGTGGCCCGTAGCATTCGTCGGTCCCTATTCGGCAGTGAGAATGTATTAGAGGAGTAATCCACTTGGGGATTCCTTTAGATGGTTTAGACCAGGGCAGGACAGTCCGCGCGGATGTGGGTAGGTCAACGTATGGTTGAATTCGGGAAGCGGTATGTCGTTGAAGACTAGGAATGATGTAAGGATACAACGGTTCTTGTAGCATTCACCTTTGTAGTAGGTTCAGTGACGACGAGTAGTTGTACAGCACGATCGGGAGGATCAATAGGAATAATGTAGCCAAGAGTGGCAAGGTGGATAGAGTAGTTTTCGATAGCCGAAGTTTCTTCGGAAGTCGCTGGGAGTGACTGAGAAAGTGTTCTTTAGTTCAGCAACCGGTGAGAGTCTGGTATTCCAGATAATAACAGATCGGTGGGGACCAGGGTGGTCTCGGATCATCCGGAAAGCGGATAAGAGACAGCAGGATCTTCGGGCAGGCAGTGATAAGAGAACTCTGGAGTAGAGCAGCTAGTTGATCTTCGGGAGATGCAAAGTCGTTCACAGCAGGATTACATAATCTCAGAGTAAGGGGTTTGACTCTGTTGCGCAACTCTCGTATGAGTCTAACTATTGCAGGGACAAATCTTTTACTCGAAGGATTATCTGGTTTACACGCTGAGTTGAGCGTTCAACATCTAGACATAATAAGAGGAAGCATTCAGTAGGTAACAACGAAGGGACCAGCATTGGGAGTGGCTGGAGATTTAGTTGAAGTGAAGGGTTTGTTACTTATGGAAAGTTACCTTGGGAAGGCCAGCAACTGCGCAGGGTGAAGGGGTGCACCCCTTGGATATCGAGCGTCAGTACTTGGGGAGTACCGGAAGGATTGCCAATTGAGTAAGAGCGATGTACTCAAGGTTATGGTGATTGGACTGTTCTCAGAATGACACCTTCTAGGATTAGCATTTCGCTAAGGAGGGCAGGGCGGAAGGCCAATAGAAGCGGTCCTTCGAGGACTGGACCGAGCAGGCAAATTATGCATCGTATAGGAATGCCATGATAGGTTGCAGGGTAGTTGGCCGTAGCGGACTTCGAGGACGAAGTCTATTTTAAGTGGGGGAGATTTGTAACACCCCAAATTCAGAAGACCTAGAAAAGAAAGGAAAACCTCAAGTCAAGAGTCTACTCGCCGAGTCTAGAGGGATGATTCGACGAGTAGGAGTGAGTTTTTGTGACGCGGGTTAAGTGACCTACTCGACGAGTAGGAGGACCAACTAGGCGAGTTGGTCTGGGTTTGGGAAACCCTAAATTCGGGCTTTTGTTCCCTATTTAAGCATCTTATTCTCCATCTTTCAGCCCCATTCTCAGCCCCCACTGTCCAAACCCTAATCCACGAAACCCTAGTGCCTTCCATGAGCTTGTGAGCCATTTATGAGTATTTTTGAGTGATTTGAAGCTTAAAGAATAAGGAGAATCCTTGGGGATATGTTAGGTGCATTTCATGTACCCATTTTGTAGCTTTATTTCATAAAAGTACATTGCATATAGGCTTAAACTCATGCATTTTGCATGTTTTTCGGGATTTTTCATGAGGCAATTTCATTCAAATACTTTTGTGATATTTCAGGGACTTTTGGAGGTAGGATATTGTTGGAGGAGGTAAATAAAAGTTGCGGACAAAATTTCAGGACTTGCGGAGCACCGAGGAGCAAGATATCAAAGAAATGAAGATTTTGGCTTTACAGAGATTTACACGGCCGTGTAAATGCAAGCCTTGCGTTTACGCGGGCCGTGTAAACGTAGCTTTCTGCACAGTATATTTTTGCGTTTACGCGGGCCGTGTAAATGACAGTGTTAATTTACGCGGGCCGTGTAAACGTAAATGCGGGTTTTAAAGCAGTTTTTCACCATTTTTAAAGGAGGGAACCGACTTTTTACTTTGGGGGGTCGACTTTTGGAGCAGAGAAAGCGATTTTCTTGAGGATTTTGAAGTTGATTAACACTTGGGAACATTTGATTTCATTTTGTAAGAACTTTAATTTCATTTTCTAGATTTGTGATCTTGTTCTAGCCATGATTGGCTAGAACCCTAGTTTCTCCAACTTCATGTCTTGACTTCTTAGTTGTGATTTCAATCATATAACTTGATGTTTGCTTTCAATTTTCTATCTAGTGAATTTGATTTTGTCTCAATCGAATGTTTGATTCTAATTGTGATTCTTATTGACCATTTGAATTAGGGTTAGATCATTCAAGTTATCTAATTGCAAAATCCGTAATTGTTTTGTAAATTGGACTAGGTAACAAGCACTAATTTGATTTCTATTGAATGAATTTAGTGTAAATCTTTTCACACACTTTTACACTCCCGAGCTTGTGAGGAGTATTGAGTGTTGTTGGGAACATTCACATAAAGTTTAAAGCAACCTTTCAATCTAATTCTAAGAGCTTGTTTACATTAGGTTAGTAAGGTTTGGATTAATCAAAGAGCTTGTTTTGGTTAATTATTGTGGTGAATGGAAAGTGTTAGAGCTTGTTAACACTTTCAAGTACCAATTTAGATAGAATTAAACAAATATCTTGTCATCCATGGAATCACATTGCTAATTTGTCTTGCATAGAGTTGGAGTACTTACAAATCTTGAACTTATTTCACTTAATCAATCATTTACTTATTGCTTTATTCTATAGTTTAAATCATTGCTTATAAATTCCCCCCATTCTGTGACCATTTTTGTACCTTACGCAAAAAGGTATAAACACTTGTCCCGTGTCTCTGTGGATCGACCCTACTTACCTTGTACTACGTTTTTAGTGCATAGTAGTAGTGTTTAAGGAGTCATTTGTACCCTTTATTTGTTGGGTTTGACACGCCCTAACAAATTGGCGCCGTTGCCGGGGATACGGTGTTACTAATTGTTTATGCCAAGCATTTTGTGAGCAGGTGCTTTCAAAAAAAAAAAAAAAAGTCAGGTAGAAGATAAGTTTTCAATTGAAGGAAGTGGCGAGAAGGTTAATGTGTTGTAAAGGCCCACCTACTTAGAACAAAGCACATTCAGGGGCCAAGTCGAGCCAACGACTTAAAACAAGGGCAGCTAACCGGGAGGCAACCCGGGGTTATTTGTTTCCTTTCTTTTAAAACTTTTTAGTCTTTGGTAAATTTCAATTTTTTTTAATGTCCCAAATGGTTTTAAACTTATTTTTTATGCCTAGAAAATGAATCTCCGGCTCCAAAAATACTTCACGGATAGCTTGGGGAAGATGAAGAGGAGGTTCTCACCATAATTGCAAGGCTCCAAGAACGATTTGGTAAATTCTTTCCATATCCTTAGTCGTTCATATTTTGCTTAAAAATTCAATTGGTATGCATCTGTGACTGTTTTGGACCCATTCCCAACCCAGCTACCATCCTCCACCATCCGACTCTCAATAGGTCGGCTATGCCTCTCTCCAAGCATCGAGGACGATGCTATATTTTAAGCTTGGGGAGGGGCATCCATCCATGCATAAATCCCGTTGCATGTAGGTTGCATGTAGTTTTGTACATATTGCATTAATTTTCATTTCATTTTCTTTTTCATTTTTTTTTTTGCATGGAAAATTTTTCAAAAACCAAAAAGATTTTCTTTCTATTCTAATTTTTATTATTTTCTTTGCATTTTGTTTGCATCTAAATTTTTGCATTGCATTCATTGCATAATTAAAAAAAACGATCCAATCCCAAGCAACCGAATCTTTTCAAAACAGTTGAGCTGGTAAATGAGTCATGTGCCTTGAAATTGGCTTGCTCTTTTTATTGAAAAATATAAAAGCAAGTTAATCACACACGAACACACCTCCCGAAGCTACTTGTGCAAAACAGAAAGTGAGAAGATTGTCAACATTGGAGCATAACAGCAGGTATGAGTTAATTCTTTGGGACATATGACCGGTCTTATGAGTAGTAATGCTCAATTGAACTTAAAATGCCAAATTCAAAAGTTCATAAAAAGAATACAAAATCTCAACGTTCCGAGCCTTCCAGCGCTCTAAAAAGTCATTTCTACTCATTCCCTTTTATATACCGTGCTTGGGGACATAGCTTCCAACTATACCTACGGGTCTTTGCATGTTGACCTTTAGTCCCCCGAAAAATGTCTAGAAGTCCCTCACGGTAATAGACCGTGAGATGTCCCACAATAGAAAAGTCAAGGACGAAAATATAAAGAAATAGGCCTAGCAAATAAATTAATAAGAGTGTTATATGTTATCTTATTTATATGAAAAAATAAAAAAAAATAATAAAAAAATTAAAAATATATATATTATTAAGTTAATCTATGACCTTTGGGACTCGAACAAGTAAACTCTGAGGGGTGTTTTACACCTAATCGCCTAAAGCTAAATTGTTTGGGACTGATTGAGTTGAAAATTCGCTACACGGGTTCCATAGAAAGTCATGAACTTAATAACCAAATAAAGCTAATATGTGGCCTTTGAGGTTCGGGCAAGTAAACCCGAGGGATCCTTTTAAATCTAGCACACTAAGGTCATTTGATCTGGATGTGTTGGTTGGAAGCCCGTTACATGGATTTCAAAGAAAGCCATGAGCTTTATGTGTAAAAAAAATGTAATTAGGAAGTTTGTATATAGTTGTGTTTATAGTTTAATTGAATATTATGTTTAGGAAAAATATTTGGCTGCCAAAAGATTCCCTTGGACTTGGATTTGAACTTATGACATTGAGACTGAATGTTAATTACTTTGACTGGAGTAAGTGGTTTGAATCTTGTAACCAATTTGGGTAAATATTAGGGAATTTTTAGAAAAGATTTTTCAGAAAAAGATTGTTATTGATCAACAAATAGCTGGAATCGGGCATTGTTATATTTTATGAAACAAAGATGGTTGAGCATGTTTTGTCACATATAATTTCACGAGAGTAAGACCATAACTTGTTCCAAGAATTGACTTGATGATATTGAAAGGGAATTAGTGTTGTGATCTTTGATTCTGTTGAGTTGTATTAGGGAGTGGCCAAAGTCTTATTTCTATTATCATATAATATTTTGAGACTAAAGCCAAGTTGACTCAAGGCATGACAGGTACATTCTCAGCTATGGTACAAAACAAGGTTAATTGGGTTGGATATATTTTTTCATGTTTGTTTTGATTTCTTGCATCAAGTTTCAAAAAAAAAGTTTAACTTTGATTTTCTTTTCTTCTCTTTTTATTTTATTTTCTCCGGTTTAAATTTTCTTGTTCTTTCTTGAGGACAAGAAAGGTTTAAGCTTGGGGAGATTTGTTAGGTGCATTTCATGTACCCATTTTGTAGCTTTATTTCATAAAAGTACATTGCATATAGGCTTAAACTCATGCATTTTGCATGTTTTTCAGGATTTTTCATGAGGCAATTTCATTCAAATACTTTTGTGATATTTCAGGGACTTTTGGAGGTAGGATATTGTTGGAGGAGGTAAATAAAAGTTGCGGACAAAATTTCAGGACTTGCGGAGCACCGAGGAGCAAGATATCAAAGAAATGAAGATTTTGGCTTTATAGAGATTTACACGGCCGTGTAAATGCAAGCCTTGCGTTTACGCGGGCCGTGTAAACGTAGATTTCAGCACAGTATATTTTTGCGTTTATGCGGGCCGTGTAAATGACAGTGTTAATTTACGCGGGCCGTGTAAACGTAAATGCGGGTTTTAAAGCAGTTTTTCACCATTTTTAAAGGAGGGAACCGACTTTTTACTTTGGGGGGTCGACTTTTGGAGCAGAGAAAGCGATTTTCTTGAGGATTTTGAAGTTGATTAACACTTGGGAACATTTGATTTCATTTTGTAAGAACTTTAATTTCATTTTCTAGATTTGTGATCTTGTTCTAGCCATGATTGGCTAGAACCCTAGTTTCTCCAACTTCATGTCTTGACTTCTTAGTTGTGATTTCAATCATATAACTTGATGTTTGCTTTCAATTTTCTATCTAGTGAATTTGATTTTGTCTCAATCGAATGTTTGATTCTAATTGTGATTCTTATTGACCATTTGAATTAGGGTTAGATCATTCAAGTTATCTAATTGCAAAATCCGTAATTGTTTTGTAAATTGGACTAGGTAACAAGCACTAATTTGATTTCTATTGAATGAATTTAGTGTAAATCTTTTCACACACTTTTACACTCCCGAGCTTGTGAGGAGTATTGAGTGTTGTTGGGAACATTCACATAAAGTTTAAAGCAACCTTTCAATCTAATTCTAAGAGCTTGTTTACATTAGGTTAGTAAGGTTAGGATTAATCAAAGAGCTTGTTTTGGTTAATTATTGTGGTGAATGGGAAGTGTTAGAGCTTGTTAACACTTTCAAGTGCCAATTTAGATAGAATTAAACAAATATCTTGTCATCCATGGAATCACATTGCTAATTTGTCTTGTATAGAGTTGGAGTACTTACAAATCTTGAACTTATTTCACTTAATCAATCATTTACTTATTGCTTTATTCTATAGTTTAAATCATTGCTTATAAATTCCCCCCATTCTGTGACCATTTTTGTACCTTACGCAAAAAGGTATAAGCACTTGTCCCGTGTCTCTGTGGATCGACCCTACTTACCTTGTACTACGTTTTTAGTGCATAGTAGTAGTGTTTAAGGAGTCATTTGTACCCTTTATTTGTTAGGTTTGACACGCCCTAACAGGATACAAGAAGAGGCTAGTAGATCCAGAAACCTCTTGCATTCTTCATCATTTTATGGTAAGAAAGTTCCAACCTTGATCATTATGCACTTAGATCTCTTCTTTGTCACTTTTGAGGGTTTTTGGTCCAAGAACCCTAGCATGTGAGAAATGGACGTCCCAAAGGCTTATGTTTTCAGATCTGGAACCATTAAGGGATATTATGGCATAAAGGTGCAAGCTTTATACAATAGGAGCCCCCATGCAATCAATAGAGAAATCTTTTGGCCTTTTTAGCTCAAAGGCCATGTATGGAAGGAAAAAGGCAGGAGCTTTGCATGGTTATTAGATGTTTGGGTCCAGATCTATGTTTGAATGCATTAGTATGGTGTATGGGTGACTTGTGGACCAAGATCTAGGCCCTTAAGAGTTAGGGTTTGAGTTATATCCTCTAAGTGAGGGTATTAACGGGTAAAGTTGGAAACTTTACCCTTCTAAGTTCATTTCCAGAGTGTATTCGAAGTTTGGAGTTGGGATCTGAAGTATAGGGACTTAACCCATTAAGTTAGCTCATCAGAATGAGGGACTCGGTGAGTCCAAGAATGGAACTCGACGAGTCGAGGTGGATTGTCCCGATTCTGTATATTTGAACTCGACGAGTCCGAGGAGTGACTCAGCGAGTTGATGGGATGAGTCGTAACCATGAGTATCCAGGAAACTCGACGAGTCAGGGGTTGACTCGACGAGTTGGTTCGTGAATTCGGGATTCTGAGTTTTGGAACTCGATGAGTTAATGGAGCAACTCGGCGAGTTGAGTCAACTCGGTGCATTAACTTTGACTTTGACTTTGACTTTGACCAAGGTTGACCTAGTTTGACTTATGAAGGTTTTTAGACAAGAGTATGTGAGGGGTGGAATGGTCTTCTACCCCAGTGAGGACTTATGATTAAGTTATAAGAATCCCGGACTTATTTAAGTTGTATGATGACCGGTAGCTCGGGAAGTCGAGAGATCAATAGTTCAGGGATCTGCCAGCTAGCAGCGAGGGGTTCATTTGCGGGATTCGGCAGTCAGCTTGTGAGGTGAGTCTCCTCACTGTTTGTATGGTTCTACGGTCTGACATCCCCATTTTCTCGGCCAGAAAAGACCGATTTTGTTTATGCTTTATAAAAATCAGAGTACCTCTTTTAATAAAAATGTTGCGGAATTTGTTCCCAGAAAAAAAATATGATAAATACGTTATCAAAGCATTTCCGAAGAAATTTGTTTTTATCCATTTTAAAACATTTGGGATGTCATCGTCAATACAGAAACATAAGCATATACAGAACTTACATTCATTTACACTAGTGATCTACATCTCTTTTAAATCTCTCAGTGTAAAGTAGCTTCATATCGACGCCTGTGATACAAATAAGCTTGAGTGGGTCAGGTTGGGAAACCTGGTGAGTACATAGGGTTTTCAACCCACAATAATATAATTATTATGTTCAACATCAAACAATCAACCAAATTACCCATCCCCATTATCTTCTTTACTCTTAAGGATCTTCCCTAAGATTCATCTATTCCTCATTCATTCATTCCTAAAGAGTATCCTAAGGAATCGGCACTAAGTCTGCATAGTCGCCAGGGTTTATCCCGTTTATTGACAGTATCGTTTTCGAGAGTCCGTCCGCAATACATGCCAATGGGTTTTTTTTAGAGTACACCGAGTGAACACATCGTTCACAACACCTACAGGTTGCGAGCTTGCTAGTGTTCCACTAGATTGTCTAGAATAGTCTGTGGTTGTCATCCATATTCTGCTAGATGACGGGGCCATCGCTTGGGTCATCGTTTGGCTCATCGTTTTGGTTCATCGTTTTGGCTCATCGCTTTGGCTTATTGTTTTGGCTCATCGCTTTGGCTCATCGCTTAGGTGATCACTTAGGTCATTGCTTCGTGTGACATCCCCAATTTCTCGGACAGAAAAGACCGATTTGTTTATGCTTTGTTTTATAAATCAGAGTAATCTTTTAAAGAAAACGGTTGCGGAATTTGTTCCCAAACAAGATATGGTAAAACTTTATCAAAACATTTCTCAAAGAGAATGTACTTTTCATTAAATAATAAAATCTCGGGATTTCATGTTCCGATACAGACCAAAAGCATAAACAGTATAAAATAGACCTTACAACAATTATTTATAACTACTGATCTATAATCCAAAATCTCTCGTCAAGTCCACCAACTTATACTCTTGTGCCATTACCTGTAATGCAAATAAAACTGAGTGGGTCAGGCTTAGGAGCCTGGTGAGCATATAGGGTTTTCAACCCACAATAATATAATTATTATATTTAATCATCAAACAATCAATCCAATTACCCATCCCCATTATCTTCTTTATTTCTTAAGGTCTTACCCTAAGAATCCACTATCCTTCATTCATTCGTTCCTAAGGTTGACCTAAGGAATTGGCACAAAGTCCATTGCTGCCCGAGGTTCATCCACAATACTAAATCCATAGCTACCAAGGTTCATCTATACAGTACTACATCCATATCTACCAAGGTTCATCTATATTGTACTAAATCCATAGCTACCATCGTATTATTATAAGGCACTAAATTTATAGCTGCCAGGGTTTTTAGAGTACACCGGTGAACATCAAGTCCACAACACCTACAAGTTGCGAGCTTGCTAGTGTTCCACAGGACTGTCTAGAATAGTCTGTGGTTGTCATCCCTACTCTGATGAATGACGGGGGCCATTGTTTGGGTAAAGGTTTCACTCATTTTTCACCTGTCACCCTCATCTCATGATCTATATTATCTTTCGTCTCATCCTCAAACTAATCTTTCATCACTCACCAACTATTTCATCTACCCATGTTCTACCCAACATATTTGTAGATATAAAATACATATATAGTTTAAATCATATACAAACCTGTATAAAACATTCATCCAACATCCATCTCAAATAAACAAACAATATATAAACACATAACACGTATTTCATAGCAAATACTTCATATCTATGTGTTAGAAGAAAGTAACTACACACTCACTTGTTAAGACGATTGTCGGACAGCACTACGGCTCTCCAAGTAGTAACTCTTCGGTGAAACCGAGATATCTTCACACACCGGGCTTCTCGTGGGCAGAGCTTCGGCTTGAAACTCTTTTCTCCTCGGGATCTTCGGGGCTTCGGGACTCGCTTTGGGTATCGGGATGATACCGGGGCTTCGGGGGTACTTTAAGAGGGATAGAGTGGGTATCGGGAGTGAGAGAGGTTGAGAAATTAGCAATCAAAACCGACTGCCTTCGATTTCTATTTATAGGGCTGATTTTTCGATTTTCACGTCGTGAACCCTTATTTCACGTCGTGGGCTTGATCGTCACTGCATGCATCATCTCAAGTTGGGCCTGGCAGACTCCAGGAGGCGTCAGAAGACATTTCACGTCGTGAACACTGATTTCACGTCGTGGTCTCTGACAGTTTTGGGGTTTCGCCCCCCGAACTTCAGAAATTCATAACTTTCGCATACGAACTCCATTTTCGACGTTCTTTATATCGACGCGAAGGTCAGATTATGCTCTACAACTCTTGTTTAGACTTCGTCGGCTAATTTTGAATTTATTTTTATTATTTATTTTTAGTAGGCCGGGACAGGAAAACTCCGTTAGAAAATCATAACTCCTTCGTCAGACGTCCGTTTTCGTCTGTCTTTTCACCGTTGGACTACTATCGACGAGATCTTCAATTCTCATTTAGATTGTTTCGGCTAAATATCGCTCGATCTCATATTCGAACTTCGGGCTGTACACTGCTAAGCCGAAACTTCGAAAAATCATAACTTCCTCATACGAAGTCAGATTTGGGCGTTCTTTTCATGCATGCTCTCGGTTTAACGTATTCTACGACTTTTGTTTAGATCGCTAAATCCAAATATCGCTCTATCGTAAATTCACTATTTACATCGCGCTGTGTCGTGTCGGTTCTGTCGTGAAACTTCGACAGGTCATAACTTCTTCGTTATAACTCGGATTTCGGTGTTCTTTATATGTACGGAATCCTTGTAACATATACTACAACTTAGTTAAGATTAATCCTTCTAAATAATCTTCCATCAAAAAGTCATTTTTGATGCTTATCGTATTTAAATTGACTAGCCCGGATCTACGGGCGTTACACTTCGCACCTGTTAGGCGTGTCAAACCCAACAAATAAAGGGGTACAAAATGACTCCAAAACACTGTCACTTTGCACTAAAAATGTAATACAAGGTAAGCAGAGTCGATCCATTGAGACACGGGACAAGTGCTTATACCTTTTTGCGTAAGGTACAAAAATGGTCACAGAATGGGGGGAATTTATAAGCAATGATTTAAACGATAGAATAAAGCAATAAGTAAATGATTGATTAAATGAAGTAGATTCAAGATTTGTAAGGACTCCAACTCTATGCAAGACAATTTAGCAATGTGATTCCAAGGGTGAAATGATTTTTACTTAATTCCACCTAAGTTGGTACTTGAAAGTGTTAACAAGTTCTAACACTTCCCATTCACCAAGTTGTCAAATTCAAAACAAGCTCTTTGAAAATAACCTAACCTTCTAATTTAAGTCTAAACAAGCTCTTAGATAGAAATCAAAAGCTTGCAATAAGATTTATGTGAATGTTCCCAACAACACCCAATACTCCTCACAAGCTCGGGGGTGTAAGAGTATGTGAATAAGATTTACACTAACTTCATTCAATGGAAATCAATTTAGTGTTTGTTACTTAGTCCAATTCACAAAACAATTACGGATTTTGCAATTAGATAACTTGAATGACCTAACCCTAATTCAAATGGCCAATAAGAATCACAATCAGAACCAAACATTCAATTGAAACAAAATCAAATTCACTAGGTAGGAATTGTAAGCAAACATCAAATCACATGATTTAAATCACAACTAAAAAGTCAAGACATGAAGTTGGAGAAACTAGGGTTCTAGCCACTCATGACTAGAACAAGATCACAAATCTAGAAAATGAAATTAAAGTTCTTACAAAGTGAAATCAAAGGTTCCCAAGTGTTAATCAACTCCAAAATCCTCCATAAAATCGCCTTCTCTGCTCCCAAAATCGACCCCCCCCCCTTAAAAAAATTGGTTCCCCCCTTTAAGAATGGTGAAAAACTGCTTTAAAATCCGCATTTACGTTTACACGGCCCGCGTAAATTAACAGCAAAAATACACTGCGCAGAAATCTACGTTTACACGGGCGTGTAAACGCAAGGCTTCCATTTACACGGCCGTGTAAATCTCTGTAAAGCCAAAATCTTCATTTCTTTTATATCTTGCTCCTCGGTGCTTCGCAAGTCCCGAAATTTTGTCCGCGACTCTTATTTACCTCCTCCAACAATATCCTACCTCCAAAAGTCCCTGAAATATCACAAAAATGTGTGAATGAAATTGCCTCATGAAAAATCCCGAAAAACATGCAAAATGCACGAGTTTAAACCTAAATGCAATGCACTTTTATGGAGTAAAACTACAAAATGGATGCATGAAATGCATCTAACAAATCTCCCCAAGCTTGAACCTTTCCTGTCCTCAAGAAAGAACAAGAAAAATTTAAACTAGAGAAAATAAAATAAAGGAGAAGAAAAGAAAATCAAAGTCAAAACTTTTTGAAACTTAATGCAAGAAATCAAAACAAACATGAAAAGAATCCAACCCAATTAACCTTGTTTTTGTACCATAGTTGAGAATGAACCTGTCGTGCCTTGAGTCCACTTGGCTTTAGTCTCAAATTATATAACAATAGAAATAAGACTTTAGCCACCCCCTAATGCAACTCAGCAGAATCAAAGATCACAACACTTGTTCCCTCTCAATATCATCAAGTCAATTCATGGAACAAATTATGGTCTTACTCTCGTGAAATTATATGTGACAAAACATGCTCAATCATATTTGTTTCACAAAATATAACAATGACCAATTCCATCTATTTGTTGATTAACAACAATCTTTTTCTAGAAAATATCTTCTAAAAATTCCCTAAAATTTACCCAGATTGTTGATTAACGAAACAGGGCTTGTATAATGACTCCCTACATTAACTCTTCATCCTAGGTAATAACCGTAACTTCTATGTTGCTTCGAACGAGTATTTAACTCTTGGAATCCTTGACTGCAGGCGGTGCTCGATCTTGCACCTGCCCCCTATCTCACGTTAGACTCCAAATTATGACCTTCAAGTCACAATCTCGATCCTTACTGGAGACTACTTCTTCTTAACAAACTTAAGATAAGTTCTTTTATTACTACAATGGACCGATGTGTCATATTCTATTGACCTATCATCGCATGTTGCAACGCTTAGACTCAGGTCTCTTAGATTCAAATTCTAGAAAAGACTATATCTTCCTTCATGTTCTAATCACATCTTAAAAGGTAGCATTTCTAGCTACAAGCAACTATCGCGATACCTCTACTGATCGCTTTGATTATCTTTTATTTCAATCTTCTGGCTTAAGTCAAATGCTACATCGAACTTGGTTCTCTGAACCACGTAACATACTCATCGTAGTCGGACTCAATTTGATATGACCACTAGGGTCAGAATAACAATCATCTTTTTAGTCATTACCGAAACAATGGTATTGACATACATGAACAAAACAGAACCAACTACTTGCTTCTTGGTAAAATTGTGACTTTCCCTGATCCAAGTGTGAGTCATGTGCTTCCAGTAGTATAGGCCTCTACTACCATTCACACCTACTCATACTCGTCTCAAGTATTGTCTCGCAGTTTTCCAAGTCCCCATACAAGAAAATCACATAACAACTTAACACATCAGATAGCAAAACGAAGGTTTTATATTATTCCTTGAAATGATTACATAGGTGTTCAAGTTCACCCTAGACTATGCCTCTAATAGGCTACATCATACGATACTATGGCTACTGCATAACTCGATCTTCTGTTATGAAGTTCTCATCCTTGATTCCTCGCGTTGTTATCTGCTTCGTCGAGGATCATGTGAAATGCCATTGGCTTTGGCGGTGCATTTGGCCTTGCTGCTTCGTTTTTCTTTGGGCAGTCTCTAGAAATATGCCCTTCTTTGTTACATTCTAAACATACCTTCTTTTTGAATGTGCACTCGTTGGCGTAAAGGCCAGACTTTCCACACTTGAAACATATCACCTCTTCGCCACATTTTCCTAAGTGTTTCTTCTCGCACTTATCACACCATCTTGCTTCGCCTCTTCCTCCTCCTCCAAACTTTGAGAATTTACTCTCCTTGTTGGGCCTTGAAGATCCTTCAAACTTCCTCTTTTCTCCTGCGTTATCTTTTTCTAGACCCTTTTCTCTTATCTGGGTCTCTATATTCTTAGCTGCTCTAACGGCTGTTTTCAAAGTAGTTGCCATTTTGACCGTTGGGCCAAAGTCTGCGGGCAGTCCGTTAGCGAACCTATCTATCTTGGAGAGTTCAGTAGGAACCAAGTAGGGAAATAGTTTCATCCTCTCAGTGAATGCGGTGGCATACTCATCAACACTCATCTTCCCTTTCTTCAGGTTCTGAAACTCGTTGTTTAGGTCTATCAGATCTATCTCTGAGCAGTACTACATTTTTAACTGCTCCGTGAATGCTTCCCAAGACATTCGTATGGCTTCTCTTCGTGGCATTGTATCTGCCAGCAACTTCCACCAACTTAACACTCCGGTCTTTAGTTGTCTAACTGCAAACACGGTCTTTTGCTTATCGCTGCAGTCGCAGCTCTCAAATACCATCTCCATCTCGGAGATCCTGTCACACCCCAAAACCGGAACGGCGGAAACGTTCGGGGGTGGAGGACGTCATGTTTAGTATCACAAGACATGCATCATAGTAAGAAAAGTAATGAACAAACATTTCATTAAAAAGAAGGTGTTTACAAAGCGTGTTCACAAAACATAGAATACATATGCAAATAACAATCAATACGTGAAGCTATATTGCTCCATCTTCTGAGTTCCCAGCACGAGTACCTGTCTACTAGGCTCCCGAGAATACAAGTTATTGGAAAGAGTTGATCAGCAATTAAGCTGGTGAGTTCATAAGATTTTAGTGATGTAAATAAATTGTAAATTCAGTTTAGAAAAGTTCGCCAGTTCCTCTTAGAAAATCCTATATTTTCTACTTTGGTGAAAGATACGTAAAAATGATTCTACAATCCTTTCTACGAGTACTAAATGGATACAAGTGATATAAAAACTCGGAGTAAACAAACAATCGACTGTGCGCATCTGCCCTAAATCTCAACCAAACAAGGAACAGGAAGTAAGGCGGATAGCACGCATCTCATTGTTTGTTAGATCATTGTTATATATAACTCTGGCGTGTTCACTTGTTACTCGTGGAGTTAATTGTAATGGTTCCTTTATATTTAATGAAAAGATTCTTTAAGAAAACCCTTATTTCTTATAATATAATGATGACCACAGTGATTACTTCTATAATCACTTAGTTTATACTGGCTATATATGATCTAATATCGATTAGATAGTTAATTGGGCGAATCTGCCCTAAGCCCACAACCAAACAAGGAACAGGAAGTAAGGCGGAAAACACACATCCAACTACCTATTGGGTATCAATGATATATAACCATGCTGTATAAACTAAAGTATTTTAGAGTTAATCACCTAAGGTCCTTTAAGTTTAACCTGGTTTAATAAAATGGATTAAACCCTTTACTAGTAAGTTTCTAGTTTTGTATACTCAAAGTTCTGATTTGGAAAGTGTGATCTGTACTAGAAAACTGTGCATTGACTCTGTGTCCTATGACTTGACCCATACCTGGTACCCTTATGATGACTCAATGTATACTGGACATATATATATCTAGAATCGAATAGATAATAGACTGGGTGAATTTGCTCCAAGCCCACAACCAAACAAGGAACAGGAAATGAAGCGGAGAGCACACATCCTATTACCTGTCGGATCCTATTGACATATATGTATCCTTTGATGTATACATTAAGAAATCATAAGGTTAGCATTATGGCCCCTTTCTACTAAACGTAGCCTTCTACCAAGGCATCAAATGTTATGTGTGTTTGTTTCTTGTATTAGTATGTATTTTCCCAAGTGAGACTATCTTTAACTAAATATAGTTGACACATTAATGAATATGTGAGAAAATCACAAGTAAATGTAATAGGGAAAATAATGTTTTACCTCAGCAGTGACACTGCTGGCTATAAAGTAATAAAATACAGACTCCAGATAGTATTAAATGTACAATACACCTCGGGGAGTCTAAAATAGCTTTTAGTCCTAAGTCGGTTAATTAAAGGTTTAAATGTGAACTCATATGTAACTAGGAAGATATATTATGATATTTTATCACCTCGTGTCTGCTAGTCCTGTCACGTGAAATCGTACCAGTGTCAATGCAAACCCGACAAGATATATTATTAGGTTTATCACCTCGTGCCTGCTAGTCCTGGTACGTGAAATCGTACCAGTGTCAATGCAAACCCGACAAGATATATTATTAGGTTTATCACCTCGTGCCTGCTAGTCCTGGTACGTGAAATCGTACCAGTGTCAATGCAAACCCGGCAAGATATATTATTAGGTTTATCACCTCGTGCCTGCTAGTCCTGGTACGTGAAATCGTACCAGTGTCAATGCAAACCCGGCAAGATATATTATTAGGTTTATCACCTCATGCCTGCTAGTCCTGGTACGTGAAATCGTACCAATGTCAATGCAAACCCGGCAAGATATATTATTAGGTTTATCACCTCGTGCCTGTTAGTCCTGGTACGTGAAATCGTACCAGTGTCAATGCAAACCCGGCAAGATATATTATTAGGTTTATCACCTCGTGCCTGCTAGTCCTGGTACGTGAAATCGTACCAGTGTCAATGCAAACCCGACAAGATATATTATTAGGTTTATCACCTCGTGCCTGCTAGTCCTGGTACGTGAAATCGTACCAGTGTCAATGCAAACCCGACAAGATATATTATTAGGTTTATCACCTCTGTCACATTTCCCCCGGTGCTTCTTCTTGAACTTGTCGCACCATTTTGCTTCGGCTCCTCCTCCTCTCGAACCAGACTTCGAGAATTTACTCTTCTTACCGGACCTCGAGGATCCGTCAAATTTCCTTTTCTCACCAACCTCGGCCCTCTCCAGACCCCTTTCCTTTTTCTGGGTCTCCACATTCTTAGCTGCTCGAACAGCTGATTTCAGAGTGGTTGCCATCTTGACTATCGGGCCAAAGTCGGCTGGCAGTCCATTTTCGAACTTCTCAATTTTGGAGAGTTCGGTTGGAACTAGGTATGGAAACAACTTCATCTTTTTCGTGAATGCAGTAGCGTAGTCATCAACGCTCATTCTCCCCTTCTTCAGGTTTTGGAACTCATTGTTCAGATCAATCAGATCTATTTCTGAACAGTACTGCGCCTTCAGTTGTTCCAAGAACTCATCCCATGACATCTTTAGGGCTTCTCCTCGCGGCATTGTATCCGCCAATAGCTTCCACCAGCTCAAGACTCCAGTTTTCAGTTGTTTTACTGCGAAGACGGTCTTTTGTTTCTCGCTACAGCTGCAGCTCTCGAACACCATCTCCATTTCGGAGATCCAATCCATAATCTCAACAGGCTTTGGGCTTCCTGAGAGACTTGGTGGCTTGGCACCCAAGAAATTCTTATACATCCGCCCATCCTTGTCGTTTCCCCTCTCCGGGTCATTCCTTCGTTCTCCTTGAGTCCCAACTTGACTCACATGGCGGCTATAATTACCTTCCTCCGATTGCTCGGGACTCAGCTCGGGTTGCTCAACGGGCATGGTAGGTTCGTCCCTATTCAACATCTGCCTCATTTCTTCCCTTTGTTCTGCTAACATAGCCCGAATCATGGCTTGTACTCCAGCCATGGTGATTGGCTCGGGTGCAACTTCTACTACAACATGTATTTGCTGAATCACTGGGGGTTGATTCCTATTCCCATTTGCATTCCCAGCTCCACTGCGGGTTCTTGCCATCTTGATCTATACACCGAGTAAGGTGAATTTAGATCTTTATTCAGGATAGACATTTAAATCATCCTTATCTCTCCGAAACGTTTATATGCTAGTTCTAATATCGTAGTCGTACGTTTAGAATCCTAAAAACATAAGGTTTCCAGATCCGGTCGGCAACATACCATAGATCCGAACAATTAACAACAAATAAGGCATAAAGCATTTAGCACATAAAAGCATTTTAGGCATAATTCCTAAAATAAGCTAGTGCTCACACCTCACAATCATCGCTTAGCATTCTAAGTTTAAGTCTAGAAATCCTACAAATTCCTAGTTCGGTTAAACTAATGCTCTGATACCAACTGTGACATCCCCATTTTCACGGCCAGAAAAGTCCGATTTTGTTTATGCTTGTTTGAAAATCAGAGTAACATTTTAAATAAAAGTGTTGCGGAATTTGTCCCAAAACAAAATATGATAAAGATTTATCAAAAGCATTTCCAAAGAAATGCATTTCATTAAAAGACTCGGGATGTCATGTTCGATACAGATCAAAAGCATAAACAGTAAAATATAAGCCTTACTACATTATTTCATATCTATAGGCCTATATCCGTAATCCCTCATCCAAAACATCACATCTATGCTCGAGCGCCACTACCTGTAATACATGAAACTGAGTGGGTCAGGCTTGGGAGCCTGGTGAGCACATAGGGTTTTCAACCCACAATAAATAAGTTTATTAATTTCATCAATCAACAATAACCCGATTACCCGTTCTCGTTATCCTCACTTTACGTCCCTAAACACCTATCATAAGGGACCTAGCCTAAGGATCATCATCGGGATGGACACTACTGCTAAGGGGGTTCCTCAGCAATAAATGTCCTAAAGGCAACCATGAGGGGGATGGAGTACACCGGTGAACACATCGTTCACAAACACCTACAGGTTGCGAGCCTGCTAGCGTTCCACTGGACTGTCTAGAAGAGTCTGTGGTCGTCATCTATACTCCGCTAGATGACTGGATCACCAACAACATCGAGGCCTCTCATCATTTTATCACACATCGTCTTATTACATCTACCCATGTTTTACCCCAACATTTTTGTAGATATAAAATACATATACAGTTTAAATCATTTAAAACATGTATAAAAATCTTTCATCAGCATAGACAGCAAGTATTCAGATAATATGCACACATAGCACGTAGTTTATAATAAATACTTCATATCTATGTGTAAGATGAAATGGACTATGCACTCACCTGAAAGGTGGTGACTCTGCACTTGAATAGCGCTTCGTTATCTCAAAATAATTTTCCCTCGACAAAACCTAGTATCAATACCACTAGCGTTTAGTCTAACGTTAACCGCGACTAATTAATAGTCTAGCTATTATTATTATTATATAAGCGTTAAACAACACTCTATATAACTCATAATAATAGCCCAAATAATTATTTTAAGGACCTAATAACATTACTATAATTAAATAAAAGCTATATTAAAAATAGCGTAGGCGTAGCTCACTTACAACGGGTTTTGTTAAAAACCGGGCTTCGCTTGGAGCAGCGTTTCTAAACCGAAAGGCCCTTTTTCTCGGGACTCCGGGAGCCTCGGGGCTTCCTTCGAGTGCTAGGGGGTTTACCTAGGCTTAGGGGGGGTTAGGATATGCTAGAGAGAGAAAGTAGTGAGAGAAAGAGTTGATTTTTGGTGTGAGAAACCGGCTGCCCTCGCACCCCTATTTATAGGTGCGAGGCTTCGCACTACGCTGGGCGTAGGTTCGCTCTACGCGGGGCGTTCATCGGATAAGGCTGCCAGATAGACTCCAGCTGTCTCGCACTCGGAAGGGATAAGACCGGAGGTACGCTGGGCGTACCTGGCCTCGGACGTGGGGCGTAGCGAAGGTGAGGTGTCGCAATCCGAAGTGATCCCCTGATCAGCAATGGGCGGCCCAGATGTTGTCACGTCGCCTATCTCGCATCAGGTCTCGTAATTTGCACACTCAACTTCAAAAATTCGTATCTTCCTCATACGAGCTCCGTTTTCGACGTTCTTTATATCCACGCGAAGGCGGGAACGTACTCTACAACTTTCGTTTAGACTCTGTCATCTAATTTTGAATTTATTTTAAAAGTTATATTTTTAACAGGCCGGGACATGATTGGTCCGTTAAAATTCATAACTTCTTCATCCGATGTCCGTTTTCGTCTGTATTTTTATCGTTACGCTATTATTAATGAGATCTTCTATTCTCGTTTAGTTTATGTCGACTAAAAACCACTCGATCTAATATTCGAACTTCGGGCTGTACACTGCTAAGCCGAAACTTCGAAAAATCATAACTTCCTCATACGAAGTCAGATTTGGGCGTTCTTTTTATGGACGCTCTCGGTTTAACGTATTCTACGACTTTCGTTTAGATCGGTAAGGCTAAAACTCGCTCTATCGTAAATTCACTATTTACGCTTCCGGGTATCGAGTCGGTTCCGTCGCGAAACTTCGACGGGTCATAACTTCTTCGTTATAACTCGGATTTCAGCGTTCTTTATATCCCCGGAATCCTTGTTTCGACCACTACAACTTTATGTAAAGATATCGGGTTTATCTCACACTTTAATTTTGACACTTATTTTTATCCTTTATTTATTATACATTTATAAATAAGTAATAAACACACAAATACACATAATTCACATAATACTCAAATATTTCATCTTTATTACTTCAAAAAGAGTTACAATAGTGGACCTAGACTATTACATTGTCGAAAATGC
Organism: Lactuca virosa; assembly: GCF_052849685.1. Lineage (NCBI taxonomy): Eukaryota > Viridiplantae > Streptophyta > Magnoliopsida > Asterales > Asteraceae > Lactuca > Lactuca virosa. The sequence goes on from NC_136426.1 coordinate 42,475,845, forward strand.
TTAGTCCCGAAACCCGGGCGTTACATAAGCCCACAACCAAACAAGGAACATGAAGTAAGGCGGAAAGCACACATCCAACTACCTAGTGGGTATCAATGATATATAACAATGCTGTATAAACTAAAGTATTTTAGAGTTAATCACCTAAGGTCCTTTAAGTTTAACCTGGTTTAATAAAATGGATTAAACCCTTTACTAGTAAGTTTCTAGTTTTGTATACCCAAAGTTCTGATTTGGAAAGTGTGATCTGTACTAGAAAACTGTGCATTGACTCTGTGTCCTATGACTTGACCCATACCTGGTACCCTTATGATGACTCAATGTATACTGGACATATATATCTAGAATCGAATAGATAATAGACTGGGTGAATCTGCTCCAAGCCCACAACCAAACAAGGAACAGGAAATGAAGCGGAGAGCACACATCCTATTACCTGTCGGATCCTATTGACATATATGTATCCTTTGATTTATACATTAAGAAATCATAAGGTTAGCATTATGGCCCCTTTCTACTAAACGTAGCCTTCTACCAAGGCATCAAATGTTATGTGTGTTTGTTTCTTGTATTAGTATGTATTTTCCTAAGTGAGACTATCTTTAACTAAATATAGTTGACACATTAATGAATATGTGAGAAAATCACAAGTAAATGTAATAGGGAAAATAATGTTTTACCTCAGCAGTGACACTGCTGGCTATAAAGTAATAAAATACAGACTCCAGATAGTATTAAATGTACAATACACCTCGGGGAGTCTAAAATAGCCTTTAGTCCTAAGTCGGTTAATTAAAGGTTTAAATGTGAACTCATATGTAACTAGGAAGATATATTATGATATTTTATCACCTCGTGTCTGCTAGTCCTGTCACGTGAAATCGTACCAGTGTCAATGCAAACCCGACAAGATATATTATTAGGTTTATCACCTCGTGCCTGCTAGTCCTGGTACGTGAAATCGTACCAGTGTCAATGCAAACCCGACAAGATATATTATTAGGTTTATCACCTCGTGCCTGCTAGTCCTGGTACGTGAAATCGTACCAGTGTCAATGCAAACCCTGCAAGATATATTATTAGGTTTATCACCTCGTGCCTGCTAGTCCTGGTACGTGAAATCGTACCAGTGTCAATGCAAACCCGGCAATATATATTATTAGGTTTATCACCTCGTGCCTGCTAGTCCTGGTACGTGAAATCGTACCAGTGTCAATGCAAACCCGGCAAGATATATTATTAGGTTTATCACCTCGTGCCTGCTAGTCCTGGTACGTGAAATCGTACCAGTGTCAATGCAAACCCGGCAAGATATATTATTAGGTTTATCACCTCGTGCCTGCTAGTCCTGGTACGTGAAATCGTACCAGTGTCAATGCAAACCCGGCAAGATATATTATTAGGTTTATCACCTCGTGCTTGCTAGTCCTGGTACGTGAAATCATACCAGTGTCAATGCAAACCCGGCAAGATATATTAACGTGATTTTTCCTGGTACTTAGTATGGTGTGTTTCTCTCTATATTAGTTATAGTATGTTTCTCTTCTATACTTATTATAGTATGAACTGAACCCTTAAACTATACCTATTATAGTTTACTAGTAATGTAATTGAACTATTGTTGAAAATACTCAATTTACCACTAAGTTATGCTAGTACTTTAAAACGGAGTTTTGTTAGACTATAAAGTAACATAACTTTAAAAGAGTTTTTGAAATGTTTTGATCACTTATAAAAGACATAAACAATCTTTTGAAAGATATTTATAGCAAACATTTACACAATTATCATTGTGTTCAACTTGTATTCCCCCCCTTAAAACATTTAAAACAGTTAAAAGATTCATTACGGTGTATGAACTCACTTGATGTGGGTGATTCAAACGAATGTGCGCGTAAGGATGAGAAGTTCCACGAACGAAGTCCCGAGACTTAACGAATCCTAAATGACATATAATGACATATATTGACATAAATATAGTGTTTAGAAGCAACCAAATGCAAAGAAACACCTCACGGGACTAGGAAACACTTTGACCAAGTGTTGGAATCACATGTGATTCAATTTAGGGGAGTGTACGGCCACTTTGAAGAGTGTGCGGCCATGGGTGTGCGGCCAGGGAGTGTGTGCGGTTGCACACAGGAGTGTGCGGCCGTACAGAGGGTGTGTGTGGCCGTACAAAGGGGTGTGTGGCCGTACACTCTTCATTTATGCTCCAAACGTCGATCTTCCAGTGTTTTAAGGTTCAAACCAAGTCCAAATAGAAGATAGGGGATCAAACTCTCACTTTGGAGGGTCTTTGAGGTGTGTACGGCCACCTTATGAAGGTGTGCGGCCGTACACCTTCAAGTGATGAAGAACACGAAGAACATGAAGAGTTTTAGGCTTAGATCAAGGTGTCTTACCAGTATAACAAGCTCAATGATGGATTACTTCTCGTTTTTTAGGCCTTTGGAGGGTCCTTATGTGAAGATTCTAGAGAGAGAAAGTAGTGTGCATCCAAAAGGGAAAAACAGTGAAAGAAGGGGGTCTCCTCCTATATATAAAGGTGGGTGTACGGTTGAGGGGTGGGTGTGCGGTTGAGGAGTGGGTGTGCGGCCGCACACCCATGTGTACGGCCGTACACTCCTCCCACGAGGGTGTATGGCCCGATTTTGCTACCTTACGACTTTACAGTTCATCCCTAATCTCAACCTTGGTTGTACTCAAGCTTAGAACACTTAAACGGACTCTAAACGAGGCTAAATGATAGCAGAAATGAGTCTAACACTCAGTTGACTTGACTGGCTGAGCTTTGCAAGGCAAAAATTTTAAAAATTTTCGGGTTGTCACATCATCCCCCCGTTAGATGGAATTTCGTCCCGAAATTAGCTTTCTTACAGTACTACTGGGGTTGCGCTCCTCTGATTTGCAGAATACCTACTCGTAGGCCTGGCAACTTTGCTCTGGTGTTCATGATAGGATTCGTACTTGGTCCATCTATCATTACCTCGTGTATACAAGTCGTATATAATTAGGATTAGTAAGACTGTCGGATGTGCGACTCTGCCCCAGGTCCACAACCAAACAAGGAACAGGAGACAAGGTGGAAGCACACATACTAAATCTGCGTAATCATAATCATATACCACCCTCACGTATACCCTGAGTAGTGATAGGTGGGCTGTATTCGTCCATAACCTCTCTGCTCGAACTCGAGTCTGTTGGACGAGTGGTATTTCGTGACGGTCTGCGGACATCTGACGATAAGGTTTCAGAGGACAAAGTACTCTTCGCATGAGTACTTTTGGGTTTTTAGAATACGAAAGATAAAACTGGGTTTTATGTCGGACCGTTGATATAAATGACGGAAGTTTCGAGAACTTGACGGTCGAGGCGATAGAAACACATGAACTTAGTATGGTGAGGACCACGCCAATTCATGACGAATGGTAGTAACGGACTCTTTACCGAACAAAGTCTTGCCGATTGGAAAGAAATATATGTTATACGATGATGTATCCTTAGCGTGCTCGAAAATGTACTCTTAGTGAGCTCGACTATGTACTCTTAGTGCGTTCGATAGTATACTCTTAGTGCGTTCGATAGTGTACTCTTAGTGTGTTCGATAGTGTACTCTTAGTGCGTTCGATAGTGTACTCTTAGTGCGTTCGATAGTGTACTCTTAGTGCGTTCGATAGTGTACTCTTAGTGCGTTCGATAGTGTACTCTTAGTGCGTTTGATAGTGTACTCTTAGTGCGTTCGATAGTGTACTCTTAGTGCGTTCGATAGTGTACTCTTAGTGAATGTTCTAGTGCTTTCTGTTTTCCTCTTGATGTTGACACTCCTACGTATCGTACCGCGATGAGCGAGTACATACGAATGAAAGTGTTTTGATAACTGGTGATGATACTTTATATCATGATCCTCCTCGGTACCACTACGATCGCCTGTCATATACAAGTTATGAATATTTAAGATGAATAAGATGGTCGACTGAGTAACTCTGCCTCAAATCCACAACCAAACAAGGAACAGGAATTAAGGCGGAATTACTCACTCTAAGTCTGCATCATCTTAGTTATGCACAACCCTGATGTATATGTTCAGCCATCATAGCTTCTCTAAACGGATCCTTTAGTTCTTTCGAATATTGTGACTTGTTCCTATGAGTGAGTTATTATAATTACTTTTAAGTGTTATCCCCATGTTTTAATCTTATATAAATATAAATTAATTTTCAAAGCAAATTCTAAGTCGAAACGTACCGCTGCTCGATGGCGACTCCGAGGTCGATTCCCCTGCGGTGATCATCAGAATTCGTCCATCCGCTCCTGAGTTCTTTGTTATCGGGCAGTCCTCTTGGTAGTGTCCAGTCTCACCACAGCCATAGCAGGCTTGGTCTTCTTCAACTCCGGAGACTTGGGAGATCGGTTGAGCCGGTGCTCTGCAGAAACGGACTGTGTGTCCTTTTCTGTGGCAGTTCAGACACTGCATTTTCCGGCATAATTCGGTGTGGTGGTAGTTGCACTTCCCACACTTCGGAAGGGTTCCAGCATATCGACTGGCAGGTGCTGGAGTAGTAGGTGTTGTGGCGGTGTACATAGTACTCGTTCGTTCCTCCTGCGGGGTGTCCTATGTTGTTTGCTTCTTCTTCCTCTTGTTCCCCGACTTCTGTCCATAGTCCTCTTCCCTCGATGGCTCGGGAACCGGGACTTCTACGCCATGATGGACTTCATGGTCGATGAGTCGCTGGGCCAGGCGTTTGGCACTATCGAATGTGGTTGGGTTAGAAGACAACACATTACCTCGGGTCGGGGAAGTCAGACCCCTGATGTATCTTTCTATCTTCTTGCTCTCGGGGGTAACCATCTCGGGGCACAGTGCTGCCAGGTCGCTAAACCTGTCAGTGTAGGCCACTATGTCTGAGCCGACCATCTTGAGCTCCCATAGTTCTTGTTCTAGTTTCTGTACTTCACCCTTTGGGCAGTACTCTCTCATCATCATTTCCTTTAAGTTTTCCCAGCCCATAGAGTTTGCCACTGTTAGGGTCAGTGACTTAACATGGCCATTCCACCATGTTAGAGCTCTTCCGAAGAAGGTGCAGGCAGCAAACTTGACTTTGCTCCTTTCTGGGCATGAACAAAGTTCGAAGACCGAATCTGTTTTCTCGAACCATTGCATCAGAGCGATGACTCCACCATTTTCGTCGAAGGAATTGGGTTTGCATTTCATGAAGTCTTTATACGAACATTCCCGCGGGTATTCGTGGGTATCTCCGTGGTTGTTTAGGTGAGCACCGCTACTAGGTCCACTGATATCACTTGCGCGAATTTGGGTTAGGGCGGCTGTCGTTGCTGCCGTTACCGCTGCCTGAAAAGCAGCTACGTCGAACTGTGGCGGGGGTAGTGGCGGTTGAGTTGGAGTTATCGGAGTAGTGCGTCTGTTCGATTTGTGAGGAGGCATCTTTGCTAACAGAATACAAAGATGAGATGGAATAAGTCTATAGCAGTGGATACAAGCTGAAAGCTGAAAAGACAAGGTTATCCCAGTTCTGAGTGTATCGGGTCCTGACTTCCACAGGGTTTTAGTAACAATTCATAAAAGAGTCTATACCAAATAAACTTTATGAATTTGGAATGGCTATCCTCGAATGAATATCTTTTACCTGAATAACTGTTACCAGTTGCATGTAAGAAAATAATCCTAACACATAATGTGAGCAGTGTTTCCACTCGCTCATTTAGTTAACAAGATTATTATTTATTAGTGTGACGTGTAAGACGTTTTGGTTACTTCGGTTGATCCCTCTTTGAAAACTTCTCATGAACCTGCTCTTGTTCCTCCTGGACTCTTCTGTTGTCTACTATGAGGAAGTGGTTACATCTATCTGGGTTTGTCGTGCGAGAATGGAAGTGACTAAAGAATCTATGAGATTTAAGGTAACTTTATGGGGTGATCCTTACATAGTCCTCCTATAATTGCACAATGTATACAAGTTGTATATAACTTAAGATTAAATAGACCTTCGAATAAGCGATCCTACTCCAAAACCACAACCAGACAAGGAACAGGTAGTGGAGCGTAGATCGCAGATTCTAAGTCTATAGATTCCCAATTATATATAACCTTGGAAGTATACACTGTAGGATTATAGACCCATCCAAAAGGGTCTTTTAAGTTATCACATAAGTTGTTTATATAGTGCCTAAAATACTCCTATAGTATTTTTAATGTAATGTACTTAGTATGTTTCAAACTTGTTATCGCGTTATAGTATCATAGAATACTCCTATAGTATTCTAACTCAAATGTACTTGTTCTAGTATTCCCTTGACTTAGTATTCGGTAAGTTTGAAGACTGTTGCAACACCACATCACTCCCAAACACATGTCGGTCACATCTCGAATGAATATAGTTGATCAGACTATATTGATCCTAGCTATGATTACATAACTGTTCAGGTTTGACGACAGTGTCCAACCTTTAAATACTTTAGTTCTGTTCTCCTTGTGATACTTGGTCTAGTATGTACATGTATAATCAAGAAGGTATATTTTTATAACTTATCGTTATACTCTTAAACTATACCACTATCCAGAGAACTTAGCCCCATTGTATTTATAGTTGTATATCTTTTATCGGTTGATATACTTAGTTCACTATAAACAATGCTCTGATACCAATCTGTCACACCCCAAAACCGGAACGGCGGAAACGTTCGGGGGTGGAGGACGTCATGTTTAGTATCACAAGACATGCATCATAGTAAGCAAAGTAATGAACAACCATTTCATTAGAAAGAAGGTGTTTACAAAGCGTGTTCACAAAACATAGAATACATATGCAAATAACAATCAATACGTGTTCACAAAACATAGATCCAGTCCATAATCTCCACTGGTTTTGGGCTTCCAGAGAGACCCGATGGTTTTGCATCCAATAAATTCTTATACATCCGCGCATCCTTGTCATTTCCCTTCTTCGGGCCATTCCTCCTTACCCCTTGGGTTCCAACTTGACTCACAGTGCGGTTATAATTTCCTTCCTTTGATTGTTCAACGATCAACTCAGGTTGCACAATAGGCACCGTAGGTTCATCCCTATTTTCGTGCAACATTTACCTCATCTCCTCTCTTTGCTCAGCCAGCATAGCCCGAATCATGGCTTGTACTCCAGCCATTGTGATTGGCTCAGGAGTGGCTACTACAACAGGTATTTGCTCAATCACTGGTGGTTGAGGCGGTTGATTTCTATATCCATTCGCGTTTCCACTTCGGGTTCTTGCCATTTCGTTCTATACACCAAATCAGACGTTCGGTGTGTAATGACGAGAATTAAGATAGGAAAGATTTTATCTACGATTGACGTATAAATCTCCTTATCTCTCCGAAAAGTTATATGCCAGTTCTAATACCGTAATTAAACATTTAGAAACCTGAACACATAAAGTTTCCAGATCCGGTCGGCAACAGACCATAGATCCGATCATATAATGCATATCATAAATCATTTAGCACATAAAAGCATGTTAGACATTTTCCCTAAATAAGCTAGTGCTTGTGTCTATTCAGGTGTATTACCTAAATTTATTAGACACACTCCTCACGATCATCACTTAGCCTTCTAAGTTTAAGTCTAGAAATAAATCCATATTCCTAGTTCGCTTAAACTAATGCTCTGATACCAACTGTGACATCCCCATTTTCTCGGCAAGAAAAGACCGATTTTGTTTATGCTTTATAATAATCAGAGTACCTCTTTTAATAAAAACGTTGCGGAATTTGTTCCCAGAAAAAAAACATGATAAATACGTTATCAAAGCATTTCCGAAGAAATGTGTTTTTATCCATTTTAAAACATTTGGGATGTCATCGTCAATACAGAAACATAAGCATAAACAGAACTTACATTCATTTACACTAGTGATCTACATATCTTTTAAATCTCTCAGTGTAAAGTAGCTTCATATCGACACCTGTGATACAAATAAGCTTGAGTGGGTCAGGTTGGGAAACCTGGTGAGTACATAGGGTTTTCAACCCACAATAATATAATTATTATGTTCAACATCAAACAATCAACCCAATTACCCATCCCCATTATCTTCTTTACTCTTAAGGATCTTCCCTAAGATTCAGCTATTCCTCATTCATTCATTCCTAAGGAGTATCCTAAGGAATCGACACTAAGTCTGCATAGTCGCCAGGGTTTATCTCGTTTATTGACAGTATCATTTTCGAGAGTCCACCCGCAATACATGTCAATGGGTTTTTTTTAGAGTACACCGGGTGAACACATCGTTCACAACACCTATAGGTTGCGAGCCTGCTAGTGTTCTACTAGACTGTCTAGAATAGTCCGTGGTTGTCATCCATACTCTGCTCGATGACGGGGCCATCGCTTGGGTCATCGTTTGGCTCATCGTTTTGGCTCATCGTTTTGGCTCATCGCTTTGGCTCATCGCTTTGGCTCATCACTTAGGTCATCACTTAGGTCATCGCTTCGCACCATATTTTATCACTCATATATCATCGCTCATCATTCATCTCATCTTTCATCGCTCATCATTTATCTCATCTTTTATCGCTCATCATTTATCTCACCTCTAATCTACCCATGTTTTATCCAACATATTTTGTAGATATAAAATACATATACAGTTTAGATAATTTAAAACATGTATAAAACGTTTCATCCAGCATAGACAACAAATATTCAGACGGGATACACACATAGCACGTAATTTATATAAAATACTTCATATCTATGTGTAAGATGAAAGTAACTATGCACTCACCTGTAAAGGTGGTGACTCGGCACTCGGACAGCACTTCGTTACTCTTAAAACAATTTTTCCTTTGACAAAATATAGTATCATTACCACTTGTTATTATTACTATTATATAAGCGTTAAAACAATACTCTTCACCCACTATGTACAGACAGGGGCCAGACATGAAATACCGGAGGGCATGATCATTTTGGCATATAACACTTTTGAAATCCAACAACCCAGGCGGCCCTTCAAACCGGATTCCCCGTAACGCGAGTGGTTAAAAAGATATTATAACGACACTTATATAACCCATAATAATATATCAAATAATTATTATAAGATCCTAATAACGTTACTATATTTAAATAAAAGCTATATTAAAAATTAGGTAGGCGTATCTTACCTCGAGGGGGTTTGGCTAGAAGTCGGGCTCTGCAGGGGCAGGACTTCTGAGCCGAAAGCTCTTCTTCTCGGAGCCGTCGAGTGCTCCGGGGCTTTCTTCTAGCGCTAGGGGAGTTTTTGGGAGGTTTAGAGAGAGTGTAGAGAGAAGAAAGAATGGGAAAGGTGTGAAGAAAATGAAGGTGAGAGAGGTTCTATTTATAGGGTGAAATATGGATGAACTTGGTGCTACATTTCACCATCTGGTGGCAAGACTTGGGGAGAAAGAAATGGCCAAGATTGTGCCACATCACCCATTTTCGCACAGCACACTTCCGACTTCTAAAATCCGTAACTTTCGCATACGAGCTTCGTTTTTGATGTTATTTATATCCACGCGTAGGTAAAAATAAGATCTACAACTTTCCTTTTGACTCCGTTGGCTAATTCTCGACCGATCTTAAATTTAACAGTAGAAGTCGACTACACTGTTAAATGTCCGCGTAAAATTCATAACTTCTACATACGGACTCTGTTTTCGTCTGTCTTTTTGTCGTTGATTTCCTATTAAGGAGATATTCAATTCTCATTTAGGTTGTGTTGGCCAAAAACCGCTCGATCTAAAATTCGAGTTTCGGGCCGTGCACTACTAGGCCAAATCTTAGAAAAATCATAACTTCCTCATACGAAGTCAGATTTGGGCGTTCTTTTTATGCACGCTCTCGGTTTAACGTATACTACAACTTTTGTTTAGATCACTAAGGCAAAAAGTCCTCTATCGTAAATTCACTATTTACATCGCGTAGTGCCGTGCCGATTTTGTCGCGAAACTTCGACGGGCCATAACTTTTTCGTTATAACTCGGATTTCGACATTCTTTATATGTACGGAACCCTTGTGACATATTCTAAAACTTGGTTAAGATTACTCCTTCTAAATAATATTCCATCAAAAACTCATTTTTGATGCTCATTTTCTCTAAATTGACTAGCCCGGATCTACGGGCGTTACATACGGCGACAATGTCGGCCCATTTAGTTTATGTTTGGTAGGAAGACCCGGGGGTTGGCCCTAGGCACTATGTATGAAAGACCAGGAGGTAGCTCCTGGCACCCAGTATGTTATTATGTATGACAGGAAGACCTGGGGGTTAGCCCTATGCACTATGTATGAAAGACCAGGAGGAAGCTCCTGGCACCCAGTATGTTCTTATGTATGACAGAAAGACCCGGGGTTTAGCCCTAGGCACTATGTATGAAAGACCAGGAGGTGGCTCCTGATACACCTTATGCTCATTAGGTAAGTAGAGTAGTATGTATGTTAATTGTCTTTGTGATACTTGCATGGAAGACCAGGAGGCGGCTGTTGGCATTTGTCTGTAAGACCCAGGGTGTAACATCCCGAGATTTTACAGGTATTTCCAAACCCTCTTCTATCATTACTTTGTCATTTGTAGTCCTTGAGGTTGGAAGTGTAGAGCCAAGCCAAGTATAAGGGCCAAGGTTGCAACCTTGGGTCAAGAAGGAGTACGCTGAGCATACATAAGAGTACGCTAAGCGTACTAAGGTACGCCTTAGTATGTTGGGCGTACACTTGTGTACGTTGGGCGTACTTATATCAGGATGAAACCCTAATATTTAGGGTTTGGGGACTATACAAGCAACATTATGAGCACCAAACCCTCCCTTACCTCAGCCTCCACTGCTTAGAGTCGTTTTCCCCAAACCCTAGCCATTTCCTTGAGTGTGTGAGCTTATTGAGTGTTTTAAGAAGAAGGTGTTGCATCAAGGATTTGGAGAAGAAGATCAAGCTTGTAGATCTAAAGTTGGTTTGTGCCCTAGAAGCTCCAGAAGGTAAAAAGATTCAAACTTTATGCATATATGTATAGATCTAGCCATTTTGCTTTAAAGAACCATTTCTTGTCCCAAAAGGTCCCAAGATGGTGCATGATGTGATTTGGACGAAATAAACTGTCCTTCTAGACTCTTGAAGGAGTTTTGAGTGATAAAAATGAGGTATCAATGGCTTAAGATGTCCCATGCATGGAGTAGGAAGGTCTTAATGGATTAAGATCAAGTATTAAGAACTTTCTGGACGTCCAAAGTGATAAAGTCCGTGACTTTATGGGGCCTAGACACATTTGGTCACTGGATCTGAAGTTTGGGCTTAAGTGCTTAAGCCATTAAGCACTTATTAAGATTTTGGCAAAACTCTACGTACGCCTAGCATAAATCCAGTACGCCCAGCGTACTGGGTCAACCACCCCGATGGTGGTCAATATCAGAACGAGTACGCCCAGCGTACCAGAGGAGTACGCCCCGCGTAAGTCCTCTGTTGGGCTTTTGACATTTGGGCTTCGGGTTTTTGGGCTGTTTATGGACTAGTTGGATTTGGGCCTTTGCTGGACTTTATGAATATGATGTTTTGGGCCAAGTTTTGATAATGGATCTTGGAATTAGGCCCAATTAGGAAGTTGGGCCCAATTTGGTAAATTGGGCCAATAATGGGCTTTGCATAAGGACTTTTAAGGTTATGGACTTGGCATTGGGCCTTAGCCCAATAAAGAGAATGGACATGATGGATTGTGTGGACCCTTAGTCAAGACTGTTATGTGGTGTATTGACTTGGTGTTTATTATGTGATAGTTCGGGATTTCCGGTGAGATAGCAATCAGGGTTTTTCGGTACTTCAGCACTACTTGCGATGTGAGTTACCTCACTTTACTAAGGGGTCTAAGGCACCAAGGTCGGCCCATTGGATATGATATCCTAGCAGTTGGTAGTATGTTGAGTATGAGATAGTGTTGCATGCTAGTTGCTATGCCAGTTAGGTAGATCTGTAGGACTACCTGTATTATTATGTGATTACTTGTATGCGCATTAGTTGTGTTATATGTCGACATATTATGTGGGGTGAGTTGAGGTGATGCTGCTCCGTGCGGTAACCAACAAACCCGGGAGCATTCCAGATACGAGCGGAGGGCCAGGTGGGGCATGCCAGACTCATACTGTGGGCTCGGGAGCATTCCAGATATGAGCTGAGGGCCAGGTGGGGCATACCAGACTCGTACTGTGGGCTCGATGGCAATCCAGATGTGAGCTGTGGGCCCGGAAGGCAATCCAGACTCATACTGTGGGCCCAGGGGTAATCCAGTCTGTAAAGCTGTTGACCCGGTACATGCTGTTATTTGTATATGTGTTATGTGCAGTGTATCGGTATTTTTGTGGAACTCACTAAGCCTCGGGCTTACAGTTTCAGTTTATTGTTTCAGGCACATCAGGTGATCGCGGGAAGGCAAAGACGTGATCATACAGCTCCTCATATTTACGTTTATGTTTCTAGGATATTCTGATATTATACATTTTGAAGACAAGTTTTGTAATGATGAATGGTTTTGAAATGTTTTTAAAAGTTTAAATTTGGCTTGATTTTTATGGGTGTTACAAGTTGGTATCAGAGCCTTGGTTTATGTGAATTGGAGGAACACTTGTGTGAATCCAGTCTCAAACCAAGGAAAAGATTTTCAAAATGATTTTTCAAAAAGGTTTTCAAAATATCAAAGGAGGATGCAGGGTGTACAATCAGCCGGAGCCAGTAAGTAGGCCCCAAAATACCATACGGTTATTTAATATTATGATATGTTAGAACAACATGTTAGTACTAGGCTAGGGATCTTCAGGAATTGCATGATAGAATTGCCTAATTAGATGATGCCTGCTAGCCTAGGGTTTTCTTTATATGAGATTGACATCATTATTGTAGTTGCTTAGTGTATGCATCACGACTGTACATAATTAAGATCTTATAGTCTGACAATGTTTGGTTTGGCCATATTTCCTGTTCTTGTTTGATGAAGGGCTTAAGGTAGGATCAGGTATTCGAAAGTCTATAGGGTTCATCGTTATGTATGGTTAGCATATACGAGTGTTGCAGGGTTGGTGGAAGTTTCATGGATGGGTGCGTCGTGTGAGGCCGGGAGGCCAGTTATGAGATATTTAGCATTCCTCTAGGAGTGAGGCTTGGCAAGAAAGACCACGTGGCGGCTCGTGACATAACGACAAGACTATGTGCGGCACATAGCACCTTATTTGATTGATATGTATGGCTCACAGTATGTATGACATGTATGGCCCAGTTGATATATATGGTATGTGGAATTTGGGGAACTCACTAAGCTTCGTACGTACGGTTTACAGTTTTGGTTTTAGGTGCCTTCAGTTTTCAAGAAAAGGAGCTCCGAACGATCGCAACGCATTTACCCATTTTACTCCGCATTATGTGATCTTTGGGATTAGACTCTGATATTTATTTTAAATGAAATGTTTTCAATGTTTGGGACAAAGTTATGAAGTGTTTTCTTATATTAAAAATGAATTTTTTGGCATTGAATTTTGGGATGTTTCATTATTGGAAGTGTACACATATGACCATTATAACCGGTTATGACCGGATGTAACCTGCTACAGCCGGTCATAATGGTCATATGTGAACACTTCCAAAAAGTTCGTTACCTAGACGTGTACAAAAAAAAAGATAGTTACCCAGATGTAAACAAACCGAAAAATTAATTACCTTAATATGTCTATTTCCCTAACCATTTACTAGAGACGGCCTGTTCATTTTAAAAAATATGTATAAAAAGTAAAAATAAGCTCCTAAATATTTTTTTTACATAGACAAAAATCCTTAATAAATCGATAATTATTATAAAATTAATCAAAATAAAAATTTATCACTTATCCTTAATTTGTTGCTAGTAGTCGCTAAATAGTGATGTATCAAAAAAAAAGTCTTATATACAACACTGGTGATGTACGGTGGTCCACTTTGTCTATACTCCTAGTCAGTCGTCATATGAAGCAGTGATTACCAATGTTTTAAAAACCGGTTTTTTAATTGAATCGATATGGTGACCGGTTCCCGGTTCAACCGTCGGTTCAACCGGTTTCTATAATTTTCATTTTTTTTTTCATATTTTCCGACACACATAGACATCCACAAGTTTAAACATTAAAAATACATATAAATACAAGTTGAAGATCAATCCAAATACATTAAAAACACATAATTGTAAGTTTTACATCAATCCACGCACATCAAAAATAAAATAAAGTATAATATGGAAACAAAATATAGTTTTAGATGAATAGAAACGCATTACAAAACTTTATAACATTTACCATGTGTTGTTAATCTAAGAAATCTAAATAAACATGAAAAAAACATCCAAAGTTTGTTATGAAAATGATTTATTTCCATGTATTTTTATTTAATCTAACTGGTTCAACCGATTTTTTGTAAAAATCGACCGGTTCATTCCGGTTCAAAAATAGACATAAAACTGATGTTAGTTGAACCGTTCCCTTCTCTGGTTCTTGGTCCAACCGATTCGACCGACCGGTTCAAACCGGTTTTTAAAACATTGGTGATTACTTTGCTAACAATAAACAAAGTAAGGTTATTTAATTTTTTTTTTTTGTTAACATATGGTTATTTTAGTCGATTTGCCCAAAAATAAATAGTTTAAATACTTTTCCCAAACTTTGTTGTCTCTACAAACAATTCAAAATGCATAGACTTTTTAGATCAGTTCCAAGTCTCCCTTGTTTTCTTCCTTCTAGATTTCTAGATAACGTAGCGTGAGTGTAGACATCCTTTATTTGTACCAAAGAAAAATCAACGCTCCTTTCTTCCTTTCACATTCAATGCGCTTTATAAAACAAAAACAAAAACCCGCGATTAAATCATACACCAAGATCTCCAACGATGGAGATTCCGTATCTATACATCTCTTTGCTACTGCTTCTGGCCTCCTACCTTTTCACATCCCACTTCCGTCGCAAATTCTCCAATCTCCCACCAACCGTCTTCCCAACCCTCCCCATTATCGGCCACCTATATCTTTTGAAACCACCATTGTACAGAACCTTTGCCAAACTCTCCGCTAAGTATGACCCCATCCTCCTCCTCCGCCTCGGATCCCGCCGTGTCCTTTTGGTTTCATCTCCGTCTGCCGCCGAAGAATGCTTCACCAAGAACGACATCGTCTTCGCCAATCGCCCTCACATGCTATTCGGTAAGATCATCGGCAACAACTACACCAGTCTCGTTTGGTCGCCCTACGGCGAGAACTGGCGCAACCTCCGCCGCATCGCTTCAATCGAGATTCTATCTATTCATCGCCTCAACGAGTTCCACGACGTACGCGTAGATGAAGGCAGGTTCCTGATCCGTAAACTGCTTTCTCATTCTTCCGCAGTGGATCTGAAGTCGGTTTTCTATGAGCTGACGTTGAACGTGATGATGAGGATGATCTCCGGGAAGAGGTATTTCGGCGGCGATATACCGGAGGTGGAGGAAGAAGGGAAACGGTTCAGGGCGATACTGAGCGAGACCTTTTTGCTCTCCGGCGCTGCCAATGTTGGCGATTACTTGCCCTTTTTGAGTTGGTTCGGATTGAAGGGATTGCAGAATAAATTAAATGCGTTGAAGGAAAAGAGGGATGTGTTCTTTCAAGGCTTGATCGAACACATTAGAAAATCGAAAGGGGAAAACAGCAAAAAGACGATGATTGAAGTTCTATTATCTCTACAAGAATCAGATCCTCAATACTACACTGATGAAATGATCAGAAGCTTCGTTCTGGTATGATCCTCCTTCCGTTTTTGCTCCAATTTTTAGTTTTAATTTATTATCTCAAATCCATTTTATAACAATCACAACATAGCCATAAAATTATATGTACAAAAGAACATATTAACAGTTATGTCACACCAATGACTTCCAGCCTAGCTGGGAAGAGGCACTGGATTTAATACCCACTTGGGGTCAGAGGTACCGGGTTTAATACCCAGTTTGGCTGCCTCTTAAACTTGTGACACAGGTTGGGAAATTTTCCCTGGAAACCCTATGAGGGCTGGGTTTGCCCTGTAAAGTAGCTCGAACCCGGGATGCTCGTTGAAACATTCGAGTATGCTACCGTTTAATCATTTGCGGTTTAAAAAAAAAACAGTTATGTCAGAGTTCAACTTGTATAGTGAAATGTTCAACTTTTAGAGTGTTATTAAAACTTAAAAGTTAGTAAAAAACAAATCTTTCCTTTTGGGGTTTTTTTAGAAAGGATGATCTTCAAGAAATCTTAATTAGCTTTTCGCCGAGTGAAAAAGGTAAAGTACGTAGTGGTTGAGACTTTGACGCATGGCTAAATTAAAGTCGTATACATGGATAGTCAAACTTTTGACTTATGAATTTTCCTTGTGTGGGTGGAAGTGGAAAGTGGAAACATAGAAATTAATCTTTCTTGTCAACATTGAGCAGCTTATTTTTGACTCCTTCCTACACGAGTACTCAAAAGTCTTTATATCTTACATTAGTTTTGTCGTCATTTGTTGAGCAAAAAGAATAATTAGATACAGACTTTTTGGTTGATTAAAAATTTAAAATAGAACCCAAGATTTGATTCCATCACAAAATATTCTTGATATGATTCATAATTATTAAATGAAAAACAGCAGGGGAGTTAATTCAGGTGTTTGGTTAGCAATAAAAAAATACAATCTAATCTAATAATAAATAATTGAATAACTTTTATAATTGTTTATTTATTTATTTATTTTGAATATACATAACTTTTAGTAAAAAAAATTAAATCCTTCCACCCTTCCTATAAATGTTGAAATCCATCAACCACAAAATTTGAAGGAATATGACGAAATCAAATTCCGTCACCATAATCCACAAACTAAACCAAACATATGACAAACAATTCGATTATATGATTTTGGTGATTAGGTCCTACTATCAGCCGGCACCGACACGTCAGCAGGAACAATGGAATGGGCAATGTCACTTCTACTAAACAATCCACAAGTCCTAATAAAAGCACAAAACGAGATGGATACAATCATTGGTACAGACAGACTTATTGATGAATCAGACGTAATCAACCTTCCTTACCTCCGTTGTATCATAAACGAGACCCAACGATTGTACCCAGCGGGCCCGCTACTAGTCCCACACGAGTCATCAGAAGAATGTATTGTTGGGGGTTATAAAATCCCACGTGGCACAATGTTACTTGTCAATCAATGGGCCATACATCATGACCCGAATATATGGGCCGACCCGGAAAGATTCGACCCGGAAAGATTTGAAGGGGTAGAAGGGACACGAGACGGGTTCAAGTTGATGCCATTTGGGTCTGGAAGGCGGAGTTGTCCTGGGGAAGGGTTGGCTATACGGGTTATGGGGTCGACTTTAGGGTTATTGATTCAGTGTTTTGAGTGGGAAAGAATAAGTGAAAAGATGGTTGATATGAGCGAAGGTCTTGGGCTTACATTGCCTAAGGCTGAACCTCTTGTAGCTAAGTGCAAACCACGTCTTGAGATGAAGAATATACTTTCCCAACTGTGAAAGGTGTTTTTGCTTTGAAATTATAGATATTTGTATGATAAATTGTAATCGAAATAATGACTACATGATTGATCGATTTGTAGATTAAGTTTTGCTTGTTTATAGCATCTATATTAACAAATCATTTGGTTATCCAACTATATCCCTTTAATTTTAGAGTAAATTACATGAATGGTCCCTATGGTTTGGGGTAATTTGTACGTTTGGTCCCTAACTTATTTTTTTTTAACTCGGAAGGTCCTTACAGTTTGTTTTTGTTGTGCATGGTCCATGTCTTACCTAAAAAGACTATTTTTCCCTTGATTTTTTAATTTATTTAAATAAATTGGGGTATGTAAGGTAATGTGAGGTTGTTTATTTAAATAAATTAAAAAATCAAGTACAAAATAGTCTTTTTAGATAAGACAGGGCCCAAACGTGCAACAAAAACAAACTGTAAGGATCTTTCGATTTAAAAAAGTAAATTTGTGACCAAACATGCAAATATCCCCAAACCATAGGGACCATTTGTGTAATTTACTCTTAATTTTATGCACATAATTAAAAGTTTGAGTGTCGTTAACAGGCACACTCTTTGTCGGCAGTGTATTCAAATTATAACATGCCATAATTTGAACTATCAAGTCAATAATGCTAAAAGGAGTGATGACATTCTTTGCCTCCAACATTGCTTGCTACCTAAGCTTTTGTAATTCTATGCCATTTCATGCCTCAAGGGAGAGAGAAACCACCAGAATGTGTCCTTCATATCAAATCACTGGCGGACGAATATGTAGCAGTAGGTGCATTCAGATTTTTTTCCCGATACCCAACCAATGGGTTCGGTTTTAAAGTGGGGAAAATACCATAAATAGACAAAAAAATGGGGGTCAATTTCTAAATTTAGTCATAAAAAACGATTTTTCCAGATATAGACATACATTCCGCGGAGGACCCTCCGCGGACCTCCGTGGAATGACGTCATCTCCGCGGACAAGCTACAATTCTGATTTTTGAATCGATAAAAGAATGGTCCGCGTACACCCGCTGCGGATACATTAATACCTCCGCGGAGCGAGTCGTTTGGCCTTCATAAATACCTCCGCAGAGGAGGTGACGAGGAGCTCCGCGGAGAGATTAATGTCTCCTCGGAAGTGGTGGTTGCAACGGTTTTTAGGGGTTTTTTTAATATAAACTGTTGTTTTTCATTTTTTTAGGTCGATTTGGTCGATCATCTCTACAAAATAGATCAGTTCTTATTCATTTCATTTTAAAAAAAAAAGTATGAGTTTTGTTATTTTATGTACTGGGGGTTTTTGGCAGATAAGTAATGGGATTAACACCTACGTTAGACCAAAGTTTAACAACTTAGGTTTACTGCTTCCGCCAAATTTTGATCGTCGAATATTGTTTGATTTGATCAAAATTAAGGCTAATGTGTTCAATAGTAATATATCATTATCATTTCAACACCCGGTTCATGGGTATGTTATGAATATTTTAGACGAAGCAGATGTTCATCAACTCAGAAATGTAATTTCTGAAACGAAGGAGATTGTGCATTTGTATTTAGAGGTGTTTCAGGGATTGGTCGAACAGACAGAAGTGGTTGACAAGATTGTACCATACAATGTTGAAAACGTTGTATTTGATAATGTTGAAGAGTGTCCATAAGAAGAAACTGTGGCAGTGAATACGGTTGAAGAAAAAAATTTATATGAGTTTGGAAGACTGACTGACAAAACTTTGTCAGACGATGAAGAGTCAAATGAAGGATGGTCAGAAGATGAGTTCACACACGGGAAAAAAGCTTCAGACATATTTTACGGTATGCCTCCCATACCTGATTGTCTTGATCCTATTGTTGAACCCGGACCATTTCACAGTTTAGGTCCAAATGATGATATGTTTGTTCGTCAAACATATGATAACAAACAACAACTAATATTTGCTTTGAGTCTTAAAGCAACCAGAGAAAAGTTTCAGTTTAAGACCAAACATTCTAACAAAAACCGTGATGAGGTATATTATGAAATTGAGAACTGTAGTTGGCGTTTATATGCAAAACGCCTTGATCCCACTGATGAATTTGAAATCAGGACTTTCAACAACGTGCACACATGTTCGTCATTACAAATACACCCTAATCATAAGCATGCTAATAAAAAAGTGATGGGTACTATATTGCATAAGATTATGGGAAAAACTCGTTCCAAGGTTTGGAGGCCTAATGAAATATCAAGGGATTTGAATGCTTTGCTGGAAATCAATGTAGATTACAAACAAGCTTGGCGTGCAAAACAATATGCTATGGAACTGTTGTTGGGATCCTCTGAAGAATGTTTTTCCAAACTTCCTATTTATTTTCACAATTTGAAGAGGCATAATCCCGGTACAGTGGCATATATTCAAACAGATTCTGAAGATTGTTTCGAGTGTTGTTTTTATGCCATTGGGAGCACGGTAAATACAAAAAACTTGTTGTTATTTAATATATAATTTATTTAAACAAATTATAGAGTGTTTATGTGTTCCATTTAAATATATTGCAGATACGAGCGTTCAAACGATTTTGTCGTAAAGTTATAATTATGGATGGTGCCCATTTGAAGGGTGATTTTAAGGGAACCATATTGCATGCAGTATCTATGGATGGGAACAACCAGATACTGCCCCTTGCGCACAGAATATGCAAAAAAGAGAGTGGTCTTACTTGGACATGGTTTCTTGAAAAGTTGTATGAATGTGTTGCTGATTGTCAAGAATTGACTTTTGTAACTGATAGGGCCGATGCAATTCGGGTTAGTATTGAAAATGTTTTCCCACATGCTCATCATGGCTTGTGTGCTTTTCATCTACTAGGAAACATAATACACAAGTTTGGGAAAAATGATAAAACGAAAGTGTTGTTTTGGAGGCTTGTGAAAGCTTACAAAAGAAATGTTTTTGAAGAATTATGGTATAGATTTAGTTCTACTAGGCCGCAAGTAGCAGCGTATCTAAGTGAAATTCCCCGTGCTAAGTGGACTAGAGCATATTCGCTGTCGAAACAGTACGATTACATGACCTCGAACAGTGCAGAGTCCATGAATGCTTTATCTGTAGATGCAAGGAAGATGCCTATAATACCCCTTCTTGAGTTCTTCCGTCGTATTTCACAGGAATGGTGTAACAAGCGTCGCATCGAAGGAGGTATGAATTTAATTTGGACTTTAATTAGGTCGAATAATAAGTTAATTATATATATCTTCTTTACAGATAAACGTTCAACAGTGCTAACCGAGTGGGCTGAAAAAGTAGTTAGTAAAAATGAAGAGCGTACGACAGGATGGTCCGTTTCTGGTGTTTCAGATGCAATATATCAAGTTCATGATTTCAAACATGGTGGCATAGTTGATCTGAGGCAAGAGAGTTGTACATGCAAATATTGGGAAAGAACTGGGTTGCCTTGTGGTCATGTCATAATGGTCTTGAAGCACTTGAAAAAAACTAACTTCGGACATCTGGCTATAGATGCTTACAAAATGGAAACGTACCGAAGTACGTATGAGGAGCCGGTTTACCCCCTTCCAGAACCGTGTGATTGGGAAATTCCTGCTGAGATGATGGTTGTTAAACCCCCGATAATGGATACACGTCAAGCTAGTAGACCGAGAAACAGAAATCGTATCCCGTCACAAGGTGAGGAACCTATAGTAAGAAGGTGTAGTAGATGTGATAGTACAACACATAATGCAGCGACTTGTCCGACATTAGTCCCAAAGAAACAAAAAAGGCTACAAAAAGTAGTGCGGCATCAGGTAGTAACACAAAAGGGAAAGGGAAAGGGACAGAAGGGACTCAGGAGACGCTAGAGATGCACGGGACACAAGAGACGCGTTGGACGAGTGGGACACAGAGAGAAGACTATTGTTCAAAGTTTGATTTAAATGATTGATGTTGTATTTATAATTAATTATGTTTTGTTTTATAGGACATTAATTTGTGTACTTTGAAATGGTGTGTTTATTTTAAAGATGATGGGTAATATTATGATTATATTAGTGCATAATTACTAGTAGAATAATAACTAATACTCGAAGATAATACATTCAACAAACCAGAAACATATAGTAAACGTACAACAACAGTAATTAACTTAAGGGAATTGCAAAGGATACTTTTCTTTCTCCATTGTTATGTAGTCGTCCCTAATTTTTATTTTATCTTCCATACGGTCCTTTTGGCTACCAAGTTCTATCATTTATGCATCCTTGTCAGCAAGCCATTTTTCAGACAGTTTGATATTCTTCTTACTTTTTTTTATCCATTCCTCATGATCTTTGATTTTGTTTTTAGTAATCGTCATCCTTTCCTCAACCTCTTTGCACTCCGCCGCAATGAGGTCACGACGTTCTGTGAGAGCTCGAGATGAGTCTTTATCTTTTTTTTTTGTTCTTCAGCCCATCGTAGTTGTTGCAAAGTATCCTCCGACATATACGGCTCTCTTAAATTTGGTGATGGGGCAAGAAAAGGGTCGATCAGATCACAATAGAAACAATCAACTTCGTTGCACGAGCAAATATACAAAGTTGAAGATGAACTCATTTTAAATTTAAAAAAATTTATAACTCTATACCAAAAATCCAACGACCATCCATGACTATATATAGTCCCTTCCACTCCGCAGAGACCTGTTGTCAGTCCGCAGAGCTTTTTGTCAGTCTGCAATAATGTTTGTCAGTCTGCAGAGCTGTTTGTCTAGTCGTTGTCATCCATACATTACAATTATGGGAATACAATTATTTATTTAAAGGTAAACATTTTTTTATTAAAAAGTGAAGAACGCCAACAGACCATTACAAGTACGGTTAACATAGAACCGAATACAAACTAATATTCGTTGTGATCCATACAATACAGTTCAATTGAATTTTCGTGGAGGTAAGACCACAACACTTTCAACTGGTATTTCCCAATGCCTAAGGGTTGGAATAGGATTGAACGTCTCAGTTTGATAAGCATTTCGATACACCGCTGTACTTAACTTTAAATTTACCATTTGATGGATTTCTGCAATTTCGAGTCTTTGTAGTGAAGCTATAGCATGCTCACAAGGTATACCGCATTTTTGCCATTTACCGCAACTACAAATACCACGGTCTAATTGGACAGATTCGGTTGTTGAATACTTAGTCACTTCATATCTGTCGCCAACAATATGCGTAATCCTACAACCATCCGAGTGGATAAATCTTTTATGAATCACCTTAAGTGCATAAGGGGTTAGAAGACCATGAAAATCCCCTGTGAAATGAACTAAATCAAAAAACAAAAATTATGATGTCATAACGTATAATAACATATCAATTCACCATTTGAGTGATGTCATAACTAATAATTACCTCCAAACGCAGCACGTTGAAGATACACTGCTTGCATCGAGTCATGGACCATTTCAATGATTGTTGTTATTGGAAACTCATGCATGTTTGTTTTAAACCAATTGACAACAACGGGAATGTCAATGAATTTAACATTGAAACGTACTCTTGGAAAACAAGCCCGTACCCATTTTGCAATGGGAATATTGTCAAGCCAATGAAGATCATTCCCATTAACCTCATTTTTTAAGTTGTTCAAACATGCATAAAAATGAGATAAATTATACGCTTTACAAGTCTTCCAGAACAACTGCTCTACGACTGTATTGCTTCCGATGGAAGCGCGTATTTTCTCGGCTATATTTTTACAACAATAGCCATGATATGAATCAGGGTAGACTCTTTGAACTGCACAGTCTATAGAATCAGACATATGGCTTATGAAACCAACTTTTGTATTGTCACCTAAACATTCTTTAAGCCTCCTCATGAACCATAACCATGAATTGTCACGGTTTATGGTTCCCAAAGCAAACGCTATGAGAAGGGGTTCATGATTTCCATCTAAAGCAACCGCAAAGTACATGGATCTTACATACGCCCCAATTATAGGTACTTGACCAACGAATATGATTGGTATCATAGACGTGAGAAACGTACGAATCTGTAAGTCAATATAAGAATATTAGGCATATAACAACTTGAAATAACTAAATATTTATTTACTATAAGGGATTACATACCACGCATCCCAATGCCACGAAACAAATTTGGAAACGATTGTACTGATCTTTCGTAATGTACGTGAAGGTGTTAGGATTGGTTCTTTGCAGATTATGGAAAAAAGTCGGTAGGCTGGAGAAACTTTTTCTTAATACCTGATTGACTGAACTCATTTTCACAACTTTCGACACCTTGTAAAATTGGAAATGCTTGTCCAATTTATAAGGAATTAGTATACATTATTCCGCAGAACTTACTTGTCAGTCCGCGTAACTGACTTGTCAGTACGCGTAACTTATTTGTCAGTCCGCGTAACCTGTTTGAATGTATGGTTTTTAAACATGGGAATTATTTTTCATAATATAAAGGATAAATACCATATTACATATAAATAAAGCAATACAAGAACAATACAAAACACAGTACTAGTTAAAAAAACGGGACATTTTTCAAAAGATTCCAAGGGGCTTCATACTCGAAACTCTGTCCGTTGCTAATGGATTTGTATTATTGTTTAGCCGCCTCCAAGATGTCTTCCTCAGTATCATTCACACGATCGTCTTCAATCTTATTATAAAGACCGTTGAATAACACAACTTCTGTTTTCAATTCATACCATTTTGCAGCTATATCAAGCATGTTGCGATGGTTTTCTATGGTGGGTTCAGCGTCAGTGTTGAACGTATTCGTTAATAGGACCCAAAACATTCTATCCTCCAAACTGGTGTTCTCGTAGACATTAATATATGCACGAGTTAGAAGCAAATACTCGTTAGCGGTCCATGGGTTTGAACCCATAACCGGTGTTCTCGTAGACAAACTACATGAACTAAAATAGATTAGATGAAGTGATACATAATTTTTTGTCTTTTTATATAGACATGACGTCCGAAAATATCCAACGATCATCCATGACAATATATAGACCCTTCAACTCCGCAGAGAGCTGTTCGTCAGTCCGCGTTACTGACTTGTCAGTCCGCATAACTATTCGTCAGTCCGCATAGCTATTCTTTAGTCCGCGTTACTGACTTGTCAGTCCGCATAGCTATTCGTCAGTCCGCGTAGCTATTCGTCAGTCCGCGTTACTGACTTGTCAGTCCGCATAGCTATTCGTCAGTCCGCGTAGCTATTCGTCAGTCTGCGTTACTGACTTGTCAGTCCGCATAGCTATTCGTCAGTCCGCGTTACCTATATTTTTATATATAGTAAAACAATTATCTATACGTCCGAATTAGAGGTAAGGGATCATTTCACAAAATGGCATCCAATGTACTAACGTCTTCAAATGCAGCTAATCTGTCTAATGCGTCTGCTCCAACAAATGGTACATCTCCATGGACGACAACAGAGGTGTTGGTCCTAACACGATGTTGGATTACCGTTTACGAGGGTCTGCTGGTAATAGCTCCCCTTAATTGCCTTCTTGGTGATGAATGTTCCCGCTTAGTAGCTTTGTTCAACTATAACGTGGGACAAGGAGAAAAACGACTAAAACCCGATATTGTTAGTAAATGGATGAATTTAAAGACTAAAGTCACATGGTACAATCGATGCTACAATTATGAGAAAATGCGATGCTCTGATGCTGATGATTAAGAACTTCTTGAATACGTGAACGGATATTACCTGTGCCAGTTTGATGAAATTGAGTTCGAGTATACGGACGTTTGGAATCTGGTTAGAAATAAACCCTTTTTCATGTAGACGACTCTTTTATTCGTATTGTTTTATGTAATGTTTGTTAGTCGTTCATCTTTTATTTGCAATGTTTTCTGTAATGTTATTATGTTATTTCAAATGTTTGTTTTGTTTTTAATGTATCGTAATATATGTTGGTGAATTATGTTTCAAAAAATATATGATACAAAAGTTGTTTATATTAAACAAAACTACTAAAAACAAGTATTTCATAATAATGTATACAAACTTTCAAACATCAAGTTATTTAGTATCCCAAATAATATTTGCCATCCTATTTCTGTAGAGAAATCCCGCATCCCTACATGGCTTATCACTCTTCACCGGTACCCCCGAAGCAATCATTTCCATATACATGCTTACGAATACTCCACAATCCCCTCTATTAGTAATATATTCTTGTTGTGGCGCGTCTACAATATCAATAAACTCCACAACTGCGTTGTCTTTGTGTCCATCGGGGAAATCCTTCCAGTAGTCAATCGCATCTAGCTCTTCAATTATACTATCCCCAAAACTTTTGAATTCTCCACCAGTCAAGTACGTTGTGAAGTAATTCATACATCGTGTTGAATCATAAATGTGTACTTTCCAAATATCTAAATGTAGCACTGCCAAAAACCAATGAGCATGAGGAACGTTTATGGGGAATAGAACCTGCAAACAAAAACAAATTTAATAGTCATTAATTCGTTTCCTATATAAAATAAATAATTAATAAACTTAACTAACCATATCCACATCCTTCCATTTAGGATGGCCTCCGACACCATTTGCAATATTCCTAAGAAAATATGTTTTTCCGTTTTGCAAATTAAGTTCTTGAGGGAATATCGTCCACCTTGCGTTCGCCGGCCGTCTTTCCATGAGCAAGGCACTCCATATCGCAATATGCTGTACATTTTAAGATAAAAATGTTACCGTTTTTTATATAAATTATCGTCTAAAAATGTAGTTAAAAATTATATTTAACGAATGTTACCGAAGAAATTAACCACCCAGCGTCAGTAACTGCAAGTAACCTCGACCAAAACTCCACATCCAGTGTGAGCATATGCAGCCTATATTTAGTGTTTAGGTTGGAAGAGATCCTATTCCATTCTTTCCAAAAAGTCAACGTACTGGCAGCTTCAACACTGCCGAGCAGGAGATGATTTGAAACATCATTACTCTCTTCATTAACAATGTCTTCATTTGCTTTTTCAGGACTCTTCACCACTTTTTTTTTCTTTGCTTTGGTGATTTTCTTCAATTTTTGTGTGGATTGCATCTAAAAAATTAACATGTTAAATAATTATCAATACGTTAATATTTTAAAAATATACCAAATTTAAAATATGAGTTTTGTACCACTGTGAACGGAGTCCGTTGATACCATGGAACACCCCTCTTTCGTTGCGGCCTAACAATAGGAGTCATTTCTTTTGTGTGATGTTCACCCACGTCCGATGACGGCTCAACATGTTTAGGTGTAGACTCAAATTCCCCCTCCAAACCATGACTACCTATATTATCATAGTCAAAATGTGTATCATGGGGATATTTTTCTTCCTCCTCTTCATTTATTATCTCTTCCTCCTCTCGAAACCCTCTGTCTGGTTCAAAATTTGTGTCGGGTTCATCTTTTTTCTGTAATACACGGTCTACTTTAGAACTTAAGTCAGCCACAACGCCTAGTAGACGCTTCACTAATGCCTTTGTGCTTGTCTTCTTCTTCTTTACCAATCTTGATGTGGCGTGTGACATATAACTTGTTTCTGTTTCAAGATGTTGCGAGGAAGAAGCATTTGTGGCAGATTCAGTCGAAGATGTTTGTATTTCGGACTTGTACATCCTTCTTCGAGCAGGCGAGGCAACATGAGGTGGACTATCCCGGACGGGACTATATTGTCGTGGGAGAGACTCTACAGGGTTAAGAGTCCAATTGACATAACGAACATAAAACGACAACATCAGCTCCTCCGGGTTTGCCACGACATTAATAGGTTGGTTGTTAGGCTGCAAAAATCAGATTGTTAGTTTAACATGAAAATACATTGGAATTTGTAAATATAGATGATTGTTAATATAAAAACCATACCACAGACACGTTCATTATTCGACAACATTGAACCCAATTCAAAGGTGTTTTACTTCTCCTCGCCCTCATCCGTGGCAATTCTGTCGGCGTGCGTATATAAAACTTGGTTGCCTCTAGGAACGTTTCCAAAATCCATATCTATGAAAAAAATGTAAGTATCGTTCTATTATAGTATAAAAAACTAAACAATGATAACTATTAAAATGCATTAGATACTAACCTTAAACGGAAGCATAAAACCGGGAACGGTATACTTATGTACTTTCTTCGATTCGGGATTGACCTGCTTGAATTCTCTAAACTCTTCTATTTTCTTAAACATTCCACGCATCATTCGCGAAGTATATTTCCAGAAATACGCACCCCATGCAAACCTGCAATTTTCAATTTATTTATTATAATTAGTGCATTGCATACTACTGCGGGAATGTCTGTTTTAAATGTAATACCTGTTCCAATCATCTATATTATCAGCAAGCTTGTATACTGTTGCAGGAATGCCCGTTTTAACGTCCCGTCCGTGTAGACCCTTCAACATAAAAACAAGCTGGATAAGCATCACATCATCTTCATCTTGTAGTGCCAAATAATTCGGGGACATAATTAAGTCTTCTAAATCTTTCAGCCGCAAACGTGCATCAGAAATATGTGGGAACAACCGAGCACGGAGATTTGAATTTGACTGGCCCTTTTCGTCATGGAGTAAATCCACATAAGGACCAACTTTTAAACCACAAATCAGAATATATTCAATTTCACCAAAACCCAACTGGATCCCCTCTATATCAAACAGAAACCTCCCCATTTCAAATATTTGTTGACACCTTGCTTCGTGCAACATCATCATATGCACAAGTAAGGGATCACCATGTGGGATATGCATTCCTAAGAATATTCCAAAGGGGGAAGCTTCGAATAATACTCATTGTGATTGTGTTAGGCGCGGAAAATAATCTTTAATGATAGACCCCACACGCCTTTCAAAGTTAAATCCGTTTTTTGATTGAGATCTTCGTGCTACACAACAAAAAAAAACATTATTTCATTTATAACATTAGTAATTGAAAATAAAAAAAAATATTATTCTATTATGAAATAAATAGCAACATACTTAAAAGCAGGAAAAATAAAAATTGTGCAAAAACCATCACTCCGCGGAGGCTAGAGGTCATTCCGCGGAGGCCTCTCTGCGGAGTGACATCTAGCCTACGCGGAGGCCTGCAAAGTTGGATTATAACATTCCGCGGAGGAAACACATCACTCCGCGGAGGCACCCTCTGCGGACTGACGTCCCCCTCCGCGGAATGGATCATCCCCAAAAACGGTTCTGTGATTTGTAAACCTAAAAATCCTAAATCTGTATACATATTTAATGTAATCAAATGGGTTTTCCTCTAATTTGAATCATATTCGACATTTTCGACATTAATAATTAGATGAGAATGTGAGAAATACCTGAGAACCGTATCCATCGGCCATAACATCGGGGAATTCGGGGTCCATCGGTGACGGAAAGAGCTATGCGACTCGATTTTGCCGGATTTGAAGTCATCGCCGGAGTTGAAGTCGTCGCCGGAGTTGAAGTCGTCGCCGGATTTAAAGTCTTCGATCAAAGCCCGGAGGACCCGATGCGGACTGACGAAGGGGAACGGGGACCAGTGGGGACCAAAAGAGGACCCCTTCGTTTTTGTCAAAAAAATATGGTGGAAATTACCAAAATACCCCCTCTTCGCGGAGATTTAATGGTTCCGCGGAGGGTCCTCCGCGGAATGTATGTCTATATCTGGAAAAACCTTTTTTTATTACTAAATTTATAAATTGACCCCATTTTTTGTCTATTTGCGGTATTTTCCCTGCCAAAATAACCAATGAGCCAAAATAAAATGAAGGAAATGTAAGCAGCTTGTTTCAAACTTATAACCTGTTGTGCATTAACCCAACGCCTTAACCACGTGACCACGACTCTACTTCTATCTATAACACATGGAACACATATATATACATATAAAATGTTGCTGGTGCACACTAATTAAAATTAATATTTTTTACATTAACACAAAAAAAAAAAAAATTGAATAGTTGCATGGGATCCCTCAAGACACTTTATATGTTCGGTCATGCATATATCTTACAGATTCAACATAATTTGAATATAAAATAAATAGAAACCGACATATTTTATATATTTAAAACATAGTAAAAAGAATCAATTATAGAAATAGCCCCTACAGTTTGGTGGTTTAAACCAAACTTTAACAAGTTGATAGCAACAATGACTGTCTATAGGAGAAATTGCAACTCTCATCCTGGCTTTGATAAAAAGACAATTTTATCCTTTTCAATTTATGTTTTTTTTTGTTTACTTGCTTATATTAGTTAACTAGGTGTGAGACCCGTGTATTACACGGGTTGATTTAAAAAAAAGATTAAACATTAAAATATAAACAGAAAACATTTTTTAATGTACAACTTTAAAATAAGAAAAGAAAAACGTATTTATTGCAATTTAATATCATATATATGATATTTAATACTTTACATATATAAGTATATGACTTTAATTTTAAAAATTGAAAAAACCAAAAATTGACAAATAGATAATATTTACTTCAAAAATACCACAAAATGACAAGTGTCAAAACTCATGAGAGCTTGACATGTGGCCAAAAAAACCTTTATTTATTAAAGAGGATATT
Source organism: Lactuca virosa (assembly GCF_052849685.1). Classification (NCBI taxonomy): domain Eukaryota; kingdom Viridiplantae; phylum Streptophyta; class Magnoliopsida; order Asterales; family Asteraceae; genus Lactuca; species Lactuca virosa. Next base: position 42,505,937 of record NC_136426.1, read on the forward strand.
ATAAAATACAAAGGATATATTTTTTTTATCTCACCCGCCCCCGCCCCAGTTTCATTAAGGACGCATAAATCAATCGTTCATCGTCCCATTGTCTCTTTTTTTTCACATCTAAAATCCATTTGTTGATGGAAACAAATTCAGATATTATGATTAAACTATTTTTTTTTTCAAAAGAGGTAGATCACAAAAGCCCAATTCTACAAACTCATTACCACTAATGTAATACTTCATAATTAAGATCTCATTACAAAACATCCCCCCCCCCCCCCCTTGTACTTTCAAAAACCCAGATGGAGATTAGATCGATCATATCAAAATCCCTAATTCTTTCTTTGTCTGTTTATCATAACAAAATTTTGCGGTTGAAGATTGACAAAGACCCATCTCAAAATCCAGTCACTTATATTTTTACTATTGAAATTGTTTATAGTGTTTAAAATATACTATTATGAATGGGTAGTGCATGTAAAAGAGGTTTTTTTCACCTCCAACGACACCTTCATTCATCTTCTTAGGCGACTCATTAGATCACAAATGTCACTTCATTTTTCACTCTTGAATCTTCTATCTTCTCTCAGTGTCTTTATGATATTTGAAAATGAAAATTCAAGAACACACAGGTTTAATATCTTTCTTATCCTTCTAATTTTTTGTAACACCTTGTTCCGGATCATTCTGTGATTCAGGGTCGTGGGCCGGAAGTCAGTTGTGTAAAGCTTTGGGCCTTAAGGAAGCAAAGTTTAGTCCTTGTGGAAGGATGTAATGATAGTTAAGAGATTTAACTCTTGAATTGTGTTTGGGCCGAAGGGCAAAAAGGGAAAAGTCATAGGCCGAGTTCTTGCATGAAATATGGATTTTTTTTCGAGAAGTTTTTAGTCCAAGATATTTAGATAATGTTGTGGGGATCTTCAACACCTTTCTGTGGATATAAAGAACGTCGAAAACGGAGTTGGAACGAAGAAGTTACGACCGTTTGAAGTTAGGACGGTTTTGGGTTAAGCCGCGTACGTTGGGCGTACTAGGGAAGACGGATCATGGGGGATCAACCTGGTACGCTGGCGTACCAGGAGTATGCTGGGTGTACGCGATCATACCTTAAACCTTAATTTGAGGGTTTTGAGCCCTACTTAAGCTCCTTAACTCCCCTAAACCCTTATCATTCCCAGCCTCCACCTCTCCAACGTCCTCCCATGAAACCTTAACCCTAGTTTGAGCTTTGTGAGCTAAAGAAAGTGCTTTCGAGTGTGCTTGGTGCATCTTGGAGAAGAAGGAACTCATTGGAGAAGTGTTGGTTGCATTGGAGCTTGTAGATACAGACCTTGTTAACCTTGATCTTTCTTCTGGAGGTATAAAGCTTGAATCTTGATGATGCATTTGTTAGATCTAGCTAGTTTTGGGTGTTATGAGGTTTTGGTCACTTTAGTGCATAAAGTTTAGATCTTGAAAGTTTGTGAACTTGTAATGGATAAAGTTGGAAACTTTATCCATCTAAATATCATATTGGTTCAGATCTAAAGGTTGGAGACTAGGACTTAAAGGATTAAGTTGAAAAAGATGCACTTTTGGTCCCTTTGAGACTTAAAAACTAGATCTTGGTGGTTTGGACCATTCTAATGGATAAAGTTGGAAACTTTATCCATTATGGAGCTATAAGGAACCATAAAAATGTGATCTTGGTCTTTTATCCCTTCCATGCAAGATTTAAGATGTCTTAATGGATAAATAAGTTAGGGTTTTAGCTTTTGGACCTTTGCTAGCCATGGAAAGTCATAAAAGGGGGAACTTTATGACTTAAGTCGATGTTTTGATTCTAGATTTGAGCTCTGGACAAAAGGCCTTAAAGGATAAAGTGCTTAATGGGAATATTGGAACCAGCTCGTGTACGCGAGCCGTACCTGCGAGTACACTTAGCGTACTAGGCTGAGATCATTTACGGTGGGCGTAAGTTGAGTACGCTGGGCGTACTCAGCTGCCATGGACTTTGGAATTTTGACTTTTGACCCGTTGACTTTTTGACAAGTTTGACTTTTGGTCAAACTTGGATATAATTGAGTGTTTGACTAAGAGTTGGTCTCAGTTTGGTTTTAGGAAGTTTGGGTTGGCTGTTCTGATGCCGAAGCAGCTATTGGGCTTTTGTTGAGTAGTTCAGGTGAGTCTCTTCACTATACTCGTGGGTCGAAGGCACCAATGTCGACCCACTGGATTATGTTTTTAGGATGATAGTTTTCTTTGTGACACTTACTGTTACGCCTATATGTGCTTGTCGTCTTTGTGACTCTTGCTGATATGGTTGTATGCTTAATTGTAGGGATGAAATAGACTCGATATCGGTTGAAAGAGACCGAAGGGGGTGAAATAGACCCAATACCGGTTGAATGAGACCGAAGGGGGTGAAATAGACCCAATACCGGTTGAAAGAGACCGAAAGGTGGTGAAATAGACCTAGTACCGGTTGAAAGAGACCGAAAGGGGTGAAATAGACCCCATTATGTTTTGAATTGTTATGTATGTATGGTATGGGGAACTCCCTAAGCTTTGTGCTTACGGTTTTATGTTTATCTTTTCAGGTACTTCATTTTCAAAAGAAATGGCTCAGTTTGATCGCACTGCATCCCTTGAAGTTTTATTCCCCACCGAATGTTTACGAATTACTCTCATGTTTTGAGAATATTTTGACTCTGATCGTCTTTTGGAACAATGAATGAATGGCTTTAACTTATTTAAAAATGAAATTATTACTTGATATTTTTGGGGTGTTACATTTTTATAATACAAACTCAAGAACATGCACCCACATTAGGTCCGACTTCTCACTTATCGCTCTATGTATTTTTGATTTCTAGGTTTTCGAATTTCATATATTTTTTTGAGGTTTAGAAATCTTGGTTTTCCCTATCTATTGATATACATATGTTTATCTAGTTTTTGAAACACACAAATCATATCATATCACACATACCACTTGGTTCTTGAATACACATAAACAATTTCTTGAAATTTGTGGTTCATCTTTAGTTTGTATGTTCGAATGAGTTTTAAGTCAAACAACTTAGTTACTAAAATAAATAGGTATTTATTGTATTTAAGATTAAAGGGAAAATCAAACCTGGGATTGAAGGGAAATATGATGATGTGATTGACCTTTCTTGTAGATAATTGATCTGCAACAAATCTACTTGTATTATTGATATTCTAAGATTTCCCTTTATGATTACTTGGCGAGATTACAAATGGGTTCACAAAACAAATTCCATGATCTCTTTTTAGCCTATACTTGATTTTTTTCAAACAATATCCTGTTAACACAAATCTATTTTTGGCCCATACTTGATTTTTCCAAAGGGCGAGAAGACTATGTACTAATCAAGTGTTTCATGTTTAATTGTAACGTCCGCATATTCGGGCTAATCAATTAATAGAATAAGCTATAAAAATAACTTTTTGATAGAAGGTTATTTAGGATAAATCACCTTAACCAAAGTTATAGTGTATGTGACAAGGGTTATGTACATATAAAAAACGCTAAAATCCGACTTCGTATGAAGAAGTTATGCTTCTTCGAAATTTCGCGATTAAACCGACACGACTCTGCGGAACGTAAAAAGTGAATTTTTGATAAATTGCTTTTTAGCCTAAGAGGTCTAAACAAAAGTCATAGTAGTCATTAAAACCGAGATCGTGCATATAGAGAACGTCCAAATCTGACTTCATCAGAGCAAGTTATGATTTTTCGAATTTCAGCTCAGCAGTATACGACTCATAAACTAAAGTAGAGATCCATTGATTGTTAGGAAAAACAATCCAAATGAGTGTTGAAGATCTCTTCCATATGGTTCCGTCGATATAAAGACAGTCGAGAACGAATATCATATGAAAAAGTTATGAATTTTTAACGAACTTTAATAGTCTAAGCCTTTTAAAATAATAGCTTTAAAAATAAAGTCAAAATTAGCCAACGAAGTCTAAACGAAAGTTGTACATCTCATTGAGTGCTTTCCGGAGATATAAAGAATGTCGAAAACGAAGCTCGTATGAAAAAGAAATGATTTTTTGAAATGTCAGAAATCCACACGCGTGTGCGCGAGGGGCACGACGCGCAGAAGACTGCCGACATAGGGACACTGACAAATCTGGACCTGACACGTATTTCAAAACGAGAGGATCGACGTGGATGGAGTGTGCGGCGCACGCCTCATGCATGTCGTGCATATGGGCTATAAATAGATGTGCTCAACCTCATTCTCCTTCACACCGCCCACACTTTCTCTCTCGATTTCCTTCGATTTTAACCCCATTTTCCTTTAGTTTTAGGCTTCAGCGAAGCCATGCAATATATGAAGTAGTAGTAGCTATCAAGTAGAAGCCCTGCGGTGTCAGATAGCTAGTGAATAGAAGCTACCGGATCAGAATGTTGCCCGCTTAATTCCTAGCTTTCCGCTAAAAAGCTCAGTAAGCTAAGCTACACTCTATCTTTTCAGTGTAACTTATATTTATGGTCATAAGTTGTTATTATGAACCTATAAATAATATTTATCAGTAATTCCATGTCGTTATACTGATTGATCTACTTACGGGAGTGATGTCTAGGCTAGATTTAGTGAGGTGTTTAAAGTGGGAGTTCCAAATAACATACTTTGTATGCCAAACGGACCCTACCTCCGATATGATCCTACCTGGTTATTCCTTAATTAGATCTTGATGTAGACATTGAGATTATTGAGGAATCTAGACTATAATCATTATAGTCACCAGGATTATGAAATTAGACTAAGACTTAGTGCTTTCTATGTCTAGGTATCTTCAGAAGGGTGTAGCGAAGCGCTATCAAAATCATCAGTCACCCTTTTTATCATGTGAGTGCATAGTACCTTTCATGAACATGATTTAATACGAGTATTAAATTAAAATATTAAATATCTGTTGGAAGTCGTATGTTAATTATATGCTTAATGTCTGGATTATATGTTAGGATATATACTATGCTACGTGCGAACCAAATACAGTTCTATTTTATGTTAGGATTAAATAGATAACATAATATAATAATATTAAAAGTAGCATTGCTAAGAAGGTAAAAGAATAATAATACATAATGCTCTGTAGGGATTATAAATACACTAGAATTAGGTTAGTGTCACTTAAGGATAGAGTTGGTATTAAGGTTGGTTACAAACACTGTAATCTAGTCTAAGGATAAACTTAGACTCATGGAAGATATCTAGCTCAATTAAGTTTGATATTAGGTAGTCTCATTAGGAAAATGCACGTAACCTAGGCACGGAGAGTAAAGTTCTTTTCCATGACACTATCAGGTGTTGATGCATGGTAGCTCTGTATAGGATGACCAGATGTTGTGGGTCCCGATCAGGCAACTGTTAGCGGTATCTATGGTCACCCCACAAAGTAGGTGACAAAACTTGATCATTCTAGATGGTCTTGTTGATTATGTTGCTAGTGTGAGCTCATTACTCACAAACATAGATGAATTAGAAAAAACATATTCATCAAATACTCTGACGACCCATAAGCATTTATGACTTACACCAACCAAGGAAGCCCCTAGCGGTGTAGTCAATCTTAACTATTCATCAGGCGAGATAATTTCTTCCTGATAATCACATACTAGGGTCTGTGAGGATCGGTAGAAATGGATAGTCTAGTATCTGTGAGGATCGGTAGGAATAGATATGTAGCAATGGTTACTGTATGGTAACGGTTGATTTGCAGGTCTGATAATTATGGAATATTCTCATATCAATATCGTGGGATTAAAATCCCTATGTATCTCTCCAGGTTTCCCAACCCGATCCACTCAATCATATGCATCATAGGTATCAAGACATAAGGCACTGGAACTTGATTAGGATGTTGAGTGATTAAGAGACAACCTGCAATAGTATTCATGACCATCAGGTATTTACCCTTATTAAGATAACGGAATAATCAGACAATTTATTATGGTTTAAAACCTAGATTATTAATTAGAGTTATTTTTGGGATATAATTAGTGTGAGGAGCCGTGTTATCAGCAACTCGAGTGTGCGGTTCGGTTATCTTCATTTAGAGGCGAGTCTTCTTACCACACTAGTGGGTCGAAGGCACCAATGTCGTCCCACTGATTTATATGTGTTGAATGTATGTGACTATGTTTGATATGATCGAATGATATATATAAAGTCAATATGGGCTCGGAGTCATTATGGACTCTGGGTTGATACGGACCCGACACAGCTACATGTTGTCATATGGGTTGATATGGACCCGACACATCTACATGCTGTCATATAGGGTTGATACGGACCTCACACAACCAAGTGTTGTTACATACATATGTCTATTGTATGTGGTATTTTAGGGAAGCTCACTAAGCTTTGTGCTTACAGTTATGTTTATGGTTCTAGGTACTTCTGGTTCAAAAGGGAAGGGCCCGACATGATCACAACGCATCCACCCATGTTTTGTACTTTCTTACGATTTGGATTTTGTACTCTGATGATTGTTCACACAATGACATACTTTGTTTGGGGTTGTTTTGAATACTTGATGGTTTTTATTAAATTAAAATGAAATTTTTATCCATGATTTTTGGGTTGTTATAGGATAGATGCCTAAATTGCTGTAGACTTAATCAATAACATACTATAGGAAGATACCTAAATTGCTATATATATATATATATATATATATATATATATATATATATATAGTAAGTAGTAAATTGTTATGCTAAACTACTCGAACCTACGGGAATAGAATGACATGACGATCACAATGAGTTGAAGATTCATTATTAACGAAGGAGGTCTAGCACCTCAAAACGTCGGAGCAGGAGCTGCTCAGTTCACGATGGATGAAGTCCGGATGATGATACAGAACATGCTAGATCAGCAAAGGCGTGAGTTTAGAGAACTCCTAACCCAAGAGCTAGCTAACGATAGGGGAAGAGTACCAGTGATCAACAAACCGATAGTCGTCAGCCAAGTTAACAATGAGACGGTTCCTTCTCATGCAACAACGATCCAGGAAGGAAACAACAAGCCTGAGAGTTATCAAGGACCAAAAAAACCAGAGGTCCGAAGAAATGATCCGAGGCAACTACAAGTTTAAGGACTTTACGAATTGAAATTCGTCATCATTTAGTGGGAAAGAGGATCCAGTAGGAGTCATGGACCGTATTTTTGAAATGGAGCTAGCCTTGATAACATATGGTTGCACGGACAAGTTGCAGACCATCTACGCTGTAAGGCAATTCAAGGGTGCAATGATCCGTTGGGAAAAACTTTAAGTCCTAACAAACCAATATAGCGAACATGGGAAGAATTCTTGACCCACTTCAAGCACAAATTCTGCTCTTCTGAGAACATGTTGGAGTTAGAGAATCAACTCCTGACATTGAAAAAGGGAAGCATGTTTGTTGATGAGTATACTCTTGTTTTCACTGACAAAATGGAGTTCGCCCCGCGTGTTGTTCCGGACGAACTAACAAAGATCGATAGGTATGCCAAGGGACTACTATGTGAGTACTCTGTGCCGGTTAAACATGCACATACTTTCGAGAACCTTGAGCCTTTTAATATCAAAGAACATGCACTGATTAATTATAATCTTTGCGAATTCTGGTGCTAGAAGTGTTTATGCGACTCATATTTTGAGTGGCCTAAGCTTTTATGTATTTGATCTGTGGAGTTTTATAAATCTTTATGGTTATGGGGTTTGGGTGGACTCGACTTTTTCGACGATTTGTGGTGGAGCCCGGTGAATGTGGTAGTCGCCGAACCTGGTTCAGGTCTCCATTTTCATTCATGTATATGCTAGAATTTAGTTAGATACGTGTTTAGAAGAATATAATTTATTGGGCTTGATTTATTTCTTTATAATCTTTATAAAATCAAATAGATTAGTGAAAGTTCCGGCAAGGTGGTGACCGTAGGCTCGCCGGAGAAAATGATCGGAGGCTCGTCAGAGTTGTCAACGTTGCCGGAAGTTCTGTTTTTTTTTGCCGGAAATCTAGAACAACGTGCCATAAAGACGTAATGCGAACAAAACCAACAAGTTTAATGATGTATTTTGCAAATAATAATAATAATAATAACTAAAGTGAACAATCTTAACCTTTTAAGTTATTTCCCCTTGTATTTAAACCATGAATGTTTTATTAAGCTATTAATACTGTTTGCTACGATTTTGCCATATTTACTAAAAAAACCAAAAAGAAAATAAATCATTGTATCTTATTTGTCCATTTTCTTAATGAAATTTGAAGTTTTACTTTTTAGGTTCCTAACTTTTTGTGGTCTTATTTAAATGAGTTTTGTAATTTGTAAGCTGTAACCATCACAAGTAATAAACACACAAGTGGACTTCAATAATCAATATTGAGTAATTTGTAACCCAAAGTGGTATTTGTTGTAAGTCTCAACCTTGGTTTTACCTGGCATGGCCTATAAAAGCAAAACACAAATCCCCAATGAAAGCATGCATCAATAGCTTCAAGCCTTCAACGATGGAGGCTCCATACCTGTACATCTCCTTCCTACTGCTTCTGGCCTCCTACTTCTTCACACTCCATCTCCATCGCAAATTCTCCAACCTTCCACCAACCGTTTTCCCTACCCTCCCCATAATTGGCCACCTATATCTTTTAAAACCACCAGTATACAGAACCTTCGCCAAGATCTCCGCCAAGTATGGCCCCATCCTCCTCCTCCGCCTTGGATCCCGCCGTGTCGTCTTGCTCTCCTCCCCTTCTGCAGCCGAAGAATGTTTCACCAAAAACGACATCATTTTTGCCAACCGGCCTCGCATGCTATTCGGTAAGATCATAGGCAACAACTACAACAGCCTCGTTTGGTCACCCTACGGCGATACCTGGCGCAATTTCCGGCGAATTGCCTCAAATGAGATCCTCTCTACTCTTCGCCTCAACGAGTTCCAAGATATACGTGTCGATGAAGGCAGGATCCTGATACGGAAACTGCTTTCTCATTCGTCCATGGTGGATATGAAGTCGGTTTTGTATGAGCTGACGTTGAATGTGATGATGAGGATGATCTCCGGGAAGAGGTATTTCGGCGACGATACACTGGAGCTGGAAGAAGAAGGGAAAAGGATAAGGGAGATACTGGAGGAGAGTTTTTTGCTTTCTGGTGCTGCTAATGTTGGTGACTACTTGCCGATTTTGAGTTGGTTGGGAGGGAAGGGATTGGAGAAGAAATTGCTTGTGTTGAAAGAAAAGAGGGATGTGTTTTTTCAAGGTTTGATCGAACAACTAAGAAAATCGAGAGATAAGAAGAAGAAGACGATGATTGAAGTGCTATTATCTCGTCAAGAATCAGATCCCAAATACTACACCGACGAAATGATTAGAGGCTTGTTTATGGTAATATATCCTTTTTGTTTCTCTGTAATTTTCAAGTTCAGTTTAATATTTCAGATGGGGTATAATGGATCTCTATCTTTCCATCCCTCTTTTTTTTTTCAAGTCATCCCAAACCATCAAAAAAAAAAAAAAAAAAAAAAAACCATAGAACTTGTAATATTTCTATCCCACACTACTCATACCTTTTTTATAAGAGACCTATGTGACAACATTCAAATTTTTAGTTATGGAGACCATTCAATATTCAACTATTGATAGTGTCCTGTGTCCATGACATTAAATATTTTGATATATATGGATTTTTAGTTGATTGTAACAAAATCCCAATAATTGATCGATCAAAATATGTTCTTGGAAAGACTTTAAGGATCATAGATCCTTAAAATCCAAGTATCCTAATTCATAAATCTGTCGGTGATAATTAGAGTTTAAATGAATGTATAAATTGTTTTTCATTACAATTATATATATGATTTGCTTTTGAATTTCGATGCGGGATCTAATACAATCAATGATTATTGTGATTGATCGATTAGGTCCTGTTATCGGGTGGAACCGATACTTCGGCTGGAACTATGGAATGGGCTATGTCACTTTTGCTAAACAACCCACAAGTTTTACAAAAGGCACAACACGAGATGGATACAGTCATTGGTACAGACAAACTTATTGATGAATTAGACGTAATGAACCTCCCTTACCTCCGTTGTATCATAAACGAGACCCAACGATTGTATCCGGCGGGCCCGCTACTCGTCCCTCACGAGTCATCAGAAGATTGTATCGTCGGTGGCTATAAAATCCCAAGTGGCACAATGTTACTTGTCAATCAATAGGCCATACATCATGACCCGAATATATGGGTCGACCCGGAAAGATTCGACCCTGAAAGATTTGAAGGGGTGGAAGGGACACGAGACGGGTTTAAGTTTATCCCATTTGGGTTGGGAAGGAGGAGTTGTCCTGGGGAAGGGCTGGCAATGCGGGTAATTGGGTTGACTTTGGGGTTGCTTATTCAATGCTTTGAGTGGGAAAGGGTGAGTGAAAAGATGATTGATATGACCGAAGGTTTTGGGCTCAACATGCCTAAGGCTGAACCACTTGTAGCCAAGTGTAAACCACGTTTACAGATGGAGAAGCTACTGTTGCATGTGTGAGTCCATTGTCATGTGGGCTATTGTCTATTCAGAAGCAAGTTCATGATTGTGGTTTTTCTATACAATTACAAAATATTTGTGAATTTTATGTCTGGATCACGTTTGTTGATCTATGTTTATGTGATCATAGTTCATGTTCTCATAAGTGTATGTGTGTATGCACTGGAAGTAGTTTAATTAAGATCTCCCTCGGAGAGATTAGTGTTGTCTATTGAAGGACTATTACAACTACTTTTTATTTATATTTTTTTTTTCAAACGTTTGATCAATGTATTTATTGTCTGGACCATTGGGCCAATGCCGGAGCCTATTACGTATTAAAGGCCCAGGGGACCCGGTTTTAAGGTGCTTAACATGTGAAATTCAAAACAAAATATCTAGTAGTTTCTTCAATCTGCGAATCTTGTTTACAATTTGATACCAAACAATTATTAATACTATTGACGACGGGGTCGTCCTCAAAATCTCAGCCATCAAAACTCCACGTTCTTTCAATCTCGTCCGCATAAACTCGATTTTGGCCGTTTCTTGCAGTTTCGCTTCCTGGTTCGTCTCCCCCACGATTCCATGATTGCAAGAAATCAGGTGATTTTGATTAACTGTCTTGCCTATATAAAGAGTTGAATTTCACTGTAAATGCTTCAATCATAGTTGTCGATTGACAATTGTTGGAAAAAATAGTTGCTTCTGTTGATCCAATGGCTTCCGATTCGTCTGACATAGCTTCACCTGAAGGTAAAAATTCATTTGTTTACTCGATTTCCATAGTTTGTATCTCATTGCATTTGTTTGTTTCGATTGGTAAAAATAATTTATTCGTTTGATTTAATGTTTTTGCCAATTCTGATGATTTCATTATCTTCGCACATCAAATCCAAAGAGAAATTACAAGGATCGAAGGTAGAGGTTGGCTTGGTTCTCTCTCTCGACTGTCTCTTTCAGGTATGTTTTGATTTGAAGGGTTATCTTTGACTGTTGTCTGCTAATTCCATGCCTTTTTTGGTTCCGCAATCGATAGGCTTAAATCGATTTCATCTTTTAGGTTTTAATCCGCTACTGGAGTTGATTATTGATGGGATTTGCATTGTTTATTCACCCATTCATTAGTTGGTTCGGTCGAGAAGGTAAAATAACATTGATTCTGTTTCTGCAAGTTTTCGTGAATCCTCATAGCATACCACGGTGCTCATGTTGTAATTCCGATGAACAAAATCCTAATTTCTACTATTGCTTTCAGGAATTGAGGTAATCGTTGCTAGATTGAATTCAAACTTCTAAGAATGCACAATTGTAAGTTGCAGCAACTAACTCATTGAGTAAAATTTATTATCATCTTTCATTGTTCTATCTCTCTCTCTCTCTCTCTCTCTCTCTCTCTCCATAAAAGCATAAGGTCACATCCATTATTCAATTACAGGTGAAGACTGCTGGTTTTAGGCTTATCTGAAAAGGTAAGGATGTTTATGTTTTCAGATATTGATTTCTCCATATTCTCTCATAATATTCTGTAACATGGTTTTTTTCATCACACCTTCACCTTTACTTTCTCTTGCTCTCGTCCAATACTAGGTTGCATCCCTCTCTCTTCTCCATCTTAAACCCTCATGTCGTTTTTTTAGTCTTCTCAATGCGATGGCAGATGGTAATCATGATTAAATGCTGGTTGGCATTGGTTTTAAGTGCACCAGGTGGAGGAAAAACTGCATTGTTGGTCGCACTGGCAGGGAAACTTGATTATGATTTAAAGTAAAGTCATTTTTTCACTTTATTTATTTAAGTTTGAAAATGTTTATTTCAAATCATTCAGACTTGGTAATTGGCATCTGGAAATAGGTATCTGGGAATGTTTAGTATTATGGTCACCAACTGTTTTGAGTTTATTCCTCAAAAAAACTTATGGTTATACAATTCCTTATATTGTTCATGGATTATTCCCTGGTGGTTGTTTGATAACTCACAATAAGGCATCAAATGTAATCATTAGAAGATAACTCACCAATATATTTTTTTAATTTTTAGGGGGTAATTTCATAGCGTTACTTTCTTGATAAGATACTTCTTTTTTGAAGTGCAGATGAAGAATGAAATCTTTTGGCCTCATGGTGGTCATTTGATAACTCACACTAAAGGCATCAAGTGTAATCGTGGCAAAAAAATTTGCGCCTCAAATTGGATTTGAGCACGACTTAATTAACCTTTTGGTGAGTTAAAACATATTTATGCTATTTATGCAATATATAATCATTTTTAGTATTTTTAATTATATTTTGTGGATTTGTACTTTTTTGCAGACACATCTGATATCCAAATTGAAGAACAAAATCATTTCTCTTTAATACTCAGTCAAAAGAGCCAAATGCTAAAGATACCGGAACAACTGTTATGTATCATCACTTCATATCATTTTCTCATATTTCTTATAGAAGCTGAAAGTAAATATTCACATTGAATCTATTAATTTCTCATTTACATATGGCTTTTATTTTCTCAAGTTCCAACATTGTGGTTGTATTTGGAAGGACAATTATCTTGACTGCTGCTTGCTTAATGCTAATCTCCAAAACAGAAGCTAATCAAAATGATTAACCTGCTACTTATTTTTCTTTTGGTGTATATAATGAATGACCATGTTTTCACTTGCAGTTTTCTAATACATCCATTTGTTTCATTGTCTGATACTGAGTAGGTGATATTTGACTTCTGGTTGTTGCAGGTTCATTAGCTGGCTCCTTGCTAGGCTTTCTTGATGTAATGATTCTCTCTCTATTCACTAATTTCTTTTACTGAAATTATATGTAATCCTGTTTTCTTTGTTTCTATTGTTATGTTTGATTGAGTAAAAGTGATCCTAACTTATTTGGATGTTCCTAGGGTTGTGTTTATGTTGCTGATGCATATAAAATCTACTGGGATCTCTTTCAGTCAAAATGGTGATGCTTTGGTTGAAGTAATAGGTGAGTTTACTAGATTTTAAATTTTTTCCTCATAAAAGTTTGTAAAACAGAAACATTAACTATCTATTTCTACATTAAATCAATTTTTTTGCATCAAGTCAAAAAAGAAAAACACTCATCTATAGCTTACCAGATTAAGTCATGTCTCCACTCTCCATTAAGTATCTTAAGTTTAGTCTGTATCATTTTCAAGTAAAGGTATTTAAAATTGCCATCAATTAAACTGTCATGGTACAAATACATGGATTTTTTGTATTTGACCCAATTTTTAGCAAAATGTCATCAATTAAACAATGCTTTGGTCTCTCTTTTATAGCAAATACAGTTGCAATTGGAGAACTTACAAATCTTTGTGCACAAACAATTATGAAACAAATTCTACTGTTATGTCTAATGTTCAATTTAATTATGAATATCATTTGGTGTCTATTATAGGGATTTAGATGGAAAGTTGGAAATGGAAGGAAAACTAACAATTCTACAATGTTGACTGGTAATTATATTAAAAGCTTTTCCTGGTTTTGTAGGTGAAGTACCTGGTATGATTGTTGAGGCTTTGACTTAGTGTATATGAATATAAACAATATCTATCTAAATTTTACATTCTTGATCTGAGTCAGGATTATGATACTTGTCCATTTGGAGGTGCATGAGAAGCATGTGAAGGTAGCAACTCTCAAAGAAAGAAATAGTTTAGGTCTACCATTTTTTATATATAATTCCATTTGATTAATATTTATGACATTTTATCGTCACACATTATCCAAAATTCCTTCAATCAGGATGTTACACTTCATAATCTTGATGTTAATGCACGCCTTCAAGGTGGATAAGGTATATATTGTCATTAATTGGTCAAAAGATCAAGCTAAGAAATCTGAAATTACAGACAAATAACTACAATAAATCAATAAGGAATTTAATTTCTTTATAACCGACCTCTTAATTCTAAATGAATCACATTTTGTTTTTATTATTTTAAGGTTGTTAATCGTTATCTTGATGAAGGGTTGCAGAGGTTGTCTGTGATATCTTATTCATCGATGAGGTATTTTTATATACCTTTTCTATGAAACTCTTTTTTTTAGTGATTACTTTAAAATATGTTTAAAGGTACATATGTTGGACATGGAGTATTTTTCTTACTTGAATCGTGCTTTGGAAAGTTCATCATCTCCAATTGTGATTTATGCCACAAATAGAAGGATATGCAGTGTCAGGTAATTTATTTTCCTATTTTTTTTATCATTAAAGGGTATTTAAGACATTTATTGACTTGGCGATTTGAAAGTGTATTTAAAGGGTAACTGATGTGTTTAGTCCTCATGGGATACCAGTGGATCTATTGGACATATTAGTGATTATAAGAACAAAAACATTTTGTCCTATTTAGATGATTCATGTATGCATCCGGAAGGTTTTTCCAGAAATTAAGAAACCATGTGCTGATGTGTAAATGTTTTTTGTTGTTGATAAATATTGCCTATACGGCACAAATGGAGGGGCTATTTTTAGATAAAGAAAGATTTACATCGGTGAAATTAGAGTTTATTTACCTTATATGATTTTTTTTTCTTAAAATTTTAAAACTTGAAATTTTTATTAAAAATGTTCTCTTCCGCATGCATGGGTTTAGTTACTATGACTTAGGACTGTTGTAACAAAAACAGGGTTTTTTTTTCTTTTCGAATTTTATCTTTAAAAGTATGATACTACATTAGATAAAAATGGAAGTACATTTCTATACCTAGAATTTAGCCCTTGATTGGGCTCATGAAATGTCTTTTCATTTGTTTGTGTAATTATAGAATCTAACTTTCGTTTCTAATTGTCAACTTTTTTAAAGTTTGTTTTATTTTTTCTTTCCTTTCCTTAATTAAGCATTGTATTTTGAAAATACAATGTTTAAAAAGAAAAAACATTAAAATGAAATTTAAACAGTTAAGAATGAGAAATGAAAGTATGATGATATATTAGACAAAAAAAATGGTAGTACATTACTATTTTTTGCAATTAGTCCGGTTGTTATCTCTTGCATTTAGCCCCTGATTGGGCTAAATGCAATAAATATCAATGTACTTATATTTGTTTGTCTAATTATATCATTGAAATTTTGTTTCTATTTCTTAAATTGATTTAATTTAATATAATTTATCCTTTTTTTATTTAAGCATTCTACTTTAGGAGTACAATGGTTTGAACTATTAAAATAAAAAGTTCAAAAAAATTAAGAAGTAGTATGACAGTATGATGTTATATTAGACAGTCATATGGAAGTTCATTGTTATATCTTGCATTTATTTTTTATTGTAAGTTGGTTCTCAAATTGTTTCTGATCGTCTCAGATTTAATTAACACATGTATATTAAATAAAAGAGAATCATATTGATTGATTCTCAATTTGAGTTTTTCTAAGCGTTTTAGATTTTAATTTCATTACTAATATTTCATATTTAAAGTTCATATGAATGTATTATTCTTGCAGGGTTTCAAAAATCCATAAAAATACACATCTTCATACTTTCCCTACGTCTGTTGTTGTTGGGGAAACAAGCAAAACGTGACCAAGTACCAACTTAAGTGGGAAGTATACATGTTCGTGTAATTTGGTACTTCTATTGGTTTATATGGTGATAAAAGGAATTTGAAGGGGTTTAGGTTTTGAATTTCTATTCTTACTGAATGATATATGTTTTTTCTGTGTGCATGACCAACCACTGAACCACCAAATACAGAAATGGAAGTAAAAGGGTATAAGCGAGAGGAAAAGGCTACCAATAAAAACTCAAAGGGTGATTATGGAAATGGCGATGTCCTGCTACTATCCTGATTCCATGACACTGTCTCCTACTTACGGCTTCTGTTTTGTAAGAATTGGGATGGAAAATCGCCTAAGTTGCACGGAAACAGATACGGAACGAAAACAGGAAACAAAAAAACTCAAAAATTCAAGATACGGATACGGAAATATAAAAATATGTAATAACATATATATATATATATATATATATATATATATATATATATATAGTAAATAGACTTGAGGGACGATCAGCTTTGGCTTGTAGGGTATTAAGTTAAGAGTCGATTAATATAGCTCATTAGACTTTGTTGGACTGAAAAGGCCCATGCAAACCCTAAATAAAATGGAAACTTGGTGGATACTGCACAGAAACGGATCGTGTTTACCAGATACGTCATGGAAACGTTTCCTAGGTGTTTCCATGGAGTATTCGTTTCCATGGAGTATCGGATTCGGGAACGGAGACCAAGTTGAAGTTTCCGTGCATCATAGAAAATCGCTTTATTTTGGAAATTGAAAACGAAACTAAATCGGTGGAATATTTGAGATTTTAATTTTTTTTTCATGTATACGATTGGATGGAAGCTCATTTATTTTTATGCACTTTTTGATGCAACCTTTTGCAAAAAAAAGAGTTAGAGGAACCAATATCTCCTACAATGAATCACTTCAATATTTGCTCTATGGGATCCAAGTAGCTAAATTTTCCAATTTAGTTATTTTATTTTTTTGTTTAGTTTAAGGTTTGTTTTTTTATTATATGTTTTGATCTTTTCAGGAGGATTTTTATGCGGTTGTTCGTTGGTAGTATAAGATTTGATCGTTTGAGCATGGTGGGGATATAAGTTGTATATCCAATTTTCTAGCATTGATGTTGTTACCAATCATATTTACATGTAGATTATTGCGTACAAATCCTTGTGGAACATACTGTATTTGCTATCCGAGCGATTTTGGTCATAATTTTTTTTACTTAAATAGCTGTAAAAAAAGATTCGTTTTGCAAGTTCATCAAGTTATACCATGTAAATCACTACTTTATTGGTCAAAAATCTTTAACCACATTTATCTTTTCAACCAATTAAAAGCTACATACTTATTTTTTTAACCAATAATAGCAATACACATATCTTTTTAACCAATAATAGCAATACACATATCTTTTTTACCAATAATATCAACATACTTATCTTTTAACCATAAATAGCAATGCACTTATCTTTTTAACCAATAATAACAACATATTAATTTTAATCTATTAATAGCAATTCATTTATCTTTTTAACCAATAATAGCAACGTACTTATTATTTTCACCATTAATAACAACATACATATCTTTTAACCAATAATAACAACATACTAATTCTTTTAACCAATACTAGCTACTTAATTTTCTGTTCTCACGGATTAGGAGCCATATTTCAAAAGAAAATTGTATTTTGTATAATAGGATCTTCACGAAGATAAGAAAGTAAAGTCAAAGTGGTCATTTGAAGTTGGCAGAAAAACTTCGTTTAAAGCTAATTGGATAAAAGAAAAATTGTCAAGGGTATAACGGTCATTTTTACATCGGTCGATCCGGCCACCCGACGGGTAGAAAAACTTCGTTTAAAGCTGATTGGACAAAAGAAAAATTGTCAAGGGTATAATGATCATTTTTACACCGGTCGACCCGGCCACCGGACGGGTCTGACACTAGTTAGTATATGAGTTTAAGTCATTTTTTGGGAACATATTATACAGGGATATCTTATTTTTTTTCCGATTAAATTTTATCTTCCTTTTCGAAAAATAATTTATATTTTTTATTTGACCCTTTTATTAGTTTTTTTTTTTCTAAAAAAAGAAATAAAAAGTTGAGGGTTTTAAAAAAATGTTGAAGGTTTTTACAAAAAAAATAAATAATAAAAGGTTGATGCTTTTTTTTTCGAAAAACAAATGAGAGATCCTTTCAAAGAAAAAATATACGGAAAAAGACACAGTAGATAAGGTATATTTTATGATATTAATCTTATATGATTTAGTAAATTTTAAAGAAAATGACTTATAAAAGTTCAAAATGATTTTTAATTAAATCATATATAAAAGGGTTATTGTCGCTATAGCACAACAATGTTTCGTATATTGGTTTAAGTGGTCCTCGTGATTTTTTTTTGAAGAGTATAAACTTGTGTTTTATCGGTTAATTTCGTTCCTTTACCCATTTTTGAATGTTACACTGCCTTGTTAACTGCCAACTAAATAGGTGAGTCAACAATGACTCAGTAGTGAGTCGACTCATCGTTGTCACATAAGTCAAGCGTTATTACTCCCATTTAGTCAACTGCAACAACCTCTCTCTCTCTCCCTCTCTCTCTTTCTCTCACACACACAAAACCATTTTTTTGCTTCTCATTACATAGCTCTTTAGTTATTCATCATATTTTGCAGTCATTGTTGCTTGCTTTTGCCGAAGAGTATTTAGAAAAAGACAACAACAAGAGAGCAACAATTGTTCTCAAGAACAAATCTGTTTTTGAATGGAGTATCAAATACATTAAAATCAAAGACAAATACTACTTCATGGATGGATGAGTCAAGTTCATTAAAGAAAGTCGTCTTTAAATTTGCGACTTGCTTGTCTTTTCGCTTCTCTCTCCTCCTCGAAATTCAATCTTTTAGGTCGTTTTCTATGCACCAAATGGATGCTTCAAACACCATTTAATTTATGAACCCATAATTTGATTAACCCCGTTGGAAATCAAATCCATTTCCCTCGATACTTGTTCGATTTGTGAACACAAATTTACCATTTAAAATGACGAAAGAATAGAGCTCAAGAAACAAATCTCTTGAATTAGTTAAATCTTTCAAATCAGGCAAACCCTTTTACTCTGTGACGATGAAACTTTCACACCTTCGAGGTTCAAGAGAGTAGGAGGCAGTGCAGATCTGTCCGGCATGAGTGTCGTCAAGTTTTATAGTAATTCATTTGGAGGAGGTGGCGGAAGCAGTGGTTCACCATTTTCTAGTAGCGACGGTGGTGGTGGTGTATTCATCTTCTTCGATGGGGGTTCTCAACACAACTCTACTAGTTTGCATAATTCTATCTTTGATTTCGATTTCCCGTATCACCACATCGTCAACTGCATTATTACACAAAATCTGATCGTTTTCGTCAGAGCTTAGACACATTAATCTAAGGAAAATATGTTTTCGTTGGAGAACACTTGTAGGAGCGTTGGTCCATATATCATACTGGAATCATTTGGCACTGAGTTGAATGAGTCAATCTTCCATGTACCCTCGAAGAGCTTTACAAAAGTATAACAAATTTAACTAATTTGATAGCTTAAAATCCTAAAGTGGATTTTGAATCTTTTTTCTTAAACCTGGTGGACGATTCTGGTGGATTAGTGGCGGTGTTGGAACAAAGGGTAAATGGAATAATAGAGGCAGTCACCAGTGGAATGAAATGGGGGATTAGGGCTTTCCGGCAGTGTGGGGATGAGAGAGAGAGAGAGAGAGAGAGAGAGATCTTAATTGATAAGGGATGTGTCTGATAAGGTCACATTTTTTAACTTTAAACCTGCTGATTAGGAAGGGGTTCACCGAGTGACCCCTTCATTTTTTTCAAAACAACTTGTTAAACCCTAAAAACATGAATTTGTACCCTTCAAAGGGAAAAAAAGTCACGATGAACCATTTAAACCAATATACGAAACATTATTGGACTACAGTGATGATAACCCTATATAAAACTCATAAGGTATTTTATTATATCAACCTCATCTCAAAGTTGTTATAAGAACAATAGAAGTAGTTTGAAGTAACCTGAATCAAAGAAATAAATTATATCATAAATATTTAAAACATAAAAAATATATTTTTATCTATCAATTAATCATTCATTTAACGATAATATTTTAAAACATAAAAATATATACACAATAAATCATTTAATAATAAAGAGTTCAAAAAGAATATTCTAAGATGTTAGTCCAATAAAAAATATTAGAATTTAAAAAAAATAATAATAATTATCTTATGATCCTATATGTTGAAATGGTATATTGGTATACGACCAGTATCATATTTAATTTTGAACTTTACAATTTTTATTATTTATCTTTAAATCTTCTTATAAATATAAATAAAATAAAATAAACTTTATTTGATTTATCGTTTCTCACGATATACACACACGCACACATACATTAACGAGCTCTATTCGTAATCAATCTATATTCCCTTTCCTTGTAAAAATAACAATAAACGTCTTATCTTTCAGGCTCCGGTCGTCAACTCTTCCCGCCGGCGGCGAATCTTTAAGATGATCCACGATTCTCCTCCGCCGCCTCAAGAGGAACTCAATACAGAGTCAAAATCTGAAGGCGAAGAAGAAGATCAACGCCTCCTACTAATCTCCAAATCACCCCTCCCCTTATCCACCGACACCAATCCTAACAACAATTGCACCTCGGATGACGAAGAGGTTGCGTACGAGTCTCAAGAAAAGATCATAATAGACGGCTTGGATTCATATTCTGATTCAGCTGATTGCAACTCTACGCCACCGTTCTCGTGGAAGAAGCTATGGTTATTTACGGGGCCAGGGTTTCTAATGAGCATCGCGTTTCTAGATCCGGGAAACCTAGAGGGGGATCTTCAGGCTGGCGCCATTGCTGGTTACTCTCTTTTGTGGCTGTTGATGTGGGCGACGGGTATGGGTCTCCTGATCCAGCTGTTGTCCGCCCGGATTGGGGTGGCTACCGGGAAGCACCTTGCGGAGCTTTGTAGAGAGGAATATCCTAAGTGGGCTGGATTGCTGTTGTGGTTCATGGCCGAGGTAGCGTTAATTGGAGCTGACATTCAAGAAGTGATTGGCAGTGCCATTGCTATACAGATTCTTAGCAATGGGGTTCTTCCTATTTGGGTTGGAGTCATCATCACTGCTTCTGATTGGTTAGTTTTCTCCTTAATCCCACTCTTACATCTGTGATGTGAAAATTGAGATAGACTGCTAGAAATTAGAATTGCTATAAAGTTATGAGATTTACTATTACTCTCTCTGCTAGATCGTATAATTCGGCTTTAGAATATATATCCATTGCATTTTCAAGGGAAAATTGATGATTAACTAAGATACTGAGAAGAACCCTGTAGAATATGTATCTGAATATGAGTTGAACATAGAAAATACAATGAATATAATGTACATCTCACCATTAATCTCCTCTTCGAATCTGTTCATTGTAATCTACCAATTTCCCCTCTTGATTCTTGGTTTAACTATTGTTATTTTCCATCACCTTCAACAACAGTTTCATGTTTTTACTTCTTGAGAACTATGGAGTGAGGAATTTGGAAGCTGTTTTTGCAGTTCTCATCTCAACTATGGGACTATCATTTGCATGGATGTTTGCTGATGCACAACCTAGTGGAAAAGAACTTCTAATAGGTTACATTTCTATAACATATTTAACATTCCAACCATAGTAATCAAATCACTCATCTTTATATCCCATCAACCACAGGTCTTTTGGTTCCAAAACTCAGCTCAAGAACAATTAGACAAGCAGTTGGAGTAGTAGGATGTGTCATAATGCCTCACAATGTATTCCTCCATTCTGCTTTAGTCCAATCAAGAAAAATCGACCCAAAGAAGAAAGGAAGAGTACAAGAAGCAATCAATTACTACACAATCGAGTCATCTGCTGCCCTTTTGGTTTCTTTCATGATCAATCTATTTGTGACTACTGTATTTGCTAAAGGGTTTTATGGAACTAAACAAGCTGATAGTATAGGGCTTGTAAATGCTGGACAGTATCTTGAAAAGAAATATGGAGGAGGGTTTATGCCAGTTTTGTATATTTGGGGAATTGGGTTATTAGCAGCTGGACAAAGTAGTACAATCACAGGTACTTATGCTGGTCAATTTATCATGGGTGGATTTCTTAACCTTCGTTTGAAGAAATGGTTGAGGGCTTTGATAACAAGAAGTTGTGCAATTGTTCCAACTATGATTGTAGCTCTTGTTTTCAACAAATCAGAAGCTTCACTTGATGTGTTGAATGAATGGCTTAATGTTCTTCAGTCTATTCAGATCCCTTTTGCTCTTATTCCACTTTTGACCTTGGTGTCTAAAGAGGAAGTCATGGGTGTCTTCAAAATTGGACCTACTTTAGAGGTATTATGAAGTATGATGATTCTTTAACTTTTTTTATATCTTAAACACATAAATGAGAATATGGGATTATATATATATATATTTTTTTTCTTGAATGTGAATCAGAGAATTGCATGGAGTGTAGCTGCTTTAGTGATGGTGATCAATGGGTACCTTTTGCTTGACTTTTTTGTGGCTGAGGTCAACGGGTTCTTGTTTGGATTTTTGGCCATGACATGTACGGGGGCATATTTGGTATTTATATTATATCTCATAAATCATGGAGATTGTCTACCTTCTATATTGTTTAGCCACTTACTCAATAAAGGGTATGCCTATATTGGAAAATAAACACCATGGCTTAATCTTCTTGTGTGCCATACAACCCCATTGACTATTGACCTTTTCCAAATCGAAGATTAGAGTTTTTAGAAATGTTAATCCATTTTTCTATAACAATCTTCATTCGCATCAATGGGATGTTAACAACATGATGGTATTGATTGAAGTTTATACAACAAGAAATGAGAAGATAGTATTGATATTGACTGTTTATAGAATAACCATTGACCAAGTAAGTGTCTTGAAAAGCTTTGTTATATTGTATTTGATTTGTGTAGAATGGGGAAAACTTGTGGAAGTAGTGGGTTTTTTTGGTAGTGTAAGTAAATTTTTAGAGAACACAAAGTAGATATGAACATTTTGGTAGGTTTGAGTATTTTGTTGTGTTGAATATGTTTCGAAGCACCTTAAATTTGCATGGGTTGTGTCAAGATTTGATTTGTTGATTATATAACGTCTATCATGATGATTTTAAGTTGATCTAGATGTTATTGAGTTATTATATAACATTGGATTTTGTTTTACCTCTATGTTTATACGTGATAAATAACAAATACAAATGATCTTTTATTTAATAACTGTAATAAATTAAACTACAATAATCATGTTGAAATAAAATAAAAAGAAAATTGCAAAAATGTCAATGTGGTTGTTAAAATTACGTGGTTTTGGTCCAAAAAGATTTGGTGATGTATTAGTGATCTAATTTTGGATACTTTGTACCGTTATCGTCCAAATGGTTTGATTTTTTTGTGTGGTTTTGGTCTATAACGAACTTGAAATGACGAATTCTCTCTTAAGGGCATCTCTTACCCTATATTAAAAATTTCACTTTTACACTATAAATTACATGCTCAAACCTACATTATACCTAACACTATATATAATATGGATTTTAGTGTAACATTATATATAGTGTTGAATTTTAGTGTAACATTAAATATAGTGTTGAATAAAGAACAATATACTTAAAATATTCTTTTTAGTGTTAAATATAATGTAATGAATTAGAAGACTTTAATGTTTACATTATCTTTTACACTATAATTGTAGGTATAATATAAAAAAAAATAATGTTAAAGGTTGGAGATGGTTTAAGTAGTTCTTTTTAATTTCTTTTAATTATTTTCTATTTATTCTAATTAAAAAAATGAGAAAAAGAAAAATCATACCCACCCCACTCCTTCTAACCCACCCATTTCTCCCTTGTAGAGACATTTATTATTACTATTATTATTATTATTATTACTATTATTATTTTATATATATATACTCTCTCTCTCTCTCTCTCTCTCTCTCTCCAACATCACTGCATGCCGGATAAAACCTCCTTCCATGGTAGAAAATCCTAGCATCGCCGTCGGAAAAACGGGATCTACCATGGACACCACCACCTATCTGTCACTACCATCCACGACCACCCCGATTACCACCACCGTCTGCCACCTCCAATTTATATTGTAAAGTTGTCGTAAACTACTAGGTGCCACCGATCTGTTCTTTAAACATGTCGATCTATTGATCCATACACCGAAGAAGAAGCGAGAGGTGAAGTCATCTTCTTTAAATCTGTCGATTTTTCGACATTTTAGGTCTTCGTGTATGGTGACAAGATGGTGGAGCTCGACAAAGCTTTTGGGTTGATTTTCTCGGCAAAAGGTGGGGGTGGGGGAAATGGAGGTGGTTGGCGGTAAATGGTGGTGGAGAGAGAGAGAGAGAGAGAGAGAGAGAGAGAGAGATGCAATTTTGTCTTAATTTAATTAAAGTATTTCATCAAACATTTTTGGGTCAAAACCACATAACTTTAAGGGATTTATGTAGAAAAGTCTCATTATTCAGGAAATTTTTTTAATAAAGTCTTAAAAGTTTTTTTTTTTGAACGGAAAAGTCCCGATTTTTTAAACATTTTGCCCATTTAACGAAAGAGTCATTTTTATATTTTAATAGGAAATTATAGATTATGTGATTTTTCCAAATAATGAGACTTTTCTGTTAAAAAAAAAAAACTTTTAGGACTTTATCAAAAAAAATTTCCAAAATAAGGAGACTTTTCCACATAAAACCCTAACAACTACATGGATCTTTTTTGTAATTTTGTCAAAAATAAATAACTCAAACCGAAAATATTATTAAATTCGATTAATGGTGTATAAACAAGCATGGGACATGCTAATAGACCAATATACGTTTAAATTCAGTCATGATTAGTTTCTCTGAAAAAATAGTAATCAATTCACATATGTTGTAAATATTGGAAAAACTGATCACCGATAATAATTTTTGTGATTTGTATAGAACACTTTTAGGTATACATAGTTATTTATGCATTAGATGGTTGTAATATACAACTATATAAGATTTTTTCGGTTTTGTTCGAATTTCAATTTGGAAAAACGATGACAATTTCAGTTTGTTTCGGTTTTTTTCGAATTTGATTGATGATCAAAGCTAATTTTACGCTTTTTGAAACATAACTTTTTGATTAACAATAAAATATAAGTTTTTGATCCGAATCTAACCTGATTTCGTATGACTTGAATCGAATATTGAAGATTTTAGTAGAAAATAAAATATAAGTTTTTGATCCGAATCTAACCTGATTTCGTATGACTTGAATCGAATATTGAAGATTTTAGTAGAAGAATCTCGATTCCGTTGGTGTTCTTCATATTAACATGATAATCGGAGAAGACAATGACGATCAAAGAGAAATCAACGTGTCATCGTCGGAATAATAACACTTCAGCCCAATTAATATCAGCCCAATATATATATATATATATATATATATATATATATATATATATACCACCTATGTCTACAATGAGACTTGAACCCTCAACCTCTAGGAGGTGTGCAACACCCGGTACCGCTGGGCTAGAAGCCCTTTGGTGATTAATGATAGTTACTTGTAGGTTTTCGTCATTCAAAAAAAATCTATAGTTAGCTCAACATTTTTTATGACAAATTAAATACTAGCAAGAAACTAAAGAAAAAAATATATAATAGAAACAATAGTTGCAACAATTACAATCCAGAGGTAGCCATATTTGGGCAAATTATCGGGACAAGCAATCTAGTTTGTAACCTCAACACCTACTAAACTCCAATCAAACGCCATATGTATGTGTAATAGACTCAAACAATGCATGACCCCCTGTTTGGTTTAGTATCCTTCATGAATCAGCAACCGAAGAAACCATTTTAGTATCCGAAGGTTGGGGTAGTTAGAGAAACCCCCCACCAGATCTTAACTTTATTCCAAAGGTCAACCACAACTTCACATTTAGCAAAAATGTAATCTTCTTGCGACTCCACATCTTAGCTCGACATTTATTCAAGAGACCATATTTTAAATCTTGACATTTTTTTCAGTTATTCGAAAGGCCTTCTTTTGTTTTATATAATATGGGCCGAGCCTAGAATTCCAATACCTGCATACATTTTGACACGGTTAATATAATTAAACTAAAAGCGGCATATCCTAATTTTTCTTTCCTATATCCGCCATTAGTTTCCTTCTTGTCCTCCATATCCGCATGTCCTGGCCCTTTGGGACTTGGTCCTGACATCTTGTTATCCGTATCCTTATGTCCAGGCCCTTCTGGATTTGAACCTTCCATCTTGTTGTCGTCGGTTCCAGTCTCGTGTGCCTCGATTCCATGAGCCAAGAAACAGAATGTAATAAGAACTAGAACAAGAACGATGGGGAGAAAATTGAGCTTTTTGGCCATTAGACTATATATGTTGAATATTGATTGTTGAAAGTAATTTCAAGTTCACTTTGAAACAAAGAATATGTGGTGCATGGTATATATTTATACGTGCATGCAAGCAAAGTGAACGAAATTTGTGCAAGCTAATGTGAGGTGTCGCATTTCTTTAGTTAGATATAAAGAACTAGCGACCTCTCACTTCAACTTTGAATTTCATCCCATCATTTTCCTATGTTTTGGGGCGCTTTCAAGGTGGAAAAAAAATTGATGTTGGTATCAATCCCGCTTCTACCATTCCCCGTTTTTCGGAGATTGCAAATTGTAATATTTGATTTAAAAAAAAAAAACAATGTAATTAAGTAGGTTTTTGCCTATAAATAATTTGTATAATGAATGTTATCAAACGTATGGAATTTGTAAACTAGTGTGTATGAAAATAACCAAACAATTAAGTGTGTAGAAACTAGAAACTAATAATATCATGCAGGGCCGGTCCAAGACAATTTGAGGCCCGGGGCAAAACACAAAAATGGAGCCCTTTCACATATATATATATATATATATATATATATATATATATATATATATATATATATATATATTAACTCCAAACAAACAACGAAGTAGAGAAAACTCAGAAACGAACTATATATAAAAAGATATTTCCACATTTGTATTCAATAGTAAAAACAGTCTCTATTTGTATGTTGTTTCATCCAACACACCTTTATTACAAAGATATACATCACCAAAATTTACCCTTCAACTTAAGGTTCATAGCTAAACTATACTTGTCAATCTAAGTTTCTATCAAAAACAAAGAAATAAAAAACTAAAAATGATTGATTTTTCCAAAAGATAGCATGATACGGTGTGTAGTAGATCATTGCTTATTGCATAAATTGCCAACAAATACTAATGATCTACTTCTATCACATTTTTCTTTTTTCACTTACCGTGCTTTAAAAACCTCTTTCGCTATCATCTATAACAACATCATCATCAATTCATTAACATGCATACCTATAATCATAATTAAAAATACAAAAAAACTTGCCTAAAATGAAAATGCATCACGTTCTTGTTCTAGGCTTGCACTTTAATTCAGCCAAAAGTGCAATATGATCTGAAGACCATTCACAATCACAGAAGGTCGGATACTCCTCCGATTCTACACAACACAAAATTCTGAAGTTAAAAAAAGATTCATAAAAAAAATCGTATTTCAAACAAGTATAGAAAAATTTCAAGAAGGCTATAATAAACTAGAACTTACAGACTTATAATCAGTTTCGTCTCAATGTCAAGTATTCTCGATTTTGTCTCAATTTAAAGAAGATTTTGAGTCTGAGTTACTCTCGATTCTAGTCTCTCAGATGCTATTTTAGACAAAGAAAACTAGAAATCGAAGATATGAAGGTTAAAAATCGATTTCAGTTTTTTAGAATCATGAAAAGATGGAAAAGCAATTAGACTTTGGATGCTCTGATTCTTGGTTCTAGTATGGTACATGACAACTTGGTTTTTGTGGACAAACTCAGAAAATCAGAAAAGATGGAGATCTGAAATTAGGAGAAAAACTCTTCACTTGAAATCTTGAATAAGAAAAAAGAGATTAGAGAAGAAATTGATTCACTAACCATTGTTTCTAGATTCTGAAGAAGAGTCGTTTGGATTTTCCATAGGAATCGATTAATATCAATTGCGCCTTGGAACTTGGAAGTCGGACGCTGCACGATTCCTCCCACTTTCTCTTTTGGATCGACGCAGTCATAGGTTAATTAGAGTACTGGGCTTTGAAAATCTAGCCCAATAGCCTTAAAACTAATGGGCTAATACCATATAACCAATATAACAAATGTAAATTGGGGGCCCTTTGGCATTTGGGGGCCCGGGGCGATATCAAGATAAAGTGTTTCATTTGCATGAGAAAAAATGATTGTTATTATATTTTCATAAAAAATAACTTATTTTCTTGTAATTATGAGTACTTGACATGCACCATCGCAACAATTTATTAATTAGTTTCCTGGTTTTAATAATATATCACCTCTTTCACCATTTTGTCAAGAGGAAAACGACTCATGACAGCAAGAAATTTTTTATTTTGTTCATAATTTTTTTATTTTATGTTATATATCATATACCATTCAGTTTTCTTCACATACTACCTCTACAAACACATCATGCTAGCCAACTTTTATATATATATATATATATATATATATATATATATATATATATATATATATATATATATATATAACACCTTGTCGCTATAGATTCCTTTTGTCGTTGATACATGTAATCGCCATAGGTTAACCGAATGACGGCAACTCGTAGCCATATGTTATTGGTATAACTTAATAAGAAATATAGAGATGCCATTTCATCATTATATGTTTTATTTACAATGACGACATGTCGTCGGTCCTTTTTCCTTTTTTCTGTTTCAGTTTTTCTCAAACACATAAATTGCACAACACTAAATCTAATAACAAATTTTTGTACAAACTCAATTCAGTTGTGATACAAACTACCATAATGTCACCATACAAAAACATTGATTAAATTACATATTTTGTCCATGTGGTTGTATAGTTTTTTTTAACTAAGTCTAATCTTTACACCATAGAAGTACCAAAGATGTGTATATTCAATTGATCTAATACAAGATTACAATCCTTTCTTACATAGGACACTATACAACTGAATCCTAAATAACAGGTCTAACATATGCATGTGTACACACATGTGTATTGACTAACTCTAACACGTGTGTATTGACTAACTCTAACTCACTGGACCGTTTTCACCCCCCTGCAAGCTCATGATCTTTACAAACTTGAAGCTTGTGTCGAATATACACAAATTGATCCTTGTGTAGAGGTTTTGTGAAAACATCAGTCATTTGATCAAATGAAGAGACATGTACAATCCTCAACTTTTGAGATTCAACTTGTTCCCTGATAAAATGAAAGTCAAGAGCAATGTGTTTGGATCGAGTACTAATGACATGATTCTTTGTCATAAAAATATCTCCACCATTATCACACTGTAGCAATGTAGGATCAGGAATAGGAGCATGTAATTCAGTCAACAGTTGCTTTATACATATTAGTTTAGCAGGAGTGTAAGCCAATGATCGATATTCTGCTTTTGTGCTCAAATGTGCCACAACCCGTTGCTTTCTAGATGTCCAACGTATAAGATTCGATCCATGGTATATGGAAAAACCATATTGAGAACGACTGTCATATTTGTCGGATAATCTTCCTGCATCTGAATAATCCAAAAGAGATGTCTTGGAAGTAGGTGAAAAGTGTAAACAATGATCAAGTGTAAAATTCAAAAGAGTAGTGTAAAATTCTGAATAATCCAAAAGAGATAGTGTAAAATTCTCTTGACAACCTGACAGTGAAGAGTAGTCGGAGAATGCATGTATTGACATACCTTGTTGACATCGTATGCAATATCTGGTCGGGTGATTGTAGTGTATTGAAGGGAGTCGACAACTTGTATATACAATCGAGGATCAGAGAAAGATGGTCCAGCAAGGGTAAGTCTTGATTGAAAATCAATAGGTTAGAGATTGATGAGGCTTTGTCCATGTTGGTTTTGTGAAAAATATCCTGAATATAACCTTGTTGATTGAGGGTTACACCTGCTGAGGTACATTTAATCTGCATACCAAGAAAAAAACTCGAATCACCCAAGTCTTTAAGAGCAAATGCTTGATGAACCTGATTAATGAACCGTTGGATGAGAACTGCACTTGAACCTGTAATTATTAGATCATCTACATACACCAAGATATAAATAGTAGCAGATTTGGACAAGTGGACAAAGAGATATGTAACCGATTTGCACGCCCTAAAGCCTTGTTGTAGAAGAAATGATTTTAATTTTGTGAACCAAGCTCTTGGAGCTTGTTTAAAGTCGTAGATTGCTTTGTGTAGACGACATACATTAGAGGGATGTTGAGAAATTTCAAACCCACGTGGTTGTTTCATGTAGAACACTTCATTTAAATCACCACTGAGAAATGCATTGTTAATGTCCAACTGCCGAATACACCATCCTTTGGAGACGAAAAGAGAGAGAACTAAACGAATGGTGGTGGGTTTAATGATAGGGATAAAAGTTTAAAAGTAGTCTACCCCTTCTTCTTGACTGAATCCTTGAGCCACTAGACTAGCTTTGTGTCGGTCAATGGTACCATCCAAAAAATTTTTTTGATCATGTACACTCATTTGCATCCTACAAGATTAGCATTGGAGGGACACAGAACAAGTGAACACATATGATTTATTATTAAATCATCATATTCAGATTGCATCGCATTTTGCCAACATTTAGATTGAACTGCTTGGTTAAAGGTGTGAGGTTCAACAGTTAGAATAGAAGAGATTTCGGAAGAAAAGATTTTTGGTTTTAAGGAATTAGTACACGCTCTAGTAACCATTGGATGATGTGACTTGTCAGCGGGACGATAGTGAGTGGAAGCCGTAGTTTTTTTTCTGCTCTAGAGCTTACTGTGGATTGTTGGTAATTTGGAGTGGAAGTTGGTAGAGAGACTGGTGGTGTGGAAGATCTGTGAATAGAGTTAGCAGGAGTAATAGGAGGTGAAGAAGGAGGGGAAGGGGAAGAATGAGGGTTGATGACAGCTTGTTCTAGAAGGGTGGTAGGTGTTGAGGTGGTCGGGGCAGAAGTGGAAACATGAGGAGGAGGAGAAGGATATAAAATGGAAATATATCTTCATTAAAAATGACATGTCATGCAATATATGTGCTTGGAAGGGGAATGGTAGCATAAGTATCCTTTATGTGTGGTAATGTATCCTATGAAGACACAGAGAAAGGACCGAAAGTCAAGTTTATGTTGATTGTAAGGACGAAGAAATGGATAACAGAGACATCCATATGTTTTTAAGAAGGCATAATTAGGAACTTTAGAGTAAAGCTTTTGATATGGTGAAAGATAGTCGAGAAGGGGAGTGATTGTACGATTATGAAGATATGTTGCTTTTTTAAATGCGTGTTCCCAGAACGAATGTGGGATAGATGATTGGGCTAATAAGGTAAGTCCATTTTCGATAATGATGCGATTTCGACGTTCAACCGC
Source organism: Lactuca virosa (assembly GCF_052849685.1). Lineage (NCBI taxonomy): Eukaryota > Viridiplantae > Streptophyta > Magnoliopsida > Asterales > Asteraceae > Lactuca > Lactuca virosa. The sequence goes on from NC_136426.1 coordinate 42,537,562, forward strand.
ACCATTTTGTTCTTGAGTATAGGGACACAAAATACGATGGAGAATTCCTTGTGTTTGAAGATAAGTAGACACATTTCTATACTCTTCACCCCAATCAGTTTTAAGACTCTTTATGTCACAATTAAATTGAGTTTAACCATTTGGGGAAATTGCAAGAAAGTTGAATAAACTTGAGATTTATGGGACAAGAAATAAATCCAAACAAACTTTGTGCAATCATCAATGAACAAAACGAAATATCTATTTCCATTTATTGAAAAAAGGGGGGATGGTCCCCAAACATCAGAATAAACCAATTTAAAAGATGTTTTGGAAGCAATATGAGAAGTAATAAACGGTAAATGTGATGGGTTTCGAGCAATACATCATTCCTATGGTGTACATGCAAACCCTAATAGCTTTTGGATCTAGTTTGTCTAATGAACATGTAATTGAATATCCAAAGCTATAAACCCTAGATCTATCAAATAAGAACTGAAATAAAGGTTTAGTAATTACCTTTGATTGTTATATAGCAATAACAATCAATCCTTGCTTTGATTGGCTTCAGAAAGCTTAGTGCCTCAAGTGTCGCACCTCTAATGGAGTCACAAACACCACTAAGCAACTTGGATGAAAAGGGAGGAGAGAGGAGGCACCAAAAACGGCTGGAAACCCTAAAGGATTACTTGTCCACGTTTTTGGGGCTTAAGGGTCCTTTATATACATGTAGGCTATTAGGGTTTACAACTACGAAACCCTAATCTGGCTGCTTAAGCCCTAAGCAGCCCATGGACTCCTTTAACATATCCCTTGGACGAATTCCTTATGGGCTTCCCATAGAATTCGTCCAACCTATATTATTTAGGTAATCCATAGCCCAATTGCAATTATCTTATAATTACAAATCCAGTCCCCTAAGTTTAATTAATCTCTTTTAGCCACAAAATTAATTCTCAATTAATTCTTGACTAATATCAATTAAACATTATGATTTCTCCTTTAATATATTATTCTTATAATATATTAATAAATCATAATTAAACCTTTCTCTCCTTAATTCATCCTACATATTGTTATGGTGAAGGCAATCCAAAAGGACCATGCTCATAATCGGGTCAAGTACATACCAAAATAGTTATGGACTTAGACACTAATCCAACAGTCTCCCACTTGGATAAGTCTAATAACTATTTTGCATAACTTCAGAACCTGATCAGCAATCGTAGCTTTCAAAATCCGTTGTCAACTCTGATCTTATCAGATACGCGTGTCCTTTAGATAAGGGATTATATATTCCTCCATTCTCAAGATATCGTATAGACACAAGACATGAATTTGATCATTCTCTCTATACAGTTTCCCGACTTCCGATTTATAACGACTAACAACAGACTACAATTGAACACATCAAATTAGTCCCGGCTTGGCCAAGCGCTTAGGATGTCATCACCAAATCATCGAGGGGCCCACAAATATCGCTTTTATCCCACTTTGGGTAAAAGGAATGGATAAACTTCGACTCAAATGCTTGCTTGCACCTACTAATCAAATCACACAAAACAATAAGTTTTATAACACAAGTTACTGGTGTGTTTACTTATCATCAATGTGCAACCGACCAGCAAATAACAACTCACACGTCTCGGTTTCAAGAATATACAATGTTATCGTCTCACTAATCACCCGTGATAAATCCATGAAGTGATTCAAGTGAGCGTGGGTTTAATCCAATACTTTAATCTTATTAAGGCACTCATGAACTCTGCAGCAAACTTGTGCTATGTCTAAACACTTTAGACAATCTACAGACAGATTCATGACAGTCTTGCTTCATACCTACTTCCAACGTATGACCGACTGTGGAGGTTTGAATAACCCAGTTATTCTGGAAGTCAAAGCATGCAAAGTGAAACGCAATAATAATATTAATCCTATATGGCCCCAAAACTTTTTAGCGTAAATAAAAACACTTTTATTTAAACACCATATTGATTACTCATTATTCATTGCTTACTGTTTCAGAAAATCAACTTATTACTCGAATTATAACCACAATTGTCCCATGCTCCAAGCATGCACACTTTGGTTTCCTATGGTCCATACTTTGTGAAATAGATCAATTGAAAAACTTTTCCAATGAAACTCATTTCACAATCCCCAATCCTTATCATTAGTGTAGGAATACCAAATTCTTGCCACTTTTAGAATATGTCAGATTCTAACATTTTATGCAACGATCCTTTCGTAAAGTCATAGCACAAAAGTCATCAAGACTTGGCCAATGAAATCACAAAGTACTCTATCGGAAATTGTTACAAGACAATTCCATAGACGTGAAGTCTCACATTCAAAGTACATTCCTTTGAACATCCTTCTCGCATAAAAGTTTCTAATCTAGACATATTTCTTAATATCCAACTCCCATTAATGGAAACATTTCCATATTTTCCATATGACAACTCATTCTTAATAGAATTTTATCTATTCATAATGATGTCAATATAGTCCATCCAGTACTATACTTCCAACTACTCACAAACGACAAATCCTCAGTGAACCTCAGATCGTCCTTTGATAGTTGTTTAATTATTTTAGTCAAAACCGATTCTAGTCCTTTTTCCTTCTTAATGCCCTAGGCATTTGGAAAATTTCAGAATGGTCAAATATTATAGCATATGCAATCGATCTTTATACCCGAAGCATATTGGATACGATGCATAATGACTCACATAAAGACGTGATACTTTATCAGCCTTCTGCCATAATATTTTATGTGCCCTGTTCCCACAATTCGAACTATGAAGAGGGATGCCGTAATTATAATCGAATTTTGAGAATGCACTATGTATCCTTGACTAAATTTATTAACATTTCTCGATCTAAACTTTAGAATTTTGAAATGAAGTATACTATTCTCTCCCTTAATTATAGCAAAACAACTTTTCAACCCTTGCAACTTTGCAAAGTGAATCTTTGTTTTCTATAATTAATATTGCTAACTTGCAATACTTACCATCATAATCATGCTCCCACTAACATGATGATTATTTTCTTACCAGCATAACACTTATGCTCCCACTAGCTTTGACATGTATTCAGAAAACAATTGAACTTCCAGAAAACAATGCTTATTGAATTCCTTAAGTTCATATTTCTAATACCTAATGCTTTGATAAGCCTTTATCTAAGCTTTGTAAGTTCATACACCTTTGCCTTAGATATCTCACATGTGTGTCTAAATAAATTCAGAACTTATGTTACTAAGTCCCAAATGTTCAGACTAATTGCCAAATCTCACAATTCGAACTATGAAGAGGGATGCCGTAATCATAATCGAATTTGAGAATACAATTTTCACAATTGCAATCTTCTTAAAATCTCTCTTAGTGAAAGCATTTCCTTACAATCATTTTCATGAAGGAGGGAAACCTCATGACACTTAGATTTTAAAGTGTATGTGTTCCTATCCATGTAAAAATTTGTCAAAACCAAAGTTTGCGACAAATCCAAACTCATATGGACCGAACGTGCTCAATCTCGATTTCTTGCCTCATGGTAACATGAATGCCCACCATGTCTTCCAAGCAACTCACCCTTTCATATCAATGTACTTTCCATTGATCAAGGTGCTTTGTCTTTATGTATTCAAATGAGAACTCATAGAACTCACATGCATATTAACTCAATTGGAATGGCACAGAAAAGGAGTATGTCATCCACGATAGGCTTTAAACCTCAAGTCGTGTGCTAGTGATGATCAACTAGGTTTAACTCTTGATTTGTTCTTGAAACCTTTCAAGACCATTAAGACTCCCACTGAATCCTTGACATATAAGATTCTCTTGTCAAGAAACATTCCTTGACAAAACAAATATTCAAGAGTTAGTGTAGTTTTTATCAAGACTATCACTTCACATAATTGGTTCTAGTTGGTCTTTGTCTTATCGAAGACATCACAACTTACCAATCTCAAATGTGCAGGAATAAGAAGACTTTTTCCAATTCCACATTTGTTGAGTGTTATAAACCTACTAAAGACTTGTCACTCAATTCACAATCTTGGAGTATGACTCTTAAGACTTGATATTGGAACGAAGTATGATTGACTTATTGATTTAACTATTTCCATAATTATCGATTCCTCTTCTTAGACATACAAATGCACTAAAACTCACTTAGAGGACCAATTGAGAAATAGTTCTTAATCATTAAGACTTATCATAAAACACAATAAAAGGTACTCTCCCTTCTTCTTAGAATAGAGAAACTTTTATCTTTCTGCCTACTTGACGCTTCTTATTCGTTCTGCTATTGATTGAAACTCTTTCGATCAACTCAGAATTATACTTAATCTTATAAGTATAACCATATTTACTAAACTTTAGTAAATCATGACGAATATCTTTATCACTCTTGTGATGGACTTGATCAACGCACAACCTAGTGTACTCGATCTCCTAGTCCTTCTCTTGACACTTTGTCAAAGAATTAGTCTAATTTCCAAATATGAAGTTTCTCATTCATCACGCAACCAAGTTGCATGACTCCAAGTTTCTGTCCAATTGAAACTTGGGCGATGAGAATCTTCCCTTATTTGGCAAATTCTCGACATTTCCACAAATAACATAATAAAGAATCCATTATTGCTAACAATAGAAACAATCAAACATCAATTTTTCATACACACCATTGCAAGGATAAATAAATAAGACAAAATCAAAATTTATTTTATTGCGGAAAAATTTGTCCTTACAATGCAATTCAACTGAAAAACTATGCTATTTCATATTTCTTATCATTCTATCCTAACTCTAGAGTAGCAGCTCAAAAATCTGATCCTCGAGTCCATGCGATCGAAATCCATTTCTTTATGATCAGATTCAGCACGCTTCTTCCTTAAGCTTCCTCTCTTTTCTTTGATCCTGCAAAAAAAAACATTAAAATGTAATATTATCACATCATGTATTAAGAATCAAAGAATAGGAACTTATAGAGTTAGTTAATAGATTTTACCTGAAGTAGAGCCATACGTCTTGACTCTCCCATCTCTTAGATCTCTCAGGTAAACAGGACAACTTCATCTCCAATGCCCCTTCTTTTGGCAGTAGAAGCAGATGGACTCTTTTGGAATGACACAAGGAACTATATCAGAATTTACCTTTTCTGGATTTCCAATGTCACCATTTTCAATGTCCATTGAAGTTTGGGAGTTTGATTTGCCAGACAAATTTGCTCGATCAGCACGCCAAATCATTTCTGATTCAGCAGCTATAAGCAAATAGGTCAAATCAATGAGGGTCACGTCATGGTCCATCATATAGTACTCTCTAACGAACTCACTATATGATTCAGGAAGTGACTGAAGAACCCAGTCAACAGCCAACATTTCTGAGATATCGACACCCATCATCCTTAACCTATCAATGTGTGACTTCATCTCTAAGATGTGTGCACACACAGGTTTTCCATCTTCGTGTTTACTTGCCAAAAGGGCTTGAGTGAGCTTGAACTTTTCAAGCCTTTGAACTTGTGGGTTAGGGAGATTAATTGGAGGAGGTGGAGGAAGTGAAGTATGACTCTCATTTCCTTGATCGTATCGTGGAACGTCATCTTCATTTGGAAAGCTTGTTCCAAGGGACTTGGGAAGACCATTGTAAGATTTAGACATCTACAAAACGGGAGAAAATTCAAGTTAGTTGATAAGAATCCTTGATGTAACACCCAAATGAAACATCAAGGCTAGGATCTAACACAATACTCTACAACCTAGAAGAGGAATGCCGTAATATAGTTGCATAATATTTGAAGGTAGGTAAATGACGATTTACCAATTCCCACCATGAAAAACAAAAATGAAGTTTAAGTTTTAAATGAATTGAAACTCCTAGATCTTTTGAGATTCATTGAACTTTTCAATGACATGTTTAATCTCGATTATGCCCTTCTATTTGTGACTGGGATGCCGAGGATCACAAATAAGGTGTGAATAACCATACGAATCTACGTGATGCACTCAATGATACTATCACCCAATCAATGTGTCGGTTAACCACACACGCTCCATTGATCTATGATAAACATCGAGCCACCCTTCACAACCAATGTCAACCCCAAATTAGTGTGCCGGTTAACCACGCACGCTCCACTAACGTTTGGCAAGGGTGTGAAGTGTAATTCCATAGATTAGCATACAATTTCACATTTTTCCTAAAGTAACTATGATTTTGGAATTTATAAAAGCATTTAGTTACTTTGTATTTCATTATACTTATAATGGAAGGTTTCGTCCTATCTTACCCGTTCGGCTAACGACCCTCCACCAGTCAAGAGTGTGGTGGGTAAGAATGGATACCCATTCAATCGCCATTTTATAGGCAATTTCCTTAAACACCCCTTATAGACCAGCTTCGTGAATGAGGCCTACTAACGGTAAGACTGACTGTTTACTCATACATATATATAATATTAGACTTTTAATGTTATATATAGTATAGGGTGTATTTTACACTTTTAAAATACTAGGTGGTCTAATTTAACAAATTATACTTTTATTTAATTAAATGTAAACCAAAACTTTATGGGTTTATAAAATCTCCTTTAATTATACACCTTAATTAATAAATAAAACCATAAGGGTGCAATTTGAACTTTTTCAAAAATACGAGGGTTTTAGAATTTAACATTTCAAAATTAAACTTTTAATCAACTTTTAAATTCCAAAACTTGAGGGCAAGTTTTGAAACTTTTCAAAACATTTGGGATTAGAATTTAAATATTTCAAAATTAACTTTTAATCAAAAAATTTAAATTCCAAAACTTGAGGGCAAGTTTTGAAACTATTTCAAAACATTAGGGTTTAACTATTTAAATTTCAAAAACAAAACATTTAAGTTCAATTTAAACTATAAAACCTAAAGGGGAAAATTAAAACTTTTTCACAAGATAATTCAAATCTAAATAACAAATAATCAATCTTTATCTAATAAAACAAAAGATTATCTAAATTTTGACAATTATCTTCTATTTTGGCAAGGATAATATCCAAATATTGATAAAAATCGGATTTTATTAATAAAAAACGTTTTAGGTAATTATCCATAGCCAAAATAGGTCAAAATCCCGAAATCAGCTCCATCTGACTCTCTGACTCGTCGAGTCAGGCTTGGACTCGTCGAGTTCACTATGGACTCGGCGAGTTCAGCCATGGACTCGGCGAATCCAGTCGAAAAACCTCAAAAATTTCGATTTTCAACCAAAATTTGATCAAAGAAGCATCAAATTCACTAACAAACAACCCTAGGCTCTGATACCACTTTTGGGTTTCGAGCAATACATCATTCCTATGGTGTACATGCAAACCCTAATAGCTTTTGGATCTAGTTTGTCTAATGAACATGTAATTGAATATCCAAAGCTATAAACCCTAGATCTATCAAATAAGAACTGAAATAAAGGTTTAGTAATTACCTTTGATTGTTATATAGCAATAACAATCAATCCTTGCTTTGATTGGCTTCAGAAAGCTTAGTGCCTCAAGTGTTGCACCTCTAATGGAGTCACAAACACCACTAAGCAACTTGGATGAAGAGGGAGGAGAGAGGAGGCACCAAAAACGGCTGGAAACCCTAAAGGATTACTTGTCCACGTTTTTGGGGCTTAAGGGTCCTTTATATACATGTAGGCTATTAGGGTTTACAACTAGGAAACCCTAATCTGGCTGCTTAAGCCCTAAGCAGCCCATGGACTCCTTTAACATATCCCTTGTACGAATTCCTTATGGGCTTCCCATAGAGAATTCGTCCAACCTATATTATTTAGGTAATCCATAGCCCAATTGCAATTATCTTATAATTACAAATCCAGTCCCCTAAGTTTAATTAATCTCTTTTAGCCACAAAATTAATTCTCAATTAATTCTTGACTAATATCAATTAAACATTATGATTTCTCCTTTAATATATTATTCTTATAATATATTAATAAATCATAATTAAACCTTTCTCTCCTTAATTCATCCTACATATTGCTATGGTGAAGGCAATCCAAAAGGACCATGCTCATAATCAGGTCAAGTACAATCCAAAATGATGACTCTTGCCTAATTGAAAAGAATCACAAACATTGGGAAAATTATTTGATGAAGTAGGAAGCTTGAACAAAGATAATAGTCGTCTGAGAAAGGGAGCATAGGGATGTGCCAGCCTCTTGTGCCAACCATGGAGAGAAGTCCGCACACCTGTGAGAGCCATGATGAATGTAGAGTGGTTTTGGCTAACAGGTAAATGATACAAACCATGCTTAACGTCCCCTTTGAGGAGTGTTTTTCCCTGAAAGGACTTGACACAGTAGTGAGATGGCCAAAATTCCATGTAAACATTATTGTCATGGGTTAATTTAAAGATACCGAGGAGATGTTTAGTAATGTGTGGAACAATTAAAATAGATGGCAATTTAAGATTTGGATACAAGAATGATGAGCCTATGTGAGAAATTGAAAGGTGGTTACAATTTCTAACTTGCAGCTTGTCGGTACCACTGTATTCTTTTGCAAGATTCAACTTCTGAAAATAAGGAGCAACGTGATATGTAGCTTCAGTATTGAAATACGAGGAGGGATCAACAACCGTTGACGGACTGTGCTGATGAGTCAGGTTCATTTGTCGTTGAGCATCACGAGCTTGGTCTCTAGGATTGGGACACTTAGGGGGAAAAGCAATGTGGTTGTTGCGTTGCCAACAATCAATAGTTTCTTTCCTAGGTTTGGTGCATATTTAGCATTTGAGTCTTTTGCGACGAGAATCACCAAAACGAGAAGAGACAGAAAACTATCTTGTAGTGGGAAAGGATGAGAATCGAGGTTGAGAACGATTCACATTCATGGCAATTGGAATGGATGAATTTGGAGATGGATTTGGTGTAGATGGTTGCACAGTGGCTTGATGAATATGCTCTTGTTCAATTCTCGATTCTTCTTACAGAAGCATACAAATGAGATCATCAATGGTAGAATTTTCTCCGTTGATCATGAAAGCAGTGAGGAAAGGGACATAAGAAGATTCGAGACCTGATAGAAGATGACCAATGAGGTCCTCGGTGGAAATAAGAGTGAGATCCTTTGCTAGAGAATCGACAATAGATATTTTCTTTTCGATGTATTACATCATCGACATGGACCCTTTAGATAGGGTTTGAAGTTCCACTTTCATGAACGTACATTGTGCTATGGTTTGGGCTTGGTATGTCTTTTCAATTGCGGCCCAAGCCTGCTGAGAGGAAGTGGCCCGAGCTACAGTTGCAAGCGAACGACCCAAAATCATGGACTTTAACCAGAGAAGAACAAAGTGATCCCACTTTTTTCAATGTCTGAAATTCGGGATTGGGTTCAGTGGTGCCGTTTAAATCAAGGTTGTCAAGATCGGGATCTTACCCAAGATCGTTTTTATGTTTACCAAGATCGTGATCGGATCGGATTGAGATCCTAAGATCCTACCAAAATGAACTCATAATCAAATTTACTTGTAAGGTATTGGGTGTGAAATATACATTATAATTTGATGTTGATTAAGATGTTTATATGAAGTTAACTTTAATTTTTCAAACATGAACCATAATTTTTGTTGTTTCAAACCCTAAAAAGTTAGGAAGAAAACATTTTAATTGCAAAAGGAATCAGGATAGTTATGATCATATAACACTAAAGTCTTAACATCACAAAAAGAATATCATGAGTGTTACCTTCCTGATTTGAAATGAATCGATGAAACTCTATGAGGCTTTTTGAAACTTATGATGCTCGATTTCAAGTTGAATATACATTTTTGTAAGCCTCGACTATATAATAAAACTCGAGAGGTAGCATCAGATAATGTTAAGATATTAAGATTCTAGTCAGGATCTTAAGATCTCACTATAGATCTTGCTTATGATAGATCCTACTGAGACCAAGATTGTTTTTGGCTTGTAGGATCTTAAAACCGTACGATCTTAAGATCAGGATCAAGATCTTAACAACCATGGTTCAAATTTTATTGACTTATTATTATCACCTTTTTTATGGAAAATAATCATGATGATCATTTATAATTTTGTTTATATTTGATCATTTTTTACACTATTAACCATTAAACTTTTATTCTGTATTTAAAATATACATTTATAACCGGTTGTAATAGGTTAATGTCCAGAATAACCAATTATCACTTTTGTTCACATTTGATATTTTTGTGTACGTTATTGACCATTAAACTCTAATTTTATTTTCAAATTATACTCTTATAATTAACAATACCTGATTTCATCTCTTCAAAATTGTATAATACAACTATTACAACCAACCCCTTATTGAATACAATAACCCTAAACATGATAACAATCATTTTTTTAATTGGTCACTCGTGTCGGGGTGTCGTGTTTTTAGCTGACACGACACAATAGTTTTTTTATATAACATGAACACAACACGACACAATATTGTATTTCATTTTACTAATACAAAAAACACGAAAAAACAAACTATTAATTTATTTTAAGGACAACAAACATATCTTAATACCGTGTCAACTTTGTGTCGAAATTTGAATACGAACACGACATGACACGACTTTGTGTTTTTTACACTTTGTAAGAACATGACACAAACACAAACTTGGAATATGGACGGAATTTGAAATTCAAATTTGGTAACCCTCATTGATCAAACATTATATCGAAATCAACATAGTCTTGTGTTGTTTAGTTCAATCGTCGTATGTAACAAACTCTACCTAAGTTAGACTATTCATCCTTCGTAGAAAACTATCCCCATTGAGTGTTTCACCGTTCACCACTTATTTATTAAAAAAAAAGTAGAAAATAGAAGAACCATAATGATCCGCTCACCACCCACAAGGTGGCTCTTTTGTTTCGTGACCCATTTATCTACCCAAGTGTCCATTATTATATGCCGGTATTACATTAATATTTATAATCAAAAACTAATTTCATAAATAATCATATTTTATCTCTATAAAATAAGTTAAATATTGATATAATTTTTATATATGTTTTTAGTTAAAAGTTGGTTTGGATTGGATTTGATTGCTAATGAGATGAACGTTTTATTTGGATCCGGTTTGTATAAGTGTAACATAGAGAAACTAGTTTTTTAATAAAAAACAAATTGGGGTGTATAGGGTAGGTAATGAAGATAACTGAAGTGCATATCTTTTTTGCGGTAAATCTTGAACCAGTGTACAAAGTTCATGTATATTATGATGTAAATCCTTGAGAGTGGGTTTAATGGGTTTGTTGTGGTTATGATTCATTAGGCTAAGTGGAGTGGCTCGCCAAATACCCTATCCAAACTCGCTAAGCAACTTGGAACACCGCCTCTAGCGCTCGCTAGGGGGCTCGCCACCGGAGACTCGTCATTGTGTTGGCGAGAAGAGAGAGAAAGTGAGAAACGAATGTGATTGGTTCGAACGTCGATAAGCGGTTCTGGATTTTCCGTCTTGTATGTAGATATGAGTTGGAATGTTTCGCCGATTAAAGGTAAACCGATGCTTCCCGGTGGCAGACGGATTTTCCTTCGTGAGGCGGTGGTTGTGCGTAAGAGGAAGAAAATGATTGTACAGAGAGGAAACAATGAAGAGTAGATAGAGAGAAAAGAGTTCCATTATTTATCCTCACACACTTGTTTATCCTTGTTTTTTTTCCTTTTAGTTTAGCTTTATATTAATTTACTAGTCCATGTATTAGATGGGTTAATTTTAAAAAAAAATTAAATATAAAGATCAAAATATTTGAGAACTTTGAATTTATAAGAAAATAAAAAAAAGGGAAAATGACACATACGACCTATGAACTTTCTAGGGTTTACCCTTTTAGTCACTTAACTTTTTTAATGGCTTTATGAGGGAACAAACTTATTTTTGTCGGGTCGATTACGTCCTTTTTGAAGTTTTGAAGGGGTAAGCCGGTCACACTTTTTCCACTTCATTTAAAAAAGCCACATAAGCTTGCCACACACACTTATGGACCCCACTTTCCTTGACCCACCTTCACCCACATTGACCCACCTCCTCCGATTGTGATTCCATTTCATTGCAGTTGTATGAAAACCCAAAATACAAACCACACACTTTAAAAAAAGCTATTTCTATCCATTAACATTACGATGCAAGGATTAAAATGATTTGGCTCAGGTGCCTTCAAATCAGGTTAGAACAACAACTAATTTAATGATCCATTTGTAAGAAATCAAAAGAAAACTGCAGAGATTTAATATTTTCTTTATGTACATACAGATGTACAAAGGATTTTTAAGTTTTTAGCATATTATCAGCAGGGAAATGTCGACAACACCTCTGGGGAAGTCTTGATGAGTCGCCGGATTTCGTTAGCGGCTTCAATTTTGGAACAGGGATTGTTGGGATCATCTTGGATGAGGAGAAGAAGTGTGTGGGCGACGGCGGCGACGTTGGTGGCGATGGTGAGGTGACCGGGTTGTGAATCCATGGAGTGAGGGGAGGTGATTCACCGAGAGTTGCTCTGGGTGGTCGATATGTAATTTTGGAGGGTGGTCAGATGCAATTTTGGCACAACCCAGGGGTAATAAACCTCTCTCTATATTGCTTTCATGGTGGAATCCATCAAGGGATTATGGGTTCGATTTGTGTATCCAGTCATCAGTTCTTCTTTTTCTGGGTTTTTTTGAAGCTTTCAACTACTTCATCTAACTTTGAAGATATATGTTTGAATCGAACCCAAATGCAAGATATGAAAGAGGATTCGTAAGGGGTTTCAAAGATGATGATTCAAATCTAAGACAAAAATCGTTCCATTTTATTTTCTAGGGTTCGGTTTAGGGGTTTTAGAAAAAATGGAAGGTGAACCATGCCCAGATCGACAAACACATGGTATAAAGATCTAGAAAACGAACACATATGAGTTCTGGTTTTGAACTTTTTTTAGGTTTCGATTTCAGATTCAAAACAACAAATACATCTTCTTTTTTCTATATTTTGTTTCATTGATGTTCATCACAATTTTCTATCATTCACCCATGTCAACAAATCGGGTTGGTGGAAGATGGATGGTGGCAGAGGTGGGAGATCTGGGTTCTTGTTCTTGAATCTGGTGGGTTTTTGTTCTTGAATCTCACCTAAGGTTTTTGTCTTCCACCTAGGCAGCCACATATACAAGTCTGACCACATCAACGATGACATGAGTGACACATCTGCTTCAAATGCAGAGTTAGCATAAGGAACCGGTTTTCATAGGTGAAGAGGACCATTTAAACCGGTGAGCACCTACTTTGTGCCCTCATAAAGAAACAAAAAACCTTTAGGGACCGAATGAACCAACCCTAGAAACTTTATAGGGTATTTATGTCATTTTCCCTAAAAAAATAATGAATTAGTATAATGTAAATGTTTTTTATCTTTTAAATATAAATAAATAAAAGAAATTAATGAGTTTTAATTTTGAGAATTTTGAAATTGAAAGGTAAGTTCATTAATGAAATTGATATCCATTTATTGCTATATTTATTGCAACTATTAAATTAAAATATTATGTGGAACTAAATAAAATATAAAAACTCATAAAATAACATGAGGAAAAAATTAATTCAAAATAACTACAAAATAACATTTGGCAAGTTGAATGAGAGTGTGACAAGTGGCGAAAAAAACTTTCATTTATTAGAGAGGATTTCCCTTAAATTTTAAAGTTAGCCATGCGTAGACCAGTAGACCACAAATAACATTAATATGCCTTTTTTTATTTTTGGCCTTATTTTTGTATTATGCTTTGACCAATATCTTACATTTTCATTTAATTTACGTTAAGGTAGAACTGAGTAAACTAGATAAAGTAATTTAATTAAATTAAAAAAAATGAAGTGTTAGGAGTGTTACCACTCCATATCAAATGCTAAGATTATGTGTTAAATTGTCAAAAATAAGATGGCACTCCAAAATATGACGTGAGAAGATGTTAGGAGTGTTACCACTCCCCTTAGCATTATGCTCATGAAAATAGATTTGCATATTGCCAATATATTTTTCTATAAAGGATGTTTCACATGTGATTTCCTTTTCCGTGTTTCATACTTACATATTGACTAACTAGGTGTAAAACTCGTGTATTACACGGGTTAATTAAAAAAAATAAAATATTAAAATGCAAATAATAAGTATTTTTTAAAATAAAATTTTTTTTATTATAATATTTATTACATTTGATACTTTACATATATAAATATAAGATTATGTGACTTTTTAATTATAAAAATTGAAAAAAAACCATAAATTGACATGTGAATATTATTTATTTAAAAAATATCACAAAATGACAAGTGTCAAAACTCATTAAAGATTGACATGTGGTAAAAAAACTTTCATTTATTAGAGAAGATTTCTTTACAATCGACAAATAAATGAATTATGAAAGCTTTTGGTTTGTGTTTCCATTTCAAACATGTGTAGGTTATTACAAAGGGAGGTTATTTTACTACAACATTTGCATTTAAACTTAACTATTTATTTTAGAGAGTGTTTGTTTAGTTTATTAGCGATTTCACACCACTATAAACTAAAAAAATATTTGGGTGAAAATAGCCCTAAAAAATATTTAGATAAAAATAGCTTATTGCAGTGATAAACCGCTAATAAGTCATTTTTTTATAACTTAACTCCTTCTAACTTATTAGCTTATATAATAAGCTAATAAACTATAAGTTAATAAGTAATAAATTTTTTTATTATTTTTTTATTTATTATTATTTTTTTGACAAACACCTCCTTAGTATTTGAAACAATGAAAAGAAATATATCATAAATAAATCTAGGGAGAATTTAGGAACTTATATACAACAAGATCAATGGCAATGAACTTACAACCGAACCAAGCAAAATGACAAAACAAAATACTAGCAGCATGAGGATCTTTGATCCAAGAAATCGCATTAAACGTACCTATATATCTAATGCTTACGAAAAATACTTGAAGCAAACAATAACATTCATATATATTGCTATTGGCCCTTCAAAAAAAATCCGTATTGCTATTGAAGTTTTCATACTAACTAGCACGAGATCCAGCAATGTGAACATTATTTCCCACCTGCCCGATCTTTGAAGTTAAATCCCTCACCCTGGGGAATCGGATGATGAATTGCATGGTGACTTTGTTTACCATGTCCATGTCCATGTCCATGCCCATGCCCATGCCCATGTCCATGTCCATGTCCATGGCTACGAGTACGGCTACGGCTACGGCCACGGGCCCGGCCCCGACGAGGGTCATTATGCGAAGTCTTACCAGCATCAATTCTTGGAACTATATTCTCGAAGCATAATGAGATGAGAAATATAAGGAGAAGAAGGGTGAAAAGGTTGAGCTTTTTGGCCATTACAAAATCTGGATTAATTAATGTTCAGAAATGATGAAAGTTTGGATAATAAATGTATCGTGCCACATATATAGTACTTTTACTCCAAGTAATCGATGGAAGATTAAATTTGCTAACATGGGGTATCCCGTGTCTTTAGTTTGAGAATATCTAATGACCTCCTACGTACAACAACAATGAATTTCAGTCTAACGTTCGTTTCACAAATGTTGGGGTCCTTTTGAGGTGAAAAAAAAGGTACTCCGACCTATAAGGAAGGAAGTAATGCATTTTGTGACTAACATATTGCATTGCTTATATATAAAAATATGTTATTTAGCGCAAATGTTTTTAAAACATTTTATACATATTCTTTACAACAGGTATATTTTAATTAGAATGGGATATCATTAAACATAGGCTAATGTTGTTTTAACATATAATCAATTATCTATATATAATATCCATTTTAATCCTTCCTGTAAATCATTTACTAGTATTTTCACTACAAAAATAAGGGGCCATGAGGTCGTCTCGTCGTAAGTTAATATAGATGCCTGCGATGACATGTAGCATCTAGACCTTTCTTTTGTCGTTGTGAAAGATGTCGTCGCTATAGGTTACCCTTTTAGCAACGCATGTCATCAGCAAAGTTTAGTGCATATATTTTTAAGAAACTAAAAAGAAAATAATTAATTGATATAATCACGACGTCGTCATAGGTCTACCTGTGCAACAATAAGTCGTCGCCGTATCATTTTAAGGACCCGCCTAACATGTAGTGACGACAAGTCGTCGCTATAGATTTCCAGAAATGACGTTTGCTTTATTTTCTTTCCCACCAAACTTGTTGAGACAACATGTCCTTGTTGTAGGTTAAGAAGTCAAATTTGTCCGAGCCAGTTATAAAGGCGACGACATGTCGTGATTATAGTCTATCTTGGTGACGACAAGTGTCGTTGGTTTTTATTCCTATAAAGTTCTTGTTCAACATATGTTTTCAGTTTCATGAATGTAAATTTACTTACTTCAGGGTTATATTTTAATTTGTAAAATTTTTTGAGACGTGGATACCATCTATATATACTTTTGGCATGAAATTAACTATAAACATATTTATGGTTATTTATTTATTTATTTTAGCATCATTTTTATTTTCCAGTTATTATTATTATTATTATTATTATTATTATTATTATTATTATTTAATAATATTTATTAATAAATATTATTAAATAATAATAATAATAATAATAATAATAATACTGAAATATTTCCGACTGAATAACGTTTGTGATTTTTGTTATAGATTCCAAAAGATAAGTTTTGCAAACATTTCATGACGGGTTACTTACCGGTGGATGCTTTTACCGACATACACTTTATTAGCGACAAAACTACATTAACTAATCCATAGATAATTCAAGTGTTTTTTAATCCATATTTTTCTGTAATTATAAATACAAGAAAAATATAATATAACAAATAAAAACCATACTTAAGTTATAATTAACAACATTCATAATTATAGAAAAATCCGGTGGTGTGACACCCATTTGAGAAAGCATTCTCTTTATTGTTATCATGCATTATTGTATCTAATTCTTTTTTTTTTTTTTTTATCATTCCTTGACGTGTAGCTTGGTTTGCATGTGTGTTTATAAATATGGATAAAGGAAGCAGATTTGTAAATCCATCAGAGCTTCCTTGATCCTACTCAAAACAATAACTAGAGAGTTGTGGAAGAGTTTCATCATCGAAAACTTTGGAATCATCCAAGTACCAATCAGTCGGTGGATGTCTTCTATTCATCTTTGTTCTGATTCTTTATTTTCTTTGTTTTGTATGACATTTAAAATTAGTTGGTTTGGGCATCCTCGGATAAGGAGGGTATCTTAATCCTAAGCTATTTTTTAGGATTTGATGATGACTTAACTTGTAACAATTGACAATGTTTCATCTGCCAAAATATAACTCTACACAATTGTAACATTCGAGATTCGGTATGTTTCCTTTTTAACCCTTATTGTAACAATTTCAATCATTTAAGCTCCTAGCTAGTACGCGGGGCGTACTCTATGAGTACGCTTAGCGTACTAGCTCATCGATGGATCGCGGGTTCACCCACGTACGCGGAGCGTACGTGGGAGTACGCATGGTATACGTAATGCAAGGGCAAACCCTGATTTTTAGGGTTTGTGCCATATTAAAACAACTTAAGACACCCTTGGACCTTCTATTGAATAGCCTCCATCACTCTATACCCTAAGATCGAAACCCTAATTTTCATTTGTGAGATTTGAGCTTGAAAGTGAGTTGTGGTGGTGTTTTGGGTGAAGTAGTAGAATAAGAAGAACACTTGGAGGTTCCTTGGGAGTGGCTTGAGCTTGTAGATCCATATTCATCTTCATCTTAGCAAGCCATTTGAGGTAAAAAGCTCTCATCTTGATGGTTCTTTATGCTAGATCCAACTTAGGGTGTTATTTGTGCATTTTTGGGTCTTTTAAGCCATATATGAGATTATGGTCTACTCTAGAAGCCATGGATGTAAGATCTTAGCACATTTGAGGTCCCTTGTCCATAAAAATGCAACCTTTATGAGTTATTTTGGTCCATGCATGTGTTAGGTTCCTTGTTATGGTTCTCTTTAAGTTTGGGGTCTTATTAAGACATGCATGGGAGTAAAGTTGCCAACTTTAAATGTTAAGTCGCCTTCTAGAATCAGATCTGAGAGTTTGGCATGATGGCTTAACAAATTAAGTGCTTAATGTGCTGGATTGGTTGTCTGCAATGTAACATTCCTCTCTGGCACGTATCATAATATTGTCCACTTTGGGCCACTCGACACGAGGACTTCCCAGGGGGTCACCCATCCCGGTACTACTCCCGCCCGAGCGCGCTTAACTGCAGAGTTCTTATGGGATCTGATGCCCTCACAGCTTTAAAACGCGTTGTGACAAGGAAGGTATCCACACCCCTTTATAAGGAAATGTTTCGTTCTCCTTTCAAGCCGATGTGGGATCAGGTGCAACCCACCTTCACCCCCCATTATAGGGTTCGACATCCCTGTCGAACACATCGACCCGTGCCCCAGCTCTTATACCATTTGTAATGACCCAAAAATCAAGGGTAAAAAATTCATTTTTAATTTAGCTAAAACATTGATACCATTTATTTCAAACATTTCAAATCATCGGTGGGTTACACCTGATCCCACATCGGCTAGGAAGGAGAACGAAACATTTCCGTATAAAGGGGTGTGGATACCTTCCTTGTCACAACGCGTTTTAAAGCCGTGAGGGCAGCAGATCCCATAAGAACTCTGCAGTTACGCGTGCTCGGGCGGGAGTAGTACCGGGATGGGTGACCCCCTGGGAAGTCCTCGTGTCGAGTGGCCCAAAGCGGACAATATTGTGATACGTGCCAGAGGAGGATGTTACAAATGGTATCAGAGACAGTGCACGGGTCGATGTGTTTGACGGGGACGTCGAAACCTATAATGGGGGGGGGTGAAGGTGGGTTGCACCTGATCCCACATCGGCTTGGAAGGAGAACGAAGCATTTCCTTATAAAGGGGTGTGGATACCTTCCTTGTCACAACACGTTTTAAAGCTATGAGGGCAGCAGATCCCATAACAACTCTGCAGTTAAGCATGATCGGGTGGGAGTAGTACCGAGATGGGTGACCCCCTGGGAAGTCCTCGTGTCGAGTGGCCCAAAGCGGACAATATTGTGATACGTGCCAGAGGGGGATGTTACATGCAGAGTACGTGGGGCGTACCCAGCTCGTACGCTGCGCATACTAGCATTGGAAGAAGTATGCTAAGCGTAAGTCTGAGTACGTCCGACGAGTTTGGGCCATATTTTGGACTTTTAGGGTTTGGGCCTTGTTGGGCCATTAGACTTCTGACTTTGGGCCATGAATAGACTATGGGCTTTCTTGGATTTAGGACCATGTTGGTTTTTGGGTCCAATTAGGAAATTAGGCCATATTACGCCTTGGGATGCCATTTAGGAATTTGGGCCTTTTGAGCAGATAGGTTGGGCCTAGGTTTTTGGGCTAAGTAAGAAAAGGGTAAAAATAGTCTTTTACCCTGGAAGTTGGACAAGTAGTTTAGATTCAGGGATTTTCCGGATCAGCAGACCGAGATGTTATCTGAGAGATTCGGCAGCTTGAGGTGAGTTTCCTCACTGTGTTTAGCGGGTCGAAGGCACCAATGCTGGCCCATGGTTTATTATGATTAGAAAGCTAGTTGTCTGCGTGACTCTGCATGTATGTTTTCTGATATGCTTACCGGGCGGGGCTTGATGATTATATTGTGTGCTATTTATCTTTGTGATTTTTGCATGTGTTTATGTGTTTGTATGTATACTGGGTGGGGTCTGATGACCAGATCTGTCCGAGCGGGGCTCGATGTCAGGCGGGGCCCATTATATGTTTGATATGTATGGTATGTGGTATGTTTGGGAAATTCACTAAGCTTTGTGCTTATGGTTTTCAGTTTATGTTTCAGGTACTTCTGGTTCGAAAGGGAAGAGCTCAGGATGATTGCAGTGTACACACCACATTAATCTGCATTTTACATGACTCTGATGTTTTTGGATGATATTTGATATACTATGATTCACTATGTTTTTATGATATTGTTATGGATAATGGTTTTATTAATATAAAAATCAAAATTTTTGTTCTTAATTTTTGGGACGTTACAAGTTGGTATCAGAGCCTTAGTTTGAGGGATTCAGACATACTCCCGGGTGTGTCTAAACTCAAACTAAGGGTTTGGTAGATTTTACAAAAAGAAATGTTTTATAAAAGGGTTTTCTAATAAAAGAAAAGGGGTGTGGTGCATGCAATCGACCGAGCTCAAGTAAGTTTTCCCAAAATACCTATACATGTTTTATGATATGATTTGATTTGTGAATTTTTGAATCGCATGCTAGTTAGGGCTAAGTATCTGCTTATAATTTGCATGATATAATGCTAGGAGAGATGCCTTTATGTGCCTATTGTATGAGCTTGTAGACTTGCATTCTAGTACTGATCAGTCAGTATTAAGATGGCTTGTTTAGGTTATGCTTGTTCCGATTACTCGATGCTTGAATGCTACTTGCTTTGTGCTTTTAGGAGTTTCCATTAACCTCAGCTAACTAGTAAGCGAGTATACTAAGTTATATATTGTTGAGACTAAATATTTTTAGAAGGTTAGGTTTTAACTCTATTGCACAGCTCTTGTTTGAGTCCAACCATTGTAGTGTGAGACCTTTCATTTGAAGAATTATCTGGTGTCGACAATATGTAATTGTATTTGTGAGCTAGTTTGAGGATGTTAGGGGGAGTTCCTTCTGCAGCTGATGGCGGGGAGTAGTGTGGTGGGTTGCCCTAGGAAAACCTTGGAAGAGATTTAATGTTGGGAGCCTTATCTTTTTGAGGATTGTATGTATGGATAGGGAGTGACTTGGAGTATTCACAAGGATCCTTAAGGAAAGTATGGATATATGTGGAAGGTAGTATGGGCCGTATTACTGGAAGCAGAGCATCCGTACTCGATTCTAGAAGAGTTGCGATGATACTAGGAAGCTTGTAGAGTATGAGACTCCTCGATATTTATTTATGCGTGTTCTGATGGTTTGAATGGTATATTTTCATTACGGTGACCCTTCGAGGACGAACGATTAGTGGTTCTGGTGCTGGTGAGGGTTCAGGCTCGGGTTTTGGAGCCGGGAAGTTGGATGATCAAACACGGGAGTTCATTTTATCTGAGATTACCTGCAACATACTCGAGCAGAATCCTGTGATCTTTTTGATGAGCGCTTGAGCGCTTTTCGGTCTGAGATGGTGGCATTTATGGGAGCTTGCACTTTAACTTTCTGAGAGTTCTGGGAATGTGGAGCCCCAGAGTTCTTCGGGAAGAAGGACCCGATCGCGAGAAGACATTGGTTAGTGGATATCGCTAATGCCTTCTGCACTAACAGTTGTCCCGATGGGAAAAGGTCAGACTTGCTTCCTGTCTTCTGAAAGACGGAGCCCGAGACTGGTGGGAGGAGTTAGGACATGTCTTGGGAGATGAGGCGATTGAGTCCATGACTTTAGAGGATTTTGTGATGAGATTTTGGGCCGAGTTCGCACCTGTGATTGAGGTCTAGCAGCTGGCGCGAGAGTTTCGGGATCTCCGCCAGACTACTGAGACGGTGGCTGAGATCACTGCTATGTTCCGCAAGAGGGCGTTGTTGGTTCCGTAGTATGTGTCGGATGAGGAGATGAAGAAGGTGAGATACCATGAGATGTTGAGTAGTGATATCTGGCAGTTTGTGAGACGATCCAGTTGCAAGACACTGGATCATATGATAGCGAGGGCTAGAGAGAGATATATTGATTTAGAGATGGAGAGGAAGAGGAAGCCGGATCAGGTTCAGGGTTCAGAGACTTCTGGAAAGAGGCCCAAAGTTTTTGATTCGAGATCGAGAGGCCAGTAGGGCCGGAGCCGTTGTGGCAAGTGCCACAAGAAGCACGATGGGACATACATGGTGGGTGGTTATGGCTGCTTCAAGTGCGTCCGGACAGGTCATATTAGCAGGGATTGTACTGCTACTGCCACCACCACCCCAGTATCTGATCTGATTTGTTTCCATTGCAATCAGAGGGGCCATAAGAAGGCCAATTGTCCGATTTTGGCAGCAGCAGGACCAGTTGCAGCACCCGCTCCAACGACTCTACGGATTACTGACGGCCGCCAGGGCAAGGTGGATGCGCCTGTTGTGAGGAGGAGGGCTTTTCAGCTGACAGCTGAGGAGGCTCGCGCAACACTTGATGTGGTGACGGGTATACATCTTCTCTTTATCTCTTTATTTATATTGATTTGTCTGTTTATATTTGTGTGTTTTATTTTAGGATCGTTCTTCGTGAACGGTATCTCTGCGTTGGTATTGTTTGATTCAGGGGCTACCTAATCTTTTGTATCGCTTGCGCTTAGCAAGAGGCTTGTTAGAGCTCCAGTGGAACTGGATTGTCCCTTAGAGGTTGAGACTGCAGATGATCGATTTGGCCGGGTATCGAGGGTTCATCGGGGTTGTATTCTTGAGATGTTCAGCGGGCAGTATCTGATTGATTTGGTTCCCACTCCTCTGCGCGGGAACAAGGTTATCGTAGGGATGGACTAGTTGAGCCCCAATGGGGTGGTGATTGATTGTGAGAATCAGTTGGTACGTATTCGAACCCCAAGTGGGGGAGAGTTAGTGGTTCAGGGGGAGAGTGCTCAACGAGGGCCGATTCTATGTTCAGCAGCTAGGGAAAAAAGCTATCTTCAACAGGGTTGTTCGGGATATGTTGCCTATATTATGGATACCCTGGAGAAGGGTAAGGCGACTGTGGATGATGTGCCGGTCGTCCGGGGATACCCGGAGGACTTGCATGGGGTGCCTACGGAGAGGCAGGTGGAGTTTAGGATTCACCTGGTTTGGGTGCGGCTCCGATAGCCAAAGCATCATATCAGTTACCTCCTCCAGAGATGCAGGGGTTGTCTACACATCTACAGGATCTGTTAGACAAGGGGTTCATTCGACCGAGCAGTTCACCATGGGAAGCTCTGATCCTGTTTTATGAAGAAGAAGCATGGGTCGCATCAGATGTGTAACTACCGGGAGTTGAATAAGCTAACGGTGAAGAACCGTTATCCACTCCCGATGATTGATGATTTTTTTTACTAGCTTCAAGGTGCATCTTAGTTTTCCAAGATTGTTCTGCATTCGGGTTATCATCATATGAGGGTCGGAGAGGAGGATGTGCAGAAGACGGCCTTCCAGACTCGTAATGGTCATTACGAGTTTGTGGCGATGCCCTTTGGGCTCACCAATGCTCCAATTGTGTTTATGGACCTCATGAACCGCGAATGCAGGCCAATGTTGGATTGGTATGGGATTATATTCATTGATGACATCCTGGTCTATTCCAAGACACTGGAGATGCATGAGGAGCAATTGAGGGAGGTATTAGAGACTTTGAGGAGGGAGAGACTTTATGTGAAGTTCTCCAAGTGTGAGTTCTGGTTGTGCGAGGTGTAGTTTTTGGGGCACCTTGTCAACCAGAACAGTATTCTGGTCGATCCGTCCAAGGTCGTGGCCATGATGAGGTGTGAGGTTCCGAGGTCTCCATCTGAGATTCAGAATTTCTTCGGTTGGCAGGTTACTATCGGAGGTTCATTCAGGATTTCTCCAAGATAGCGGTTCCTCTGACTCGATTGACAAAGAAGACTGTCACTTTTCGCTGGGGGCCTGAGCAGCAAGCAGCTTTCGAGATCCTGAGACAAAGATTGTGTGAGACGCCAATTCTGACTTAGCCTAAGGGTGTTGAGGATTTTGTAGTTTATTGTGATGCATTGATCACGGGTTTGGGTGCAGTTCTGATGTAGAGGGGTTGCGTGATTGCTTATGCTTCGAGGCAGCTAAAGCCTCATAAGGCGAATTATCCAACACATGATTTAGAGTTGGGGCTGTGGTTTTCGCCCTCAAGATTTGGCGAAATTACCTCTATGGGGTCCACTGTACGATTTACACGGATCACAAGAGTTTGAGGTATTTGATGGATCAACCGAATCTGAACATGAGGCAGCGCCGATGGTTGGATGTGGTGAAGGATTATGCTTGTGAGATTGTTTACCATCCGTGGAAGGCCAATGTGGTGGCCGATGCTCTCAGATGCAATGCGTTCGCGGCTCCGATTAGAGATATCTGCTTGAGGATGACAGTGATTACTCCACTTTTGGAGCAGATTCGAGCGGCTCAGGTTGAGGCTATGAAAGAAGAGCACCGGAAGATAGAGCGCGTATTGGGTCAGGTGACTTCCTTCGATTATGATACCTAGGGGTTATTGACTCTTTGTTGGAGGGTGTGGGTTTTGTATTGGGGGTGGTGTTTGTCAGGTTCTGATAAATGAGGCGCACAAATTGAGATTCTTCATTCATCCTGGGGCGACGAAGATGTATAGAGATCTACGTCCTGATTATTGGTGGCCCTGTATGAAGCGGGATGTATCTTGGAATGTGGAGAGGTGCTTGACTTGCAGGAAAGTCAAGGCCGAGCATCAACGGCCTCAGAGCAAGATGCATCCATTTGACATTCCCGTTTGGAAATGGGAGGAGGTCACCATGGATTTCATTACAAAGTTGCCTCAGACAGCGCGCAAAGTGTATTCAATTTGGGTTATCGTGGATCGATTGACCAAGAGCGTGCATTTTATTCTGATTCAGGAGAGTATCTCTGCGGAGAAGTTGGCCGACATATACATCAGGGAGGTTATGGCACGACATGGGGTGCCGGTTTCTGTGGTTTCAGACAGGGACATCCGGTTTACTTCCAGATTTTGGAAGAGGTTCCATGAGGAGTTGGGTACTCGTCTGCATTTTAGCACCGCTTTCCACCATCAGACCGAAGGACAGAGTGAGCGGACTATCAAGAGCTTGGAGGATATACTTCGGGCGTGTGTATTCGATTTCGGTGGGAGTTGGGATACGTATCTCCCTTTGGCGGAGTTTTCGTATAACAATAGTTATCACACCAACATTGATCGACCTCCTTTTGAGATGCTCTATGGGAGGAAATACAGGACCCTGGTATGTTGGGGTGAGGTCGGTCAGCGATTCATGAGGAGTACCGAAGTGGTACTCAAGACTACTGAGTTGATTCAGCAGATTCGGGGTAGACTCCAGACAACTCAGAGTCGGCAGAAGAGCTATGCCGACAAGCGCTGGTCAGAGCTAGAGTTCCAGTTTGGGGATATGGTTCTCCTGAAGTGTCACCTTGGAAAGGTTTCATCCGATTCAGGAAGAGGGGCAAGCTGAGCCCCATGTACATCGGTCCTTTCAGGGTTTTGGCTTGGGTGGGTTGGGTTTCTTATCGCTTGGATCTTCCCAAGGAGCTTAGTCAGATCCATAGCACGTTTCACGTATCTCTGTTGCAGAAATGTTTAGTGGATGATTCCGCGATGGTTCCATTGGAGGATATTCAGGTGGATGATCGTCTGAATTATATCGAGAGACCGGTGACGATTCTTGACAGAAAGACGAAAACGTTGAAGAACAAGGTTGTTGAGTTGGAGAAAGTTTAGTGGAAGCTAGGGATGTCAAAACCCCCTGCGGGACCCCGATACCGTACAGGACTAATTTTTAAAAAAATTCGGGAGCAGGAGCGGGGGCGGGGGCGATATTAACTCCCGTTTATTTTCGGGACCGGGGGCAGGAGTGAGTATTTCCGTCCCGTACTCCCGCGGGGGCCCCGTTTATATTTATATAAAAAATATATATGTTTAATGTAAAATACAAATGGGAAATCAGGGCTTTAGCTTTCCGTGTTCCGTCGATTGACTCGATTCTCATTCTCAGTCCGTCTTCACTCTTCAGCGGTTCAACCTTCACAATATGAATGACGACTAGCTTCCGACTTCAGCTTCCTCCTTCCTTCCCGTAGGACCTGTAGTGTACTCCGACTGTAACTTCTCAACGTCTCCAACTCCCACCGGCGACAGGCGACCAACGACCTGCATTTGTGTTTCCCGTCACCGCCGCCGACCCCCTTCTGCATTTGACGGTAATGTATTCAGAACTCCGACTGCGACTTCTCCAAGTCTTAATTTCTGTCTTTCCTTCTCCGATACAATTAACAATTGAGAGCGTTCTTCAGTCTTCACAGTTCAAAGTCGATTCTACCACTTGGCTGAGTTGGCTCACGATTTGTGTTTATGACCGATTTCTCAAACATAAGTGTGAATTAAGGTTTATTTAGTGTTGTTGATTTCAATTTCTCAAACATTAGTGTGAATTAAGGTTTATTTCAGTGAACAAATTTCGATTTCTCAAACATTATCAAGGGCTTACATGTTTGTTTATATACATATGTTGGACTTGTATAAACTATTTGTAGATCTAAATCAAACTATTTGTGGATCAATTCTTGATTTTTAATTTTATAATTTTCATCACTTCAATCATACATGTATTTTTTAGCTAGATAAGTCATACACATGATTTCTCACCGATTGTTTGTGTGAACCATTTTCAGATTTTTGTAATCATGTCTTCAGCAAAACCGAATCAACCCAATGATTCAAACACGGTTAATGATACCGCCAATTCTGCACTTAACTGTAACGAGAAACAAATTAAATTCACATCTCCAATGTGGCATCATTTCACCTATGAAGAAGTTAATGGAACCAAAAAGGTTGTTTGTAAGTATTGTAGAAAGGAAATTACTTATACAACCAAAAATGGAACCAAAGGGATGCATTCTCACCAGTCATGCAAAATACAAATTGGGCAAAAGAAAATTGATGATTTTCAGAGTCAGTTAACCGTAAAAAGATCTAAGACGGATGAAAGTGGGGGATCAATTTTAGCAACACATCGGTTTAATTATGACAATTTGCAAACCGATCTTGCTAAAATGATCACAAAACATGATTACCCACTTAGAATTGTTGAACACGAAGGCTTTAGAGATTTTTATCAGGGGCTCCAACCACTTTTTAGGCCTATTTGTAGAAACACAGCTAGATTTGATGTCATGAAGTTGTACGGTGAGGAAAAGGCAAGGATGATGCATTTTTTGGAGAGTATTCAAGGTAGGATTGGAATAACTACCGACTTTGAAATACAAGAAGGTGTTTTATCGGTTACATCAACGTGAGCCCCAATATAAGAATGCACCTGATGAGAAAGAGTGGGCTTTGGCAAGTGAGCTTTGTGATAGACTAAAAATCTTTTATAATGCCACAGAATTATTTTCGGGAACAAAATATCCAACAACCAACATTTTTTTCCCCAAAATATGTGAAATAAATATTGCTCTAAATAAATGGGATACATCTAGTTTCATTGAAATAAGCGAAATGTCTGAAAATATGATTACAAAGTTTGATGAGTATTGGAAAGAAACTCACGGGGTGTTGGCTATGGCGACGATATTGGATCCAAGGTTTAAGATGGAGCTCCTAGAGTATTTTTTCCTATTATCTATGGAGTAGATAATGCAAAAGATGAATTCAGAAAGTGCGTCAAATTTGTGAAGATATATATATATATATATATATATATATATATATATATATATATATATGCGATATGAGTCAAGTGTTATGAGTCAAGCAAGTAATGATGATATTACTAGTAAGCCCACTTCTAGTCGAGATGCAGCTCCCGCAAGTGACATGGACTCATTAGATGCTTTCTTCTCATGGAATTCTTCTACTAGTGAAGTTTTTGTAAAAAATGAATTAGAAAGGTACTTAGAGGAAGGCACTTTACCCCGAATTCATGAGTTTGATGTGTTAGGTTGGTGCAAGTTAAATGGGGTTAAGTATCCTACATTGTGTTTGATTGCAAAAGACATATTAGCCATTCCTATCTCCACTGTTGCTTCAAAGTCTTCTTTTTCTACAAGTGGTAGAATCGTTGGTCCACATAGGAGTAGACTTCTTCCGTCAACAATTGAAGCTATTATATGCACTCAAAATTGGCTATGGGGGGGGGGGGGGGTAAAAAGGTATGTATGAATTTGCTTGAACCATTGTTTTTTTAATTCATTTTAATATATTATGCTTATTACCTTTATTTATTTTTTCTTTGTTAGGTTGTTATTGATGGTGATGATGTACATTTAGATGAAGACGACGAGGGACTTGAGGTAAGATTGTTCAATTTGTCGTTTTGTATTGAATAAACTAATATAATAATTTATTTTATTATTATTTATTTATTTATTTAGGGAGGATATTCGAATGTAAGTGAATGAAGAGTTGAAGGAAATTAATGGATACTGAATATGTAGTGAATTGGTGTTTTATATTTGTAATTTTGGATTTGTCGTATTTTGCATTTGTAATGTTGGATTTGTCTTTGTAAGATTGTTGGATTTGTCTTTGTAAGATTGTTGGAATTGTTGGATTTTTAATTTTTTAGTTTCTAAAAGATTAGGTTTTAAGCTTTTAAATTTATTAAAAATAGTATTTTTGCGAAAAACAAAGCAATTTTTTAGCAAAAAAATAAATCCAATTTTAAGCCGGGGGACCGGGGGCGATGGAGGTAACCGGGGACGGGACCGGGGGCTGTGTAAACGGGGGATCCGGGGGCGGGAGCAGGGACGGGGGCGGGAGCGTGGGCGGGGGCAATAGATGATTTCGAGGGCGGGGGTGGGGCCACCTATTTCCGCTCCCGTTTGCCCCCGTTGACATCCCTAGTGGAAGCACCACAAGGATTCGAAATGGACATGGGAGCCGAATGACGAGATGAGGGAGCACTACCCAGAGTTATTTGGGGCAGCGGACTTCGAGGATGAAGTTTGATTCAAGTGGGGGAGAATTGTAACATTCGAGATTTGGTATGTTTCCTTTTTAACCCTTATTGTAAAAATTTCATCATTTACGTCCCTAGCTAGTACGCGGGGTGTACTCTTTGAGTACGCTTAGCGTACTAGCTCATCGATGGATCGCGGGTTCACCCACGTACGCGGGGCGTATGTGGGAGTACGCATGGCATACGTAATGCAAGGGTAAACCCTAATTTTTAGAGTTTGTGACATATTTAAACAACTTACGACACCCTTGGACCTTCTATTGAACAACCTTCATCACTCTATACCCTAAGATCGAAACCCTAGTTGTCATTTGTGAGATTTGAGCTTGAAAGTGAGTTTTGGGGGTATTTTTGGTGAAGTAGAAGAAAAATAACACTTGGAGGTGGCTTGGGAGTGGCTTGAGATTGTAGATCCAGAGTCGTCTTCATCTTAGCAAGCCATTTGAGGTAAAATCTCTCATCTTCATGGTTCTTTATGCTAGATCAAACTTAGGGTGTTATTTTGCATTTTTGGGTCTTTTAAGCCATATTTGATATTATGGTCTACTCCAAAAGCCACGGATGTTAGATCTTAGCACATTTGAGGTCCCTTGTCCATAAAAATACAACCTTTATGAGTTATTTTGGTCTATGCATGTGTTAGGTTCATTGTTATGGTTCTCTTAGAGTTTTGGGTCTTATTAAGACATGCATGGGAGTAAAGTTGCCAACTTTATGTGTTAAGTCACCTTCTAGAATCACATCTGAGAGTTTGGCATGATGTCTTAACCGATTAAGTGCTTAATGGGTTGGATTGGTTGTCTGGTGAGTACGCGGGGTGTACCCAGCTCGTACGTTGCGCGTACTGGCCCAAGAAGCAGTACGTTAAGCGTAAGTCTCAGTACGCCCAACGTACTCAGCGGTTTGACCATCGGTTGAATTTGACGGGTTTGGGCTATATTTATGACTTTTAGGGTTTGCGCCTTGTTGGGCTATTGGACTTCTGACTTTGGGCCATGAATAGAATATGGGCTTTCTTGGATTTAGGTCCATCTTGGTTTTAGGCCCAATTAGGAAATTAGGCCATATCGGGCCTTAGGATGCCATTTAGGAATTTGGGCCTTTTGAGCATATAATTTGGGCCTTGGTTTTTGGGCCAAGTAAGAAAATGGTAAAATGGTCTTTTACCCTGGATGTTGGACAAGTAATTTAGATTCTGGATTATGGGTCGAGATCCAATTATTAATTGGATATTATTTGATGGTGTTAACACGGGGATGATAATTATCACACAGACAACCATCATACTATGCAATAAATAAAGGGCTGGCCTTG
Source organism: Lactuca virosa (assembly GCF_052849685.1). NCBI lineage: Eukaryota > Viridiplantae > Streptophyta > Magnoliopsida > Asterales > Asteraceae > Lactuca > Lactuca virosa. The sequence continues at coordinate 42,567,574 of NC_136426.1, forward strand.
GTGCCTTCGACCTGTAACATTCACGAAGGGAGACTCACCTCGAAAGAAAGACGGACCCTACAACTGCTTCTGCTGCGAACCGGCTCCAAACACTGAACCAAACCCCAAAACTAAACTCCATCAATACACATGTCTAAACCCATGTACCAGACCCACTAATGGCCCAACTAACCAAGCCCATAATTAGCCCAAGCCCATTGGGCCCAATCAAGGCCCAACTCCATAAAGCCCACTAAGGCCCAATTCACCATCCAAGGCCCATTAGGGAAAACCCAACAAGGCAAGCCCAAACAAAAGTCCATTACTCTAAAATCCTTAGTCCATTATGAGCCCAAAACAAAGGATAAGTCCAAGACCAAGCTAGCCAACAATCAAAGAGCCCAAATTTGCACAGGAGGTTCTCACGTCGTGAGCACCTTATGCTCATGTCGTGAGGTCATGAATTTTACCTAGAAACTTCCTCGAACACGCTCTCACGTCGTGAGGTCTTATTCCTCACTTCGTGAGTCCAGATCTGACAAAAATTGAGCATTAAGCTCCTAATCCATTAAGCCTTAACATGGGACAGTCTAGAGGGTCTTCCTTGACCCCAAGGGACATAAAAATCGAAGCTTTTCAGTCATGTATGTCCAATACATGACTCAAACACCAACTTAGGTCAAAATGGAAGAAAAAGGACCAATAATCAAGCTTGGAGTCCAAAACCATGACCAAAATCTAGATCCAAAACTTATAAGACTTAAGATACCACCATGATCCATAAAGTTGCCAACTTTATGGATCCCATGCATGCTAACCAACATTACAAGCCATAAAATGCATGGAAACTTAGATCTAGCAAGCAATGAAAGGATAGGCATGAACTTGAGGACTTACAGAGGTCCAAAAGCTCCACAACTAGCTGATGATGAAGCCAAGATTCAAACAAATGCACCACAAATGATCTTTTTCTCCCAAAAGCTCTTTAATAACACCAAGAATGACCAAGAACTTCAATGGGGGCTAAGATTAGGGTTTCCAAAGGTCTTGGAAGTGAAGGAGGCTAAGGAGGAGCAACCCTAATCATCTCATACCTATAAATACCCGAAAATAAGGATTTTGGGGCATCAGGTGCTTCTCACGTCGTGAGCCTTAAATGAGCTTGGTCAACAAGTCAACGATCACTCACCCAAACCACTCAACCTTTAAATGGCCATAACTTCTTCGTTTCAACTCCGTTTTCGACGTTCTTTATATCCTCGGAAAGGTCTTAGAGAGCTCTACCTTTCTGCTAACTCCCCTTTTCCATAAAACTTTCCGAACAAAAATCTAATTCCATAAAAGGCCCAAACTGTCACTTTACCGATATACCCTTGGTCTCCAAAAACACAAACCGAACTCTCAGATCCTGTAAGCTACATTACCCACACTCAAAGGGGTCTAAACCTTTCTTAGCCAATATCTGAAACCCTCTGGTAACATATATTCGGGCCATGGTCTCGAATATGAATCAACTTAAAACAGGATGTTATAATAACAATCCGTTTCTACATGTTTGGTTCGTTCATGAAAAACGATATTGTTAGCTATGTGTCGAGTAACTTGATTATCACAATAAAGAGACGTTGGAACGGTTTGAGGAGCTTCAAGGTCTCGTAGCAGCCAACGTAACCATAAAATTTCACTAACGGTGGTGGTCATAGCCCGATATTCAGCTTCTGTAGAGGAACGAGAAACCACCGATTTTGTAATGCCCGTGTTTCTAGGCTAGGCATTAATATTGACTTGATAGTCCAGGTTAACCTTTGTGACTCATTTTGGAGAAATGAAAAGGAATTATGTGAATATTATGTGTTTTATGTGTTTTATGCTTAATTACTAGGAGTTAATTAATTAAGAATAAAAATGAGCGTCGAAAATAAATATTAGATAAAGCCAATATCTATTAAGAAAGTTGTAGTGGTCGTGAAAAGGATTACGGATATATAAAGAATGCCGAAATCCGAGTTATAACGAAGAAGTTATGACCTGTCGAAGTTTCGCGACAAACCGGCACGGTGCCGAATGTCGTAAAAAGTGAGTTTTTGATAAACTACTTTTTAGCCTTAGTGATCTAAACGAAACTCGTAGTGTTCGTTAAACCGAGAGTATGTATAAAAAGAACGCCCAAATCTGACTTCGTATGCGGAAGTTATGATTTTTCGAAGTTTCAGCTTAGCAGTAGACAGCTAAAAACTCGAATTTTAGATCGAGTGATTTTTAGCCAACACAACCTAAACGAGAATCGAAGGTCTCGTAAATAGTAGCACAACGGTAAAAAGTCTGACGAAAACGGACGTCGGATGAAGAAGTTATGAATTTTTAACGGATTTCCTGTCCGGGTCTGTTAAAAATAATAATATAAAAATTAAAGTCAAAATTAGCCGACGAAGCTTAAACAAAAGTTGTAGAGCGTAAGTTTACCTACGCGTGCATACAAAGAACGTCAAAAACGGAGCTCGTATGCGAAAGTTACGGATTTTAGAAGTTTTTGCACAAAAATCGAGAAAATTCGCATAGTCACGTTTTTGCCACGTCACCCTCGCTTAGAACGTGCCACGTGTCCGAAATTGGTGAGTCATGCGAGCCACGTGTCCGAGCTGCTGAGTCATCCGAGCTCCTGACCTGATCCGAAGTGGTCCACTGAGAAGGCGACACGTACCCTCTAGCACATGTCCGAACCCTCGCAGCATGCCACAGATGCCTCTACTTCGGACCCTAGACCTCGGTCCAGTAAGAAGCTGCCAGCAAGCCTTCGCATGCGCAACCATGTGCGAGCCATGTGCGAGCCCTCGGATCTTCGCCACCTGGAGGCTTTTCAGCCGTCGGATCAGGAGCTTCGGCCCCTATAAATAGGAGGGTGCGAGACCACCCGGGTATATTTTGGAAAAGTGTCAATTTTAGCCCCTAAACTCATATTTCTTTCATATTAACATCCCCCGAAGCCCCGGTATCAATTATAACCCCCGGAATACGCCACGAAGTGCCCGTGAAGCCCGAAAAATTTATCTTTTCGGTTTCGAAGCCCGACCTTCGCAGAGCCCGGTTTCTCAATAAAACTCCCGGTTTTATTAGAAACGATCGTTTTAGGAAACGAATTGCTGCCCGATTTTCATTAAATCAAGTGAGTGTGTAGTTACTTTCACTTTACACATAGATATGAAGTATTTAGCTTAAAATACATGCTATGTGTAAATATGTTAATTGTTTATTTGAGGTAACTGTTGAATAGATGTTTTATACAAGTTTTAAACTGTATATGTATTTTATCTACAAATATGTTGGGTAGAACATGGGTAGACGAAATAGTCGGTGTGTGTTAAAATAATGAGAGGCCTCGGTGTCGGTGTTGGTGTTGTTGGTGTTGTTCTTGGCGAAGTCGTCTAACGGAGTATAGATGACGACCACGGACTTTTCTAGACAGTCCAGTGGCACACTAGCAGGTTCGCAACTTGTAGGTGTTGATGAACTAAATGTTTATTGGTGTACTCTAATCCCCCTCATGGTTGCCTTTAGGACATGTATGGCTGAGGAGTCCCCTTAGCAGTAGTGTCCAACCCGATGATATTCCTTAGGATAAGTCCCTTGTGTTAGGTGTTTAGGGACGTAAAGTGAGGACAACGGGAGTGGGTAATCAGGGTTATTGTTGATTGGTGAACTTAATAAGTTATTATTATTGTGGGTTGAAAACCCTATATGCTCACCAGGCTCCCAAGCCTAACCCACTCAGCTTTTTATGATTACAAGTAGTGGACCCCGAGCATAGTCGGAGGACGATGAGATATTTTTGGATTATAGGCCAGTAGTTGTAAATAACTGTTGAAAGGCTTATAATGTCTTGATTATGCTTTTGATCTGTATCGGAACATGACATCCCGAGGTTTTGATATATATGGAAAATATATACCTTCTTAAAGAAGGGTTTTGATAAACTTTTATCATGTTTTATTTTGGGGACCTATTCCGCAACATCTTTTGAAAAGATTTCTCTGATTTTATTTTAAAAAGCATAAATTAAATCGGTCTTTTCTGGCCGAGAAATTAGGGGATGTCACAGATTTCTTCTTTGTCTTCAAGAGGTAGGACCCCTCCCAAAGTTATGAAATAACATACCTTGGATCGCCGAGTGAGTGGACAACCAAGCCAGTCAGAATCAAAAAACGCAGTCAAGGTTAAATCTCCTTTAGACAGAAGAAAAATGCCTTGAGCTGGAGTAGATTTGAGATAGCGCAGAGCACATTGTGCAAGATCCAAATGTGGTTGTATGGGGGAGGAAAAAAACTGACTGAATGTATTTATAGCAAATGTTATGTCTGGTCGAGTCACCTACAGATATAAAAGACGACCAATCGGGCGTTGGTATTGCCCTGCATTGACAACTGGGGAATCAGTAGCATCATCTAGTTTGGCATTTTGCTCCATTGGAAAGGAGCATGGTCGACATCCTTTAAACCCGCTATCAGCTAAAATGTCTAAAGTGTATTTTCTCTGACTAAGAACCATGCCATCAGATGTACGAGTCACTTCAATACCAAGTTAACATTTTAAAAGCCTGAGATCCTTGATACTAAATTTATTATTAAGATAGGACTTGACCTTGGCAATTTGTTCAATATCATTCCCAAGAAGTATAATGTCATCGACATAAATAAGAGCTGCAACATAAACGGTCTTGGATTTGAAGATGAAAAGAGAATGATCCGCTCGAGAATATTAAAAACCAATGTCTAAAAGTGCATTAGTAAATTTAGACGTGATGCTTGTCTTAAGCCATACAAAGACTTATTTAGACGACATACACGTGAGTCCCCTTCTTTTTCAAATCCTTGTGGAACCTTCATGTATACCTCTTCTGTATGATCCCCGTGCAAGAACGCATTGTCACATATAACTGATGAATAGACCAATTCTTCTGTACTACAACAACAAGAATGGTTCTGACCGTCGCCATTTGGCAACTGGTGCAACGGTCTCATGGAAATCGATGCCTTCAACTTGCGTGAAACCTTTAGTGACCAATCTGGCTTTATATCGCTCAAATTCTCCTGAAGGTTTTTATTTTATTTTGTACACCCACTTCAGGTCAACTACTTTCTTTCTTGGGGCTAGTTTGGTCAACGTCCAAGTATTATTATTTTCAAGATATGATATTTCCTTCTGCATTGTGTCTCTCTATTGGGCATATTTTGTAGCCTGAGAAAAGATTTAGGTTCTTCTTGCGCGATTATAGTAGCCAAAAAAACTTTATGAGCATTAGAAAAAAAATTATAAGCCACATAATTAGACAAAGGGTGTACCGTCAAGGTCACTAAAGTGGCCTTGGGGAGAGAATGGTCAATGGAAGATGGCAAATCAACTTCATAATCATCATACCTTAGAGGTTAAGTTCGAGTTCTTTCAGATCTTCGTGTTTGTTCAACATCATAATTGTCATTTGTGTTAGGTCTGGTATCATTGTTGTTGTTGCGAGTAGGCTGCTCCATATCAGAATTTTGTGGCCCAGATTGGTGATTGAGAAGGTTGTTTTATGATATGATCATATTCACTATTATGGAAAGGAAATGACACTAAAAAAACCTTACATCTCTTGACACGACCATTCTTTTTTAATTTAAATCAAAAACTCGGTATCCTTTTTGTCCTTGAGGATAACCAAGAAATACACAAGGTCCCCCCCCCCTCTTTGAACTTATACTTTCCCTATTTGTTTTCTTTGATATAAACCAAACAGCCAGAAACACACATGTATGGTTTGTGTCAAAGTAGTATTTTGTAGGGCGTTTTGTTTTCAATGGTTCTTGACAACAAACTATTCACAATATAGGTGGATGTCATTATGCATTCACCCTAAACTTTTATTGGCAGATTCACTTAACACCTAAGAGCCCTAGCTATTACAAGCAAATGCCTATGTTTTCTCTCAACTACCCCATTTTGCTGTGGGGTATGAACGCATGAAGTTTCAAGAAAAATTCCATTTTCTTCATAGAACTTCAACATTTGGTTTGACAGAAACTCACCACCATTGTCACTTCTAATTCTCTTAATCCTTCTTTCAAATTGAGTATTAACCATATTATGAAATGCTATTAAACTAGTACTTGCATCAGATTTATTTTTGATCAAATATACCCATGTTTATCTGCTAAAATCATTAACGATAATGAGAAAGTAATGAGCTCCAGATGTCTAAGGAACTCGATATCCTCCCCATATGTCACAGTGAATTAAATCAAAGCAAAAACTAGTTTTTATTGAACTATCAGTAAAAGGAAGGTGAGTTTGTTTTGCTCGTATTCATGAGTCACAATTCTCAATACTAACAGTGCTACCTATCGTGTCAATATGTTGAAGCTTAGTGTTCGAAGCATGCCCCAACCTTCTATGCCATATCTCTGAATCAATCTTGACTGCCATAGCTGCCACCCTTTTATCTGTTCCTTCCATGTTGTAAAGACCATTCTCACATCTCCCCATGTCAATAAGCCTCCTTAAGCGTAAGTCGTGAACGAAACAAAAATCATAGAAAAAGGTCATGACGAAATTAAAATCTTTGCTAATTTTGTTTACTGATAATAAGTTGCATCTAAAGTTCGAAATGTACAAAACATCATATATTTTCATGTTATTGGGTTGTAACACCTTATTTCGAGTCGTTTCATAATTTGGGGTCGTGACCTGAAGATCAAGTATCATAAGGCTTCGGGCTTTGGGAAAGAGAGGTTTAGACCCATTCGGATGTGGGTAATGTATATTATGTGATCCAAGAGTTTGGTTTGTGCTTTGGAGTCAAAGGGTAAAATGGGAAAAATAGTGTTTCAGACTTCTTTTATGAATTATGGATTTTAGTTCGATTTAGTTTAAGTCAAAAGTAATTAGATATGGTTGTAGAGGTCCTCAATACCTTTCCGTGGATATAAAGATCATCGAAATTAAAGTTGAAACGAAGAAGCTATGCCCGTTTGAAGTTTGGACTATTTTGGGTTAAGTCGTGTACGCTGGGCGTATGGGGAAGTATGTTGGGCGTATTAGGGCATCCCTGATTATGTTGGGCGTACCAGGAGTACGTTGGGCATACACGATCAGTGCCCAAACCCATTTCATTATCATCCTCCACCTCTGCAACACCCTCCCATGAAAACCCTAACCCTAGTTTGAGCCTTTTAAGCAAAAGAAGGTTATCTTGAGTGCTTTGGAGTGTTCTTAGTGCAACTTGGAGAAGATGGAGCTCTTTGGAGAAGTGCTTGTTGCATTAGATCTTGTAGATCCAGACTTTGTTTACCTTGATCTTTCTTCTAGAGGTATAAAGTTTGAATGTTGATGATACATTTGATAGATCTAGCTAGTCTTGGGTGTTATGAGCTTTTGGACACTTTAGTGCATAAAGTTTAGATCTTGAAAGTTCGTGACCTTTTTATGGATAAAGTTGGAAACTTTATCCATCTAAACATCATATTGATTCAATCTAAAGGTTGGAGACTTGGACTTAATGGATTAAGTTGGAAACTTTATCCATCTAAACATCATATTGGTCCCTTTGAGACTTAAAAACTAGATCTTGGTGGTTTGGACCATTCTAAGGGATAAAGTTGGAAACTTTATCCATTATGGAACTATTAGGATCCATAAAAATGTGATCTTGGTCCTTCTATTCCTTCCATGAAAGTGTCATGATGTCTTAATGGATTAATAAGTTAAGGTTTTGGCTTTTGGACCTTTTCTAGACTTGGAAAGTCATAAAGGTGGAAAGTTTATGACTTAGAATGACGTTGTGGGACTAGATCTGAGTGTTGGATGAAAGGACTTAAGAGACTAAGAACTTAATGGAAAAGTTGATGGGTTTTAGGTAAAACAAATAAACTAGAAACAATTCCTAAGTTCACATGCAACCTACTTTGGATCTATGTTTTAACTATTGAACATACAACTTTGAATTGCAAAACAAGAACCCTAGAGGAGAGAGGCTAATTTCGAAATTAACAAACTAGGGTTTAGGAGTTACATACCTTTCAATTGTTATAGCAAACAATTGATAATCCTCTTGATCTTGATCTTGATCTTCTTGGAAGCTTAGCACCACAAATGTAATGCCTCTAATGGAATCACACCCAAGAACTAGTAAGAAGGAAACTTGGAGGAGAGAGGATGGAGAGAGTATGCAATTTCGGCCTTAGGGTTTCTTCCAAAGAAATCAATGACAAAAACATGAACCAGGAGGCTCCTTATATAGCTGAGGGATCTAGGGTTTAAGGGAAACCCTAGTTATCCTTTGCTTAGGGCCTAAGCAAACCCAAGGGCCTTATCCAAGCCCCTATGGACGAAATGATTAGGGTTTCCCCTAAAGATTTCGTCCACCCTCTTCCAAGGGGGTTCTAGAGCCTTCCACTCAACTATTAGATAATTGCAAACTAGTCCCTGCACCTTATAATTAATTCTTTTAACCCCAAAATCAATTCTGATTAATTTCTGGCTAACAATTAATTAAACATAATGATTTCTAATTAATATATTAATCCATTAACATATTAATAAATCATTTATATATATATATATTAATTTATTAATCTTATAAATTAATATCTCTCCTTTCATAATTTCCTTGTCCAGTTGCTAGGTTGAGGGCAACCCAAAAGGACTGTGCTGCTATCAATTCAAGTACATACCAATTATAGTTATGGGCTTAGACACCTAATCCAACAAAAGTGTCATCTAACCGAGTATGTTGGGCGTACCTTTGAGTACATTGCGCGTACTCGTATGGGGTCCTGATCGTTGGTCAAACTTGAGGATTTTAGGCTATTAATTAAGATTTTATTAGGACCTGGTGTTAGTGGATTTGTGGGTGCAAGCAGTGCAGAAAATGGATCATATTGTAGTGTTTTGGAGTTCTTTGATTCAAGTGAGTTTTCTCACTGTGCTTGTAGGTCGAAGGCACCAATGTCGGCCCACTAACTTGTGTATGTAGGATGCTTGCTGTCTTTGTGACTCTTGCACGATTGTCTGTGTATATACGTGCTGACCAGTTGGGTCTTATTTATTATTATTATTATATGTGATACTGTGTATGTTGAGACCTTGAGTAGTCTTCAGCGTTACTGATAACCCACAGGGCGTGCTATTTTCCCACTGAGACTTCGGGTAGTCTCCAGGGTCGCTGATAACCCATGGGGCGTATTGTTGCCCACTGAGACTTCAGGTAGTCTCCAAGGTTGCTGATAACCCATAGTTGTTTATTTGTGATGTGTCATGTGTGGTATTTTGGTAACTCACTAAGTTTTGTGCTTACGATTTGTGGATTAAATGTTTCAGGTTTTCTTATAATAAATGAGGGGCACGACTCGATTGCATCGCATCCATGGGAGACTTGTGCACATGATAACTTTTGATGATACTCTGATAAATGTATTAAGATTAAATGGTCTCATTTAAGATTTTGTAGTAGTGGTTTGAATAAACACTTCAAATTTTAATTAAAAATTTTGGGTTAAATTTTGGGGCGTTACATGGGTAATTGAACTTCTCCGATTCCTTGAACAGTGACTTTATCACCATTTGGAATGCTAAATGGAATTCCACCCTTTGGGTGTGTTAGGTTAGTGAAATTCGACTTTTGACATGCAACATGTTCTTTTTCCCCTGAATCGATTACCCAAGGCAACCGAAAATCTAAATTACTTGCCATGTTGATTTCAGGTTTCTGCACATCATTCAACTGATGCATTAGCTTCTTGTACTGTTCCACGCTAAAGCCTAGCATGGGGCTGGATTCCACCTCAATGTTTGCTACCTTTGGTTTGGGATGATTTGGCCTTTTCTGATCAGGAACAGTTTTGCGACGTGTATCCCACCAATCCGGATATCCAATCTTCTCAAAGCAGCCATCAATAGTGTGTCCATTCTTCCAACAATGCTTTCACTTCATTCCCTCTTTACTAGTGTTCTTTTTTTCAAACTGGTTCTTATCAACGATGCTCTGAGCATGTATCTGATATGCTGTAGTATCTACATTGACTTTTCTTGCTACAGATATGTTTCGTTGTTGTTCATCTTCTGAGACCAGGTGATAGACGGTTCCAAGTGATGGCATAGGTTTGATGCTAAGGATCTACGTTTTTATTGTTCCAAAGGTGTCTTCGAGATCCATCCGAAACTCATAATCCCATTCTTTGTCTTTAGATTCTGTTAATCTTTTTCCGATGTCGTAAGTGCACTTGCCACAGGTACAAGTTGATGTTGGTGAAGCAGATATGATTTCATCCCAGATTTCCCTCATCTTTGTGAAATACATGGAAACAGAATCAATGTCTTGTCTTAGTGTTGTTAGTGCACGCTTTAATTCGTAAGCACGGGGTGCACTCTCCTTTACAAATCTTTCTTCAAGATCATCCAAGATCTCCTTTTGCGGTTGTAGCATATTTGACACTGTTTCGAATGTCTTTCTCCATGGTTGCAGTAAGCCAACCCTTTATCAGGGCATTGCTTCGTTGCCAAGCTCTATACTCACTCATTTCTTCTGTCGGTTTTGCTAGGGTTCCATCAATGAAGCCGACTTTGTTTTTGGCCAAAAGAAAATCCTTCATCTCTCTGGACCAGTTGACATAATTGTTGCCACCAAGGTTTTTGTTGACATGTACCTGTCGTGGGTAATCAGTGGGATGGATGTAAAAGGGCGAATTAGGATCAGATGACAGGTTGGTGTTGGTACCGGAGCCACCCGGTGGGAGGTTTCCCATCATTGTTTAACAAGATGCAATATCCTGCTCTGATACCATCCATAAAACCAAGAACAAAAAGAAAACAACTTTTGTCACGTTACTTTCATTGAACGAAGGAAGAGGGATATAAATAGATCTCAATTACAGCTGGAGTTTGTTAGGCTAAGAATAAGAATGATAAATACAAGGAAACAATTATCTACTAAATATAATGGAAAATATTATTTCCTTTAGTATAAGTGGAAGATTGTGTGGACTGTGGATAGGCAGATGATGGCCTATACAATGTTTAGATGAAAAAGGAATGTGGATAATATTAATATATATGTATCTCAAATTGTGTCATACTAAAGAAAAAACATTATATATGTTCGTCAAAATGTGTTGGCAGCTTTTGTTTATTCAAGATGGATCAGATTATCTTTTGGAAGAGACGTTCTCCTGGTGCTGGCACTTCTAGAAAACAAGGAGTTTTGCTACAGAAAATAGTTATAGAAAATTTATGTAGGCAATTACCTACATAATACCTACGGAATGGGATGCCCTAATTTAGTAACAGAATATCTACTGAATAGCGAATGACATAAATCCGTAGGTATTTTGTTGGTAATTAGCTACAAAATAGTGACATAAGTAATTCCATAGGTATTATGTAGGTAATTAGCTACAGAATAGCTACAGACTACTGACAGAAGAGAATAACTACAGAATAACTACGAAATAGCAACAAATTTATAATTTTACGTTTTTTTTTTGTATAACATCCAACTTTTGGTTTCCATTTAGGTACTCTTTTTAAGATATTAGTTTTTAAACCACTTTGTTTTCAAATTGTGAACATGTAATCTTAATGTCTTGATAATCAAATGCATGCCATATATGTTGTAGTGCAATATAAAGAAATTAAAGTATGATGCTATAAAGGATTGAAAACAACTTGACTAGTAACTTCTATCTTTAAAAGAAATGTAGTTAGGATTCTATAAAAAAATTATTGAAAGCAATGCAATTGTTGGTCAAATACATAAGTATGTAGCTCTAATGGGAAAAATTAACGTATATTACCCAAATTGGCAACGGGAGTAAAGTACGTTGCTATTCTTTATAATTTTTTGTTTTTTTTTTCATTTCCTTTATTTTGTAATTAACTCATGTATTGAATATGAGATTTTTTTACAGGCCTTCATCCAAGGGTTTAAGAGCTATAAAAAGTTATACTTACGTATAGATTTGCTCGTGTAAGTGGACATCTATTTTTATGATTTTTTTATATAAACTAAGTACAAGTAATATCTTGTACAAAGTAGGATAATACATTCAAATGTATTGTATTTGTATGAATTGTATCGGTTTGTATTTAAGTTACTTTTATGAAATAAATTGAGTAAATGCAAATTATAATGCTATAACCAAAAACATATATTGTAATGCTTATTATTTTTGTGGTTGAATAAGAATTTTTCTTATAAATTTAACGTATTGGGTTTTTTTTTGTGCATTTTAAGCAGAAAAAACTGAATTTTTTTTTGAGTAAATTACACGAATGGTCCCGATGGTTTGGGGTAATTTGCGTGTTTGGTCCCTAATTTATTTTTTTTAATCGGAAAGTCCCTACTGTTTGTTTTTATTACGCGCTTGGTCCCTACTATTTGTTTTTGTTACGCGATTGGTCCCTGTCTTACCTAAAAAGACTATTATTTAAATAGTAAAAAATTATAGGATAGGTAAGGTAAGGTGAGAGGGGTTGGGGTGTGTTTATTTAAATATTTTAAAAAATGAAGGGCTAAATAGTTTTTTTAGGTAAGACATGGACCAAGCGTGTAATAAAAACAAACAGTAGGGACCTTCCGAGTTAAAAAATAAGTTAGGGACCAAACGCGCAAATTACCCTAAACCATAGGGACCGTTCGTGTAATTTACTCTTTTTTTTTACTAATTTAGTGATGGATTTCTAACGAAATATCCATCGCTAAATAGGTCTGTAGGTAATCCATAGGAAAAAAGTCAATTTTAGTCAAACTTGAATTTCGTCGTTAATTCGTAGGAAATCCGTAGATAAACAGTTCTGTAACTATTCCATAGGAAAAAAAGTCAATTTTGGTCAAACTCGACTCGCGTGGGTAATCCATAGGAAATCCGCAGCCATGTCTTTCCATAGCTATTCCGTAGGAAAATAGTCAATTCTAGTCAAACTTCACACCAGTCGTCAATCTGTAGGCATTCCGTAACAATTCGTTTACGTAGCTAATCTGTAGGTATTATACCTACGAAATAGGCCGTAGATATTCCGTAGCAAATATGTAGGTATAAATTTCTTACGGACGTTTATGCTACAACCATTTTTCCGTAACAAATCCATAGGTATCGCCTTATACCTACTAAATAACTACAAATTGTGACATAGCTATTGCCCCAGTTTTCTAGTAGCGTGGGTAACCTCAATCGTTTAAGTTTATTTGATCATCTTTTCAGCAACACAATATTTCAATCGCCTTATATATGTGCATCGTAATGTGGACAAAACTATAAGAGTCGAATTTGGTTCAATTTATAAGCTATAATTTACTCATTAAATTGTCACTACAAAACAAGGTAACTGATGATTGCATACTACTAATTATCGATCGTTTATGAATAATGACTTCCCTGATCTCCTTCTTCATTAATTACATCTATGGATGACGACGTTGCGATTTTGGAATAATGACTTCCCTGCCTTCCATATTTTCTTCTTCCCCCATTCCACTTGGTTGGGACCTCCAGACCCTGTATGTACCATGTCCCATTACCCTTGGGTTAGGGTTAGCTCTCATGTCTTCAGGACCACCTTCGGTTTTTGGACTACTTCGAACAGAGTTTTTAATTCCCCTATGTAGCGGTCTCTGTGGACGTGAGCCAGGCCTAGGGTTCTTGATATCCTTTTCTTCCAGCGATCGTGGCTCCGGACGTGTCCTCTTTATTGACCCATCGGGCACAGCGTTGGAAACGTTGCGATTTTCTTTTTCAAAATCTTTGATCATATATTTAGAAACCCTCGCAGCATTGGTTTGAGGAACTACTCCGATGAAGATTAACGTGATGAGAAGTACAACAACAAGGGTGAAAAAGTGGAGCCTTGTAGCCATTGAAATTGTTGGATGATGTTCGATTGCTGATGATCATCGGAATGGAGAGAAAATTTGAATGGGGATGGTGTATATATATGCATGCATGCATGTTTTGTAAGGTGACCAGGGACGTAGGTTTGGAAGAAACCCTAAACCATAAAAAAGAAACAGAAATGAAAGAATGAAAAAGAAGTATTCAGACACCTGGGTGAATGGAACTTGACTTTCATCCCCAGCCTTTGACTTTTTTTGAGGTAAAAAAAGAATGGCTGACCAAAATCCAATCTAATTGTTAGAAAATATTCCGACGAAATATTAAATTTAGAGGGTTTAAAAAGAGAATTATTTTACGCTTCTAATTAAAACAATCAAATGCTTCCGTTCTTTTGTTTGAGTTTTTTTATCAGTTGTGATTGTAGTTATAAAAAATATTTAAAACAATGATGTAGTTTGAAAAATATTTACTAAAAGTTGTAAAATATTTTATGAAAATATCCTTTTTTATATTTTTTTTGAAGCAACTGTAACAACTAATATTTAAAAAAATTAATACTAATCTCATAGTATAGTACTATAGTTTGCCTTCTATGGATCGAATTTTGGACTGCCAATGCGAATTCGTTAGATTCGGCGAGAAAGGATAATCTGGAAGCTTTCTTCGATGGGAAATCCACCACCTTTGAAACAAGATGAAGACGACGATATTTATGACGCAGATAACATTAACGTTGATCAAGAAATCGACCGTCTCTTATTATCCGATGACGAACCAGATCAACTTTCATATCGACACGGCAGCCACCTCTTGCACCCTGATATTGAAACATCCCCAGTGACAAATCACACGGCATTGCCACCACTACCACCGTTCTCCTGGAAGAAGCTATGGAAATTCACCGGTCCCGGATTTTTAATGAGCACAGCGTTTCTTGATCCGGGAAACCTAGAGGGGGATCTGCAAACCGGTGCTGTCTCCGGGTACTCTTTGTTGTGGTTGCTTTTATGGTCCGCCGTGATGGGGCTTTTGATCCAGCTGTTGTCCGCCAGGCTTGGGGTGGTGACGGGGCGGCACATGGCGGAGATTTGCAGGGATGAGTACCCTTATTGGGCGATTCTGGTTCTATGGTTTATGGCCGAGATAGCGTTGATTACAGCTGACATTCAGGAGGTGATTGGGAGTGCCATTGCCATTAAGCTATTAAGCAATGGGGCTGTTCCACTTTGGGCTGGTGTCTTGATAACAGCTTCTGATTGGTAAGATTTCTATTTCTTTAAGCCATGAGATACTCAATTTACTGATACTGCATCATTGCAGGTGGAATTGATATTGCTATTATCATTTATTGCTCTTCAGTCTTTCAAAGATTATTTTGGTAGTTCTGTTAAGTTTTAACTGTGTTTCTGTTGCTCCATCATGATCAGTTTCATTTTCTTGTTCCTTGAGAGCTACGGAGTGAGGAAACTGGAAGCTCTTTTTGCTTCTTTTATTACAATAATGGCACTCTCATTTGCATGGATGTTTGTTGACACCAGTCCTAGCGGAAAAGAACTACTCATAGGTTACATCGCCTCCTTTCGTCACAAAGAAGGCTACAAACAAATCGACCCAGCTAATATAATATCAAAAATCAAACTAAAATTGTTTGCATACAATCTAAATCACAATAAAAAACATCTTTTCTTTTTATCAAAATCCACCTTTTCTAATTGAGCGAACTCCATGTTGTAACCCATATATTTGTACAGTTCGGTTTGTTTGTAGCCCAAAGTGTACGATAAGTTGTTTGACTGAAAACCAATTACAATATGCAGGTCTTTTAATTCCAAGAGTTGGGTCAAAAACGATTCGGAAAGCTGTAGGATTACTCGGTGGCATAATAACACCTCACAATGTCTTCTTATATTCTGCAGTCGTACAATCAAGAAATTGACCCCAAAAAAAAGGGTCAAGTCCAAGAAGCTTTGTATTACTACACCATAGAATCATCACTTGCCATTTTCGTGACCTTCATGATCAACATGTTTGTCACCACCATTTTTTCTAAGGCTTTTTACAACACAAAAGAGGCCAACACTATAGGCTTATTGAACGCAGGGTATTATCTTGAACAAAAATATGGCAATGACCTTTTCCCAATCTTTTACATTTGGGGAATCGGGCTTTTAGCAGCTGGGCAGAGTAGCACGTTAACGGGCACCTATGCCGGGCAGTTCATCATGGGTGGGTTTCTTGATCTTGACATGAGAAAATGGCTAAGAACTTTGATCACAAGGAGTTGTGCAATTGTGCCAACAATTATTGTAGCAATTTACTTTAATCGATCAGAAGATTCGTTAGATGTTCTTAATCAATGGATTAATGTGCTTCAAGGGATGCAGATTCCTTTTGCTGTTATTCCACTTGTTCGATTGGTGTCATGTGAGCGGATCATGGGAGCATTTAGGATTAAACCATCCATGGAGGTATGAATTTATTTTTCTTTTTTTAAGAAAGTTTAATTTTGTGATCTTTTGGTTATTGGTTAATTTGTGTTTGTAGAGGGTGGTATGGTTTGTAGTTTGGATTGTGATTGCTATCAACGGATGTGTTTTGATAGAGTTTTTCGTGTCTCAAGTTGATGGATTCATGATTGATTTTGTGGTTTGTGTTTTGAATGTTGCTTACGGTTCGTTCATTTGGTATTTGATTTCACATGGTATGACTTCTCAGCTGTCATTGTCACTGTCATTATCATTGGCATTATTGTCACTGTCACTAACACTAATAGTTGGGCTTGTATTTTGCGTGCAGATCATGTACATGTAGCTTGACCCGACACGATAATGGTAAAGATTTGTAGAGGGATGTTGTAAGTATTTTATTTTGTAGAGTTTTGTGTACATATTAAGGAAGCTTCAAATTCGCTCACTCTATAGTTGTATATTTTTTTAAAAAAAAAATAATGACCGGTGATTGTATATAGTTACAATTTTTCTCAAATAGGAAATAGAATGCTATTATTTCTAAAAACAAACTCGGTTTTGTAGGTGGAACCATCATTCAACCATCTGTAACATCATCTTCTTATTCTAATTGATATTGTGCTAATTCTATGGTCATAAACTGGATTATGAATTCTCTTACTAAGAAGATAGTAGAGAGTGTTCTTTTCTCTCAAAACAACACATAAGATCTAGACTGAATTAAATCATCACTATGAACAACATGTTGGTTCTTTGATCTATCAAATACATCAACAATTACAGTTTGTTTCTCATGGATCTGATAAATTTTCTTCATATTTCACCAAATTAATTAAAATTTGGGATGATCTTTACATTGTCTAAGGCATCGCAACAAGTCTCTTTTTCGTGTCATCGACTAAGCTTGATCAGCTTCATTTCATAAGTCTTTAAGGGCCATGACACCTTCATTTCTTTCATTGGAGATGTTCGAACTACATGATTATGTCACTTTTCATGGAGTATTATATGTCCCATGTTTCAAGTACAATCTGGTTTCAATTGCCAAACTCACATCTCAGTTTCAAATCTGTTTACCGATAAGGCTTATATAATGAAGGACCCTTCATTGAAATATAAACTTGCATTTGGTGTCCTTGGTGTAAGAGTCAGTGATTTATATGTTTTTTTTATCAATGTTCTATTAAATTAAACTTGTCTTTTAGTTTTTCTGAATTCAAATCACGTACAAGTGTGGATTCATTTGCATCAAGTTCTAATTCACATACATTGTTATGGCATAGACGTCTTTGACATATACCATTGAATAAACTTCGAACTCTTTCTTTCATTCGTTCCTATTATCATAATACTTCTATTGATATGTGTGTTGTGTATTCTCAAGCTAAACAACATCAACTACCCTTTTTCAAAAAGTCTTTCATTTTCCAAAGAACATTTTGATTTGATACATGTGGATGTTTGGAAACCTTACAAACATGGATATAAGTTTTCCATCACGATAGTCGGTAACTTCAGTCGACACACATGGGTTCATTTATTAACATATAAAAGTTATGCATGATTGTTTATTAAAACATTTGTTGCACTCATCCAAGCTCAATTCAAGAAGAATGCCAAAATTATAAGGACAAACAAAGGATATGAGACATGTAGGTGTGATAATCGAGTCTAGAATATAAAACTACGTGGTTCATTAATTTTTCTAAAGAAATATTTCTACACAAATTCATAGATTTAAAGGGTAAGATAAATCCTAATTTTTTTTAAAGATATGACATTAAAACTTTTCTATAAAAATCTTAGATAAATTAAAAAGTTATGTAGATCCTTTGACCCACCTTACTTATACATAACCTCCCATATATAGTACAAGGGTTATTGTCACTACAGCCCAACAAACTTTAGTATATTGGTTTAAATGGTCCCTCATAACTATTTTTTTGCATTTGAGGGGCATGTACTTATGTTTTTATGTTTTAAAAGGTCATTTTTGAAAATTTAAAGGGGTCACCCGATGACACTCATCCTACCTTGCACTTTACCAATTCCACGTCATTGCCATCTAGATTAAAGAAGTCCAGGTCATCGCTGCTATCACAGATAGAGAACAACAAAAATGAAAAATATCTCAATTTTTTTACAAGATTCTACACAAACCCTTCAATGGAACCACCATTAGAGCTTTACTCAACCATCAAAATCCAATACAACCCATAATTCCTCATCTCGTTAATCACCCCGACCCCAACACCAAAACCCCTTTTCCCGAATCTTCACCTGAGAGCAAATCGCCCCATTCCAATCGATTTAATGTTTACCTTAGTTTTTCATTTGGGTATTTCTTGAATCCGATTTCTTCATTTGGGTTCGTGGATTTTGTAGATCAGAAATGGAGATTCTTAGCTCTTCATTTGTGATCTTCTCCTTGAATGCTGTGAAACTGCACACCTTTCAAAGAAATCCAATACTGCAGTCTCAAGATCTTCAACAAAGTACTTGATGTAATTTTCAGGGTGCCTCCTTCTCTCTATATGACTCATGAATCTCCCAAGAAACAATATGTAGGCTGGAATTAGTAGATCAGAAATGGAGATTCTTAGCTCTTCACGAAGCTGTGTATCTGTTATTAGCCCTAAAGCTTGAGTTTTGTGAACGTCTTCAAACATGGTGTTAAAGGACTTGAATCGTTCTCTCAAAGCAGTTTTTGAAACCCCAGATGAGAAACTTCCACTCACGTGTAACCCTTCGTCTCTCAAACAATACAATACTCCTACCCATGTGGCTCGTTGGTAGCTTGTTGCAGCTTGCCGGAAATTTGCTGTGCGTTTTCGCAGGTAATGATCTCCGATCATCTCTCTCAGCTTCGATGAGCCTTTGATCTTTTGGACGATGTAGTGAAGGTTGTTCATGATGAAGAGATGAACAAGGGAATTGTCTTTATAGTGCTTGGATTTTCCTTCTATATTGAATTGGATAATCACTATGATCCAAATCAAATGGAGTGCTAATGGCGGTTGCTCATCGCGGTCTGTGAAATCCATATCTGGAGTAGTTTGATCGTCTGAGTATCGAGAACCGATTTCTTCATCTGGGTTCGTGGATTTTAAGCCCGAGGAAGATCCTAACAGGTTGCTTTTAAGTAGTAACTCAGCAGGTTGAAGGACCAGCTCTAACCTGCGTACTTGGCAGGTGACTAGGCATGAATACCTACTAAAACCGGTAAAGGGACATTTTTAATCGGTAAAGTACAAGTACATGCCCCTCAAATGCAAAAAATAGTCATGAGTGACCCTTTAAACCAATGTACTAAAGTTTGTTGGGCTACAGTGACAATAACCCATAGTACAACAACCCACTACATTTTTGGTATGCGAGTTCGTAGTTTAGTAACACAACATTTTCCACCCACCATCCCTCAACCCACCAAACTAATAGGAAATGGTGCCACACCCACTACACTTTGATTTTTTTAATTAAATTTAATAATTATATAAATTAAAAAAACATATTTATAATAATAAAAAAGAAATATTTTATTAATTTAATTAAAAACAATTACATAGCTAAACACGATAATTTAAAAAACTAAAAACATAATCGAAACATAGTGGAATAGTATGTGACGCCTAATCATCGTCGCTCATAATGTCACTTAATTCTCACGTGAATCATCTTCAAACATGTTTGATTCGTCATTTGTATCGTCAAACAAATCGTCTTTAAAATCGTCGACAACGGGATTCACTAAAGCATTGAAGATATGTTCCACAAAATCAGCACGTAGATTTAAGTATCCACGTCGGTCGTATATTTCCCCTCTATTCGATATGTACGTCGACATACCAATACCTAATCCTTTAACATTTGCACCAAAAATGCATGACATATCCAAAGATCATGAGACGTCATCGCTTCTAAAATTTTTGTTGGTTGTTTCTGATCATCTCACATAATGTCACAACTAGGAATTATAAGGTTTTTGTAAACATTAACAAGAGTAACATTTGTGGCCAAAACTTGAAAGTATGCATGATGTTTATTCAATGACAACAAAATTCCATCAAACACTTTATACAACACTTCAAATGGTCAACAAAAGATTGGAAACCCTAAAAATCCCGGTTTAAGTCCATTATGGACTAGGATTTTCTTATTGAGCCTAATGGACCAATAAGCTTCCAATTTGACTATTTTGGGCTTAGGACCCTTAAATGGGCCCTAATTGGACCCACTTCCATGAAACTTAACAATTTGGGCCATAATGGATCCAAAATGAATTGGTTTACCTTAATGGGCCTTATTGGGCCATAACAAACCTAATAAACTTCAATGGGCCGTGAAACCCATTCTTTCATTCTAATTGGGCCGTAAACGCTCCTAAGGGCCCAATGGGCCGAAAACCATCAAAGTGGGCCTCCTATTATTAGAACCAAGCATTAAAGGCCCATTTTATCTCTCTTCTTTCTCTCTCTCGGCCCAACTATATATATATATACAAAAAAAAAAGAAAATAGATTAAGAAGAGTTGACTTTTATGTTGCCACCTCTTTATTACACAACATATAACCATGCACTTCTCATGCATCCATACACCCATCACTTCAACTCTCTCCCCCCTCTCTTTTTCTTCTTCGGCCAAGAGCAAGAGGAAAACACACACACACACCTTCAAACATCCTTCAAACTCTCTCTAGTATTCTCTTCCTTCTCCCTCCAAAATCTCGAAGTTTTGCTTGTGTACCAAGAGGATTTTCACAAGAACATCATCATTTCTTGGTAAGTTATACATATCCAAGAAGTATATAACTCTTTTCTCATGATTAGATCCCTTCTCTTAAACATTTGTGGTAATCATACTCCTAGAATCATCTCAAGTTCGAGATCCACATCAAGGTGTTGCTAGGACCAAAATCTTCTTCACATCTTCTTCAAAAACCGAAACAACTAAGCAAGGTGAGTTCATACCCCCTTGTTTTCGGTTTTTACTTGTTTTTGGGGGAGAATACAAGTATTATGTGATGATCTATGTGTGTTTGCATGTTATGTGTGATTTCTTTAGTTTTTGGTTGTGATAATGTGTAATACTTGTGATATTTCGAGATCTATAGCAAAAAGGGTGAAAGAATCATAAACAAAAACATAATAAACAACATACATCATAGATCTAATGGTCCTTAAGTTTAAGAAGTGAAAAACAAAGCCAAAGAACTTTACAAGTGTCATTTTTGCAAAAATTACAAAGATTGGGTGTAAATGGATAATTATCAGTTTTATGAGGGTTATAAGGTATATATTTGTATAAAAGCTGATTTTTATGAAAATAATACTTTTCAAAGGGTCAAAAACATAAATTTTAGCTTATTGGGTTTTAAATTGGGCCTGACGAGTTTTGGGCCCAAGGTTGCGAAAAAAATGAAGTTTTGAGGGGCTGAAATGTAAAACTTAACAAACTATGAGTCTAAAACGTAAATCAACTATTTCAGGGGTTGAAAATGATTTTATTACCAAATTGGACTAAAAATGCAAAGTTTTTGATTTTGGGGTCAAAATTGTAAAACTTACGAAAATTGGGCCAAAAATGTAAACTTTTTACAAATAAATGCTGGAAATGACAAATGCAATAGTTTTGGACTGAAATTACTTATCAAACAAAGTTTGGGTGGAAAATGTCGAGAAAAATGGTTTAAGGACCAAAAATGTCAATTTTCATAAAAAGGGACTAAAAGTGTCATTTTTATAGAAAAAGGGGCCACAATGGTCAATCTAAATGTTTTTGGGCCAAATAAACAATTATAAATGTTTGGGTTAAAAATATCAAGTTATAACGCATGGCTTTAAAAATATATACATATATATAACGAAAAGCTTCGTTATAAATCAAACGTTAAGGTAACTTTTTTTTTACATTGCAAATAAACATTTAGCATACAACAAATACCAACAATACGAACTTAAACTCGATAAAACATAAGCAATTAAATGGTTGGGCCCAAATACCTTCTATTCGTGCTATTGGGCCTTTGTGGCCCAATATCATGATTATTGGGCCCAATATAATTATACATGTTTATTGGGCCTCAGGTGACCCAATTACATGCTTAATGGACCCTCAATGGCTTTTTCATGCTATTGGGCCGTAGTGGCCCATTTGCATTGCTAGTAAGGTCCAAATCAATCATAATGTGTGATGAGCTAACGTGTCCGTCGCATACTCGACAGCCTATAATAACATACGTGATTAGTGGGCCCCCGTAGTCCTCTTCTCTTCGTCTGTTAGGCTTACCTTTTATTCAAGTAAACATAAATCAGGTTGTTAAACAAGGTTATTCAATTTCATTGGATTTAGTGAGTAATAACGGGCGACACCAATAATTGTCGGTCGTAGTCTGTAGTTATAATCAAAGTCTCCTGGAGGGAGAGCGAGAGTTTGTGTATAGATCTATACGGGGGTGACTCCCCCACACCTAAGTTATTCGCTACAGTTAGACTCGGCCAGTCTAGGGTGACAAAATCTTAGATTCAATACCGGCTTTCACTAGAATGCCAAGACAGACGAAATAGTCATTATTATGCATGGTTATAACGACTCACATAGAGATCCAATACCATCTAAGTAATCATGGGAAATCATATTCATTCATTGTGACGATACAATAATACAAAACGACCGTACTATTTATATCGGAAAACATCGGGTTTCCGGGGGAACAACATTATTCACTTTTACTTTCGATAACTATAATGCAAGAATTCATTATGAGAAACATACTACTTTTACACGTTTTGGAAATCATTCACCCATATACTTATGGATCATCACACATATTTCGTAAACAATTGCCGTTTCAGAAAATATCGGATTTTCTGAGTTTTACAAACAATACAAAACATTTTCATATCAAACCTGCTTATGAACTCACCAACATTATATATGTTGACCGTTTTCAAAATAACTTGTATTCTCAGGTAACAGATAAGCTGAAGAAAATTACCAAGTGTGTTAGGATGTTATGTTTTGTGACTCTCAAACAATTTATGCTATGGATGTGTAATATGTAAACAATGTACTGGATGTGAACAATGACGGTTGTAATGTATTAATGCATGGTGATGTTTATGTTATGTTTCATGTATATTCATTGTGATGATATTTCAATTTAAGTCACACGAGCCCTCAGACGTTTCCGCCGTCTGGTTCGGGGGTGTGGCAGGTTGGTATCAGAGCTCTGTTTATTGTGAACTGGCATATCTAACCACACATTGATATGCAACTATAAACCCAAAGAGGGACTAAATAACTCTGAACAAAACAAATAAAATATACTAATAAACACTCTTACTTGTGCGACTTAGAAAAATGAACATAATAACAAATCAAAGAAGATGATTGGGAAAACCTGATGTCTCGGTTAAGCCAGGATTGTTTACAGTTGTATTAGGGATAAATGTAACCTGATCAACTATATTTCTTCAGAATACAACTATCACATGCCCTGGGGCGATCGCGATGGTCAGTAAACCTAAGGCATACCCTCTTGTTAAACAAGAGGAGAACATCAAACCAATTTCAATAATAACAAAAATATCTTAGGATTAATAATGGTTTAATTATATACCCTCTTTCAGACAGTATGGTTGGTTTCCTTCTTCCTGGAGATCCGTATTTCCCTAATCAGGGGAATAACGGATGGCTTGAGGAGGAACCTGAAGAGGAACCTGCAGAGTAGTCTGAGGAGGAACAGGAGGTTGGGATCGAAGACGGGCCTGCAGAGCCTGTGGCTGACTCTGGAGGGGAAGAATCTAGCGACAGTAGTGACGATCACTCGGACGCAGAGTCTGTAGTCATCAACCCACCATTTCCAGTTAGGGTGCCAGCACATCGGATGGGCCCTAATGGCCCTACACCCCCATGAGGAGTTGACATTTGGAGATGGAGTAGGCAGCAAGGTCAGCGACCCCCGTACGACATGGCGAGGGAATTCTATGATCTGAGGGATGGAGGGCCGGCTGACCGAGCACTTCCTGTTATGGTGAGGAGGTTGCGAAACACCGGCGACCTATCCCAGGACACAGCCGAGCAGCTGAACCAGATGCGAGCCGCAGTGGCAAGAGCGGAACGAGAAACTCAGGAAGTAATCCATAACTTTCATGTACGTCAAGCAATTTGGGAGGATCAACTACGAGCCACAGAACAACAAGTGGCGCGTCTTCAGGGCGCATCCACATCATCAGCCCCACCACCCGACACATCTCGGAGCACTCCGGATCAGTAGACCCCCTACTAGTGCTATGTTCTCTTATGCTTACCATGTTATGTACTACCGACTCCATGTTTAAGTGATTACACTACTCATAGAGTCGTTATGCTGCCGAACTTTGTACCCTTATGTATGCTCCTTAGAGCAAATTTTCATGTATCAAAGTGCAGATATTATTAGTGGAAAATATTATGTGTTTATTTGCGCTGTTGTGATCTGCTATGTGTTTTATACACTTATTGTTTGGTGTAAATATATGGAATCACTTAAATGCAAAATCGACTCACGAAATTCCCAACTTAATACAATACGTGCTCAACATCTTTCTGTTCCATAACAGCAAGATGCCGCAAAGACCAAACCGTGGAAACAATCAACCACCGACACCACCAGAAATCAACTCAGTTGCATTTCAAGCAGCTGTATCTGCTGCAGTCACAGCAGCACTGGCGCAAATCCACAATGGGAACAATGGTGGAGGAAATGGGCAGGGGGCCGGAAGTTCAAACAACGGGATAAATCAAGGACCTACCAAGACATGCTCTTACAAAGATTTCACCAACGCCAAGCCACGAACCTTTAATGGCACAGGGGGAATGATAACCCTGAAGAGATGGATTGAAAAGGGGGAATCGGTATTCGAGATATGCGGATGCCCTGATGAAGTCAAGGTGAAGTTTGCAGCATGTACATTTGTTGATCAAGCTCTCACCTGGTGGAATGGACATGTGGAGGCTATGACTCTCCCGGTGGCTAATGCCATGTCATGGACGGAACTGAAGGAAATGCTAATGGCTGAATACTGCCCGCGTGGCGAGGTTCAGAAAATGGAGCAAGAGTTATGGAATCTCACTGTCTGAAACTCCGACATCGATGCCTACATATCGAGGTTTAGCGAACTGTCCCTGTTGTGCCCTGGCATGATTACTTCGGAAGGGAAGAAAATCGAACGATTCATCTGGGGATTAACTCCCCCAATTCAAGGAAACGTGATATCCGCAAATCCTGAAACCTTTGACAGTGCCAAGAGGTTGGCCAAGAAGCTATACGACCACAACAACAAGAAGGGCGAGAAGGTAGGGGAAACTGAAAGCAAGAAGGAGAGTGACAACAAGAAAGGAAAGAATAACAAGAGGAAGGGACGACAAGGCTCAGAGACGTCAAAGAAACAACAAACAATGACAGTTCATGCTGCCACCACCCAAGTTCCCTCCACACCACATGCTCCAGCCTCATCTACCCCAAGTGCCCCTAAGCAGTATTCTGGGAATCTCCCAAAGTGCAACAAGTGCAATCTCAATCACAATGGTGAATGCAGGGAGATGCATTGTACTAGTTGCAACCGAAAGGGTCACACGGCAAAATAATGTAGGACATATCCTCCCCAGATCCAGCAACAAGGAAACAACAACAACAACCGCAACAACAACAACAACAACAACACCAAAAACAACAACGGCAACAACGCTGGGGCTAGCCACACCTGTTATGGATGTGGAAGGACTGGGCATTTCCGTCGAAACTGCCCCAATATCAACAACCAAGGGAATGGAGGAGCAGGGAGAGTGTTGACCATGGGTCAAGGAGAAGCGGTTCAGGATCCCGCTTTTGTCACTGGTACGTTTCTCCTTAACAACACATATGCATGCATCCTGTTTGATACCAGGGTAGAGCGAAGTTTTGTGAGTAAGAAATTCAAAATTTTGCTAAAAAACATCCTCATAAGCTTAATGAAACCTTTACGGTGGAAATGGCTAATGGGAAAACAGAATCAACTGGGGAAATCTACGTAGGATGTACCCTAACCTTAAATCACCACGCCTTTCAAATAAACTTGATGCATGTAACTATTAGGAGTTTTGATGTGATTATCGGCATGGATTGGTTCAGCCCCCATCATGCCGAAATTATGTGCACGAGAAGGCCGTTCGCCTTCATCTCCCTAACCACGAAACCCTAATTATATACGGAGACAAACCCAGTACGAACCTTCGTCTCATCTCGTGCATAAAGGCACAGAAGTATCTACAAAAGAAGGACTTGGCGTTTCTGGCTCACATAAAGGATAAGTCCAAGGAAGAGGTCAATATTCGATACATCCCAGTGGCTTGCGATTTCCCGGATGTCTATCCTGAAGATCTTCCGAGGATACCCCCAGAAAGACAAGTCGAGTTCCGAATTGACCTTGTGCCAGGAGCTACACCCATTGCCAAATCACCCTATAGGTTGGCTCCTGCGGAGATGCCAGAACTGTCAAGCCAACTCAGCGAACTCTTGAGCAAAGGATTCATCCGACCTAGCTTCTCACCCTGGGGAGCTCCAGTCCTTTTTGTTAAGAAGAAGGACGAATCCTTTAGGATGTGTATCGATTATAGAGAACTGAATAAGCTCACTATCAAAAATCGCTACCCACTTCCACGAATCGACGATCTATTCGACTAGCTTCAAGGAGCAAATTACTTCTCTAAGATAGATCTGCGATCCGGCTACCACCATTTCAAGGTCCGGGAAGAGGATATCCCCAAAACCGCTTTCCGAACCCGCTATGGACATTATGAATTTGTTGTAATGCCCTTCGGTCTAACGAATGCCCCTGCCGCATTCATGGACCTGATGAATCGAGTCTGCCGACCATTCCTCGACAACTTTGTCATCGTTTTCGTCGACGATATCCTGGTCTATTCTCGAAGCGAAGAGGAGCATAGTCGACATCTCCGGCAAATCTTGGAAACCCTAAGGACCGAAAAGTTATACGCAAAACTCTCTAAGTGTAAGTTCTGGCTCCGTAGCGTAAACTTTTTAGGTCATGTTGTCAGTCAAGAAGGGATACATGTGGACCCTTCTAAGATCAAAGCCATTGAAGGATGGGCAGTCCCAACGACACCCACAGAAATTCGTCAATTTCTGGGTCTCGCAGGCTATTACAGAAGATTCATTCAGAACTTCTCCAGAACAGCCAAGCCACTTACCCTGCTTACACAGAAGGGCGTACCATTTCAATGGACAGAAAAGCAGGAGGTTGCCTTCCGAACTCTGAAACGAGCTCTCTGTAGTGCACCGGTACTATCTTTACCAGAGGGAACTGAGGACTTCGTAGTTTACTGCGATGCTTCGAATCAGGGTTTAGGCTGTGTACTCATGCAGCGTGGGAAGGTGATAGCTTATACATCCCGACAACTAAAGACACATGAGGTGAATTATACCACCCATGATCTCGAATTGGGAGCCGTGGTCTTTGCTTTGAAGATTTGGAGGCACTACCTTTATGGTACGAAGTGCACCATTTTCACTGACCACGAGAGTCTCCAACACATTTTAAATCAAAAGGAGTTAAACATGAGGCATCGAAAATGGGTTGAGCTGCTAAACGATTATGAGTGCGAAATCAAGTACCACCCAAGCAAGCCTAACGTGGTAGCTGATGCCTTGAGTCGGAAAGAATACTTAAATCGTCGTGTGAAAACTCTTTCAATAACCATTCAATCCCATCTGTCCTCGCAAATCAAAGCAGCCCAGTTCGATGCCATAAAGACAGAAAACAGAACAAGCGAAGCGTTATGTGGAATGGAAAAGAACTTCGAAGTCAAGGAGGATGGAACATATTATTTCATGAACTGAATTTGGGCCCCTAAACTTGGGGGATTCAGAGAAGTAGTCATGAATGAGGCTCATAAGACACGATACTCCATCCATCCGGGATCAGATAAGATGTACCTGGATATTAAGCAATATTATTGGTGGCCTAATATGAAGGCAGAGATTGCCACTTACGTTAGCAAGTGCCTCACTTGTGCCAAAGTGAAGGTAGAGTATCAAAAGCCCTCGGGACTATTATAACAGCCGGTAATACCCGAGTGGAAATGGGAAAGGATTACCATGGACTTTGTGACCAAATTACCCAAGACAACTGATGGAATGGACGCCATATGGGTAATAGTTGATAGGTTAACAAAATCCGCCCATTTCCTGCCAATAAAGGAGACATACAAGATGGAGCGACTGAAAAGAATCTACATCAAGGAAATTGTGAGACTCCATGGAGTGCCAATATCTATCATCTCAGATAGGGATAGTAGGCTCACTTCATGCTTTTGGCAATCACTTCAAAAGGCTATGGGAACACAACTCCACATGAGCACTGCTTACCACCCACAGACGGATGGTCAAAGTGAGCGAACCATTCAAACGCTTGAGGATATGCTTCGAGCATGTGTGATAGACTTTGGAAGGTCGTGGGATACCCACTTACCTTTAATTGAGTTTTCGTACAACAACAGTTATCACACAAGCATCAAAGTTGCTCCTTTCGAAGCATTATATGGTCGTAAATGTAGATCACCGTTGTGTTGGGCTGAGGTAGGCGACACTCAGCTAGCAAGAGGACAGACACCAAACAATGCATTAACAGGACCAGAAATCATACGCGAAACGACAGAGAAGATAGTTCAAATCAGAGCTCGACTTCAAGCATCACGAGACCGACAGAAGAGCTACGCTGATAAACGGCAAAAGCCCTTGGAGTTTCAAGTCGGGGATCGGGTGTTGTCACACCCCAAAACCGGAACGGCGAAAACGTTCGGGGGTGGAGGACGTCATGTTTAGTATCACAAGACATGAATCATAGTAATCAAAGTAATGAACAACCATTTCATTAGAAAGAAAGTGTTTACAATGTGTGTGTTCACAAAACATAGTATACATAAGCAAATTACAAAACAAGACTTGAAGCTATTATGATCCATCTTCTGAATTCCCAGCGCGAGTACCTATCTACTAGTTTCCTGAGAATACAAGTTATTTGAAAGAGTTGATTAGCAATTAAGCTGGTGAGTTCATAAGATTTTAGTGATGTAAGTAAGTTGTAGAAAGTTGTTGTAAAATGTTGTTGTAATATGTAGTTGAAAAATGTAGTTGAATAATGTAGTAAGTTGTAAGTTCTGTTTAGAAAAGTTCGCCTGTTCCTCTAGAAAACCCTATATTTCCTACTTTGATGAAAGATACGTAAAAATGATTCTACAATCCTTTCTATGAGTACTAAATGGATACAAGTTATATAAAACTCAGAGTAAACAAACAATCGAGTGTGCGCATCTGCCCAAAGCCCACAACCAAACAAGGAACAGGAAGTAAGGCGGAAAGCACACATCCCATTGTTTGTTAGATCATTGTTGTATATAACCCTGGCGTATTCACTTGTTACTCATGGAGTTAATTGTAATAGTTCCTTTATATTTAATGAAAAGATTCTTTAAGAAAACCCTTATTTCTTATAATAAAATGGTAACCACAGTGGTTACTTCTATAATCACTTAGTTTATACTGGTTATATATAATCTAATATCGAATAGATAGTTAATTGTGTGAATCTGCCCTAAGCCCACAACCAAACAAGGAACAGGAAGTAAGGCGGAAAGCACACATCCAACTACCTATCGGGTATTAATTATATATAACCATGATGTATAAATTAAGGTATTATAGAGTTAATCACATACGGTCCTTTAAGTTATACTGGTTTAATAAAATGGATTAAACCCTTTCCTGGTAAGTTTCTAGTTTTGTCTAACAAATGTTCTATTTGAAAAGTATGTTTTGTACTAGAAAACTGTGCATTAAATTTGTGTCCTATGACCTGACCCATACCTGGTACCCCTTATGTGTAACATCCGGATTTTCAGGGACATTATTGTGTATGTTAATCTTGAGATTTAAGGAGGGACTCGACGAGTTGAGGGACCAACTCGCCGAGTCGAGTCGAGTCGAGATTGCCGCGTGGATTTAATGAATGGACTCGACGAGTCAGAGGAGGGACTCGTCGAGTAGGTGTTGGGCAGAGAAACCCTAATTTCCCGGGTTTGGGACCTATTTAAAGGCATTTATAGCCTCAATTGCGGCTACCTTCCCCTAAGAGCAAACCCTATTTGCTATTGTAGCTAGAGAGTGAGAGAGAAGCTCATATTGTGGTTCTTGGTGCATTTCTATGGAGAAGGATGAAGAGCTTCTTGATGGGGAACAAAGGAAGGCAGTGGATCTGTGGTATTGAGTGTTTCAGCTGCTAAGAGAAGGTACAAAGTTCTCATCTTGTTCATTCCTTGTACTAGATCTCATTTTGGGAGTTTTAGGGCTTTGCTTCCATTCTTTTGAATCTATGAGTCGAATGAGACCTGGTTGTGGTTGGAAACCTCAGATCTGGACCTCCTAAGGTCCTTAGAGTCTAGACGTCTCAGCATTAGTGGTCCAAATGAGGGTTGATGAGCAAAAACCTTCATGAAGAGCATGTATTGGCGTTTTGAAGCAATAGCATCATGTATGAACGTAAAGATCAAAGCTTTACGTAATTATTGAGCCTTGGGATGATAGATCTATAGTTTAGAGTGATAGATCTGGTTGAAATCGTCTGAATGAGAAATCAGATCAAAGGGACTCGCCGATTCCATGACCTGACTCGGCGAGTTGGGGGTCAACTCGACGAGTTGAGCTGGACTTTTGAGACTTCTGAGGATACGAGGGGACTCGACGAGTCGGGTCAAACTTGGACTGTTGACTCGAGTTTGACTTCTATTGACCATGGGGTTTTGGTCAACATATGTGATGGAGACCTTGGAGGGGGTAAAATGGTCTTTTACCCACTTTAATGAGTTAGAAAGAGAAAGACCCGCCTTCGATTATCTGAGTTGTGAGAAGAGTAATAATAAGAGATATTCATCCTTTGTGTTAGGAGGAGACTAGTTCGAGATCCGAGCGCGAGGTTATTTGCTCACCTGCTAGCCGAGGTGAGTCTTCTCACTATACATTACCTAGAGTGGTATCTATGTGTAGACCGAAGGGTCTTGTGTGCTATGTGTATGTATGAGATTATATGCATTGTGATATATGTATGCAATGTGTTGTATAGACCGGACCGGAGGGTCCAACGATATAGACCGGACCGAAGGGTCCAATGATATAGACCGGACCGAAGGGTCCAACGATACAGACCGGACCGAAGGGTCTAACGAGCTATGACCGGACCAGAGGGTCCAACGAGCTACGAGACTGGAGGTTCCCGCTGAGACATATCGACCGGAGGGTCGTACTGTAGCCTCGAGTGGCGTATGTGTTGTATGGGGTATTTTGAGGAACTCACTAAGCATTTATGCTTACCGTGTTATGTGATATGTGTTTCAGGTATCAGCGAGGGTCGCGGGAAGGCGCCGGCATGAATTGTACACACTGGCAGAAGATTCTGTGTTGAGATTCTGGGATATGTTTTATTGTGATGACATTGATACATGAGATTTTGAGAATATTATATGAGATTTATTATGTTTGAAAAATGAAAAATTGTTTTAAAATTTACGTCGTTACATTATGATGACTTAATGTATACGGAACATATATATAACTAAGATCGAATAGATAATAGTTTGGGTGAATCTGCTCTAAGCCCACAACCAAACAAGGAACAGGAAATGAAGCGGAAAGCACACATCCTATTACCTGTCGGATCCTATTTATATATATCCTTTGATGTATACATTAAGGAATCATAAGGTTAGCATTATGGTCCCTTTCTACTGAATGTACTAGACTCGACTGTTCTGATTGTCGTTTGTAAAATGTAAGTTTTCCCTAGTTTATAACTATCTTAACTCGAAAACAGTTTGCATTAACTTTCAAGTGGAACTGCCACAATATGAAAGTAATGGGAAAATGTAAGTACTCACGGGTCTTTTGAATTGACGACCTGCAGTACTAGTTACCTTAAAACATGTCTGTTTTATCAAGGTCATAATGTGAAGGCTAGTACCCATACTATACGCTCTCCCTGTCAAGAGATTCTGGGAACCAAACGCGACTTCCGCAACCCAGTTGCTAGGCCGTGTAATCCACATTAAGGTTATGTGATCATGTATACCCAATATAACTATCACCTTTTGTTTAGAACAATGAGTTAGTGATTCATTGGTATAGTTAGATCTTGTAGTTGTTCCATGCTATAGCATCTTAGTATCTTCTCTTGTTATAGTATCTTAGTATCTTCTCTTGTTATAGTATTTTAGTATCTTCTCTTGTTATAGTATCTTAGTATCTTCGCTTGTTATAGTATCTTAGTATCTTCTCTTGTTATAGTATCTTAGTATGTTCACGTTATAGTATGAACTGAACCCCTAAACTATACCCCTTATAGTTTACTAGTAATCTACTTGAACTGTTATTGAAAAGACTCATTTTACTACTAAGTTATGCTTGTACTTTAAAAATGGAGTTTTGTTAAACTATAAAGTAACATAACTTTAAAAGAGTTTTTGAAATGTTTTGATCACTTATAAAAGACATAAGCAATCTTTTGAAAGATGTTTATAACAATTATTTACACAATTAACATTGTGTTCAAATTGTATTCCCCCCTTAAAAGCATTTAAAACAGTTAAAAGATTCATTACGGGGTATGAACTCACCTGATGTGGGTGATTCAAACGAATACGCGCGTAAGGATGAGAAGTTCCACGAATGAACTCCCGAGACACAACGGGTCCTAAATGACATATAATGGCATATATGTGTATGTAATTAGTGTCTAAACAACTAATTAAGAAGGGTAACACCCTTATAGACTAGGAAACTCTAAGATTTAAGGGATGCAATCACATATGATTGCATAACTAGGGTGTATGGCCACCCTATTGATTTTACGGTCCATGTGGCATGACCATAGGAGTTTACGGTCAAAGTGGTTTACGGTCCTATGTGTTTACGGTCATAGGGTTTATGGTCCAAGTGTTCACGGTCCATGCGGTTTACGGTCTAAGTGGTTTACGGTCTAATGACCTTATGGTCATGGAGTTTACGGTCTAAGGAGATCCAACCATAAACTCATCAAATCTTTGCACAATGATGTTTTCAAGGCTCTAATCAGGTGTTTCAACTAGATAACAAGCTAAGGAGGGAGTACTTACGATATAGAGGCTTGAAATGGTGATTAAGGTCCAAGAACACTAGTGTGTGTTCTTGGTGTTTCTTGAAGATCTAAGAAAAGATGATTTCCATGGATGAAATCATGAGATGATACTAGATTAAGAGATGTATCAATAAATCAAAGGAAGAACACTTACGATTTTGATGATCTAGGATGATGAACTTAATAATACTTGAGAGGATTTGGAAGTTCTTGAGTTTGAAAGGGAAGAAATGATCAAAATGATCATAATATATATCTATATATATATATATATATATATATATATATATATATATATATATATATATATATATATATATATATATATGGGAGGGAGTTTACGGTCACCCTGACCGTAAGCTCTAAAGTCTTGACCGTAAACTCCTTTTTGAGGAGGTTTACGGTTGCTAGGTAGTCTAGAACTTCCACTGATACTTCCAAACACTTATTCCTTAAGTGTACTAGGCTAAAACTCCTCAGAATGACCTTTAACAAGGCTAGAACTCATTAGAAATGAGTCTGACACTCAATTGAGTTGACTGACTGAGCTTTCAAAGTAAAAAAATTTCGGGTTGTCATAGGTGTTGCTAAAGGTCTCTCCCTGGAAAGGGGTGATTCGTTTCGGGAAACGGGGAAAACTAAACCCACGGTACATTGGACCATTCGAGATTCTTGCCCGAATCGGTCCAATGGCTTATAGACTGCAGCTACCTGCCGAGCTCAGCAGTGTACACCCCGTGTTCCATGTTTCCAATTTGAAGAAGTGCTTATCCGACGAAACTCTCGTCATCCCATTGAAATAAATTGAAATCAATGAGAATCTTCTGTTCATCGAGGAACCAGTTGAGATCATGTACAGGGAAGTGAAGCGTACTAAGCAAAGTCGCATTCCGATTGTGAAAGTTCGGTGGAACGCAAAACGTGGACCGGAATTCACATGGGAACAAGAAGACCAGATGAAGCAAAAGTACCCTCACCTATTCTCGCATTCTCAAATCTAGCTTCAAAAAGAATTTCGGGACGAAATTCCCTCTAACGGGGGGATGATGTCACAACTAGGAATTCTAAGGTTTTTGTAAACATTAACAAGAGTAACATTTGTGGCCAAAACTTGAAAATATGCATGATGTTTATTCAATGACAACAAAATTCCATCAAACACTCTATACAACACTTCAAATGGTCAATAAAATATTGGAAACCCTAAAAATCCCGGTTTAAGTCCATTATGGACTAGGATTTTCTTATTGGGCCTAATGGACCAATAAGCTTCCAATTTGACTATTTTGGGCTTAGGACCCTTAAATGGGCCCTAATTGTACCCACTTCCATGAAACTTAACAGTTTGGGCCATAATGGATCCAAAATGAATTGGTTTACCTTAATGGGCCTTATTGGGCCATAACAAACCTAATAAACTTTAATGGGCCGTGAAACCCATTCTTTCATTCTAATTGGGCCGTAAACCTCCTAAGGGCCCAATGGGCCGAAAACCATCAAAGTGGGCCTCCTATTATTAGAACCAAGAATTAAAGGCCCATTCTATCTCTCTTCTTTCTCCTTCTCGGCCCAACTATATATATACAAAAATAAAAAAAATAAAAAAAAAGAAAAGAGATTAAGAAGAGTTGACTTTTATGTTGCCACCTTTTTATCACACAACATATAACCATGCACTTCTCATGCATCCATACACCCATCACTTCAACTCTCTCCCCCTCTCTTTTTCTTCTTCGGCCGAGAGCAAGAGGAAAACACACACACACACACCTTCAAACTTCCTTCAAACTCTCTCTAGTATTCTCTTCCTTCTCCCTCCAAAATCTCGAAGTTTTGCTTGTGTACCAAGAGGATTTTCACAAGAACATCATCATTTCTTGGTAAGTTATACATATCCAAGAAGTATATAACTCTTTTCTCATGATTAGATCCCTTCTCTTAAACATTTGTGGTAATCATACTCCTAGAATCATCTCAAGTTCGAGATCCACATCAAGGTGTTGCTAGGACCAAAATCTTCTTCACATCTTCTTCAAAAACCGAAACAACTAAGCAAGGTGAGTTCATACCCCCTTGTTTTCGGTTTTTACTTGTTTTTGGGGGAGAATACAAGTATTATGTGATGATCTATGTGTGTTTGCATGTTATGTGTGATTTCTTTAGTTTTTGGTTGTGATAATGTGTAATACTTGTGATATTTCGAGATCTATAGCAAAAAGGGTGAAAGAATCATAAGCAAAAACATAATAAACAACATACATCATAGATCTAATGGTCCTTAAGTTTAAGAAGTGAAAAACAAAGCCACAGAACTCTACAAGTGTCATTTTTGCAAAAATTACAAAGATTGGGTGTAAATGGATAATTATCGATTTTATGAGGGTTATAAGGTATATATTTGTATAAAAGCTGATTTTTATGAAAATAATACTTTTCAAAGGGTCAAAAACATAAATTTTAGCTTATTGGGCTTTAAATTGGGCCTCACGAGTTTTGGGCCCAAGGTTGCGAAAAAAATGAATTTTTGAGGGGTTGAAATGTAAAACTTAACAAACTATGAGTCTAAAACGTAAATCAACTATTTCAGGGGTTGAAAATGATTTTATTACCAAATTGGACTAAAAATGCAAAGTTTTTGATTTTGGGGTCAAAATTGTAAAACTTACGAAAATTGGGCCAAAAATGTAAACTTTTTACAAATAAATGCTGGAAATGACAAATGCAATAGTTTTGGACTGAAATTACTATTCAAACAAAGTTTGGGTGGAAAATGTCAAGAAAAATGGTTTAAGGACCAAAAATGTCAATTTTCATAAAAAGGGACTAAACGTGTCATTTTTATAGAAAAAGGGGCCACAATGGTCAATCTAAATGTTTTTGGGCCAAATAAACAATTATAAATGTTTGGGTTAAAAATATCAAGTTATAACGCATGGCTTTAAAAATATATACATATATATAACGAAAAGCTTCGTTATAAATCAAACGTTAAGGTAACTTTTTTTACATTGCAAATAAACATTTAGCATACAACAAATACCAACAACACGAACTTAAACTCGATAAAACATAAGCTATTAAATGGTTGGGCCCAAATACCTTCTATTTGTGCTATTGGGCCTTTGTGGCCCAATATCATGATTATTGGGCCCAATATAATTATACATGTTTATTGGGCCTCAGGTGACCCAATTACATGCTTAATGGACCCTCAATGGCTTTTATATGCTATTGGTCCGTAGTGGCCCATTTGCATTGCTAGTAAGGTCCAAATCAATCATAATGTGTGATGAGCTAACGTGTCCGTTGCATACTCGACAGCCTATAATAACATACATGATTAGTGGGCCCCCGTAGTCCTCTTCTCTTCGTCTGTTAGGCTTACCTTTTATTCAAGTAAACATAAATAAGGTTGTTAAACAAGGTTATTCAATTTCATTGGATTTAGTGAGTAATAACGGGCGACACCAATAATTGTCGGTCGTAGTCTATAGTTATAATCAAAGTCTCCTGGAGGAAGAGCGAGAGTTTGTGTATAGATCTATACGGGGGTGACTCCCCCACACCTAAGTTGTTCGCTACAGTTAGACTCGGCCAGTCTAGGGTGACAAAATCTTAGATTCAATACCGGCTTTCACTAGAATGCCAAGACAGACGAAATAGTCATTATTATGCATGGTTATAACGACTCACATAGAGATCCAATACCATCTAAGTAATCATGGGAAATCATATTCAATCATTGTGACGATACAATAATACAAAACGATCATACTATTTATATCGGAAAACATCGGGTTTTCCGAGGGAACAACATTATTCACTTTTACTTTCGATAACTATAATGCATGAATTCATTATGAGAAACATACTACTTTTACACGTTTTGGAAATCATTCACGCATATACTTATGGATCATCACACCTATTTCGTAAACAATTTCCGTTTCAGAAAATATCGAATTTTCTGGGTTTTACAAACAATACAAAACATTTTCATATCAAACATGCTTATGAACTCACCAACATTATATATGTTGACCTTTTTCAAAATAACTTGTATTCTCAGGTAACAGATAAGCTGAAGAAAATTACCAAGTGTGTTAGGATGTTATGTTTTGTGACTCTCAAACAATTTATGCTAGGGATGTGTAATATGTAAACAATGTACTGGATGTGAACAATGACGGTTGTAATGTATTAATGCATGGTGATGTTTATGTTATGTTTCATGTATATTCATTGTGATGATATTTAAATTTAAGTCACACGAGCCCTCAGGCGTTTCCGCCTTCTGGTTCGGGGGTGTGACACATAAATTGACCACACCACACATTAGGGCACATTAACCACCCCAACGCATATAATCATTGTTATCAAGCATTCCAGGGAACCCATGTTTGTTTTCATGTGCCACATACAATTGGTGGACGTCGCTAATTAACGGCTTGATAAATACCACCGTGATAGAGAATAATCACAACTTTAGGAAATATATATAAACATTCATAGGTCGTTCGCTTTGGTATCCTCACGTACTCATCCCATGAGTCTGGTCTCATGTCAAATGTTAGTTGATGAATTGTAGCTATACATTTTTGAATTGTTGAGAATCTTTTCCGGCCTCTTGCATCAATCTTTTGTTGGAATTATGGAAATTGATTTTTCACATCTTCAACATTGCGTGGAAATAATTCTTTACTCATCAGAACCAAAGTCTGAATTTCACAGCGTATACTGCATCATCGTCAAAATAACCATGCACAAGTTGGTTGTGTCTGGATCACGATTTCTCCGTAATGAAGGATTTCTAATTTTTGTATGTGAACTTTCAGCTTCGTTTTTTATAAATAAGTGAGTGTTGTTCGCATAACGTCGCTGATAAATGCTGCTTCTCGCAACACAATCTCAAACTGAAACTTGTTTATGGATAATTATTACTTAATATATATATATATATATATATATATATATATATATATATATATATATATATACTAGTTTATAACCCGTGGGAACCACAGTTATAAAATTAATTAAATTTTTATAATAAAAATTTGCAATTATTAATCAATTATTTTAAATAAGTCATTTTAAATAAACTATTAATTAAGAGATATATATCAAAATTTTAAAGTTATTATAACTTCAAATTTAACATATAATTAGAAAATATAATTTTGAATTTTGAAATGAGTTGCTTAATATATCTACATGACACATGACATAATATTAATGATGAATTGTATTAGAATGACACTTGGTAAAAGGAGATTAAAACTATTCATTTATTAGAATATATATATATATATATATATATATATATATATATATATATATATATATATATATATATATATATATATATATATAATCAAGGTTGTAAAAATCGTTCGGCGGTAGCTCGGCGGTCGATTGGGGTCAAACGATTAATCGGCGACCGTAAATTACTAATAAAATTATTTTAAAACTTAATATATCCTAAGAAAAAATAGTATTTGAAAATTTAAAATTTAAAATTTTTGAAATTTGGAAATATTTGGTATAATATTTAAAAATTTAAAATTTTGAAGTTTTGTAAATTTTGGTAGAATATTTGAAAATTTGAAATTTTGAATTTTTAAAATCTTCCCGCCGAGGACCGACGAGCCTGAGTTTGATCGATATTGACCAATTTTCGTCACGCACCCGTAATCATAATCAGTTGCAGACCGTCTAGCGCCTAGGCGCCGCCTAGGCCGATATTTACAACACTGATATATATATATATATATATATATATATATATATATATATATATATATATATATATATATATATATATATATATATATATATATATATATATATATATATATATATATTATTTTCATTTTTGAAAAGCTCACTTGGTTTTATTTTATTGAAGGACATTCTGGACATTTAATCAATATTAATTTTTATATATAATTTATGTATTACTTAACTTTCACTATTTCGGAAATTTGAATGTAAAAACAATTTCGGTCAATTTATG
This sequence comes from Lactuca virosa, assembly GCF_052849685.1. Taxonomy (NCBI): domain Eukaryota; kingdom Viridiplantae; phylum Streptophyta; class Magnoliopsida; order Asterales; family Asteraceae; genus Lactuca; species Lactuca virosa. The sequence goes on from NC_136426.1 coordinate 42,607,095, forward strand.
TTATAAGATAAATTTCGAGAATGAACATTTAAGAACCTTATTATAAATCTATCTTTAAATAATAGAAACCGTAAATAAACAGTTTTCTAATTAAATAATAAATTTTAAACAATTACTTTATAAAAAATATCTTTTTAAAATAAGGATTATTTAAGAATTCATTGGTTTTACATGCAATTTTCTCCGAATAATATTCAATTTTTTTCAACAATGTTTCTTATAAAAAGACACTATACTCTTTGATAAAAGATCAATTACTTACTATCTCCAACCTTTAACACTACTTTTTATATTAAACTTATAATTTAAACTTATAATTATAATGTAAAAAATAACATTACCACTAAATTCTCTCCAACCCATTAGTTATATTTAATACTAAAAAAATATTATAAGTATATTCTATTTTACTTAACTTTTATAGTATTAAAGATAATTCTAATGTACCAAAAATAAAAACCGAAATTTTTTCATTTTTAGATTAAATAAAACAACCCAAAACATTGTTATAAAACAAAGATTATCAATTGTATCAATACATCATCAATATCAGAGTAAATCACAAAGATGCGGAAACGGGTGGTGTGTGCTCTAGAATCATCCCGAACTCTTCCATTTGGAACCAGAAGTACCTGAAACATAAACTGAAAACCACAAGCACAAAGCTTAGTGAGTTCCCCAAAATACCACATACCATACATAATAAACACATCATGGGCCTCACCCATCATCGGGCCCCGTCTGACATCGGGCCTTGCTCGGTATATAGATCTGGTAGTCATCGGGACCCGCCCAGTATACACATAAAACATATAAACATATAAACACATAACACATGTAATACTCACAAAGATACATATCATACAAAATGGTCTTCGGGCCCCGCCCAGTAAGCATACGAGCACATAACACATGCAAGAGTCACGCAGACATCTAACATCCTAACATAACAAAACCATGGGCCCGCATTGGTGCCTTCGACCCGCTAAACACAGTGAGGAAACTCACCTCGCACTGCCGAATCTCACATAAAGAATCTTTGGCTGCTGGCCTGCTAAAATCCCCACGCTATCAATCACAAAATAATCATCCAATCAATAATTGGATCCCAATTCACACAAAGAGTCTGAACTAGGGTAAAAGACCTTTTTTACCCTTTACCTAACTTGGCCCAAAGCCTAGGCCCAATCCAATTGTCCAAAAGCCCAAATTCCAAAATAATCACCTCAAGCCCAATTTTCCAAATTGGGCCCAAATCTCTTTCATGGGCCTTCAACTAAAGTCCAATAAAATATCCACAACCCAATAATTGAATCATGATGGCCCAACAAGGCCCAAGACAAATATGGCTCAACACGGAGAAGCCCATAACACCGAAGCCCACTACTGAGTACGCGGGGCGTACTCAGCCTGTACGCTACGCGTACTCGCTTAAGGGCTTGTACGCCCAACGTACTCAACTAGATTGGCCAACTTTCTCATTCAGCTCTTAAATGGTTAAGAATTCACTCCAAAACTTAGATCTTACTTCCTTAAGATGGTTTATCTCGTAAAGTTGCTAACTTTGTGTGCATGCATAGTTTAATGAGGCTCTTAGAGCTCAAAAGAGCTTAATAAATGACTTAATGTATGCATGAGACCACCAATACCATAAAGCTTGCATTTTTATGGATAAGAGGACCCTAAAATGCCCAGATCTACAAGGTTAGGCTTCTGAAACGACCCTACCTCACAAGGACCAACCAAAAGGACTAAAATGGCCAAAAACAAGTTCAAGAGAAGATCCAGAAGAGAAGTTGTCAAGATAAGATCATTATACCTCAAATGACTTGCAAAAGGAGTGACGATTCTGGAGCTCTAAGCTCCACAATAAGCAATGAACCTCCATTCTTCTTCTAACCCTTCAAAATGAGCAATAAAGCACCAACTTTTCTTCTCAAGAGCTCAATGACACAAAATGAATGCTAAGGGTCGAAATTTAGGGTTTAGGAGATATGGAGGCTGGTAAAGAGATCAGCCCTAGGGACTTAAGGATTTTATATAGGGTTCAACACCCTAAAATTAGGGTTTCATTAAACCCTCGTACGCCCAGCGTACGAGGCTTGAATCCGCGATTAGACCTCTCCCTTAGTACGCTAAGCGTAGGTACGCCCAGCGTACTAGCTTCTCAGCTAGTATGTTAAGCGCACCCTATGGTACGCCGCGCATACTAACCCCAATGACCAAATTGCAATATTTTAATTAAAAAATGCTAAAAGAAAACATACCCAATTCAATTGTTACAATAATGTTGATGGATAATATAACACTATATTTAGTGTTATACTATTTGCTAACACTATATATATATATATATATATATATATATATATATATATATATATATATATATATATATATATATATATATATATATATATTCATACCTTTAATGTGGGATTAGAGCATTTTAATATATATTTTAATGTAAAGGTGAGTTTAATGTAAAGTATAAGGTTATCCGTTATGTCCACCATTAACTACTATAGTGGTGAGTGTCACATCATCACCACACTCCCTACCACTAACCATGTGATACCTACAACTAAACACACTACTTCACTTCATTTTTTTAATTAAACTTAATTCAAAATTACATTAAAAACATATGTTTTTTTTAAATACTAGTTTTTCATTAAATTAAATTACCAAATTACATTACAAAATACAATAAAACGTATATTTTTTTAAACTAGTTTTTTTATTCAATTAAACAAACACTACATTAATTTAAAACACACAACTTAAAATAGAATAGAAAAAAACATAAAATACAACCACAAACAACTTAAACTAGTTATTAAAGAGAAAATTACAAAATTAGCCAATACACTAATTACCTTACAAATTTAGCCAAAAAAAAATAAAAATTGCAAAAATAACCACGAAAATCGCAGATGGAAATGACCCATCTGCGATTTTACCCTTCCATCTACGAATGTACAAGTGCCTAAAGCACAACTGTGCTTTAGACACTTGTACATTCGCAGATGGAATAGTCCATCTACGATTTCGCAGATGAAATTGTATAAAACCGTTTTTTTTCTTCTTTATTTTTCACTCTTCAATATAGAAAAACTCTCTCTCTCTCGGGGATTTCTTGTGACGATTTCTTGAAGAAAATGGACGATTATTTCAACAATCCCGAAAATATGGTTAGATTTTAACTCTTTTTATGTTTTAATTAACATTTATTTAGTATATGTCTTTATTATTTTATTATTTATTGTATTAGTTAGTGTAAAAAAAATGAAATTATATTGTTTGTGATTGGGTAATTTTGTTGTATTTGATAGTTTTAATAATTTTTATTAGTAAACTTGAAGTTTAAATGCTATTTTGTTAGTGGTTGTATGAATGTACAAGTATAGACTGTGTAGAGTGTGCATTGGGTAGTTGTACATTTAGTAAAATTGTTAGAATATGTTAATTTTTTTAAGTTCTTAGTTAAATAAATTGTTAGAATAATGTTTACAATATGTTTGGTTAGTGGTTTAAGTTGATAAATTGATATAGCATGGTTAGAATATGTTATTTGCCGTTTGTATAGTTGTTGTATAACTTGAAAAATTGTATATACTTATCGTATAATTGTTTTTATAATTTGAAAAATGGTTAAAATAATGTTTACAATATGTGTACAATAGTCGTTTGTATATTTGTCCTATAAGTTGAAAATTTGTATATATTTGTTGTTGATGTAGAAAATTTTTTATAGTATGGTTAGAAAATGTTACAAGATGTGTACAATAGTCGTTTGTATATTTGTCGTATAATTTGAAAATTTGTATATATTTGTTGTTTAAGTAGAAAAAAAATTATAGTATGGTTAGAAAATGTTATTTTATATAGTTTGAAAGTTAAAAATCGTTTGTATACTTGTCGTATAACTTGGAAAATTGTTTATATAGTTGTCGTTTAAGTTGAAAAATTGTTATAGTATGTTATTGTTTTTCAGTGTAAATATATAAATTAGAGAATTGATTAAATGTTTGTATTTGCATTGTTATTATTGTTTATGTTTGTAAATTGAATGTCAGATTATTATTGCATTTAATAATCTGATATTTTAAAATGAAATAGTTGTTTAGTTTTCTAATATGTTATTGTGTTTTGTGCAGCATGATTATAATAATTTCAATGTTAAAGCTATTGTCAACTTAAAATGATCGGGGTGTAACATATGGGAAGTATTTGATGTGTTAGATGGTGTCAGACGTGATATATTTAGAGATATAGTATTTGGTTACTTGTTGGATGTCCCTCGTTTACAAGGGGACGGATTGCTGTTCCACAAGATGTTTCTTCATCAGATACGGTCGGACGCTGTTTTATCTCCAGATGGAATAAAACGGTTATATTTTAGAGTAGGTGATACGAAAATGGTATATGGCCCGGAAGAGTTTTGTTTGATATACGGGTTGAATTTTGGGGAGTATCCAAAAAATATCGGGAAAAAAGTGTCAGAAAAAATAGTTAGTAGTAAAAAAAGATGTTTATTGCGTGAGCGGCTATTTCCGAACTATACAAATAGTTCGGTGAAAATCGGTGACCTGAAAAGTTTTATTTTAAATCAACCATTCTTAGAAGTTGGCGACGCTGATGCAGTTAAAGTATGTTTGATATACATTTTGTGTGAAAGTTTTTGGGAAAAGAAATAAATGATCGGGTGCCACAAGATTGGTTTTTTTTGCTGAGAATTTGGATGTCTAGAACAAGTATTTTTTGTCTACTTTGAAAGTTTTATATTATTAACGATAATTTATATTATAACAAATATTTTTTTTGTTTTGTTAGTTTCTCTTGGGGTAGCTATTTATGGGATTTTACCTATGATGACCTTGAGGATACGTGGAACAAGATAAATAAATATTTATCACTGTCTGAGCGCCGTCAAACTTTAAAATACACCGTCTCAGGATTTACGACTCCATTTAGGGTATAAATATTTATTTATATTTAAATGGTTTTATTGTTATGTTAGTTATTTTAATTTTAACTTTTATTACTATAATTGTAAAAATTGTAGATATGGATATATGAGATGCTTCCGGCTGTTCGTGCGTGTGAATTTGTATTGAGAAAAAATAGAGACATGCCTCGGATGAAACGATGGAGTGGGACAAAAACATTGAAATGGGTTGATGTGAACAAGATTTTTTCAAAGACACATGTTTATAATTTTTTTTTAAATAAAATTCATTATTATACTTTTATATGCATTTTTAATATGTAAATTTTTTAAGAGGGACAACCATCAAGAAAAAAATGTCACCGAGTGATGATGAGATGACATCTTGTTATTATATGTCATTTCAAGAGTATGTATATGGTGAACGGAAATCAGTTCCATCCCCAGTACGGGACCATTTTAGGAGACAAGACGAATCTACGTCTAGTATGTCGTCTAGTGGTCGCTCTCACGGTAGAGGTGGGCGCAGTGGGAAACCAACTTAGAGGAGGTGTTGAAACGGCTACATACACTGGAGCAACAGGTGTTTACGAACCGAGAACCTACAGAGGTGTTTGTTGAAGAAGTGAATAATGAAGATCTATGGAATAACATCAGTTTTGAGGAGCCTGCAGTATTCCAAACAAATTTTGATGAACCGGTTAGTTACACGCTACATTTTTTTTTATAATTTATTAACATATTTGAAAATTTGTGTTCATATTTTATAATTGAAAATGTAGGTTGTAGAAGATGAAGTGATGAATAAAAATAATACAAATGAAAATGTTTTTGGTGATATTGAAGACGACAAGGTTATCATACATATTACAGTTACGATTTTAATAATTAATTTTTAAGGTGTCTTTCGTTAATAACTATAATGTGTTAATTTTAATGTAGGAGTTGGAGGAGAGGAATGAGAATGCGAGTTGTAGTAGGAACAAATTTGATGATGATGTGTTTGATGTAAATGATTATAATGAAGATAAAGAGGTTGTTATACTTACATTTATTTTAATTTTTTTTAGTAGATTGAAACATTTTTTAATTAGAGATTTTTGCTTATTAATTTAGGTGTCGGAGGAAGATGAAATAAAAACTACGGGAAATGTAAATTATTATGATGCTTATGGTTTTGATGGCAAAGAAGTTACACCCGATAGACCAAGGGCTCGAAATCCATCAAAGTATTTGTGCCCTCCTTACACCGAGGTATTCGTTTAATTTATAAACTTATATCGTAATAATATAATTTTATTTTTATGTGAATTATTTGAAAGACAGAGATCTAAACATTTGAATATTGTTTTAGCTGCACACGACACTGAAATGGTTGATTATAAGTTCACTAGTTTCATGTATCGACTTGCATTTGGATCTGAGTTGGTGAATTCTATACCATCACATGTGCACTGGGAAATACCAAATGAAACGGTGGTCTTGTTACCTCCGTAAAAGAAGTAGTTATTCATGTACCCCGTTTGCATTTTATGTCCTATTATGTATTAGTTATTCATGGACCCCGTTTGCATTTTATGTCGTATTATGTATTAGTTATTCATGTACCCCATTTACATTTTATATCGTATTATGTATTAGTTATTTATGTACCTGTTTTGTTAATTCTTTTTTAATTGCGATTGAGGAAACAACATACATTAAAAGTAAGGGACATTTATTAACTAGTCACAAAACACACGTACAACAACAAGCAACTTAACTAACGAAAAACAATTAACTTAACCAACATGCATATTAAAAAGGAGGGACATTCTTCAAAAGATTTCATGCATCTGCGTGGGTAAACTCGCTACCATCATATTCGAAACGGTATAGTTCCAAAGCCACCTGTCGCAAAATGTCTTCATCCATATTTGCATGTTTATTATCCAACTCGTTATAAATACGTTGAAATTGCTTCACCTTTATTTTCAAATCCAGAAAATTCGCTTTGACATCTCTTCTTCTTCGATATTGAGTACGCCCCATTTGATGGTGAAACAAATGATAGACACGAGACCACAATGATCCAGCGCGAACTTGTGGCAGACCCGGTGGAAAATCCTCCTCTACAGTTACAATCCAAGCTTGAACCAAAGCAACCTCCTCTTCGTTGCTCCATATATGTGGTACAGGTGAGTCCATACTTGCAAGGGGAAAAGTAATGTGATATAATAAAAATGTATATTAACAACTATTTATAGCGACTCCTTATTTTCCCGGTGCAATGGCTTGTCAACTCAAGTAGCAGTGTATTGTGTTTTCATTCGATGGAATGACTTGTCAACTCGAACAGTGATCTGTTGTGTTCTCAGTTAGTACAGTGCGTGCGTCAGTTAAGTTGGACTATGAATTGCAGACAAATTAGAAGATTGGACTGCGATATTGTGTATAAACTACTATAAATTGACATCAAGTTAAATAAATAGTTTACTAAACGATGTTACAGCTGTTCATATATTATTTTTGACATTTTACTCTCTTTGTTTCAATAAAAATGAGTTCTATACCATGGAGCAATGACGAGTTCTTGGTTCTTACACGTGCATATATTCATGTGTACGAAACCAGCAAGTTGAATGATCCAGTGTTTTGGACTCGTTTAACCAATATTTTCAACGCTGAAAACCGAATGACTACAACAAACGATCGTGACAAACTAGACATCTTACCAAGATGGTATGAAATGAAAACCGAAGTTCTATTATTCAACGATCTTTATACCAAAATTGATGACACCCGTTTAAATGCTACTGAGGAGGTAATCTTGGAAGCTGCTAAGGAGGAATACAAGTCATTAAGTGACGGGTTGGAATTCTAGTTTGAAGCCCCTTGGAATATTTTGAAATATATCCCGTTTATTTAAAAACTATTTCAATTTTTTAGGTGAGTAGTAGGTTATTTTCATGTATTACGTATGTATTGGATACATCTCCTATGTTTAATTTTAATTAATAAATGCTCATTGCATTAGTTTTCACAATACATTAGAATACATTACTAACAACAATTCCATGAACCATTACAAACATTATTAAAACAACAAATTAAACTTAAACTATTAAACTAACAACAATTACATGAAACATTAAACTTATAACATTACTACAAACAAAGCATTAAAATAAAAAACAAGTCCATGGTTTATTATTAACGGAAAATAGAGCGGTCTACATGAAATACTGATTATTTTTAACAAACTTCCAAACTTCCTCATATTCGAAGTCTCTGCCTTCACGCTCACAGATGTAAAAATCTGTAACAACTTCCAAGAACTCTTCTTCGACCCGGCAATGAATTTTGGTACTTTTCGCATAATTACACGATCGATTGAACCATGTCACTTCTTCCTTTACATCCATCCATTTAGTAACAACATCTGATTGTTGTCGTTGTTGTCCTTCTCCCATCTCATGGTTGAACAAAGCTGTTATGCGAGTCCATTCATCACCTACTAGGCAATGCGGGGGAGAAAGTAACGATACACCATCCTTAATACTTAGCCAGCATCGTGTTAGAACCAACACCTCGTTTGTCGTCCATGGTCGTTCAGAATTGGAACCAGGTACTTCATTCGAAGAACTTGCTGCATTCGACGACATTTCTAAATATGGGAGTTGGTTTCGTTTAGGTGATATGGGTGTTTGGTTTTTAGATCTTAAACATCTATTTATATTAATAAATACAGGACTATGAATTACAACTTTGACTACGAAATGGTTGCATTTGGACTACGATTTGCAGGTTACTGCAGTGACTTGTCATGTCAAACAGTCATTTATGTCTTGTCACTTCAGAGTTTGACTACGATTTGCAGGTTACTGCAGTGACTTATCATGTCAAACAGTCATTTACGTCTTGTCACTTCAGAGTTTGACTACGATTTGCAGGTTACTACAGTGACTTGTCATTAATGTCTAGTCATTTCAAAGTTGGACTATGAATTACAACTCTGACTACGAAATGGTAGCATTTGGACTAGTATGTATAAATACCACTTATAGCACCAGTTTATTATAATGTCGACTTTATTATGAGTTCCTCACACAAATTCGAAGTTTGCTCATGCAACGAAGTAGATTGTTACTACTGTGATTCAGTCGACCCTTTTTTTACACCCTCTTCAGTCGGGCCATATATGTCAGATGAAAATTTTGAAGAATTGAAGAAGGCTGAAGAACAACAAGAAGAGGACAAAGAGTCATCCCGACTTCTCACTCAACGTGGTAATGATATTGCATCAGAATGCAAACAAGCTCAAGAATGGATAGACCTCAATAAAAACAAAATCAAAGAGCATGAAGAATGGATAAAAAAGACTAAGAAGGCAATCAAAATGACTGAAAATGGCTTGCTGAGAAGGACGAGCAGTTGATACACATTATGGTGCAAAAAGATCGTTTGGAAGATAAAATGAGAATTAGGGATGACTATATAACAATCGAGAAAGAGAAGTACCCATTGCAGTTCCCTGAGTTTAAAAATTAGTTACAAAAATGTTGTAATATTATCATGATACACCTTAGGGTGCAAAAGGATCGTTTGTTGTTTTTTTTAAATAACATCATGTAATTGTTATAATCTGCAAACTAAATATTATAATATAAAAGCTTCATTAATTGTTATAATCTGCAATACATAATAAGTTAACAACTCTTCATTTCAAGGTTGTTTTATATCAAAATCAGCGTCATAGGTTTGTGAGCAACTCGCTGAACCACCAATATTAAATGCCATTTCTGCAGTAGAAATTGTGCGACGTGCTCCACTACCGGACGCCCTTCCAGTACAATTGTTTCTAATGTATCCTAGTTGACCACATGTAGAACACTCTTTTCTAATTGGACCCTCGCCTTGGGATGGAATGCAGTCTGTGTTTCTTGGCCTGCCTGGCTGACGTTTATCCATTATAGGTGGCTTAACAATCATCAAATCAGCGGGGATATCCCATTCGGATAGCTTTGGCAAAGGGTTTATTGATTCCTCATACGTTTTCCTCAGTGTTTCGGTAAGTAAGCATTTAATGCATACCTCGAGCAGTTTTGGTAATTGTTCACTGTTAAACATCTTATGACATGACCACAAGGTATCCCATCAAGTTGCCAATGCCTACATGTACATGTCATATGTTGGAAATCAACAATCACGTTTTGTGCCCCCTTTTTGACCTCGTATTTCGTATTTGAGATCATGCGAACATCCCACTTACTAAAAGTTTTTTTGTTTTCTTTTACAATATCATCGGCCCAGGGGGTGAGTGTTGTTGTTGCTTCCGCTAAAAAAACAGGCAAAATGAACAAGTTAAGATCAATAACATTAAATTAATAAAACATTAATATTAAAAATTAACTTAATACCTGCAAAGTTACGTCTTTGAAACCACCACTGTTGCATTGTTGCACGAAAAAAATCGATCAACATAAGTATCGGCACCTTATGTGCGTGTCTAGATAATGCATTTATAGACTCTGCACTGTTGGACGACATAAGATTGTATCGGTTCCCTCTAAAATGTGCCCTTGACCAAGTTTCTGGATTTATAATTTTTAAGTACTCCCATACTGGTTCTTTTGTCTTTTTCATAACATCCATGGCAACGTCAAAAGCATCAACTGTGTACGCCCTACAAGCCTCTCAAAAAATTCCTTTAACTGTGTTACTCTTCCCGAATCTAGATACTATGTTGAAATACAAATGGACACCACATATTCTGTGATGAGCGTGAGGAAAAATGTTGGCAACGGATGTTGCTATAGATGGAGACCTATTAAATATAATTGTAAGCTCCTGCATATTGCCTATGCAATCACATAGTTTTTGAAAAACCATGTCCAAGAATCTGTACACTCATTTTTGCATATACCATATGCAAGCGGTAATATTTGGTTTTGTCCGTCCTTAGTAACTGCAAGTAACATGGTACCTTTGAACTCGCCCTTTAGGTGGGCTCCATCTACTACAAGGGTCAGTTTACAAAATTTGACAAAAGCGCGTACCTACAATACATTGTATATCTATTCAAATACACCAAAATAAAAATGAAAAAATTAATAAAATATTAAAATACTAACCGAGCAACCAAGTGCGACGTACAAAAACTCAAAGCGATCATCACCATCTGTTTTAATATGTGTCACCGTACCCGGATTATGTTTGACCAAATTGTGACAATAAGCCGGAAGTTTGGTAAAAGAATCCTCTTTCGTACCCCTTAACAACAACAATGCATATTGCTTCGCACGCCATGCCTGATGGTATGAGATATTGATATTCAATTGAGCATTCATATCATTAATAATATCTTTTCCCCGATAAACTCTACTATAATCTTCAACCAAAACATCAGCAAGATATTCACCCAAAACATATTCGTTTGCTTGTCGATGATTAGGTTGCAAAATTGTTGAAGAACATGTGTGTACATCAACAAATTTATTCACTTGGAAAAGTTTATCGGAATTTTTAATTGCTTTTGCTCTTAGTAACCAAGAACAATTTTTCGAAACACACACAGCCTCATACCTTGATTTGGTGGATCTACTTGTCCTCGTCTGAAAACCTTTTCGAAGACATTTTTTTACCAATACACCGCTTTAAAAGTTCTTTGTTCTTAAATATACTCTCACATTCAATCTTTTGAAGATTGATGTCTACCATCTGTGTTGGGATATTTTCATTAATATCAACTGGGCATGCTGGTACAAGGGGCATACCGTAAAAAAGGTTATCGGGGAACTTAGCTTTAAGTTCATCACCCAATTCATCTCTATCTGAATTGCTTTGTAAGTCGGTTATATCTAAACGTACATCAGCAACATCAACATAATCCCCATAAACATGCTTTTTTTTCATCTTTTTGACTCAAATTTTTTTTTTTCTTTTTACTTTTATCTACTACACGCCTATTCATAACTTTAACTTCTTGTTCGGGAACATCAACACAACGACCACCCACATCATTAAGATATGTACCAACATCATCATCACCAACATACTTGTAATTCTCAGGATCCACATAGTGAATAGGTGAATAACTAACATTAACATTTTCAGCAACACTGTGAAATTGAGGTACACTAGGAGTATTGAAAGTACCTATCGGATCGTTGCTCCCTTTATAGCTGCATAAATTACCAACCGGCTGATTTCCACTGTGACCAGCCTCATTAACCTCATCTCCTTCATCAACCACCACAAACACTTTCACAACCCTTCCTCCACTACATTTGATTACATTTATCAACATTCTAACATCCATGTCTTCAACTATAGCTATATAATAATTCAATTCAGGATGATGGAAACGAAGACTAATTCTATATTTGTCTAACAAACCAATTTTGCTTCTCACCAAAGATACAAAATCACTATAACTAATATACTCAGAAAATATCAAAGCGAATTAAGAAATACCTCCTTGTGGACATACGTATTCCAGATTTGTTTCAATAATTTGTCATCTCCCACCGGTTACAAGACAAACCAAATATTCAATCATTTTTTAGAGAGATTTTAAAGAAATTTCCTAAACAAATAACAACTAAACTGATAATTTTCTACAAAAGTTTATATATAGTAAGGTTATTTCGTAGTCAAACCAATTGATTTCATAGTTAAAATAAAAAAAAATAAAAAAATTAAAAAAAAAATCATAATTTCGCAGATGAATAGAGAGGAAATCGCAGATGGACTGTGTCCATCCGCAATTTAAGCCTGGTAAACCCCTATGTATACACACAAAAAAATTATTAAAAATACCCACCTGCAAATGTACAAGTGGCTAAAGCACACTTGTGCTTTAGCCACTTGTACATTCACAGATGGGATGTGAAAATCGCAGATGGACCATTTCCATCTGCGATTTACATGGCCAATTTTGCAATTTCAATTTTTTTTTGGCTATTTTCCACAAAGTGATTAGTATATTTGGCTATTTTTGTCATTTTCTCTTTTTTAAACCTTATTTTTTTAATGACATCATTTTGGGCACTCCTTCAATTTTTGCCAAGCTTTGACGTGTTTAAACGGTATGTGTTTTGTATCTTCATATTGATGCATGGCCACAGCAAACGGCTCACCTTCGTGTATGTTGTTTATAACAAAGTTATAAATTCCATCGAACTCAAGGAATTTAATTGTCATATCGCGAAACTTCGAACATATTTCATAAAGAGTACGACTTCGGCAACCCATTAAATCATGATAAAAATTTCCAACTTTTACCCAAAAATCACCCGACATTATAGCATTTGAGTCTTCTGAAGCCGCCACCCATGCTAGTGTTAAGTTTTTTCTTCCTTTTCTGACCAATTGATCATTTTAGGAGCCATTAGTTTTGAATGATCAAGCAAAAAAAAATGTGTGATTGTGAATACAATGAAAGAGGAATTTTGTGAATAAAATGAAAGAAAAATTGGAGTATTTATAGAAGATTCTAGGAGTGTTTGGAAGGTAAAAATTAAAAGAATAAAAAAATAAAAACACTAGCAATTACATACCCGTTACTCACAATCGAATCAGGAAGCAATACCATTGGCCATTTACATTCGTGATGCCCACCATGGAACAACACGAAATTGCTCCACTATGAACGTCTGGGCTGGTGTGCACGACCGTTGTTCGATGTACCACGGACCCGTTTGTTGTATGCATACCAGTAGGTCTAATGTGGGATCGAAGATGCTTTTATTCATACAACAATCATTTTATAATTTTTTTAAATCTTTATATCAACTAGTAAAGAACCCGCGGCTATGCCGCTTTTCGGGTAATATGGAAAAAATCGGCCAACTTTAAAAAATATGTGCTGAAATTGTAAATCACCATAAATAGGGGAGAAAGTCGACAACCCCTAAAATTAGATGTCAAAAGTGTACAACGAAAAGAAGGGACATTGGTGGAGAAAATCCAAAAATGTTGTGGCAATTATGTTAAAGTTGTCAAAGTTGGGAAAATATGGTAGCAAAATTTTAAAGGAAGTTTTCTGTGTTTTGTATGTCAAAATGTAAAAGTTTTGACTACAAGGACGAAAAGTGTCAAATTCATTAAAGATTTGTGGCAAAAACACCAAAATGTAAAACCTTTGACTGCAAGAACTAAAAGTGTCAAAGTCATTAAAGATTTGTGGCAAAAACCTTAAGGCACAAAAACTTAATTAAAAGGCAAAAATGTGAAAATTTTGACTTTAGGGACTAAAAGTGTCAAATTCAATAAACTTTTGTGGCAAAAACCTAAAGCCTAAAAATGTACTATTCCTAAGCTCCTTTGGATTTAATATATACTAGTAAAGAACCCGCGGCTATGCCGCTTTTGGGGTATTATGAGAAAAATCAGCAAATTTTAAAAGATATGTGTTGAAATTGTAAATCACCACAAATAGGGGAGTAAGTTGACACCCCTTAAAATTTGTACAAGCCAAAAAAGGGACATTGGTGGATAAAATCCAAGAGTGTTGTGACAATAATGTTAAAGTTGTCAAAGTTGAGAAAATATGGTGGCAAAATTCAAAAGGAGGTTTTTTGTGTTTTTTATGTCAAAATGTAAAAGTTTTGACTACAAGGACGAAAAGTGTAAAATTCATTAAAGATTTGTGGCAAAAACACCCAAATGTAAAACTTTTCACTGCAAGGACTAAAAATGTCAAAGTTACTAAAGATTTGTGGCAAAAACCTAAAGACACAAAAACTTAATCAAAACATAAAAATGTAAAAGTTTTGACTTTAGGGACTAAAAGTGTCAAATTCACTAAATTCTTGTGGCAAAAACCTAAAGGTAAAAAAAGTACTATTGCTAAGCTCCCTTGGATTTAATATATATATATATATATATATATATATATATATATATATATATATATATATATATATATAATGTTAATTTTAGAGAAAATACAAAACAAACGTGTAAAAGCATTGGGTAATATATGCTAAAAATAGTGGTCGGAACGTGAAGCCTTACCTCCTTTATTACATTTATAATATTTTTCAAATTTAATCTTTTCAAAAAGATAAGGACACTACATTGGAAGAAGACACCACATAAAGCCAAACTATTCTAAAATTTCCAAATATCTTTATAGTTAATTAATTTCCAAAAACTGTTAAATTTATTAATTTTAGTTTTTTTTTTTGGAATGACTAACAAAGATCCTCTAAATCATACTCCTAAATTATATATTTTGTCAACCATGAAATTTGAACCATCAACCTCTTGAGGAGGAACACCTCTTCATTACCTTAATATCATTAGACCCATTTATTTTACGGATTGTAAATTTGTATGTGTTCATTGTTATTTCCAGAGTTGGGGGTATTATTGTAATTTAGCTTGTTCAGTCAGTTATGTGGGTTAATGTCTACGCTGTTAGCAACAGCATGAGTATGATAGCAATATATGCGTATTGTAAGTTTGTATATAAACTTCCTTGTAATCAATATTGAAGAATAACAAGAATTCATCTTTCTCTCATTCTTCATTTCTTCTCTGATAAGTTGATATGGTATCAGAGCTATGCTCTTTTCTTGAATGATAATGGCGATTTTTTGAATCAATTGTTTTTTTCTTCATTTTGATTCTTCGATTTGTTTGCCTTACTGTTGGATTGCTACTATGTCTTCTTCGAATCCTAATTCGAACCCTAATTCCGCAAATCTCAATCGCAATCCTATTTCTAATCCTAATTACAAATATTCGACTGATGCAAATTCCTACAATGATCCGTATTATCTTCATAATTCTAATGGACCTGGTTTAGTGTTAGTTTCTCAAACACTCGCAGGTGACCATTATTCTACTTGGAGCAGATCTATGCGAATTGCTTTATCAGTAAAAAATAAGCTGGATTTTGTTGAAGGATCACTTCCACAACCTAATGAATCTGATCAAAACTTCAGATCTTGGAATCGAAATAACAATGTTGTTATTTCATGGATTCTTAATTTTGTTTCTAAAGAAATTTCATCCAGCATCATCTACCTTTCTACAGCTGCTGATATGTGGAAGGAATTAAAAGAGCGATTTCAACAATCCAATGGTCCAAGGATCTTCCAACTCAAGCGTGATTTGATGAATCTGACACAGGGATCTGACTCTGTTAGTACTTATTTCACGAAGATGAAAATACTTTGGGAGGAATTATCAAATTACAACAACAACTGCACATGTGGAAAGTGTATCTGTGGAGGAGCAAAAGAAATCGAACATGCAATGAGTTTTTTAATGGGATTAAATCCAAGTTATGCTCAAGTAAGAGGCCAGATTCTACTCATGGATCCGATTCCTTCTGTAAATAGAATTTTCTCCTTGATTATTCAAGAAGAAAGACAGTGCAATATAGTTAATCTTCAAAATCCTACTCTTGCCTTCAACACTCGTGTTCTAAACAACAATTACAACAATCATGATAACAAAACCAGACCTAATCAATCACATAAGAACTTCAGAAAGGATTCTCCATTTTGTATGCATTGCAAGAAGTCTGGTCATACACAAGACAAATGTTATCGTTTACATGGATTTCCACCGGGGTACAAAACTCAATCTCGTGCCAATTCTATTGATATTGATCAATCTCAGTCCACTGTTAATCAAGCTCAAGAAACTCTTCCTGCTGTTCATGATGCCTTGACTGGACTCACTCAACAACAATGTGAAAACTTGATTGCAATGCTATCTGGTAAAATTGCTTCTACAAATATGGTTAGCACTTCTGCTAATCATGTTTCTACATCAGAAAATTTAGCAGGTAAATACAGAATCTTTACTCTTAATTCTGGGAATTACATGTCTAATGTTTGGATTCTTGATTCGGGAGCCACTCAACATATTTGCAATGATAAAGGTATCTTTACCAATATTCAGAATGTGAGAAATACTAGAGTTCAATTGCCAAATCATACCCTCATTCAAGTTCATTATAAGGGAGACATACAACTCACTAATCAGTTGTTCCTTACAGATGTTCTTTATGTTCCTCAATTTGAACTAAACCTGATATCTGTCACATCTTTGACAAAATCACAGTTGCTAATGGTTAAGTTCTACCATAATTTTGCTTTGATCAAGCAGATTTCCCCCAAGAAGACGATTGGCAGGGGTGATGTTCACGAGGGCTTATATTTGTTGAATGTTCCACATTCTGTCTCACAACAATACTGTTTCTACTAATGTGGCTATCTCTGTTCAACAATGGCATTCCAGATTTGGGCATCCTTCATATGAGAAAATAAAGATGATCTTGGCATTAGCAATAAATATGACAATGATTTACTTTGTCATGTTTGTCCTTTAGCTAAGCAAAAACGATTACCATTTGTTTCTTTAAACAATATTGCTAGTAATCCATTTGATATACTTCATTGTGATGTATGGGGTCCCTACCAAATTCCTTCATATCATGGTTACAAATACTTTGTTACTTTAGTAGATGATTGTACAAGATTTACTTGGATTTACTTAATGAAGAACAAGTCAGATGTTCATCATGTTATTCCAAGGTTTTTGACCATGATCTTCACTCAATTCAATGCTAATGTCAAAGTTTTTAGATCTGATAATGCTAAAGAGTTAACTTTTACTAAGTTGTTTCAAGCTAAAGGCATACTACATCAATTTTCCTGTGTTGAAAGGCCACGGCAGAACTCTGTTGTAGAAAGGAAACATCAACACATACTGAATGTGGCAAGGGCATTACACTTTCAGTCAAATATACTGATTGCATATTGGTCATAATGTGTCTTAACTGCTGTGTATTTGATCAACAGAACTCCCTCAAAACAACTTCAGAATATTACACCTTATCAAAAACTATACAAGGAAGAACCACAATACAATTTGTTTCGTACTTTTGGTTGTTTAGCTTTTGCTTCTACTTTAACAGCCCATAGAACCAAATTTGAGCCACGTGCAAAATCTTGTATTTTCATAGGCTACCCACCTGGTATGAAAGCATACAAGTTACTTGATTTGACAACAAGAGAAGTTTTTGTATCCAGAGATGTTGTATTTCATGAAAACGTTTTTCCTTTCATAAATACAAACCATCCCTTTTTTGATGACCCTTTTTCTCTAGTTGTTTTACCAAGAGTATTTGATTATGATCATGAAACTCAAAATCAGACTTCACAACACTCTTCAATTCCAAATTCAACTCCTGTTCCTAATGATCCCATTCCAAGTTCTATTCCAGATCTTGATATTCCAAATATACCCTTACCCAATGTTCCAGATTTATCACAAGCTCATTCTCACAGAACACAAAGAATTAGGAACAAACCATCATATCTACAAGATTATCATTGCAATCTCACAAAAGTTAATTATACTTTTGATTCAAGTTCTTGTAGATATCCTCTATCTGAAGTTATCTCTTATGATAATCTTGGTACCAATTGTAAGGCTTACACTATATCTTTGTCTGCTCAAGAAGAACCCAAAAATTATAATGAAGCTATAAAATCTGCTGAATGGCAACGAGCTATGAATGATGAGTTACAAGCCCTGGAATTAAATAACACTTGGGTAGTTGTTCCCCTTCCAAAAGATAGAAAACCATTGGGGTGTAAATGGGTATATAAGATCAAAAGAAAAGATGATGGAACTGTGGATAGATTTAAAGCGCGTTTAGTTGCAAAGGGATTCAATCAACAAGAAGGAGTGGATTTTTTAGATACTTATTCACCTGTTGCTAAACTTGTCACAGTGAAATTACTTCTTGCTTTGCCTGCTAAACACAATTGGCCTCTTATTCAACTAGATGTGAATAATGCTTTTTTAAATGTAGATTTAGAGGAAGAAGTTTATATGACATTGCCTCAGGGGTATTCTGGTAATTTAGCACCTACAGGCTCAGGAAACCCTCACATGGTGTGTAAGCTTCAAAAATCTTTATATGGATTGAGACAGGCCTCTAGACAATGGTATTCCAAATTCTCCAATTTTTTAACTACTTTGGGATTCAAACAATCAAAATCAGATTATTCTTTATTTTTTAAAGGAGTTGGTTCATCATATGTTGCTTTGCTTGTTTATGTGGATGACATTGTCATCACAGGGGCATCAACATCTGAAATACAATCGGTTAAAAAGGCCTTGAGTGATTATTTCAAATTAAAAGATTTGGGGAATTTGAGGCATTTTTTAGGTCTTGAGATTGCTAGATCAAAAATTGGCATTTTTATATCTCAGAGACAATATACTTTAAAGCTTCTTGAAGATATGGGACTCTTGGCAGCAAAGCCCACACAACAGCCTATGGATCCAAAATACAAATTGTCTAGCTTTGAAGGTGAATTTATATAAGATGTGTTTCAATACAGGAGACTTATTGGTCGCTTGTTGTATTTGACCATCACAAGGCCAGACATCACATATGTTGTCCATCGTTTAAGTCAATATCTTAATCAACCAAGAACTCATCATATGCATGCTGCCACACATATTCTTAGATATTTGAAGTCTAATCCTGGCCAAGGACTGTTTCTTTCAGCAACTAATTCTCTTCAATTAAGAGTTTTTAGCGATGCTGATTGGGCTGGATGCAAAGCTACAAGACGATCCGTTACAGGCTTTTGTGTTTTTATAGGCGATTCTCTCATTTCTTGGCGATCTAAAAAGCATAATACGGTAGCTCGATCATCTACAGAGGCAGAATATAGAGCTATTGCTGCTGTTACTTGTGAACTCATGTGGTTAAGACATTTATTAAGTGATTTCGGTGTGAAGCAACATGGACCAAATCTCATCTTTTGCGATAATGAATCAGCTATTCAATTAGCTTCTAATCCTACTTTTCACGAAAGAACTAAACACGTGGAGATCGATTGCCATTTTATACGGGACAAAATCATTGATCAAACCATTAAGCTTCTTCCAATAAGAACTCAATTTCAGCTTGCAGACATCTTCACCAAACCATTACCACGTGCTAAATTGTTGCCTTTAATGTCCAAGATGGCCTTGAAAACAATTTTTTCACGGTCATCTTGAGGGGGGATATTGGGGGTATTATTGTAATTTAGCTTGTTCAGTCAGTTATGTGGGTTAATGTCTAAGCTGTTAGCAACAGCATGAGTATGATAGCAATATATGCGTATTGTAAGTTTGTATATAAACTTCCTTGTAATCAATATTGAAGAATAACAAGAATTCATCTTTCTCTCATTCTTCATTTCTTCTCTGATAAGTTGATATATGTGTTCATTGTTATTTCCAGAGTTGTTGATTTTTATACGTTCGTTTTCAAGACTTATTCAAAAAAATCTGTGGTTTTTGTAAGGGTTGATCAATTTTAATAAAAACAATTAGCCTGCAACTGATTATGTGTATAAGTTTTACAAATTTTAACTCTTTCAAAAAAAACAAGAAGGTATCGGTCCATTGGATAAAGCATGGCATCGCAGACTGAGAGGAGAGGAATGTGGTAAAGCCTGAATCCATAAAATCCTTGTTCGTGGGAATTGCTTTTGTAGAGTACGGAATACGGAGATAATATGCGCAGACATAAGGCATAGTACCAATATTTGCTTTTTTACAGGAGTGGCGGGTGGCAGACTGGCCACATGGATTGGATTGGATATGTTTTTTTCCTGTGGTGTTCTAGGTATACTATTTTTTTCTCCAAATTATGGTTATTATTAAATTTGATTATTGATAAAATTTCAAAGTGTTGGTTGTGACATTATTAATGGTAATTTAAACATTAATATGCTAAAGTTGTTTCCATTTGGGCTTTAGAGATTTTATGTGTTTAGATTTTAATCACAATTTTTGTATATCATCAAATTCTTAGGGTTTGAATTTTTAAATAAAAAAACCATCAAAACTACATATATGCTTATGGTTTGGATGAACATGATAAACATAAACATAGTGTGAAACATAAAAAGATTATCCTTCTTTGTTATGAAATAGTTTTAGTACGTCTTATTGATATTCTATGAACAATAATGAAAAGTAAAGATCTACTTTTGCAAAATGAAATGGGTGTGGACAATGGTGGTAGTTGTGTTGATGGACTGATGGTGGTAATTTTTGGAATAATAATAATAATAATAATAATAATAATGTTATATTAAAAAAAATTATAAAAAAATTTATAGGTAGACGTCATGTTAATACCATATGGACGAAGGTGATTAGGTTATAGGGAGTGAGAGGTGCTAAGGGAGGTGTTAAGGAAGGTGCTAATGATGCTATATCACTCCCTACCTTGTGCTAATGAGGGTGTTAAGAAGAAGTTGATATGGATGCAGCGAGAGGAGAGATCAGATATAAAGTATGAAGGAATGTTGTGATTGGCTGGTTTGTATTTTTTTTATATATATTAATTTTTTTCTCTAAAATCAAACCTATTAAATTGTCACACTTCCATTTCCTATATTTTTTGTGTTAGACATGCTAAGCTTATTTGACATAAAAAAACTAAAAAAATTCTATGTGGCAACGTGCTAAGAGTATTAGGGTGTGTTTGGTACAAAGAAATGGAATTGCATCAGAGAATGGAAATGCAGAGAAAGAGAATTAAGCTGGAGAAAGAGAATTGATTCCACTGTTTGGTAGAACTGTGAATCCACTAGAGAAATGTTTTTGAGAATCATTTCTCTTGTTTGGTTGTATTAAGCAAGAAATGGAAATGGCTTTTTTACTTTGTTTATTTCTTTTTAAACAACATTTTTTTATCACACCACATAATGAATAGAACATATCAACAAGAATAATGAAATAATAATAGAGTTGTTCAATCATTAAACATAGTTTCAACACCACATAATAAATAATGAAGTTTACATAAAAACATTGAATAAATTAATTGTTGGCACGCCTTGCACTCCAATCAGTAAACATAGTATTAGCAAGAAGATCTTGACGATCAGTCCATCCTTGCGATGTCTCTACGGTAGAAATAATGTTGTCATGTTCGTCTCCAAATTGTGTGTGATTTGCAGGGATTTCTTGATCAATGGGGTCTTCGGTCATGGTTGTACGTATGAAATTATGCATTAAACAACATGCAATGATTATGTGTGGCATAGATTCTATTGGATGGTATGCATTATCACGTAAAATAGCCTATCTAGATTTAATCAATTCAAAACATCGTTCTATTACGTTCCTTGCTGATGAATGTTTCATGTATACCACACAAAGGACTACAATCTGAAAAAAATAAAGCCTCGTTCCGAGTTCGTATAAGGATTTTATGATGGTTCAAAGTTGGACAAAAAATCAAAAAATTGCTGAAATATTATACAACATTCATAACAGCCATTGTTTAGAGCTTCATAACTCAGTCAAAACTAAACCAAATAAGCTATTTCTTGAGCCTAAAAAGTATACCACACAAAGGACTACAATCTGAAAAAAATAACGCCTCATTCCGAGTTCGTATGAAGAATTTATGATGGTTCAAAGTTGGACAAAAAATCAAAAAATTGCTGAAACATTATACAACATTCATAACAGCCACTGTTTGGAGCTTCATAACTCAGTCAAAACTAAACTAAATAAGCTATTTTTTGAGCCTAAAAAGTATACCACACAAAGGACTACAATCTGGAAAAAATAACGCCTCATTCCGAGTTCGTATGAAGATTTTATGATGGTTCAAAATTGGACAAAAAAACAAAAAAATGCTGAAATATTATACAACATTCATAACAGCCACTGTTTGGAGCTGCATAACTCAGACAAAACTACACCAAATAAGCTATTTCTTGAGCCTAAAATGTATACCACACAAAGGACTACAATCTGAAAAAAATAACGCCTCATTCCAAGATCATATGAACATTTTATGGCTGTTCAAATAAGAGAAAACAATCTAAAAAAATCCGAAATTGTGAACAACAAATTGCTTTTGTAAATAAAACTCAAACACAAACCAGATACAAATCACATGTAGTAGTCAAAATTGACATTCAAATAACACAAAAATAGCATTCAAACATCAATAATCGGTTTGATCAAAGCAAGATTACCTTGAATTGGAGGAGGAAGGTGATAAAATCGACAAAGAATAAAAGTGAAATCGTCAATGTTCCAATCGAGCAATAGTGATAATCAGCAACAAATTGATTGCAGAAGGCATCGTCCAGTCCAAATTCGAAGTTGAAGTCGAAGGTTAAAGGGAAGAAAAGATCAACACAGAAGGAGGAAGATCGACGCACAAGGAAAGAAGGAATACCTGGGCCGACGTTTGGGAAAAAAAGAGGAAAAAAAACGTATGCAGGACTCGAACCAAGGACAGGAGCATCTGATTTTCAATTCTCCGTTTTTTTTTCTTTTCTCGAGAAAGCCTTCACGTATCAATTCTCTTATTTTCCGTATAAATAATAAAGAAATAAACCGATGGAAATGGAATTCAATTTTTTCTCTTTTCTCTATATTTTAGTGCAAAACAAACAAGAGAAATGAAATCAATTTCATTTCTCTCCTCTTATTTCCCAGTACCAAACACCCCCTTAGTATTCCCTCCAACTTATAATCAACCAATATGATATGCAAATAGGACGGTAACATCTTGAACTTGTCTAAGTGATAAGTGGAGACAATTTTGAGACTCTAAGGTTTTTAGCAATTTGATGTTGAATGACCAAATAATTACAAAACCAACACTTTCATAGTTAATTTCAGGGGTGGAGGCAGGAATTTAAGATAGGGGGCTTCGACAATCAAAAGTTATTAAATAATTAGGAAGGACTATGAACAAAATTTGATGAATTGATAGGCTATAAATCAGTAATTAAAATAAATATAAATGTGATGGAGGTGGTGTGATTACGTAGGGCTCAATTTTGATTATGTCTTATATGCTATTGCACTCATTGTTTTTACACTATAACAATTGTTTTTTAATAAATAATCTATATATTAAGTTTAAGTGGATGTGAAGCTAAGTATGATGATATGAATTATAAGTTGTTGCAAAGCTAGAGGATGTAAAATGTAATATTCAGCAAAATAGATATGAAAATGATTTGCTCCTAGTGAAAGCAAATGAACAGTAAAAAGTCTCACAAACACCCTACGCAAATTAATATATATAGTTAGGAGGGGATGACAATTAGTAACAAACGATGGGCTAGATATTTGATTCATAGCCATTTTATCTCTAATATAATTGAGTTTATTAAAAGATTGTCCCCCCCACTGCCTCTGCCACCGGTTAATTTTATCAATAATCCTCTTAAATTCCGGAGCAATAATAGCATGGATTTTATTTTATTTTTACTAAATGTAAAACCCGTGTATTATACGGATTGATTAAAAAATATATATTAAAATATAAATAATAAGTATTTTTTAAAATAAAATTTTGAAATAAGAAACATATTAATTGCAATTTAGTATAATATTTATTACATTTGATAGTTTACATATGTAAGTATAAGTATTATGTGGTTTTTTAATTTTAACAATTGAAAAAAACCATAAATTGACATGTGTATATTATTTATTTAAAAAATATCACAAAATGACAAATGTCAAAACTCATTAGAGATTGACATGTGGTAAAATTATCTTAATTTATTATAATAGATTTTTTAAATACATGTAAACATTTAAGAGATAAAAAAGTAACATGGTTACCAAGTGTTCAAAATATCTTAAACTCAAATACAACTTAAAACCGACGAACAATAATGATTATCTTCAGAAAGTTTCATTCGGTTAATCAAACCCGAAAAATCTTTGGCTTTCGAGAACGACTATGGTTCACAATTTTTCCCTTGAACAGTCGAGCACTAAATTAAAATTTCCAATATTTTATTTTGTTAGGACGTATTTATGATTCATATTACTAGTAAAGAAATTATTTTTTGTATATATTTTTTTTATATGTATTATATTAATTTTTTTTTAGAACCGACAATATCATTAAAAGAGTCACACTCCTAGCAAGATCCTAGGAGGGGCAAAAGAGTGATGTATTATATTAACTACTAAAAATATATTGTACTTGTAATTGTCAAGATGAAAAATTTACTATCAGAACAACCAGCAATCAAAATTTATGAATCTTAGGGCATTAAAATATATTGAAGTACAAAACTACAATAAAACAACCTTAGTCACTACTATTAGATGTATACGATGATGTTTATTTAAACTTTAAACTTAAATATGTTGTTTTCGTCTTTTGTAAAGAAATTGTTGAAAGGGGAGATGAAGCAGAATCGGAAGGGAATGGGTGTATCATATATAATATATTCATATATGAATGATTGATTGGGTATGATTCTAGAGAGAGAAAGGAGGGGTTTTAGAGAGAGAAAGAGAAATGCATGCAATATATGGAAAGATTTGTTGAAGCGTGAAGGGGAAGGTATAACGAACGGGGGTTTCTTTCATCCAAAAACTGCAACCTGCCGTTATGTAGTGGGCTGGGGGTGTGAGTCTACCATCTTATAGTGTGGGTCCCACCACACAATGAAAATTCTTCAAAATTTTATGATTTTAACTTCATAAATCATTTTTGTAAACTAACTAATTATTTAAAAAAAAAACCAATATAATAAATTTATAAACTTATAGTATAAGATTGCAAAAGGGTTAAACATCATTTCAAATTTCCATTAACCGATTTAACGATCAATTATGGAAACATTAGATTACAATGTCTTTAGCATAAAGAAAATAATGTTTACACTAACAGAGCAAAATATTTAAGCAACTCAAACCTCTTAGTTAACCAATTATATAAAATGTGGCATCCCTATGTCGCAAACTAATTAACTCGGTAGACAGACAACTCATCAATAAGACAATAAACCTCTCATCCAAAAACGTACCCTATGGTTTAGAAAAGACACTACACGTTCCATTTGTTTGTTGTCAAAAACTGCAACATTTTTATTTTGGGCAAGTCTTTAAAGTAATTTTGTATTGTGGTTCACACATTTTTCCCATATTAAAGAGTATTTTAATAGTTTGTAAAAGGCTAGTTACTTATATATACAGTACACAACAACAAATAAAAATGTTGCAGTTTTTGACAACAAACAAATCGAACGTGTAGTGTCTTTTCTAAACCATAGGGTACGTTTTTGGATGAGAGGTTTATTGTCTTATTGATGAGTTGTCTGTCTACCGAGTTAATTAGTTTGCGACATAGGGATGCCACATTTTATATAATTGGTTAACTAAGAGGTTTGAGTTGCTTAAATATTTTGCTCTGTTAGTGTAAACATTATTTTCTTTATGCTAAAGACATTGTAATCTAATGTTTCCATAATTGATCGTTAAATCGGTTAATGGAAATTTGAAATGATGTTTAACCCTTTTGCAATCTTATACTATAAGTTTATAAATTTATTATATTGGTTTTTTTAAAAATAATTAGTTAGTTTACAAAAATGATTTATGAAGTTAAAATCATAAAATTTTGAAGAATTTTCATTGTGTGGTGGGACCCACACTATAAGATGGTAGACTCACACCCCCAGCCCACTACATAACGGCAGGTTGCAGTTTTTGGATGAAAGAAACCCCCGTTCGTTATACCTTCCCCTTCACGCTTCAACAAATCTTTCCATATATTGCATGCATTTCTCTTTCTCTCTCTAAAACCCCTCCTTTCTCTCTCTAGAATCATACCCAATCAATCATTCATATATGAATATATTATATATGATATACCCATTCCCTTCCGATTCTGCTTCATCTCCCCAAATCATCGACTACGCACTATCTTAATCTTATACCAAATTGAAATTTCTCAAAACCCCATTAAAACCCTCATTCCAAGACTCTGAAACCTCGTTCTTTTCGTCGATTTTGAGCCAATGGAGCATCAAAGAAACGCACAGATGATGCAAATCCCGAAGCACCAGCAGTATCTCACAAATGGGGTTCCGTTTCGATCATTGCCGCCGTCTTTTGTGTCCGACGCCCACCGTTTTTCGGCGTCTGAAGACCAAAAGATGACTTTTAACCTACCTCCTTCGATTGACGTCGATCAGAGCTTATCAAATGTCTTTTCATTGCTGAACCTTTCGCCGGCGAAGTACACCGACCGCCATCCGTTCTTCTCGAGGTCTCTCGACGGTCAAATCAGCTCTTCCGTTGGCGTCGGCGAGGGTTTTGTTCACCCCATTGGTAGTCCTCGACTGATGCATTCCGATGAGGGCTTTACCAATCACTTTCCGGTGGAACCTCGTCATCATCATCAACAGCAGCAGCAGCAGCGTTTCAACGATGCGAATGATTTGCAGAGGCATTGTTCTTCTGGATTTGACTTTGACCAAAAGTCTCCCTTGGGCTCCAAGAAATTCCTTTACTCAACTCAGCAACTCGATTCCTTCCCCAAATGTTCATCAAACCATGCTGCTGCCAATTCCGATAAACCATTTCTTCCTGCCAATGGCAAACTGAAATTTCAGTGGTCAGATGAACACCTTACTCCTTATTATAACAACAATCATCTTTATAGGGTTCCGTTTCAAACCCATCAGTTTCTGAGTTCTTCGTCGTCTTTGAAACAACTGAGAGGAAGGATTTATGCCCTGGCTAAGGATCAAAATGGTTGCAGAATACTACAAGCCATGTTCGAAACACCAACAACGGAAGAAGTGGAAATGGTTTTCTCTGAGCTGGTCGACTCCATTACTGATCTAATGAAAGATCAATTTGGGAATTATGTAGTCCAAAAACTCGTCACTCTGTGCAACAATGATCAGAAAATGAAAATACTTCTTTCACTAACCAAGATCCCAACCAATATCATCCTCGTCTGTATGAATCCACATGGGTATGTTCAATTGCTCCAATCTTCTTCGATTTCTTTCATTAATTCCGCATCATGTAATGATATTTCTTCGTTTGCTAATTCTATAGAACAAGAGCAGTGCAAAAATTGCTGGAAAACTTGAAAGATCCATTTCAGGTTAAGCTAATAATGAACGCTCTACACCTTGGCGCCACCTTATTGGCCAATGACCCAAACGGTCATCACGTCATTCAGTTTTGCCTGATTCATTTCCATAGCGATATTATCAAGGTACCATAATCATTATCATGATCATTATATGCTAATTTGTAACCAAGATTCAATAAATGAGTATTTCGTCATTAATTTTGTCAGCCGATTCTTACGGAGATAGCAAATGAGTGCTATAAAGTAGCAACAGATAGAAGTGGATGCTGTGTGCTTCAAGCATGTGTAGAACACTCTCGTGGAGAACTTAGAACACGATTAGTCGCTGAGATTATGGCCAATTCGGTTCATCTGGCTGAAGATCCTTTCGGGTTTGTGTCTCTAAATTAATCCTTTAAACCAACATTGTCTTTTATCTGTATCATTTAATGGATTAAGATGATTGGTGTTATTGAATTTAGGAATTACGTTCTGCAACACATGGTGGGACTGAACATTCCGGTGTTCACTTCAATGCTTGTGAGGCAACTTCAAGGGAATTTCGCGTCACTTTCCTGCAATAAATACGGTAGCAATGTTGTAGAGAAATGTCTGAATGAATCTGGAGAAGATGTATCGACACAAATCATTCTGGAACTAATCAGAAGCCCTAATTCCTCTTTGCTACTAATAGACCCCTATGCCAATTTCGTTATCCAGTCTGCCCTAAAAGTTTCCAAGGTTTGTTCATGCTTCTGTTGTTAAATTACTGATTAGTAGCTCAAATCGAACGCCAAAATTGATCTTTTATTGTTCATGGTGAGGTTAGGGTTTCGCACAGGACTGTTTGCGTGGGCTAATTTCGAAGAACATGTCGTCAATGAGGAGTAATCTGTATGGTAAAAAGATATTGGAAAAATTGGAGAAGAAGAAGGTGATGAAGAAAGGGTAAGTTAACTGGATGGATAGTTTGTTTGTGATTATTTGTTGTTAATCCACGAATTGTAGCCAATTAAATATGTGTCTGTGTGATGTTTCTTGAGTTGTTGTCTTCTAAAGTTAATTTACAAGGTTAGGAATTTAGGGCATGAGAAGTTGGTGGACTATGTTAATTTTTGTAGCAAGTGTTCGAATCTTGAAGGGTCAAAGTACAGTGTGTAACAATGAATTGATGTTTGTAGGAAAGTTTTTGTTTTCTTATTGATATCCATCAAAATACTATAGATATTATATGTGAAATTGGTCATTGTCATCTACGAGTTGGTATACTATATGCAAAATTAAGTAGTCTATTTAACGGGAAAGTAAAAAGGGGGTTTTAGTTGGAGTTGAGGATTTTAACATGATATCTTTGAAATGTATTTTGTAAGAATCCTCTAATAACATTTGTGGTATCCGTTTTTTTTTTTTTTTTATATGGCATCTATGATTTCGTAGATGTCATCTGCGAAATGCAGTTTTTCACGGAAGGTTTTTTTTTTTTTTTTTTTTTGTCATCTGCATTTCGAGAAATGACCTATGTACTGCCGGAGATGGAATCCATACTGTGAAATCTGATATCTGTTATTCGTGAAATGAAATTAAGAAAAATAAGTCATGGACTTTTTATAAGTTCTATTTATGACATTAAGAAATTCAATAAAAAGGTATTTGATGTTATTTCTCTAAGAGAAAAACATGACTTCAAGTCTAACTTAATATTTTCTTTTAAGTTTTAATGGGGTCATGACAGTCGGTAATTGTGAAACTCAAAATGTTAGGATTCTATTAAATAGGTTGGATATAAATTTCTCTAGTTCATTAAATTTGGTAAAATGGATGATAATATTTAATATCAATTTATCTTTTCAACATCTACTATTGCAACATGTTATAGAATTTGTTGATTAGACTGATGTGAAACACCGGAAAAATGTTCTTAGGAAAGTCTCAATTGTTTTACATGTGTATCTGGTAAAATAGGTGGTGCTCCACTAGAAGTGGTCGCGACTAATCAATACAATCAACTATTGGTGGGAACCAATCTAGCGAAAAAGACTGATAAAAACTGATATATCGAAAGAAGACGTCATGTCAACACCTAGAGGCGGAGGGAATAGAGGAGCTGCCGGATGCTTTGCCCCCCCCCCCTCCCCCCCCCCCCCCCCCCCCCCCCCGCAATCACTTTTCAAACTGCACCAATATTATAGCTAAAAAGGTTTACTTAGTAAAGTTTTACCCAAATGGATCACTTAATGATACTTGAGCCCCTGCCCATTATTTTTAAAAAACAATTATTATATATATAAAAAACAATGACCTTTCACTTTAATTCTTTAAAACCACCGCTCACCCTATCTATGTTCTTTTAATCGACTATTTTGATTAAGACTCCATTTATATTAATCCCTCGGTAGCTATATTATCCCCATTTATTTATAACTATATTACCCCCATTTATTTATAAACAATGTTTGTTAATTGAAGATTATCAAGAGTTCAAGCGTAGCTGAAACATCTCAAAAATACAAGCCAAAAATTTCGTTTGAAAAACATTATCAAAAACTATAATCATCCATAATCAAAAGAAAACCAAGTGTCATGTATCTCAAAATCTCATATCAAATACTGTATCAAAACCAAATGAGAAAATATCAGAGTCTCAATCAATCCCAGGCTGAAAGCTGTGGTGTGTGTCATGCGATCATCCCGAGCTCTTCCCTTTGCTAGTAGAAGTACCTGAAACCAAAACTGAAAACTGTAAGCACGAAGCTTAGTGAGCTCCCCCAAACTACCACATACCATACAATAACACATATAAGACATATTGGGCCTTGCCCACTGCATCGGGCCCCGCCCGACATAACTTAGTCCCCGCCCGACATCGGACCGAAGTCCGGAATAACTTGGGCCCCGCCCACTGCATCGGGCCCCGCCCGGCATAGGACCGAAGTCTGGAATAACTTGGGCCCCGCCCACTGCATCGGGCCCCGCCCGGCATCGGACCGAAGTCCGGTATAAACTGAACATAACATAAATATAAACATATAACATAATCACATATACTGCATCGGGCTTGCCCGGCATCGGACCGGAGTCCGGAACATATAACATATATCATAACATGCATGAATCACGAAGACATCAAGCATACATAACTACTTCTCGGGACCACCCCGGCATCGGACCGAAGTCGGGAACTACTATCATCTAAACGAGCCGGCATTGTAGCCGTAGAACCGTTCCTACTGGAAGGAAACTCACCTCACACTGCTGAAGTCCTGCTGACAAAACCCTAGCTGCTGGATG
Organism: Lactuca virosa; assembly: GCF_052849685.1. Taxonomy (NCBI): domain Eukaryota; kingdom Viridiplantae; phylum Streptophyta; class Magnoliopsida; order Asterales; family Asteraceae; genus Lactuca; species Lactuca virosa. Next base: position 42,638,228 of record NC_136426.1, read on the forward strand.
ACAGATTCCGGAATCTGTCAACATCAAAATATCACCCAATTAATAATTGGGTTCTAACACATATCCATAAGTCCATGCTTGGGGTAAAAGACTACTTTACCCCCTAACTTTGCTTTACTCAAGCCCAAGGCCCAATCCAAAGGCCTAAAAGTCTAATAATGGACCAAGGCCCAACTATGGCCCAATTTTCCAAATTGGGCCCAAACCTCTACATGGTCTTGCCTTAAGGCCCAATCATTTATTCTTGGTCCAACTCTTGGCATTCTAAGGGCCCAATATCATATAACCATCAAGGTCCAAACTATGGCCCTTCTATGGCCCAATTTTCTAAATTGGGCCCAAATCCTCATATGGGCCTTACCCTAAAGCCCACCTAAATATTCTAGTCCATATAATCATTCTTGGATGGCCCATTATTGGTCCAATTACCAAAACCCAATAGAAAGGCCCAACTTAAGGCCCAAGTGAAATTAGGGTTTCAAATAAAATGACGATTAGGGTTAAGTGTTTCTCACTTAACCCATTAAGGACTTAATCCATTAAGTCCTTTACTCTACTAGATAAATGATATGGAATAATTTGGGCTTAACATACAATCCAATCCCAGTGGCCCAAAGGTGGGTCCCAATAAGTCCAAGGCCTAAATGCTCACAATTAGGGTTTTCTAAACCCTAATTAGGGTTTCCACCCAAACATGGCCCAATAGGCCCAAAATTAATATTTAAGCCCATTGGGGTTTTGCTAGTAGGGCACCACCCACTACCACCTCGGGTAGTGGTGGTCAATGGCTGCTCACGGCGGCGGCCACCACCTTGCGGTGGTGGTTATGGTTCTTTTCATTACTCTTTTGCTAATTACAATTACAAGCTTTTAATCCACAAATAAACACACACACTAACTACTCTAACACACACACACAGCCACTCTAGTGGTGGCCGGCGGTGGTAGATGGTGGCAGCCACCACCTCACGGTGGTGGTGATGGCTTCTTCTCACTGAATTCCGGCCAAGCAACGGTAAACACAACACTTCTTTGTCCGGAATATGACACAACCACCCACCTGGTGGCGAATGGCGATGACAGCGTCCCGAGATGGCGGCAACAGCAGCGGCTGAGGGCAGCAGAAGGCGGCGGTAGCCACCATTTCCAATGGTGGTGGTGGTTCCTGCCCAAGGATTGCATAAATAACTTCACACATAATACACACACACAGCCACCTCCAACGGTGACTGGTGGCGGCCAAGGGTGACAGAAAAACGACAATCGGTGGCAGCCACCACCGAGAGGTGGTGGCAGTGGGTTTTTCGGCCACAAAACGCACACAAAATTCCAAGAAATATGGTAACAGCACATATCATCGAACACCTAACCATCCAGTCACATCCTAAACGGTTGGCGTTGCCGGAAAGGACGACCACAGCAGCCCCAAAAGCCACCATTAGTAGGCCTCATTCACGAAGTCGGTCTATAAGGGGGGTATAAGGTTGTTGCCTATAAAATGGCAGCTTAATGGGTGTCCACTCTCACCCACCGCTTCCTTGACTGGTGGAGGGTTGTTAGCCGAATGGGTAGGACAATGAATTTAATCCTCATTAAAAGTATGATGGTTATAAAGTAACTAAATGTTTTATAAATTCCCAATATTAGTTACTTTAGGAAAAATGTGAATTTGGTGCTAATCCATGAAATTACACTTTGCACTTTGCTTAGATCGTTAGTGGAGCGTGTGTGGTTAACCGGCACACTAACCTGGATTTAACAAGGTAGGCAAAGGGTAACTTAATGTTTATCATAGGATCGGTGGAGCGCGTGTGGTTAACCGGCACATCGATTAAGTGATAAATATTAAGGGTACCAAGTATATTTGCATGGTTATTCACACCTTGTTTTGTGATCCTCGGCATCCCAGTCACAAAACTTGAGAGGGCACAATCGAGATTGAAACATGCCATTGAAAAGTTCAATGAATCTCAAAAGAATCTAGGAGTTTCAAAAACCAATTAAAAAACCTAATAATTTATTTCATTTTTTCATGGTGGAAATTGGTGAATCGTCATACACCTACCTTCAAATATTCTATAGCTTGGATTACGACATCCCTCTTCCAAGTTATAAAATATTGTGTTGGGTCCTAGCCTTAATATTTCATATTGGGTGTTATATTAAGGACTTAAATCAACTAACTTGAATTTCTCCCATTGTAGAAAGATGTCTGGTTTAGACAACTATGATCTTCCCAAATCTCATGGAAATCATACTTCTCTACCTTCACCTCCTCCAATTATTCTCCCTAACCTACAAGTTCTTGAAAATTTCAAGGTCACTCAAGCCCTATTGGCAAGCAAAGCCTATGTGTGCTCACATCTTGAAGATAAAGTCACATATTGAGAAGTCGGGAGAGTTGGGTGTCAAGGTCTTGAGGAAGTTGGTTGTTGACCAGGTTCTTCAATCACTTTCTAAGTGACATAGTGAGTTCCTTTAGGGCTACTACATGACAGACCATGACATGACCCTTAATGATCTTACCTATTTGCTTGATGCTGCTAAATCAGCAATGATTTTGAGCACAGGTAAAGCAAATTTGATTGGAAGATCGACTTCCCAAACTTCCATGGACATTGACAATGGTAACATTGGAAATCAAGAAAAGCTTTCTCTTCCCAATGGAAAGGGATCGGCCATAGTCAACTCGGTTGACTAAATGGTAAAGAGAAAGGCTAAGTCTGAGATAATCCTGTGAACCATTCCCAAAAAGAGTCCATATGTTCCTATTGCCAAAGGAAGGGGCATTGGTTGCGAAGCTGCCCTATTTACCTGAAAGATCATAAGGTTGGTCTAGTCAAAAAGTTTGACTCTACTTCAGGTAAGTCCACTATCTAACTCTATTAAGTTCCTCTTTGGAGATTCTTATTACATGATGTGACTAGATCACATGTTGATGTTCTAAGAATCAAAGAAAAAAAAGAGGAAGCTTAAAGGAAGTATATGTTGATTCTAATCGCGAAGATGGATTTCGATCGCATGGTTCGGTGATCAGAATTTTGAGCTGCTGCTTAAGAATTGTGATAGATTACTTAGGAATAGATAACAACATTGTTTTCATATGCATTTGCATTGTAAGGATAAGTTTTTCCGCAAGTTTTAAAATAAAGAGAAAAAAATGGTTTTGATTTTATTTATTTTAAGTATCCTTACAATGGCATTTGTGAAAAATTGTTGTTTATATGATTCCATTTATAGCAATATTGGAAAATGGATTTGATTCTTTCGTTCATGGTAGTGTCATAATTTGCCATATAAGGAAAGATTCTCATCACCCAAGTTTCAGTTGGATAGAAACTTGGAATCATGCAACTTGTATGATGAATGAGAATTGTCATCTTTGGGAATTAAGACTAATTCCTTGATCACATGTATATGTGAGTCAAGTGAAGGATTATAGGATCGGGTACACTTGATTGTGCGCCGGTCAGGTCCACCATAGAGAACGACAAGACTATTCGTCATGAGTTACTAAAGTTTAGTAAATATGGTTATACTTATAAGTCTAAAGTATAATTCTGAAACATTGGAAAAGTTTCAATGTATGACAGAACGAATGAGAAGAATCAAATTAGGTAGAAAGATAAAAGTTTCTCAAATCTGAAAAGATGGGAGAGTACTTTAGTATCATGTTTTGTGATCATCTTAATGATTAAGAAACCATATCACAATTGGTCCTCTAAGGACATCTTAGTGCATTCCTATGGCTAAGAAGAGGAATCATGAATTGTTGAAGTGGTTAAATCAAGAAGATGAGTCATACTTCATTCCAAAACAATTCTTAGAGTCAAACTCCAAGATTATCACTTGAGTGACATATTTTAAAGAAAGGTTTATAACACTTATCAAATGTAAGAGTAAAATGTGTTCTACTCTTGTACATTTGAAATTGGTAAGTTGTGATGTTTTGGATAAAACAGAGACCAACTAAGGCCAATTGTGTGAAGTGTTTGTCTTGATAAAGAATCTGCACTATCTCTTGAATATTTGGCAAGAGAATCTTATATGTCAAGAGGTCAGTGGGAGTCTTAAAGATCCTGAAAGAATTTCAAGATCTAATCAAAAATAGAACCTATAGTTTACCACTAGCACACGACTTGAGGTTTATAACCTATCGTGTTGACATATTCCTATTTCTATGCCCATTCCAGTTAAAGTTGACTTTGCATATGAGTTCTGAGAGTTCTCAATTGGTTGCATAACAACTTGGAAGCAATGGCAGGACCGTGTGCTGCCAGGTGGCAAGAAGTTAAGACTGCACAAGTTCAGTCAATATGAGTTTGGATTTGTCACTAACCTTGTCTTGTGATTATGGTTTTGAAAAATTCACATGGACAGGAACACATACACCATAAAATCTAAGTGTCATAAGGTTTCTCTCTGATTCATGAAAATGATGGTGAGGAAACGCTTTCACTAAGTGTTTTTAATTAGATAGCAATTGTGATATTTGCATTCTCAAAGTCGTTAGTGGAGCGTGTGTGGTTAACCGACACACTGACATGGACTTGTGAGAAATGGCAAAGGTCTAAACAATTGAGACTATGATTACGACATCCCTTTTCATAGTTCTAAAATTGTTTAGACACACATGTGAGCTATCTAAGGAAAGGTGTATGATTCTGATAAAGTTTTATCAAAGCATTGATTTCTAGAAGTCCAGCTGATTTCTGAATACATGTCAAAGCTAGTGTGAGCATAAGTGTTATGCTAATAATCATCATGCAAGTGGGGTCATGATAATTATAATAAGTGTTGCAAGTTAGCAATGTTAATTATAGAAAACAAAAGTTTCAATTGGGAAAAGTTGTTTTGCTATAATTAAGGGAGAGGAAATTATACTTCATTTCAAATCTAAAAGCTCAGATCGTGAGATCTTAATCAAATTTAGTCAAATATATATATATATATATATATATATATATATATATATATATATATGAATGTTATGTTGGAATGGTTCAACATAAGAAAATTCTATATATGGAAACATTATTTGCGTTCTAAAATTCGATTGTGATTACGGCATCCCTTTTCATAATCTGAATTATGAGAACATGACAAATAGAAATAGAAATATTATAGCAAAAGACTGGTCTAGTATCATGTCTTTATGTGAGACATTCTGAATCATGTCCCATATGCTTCGGATATAGGATCAATTCCATGTGCTATAATATTCTTCTGTTCTAAATTCTTCCAAATGCCTATGGCATTAAGAGGGAAAAAGTACTAGAACTGGATATGACTAAAGTGATTAAGCAATTGTCGAGGACAATCTAAGGTTTACCAAATATTGGTTGCTCAGAGACAGTTGGAAATATGTTGTAAATATTTGGAGAGGAACATATTGACATATTCGGAAAAAAGGCAACTCTTGTTCAGAAGTGATAGTCAAAATGGGAATGCGGAAATGTTCCCATAGGTAGAAGTTATTCATTAGATTTGTGTAAGATTAGGAAACTTAATGCAAGAATAATGTTCAAAGCATTGTACTTTGAATGTAAGACTTTGTTTCCATGGAATGATCTCCATTGGAATACTCTGTAATGTTTGTTGACAAGTCGTTGTGACTTTGTGCATAGTCATTACGAGAGGATCAATGCATATAAGTTTAGAATCTAACAGATTTCAGTAAATGGCAGGAATTTGGAATTCTTACATTTACGATGAGGATTTGGGATTGTGAAATGAGAATCATTGGAATTATGGTCAATTGATCTATTCCACGGAGTAAGGATCATAGACAAACATAGTGTGCATACTTGGTGTATGGCGTAACTATTTTTTGGACAAACATAGTGTGCATGCTTGGAGCACGACATGACTATTGTTTCAGATTCAAGTATAAAGTTGATTATTTGAAACATTATACAATGAATAATGAGTAATCAATATGGTGTTTAAATAAAAGGTGTTCTATTTACTCTTAAAGGTGTTTGGGGCCATATTGTTTTTGATTATTCTTGTGTTTCACTTTGCATGTTTTGACTTCCAGAATAGCTAGGTCATTCTTCCCGAATGACTAAGTTATTCAAACCATCCACAGTCGATAATACGTTGGAAGTAGGTATTAAGGCAAGACTGTCATGAAGTTGGTTTGTAGATGTCTAAAGTGTTGGACATAGCAAGAGTTGCTACAACATTCATGAGTGCTCATAAGTTCTGAGTATTGGATTCAACCCACGCTCACTTGTATCACTTCATGGAATTTATCTCGAGTGACCGTGAGACTGTAATATCATATAAGTCTTCAAACCTAGAGATATGAGTTGTTGACTATGAGTTGGTTATACATTGATTGTACGAAAACACATTGGTAACTCGATGTTATAAAACGTGCCTTTGTGTATAATTCAACAAGTAGTAGAACAAGCATATGAGTCAAAGTTTATATGTTCCTTCTTGGATTAGAAGCGATATTTGGGCCCCTCGATGCTTTTGTGTTGACCTATGTACCGGGCCCGGTCAGAATTAAATGGTGTGTTCGATTAAGTTCTATGTCAAACAAATCGGAAATCGAGAAACACACTGCTGGACAATAAGTATAACATTGTTCCATGTATTTGTCCGGCTGATATCTAGAACAGAGGATTATATGATCATTTATCTTAAATGGCGTATCATCATCATCTCAGTTCCGCGAGACCTTGAAAGAGCTACGATTGCTGATCAGTTCCTGAAGTCATTCTTGCAGTTATAGTTATTAGACTTATCCAAGTGGGTGACTGTTGGATTAGGTGTCTAAGTTCATAACTATTTTTGGAATGTACTTGACCCGGTTGGCATGGTCCATTTGGGTTGCATGGCATTGCAACACTTGGATAGACTAAATGAAAGAAAGGACACTTATGGTTTATTAATATATTATAAGTTCTAATATATTAATAATATTATTTAATTAGTTTTGATCAAGAATTAATTTAGAATTAAATTGGTGATAAAAAAGGAGACTAATTAAATATATGGGGTTGATTGTGTAAATCATCCATTCTTTTATAGTGGGCTAATGATCTATGGTTTATTAAGTTGGGCTAAAACCCATAAGGTGCTCCATGGATAGTCCATGGAGGTTATAAACCCATGGATCATGGAATATGAAAAGCCATGTCAATTAGGATTTACATGTTGTAACCCTACTTGTGACACAACTATAAAAGGACCCCGTGGGCTACCAAAATCGGCACTATGTGTAGAACAAGAGGGATAGCCGATTTTAAGTGAGTGTGGACTTCTCTCAAAGTTATTCTAAGTGTTGTGGTGTTGTGTGAAACATTTGAGGCATCACACTTGAAGTGCTAGGCTCACAAGGTTCTCAAGGAATCCAAGCAACAAGAAAGGTATGTTCTTCTACTAGCTTTTATGTTTCAAAGTTCCCCATGCCATGCCAGTTAGGTTAAGAACCTTGGAAAATCAAATTTTGCATGTATCTTAGTAAAACATAGATCCAAGGTTTCTAGGGTTGCATGTACACCTTAGGAGTGTTAGAATGCTCAAAACCCTACAAATATACAACATAGATCACAAAGACAAAACGTATGATATCACATAACTCAGTATAAGCACATAAGACCCTCCGGTCAGTAACTCAAATATGACCCTCCGGTCAATAACTCATATAAGACCCTTCGGTCACACAATATTACCACTCAGGTAAGTATAGTGAGAAGACTCACCTCGTAAGCAAAGCAAGTATGTCTCGTAATCCACGATCGGTCTAGACTCCGCCTACATGTCATAATCATCTCTGATTAACACATTATAACAACCACACTAAAGGTGTTAAGCTAATCCATTTTCTAACTCCCGGAAAGGGTGAAAGACCATTTTACCCCTCCATGGTCTCCATATCCATCTCTTGACCAAACCCTAAAAGTCAACGAAAGTCAACACTTGAGTCAACAGTCCATGTTGACCCAAATCGTCGAGTGCATCTATGCGACTCGTCGAGTTCCTCCTGTTCTCAGAAAATCGGGAAACTCCAACTCAACTCGCCGAGTTGTCTCATCAACTCGTCGAGTTTGCACGTGTCCACACTATAGGGGAAAACCTTAACCGACTCGTCGAGTTGGCTCATCAACTCGTCGAGTCCCTTCAGTCCATTTTCTCATTCAGAAGATTTTAAGCAGAACTAAGGCCCCATACTCTAGATTTAGCCTTCTAAGGCTGAAGTATCACGTAAAGTTGCAAGCTTTATGTCCATGCATGACACCTAGGGCTCAAAATGCCAAAACAAAGCTCTATAGAGGGTTTAATGTATGAAACTTGGCCAATAGCTTGATAAATATTGAATCTTTAGTCCCAAGGGACCTCATACTGTCCAGATCTGAAGTTTCAACTTCATGTCATGCTCAAACGACTTAAAGACTCAAAGAGGAGATGGAAATGGCCACAAACTCCTTAGTGAAGAGATCTAACCAAACAATGATCAAGGTGGTAGCTTTTTACCTCCAAATAGCAGCTAGCACTGAAAGAACACTGGATCCAAGGGCTTCTCTCGTTCCAAGCCTTTTGCTCTTCTATCTCATTCCAAGAATGCACCAAATCACACACTTTTAGCCTTTCTTTCTCTCACAGACGATACCAACTCGTTTAGGGTTTCTCTCAGGGTGCTAAAGTGATAATGGAGGTGGAATTAAAGGCTTAAGGTCCTTTAAATAGGGCACAAACCCTGAAAATTAGGGTTTTCACACTCAACTCCTACTCGTCGAGTTGGGGTCCTCCAACTCGTCGAGTAGACTCTAAAAATCACGCAGGTATCTCCATCTCTACTCGGCGAGTTGGGGCCTCCAACTCGTCGAGTTGCCCTGACAAAATGAAAATAATATAATTAAATATTATACATGGGAATCGGAATGTTACAATTCTCCCCCACTAGAATCAGACTTCGCCCTCGAAGTCATTCTCCAGAAACAACTCTGGGTACTGCTCACTAGGGATGAAAGTGGGTCCAAACCCGACCCGATTGGACCCGGACCCGGAAAACCCGGAAACCGAAATTGACGAATTATAAGACCCGAGAACCGGACCGGTATAAGGGAACCGGTTCCGGTTCGATTCTGGGTATCGGACCGGGTAAAGTGGGTATGGAACCGGTTGGAACCGAAAACTGTTAATTGGAACCGGTTTCGTGTATTAGACCCGTAAACCCGGAAATATAAATATAAAAATTTACGTATTAATTTCTCATATATAATGGAAAAATAAATACAGGTAAGCTTCTCAAATAACTTCTCATATAAAATGGAACATAACATGTTAGGAAAAGAAAAAAAAATAGTTTTATTTTTGGGCTGCAAGCTACAGATTTAAACTGAAACACCATTTTTTTGGGCTGCAATACTTAATGTATTGTCAACAAAAGGAATGCAATTTGCATATATTTTTCCTGATTACAATCGTTAATTAATTTTTAAAAGAATTGTGTTGCTTCATGCTCGAGAGAAACAAAAAATCCTCCTTAATAAATGAAAATAATTTTGTCACATGTCATTCTCTCATTAACTTGGGCACATGTCATTTTTTGGTATTTTCGAATAAATGTTTTTTCCATTTGTCATTTTCTCATTTTTTAATCTTTTCTTAATTAACACATCATATTTACAACAAAATTAATAATTGCCTTAATTAAAAATAATCAATAAATTACAATATTACAATATAGCATATAGTATTTAATATGTTTCCTTTTAAATTTAAATTTTAAATTTTAAATTTCAAATTTCAAATCTAAACAAATTTTTGTTTAACCCTTCATATATATATATATATATATATATATATATATATATTGTTTTATCCAACCCGTATAACATACGGGTCTTACAACTAGTAATAATAATAAATGAGAATTTTTTTCTTTGGGCAACTTCCTCGATTTAATGAAGGCAAAAAGAAAAAAAAAGAATTTGGTTACAAGATCTCTGTAATGGAAGGGCATAACTTTTTTTTTTCTCAATTCATGGGCAAGTTTTCATTCCATTTAGCAATTGTTTGGGAGTTGGGACTAATACAATGTTTTTCTTAAAACATTATTGTTTAAACTTATTTCTCATCAATTATGACGTTGTTTTACAAGAGATGGACACATAGCAATATATTTCATATTTTGCTTGTCCAAGATGGTGACGTAGGAGACTGATGTCGATCACAATTGCTAAGGAAAAAAATCGAGAATAACGCTTGCTTGGGTGCATATCTAATGGCTAGATCAACGTAATAAAAAAAGCTCTCTACATTCCGGGTCTTTATTAGCATAAACCGGTTCCGGACCAATTACCCGGTTCCGGTTCTTTTACCCGGTTTACCCGGACCCGATAGACCCATACCCGGAATACCCGGAACCCGGATAAGGTCATTATTAAAACCCAAAACTCGGACCGGTTTAGCATATTTCGGTTCAACCGGTTTTGGTTCCGGTCCGGTTCCGGTTTCGGTCCGGTTTTCCGGTTCTAAATCTCATCCCTACTGCTCACGCATCTCGGACTCCGGCTCCCACGTCCACTCGGATCCCTTCCGATCCTGCCACTAAACCTGAACCAAATGCACATCTTTATTCCTCAAGACCTTCACCTTCTTATCCAAAATTGACACCGGCTTCTCAATGTAGTTCAGGCGATCATCAACCTGAATGTCCTCTAAAGGGACCACTGTCGTCTCGTCAGCTACACACTTCCTCAACTGGGACACATGGAAGGTGTTATGAATCTGACTCGACTCTGCAGGCAGCTCTAACCGATAAGCTACCTTACCCACTCGAGCGATCACTCTGAAAGGACCGATGTATCTAGGGCCCAGCTTGCCCCGGTTCCTAAATCGGATCACCCCTTTCCATGGGGATACCTTCAGGAGGACATAATCTCCGACCTGGAACTCTAGCTCTTAACATCGTCGGTCTGCGTAACTCTTCTGACGACTCTGGGCCGTCAGTAATCTCTGTCTGACCTGCTGGATCTGCTTTGTCGTCTTGAGCACTATATCAGTGCTCCCCATCACTCTCTGCCCTACCTCTCCCCAACAGATGGGAGTCTGACACCTCCTCCCGTATAAAAGCTCAAAGGGAGGCATACCAATACTAGAGTGATGGCTGTTGTTGTATGAAAATTCAGCCAAGGGCAAGGAAGTGTCCCAACTTCCACCGAAGTCCATAACACATGCACGTAGCATGTCCTCGAGCGTCTGAATCGCCCGCTCACTCTGCCCGTCTGTCTGTGGGTGGTAAGCGGTGCTGAAATGCAACCGGGTACCTAACTCCTCATGAAATTTCTCCCAGAACCTGGAAGTAAAACGCACATCCCGATCTGACACTATAGATGTTGGCACCCCATGTCGTGTCACCACCTTCACATGGTGCTCACGTTAAGAGGGATTGTAGAAATTAGGAGAGGTGTGTAAATTTTGATGAAGAAACAAAACGGAAGGGGCCGTTTATCGCAACGTATGAAAATGGATAACTTCCAATTGAAAATAGGATAACTTCCAATTGAAAATGGATAAAAGTTACATATCATTTGAATCTCTTTATCGCAACGTATGAACCAATTTTTTTCACAAATATAACTATGTGATATAAAATGATAAATATAATTATATGATATAAAATTACTAAAACGGGAAAAATATTTTTTATGTTATATAAAATGACGAAAACCGAAAAAAAAAAGTTTTTTTAACTAGAACATGTCTGAAGAGGTTAGAAGACAATAGTTCATGTCTACGCCAAGAAGAGGGTGCGCTGACCTTTTTAGGTTTGTGGTCTTCTAAAAAACAAACAGTGTGCGAAGGCTAATGTATGCACGAGGTCTACGCGGTGCAGACAAAAGAGATCAAGAAGATTTGCAGACAAAAAACAAACATCACCTTATTTATATGTAATTACAAAGTACTATCAATTTTCTAACATAAAATGCAAACATATTTATAATTTTTAACCCCAAAGCAAAGTACTTATATGAGTTTGTTATAATCTATATAACATACTTCATATAACAGGTAAAATTTTAGTTATGTATACTCTTTTAATTTGTTCACATTCAATCAATAGATTCTAAACACACATTGGAACAAATGTTAAACATAATTGTGTACATATATTATAGACAGCTTAACAGAAAATCATATTTTTCTATATGTTGTGTTGTTTGAAATATGATATTTTTCAAAAGAAAACTATTTTTTGCTGCCGCTTATATAACTATATGTGTTCGTTGCTTAATGAAAATAATATTTTTTGATGTGTTAAATGTAATTTTCAGTATGACATGTTTTCTCAAATAACAATTTGCCAAAAAATATTTTCTTAAAAAACTAATTTCTAAAAAGAAACATGTTAAATATGACACTGTGTTTTAACATTATACAATTGCGAAAATCATCTTAGTCTCCACATTTATAAAAATCTAACTAAAGTCAAGAACTATCATTGTTGAATTAGTTTTTTGGAAAAAAAAACTTTCCGATTCGAAAGAAAAGGACTTGTCGAAAGAAAAACAAATATGGACCAATCATTTAATTGAAATTTCCCTAATTATATAAAAACTAATCAATTAATCAGTTTCTAAATAACTTCTAAAAAATTATATAAGTTAGGTCAATGTTATGAACTATCATTGTTGGATTTTATATCAATTATAACATTATACTTCCATTTTTTTTCATACAACGAAATTATGTTGTTTTTCCTTTTGTTTAATTCCAAAAAGACAACTTATGTGACGAAAAATGTCGTCAAACTAATAAAACAAAAAATGTTTTCTTCAAAGAGTTCTTTTAACGATTATAAATATTCATGCATTTCATTGTATTTTTTAGATATTTCAATATAACAAATAACACGAACTCTCTTTATGTTACTTTATCTTTATTTATTTATTTATTTATTGTGTAGGCTTTTTATAATTTTATATGTATTTTTTTATATGTTCCCGGTGTTTTATGCATGTCATAATCTAGTTATATTTGATTAGAAATTTTCATTAAAAACTAGAATAGCTCAAAAAAAATGTATATATCACGACTATTTTGAGGACCAAAAAGAACACTTCAGTTTTGGCTCTTTCGTGAAAAATTAGTACAATGCAAAATTCAAACAAATTATACTATATGTTAAATATTAAATACAAATTTCTTATCAACAATAATATTTTTTATTTTTGGAGTATTGCTATAAAGGTTTTAGATTTTCACAGGTTTAGTCTTTATAATTTTTTTATTTATAGAAAAGGTCCCTATAAAGTTTATTTTTAACAAAAACAATTCATATATCTAAGGTTTTTATATGTTGATGGGTTTGACCTCTGTATAGAAAATAAATTATAAAAATTGTCCAGTAATTTACAGAAAATGTCAATTTATTTATTTTATAGAATCGGTCCATGTGTTTAAAAAGTTATAGAAATTATCCCTGTAATTTACATAAATATCATTGTGTATTTTTTTTTATAGAAATAGTCGATATGCATAAAAAATTTACAAAAATAGCCCCTAACTAATAGAAAATTTAAACGTAGTAATTTCCTTTTGTGTGACTATAATACAAATAAGCATAATCACATCTGTGTCCCACACGAAGTGGGGACGGGACAATTTGTAGTCAGTACTAATCTAAGTTGAGTTTCTATAAATATGAAGTGAGGCTTTATATATGTCAAGCTTATTTTTAAAATAGAAGATAAGTGAACACAAAATTAGTACATAAGGGTGGATAGTATATATTAATTTGATTTTTTTATAGTGATCATCTTTTAATTTTATAAAATATCACTTTTATTTCTTCGGCTTTGAACTTTATAAATGTGGCTCGACTTTCTAAACTTTAGTGCTTACCTCATCCACTGACAATTATGATCCCTCAACTTTGTAACATGTTGTTTTCATTGATCATATTGGTTTTGAAATTTGTAAAATATCACTTTTGCTTATAGACTTTTTAAAATTTCGTGATTACCCCGTTACATATATAATATTATTTTATTTAGTAACTTTTATTTGATAGCTTAAAAAAATTAAGTCATTACATGATTATTTTTATGTATGTATCGAGATATATATATATATATATATATATATATATATATATATATATATATATATATATATATATATATATCCGATGTGTTCAACGTCTCGATTTAAATTTAAAACTCTCGTTAGTTAATTTTTAAAAATTACTTACTTTTCTCGACGTAAAGTTGGAACTTTTGTTCGTTAATTCAAAAATTATATATTTGTTTTTATCGAGGTAAACTTTGTTTACGTTTTTCTGCTTATGTTTATATACATTTCCTACGTATAAGTCAGGTTCAAGTTTCTTTACGTTTTGAGTAAATTTTTTTGTATGTTTTTGTGCTTATTTTTATGTTCGTTTGCTACTGTAACACTATTCCAAGTAAATGACTCATTTAAGTTTTTTTGGCAGTTAAAGATGTAAAATATGGGTTTTTTGTTGGCCACGACGTAGTGAAGGATACATCATGACCTGGCCATGGCTGTATAAAACGTGCATCAATTTTTTACGCCACGACGTGACAAACTTATAGTCACGACATGGGGGCCGCCTGGGTGCTTAATCCTAATTCTGGGGTTAGTGCCCCTATTTAAGGGAAGTGAAGGATAGTGTTTGCATACCCTCAGCCTCCATCACCTCCTTTTCACCCTCCAAAAAACCCTAGCGTCCATTTTAACATTGTGATCTCTTTATGGTGATTTTAGCCCCTTGAAGAAGAAGAAGTGTAACACCTAATTTTCGGATGTTTCTTTTATCGGAATAGCGGGTCGAGAATGGATCAAGCGAAGGTTTTTGGCTTCAAGGGAATAGAGTTTAGACTCTGTCGGATGTTGAAATTGTTGGTTAAGTGATTAAAGCCTTCGATTTGTGCTTTGAAGAAAAATGGTAAAACGTGAAAAGTAATATTTCAGGATTCTTACATGGATTATGGATTTAGCTCGACATGTATTAAGTTAAAAGAAATTAGATAGGGTTATGGGGCTCGTTAATACCATTCTATATATATAAAGATCGTCGAAAACGAAGTTGAAATGAAGAAGTTATGACTGTTTGAAGTTGTAATGGAATTGGGTGAAAACATGTTGTCATGAGGTGAGAAGCATATTCTCACGACGTGATAAGCAAGCTGTCACGAGGTGAGAACTGGGCAGACCAAGTCCACAAATTTTAGGATTTTCTATGTATTTAAAGGGTGGTTCTGTGTTTTTGGGGTATTTTCCCACCCTCTTCCACACCTAAAGCCTTTTGAGAGAAACCTTAGCCTCCATTTCACCACTTTGAGCCTCCCCTTTCATCTCTCATCCATTTTCAGAGTTCTTGGTGGATTTTGGTATGGAGCTCTTTCAAGATGAAGTTTTTGAGCCTTGCATAAGAATATCTCAACTTCCAACTATGTTTTGGACGTTGGGTATGATTCAAGTTTCCACCTATATGCTTATAAGTTGCTAGATCTAGGCTCATTTTCCCTTTTCTCCATCTTTGTGAAGTTTTGAGTAACAAGGTTCCATAAAGTTGGCAACTTTATGGATCCATGGGGTCCCTTTTAGGTGGTATGTTCCTGATCTATTTCCTTTTGATGATTTTTGATCTCTAGCTCAAGTTTGGGTTCATTTCTTACATGATTATGGCCTAGAGTTAACGGGAGATACATGCCCATAAAGCACTAATTTTTATGTTGTATTTAGAGTAGGAAAGCCACTGGGAAAGTATGAATGAATGGTTGGAACAATTAAGGACTTAATGCAATTAGGAAGTCAGATCAGTTCTCACGGCATGAAGGGTTGGCCTTCATGCCGTGAGGGTAGGCTTGGTGTCCAGACTGTTTTGTTTGAGGATTCTCATGATGTAACTGAAGCTCTGTCACGATGTGACTGTTGATTTGAGGATGATCAAGTTGAATCGGGACTGAGTTAGTGATCGGGTTGGACTCGTTTTCTCACAACGTGACCACGAACTGGTCACAACTTTAGGGTTAGTCAGTGGGAAAGCTGACTTTAAGTTTGACCATTAACTTTTAGCATGGGCTGACTTTTGGTCAAATTAAGGGTTTTGGATTGTAGAATGAGAGGGTACTCTTTATTGATGTTAGGTGCCATGTAGGATCAGTGTTTTCTAAGTGAGAGCTATTGTGTTTAGCTGCTACTTGTGAGGTGAGTCTTCTCATTATACTTGCTTGTATGGTAGTATATGTTGACCAATTGGGTCTTATCTGTTGAATATTGCTATATGTGAACTGAGTTGTTGATAACTCCAGGACCGATGTAAGTCAATGGGACTGCTGATAGTCCCTAGGGTTGCTGATAAAACGGGAGGTGTGCTGTTAATCTACAGAGTGTGTTGTTAACCCACTGGGACTGCAGATAGTCCCAAGGGTTCATATTAACCTATAGTTTATTATGTAACGCCCACAGATTCGGGCTAATCAATTTAGAGACGATAAGCGTCAAAAATGAATTTTTTATAGAGGTTATTATTTAGAATAAATAATCTTAACTAAGTTGTATTATATGTAACAAGGTTTCCGTACATATAAAGAACGCCGAAATCCGAGTTATAACGAAGCAGTTATGACATGTCGAAGTTTCGCGACAAAACCGGCACGACACCGGGAATCGTAAAAAGTGAGTTTATGATAAAATACTTTTTAGCCTTAGTGGTCTAAATGAAAGTTGTAGAGTACGTCTCTACTTACGCGTGGATATAAAGAACGTCAAAAATGGAGCTCGTATGCAAAAGTTATGGCACTCTGAAGATGTAGCTGTCTGAGAGCATGACACGTGTCAGAAACCCTAATTTGACTGAGCTCACGACGTGAGCATGTAAATTCACGATGTGAGGAGTCAAAACGCCACTTTTCAAGGCTAGAATACAGATGTCAAGTCTACGTTTAAGGCTCACGACGTGAGCATGATTTCTCACGATGTGAGGAGTCAAAACTGACATTAATCGAGCCTAGAAAACACCTGGGAAGTCTACGGGATGACTCATGGAAGCTCACGACGTGAGCAAGTGAGGCTCACGACGTGAGAGAGCCAAAATCAGCCTATAAATATCAAATTCAACCATTTCATTCTTTACACCAAAACCTCTTTCCTCTCTCTCGTTTGCTGAAGTCGTTTCCCTTCCCGAGCCTGACAACGACGAACCGCTGACCATTTCTAGTTAGATTCTATCAAATCACGCTACTAATATGAGTTCATAGTTACTTTCATCTTACACATAGATATGAAGTATTTAATATAAATTGCGTGCTATGTGTGCATATTATTTGTGTTCCTGATATCTATGTTGGATGAATGATTTATACATGTTTTAAATGATTTAAACTGTATGTATTTTATATCTACGAATGTGTTGGGTTGAACATGGGTAGATAAATAATGAGGGATGAAAGATGATATATATGAATATTGGCAGCTGTGCCATAACCCGTAGGTGCTTTTGATTTACGTGTTTACCAGATGTACTCTAAATATCCTGGCAGCTGCGCCTAAAGGATAATATCGGCGGCTGCACCTAATAGAGAATGTCTTAGTCCTGACAGTTGTGCCTAAATGATAATATTGGCAGTTGCACCTAATAGATAACATTGGCAGCTGCGCCATAGGCAACGATGTACTTCGTTCCTATTCCTTAGGAATGAGTGGTAGATAATTCTTAGGGTAGATCCTTAAGAAATAAAGAAGATAATAGGGATGAGTAATTAGGTTAATTGTTTGATGATAATACATAATAACTTTATTATTGTGGGTTGAAAACCCTATGTACTCACTAGGTTTCCCAACCTGACCCACTCAGCTTATTTGTATCACAGGTGTCGATACGAAGCTACATTACACTGAGAGATTAAAAGAGATGTGGATCGTTAGTGTAAATGAATGTAAGGTCTGTTTATGCTTATGTTTTTGTATTGACAATGACATCCCAAAGTTTTAATATAAACAAAATACATTTCTTCGGAAATGCTTTGATGATATGTTTATCGTGTTTTTTCTGGGAACAAATTCTGCAACACTTTTCTTTAAAATGATACTCTGATTTTTAAAATAAAGCATAAACAAATCGGTCTTTTCTGGGCGAGAAAATGGGGATGTCACATATTATTATGTTGTGTTGTGTGAGATATTTTGAGGAAGTCATTAAGCTTTGTGCTTACAGTTGTGGATTAACTATTTTGCATGTACTTATCGGGCGGTGAGGGCATGACTGTACACACACATCAACAGTTTTATGATTCGAGATTCCATATTTTCTTCATTATAACTCTGATTTCTGAATAATGGCCTATGAACAAATGGTTTGTCCTAAATGTAACTTTGTTAAAAAGGATGTTATATTATTTTTAAAATTGAAAATTTTAGCATGGGTTTTTGAGATGTTACAAGAAGAAGGTGTTCTTGGTGCATTGTTTCAGCCACCAAACCTCTCCCTCATCATCTTATGTTGTTTTAGGACTCTTGTAAGTCCTTAAGTTTCTGCATTTTCTATTCAAGCATGTTAGATCTAGGCTTTTTTCTATTTTCCTCCATGTTTGAGGTGGTTTGAGTGTTGCAATTTCATAAAGTTAGCAACTTTATGAGTCCTTAGGGTCCATTTGTAACCCCTTGTCCCATATCTGGAAAGTTATCAAGTTATGAGTTCCATGCATGAGATTTGATATCATTTTTCTTCATTTGACCTAAATTGTGCTCAATACATGCATTAGAAATACATGTCTAAAAAGCAATGATTTTTATAATGCTTTAGGATGAAGAAAGCCTTCCAGAAAGTTTGACTACTTAGCTTAAGGATTAAGAGCTTAAAGCATTAAGTTGTCCAGAGCAGTTCCCACGACATGACGGATGGACCATCACGACATGGCGATGGACAACTTTGCAACTGTTTTGTCCTAACGCTACCACAACGTAGCCAACGGGTGTCCACGACGTGACGATCAGTTGGGGCCGACCTTGACCGTTGACTTTTGACCATTGTTGACTTTGGTCAACTTAAGAGTTTTAGGGTGTAGACTAAGAGGGTATTCTTATGTTGTGTTTAGGTGTCTTGTAGTACCGGTATCCTCTATCATAGTGTTGTTATGATAGTCTATTGTTTGCGAGGCGAGACTTCTCACTATATTACCTATGTCATAGTAGGGTGTATGCTAGACTAGATAAGTCTTAATTACTGTTTGTTTATGTGTGTTTATTAAGTTGTTGATAACTCCAGGATTGCTGATAGCCTGTAGGGGTGTTGATAACCCATATGGTTGCTGATAAGCCACAGGATTGCTGTGAGCCCGTAGGATTGTTGATAGTATCAGGACTGCTGATAACCCATAACTGTTTATTATGACGTGTTGTATGTGATATTTTGAGGAACTCACCAAGCTTCGTACTTACAGTTGTTGATTTAAATGTGTTTCAGATACTTCAAATGATCGTGGCAAGGCGAAGGCTTAACTGTACACTCTCCACGACAGTTTTCATCATTTCGCATTTTGTGATACTTTAATGTTTGAGATGATTGTATTTTGATACCTATGGTTTTCTTGACTTAGTTTTTGTGGAAACAATGTTTTTATTTAAATTAAAAATGAAAAATTTGGTCGTGATTTTTGGAACGTTACAACTACATATGAGTCGGGTCACGTATAATACATTTTCATTCAACGGCGTAAATTGAAGTTAGTTAATAGTACCGACCTATTATCTTTTTATCTACCAACAAATACAAAGATACTTATTTTTATCAATACAATCATCAAAATTCAATTTATGAAACGGAGTGGTCCCGCTGCAACCCGCGACGGACATGTAACTAGTAATAGGCAATGTTAGTGGATATTTCCACCCACATTTCCATTTTGTAAACTTTTCTGTTTATCTGTAGTAGTATACATAATCTGATTTTCCTTAATAACTTTCATTCGTTAACTTAAAAAAGGTTAACTTTTTATATACTTATTTTTATGTATGTGTTAGTATAAATTCGAGGTGGTCAACTTTTCGACGTAAATTTAGAACTTTATTCGTTAATTTTTTTAAATATACTTGTTTTTATGTACGTGTCAGTATAAATTCGAGTTTGTTTTTGTTTCTATGTAATTTTTTTTTACATTTTCGTACTTATTTTTATGTACGTTTCCTATGTATGAGTCAGGTCTTATATAATACATTTTTAATTATTTGAACTTCCGTTCGTTACCTTAAAAAAAATCTTACTTCTCTTATTTCAATCATTTTACATTGAATGCTTATTTTTCTATATGTTCCCTACGCATGATTTTGGTCACATATAATAAGTTTTCATAAAGTGGTATAAGTTGGAGTTAGTCAATGATAACGACCTTGTCTATTTATCTACCAATAAAAGACAATAATATTTAACATTTACAAATACAATCATTAAAGTTAAACTTACAAAATGGATTACCCCTGCTATAACACGTTGTGGACAAAATCCGTGGTAAGTTTTAATATCTATTTTGGGGTAATCGATGTGGAGATTGTGAGGTTAAAGTGTATGGTCATCATATTACTTAAAATCTTAACCTAAAATCTAATTATTCTATCCAATTAAGTAATATACTCCGGAATTCCATTTTCTATTCTAATTTATAAATTATAAAAAAAATCATAAATAAATTAGAAGAAAAAAAAAACGTCAACATGGTCATTTCCTTGTTACAAGGAACGAAAGTCGCAAAAAAAAATATCATAAAGATGGTCGAAGTGTTAAAAAGAATATTTAGACTAAACGTGCAATTTCGGCCAAACAACACTACCGATTTCAATAATTTACTCTATATTTATAACGCTAAATTTGATATAGAAAAACAATATTAGATTGAAGTAAATTTATACTATTTTCTGCACTAAAAATAATATTGGATCATACGTCCATTTCAATAGTCCGTATAAAATGTAGCAACGGGACACCCTTCACGCCTTGGAAGTAAATATATTCGGGTAAAACTTCACGCTTTATGGTAAGTATTTGTTGTTATTAACTTATTATTATTCCTTCCAAACAAAAGCATGTGAACCTTTACGTCTTTTTTCCCTATGCTTCAAGATTTCTTTTACTTTTATAATTTCTAATTTTCTATCATTTTTAATTTCTTTTCTTTTATTTTTTCATACAAAATCATCATATCCACCAACTCATTAAATTCAAAACATGGGTATACAAATGCATATCTTTCTTTTTTACATAAATTTTTATTCATGAGTACACATAATTCAATATAGATCATATGATGATGAATAAGAAATATATAATAGTGGCATTCTAAATTCTAATCCACTCATTAGAATTTTTCATGGCCCGTGATAAGGGTATTAAGGGCATTTCGGCTGGCCTTTAGAGTTCTTCTTGTCCCTATAACAAGGACATTGGTCTTTGTGTCCGTACGTCCCAGAAGGCACACAGTTACACTCTTGACAACATATCCCACAATATTTTAAACATCTATCTTGTAACCCTGCCTTCGAGCATCTCATTGCACACTTGGAGTCACAAAAACCTACAATATTTGGTATTTACAAACTCAAATGCATATGATAAAGTACACACATCGATCTAAATCTAATTAATGCTTTGAAAAGAAGTTAAAAAGGAACCATGTATATCTTACTTGAATCAGCCATGGTGATTTGAAGGAGAGATGAACTCAAGATTACAAGTCCCATGATTGTGAAGGTTGCAACAAATGACTTCATCTTTTTAGTTACAAATATAAATGCAAAAAGTAGGAGAAAATATGGGTGATTCGGTGTGTGTAATTTGTGGAATATGAGCCGGTATTTATAGTGCTGAAAAGGTTGGTAAAAAGGATAAAACTAGAAATTTTTTAAAAATATAAATTAAAAAGAATATTTTTTTTATTTAATATAACATATAATTTTGAATATGCACCTAATAAATGACTTAATTAATATATACGGGATATCTACTGACCAATAATGGATAGTTTATGTAACAGTTGTTATTCAGTAAACATTAAAGTTCTTTAAAATATGTAATTTTAATTGATAAATTTAAAATTGTAGTTTTAATTTAAGAATATATGTTTTTTTTAAGAATTTATTATTAAAGCAATGTTGAAATGTTTTATTGATACCATATATTTTTATTAAAGTTATAATCAACTTAAACGATTATTGTTGAGGTTTTTTTTGTCTTCAAGTTACTAAAAAGTAAAAACCACATATCTATCCATTATAGACTTATACGTTATTATGGGTGACAACATAGTTGAATATTGGAAATGAAGGACAGATCATGGAGTCACCACATCACGAGTATGGACACGTGTCAAATGATGCTCCGTTGCTGTTATTAGTGTCTGTCCGTCAGGTACCAATAATGAAGCTTTGGTTTATATACGCGTTTACGCGAAGATACAAATATGTTGGATGATTTTTTTTAAAATGACTATTTCATCCTTCTTTTATTATTATTATTATTTTTAAATTCAATACTTTTGTTACAAAATTATCAAAATAATTGAGTTAAAAACTTCTAAAATAATTATAAAAAATAATAATATAAACAATCTATACAAATCTAAACAATCATCAAAACAAATCTAAACACTATCAACTATCCTTCAACTTCTTGAAAACACTCAAAACCTGCCATTTACCATCAAAACATAATAAATGATCTTTCCTTGAAAGTAGGATGCTAGAAATGAACGTCAAACCCTTGAAATCCATAATGATCTTTTAGCATATATGTACTTGCAAGTGTTCCATATTCAGCTGCTCAATCTCAGATTCCCAAGCCACAATATAATCAATCATAAGTTTAAATTTATAAATTCACAACAAACAAAAGAGGAAAAAGAAGCAAACTAATTATCTGCAACCAATCTTGCATAAAATAGCACAAAAAAGAAAAAAAAATTCTCAGAGCAGATGTTCATAAAATAACAGAAAAAAGAACATTTCTCACACCTTTTAAAATGGTCAAACCCAATCTCCTAATTGCTTCATATTCAGAGCAGATGTTCATCAATTCTGTCGACAGCTTTGAGTGCAAAGCATCTGATGGAATTTATAATGAAATTAACAACATTATGTTATTAATGTTATTTACATAATCAATTCAATCAAAGAGAGCACCAAAAAAATCAGAAACTTTGAATCCAAAATCAAAATCATGATGTTATTCACATAATCAATAACGCAAGATATCATAATTTATTTCAAAACATCTGATTTATAGAGAAACGAACGTCAAACCTGGAAATCGATTGCAAATGTCAAACCTAGAAATTGATTTCTCCAGGGCAGTGGTTGTGGGGAAGACGGAAGCGAAGACAACTATGGTGGAAAAGACATCGACTATGGGAGGAGGTTATGGGTCTAGCTTCGCCGACAAAGGAAGGAAGAAACAGAGTTCTTAAATCGATTACATAAAATCGATTTTAGGATAAACCTTACCTGATGATGTTGTCTTCGAGTTTTGACGGAGCTAGATGCAAAGGGGATGGCGGCGGTGACCGGACCGGAGGGCAGGCGGTGGAGGCGGTGACCGGTGGGTTGCTTGGGGGAAGCCGTATCGTGAAATAGAAAAGAGGAGGAACATGTGTGGGGTAAAATAGGAACGCGCCTTTCATTTTTCTTTTTAGATACAATCTTATATCTGAAAGATTAAGAGGCATTTTAAGATTAAGAGACAAAAAAATAAGATTCAACCAAACACTCTAAATCTGAACTTTTAAGAGGTTGCCTCTTAATTTTTCAATTAAGAGGCTACCAAACAGCCCCTTAGTGAAATTGCTTCTTGGACGAAGAAGGTAAAGAAAAAGACTTAAATAAATGGAGTTTGGATGGAATGGATAAAGGGATGTGTCTATGGTTCTCCTATTAAGAAATTTGATATTAAAATCGGTGTTAGTCAAAGAAATCATTGATCATTGTTTGATCCATTGCAGATTGCAAACATTTCGGGATACATATAGTATTTAATTGTCATCGTACAATGAGTGAGATGACAAACAGGCAACAAGCTGCGCCGCTAAGCATTTTTGAATGGAAAATCTATATATTACTGCGTTTGATCTTCATTATTTTAATGGGCTTTTTGTTCCTGATGATGAGTGTACGCCCATGATGTACTTTTATCGGTGAATTGTCACAAAATAGTTTAATCAATTTTAATTGTTTGCTTTTATTTTATTTATTTATTTTTTTCGCTTCGAGTTTAAAAGTAAATATGCTTACAATAGGAGATGAAAGTAGTATGTACAGTTAGTTAGATTATCTTGAAATCTTCAGAAAAAGTCATAATATTTTTTTCTTAATTTATGAAAAAGTTTTAAATTAAATTTGTTTACGTAAAAACATAAATTATGGGTAAAAATAATGATTTGACCAATTTTCCCGGTTTAATGATTTCATTACTTACTTGGTTCCACTAAAATTCTATTATTTTACTCTAATTTATGAATAAGTCTCAACTAAAATTTAGTAGTGATTTGACAATTTTCTCTATATAACATATATTTTACCGGTTTCATTACTAACATGTACATCTAGTCATCAAATGAGATGATAAGATGGATACGATGGGTTACATAATGTTATGTTTATCGTAAAATTTGATATCCATCTCATCGGCTCATTTATGAATATGTATCTAGGTCAATAATGAAACCAGTAAAATATGTGTTTCCGGAACAAAAAATTTGGAAATGAGCTGATGTCTGATGAGATGGACATAGTAGGTTAGATAAGATTAGATAAACAAGTTGAATTTCTTATAAACTTAAAAAAAGATAAAGTTGCTACTAGTTTATGTAATTATTGCAGTCTTTGTTGAATGCATTTTATATTCCAAAAAATATACAATACATCAGGATATCAAGTTTTATGGTAAACATAACATTATATAACTTAACATATCCATCCCATCAGCTCATTTAATGAAACTGGTAAAATGTATGTTATAAGGAGAAAATGGCAACTCATCACTAAATTTTTATTTGTGACTTATTCGTAAATTAGAGTAAAAATAATGAGACTTTAGTGGATCCATGTAAGTATTGGAACCGGTAAACCGGGAAAAATGGGTCAAATAATCTTTTTTACCAGTAATTCATGCTTTTTCATAAATAAATTTTAGTTTAGAAATTTTTTCGTAAATTCGGGTAATATATTAGAACTTTTTTTTGATATTTCCCTAGAGTATTCATCAAAATTAAATAATATCTGTTGTATCAAAAAACATAGAAACTAAAACATGGTATAATAGTCATTTTACAAACATTTAACAGATAGGAATTGACCGAGTTAAATTTACCACACATACAACTTTTGAAACCTCAAGGATGAGTCATGCCACATATTGAAAAGTCAGACTAAAACTACAGATGGATGTAAATCAGATTGACCAAAATTATAATCTACTAAAATAACAACAACAATAACAAGACAAAATGAAATTGTTGCACCCTATATATATATATATATATATATATATATATATATATATATATATATATATATATATATATATATATATATACTCTAATAAATGAAAGTTTTTTTTGCCACATGTCACACTCATTCAATTTGTCAAATGTCATTTTATGGTTATTTTGAATTAATTTTTTTTCCACATGTCATTTTATGAGTTTTTCTATTTTATTAAATTCACATAATATTTTAATATAATAATTGCAATAAATGTAGTAATAAATGGATATCAATTTCATTAATGAACTTACCTTTTAATTTTAAAATTTCCAAATGCTTCTAGCAATTATTGTGTGCATGTATGCACCAATGAAAATTGTGGAAATAATAAATCATTAAATAAATCATTTAAGGGTATTATACTAATCCTTGCATATTTAATTATGGTAGATAATTAGTATTATTTATTATTCCTTTAAATATGGGATGTCAAAGTCAAAACCTGTTGAAAAACCCCTACAACTCTCGTCTCTCTTTATAACAGTCGATGATTTCTCTCTTTCTCTGGAATTCATCTTCATGCTCCAAAAATCACCACCGACATCAAAATTGAACCACCATAAGCCACCAAAAAAAACCTCACCAATAAACCTAGCGACACCATCACACGCTATCCTCGATTGATACAACAACATTGTTGCCGCTAATTATATAATACTAATCGGTCCTCTATTTTGCATTTTCTCTGGTAGAACCGATTTAGCATCGCCATTCACATTCGTTGGTGAAGTCCAATTGTTGAATCGATGGTTTGAAGGTTGGTCTCTGCCACCAACGTAAGTTTATTTGATTTCCGATTCTTCCACTTCTTGATTGCTTGGAATTCTTCCTCTGAATGCTACTGATAATCATTGTTTTTCACAATTTACAAAAAAATTTAAAATTTTCCGTTTTTTAAATTTACAAAAAAATTTAAAATTTTTGGAAAACTGATAATCATTGTTTTTCACAATTTTCTAATTCCCAAATTTTTCTAAAATATATACACACACCTACTCTCACCCCATTCACCTCTACCTACCCCCACCTTAACCCCCCTCCCCCCCCCAACAAACACCCATCCCTACCCGCCAAACACACACACACACAAAACCACACCTTCCCCCACAAACACACACACACCCCATCTTATCCCCACCCCCACAAACACACACACACACACACACAAACACACACCCCCCCACACACACACACTCGCACACCCACCCACCCAACACCACTACCACAATCACCGACCTACCATCACCATCACCATCACCACCACCACTACCCTACCATCGCCACCACCACCACTGCCATAATTTTCGCCACCACCTTGTCATCACCACCACCGCCACCGACCCGCTACCGCCGCCGCCCCACCCCCACCCTACCACCACTAGGCGGTTTTCTAAAAATGAAAACCGATAGAAAAATACATATCTAAACACGTTTTCTAATTTTCTAAAACTGAAATTGAATAATGAATAAATTTTAACTAAACTCGTTTTCTAAATTTTCCAATGAAAACTGAAAACGGAAAACAAAAACTGAAAAGGGAAAACAAAAAACAGAAAATGAAAACTGTTTTTCCTTAACTAAACGCAACCTTAGCATCCCTCCTTCAAGTCTCCACTATCATCACCATAAACCACCATCTTTGCTTCAGCATCCCACTGTCACCACACTACCATCACCTTTACATATTTCTATCTTAGAAGACAGAGACCAACACCATTCACCACCGTAGCCATCATCGTCAATGCAGTCGCCACAAACTCATGTCTAACACCACTCACACTGAGCATCACCTTCCTTACCACTCACTGCTCTATGTGTGTGGAAGGATTTCAGGCCCTAAACCTCACAACGATGAACAAAGGTAACAGAGTAACGAGCATTACTATGTTCTATCGAGGTGTATTGGTTTTTTGTGTTTTCTTACTGTTTTTTTGTTCTTTTGATAGCTTAAATTTAGGGCCTTAATGTGGTTGGATTTGAACCACAAATGAAAGATTGTAGCTGGATATGGACCTGAATTTGTGACTTATTCAGATAGCTCATAAAATCGAAAGGTAAATCTCGGGGTTGCAATTATCCCAATCTATGTTGGAACTCTCCTATGATTCAACATTGGTAACCCTTCAGGTGATATTTTTTTCCCTTCAATTTCTCTCTCTCTCTCTCTAAACCCTTTCCCTAGATGAACCCAACACAAACAAGCTGGATATGTACACCATGACAGTTTTTGAGGATTCACAAGAAAGAGGTTTACGTAGTAAAAAATATGGAGAAGTTGGATTATATACATGGGACAAACATAAGAAAAGGTAAGTTATAAGGAATAGCTGTTTTTTTTTCTTTAAAGCGTTATTTCCTATGAAGTTTGTGTATACGTGATTGACCTTTTATCCACATCTTACCAGATGCCTTTCAACATCTAACATAAACAAGCCTTCCTCACAATCCCTATGGTAAGTTCCCGTTTGCCAGTTTTGTTGTCATTGCCTCTTCCATTGAGCTATTTTGTTCTGTCTCACGTACCTAATGGAAAGTTATGCAGGTATGGTTTTATTTGAACCTGTCTTGACAGTACGTTCTTGCAATGTGATGGTTTAGCGAAAGGACATGTGAACTTTGACTGGTTTTAGGATTTAGTGTCTAGGTTGATTGATAAAGAGCTAGAAATGGTTTTGATAGAAGATACAGAAAAAGCCAGACGTCTAGGGGATGATCAGCCTTGTATGTTCTTGTATTGGTTACTCTGTCTATTCCTTCAGGCATCTATCTTTCTGTTTGCTAATTATTTGATTTGGTTAATGCACAAATTGTTGGGGTTTTTGAGTTGTTGAAATAGACACAAGATAAATCAGCATGGTATGTTCTCATTCTAAATGAACAAATCGATGGGGTTTTTACGTTGTTTAAACGGTAACACTACATCAATACTTCTATGTTAAATAGGTCACTATGCTTAGCAATTCTCTGGTATTGAGAACACTTTGGTAACTCTTTACCTAATTTTATAAATTAAACACTTTATTTGCACCCCATCATTCTCTTGACCCATCCATTTCAAATTTGCCCTTTAATCTTTAAATTTAGGTGGATTAAAACTTCCACCGACCATCACCACCAAGTAAAATTGGGCTCTTATTCTTTTTATATGTTTCTTCCTCTCTCGATTACAATATTTGAATATGATTTAGTTAAATTTTACCAGTTGATTTGAAGTCTTATTAGAAACTCATATGATTATTTTTTGAATTTGATGTGCTCAATTTTATGAAGGCTCATGTTTTGGGTTGGTCCTTGATGGTGGATATGTTTGATTCATTGCAGCTTTATTGCATAATTCATATCGATATGTGTTGAAGGATATAATATACTGTAATTCAATTTTACCTTTTGTCTATGAGTTCAGTTGGTTTTTTTCATTGTTTGAAGGTAAGGGTAAAATGGTCATTCATCATTACCATTATACTTTAGTTATTTGCATATAGTTTGTACTTTCTAGCAATTTGTCATATGTGTGTGTGATCTGATCTATATGACTATATATATATATATATATATATATATATATATATATGTGTGTGTGTGTGTGTGTGTGTGTAAGATTTGATCTGAATGTATGTATGTGTGTATGATCTGATATGTATCTGTCTCTATATATGTGTGATCTGATATGTATGTGGGTGATTAGGTGATATGATATGTATGTTTGTGATTTCATACACCAGTTTACATAGGCCTAAACAAATGTACATTTTTTTTTTCTTTAAACAGTGTTGTAGATTATTGAATGACTTACATTAGTATGGTATATTATTTAGTGTATGCGTGTTGTGCTATTTGTAAGTTTGTTGTGTTGTCAGCTGTGTGTATCTTTGAGTATAAAGCATGCTACATTCACTTTTAATTTCATTTCTGGATAGTTTACAAATATTTTCCTAAAT
Source organism: Lactuca virosa (assembly GCF_052849685.1). Taxonomy (NCBI): domain Eukaryota; kingdom Viridiplantae; phylum Streptophyta; class Magnoliopsida; order Asterales; family Asteraceae; genus Lactuca; species Lactuca virosa. The sequence goes on from NC_136426.1 coordinate 42,667,681, forward strand.
GATTCATAAAAATTTCATGACATCACTTTGGCAGGCCTAACTTTTTCATGAATCACAACCAGAACCACATAAGAAACCTTCACATTAATGACTGCCAATACTCAAAGGTCAATCCGGTAACTTTGTTCCTATATCGACCTACTTTAATTTCATCTTGAGTTATTATACTAAGTATTTTTTTTCTCTTATGTTCCAGATTCTTGTGGTTGGTTACCTTTTTACTCTGTTTTGATTCAAGTTGATGATGCCTATGTATTAAAGTGTCAAGATTCTTGTAATTGTTATTTGTATGATAATAGATGAGGATTAATGTTTATTTGTATGATAATAGATGAGGATTAATGGTTTGATATTATTTATTGTTTAATGGGTTTATTAATATTTTAATTTGGTTTATAAAAATGTTGAATACTGAAGTTTTGATATCCAATGCATGAAACCCTGTTAAGCTAAATAATACATTGGTCATTTTCTTATGAAAACATGGAGAGCATTGGAAACCTGTTGCTTTTTTTGGTTGTGATAGATTGCATCTTTATTTTATATATGACAATATTGAATGTATTTTGTTAGTTTAATAGCTATGGTTTTCACTTAAAATGGAAGAGATTTTATTTCAATAATAAATTTGTTTTATTTATTTATTTATTTTTTTGTGAAATTGGATTTTGTTAATAAGATTTTTTTGGTTGGGCTTAGGAAAATATAGACATTAATGAAAATCATTCATTTTTATTAAATCAAGTAAAACAAACTACTACAAAACCAAAAAGAAATCTTGATATAATTAAAAAATGAAAAAAAAATAAAGTGAATAAATAAGTTTTTATATCTCATTCTATTCTATATACCGTGTTTATTGGAATATGAAATGAAATGATTTTAGAAGAAATTAATTGCTATAAAGAAAAACTATCTAATTCTAGAGAAGAGAGAATTTATTATAGTTTTAATGAAATCATAGACATACAAATAACTTCTAACATGTAGAATTATTGAACATGCTCATTATTATTAATTTGTGTTCCTTAAAATATAACATATTTCCAAATGAAAATAATTGTTGAATGAACATGTTCGCCGTCCGTCTGTTTTGACAAAAAAATAACATAAATCATAGTTATACTGAAAAAACAAAGATTTAATCATGGTTGTAATCAACAATGTATATTTTTATATAAAAATAACAATATGCTTTTATTTTTCATTCCATAACAAAGTTTTCTTTTTTAAACAATATGTAAAAGAACTAATGACTTTTAGAAACTAATTTCTAAAAAAAATTATTCACACCTGTTGCTTGACGCAGGTAAACGGCAAGTACCTTAATAAGCATTTATAGTCAAATACTGAATTTTAAGAGGTACAACCTTTAATGTGATATGTACTACCAGTTTATGCATTGCAGAAGCATTGAAAAAGTCAAAAAAATTCATATCGCCCCTGTTATTAAGGCGTTATTCTTTTGACATGGCTCATTCCCTTATCTCGCCATTTCCCCATATCTCTGCAGATTCTATTCATTGTTCATATAAAGTTGAAGACACATTCAAATCAATGCCTCTCCATCAGTGATTATCACCTAAACCTCCACCGTCCAACAAGAAGAAGTAATTTTGCGTTTGGTTCATCAGGTCTATTTATTTATCGGTTTTGTATTTTTTGTTTAGGGCAAACTAAAGCATACCATCTCTCCTCTTTATCTCACTCGATTTATGTCTCTTGAAGAAACACCGTACCACCGCCATTCTCTATACAAATCTCAAGTAAAACAACTTCTTTTTGAACTCTTATATTGAACAGATTACAACTGAATTTGTTTTTCATCTCTTATATTGAAGAAATTGCAACTAGATTTTGTTTTGATCTATTTATATGTTCAAATCACCTTTCTCCATCTGCCCTGCACCTTTGGCGTAGCCGACCACTCCCACCATCTGTCATTGTTAGAGCGACCTAAATCGATCGGTTTTCTGTTCCCACACCTAGTGTTTGGCAAAGAACTACACTTTGTGTGGTATAATTGATATAACACTTATGTGACTCCTACATTGTAGAAGAGGTGAAACATCCCAAAAATATGACCCAAAAATTTCATTTTTCATTCAAGTAAAAAACAGTATTCCAAATCATTGTTCATACAACCCAAATAAAATAAGTATGTCAAACATCATAAAAATTAGAGTGTGTCCCATAAACAGAATCCTTATGGTGTGTGTGATGTAGTCAACTCGAGTTCTTCCCCTTGGAACCGGAAGTACCTGAAATGTAAACTAAAAACCGTAAGCACAAAGCTTAGTGAGCTCCCTAAAGTACCACATACCAACATACATAACATATAACGGGCCCGCCCAATGAGTATAATGGGACCCGCACTAACTCGTACAACGGGCCCGCCCAATGAGTATAACGGACCCTGCCCTAACTCGCATAACAGGCCCCACCCAATGAGTATAATGGCCCCACCCTAACTCGCATCACGGGCCCTGCCCACATACAAATCATATAGCAACTAATAACATATAGGATAATCATCGAGCCCCGCCCACGAAACATACAAGCACGTGCACATACTAGTCTCACACAGACAATGAGTATCCTAACAGATCATATCATGGGTAGGCATTGGTGCCTTCGACCCGCTATACATGGTGATGAAACTCACCTCGAATGCTGAATCTCACGGAAGATCCTTAGCTACTGTCCTGACGACTCCCCGGGCTATTAGTAGAAAATAACACCCAATTAACACTTGGGTTCCAGACTATAACTAATGATCCATACTTACGGTGAAATAACCAATTTACCCCCGGCCTAGCTTGATCCAAGACTAAAAACCAAATCCAAAATCAAAAAGGCCCAATATCGAATAATCCTTTAAGCCCCACTTATGGCCCAATTTTCCAAATTGGGCCCAATTCCTTCTTATGGGCCTTAGCCCAAGGCCTAGTAATATTTCTGGCCCAAAACTCCCAAAATAAAATGGCCCAACTAAACCCTAACCTTCTAAGCCCAAAACGTGGCCCAAACCTAAGGCCCAACTTTGAAATGTCACCTGACTGACCGCTTGTACGCCAAGTGTACTGGCTCGAAGGCTTGTACGCTGCGCGTACAGGCTTGTACACCCAGCGTACTCATCCAGATCAGCCATCTTCTAGATTTAGCTCTCAACCCATTAACACTTCGCCCCAAAATGCAAATCTGATCTCCTTGAGCTGGTTATCACATAAAGTTTCCAACTTTAAGTCCATGCATGGCTATATGAAGCTCTAGAGCTCAACAAGGACTTAATAAGAGACTTTATGAATACATGAGGCCCTAAACTCCATAAAGTTGGCACCTTTATGCCTAAGGAGCCCATGATAACCTTAGATATGAAAGAATAAGTCTTTGGGACGTCCTAATTCTATCATTCACCCAAACCATGGCTAAAAACATAACAATTTAACCCAAAAAGATATCTAAGCAACTAGCAATCAAGATAATAACTTGATACCTCAAACTCCTTGCAAAATGCGTAGTGGTTATGGATCCAAGACTTACTCTTCAAGCTTAGCAACTTCAAGATCTTCTAACTCCTTCACAATGCACAAAATAAACACCAAACTCTCTTCAAAGGCTCAAATGCTTAACAATGGAGGCTACAACTCGATTTAGGGTTTTGGAGGCTTTGGATGCTGGAAATGAGGCCAACCCTAGAGAATAAGGTGGCTTATATAGGGTGAAAGACCCTCAATTAGGGTTTCATTAAAGTCTAGGTACGCCCAACGTATGCATACGTACGCCCAACGTACGTGACCTGGGTCCTAACTCGCCAATAACTCAGTACGCTAAGCGTACCAAGTGGTACGCCCCGCGTATTGGCTTTTCAACCAGTACGCTAAGTGTACCAAGTGGTACGCTCCACGTACTACTCTAGGGACCAAAATGCATAATTTCAAAATAAAGGGGTCATAAGGTACATACCAGGTCACAAGTGTTACAATTCTCCCCCATTTGAATCAGACTTCGTCCTCGAAGTTCATAACTCCAAATAACTCTGTGTAGTGCTCCCTCATCTCGTCCTCGGGCTCCCAATTCCACTATGACCCTTACGGTGCAGCCCTGCATCTTCACTAGCTCAACAACCTTGTTCCTCAAGGTCTTCGTCCTCCGATCCAAAATTGTCACCGACCTCTCAATATAATTCAGGCGGTCATCCACCTGAATATCCTCCAATGGAACAATTGCGGAATTATCCACCAAACACTTCCGCAGCTGAGAGACATGAAACGTGCTATGAATCTGACTGATCTCGGCTGGAAGATCTATACGATACATAACCCGGCCCACCCGAGCCAAAACCCTGAAGGCATCAATATACCTGGGGCCCAACTTGCCCTGCTTCCTAAATCGGATGACACCTTTCCAAGGTGACACCTTCAGGAGAACCATATCTCCCACCTAAAACTCCAAATCTGACCGACGCCTGTCAACATAACTCTTATGCCGACTCTGAGCTGTCTGGAACCTACTCCGAACATGCTGAATCAGCTCAGTGGTTTTGAGTACCACCTTAGTACTCCCCATGACTCGCTAACTGGCATCACCCCAACAAATTGGGGTCTTGCATTTCCTCTTGTAGAGCGTCTCAAAAGGAGGTCGATCAATGCTAGTGCGGTGATTGTTGTTATACGAAAATTCCGCTAACAGAAGATACGTATCCCAACTTCCACCAAAATCCAACATGCACGCATGCATCATATCCTCAAGGATTTGGATAGTCCGCTCACTCTACCTATTGGTCTACGGATGAAAAGTTGTACTGAAATGGAGACGAGTGCCCAACTCGTCATGGAACCGCTTCCAAAATCTAGAAGTAAACTTAACACCCTTGTCTGAAACCACTGATACTGGCACACCTCCCGAATATAAATCTCATCCAACTTCTCTGCAGAAATATTCTCCTGAATCGGGATGAAATACGTGCTCTTGGCCAATTGATCCACGATGGCCTAAATCAAATCCACTCCACGCGCAGTCCTGGGAAGCTATGTGATAAAATCCATAGTGATGTCTTCCCATTTCCATACGGGAATCTCCAACGGCTACATCTTGTCGTGAGGATGCTGATGCTCGGCCTTGACTTTCCTGCAAGTCAAGCACCGCTCGACATACAATACCACATTCTACTTCATGCAGGGCCACCAATTATCAGGAGGAAGATCCCTATACATCTTCTTCGCCCCAGGATGAATGGAGAACCTCGACTTGTGGGCCTCCTCCATCAGAACCTGGCGTACACAGCCCCAATACGGCACCCAAACCCGCCAATGCAGAGTCAACAATCCACGGATATCATAATTTAAGGAAGCCACCTGACCCACAATGTGCTCACTCTTCCGGTGCTCTTCCTTCATAGCCTCGACCTGAGCCTCACGAATCCACTCCAATAGTGGAGTAATCACGGTCATCCTCAAACATATATCTCTGATCGGAGCCGCCACCGCCTTGCGGCTGAGAGCATCGGCCACCACATTGGCCTTCCACGGGTGATAAAGGATCTCACAATTATAATCCTTCACCACATCCATTCATCCAACCATCGACATTGCCTCATATTCAGATTCGGCTAATCCATTAGGTACCTCAGGCTCTTGTGATCCGTGTAAATAGTACAACAAACCCTATAGAGGTAATTCCGCCAAATATTGACGACGAAAACCATGGCCCCTAACTCCAAATCATGCGTCGGATAATTCGCCTCATGAGGCTTCAGCTGCCTTGAAGCGTAAGCGATCACGCGACCCCGCTGCATCAGCACTACCCCCAAACCTATGATCGAAGCATCACAATAAACCACGAAATCATCAACACCCTCAGGTAGGGTCAGAATCGGCGCCGCACACAATCGCTGTCGAAGAGTCTCAAAACCTACATGCTGCTGGCCCCAAAGAAAAGTCATCAACTTCTTGTTCATTCGGGTCAAGGGAACAACGATCTTGGAGAAATCATGGATGAATCTCCGATAATAACCAGCCAGACCAAGAAAACCCCGAATCTCAAATGGAGACCTCGGAACCTCCCATTGCATCATGGCCTCGACCTTGGCTGGATCGACCATAATACCCTTCTGGTTTACAAGGTGCCCAAGAAAATGCACCTCGCACAACCAGAACTCGCCCGTGGAGAACTTTGCGAAAAGTATCTCCCTCCTCAATGTCTCCACCACTTCCCTCAAGTACTCCTCATGTTGCTCCTGAGTCTTGGAATAAACCAAGATATCATCAATAACTACTATCACACACCAATCCAGCATCGGTCTGCACACATGGTTCATGAGATCCATGAACGCGGGCGGAGCATTAGTGAGCCCAAAAGGCATCACCACAAATTCATAATGACCATATCAAGTCCGGAAAGTTGTCTTCTGCACATCCTCATCCCTGACCCGCATCTGATGATAACCCGATCGCAAATCAATCTTGGAGAACCAAGATGCACCCTGAAGCTGGTCAAAAAGATCGTCAATCCTAAGGAGTGGATAACGGTTCTTCACCGTTACCTTATTCAACTCCCGGTAGTCGATACACGTACGATGAGACTCGTCCTTCTTCTTCACAAAAAGAATCGGTGCTCCCAAGGCGAACTGCTCGGCCGAATGAATCTCGTATCTAATAGCTCCTACAGTTGTGTAGATAACTCCTGCATCTCGGGAAGAGCCAACCGATATGGTGCTTTGCCTATCGGAGCCGCACCTGGAATCAGATCAATCCTGAACTCAACCTGCCTCTCCGGAGGCACCATAAGTAAATCCTTCGGGAATACATCCGGATATTCCCGCACAATCGGCACATTATCCACGGTCACCTTACCCTTATCCCGGGTATCCATGACATAGGCGACAAAACCCGAGCATCCCTGATGGAGATAGCGTCTGACCCTCGTTGCAGAACACATAATCGGCCCACGGTGCGGTCTCTCACCCTGAATCACCAACTCCCTCCCACTTGGGGTTCGAACACGAACTAACTGCTTCTCGCAGTCGATCACTGCCCCATTAGGACTCAACCAATCCATGCCCACGATCACCTTGTTCCCACGCAGAGTAATGGGAGCGAAATCAACAGGATAATGCTCGCTGAAAATCTGGAGAGTACAACCCCGATGAACCCTCGCAACCCGGATAGATCTATCATCAGCAATATCGACATCTAGAGGACAATCCAACTCTCCCGGAGCTCCAGCAAACCTCTTGCTAAGCGCAAGAGATACAAATGATCGGGTAGTCCCCGAATCAAACAATACCAGAGAAGAAATATAGTTCACAAGGAACGATCCTAAAATAAAACATATAAACATAACCTAACAATTCAATATAAATAAAGAGATAAGGAAATAATACATACTCGTCACAACACCGGGAGCTGCACGCGCTCCTTGGCCATCAATTGGAAAGACCTGCTCTTCGCCACAGGTACGACTACCCGGCCCTGGCGGTCGTCAGTAATCCGAAGGGTCGCAGGAGCGGGTGTAGACACTGGTTCTGCTGCAACCAAACTCGGACAATGGGCCTTCTTGTAGCCCCTCTGGTTGCACTGAAAGCAAATCAGATCAGATATCGTGGTGACGGTAATCCCTAGTGATATGACCAGTCCAGCTGCACTTGAAGCAGCCAGAACCACCCACCCTACACGTCCCCTTGTGCGGCCTCCCACATTTGCCGCTGCCGCATCGGCCCTGCTGGCCCTTCCCTCTCGAATCAACCATATTGGGCCTCTTTCCCGAACCCTCAACACTAGACATGGAATCTGGCTTCCTCTTTTTCTCCATCTCTAAATCAATCTCCCTCTCCCTAGCCCTCACTATCATGTCTTCCAGCGTATTGCAGCTGGATCGGCTAACAAACTGCTGAATGTCACTCATTAGCATCTCATGGTACCGGGCCTTCTTCATCTCCTCGTCTGCCACATACTGCGGAACTAGAAGTTCCCTCTCCCTGAACATAAAGGTGATTTTAGCCACCGTCTCAGTAGTCTGGCGTAGATCCTGGAACTCTCGCGCCAACTGTTGCACCTCAATCACCAGTGCAAACTCAGCTCGGAACCTGGTCAAGAAATCACCTCAGATCATCAAATCAATAGCATCATCACCCATAGAACGCCCTACCTCCTCCCACCAATCACGTACCCTATCCTTCAATAGGTAGGAAGCTAGTCTGAACTTGTCCCCCTCGGGACAACGGCTGGTAAGGAAGGCGTTAGCAACATCTGCTAACCACCTGATGCTCGTAATGGGGTCCCTCTCCCCGTGATTATCTGGTGCTCGACATGCTCGAAACTCCCTGAAAGTCAGAGAACGCGTCCCCACCAAAGCCACAATATCAACACGAAAGGCACTCAACCGCTCATCTAGGATCTCCAGAATACCCTCCTTGTCCGAGCCAAAGATCACATGAGTCTGCTCAAGGATACTACACGTAATCTCAGATGAGATGAACTCCCTCGTCTAGTCATCAAGATGCCCCGCTCCAGAACCTTAGCTCGAGCCCTCCCCAACATCGGAACTGCCAACTGGTCTGCCTCGCAATACCACCATACTGAAAATAGAACAATACTAACCATCAGAATATACATCGTAATATAAACATGGGGGAATCACAACTCCACAAGCTCCCTGGCTTCATCGCAACCCTCCTTGAATCAAGTACAGATCCTATGCTTCTAGTAGTACGGACCCATACTACCTTCCACATCTATCCGTACTTTCCTCAAGAAGTGCCTTAACTAAACCAAGTCACTTTATATCACAAACAATTCCCCTCAGAGATAAGGCTCCCAGCACTAGATCTCATCCTAGGTTTTCCTAGGGCAAACTCCACACCACTCTCCGCCATCATCTGTAGAAGGAACTCCCGTTAACTTCCTCTAACTAGCCTACGAATACAACTACATATTACAAAAAGTTGATAATTCTTCGAATGAGAGGTCTCACAGTACAACAGTTGGACTCAAACAAGAGGTGCACAATAGAGTTAAAACCTAACCCTCTAAAATTATATAGTTTCCATAATATGTAACTTAGCATATTCGTTTACTAGTTAGCCGAAGCTAGTTAGAACTCCCAAAAGCACAAAGCAAGCAGCATTCGAGCATCAAGTAATCAGAACCAAGCATAACTTAATCAAGTTTTCCTATCACCGACTGATCAGAACTAGCATGAAATTCTATAAGCTCACACAATAGGCATACAAAGGAATCTCTCCTAGCATTCTATCATGCAAAACTGAGCAGATCCTTAGCCCTAACTAGCATGCGATTCACAAATTCACAGATCAAAACATATCAGATAACATGTATGGGTAATTTGGGAAACTTACTTGAGCTCGGCTAATTGCATGCACCACACTCTCTCTTATTTTAGAAAACCTTTTCTTAAAGTATGTTTCTACTGAAATTTTTTTACCAAATCCTTAGTATTCCAAATCATTTCTCATACAACCCAAACCAAGACTCTGATATCAACTTGAAACATCCCAAAAATATGACCCAAAAATTTCATTTTTCATTCAAGTAAAAATAGTATTCCAAATCATTGCTCATACAACCCAAATAAAATAAGTATGTCAAACATCATAAAAATCAGAGTGTGTCCCATAAAAAGAATCCTTATGGTGTCTACGATGCAGTCAACTCGAGCTCTTCCACTTGGAACCGGAAGTACCTGAAACATAAACTAAAAACCGTAAGCACAAAGCTTACTGAGTTTCCCAAAGTACCACATACCAACATACATAACATATAATGGGCACCGACCAATGAGTATAACGGGCCCCAACCTAACTCTCATAACGGGCCCCGCCCAATGAGTATAACGGGCCCCGCCCTAACTCGCATAACGGGCCCCGCCCACATACAAATCATATAGCAACTAATAACATACAGTATAATCATTGGGCCCCGCCCAGAAAACATGCAAGCACGTACACATACTAGTGTCACGGAAGATCCCTAGCTGCTGTCTTGATGACTCCCCGAGCTATCAGTACAAAATAACACCTAATTAACACTTGAGTTCCAGACTATAACTAATGATCCATACTTGGGGTGAAATGTCCAATTTACCCCTGGCCTAGCTTGATCTAAGACTAAAGCCCAAATCCAAAATCAAAAGGCCCAATATCAAATAATCCTTTAAGGCCCACTTATGGCCCAATTTTCCAAGTTGGGCCCAATTTTCCAAATTAGGCCCAATTTCTTCTTATGGGCCTTACCCCACGACCCAATAATATTTCTCGCCCAAAACTCCCAAAATCAGATGGCCCAACTAAACCCTAAACTTCTAAGCCCAAAACATGGCCCAAACCTAAGGCCCAAGTTTGAAATGCCACCTGACTGAGTACGCGAGGCGTACTCAGCTTGTACGCTAAGCGTACTGGCTTGAAGGCTTGTACGCCCAGTGTACTCATCCAAATCAGCCATCTTCTAGACTTAGCTCTTAACCCACTAAGACTTCGCCCCAGAATGCAGATCTGACCTCCTTAAGCTGGGTTATCACGTAAAGTTGCCAACTTTACGTCCATGCATGGCTATATGAAGCTCTAAAGCTCAACAAGGACTTAATAAGAGACTTAATGAATGCATGAGACCCTAAACTCCATAAAGTTGGCACCTTTATGCCTAAGGAGCCCATGATAACCTTAGATCTGAAAGAATAAGTCTTTGGGACGTCCTAATTCCATCATTCACCCAAACCACGACTAAAAACATAATAATTTAACCCAAAAAGAGATCTAAGCAACTAACAATCAATATAAGAACTTGATATCTCAAACTCCTTGCAAAATGGGTAGTGGTTCTAGATCCAAGACTTCCTCTCCAAGCTTAGCAACTTCAAGATCTTCTAACTCCCTCACAATGCACAAAATAAAAACCAAACTCTCTTCAAAGGCTCAAATGCTTAACAATGGAGGCTACAACTTGATTTAGGGTTTTGGAGGCTTTGGATGCTGGAAATAAGGCCAACCCTAGAGAATAAGGTGGCTTATATAGGGTGCAAGACCCTCAATTGGGGTTTCATTAAAGTCCACGTACGCATACGTACGCCCAACGTACGTGACTTGGGTCCCGACTCGCCAATAACTCAGTACGCCAAGCGTACAAAGTGGTACGCCCCGCGTACTGGCTTTTCAACCAGTACGCTAAGCGTACCAAGTGGTACACCCTGCGTACTACTTCAGGGACCAAAATGCATAATTTCAAAATAGAGGGGTCATAAGGTACATACCAGGGCACAAGTGTTACAAGAGGGAGTGTGGTTCTTATGACACCACTCCTTCTAGCCTAAAAGAGTAAAACCAAAAAATGATTATTTTAAAAAACCTTTTTGGAAATAAAAAAACTCTATTTGATTTTGATGTCCGTTAAAACCAATGTTATGCCAACCATTTTATCGATTTCAAAATACTAACATTTATTATTATTATTATTATTATTATTATTATTATTATTAAATCGATAATGTTAAAAAGTACCGATAAAAAGGTTAAAATATTATTTTTTATTACTTTGCACTTTTGACAATTTTTAAAAAATTAATTGAAGCGTAAAGCCCATTACCTAAATTATCACTGAAAGCCCATATTGCCATCCCGACACTTATGATGTATCAATATGAATATGCACAAGGCCAAGGGCACACCAGAAAAAAAAAAGATAATAATAATAATAATAATAATAATAATAAACCTATTCATTTACTTATTTAAAACATGATAACTAGATAATAAAATAAACATATTTTGAATCAGTTTTAATTTTAATAAAGGACAAATTAAGATCAATACTTGAGGATATATTATATGAATTTATTTAAGCATTTAGTTATCAAATAAAAAGTAGTTCTTAACCCATCATTTTTTGTTTCAGATAATTCCGATTCGTAGTTGTCTTTCTATTTTTATAATATATATATATATATATATATATATATATATATATATATATATATATATATATATATATTGTAACATCCCCTCTGACACGTATCACAATATTGTCCGCTTTGGGCCACTCGGCACGAGGACTTCCCAGGGGGGTCACCCATCCTGGTACTACTCCCGCCCGAGCACGCTTAACTGCAGAGTTCTTATGGGATGTGCTGCCCTCACGGCTTTAAAACGCGTTGTGACAAGGAAGGTATCCACACCACTTTTAATGTAATGTTTCGTTCTCCTTCCAAGCCGATGTGGGATCAGGTGTAACCCACCTTAACTTGTAACACCCAAATATTTCAAGCAAATTTAAACTTTTAAAAACATATCAAATTCGTCAAACATTACATCTTTGTTTTCAAAATATTATTTATCAGAGTATATCCCAGAAACATAAACATAAAGTGAGGAGCTGTACGATCATGTCTTCGCCTTGCCGCGATCCCCTGATGTACCTGAAACAATAAACTGAAACTGTAAGCCCGAGAGCTTAGTGAGTTCCCCCAAAATACCGATACACATACAGTCCACATAAACATATCATTAGGGGTGAGCATGGTGCGGTTCGGTGCGGTTTTTGGCTAAAACCGAACCGAAAACCGCACCGTTCGATTTTTATGCGGTTCGGTTTTTGCGGTTTTTTACGGTTCGGTTTTTTTGCGGTTTTTTGTTAGTTTTTTTTTTTTTTTGTTTTCGTTTTGCCTTTTTACTAAAACTCAAGTAACTCAGAGAGTTACATTGACTCAGATGAGGAGTGCTAAACATTTTTTGGAAATAAACTGATACCACCACCTCTTAGTTTGAAATCAAATTACATAACCACTCATCCAACATGTTTCTAATGCTTGAATATAATACGAATTTAATATAATATTTGTTTCACAGGTACATGCGATAATATCAATTAATGTATTCATAAAAATGATACTATCATCACTAGTACTCTTCATATTTAAATGTTAAAAAATGTAATAAACATTATTTGTTATTGTAATTACCACTAAATGTATGCTTAAAAATATACAATCATCCTCCGATAGATAAGATATATATTTATATTTATAGAAATTTTAATTGTCATAAGTTCTTGATTTTTACAAATATCAGCACTTAATATATATATATATATATATATATATATATATATATATATATATATATATATATATATATATATATATATATATATATATATATATATATATATGCAGTGCGGTTCGGTTTTTTGCGGTTTTTGCGAGATTAGAAACCGCACCGCACCGAGTATTTTCGGTTTTTGCAAAACTAAAAACCGCACCATCGGTTTTCATTTCGGTTTCGGTTTTTCGGTTTCGGTTTATGCGGTTTTTCGGTTTTTTTGGTTTGCGGTTCGGTTTTTTGCTCACCCCTACATATCATAACAAACTGAACAACATATAATGGGTCCCCAACTTTACAAACTAGATTACCCCAAGCCCACCAATACGAGTCTCCCTTTAGCCCGTAATCATAACCAACTTAACAACATCTAATGGGTCCCCAGCTTTACAAACTGGATTACCCCGAGCCCACAGTACGAGTCTCCCTTTAGCCCGTAACTGGAATGCTCCTAAGGTCTGTTGGCTACCGCACGGAGCAGTACAACCTCAACCCATCCCACATAACATATAACATACAACATAACCACTGAGCATGCAATAAGCATATAACATCACAGGTAGTCCTACAGGTCTACCTAACTGGCATAACCACTAGCATGCATCACTAACTCATACTCAACATCTAACATTGCTAGGATAACATATCCAATGGGCCGGCCTTGGTGCCTTAGACCCCTTAGTATAGTAAGGATAACTCACCTCGCAACTGTCGTCTGAAACTAGAAAGCTCAACTCCCGGATCACTAACACGAACTCCACCACCTATAGTTACCATAAAACCCTTTCTCATAAATCTCCAAATTACCAGAATACCCTCAGAAGTCAACTGGTCAACCCTTGGTCTAAGTCAAAGTCCACAGTCAAAGTCAACAGTCCATGTTGACTCGACTCGTCGAGTGCAGTTCAACGACTCGTCGAGTCCTTCCTGAACTCGAGAAGTCGTGAAATCCTTGATTGGCTCGTCGAGTTCCCTTTTAACTCGCCGAGTTCATACGTGTCCAAGAATTGGGAGAAACCCTAGCCGACTTGCCGAGTCTTCGAACGACTCGCCAGTTCAAGGCAATCTTCAACGGACTCGCCGAGTTGTTCATCCAACTCGTCGAGTTCATGGCCATCTTCATTCGGCTCGCCGAGTTGACTATGCAACTCGTCGAGTCCTTGCAGACCTTTATCCATGCAGACACTTTTTAAGCCATGGCAAGGTTCTAGATTACAGATCCAAGCTTCTAAGGCATGTTTATCACGTAAAGTTGCAAACTTTACGCACATGCAAGGCTCTAAAGGCCCTAAATGACCAATCTAAGCTTCTAATGGAGCTTTACACCTTGGGAGAGTCTCATCCTTGCACAAGCTGGAAACTTTATGGACTCAGAAGCCCAAGGGAGCTCAGTTCTGAAGTTACAACTTCAGATCTTAGCTTGCACACAAGAATAGCTTCCAATCATACCATGAAAACCCTAGAATTTGTCCAAAAAGGGGATCTAGAATGAAATGAGGTCAGGGTAACGATTTATACCTTCCAGAAGATGCCAAATAAGGTAGATTTTAGATCCCACAAGCTCCTTGCTTCTGAATACTTGCTCTCCAAGCTCCCTTCTCCACAAAATCCTCTTCCAAGATCAAGAATACACAAATGGAACACACACACTCGATTAGGGTTTGAGAGGGACAAGAAGCAGTAAAGGGGAGGCTGGGGGAGGCCAATGATCCTTTAAATAGGGTGCAAAACCCCAAGATTTAGGGTTTCATCTGCCAGCTCCTACTCGTCGAGTCCCTTCTTGGACTCGGCGAGTAGGTCATTAAAATACGTGGACCAACCCGCTGCTACTCGACAAGTAGGGCAATCAACTCGTCGAGTAGCCCTTGAAATCAAGAAACTCACACATTAAATCAATACCTGAGAATCGGGGCGTTACAATTCTCCCCCACTTGAACTAGACTTCGTCCTCGAAGTCTACTGCAGCGAATAACTCCGGGTAATGCTCCCGCATTTCAGCCTCCGTCTCCCACGTCCACTCGGACCCCCTCCGATGATCCCACTGTACCTTCACCAAAGGTATCTCCTTATTCCTTAGAATCTTCATCTTTTTCTCCAGTATGGCCACAGGCCTCTCTACATAATTCAGGCGTTCATCAACCTGAATATCATCCAGTGGCACCACCGCCTCTTGATCCATAATGCACTTTCATAGCTGCGAAACGTGGAAAGTGTTGTGTATCCGACTAAGCTCCTCCGGCAGCTCTAGCCTGTAAGCTACCTTGCCAACCCTGGCAATGATCCTGAACGGCCCAATATATCGGGGACCCAATTTTCCCCTCTTACTGAAGCGGATCACACCCTTCCAGGGCGAGACCTTCAGGAGTACCATGTCACTGACCTGAAACTCTAACTCGGAGCGGCGCCGGTCGGCGTAACTCTTTTGTTGACTCTGAGCGGTCTGCAGTCGCTACCTAATCTGCTGAATCTTCTCGGTAGTCTGCAAGACCACCTCCGTCCGACCCATCACCCTGTGACCAACCTCACCCCAACAAACCGGGGTGCGACATCTCCGCCCGTACAACAGCTCGAATGGCGTGGCGCCAATGCTAGAATGATAGCTGTTGTTGTAGGCGAACTCCGCAAGCGGTAGGTGAGAATCCCAATTAGATGGGTCCTAGGACCCACCTTCCTTACACATAGCCTCGCCACTGCTAATTAATCGCTAATAACGGTGAAAAGAAAATTATCTTTGAATGTAAAATTAAAATATGTAGCTACATATAGGGTTGGGAAAAAAGATAAGTATCTATATCCTCAAATATAAGGGAAATTTTGATCATTATCCTATAGATCCGGTTGCTTCCAAATATAATTAGAAGTCGTATTGTCTCTTTTACCTATATGGACGGTTTCATGATAGAAACTTGATTTTTTTACTTAAAAATTACCATCACGCCATTTAATCACAACTTTTGACTTTCTAAATCTAATGGACCAAAATTAGTCATACAATCATACAATATTTATAATTCACATTTAATCATAACTATATATATATATATATATATATATATATATATATATATATATATATATATATATATATATATAGGAAGTAACGCGTATAACTAGCAAAACTAAAAGCACACAAGACATAGTATTTAAGTGGTTCGGTCAAGGTGACCTATGACCACGGATATGAGGGGAGTATTATTTGTTTCAGAGCTCTCAAACAGAGGTTACAAATATAACTTTCATAGAGATTCTCATAACACTCTAGAATTCAAGATACAAAATGACTTAACATGCATCTCTATTTATATTTGATGTATCAGACCTAAAACCCTAATGGGCCAAACTCAGTGGCCCATAGGCCGATGAAAGGGGTCAACTAATCACAATCTGCCATACAACATCTTCTGGAACATTCATCCCCACATGAGCATCAACAACACACATGATGGAGCATCATGATCCATAGTGGCATATCATGACACAATAGTGGCACATCAAGATGCAATAGTGGCACATCAAGATCACCATGACATATCACCCATCATGGTGACGCATCAAGCAATATTCATTGAGCATCTTCAACTTTTGAGCTTCCTTGAATAATCTTGAGCATCATAGGGGACTTCATAGCATACGACTCATCAAGGGATACCTTGGCATATCAAGGAACCAAGTGGCACATCCTTGCATCAAGATGGCGCATCAGGCATGAGGATAGCGCATCTTGATCAAGGGATGGTGCATCCTCTCCAAGTTGGCATATCTAGACTCCAAGTTGGCGCATCCTCCTCATGAATGGCATATCCTATCACTTGATGGCATATGAAGTCACTTTGTGGAATATCAAGCGACTTCATGGCATATCAAGTCATTTCGTGGCATATCAAGTGACTTTGTGGCGTATCAAGTCACTCCGTGGCATATTAAGCGACTCTGTGGCATATCAAGTCACTTGGTGGAATATCCACCTTCAAAGTGGCGCATCCAAGCGTAAGATGGCGCATCTAGCTTATAGATGGCACATCCAGGCACCAGGATGCACCATTTCACTTCCAGATGCTCCATACTCCCTTTTAGAAGATCTGTTCCTTTGGCCCTTGATCTGTTCCTTGGTTTGATGATCCATTCCCTTCTCAGATGATCCGTTCTTTTGTCACATTCTCCATGAACCCCAAGTGCTCCACTGAGTTCCAAGTGCTCCAAATTCTCCATGAGAATGCTCTAGATTCTCGAGTCATATTTAACAATCTCCACCTTGACTTGAGCATCCTCTGAACTCCACCTCAAACAAGAACTTCCTCTGCCTTCCTGCAGCAGTGATGACCTGCTGAATCACCCAGCAAGGATTTGAATTCACTAAAGAACGTGAGAGTTGTATGAAACCCAAGGGCTCTACCGATCCTAGAGAAACGTCGTTCCGATGAGACACTTGTGATAACCTTCATCTTTTTCTAAAATCCAGGAATTTTATTCCATGTTTGAATTTCGGGACGAAATTCCCTCTAACGGGGGGATGATGTGACAACCCGAAACTTTTCCCGTTATCCTTACCCAGTTTCCGTTAATAAAAATTGGGTTTTTATTTAATTCCGTCAAATTTCTTAATTTGGGAAGGACATTAAGTTTTAAATAAATAATATGTATTTTATACGATTCGGAATAAATCGGGAATCACACAAAAAACTTGAAACTTCCTCGAAAACTCCGAGTTCACGGTCAGGACGAGTTTATGACCGTAAACTCGTGTAGACCGTAAACCCGTTTACGGTCAGGACCCTCGAGTTTACGGTCAGGGTGACCGTAAACTCCCTCCTATATATATATATATATATATATATATATATATATATATATATATATATATATATATATATATATATATATATTCATGATCATTTTTGATCATTTCTTCCATTTCAAGCCTAGAATCTCGAAAACTCTCTCAAGTATCATAGGATCTTTTTGCAAATCCCCGAAAATGTAAGTGTTTCCTTCCCTTTTTGAGTTAATACATCTCTTCTTCTTGATTCACTCTTGAATTCAACCATAAATCTCATCTTTTGAGTCTAGATCTTCAAGATCCTCAAGAACATCAAGAACACTTAAGTGTTTTTGGGCTGAAAACACCCCCATTTGCCTCCAAATCGTAAGTACCATCCTCCTTTACATCTATCTAGTTACAATCCTTCATTTTGGACTTAAGATCATCACTCTTTGCATGAACAAAAGAGTTTACGGTCCTATGAATCTTCATAGACCGTAAACCCTTATAAAGGGTGTTCTTATAGCCTTTACCCTTCCTAAGGCTAAGAATGGTCCCCAGAATCCGATGCCTTTGAATGAAGCCCTTGAAAAACCATCATTTGTGCAAGATTGATGAGTTTACGGTTGTATCTCCTTAGACCGTACACCCTTCAATGACCGTAAACCCATGGACCGTGAACCCATGGAACCGTAAACCCATGGAACCGTAAACCCATGGACCGTGAACCCATGGAACCCTAAACCCATGGACCGTAAACCTTATAACTGTAAGGTCATTAGACCGTGAACTCCATGACCGTAAGGTCATTGGACCGTAAACACTAAAACCGTAAACACTAAGGCCGTGAATACTTGGACCGTGAACTCCAATGGTCATACCTCTTTGACCGTAAACTCTATAGGGTGGCCATATGCCCTAGTTATGCAATCATATGCGATTGTATCCCATAAATCTTAGAGTTTCCTAACCAATAAGAGTATTACCCTTCTTACTTAGTCGTCTATACACTAAATTCATACACATACATGTCTATATGTGTCTATTAGGATCGTTGTGTGCTCAAGGTTACACCTGACACTTTGCACTCCTCTTCCAAGCACACGTCAGAACCACTCAATACAGGTGAGTTCATACCCCTACATTTTCCGTGTTTTTAATGTTTTCAGGGGGGGGGATACAAGCCAAACTCAAAGTATTTTATTAAGTTTTAAACTTATTAATACAATCCAACGATTTCTACGTTTAATAACATATTCGGATATTTTATCCCTTTTTAATATGTTGAGCATAAAGGAAACTTTTATATTGGAAATCTAATTTCATAGCTTTCAGAAAGGTTTTTACAAAGCATTTTCATATCAATTCTATTAAACTATAATGTGTATAGTTTGGGATAACCCTCTAGGCAGTTTTCACCAATTCAGATTTCATGAATAAATATGTATAAACTATGGCAGATTTAGTTTATGTTATATATTTTCTCAGGAGTATAAAGTACTATTATTCAAGGTTAATTATTGTTTTATACTGTTTCTCGCTAGTAAACTAGATTATACAGAATTGTGAGGCTCTACTTCAATACTGTACCCTTTAGTGTACTGAACTAAATCCTATCATAGTATAACCAGCGTCTCCTGGAGGGAGAGCGTGAGATTTATGAATAGATCTATTCGGGACTGACAATCCCACATCTGAACTGCTAGCTACAGTTAGGCGGGCACGCCTGTGGTGAATAAATGTCATTTAGCTTAACGTCTGAAGAACGTTATAAAGGTCTCTAGGTCATATCATGTATGGTTATACGACTCGCAAATAAGTATAAACTAACTTTGGTTTACGGACTCTAATCTTCATTTGTTTTATTTTGAGTAATAAAAATACTTTTATATATGCTAATAGTAATCGGGGATTTCTAAACTGGCATCTCTACCTCTAGGACAGATAACCTGCTTTTAGGGAAAATATAGGATTTTCCCAGGATAACACTGGCATTTCTAAAACTGATGGTTTATTTTCTACTAATGGACGTTCGTATTCATTCCATGACTCCTTGGATTGTGCGTAGTTAGTACGAACCGGGAAGTCATGGAAGGAATGGTTTTTTTAAAACATGCTTTCATAAGAAAATATAGGATTTTCTTGTGAAACACTCTTCAAAAGAATCAAAGAACATTTTTCCACCAAAACTAAATGCTTATGAACTCACCAGCTTTATGCTGATATTCTTTCAAAACTGCTTGTATTCTCAGGGAATTAATAGACAGGTACTATCAAGAATTTGGAGAAGTCGGAGCGTTAGAGTCACGTCTTTCCATTTTACTTTCGATATGAACGAAATTATGTATTAAGACAAATGTAAACCTTTTTCATATATGTATTCAATGTTTGGTTGTGTTTACTATGCTTGCTATGATACAATTGTTGTGATACTATACATGACGTCAACCACCCCCGAACGTTTCCGCCATTCCAGTTTGGGGGTGTGACAAGTTTCTTGTAGCGTTGACTTCTAACTGATGGCACATCCGAACAAAGTGAAAATATAACATGTTCGTGACATGTGCTTCAATAAATCTCCTCCATGATCAGAGTCATCATCTCTAACCAAGTCATTCTTCGTATTAGCTCCATACACCAAAAAAACATTCGTCGTTCCTTTCAAGTATCGCATGACCCACTTGACAACTTCCAAATGAGCCTTCCTTGGATTGCTCATAAACCTGCTTATCACGCTAACTGAATGAGCCATATCAGGTCTGGCATAGACCATTGTATACATGAGACTTCCAACAGCACTAGAGTAAGGTACCATGCTCATGTACTTCCTTTCTTCATTAGTTGTGGGTATAGTATCTGGACCAAGTTTAAAGTGAGCCGCCAAAGGAGTTCCAACTGGTTTTGACTTATCATAGTTTAAAGAATGCAGAACTTTCTCAATGTACTTTTGTTGAGAAATACACAACCGCACTACTCTTCGATCCTTTTGAATCTCTATTCCCAGTATCTTTTTTGTTGCTCCCAAATCCTTCATTTCAAAGTCATTCTTCAGGATCGCCTTCAATTTATTTATTCCAGCCATGTCCTTGGCTATGATGAGCGTATCATCAACATATAGCAATAGATATATGTAGGAATCTGCTGATAATTCCTTTGAGTATACACAATTGTCAAACTGGTTCCAAGTGTAGCCATTGGAGATCATAAATGAATCAAATCTCTTGTACCATTGTCTTGGAGACTGCTTCAAACCATACCGATATTTCTTCAGGAAACATACATAATTCTTCTTAGAATCAAGGAACCTTCTGGCCGGGACATATAAATCTTCTCTTCTAAGTTCACATGAAGAAATGTAATTTTCACGTCAAGTTGTTTATGCTCCAGATCAAATGCATTCACCATGTCCAAAAGAACTCGAATTGTCTTGTGCTTCACGACCGGTGAGAACACATCGTGATAATCAATTTCTTCTTTCTGAGAAAACCCTTTCGTCGCCAACCTTTCCTTGAACCGAGCTGGTTCAACTCCTGGTATCCATTCCTTCTTCTTAAAGATCCATTTACATCCCACTGGTTTTGCTCCCTTTGGTAATGGAACTAGATCCCATGTTTCATTCTTCTCCAATGATTGCATATCTTCATTCATGGCCATCAACCAATTTGCTGCTTCATTACTCGCCACTGCCTCTTTATACGATTGAGGCTCCTCAGTGTCAATGTCTTCTCCAGTTGCTAAAGCAAAAGCAATGGAGTCAAGGTCACCGGATTTGACACATCCCATATATCTAGCAGGTTGTTGAATAACCCTCTTGGATCTCCTGTTTTCTATAGATTCAGACCCATCGTCCTTCCCGACATCAGCACCACTAGACGAAGATCACATGGGTTGTTCTTGGGTTTGATCTTGTCCAGGTTGTTTACTGCTACGTTGCTCTTCATCACTTATTATAACTCTGTCTGGAGTTTGAGATGCAAACTTTACCTTCTGGTTAGCACCATGATCTTTGTTCCCTGCTTGACTTGTATCACCTCCTCCCTGGTTACCCATGGTAGATTCATCAAAGGTTACATCTTTTTTGATGATAAATTTAGGAGTTCTTCCTTATTCTATACACCACAGTCGATAACCTTTTACCCTTTTCATATATCCTAGAAATATGCACTTCATTTCCCTTGGCTCATGTTTACCATCGTTCACATGAACATATGCACGGCATCCAAATATACGCAAACCAGAATAGTTAGAGGGTTTCCTGGACCATACCTCTTGAGGAGTCTTCAAGTCTATTGTAGTTGATGGTGATCTGTTCACCAAATAGCAAGTAGTGTTAACTGTGTCTGCCCAAAATTGCTCGGATAAGTTAGCAAATATCCGCATGCACCTTGTACATTGCATGGGTGTTTGGTTCATCCGTTCTGCCACTCTATTTTGTTGTGTTGTGTGTCGTATAGTGTGGTGCCTCACTATACCTTCTGCCTAGTAGAAATTATCAGATGGAGCATTACAGAACTCCAACCCATTGTCAATCCTCAGAGTCTTGACCTGTTTTCCATTCCTTTTCTCAACCATGGTCTTCCACTCCTTGAATTTCCCAAACACCTCATCTTTGGTCTTTATAAAGTACAACCAAAATTTCCTTGAATAATCATCAATGAACGTCACAAAGTATGAGCATCCTCCGTGAGACTTTACTGGTGCAGGGCCTCACATATATGAGTGAACATATGCCAAGATTTCCTTGCTTGTGTGTTGACCGATACCAAACTTCACTTTGCGATGCTTTCCCTTGACACAAGTTTCACAAAACTGTATCCTTCTAGTAGCCTCTCCACCAAGCAGTCCTTGTTTACTTAGCACTGACATTTCCTTCCCACTTATGTGCCCCAACCTACGATACCACAACTTTTTCTTGGTATTGATAGGATTTAGGTAAAACAAATAAACTTAAAACCCTTAAATTCACATGCAACCTAAGAATCTATGTTTTCACTAGTGAACCTATAACTAAGAACATCAAATAAGAAACCCTAAAACCCTAGGTATATTTCGAAAATCATAATAGGTTTTAGGTTTACATACCTTGTTGTTATTGTAGCAAATAACAAGAATCCTTCACTTGTAGATCTCTTCGAAGCAAGCACCACAATTGTCGTGCTTCTAATAGCTCACACCCAAAATAGAAAGAGGGAAGACTATAGAGAGAGGAGAGGGGATGGGAGAATTTCGGCTATCTCTATGGAGGTATGAGTGGCCGAAAATGTAAGGGTTAAGGATCTTTATATAGTGGTACAAGGAAACCCTATATAACCTTGATTTGAATATTAAATTAATATTTCAAATCTGGTATTTAACTCATTCCTTATTTATCCACATGGGATATTTTAGAAACCCTAGAATGTCCCCTCAAAACCGTCCACCCCTATAGTGGAAGGTTCTGGAGCCTTCTGTTCAACTATTGAACAATTGCACTTTAGACCCTGCACTTTTAATTAATTCTATTAATCTCAAAATTAATTCTAATTAATTTCTAATCAATTATTAATTAAATAATAGCTTTTCTAATTAATATATTATTTTCATAATATATTAATAAACTATTTATTTTAATTTATTGATCACATAATAAATTAATCTCTCTCTCTAAAAGTCATCATTTCCAATTGTTAGGTTTGAGGGCAACCCAAAAGGACTGTGCTACTATCAATTCAAGTATATACCAATTATAGTTATGGGATTAGACACCTAATCCAACAGGTATCGCCTTCATTCAAGGGTTGAGATATAGCCACCATTTCCATAACTATATTGCCTTCTAGGATATAAATCCCTCCATGATTCATATTCCCTTTCATTATAACCAGAGAACCTTCGGTGACTTTGACCCAATCACATTCACTAGCGTAACTTATCCCATTCTTAACCAATGTGCCGAAAGAAATTAATTTCTTCCGAAGTTTCGAAACGTACCAGCAATCTAACTTCCTAACCATGTCGTCATGCATATTAATCTGCACCGTGCCACTACCCTTGATAATGCTCACCCAATCATCGTCCATCTTGATTGTTTTATCCCACTCTTTGAAGGAGTCGAACCAGTCACGATTATACGTCATGTGATAGGATGCTCCGGAATCCAAGACCCAAGAATCAACAAAACTTGATGTACTTACAGTCAGCACCTCACCATCGTGCCCTTCATCAGAGCTTTCCTAAACCACAACAACATTATTATTGTTGCTTGATTCACTCTTGAACTTATTATTCAGTTGGGGACAGTTTCGATTGAAGTGCCCCTTCTCTTTGCAGTTATATAACATTTGGCATTCGATGAACCTATAGACTTCGATCTTGAACATGATCTCCCCCTGTTTCCCTATTTCCTATCTTCTGTCCTTCCTCTCCCTGCGAATAAGCCGAAACTAGACACCTCCTCTCCACCTGAAACTTTTCTTTTTAGTTCCTTGGATATTAGAGAGTCCTTCACATCATTCACAATGATCGTTGTCCTACCATAGAGCATGGTATCAACGAAATTCTCATATGAGTTCAGAAGAGAACATAAGAGAATGAGCATATGGTCTTCATCTTCAATATTCACATCAACCCCTTGTATACCCAAGATGATGTGATTGAAGTATCCAAATGATCTTTTACTTGGGTACTTTCAGACATTCTGAGCGTATACAACCTTTGTTTCTGATACAATTTGTTCGTCTGAGAGTACTTCTGGTACTTGTCACAAAGTATCTCCCAGAGCCCAAAAGTAGTTGTTTGATCCACGACCTCCCTCAGTATTTCATTTGTCAAACTCAACAGAATGGCACTATGTGCTTTTGTCATAATGTCCACCAGCTTATCAGCTGCCATGTCCTTTGGCACTTTTGTGTAACACCCAGAATCCATAAGGTCAAGAAAAGAAAGAAAAACTCCAAGTCAAGAGGTCTACTCATCGAGTCCAAGGAAGAACTCGACGAGTAGGAGCAGATTTTTAAGTCGCGGATTAAGTGACCGACTCGACGAGTCGGGGGACTACCTCGACGAGTTGGTTAGGGTTTGGGAAACCTTAAATTCGGGCCTTGTACCCTATTTAAAGAACATGAGGCCTCTCACTCATCCCCTTACTGCCCTCTCAAGTCCAGAAACAGAACCCTAGCCACCCAACTTCATTTCTTGAGCTTTGTGAAGATAAAGGTTCATTTGGAGTGCAAATCTTAGAGGAATGGAAGCAAGGGTCAAGGAAGGAAGTGTAGATCCAACTCTTACTTCAGTTTGGTAGCTAATAGAAGGTAACAAGTCGTTACCTTGAGCATTCATTTGATAGATCCCTTCATCTTGAGCTTCATGGCCATTCCTAGCACATTTGTGGACTAGCGCTTGCATGGAACACGATCTGAAGTTGCGACTTCAGATCCGGACTCTCCAAGGTCCCTAATGTATTAAAGTCTCAAGCTTTTGAGGCTTGAAGCCCTCCTCCACAGAAAAACCCTTCCTTGTAGTTTAGTTTTGGCTTTTGGGAATTGTTTACACGTAAAGGTTGCAACTTTACGTGGAAAGCATGCTCTAGGAGGTTGGATCTACCTTTGGGAACAATTGTTTGGCTTAGAATCCTCGGAATGAGAAGTAGAATGAACGAACTCGGCGAGTTGAAGAGGGTTTTTCCCGTGTTTGGTTACTGCATGAACTCGGTGAGTCGATACGGTGACTCGACGAGTGGATAGGGTTTTCTCGATTATGGATTTTGCATGTGCTCGACGAGTTGATGGAACAACTCGACGAGTTGACCAAGGTTTTGCATGGTTCTGAGTTCTAAGGAACTCGACGAGTCTGAGGATGACTCGACGAGTTGACTCGGGTTATCACGAGTCTGAATAGCATAGAACTCGACGAGTTGAAGGAGCAACTCGATGGGTTGAGTCAAATCGGAGCGTTGACTTTGACCATTGACTTTGACTTTGACCAAGGTTGACCTAGTTTGACTTTTGAGGGTATTTGGGTCTAAGTGTTATTTTGGTACTGATAGCTCGGGGAGCCGAAGGAGTACCGACTCGGGAAGCTGGCGGGGCAGCAACTAAGGAATTCGTGCGGGAAGCTTCTGCAGTCAAGTGATGAAGATGAGGCTACTTCCAAGGAGATGAGTCCATTGGTGAAGGAAGAAAAGATTCCTAGGGAGCTTAATAAAAGTGAAGAAAAATTGGAGATTAAAGGGATCAAACGCAAGCTCGATGGAGACGAGACCAAGGCTAAAAAGGAGAATTCAAAGAAGGCATACATTAGGCGAGTTCAAGCGTACAAGAGACGATGGAAAGAACAAAAGGTGCAGGTGGTGGACTCCTCTGATAGCTCAACGTAGGAGGCACGGAGTCCGGCTCACGACTCCATCAAAAAGAAGCGCTTCTCGGGAGGCAACCCGAGTTTGGTTTGCATTTTCTTTTCTTTTATTTTTAGGAATTTTTATTTGTAGGAAAGTGATCAATTCGTCATCCAAAAACTTTTAAATGGAAAAATTAGTTGTGGGGTACTTTATAATTAAGAGGAAAACAATTAAAATAAACAAATATAATTTACTATATTAATATTTGGTCCAGACTATAAATCACGTCGTGAATTCGAATGATAAACGGGGGTTCCATAGTTTAGCCCAGTTTTGAAGCCCAATAAGTTTAATTGTAGTGGACCAGATTTTTCTTAAGCCCAGCAAGCAAATCACGACGTGATTGAGCCCTTCACGTCGTGACCATTAAAAACACGGGGGGGGGGGGGGGGGGGGGGTTACATAAACACTTTGACCCACTCCCCATTTGGTTACTCTACTTTGTTGCACAAAGTGAAGAAGCCCCACAGTCGATTTTCCCCATTTTTCTTCCAAATTTCTTGAATCTTTTGTCTCTTAACTTCATTTGGTAAGTGATTCATCCTTCAATTGTTGCTATTGCTTATAACTTATGCATTTTAAGAGTTAGGGTTTATTTAGAAATTCAAAAACCCAAATTGGCTGAATTAGTTGATGTTTTCGGGATGCATGGCCTTAGATTAGTAGAATAAACATACCCCAAGTATCATACATGTCGGATTTGGACTGTAACATAGCCGATCTAGAGTCACGTCCCGACTGCGGTTCACGACGTGAAACTCCAGTTCACGTCGTGAAGCCTGGGCGAACAGAATTCTTATTTCGTTTTTAATGGGAAATCTGATGGGTTTTATGCATAAGAACAATCCTATGTGCTCATACAAACCCTAATGCTTGGATCTAGGTTTCTCTATTGTACATGCAATGAATCCAAGACTTACAAACCCTAATCTAGCATACATAATATCAAAATTAACATATAACACCAGATCTAGATGTTTACCTCTTCAAATAGTAGCTTGAATCTTCTTCTCTTGAGCTTAGAATCACAATTGTAATTCCTCTAATGGATCGCAAACACCACACAAGCAAGAAGGCAACTTTGAGAGAGATGAGGATGCTAATTTTCGGCCTAGGGTTTTCTCTTGGGAACAAGTGGCCGAAAATTGCATGCAAGAGTCTCTATTTATACTATAGGCTGCTAGGGTTTCAGTCTAAACCCTAATGGATACCTTAGCCACCAAGTAGCCCAAGGAACCTTCTGGAACATGGCCCTTGGACGAAAATATGATGATCCCTCATCATAATTTCGTTCCCCCTTAGTCCATTAGGTTTCCCAGCCCAAAACTCAACTATCACACATTTGACAGTTTATGCCCCTTTATTTAATTAATCTCTTTTAGTCACCAAATTAATTCCTAATTAATTTATGACTAATACTAATTAAATAAATATGATTTCTCCTTTAATATATTATTCTTATAATATATTAATAAACCATAATATCCTCTCTCTTTCCTTAAATTACCTTGTCAAGTTGCTTTGGTGAAGGCAACCCAAAAGGACCATGCATAACCGGGTCAAGTACATACCAAATATAGTTACGGGCTTAGACACTAATCCAACAGTCTCCCACTTGGATAAGTCTAGTAACTATATCTCACATATGACTTCAGAATCCGGTTAGCAATCGTAGCTCTTGTACGCTTCTGTCAACTCTGATCAAAATCTTGTCCTTCAGATAAGGGATCGTATAATCCTCTGTTCTAGATATCATGCCGACAATACTTATTGTCCAGCATTTGTTTCTCGATCTCTGATTTGTTCGACATAGAATTCAGTCGAACACATCAACCTCATCCTGACCAGGCCCGACACATAAGTCAAACCAAATCATCAAGTGGCCAAGATATCGCTTTTATACTCTTAGAATAAAAGGAACAGAAAACTTCGACTTATATGCTTTTATTATCTACTAGCTAAGTTACACACAATAATACGTTTTATAACATCAAGTTACTGATGCGTTTTCGTATTATCAATGCATAATCATCTAGCAAACAATAACCATATCTGTAGGTTTAAAGATTATATGATATTATCATCTTGCGATCACTTGTGATAACTTTCATGAAGTGATACTAGCAAGTGCGGGTTTATTCCAATGCTCAAAACATATTTCATAAGCACTCATAAACTTTGTAGCAAACCTTTGCTAGGTCTAAAACCTTTTAGACAATCTACAATCAAATTTATGACAATCTTCTTTCATATCTACTTCCAACATATGAGCGATTGTGGACTGTTCGAATAACCCTATTATTCAGGTAGTCAAAACATGCAAAATCGAAACCATAGATAAATAATCAACACAAGATAGAAACTTTCTTATAAATAACACACCTTTATTTAATCATCAAATGTTGAATACAAAATTATCCATGACAAGTTTCCTACCTATCTAATCTAAACTAATATCGTCCTTTAGCCCAACGCTCCTAGCGTGCTTCAAATGCTTGACCCTACTCAGTCCCTTCGTAAGGGGATCTGTTGGGTTATCTTCTGACGATACCCTCTTCACAACGAGGAGTCCCTCTTCTACCCGATGTCTGATAAAATGGTATTTCCTGTCGATATGTCGAGATCTGCCATGATCCCTTGGTTCCTTGGTCAAGTCAATCGCTCCTTCATTATCACAGAAAATTTCCATGGGCTCCTTTATGGATGGCATAACTCCAAGGTCTCCTATTAAGTTCTTTAACCATATAGCCTCCTTTGACGCTTCGCTTGCCGCAATGTACTCTGATTCGCATGTTGAATCAGCTACGGTCTCTTGCTTGGAACTTTTCCAAGTCACTGCTCCTCCGTTCAGGGTAAAGACCCAGCCTGACTGCGATCGGTAATTATCCCGATCCGTCTGAAAACTAGCGTCACTGTACCCTCGCACCCTTAATCATCACTCCCACCGAGGACTAGAAACCATTCCTTGGTCCTTCATAGGTACTTAAGAATATTCTTGACAACAATCCAATGTGCTCTACCAGGGTTCCCTTGATATCTGCTGACCATGCTCAAAGCGAATCCACATCAGGGCGAGTACAGGTCATAGCGTACATAATCGAGCCAACTGCGGAAGCGTAAGGTACTCGGCTCATATCAGCTATCTATGCCTCTGTACTCGGGCTCTGAGTCTTACTCAGTTTGGTATTGCATTGAATTGGCAACTCCCCTTTCTTGGAATTTTCCATACTAAAACGTTTTAGTACCTTTTCCAAGTATGTATCCTGACTGAGTCCTATCAGTCTCTTACTTCTGTTTCTCGCTATCCTTATTCCCAGAATATACGCAGCCTCTCCGAGGTCCTTCATAGCGAAACACTTCCCAAGCCAGGACTTGACCTCCTGCAAGGTTGGGATGTCGTTTCCTATGAGCAGTATGTCATCGACATACAATACGAGGAAGCTCACTATACTCCCATTGACCTTGACATACACACATGACTCATCTTCGTTTCGCAGAAAGCCAAACTCTTTGACCTTATCGTCAAAACAAAGATTCCATCTGCAAGATGCTTGCTTCAATCCATAAATGGATTTCTCAAGCTTGCACACTCTATTGGGATGCTTCGCATCAACAAAACCCTCTGGCTGATTCATGTAAACATCCTCAGCCAACTTCCCATTTCGGAAAGCTGTTTTTACGTCCATCTACCAAATTTCATAATCATGAAATGCAGCTATTGCGAGCATTACCCTAATAGACTTTATCTTAGAAACTGGTGAGAAGGTCTCATCATAGTCAACTCCAGGAGTTTGAGTAAAGCCCTTCGCGACCAATCGCGCTTTATAAGTGTGCACTTTCCCATCCATGTCTGTCTTCTTCTTGAAGATCCACTTGCACCCGACTGTCTTACGACCTGGTACATTATCAACCAAATTCCAAACTTGGTTGTCATACATGGACTGAATCTCGCTGTCCATTGCCTCTTTCCATTTAGCAGACTCTGGGCCTGCCATGGCTTCCTTATAGCTATTAGGTTCGTCCAGATTTACTAGTGTACTATCACTAATAAACGTATCCCCGTCAGTAGTAATATGGAAACCATAAAACTGGGGTGGAACACTAACTCTATTGGAACGTCTAAGAGGTAAGGACTGGTCAATTGGTTCAACAGGAGTTTCCTCCTCAGGTTGAGCGCCAGTGTCAGAGGTTCCTTCATCTCCTAACTCTTGAAGCTCTTCAAGGTCAATCTGACTCCCACTGTCTCCTTGACTTATGAGTTCTCTCTCTCTGAAAACTCCTCTCCTAGGAACAAAGACAACATTATCAATTGGTCTATAGAAGAGATAGCCAAAAGACTTCTGTGGATAGCCGATGAAATAACACTTCTCACTACGAGGTTCTAGCTTATCGTGAGTCTCTCGTCTTACGAAAGCTTCACAACCCCAAACCTTGACATGTGCTAACGAGGGAGCTTTCCCTGTCCACATCTCGTGAGGTGTCTTGGCAACCTTCTTGGTGGGAACTAAGTTAAGGATATGGGCGGCAGTCTCTAAGGCATACCCCCAGAATGAGATTGGTAACGAAGCACGACTCATCATAGAACGAACCATGACCAGCAAGGTTCGATTACGTCTCTCAGCCATACCATTCAATTGTGGCGTTCTAGGAGGCGTCAATTGCGAAACTATTCCACATTCTTTTAGATAGTCGTGAAACTCAAGACTTAGGTACTCTCCCCCTCGATCAGATCGAAGCATCTTGATTTTCCTGCCCAGCTGATTCTCCACTTCATTCTTAAACTCTTTTAACTTTTCAAAAGTTTCTGACTTTTGCTTGATCAAGTAGATATATCCATATCTGCTATAATCGTCTGTAAAAGTCACGTAGAAGCGACAAGCGTCCCTTGTGGTGGATCTAAAGGGTCCACATACATCAGTATGTATGAGATCCAATACACCCTCACCCCTTTCACATGTGCCAGTAAAGGGTGACTTGGTCATCTTCCCAAGTAAACAAGACTCACACACGTCATCGTCCCTAAGGTCGAATGACTCCAAGACTCCATCCTTTTGGAGTTGGGCTATGCGTTTCTTATTAACATGGCCAAGGCGACAATGCCACAAGCATGCTTTGTCCAAACTTGTGGACGAATCAATATTCAAAACATCATTTCCTAAATTATCTATAATTAACACAGATTCATAAATCCCATTACAAGGTAATGCATTGAAATAAAAGACACCTTTCAAATAAGCATTAATAGAACCATTACTATTATCAAACGAATATCTGAAACCTTGTCTAAACAATCCATGAAAAGAAATGATGTTCCTTGCCATATCTGGCGAATAGCAACAATTATTTAAATCTAGCCCTAACCCATTACTCAACACTAAGGAATAAACTCCGATCTTGGTTACTGGTGAAGACTTCTTGTTTCCCATGATCAAGTTTATCCTTCCATGCTCCACTTCCCTACTTTCTCTTAGCCCCTGCAAATCAGAACAAATGTGGTAACCACACCCAGTATCAAGGACCCATGAAGTAGCAAGTGATGAGTTATTAGATTTAATTAAATAAATACCTGCAAAGGTGGGCTTTATCTTCCCATCCTTAATATCCTGCAGATATTTAGGGCAGCTTCGTTTCCAGTGGCCCTTCTGGTGGCAATAGAAGCACTCTGCTTCCCTGGGGTCAGAATAGGGTTTAACAGAACCTGCTTTGGTCCCACTAGAAGAGGAACCATCTTGGGGCTTACCCTTTTGGTGGCTCTTAGAAGGATCCTTCCTCTTCTTTCCCTTTCCTTGGCCAATTGCCAACACAGGAGCAGCTACAGTAGAGGATGATGCAATAGATTTGTCATTGAGGTTGCTCTCAGCTGTCCTCATGAGCCCTTGAATTTTACTCAGGGTGACCTCTTCCTTATTCATGTGGTAGGTCATTCTGAACTGGTTGTAGCAGGAAGGCAAGGAGTGGAGGATGATGTCGATAGCCAAATCCTCATCAAACTTAACATTAAGTTTGAGAAGACAATCAACATACCTTTGCATTCTTTGCAAATGAGCAGTTAGGGATTCTCCACTCCCCATCCTAGCGGTGATCATGTTGGTAATGATCTCATAGCGCTCTTGCCTCGCGCTCTGGTGGTACCTGTCCAGCAAATCTTGATGCATCTCATATGGATACATTTCCTCATAGGACTTTTGGAGTTCGAGGTTCATGGTGGCCAGCATGATGCAATGAACTTTCGTCGCATCACGCTCGTGGGCCTCAAAGTCGGCCATCTCTTCAGGAGTAGCAACTTCTGGGTTGATCTTTTCCAGCTTCTCATCGAGGACATATTCTTTGTCCTCGTAGCGAGTTATCATGCGAATGTATCTCATCCACTTGTTGAAGTTTGACCCATCAAATGTCACCTTTTGACACAGGTTCATCAGCGAGAATGACCCAGAAGCGTTGTTGTTTGCGTTTGCGTTTGACATCTGAAATAGAAAAGAACAAAGTTTGAATAGAAATGAATCCCCAATTAAACACCCAAATGAGAAATTAGGGCTAGGATCCAACAACATTATTTACAACTTAGAAAAGGGATGCCGTAATCTAAAAGTAAATAATTTGAAGGTAAGTGAATAACGATTCACTAATTCTCGCCATGAAAAACGAAAAGAGATTAAGTTTTAAATGTATTTGAAAATTCCTAGATTTCTTTTGAGATTCATTGAACATTTCAATGGCATGTTTAAATCTCGATATGCACTTCAAATTTGCGACTGGGATGTCGAGGATCGCAAACAAGTTGTGAATAACCATGCGAATCAACATGGTGCACTCAATGTCATTATCACCTAATCAATGTGCCGGTTAGCCACGCACGCTCCATTGATCTATGATAAACATCGAGCCACCCTTTGTCACTAATGTCAATCCCAAATTAGTGTGCCGGTTAGCCACGCACGCTCCACTAACGTTTGACAGGGGTACAAAGTGTAATTCCATGGAATAGCATCATTTTTCACATTTTACCCTAAAGTAACTAAGATTGAGAATTTATAAAACAATGTAGTTACTTTAATATTTCCATTATACTTATAATGAGGAATTAAGTGCCCCATCCTATCCGTTCGGCTAACGACCCTCCACCAGTCAAGCAAGCGGTAGGTGTGAGTGTACACCCATTAAGCGCCATTTTATAGGCAGCAACCTTATACCCACCTTATAGACTGGCTTCGTGAATGAGGCCTACTAGCGATAAGACTAGCTTATTCTTATACATATATATTAATTAATCTTGTAATAATATAATAGTATAGGGTTGAATTTTAAACTTGTAAAATTCTAAGGGTTTGAAATTTAAATCATTCAAAATTAAACTTTTAATCACAAAATTTAAATTTCATAACTTGAGGACAAGTTTTGAACTTTTCAAAACACAAGGGATCAAATAACAAATAATATAAATCAAACAATTAATTTAGTGATTATCTATATTTGACCTAATTTAATTTCTTGCAAGATAAGTTACCCAATTAATTCAAATAATCAATTTTAATCATATAAGGAATTTATTATCTAATCAATTGGTAAATATCTTTTGTTTTTGGCAAGGATAGTCTCACAAAATCATTAAAATTCGAATTTTATCAGTAAACACAGATTGGTAACTATTCCATAGCAAAAACAACAAGAAATCCCGATATTGCCTCTGTCAGACGATCCGACTCGCCGAGCCACTCATGGACTCTCCGAGTAGGGCCGACTCGCCGAGTCCAGTCGAACAGAAGCCAGAGAAACGATTTTCAGCATGTAAACAATTATAGCATCACATACAACAGAAACCAATCAAGGCTCTGATACCACTGATGGGTTTTATGCATAAGAACAATCCTATGTGCTCATACAAACCCTAATGCTTGGATCTAGGTTTCTCTATTGTACATGCAATGAATCCAAGACTTACAAACCCTAATCTAGCATACATAATATCAAAATTAACATATAACATCAGATCTAGATGTTTACCTCTTCAAATAGTAGCTTGAATCTTCTTCTCTTGAGCTTAGAATCACAATTGTAATTCCTCTAATGGATCACAAACACCACACAAGCAAGAAGGCAACTTTGAGAGAGATGAGGATGCTAATTTTTGGCCTAGGGTTTTCTCTTGGGAACAAGTGGCCGAAAATTGCATGCAAGAGTCTTTATTTATACTATAGGCTGCTAGGGTTTCAGTCTAAACCCTAATGGATACCTTAGCCACCAAGTAGCCCAAGGAACCTTCTGGAATAGGGCCCTTAGACGAAAATATGATGATCCATCATCATAATTTCGTTCCCCCTTAGTCCATTAGGTTTCCCAGCCCAAAACTCAACTATCACACATTTGACAGTTTATGCCCCTTTATTTAATTAATCTCTTTTAGTCACCAAATTAATTCCTAATTAATTTATGACTAATACTAATTAAATAAATATGATTTCTCCTTTAATATATTATTCTTATAATATATTAATAAACCATAATATCCTCTCTCTTTCCTTAAATTATCTTGTCAAGTTGCTTTGGTGAAGGCAACCCAAAAGGACCATGCATAACCGGGTCAAGTACATACCAAATATAGTTACGGGCTTAGACACTAATCCAACAAAATCTTGGGTGTTTTGTTTTGTTTTGTTTTGTTTTTGGTCATTGCAGGAACATGGCTCCTAGAAGGGTAGTCCAGCAGGAGAATAACCCAATTGATGTGGCTAGCATTCACCCGTTGTATCGTTTTCCACGAAACATTTCCCGGGCATTGTTGACCACATACGAAAACCGTTTGGGATGGCTTTATAACCGCAAGTTTTCAATAGCACCTAATGTGGATTGGGGATGGCTATGAGGTGTGGGCATGGTTGTGGAATTGGAGCGTTATTGGACAAAGATGTACGAGGGGGTTGATTTTTCTTTTACATGTCATGGGTGGAGGAACTTGTTTGCAATTCAAGAACCCGTTTATCGGGAATTATCGGTGGAGTTTTTCTCTACCGTAAGCTTTGAAGAACGGACTGTGGATTTTGATTATAACCGGGCAATTGTTTTCCAGTTGGGTGGGTATATCGAGAATGTAGTCTTCGGGAGTTTGCTTGGCGCATGGGGCTATATACGGAAGTAGAGACTCAATCTCCATTCTTTGTGCCATTTTTACTTGGGTGTGTTCGGGATTTTACTCCCGACACTTTCGATGTTCAATTTTGGAGGACTATTTCAAATCACAAGTATGATCCTCGTGATTCTAGTGAATCACAGATTCAGAATCCCGTGTATCGTTTTCTTCATCGCCTTGTTACCTTTTCGATCAACCACAAGCACCATGGTGATAAGGTGTCCATTCAGAATTTGTTCTTTTTGTGGAGTATTATTACTCCTGGGGTTTGTTGTGACCTTCCCTACATGCTTGCTCGATTTTTGGGGAAGAAAGAGGCTAATTCTAGTCCCGGGAGTCCGATTACGGGTGGACATTTAGTCACCCGCCTTGCCCGGTCGTACATTATTTTGACTCCTAATTTTATTCGGAATCTTACTCGCTTTCCGGATAATGATTTGACGATTCAGTTTTTGGGTATTATGAGGGTGGTGGTGAATGTTGGGGGCGGTTATGTGATACCCCCGGAGGATGTTGAGCAACAAATGGAGAAACCCGAGCAACAACCTCCACCAAGGCCCAGAAGGCGGAATGTTAGAGCCCGGGAAGACGTGTAGAGAGAACGTCAAGCAGCACCACAATATGAGGGTGGAGTACCCACCAACCCGTTTCAAAGTCGGGTTGGTTCTTATTTGGATAATCTTCGCGGTGGAATGACATATAACACCCAACTTCTTGAAACCATGTTTTCTCACATGAGTGTGGTTCGACCACCTTCCGTGTCGCCGCAATGCCCGTACATACCTACATGGGAGGAGCTATGGATACCAAGGGGTGATGGAGAGGGACCCAGTGGAGCACGAGGCGGAGAAGATGATGATTGATTACTTGTTTATTTTATTTTGGTTTTAATTTGTGTTTGGTTTTTAAACTTGTTATGGTTTGTAAGACTTATAAGCTATTATGTTACTTTTATTTGTCCTTTGGTGGTTTTATTTCAGATTTGTTATGGAGTCTCGGGAGAGGAAGGATATTACGAGAGCGTATGCGTTTAGCCAAGGGTAATTTAGAGTTTGAAGTCAAGAGTCGAGACCCACAATTGGAAATAAGTGTGGGGTGCGTCTTGAGAGAGGGTAGAGTTATAAAAGAGTCTTAAGAACTTGCATTAGAGTGTCTTATTTCCTTAAGATGCTGGTAACAAGTCCAAGTTGGAAGGAGAAGTGGAGGATTTTATTTCCTGACTACCCAGTTTTCATGACGTGACACACTAATTCACGTCGTGAATCAAAAGTCGTGGATTTTTAGAATTCGTTTTTCAACAACATCACGACGTGTTCCTTACTTTCACGACGTGATTCTTAATTTTTCACATAATTGAAGTCCATTGGCGCATTTTACTTTATGGCTCACCACGTTTCTTCTTGAGATCATTATGAAGAGTATTATGGCTCGTTTTCTTTACCGTACAATGTGGCGTATGCTTTCCCACATTATTATTTACACCTTGGAGATTTGCACCACTTTTATTGAAGATCAAAGTTTCGATTAGTTGCTTGTTGGCTCATTCACATATTTCGCGAGTTCAAGGTCCAAGTTCCAATTTAGAAGAAGTCCATATTCGAGATGCACATTTCATCCATACGTTTGGAGTTCGATCACGCCACTGCTATCTCAGGGGAGTCTGTTCCTTTTTCTCCCTTTTATTGTTTTTAATTTAGTTTACGCATATAATAAGGGCATTATATGTAATAAGTGTGGGGTAGGAGGTCGAAAAAGTAATTGCTTAGGTTGAAAAAGTAAATTGCTAGAAAATTAGTAAATTTTAAAATTTTAGAAATAGATTTGAAATCTAAATAAATAAAAAATTCTAGTAGTTATGATTATTTAAACTAAAGTTGCTAGCGTTGTGTGGGATGATCCGATGAGAGCTCAAATGTTTAGTTGAGCCAATATACGTTACAGTGCATTTGTGGCCTCCTTTATTCAAGTAAAATCATGGGACAAAAACACGACCCCGCTTAGTTTGAGGGATGCAATATGTTTAGCAGTCTGTACTTGAAATGTATCCAGGAAAACTAATATCTTTAACCAATAAAGGTTGAAGTTAAGCGCCCCTGCTTAAGCATGTAGGTTTTGAGTTGAAAAAGTGAGACATTTATAAAAAAAAAAGAGAAAGAGAAGGTACCAAAAAGTGAAAAGTTGAAGAATTTTTGGAGCTATAGAAGTATCAAAGTTTGAAGATCAAAAATCAAAAATTCTGAAGAAAAATCAAAAGTTGAAGATACCAAAAATCACACAAAAAGGTGATGAATTCAAAGTACAAATTGAAGATCAAATGTCAAAGAAAGAAGAATTCAAGAGCTCCATTTTGGTATCTTAAAGTTGTAATTCTCTAGATTATGTATGCTTGGGTAGCTTTACAAAAATACCTTGAAGTTAAAAAGATTTATGCGGATGGATTCGGAGGGATGCATAAAATGAGTGTTGTTCAAAAGAAGTGGGCGAGTGTTTATGAGGATTGTGAGTATTTAGAATTGAGGGGGGTTACTTAGGAAAAATTTTAGACACAAATGCACGTGTTGAGGTCTTGGCATAATGGTTGAGCTGGAGTTGGATTGTTCTATGTGATGCTAGTGATGAAGGTTTAAGTTTAAATTAAGTAGATTTGCTTGAGGGCAAGCAAAACATAAGTGTGGGGTATTTTGATATTGTCATATTTATACATATTTTTAGGCAATATTTAATTACATTTTTATTAATATTTTGGTTATTTGCATAGAATTATGGTACTTATAAGGATAAATTGTTATTTGCAGCCAAAGTAAAGCATTTTTGAAGAAAGGGACCAGAATTGACAATACTTGGAACATTGGAGACTTGGAGTACAAAAGTAGAAGAAACCCACGAATTCAGCTTAAACTCACGACGTGAACCACAAGTTCACGACGTGGACTTGAATCTTCCAGAAGACAAATACGTGCGAAGTAAGAATCCGTGCCCAATAAGGATATCTCTAAGTTCACGACGTGAAGCTTCCTTTCACGTCGTGAGTCACGATTTTCGGGAAAAGTATATAAACGCTTGATCATTACGATTTTAAGAACTTTTGGCTGCCTTGGAGGGTTCCTGGAGACGAAATTCAGAAGGGAAGAAGTGCTGGAATAGGGTTTTTACCACCAAGAAAGAGAAGAGTACATCAATAGTTTATTTGTTTGGTACATTCATCATGACTTATACTATGATTTGTTTTAATTTGTTTGTTGCTATGAGCAGCTGAATCTAGATACTCTTGTTTAGCTAGATGAAGCTTCTGACTTATGGTTTAGTTTAATTTACTATGGATTTGTTAAGTTGGTAGTTTGCTTGTGTTTGATTATTATTACCTAGCATGCTAATATTTGTTTATTTAGTTGCTTAAATTCATGTTCTGTGCAGCTTAGTGACAATTAAATTACATGAACTTGAAACCTAGTGATTTAGTGAACATTGAATTGCTAGAGCTAGGATTGACCAATCTTAGATAGTAATTAAAGTAATTAAATTTAGCTGTGCTAGAGAACATAAATTATGACCATAATTGTGTTTGCATAATCTTACATAGCATATTCATAATCCATAACTGGTTCTGTGTTTCATTGTGTGTGACCATACATAGTTTTACATGAATTAGTTTAATATTGGTAAGTTTAGACTTAAATTACTAATACAATAATAACCAACTTGATAATCCATAATTGTTAGCTAACCATAAAGAAGAAGTGGATTCGAACTAAACAGGAGTGTTTTTAATTATTGATTGAATTTGAGTTAAGTTAGTCTGATCTTGTAAAATCGGATAAAAACCCACTTAAAGCTTATTAAAAAAATTAGGTTAATTTGGTAGTAATTAATTAATTAGACAATACCGTTCCCTGTGATCGACACCCGACTTACCCTACTATTCTATAATTTTGACTAGGTACACTGCCTAGGTGCAATTCAGCTAGTTAAGGTAGTTAGGTTATAAATATTAAAATTAGGTGTAGCTAATTGTACGCATCAAGTTTTTGGCGCCGTTGCCAGGGAGCAACTTAGTTAATTACTGATTTATTTTGCTTTAAATTAATCGCTTCTTTTTGTGGGGTAAAACCTGCAAAAAGTTATTTTTCAGTTTCATTTTTCTTTCTTGCATTACAAAACTCACGACGTGAGTTTTATAGGCTCACGACGTGAATCCTGTGATTCCTAGTTTTCTTTGTTTTTAGGTTGTCTTTCTATTTTAGTTCAGTTTTATGTTTTTATTTTGTTTATTTTGCAGGAGTACATGACCAGAGGGTCCAATACACCTTTGGTGCCACCTCTTGAAGATCCAGAGTCTGCCCTTCACGAAAAGAAAGATAAGAACGTGAAAGAAGATCAAACGCCAAAGAAGACACCCTTACAAGAACTCAAGTCAGTGTTCTCAAAGAAGTCGGGGAAGAAAACGGGAGAATCGAGCTCATCTACAAAGGGCAAGAGCAAGGTTGCAAGTTTAGATCAAATACCTATCCCAAACGAGTCTG
Source organism: Lactuca virosa (assembly GCF_052849685.1). Lineage (NCBI taxonomy): Eukaryota > Viridiplantae > Streptophyta > Magnoliopsida > Asterales > Asteraceae > Lactuca > Lactuca virosa. The sequence continues at coordinate 42,707,566 of NC_136426.1, forward strand.
AATACGAGTCCGAGAACGAGTTTGGACTATATACGAGCGAAGATTTGGGATGAACTCTGATGAATGTTTTGGTTTCAGGTATCATCGATTTGGAAAGGAAGAGCTCAGATTGATCGCAGTGCACACACATATGATTTCCGCAATGAATGATTTTGGGATGAACTCTGATGAATGTTTTACTTAGCGATGAATTGAAATGTTTGAAATAAATGGTATCAATGTTTTAGCTATATTAAAAATGAAAATTTTACCCTTGATTTTTGGGTCGTTACAAGTTGGTATCAGAGCCTTGGTTTGAGGGATTCAGACATACTTTCGGGGTGTCTGAACTCAAACTGAGGATCTGTAAAGTTTTCGAAAAGAAAAATGTTTTCAAGGAAAAAAATTTCTAAGACAAGAAAAGGTGTGGTCTATAGCTTTGGAGATACTGTATGTCAGAGCCTTGGCCTGATATGTGATGCCTATAGCTTTGGAGATACTGTATGTCATGCTAGAATGGAAATGATTATAGGTATTAGTAACTGCTAAGTGTATGCTTTTAAAGTTGTATACGGTTAGGATCTTATAGCCTTAGAATAATTGATTTGGCCTTATTTCCTGTTCCTAGTTTGGTTGTGGTCCTAGGGTAGAGTCTATTATTCGACAGTCTATTAGATCATGTTCTGTGTATAATTTGCATGCATAAGGCAGCCAATAGTGAGGATGGATGGATGCGGATAGTGCGAGTTGCGATATGTGGGCTGAATGTTCTATGATAGTCCTTTGGATTGGAGTGCAACTGCACGAATGCTGCTTGATTTGTGCTTTTTGGAACTCTTGAGTGATGGGAGTCATCCACTAAGTGGATATGACGATATCCAGGAGGTGGATGGCTGGTATCATGGGGATTTCTTCAGCAGCTGATGGCAGGGTGAGATTGGGGACCTAGGAAAGCCTAGGATATGCTCCAGTAAGTTAGTGGGGGTGGTTCGGTGAAGTTGGGAACCTAGGAAAGCCTAGGAAGTGCTCCAGTGAGCTTAGTGGGGCGGTTCGGTGAAGTTGGGAACCTAGGGGGAGCCTAGGAGGTGCTACGGTAGAGATCGTCTTGCTATTTAGCAGACATTTAGTATACCGATGGAGTAAGTGACTTAGAGGATTCAGGAGGATTGCTGAGGAAAGTATGGATAGGTGTGGAAGGTAGTATTGGGCCCATACTACTGAAAGCACAGGATCTATACTCGAATCGGTGAGAGTCTTGGAGAATCTGAGATGCTTATGGGAAGGAGAATTCTTGGTTATGCCTTGATCGTGGAAATAGCTGCTTTGCATAATGAGGATGAGCACGTATGGGAAGGACCAGGGTTTGGTCCCGACTCCGGTGGTGAGCCAGTTAGCGAAAGGACCTCCAGGGATTTGAGTCTGTGTTGGACTAAAGATATGGAAAGTGTTCTCGCACTAGCTCCTACCCCTTAGGAGCTAAGGTTTGGTTCGCCTTAGATCTCTTGTATCAGGCGGCAAGGATTGATTATGCGATTTATTGCACTTTGGGATTGGAGACTATGTTTTGGGAGTAGTTTGTAGCCGATTTAGAGCAGGGGATTGCTCCAACTATTGCAGTTCAGCTGTGACAATTGAGATGGTGAGCGTCTCGGGGTGTGAGACCCTGAAGGATATCGATCCCAGAGCCGAGGGCGGAAAATTGATTAGGAGTACCTCGATGAGAGAGGTTCAAGTCAGGTGAATTTAGTGGAGGATCTCGGGCAGAGACCCAAGAAGTTTGGATCAGTATTTGAGAGGCCAGCACGTCGGGTTTAGTGCAACGCTTGTGGAAAATGCACGATGGAGGTTCGTTCCAAGGGTTTAGATTGTCATTGGGATTGGAAGGAAGTGTTACCCCATGTCCTTAGGGTGGTTGAGGTAACACGGGAGGAGGAGGTCAGGATTCCTTCAGATGTTTGCGGATATGCTATCTTTTGCCACTTCAGGTGGATGTCGGGAATTTGCATCACTTTGGGATTGTGATAAGATGGATCTTAGGTCGGTTCTCTGCTATAGTCTGAGTGAGCAAGGGTTGTCAGATGCCAGTCAGCATGCCGATGAATCTTTGAGGAATCCTCAGACGGACGTGTCTCGCGGAGCGGGTTCCGCGTGTACCGTGATTGCTCCGAGTCGTTGACAGAATCTGTTCAGTGATCTGGGTTGCTACAGGTGTAGTAGGTTCGGCCGCGTTATCAAGGATTGCCCACAGGGGGCAAGCCTGTTATACTTTCATTGTGATCAAGTGGGCGACAAGGAGGTCGACTGTCTGATGATCAGAGAGGAGCAGTGAGTACACCTGCTCCAGTTATTTTGGGGTTGTTATCTCTGTTTGTGGTTGAGTTGATTATATTCAAGAAGAGTCATGTATCATCTGCATACCATGGATCTTTGGTGGAGTAGCACGGGGTCGTCTCCTTATATACAACAGATTCCCACTGTTCGAATGTCATCTTGGGTGCACTAGTGTTGGTAGGCACCGGTCGTCAACAGACTGACCATGGGAACGTAAGAAGGATTGGAAATCCTTCGATTTTCATGTGTCGAGCGGACTTAGTTGAATCTAAGTGGGGGATAACCGTCCAGGTGGCCAGAACAGAGGCAAGGGTGAAACTAGGATACGTTTAGCATCCCCATCGGAGAAAGGAAGGCGGCCCTAGTGGCTGTTTGGATATAGGATTCTGCAGGATGGGAGTTCGGGAAACTCCCCAACAGTGGTTTGCGCCTTCTAGACGTCAGATATCAGGCTTTGGGGGAAGGAAACCAGGTGGGGTTCCAGTCATGAATGGAGTTTAGTTTGGGTGATTGGTCGAGTGCGTGCTCGACTCCGTGTACATTTCGAATTGATAGATTAAGGGTAAGGCATTGGGTTGTGCTGGTGTTAGGGCAAAAGTGTTGTAAGTCTGCGGGTGTAACCGTAGCATTCACGAGGTTGTGGGATAGTGTTGGAAGTGTTGTAAGTCTGCGGGTGTAGCCGTAGCATTCACGAGGTTGTGGGATAGTGTTGGAAGTGTTGTAAGTCTACAGGTGTAGCCGTAGCATTCAAAAGGTTGTTGGATAGTGTTGGAAGTTTTGTAAGTTTGCGGGTGTAGCCGTAGCATTCACAGATTCGTACAGATAACTTAGGCCAGGGTGGGCCAGTTCGAAAAGATTGTGGGAAGCCACAACTTTATAGAATCAGGACCAGAGGTGGTTATTCGATCGGTTATCCGTGGGCAAGCCCGGATGGATATGGAAATTACAAATGGAACTGGTAGAGACTGTTGAGTCAAGGGTTTGTATCTTGAGTTGCAGGATCATGTGGATAAGTGGTACGTGACACAGTGGGGCTACAACTGTGTAGTCCTGATATTGGATCTCTTGGGAACCTGGTGGTTGGATCGGGTGCGAGATTGGTAGTCTCTCGGGGATCGGCTAAGGGTATTTATTAATCGTTCAAGTAAAGGATGTTGGAAGTTATGATGCATTATGCAAATGCAGATTCGTGGATCTCACGGTAGGAGCGGAGTATCGATTCGTTTTGGGAAAGATCTCGAATCGAAGATTCGCGAGTGTGCAGTACATGATTTTGTTCCAGTGAGATGAGAATTAGAAGCATCTATATGCGCAGGACATAAAATACAGGATTCCAGGGTAATGAATAGGTTTGGTACGACGGTAGCTTAAGCCATCGTGATGTGTTTGGACTGGTTCTATCTGTAATAGAGCCACGACAGGTTGGGATCAGGAAACGACAGATGGAAGGATATCAGGAATGAGGTAAAACTACCGTTATTCAGGAAGCGCACACGTTTGCATTGGATTCTGTGGCGACAGGTTGTCAGCCTATCATGATCGGTTGGATCAAAGGATTGAAGGAGCCATGAGTGGCGGTATAGATAGGGCAATTATTTTCAGACGAGGTATCCTTCGGAGGTCGTGAGGGAATGTTGCGCGTGTGTCCTGGCTCAGCAATCGTTTAGGTGTCCGATGTTTCGAGCAGTTGAAAGATAAGGTGAGATCAGGGAGGTCGTGGCTGCCTTTAGAGAGCAGTAAGTGGTAGCAAGAATAGTCGAGATGGGTTCAGTGTCTTGGGACTCGTGTGGCGAGTCGCTTATGTTTGGATGTTCAGCACCGGAACATAGTAAGTGGGAGAAGTCAGTAAGTAGCAACGAGGTGACCAGCACTGGGCGTGGCTGGAGATTTAGTTAAGCGAAGGATCTATCCTTCATAGGGATAGGAAAGGTTGTTGTGTATGAACAGCTGTCTTGGGAAGGCCGTGGATTACGCAGGGTTGAGGGTGAACCCTTGGATGGCAAGTGTAAGTACTCGGGGAGATCGGAAGGATTGTTGGTTTGGGAAAGAGCCATGTTCTCGGAATTGTTAGTAATTAGAAGTGATCTCGAGGTTTTTACCTCCAAGGATTTGCTTATGCGGAAGACCGGACGGAAGGCCAACGGAAGCGGCCCTCCGAGGATTGGACGAACAGGCGAAGCATGCATCGTATAGGTATGCTGTGAGAGGTTGCAGGGTAGTAGACGTGGCGGACTTCGAGGATGAAGTATAGTTTAAGTGGGGGAGAGTTGTAACACCCGGAATCCAGAAGGTCAAGAAAATAAAGAAAAACTCCAAGTCAAGAGGTCTACTCGTCGAGTCCAGGGAGGAACTCGACGAGTAGGAACGGATTTTTAAGTCGCAGATTAACTGACCGACTCGACGGGTCGGGGGACCAACTCGACGAGTTGGTCAGGGTTTGGGAAACCCTAAATTCGGGCCTTGTACCCTATTTAAAGAACACGAGGCCTCTTACTCATCCCCTTACTGCCCTCTCAAGTCCAGAAACAGAACCCTAGCCACCCAACTTCATTTCTTGAGCTTTGTGAAGATAAAGGTTCATTTGGAGTGCACATCTTGGAGGATTGGAAGCAAGGATCAAGGAAGGAAGAGTAGATCCATCTCTTACTTTAGTTTGGCAGCTAATAGAAGGTAACAAGTCGTTACCTTGAGCATTCATTTGACAGATACCTTGATCTTGAGCTTCATGGTCATTCCTAGCACATTTGTGGACTAGCGCTTGCATGGAACACGATCTGAAGTTGCGACTTCAGATCTGGACTCTCCAAGGTCCCTATTGTAATAAAGTCTCAAGCTTTTGATGCATGAAGCCCTCCTCCATAGCAAAACCCTTCCTTGTAGTTTAGTTTTGGCTTTTGGGAATTGTTTACACGTAAAGGTTGCAACTTTACGTGGAAAGCATGCTCTAGGAGGTTGGATCTACCTTTGGGAGAAATTGTTTGGCTTAGAATCGTCGGAATGAGAAGTGGACTGAACGAACTCAGCGAGTTGGATAGCTAACTTGGCGAGTTGAAGAGGGTTTTTCCCGTGTTTGGTTACTGCATGAACTCGGCGAGTCAATACGGTGACTCGACGAGTGGATAGGGTTTTCTCGATTATGGATTTTGCATGTGCTCGACGAGTTGATGGAACAACTCGGTGAGTTAACCAAGGTTTTGCATGGTTCTGAGTTCTAAGGAACTCGACGAGTCTGAGGATGACTCGACGAGTTGACTCGGGTTTTGAAGAGTCTGAATAGCATAGAACTCGACAAGTTGAAGGAGCATTGACTTTGACCATTGACTTTGACTTTGACCAAGGTTGACCTAGTTTGACTTTTGAGGGTATTTTGGTCTAAGTGTTATTTTGGTACTGATAGCTCGGGGAGCCGAAGGAGTACCAGCTCGGGAAGCTGGCGGGGCAGCAACTAAGGAATTCGTACGGGAAGCTTCTGCAGTGCGAGGTGAGTCTTCTCACCATAACAATGGGTCTAAGGCACCAAGGCCGGCCCATTTATCTAGTTATGATGATTGTTGCGAATGTGCTATTGATACATTATATATTATGTGAAAACCATGTGGGGGTTCCCATGGCAAATAGTTATATATGCAGTATGCTAGTTGATTGTGTGGTATTTGGTATGCTAGTTGTCTTTGTGATACTTGCATGGAAGACCCCGGGGGGTTCCCGAGGCAGTTGGATATAAGACCATGTGGGGGTTCCCATGGCTTTCCCGGCTAAGACCATGTAGGGGTTCCCATGACAGTGGGCTAAGACCACGTGGGGGTTCCCGTCACCCGGTGTAAGACCTTGGAGGGTTTCTAGGGCATCCTTATATGTTTGTACGTTTAGCTCATATGTTTGTATATATAGTTTGCATTATGTATTGTTTGGCAGGAAGACTTTGTGGGGGTTCCCAAGGCAGGAAGACCATGTTGGGGTTCCCATGGCAGATAAGACCACGTGGGGGTTCCCGTGGCACTAGGTGTAAGACACTGGAGGGTTTCCATGGCTTCCTTATATGATTATATGCAGGGCTTATGTGGTAGAGGTAGCTTTTACAGCTAATATGATATGTGTTATGTGGATTTTGTGTGGGGTGTGCTCTGGGGGACTCATTAAGCTTTGTGCTTATGGTTTATAGTTTTGGTTTCAGGTATCATCGATTTGGAAAGGAAGAGCTCAGATTGATCGCAGTGCACACACCTATGATTTCCGCAATGAATGATTTTGGGATGAACTCTGATAAATGTTTTACTTAACGATGAATTGAAATGTTTGAAATAAATGGTATCAATGTTTTAGCTATATTAAAAATGAAATTTTTACCCTTGATTTTTGGGTCGTTACATTTTGCTTCTCCTTCCAGTGTCGTTGTACATCCTTGTTGAACTAGAAGAGCCCTCATTTTCACCTTCCATAAAGCGAAGTCATTTGATCCATTGAACATCTCCAAATCAAACTTGTGAGATGCCATCTTCAATCACATGAATACAAACCGCACCTCTGATACCACTTGTTAGGATGCAACGCGGATAACTAGCAAAACTAAAAGCACACAAGACACAGCATTTACGTGGTTTGGTCAGGGTGACCTACGTCCATGAGCAGGAGGGGAGTATTCTTTATTTCAAAGCTCTCAAACAGAGGTTACAAGTATAATTTTCATAGAGATTCGCCTAACACTCTAGAATTCAAGATACAAAATGACTTAGCATGAATCCCTATTTATACTTGAGGGATTAGACCTAAAATCCTAATGGGCCAAGCCCATTGGCCCATAGGCCGATGAAAGGGTTCAACCAATCACAATCTACCATGCAATATCTTCTGGAACATTCATCCTTGCATGAGCATCAACAATACACATGATAGAGCATCATGATCCATAGTGGCATATCAAGATGCAAAAGAGGCACATCAAGATCACCATGACATATCAACCATCATGGTGGCGCATCAAGAAATAATCCTTGATCATATTCAACTTATGAGCTTCCTTGAATAATCATAAGCATCATAGGGGACTTTATAGCATATGGCTCATCAACGGATACCTTGGCATACCAAGGAACTAAGTGGCACATCCTTGCACTAAGATGGCACATCAGGCATGAGGATGGCGCATCTTAATAAAGTGATGAGTAATCTTCTCCAAGTTGGTGTATCCTCCTCAGAAATGGCATATCATGTCACTTTATGGCATACCAAGACACTTCGTGGCATATCAAGCGACTTCGTGGCATATAAAGTCACTTTGTGGCATATCAAGCGACTTTGTGGCATATTAAGTCACTTCATGGCATATCAAGCGACTTCGTGGCATATCAAGTCACTTGGTGGCATATCCACCTTCAGAGTGGCACATCCAAGCATAAGATGGCGCATCTACCTTATAAATGGCGTATCTGTTGGATTAATGTCTAAGTCCATAACTATATTTGGTATGTACTTGACCCGACCCGGCATGGTCCATTTGGGTTGCACTTCACTGGCACAATTTATATGGATAGTCTTTTGAGAATAGTATATTTATGATTTATATTAATATATTATAAGTTCTAATATATTAATATCGAATCATATTATTTAATTAGTATTGATCAAGAATTAATTTAGAATTAATTAAGTGATCAAAAAGAACTAATTAAATATGGACTCTTATATATATGGAATGGGCCAAGTTCATTTAGGTTGGGCTAAGCTTTCATGGATGGTCCATGGAGCTTTTAACCCATGGATCCTATGTAAATGAAAGGTCATGGGTATTAGGGTTTACATGGATGTAACCCTAATCCTCCATAATATATAAAGGGGTCCTTGGCTCACAAAATTGGCACAAGTGTGTGAAAATAAGAGTGGGCCGATTTTAGTGTGCATACATATTCTCTCAAGTTCTTCCAAGGTGTTTTGGTGATTTGTGATTCCATTTGAGGCCTCCATACTATTGGGGCTAAGCTCTTAAAGCTTGAAGACATCAAGCTACATCAAAAGGTATGTCATCTAACTAGAACTTTGTAGTATAGGTGCTTCATAATATGCTAGTTAGGATGAAACCTTGGAATAGTTAATATTTGCATGTATAATAGAGAAAACATAGATCCAAGGTTTATAGGGTTGCATGTACATCATAAGAGTGTTAGAATGCTCAAAACGCAACAGTGGTATCAGAGCCATGGGTTGTTTTCTGTTATATTGATGCAAATGTTTTATTTTCAAGTTGAAAAAAAAGGAAAAAAAACATGACGTTTGTCAAATTTTAAGATAATTACTTGTTTTGTGAAAAACGAATTATTTGTAAAATTTGAATCATTTGTTATATGAGTTGAATTAGGTCAAATTTAGTAAAAGATAAAATGATATGATTATTTTATTAGTTTTAAAAGTTTGATCTAAATGTTTTAAGGAGTTACATATTTTGTCATAAAATTTTGGAGCTCAAAAGTTTTTTTAAAGTTGTGATCTTAAGCGTTTTTGAAACTTCCATAAGTTATGGATATGAAAGTTTTTTTTTTTAAAAAAAAATTTGACTCAAAGTTTTTATGGAGTTACAAAATTTGGTGTTAATGTTTTAAAGAATTCCATAACTTGTTCTTAAGTTATGGAACATGGAAAGTTTCATCATAAAACACCATTAATTTCATAAGTTATGGAATCCAAAGGTTTTCAAGAATTACAAAACTTGCCCTCAAGTTTTGGAATTTGAGAAAAGTTTTTTATGAAAAAAAGAATTGAATTCTAAAACTCTTGGGTTCATAACTTAAACAATTAATTAAATGGTTTTAATTTTGAGTTTAATAATTGGAATTATGATGTTTTGTTGAATAGTTCAAATTAACTCTTATGGACTTTATTAATAGTTAATTAAAGCGTTTAATTAAAAGAGTATTATTAATCCATAAATATATGGTTTGAGTTTAATTAAATTAAAAGTCTAGTTTAATTAATAGATTAAACCACCAAGTATTTTAAATGTCTAAAATACACCCTTATACTATTATAATATTAAAAGTTTAATATATTATATGTATAAGAGCAAGTCGTCTTACCATTAGTAGGCCTCATTCACGAAGCCGGTCTATAAGGGGGTATAAGGTTACTGCCTATAAAATGGCAGTTTAATGGGTGTCCACTCTCACTCACCGCTTCCTTGACCGGTGGAGGGTCGTTAGCCGAACAGGTAGGACAAGGACTATAATTCTCCCTTCATTATAAGTATAATGATAAATACTAAGTAACTAAACACTTTTAAATTCCCAATCTTAGTTACTTAGGAAAATGTGAATAAGGTGCTAATCCATGAAATTACAATTTGCACTTTGTTTAAGCTGTTAGTGGAGCGTGTGTGGTTAACCGGCACACTAACTTGGACTTAACAAGGTAGGCAAAGGGTAACTTAATGTTTATCATAGTATCGTTGGAGCGTATGTGGTTAACCGGCACATCGATTGAGGGGTAAATATTAAGGGTACCAAGTATATTTGCATGGTTACTTCACACCTTGTTTTGTGATCCTCGGCATCCCAGTCACAAAACCTGAAGGGCACACTCGAGATTGAAACATGCCATTGAAAAGTTCAATGAATCTCAAAAGAATCTAGGAGTTTCAAAACCAATTAAAACCTAATAATACATTTCGTTTATCTTGGTGGAAATTGGTGAATCGTCATTCACCTACCTTCAAATATTTTATAGCTTGGATTACGGCATCCCTCTTCCAAGTTATGAAATAGTTTGTTGGGTCCTAGCCTTAATATATCATATTGGGTGTTATATTAAGGACTTAAATCAACTTTACGTGAATTTCTACCATTGTTGATGTCTGGTTTAGACAACAATGATCTTCCCAAACCAAGCTTTCCTAATGAATATGATTTCCCGAGTTTGGCTCATGGAATTCATACTTCTCTTCCTCCACCTCCTCCAATTATTCTCCCTAACCCACAAGTTCAAGGTCACTCAAGCCCTAATGGCAAGCAAGGTCTATGTGTGATCACATCTTAGAGATGAAGTCACATATTGACAAGCCGGGAGAGTTGGGTGTCAAAGTCTTGAGAAAGTTGGATGTTCAATCACTTTCTAAGTCACATAGTGAGTTCCTTTGGGACTACTATGAAACAGACTATGACATGAATCTTAATGATCATATCTATTTGCTTGGTGCTGCTGAATCAGCAATGATTTGGAACGATAGTAAAGCAAATTTGATTAGAAGATCAACTTCCCAAAAATTTTATGGACAGTGACAATGGTGACACTGGAAATCCAGAAAAAGCATTCTCTTCCCAATGGATAGGGATTGGTCATAGTCAACCCGGTTGACCAAATGGTAAAGAGAAAGGCTAAGTCTGAGATAGTCCCATTACCAAAGGGTCCATATGTTTATTTTGCCAAAGGAAGGGGCGTTGATTGCAAAGCTGCCAAATTTACCTAAGGATGTTAAAGTCAATAAGTTTGACTCTACATCAGGTAGAGCCCATTATCTAACTCTGTTAAGTTCTATTCTGAGATCCTCATTACATGATGTGACTGGGTCACATGTTGATGTTTTAAGAATCAAAGAATAGAGAGAAATCTTAAAGGAAGTATATGCTGATTCTGATCGCGAAAGGTGGATTTCGATCGCATCAGAATTTTGAGCAGTTGCTTAAGAAGTTATGATATATTGCTAAGGAATAGATAACAACAATTTTCCATGTGGATTGTAAGGATAAGTTTTTCCGCAAAGTTTTAAAATAAAAGAAAATTGTTTAATTTTGTTTATTTGAAGTATCCTTACAATGACATTTGTGGAAAATTGTTGCTTATATGATTCCACTGACAGCAATATTGGAAAATGGATTTGATTCTTTCATTTGTGGTAGTGTCTAAATTTACCAAATCAGGAAAGTTCCTCATCACCCAAGTTTCAATTGGACCGAAACTTGGAATCATGCAAGTTGAATAGTATGATGAATGAGAACTTTCAAGCATTGGAAAATCAAGACTAATTATGTCACACCCCCAAACCAAGGATGGCGGAAACGTCCGGGGTGGAGGACTTCATGTATAGTATCATAACAACAATTGTAATAGTAATTCAAGCAAACACAACCAACATATATATAATTGAAAAAGTTACATCATTGTATGAATTACATGTTTACGAATCAATTACAATATGTTGACAAAATATGAAATAGTAGACGCCTTAGCGTCCCATCCTCAAAAGCACTTGGTTACCTGTTTAATGATTTCCTGAGAATACAAGTTGTTTGGAAAAGTGTCAACACAAAGGTTGGTGAGTTCATAAGCTTTTGTTTGATATTATTAAAAGCCTTTCGTTTGTAAAAGTAGTATTTGTTTTAGAAAATCCAATATTTTCCTTAAAATGTATATGTAGTCTTAAATTCAAAGACCGAAATGTATAAGTAACTTTTCTTACTTATAATAAATAATGTAAGTTTAAATCGACATAAACTCGTTTAATTTTAATGAAGTTCCCGTAAATTCCAATATTTATTAATACTTTGTGTGAGTTTATTATAACCATGCTATGACAAAGGTTGCCTAAAACGACGTTCTTCGGGCGTCGGAAATGTTATGACATTTGTCACCCCAGACCTATCGGTCTAACTGTTGCATGCAGTTTAGGTGTGGGTTTGTCAAACCCAATATAGATCTATACACAACTATCATGCTCTCCCTCAAGGAGACTCTGGTTACAATACAGGACTTAATGGTAGTTTGAAGTAAATGTCTCACAAAGTCATTAACGGAATTACGTGTTATGAAAACTTGGTACCGTATGGCCGTACCTTGCTTAATGAAAATATCCTTTGTATAAATGTACCCTTTTTAAATGTATGTGTTATGTAATGTATCATAAACTATACCTATTATAGTTTATCAACCAAGGGTAGTACGTAGTAATGTATGCAAACTATATTCAAAATAGTTTATTAAATGTTTGAATGTATCGGTTGTACTTTGATTATAATCACTTGTTATTCTTTATATTTTATATGTCCAAATCCATTTGTAAACTGATGTGTGTCTAAATATTAAGATGAAATGTCATATATTGCAATAACATATAATCACATAAAGATATACACCTTGCTCAACATGTTACAAGGTGAAATGAAATTGACAGCAACTTTTCGTTGAATACAGTTTCTGTTACTGTTCTTAGAAAATTTATAGAAAAATCATCAAAGCTCTAAATCCAAATCCGCAAATTCTGAGAGTTTGGAATATGAGTCTAGTTTGTTCGTAAATTTTATCATGATTTTTAGTGATCTCTAACAGAGGTGAAAATGTTCATAATCACAGACTGGTCCGGGTTTGCCTCTGAAATGACAGACAGTTTTGTAAAAATCACCATAAATTGTAGAAAAATCATATGGAGATGTTCAAGTAGCCATTTTAAAGCTAAGAGTTTGAACTACTTGCACCTGGAACAGTTTTGAAAACTACAATATTTAAGTTGACCAAAACAGTCCGTGATCGAAGTTCATCTTTTCTGATGTAATCTGATAGAAAAAGTTTAATTGTGTTCTTGATGATTTTACTTGTATTCCCCCCTTAAAACTTAATAAAAACATGTAAATGTAGGGGTATGAACTCACCCTATGTGGTTTCAGTAGATGAAAGTGAGAGAGAGGAAGTGTTCAACCCAAGGACACTAAGAAGATGTCTTGATGATTCGAGAATCTAACATCGAATAAGATGGAATTTGTGTAAGATATCAATGATTTGAGTAGAATGGAGTGTAATAATTATATGAATGATGAAGATACTTACTAATTGAAGAAAGAAATCCCTGAAGAAAGCCTTGAAGTTCTTGAAGTTGAGAGAAAAGATGAGAGAATTTTGGAGAGTGTCCTTTGGTTGCTAAGTGTAGAATGAAAGAACTTTATGGAGAATGAGAAGAGAGGATCAATCCTCCAGCTCTTAGAACGTGGGAAGAGCTGGAGATTGGGTGTAAAGGTCCACTAAGGAGACAAGGGGTAGTGGGAAAGAGTGGCTGATCATAGAGTGAGGTGGTGGTGGTTTGCTTTTGCCATAAATTAAGGAAAAGCAAATATTCCCTCAATAATTAGTTCAACCACTAATTCTTTTAATATATTTTTATAAAAACCCTGGAGATTTATATATTTTGGGGCCTTAGTTTATAAAATAAAGTTTTGGGTGAAAATCCCACGTTAAAATAATGAAAAACGGAGTTAAAACGAAGTCGTAGTCGAAAAACCGGTAAAAAGGGGCCGTCTGCGAGACCTCTCGCATGGAGGCCGGATTCGGACCCTCGCATGCGAGGCTGCTGTCTGATGGCTTCGGATTTGGTCTCCTGAGAGGCTTCAGCTTCGGTCCTGATGAGAGGCTTCGGATCCGAGGCCTCGGATGAGAGGCTTCGGTCCTGAAGCTTCAGTTCCAGGTCCTTAAGGCTATTTTACCCGTTTTTACCCCGTTTCAAGCGATTTTTGACCCGGTTAAGGGTCGATATGACCCAAATGATTACAAAAAGTTAAAGTAACTTTTGAGAGAGATTTGGGAGAGATTTCAAATAGAAAGAGATAGAGTGAAAACGATTTAGAGAGGTTTCGTTTGTGATTAATTTGAGTGTCCGGCTTCACAACGCAAGGTTCGTAAACCCCGTTAAACCGTGTTTTAGTGTCGTACACAATCCCGATGATTGTGCAATAGTGTTTTATCGCTTTGGTTCGTTGTTTAGCATTGTTAAGGCTAAGGAAAATCAAACACATGAACTTTCCAAATGATGATTTGTCATTAAAATAGCGAATTGTATAGTGATTACATAACGTAAACCCTAACATACAAGGGTTATTGGAGTTGACCGGTTTGACTTGTTGACTTTGTTTGACTTTGACTTGACCGAAATTTGACGGTTGTCACAAATTACTTGTTCACATGGATGTGTGAGTCAAGTGAAGGACTAAAGGGATCGAGTACACATTCTTGTGCACTGGTCATGTCCACCACAAAGCTCGTTAAGACTATTTGATTTACTAAAGTTTAGTAAATATGGTTATACTTACAAGTTTAAGTATAATTCTGAAACATTGGAAAAGTCTCAATGTATGGCAGAACGAATGGGAAGAATCAAATTAGGCAGAAAGATAAAAGTTTCTCAAATCTGAAAAGATGGGAGAGTACTTTAGTATCATGTTTGTGATCATCTTAATGATTTAGAAATCATATCACAATTAGTCCTCTAAAGGTCTTCTTAGTGCATTCTTATGACTAAGAAGAGGAGTCATGAATTGTTGAAATGGTTAGATCAGGAAGATGAGTCATACTTCGTTCCAAAACAATTCTTAGAGTCATACTCCAAAATTGTAACTTGAGTGACATATCTTAAAGAAAGGTTTAAAACACTTGTCAAATGTAAGAGTAAAAGTTTCCTACTCTTGTACATTTGAAATTGGTAAGTTGTGATGTTTTGGATAAAACAAAGACCAACTAAGGCCAATTGTGTGAAGTGTTTGTCTTGATAAAGAATCTGCACTATCTCTTGAATATTTGGCAAGATAGTCTTATATGTCAAGAGGATAGTGGGAGTCTTAAAGATCCTAAAAAGAATTTCAAGAACTAATCAAGAATAAAACCTGAGGTTCTTCACTAGCACACGACTTGAGGTTTATAACCTATCGTGTTGACATATTCTGTACCCATTCCAGTTAAAGTTGGCTTTGCATAGGAGTTCTGAAAGTTCTCAATTGGTTGCATAGCAACTTGGAAGCAATGGCAGGCCCTGTACTGCCAGGTGGCAAGAAGTTAAGATTGCATAAGTTCAGTCCATATGAGTTTGGATTTGTCATTATCCTTGTCTTGTGACTATGGTTTTGACGATTCACATGGATAAGAACACATACACCATAAAATCTAAGGGTCATAAGGTTTCTCTCCGATTCATGAAAATGATGGTGAGGAAACACTTCCACCAAGTAGATTTGAAGCAGATGGCAAAAGGTCTAAACAATTGAGACTATGATTACGACATCCCTTTTCATAGTTCTGAAATTGTTTAGACACACATGCATGCTATCTAAGGAAAGGTGTATGATTTTGATAAAGTTTTATCAAAGCATCTCGTATTAGAAATCTGAACTTTGGTAAGAAAGTCAATAAAGTATTGATTTCTAGAAGTCCAGCTGATTTCTGAGTACATGTCAAAGCCAGTGGGAGCATAAGTGTTATGCTAATAATCATCATGTTAGTGGGAGCATGATAATTATTGTTAGTTTTGCAAGTTAGCAATGTTAATTATAGAAAACAAAAGTTTCAATTCGTGAGGCTGCAGGGATTGAAAAAGTTGTTTTGCTATAATTAAGGGAGAGGATATACTTCATTTCAGTTCTAAAGGCTTAGATTGAGACCTTAATCATCTTTAGTCAAGAATATATATATATGAATTTCATATTGGATTGGTTCAACTTAAGGAAATTCTATATATTGCTTTCTCAAAATTCGATTATGATTACGGCATCCCTCTTCATAGTCAAATTTTGAAAACATGGCAAATAAAAATATTGTAGCAAAAGATTGGTCTAGAATCATGTCTTTATGTGAGACATCATGAATCGTGTACCATTTGCTTTGGGTACAGGATTGATTGCATGTGCTATAATATTTGTCATTTCTAAATTTTTCCAAATGCCCAGAGGCATTAAGAAGGGAAAAGGTCTAGAATTGGATATGACTAAAATGATTAAGCAATTGTCGAGGACAATCTGAGGTTTACCAAAGATTGTTTGCTCAGGGACAGTTGGAAGTATAGTGCTAATTTTGGAAGGACCATATTGACATATTCTGAAAAAAAGGCATCTCTTATTCAGAAGTGATAGTCAAAATGAGAATATGGAGTTGTCTCCATAGGTGGAAGTTATCTGTGTAAGATTAGAAAACTTAATGCAAGAAGCATGTCCAAAGCAATGTACTTTGAATATGAGACTTAGTTTCCATGGAGTTGAACTCCATTGGAATACCTTATAATGACTGTTGACAAGTCTTTGTGACTTTGTACATATTCATTACAGGAGGGTCAGTGCATATAAGTTTAAAATCTAAACAGATTTCGATAAATGATAGGAATTTGAAATTCTCACATTTTTCGATAAGGATTTTGGAGTGTGAAATTAGAATCATTGAAATTATGTTCAATTGGTTTATTTCACAAAGTAAGGATCATAGACAAACATAGAGTGCATACTTGGTGTATGGCAAAGCTATTGTTTAAGAAAAACATAGTGTACATGCTTGGAGCATGGGACAACTAGTGTTTTTAATTCAAGTATAAAGTTGATAAAACCGAAACAATGAATAATGAGTAATCAGTATGGTGATAAATAAAAGTGTTTATTTATATTCATAGGGTTTGATACCATATTTGATTCATTTATTCTTGTGTTTCACTTTGCATGTTTTGACTTCCAGAATAACTAAGTCGCTCTTCCTGAATGATTAAGTTATTCAAACCATCCACAATCGGTCATATGTTGGAAGTAGATATGAATCAAGACTGTCATGGGTTGGTTTGTAGAGGTCCAAGTTGGTGGACAAAGTGGTGCTACAACACTCATGAGTGCTCATAAGTTCTGAGTATTGGATTCAACCCGCGCTCATTTGAATCACTTCATGGATTTTATCACGAGTGATCATGAGACGATAATATCTTATATTCTTCAAACCTAGAGATATGAGTTGTTACTATGAGTTGGTTATACATTGATTGCACGAAAACGCATTTGGTAACTCGATGTTATAAAACGTGCCTTTGTGTATGATTCAACAAGTAGTAGAACAAGCCATATGAGTCGAAGTTTATCCATTCCTTTTACCTTCGGGATAAAAACGATATCTGTGGGCCCCTCGATGATTTAGCGATGACACATGTGAGTGCTTGGCCAAGCCAGGATTGATTTGATTTGTTCGATCAGTCAGTCATCATAAATCGAAAATCGGGAAACAACAAATGAACAGAGAGAATGATTATAATCCATGTCTCAGTCCATATGATATCTAGAATGGAGGAATATATGATCCCTTATCTAATGGACAAGTCATTGACAAGGTCAGAGTTCGACATCGGCTTTAAGAGCTACGATTGCCAGTTAGGTTTTGAAGTCATACTCAATAATAGTTTTAGACTTATCCAAGTGGGATACTGTTGGATTAATGTCTAAGTCCATAACTATATTTGGTATGTACTTGACCCGACCCGGCATGGTCCATTTGGGTTGCACTTCACCGGCACAATTTATATGGATAGTCTTTTGAGAATAGTATATTTATGATTTATATTAATATATTATAAGTTCTAATATATTAATATGGAATCATATTATTTAATTAGTATTGATCAAGAATTAATTTAGAATTAATTAAGTGATCAAAAAGAACTAATTAAATATGGACTCTTATATATATGGAATGGGCCAAGTTCATTTAGGTTGGGCTAAGCTTTCATGGATGGTCCATGGAGCTTTTAACCCATGGATCCTATGTAAATGAAAGGTCATGGGTATTTGGGTTTACATGGATGTAACCCTAATCCTCCATAATATATAAAGGGGTCCTTGGCTCACAAAATTGGCACAAGTGTGTGAAAATAAGAGTGGGCCGATTTTAGTGTGCATACATATTCTCTCAAGTTCTTCCAAGGTGTTTTGGTGATTTGTGATTCCATTTGAGGCTTCCACACTATTGGGGCTAAGCTCTTAAAGCTTGAAGACATCAAGCTACATCAAAAGGTATGTCATCTAACTAGAACTTTGTAGTATAGGTGCTTCATAATATGCTAGTTAGGATGAAACCTTGGAATACTTAATATTTGCATGTATAATAGAGAAAACATAGATCCAAGGTTTATAGGGTTGCATGTACACCATAGGAGTGTTAGAATGCTCAAAACCCAACAGTATCCCGGCACCAGGATGCTCCATTTTCACTTCCGGTGCTCTGTACTCCTTTTTAGAAGATTCGTTTTTTTGGAATTTGATCCATTCCTTTCTCTATCCATTCCCTTCTCAGGTGATACGTTCCTTTGTCACATACTCCATGAACCCCAAGTGCTCCAAATGCTCCATGAGAATGTTACAGATGCTCGAATCACATTTAACATATATATATATATATATATATATATATATATATATATATATATATATATATATATATAGAGAGAGAGAGAGAGAGAGAGAGAGAGAAATAACTTCAATGGAAAAAATAAAAAAGGTTGAAAATGGAGAATCATTATCAGTCATTCATTTATTTTTACAACAAAACTCTCTGTTGTACCGGCGTGAGGGAGGATGAGTAAAATTCATATATGAATATAAATGTAAGTGTATTCATATATGAATCCACCATCTTCCCTCCGCCACCAACTACCACCGCCGCCACCATCGCCCCCTCTGGCACCACTACAACTTCCACCACCAACCACCGGCACCGCCGCCATATTCATATACGAATAATCAGATCCTCTATACTTTATCATATATGAATATAATCTGTTCTGACAGTCAGGTATGCTGGAGCGCTTAAGCGGGAGATTTAAAAAGAGTGGCCCAGATTCATTCCCTCGTTGTCAACATTTTTTCTCAATTGAACTCTCTCTCTCTCTCTCTCTCTCTATATATATATATATATATATATATATATATATATATATATGAACTAATTACTAAAATTTTCCATGTGGTTAGGTGAAATTGCGTGTTTGATCCCTAACTTTTTTTTTGCACTCAGACCGTCCATACAGTTTTATTTTGTTGTGTTTTGGGTCCCTCTTAGACATAAAAAGACTATATTACCCATACTTTTTTATTTTTCAGATTTTATTAACTTTTTATTATTTATTATGAAATCTCTCCCTCTTTAATCTTTATACCAAATAAAACTATCATCCAATTAAACATCTTCTTCCTGGTTGTTATTATCTCCAACAAACTGAGAACTCCGACAAACACATAAACATCGACGAACACCACGTGTCACCATCACCCACCATGAACATCGATAAACATCTTCCTCCATTGATTCTAAAACTTGCAAAAATTACCACCAGTTAAGAAGAATTAGGAAAAAAAATTGGTCATAACTGATGTCAAAAAGAAGATGAAGATTGGGATGCCCAAACCTAATCCTGTAACACCCGGATCCTGGTATGTATTTTAAATCAAATTATTCATTTTTGCAAGGGGAATCGACGAGTGGGAGGCCCAAACTCGTCAAGTAGGAATGGAATTTGGACACGGGACTTGAAGTCTACTTGACGAGTTAAGAGCCTCAACTCGACGAGTAGGGCTGCCAGAGTGAAACCCTAATTTTCAGGGTTTTGCGCCATTTTTAAACACCTTAACCTCCAAAGGTTGGCCTCATTTGCAGCCTCCATCACCACAAATCCAAGCCACGAAAACCTAATCCATTTTTGAGTGTTTTTGGGCTATTGATGTGTGTTCTTTGTGATTTTGAAGCTTGAGAAGGAAGAAGAAGCTTGGGGTTCAAGAGGAAGATAGTAGATCCGGAGTTTGAGCTGCACACCGCCTGCATACGGAACCTACACTCTGCGGTTAAGTGTGAACAACCTCCATCTCCCTCACTTATTTTAGACTTCGTCCTTGAAGTCTGCTGCGTCTGGAAATAGCTCTGGGTAGTGCTCCCTCATCTCGTCCTCCAGCTCCCAAGTCCATTTCGAGCCATTGCGGTGCTGCCATTGCACCTTCACTAACTCGACCCTCTTGTTCCTTAGATCCTTCGTCTTCCTGTCGAGGTTGGGTACCGGTCGCTCGATGTACTTCGGGCTTTCATCCACATGAATATCGTCTAGAGGCACCACTACAGGGTCATCTACCAAGCACTTCCGCAGCTGGGAGACATGAAAGGTGTTGTGGATCTGACTAAGCTCGGCTGGCAGATCCAAACTATACGCCACCTTGCCCACCCGGGTTATAACCCTGAAAGGACCAATGTACCTGGGGCCCAACTTGCCCCGCTTCCTGAACCGGATGACACCTTTCCAAGGTGACACCTTCAGGAGAACCATATCTCCTACCTGAAACTCCAGGTCCGAACGACGCTTGTCGGCATAACTTTTCTGCCGACTCTGAGCAGTCTGAAGCCTACTCCGGACCTGCTGGATCCTCTCCTTCGTCTTGAGTACCACTTCAGTACTCCTCATGACCCTTTGTCCAACCTCACCCCAACATATCGGGGTTTTGCACTTCCTCCAATAAATCATCTCAAAGGGAGAAGGGTAATTGCTGGCGTGGTAGCTATTATTATAGGAAAACTCTGCCAAGGGAAGGTAGGTATCCCAGCTACCACCAAAGTCTAACACGCATGCCCGCAGCATGTCCTCCAAGGTCTGGATGGTCCGCTCACTCTGACCATCCGTCTGGGGGTGAAAAGTCATGCTAAAATGCAGACGATTACCCAACTCGTCATGAAATTTCTTCCAGAATCTGGAAGTAAATCGCACGTCTCGGTCAGAAATCACGGAAACTGGCACCCCGTGTCGAGCTACTACCTCCCTGATGTAGATGTCGGCCAGATTCTCGGTCGAAATACTCTCCTGGATCGGGATGAAATGGGCACTCTTGGTCAATCGATCCACGATGACCCAAATCGAATCCACTCCCCGTGCGGTCCTGGGAAGCTTCGTGATGAAATCCATAGTAATATCCTCCCATTTCCACACAGGGATATCCAACGGCTGCGTCTTGCCGTGAGCCTCTGGTGCTCGGCCTTGACCTTCCTACAGGTCAAGCACCTCTCAACATACCAAGCTACATCCCGCTTCATGTGGGCCACCACTAATCAAGACGAAGATCATTATACATCTTCGTCGCACCTGGATGGATGGAAAATCTGGACTTGTGCGCCTCCTCCATCAGGATCTGACGCACACCGCCTGTGTACGGAACCCACACTTTGCAGTGAAGTGTCAACAGCCCACGGCTATCGTAGTCAAATGAGGAAATCTGGCTCACGATATGTTCACTCTTCCGGTGTTCTTCCTTCATAGTCTCCTGCTGGGCCTCCCGGATCTTCTCCAGAAGCGGAGTCACTACTGTCATCCTCAGACAGGTATCTCTGATCGGGGCTGCGAATTCCTTACGGCTAAGTGCATCCGCCACAACATTGGCCTTCCCCGGGTGGTAGAGGATCTCACAATCGTAATCCTTCACCACATATGGCCACCGATGTTGCCTCATGTTCAGATTTGGCTGATCCATGAGGTACCTCAAGCTCTTGTGGTCCGTGTAAATGGTACAACGGACCCCATAGAGGTAGTGTCGCCAAATCTTGAGGGCGAAAACAACTGCCCTCAACTCCAGATCGTGCGTCGGATAGTTCGCCTCGTGAGGCTTCAGTTGCCTCGAGGCATAGGCGATGACATGCCCCATCTGCATCAACACTGCGCCCAAGCCCAAAATGGACGCATCTCAGTATACTACAAAATCCTCTACGCCCTCTAGCAGGGCTAAGATCGGTGCCTCGCACAACCTCTGTCTCAATGTCTCAAACGCCGTCTGCTGCTCAGGCTCCCAGGGAAATACAACGACCTTCTTCGTTAGCCGAGTCAATGGTACTGCTATCTTGGATAAATCTTGTATGAATCTCCGGTAATAGCCTGCTAACCTGAGGAAACTCCGAATCTCAGATGAAGACTTCGGAACCTCCCATCTCATCACGGCCTCCACTTTGGCCGGGTCGACCAAAATATCGTTCTGGTTGACAAGGTTCCCCAGAAACTACACATCGCGCAACCAAAACTCACACTTAGAGAACTTGACATATAATCTCTCCCTCCTCAGGGTATCCAACACCTCTCGCAAGTGCTCCTCATGCTGCTCCTGAGTCTTGGAGTAAACCAATATGTCATCGGTCTGCATATGTGGTTCATGAGGTCCATGAACGCGGCAGGGGTATTGGTGAGCCCAAAGGGCATCACCACGAACTCATAGTGGCCATAGCGAGTCCGTAAAGCAGTCTTCTATACATCCTCATCTCTGAATCGCATCCGGTGGTAGCCTGAACGCAAATCAATCTTAGAAAACCAAGATGCCCCTGTAGCTGGTCGAAGAGATCGTCAATCATCGGGAGTGGGTACCGGTTCTTCACTGTTGCCTTGTTCAGCTCCCGGTAGTCTATACACATACGATGCGACCCATCCTTTTTCTTTACAAACAGGATCGAGGCTCCCCAAGGCGAACTGATTGGCCTGATAAATCCCTTGCCTAACAACTCATGTAGCTATGTAGACAACTCCTACATCTCGGGAGGAGCCAGCCGATACGGTGCCTTGGCTATCGGAGCCGCACCAGGGACTAGGTCGATCCTGAATTCCACCTGTCTATCCGGAGGTATTCCAGGCAGCTCCTCAGGAAATACGTCCGGGTACCCTCGCACAACTGGTACATCACTCACGGTCGCCTTACCCGCCTCCCGGGTGTCCATAACGTAGGGGACATACCCTGCACAACTCTGATGAAGGTAGCGCCTAGCCCTCACTGTTAAGTACAAAGCTTGTCCACGCTGCGGCCTCTCGCCCTGAATCACCAACTCTCTCCCACTTGGGGTCCTAATAAGTACCAACTGTTGCGCACAGTCAATTCATGCCGATGATAACCTTGTTCCCACGCAACGGAATGGGAACCAAATCCACGAGGTAACGCTCGTCATACATCCTTAAAACGCAATCTCTGAAAACCTCCGATGCCCGGACAGATCGGTCGTCAGTAATTTCGACCTCTAAAGGACAATCCAATGTCCCCGAAGACTTGGAAAACCTCTTGCTAAGTGAAAGAGAGACAAATGGTCGGGTAGCCCCCAAGTCGAATAACACCTGAACTGAGATACCGTTCACATGGAACGATCCTAAGCAAAACACATAAAACATAGAACATAAATATCATAGCCGACATGTAATAAGAGTTAGGGAGAAGAAAACATACCCGTCACCACATTCGGTGCGGCACACGCCTCCTCGGCGGTCAGCTGGAAGGCTCGGCTCCTCACCACTGGAACATCTGTTTACATGAGTCAGCCAGAGGGTTTTGTCAGTGCAAAGCATCCTGATAGAGTGTGTAAGCTTGAAAAATCCATTTATGGATTGAAACAAGCATCTCGCAGCTGGAATCTTTGTTTCGATGAGAAAGTCAAAGAGTTTGGTTTTTCGAGAAGCGAGGATGAGTCCTGTGTATATGTCAGATCTAGTGGGAGTATAGTTAGCTTTTTGGTACTGTATGTGGATGACATACTACTCATAGGAAATGACATCCCAACCTTGCAGGAGGTTAAGTACTGGCTTGGGAAGTGTTTCGCTATGAAGGACCTTGGAGAAGCTGCCTATATCCTAGGGATAAGGATATTGAGAGAGAGGGGTAAAAGACTAATTGGACTTAGTCAAAGCACTTACTTGGACAAGGTGTTGAAAAGATTCAACATGCAGAATTCCAAGAAAGGTGACTTACCGATCCAACACAATTCCAGACTGAGTAAGACTTAGAGTCCGAGTACAGAGGCTGAGATAGCTGAAATGAGTCGATTACCATATGCTTCCGTTGTTGGCTCGATTATGTATGCTATGACTTGTACCCGCCCTGATGTGGCCTTTGCTTTGAGCATGGTCAGCAGATATCAGGGGAACCCTGGCAAAGCCCACTGGACTGCGGTAAAGAATATTCTCAAGTACCTGCGAAGGACTAAGGACTGGGTCCTTAACTTCGGTGGGAGTGATGACTTGAGAGTAATAGGGTACAGTGACGCCAGTTTCCAGACTGATAGGGATAATTTCCGCTCTCAGTCGGAGTGGGTCTTTACCCTAAATAGAGGAGCAATTACTTGGAAAAGTTCCAAGCAGGAGACAGTAGCTGATTCAACTTGCAAATCAGAGTACATAGCAGCAAGTGAAGCGACAAAGGAGGCGATATGGCTGAAGAACTTCATTGGAGACCTTGGAGTTGTACCAGCTGTAAAGGAGCCTATGGAGATTTTCTGTGACAGCAATAGTGCGGTGGCCTTAGCTAAGGAACCAAGAGATCATGGCAGATCCAGACACATTGACAGAAAATATCACTTCATAAGACACAAGATAGAAGAAGGACTCCTCGTGGCAAAGAGGGTATCGTCAGAAGATAACCCATCAGATCCCCTCACGAAGGGACTGACTAGGGTTAAGCATTTGCAGCATGCGAGGAGCATCGGGCTGAAGGATGATATTAGTTTTCAATAATTAGATAGCTATTTCTGAAACTTGTAAAATGTAATTGACATTTGGTGATTAAATAAAAGATGTTATTTGTTTATGAGTAAAGTGTTACTATCTTGTGTCAATCGTTTACTATTGTTTCAACTTTGCATGTTTTGACTACCAGAATAATTACTTTATTCAAACTTTCCACAATCAATCATACTTCGGAAGTAGGTATGAATCAAGACTGTCATGAATTGGGCTTGTAGATAACTAAGGTGTTTAGACATAGCAAGTGTTGCTGCAACATTCATGAGTGCTCATAAGTTCTGAGTATTGGATTAAACCCACGCTCACTTGTATCACTTCATGGAATTTATCTCGAGTGATCGTGAGACGGTAATATCATATAAATCTTCAAACCTAGAGATATGAGTTGTTGACTGTGAGTTGGTTGTACGTTGATTGTATGAAAACGCATCAGTAAATTGATGTTATAAAAAGTGCTCTTGTGTACGATTCAACAAGTAGTTAGTACAAGCATATGAGTCGAAGTTTATCTGTTCCTTTTAGTCCTTGGAGGATTAAAAGAGATATATGGGCCCCTCGATGATTTTGTTTTGACCTATCTACCGGCCCCGGTCAGAACCTAATTGATGTGTTCAATTTAGTTCTATGTCAGACAAATCGGAAATCAGGAAGCAAACTGCTGGACAATAAGTACGACGTTGTTCCATGTATTTGTCTGGCTGATATCTTGAACAGAGGGTTATGTGATCACTTATCTAAAATGGCACTTCATAGTTCAACAGAGTTTTAAGAGCTACGATTGCTAGTCGATTCCTGAAGTCATACTTGCAACTATAGTTATCAGACTTATCCAAGTGGGAGACTGTTGGATAAGGTGTCTAAGTCCGTAACTATATTTGGTATGTACTTGACCCGACCCGGCATGGTCCATTTGGGTTGCACTTCACCGAAACAATTTGTATGAATAATCTTTTGAGAATAGTATTTATATGATTTATTAATATATTATAAGTTATATTATATTAATATGAAATCATATAATTTAATTAGTATTGATCAAGAATTAATTTGGAATTACTTTGGTAATCAAAAGAGATTAATTAAATATGGACTCTTATATATATAGAATGGGCCAATGTTCTTTAGGATGGGCTAAGCTTGCATGGATAGTCCATGGAGTTTTTAACCCATGGATCCTATGGAAATGAAAGGTCATGGGTATTAGGGTTTACATGGATGTAACCCTAATCCACCATACTATATAAAGAGGTCTTTGGCACATGAAATGGCACTAGTGTGTGTGAGAACAAAGGTGGGCCAATTTCATCAAAGTGCATACTATTCTCTCAATTTTTCCAAGTTGTGTGGTGATTTGTGATTCCACTTGAGGCATCCACATTATTGGTGCTAGGCTCTCAAAACTACAAGCAATCAACCACAAGAAAAAGGTATGTCATTCTACTAGATTTTATGTTACAAGTACCCCATAACATGCTAGTTAGGTTAAGAACCTTGTAAAATCAAATTTGCATGTATATTAGGGAAAACATAGATCCAAGGTTTCTAGGGTTGCATGTACACCATAGGAGTGTTAGAATGCTCAAATCCCATCAGTCATAGCCTCAATGGTTGGGGCTCCCAGCGAATCACTGACCACCTCCCACCAATTCCTAGCTCTGTCTCTCAAACATCCTGCAACATACCGGACCTTCGACCCCTTAGGGCATAAGCTCGTCAACTGTGCAGACTCGATGTTTGCAATCCATCTCTCATGTCCACAATGGGGTCCTTCACCCTGTGAAATTCTGGCACACCACATCCCATGAAATCCTTGAAGGAGAGTGTACGCGTCCCTGACTGGCCAGATGCCATGTCACTCCGGAACGCCCTAAGGCGATCCTCCATCAACTGAATGATCCCTTCCTTGATCGACCCGAAGATCACCGGGGTCACCTCAAGGATGCCTCTCGTAATCTCAGACGCGATGAACTTGCGTAATCCATCATCAACTTGCTCGAAACCCGAACCCGAACTTGAGCCTGAACCTGATTCAGACCCTGAACCTCCTGCTCCGTGACGTGTCACCATCATTCTGAAACAAAACACATAATCTTCAGGGTCATACATAACATCGAGAGGTCTCACACACTATACAAGTTCCCTGGTTCTATCTCAGCCCTCCTTGACTCAAGTACGGATCCTCTGATTTCAGTAGTATGAGCCTATACTACCTTCCACATCTATCCGTACTTTCCCCAAGGATTGCCTTGACTTCACCAAGTCCCTTCTACTACTATTTCTTTCCATGCTAATATCATCCTAGGCTTACCCTAGGGTAACCTCCAACCCACTCTCCGTCATCAGCTGCATAAGAAATCCATGCTACCCTTACCTAACTAGCTCGTGAATACCATTACATATTACTAAGACCAGATAATTCTTCGAATGAGAGGTCCTACCCTACAACGGTTGGACTCAGACAAGAGCTGCGAAATAGGGCTAGACTTAACCTTCTGAAAGTATTTAGTCCTCATAATATGTAACTTAGCGTATTCGTTTACCGGTTTTTTAAAGATAACTAGAGCTCCTAAAAGCACAAAGCAAGCAGCATTCGGGCTTTGAGTAACCAAACCATGCATATCCTAATCAGGCCATCATATCACTGACTAATCAGTCCTAACATGTAATTCAATAAGGACATATAGCAGGCACGTAAGGCATCTTCCTAGATCCTTAGCCCTAATCTAGCATGCAGTTCTCATAATCATACAATAGGCATACAAGACATCCTTCTTAGATCCTTAGCCCTAATCTAGCATGCTGTTCTCATAATCATTTCATATATCATAGCAAACATGTATGGGTATCTTGGGGAAAACTTACTTGAGCTCGACTGATCGCATGCATCACACACCTTGTTCTTTCTCAAAACTCTTTATTTGAATTTTAGAAAAGATTATTTTCTTGTAAAAATATTTCAAACCCTCGATTTGAGTGCAGACACCCCATAAGGTGTGTCCGAATCCCTCAAACCAAGGCTCTGATACCAACTTGTAACATCCCAAATTTCAAGACCAAAAAATTCATTTTTAATATAATAATTATAAAACCATTTGTCTGAAAACAACAATAGTATCAACTCATATCAAAACCAAAGTATCAATAGTCAAAACATGTCATGATAAAACAACATCATAGTACAAATCCCAAGAATCTCATATGCGGAAAATCGTGTGTATGATGCGTTGCTACCGTGCTGGCTCTTTTCCCTTCGAAGAAGAAGGACCTGAAACAAAACTGAAAACCGTAAGCACAAAGCTTAGTGAGTTCCCCTATCATACCACATATCATACAATAAACATAATGTCAGGCATATCTGGGTGCCCGACCTACCCTGCTGAGCATACCGGGGTGCTCAACCTACCCCTGTCAGACATACCGGGGTGTCCGACCTACCCCTGTCAGGCATATCTGAGTGCCCGACCTACCCTCCGGTTTATCTCAACCGGTTACGTGGACTATTTCACCCCTACCACTACCACATAATAAATATCATAAACATACTACTAGGTATAAATGGGTACTATCTACCCCTTCGGTCTCTTTCAACCGGTAACCGGGGACTATTTCACCCCTCCTACCAATATCACATAATATCATAGCATTCTAGCACATAAAGCATAACAGATAGTGTCATACTAGACAATTATCACAAAGATAATCGTCTCAACTAAAAACAACTACTAGTGGGCCGGTATTGGTACCTTCGACCCACTTCTACTGGAAGGTAACTCACCTCAATGTCGTGAAGTAGCTGAACTGTCCTCGGCTCTGGAATCAACTCCTCTCAAACTCCTACACATAAAAATATGGGAAATCTCCAGAAAAGTCCTAAAATTTTACCTTAATTTACGAAAAAGTCCCAAACTAAAATTTGTTTACGAAAAAGCATACATTACCGGTAAAAATGGCGATTTGACCCTATTTTCCCGGTTTACCGGTTTCTTTACTTGAATGTTTCATTAAAGTTTCATTATTTTATACTAATTTACGAATAAGTCCCAAACTAAAATTTAGTGATGATTTGGCTCTTTTCTTCATGTAACATACATTTTACCGGTTTCATTGCTGACCTGGACGCATAATCATTAAATGAGCTGATGAGATGGATATGTTAGGTTATATAATGCTATGTTTACCATAAACTTGATATCTTGATATATTGTATATTTTTTTGGAATATAAAATGCATCCGGCGAAAACTGCAATAATTACATAAACTAGCACCAACTCCGCATTTTTTACATTTATAAGAAATTTTAAATTGTCTTTCTAATCTTATGTAACCTAATATATCCATCACATAAGACATCAGCTCATTTCCTGCCATTTTTTCCTGGAAACACACATTTTATTGGTTACATTGCTTACCTAGATACATAGTCATAAATGAGCCGATGAGATGGATATCAAATTTTACAGTAAATATAGTATTAGATAACCCATTGTATCCATCTTATCAACTAATTTAATGACTACATGTCTAAATCAGCAATGAAACCGATAAAATTTATGTTTGATGGAGAAAGGGTTAAGTCATCACTAAATTTTAGTTTGGGACTTATTTGTAAATTAGGGTAAAATAATGGGACTTTAATGAAACAGGTAAGTAATGAAACCGGTAAACCGGGAAAAAGGGTTCAAATCGTCATTTTTACCGGTAATTCATGTTTTTTCGTAAATAAATTTTAGTTTGGGACTTTTTCGTAAATTAGGGTAAAATTTTAGGACTTTTCTGGAGATTTCCCTAAAAATATCCTTTAATTACCCTTTCATACTCATAACCCCTTTAAGGGTCAACTCTGCTCAAAGTCCAATACAAAGTCAACCTTCTGGTCAAAGTCAACGTACTGGTCAAAGTCAACATCCTGGTAGACTCAACTCGCCGAGTTGGTCCATCAACTCGTCGAGTTCCATGATTCATAAAACCATGGAAATCACCAACTCTCCCCCATTAGGGCTCAGCCAATTCATGCCGATGATAACCCTGGAAATCACCAATTCATGCACCCAGATATGCCTGACAGGGGTAGGTCGGACACCCTGGTATGTCTGACAGGGGTAGGTTGAGCACCCTGGTATGCTCAGCAGGGTAGGTCGGACACCCAGATTTGCCTGACAGTATGTTTATTGTATGATATGTGGTGTGATGGGGGAACTCGCTAAGCTTTGTGCTTACGGTTTTCAGTTTTGTTTCAGGTCCTTCTTCTTCGAAGGGTAAAGAGTCGGCACGGTAGCAACGCATCACACACACGATTTTCAGCATATGAGATTCTTGGGATTTTTACTCTGATGTTGTTTTATCATGACATGTTTTGACTATTGATACTTTGGTTTTTATATGAGTTGATACTATGGTTGTTTTCAAACAAATGGTTTTATAATTATTATCTTAAAAAATGAAATTTTTGGTCTTGAAATTTGGGATGTTACAAATCCAATTGTTCCCTTCTCCTCAATCCTCTTTCGTTGTGAGTTATAAACATGATTTTTATAAAAGTATTAATTAAAATTTTAAATATATGTCAAAAAATTTATGTGTGAGCAATATGCTTACTGCATAAGATATGTGTTAGAAATGTATTTGATGATATACGATATGTGAAACAAATATGGTTATTTATGTGTTAAGTTATATATATATATATATATATATATATATATATATATATATATATATATATATATATATATATATATATATATTACATGATAATAATAATAGAAGTATTATTAGAGAGTATGATAAAAGTATATTAATACCTAAATACTCTATGCTAAATATATACATTGAATTAGGATAGTGTTATCTAAACAGAGTTGGTATTGGGAGCCTAGTAGTTTTTCCCGTTAATGGGATAAGACTTATCATAGGTACCTAGTTCAATTAAGTTTGATATTGGGTAGTATCATTTGGAGAATGTGTGTGAGTTACGAACAGAGAGTAGAGTTTTGTTCCGTGACACTCTCAGATGTCGATGGACGATATACGTATCGGGGTACAAATAGTATTCATTTTTAGATTAACAGAAATGGTGGGTCCATATCAGGCAACTGTAATGGTATGTTTGGTCATCTCCTAAAGTAAGATGACAACACTTGATCATTCTAGATGGTCTTGTAAATTATGTTGCTAGCGTGGGTTCATAACCCACAGATGTAGATGAAATGTGATACCATATTCATCAAATACTCTGATGGTTTGAATGCTTTTATGACTTTCACCAGCCAAGGAAGACTCTAGTTGTGTAGCCGAACCCTTGCTTTAAAATTGTTTATCTTCATGATAATCACGAACTAGGATCTGTGAGGATCAGTTGGGATGGTTATGATCGATTTATAGGTATCTAAGTTTGAAATACATTGTTTGGTAACAGTTGGTTTTGCAGGATATATATATATATATATATATATATATATATATATATATATATATATATATATTAATAGTGAGGTTGAAATCCCTATGAATCTCACCAAGTTTTCCAACCTTACCTAGTCAGTTTGTATGCATCACAGGTATCAAGATTTTAGCTACTAGAACTTGATTAGGATGACGAGTGATTAAGAGACAGGCTGTAATGGTGTTCAGGACCATTAGGTCTTTACACTGTAGCTTATGTATCTGTATTGATTATGACATCCTTACGATTTTATTTGAGGCAATATTGTTCTCAAAAAGATTTTGAATATTGAGATTTTCCGCAAATGAAGTATCATGATTTTTAAAGCGTAAAGAAATTTCTTTTTGGTATGAAAATTTAGAAGATGTCACAGGAAGAGGCGCTTCAATTGTCCACTCTTATGGAGTTGTTGTCCATGGTGAATACGACTTCACAACCAACTAGATTGGGTTGGGATTATGATACTACTGGTGTATACACGTTGAAGCCAACAAGGCGACATATTGATGTTATTCGATTCTCGGTTGGAGGGAAGTCAACGAGATGGAATAGGTGTGTTCCAATCAAGATTAGCGTCTTTTTATGGCGTTTATTGTTGGATCGGGTGTCTCTTATGACATAGTTAGTGGAGAGAGGAGTATATTTATGGATTCGGTTCTATGTCATATTTGTCAGTCTAATCAGGATGATGTTTCCCATATTTTTTCGTTACTCCTTAGCTTCGTAGGTTTGGAATCGAATTGCTAGCGGGCTTGATTTGGTTTTGCATGTGTTTCAGTCACCTACAAACATGATTGATTGGATCGACTCGAGACCGGCTGCTAGAATGGAAAGGTCGATTGTGGATTCCGTATGTATGACAGTCTTGTGGGTGATTTGGACGTAAAATAATGTAGTCTTATTTCGTCAGTCTAAGTATAAGAAGCAATTTATTTTTTTGATTATACTATAGATCTGTCGTTTCGTTGGTCTTCCTTTCATAACTCCAAGACTCAGGTTAATTGGATTGCGTGAATGCAAAATTCAATCATTCCTTAACTTAACTTTGTTGATGCTAGCATCTAGCTAGTTTTTTCTTTTTTTTAATGAAGCTGGCATTACAAAAGAAAATATGTATAAAAAAATTATTAAATGTGAACAAAACAAAAAAAATAATTATCCTCATAAGTCATTTTCCCTTATAAAAATTAAGATATAATATTTTTTAACTTCAACCTCTAAAATATGTCCATAAACTTAAGAACATCAAGAGAAAAATCGAATATTAAAATTGTAATAGCATCATAGGAAATTCCAATATTTAAGATTTTTTGAAACTAGGAGTCAAATGAGAGTTGTGTGGTGGGGTTGATCTACCGCCCGCCAGTCGCGCCTCGAAATACTACCAAACAACTTCCCCCACCTACTCTTCCCTCTTAAAATAGAATTTACCTTATTATGTTAAAATAGATAATAAAAAAAAATAATTACCTTATATAAAATATAAGACAGTGAAATTTATAGTTCTAAGAAAAATATGATATTAAATATTTGTTTGGTTAGAGAAAGGAGTATTAACGTGTAAACATGGGATGGATCATATAAGATGTCAAAATATTAAAATTTTAGCATGGATTAAAAGAATGTGTCAATATATATTAGAATTAGGGATTTCGAATAACACTAAAAGTTGAATAATTTTTTATGTTAGTGTATAAATATTTTTAATTAATTCGACACTATGTTTATGGTTACAAGAATTCATATCGTCAAATAATCCAAAAAAAAACGATTATAATTCGGTTGTACTGCTTTTCCTTATATGAGTTATTTTTCGGGTTAAGGCGCTGCTCTGCGCCTCACTAGGGTGGCCCACTGAACCCGCTCGTTGACTAGGCAGCATGAATCCTATTAGGGGTGCTACTTTCGAACCCCGTATTACTAAGTCCTTCGTGTATGCTCCATATTATCTGTCTCGAAATATAATCAAAATGTATTCGGTATGTCTCGAATAAAATCATGACTACATTAAAAATATTGAAGATATTAAAAAGACTATATATATATATATATATATATATATATATATATATATATATATATATATATATATATATATATATATATTAGGAAAATATAACCCAAAAACTTTACGAAAGAACAAAACCATAAAAATTATTGACTGAGGCATGTGTTTAACACAGTTTCCTTAAAACAAATTCGCCCTATATGAGTGTTTGTTTTTCAGGATACAACAATAGAAAACAATTTTTCTAAATTGCCCGAACCCTCACTTGGCCCGGATTATACCTTGGTTGCAGCAAGAGAGAAAAGATGAAACAGAAGCGTAAGAGAGGAAGAGAGTGATTTCGTTTCATTCGGTGTATCGAATCAGTCACATAGGCGTTGTATATATACTACCCAATGTAATTAACACGAAATCGTAACTGTCACAATTAAATAAGAAAATTAATCAAGAAATCAAAGCTCTTAATTCGTTTTTGTAACTGTTAACCAAAAGAAAAAAAGTCCTTGAACTTTTCTGGTGTAACATCCATAAAAATCACGCCAAATTTAAACTTTTAAAATATTTCAAAACCAAGTGATTATTACAAAACTTTTTTTCAAAATATCTAGTGTCAGAGTTTCCTAGAACCAAATCATAAAAATCATAGGAGGTGTACGGGCTCATACTACCTTCTACACCTACCCATATTTGTCTCAAGTATCATCACAACGCCCCAAAACTATACATAAACATGGTGAGCGCTCAATCCTCACTCCTAGAGGGAGGCTAAATATCGCATAACCGGCGGACTCATCCCAAACAGCCCATCCATGAAACTTCCACCAACCCTGCAGCACTAGTGTATGTTAGTCATACATAACGTTGGACCCTATAGACTTTTGAATATCTGATCCTACCCTAATCCCTTAATCAGACAAGAATATAAAATAAGGCCAAACCAAACATTCTCAGGCTATAAAATCTTAATTATGTACAACTATGATGCATAC
The DNA here is from genome assembly GCF_052849685.1 of Lactuca virosa. NCBI lineage: Eukaryota > Viridiplantae > Streptophyta > Magnoliopsida > Asterales > Asteraceae > Lactuca > Lactuca virosa. Next base: position 42,741,586 of record NC_136426.1, read on the forward strand.
ACTAACTAACTACAGTAATGATGTCAATTTCATATAAGGAAATCCCTAGGCTATCAGGCATCATATAATCAGGCAATTCTATCATGCAATTCCTGAAGATCCCTAGCCGAGTACTAGCATGCTGTTCTAACATATCACATAAATCAAATAATTCGTAAGGTATTTTGGGGTATATTCGCGAGCTCCAGTTTACCAGGTTAAGCACGAAATCATAAATAAGCTCTACCAAGGATTGCCAAGCATTTGTGCTGATCGCACACTTGCATCCTCCTATATCATTCTGAAAACCATTTTAAAAAAAGCATTTTAAAATCTTGTCCTTAGTTTGAGACTGGAGACACACGAGTGTTTCCTCCAATTCACTCAAACCAAGGCTCTGATACCAACTTGTAACATCCATAAAAATCACGCCAAATTTAAACTTTTAAAACATTTCAAAACCAATTGATTATTACAAAACTTGTTTTCAAAATATCCAGTGTCAGAGTATCCCAGAACCAAATCATAAAAATCATAGGAGGTGTACGATCACGCATTCGCCTTCCCGCGATCGTCAGAAGTACCTGAAACAAAATCAACAACTGTAAGCCCGAAGCTTAGTAAGTTCCCCCAAAATACCAACGCCATACAGATATAACCATATCTTATAACTAACACAACATGCATAATGAGCCATTAGTCTGACTGGACCGCCTCGCAGGCCATCAGTCTATCTGGACCGCTCTCCGAGTCATCGGCACGTCTGGACCACCTCTCAGGGCCTTCAGCCTATCCGGACCGCTCGCTGGGCCTTCGGCCTGACTAGTGTGCCCTAACCGGGTCTACAGTCTATCCGGTCCGCCCTGGGTGTCTTGGCCTACAACACAAAGCAGTACCTGCCTCAACCCAATCCCAAACCCAACAAACATGTGCACATAAATATCATACGCTAGCATGCAATAACAGATAGTCATACAGACCTAACAGATCACTAACATGGAAACCATACTATAACCAAGATACCGATCTAACCGATCAATAACATAGCAACCATCCCATAACCAGGATACCGATATAACCGATCTCTAACATAACAACCATCCTATAACCAGGATATCAATCTAACAGCTTACTAGCATAGCAACCATCCTAAAACCAGGATGCAATCTAATAGATTAATAACATAGCAACCATCCTAAAACCAAGATGCAAATCATAAAGGGCCGACCTTGGTGTCGTAGACCCTGTTGATATAGTGAGGAGAACTCACCTCACAAGTAGCTCGAATTGATAAAGTCAACTCCACTAAAAATGTTGCTCCAAATACAACACCTACATCCACCAATGACTTACTTCCATAAATTCCCAAATTACCAAAATACCCCCAGAGGTCAAACTAGTCGATCCTTGGTCCAATGTCAAAGTCAACGGTCAAAGTCAACAGTACATATTGACCCAACTCGTCGATTGCAGCTAGCAACTCGTCGAGTTCCTTAAGAACTCAGAAAGTTATAAAACCCTCACTGACTCGCCGAGTTTCCGACCATCTCGTCGAGTCCATGCGTGTCCAGAAATCGGGAAAAACCCTAACTGACTCGTCGAGTCCTCCTACTAACTCGTCGAGTCCATGCAGAAACCAAACAACGGGAAAACCCTTCCCAACTCGTCGAGTCAGCTTATCCGACTCGTCGAGTTCATACAGTCCATTTCTTGTCCAGATGATTTTGAGCCACTCCAAAGCTCCAATTGGTAGATCTAGTCTCCTAGGGCCTAGTTATCACGTAAAGTTGCAAACTTTACATGCATGCAAGGTCTTGAGAGCCAAAGCTAAGATAAAGAAGAAGCTTAAGGCAAAGAGAAGGCCATAGCTTGACAAAGGCTGAGACTTTATGACAATAAAGGGGCTAAAGGAGTCCAGATCTGAAGTTGCAACCTCAGATCTTGCCCCAAACCTGGAAATACCACCACAATACACTAAAAAGGGCTCTAAACCCATGAATGAAGAGATCTAGCTAAGGGAGAGCCAAGGTAACGACTTGTTACCTTCAATGTGATGCTAAGACAGAGTAGAGTTCAGATCTATAACTTCTCCTTGTTCCAAACTTCTTGAATTTCAAGTTCTTCTCACCAAGATCCACCTTCCAAGCTTAAAACACACAAATATGGAGTGTAAACACGATTTAGGGTTTTTGAGCTCAAGGGGGCTGTAAGGGAGGCTAAGGGAGGCTAATGACCCTTTAAATAGGGTGCAAAACCCCAAAAATTAGGGTTTCATCCTCCAGCTCCAACTCGTCGAGTTGTATCCTCCAACTCGTCAAGTTGATCACTTAAGATACGGGGCCAAATTCGTTCCTAGTCGACGAGTCAGGGCATCCAACTCGTCGAGTAGACCTTTCAAAATGAACATAAGGTTGCAAAGTTTATACGTGAGAGTCTCGGTGTTACAATTCTCCTTCCCCATTTGAACTAGACTTCGTCCTCGAAGTCTGCTGCGGTGAACAAATCCGGGTAATGCTCTCGCTTCTCAGCCTCCGGCTCCCAAGTCCACTCAGATCCCCTCCAGTACTCCCATTGTACCTTTACCAAAGGTACTTCCTTGTTCTGTAGAACCTTCACCTTCCTCTCCGGAACAGCCACCAGCCTCTCCATGTAATTCAAGCGCTCATCGACCTGAATATCACCCAATGATGTCACGACGTCCTAGCCCGACACGCACTTTCGCAACTGCAAGACATATGAATCACTATAAATCTGATTGAGCTCCTCCGGAAGACCCAGTCAATACGCTGCCTTGCCAACCTTGGCAAAACCCGAAATGGCCTGAAATATCGGGAACCCGAATTCCTTTCTTCTTAGAGCAGATCAGACCCTGAAGACCTGAATTCCTTCCCAAGATACAATCATGGATCATACGTGGTTGCCGATAATCCTCAGCTCGAGAAGAGAATATATATTCTTTCAAGGGAACTCATTCAATGACCTAATTTTCAGAGATAACATGGCTATAGGAGGCAAACTAAGAGAAGAAACCTTATTGTGCTGACAGGATAATGCTTCCTTCAGCTCGCGAATGTACATACAGTAACAGTCAACTACCAACGCATAACCACAACACCTATGACTGGCCCGATCAACCTCGGGCCAAAATATTAATATGTCAAATCCAATCAACCACCGGGTTGAAATTGTAACACCCAAAAAATTCAAGCCAATTTAAAACTTTTTTAAACATTTAAAACCAATAAGTCATTACAGTTTACTTTCAAAATAATTTAAACATCAGAGTATCCCCAGAATCAATCATGAAAATGTAAGGAGGTGCACGATCAAGTCTTAAAATTACACTTTAACCCCTGAAGATTCAATTCTTGTCATTTGGCCTCCCGAAACTAACAACCCACTAATAATTAATTAATCTTGGACAATAATAACATATAATAAAAGTACAAATTGCTTCTCGGGTTCCAGGTCCATTATTTAATTACCTTATTCTAAACGGGATGTTACAAATCTCCCCCACTTAAATTTGATTTCGCCCTAGAAATCGTTTCTTATCATCCCTTACACACCAGTCAACTTGGACAACACGACCACAATTTACGAACATAACCCCAGCCTTTCCAAGGCAACCGTATCCAACCCTCGCAGGGTTCTAAAACCTGAAAATAAACGAATCCCTTGCAATATAATCACATTTACTCAATCTGACTCTACAGTCTCGAGATGGTCGGTCTCCTTGACATACTGCCCACTCTGAATCATTGTCAATTTCCTTGCACTTAACTCCTAAGTGGCTACTCAACTTCTGATAACCTGAGGTTCTCACCAGAAAGCATAACTACAAATCACACACTTCTACCTATAACTCTCTTCTTGTCAAGAGATTAGGTACTCCCTCAAGAGAGATCCGTCTTGATAACCAATTCCTAATGATATAATATGCAACGAGATGTAATCTGGGAGATGAACCCTTTCTGGATCAACAAAACAACATTTCCTTTCGTTCCCAAATTACATACACATAATAATAGGCTCGTAAGCACAAACACTCATACCTGGCCCAATCAGCCTCGGGCTAGAATACCAAACACTTCAGTCCCACTCACTCGTAGGGTCCGGTCATCCTCACGATGGAATACCCTAGATTGGAACACCACTTTATACATAACTCAGGTCTAACCCATAACTTGAAAACCAAGGACCTATCCTTGCATCTCATCCAAAATCCTCTGATTCGTCATAACCAAGTAACACTCATCTGAAATATCGGGTTTCGGCCCGGTCGCGGAGCTAAAGGACTCCCACATAGTTGCGTCACACGACTTTCGAACGAAATCCTACCCTGGAACTACTTGCCACTAGTTATCATGCCACTGCGACTCTAACAACCTCCTGATCCAACCGATCGGATCCATGCATCGAATCCTGTCGCTTTCAATTCCACGGCTAAAAGCGACTGCTACATGACCAATGGTAGCCTTACATCATAAGCAACCTTAAGCAACCCATTGCTTCCTTGATCTCATAACTGTAGTAACGTTTCTACAGTCTTATCACTGGCTTAATCAGGTCTAATCGCCAGTCTGAGGATTTCCATATCCTCACTACTACACCCGAGCTGGTGGTCACTACTGTCCCTTCCGCGTCCTAACAACGCGCTCATGCTATCTACCAATCTAGTGAATCTTGCCGCTACACCCATAGACCTACAACACTTTCCATACTGGTCGAACACGCGCTCGACCTAACACACCACTGAACTAAAATCATGGCTAGAATCCCAACCTAATTTCCCAAATTCTGCTATCAAGCACCAAGAGGACACGATTCCCATGCTGGGGAGTTTTACCGAACTCCCAACTCACATAACTCTCAAACCAAACAGCCACTTGGGTTGTCTTCCTTCCCGAAAACGATATATATAACTTATCCCAGTTTCAAAACCGATCCTGCTTCTGCATTCCGGGATGATTCTCCCCCACTTAGATTCAACCAAGTCTTCACAATACATGAAAATTTGAGAATTCCCAATTCCCCTCACTTTCCAACGATCGATCTGATGACCACCATCTCTTTCCAACTAGGGCTCCATTACTCGCCAACCACAAGTGATCACACACTTCTAAGAACTAGCTGAACACCTCCTGAATCCCAGTGAAACGGTCAGTCCCTAATACTTGAATTATCCCACACTCAAGTCCTGAAGTCAAAAAGGTAGATGCTCCAACTAACAAGACAGCCACAAGTTACTTCCATTGGCGCTTTCCTTCGCCAATCAATAACGCTTACTAAAACCACTGAATTCTGACAATGTTGAATAACCATCCTGTGGGACCCGGTCCGCAGACCTCCCACATAATACCCTTCTTCCCAAAGTGCTCCAACAAATCTCCCTCCCTCGGCTCTAGAAATAATATCATTCAGGGTCTCGCACCCTGACTCACTCACCAGCTTGATCATCCGCAGTTGAACTGCAGTAGCAGAGGTAACCTCGGCCCTTTACCGGGCTGCAAACTACTCCCAAGGCATAGTCTCCAATCCCAAAAGTGCAATAGATCGTACAATCAATCCTTACCGCCCGATACAAGAGATCCAAGGCGAATCAGATCTTACAAGATACTTATGCCACCTCGACTCACCCTCGCTCACCAGCGCTGAAATACTGTCGCCAATCCCGACGACTAACCGACCTCGAGCTGGAATAGAACCTGATCCTGGGTCATAAGCCTGCTCAATCCTTCGAGCTCGTAAACTGAAAGGGCACAATCCTTGCCCTGGAAAACGACATTCCAATCCATCAATTAACTATTCTACTTCCAGTTGCAAAACCCCAGCTGAACATAATCATCACTCCTTTCCGGAGTCCCCGCGACTCACATTCCGGCCTCGAGCAAAACCCCCGAGCCTCAAATCTAGAAACTAAGGTGTTATCCTCTCCCGCTCAACCCGCGGAAATATAACGAGTACAAATCGTCTTCCTGATCCCAGATAACTGTAGCGCTCTGCTCATCAGAATATGTCCCAGTAACAAGTCCCGGTACTGAAAAGCTCGACCAGCTCCTCCTCCTACCGTCGTTACAGCTGTTGAAGCTGCTGCGGCAGCCGTCTCAGCAATGGCTACATAGCGTTCATCAAGGTACTCAACCATGGCGGTCTTGATAGACCCAAACATCTCCGGAATCTGACCCCGAACAAATCTCGATCACCTCCTCCCGGATGATCTCACCGACACGATCCACTGACAATGCTGGCCTATCCTGGCTGCCAGCTCCTGATCCTAACTCGAATCCGGTCTCAAGACATCGCGTAACCACCATTCTGGTAACACACCAGAAAGGTGTCTGATAACCCATATAATGACAAAGAGCCAATTCCCAACCAAACCCTAGGGGTTGTGACTTCCTTGCTACGCGTATAGGTCATGTGCTTTCAGTGGTACGGGCCCATACTACCTTCCACACCTACCCATATTTGTCTCAAGTATCACCACAACACCCTAACAATATACATAAACATAGCGAGCACTCAATCCTCACTCCTAGAGGAAAGCTAACTGTCTCACAACTGACCTACGGTCCCACACAACTCACCCGTCCATGAAACTTCCACCAACCCTGCAGCACTAGTGTATGCTAGCCATACATAACGCTGGACCCTATAGACTTTCGAATATCCAATCCTACCCTAAGCTCCAAATCAAACAAGAACAGAACATAAGGCCAAATCAAACATTCTCAGGCTATAAGATCTTAATTATGTATGACCGTGATGCATACACTAAGCAACTACAGTAATGATGTCAATCTCATATAAAGGAAACCCTAGGCTAGCAGGCATCATGTAATCAGGCAATTTTATCATGCAATTCCTGAAGATCCCTAGCCTAGTACTAGCATGCTGTTCTAACATATCACAAATCAAATAATCCGTATGGTATTTTGGGGTCTATCCGCGAGCTCCGACTGATCGTACACTTGCATCCTCCTTTTTATTATTTCAAAAACATTTTAAGAAAATCGCTTTATAACCTTGTCCTCAGTTTGAGACTGGAGGCACCTGAGTGTTTCCTCCAATTCACTCAAACCAAGGCTCTGATACCAACTTGTAACACCCAAAAAATTCAAGCCAATTTAAAACTTTTTTTAAACATTTAAAACCAATAAGTCATTACAGTTTACTTTCAAAATAATTTAAACATCAGAGTATCCCCATAATCAATCATGAAAATTTAAGGAGGTGCACGATCACGCCTTCGCCTTCCCGCGATCATCCGAATACCTGAAACAATAATCGATAAATGTTAGCTCGAAGGCTTAGTGAGTTACCCGCAGAATACCAACCCATACTAACCAGAACCAATATCATATCAATACAAATACAGAACAACATGCATAATGAGCCTTCAGCCTGACTGGACCGCCTCGCAGGTCTTCAGTCTATCTAGACCGCTCTCCGAGCCTTCGGCACGTCTGGACCGCCTCGTAGGGCCTTCAGCCTATCCGGACCGCTCGTCGGGCCTTCGGTCTGACTATCATACCCTCCTGGGTCTGTAGTCTATCCGGACCGCCATGGGTATGTTGGCCTTCAGCACAAAGCAGGACCGCCTCAACCCAAACCCCCAATCGAACAAACATGTGCACATACATATCATACACTAGCATATATAACAGTCAACCGGTCTAACAGATCAAATAGCATAGCATCATCCTATGCCCAAGATACTGACCTAAGCAGGTCACCAACATATGTACAGATAATCATACGGATCTAACAGATCACATAGCATAGCAACATCCTATAACCAGGATACCGACCTAACCAGGTCACTAACATACATACAGATAATCATACGGATCTAACAGATCACATAGCATAACAACATCCTATAACCAGGATACCGACCTAACCAGGTCACTAACATATATACAGATAATCATACGGATCTAACAGATCACATAGCATAGCAACATCCTAAAACCATGATACAATCATAAAGGGCCGGCCTTGGTGCCGTAGACCCTGTATATATAGTGAGGAGAACTCACCTGTCACTGCTGAAGTCCCGCAGAATAAACTCCAGCTGCTGGTTGACAGCTTCCTGAACTGTCAACATCAAACAATACCCAATTAATAATTGGGTCCCAAGCTCAAAGTCCAACTCACACTCCAAAAGCCCAAAAGTCAAGTAATGGGCCAAGGCCCAACATATGGCCCAATTTTCCGAATTGGGCCCAGACCTCTACATGGTCTTTCCTTAAGGCCCATCCAATTAGACCAGTCTAATTCCCATGACCCAATATCACATAATCGTAAAGGCCCAATTATGGCCCATCTATGGCCCAATTTTCCAAATTGGGCCCAAGTCCTCACATGGGCCTTATCCTAAAGCCCATCTAATTACTTTGGTCCAGTAACTTGTTCTTGGATGGTCCATCAATAGTCCAACCACCAAAACCCTATAGGAAGGCCCAACTCAAGGCCCAAGTGAAATTAGGGTTTCACATAAAATTATGATTAGGGTTAAGTGTTTCTCACTTAACCAATGATTATTATTTAATATTTCAAGTTATTAAATAATCTCGTGTGTCCCGATAAATTCTCAAAATTAGGGTTTTCCAAACCCTAATTAAGGTTTTCCAACCCAATACTAGCCCATTAGTTCATTGGTTGGGCTTTTAGGTCACATTGGGCCTTATTGGGCCCATTAGGGTTCCATTGGGCCCACTAGGGTTTCATTGATCCCACATTGTCCAAACATCCCCCAAACGAGGTCCAAACGCAATCAAAGCACACCGCCACCCGACACGGCTGCCGGTGGCGGCAACCACCACCCTACGGTGGTGGTTTAGACTTTTCTTTCATTATTCCACTTGTTACATTTTACAACACCATCCGCTTAACACACACAACCACTAATAAACACACATACACCAAAAATTAACACCCTACAGAAACATACACACCCTCCATGGCGGTTCTTGAGGCGGCAGCCACCATGGCCGGCGGCCATGGTGGTTTTTCCTTGGCTTTCTCCGGCAGCAGCAACGTGAGACACCCACCAGCTTGTGAGACACGGCTGAACACACACACCCACGAGCTTGAAGCAGCAGCACACACACACTCACGCTCACATGCAACCCGACTTCTGCTTGGAAAAAATAAACCCATCACCCACCACAGGTGGGTGGTGACGGCAGCAGATCAAGAAACGGGCAGCAGCGGTGCTACACAGGAACGGAAACGAAGAAAGAGAAGAAGGACACGGTAGGGGGCTGATTCCCGTTGGCAGCAGCAATTCCTAGTGGCCACAGCGGTGGCGGAGTGAATCAAGCGTCTGGGAGCGATGTCGAAGCAGTTGGCGGAAAGAACAAGCATCAAGGAAGCGACGACGATGGTGGCTTGTTCGACGGCAGCCTCAGCCTCGCTAACGGTTGTTGCAGTGAAGGAAAGATGGCGGTCGTACCCCCACCGGGAAGCGACCGCAGCAGCCAATGCCCTCGGTTCCGCCGAGCGTCGATGGTCTCCATTCGCAGCAAGCATCGTCGGTGGTCTAGTCGGTCGGAAAACGGAAGTGAAAGGGGGGTGGCGGCCGAAGACGAAGATGGATATAAGGTGGTGGCGGCTGGAACAAATGGTTAGGGTTAGGGTATACCGGGGTGACGGGTCTTTATACCCCGAGCCTCATGAAACTTCTCCCCATAATAGCAACAATGGCCCCTCTCTCTATAAATCTTTTTAAAATAAATCCGAAATTTACAATCTAGCCCCCGCCTTCTGAAATCTCTTTCAAATCCAGACCAATATTTACCCAACAGCCCCTCCCCTTCAAAACCCTTTCAACATAGGTCCAAAAGTTACTCTTTAGTCCCTGTTTCAATAAATTATTACAAATCAAGTCTTAAAATTACACTTTAACCCCTGAAGATTCAATTCTTGTCATTTGGCCTCCCGAAACTAACAACCCACTAATAATTAATTAATCTTGGACAATAATAACATATAATAAAAGTACAAATTGCTTCTCGGGTTCCAGGTCCATTATTTAATTACCTTATTCTAAACGGGATGTTACAGAAATTCTCAGGGTTTGTCGGCCTACCGCCTTAACCCTACCACTCCTCCTGGCCTTTGTGCCTACGACTGACAGTCGGTCTGCACCGGGTGTCTTGACCTACTGCATCGAGCAGGACCGCCTCAACCCTCCCAACACAATGTGTAACCATAGATAATCGGGAGAAAGATCTAACACAGTTCTTAGAACCTGACAGACAGGGACGCTCTAACCCAGCAACCCTCATCTTCCCGTTGACGATATTATAACTTTCTCCTGTAACTCGCGATTCACCCCACTTACTAGGAGTTTCCCTCATTTACCTTACTGATCTCCAGAGTTCATGCCTCACACGGATACACTTTCGATCCCCAAAGCAAGTTTCCATTATAAGCCATCCCGAGATGGTCGTCCATGAATCCATCCCAAGTTTCTGACTGAAACTACCACAATCATGCAGAGAAGACCCGCAACAGGTCAATAGTGAACCTTTCACAGTCCGAATCCATATGATACCCAAAAACTTTGTATAACCTCTGAATCTTTACCATGCCATTACCAATCTCCGGAGCAATGAAAGAAGATGATTAACCCAGAACTTCCACATTACATCCGCTTCCTAGTAACAACTTTGCGAACATGCAGGAATACGGGGCAACCATTTCCCCGTATTCATTCTGATACCTGACTGATACTCCCCCCAATCCTTACTGCTTCTGATAACCTATCGATGTTGTCGTCTTCTCGTCGGTGTCCCATTCCTTCGGGCCCGAAGGTACCCACTTCCCCTCCGCCGCCCGAAGGGTCTAATCAACGTTCCTCCCGTCACCAAACAAGCATCACAATACTAAAACTCTACCACACATGATTCCCTTATTGGAATAAGTGACTACACAAGGGTTTCCATGCTCTTCTACATGACCACCAATTGTCCCTAAGGGTACTCTATTAGTGATAATTCGCAAGCACGAAATGTATAATTCAGCAGCTTATCATCACAAAGCACCATGCTCACCACCAGAACGTAGATCTAACAAAATACATACAGAGTCTTCAGCATGACTGGACTGCCTCACCGGCCCTTCAGCCTATCTGGACCACTATCAGAACCTTCAGCATGTCTGGACCGCCTCACCGGGCCTTCAGCCTGTCTGGACCGTTCTCCGGGCCTTCGGCCTGACTGGTACCCCCGGCCGGCCTTCAGTCTATCAGGACCGCCCTAAGTCTGTTGAGCATAACCATGGATCCATCCTGGTGCCCTCTCTCATATAGCCAGATCTCCCCCACTTGGGGTTTCGAACTCCTGATCCAATCTGCAGACTATATGTAACACCCAATTTTTTTCAAGACAACTTTTTGAATTTCAAAACATACTTTCCACCACATAAAAATCACAAAATCATAATAAATCTCTGTATCATCACAAAACATGTCCCAAGATCTCATATAAATAAATCCTCTCTCGTGTGTACGAATCATGCCGGCGCCTTCCCGCGATCCTCACTAGTACCTGAAACACATCACACATCAACTGTAAGCATAAAAGCTTAGTGAGTTCCCCAATATACCACATACCACACATACGCCACTCGAGGCTACAATACGACCCTCCGGTCCGATGTGTCTCAACGGGACCCTCTAGTCCCGTAGCTCGTTGGACCCTCTGGTCCGGTCATAGCTCGTTGGACCCTTCGGTCCGGTCTGTATCGTTGGACCCTTCGGTCCGGTCTGTATCGTTGGACCCTTCGGTCCGGTCTGTATCGTTGGACCCTTCGGTCCGGTCTGTATCGTTGGACCCTTCGGTCCGGTCTATACAATGCACATAATCTCATACATACACATAGCATACAAGACCCTCTGGTCTACACATAAATACCACTCTAGGTAATGTATAGTGAGAAGACTCACCTCGGATGTCTCGGATAATATCCCGCCTGCGTATATACTGATCTAGCCTCTGCCTATACACATAACATAATCATCTCAATCAATCACGGCTCTCTAGGCTAGACTAGACTCTCACATGTCCTCTAAGAAGGCAAAAAGGCTATTTTACCCTTCAAACAGTCCACAAGTTCCATTGTTGACCAAACCCTAAAAGTCAACAAAAGTCAACGGTCAACTCTTGACCAGACTCGCCGAGTGCACAAATGTGACTCGGCGAGTTCAGTCGTGAACTCGAGTCCTCTATTCCCCCTCTGACTCACTGAGTCATTCCCCCAACTCGGCAAGTCACTCACTGAGTGATTCACGGGAAACCCTAACCCTACTCGCCGAGTCTGCCCTTGGACTCGGCGAGTTCATGTCATGCACAAACTCAAATGACCTCCTGAGGTCAGATCTGTTCCTTAGACCCATAGATCTGACCTTCCCAAGCCTGATAATCACGTAAAGCTTGGATCTTGACTCTCATGTGACGTCTAGGAGGCTTTGATGGGTTTTTGAGCATTCTAACACTTCCTAAGTGTACATGCAACCCTAATAACCTTGAATCTATGTTTTCTCTATATACATGCAAATTTCTTTTCAAGGATATTTCCTAACTAGCATGGCATGGGGATTACATAGAACATAAAACTAGTAGAAATACATACCTTGTTGTTGCTTGGATTCCTTCAAGACTTTGTGAGCCTAGCACCCCAAATGTTGTGCCTCAAATGCTTCACACAACACCACAAGACTTGGAATAACTTGAGAGAATACTTCTAGCACTCAAAATCGGTTATGCCCTCTCTAGTCACACTAGGTCCACTAGGTCATGATTTTGCTAGCCATAGGGTTCCTTTTATAGTGTTGTCACAATTAGGGTTTACACATGAATGCCCTTAATTGTCATGACTCTTGATTTCCCATGACCCATGGGTTTGTAACTCCCATGGACTATCCATGGAGCTCCATATGGTTATAACCAAACCCATAAACCATGGATCATTAATCCACCATAAAAGAATTGGTGATTGTCATAATCAACCCTATATATTTAATTAGTCTCACTTTGATCACCAAATTAATACTAGATTAATACTTGATCAATACTAATTAAATAATACTATTATTAATATATTAGAACTTATAATATATTAATAATCATAAGTGCCTTATTCTCTCATTTAGTCTATCCAAGTATTGCAATGCCATGCAACCCAAATGGACCATGCCGGGTCGGGTCAAGTACATACCAAATAAAGTTATGGACTTAGACACTATATCCAACAGTCTCCCACTTGGATAAGTCTAATAACTATATTTGCAAATATGACTTCAAAATCCGACTAGCAATCGTAGCTCTTTCAAAGTCTCTCGGAACTGAGATGATGATGATACGCCATTTAAGATAAGTGATCATATAATCCTCTATTCTCATGATATCAGCCGGACAAACACATGGAACATGGTCTTACTTATTGTCCAGCATTTGTTTCTCGATCTCTGATTTGTTTCGACATAGAACTAAATTGAACACATCAATTAGGTTCTGACCGGGCCCGGTACATAGGTCAAAACCAAATCATCGAGGGGCCCAGATATCGCTTCTATTTCTAGAAGGAACAGATAAACTTCGACTGATATGCTTGTACTAACTACTGGTTGAATTATTCACAAAGGCACGTTTTATAACATCGAGTTACCAATGCGTTTTCGTACAATCAATGAATAACCAACTCATAGTCAACAACTCATATCTCTAGGTTTGAAGATTTATATGATATTACCGTCTCACGATCACTCGAGATAAATTCCATGAAGTGATGCAAGTGAGCGTGGGTTGAATCCAATACTCAGCCCTTATGAGTACTCATGAATGTTGTAGCAACCATTGCATTGTCTAAAGCACTTTAGACAAATCATACAAGCCAAATTCATGACAGTCTTGATTCATATCTACTTCCAACATATGACTGACTGTGGATGGTTTGAATAATATGATATATACCATAACATAATTATTCTGGAAGTCAGAACATGCAAAGTGAAACATAAGAATAATACTAATCTTATATGGCCCCAACACCTTTTATTTAAGCACCATATTGATTACTCATTATTTATGTTTCGATTAATCAACTTTATGCTTGAATTAAAACATTAGTTGTCCCATGCTCCAAGCATGTACACTATGTTTTTCCAAACAACAATTATGCCATACTCTAAGTATGCATACTATGTTTACATATGGTCCTCTCTTTGTGAAATAGATCAATTGACAATATTCCAATGATGCTAATTTCACAATTCCAATCCTCGTTGTAAATGAAAGAATACCAAACTCTTGCCATCTACTGTAATCTGTTAGATTCTAAACTTATATGCAATGATCCCCTTGTAATGACTATGCACAGAAGTCACAAAGACTTGGCAACAGAAATTACAAAGTATTCCAATGGAAAACAATTCCATGGAAATGAAGTCTCAAATTCAAAGTACATTCCTTTGAACATCCTTCTTAGCATTAAGTTCTTTAATCTTACACAGATTCAAAGAATAACTTCCACCTATGGAGACAATTCCATATTACCATTTTGACCATCACTTCTGAACAAGAGTTGCCTCTTTTCAAAATATGTCAATATGGTCCTTACTCTATACTTCTAATTGTCCATGAGCAACCAATCTTTGGTAAACCTCAGATTGTCCTCGACAACTTTGCGTAATCATTTTAGTCATTTCCAGTTCTATTCCTTTTTCCATCTTAATGCCCTAGGCATTTGGAAAATTTAGAATGGATGAATATTATAGCACATGTAATCAAACCTATACCCAAAGCATATGGGACATGATTTATGCTAAAAAAAAATTTATTTGCCATGTTTTCATAATTCGAACTATGAAGAGGGATGCCGTAATCATAATCGAATTTTGAGAACGCGACATATATAGAATTTCCTTATGTTAAACCATTCCAACATAACATTCATATATATTCTTGACTAAAGTAGATTAAATTCTCAATCTAAGCTTGTAGAATTGGAGTGAAGTATAAAATCCTCTCCCTTAATTATAGCAAAACAACTTTTTCAAGGCGAATTGAAACTTTTGTTTTCTATAATTAACATTACTAACCTGCAATATTTAACATAATCGTCATGCTCCCACTAGCATAATGATTACCAGCATAACACTTTATGCTCCCACTAGCTTTGACATGTACTCAGAAATCTACTGGACTTCTAGAAATCAATACTTTATTGACTTTCTTACCAAAGTTCATATTTCTGATACTAGATTGCTTTGATAAGACTTTATCAAAAACATACACCTTTCCTTAGATAGCTCACATGTTTGTCTAGACCTTTTTCAATTCTCACTAGTTAGTGTGCCGGTTAACCACACACGCTCCACTAACTATATGAGAATGCAAATATCACAACCGCTATCTACTTAAAATCTTCTTAGTGGAAGCGTTTCCTCACCATCATTTTCATGAATCGAAGAGAAACCTTATGACACTTAGATTTTATGGTGTATGTGTTCCTATCCATGTGAATTTGTCATAACCATAATCACAGGACTAGGTTAGTGACACTTCCAAATTCATAGGGACTGAACTTGTGCAATCTTAATTTCTTGCCACCTGGTAGCACAATGCCCACCATTGCTTCTGGGTTGTTATGCAAACAATTGAGAACTCATAGAACTCACAAGCATAATCAACTTTCAACTGGAACAGACACAGAAACAAGAATACGTCAACACGATAGGTTACAAACCTCAAGTCGTGGGCTAGTGATTAACAAAACTCTCGATTTAGTTCTTGAAACTATTTCAGAATCATTTAGACTCCCACTATCCTCTTGACATATAAGACTTCTCTTTGTCAAGAACCATTCCTTGACAAAACAAATATTCAAGATCTAGTGCGGATTCTTATCAAGTTAAACACTTCTCACTATTGGTCTTAGCTGGTCTTTGTTTTATCCAAAACATCACAACTTACCAATCTCAAATGTACAAGAATAGGAAACATCTTACTCTACATTTGACAAGTGTTATGAACTTTCTAAAGACTATGTCACTCAAGTTACAATCTTGGAGTATAACTCCAGGATTTGTTTTTGGCACGAAGTATGAATTATCTTTTGATTTAACCATTTCAACAATTCACGATTCCTCTCCTCAGGCAACAAACACACTAAGGTGTCCTTAGAGGATCAATTGTGATATGGTTTCATAATTACTAAGATAATCATAAAACAAAATACACAAGTACTCTCCCATCTCTTCAGATTGGAGAAAATTTTATCTTTCTGCCTTATTTGATTCTTCTTATTCATTCTGCCATACATTGAAACTTTTCCAATGTTTCAGAATTACACTTAAACTCGTAAGCATAACCATATTTACTAAACTTTAGTAAATCATAACGAATAATCTTATCTATCTTTGTGGTGGACCTGACCAGCACACAACCAAGTGTACCCAATCTTTTAGTCCTTCACTTGACTCACATGTACATGTGAACAAGGAATTAGTGTTAATTTCCCAAAGACGAAAACTTCTCATTCATCATACAATACAAGTTGCGTGATTCCAAGTTTCTATCTAACTGAAACTTGGGCGATGAGAATCTTTCCTTATTTGGTAAATTATGATACTACCACAAATGAAAGAATCAAATCCATTTTCAAATATTGCTATTAATGGAAACATATAATCAACAATTTTTCACAAATGCCATTGTAAGGATACTTAAAATAAATAAAATCAAAACTTTTCTTTATTTTAAAACTTTGCGGAAAACTTATCCTTACAACCCATATGAAAACCTTGTTGTTATCTATTCCTAAGCAATATGTCTCAACTCTTAAGTAATAGCTCAAAATTCTGATCACCGAACCATGCGATCAAAATCCCTCTTCGCGATCAGAATCAGCATATACTTCCTTTAAGTTTCTTCACTTTTCTTTGATTCTTAAAACATCAACATGTGACCCAGTCACATCATGCAATAAGAATCTCAGAATAGAAACTTAATAGAGTTAGACAATGGACTTTACCTGAAGTAGAGTCAAACATTTGACTTTACTATCCTTATGGACTTTTAGGTAAATTTGGCAGCTTCGCAACCAATGCCCTTCCTTTGGCAACAGAAACATATGGACTCTTTGGAAACGGTACACGGGACTATCACAGACTTAGCCTTTCTCTTTACCATTTGGTCAACCGAGTTGACTATGGCCAATCCCTTTCAATTGGGAAGAGAAAGTTTTTCTGGACTTCCAATGTTACCATTGTCAATGTCCATGGAAGTTTGGGAAGTTGATCTTCCAATCAAATTTTGCTTTACCAATGCTCCAAATCATTGCTGATTCAGCATCATCAAGCAAATAGGTAAGATCATTAAGGGTCATGTCGTGATTTGTTATCAGGGAGTGACCAAGTCAACAGCCAGCTACCTTGAGACTTCGACACCCTACTCTCCCGGCTTGTCAATATGTGACTTAATCTCCAAGACCTAAGCACATATAGACTTTGTTTGCCAATAGGGATTGAGTGACTTAGAACTTATCATGTCTTGAAACTTGTGGGATAAGGAGATTTATTGGAGGAGGTGGAGGAAGTGAAGTATGATTTCCAGTCCCATTAATGCACAACAAAGGGATTGATCTTTCACCTTGGTTGCCATTTGGGATATCATCTTCATTAGGAAGCTTGTTCCTAAAGATTTGGGAAGACCATAGCTGTCTAAACTAGACACCTATAATGGGAGAAATTCAAGTTAGTTGATTTAAAGTCCTTAATATAACACCCAATATGAAATATTAAGGCTAGGACCCAACAACCTATTTATAACTGGAAGAGGGATGCCGTAATCCAAATTATAAAATAGTTGAAGGTAGGTAAATGACGATTTACCAATTTCCTACCATAAAAACGAAATATAATTAAGTTTTTAATTGGATTCGAAACTCCTAGATCTTTTGAGATACATTGAACTTTCAATGGCATGTTTGAATCTCGATTGTGCCCTCTCAAGTTTGTGACTGGGATGCCGAGGATCACAAACAAGGTGTGAATAACCATACAAATTGACTTGGTACCCTCAACAATATTACCTAATCGATGTGTCGGTTAACTACACACGCTCCACCGATCTATAATAAAGTCAAATTACCCTTTGCCACTCTTACTAGTCCATGTTAGTGTGTCGGTTAACCACACACGCTCCACTAACGACTTGGTAAGGTACAAAGTGTAATTTTATGGGCTAGCACCAATTTCACATTTTCCTAAAGTAACTAAGATTGAGAATTTATAATGTATAGTTACTTTATAATTCATTATACTTTTAACGAGTATTTAAAGTCGTATCATACCCGTTCGGCTAACAACCCTCCACCGATTAAGGAAGCGGTGGGTGAGAGTGGACACCCATTAAGTCACCATTTTATAGGCAACAACCTTATACCCCCCCTTATAGACCGGCTTCGTGAATGAGGCCTACTAACGGTAAGAATGACATATTCTTATACATATCTATATAATTAAAATTATAATAATAGTATAAGGGTGTATTTTAAACATTTAAAATACTTGGTGGTTTAATCTATTGATTAAACTATACTTAATTTAATTAAACTTAAACCATGTCTTTATGGAATTATTAACTCTTTTAATTAAACACTTTAATTAATTTAATGAAGTCCATAAAGCTTGAATTTTACCTTTAAAAAATTCTAAGAGTTCAATTTGGAATTAAAGTGTAAGGCTTTTCAAATTCCAAAACTTGAGGGCAAGAATTGAAACTATTCCAAGTCTCTTCAATTTGTAACTTATGAGTTTTAATGGTTCATAAAATGAAGACTCTTCATTTTATGAAACCTCTTTAGTTCTTTAATCATAATTAAAAGAAGTGACTTTTGGTTATCCATAACTTGAGGACAAGTTATGGACACCATCATTAGCATTAAGATCATGAATTAAACAAGCATGTAAGTTACACAAAATTCCTATGATCTTCTAAAAACTCATAAGAACAAATATTCATATCAAACAATTTCAAGAAAATCATATAAACATATACAATACTTGAAAATTGATAAAAGTCATGTAAAATGGGTTAACATAATCATTATCATTTTGAAAAACAGATTTTACAAGTCCAAAACAGATTGGGATAATGATCTTAATCCATTTCCAGCAACAAAACTCGAAAAAACTGCCCAGCACGCTCCTACTCGCCGAGTGCATTATTCTACTCGTCGAGTAGGATGAATTTGTTCATGGACTCGGCGAGTCCTCCCCATGGACTCGGCGAGTCCAGTCGTCAGAGTGCAGAATTTTCGATTATTAAGCAGTTTTGCATCAAGTATACAAAAAACAATCCTAGTCTCTGATACCACTGATGGGTTTTTGAGCATTCTAACACTTCCTAAGTGTACATGCAACCCTAATAACCTTGAATCTATGTTTTCTCTATATACATGCAAATTTCTTTTCAAGGATATTTCCTAACTAGCATGGCATGGGGATTACATAGAACATAAAACTAGTAGAAATACATACCTTGTTGTTGCTTGGATTCCTTCAAGACTTTGTGAGCCTAGCACCCCAAATGTTGTGCCTCAAATGCTTCACACAACACCACAAGACTTGGAATAACTTGAGAGAATACTTCTAGCACTCAAAATCGGTTATGCCCTCTCTAGTCACACTAGGTCCACTAGGTCATGATTTTGCTAGCCATAGGGTTCCTTTTATAGTGTTGTCACAATTAGGGTTTACACATGAATGCCCTTAATTGTCATGACTCTTGATTTCCCATGACCCATGGGTTTGTAACTCCCATGGACTATCCATGGAGCTCCATATGGTTATAACCAAACCCATAAACCATGGATCATTAATCCACCATAAAAGAATTGGTGATTGTCATAATCAACCCTATATATTTAATTAGTCTCACTTTGATCACCAAATTAATACTAGATTAATACTTGATCAATACTAATTAAATAATAATATTATTAATATATTAGAACTTATAATATATTAATAATCATAAGTGCCTTATTCTCTCATTTAGTCTATCCAAGTATTGCAATGCCATGCAACCCAAATGGACCATGCCGGGTCGGGTCAAGTACATACCAAATAAAGTTATGGACTTAGACACTATATCCAACAGGCTTTACTTGATGATTTAGCCCCAAACACAACAACCTAAGCTTATTGCCTCCATAGTTCAACATAAAGCAAGCTGGAATAAGCTCTTTAGACCACTATGGGTCCAGATCCGAAGTCTCAAAATGAATAGGGGCCATATTCTCACAACTCCTTCCAATAAAAGACATAAAAACTCTACATCTATGGGTTCCTTCAACAAAACAGATTAAGGGGCGACATAATACCTCAAAGATGAAGTCTTTTGCTCGAAATCCCCAGATACACAACCTCCTTGGTCTCCTCAAAGCTGAAATCACCTCCTTCTTGCAAGAATCAATCACAAAGATCAAGAAATGGGTCCTTTCCTCTCACAAACGCTCTAGCTCTTTTAGGGTTTCTCTCTGGGGTTTGGTAGCCGCAAGTGACGGTCCTAAGGGCCTTTAAATAGGTCCCAAACCCAAGAAATTAGGGTTTCATTAAACAGCGTGGACTCGCCGAGTCCAGTCATTAATCCAGTCTAACAATGCGCGACTCTACTCGGCGAGTCTAAGCCCCTACTCGCCGAGTCCCTCTCCAAAACTCAAAAATAATTAGATAAATACAGTACCTGGAAATCCGGATGTTACAATTCTCCCCTACTAGAATCAGACTTCGCCCTCGAAGTCTCTCTCAGCAAATAACTCTGGGTACTGTTCACGCATCTCTAACTCCGGCTCCCAAGTCAGCTCAGACCCCTTCCGATGTTGCCACTGGACCTGAACCAATGACACCTCCTTGTTTCTCATAACCTTGATCCTCCTATCCCGAATCGCGATTGGCCTCTCAATATAGTCCAGGCTCGCATCCACCTGAATGTCCTCAAGGGGAACCACTGCCGACTCATCGGCGATACACTTTCTCAACTGAGATACGTGGAAGGTATCATGAATCTGACTCAACTCCGCAGGTAGTTCCAAACGATACGCTACTCTGCCCACCCTGGCGATCACCCTGAAAGGACCAATATACCGAGGCCCCAACTTGCCTCTCTTCCTGAATCGGATCACTCCTTTCCAAGGAGATACCTTCAGGAGGACGAAGTCACCAACCTGAAATTCGAGCTCGGATCGGCGCCTGTCCGCATAACTCTTCTGGCGACTCTGAGCGGTCAACAACCTCTGTCTGACCTGATGTATCTGCTCTGTCGTCTGAAGCACTATCTCTGTACTACCCATCACATGTTGCCCGACCTCACCCCAACAAATGGGAGTCCGACACCTCCTCCCATACAACAGCTCAAAAGGTGGCATACCAATGCTCGAATGATGGCTGTTGTTGTAGGAAAACTCAGCCAAGGGCAAGTACGTGTCCCAACTTCCTCCGAAGTCGAGTACGCATGCCCGGAGCATGTCCTCGAGCGTCTGAATCGTTCGCTCGCTCTGCCTGTCTGTCTGGGGGTGGTATGCGGTACTAAAATGCAGCCTCGTACCCAACTCCTCATGAAACTTCTTCCAGAATCTGGAAGTGAAACGCACATCTCGATCTGAGACGATCGAGATCGGTACTCCATGCCATGATACCACCTCCCTCACGTACAGCTCTGCCAACCTCTCAGCGGAAGAGCTCTCACTGATAGCAAGGAAGTGAGCGCTCTTCGTCAACCTGTCCACAATCACCCAAATTGCATCGACGCCCCTAGAAGTCCTCGGCAATTTGGTGATAAAATCCATGGTAATCTGTTCCCATTTCCATTCGGGAACCTCCAACGGCTGCAATTTACCATGCGGTCTCTGATGCTCGGCCTTAACTCTGCGACAGGTCAAGCACCTCTCTACGAACCATGCAACATCCCTCTTCATACAAGGCCACCAATACTCTCTCTTCAGGTCTAAATACATCTTAGTGACCCCGGGATGGATCGAGAACCTCGATCTATGCGCCTCCTCCATCAAGATGGTACGCGTTCCACCCACGAACGGCACCCAAATCCGACCCTGAAAGGTCATAAGTCCTCAACCATCGGTAACGAACTCCAATACATGTCCGATAACCCGCTCTCTCTTCCGGTTCTCCGACCTAATGGCCTCAGCCTGCGCCCCTCGAATGGTGTCCCATACCGGAGTCATCACTGTCAATCTCATACAAACATCTCGTATCGGGGCACTCTCTGCCCTGCGACTCAGGGCATCAGCTACAACATTAGCTTTGCCCGGGTGGTACAGGATCTCGCAATCATAGTCCTTCACCACATCTAACCATCTCCTCTGACGCATGTTCAGGTTGGGCTGATCCATCAAATACTTCAAGCTCTTATGGTCCGTATATATGGTACACCGAACCCCGTACAGGTAGTGACGCCAGATCTTGAGGGCGAACACTACTGCCCCCAGCTCCAGATCGTGGGTGGGATACCTCGTCTCGTGAGGCTTCAGCTGCCTTGATGCGTATGCTATCACATGCCCTCTCTGCATCAGCACCGCTCCCAGCCCCGATATCGATGCGTCACAATACACCACAAAGTCCTCCATTCCCTCCGGAAGAGCTAACACCGGGGCTTCGCATAGTCTCTGGCGAAGTGTCTCGAAGGAGGCCCGCTGCTCTGGGCCCCATGAAAAAGCAACACCCTTCCGGGTCAATCTGGTGAGTGGTACGGCGATCTTGGAGAAATCCCTGATAAATCTCCTATAATAGCCGGCCAACCCGAGGAAACTCCTGATCTCGGTGGGGGATCTCGGCACCTCCCAACTCATCACTGCCTCAATCTTGGCCGGATCGACCAAAATCCCATTCTGGTTACCAAGGTGCCCTAGGAACTGGACCTCTCATAACCAGAAATCACACTTGGAGAATTTGGCATAAAGCCTCTCCGATCTCAAAACTCCAAGTAACTCTCTCAAATGCTCATCATGCTGCTCTCTGGATCTCGAATACACCAATATGTCATCGATGAACACGATCACCGAACGATCCAACATCGGTCTGCATACTCTGTTCATGAGATCCATGAATGCCGCCGGTGCATTGGTGAGCCCGAAAGGCATCACCACGAACTCGTAATGCCCGTAACGAGTCCTGAATGTTGTCTTCTGGATATCCTCATCTCGTACTCTCATCTAATGATATCCAGATCTCAAGTCGATCTTGGAAAACCAAGACGCTCCCTGCAACTGATCGAATAAATCGTCGATCCTCGGTAAGGGGTAACGGTTCTTGACCGTCAGTTTGTTCAGCTCCCGGTAATCAATGCACATCCGGTGTGAACCATCCTTTTTCTTGACAAAAAGGATCGGCGCTCCCCACGGCGAGCTACTCGGCCGTATAAACCCCTTCCCCAGCAGCTCCTGAAGCTGCGAGGATAACTCCTGCATCTCTGGTGGCGCAAGGCGATAGGGCGCCTTGGCGATAGGCGCTGCCCCCGGAACCAAGTCAATACGGAACTCTACCTGCCTCTCGGGAGGTATACCCGGCAACTCCTCGGGGAAAACATCCGGGAACTCACGCACTATCGGGACCTCATCGACCGACCTCGGTCTCTCTGCATCTACTCTCGTATCCACCACATAAGCTACAAACCCACTACAGCCCCACATCGGCTCAACCAATCCATGCCTACTATGACACATACGTCCCCCATAGCAATCGGGACCAGATCTATCGGGAACTCGACACCGAAGATCTCGAGTACACATCCTCGAATCACATCAGTAGCATACACTGTTCGCTCGTCGGCTATAGAAACTCGTAGAGGTCGACTCAACGCCTCTCGCTGAACACTGATGTGTCGACTAAACGCTATCGACACAAATGACCGACTCGCACCCGAGTCAAACAACACCAAAGCAGGTACAGAACACACAAGAAATGTACCAGCTACCACATCGGGTGCTGCGCGGACCTCCTCCGCTGTCAACTGGAAGGCTCTCCCGCGAGCCTTCGGCGCCTCGGCCTTCGCCGGCCGACTCTCTGTAGCTCGAACAGCAGGCGCAGATCCCTGCGCTGATCTCTGCAGTAGCTGTGGGCACTCGGCCTTCCGATGGCCGGTCTGGTTGCAATGAAAGCAAACCGTGAATCCCTTGGGGCAGTCCCTCGCATAATGCCCCTCCTTCCCACACTTATAACACACCCCAGCTCTGCATGTCCCCTCGTGGCTCTTGCCGCACTTTCCAAAAATGCGGCCCTTCGGACCCCCAGATCTCGAATCAGCGGGCTTTGCCCGCTTGGCTGCCGGCTGAGACTGTACCGGTCGCCGATCCACCCTCTGAGACTCGGCCTCCTCCCTGGCCTGCGTTTCCAGCTCAATCTCCCTCTTCCGGGCATTTGCCTGGAGCTCAGCAAATGTCCGATAAGTCGAGTTCGACACGAACTCCTGTATATCCCTCCTCAAAACACCCAAGTACCGGCTCATACGTGCCTGCTCAGTAGACACCAGCTCAGGGCAGAACATCGCCCTCTCATGAAACTTCCGGGTAACCACAGTAACCAAATCAGTACCCTGTTTGAGGGTCAAGAACTCCTGAGCCAATCGCTCCCTCTCCACCGGAGGAACATACTCATCTCGAAACATCGTGGTGAACCTCTCCCAGGTCACCGCAGTCAGCTCTGCAGTAGTGAAGTCTGCCGTCACAAACTTCCACCAGTCCTTCGCTCCCAAGCGAAGCTGGTTCAGCGCAAACCGAACCCTCAGATGCTCTGGACACGAGCAGGTATAGAAACAACCCTCAACATCGGTAATCCATCTCATAGCAGCAATCGGATCCTGCGTCCCATCAAACTCTGGTGGCTTCGTGTTGCTAAACTCTCTGTACAGCAACGAGTCACCCCCCTGCGGCCTAGCAGCAGCAACGGCTGCGGTGGCCGCAGCAACAGCTGCATCAGTAAGAGCGGCGTACCGCTCATCAAAAGCCTCCATCATCGTGGTCTTGATAGACCTGAACATCTCTAGAATCTCAGTGCGGATGGCAGCAGCCACCTCATCATGAATCATCTGGCGGAGCTCCTCATCGCTCACAACCCCCTCGCTAGTCCCTGGCCGGTGGCGCGTCCCAACCATGATGTCTCTCCGAAATACAACACAAGATATCAGAGACTCGCTCGAGTATACTCGCACTCGATAACTCAACCCTACTTGCTCCTTAGTACCCAATGGATTCTTACTTAGGGTGCGCGCTGCTCCGGTGTCTTCAGTAGTACGGGCCCTATACTACCATCCACACCGCATCAGCATTCACTCTAAGTCCTCCTCCTTGGATCCCAGATCACAAGTATACAATATCTCACTGGCATAGGCTACCCTTCGGTAGGCCTCTCAACAGCTCCTCACTGCTACCTATTCGCTCTCAAGCATCACATAGCAGCAAAATCATTTCTAGGCTAAGGCATCACAAATCAGGCCACTCTAGTCCTAATATGATTACCTAGCCTACTCTAGCATGCATAATATCTCATAATATCTCATAACCCATAAGGTAAGGGTATTTTGGGAAATCACCGTTCGGGCATTGGCTGATCGTACACACTGCTCTGCTCTGCTCTTTCAAAACATTCTACTCTTTAATAAAATTTTGTGGATTTTATTTTGAAATTCTCTCAAATCCTCAGTTTGAGTTCAGATACGCCTGAAGGTGTACCCGAATCCCTCAAACCAAGGCTCTGATACCAAATTGTAACACCCAATTTTTTTCAAGACAACTTTTTGAATTTCAAAACATACTTTCCACCACATAAAAATCACAAAATCATAATAAATCTCTGTATCATCACAAAACATGTCCCAAGATCTCATATAAATAAATCCTCTCTCGTGTGTACGAATCATGTCGGCGCCTTCCCGCGATCCTCACTAGTACCTGAAACACATCACACATCAACTGTAAGCATAAAAGCTTAGTGAGTTCCCCAATATACCACATACCACACATACGCCACTCGAGGCTACAATACGACCCTCCGGTCCGATGTGTCTCAGCGGGACCCTCCAGTCCCGTAGCTCGTTGGACCCTCTGGTCCGGTCATAGCTCGTTGGACCCTTCGGTCCGGTCTGTATCGTTGGACCCTTCGGTCCGGTCTGTATCGTTGGACCCTTCGGTCTGGTATGTATCGTTAGACCCTTCGGTCCGGTCTATATCGTTGGACCCTTCGGTCCGGTCTATATCGTTGGACCCTTCGGTCCGGTCTATACAATGCACATAATCTCATACATACACATAGCATACAAGACCCTCTGGTCTACACATAAATACCACTCTAGGTAATGTATAGTGAGAAGACTCACCTCGGATGTCTCGGATAATATCCCGCCTGCGTATATACTGATCTAGCCTCTGCCTATACACATAACATAATCATCTCAATCAATCACGGCTCTCTAGGCTAGACTAGACTCTCACATGTCCTCTAAGAAGGCAAAAAGGCTATTTTACCCTTCAAACAGTCCACAAGTTTCATTGTTGACCAAACCCTAAAAGTTAACAAAAGTCAACGGTCAACTCTTGACCAGACTCGCCGAGTGCACAAATGTGACTCGGCGAGTTCAGTCGTGAACTCGAGTCCTCTATTCCCCCTCTGACTCACTGAGTCATTCCCCCAACTCGGCAAGTCACTCACTGAGTAATTTACGGGAAACCCTAACCCTACTCGCCGAGTCTGCCCTTGGACTCGGCGAGTTCATGTCATGCACAAACTCAAATGACCTCCTGAGGTCAGATCTGTTCCTTAGACCCATAGATCTGACCTTCCCAAGCCTGATAATCACGTAAAGCTTGGATCTTGACTCTCATGTGACGTCTAGGAGGCTTTACTTGGTGATTTAGCCCCAAACACAACAACCTAAGCTTATTGCCTCCATAGTTCAACATAAAGCAAGCTGGAATAAGCTCTTTAGACCACTATGGGTCCAGATCCGAAGTATCAAAATGAATAGGGGCCATATTCTCACAACTCCTTCCAATAAAAGACATAAAAACTCTACATCTATGGGTTCCTTCAACAAAACAGATTAAGGGGCGACATAATACCTCAAAGATGAAGTCTTTTGCTCGAAATCCCCAGATGCACAACCTCCTTGGTCTCCTCCAAGCTGAAATCACCTCCTTCTTGCAAGAATCAATCACAAAGATCAAGAAATGGCTCCTTTCCTCTCACAAACGCTCTAGCTCTTTTAGGGTTTCTCTCTGGGGTTTGGTAGCCGCAAGTGACGGCCCTAAGGGCCTTTAAATAGGTCCCAAACCCAAGAAATTAGGGTTTCATTAAACAGCATGGACTCGCCAAGTCCACGTATGGACTCGCCAAGTCCAGTCATTAATCCAGTCTAACAATGCGCGGCTCTACTCGGCGAGTCTAAGCGCCTACTCGCCGAGTCCCTCTCCAAAACTCAAAAATAATTAGATAAATACAGTACCTGGAAATCCGGATGTTACACTATAACCCCGGCCTAACTCTAGACCTCATGTTGATCGTCCACCCTCTCGGGAAAACGTGGTCTGATCCCTGACCCGCGTATCCGCCACCTAAGCTAAATAACCCGCACACCCGTGCTGAATGTACTACCGAGCCCCAACATCTAAAAAAACCGTCATTGGTTGATGCTCCATCTGAGAATTCCTATTTCTCCCCATCTTGGGACACTAACCACTATCTACCGGTGGCGAAACCAAAACACCACTTAACCGTCCCTACTAGGTATTACCATAGTTAACCATGTAATGAATAACCTCCGCAGAACAACCCTCCTGCCTCGGAGCAACCAAACATCAAGAGAAACCTGAATCCCAGCTGAATACTTCTGACATGCAGAGTGGCATATATCGACTCCCAATAACCCAACAATATCAGAAAGTCAACCCGAGATATAACTTTCCCAATACAACAAAATTTCAACATAATACAATTCCTGATACCATCCCGAAGAATGCAGGAGATGTCACTCTCTCAAAGGCATTCGAAGAAATCCTGACTTCTTCCTCCTGGGTTATCCTGACCAACCCGAGGGTAAGCAGGAAAACTCCCTTTCGATCCCAGGTGACATGAACTAGTCCCTGTTTGCAATTCAAATGAAAATCCGGCATCCGGCCTACCCGAGAATATGGTACCAAACTTACCTCGCAAGATATTCATGCCACATCGACTCACCTGCGCTTACCAGCGCTGAAATACTGCCGCCAACCCCTGCGACCAACGGATCCCGAGCTGGAAATACAACCTGACCCTGGGGTCACAAGCATGCTCACTCTTGTGAACTCAGAAACTGAAAGGGTACAACCCTTTCCATTGATGATAAAATTCCAATCCATCAATTAGCCATTCTACTTCCGATCCTCTGATGAATCCCTGAACTCTAACTACCTACAACCCCTTGATAATAAAATTCTCCTAACACTTCTAATGACCTAACGTCTCATGAAGTTTCACATCACATAGATCCGACAAAACAGGTAACTAACCTGAAGTTGCTGCTTACCCATACTCAACAAGATTCCAAGGCAAGACAAATACCGATCAATGACAATTTGACCATAATATTATTACAGAATGGGAGGTTTCCAAATACATACCATAGATTTCCTGTGGCTCGACTT
This sequence comes from Lactuca virosa, assembly GCF_052849685.1. Taxonomy (NCBI): domain Eukaryota; kingdom Viridiplantae; phylum Streptophyta; class Magnoliopsida; order Asterales; family Asteraceae; genus Lactuca; species Lactuca virosa. The sequence goes on from NC_136426.1 coordinate 42,770,272, forward strand.
TGACCTCCTAAGGAACGATGACCGTTGGAATCTGAATTCCTTCCGTCCCTAATGTAGGACAGCTGGACCTGAAATAACCTGATTGGTGACAGTGAAAGCAAATCTGATCCTTCTTGCAATCTCGTTGCACATTCCCTCTCTCTCCACACTTGAAGCACTTGAACTTGTGACAAGCAAATCTGTGGGTTCCCCCACACTTGCCACACACCTCCTGATCCTCCTGACTTCCAGTACCCAGTTCAGAAGCCTCTGACTCTTCGTCCTCTGCTGAAAAGTCCCTCCTCCTCTTTCCTAGTTGCGACCCCACAACCGACACTCCCCCAGTAGTCCTCCCAGTAGCAACGTCTCTCACAGATTGCAAGGCTGTAATTAGCTCCTCGAGCTTGGCGGTGACCCGGTCCACGACACCGAACAATTCTTCTTGCAAAATCTGAGATACCTCCACGGAAATCATCTCCCGCGTTTGATCAACGGACAATACCGGCCTATCCTGGCCGCTAGCTCCTCCCCCTCCCGCCGTTACAACTATTGAAGCTGTTGCGGCAACCGTCTCAGCAATGGCAGCATAGTGCTCATAAAAGTATTCAACCATGGCAGTCTTAATAGACCCAAACACCTCCGGAATCTGAACCCGGACTATCTCAATCACCTCCTCCTGGATGATCTCCCTGACGCGATCCTCTGTTAACGCTGGCCTATCCTGGCTACCAGCTCCTGATCCTAACCCAGATCTGACCGTAAATCGTCTCGTAACCACCATTCTGAAAATACATAACAGAAATATATCAGACATTCCGTGTAATAACGGAAAACCAACAACCCACAAAACCCTAGGGGTTGTGATTTCCTTGCTACGCGTATGGGTCCTGTGCTTTCAGTAGTACGGGCCCATACTACCTTCCACACCTACCCATATTTGTCTCAAGTATCATCACAACGCCCCAAAACTATACATAAGCATGGTGAGCGCTCAATCCTCACTCCTAGAGGGAGGCTAAATATCACATAACCGGCGGACTCATCCCAAACAACCCATCCATGAAACTTCCAACAACCCTGCAGCACTAGTGTATGCTAGTCATACATAATGCTGGACCCTATAGACTTTCGAATATCTGATCCTACCCTAATCCCTTAATCAGACAAGAAAAGGAAATAAGGTCAAACAAAACATTTTCAGGCTATAAGATCTTAATTATGTACAACTATGATGCATACACTAAGCAACTACAGTAATGATGTCAATTTCATATAAGGAAATCCCTAGGCTATCAGGCATCATATAATCAGGCAATTCTATCATGCAATTCTTGAAGATCCCTAGCCGAGTACTAGCATGCTGTTCTAACATATCACATAAATCAAATAATTCGTAAGGTATTTTGGGGTCTATTCGCGAGCTCTGGCTGATCGCACACTTGCATCCTCCTATATCATTCTGAAAACCATTTAAAAAAATCATTTTAAAATCTTGTCCTTAGTTTGAGACTGGACACACACGAGTGTTTCCTCCAATTCACTCAAACCAAGGCTCTGATACCAACTTGTAACATCCATAAAAATCACGCCAAATTTAAACTTTTAAAACATTTCAAAACCAATTGATTATTACAAAACTTGTTTTCAAAATATCCAGTGTCAGAGTATCCCAGAACCAAATCATAAAAATCATAGGAGGTGTACGATCACGCCTTCGCCTTCCCGCGATCGTTAGAAGTACCTGAAACAAAATCAACAACTGTAAGCCCGAAGCTTAGTGAGTTCCCCCAAAATACCAACGTGATACAGATATAACCATATCGTATAACAAACACAACATGCATAATGAGCCGTTAATCTGACTGGACCGCCTTGCAGATCATCAGTCAATCTGGAACGCTCCCCGAGCCATCGGCACGTCTGGACCGCCTCTCAGGGCCTTCAGCCTATCCGGACCGCTCGCCGGGCCTTCGGCCTGACTAGTGTGCCCTAACCGGGTCTATAGTCTATCCAGTCCGCCCTGGGTGTCTTGGCATACAGCACAAAGCAGGACGTGCCTCAACCCAATCCTAAACCCAACACACATGTGCACATAAATATCATACACTAGCATGCAATAACAGATAGTCATACAGATCTAACAGATCACTAACATGGCAACCATCCTATAACCAGGATACCGATCTAAACGATCAATAACATAGCAACCATCCTATAACCATGATATCAATCTAACCGATCTCTAACATAGCAACCATCCTATAACCAGGATATCAATCCAACAAATTATTAGCATAGTAACCATCCTAAAACCAGGATGCAATCTAACAGATTAATAACATAGAAACCATCCTAAAATCAGGATGCAAATCATAAAGGGCCGACCTTGGTGCCGTAGACCCTGTTGATATAGTGAGGAGAGCTCACCTCACAAGTAGCTCGAATCGATAAAGTCAACTCCATCAAATGTTGCTCCAAATCCAACACCTACATCCACCGATGACTTACTTCCATAAATTTCCAAATTACCAAAATACACCCAGAGGTCAAACAGGTCAACCCATGTCCAAGGTCAAAGTCAACGGTCAAAGTCAACAGTCCATGTTGACCCAACTCGTCGAGTGCAGCTAGCAACTCGTCGAGTTCCTTAAGAACTCAGAAAGTTATAAAACCCTCACTGACTCGTCGAGTTTCCGACCAACTCGTCGAGTCCATGCGTGTCCAGAAATCGGGGAAAACCCTAACTGACTCGTCGAGTCCTCCTACTAACTCGCCGAGTCCATGCAGAAACCAAACAACGGGAATACCCTTCCCAACTCATCGAGTCAGCTTATCCGACTCGTCGAGTTCATACAGTCCCTTTCTTGTCCAGATGATTTTGAGCCACTCCAAAGCTCCAATTGGTAGATCTAGTCTTCTAGGGCCTAGTTATCACGTAAAGTTGCAAACTTTACGTGCATGCAAGGTCTTGAGAGCCAAAACTAAGCTAAAGAAGAAGCTTAAGGCAAAGAGAAGGCCATAGCTTGACAAAGGCTGAGACTTTATGACAATAAGGGGCTAAAGGAGTCCAGATCTGAAGTTGCAACCTCAGATCTTGCCCCAAACCCATAAATACCACCACAATACACTAAAAAGGGCTCTAAACCCATGAATGAAGAGATCTAGCTAAGGGAGAGCCAAGGTAAGGACTTGTTACCTTCAATGTGATGCTAAGATGGAGTAGAGTTCAGATCTACAACTTCTCCTTGTTCCAAACTTCTTGAACTTCAAGTTCTTCTCACCAAGATCCACCTTCCAAGCTTAAAACACACAAATATGGAGTGTAAACATGATTTAGTGTTTCTGAGCTCAAGGGGGTTGTAAGGGAGGCTAAGGGAGACTAATGACCCTTTAAATAGGGTGCAAAACCCCGAAAATTAGGGTTTCATCCTGCAGCTCTAACTCGTCGAGTTGTATCCTCCAACTCGTCGAGTTGGTCACTAAAGACACGCGGCCAAATTCGTTCCTACTCGACGAGTTAGGGCATCCAAATCGTCGAGTAGACCTTTCAAAATGAACATAAGGTTGCAAAGTTTATAGCTAAGAGTCGGGGTGTTACATTTGGTCGACCAGTGGTGCATTCGTGCCCGCACAAAAGTTCAGTGGCCCGCAGCCAATTTGGCTCACATTTGCATCCGCCTGCGTGCGCACGCAAGAGAAAGCCTTGGTTCGAATAAGTCTTACAAAGATAGCTAGTCTTTGTAGGTATAAACCAATTTCCTTTTCATTCTCCCACCAATGTGGGATGAGTTTTAAAACCCACTTAACTCATTTATTTTCTCTTCCAATTGCCCTATTTTGACAAGTAATTTGTCGTTCATTTTTAATCCGTTTTGGACGTGTGATATATCGAAACGAAGATATCGCGGAGGAGAACACGAATATATAATCAATAACTCGTTTTGATTATATTTAGAGTCCAAAATTTGTACTAAAAAATGGAGAAAATCCATTTTTGGAAATTAAAAAAATTAATTTTTCAAATATATATATATATATATATATATATATATATATATATATATATATATATATATATATATATATATATATATATATATATATATATCAGTTTTTATAAATAACTAATATGTAAAATATAACTATAAAAACTGCAATTAAAACTTCTTTAAGTATTTGGAAGATTTTAAGGAATTCTACTTGGTTGTGCCGTCGTGTTGATATGCAATTTGGAATCGGATATATAACAATAAATAATCAAAATTTGTATTTGTTGTAGTAAAATGGGGTTCATATAATATAGGTAGCATATGTTAGTGATAATTAAATAATAAGAAAATTATAAAATAGTCATTTTTTCTAATTCGTTTTTAGAAAATTGCCAAAAAAGATTCAAGATTGCAAAAGTAGTTATTAAAATCGTAGATGGATTAGGGTCATTTGCGATTTTACCTTTTCATTCGCGAACGAACGAGTTATTAAAACACTACCATGCATATGCGAGTTGTACATTCGCAGATGGACCTGTCCAACTGTGAACATGGGACCATCTACGATTTTAGCTTTTTCAGGGTATAAATACCTTAATTTTTTTGGAACATTCATTTTTCTTGATTTTTGTTGGGGAAAAGTCTCTCGGAAGGAGCTATGTTATAGAAATGTGATAATAATATGATTTGTGTTAAAAAAAACTAATTTCCAATGCATCTTGAAGTTCAGGGGAATTTCCAATACATGTTGAAGTTCAGGGGCGAATCCAGTATTTGAGGATAAGGGTGGCTTATATTATGCCCGACAAAGGTCTTGGATGATAATGAAAAAATTAGAAACAAAACTGATTAAGAAAAAAATCATATAAGTAGGAGTTAAATTTTACATTTTTTAATTAAACCACTACTACGAATAGAAAGAAAATAGTAACTTAATATACCCGTTAATTGGCAGTTAAAAGAGCTATTAATGACATAAACTAAAATAAATGTAGAATTTTAGTTGCGAGCTTCAATTTTAGTCATAGTATAGCCTCATTACTTTTCTTTATAATAATTGAAATTTTAAAAAGTTGGGGGGGGGGGGGGGGGGGGGGGGGCGGGATCTAGCAACAAAAAACCGACGTGGACTTCAAATTAGTGATAGGTTCAATATTTATTTATAATATAGTTTGAATTATAAAAGATGTTGAGGGGGGGAAAGCATCCGACAACCCTTACTAGCTCCATCCATGTTGAACTTGTACATCTGTATTTGTGAGGTTGTACATATGGTTTTCATATTTTATATTTGTAGCCATCTGATTTTTGATGCACGTATTATATAAATATGTTAGACAATTGTGATATAAATATGATTTGTGTTATGTTAGGACTAAATTATGGTTTATGCTAATTTTATGTTTTATTGTTATTTATTGGGCTTATGGTGTTTTCGGTTTGGATTAGGTGGACCGAAATCATCTTTTGATATCGGTCTAAGGGGCTGGGCTTGGGCTTTTATTAGGCCTTGTATTTTGGTCGTATATATATTTGCTGTCGTTTAGAGTTTTAGGTTAACGAGTTCATTTTGTGTGTCTAACGACTGTCAAGAGAAGATTCACATGCACCAGACGATTTAATCAATATAATCGTGTGCATTTGAAGTTGTTTTTGTGTGTTCTTGAACTATTGCTTGATTAATATTCCGCATTCTTTAAGCAATTAAGATTGACATCGTATAAGATCCATAGTTTTGGGACTTACAATTGGTATAAGAGCGAGAAAAGGGTATCAATGGATTCAAGGACCTTGGGCTCGTTATTTTTTTGTTTTGGATTATTGATTTAATCGAAATTTTTGGTTAAATTGATAAAATTTTCTGTTCTTAGTGAAATTGTTCTTGGGTGTTCTTCGTGTTAATCATGAATTTTGGGCATATTCTTCTGATTCGTCGGGATTATATTTTGAACATTATCAAGTGAATCACGTATTTTAAGGAATTTGATTTGTTTCTGTTTCAAATAATTCCCTTGTTTTCGGTCCACTTGATTCAATTTTTGTTTTGTGTTTTCGATCAAATATCACAAACATTAAACAAATTTTGATTTCGGTTCAATATGACAAACATTAAACAAATTTTGATTTCGGCAAATGTTATTGCTTTTTTTTTTTTTAAATTTGATTTCGGTCAAATAAAGATATTTTTGATTTCGGTCACATTCCTTTCCAAGACAAACTAATTCAACATATTCAATCGATTATTTATTGGATTTTATTCTTAGTTGTTTGAATCGATTCTTAATTCACATTCCTTTCCAAATTTCAAATCACATTCCTTTAATTGAAATTTCAATTAAATTATCAATTTTTTTTATTTCGTTCAAATTCTAAAATTGATTAAATTGATTTCGGTCAAATAATTTTACTAAATTGATTTCGGTCATATTTTTTTAAATTGATTTCCATTTATTTTTTAATTGATTTCGGTTTTGATCACGGCCAAATCCAATTGGTTCTCGGTATTGTTTTTCAATTTGTTCTCGGTCAACAATCTTTGTTGATTTTTGGTGCTTTCGGCTAATTTCTTTTTATTTGATATTATTCAAATGGAGTCTACCGCAAAATAGGTAAGTAAAACCCCATGCTCTTAGTCCTGTGAAACTAAAATTAAACATTATCGCAATCAACATGAATTATTAATCAGGGACATTGAAGACCTTAAATATGAAGGATATACTCTTAGAAAGACCCAAAAACCATTAAAAAAAATTTAGAGGCCCAAACAAAAGATTTAAAAAGGATTAAGGAAGAATATAGTTTTAAAGGTGAACACTATGATTATGCTCAAGTAAAGATTGTCAGTCTAACTGTCGAGCTTGACACATTGAAAAATAAGTTTGAAAATGCAGACTTTAATTTTATAAAGTTTGATGTGTTAAGCAAGAAAGTTGAGACTATGATTGAGAAACAATTAAAATTTAAAGATAATCAGAATAAGGGTCTAGGGTATCACAGTGTTCCACCTCCCTTCAATGATAACTATACCCCCCCCCCCCACTTGAAACCAATGAGGTAGAGATACCTGCTCAGTTTGGCTCGCCCCCTGTACCAGCTTCAGTTAAGACTGAACAATCTGGCCCAACTGAGAATATTGAGTTGAACGATACTAATGCATCTACTTCATGTGCATGTAAAGTAGTTGAAGATGAGAACAAGGAGAACAAAAATAATTCTATTTTTGTTAATTATGTTGATTGTCAAACCAATGTCTCTTTGAACTCTAAATATGTTGCTTCTAATTCTGTTACTTCTAATAAACCTGTTGTTGGTAAATACATGCCACCAAAACAAGCAAAACAGACTGCTTGCTGCAAGTGTGCTTGTGGGAACAATCAGAGACAAGACATGGGCACGCTACCAGGGACAGGCAGAAACAACTTCTACGTGAAGAAACATACATGTTTCCACTGTGGAACACCTGGACACATTGCCAGAAATTGTCCAAATCGTGCATATGTCCCCTACTATGCACAAGGTTGGCAGAATATGCCAAGAGGGAGATCCTCCGAAAGAAACCCTTCGAGGTCACGTTCACACAATGGTGACTGGAATGCTAAGAAGAGCAAGAATCAATCACCCAAGGACAATAAGGGAATGTCTGACAAGAAGCCAAATTCAAAAGATGGTTCTGTTAGACAAAGATCGGTTAGGTCGAAGTCATTTAGGCGACCGATTTTAAGTTCTAAAGCAAGTGCTGAGGCATCCATCCGATCAAACAAGAAATGGATTAAACCCAACTACAGATGGGTACCAAAGGTTCACACTCCCAAATAATCTAATGATTCTAGCTTTTCTTCATCTTCTGTGTGTGACAAACACGATATGTCATGGGAAAGAGTACCTTGTGTAGATGATAAAGGTCAACCTAGTTTCAAAATGGATTGGGTTCCAAAGACCAACTAATCTCGCACTCTGTGCTGAAGCAGCTATGGAGGAATATCATCAGACATCGGTTTGTTGATAGTGGCTGTTCCAGACACATGATAGGAGACATCTCTCATCTGTACGATATTCAGAATCTTCATTGAGAGCATGTGTCCTTTGTAGGAAGGAAGAAAGAAAGGATCATAAATGGGGATCGTGTTTAACGGCGTGTTGAATCTGTTAATTTCGTTTCGAAATTGAAACACAGATGAGGCTGAATATGCTGTTGCATCTGTATGCTGTTCTCAGATCATCTAGATGTAACTTCAATTGCTGAATTACAGTTTGAGTTTTCTTCTCGATACTTCTGAGTTTTTCTTAAAATGACTCGTTTTGAAGACAATTTTTTTTTAAATTTGCGCATTTATTTTATTTCCTTTCTTCCCCATACACAAATTAAGGGGGAGAAATCAAAATACAAAAGATTTATAAAATCAAAAATACAAAAATATGTCTTCTTTCGTAAGTGTTCGGGAAGTGATATGAAGTTTAGTGTTGAAGGGCAATCTGAAATACGTGTAATGAACTGAAAATAAATTGTTTAGACTCTGTGTTCAATGTATTGGTAGGCACAAAGGATTCAAACAAAAGGACCAGACATAGCTGACAACGAAAGGACTTGACAATGTTAACTCATCTGGACTTAGATAGTTACTTTTGGACTGACCATACGATGCTTGGATAGATTGAGTAGTGAGATAAACAAGGGAGCCTGCGAGATACATTAAAGTTACTTATCATCTAGAACTATGGCTCAACACTTCTTCGATGTACAAACTTATGTCCTTAATTCTGGTGCTGATAGAGAGACTGGGGGGTTCTGATAAAGTATATCGGTGTGAAATTGTTTTTCTTTCTTATCCTCTCTGTCACTCATATGTTGCCCCCTTTGCGTGATCGGAAGATCCGACCTGGGACGCAACATATGCACCTGTATTTCTATACATCTCTATCTATGCTTCTCTCTATCCATCTATGTCAGTCATATGCTGTCCCCTCTGCGTGATCGGAAGATCTGACCTGGGACACAACATATGCAACTTTCTATCTCTCTATCCCTCTATATGTGTTATTCATATGTTGTCCCATCTGCGTGATTGGAAGAGATCCGACCTGGGGCACAACATATGCATCTTTATATCTATGTTCTTTGTCAAATAATTAAGCACTCACCTAAAGTAAAGAGCTCTTTGGAATTATTTGATTGCTAGGGTATGTCGTGAACTGGGGAACACGTTCTAGTGCACTTAAAATTGAATTAACTAAAGGTTGTCTGTAGATCTATCTACTGAATTTAAGTGGACAACAATATCCTTGGTCGTCATCAGCAAAATGGTCTATTTAGGAATATTATTTAGGAATATAGTAGCAATGTCTTGTCACTTATAATCTGTCCAACTTACAGATATCTTTTGTGTTTAAGTGGACCACAATATTGGTGATTGACCAGAGCTAAACATGCAGGTGTGTGCTGATAAACGATATTGAATTGCTTGACAACTTTGATCCCAAAAAGTTTTAAATTTAGTTATTATTTTTGTTTTTGTTAAATTTGTTCATATTTTTCTTCTATGCAAAAATCTGTTGGGTTTTGAGCATTCTAACACTCCTATGGTGTACATGCAACCCTATAAACCTTGGATCTATGTTTTCTCTATTATACATGCAAATATTAACTATTCCAAGGTTTCATCCTAACTAGCATATTATGAAGCACCTATACTACAAAGTTCTAGTTAGATGACATACCTTTTGATGTAGCTTGATGTATTCAAGCTTTAAGAGCTTAGCCCCAATAGTGTGGAAGCCTCAAATGGAATCACAAATCACCAAAACACCTTGGAAGAACTTGAGAGAATATGTATGCACACTAAAATCGGCCCACTCTTATTTTCACACACTTGTGCCAATTTTGTGAGCCAAGGACCCCTTTATATATTATGGAGGATTAGGGTTATATCCATGTAAACCCTAATACCCATGACCTTTCATTTACATAGGATCCATGGGTTAAAAGCTCCATAGACCATTCATGAAAGCTTAGCCCAACCTAAATGAACTTGACCCATTCCATATATATAAGAGTCCATATTTAATTAGTTCTTTTTGATCACTTAATTAATTCTAAATTAATTCTTGATCAATACTAATTAAATAATATGATTCCATATTAATATATTAGAACTTATAATATATTAATATAAATCATAAATATACTATTCTCAAAAGACTATCCATATAAATTGTGCCGGTGAAGTGCAACCCAAATGGACCATGCCGGGTCGGGTCAAGTACATACCAAATATAGTTATGGACTTAGACATTAATCCAACAAAATCTAGGGGGAGAATTAATAAAACCAAACAAAAATCAGAAAATTTAAAAATCCAAAAATATGTTTATTTATGTTTTTATTTCTTTTTCAAAAAAATTAAAAAAAAAAACCAAAAACATTGTTTTGAGTGTATTTTTAATTTTATTTGATTTCTTAGTTATTTCTATTGTGTGCTAAGTTTATTTTTACTTTTATTTTTTATCTCAAAGTTTCGTTTGTCTTGAAAGCGCAAAGTCAAAAAAAAAGAGACTCAAGGAGACTGTATCGAAATTTTCTGAGCAAGGAGAAGAAACTTGGAAAGGAGTTGATGGTCATTACACTTCACTCTATTTTCACAAGAAATTGAAGGATAGAAACTGTACACATTGTAAGTTAGACAATATCTTTCTAAGGACTGTCGTATTTAAGGAATTAAAAGTCTAAAAGATGTCATGGCACCAGGCCGATGCACCTCGCAAGGCACGATTATCGCTGAACGTCTCGCTAAGGGCCAAGTTAACTTGTTAACTTGAAAAACTGTATTGAGATCTTTGATCAAGGATATACACGGGGTAACATCAAAATAGCCATGAGTAGTTCTCCAATACTCAACAAATCGCAGTGCGTTCCTCCGTGTTCACACGGATACTGCGGGTAGTCTCCTTTTGAGCCAAGGTTGGGTCCTTGAACAACTGTGGTGAAAAGGGTCTTTATGACTCTGTGATCCACAGGGAATTTTTAGTAATGGTTATTTTTTCAAGACGTTCCTGTGTTTGAACCAATGACGAAGCTATTCAATGAAGCGATGATTACACCGACTAAGACTGAAAGAGAAAGTGATTTATTCAAGAAGTCAAATGTACCAACACCCGACCAGATGGATGCTCACATAGAAGAACTACATCGAGCTGCGAGGATTCCTCCCCAAACAGTTCTTGTAACCACAGAACCACCATCTGAGAGTAAGAAAGAAGAATCAGATTCCTCCCTATTTTCAAGGAAGCACGAACGCATATATTAAGGGGGAGTGTTGATTTATGACCTTATACAAATGCCAGCTACAACCGTTAAACCAACCCAAGTTACAAAAGATATTCATAACCCAAGTTTTTTGAGACAAAGTTGTGGGCTGCTACAATGGTTCGATTAGATGTTCATCTTGCAAAGAAACGTTGACAAAAAAAAAATCAGCAATAAACCAAGGGGGAGATTGTTAGGACTAAATTATGGTTTATGCTAGTTATATGTTTTATTGTTATTTATTGGGCTTATGGTGTTTTCGGTTTGGATTAGGTGGACAAAAATCATCTTTTGATTTCGCTCTAAGGGGCTGTGCTTGGGCTTTTATAAGGCCTTGTATTTTGGTTGTATATATATTTGCTATCGTTTAGAGTTTTAGGTTAACGAGTTCATTTTGTGTGTCTAACGGTTGTCAAGAGAAGATTCACATGTACCAGACGATTTAATCAATATAATCGTGTGCATTTGAAGTTGTTTTTGTGTGTTCCTAAACCATTGCTTGATTAATATTCCGCATTATTTAAGCAATTAAGATTGATATCGTATAAGATCCATAGTTTTGGGACTTATATGTTATAAAACTGATTTCTGATGCATCTTTAGTACCTTTGTATTGTACGTCAACAATTTTTTTCACTTGGAAAAGTCTGTATGAAAGACTTTTCCCCAACAAAAATCAAGAAAAATGAGTGTTCCAAAAAAATTAAGGTATTTATTTCCTGAAAAAGCTAAAATCACAAATGGTCTCCCATGTTCACATATGGACAGGTCCATCTGCGAACATACAACTCCCCACTGCATGAGTCTGCTTTAACAACTTGTACGTTCGTAGATGAGAAGGCAAAATAACAGATGACCCTAATCTATCTGCGATTGTAGTGATTATTTTTGTTATCTTGGATAGTTTTGGCTATTTTCTACGAACGGATTAGAAAAAATGGAAATTTTTTATAATTTTCTCATAAATAATTAGGTGTTTAATTTTTTTTTTATATTCTTATCACATGCATTGTCTAAGTATTTTTATATCTTTCATTTTGGCTTCCTTTTTCAATACATTCTTCTTGATCAATGTTTCTCATCAATTACCCAAATTGTGCGACCTATTAGTCTAAGCAGTGTCGTAAATTTTTCACCGGAGGTATGCTGAGGTGACTCCTTTACCGCCGGTAAACACCGGGCCGCAGCAAGATTTTTACCGCCGGTATAATACCGGCGGTGGGTTTCTACCGGTGGCAAATGTAAGGAAAATGATGGGATTTGTCTTTCTTTCTCTACCCTCTCTCTTCTTTACCCATGGTGAATACCATCAACACCACACTCTGATCAATTTTGAAAATTACAAAAATGGCAAACATGTCCCCATCAGCCTAGGTGGCACACATTACCGGTGGTAAGACACCGTTCAGCCTTACATCTATGTGACGATGATAATATGTGACATCCCCAATTTCACGGCCAGAAAAGACCGATTTTGTTTATGCTTTATTTTAAAAACCAGAGTATCCTTTTAAAGAAAAGTGTTGCAGAATTTGTTCCCAAAACAAAATATGATAAGAAATTATCAAATCATTTCTTAAAGAAATGTATTTTCATTATATAACAAAATCTCGGGATGTCATGTTCCGATACAGACACATAAGCATAAACAGAACTTACATTTATTTACACTAATGATTTACATCTCCTTTAATCTCTCAGTGAAATATGTCTTCGTATCGATACCTGTGATACAAAGAAAACTAAGTGGGTCAGGCTTGGGAGCCTGGTGAGCATATAGGGTTTTCATCCCACAATATTATATTTATTATATTTAATCATCAAACAATCAACCCAATTACCCATCCCCATTATCTTTTTTACTCTTAAGGTTTTACCCTAAGAATCAACTATCCTTCATTCATTCATTCCTAAGGATTTACGTAAGGAATTGGCACGAAGTCCATTGCTGCCAAAGTTTATCTATCAGGTACTAAGTCCATAGCTACCAACGTTTATCTCTCAGATACTGGATCCATAGCTATCAGGCGCTAACTCCATAGTCACCAAGTTTCACTTAACAGACGCTAACTCCATAGTCACCAAGGTTCACATAACATGCGCTAACTCCATAGTCACCAAGGTTCACTTAACAGGCGCTAACTCCATAGTCACCAAGGTTCACTCATACCATCTTTCATTACACACCAACTATTCCATCTACCCATGTTCTACCCAACATATTTGTAGATCTAAAATACATATACATGTTAACTCATTTAGAACCTATATAAAACATTCATTTCACGCCCACCTTAAATAAACAAACAATATATAAACACATAACACGTATTTCATAGCAAATACTTCGTATTAAAATCGTGTTTATGAAAGGGATTATACACTCACTTGATAAGACGATGATCGGACAACACTACGGCTCTTCAAGTACTATTCTTTGATGAAACCGGGATATCTTCACACACCGGGCTTCTCGCGGGCAGAGCTTCGGCTTGAAACTCTTTTCTTCCTGGGATCTTCGGAGCGCCGGGACTCGCTTCGGGTATCAAGGATGATATCGGGGCTTCGGGGGGGGGCTAAAAGATGGCTTAAAGATGAGTAGAGTAGGAGAGAGGTTGAGAAATTAGCAACCAAAACCGGCTGCCTTCGGTTTCTATTTATAGGGCTGATTTTTCGATTTTCACGTCGTGAACAGTATTTTCACGCCGTGGGCTTGATCGTCACTGCATGCGTCATCGCAAGTTGAGTCTGGCAGACTCCAGGAGGCGTCAGAAGACATTTCACGTCGTGAACACTGTTTTCACGTCGTGGTCTCTGACAGTTTTGGGGTCTCGCGCCCCGAACTTCAGAAATTCATAACTTTCGCATACGAACTCCGTTTTCGACGTTCTTTATATCCACGCGTAGGTGAGATTATGCTCTACAACTCTCGTTTAGACTTTGTCGGCTAATTTTGATTCTATTTTTAATATATTATTAATATATTATTTTTAGTAGGCCGGGACAGAAAAACTCCGTTAGAAATTCATAACTCCTTCATCTGACGTCCGTTTTCGACTGTCTTTTCACCGTTGCACTACTATAAACGAGATCTTCGATTCTCGTTTAGATTCTTTCGGATAGAACTCACTCGATCTCAAAATCGAATTTCAGGCTACATACTGCTAAGCTGAAACTTAGAAAAATCATAACTTCCTCATACGAAGTCAGATTTGGACGCTCTTTTTATGCACGCTCTCGGTTTAACGTATTCTACAACTTTCGTTTAGATCTCTAAGGCCAAATATCACTCTAACGTAAATTCACTATTTATGTCGCGCTGCGCCGTGCCGGTTCTGTCGCGAAACTTCGACAGGTCATAACTTCTTCGTTATAACTTGGATTTCGGCATTCTTTATATTTTCGGAAACCTTGCCACGACCACTACAACTTACTTAAGATTTATTCATTCTAAATAATCTTTTATCAAAAAGTCATTTTTGATGCTCATTGTCTCTAATTTGACTAGCCCTGATCTACGGACGTTACATAATATGTATGACTATGCATAAATTCTACATTTCAAAACCATCCATCATTGGCTTCATAAACTTACACTACGTCATAAAATTTAAAAGCTACTCCATGGTCTATATTAGGCCTGATCCTACCACAAAGAAAAGAAATGTGAACCATACGGACAATTAGATCTAGTGATGAGAGAGAAGCTATAGAAAATAAGGGCGTATATATTTTGACTTAAAGATTCATTAAGAGATAGAGAACAAAATATAGAATTATGATCCATTAAGTGGCTATTCTGACTTAAAGATTCATTAAGCTCTTAATAGGCTAATACATATATTAAGATGCTTGTATATGTGTATGAATAAGCCTAAGAGTGAAGGAGATTGATCCGGGTGCATCAATGGCAGAATTGAAGAAATTGGGACAGTTAGTCTTTAATAACTGATACGGTGAGTTATTACTCTCATTCACACTCTTTAAACCAGTGTTGTAAAAATCGGCCAAGGCGTTGCCTAAGTTCTAGGCAACCTCTTATTGTCTACGATTAATGCTAGTTGGTCGATTTAGGCGGAGTCGATCCTGGGCGGTTGCAGGTGGTCCTAGCCGGCCCTGGGCAGTCCTAGGCTGTCTAGACAGTCTAAGCCGATAGAAAAGTCAGACAGACAAAATTTTCAAAAAAATAATCCCTGATTAGTCAAATTTATGATTTTGAGTGACTAAATTATGATGATTGATGACGAAAACTGTTAAAAAGATCCGCAATTAGTCTAAAAATTAGTATATATGATGATTTAAATATTTATACTACAGAATATGAGAATGTTTTATGGATATTTACTTATTTTGTTAGGATATAGGTAATGTTTAATTTTTAAAAAGTAAATTCTATTACAATTAAGGGTCTCCGCCTAGGCGCCGATTAATCCCTGCCTAGACATGTTAGTCCCTTAACCACAGTCGACCGCCCGACCACCGCCTAATGACTTTTACAACCTTACTTTAGACTATGTTATATATATATATATATATATATATATATATATATATATATATATATAAGTATGTATGTTGGTATGTAAGAGTCATGTACCAGCATGACATAGAGGAAGAGAGAATATGATTATATAGGTTATAATCCTATGTAAGAATGTGTAAATGTTGTTATACATGTACGACCATGTATCTGAGCATGTATGTATAACTAAAGTATGCATAAGTGGGTAAAAGAAGGATAAATGTATTATGAGTAATACTTGTAAAATGTAGTTAAAGGGAAATTTGGATTACATGCAATATAACCCTATGTATGAGTAGTAGATGAGCATTGTATTTATTGATACCAAAGAGAATATAGATAGAGACATAGTATGATTATATGTAGTTTAATCATCAGAATATATGTATGTCTAGACATTAATGTTATTGTATAGAATACTTATATGTTATCAGATATAGATAAAGATTAAATACTATATGAGTAGTAGAGTATTTATTGATAAGATAAAAAGATTGACTGTCAGTGGGAAAAGTGTTATGTAATGAGTCACATGTCAAAGATAGAGATGTTAAGAAAGATGATTCCTTCGAAGACAAGAGTTACAGGTTCCTACAGGGACAAGATTATGATTCCTTCGGGAATAAGAGTATGGTTCCTACGGGGACATGAGTATCATTCCCTCGGGAATAAGAGTATGGATCCTATAGGGACAAGAGTATGATTCCTTTGGGAATAAGAAAATGGTTCCTATGGGGAAAAGAGTATGATTCCTTTGGGAATAAGACTATGGTTAGAGAAGATAGAGAAAAGCTTCCATGAGTGGAACTAGACAAGAGTCCTTTTAAGAACTTAGATATAATCTGTAAGGGACTAAGAGTAAGGAATCTGTGAGGGATTCAATAAAATAAGAATGGTTAAGGATCCACGAGGGATCATAAGAGATGATGTAACACACCGACTCTCAAGTATAAATTTTACAACCATATTTCCATTTTGAAAGGTCTACTCGACGAGTTGGATGCCCTGACTCGTCGAGTAGGAACGAATTTGGCCGTGTGTCTTAAGTTACCAACTTGACGAGTTGTAGGATACAACTCGACGAGTTGGAGCTAGTGGACGAAACCCTAATTTCTAGGGTTTTTTTACCCTATTTAAAGGGTCATTAGCCTCCCTTACAGCCCCCTTTGAGCTCAGAAACCCTAAATCATGTTTACTCTCCATATTTGTGTGTTTGAAGCTTGGAAGGTGGATCTTGGTGAGAAGAGCTTGAAGTTCAAGAATCTTGGAACAAGGAGAAGTTGTAGATCCGAACTCTACTCCATCTTAGCATCACTTTGAAGGTAACAAGTCATTACCTTGGCTCTCCATTAGCTAGATCTCTTCATTCATGGGTTTAGAACCCTTTTTAGTGTATTGTTGTGGTATTTCTGGTTTTGGGGCAAGATCTGAGGTTGTAACTTCAGATCTAGACTCCTTTAGCCCCTTATTGTCATAAAGTTTGAGTCTTTGTCAAGCTATGGCCTTCTCTTTGCCTTAAGCTTCTTCCTTAGCCTAGTTTTGGATCTTAAGACCTTGCATGCATGTAAAGTTTGCAAATTTACGTGATAACTAGGCCCTTGGAGACTAGATCTACCAATTGGAACTTTAGAGTGGCTCAAAATCATCTGGACAAGAAATGGACTGTATGAACTCGACGAGTCGGATAAGCCAAATCGATGAGTTGGGAAGAGTTTTCCCGTTGTTTGGTTTCTGCATGGACTCGGCGAGTCAGTAAGAGGACTCGACGAGTCAGTTAGGGTTTTCCCCGACTTCTGTACATGCATGGACTCGACGAGTTGGTCGAAAACTCGACGAGTCAGTGAGGGTTTTATGACTTTCTGAGTTCTTAATGAACTCGAAGAGTTGCTAGCTGCACTCGACGAGTTGGGTCAACATGGACTGTTAACTTTGACCGTTGACTTTGACTTGGACCAATGGTTGACCAGTTTGACCTCTGGGGTATTTTGGTAATCTGGGAATTTATGGAAGTGAGTCATCGGTGGATGTAGGTGTTGTATTTGGAGCTGCATTTGGTGGAGTTGACTTTATCGAGTCGAGCTACTTGTGAGGTGAGTTCTCCTCACTATATCAACAGGGTCTACGACACCAAGGCCGACCCTTTATCATTTGCATCTTGGTTTTAGGATGGTAACTATGTTATTAATCTGTTAGATTGCATCCTGGTTTTAGGATGGTTGCTATGCTAGTAATCTGTTAGATTGCATCCTGGTTTTAGGATGGTTGTTATGTTAGAGACCGGTTAGATCGGTATCCTGGTTATAGGATGGTTACTATGTTATTGATCGGTTAGATCGGTATCCTGGTTATAGGATGGCTACCATGTTAGTGATATGTTAGATCTGTAGGACTATCTGTTATTGCATGCTAGCGTATGATATTTATGTGCACATGTTTGTTGGGTGTGGGATTGGGTTGAGGCAGGTCCTGCTTAGTGCAGTAGGGCAAGACACCCAGGGCGGACCGGATAGACTGCAGACCCGGTTAGGGCACACTAGTCAGGCCGAAGGCCCGGCGAGTGGTTCGGATACGCTGAAGGCCCTAAGAGGCGGTCCAGACGTGCCGATGGCTCGGACAGCGGTCCAGATAGACAGATGGCCTGCAGGGCGGTCCAGTCAGACTGATGGCTCATTATGCATGTTTTATTTGTTTATATGATATGGTTATATCTTTATGGCGTTGGTATTCTGGGGGAACTCACTAAGCTTGGGTCTTACAGTTGTTGATTTTGTTTCAGGTACTTCTGACGATCGCGGGAAGGTGAAGGCGTGATCGTACACCTCCTATGATTTTTATGATTTGATTCTGGGATACTCTGACACTAGATATTTTGAAAACAAGTTTTGTAATAATCAATTGGATTTGAAATGTTTTAAAAGTTTAAATTTGGCGTAATTTTTATGGATGTTACAAGTTGGTATCAGAGCCTTGGTTTGAGTGAATTGGAGGAAACACTCGCGCGTCTCCAGTCTCAAACTGAGGACAAGAATTTAAAACGATTTTCTTAAAATGTTTTCAAAATAATAAAGGAGGATGCAAGTGTACAATCAGCCGGAGCTCTCGGATAGACCCCAAAATACCTTACGGATTATTTGATTTATGTGATATGTTAGAACAGCATGCTAGTACTAGGCTAGGGATCTTCAGGAATTGCATGATAGAATTTCCTAATTATATGATGTCTGGTAGCCTAGGGTTTTCCTTATATGGAATTGACATCATTACTATAGTTGCTTAGTGCATGCATCACGGCTGTACATAATTAAGATCTTATAGCCTGAGAATGTTTGGTTTGGCCTTACTTCCTGTTCTCATCTGATGAAGGGCTTAGGGTAGGATCAGGTATTCGAAAGTCTATAGGGTCCAGCGTTATGTATGGCTAGCATACACGAGTGCTGCAGGGTTGGTGGAAGTTTCATGTATGGTTTGTTTGGGATGAGTTCGCCAGTTATGAGATATTTAGCCTTCCTCTAGGAGTGAGGATTGAGCGCATGCCATGCTTATGTATAGTTTTAGGGCGTTGTGATGATACTTAAGACAAATATGGGTAGGTATGGAAGGTAGTACGTGTTGTATTTTGAGTACTATAACACTCATATGGTGCACATACAACCCTAATAGCTTTGGATCTAAGTTTTCTCTAGTTATACATGCAACAAAATTTTCCAAAGCTTGAAACCTACAACTAGCATACGATTTGACATATGAATCATAAAAGTAAGTTAGAAGATTACCTCTTTGTTGTAGCTTGTAGGAATTGGTCTTTCAAGAGCCTAGCACCTCAAGTGTGATGCCTCAAATGTATTATAACAAACCAAGAACAAGAGGAGGAATTTGAGAGAGAAGTTGGAGACTCAAAATCGGTTATGATTCTCTAACAACACATATTGCATGATTTTTGGCTTTAGAGGAATACATACATAGTGTAGAATTCCAAGAGTCATAAGCAAACCCTAATTCTTACACTTAGGCTTATGATCCATAATTCATATGGACTAATATTTCATGGACTTTCACATAAGCTTAGTCCATCATGGATCAATAGCCCAAACCATATGTATCACTGATTTACATAATCAGTCCTCGTTAATTTAATTAGTCTCTTTTGATCACTAAATTAATTCCAAATTAATTCTTGATCAATACTAATTAAATAATATGATTTCTCATTTAATATATTATACTTATAATATATTAATAAATCACAAATAACCTCTTTCTCAAATATCCATCCTATCAAATTGTTCCAGAGTGTTACAACCCAAATGGACCATGTTGAATCGGGTCAAGTACATACAAATTATAGTTATGGGCTTAGACACATAATCTAACAGTCTCCCACTTGGATAAGTCTAATAAATATAATTGCAAGTACGACTTCAAACTCCGATTGGCAATCGTAGCTCTCAAAAAGACCGTTGTCGAACTCTGATCTTATTAGTAACGCGTCCATAAGATAAGAGATCATATATTCATCCATTCTAGATATCGTATGAACTGAGACATGGATTATAATCATTCTCTTTGTTCATGTGTTTTTTCCCGATTTCCGATTTATGACGACCGACTAATTGAACAAATCAAATCAGTCCAGGCTTGGCCAAGCGCTTAGGTTTGTCATCACTAAATCATCGAGAGGCCCACATATATCGCTTTTATCCCACATTGGGTAAAAGGAACGGATAAAATTCGACTCATGTGATTGCTCTATTTACTCATCAAATCACACACAATAATATGTTTTATAACACCAAGCTATTGGTGCGTTTACATATGTCAATGTGCAACCGACTTGTAAATTACAACTCACATGTCATGGTTTCAAGAATATAAGATATTATCATCTCATGATTACTCGTGATAAAATCCATGAAGTGATTTAAATGAGCGTGGGTTTAATCCAATACTCAAATCTTATTACAGGAGTACTCATGAATACTGCAGCAAACTTGTGCTATGTCTAAACACCTTTAGACAATCTATAGACCCATTCATGGCAGTCTAACTTCAATACTTACTTCCAAAGTATGATCGACTGTGGATAGTTTGAATAATCTAGTTATTCGGGAAGTCAAAACATGCAAAGTGAAACACAAGAATAATAGAATCCAATATGGTCTTATAACTTTTGAATATAAATAAAACACCTTTTATTTAATCACCATATTGATTACACATTATTCATTGTATAATGTTTCGATTTATCAACTTAATACTTGAATTAAAACAATAGTTATCCCATGCTCCAAGCATGCACACTATGTTTACCTATGGTCCTTTCTTTGTGAAATAGATCAATTGAATACAACTTCAATGAAACTCATTTCACAACTCCAAATCTTTATCGCAAGTGTAAGAATGCCAAATTCTTGCCACTATTAGAATGTGTCAAATTCTAAAGTATTATGCAATGATTCCTTTCTTAATGTCGAGGTACAGAAGTCACAGAGACTTTTCCAATGATATTACAAAGTATTCCTTTGGAGATTGTTAACAAAACATTCCAAGGAAGTGAAGTCTCAAATTCAAAGTACACTCCTTTGAACATCCTTCTTGCATAAAAGTTTCTAACCTACACATAGATTCTTAATATCCAACTCCCATTATGGAAACGTTTCCATATTTGCCATATGACAGCTCATTATTAATAGAATCTTGTCTATTCATAATAATGTCAATATGGTCCATCCATTACAACACTTCCAATTGCCCACAAGCAACCAATCTTTGGCGAACCTTAGATTGTTCTCAGCAATTGTTTAGTCATATCCGGTTCTGGTCCTTTTTTCCTTCTTAATGCCCTAGGCATTTGGAAAATTCAGAACACATAAATATTATAGCATATGCAATCGATCCTATACCCGAAGCAAATGGGATACGATTCATAATGTCTTACATAAATACATGATACTTTACCATTCTCTTGCTATAATATTTCCATATATAGAATTTCCTTATGTTGAACTATTCCAACATAACATTCATATATATCCTTGACTAAATTTGATTAAAATCTCACAATCTAAGCTTTTAGATTTGAAATGAAGTATGAGTTCCTCTCCCTTAATTATAGCAAAACAACTTTTCAAACTCTGCAACTTTGCGAATTGAAACTTTTGTGTTCTATAATTAACATTGCTAACTTGCAACACTTACCATAATGATTATGATCCCACTAGCATAATAATTATTTCTTTAATAGCATAACACTTATGCTCCCACTAGCTTTGACATGTACTCAGAAATAAGTTTGACTTCTAGAAATCAATACTTGTTGATTTTCTTACCAAAGTTTAGATTTATGATACAAGATGCTTCGATAAGACTTTATCTATGCTTCTTAAACTCATACACTTTTCCTTATATAGCTCACATGTGTGTCTAACCAATTTCAGAACTTACAATAATAAGTCTCAAATGTTTAGACCTTTTGCCATTTCTCACAATTCGAACTATAAAGAGGGATTCCGTAATCATAATCAAATTTGAGAATGCAAATATCACAAACGCTATCTCCTTAAAATCTACTTAGTGAAAGCGTTTCCTCATAATCATTTGCATGAATTGGAGAGAAACCTTATGACACTTAGATTTTATGGTGTATGTGTTCCTATCCATGTGAATTTGTCATAACCATAATCACAAGACAAGGTTAGTGACAAATCCAAACTCATATGGACTGAACTTGTTCAATCTTAATTTCTTGCCACCTGGCAGCACAAGGGCCTACCATTGCTTCCAAGTTGTTATGCAAACAATTGAGAACTCATAGAACTCACATGCGTAGTCAACTTAACTGGAATGGGCACAACAACAAGAATATGTCAACACGATAGGTTACAAACCTTAAGTCGTGTGCTAGTGATTAATAACAGGTTTCTTCTTGATTAGTTCATGAGTTAGTGTGGATTCTTATCAAGGAAAAACACTTCATACAATTGGTCTTAGTTGGTCTTTGTCTTATCCAAGACATCATAACTACCATTTACAAATGTGTTATAAACTTACTTAAGATATGTCACTCAAGTCATAATCTTGGAGAATAACTCTAAGACTCGATTTTGGAACGAAGTATGACTCACCTTAATTGATATAACCATTTCAACAATTCCTGATTCCTCTTCTTAGTCATACAAATTCACTAATGTCTCCTTAGAGGATCAATTGTGATATGGTTTTCATAATCATTAAGATGATCATAAAACATGATACTAAAGTATTCTCCTTTCCTTTCAGATTGGAGAAACTTTTACATTGAAACTTTTTCAATGATTCAGAATTACACTCAATCTTGTAAGCATAACCATATTTACCAAACTTTTAGTAAATCATAACGAATAGTCTTATTGTTCTTTTGTGGTGGACCCGACCAGTGCACAATGATGTGTACTAGATCCCTTAGTCCTTCACTTGACTCACATTTACATGTGAACAAGGAATTAGTCTTAATTTCCCAAAGATGAAGGTTCTCATTCATCATACAATACAAGTTGCATGATTCCAAGTTTCTGACCAATTTGAAACTTGGTGATGAGAATCTTTCCTTATTTGGTAAATTTAGACACTACCACAAACGAAAGAATCAAATCCATATTGCTAAAAATAGAAACATCAATTTTCACAAATGCCATTGTATAGGAAATATAAAATAAAATAAAATCAAATTTATTAAAATTGCGGAAAATCTTGTTCTTACAATGCAATTACAAATGAAAACGATGTCACTACATATTTCTAGCAATCTATCATAACTCCCAAGTAGCAGCTCAAAAATCCTGATCATCGAATCATGCGATCGAAATCCATTTCTTCGCGATCAGACTCAGCTTACTCTTCCTTTAAGCTTCCTTTCTTTTCTTCAATTATGAGCTTAATAGAGTTAGATAGTGGATTTACCTGAAGCATAGTCAAACATTTTGACTTTACCATCCTTGTGGTCCTTCAGGTAGATACGGCAGCTTTGCAACCAATACCCCTTTTCTTGGCAATAGAAGCAAACAGACTCTATTGGAATGGTAAATGGGACAATCTCAGACTTAGCCTTTCCCTTTCCCTTGGAAAGAGAAATCTTTTCTGGACTTCCAATGTTTCCATTGTCATTCTCCATGGAAGATTGGGAAGTAGATCTTCCAATCAAATTTGCTTTACCAGTGCGCCAAATCATTGCTGATTCAGCAGCAATTAGCAAATAGGTAAGATCGATAAGGGTCACATCGTGATCTGTCATATAGTAGTCTTTAACAAACTGACTATACGACTTGGGAAGTGACTGAAAAACCCACTCAACAACCAGCTTCCTTGGGAAGACGACACCCAACATTCCCAGCCTGTCAATATGTGACTTGATGTCCAATACATGTACACACACAGACCTTCCATCTTGGTGTTTGCTAGCCAATAATGTTTGAGTGACCTTGAACTTTTCAAGTCTTTGAACATGTGGGTTAGGGAGAACTATTGGAGGAGGTGGAGGAAGTGAAGTATGATTTCTGGGAACATCATCTTCATGAGGAAAGCTTTTTCCATGAGATTCGGGAAGACCATAGTTGTCTGAACTAGACATCTACAATGGAGAAATTCAAGTTTAGTTTATTTAAGTCCTTAATATAACACCCAAATGAAATATTAAGGCTAGGACCCAACACAATATTCTACAATTCGGAAGAGGGATGCCGTAATCCAATTGCAAAATATTTGAAGGTAGGTAAATGATGATTTACCAATTTCCACAATGAAAAACGAAAATGAACTCTAGGTTTTAAATGTGCTTGGTACACTTAATGTTACAAATCACCTAATCAATGTGCCGGTTAACCACACACACTCCATTGATCCATTATTAACACCAAGCTACCCTATTCCACCCTTGCTAGTCCCAAATTAGTGTGCCAGTTAACCACACACGCTCCACTAACGACTT
This sequence comes from Lactuca virosa, assembly GCF_052849685.1. NCBI lineage: Eukaryota > Viridiplantae > Streptophyta > Magnoliopsida > Asterales > Asteraceae > Lactuca > Lactuca virosa. The sequence continues at coordinate 42,795,021 of NC_136426.1, forward strand.
CGCAAGGTGCAAAGTGCAATTTCATGGGTTAGCACCAAATTCATATTTTTCCTAAGTAATTAAGATTGGAAATTTATAAGTGTTTAGTTACTTGGTATTTTCATTATACTTTTAATGGAAGTTTGTGTCCTATCCTACCCGTTCGGCTAACGACCCTCCACCAGTCAAGGAAGCGGTGGGTGAGAGTGGACACCCATTAAACCACCATTTTATAGGCAGTATCCTTATACCCCCTTATAGACCGTCTTCGTGAATGATGCCTACTAACGGTAAGACTGACTTTTTAATTATACATATTAACATATATAATATATTAAACTTATAATTTTATATAGTATAAGGGTGTATTTTAAACTTTTATAATACTTGATGGTTTAATCTATTAATAAATTATACTCTTAATTTAATTAAACTTAAACCATATTATTATTATGGATTTATTAATCTTCTCTTTTAATTAAACATTTAATTAACTATTAATAAAGTCCATAAGAGCTGATTGAACTATTAAAAAACATCAAGACGCTAAATTAAATTAAAACTATTTAATTAATTTTAAGTTATGAACCCATGAGTTACATTTTTGAAAACTTTTCAAATTACTAGGGTTTCTATGAATTCAATGTTTCTTAATTGAGACTTTTTCAACTTTTAAAACTTGAGGGCAACTTTTGTACTTCTTGAAAAACTTCTGAACTCCATAACTTAAGGAGTTAATTTGTTTTATGAAGATGAGACTTTTCATGTTCCATAACTTATGGAACTCTTCAAAAACATTAAGATCAATTTAACTAATATTTATTTGTAACTCCTTAATAAAACCTTTTGAGTTCCAAATTTGATGACAAAATTTGTAACTCCTTAAAAAACATTTAGATCAAATTATAAACTTATAAAATAACCATTTTTATCTTTTACCCATTTGATCATAATACAATTCTTGTAGTAAGATAATTTCAAATCAAAAATTACAAATAATTAGTTTTATCTTATAAACTAGAAATTATCTTAAAATTTGACAATTTATCTTTTAATTGAATGAGAATAATCACTACCATATCAGAAAAACAAATTTTATGATACAAAACAGTTTGTGGTAATGATTCTAATCCAATTGAGGCCAAAAAACCCGAAAAACTGCCAACAGATGATCCAACTCGTCGAGTCGGATAATGGACTCAACGAGTTCATCACTTATGAGCATGGAATCGATGATTTCATGTATGGACTCGTCGAGTCCTCCTGTCAGAGTGCAGTTATTCGACTTTTCCAACTTTGAACAATTAGCTATGCATCTATATAACAGAAAACTACCTGTGGCTCTGATACCACTGTTGGGTTTTGAGTACTATAACACTCCTATGGTGCACATACAACCATAATAGATTTGGATCTAAGTTTTCTCTAGTTATACATCCAACAAACTTTTCCAAAGCTTGAAACCTACAACTAGCATGCGATTTGACATATGAATCATAAAAGTAAGTTAGAAGATTACCTATTTGCTGTAGCTTGTAGGAATTGGTCTTTCAAGAGCTTAGCACATCAAGTGTGATGCCTCAAATGTATTATAACAAACCAAGAACAAGAGGAGGAATTTGAGAGAGAAGTTGGAGACTCAAAATCGGTTATGATTCTCTAACAACACATATTGCATGATTTTTGGCTTTAGAGGAATACATACATAGTGTAGAATTCCAAGAGTCATAAGCAAACCCTAATTCTTACACTTAGGCTTATGATCCATAATTCATATGGACTAATATTTCATGGACTTTCACATAAGCTTAGTCCATCATGGATCAATAGCCCAAACCATATGTATCACTGATTTACATAATCAGTCCTCGTTAATTTAATTAGTCTCTTTTGATCACTAAATTAATTCCAAATTAATTCTTGATCAATACTAATTAAATAATATGATTTCTCATTTAATATATTATACTTATAATATATTAATAAATCACAAATAACCTCTTTCTCAAATATCCATCCTATCAAATTGTTCCAGAGTGTTACAACCCAAATGGACCATGTTGTATCGGGTCAAGTACATACCAATTATAGTTATGGGCTTAGACACATAATCCAACAGTATGGGGCCGTACTACTAAAAGCACAGGACCCATACGCGTAGCAAGGAAGTCACAACCCCCTAGGGTTTTGTTGGGAGTTGGTTCCCGGATTGTTATGTGGAATATCTGATATCTTTCTGGTATATTTTCAGTATGGTGGTTACTCGACGATTTGTGACTGGATCTGGGTCAGGATCAGGAGAGGGCGGACAGGAGGCGCCGACAGCACCCGAGCCTATCGGCCAGATGGAGCCAGACGAGATGGATGCCAGGATCCGAGAGATCCTGCATGATGAGGTTGCTGCTATCTTCCGGGCTCAGTGACCGCCATGGTGGAGTATTTCAACGATCACTATGAAGCCCTCACTAAGGCGGCTGTCGCAGCACCCATAGCAGTTGTATCGGTGGCAGGGTTGGGAGCCGGTCGGGCTTTTCAGTATCGGGACTTCGACAACACGAAGCCCCCTACTTTTGATGGGACTCAGGACCCCATCAAAGCCATGAGGTGGCTGTCTGATGGGACTCAGGACCCCATCAAAGCCATGAGGTGGCTGCCTGAACCTTCTGAGGACTGGGGCAAAGGACTGGTGGAGGTTGGTGACTGGGTCGTATTCTGATGATCAGAGAGTTGTTGTTACTTGGGAGCAGTTCAGGGATATGTTCCGCGCTTGCTACATTCAACGAGTCGAGTGGGAACTGTTAGCTCGGGAGTTTCTGGATTTGAGACAGGATGGTGAGACGGTGACAGAGATCACTCGCATGTTCACGGAGAGGGCGATGTTCTGCCCGGAGTTTGCTTCTGAGCAAGCTCAGATGACACGTTATTTGAGCATGCTCAAGACTGATATTCGACAGTTTGTGGCGACCCAGCGTTGTGTTACGCTTCTGGATTTACAGGAGGCCGCTAGGTGGCGTGAGTTGGAGATTGAGCTGCAGTTGAGGGAGCAGCGGTAGGCCCCGACACAGTCACAGCCGGTGCCGAAGCGGTCTCAGACCGCTGATTCCAGGTTAGGGGGACAGCAGGGCTGCACTTGTGGCAAATGCGGGGGGGGGGGGGGGGAACTCGGTGGATTGCAGATCAGGTAGCGCATGCAGCAAGGAGGGGCACTTTACACGGGATTGTCGCCAGACAGCCTCGGTTCAAGATATGATGATCTGCTACCACTGTCATCAGGTTGGTCACGTGAAGACCAACTGTCCACAGCTCGCAGCCAAAACGGCGCAGGCTCCAGCGCGGCTACACTGAGGATTACTTTCGGGGGTCAGGGTCGAGTAGCGCCCCCGAGGTACCAGGGATGCGCCTTCCAGCTTACAGTAGAGGAGGCCAGAGCAGCACCAGATGTGGTTGCTGGTATGTTTCTTTCCCTTATTTTACTGATGATATCTGTTTTATGCTTATATGTTTGTACCTGTGATTAGGTACGTTTTTAGTGAACTTCTTACCTGCTTTGGTATTATTTGACTTGGGGGCGAGTAAGTCGTTTGTCTCTCAGTCTTTCAGTAGGGAGTTCGGGTTGCCAGTGGGAGAGTTAGAGTGTTCGTTACGAATCTCTATCGCCAACGAACATGGGATTTCTGCTTCTTCAATCTATTGAGGTTGCGTATTGGAGATTTTCGGGGTATCTTTCCCGATAGACTTGATGCCGATCCCCATGGGGGATGTATGTGTGATTGTGGGTATAGACTGGCTTATTCGCTTTGGTGCTATGATCGACTGCGAGGGTCAGCGAGTGGTGGTTCGAACCCCAAGTGGGGGAGAACCGATCGTTTACGGTGAGAGCACCATATTGGGATAAGGGTTTTGCTCGGCTGCCAGGGCTCGACAGTACATTCAACACGGGTGTGCGGGTTATCTAGCGTATGTGGTGGATACGCAGGTCAGGGATCAGACCTCTGTTTCAGAGGTTCTAGTAGTCAGGGAGTTTGCAGACGTGTTCCCGGAGGAGTTACCAAGAGTGCCTCCGGAGAGGCAGGTCGAGTTTAGGATCGACCTTGTGCCAGGTGCGGCCCTTATCGCCAAGGCGTTGTACCGGTTGGCACCACCAGAGATGCAAGAGCTGTCATCACAACTGCAGGAACTGCTGGGCAAGCAGTTCATTTGTCTGAGCAGTTCTCCATGGGGAGCGCCGATACTCTTCGTTAGGAAGAAGGATGGTTCACACCGGATGTGCATTGATTACCGAGAGTTGAACAAGTTAACGGTGAAAAACCGTTATCCACTCCTCAGGATAGATGATCTTTATGATCAGTTGCAGGGAGCATCTTGGTTCTCCAAGATAGACCTGAGGTCCGGGTACCATCAGGTCAGGGTCAGGGAGACGTGGAGGAGACCATGTTCTGAACTCCTTATGGACATTACGAGTTCGTGGTGATGCCGTTTGGGCTCACCAACACGCCAGCAGTATTTATGGACCTGATGAATCGGTTCTGCAGACCGATGCTCGATCGCTCGGTCATAGTGTTCATAGATGATATATTGGTGTACTCCAAGACCCGAGAGCAGCATGAGGAGCATCTACGAGAGATATTGGGAGTTCTGAGGCGAGAACGGCTTTATGCCAAGTTCTCGAAATGCGAGTTTTTGTTACGAGAGGTCTAGTTCCTGGGATATCTCGTTAACCAAGAGGGGATTTTGGTCGATCCGGCCAAAATCGAGGCAGTTACGTAGTGGGAGGTTCCGAAATCTCCCTCGGATATCAGGAGCTTCTTGGGATTGGCAGGGTACTACCGGAGATTCATACAGGATTTCTCCAAGATTGCAGGACCCCTCACTCGTCTGACGAGGAAGGAGGTGGATTTCCAATGGGGCCCCGAGCAGCAGAGGGCGTTTGAGATCCTCAGACAGTGACTATGCGAGGCTCCATTCTTGACTCTTCCGAAGGGAGTTGAGGATTTTGTGGTGTTCTGTGATGCATCCATCACGGGGCTGGGAGCGATTCTCATGAGACAAGATACCCGCATGAGACAAGATACCCTACTCATGATCTGGAGTTGGGAGCGGTGGTATTCGCTCTCAAGATTTGGAGACATTACCTCTATGGGGTTCGCTGTACCATCTACATGGACCACAAGAGCTTGAGACACATCATGGATCAGCCGAACCTGAACATGAGGCAGCGCAGATGGCTAGATGTAGTCAAGGACTACGATTGTGAGATCCTTTACCACCCAGGTAAAGCGAACGTGGTTGCGGACGCTTTGAGCCGCAAGTCAGCTGGATCTTCTACTCCAGTAACGTGCATGAGGATTTCAGTGGATTCTCCACTTGTGGGCTTGACCAGGGAAGCTCAGGCAGAGGGTATGCGTCAGGAGAACTGGAAGCTTGAGAGGATTAAGGGTGAGAACACCCGGTTTGTTCAAGATAGCCGGGGATTATTGAACCGTTGCGGTCGGGTCTGGGTTCCGATGTCTGGTGGGGTCAGACAGACTATATTGGAGGAGGCTCACAAGTCTCGCTTCTCTATTCACCCGGGGGTCACCAAGATGTACCGGGACTTGCGATTGAGTTATTGATGGCCGTGCATGAAGCTAGAGATCGTTTGGTATGTTGAGAGGTGCTTGACCTGCAGGATGGTCAAGGCCGAGCACCAGAGGCCGCATGGCAAGTTGCAGCCTCTAGAGATTCCCATATGGAAATGGGAGCAGATCATGATGGACTTCATCACCAAGTTTCTGATAACGGCGAAGGGGTTCGACGCTATTTGGGTCATCGTGGATCGATTGACCAAGAGTGCTCATTTTCTACCCATTCGAGAGAGCTCATCGGCCAAGAAGATGGACGATGTCTATATACGCGAGATTGTCGCTCTTCATAGGTTTCCGGTCTCTATTGTCTCAGACCGTGATGTTTGGTTCACCTCTTGATTTTGGCATAAGTTCCACGAGGAACTAGGCACACGGCTGCACTTCACTACAGCCTATCATCCGCAGACGAATGGCCAGAGTGAGCAGACCATACAGACTCTTGAGGATATGTTGAGAGCCTGTGTTATTGACTTCAGTGGGAGCTGGGACTCCTACCTACCCCTTGTAGAGTTCTCCTACAACAACAGCTTTCACTCCAACATTGGTGCTCCACCATATGAGCTGTTGTATGGGCGGAGATGTCACACCCCAGTCTATTGGGGCAAGGTGGGTCACAGAGTGATGGGTTGGACTGAGGTAGTCTTGCAGACTAATGAGATGATTCAGCAGATTAGATAGCGACTGCAGACCGCGCAGAGTCGGCAGAAGAGCTATGCCGACCGACGCCGATCTGAGTTGGAGTAGGTCGGTGACATGGTACTCCTGAAGGTCTCCCCAAGGAAGGGTGTGATCCACTTCAGGAAGAGGGGGAAATTGGGTCCCCGATACATTGGACAGTTCAGGATCATTTCCAGGGTTGGCAGTATGGCATATAGACTAGAACTACCAGAGGAGCTTAGTCATATCCACAATACTTTCCATGTTTCACAGTTGCGGAAGTGCGTTTTGTATGAGGAGGCAGTAGTGTCATTAGATGATATTCATGTCGATGAGCGCCTGAATTACGTGGAGAGGCCGGTGGCCGTTCTGGAGAGGAAAGTGAAGGTTCTACGGAACAAGGAAGTACCTTTGGTAAAGGCACAATGGGAGCACCGGAGAGGATCTGAGTGGACTTGGAAGCCGAAGGCTGAGATGCGGGAGCATTACCCGGAGTTGTTCACCGCAGCAGACTTCGAGGAAGAAGTCTAGTTCAAGTGGGGGAGAATTGTAACACCCCGAATCTCAGCTATAAACTTTACAGCCTTATTTCTATTTTGAAAGGTCTACTCGACGAGTTGGATGCCCTGACTCGTCGAGTAGGAACGAATTTGGCCGCGTGTCTTAAGTGACCAACTCGACGATTTGGAGGATACAACTCGACGAGTTGGAGCTGGTGGATGAAACCCTAATTTCCAGGGTTTTGCACCCTATTTAAAGGGTCATTAGCCTCCCTTAGCCTCCCTTACAGCCCCCCTTGAGCTCAGAAACCCTAAATCGTGTTTACTCTCCATATTTGTGTGTTTTAAGCTTGGAAGGTGGATCTTGGTGAGAAGAGCTTGGAACAAGGAGAAGTTGTAGATCCGAACTCTACTCCATCTTAGCATCACTTTGAAGGTAACAAGTCGTTACCTTGGCTCTCCATTAGCTAGATCTCTTCATTCATGGGTTTAGAACCCTTTTTAGTGTATTGTTGTGGTATTTCCGGTTTTGGGGCAATATCTGAGGTTGTAACTTCAGATCTGGACTCCTTTAGCACCTTATTGTCATAAAGTTTCAGTCTTTGTCAAGCTATAGCCTTCTCTTTGCCTTAAGCTTATTCCTTAGCCTAGTTTTGGCTCTTAAGACCTTGCATGCACGTAAAGTTTGCAACTTTACGTGATAACTAGGCCCTAGGAGACTAGATCTACCAATTAGAGCTTTGGAGTGGCTCAAAATCATCTGGACAAGAAATGGATTCTATGAACTCGACGAGTCGGATAAGCCGACTCGACGAGTTGGGAATGGTTTTCCCATTGTTTGGTTTCTGCATGGACTCGGCGAGTTAGTAAGAGGACTCGACGAGTCAGTTAGGGTTTTCCCCGACTTCTGTACATGCATGGAGTCGACGAGTTGGTCGAAAACTCGGCGAGTCAGTGAGGGTTTTATGACTTTCTGAGTTCTTAAGGAACTCGACGAGTTGCTAGCTGCACTCAACGAGTTGGGTCAACATGGACTGTTGACTTTGACCGTTGACTTTGACTTGGACCAAGGGTTGACCAGTTTGACCTCTGGGGTATTTTGGTAATTTGGGAATTTATGGAAGTGAGTCATCGGTGGATGTAGGTGTTGCATTTGGAGCTGCATTTGGTGGAGTTGACTTTATCGATTCGAGCTACTTGTGAGGTGAGTTCTCCTCACAATATCAACAAGGTCTACGACACCAAGGTCGACCCTTTATCATTTGCATCCTGGTTTTAGGATGGTTACTATGTTATTAATCTGTTAGATTGCATCCTGGTTTTAGGATGGTTGCTATGCTAGTAATCTGTTAGATTGCATCCTGGTTTTAAGATGGTTGATATGTTAGAGATCGGTTAGATCGGTATCCTGGTTATAGGATGGTTTCTATGTTATTGATCGGTATCCTGGTTATAGGATGGCTACCATGTTAGTGATGTGTTAGATCTGTATGACTATCTGTTATTGCATGCTAGCGTATGATATTTATGTGCACATGTTTGTTGGGTGTGGGATTGGGTTGAGGCGGGTCCTTCTTTGTGCCGTAGGCCAAGACACCCAGGGCGGACCGGATAGACTTCAAACCCGGTTAGGGCACACTAGTCAGGCCGAAGGCCCGGCGAGCGGTCCGGATACGTTGAAGGCCTTGAGAGGCGGTCCAGACGTACCGATGGCTCGGAGAGCGGTCCAGATAGACTAATGGCCTGCAGGGCGGTCCAGTCAGACTGATGGCTCATTATGCATGTTGTATTTGTTTATATGATATGGTTATATATGTATGGCGTTGGTATTCTGAGGGAACTCACTAAGCTTCGGGCTTACAGCTGTTGATTTTGTTTCAGGTACTTATGACGATCGCGGGAAGGCGAAGGCGTGATCGTACACCTCCTATGATTTTTATGATTTGATTCTGGGTACTCTGAAACTGGATATTTTGAAAACTAGTTTTGTAATAATCAATTGTTTTTGAAATGTTTTAAAAGTTTAAATTTGGCATGATTTTTATAGATGTTACAGATGACAGTATGGTATGAGATGGGATTGTTGGGTCTAAATGAGAATAAAGTGCTGAAGCATTAGAGTTGGCAATCGAGAGATGAAGAGTAAACAAAGTATAAGACAAACATGCTAAGAGTAAGAAACATGAGAAGAATAGAGTGAGAGATTGAAAAGAACATGCACAGAGTATGGAAAGTGTAGAAAAGAGAAAGAGTAGAGAAAATATATAGTAGAGAAGAGATAGAACATAGAAGAGATAGAGTAGAGAAGAGCTAGAGCAGAGAAGAGATCGAGTAGAGAATAGGTAGAGGTAGAGACATAGATAGAGTATGTGCAGAGCATGAGATGAGCCTGAGAAGAGGCTGAGAAAGAGTAAGAGATGAAAAGATGAGATTAGAGAAGAAGAGATAGATAAGAAGAGAAAGAATAACGGTATATGCTATGAAAAAAAGAGTTAGATGATAGAGTATGAGAAAGAGAAGGAAAAGAAAGATAAGAAAAGTGGAAAGAATAACTCACCAGACACATTGTGTCTGATGTTATATATATGTTTTATTTTTTTGCAGGTTCAGGTAGCAGTCGTAGTACCAGAGGAGAAGACAGAAGCACAAGGACAAGAATTAGATAGTAGATTGCTATTTATTGTACATTTCCTTATTGTTGTATTTATGTAATAGATTTTATTGTAAACCCATGATTTAACCTGGGATTGAAAGTGTTTTAATTTTAGTTGAATTTCACATGAAGTAGATAAAACTCTGATAATTCTCTTAGATATTTGTATAGAAAATATGGGTCGTTACAAAATCAAGTTAAAAGGTTGTCGTCCAAGTTCTTTTACTATGAAACAAAACTTGAAAATTGAACAAAATGAAGAAATTCCCAAAATCGATGCAAGTAGGTATCGACGTCTTGTTGGAAGAGTGCTATGCCTTCAAGTTACCATGTCGAACATTGCATATGCTATGAAAATTCTTAGTCAATACGTTGTTGACCCTCTTCAAAACCATATGGATGCAATAATATGTGTCCTTCGTTATCTAAAAGGGACACCTAGGCAAAGGATTTTCTTTCCCACGACAGGAGGTTTAAATCTTGTTACTTTCTACGATGTTGATTGGCTAAGATGCCCGTACACTTGGCGATCTAGAACTGGGTATCTACTTATATTGGGAGGTGCTCCGATATCATGGAAAACAAAGAAATAGTCAGTAGTATCTCGTTCCTCCATTGAAGCTGAGTATTGAGCCATTGCCACTACAGTTAGTGAAGTTATCTGGCTACAATAGCCTTTAAAGGATTCAGAGGCAGCTCTTACGAGACCTGCTCCTTTTTTTGCGACAATCAAGTTGCATGTCATATTGCAAATAACTCGGTGTTTCATGAACGAACAAAACACGTTGAAATGGATTGTTATTTTGTTCGAGAGATGGTGGAATCACGATAAATTACAACCAAACGAGTGGACACTAACGCTCAATTGACTACCCTTTTTACAAAAGCTTTAGGAAAGTGTCGGCTTGATGATTTACTCAACAGGTTGGGCATTTGGGACCTTCATGCTCCAATTGAGGGGGAGTAAAGAAATTGGCATTGCCTTACCCTCCAAGGCTTATCTAGTTTCCTTAGGCTTATCAAGTTTCCTTATATCTAGCTTCTTTAATTATATTTTAGTTTCCATATAGGATTCTATTTTCTCTTGTATAAATTCTCGTTTGTTTATTGAATGAATTAAGTTTTTCCAATACTAAAATCTTTACATAGTTTCCTTAGGCTTATCAAGTTTCCGTATATCTAGCTTCTTTAATTATATTTTGGTTTCCATATAGGATTCTATTTTCTCGTATAAATTCTCGTTTGTTTATTGAATGAATTAAGTTTTTCCAATACTAAAATCTTTACATAGTACATATATGTTATGACTTTTCATGTTTGTTTTGGACCTTGATTCCATTGAACATGACGTTATTGCAAGTAATGTCACTAGATTATGTTATTCCCAAAGTACATGAGATGTGGTGTAATAGTTGTCCCACCTTTGCCATATTACTCTCCAAATCCTTTATGTGAAACCATTTCAGTCCCATATCAACATTTGAACTCGAGCCAACGCTAAATTTGGTTCCGTGAAATGAATTGAATATAGATTCACTAAAAGTTTCATGGTTTCCTACCGATTGTTGATTTGGTTATTAAATTTGTGTTTTAATTGTTTGATTTTAATTTTGTTTTGTTTTAATCTTAGATTATATTTTATGAGTTAATTAAATTGTGTTTGAATATTGGTGTTGCTAGGATTAAGGAGAAGGACAATGGAGAAAACAGGATAAAATTGTCATATGGTGTAGATTTAACGGACCTGCTATTAAATTATACGGTTAATGGACGAATGTTAGAGAAAAACATTTTAATTACCCATCCATGTAACAAATAAAGCATCTACATTAATGCACAATTTGTGACACACCATATGAACTAAACTTGTAATTTACCCTTTAAAATATGTGTGAAATTCAGTTCTAGTGTTGTTGCTCTATTTATAACAAAAAGAGATTGTAAAATAAAAAATAAATAAATAAAAGAAAGGTGGTTTGGACCCCAACAATCCAACATATATAATTGAAGAAGTCGAAAGAAAATGCACGAGTGATCATGGAGCTTCATTTTCATCAATTATATTTTATTATCATATTGTTAAGTCACACATATAAATAAACAAATATATCTTACTAATCATTATAATCATGAGACAACGAGAGTCAAAACCTATTTATATGTTTGAAAAAAAACAATTCAAACCTATATTAAAAATTTATACAAATTAGTGAATTTGTAATTAAAAACTGTTAACATTTTCTAATGAGTATAAAACTGATAAAATAAATTAATTCAAATTGTGTTAATTTGTTATTAGGGACAATAATGGCAACGCGGCAGGATGGGAAATGATTCCTATGGCCACAACCTCAAACGTCAAACAAATTCACGTTCTTATGGATTAAAATCATAGGAATTTAATTAATTAGTTTCATATAATATGGTTTATAGACCATTTGATTCTCCAACTTGTATCTTCATTTAGACAATTCATCAAGGACATTTAAAGAAGGGAAATTACTAATCTAACCAAATTCATTAATGAATTCTCACTTTTTAGTCAAAAATTAGGATTTGTCCCAAACTAGCCCACGAAACCGTAGGTGGTTAAAATGGCCTACTGTTTCGCCAATTTACCTACTGTTTTGATTATAGTATATAAAGATTTTTTTTTCATTTTTCACTACGAAACCGTAGACGAAAAAATGGTCTACTGCTTTCTCTGAAAAGTCTACTGTTTCCCAAAGAGTAGATTAAGTGAGTAAATTCATGATATATAAAACTTGAGTTTTGTCTGGTAATACAGTAGTCAGTAGCTACAATTTTATACGGTTTATCTTCCTTAACTTTAAAAACATGATGATTCTTATTTGAATTTATAGCTTCGTAAATAGATGCATATTTTTTAAACATCATGCTGCCTCTAACTTCAAAGCATTTTTTTCGTGAAGGCTAAATCTAATTTTCCATGAGTTATGTTATATTAGTTTTTAACAGTTAATGGTTTGTGATGGTGGATTTCTAACGAAAAAATAGTAACAAAGCTTAAAACAACCGGATACCCGGTACCGGAACCGGTTCCGGTAGTTCCGGTTCCGGTTCCAAAATCAAAAGAACCGTTATAACCGGTTCCGGTTCCAGACAAATAGGACGGATACCCGCCTATGCTCACCCCTAATAAATCGTATCATTCATTTAGACATTTAAAAATTCATACTAAATGCCTGGTAGCATTTTTTATCCATGCTATTCAACAATGTAATAGTATGAAAACAAACACGTTTGACATATATTCTATATATACTTCATGAATCAGTTTACTCTCCTTAATCTCAAATGAAAAAACTCAATACACTTTGCCTGGATCCCCATGAAGGAACATTACACCTATAACTCGATACAGTTCAAGACAATCCCTTATTTGTGTTCCGAAGTCTATGGATGTACTCACCATTTGACCATTAAAAAGTTAAGGTCACATCACTCCAACTCATCTACTCCACACTGCTTTGCACTTCGTGTACCTACAATTCTATATCATCAAAATTATTTACTTTTAGATTTTTTAATTAACTAAATAATATTTAATTTTAATAATTTAACACATACACTTAAAATGCAAATTCAAAAAAATCCGAAAATTACATAAAATAAATAAAACTTACAACAAAAACATAAAATTATTATTAGTCATTAGAGTCTTTGTTTTGATATAAATGTTCCGTTAAATATTGTCGAAGAAATTGACATATATCGGTAGATGGAATTTCGAAAAGCATTGCCATGTATTCACTTCTAGTAGGTTTATGCAAGTATACTTTGCTGAAAACCTCTATAACATAAGCATAAAAATGCTCCACGCATTCTCTTGTGGTTCTCTTAGATATTTTTAAATACTCATCTGTTACGTCATAGATAATACCGTAACGTAACTTAGATACCTAATTGTCGCCGTACATTTATGTATACAACTAAAGTTTATTCTACCTCTAACGTCTGGTATTTGCTGAAAAAAGTCATATCATGCCTCTAAGGCATTGCTAACGCATAAAAATACATTTTTATTTAAACAAAAACGATGTTCAAATGCTTACTCATTATAAATACAACTATCAGAAAGTAATCACGTACCAAACGATCATGTGCTTCTTGACGAACTTGATTGACAAAGGCTCTTCTATGTGTAATACGTATGGACTCTTTATCGGCACCGTTTTGTAACAACAATAAATAATGTTGTGAATAATTGCCCATCATCTGAATTATGATTTTCTAAAAATTGCATAAATTCCATGTTTATAATGGTAGAAAGGTTTAAAGATAGTGAATAATGTTTGTGAAATTGAAGTAGTATTTATAGATGATATGGGTATATATTTAATAAATTTGATTTCTTTTAAGAAAGTAGTCGTTTTCCACTTTGAAAATCAGCAAACAACCCCATTGATCGTTGCCTTTTGTCCTCAACACTACAAACCACCATGACCGGGGGACCCGTGGTGGTGTGCACAACCGTGGTGGCGTTGCCACCTCATCCACATATGGGTTTGTGAGTTGTATACCGCACGACCTAAGGTTATATCAAGCTAAACTCTTTATGTCAAAACGACCTTATGGGATCCTAAAAATATTTTGTATATAACATATCCCTAGGTTTTTTCACAAGCTAAACCAACAAAGGAACCAAATCGGACTATCACATAGGTTGCATGCTCACTACAAAATTATGCATACAACGTGAGACGTTGAGACTCCTTGTATGACCCGTGATTGACCTTCCATGTAATTGGCCATGAGATATATACAACGTGGATAGTTCTGATGATACGGCTTATTATTTTTTGAAGTTCAAAAGACTTCCTCTAGTTATTCTCAGCCACTGCCATGTCACACATCCCATTATCACTTGGAAAATTCATAAAAATGGTCCAAACCTATTTTGAAACTTTTATTTGACACATTATAATTCCATAAGAAGATGAAGACGCCCTTAAAAAATATCAATATAAACGTTTTTGTTATTTTTAAACAAAATCTTCAATGGAGGTTTAAAACTCAAAATCAAAGCAAACACTGTTTTAGGTTGGTGGGTGTGGACATCCAAAAGTTAACATTATCATCCTAATCATATATGGTGTTATAATATCAGGTGTAGAAATAGACAACACTAAATAACATGTTATAACACTCCTTATTTTCTATTTCTTTTTTAATTTTTAATTTTTTTGATTTTTTAATTTCTACTTCTCCAATTGGTTTTTTTATTTATGTCATAATATTTATAAAAAACATATATATTAAAAACACATGTAATTTAATCAGTGTTGTAAAATTCACTGAGTTGACCAATTACTCAGCCGCGTACTCCCTACTCGGCCCCTTACCGATTCGAGTTATAGAATCTGAGTACTCCCCGATCAGCTCCTTACTAAAACGAGCAGTGTTGTAAAACTCGGCCAACTTGGTGATTAATATGTATAATATACTAAATGATTTATTATTTAACACACACACACATGTGATTATTTCTACATATATATCTTAAATTTTCAGTAATTATTCACGAAGTGAGACCATTATGTGTTTTTTAGTTTTTGTGTATTCGCAAGTATCTAATTTTGTTATATATTTCAATCAACTTATGATTTTGACATGTATAATTTCCCTAAAAATATTTCTAAATGAATTATCAAATCTGAGTACTCCTAAGTACTCGCTACTCGGCAGTCGGCGGAGCAGGTACCGAGTAGCGAGTTCTACAACCTTGAATTTAATTAATCCCAAGTTAAAAATAACATTTAAAAACTAAAAATGGCATTGCAAAAAAACATTGAATGGAAAAAATACAATAGTTTTAAATTTAAAAAACATAAAAACGGTACACTAGTCTTCGTCCAAATATTTCTTCTCAATCTTTTCCTTCATCTTTCAGAGCGCTTGCACTTGTCTTGGTGCCATATTTTCCTCGCTTTACTGAAGAATTTCCAAACCCTTCGTCATTCGATCTTCCTCCGCTTGCTGACGAAGGAACTCCAAATGCTCACGTTGCAATTCATATTTTTTATTTGCAATTGCATGGTGGGCGTCGAATTTCTCTTACATATTCGCGTGCTCTTGAAGCCTACTTTCACTTTCCTCCGCATGTCGTTGAGCGTGCTTCGCTTTGTCGCGCCCTATCGGTCATCGTGATGGGGAGATCTATTCGATGTGTTCGGGAGCTCATCGGTGTCGGCGTTGAGGTCGATGTTCGTTCGTGTGTCGGAAACGTCAATCAAACACGTACCACGAGACCTCTTTGATTGTACCTCTGATGATATTGGCATCTTAAGCCATTTTGGGTCATTTCTCAAAATCTCCCAAATTTTGTCGTACTCGAAAACGTGACCCGTTTCTACGTGATATTACCCATCGCGGCTCGAAACACATCGAAGTCGTTCGTACTACTTTGCTTGTGCGAATAAAGTTTGTTGTAGATCGAATTAAACTTGGTGCATTTCTTATTAATTGTAATCCACTTGCTACTAAGCTCATGATTGCGATATGCCTGATCCCCTTCATTCAAAATTGAGCAAAATTTTACGATTGCGGCTTCCCAAAATCCAACTCCCCTCATATCGTTTCCCTTAGTTGGATGTTTAGATGTCTCGCACCACTCCACCACCAACGCGTTCTCCTCCTCCGGTGTCCACCATGTTGGAGGTTCTTCGTCGTTTTCCGCGACCGTGACCGCTTTCCCTTTTTTTCCTCTCCCTCTAGGTTTCCGACTACCTTGCGTCTCGGCAACCGTATTTTGCGTTTCTTATGTGGGTGGTAGTTGTGTGGTTGTTTGTGGCATGGAAACAAAAGTCTTGTAAAGGTTTTGTTGAAGGTTTGGGTAGAGCGATATAGGAAATTGTATTGGGGTGAGGTGGGATTGAAAAAGGTTCCTGAAAATTGTATTTGTGGTGAGTTTTGAAAGTCGAGGAGGTTCACATAGCTCTCATATGGCGTGAAACCGAGCGGAGCGGATGTGTTTGTGTTTGGAGGAGGGGTGTTTGGGTTTTGCTCCATATTTAGTTGAATAAGAAAGTGGTTGATTTTTGTGTTATAAGATGAGAGAAATAGAGGATTTGTGTAGGTAAAAAGTGAAGTGTATGTGTGTATTTATATGTGAGTTAAATTGGAAAAAAGATAAAAAAATTTTTTTTACTATGGACCGCTTATCAACGGTCTTTCTTTTACTGTTACCCCAAAAATGCAAGCCCAATTCACCCGTTGTCTCCCGTTGCCAAGAAAACGTGTCGCAACGTAACGCTGGAAAATGCCTAGCTCGGGCGGTGTTTCATGCGTTGTAACGTCGTTACACAGAGGTGGGCGTTGTCCACACCGAACAGTATTAGATTCCAACTTCCAATAATAATGACTCCAAATTACTCCGGTCATATAAACATTAACTTATTCATTAGTATATATTAAACAATCCCTAATATAATCAAGTCCGCCATATTTTTACTAAGTTTATAAAATGCTCACCTGTTAGAATAAATAAATAGTTTGTCCTACATTTGTATTTATTTACTTCTTGATGTACTTTGTTGTAATATTTCAATTATATATATATATATATATATATAAATAATCTTAGGTTATTATATTCTAACTAATTATTGTATGATTGTATACATAAATGTGGGCCAATCATTTTACTTATTTTAAGAAAGTGATTAATACATATTATTGAATTAAATATAATTGAAAAATACCATCTAATTTAACTAGAAGGGTATTTTAGTCAATTAATATAGATTTAATAAAGGAAAATTGCATATTTTAAGGGATCATAGATTCTATTAATTTTAAAAATCCGATTTTACGAATTATAAGGTTTTTAATTTGGACATTCTGACAGAATATGTTTAGGTATATTCAAAAAGAAAAATATTCTTGAACCATAAAATAATAAAAATATTCTTGAACATATTTCTTGATCATGACTTTAAAATTTTCTTGTAGAATAACAAAATTCTCGAACCATCAGTTGAAGAATTAAAACAAAAATTACATTAATTCTTATAGAATACATGTAACAATTGCTAAGAATTACATTTATTGTTAAAGAATAAAACTAAAAAACTTTCAAATCGGGAAAAAAAACATCAAAATCTAACAAATACACTAATTCATTCTAAAAGAATAATGTTGCTAAGAAACACTTTCAATTTTGTTGTCCTTTCTTCAAGCATCAACTCTTGTGAAAACAAATTCAATTGTAGTTTAGAATCCAATAACGCATTAGCAAATGATAAATAAAAAACTATATTCCCTTGGAAAAATATGCGGACTTGTTAACTGCACCAAACCAATAACCAAAAATTGAATTCGTGATTCCATTCCGATAGAATTGGAATTGTATAAAATACACAAACCGATTTAATGCTTCTAGAACATCAGAAGGGACGAGATTAAGTTCATCAAGAACTATCCATCGACCATTTCTAACTGCTTTAACCAACTTGCATCAGTTATATAAGAACCCAAATACTCATGTAAATCAGTGTGTTCATGGTTGTTAATTCGAACAAACTCATGCCCAGTGATCGCAACAAGATACTGAACAGGGCTAGTTTTTCCACTAGATGTGGGCCCCTGGAAACTCGAAATTGAAGCTGGAAACATCATCACCCACTGTCATCATGGAAGCGGTGGCCGGAGGTGGCTGTCACCACTGTTACGGTGGTGGTGGTTGCGGTTTTTGATTAGAAAGAAGGAAGAAATCAAAGGAATATCGAAATTAAAGTACCTTTAATGAAGGATCCAATCTCAATCAGCCCTAGGTCGAGTTCCTTTCATTGAATTTCCGATTTCCAGTAACTACAAGGAAAGGGATGGCCGCAGGTGGCATGACCTCTATCCCCTGTGATCCGAGCTTAATTCTTCTCACACCTGACATTTTCTTCCTGCTATTTTTGTTGTTTCAAACCCTTTAAAGATGTTTAATTATGTACAATCGTAATAAAATCAAATTAAGGAAATCTGATCGAATACGTACTGCGATTGCTAAATTCAGAGATTATGAGAGAGATCCAATATTCCAGCAAGTCGATCAATCGCTATGTGAATGGTTGTGGTTGCGACCATTCAAATACAGAAAAGGAGAAGCAAATCGTGAATGGAAACGAAGAAAGTGAAGTTGGGTTGATGTCGAATTGAAGATATGGAGTTGTTATGGTCGGCCGATGGTAAGGGTGTGAGGCCGATTTATGAAGGGGATAAATTTAGGGTTAGAAAAAGTCAATTAGATAAAAAGGGGAACGACTCTAAATATAAACCTGGAGAAATTAGGTTAAAAGTCAATACCATGATTATAGGGATTATTTTTGGAAGTTATTAATCATATTACTAAATTACCCTTATTTATTTATTTAATTATTTAATTTTTTATTTAATTTTGATTGGCCCACATTTATGCATACAATCACACAATAATTACTTTGAACACCTGAACCTATCTCTCTCTCTCTCTCTCTCTCTCTATATATATATATATATATATATATATATATATATATATATATATATATATATATCGCCCTCGTCCCTCCCACCTAATTAGTGGTGAGAATTCTTACATTTATATGGCATCAACCTTTAATTTAGGCAAATTCCTTTCTCTCTTTCTCACAATTCAACCATTTTGTTTCTTCATTTTTCTTCACTCGATCAATTTAACATGTCTTTTTCTCAATCTTCTGATGGAAATCTAACCATGTCTACTATTCTTCACATGATGACCAAACTCAGTTCCTCCAACTACTTGTTATGGAGAAATCATGTAACGCTCGCAGATTCGGGCTAGCCAATTAAGAGACAATAAACGTTAAAAATGACTTTTTGATAGAAGATTATTTAGAGTAAATAATCTTAGCCAAAGTTATAGTATATGTCATAAGGATTTCGTACATATAAAGAACGTTGAAATATGACTTATAACGAAGAAGTTATGACCCATCGAAGTTTTGCAACTAAACCGACACGACACCGCGTATCGTAAAATGTGAATTTTTGACAAAATACTTTTTAGCCTTAGAAATCTAAACAAAATTCGTATTAGACGTTAAACCGAGCATATATATATATAGAGAGAACGTCCAAATCTGACTTTGTTAGAGGAAGTTATGATTTTTCTAAGATTCAGCATAGCAGTACATAGCCCGGAAATCGAATTTCAGATCGATCAAATATTAGCCGACACAACCTAAACAAAAATTGAAGATCTCATTAATAGGAGCTCAACGATATAAAGACAGTCGAAAACGGACGTCGGATGATAAAGTTATGAATTTTTAACGGACTTTAACTGTCTAACTCCATTAAAATATAACTTTAAAAATAAAGTCAAAATTAGGCGACAGAGTCTAAACAAAAGTTGTATATCACGTTGCTACCTATGCGTGGATATAAAGAACGTAAAAAATGAAGCTCGTATGTGAAAGTTACAGATTTTAGAAGATAATTAATTTTTGGATTAAACATCGAAGTGCCACGTGGTAAGATCCGGGCCACTACTTCCTCCCCACGGCTTTGCATGAGATGGTGACACCTGGCATGAGTACGCCCATCGTAGCTCGATATACGCCCCACGTACCGAGTACGCCCATCGTACCCTTGCGTATGCCTCGCGTACAAGGGTGCTGGCAACTTATAAATAAATGGCGTTTTTCACTTTTTTTTCTCACATCTTTCTATCCATTTCTCTCCCAAACACTCCCAAACCCTCTAAGCCTTTCCTTAGCACCTCCTAGGTGTTATAAGCGAGTCCCCGAGCACCAAAAGGCCCCGAGAAGAAGAGCTCTCGGCTCAGAAGTTCTGCCTGCGCAGCGCCCGGTTCCTCGCTAAACCCCCTTGTAAGTGAGTTATGCTTACCATACTTTAAGTATAACTTATGTTTAAGTTCATTATCGTTATTATGAACTTATAAACAATATTTATCAGTGATTCCAAGTCGTTATACTTAAAGAAGAGCTTTCGGCTCAGAAGTTCTACCCGCGCAGAGCCCGGTTCCTCGCTAAACCCCATTGTAAGTGAGTTATGCTTACCATACTTTAAGTATAACTTAAGTTTAAGTTCCTTATCATTATTATGAACCTATAAACAATATTTATCAGTGATTCCAAGACTTTATACTGATTGATCTACTTATGGGGACGATGTCTAGACTGTGATTTAGTGCGGTGTTTAAAATGGGATTTCCAAACAGTATACTTCGTATACCAAACGGACCCTACCTCTGATATGATCCTACCTGGTTGTTCCTTACTTGATAGATCATGAATGTAGAATTTTAGTTAATGATAAATCTATACTAATAATTAGTCGAAATAAATAATAGACTAAAACTTAGTGATAATAATACTAGGTTTCGTCAAAGGAAAAGACAATTGTTAGAAAAGAAACGATGCCCGAATTTCGAGTCATAACTTTAACAAGTGACTGCATAGTTACTTTCATCTTATACATAGATATGAAGTATTTAATACGTACATGCTATATGTGCTTATTATATGTGTTCCTGATATCTATGGTAGATGAACGATTTATACATGTTTTACACGATTTAAACTGTATATGTATTTTTATACCTATAAATATATTGGGTAAAGATGGGTAGATGAATGATGAGAGATGAAATATGATATAGATGATGAGAGGTGAAAGATGATGAAAGGACTTGACTTTGAAGTTGATCCAGTCATCTAGGAGAGTATAGATGACAACCACGGACTATTCTAGACAGTCCAGTGGAATGCTGGCAGGCTCGCAACCTGTAGGTGTTTGTAAACGACTTGTTCACCAGATGTACTCTAAAAACCCTGACATCTATGGACTTAGTGCCTTACAAATGAACATTGGCAACTATGGACTTAATGCTTTACAAATAAACATTGGCAGCTGTGCCTAATAGATAACACTGACAGTTGTGGACTTAGTGTCTATTGGATAAACCATGGCAGCGATGGACTTCGTGCCTATTCCTTAGGAAAATCCTTAGGAATAAATATTGAAGAATAGATTATTCTTCGGGTAGATCCTTAAGAATAAAAGAAGATAATGGCGATGGGTAATCGGGTTAATTGTTTGACATGAAGTATGTGAAGAAACAAATTAACTATATTATTGTGGGTTGAAAACCATATGTACTCATTAGGTTTCCCAACCTGACCCGCTCAATTTATTCTATCACAGGTGGCTATATGATAGATACATTATGTTGAGAGATTAAAAGAGTATTAGGCCACTAGTTTAATTACTGTAAGGCTTGTAATATTTCGTTATGCTTATGTTTCTGTATTGACAATGACATACCAATGTTTTGATATAAATAAAATACATTTCTTCGGAAATGCTTTGATAACATTTTATCATGTTTTCTGGGAACAAATTCCGCAATACTATTTTCCAAAAAGGATACTCTGGTTTTTAAATAAGCATAAATAAATCGGTCTTTTCTGGCTGTGAAAATGGGGATGTCACAAATCAAATGATTCCTCTTTTAACTTATCATAAGTTAATGAGCCACATTGATGGGTCGATTTTACCTCCTGCGAAGATAGTTATTGTTGAAGGAAAACCCATGGCTAATCCTGATTACGCATCATGGTATGAAGCTGATAAAAGGGTTGTGATTCTTCTCTTTTCGTCTCTCTCTGAAGAAGTTGTATCTGAAGTTCTTGGCTTATCTACTGCTGCCTAAATATGGTATGTTGTTCAATCTGCTTATAGCAATTTTCTGTTGATCGAGTTCAGAGTTTACGTGATCTTCTTCGACGACTCAACAAAGGTACCTTATGAGTCAATGAATTTAGTCATGGTTTTAAAGGTCTATGTGATCAACTTGCAGCAATTGGTCAACCGCTAGAGGAGATTGACAAAATTCACTAGTTCTTGTGTGGATGGGGTGCTTCTTTTGAAACATTTTCCACTACCATACGGGCCTCTAAATCAGGTACGATATTTCGTGATATTATCTCGCAAGCCGAAATTCGTGAATTATTCTTAAAATCTTTTCATGACTCAACCACTTCAATTCTTGTTGCTTCCTTTTCTGCTGGATAATCTCGGCCAGGGTCCAATTCTCGAGGACGTGGTCGGTCTTATAACTTAAACTATAGGGGTGGTCGAGGTCATCCTAGACGACCTCCCCATTGTCAACTTTGTCGAAAAGAGGGCCACTTTGCTAATCACTGCCATAATATTGCTTCGTTTTTCTCTAATGCCATCCCCCATGATGCCAATTTAGCTCAATATTTTCAAGCTCAGTGTCACGTGAATACTTCAACACCTGACTGGTTTGTTGATTCAGGGGCTTCCACTCATATGGCACCATCTACTGATGGTCTAAACAATGTCTCTTCTTATCCATGTAATACACATGTGACATTTGGTAATGGACATTCATTACCTGTTATATCTACATGCTACTCAAATCTTCCTCATAATATTAAGCTTCATGATATTTTGGTTGTTCCTATTCTCACAAAGAATTTATTATCCATGATCAAACTTACAATAGATAACCCGGTTGATGTTTTATTCTCTCAACCCTTTTTTACCATTCAGGACAGAAAGACAGGCCGACCACTAGCACAAGGAAGATGTGAGAATGGGCTCTACATTTTAAATGATGGCTTTGTTGTAGTTTCATCTACTAAAGCTTCTTATGAGACTTGGCATAATCATTTAGGACGTGTTTCCTTTGATATTATTTTTGTCTTGAATAAATTTGGATGTTTGAATGTTACTTCAGTTTTTCCTAAACACATTGTTTGCTCATCATGTCAATTATCCAAAGGACACCGTTTATCATTTGATATTAATACTAAATGTGCATCATTTCCCTTGTATTTAATACACTGTGATTTGTGGGGGCCCTCGCCTATTCCATCGGTGGACAATTATCGTTATTATGTGGCATTTATCGATGATTTTTCACGTTTTATTTGGTTTTATCCACTTAAAACAAAAACCGGTTTCTATCCCATCTTAACAGCTTTCTTGAAGTTTGTTCAAACACTGTTTGAGCGAAAAGATAAGGTATTTCAAAGTGATGGCGGATCAGAATTTGTGAATCAAACGGTTCGAAAAGTTTTTAAAGATAATGGGACTTTCCACCGGTTTACTTGTCCCTATACTCCCGAGCAAAACGGTCATGTTGAAAGGAAACATCGTCACCTTGTTGAAATTGGGCTAGCAATGCTTTTTAATTCTCATGTTCCCGCTACTTATTAGGTTGATGCATTCAGTTCCGCGGCTTACATCATTAATCGCGGCTTACATCATTAATCGATTACCAACATCGGTTCTTGATAATCTCGCGCCTTTTGAGCTCTTATACTCTCAAGTGCCAACCTACACAAAATTTTGGATTTTTGGGTGTCGATTATTTTCATATCTTCATCCTTGAACTGAAAATAAACTCTCCCCATGAAGTATTCTTTGCGTATTTATTGGTTATTCATCTCAATACAAAGGTTATCGGTGCTTGGATCCTAATATGACTCGGAACTACATCACTCGCCATGCCATCTTTGATGAAAGCAATTTTCCCTTTTTTGGAATTAGTTCTTCAACAAATATGCAAACTCTCGACATAACAACCTTTTTGGAAGATATGACTACACCTAAAACGACTGTTATAGTGCCAAATGCTGAAGCCTCTGTCCCAAAAACTATAAATTTTTTCTGTCCATCTTGTTGTACGCCATCTACTATGAGCATATTGGATCGCCATAGACGGCCCGTCACCATCTACATAACCGAACCCACCTCTGATACTAGTTCATCCACAGTGCTGACCCAACAACCATCTGATTCATCACCACCTAAAATTGATTTTGCATCTCCCTCTTCATCAGCCCATCAACATCATTTTGATTCTCCCACCAAGTCTGTTGGGACTACTTCCATGCCGATTTAACAAGTTTCGAGTTCATCATTACCAAACACTCATTCAATGACTACTAGATCCAAAACGAGGATTTTTAAACCAAAACATCGCGTAGATCTTGCGTTTCTTGATACTAATCGCTTGTGTTTTGCGTTGTTTGCTACTCAAGATCTAAAAGGTTTCAAATCGCGTCAAAACATCAACATTGGATGTCCGCAATGCAAGATTAAATGATGGATCTTCAATATAATGACACCTGGTCCTTGGTTGCTAGACCTAATCACTCGAATGTGGTCCGTTCCAAATGGGTTTTTCGGACCAAGTACAACTCTGATGGAACTATTGAGCGCCACAAAGCGCGTATCGTTGCTCAAGGTTTCACTCAGATACCAGGTTTAGATTACTCACACACCTTTAGTCTAGTTGTCAAAGCATCCACAGTACGTATTGTTTTATCACTTGTTGTAATTCACCAATGAAGGCTTCATCAGTTGGATGTCAAAAATGCATTTCTGCATGGCCATCTAAGTGAAATTATTTATATGGAACAACCACCTGGCTTCGTCAATCCCTAATTTCCTGATCATGTTTGTCAGTTTAAAAAGGCATTGTATGGCTCAAACAATCACCGAGAGCATGCTTTTAACATCTAAGTACCTTTCTCATATGTGATGGTTTTGTTTGCAGTCGAGCTGACACCTCCTTATTTGTTTTCAAACGTGACTCATGCATCATGTATCTTTTGGTGTACGTTGATGATCTTATTTTGACACGTAATCAGGAACATGTCATTAGCTCCTTTATTGCTCGACTTAATCAGGAATTTGCTATCAAAGATCTTGGGTAGTTAAATTATTTTTTGGGTCTTGAAGGTTCTTATACAGATGAAGGTTTGTTTCTCAACCAATCGAAATATGCTCATGATATTTTAGATAGAGCGGGTTTACTTGATTCCAAACCGGTATATACTCTGCTTGCCCCTCATGAAACGTTTACTTCTACCGGTACTCTGTTTCATGATCCTATTTTATACCGGTCACTAGTGGGCGCTCTTCCGTATCTCACAATCACTCGCCCCAATATCTCTTATGCTGTGAATCAAGTTAGCCAGTTCCTTCAAGCACCTACAAATACACATTTTCAGTGTGTTAAGCGTATTCTTCGTTATGTTAATGACACTCTTGCTTTCGGTCTTATTTTTCAAAAGCCTCATAATATCTCTACTCTTGGTTATTTTGACGCGGATTGGGCCCGATGTATTGAGACCAGATGATCTACTTATGGGTATTCAAATTTTCTTGGAGGTAACTTGGTTTTTGGGAGTGCCAAGAAGCAACCCACCGTCTCTCGTTCCAGTTGTGAATCTGAATATCGAGTTATGGCCAACACTGTTGCTGAGATCATTTGGATTACACACTTACTAACAGAACTTCATGCATTACCTCCTAATCGGCCTACTTTGGTATCTGACAACCGTAGTGCTCTTTTCTTGACTCAAAATCTAGTTTCTCATAAACGGACAAAGCATATTGACTTGGATTATCATTTTATTCGGGAACTTGTATCTTTAGGAAAGTTATATACTAAATTCGTTTCTACCAAACTTCGGGTGGCATACATCTTCACAAAGAGTCTTCCTCGACCGCAATTTAAATATTTTTGTTCTATGCTACGTCTTGGACCTCCACCGTTTTGCTTGAGGGAGATGTTAGAGTAAATAAATAGTTTGTCTTATCAGTTAGACTACTCTACTACTATTATTAGTTACGCAATATTGAATTATTGTGTATAGGTTTATAATTTAAATATATTATATATACATATAAATTTTGGAATGGAAAATAAATAGTAATATTTTGGTGTTTTAAACTTTGGCCATCTTAATTTTTCATATTGACAGTTTTGGTCCCTTATATATTAAAAGTGTAAAACTTTTGATGGTTAGGAGTTTGACCACAAATCTTTATGATATTGGCAGTTTTGGCCCTCATCAATTAAAAACTTTTGATTGTTAAGAGTTATTACTTACATAATTTCACCGCCTCTAAGCTCCAATGATTTTAGTCCAACTATCAGCTATGTAACACTTGACACTCTTCTTCAACACCACTGATTTAAACCCTTATCCCACATTCCACCGACAACCAATTCCCCTTCTCCATCTTCTTTCCCCACTCATCCAAAACATTTTTTGGCCTCCCCTATTTCTCCACCGTCATTTTCAGATCGAATCATATGGTATATTCAAGGAATAGTTACAATCAATTTGTGAAGCATCATCGCCCCTTCTCCACCGCCTCCTTCATCCAGTTTGCATTACCATCGGTTTCTGCTTCATTGGTCGTTTTCGTCTTCAATACACCACCAATGCCATCGATTCTAGCTTCGTCTTCGTAGAGCCCATCGGTTTCCACATGCGAGGCCTCCGAAATCAACAAGAAAGTGATGGAGTATCACGTTTCCACCACCGTTTATGCAGCCTTTGTCGGCTGTAACAACAATTGGAAGACATCGGGATGTTCCGATGGATTTGCAGGTACAATCAAACTCTTTATTACGTTTGTTTCTTTTTCGATTCTTCAGCTTTCTACTCATCGATTTCTTCTACAATTTGTGGAGATTTGATTTATAAATTAGTTTCAACTAGCTTTGATTTCGAATATTATTCTCTCTTTCTCCAATACAGGTACAGTAACACAAAAGATGGACCTAAAAATGGAAATACTTCATATGGAATCTTCTAGATGCAAAGAGAAATTATCTATTGAACTCAAATCTGATACTTATCCTATAATAGAAGAAATGAATATACATGCCCAAAGGTATTTTCAAGTTAGTATTACATTCTTTTAATTGAGTCAAAAAGTCAAATTGTTCTTTTTTCTAGTGTAAATTACATTTTTGGTCCCTGATTATAGCCGGTTTTTGCAATTTTGGTCCAAAAACAATTCTTGCAATTTCCATCCTTATTTGACTTTTTTGTAACTTTTTTGGGTCCCTATTCTATTCTAAAGTAGATTACATGTTTGGTCCTTGCATATACTTGGATTTTGCAATTTCTATCCTAAAAAGATTTTCTTCAAATTTTGGTCCTAAAAAGATTTCTTTTGCAATTTTGGTCCTTATTTGAGTTTTTATAACGTTTTGGTCCCTATTTTAATCAGAGTAAGCTACATTTTTAGTCCCCGGGTATAGATAAGTTTTGGCAAGTTTCGTCCAAAAAGGATTTCTCTTGCAATTTAGATCCTTATTTGAGTTCTTTTTGAGTTGTTGTAATGTTTTTGGTCCCAGTTCCATACTATGACTATATTTGGGACCAAGTTTGCAACAATCATCTATTTTGACCAAAAGTTGTCAGTTTACTTGTAACATCTTGTTCTTCCAGGTATTTACCCTTTTTCCCTTTAGTATATGATTATTTGCAAAGTGGTCCTTTATGGCATTTTCGTATTTTGGGGGCAGCATGGGTACGCTGGGTGTACATGCTAGTACGTTGGGCGTACCTAGTATCATACGAGTACGTTGGACGTGCATTAGTACGCAGTTCGTACGCGGCTTGGACCAAACCCTAAAATTTATGGTTTGTACACTATCTAAACACCCTTATAGCCCCCAAAACCCTTTCACTTATCATTCTTCATCCCTCATATCGACCCTCTTGCAAACCCTAACCCATTTTGATCATTTTTGAGCTTTTGAGTGAGTTGTAGGTATTCTTGTTTGTGAAGGAAGATCATCAAAGAAGTGGTTTTGCTCTCAAGTCCTTGGATCCATCATTTCCTCTTCATTGTGCACCATTTGGAGGTATAAAGATCCAACCTTGATTCATGTTTCTCTAGATCTTGGTTAAGCTTAGATTTTTATCCCTTTTTGTCCCAAAACCTAGGTCTTTGTGAGTATGAGGTACACCAAAGCCTTTAATATGTCCTTTCAGACATTTTAGGGTATTTTAAGTCATAAAAATGCAAGCTTGGATCTTGGTTTGTCCCCATGCAAGAGTTATTGTAACATCCCGACTTCCAAGTATGAGATTTATTCCTTAAAAGGCAAATTCCCATTCGAACTCGTCGAGTTGATGGCCTCAACTCGATGTGTTGAAGGCTTTTGGGCCGCACATATTTTTGGACCAAATCGACAAGTTGGTGAGAAAAAACTCGACGAGTTGGTGGCTGATTAAGAAACCCTAATTTTTAGGGTGTTTCACCATATTTAAAGACCTTATACCCTTTGGGTGGCCTTCTTATCAGTCACCCCTGTCCAGAAAACCCTAGTTCGCGCATCCTCTCCCATATTTTTGTGTGTGTGAGCTTGAAGAGTGATTTCTTGGTGTTCTGTTGAAGGAGCTTGAGGTTGGAAGTGTCTAGATTGAAGGGAAGGTTTCAGATCTAGAAACTCTTGGAGTATCGCAGTTCCTTTGAGGTAAAAAGTCGACAACTTACTTATCTATTGCTTAGATATCTTCGTTGGAAGTTTATTGTAATATTTGGCTCATTTTGGGATTGTTCATGGGGTTGAGCATTTCATGAACTTATCACTTCATATTTGGGCGTTTTATGGCCTCTTTGGGATTAAAGTTTCAAGATTTAACAAGTTCGAGGCCCCCTTCACGCTTTAGGTCCCTTATTAAGCCTTCTTTGAGTTTTGAAGCCTCGTGGTGACATGCATGGACGTAAAGTTAGCAACTTTATGTGGTTTTCCAGCTCTTGGGTATCAGATCTACATTCTAAAGCGTTAGAATTGATGAAAAAAGACTGAATGTGTTAAGCTGGGAAAACTCAGCGAGTTGTCAATGTTTTCCCGCTTCTCTGGATACTGTAGGAACTCGACGAGTTGGTAGGTGCACTCGACGAGTTGGGTCAACATGGACTGTTGACCTTTCCTGTTGACTTTGACTTTGACCTTGGTTGACCAAGTTTGACTTTGAGGGCATTTTGGGGTTTTGATAGAATTGGTCACATGGTGGTTGTAGGCATTTGAGTCCGGAGCTGAGTTTTGGAGTTGGATTTTACCGGTTTCGCACTACTTGTGAGGTGAGTGTTCCTTACCGTACTTGTTGGGTCGAAGGCACCAAGGTCGGCCTTTTTGGATTGTTATCCTGATTATTGCATGATTGAGTATTGTAGTGATCTGTTAGATCTGTTTCCTGATAATAGGATGGTGCTATACTTAGTGATCTGTAAGATCTGTCTGTTTGTCTGATTGATTGTTATATGTTTAATTGTTATGTATATGTCGACATTTTATGTGTGGTTGGGTTGAGGCGGACCTGCTTTGTGTTGAAGGACAGTAGACCCAGGGCGTCCCAGATAGAATGAAGGCCAGTGGGGCATACCAATCAGGCCGAAGGCCCAGAGAACGTTCCAGATAGGCTGAAGGCCCGAGGTGGCATACCCGTCATGTTGTAGGTTTTGTGAGCGTACCAGACAGACTGTAGGCCGGTGGGGCGTTCCAGTCAGACTGAAGGCTCTGAATGCATGTTGTTTGTGATGTTATTCTTCTTTTTGTATTGTGATTGGTATTTTGGGGGAACTTACTAAGCTTCGGGCTTACAGTTTTGGATTATGTTTCAGGTACCTCAGAGGATCGCGAGAAGGCGAAGGCGTGATCGTGCACCTCCTCATATTTTGTTTCATGATTTATGCGATTTCTCTGATGTCAAACTTATTTTGAAAACAATATATACACAATGATGGTTTTTGGATTTATGTAAAAGTTATAAAATTTTCAAAATTTTATGGATGTTACAGTTATGGTGTGGCAAATGATTGAACAAGTTAGGTTTTTAGTGTTGGGCTCTTTGTAGCCATGCAAAGGCATAAAGATTGCAACTTTATGGACTTAGAGATTTTAATAAGACCAGATCTGAAGTTTGGACGTAAGGTCTCAAGGCATTAAGACCTTAATGAGAGTTTTGACATAGGGTGCGTACGTCGGGCGTAAAACATGTACGTTGCACGTACTGCACCTCGACCTCGATTTCCCTCTTGCATCAGTCATTATACGCGACACGTACAAGGTGGTATGCAGGGCGTACGACCCAGTTCCAGCTTTTGGGGCATTCTTTTGGGCCTTGGACCATTAGGTGTTGGGCTTTTCAGGTTGGGCCGAATGGGAAGGGCAAAATAAACTTTTTGCTTATAATTAGGATATTGTGATTTTTGGACCATTTATTATGGGTTAAAAACCCAGATTATTGGCTAGGGTTATTTTTGGGATTTAATTAGTGTGAGTAGCCGTGTTAGCAGCAGCTCGAGTGTGTGGCTCGGTTATTTTCTTTTGGAGGTGAGTCTCCTCACTAGATCCATGGATCGAAGGCACCAATGTCGGCCCAATACTTTGTTGTGTAGAATGCTAATTGTGATGGGATTTAGGTAAAACAAATAAACTTAAAACCCTTAAGTTCACATGCAACCTAAATGATCTATGTTTTCACTATTGAACCTATAACTATGAACATCAAATAGGAAACCCTAGATGGTATATGCTTTTTTTGAAAATACCAAAAGAAGGTTTAGAATTACATACCTTATTGTTATTGTAGTAAATAACAATGATTCTTTAAATGTAAATCTCTTGAAAGCTAGCACCACAAATATCGTGCCTCTAATGGAATCACACCCAAGCTAGCAAGAGGATGACTTGAAGGAGGAGAGAGAGAGGAGGTATAAAATTCGGCTATCCGTTTGGAATGATGAGTGGCCAAAAAATGAATGCCTTAGAGTCCTTTATATAGTGGTACAAGGAAGCCCGGATAACCCTAATTGGAATATAATAATAATATTTCAAATTGGTAATTATCAAACTCCTTATTTATCCACATGGGATGTTCTAGAAACCCTAGAATATCCCCAAAAACCGTCCACCTTAAGAATGAAGGTTCTGGAACCTTTTGCTCAACTATTGAACAATTACACTTCAGACCCTGCACTTTTAATTAATTCCATTCATTCCAAAATTAATTATGATTAATTATTAATTAAATAATATTGTTTCTAATTAATATATTATTTTCATAATACATTAATAAACTTTTTATATCAATTTATTAATCACATAATAAATTAATTTTTCTCTTTAAAAGTCATCGTGACCAATTGCTAGGTTTGAGTGCAACCCAAAAGGACTACACTACTATCAATTCAAGTATATACCAATTATAGTTATGGGCTTAGACACCTAATCCAACAAATTGTCTCTGTGATACTACATGAAAGACTAGGAGGGCCCTGGCAATTGTATGAAAGACCAGGATTTGGCATCTGACAATTGTATGAAAGATCGGCATTTGGCCCTTGGCATTGCAAGGAAAGACCATGATTTGACCCATGGCAGAAAGTGACTGTAAGACTATGATTCAACCCATAACATTCATTATCTTGTTTGTAGTATGTGGTACTTTGGGGAGCTCACTAAGCTTTGTGCTTAGAATTTTTTTATGGTTTCAGGTACTTCTGGTTTGAAAGGGAAGGGCCCGACATGATGGTACAACATCTTCCTATCATGATTTCCGCATTTCGAATAATTGTACTATGATGTTTTGAATATTATAATTGGGTGTTTGATTTTGAACAATTTATGAATGAATTGATAAACTTCCAAATGAAAAATTTATCATCGTTTTTGGGACGTTACAAGTTGGTATCAAAGCCTTAGTTTGAGGGATTTGGGCATACTTTCGGATGTGTAAGAACTCAAATTGAGGAAATGATAATCTTTTTAAAGATAAATGAAATTGATCTTCTAAAAATATTTTAACTAAGAAAAGGGGTGCGATGTGTGCTATCATCCGAACTCAAGTAAGTGATTCCCATGATTACCCATATGTGTATGTGTGATGTGTGTTGGGAAAGCTGAAAAAAAAAAGAGGAGAGAGAAAAGCTTATGTGACAGTGAGTTGAGTAGTCTGGGAGGGAATGATTTCCTCCTCCTTGAAAGGATTGAATCATAACTCCATGTCATTTCGTATGAGTCAAAACACATGGATTAACCATATTAATTTTTTAGTTAAAATCTCTACAAATTTTTATTCATTTTCAAATTTTTATGAACAACGCACTCAACTAAATTTTAAATGGACCATGATCATACTTTCTATGATTATTTGTTTTCATAAGTTTCAAACAGACCATGATCATACTTTCTTTGATTAGTTGTTTTCAACATGATTGTTGGACAATGAGTGGGTTTGGGATTTCTCCTAGGCATGTTGATATGGCCTCACATAAACCGCCCAAATGTTCGACATGCCAAGATTTGATGCCCCCATGACATCCTATTATCGAAACTATTTCCTCACTCTCTTCTACCACCATGACACTCTATATTTTCTCTCTTTCTTCTTCTCACCCATTTCCATGGTAAAAGTGATATAATCCGAGCTGAGGTGGAGCTCGACACCACCATCACCACTCTCATCAACCTAATTTCATGGACCATAGATCGAAGCCGCATAAATTATATGTCCTTTTTTGTAAGAAACAATAAACTTTCGTGTAACATATTACTTATAACTTCCAAGTTATTAGCATTCTACCTAGAATTTTCTTTAACTATAACATTTTTTATTGATTTCCAATATATAAATATAAAGTAGTTCCTTATAAACATAGGAAAGATATACATTACATAAAATACATAATTGCAAGTAAATATCCTAGTCTAATAGGCCATATGGTTTTAAAAATCTCATCATGGCTTCAAGGCTTTTACGTAGCGTCACACAATGTCGCCCTAAATTATATATATATATATATATATATATATATATATATATATATATATATATATATATATATATATATATATATGTTCAATTGAGAAAAAAAAACAAGTAGAGAATGGGGGAATCAATCTCAACCACTCATTTATATATTTTTGCCGCAAACACTCAGGTGTAAAAGTGCGACGGGGGGAGTTAATATTGATATGTGAATATGAGTTTACGTATATCAATATATGAATCCACTACCTCGCATCTCCTCTGCCACCACTGCCACAACCACTTCCACCACTTCTGCTACCACTACCACCGCCACCTCCGCCACCACCTCTGCCACCACTCGCCAACACCACTGCTACCACTCGCCACCACCTTCGCCACCGTTGCCACCACCACCTTCATCACTACTGGTACCACCACCACCACTGCCATTACCGCCACACTCCTGCCATCACCTCCGCCACTGCTGCCACCACCTCTTTCACCAACCGTCATATTCATGTATGAATATACTTACTCATATATATATATATATATATATATATATATAAATGATGGGTTTTATAGGTTACAAAATCATGTGGCGAAAAATAACTTAGCCCTTAAGTTCACATGCAGCCTAATTGGATCTGTGTTTTCACTATTGAAAACTATAAATTATAAACATAAAAAAAGAACCCTATAGAAACCCTAGAAATTTTGAAATACATAAAAGGTTAGGTACATACCTTTTAGTTATCGTTGTGAATAACTAATCAAATCCTTCTTCAAAATCTCTTGGAAGCAAGCACTAGAAATCTCATGCATCTGATGGTTCGCACCCAAACCCTAGAAACTAGGAAACTTGAAGAGAGAGGAGAGGGGAGGTATAATTTCGGCTATGCTCTAGAGGGAAGCGATGGCCGAAAAATCACAATGCTAGGACCCCTATTTATAGTTGGTAGGAAAACCCTAGATAACCCTAATTTGAATATAATACTATTATTTCAAATTAGATAATTATCCAATATTATAATTATCCAGATTCCTTATTATCCATATATTAATATGGAATATTCCAGAATCCCTATGGAAGCCTCTAAATTCCAGCCAACCTAGGATCATTCTAGAAATCCTCTTTTGCTCAAATATTGAACAATTACAGGCTGTACTGGAACCGGAACCCGATGAAACCGGTCGGGCCGGGACCGATACTATAATTTCGTCAATTTTTGGAACCGGGACCCGGTAAGAACCGGTCGTTGGAACCGGCCCAAAACACGGGAACCGGACCGGATAGCTCACTCAAATTTTGAAAGTTGCATAACTCACTCAATTTAACTTTTTTTGACCTGAATCTTTTTCCTACATGTAGGTTATGATTTTTAGTTAAGTTTAGACTATAAAAACACGTGATTTGGTTAAAAATTGAATGAGTTACAAGCCCCGCAAGGAAGGGTGTCAAATCAGAATTTTTTTTATGTTTCAGCAATTAAATATAATCTGACTTTGTTGTTCAAATGTGCATAACTCACTCAATTTAACTTTTTTTTACCTGAATCTTCTTCCTACATGTATATTAGGATTTGTAGTTAAGTTTAGACTATAAAAACGCTTGATTTGGTTAAAAATTGAATGAGTTACAAGCCCCGCAAGGAAGGGTGTCAAATCAGAATTTTTTTTTATGTTTCAGCAATTAAATGTAATCTGACTTTCTTGTTCAAATTTGGATAACTCACTCAATTTAACTTTTTTTGACTTGAATATTTTTCCTACATGTATATTAGGATTTTTAGTTAAGTTTAGACTATAAAAACGCTTGATTTGGTTAAACATTGAATGAGTTAGAAGCCCCGCAAAGAAGGGTGTCAAATCAGAATTTTTTTATGTTACAGCAATTAAACGTAATTTGACTTTGTTGTTCAAATGTGCATAACTCACTCAATTTAAGTTTTTTTGACCTGAATCTTTTTCCTACACATATTTTAGGTTTTGTAGTTAAGTTTAGACTATAAAAACGCTTGATTTGGTTAAAAATTGAATGAGTTACAAGCCCCGCAAGGAAGTGTGTCAAATCAGACCGGTTCCAAAATCGAAAACCCGGCAAAAACCGGAACCGGTAGAACCGCCGGGACGGTTCGGTTCTTGATTTTGGCCTAATCCGGTTCCCGGGTCGGGCCGGTTCCGGCCGGTTCAGTCCGTTTGCTCATGCCTAATTACAGCTTCATTTCCTATATGTTTAATTAATCTAATCAATCCAAAAATGAATTCTAATTATTTATGATTAATTCTTAATTAAATAATACTATTTCTAACTAATATATTATTCTTATAATATATTAATAAATCAGTTATTTCTATTTATTAATCATATAATAAATCAATAACCAGTCTCTCTCTCTCTCTCTCTCTCTCTCTCTCTCTCTCTCTCTCTCTCGTGCGCGCGCGCTAAAAGTCATCATATTCAATTACCAGGTTTGAGGGCAACCCAAAAGGACTTTGTCAATAGTTCAAGTATATACCAGTTTATTTATTGGCTTAGACACCTAATCTAACAGTCTCCCACTTGGATAAATCTATAACTACAATTACTAGTATAACTTCTAAACTAACAGCAAATGGTGCTTCCCAGAGCAACTCATGTCTCTGATCAGATCATATATTAGTCCTAAGATAAGTGATAAAATATTCCTTCATTCTACAAGATATCGTGTGGACATGATACATGGATTAGAATCAATCTTATTGTCAAAAAATTTATTTCTCGATTTCCTGATTTGTGATGACCTCATAAGACTTACTAATTGAACACATCAATTCAGTCCTGGCTGTGCCCAACACTATAAGTCAACACCAAATCACCGAGGGGCCCAAATATATCGCTTTTCCCGTCAAGGAAAAAGGAACGAATAAACTTTGACTCTTATTCTTGTATCCTTTACACATTAAATTGTACACGACATTACGTTTTATAACATCAAGTTACTGATGCGTTTTCGCAATACCAATGTACAACCTAATAATTCTAAATTACAATTCATATGTCTCCATTTTAATGATATAAGATATTATTATCTCAGAATTACTCGTGATATAATTCATGAAGTAATTATATGAGCGTGAGTTTATCCAATACTCAAATCTCCATTTTCTAAGTACTCATGAACGTTGTAGCAACACAATTGTTATGTCTAAATTCCTTAGACATTCTACAATCCAATTCATGACAGTCTTCATTCACTCCTTACTTCCTAAAGTATGAGCGACTGTCGAGTTTCGAATAATCAAATTATTCAGGAAGTAAAACATGCAAAACGAAACACAAGAATAAATAATTGACAAAGGCAGTAAACAAACTCATAAATAATATCTACTATTCAATCACCAAAATCAATTACATTTTTTCTGTTACAAGTTTCAAACTAACTACTAAAACTAACGTCATCTCTCAAACCAATGCTCCTAGCATGTTGACTATGTTTAACCCTACTTAGAGAATTGTGAGAGGATCTACAGGATTGTCCTATAATGAAACTCCCTTTACTATGAGATGATATTTTTCAACTCTATGTTTGATATAACGGTAATTTATGTCGATATGTCTTGATTTACTGATACGTGTTGAATGTACTAGTTTTAATCCTAACTAACTTAAACACAAAAACAAACACACGGAAGGCAGTGTACCTATCGATTAGCAGTTTAGTGTAGGCAAGTAAGGTATCGACTCAGGGAACGATAAAGAATTAAAAATATTACTAATATTATCTAAATAAAACAATTATTAAAAAGGATTTTTTTCTCTAGTTTTGCAAGACTAGAAACTTAAGCAATTACTAAGCACTTAGCAAAGAACAATTAGCAACTAAAAGATAAACAAAAGACAACCATGTTCAATAAAATTAAAGAGACTTTCGTTTAGATTCGATTCACTTATTCCTATGGTTGATTTCATGGCAAGTGCAATGGATTAATACATCATTAATTACCGATTTCTAATGTGATTAGGTTCATGTTCACTGTTACTAATCCTTTAGCAAACAAATCAATTCAAGTAGTGATCAAGTGATTAAATTAAAGAGTTTACTAGTGTTCAATTCGAATCAAGCAAGACTTGTAATGGTAGTTAATTAAATTAGTTGGTTCAATTAACTCATATATGTTTGGTCATCATACATGCTCACTAATTAATTTATTTATTTTCTAATTAACCTTAGGTTATGTTCACAACACTAGGCTTAGAATCTTGTTTTCACAAAACCATAAGATTCAAGTAATCAAGCAGATGTTCATACAACTTAATATACTTAGTCATCAACAGAAAATAATTGTCATTAACACATAAGGATCTTTTAACAAGCTTAACAAGATAAATAATCAAATCAATATAATCCACTAAAACTAATCGAACCATATTCATAAGATTATCTACTCTAAACGAAAGTATGGTGTCTTAGCCCATAACATCAGAAAATAACCATAAATCGAAATCTAATGTTGTAAACATGATTCACACAAAGAATTAAGATAAAAGTAATGCTTAATTGCCTTTGATCTCTTCAAAAAATATCCTTTAGTCGAATTCTGAGTTCCAAATCTTCTTAAGAATGTCTCTGGCCTCCAAAAGTTGCTAAAAACTCCCAGCCAACGTTAGGGTTTTGAACAGAAACGATCCAAATATATAGATTCTGAAAAACGGCGCAACACGGCGTGTTTTAGGACCCAACATGGCGTGTTCTTCATTAAAATCTCGTATTCCCCAAGTCAACGTCAAGAATCGCGAAGCTTCTATTCAACACGGCGTGTTTGTTTGGAATCAACATTTTCTCAAAACACGAAAGTCGTCCGAAATTGGGTCTAGTTTTCAGAAAATTTCGAATCTCGTCAGTCGGAGTTACGAGTCATGAGATATGGCCAAAACACTGACGAGGGGTCAAGCTGTCCAACAACATCCTTCTTTCTTCAAAATCCAAGATCCAAGCTTCCAATCGCCAATTTCGCTTCCTTTTCCTTCCGAGCATTTCTTTGTTGCTGAAAATGATATTTTAAACTAATTAAGTACTTTTTGTGCAATACTTAAGACAAAAACAACATAAAGTATTAAGATAATGCATGAATTATATGACTAAATATGCCCATATCATTTACCATGATCTCTCGGTTCTTTGGTCAAAGCAACCGCTCCTTCATTATCGCAGAAAAGTTCTATTGGATACTAAATGGTCAGAGCTACTCCGAGATCACCGATGAAGTTCTTCAGCCCAACCGCTTCCTTTGATGCTTCACTTGCTGCTATGTACTCTGATTCACAAGTAGAATCAACCACCGTGTTCTACTTGGAACTTTTCCAAGTGACTGATCCTCCATTTAACAGAAACACCCAACCAAATTGAGAAAGAAGATTGTCTCTATCTGTTTGAAAGTTGTTGTCACTATACCCGCTTACTCTCAACATATCACTGCCACCAAGGACTAGAATCATATCCTTTGTCCTTTGCAGATACTTGAGAATGTTCTTTACTGTTGTCCAATGAGCTCTTACAGGATTTCCCTGAAAGCGACTGACCATGCTTAAAGCAAAAGACACATCAGGGCGAGTACATTTCATAGCATACATGATCGATCCTATAGTCGAAGCATATGGGACTCGACTCATTTCCACTATCTCTTCAGCTATACTAGGGCTTTGAGTCTTACTCAACTTGACATTACTTTGAATTTGTAGCTCTCCTTTCTTGGAATTTTCCATACTGAAACGTTTTAGTACCTTATCCAAGTATGTACTTTGACTAAGACCAATTAGTCTTTTCTTTCTATCCCTTAAGATTCTTATCCCAAAAATATAGGCGGCCTCTCCTAGATCCTTCATAGCAAAACACTTTCCAAGCAAAGACTTTACTTCTTGCAAAGTTGGAATGTCGTTTCCTATAAGGAGTATATCATCAACATACAATAATAGAATGGTTACTATACTCCCACTAGCCTTGACATACACACATGACTCATCTTCACTCCTAGAGAAACCAAATTTTTTGACTTTCTCATGGAAGAAAAGATTCCAGCTACGAGACGCTTGTTTCAATTGATTAATGGATTTCTCAAGCTTACACACTCTATTAGGAAACTTTGCATCTACAAAACCCTTTGACTGAGTCATGTAAAAATCTTTAGCCAACTTCCCGTTAAGGAAAGCGGTTTTGACATCCATCTTCCATATTACATAGTCATCAAAGGCAGCTATGACAAGCATTATCCTAATAGACTTTATCTTGGCCACTGGTGATAATGTCTCATCATAGTCAATCATTGGGGTTTGAGTAAAGCCCTTCGCAACCAGTCGTGACTTGAAAGTGTGCATTTTTCCATCCATGTCAGTCTTGTTCTTGAAGATCTATTTGCAACCAATTGTCTTTCGACCAGGTTCTTGATCAACCGAATTCCAAACTTGGTTATCATACATGGACTTGATCTCGCTATCTATTGCCTCTTTCCATTTGGCAGCTTCAGGGCCTGCCATTGCTTCCTTGTAGTTATCTGGCTCATCCAAATTTACCAGTGTACGATCACTGACAAAACATGTCACCCTATTTAGTTATATGGAAACCATAGAACTCAGGTGGCATGCTAACTCTACTAGAACGGCGAAGAGGTAATGAATTATCAATCGGTTCAATAAGAGTCTCGTCATCTGGTTGAGCGCTAGTATCCTTTAAGGTTTCTTCACTGGTTGACTCTTGAATCTCTTCAAGGTCAATTGTACTCCCACTGTCCTCTTTGCATATGATTTCTCTCTCGCGAAAGACTCCTCTTCGTGCTACAAAGACCAAGTTATCACTAGGTCTGTAGAATAGATATCCTAAAGACTTTTGTGGGTAGCCAATGAAAATACATCTCTCACTTCTAGGTACTAGATTGTCATGAGTCTCTCGTCTAACGAAAGCTTCACAACCCCCGACCTTGATATGTGCTAACGAGGGAACTTTACCTGTCCATATTTCGTGAAGTGTTTTGGCAACCTTCTTGGCAGGGACAAGATTAAGGATATGGGTGGCTGTCTCTAAGGCATATCTCCATAAAGAAATGGGAAAATAAGCTTGAGTCATCATGGAACGAACCATGTTTAACAAGGTCTGATTACAGCTCTCAGCCACATCATTAAGTTGTGGTGTCCTAAGAGGAGTCAATTGTGAAACAATTCCACATTCCTTGAGATAGTTGTGGAACTCGATAGTAAGATACTCCCCACCTCTGTCAGACCGGATCATATTTATCTTCCAGCCTAATTGATTCTCGACTTCATGTTTAAACTCTTTGAACTTTTCAAAGGTTTCTGATTTATTCTTGATTAAGTAGCTATAACCATGTATGATATAATAATCTGTAAATGTCACATAAAATCGATTAGCATCCCTTATGGTGGATCTAAAGGGTCCACACACATCTTTTTGTATGAGATCCAACAAACCCTCACCTCTTTCACAAGATCCAGTGAAAGGTGATTTTGTAATCTTGCCCAAAAGACAAGATTCGCATTCATCATCTGGCCTTAAGTCAAATGATTACAACACTCCATATTTTTGGAGTTGGACGATGTGTTTCTTGTTAATGTGCCTAATATGACAATGCTAAAAGCATGCCCTGTCTAAACCATTAGACGAATCAATATGAATACACTATTACCTAAGCTATCAACATAAATCACAGATTCATACACACCATTATAAGGTAAATCTTCAAACATAAAAATTCCAATTTTATAAACTAAAATCGATCCATTCATATTATTAAACGAATATCGAAAATTTTGTCTAAAAAGTGAATGAAAAGAAATAATGGTTCGTGTCATTTCTGACGAATAGTAACAATTAACTAAATCTAATCTAACATCACCACTAAGCATAAGACTATAAGTTCCAATCTTGGTAACAGGAGAAGATCACCTATTTCCCATGATTAGATTCATCCCTACATGATCCACCTCTTCACTTTCTCTTAGCCCCTACAAATCAGAACAAATGTGAAAACCACATCCTATATCAAGGACCCAAGAATGAGTAGGTTGTGAGTTATTAGTTTAAATAGTGTGAATACCTGCCGACGATGGCTTCACTTTGCCATCCTTGAGGTCCTGCAAGTACTTGGGGTGGCTTCGGTTCCAATGGACCTTATCATTGCAATAGAAGCAAATGGCCTCTATGGAATCACTAATAAAAGGAATGTCAGAATTGGACTTCGCTTTTGGGTCATTGCTAGATGACCCAACATGGGATTTTCCCTTCCAGTTCTTCTTGGGAGCACTTTTCCTTTACCTTTCCTTTGTTTTGCCCAATGGAAAGAACAAGAGCATTAGTAGGAGTTTGATTCTTCTTCATTCCTGACTCAGCCGTTCGCACTAGGTTGTGGAGTTGGGAAAATGTGGTTTATGTGTTGTTCAAATGATAAGCCATAATGAACTGATCATAAGAAGGTGGCAAAGAGTTAAGGACAATGTCAATGGCCAACTCTTCTTCGAAATTCACATTAATACTTTCAAGGCGCTCCACGTATCTTTGCATTCTTTTGCATGTGGTTGTAGACAAACTCTTATGCCTCCAATTTTCAAGCCATTAGAGCTTTGACGACCACATACTTTTCTTGACGAGCTCTCTTGTGAAACTTTTCCATAAAATCCAAGTTCATCTCATATGGCCAGTAGTCCTCATAAAACTTTTGCAACTCAGGAATCATTGTGGCAACCATGATGCAAGCAACCTTAGTCGCGTCATCATAATGTTTCTTGTAGGAGGCTATTTCTTCAGGAGTAACAGTGGCCTCATCGATCTCAACGAGTTGTTTCTCAGGGAAATACTCTTTTCCCTCGTATCGTACAACCATCTTGATGTTACGCATCCAATCATTGTAGTTGGTGCCATCCAATGTCACCTTGGATACGATCGAGAGGAGTGAAAAGTTGTGGGAAGAGTTTTAAGAAGCAGAAGCATCACCAGAAGTAGACATCTATAGAGAAAAAGAAGTTTTAGTTAGATGATATAAATCATTCATATTTTAACCCGTAATTAATATTTAAGGCTTAGATCCAATATAACAATTTACAACTAAGAATAAGGATGTCGTAATGTTATTACGAATTTATGAAAGGTAGGTAAAAGCAATTCACCGATTTCAAACTATGAAATTCCTAGATCTGAGATTCATTGAATCTTATCAATGACATGTTTAATCTCAGATTATGCTCTTCTATTTGTGACCGAGATGCCGAGGATCACAAACAAGATGTGAATAACCATACAAATATGCTTGACACTCTCGATGTCGTTTATCATCTCCAATTAACGTGTCGGTTAACCACACGCGCTCCATTAACAACGATAATTTTTCGAGATGCCCATTATTACTCTTTATAGTCACTATTAGTGTGTCGGTTAACCACACACGCTCCACTAACTACATATAAATCATAATGTGTAATTTTATGGATTAAGATACTTTTCAAATTTTTCCTAAAGTAACTAAGAGTGGGATTTAAAAAAAATGGTTTAGTTACTTTATATCATTATACTTATTAATGAGATTATGTCATATTAGAACCGTTCGGCTAACAACCCTCCACAATACAAGAGAGCGGTGGGTAAGGATGGATACCCAATTATGGTCATTTTATAGGCCGCTTCCTTAAACTCCCCTTATAGTATGGCTTCGTGAATGAGGCGTACTAGCGATTTGACTGACTTTTCTTATAAATATAATATACCAATCATATATATATATATATATATATATATATATATATATATATATATATATATATATATATATATATATATTAAAATATGTATTTTAAAACTTTTCTAAAATACTATATTTAAATTTAAATTTTCGAAATTAATAAAAAATATTAATTTAATTTAAAAATAAACCAATTATGATTTAAACTTTATTTTTTAATTAACTGTTAATTAAATTAATTTAAATCACATAAGGATTAAATAATTATTTGCTTTTAAACTGTTAATTAAATAATTTGAATTTAATCATAATCCTTATCCTATTAGGTTTTTTTGAATATTAAAGGGTATAAGGATTATCCAATTTTAATTATTCCATTTTAACCGATTAAAAAAATAACTATCAAATAAGGAAACCCTATTATCACTACTAGATTTTCGACACTTAAGGAGGAAGCAAGTGTTTCAAGAACCCTTTCCCAAGTCAAAATTCATACCCCTTAGGGTTTAATTTCAATAAACCCTAATTTGATCTATTCACCTATTATGCAAATCAATTAAGAACATGTGGCTCTGATACCACTGATGAGTTTTATAGATTACAAAAATCATGTGGGGGGTGGGGGGGGGGGAATAACTTAACCCTTAAGTTCACATGAAACCTAGTTAGATCTATGTTTTTACTATTGAAAGCTATAAACTATGAACATAACAAAGAATCCTATGAAAACCCTAAAAATTTTGAAATACATAAAAGCTTAGGGTTTACATACCTTTTAGTTATTATTGTAAATAACCAATCAAATCCTTCTTCAAAAGCTCTTGGAAGCAAGCACCAGAAATCTCGTGCCTCTGATGGTTCACACCCAAACCCTAGCAACTTGGAAACTTAAAGAGAGAGGAGAGGGGAGGTATAATTTCGGCTATGCTCTAGAGGGAAGTGGTGGCCGGAAATCACAATGCTAGGAACTATATTTATAGCTAGTAGGAAAACCCTAGATAACCCTAATTTGAATCTAATACTGTTATTTCAAATTAGGTAATCATCCAATCTTATAATTATCTAGTTTCCTTATTATCCATATTATCTATATGGAATATTCCAGAAACCCTAAGGAAGCCTCTAAATTTTGGCCAACCTAGGATCATTATAGAATTCATCTTTTGCTCAACTATTTAACGATTACAGCTTCAGTTCCTATACTTTTAATTAATCCAATTAATCTTATCATTAATTCTAATTAATTCTTAATTAAATAATATTATTTCTAATTAATATATTATTCTCATAATATATTAATAAACATTTTATTACTATTTATTAATCATATAATAAAACAATAAACCTCTCTCTCTCTCTCTCTCTCTCTCTCTCTCTCTCTCTCATATTCAATTACCACTTTTGAGGGCAACCCAAAAGGACTTTACCAATAGTTTAAGTATATACCAATTTAGTTAGTGTCTTAGGCACTTAATCCAACAATATATATATATATATATATATATATATATATATATATATATATATATATATATATATATATATATA
Source organism: Lactuca virosa (assembly GCF_052849685.1). Lineage (NCBI taxonomy): Eukaryota > Viridiplantae > Streptophyta > Magnoliopsida > Asterales > Asteraceae > Lactuca > Lactuca virosa. The sequence goes on from NC_136426.1 coordinate 42,839,311, forward strand.
TATATATATATATATATATAGGGAAGGGTTATATCGAAAACAAAAAAACCCTAAAAATCATAAAAATGCATAAAAAAATACTTAGACATCACAAATCTTTTTTTTTTAATTTATATACCAAAAAATCGCAGGTTTTTTTAGAAATTTGATGAAAAAAAAATCGAATTTTTTTTTTCAAAAACATTTTCAGAGAAAATACATAAAAAGCTACGAAAATTCATAATATAAAATCAAAAATAAGATTTGTGATGTCTAAGTATTTTTTTATGCATTTTTATGATTTTTAGGGTTTCTTGTTTTCCATAGAACCTCAACCTATATATATATATATATATATATATATATATATATATATATATATATATATATATATATATATATATATATATATATATATATATGACTATACATATTCATATATGAATAAGTATATACTTATTCATATATGAATAGGTATTCATATATGAATAAATTTTGTTCCGTCCTCCCGGTATGCTGGAGCGCTTAAACGATAGATTCGAAATGAGTGGTCCATATTTATTCTCTCGTTCTCAATCTTTTTTTTTCTCAATTGAACCCTCCTATATGTATGTGTGTGTGTGTGTGTATATATATATATATATATATATATATATATATATATATATATATATATATATATATATATAAGGTTAGGATCAAATGTGAATCATAAGTATTGTGTGAATGTGTGACCAAATTCTGATCATTAGATTAAAAAGAATGAATGAATGCGATCATAAGGTACATGTTATTAACAGAGACTATCACGTACTATATAATTTCTATTATTAAATAAATAAGGTAACTAAAGAGAGAGAATTGAAAATTATCTATATTTTAGGCAACTAATTAAAATTAAAATTAATCAAAAAAAATCAAATCTCACATTTTATTCAACACATTAAAATTAAAAAATATTTTTTGAGAATACGTATTCATTCAACAAGTATGAACACGTATTTTGATTCCTTTATTCTTAAAGAACGTGAGTTCATTCAATAGATTTTTATTATTGCATTCTATAAGAATACAATTTTTTGAGATTCGATAATTTTTTTATTGTTTCATTTTATAAGAATACAACTTTTTGAGAAGTAACATTCTTAAAAATACACATCATATATTAGCACATTTTTTCATTTTCTCAATCCTAAAGAATACGATTTAATTCCAAAAAAAATCATTCTTTCATTAATTTTTTGAAAAGTAACATTCATAAAGAATACATTTATATATATTACACAATAATATATCATTCTTTAAAACAATTGTGTTGCAATATAATTAAGAATATAGTATAAAATAATAATCATTCTTCTAACATAAAAATTCATAACATAAAACAAGCATATATATATATATATATATATATATATATATATATATATATATATATATATATATATATATATATATAATCTTTTATATACTAATTTTTTTTAAAAATCTATCATCATTCTTGAAGAATATATAAAAAATTATATCAAAATTTAAAAATCTATCACAAATCTTGAAGAGTATCTTTGCTTTCTGATGATTTTCTTTCATCCTATATCTTTACTTCTTCACATTTGAAACTAAACCTACTAATCATTCAAATAAAACTTTCGTTTGTTTTCCTCCTGTAAATAAGAAAAAGAAAAGTTAGAATATTTGGTACCAATGTAATATGTTTTTTAATTAGTATAAAGGTTTAAATAATTGAAGATGCTACATATTGAAAACTTCACATCTTTTGTTTCTTGCTGAGTACATATTCATATCTATTGTTCATCATTTTGGAGTTCTTTATTTTAACTTATTTGTAAAATGAGATTGTGTGTTAATTTTATTTGCTTTGGTAACATAAAAATAACTTTCTAGAAAGGAGCAATTGTCATTTGTCAATAAGAAGTTTTTTAACAGAAAAAAGCATTTGACGTTAAATGGGCAAAAGTATTACAAACGTCGATATTTACAACTCCTATTGGAATCCATATGGATTGTCATATATATGAGATTGGAACTTTACATACCTTTTCTCATATATAAATGTGAGTGAGGGTATGATTTAATTTACGAAGATGCAACAGATTGAAAAATACATTTAAACAACTATATTAAATCACATAGAAAAAAGAATAGAAGCTAAATAGAACACATTCATAAATTAGATAAAAAAATTAAAGAAGAGAGCTGCTAACATTTGAATTACTTTTCTTGATGAATAATATTACTTTAGAGCCAACTTGAAGAAAAACATTCAAATTGGATTACCGGTACTAAGAATCCTCAAATAAAGCCCTATATATAGAACGATATGTTGTCGAACATGGCTGATTTTATGCGCGTTTGGAGATTAAGAACCGATTCAAAGGAGGAATGTCAGAAACGAACACGATTGCAAGAATGAACACCTATGATAATGGTGGATGCATCTGATCAAAATGATGTTATGCGGAGGTTTCTTTTGAACAAATGTCCACTTCCATAAATATAGACTTTAATTATGGTAACTAAATTGACTAATTAATAAAAATAATACTTGCTTCTTAATAATGAGTGGTCCAAAATTAGTCTTACAATCACACAATATTTATAGGTTATATATGAACCTAACTCTAGGGTTAGGATTAAATGTGAATCACAATTATTGTGTGATTGTATGACTAGATTTTGACCATTAAATTATAATTCTTAATGGTCATACATCACATATTAACAATACTTTATTAAAACAAAATAAGGAAGTTGCTATTATTGAGGGAGTTACGTATTTTTTTTAAATCCAGATCACTTAACAATTTTTTAAACGTTTGTAGATCATATAACCATGAACATATATAGCTCTTTCATTCTTAAAGAATATGACTACATTTTAGTTATTTTTTGATAGTTAACATTCTTAAAAAATAAATTTGTAGATATTTTTCAATAATAACAATTATTATAAAAATAACAATAGTTCTTACATTAAAGTTGACATTCTCTTGAGAATAATGTAAAAAGTAATAAACATCAGAATTTTTGCAAAGAACGAAATATTTTGTGAGAATATGTGTAACACCCCGTTTATTAAGTAGATAAATAAATAAAGTAATGAACGAGTAGTAGCCCTAAAATAAATAATTATATATCAAAGGTGGGTCTCGAAGAGCTAATTGTCACAATTTTAAAAGTCGGGGGTTAAAAGTGTAAGTTTCGGATTGGTTTCGTAAATAATTATGAAGGCAGGGACTATTGGGTAATTATTGGAACCTAATATGAAGAGATGTTGGAAGCTAAGGGCTAAATGGTAAATTTCGGACTCAATTTGTAAAGAGTTTTGAAAGCAGGGGTTAAGAGGGTAAATTAAGATTTGTTTTGAAAAGGTTTTGTAGGGGGAGGGGCTGAATGGTAACTTTTGGGATTTAATTTGACAAAAAGGAGAAAGAGGGACTGGAAGCGTAAGTATTGCAAAAGATTGTATGTGGGCGGGGTTTATAACCCTTCATTCCCGTCACCCTCTAAACCCTAAACCTAATGATGCATTCAGCCGCCACCATCAATCTCTCAACCTCCGGCGCCGCTACTTTCCTCCGTCGAGTCGCACACTACCTCAGTTGGAGCCCCAAACCACCGGAGCAACCACCTCTCGCTCACCCTAGCGCCGGGGAAATGAAGTTGCGAGCAATGCTGCCGCCGTTCGTTGTTCGACTGCCTTCCAGACTTCGCCGCCTCCATTTTTGTTGAAGACGAAGTTGCTGCCGCCGCTCCAATCGTCAACGAGAACCACGAGCGGGCATCTCTCCGCCGCTGCTGCTATTTCGCCTCGGAGATGCCACCGATAGGGCCGATGGTGGCCGTTGTTGTTGCTCACGACTCGTCGGTGCCACTGTCGGACGTCATGAAGAGAGAAGGACTTCGTGTGGGACGCCGGAGACCATGAGACGGGAGTAGAGCCAGTGCTATGGTCGTGGGAAGAACCGATCAAACCGGTTGTTGTTGGGACCCTTCAACTGCCGTCGCCGCTGACCATTTCACGCCACCAGGTGGGTGGCTACGTTCGTTTGGTGTATTTCATCGGGTGCTGCTGTTGCTATTCATTTTTTTAGGCTCGTTATTGTTGGCTGGAAGTGTAAAGGGACCACCATGGCCGCCAGCCATGGTGGCTGCCACCATGAACCACCACCAGCCACCACAAGGGTGGTTGTGTGTGTGTGTGTGTGTGTGTTATTTTATGAGTGCGTGTGTGTGTGTTAACTGGGTATTTCATTGTAAAACTTGTAACCGTATCGGAATAAAGAAAAGTCTAAACCACCACCGTAAGGTGGTGGCTGTCGCCTCCTGCCGCCGTGTTGGGTGGCGGTGTGCTCTGTTTGTGTTTTGGACTCGTTTGGGGATGCTTGGACATAATTGGGCCCAATAAAACCCTAGTGGGCCCAAAGAGTCCCTAATGGGCCTAATAAGGCCCAGAGTGACCTAAAAGCCCAACCAATGGACTAATGGGCTAGTATTGGGTTGGAAAACCCTAATGACATAAAACCCTAATTTGTAGGAATTGATCGGGACACACATGAGAATTATTTATAAACTTAAAATATTAATTAATGATCAATTGCAAATTAACCTAAAGCAATATTAGACTTAATGGATTAAGTCCTTAATGGGTTAAGTAGGAACACTTAACTCTAATCGTCATTTCATGTGAAAACCCTAATTTCACATGGGCCTTGAGTTGGGCCTTCCTTTTGGCCTTTGGCGATTGGACTATTGATGGGCTATCCAAGAACAAGTTAATGGACCAAAATAATTAGATGAGCTTTAGGATAAGGCCCATGTGAAGACTTGGGCCCAATTTGGAAAATTGGGCCATAGATGGGCCATATTTGGGCCTTTATGATTATGTGATATTGGGTCATGGGAATTGGATGGGCCTAAAGGAAAGACCATGTAGAGGTCTGGGACAATTTGGAAAATTGGGCCATATGTTGGGCTTTGGCCCATTATTTGATTTTGGGCTTTTGTAGTGTGAGTTGGACCTTGGGCTTGGAACCCAATTATTAATTGGTTATTGTTTGATGTTGACAGTTCAAGGATCTGTCAACCAGCAGCTGGAGTTTTATCTGCGGGACTTCAACGGTGCCAGGTGAGTTATCCTCACTATACTAAGGGGTCTAAGGCACCAAGGCCGGCCCATTGGATTTGATATCCTAGTAGTTATTGATATGTTGAGTTTGAGTTAGTGATGTATGCCAGTTGATATGCTAGTCGGGTAGACCTGTACGACTACCTGTGATACTGTATGATTATCTGTATGTGCATTAGTTATGTTACATGTCGACATGTTATGTGGGATGGGTTGAGGTTGTACTGCTCCGTGCGGTAGCCAACAAACCCTAGAGTATTCCAGATATGAGCTGAGGGACGGGCAAGGCATGCCAAACTCATACTGAGGACTCGGGAGTATTCCGGATATGAGCTGAGGGCCGGGCAAGGCATGCCAGACTCATACTGAGGACCCGGGAGCATTCCAGATACGAGCTGAGGGCCGGGTAGGGCATGCTAGACTCGTACTGTGGGCTTAGTGGCAATCCATATGTGAGTTGTGGGCCCGGAAGGCAATCCAGACTCACACTGTGGGCCCAGGGGTAATCCAGACTGTAAAGTTGTGGACCCATTGCATGTTGTTCAGTTTGTTATGTTATGATATTGCTGATATTGTTATGTGGACTGTATGTGTATCGGTATTTTGGGGGTAACTCACTAAGATTTGTGCTTACGGTTTCAGTTTATTGTTTCAGGTGCTTCAGATGACTTGGCAAGGCGAAGGCGTGACCGTACACATCCTTGTGTTTTGGACTTATGGTTTCTGGGATACTCTGATATTAAACTATTTTGAAAACACTTTGTAATAACTAATGGCTTTTGGATGTTTGAAAAAGTTTTAAATTGACTTGATTTTTTATGGGTGTTACAATATGAGAATTCTTTGTATTTATATCATATTTTGCAAGATTAAGGAATAGGGAGAAAAATGGTTAAGAATAAGAATAAATAAAATAAAACAAGAAAATATATACAACATTTTAAAGAATACACATAAGCTTCTATGTTACATTTTTCAAGAATTGTTCATCATTTTTTAAGAATATACAAAAAAAAAATGCAATACATTCTTTAAGAATCTAACAATATTCTTTAGGAATCTATCATCATTTTTGAAGAATCTATCACCATTCTTGAAGAATCTATCATAATTCTTGAAGAATTTGCCTTTCCTTTTTGATGGTTTTTCCATGCCTCGATCTTTACCTGTTCATGTTTGAACCTAAACACACAAATAATCAATTAAATTACACAAAAAACATGAGAACATGCCTCCTATCACTTTGCAAGCACTTGTAATTTTTTTAAAATAATAAACTATTAGCATAATTAGTGATACTCTAGACTGATTTTCCAAACTACCACAGAAACACCCGACAAATTCTTCTATAAAGTATCATTAGTGCAATGCCATAGATCATTTTTTTTTTTACTATTTTCCACTCTTTAGTGAATTCAAAACAATTGCAATTGTAAATAAATATATATATATATATATATATATATATATATATATATATATATATATATATATATATATATATATATATATATATATATGGAAAAATTCAATAGAGAACCATTATAAATCAAAGAACCAAGGAACCGATCTAAAGCGTCAGAATTTAAAGCGATAACAACAAAATGAAGGGTTGTAGACTTTTACAATGGACGCACATGCAACAGATTATAACAAAACTCACTTCCTTTTTTTCGTTTAATTATTTTTAGGTAATGTTTTTTATCGAAAAAAAACTGAATATACCATTGTTCATTATTTTTCATTCTCTTTCCATAGAGATCAATATTGATATGCAAAAAATGATTTTTTTTCAAAAAAATCCACTTATTTATTTATTTATTTATTTTTGAAAAGTTAAGTACTATTTTTTATCGAAAAAAATTTAATAAATATATCAAAATTCATATTTTTTAGTATTCTTTTGTAAAAAAAATGAATTTTCAGTTCAAATTCACATTGTGAATATGTTCAGATTCACATTGCGAATCTACTCAGATTCACATTACGAATCTGCTCAGATTCACAGTGTGAATAATAGTAAGTTAGATTTATATTGTGAATTCTGAAAACTAAATTATATACAGTTCAGATTCACAATGTAAATAAATACATATGTAGATTTTACAAAACTAATTTATTTGTAATCAAAACGTTAAAATATTATAAAATTACATGAAAATATATTTCGATTCATATGTAAATATCATTAAGTTAATTTGTGAATGATCAAAGAGTTGAAATAGTAAGTCGCATTCACATTGTGAATGTTAAAATTAAAATATCACAGTTCATATTCACAGTGTGAATTGAACTGATCGATGTATTTTTTTTAAATCGATGTTAATGTTAATTAATAAAGAACAAAAAATTGAGATTTTTTGTATAGTTAGTTTTTTTTTGGATAAAAATAAACTTAAATATTGAAAAAAAAACAACAAAACGAAGTGAGTTTTTTTTGAATTTTTTTTATATATCCACATGGATCTCTATGGAAAGAGGACGAAAAATCGTGAACAACGGTATATTCGGTTTTTTTTTTCGATAAATAATGGCCTAAAAACATTTAAACGAAAAAAAGAGGTGAGTTTTTTGGTATAATTCAGTGTATGTGCGTCCATTGTACACGTGTACGTCCATTCTCTTGGCGATTGATCAGTACGATTTCTAACGTTCGCGGTTAGTTCCTTGTTAATAATAGTTCTCTATTGAACCGCACCCTATATATATATATATATATATATATATATATATATATATATATATATATATATATATATATATATAAAAGATCAAATGAGAACCATAAAAGGTTAAAAACCTTAAAAACCACTCTTTTTACCTTATAAATTATACTTATGATTTCTCAAAACATATGTTTATAAAGCCTAAAAGGGTATTTTTGTCAAATGTATTTTTATAACTTAACTCATCGAGCATATATTTGATCAATATTCTCTCACAAGACCACTTTTGTCTCATTCTCTCATATTTATCTATATATCTCTCTCTCTCTCTCACCTCTTACCATCGCTGACCACCACCACCACCGGCACCGTCGCTGACAGACAACGATCTTTAGATCTGGAGCCGCCGCCTTCAGATCTAGAGCCTTCTCCTTCAGATAGGATCATTTTCCTTCAGATCTAGAGCCTTCGCCTTCAGACCTGCCATCACCACCGAGTGCAGCCTCTTTCCACCGTCATCTAGCTCACCATCACCGATCGTCACATTCCATCAACAACTTTGCTTCATCGAAACACCTAGAAAACACTACACTCTATTTTAAAGTCTGAATATGCTTCTTCTCAAGATCTCCAACGTTTCATATTTGATGAAGCACAAGAAAAACTCTCTGATCCGCTTCGCCAGAATAACATATCTGACGAAGCATGAGGCTTTTGTGCCTCCAGATGTCCGACCACCTGCAAATCTACTTCTTTCTTTAAACGACCACTTGAGACCGCCTCTATCTTCATTCACACCAAATCTGGTCAGATCTGATGCATATATGAGAGTTTAGCATTATTTTATAGGAGTTTTTTTTTTCTATTTCATAATTTCGTTATTGGATCTACATTAGATATGTTCTCCCATCATTGGTGTCGTCATCGGAGCATCACAAATCACAAATCGCAGTCATCAGCTCAACCTACAGGTGTTAATCTTGAACTCGTTTTGTTCCAGAACTCTTAAACTTCTATTTTTCTCTGATGTGTTCCATCACCAATGAAATGTTTGATTTGTACCAGCTCTTATGTGTCGCCTCCTTATCCTTAACTTTGTCTCTCTTATCTCTGGTCAAAACACCACCAAATCGACATCTGATTTGATTTGTTTATGCATTTTTAGGTTAGATCTAGTGTGTGTGTGTATGGGGTTTACATTGATGTTGTTTACAAAAGGAAGTTCTGAAAAAAGATGCACACAAGGTGTTCGATGAAATGCCTCAATGAAATTTGGTAAGTTATTAAGATGTAAATTCAGTTGTGAATGCATACTTTTTGTTTATTAAACTGTGAGTTTATTGTATTAAGCTTTGAATTTTGTGTATTAAGCTATGATATTTGTGTTTAAAACTAAGAATTGAATGCATTAAGCTGTGTATTTTCCGTTTAAATTGTAAATTGACTATATTAATGTAACGCTCACAGATTCGGGCTTGACGATTAAGATATAATAAACATTAAAAATGAATTTTTTATAGAAGATTACTTAGGATAAATAATCTTATCCGAAGTTATAATATATGTGACAAGAATTCCGTACATATAAAGAATGTTGAAATCCGACTTCGTATGAAGAAGTTATGTTTCTTCAAAGTTGTGAATTTAGTTGTGAATGTATACTTTTTGTGTATTAAACTGTGAATTTATTGTATTAAGATTTGAATTTTTTGTATTAAGCTATCATATTTGTGTTTTAAAACTGTGAATTGAATGCATTAAGCTGTAAATTTTCGGTTTAAATTGTAAATTGACTATATTGATGTAACACTTGCAGATTCGGGCTAGACGATTAAGATATAAAAAACATTAAAAATGACTTTTTGATAGAAGATTATTTAGGATAAATAATCTTAACCAAAGTTATAGTACATGTGACAAGAATTCCGTACATATAAAGAACGTTGAAATCCGACTTTGTATGAAGAAGTTATGTTTCTTCGAAGTTTTACGATTAAACGGGCACAACTCTGTGTATCGAAGAAAATGAGTTTTTGATAAATTACTTTTTAGTATAAATGATCTAAAAAAGGTCGTAGTAGTCATTAAACCAAGAGCGTGTATATAGAGAACATCCAAATTTGACTTTGTGAGAGGAAGTTATGATTTTTTTGAAGTTTCAGCGCAACAGTGCGAGCATAGAAATCGAAATTCTAATCGGTTGATTGTTAGTCGAAACAATATAAATGAGAATTGAATATCTCGTGATAAGGAGTCCGTCGATATAAAGGAAGTCGAGAACGGACATCGAATGAGAGAGTTATTAATTTTTAATGGACTTTAACAGTCTAAGCTTGTTAAAAATATAACTTTAAAAATAAATTTAGAATTAGCCGGCAGAGTCTAAATGAAAGTTGTAGATCTCGTCAATAACTACGTGCTGATATAAAGAACGTCAAAAACAAAGTTCTTATTAAGAAGTTAGTAATTTTTGAAATTTCTCGAGTGCACCTCGTGCAAATGAGGCGCGGCATGCATCTTCTAGAAGTTGCCACACAACACCAACCAAAAGTCGCCACGTGTCATGCTCTAAGAGAAAGGAGTGTCGACCAAGCTTGGGGGCGACACACACTTGGTCGGGCGCAACGCGCACTTGCCCTATAAATACCCCCATTCACTACTTTCATTTCCCACACCTCCCATACACACACACACACACACACTCCTTCGATTCTAGCCCCATTTTTCCTTAGTTTTAAGTATTTTGGCGAAGCCCTAAGGTCTTTGAGTGCTCGACAAGTATTAGCTATTGAGTAGAAGCTCTGCCAACACAATTTCCAGACTTATTCCAGAAGAATCTCCGTAAGTTAAGTTACACTTTAGTCTTTTCAGTGTAACTTATATTTATAGTCATAAATCATTATTATGAACTTATAAATAAGATTTATTAGAAATCCTAAGTCATTATACTGATTGATCTACTTACGAGGATGATGTCTAAACTGAATTTAGTGAGGTGTTTAAAGTGGGATTTCCAAACAATATACTCTGTATACCAAACGAACCCTACCTCCGATATGATCCTACTTGGTTTCTCCTTACTTGATAAATATTTATGTAGACATTGGAGTAGTGAGTAATCTAGATTATCATTAGTCGCTAGGAATATAAGACTACGACTTAGCGATATTCGTACCTAAGTCGCATCAGAGGAAAAGATAAAGTACCAAAGCGAAGTTCTACCCAAATTCTGAGGCATCCACTTGTATCAAGTGAGTGCATAGTTACTTTCATCTTACACATAAATATGAAATATTTTATATAATTGAATGCTATATGTGCTTATGTGCAAAGATGTCATGTGTTAGATGAAATATTATAAAGATAGATTTTATATGATATATACCCTATATGAATTTTATAAATATAATACATGGGGTAACGAAGGATAATGAAAGATACAATAGAATGATGAAAGATAAGATGTCATACTGTAATGAAAGATGTAGAAAATGATAGGATCTCGTGACTTTGGAAATGGTATTAGTGTGCCAATGATGTATAAATAGTACTAGTATGCTAACGATGTAGGAATGGTACTAGTGTACCAACGATGTAGTCATCTAACAGAGTATAGGTGACGACCATCCGACTATTTGATGACAATCTTGTGGAACACATGCATGTTTATAACCTGTAGGTGATGGACTTTGTGCCTATTTGGTGTACTCTACCTTACTGACATGTATTGCGGAGAAGTCCCTATAACAGTACTGTCAACAACGATGATTAAGATGATCCTTACGACAGATCCTTACGAATGAAAATAGAAAGAAAGCCTACTGACACGTATTGCGGAGAAATCCATGAAACAATACTGTCAGCAATGATAACTATGATGAACCTTAGGAAAGAATAAAGAAGAAAACGGGGATTGGTAATCGGGTTAATTGTTTGATAATTAAACACATTAACTATATTATTGTGGGTTGAAAACCCTAGGTCCTCACCAGGTTTCCCAACCTGACCTACTCGACTTCTTTGTATCACAGGTAGCAGTACAAAGTTACATGCATGATGAGAGATTCAAAGAGATGTAGACAGTTAGTCTAATATACTTTAAGGTATGTTTATGCTTATGTTTTGTATTAGTTATGACATACCAAATTTTTTATAAATCAATGAAAAACATTTATTCGGAAATACTTTTATGGGACCAAATTCTGCATTGATAAATAAACTCTAGTTTTAATAAGCATAAATAAAAAGTTTTAAAATGGTCGTAAAAATGAGGATGTCACAGTTGAGCTGTGAAATTTGTATACTGAACTATGAATTAATTATATTAAGCTATGAATTTTGTGTATTAAATTGTAAATTGAATGTATTAAAAGTTTTAAGTTGATAATATGGCTGTAAATGCATATTTTTTTGTATTAAGCTGTGAATTTTCTGTATTAAGTTGCTTATTTTTGTGTTTTAAATTGTGGATTGACTGCATTAAGCTGTGAATTTCCTGTATTAAGTTGTTCTTTTTGTGTTTTAAACCGTGAATTAACTGCATTAAGCTGTTAATTTTCTGTTTAAACTGTGAATTGACTATATTAAGCCGTGAACTTTTTATATTAAAGTGTGAACTGATTGTATTAATATGTGAATTGATTGGTATTAAGCTGTGATTTTTTATAAACTTTTTGTTTGCTTCTCAAATATAAGATTGAAGAAACAATATCCACATATATGATTTTATCTAATTTTGAATAAAGCATGTAAAACTTAAATTGTGAATAGTTGTGTAAATAAACTTTGAAAGAAGCACTAGCATATAAATCTGAATGTATATATGTAAGTTTAAATATGATAATATGGTTGTGAATGTATAATTTTTATGCATTAAACTGTGAATTTTATATATTGAGCTGTGAATTTTGTGTACTGAACTGTTATTAAGATGTGAATTTTTAATGAATTTTATGTTAAAATATGAATGATTTATGTATGAATGTTTGCAATTTTCATGTTAATATAATTATTTTTGTGTTGTATAAATATGTAAGAATGTATTAGTTTTTATAATTATTTTGCATTAAACTTTGAATAAGCAATTTAATTGGTTTATTAAATTGTAAATATAGTATTTAAGCTATCAATCAATGAATTTATATACATATCTGATTTGGAAGGAAAGACGATGACGACGATAAAGTGGTTGGTGGTGGGTGTGGTAGTTGGTGGCTTTGGTGGTGGTGATAGAGTTTGGGTTTAACTTTTTTAAATATGTAAATTAGTGTATACTGAATTGTATTATGTTATGTTGTGAATTTTATGTATTAAACTAAAAATAAATTATATTAAGTTGTATATTTTATATAAATTTTGTGTTAAAATATCAATAAATGTATGCATAAAAATATTAAACTGTGTATTAATGAATTAATATGTTTATTAAACTGTGAATATTGTATTTTAAACTATGAATATATCTTATACACGATATTTTTTTTAAAGAAATAAACAATTTAGAAAAAATAGAAAATTGAATTTATCAAGTCATAAATCTATTTTTTATTAAAATTTTGTATATTTGGTTGCAAAAATAAAATGGTATGTATTAAAAAGTATTACCAAAGAAATAAGAACTATAATATTTGTTTTATTAAACTATGAATACGACCAGAAAATGTCATTTGTCATTGAATTTAGTGTTAGTCCAGTGGTGGTCCGATGATGGTTTGACGACTGTCCAACCACAAGTGACAACTAATTGTAAACAAAAGAATAAAAAAGTTTGGTTAATATAATATTAATGTTTAATTTGTCCAAAATATTCTTAATAAAAACATTTAAAAATTAGTTGTTACGGTTATTAACATTTTTGGATTCTCATTTGATTCACTCACTATATATATATATATATATATATATATATATATATATATATATAAAATCGCTGAAAAAAAAATAAAAAATCAATTTTTTTTAATAAAAAAAAGAGGTTTTTTTTCAAAAAAATTTTCAGCGATTTTGTATTAAAAGTATCGATTTTTTCATAAAAAAATTCAAAAAAAAGTTTTGTGATCTATAAGTATTTTTTTTATGCATTTTTATGATTTTTAGGGTTTTTTGTTTTCCATAGAACCTAAACCTATATATATATATATATATATATATATATATATATATATATATATATATATATATATATATATATATATATATGGGGTTGGCTAAAAAGACACCCCTTTTTATAACCCCTTTTACATTTTTGCGCTTATACATGTTTTTAGCATTATGTGTATAATACATTTAATAACTTGTAACAATATTTTCTTATTTTTATAATTAATTCAAGTTTCTTAATTTTATTTTACATCTTGACATATACTTTGATAACATAATTAGCATTTATTTATAGTATTAACATACATTTATAGACGTTTTGATAGCAATTTTAAACGAAATGGGATGAGATAATGAAGATAGTTTTTTTTATTACCACTTGACTTGTATACATACATAAAATTTCACTAAAACTTAGGAAAACATAATTAACTTTGGATAATATATACGAATAAAGTGTTAATAACAAGTAGGTAAATTGCATTTGAATCATTCTAGAAGAAAGAAAGATTGTATTTCTTAGACGACCCAAAACAAGATATATTGTATATTTTTGTTCACACACAAAAAAAATTAACTGCTTAACAAATTTCCAACTTTTAAGTCATCAAGGAAACCCTATTATAAACCAATTTATAACGAATCTTTAGAAAATCAATTGTTTGTATCTCGAGTTGGGTCGGGTTCGTAAACATTTTGTTTTTTATGTAGTTATTTTTTTTAATCTTCTATGCAAAAAGGTACTGAAAAAGAAAAAAAGCAAAAAAAAAAAAAAAGAAAGAAAAGAAAAGAAAAAAAAGGAAAAGAAAAAGGAGGAGAGGAATATTTATGGTTAGAAGAACATACTCACATAGAAATAGAATGAGAGGCATTTTTATAATCATTTGGACTTCACGGATATTTATGTGTTTCTCAGGCTACAGTAACATGCATACAACCCCGTTTCACTCACCGTTCGATCATTTTAGAAAATAGTAAACTACGAAACATTGCCCTCAAGAATTCCAGCATGCAAGTGTAGTCCTTAAGTTTCAATTATCTAATTTTAATCATAAATTAAAATTCTTCTAACAAAATAGTCCTTTTTGAGGTCAATATTGATCAATAATTAGTCAAAAGTTCATAAATATGAACCCTTTCTTTTGCAACATTGCATTTCCTTCCTAACTTCCACCCGACCTATATTTGATCCAAAATTTATACGTCTAATTGTCTTTTTATAGTTAGGTGTTTGATGAATAACCTAATTATAGATAACCAATGATGAGTATACTTATATGCAAATAAGGTTAGCAAATATACAAAATGAAAGAATAATGTTCTTGCTTGTGAGTAATTGTTAGTATTCCGTTGGTACTAAATTATATGGAAACTTTAAAATTAGTATGATAAAAAAAAAGACATTTTTAACTATTGGGAATTTGACAATTATTTACACTTTATGCTAGTAATAATAAAATTTTTAAAAAATGTAGTTTATATGATTATTGAAACTATATAGACATGTTAGCTTGTTTTAGACAATCTTCACTAGCCATTTAAGTAATCCAAAATATTAGGAGTTGTATGAAATCTCTCAATAATGTAGGGTTTTAAAAGCAATTTACAACTCAATAAAAGTCAAAAAAAAACAAAAGCAAAAAAACGACATAGAAAGCCGAAAGACGCGGATATATATATATATATATATATATATATATATATATATATATATATATATATATATATAAAGAGCAAATCACATTCAACCCCTGCTAATTAGTAAGATTTCATATAAGACCAAAACTTAACGGGATAATCACAATCAACCCCTAAATTTCCAAGATGGGACAAATTCTAGGTAAACCATGTCCTCACATACAAGTCAAATGTTTAAATTGTTCCTACCGTAACTGGTAATGTACATATAGATGCCGTATACATTAAGAATCCACTTAAATATGTAGGCCATATAAGAGTTTAATGCAAAATTATGTACCTTGATCCTGTGTCACAATCATTGTACTCTAAATTTGATATTGAAAAGGCTATGGATTTATT
Organism: Lactuca virosa; assembly: GCF_052849685.1. Classification (NCBI taxonomy): domain Eukaryota; kingdom Viridiplantae; phylum Streptophyta; class Magnoliopsida; order Asterales; family Asteraceae; genus Lactuca; species Lactuca virosa. The sequence continues at coordinate 42,855,244 of NC_136426.1, forward strand.
ATTTCTAATCGACAAGAACATAAAAATAGACAAAGTAACTAAATTGTTACAGACAACTTCAATATAAACTTTTAAACTGTATATTTACGAATGTTATTGTTGTTGACCAAAATACAAAGAATACAACATTCCCTATTAACATTTCATTTGAAGAACGATATCAAATGTTTAAATTGTGGTGTTCCCACATTAATTAAGGATATGCATATATAAATACCTTAGATATCAAAAGAATCCACTTAAATATGCAGGCCATGGGGGAGTTTAATGCAACATGATGTATTTTGATCTTACGTATTCTAAATTTGATGCTGAAAATACCGTTAGTTCGTTATTTCTTATCGAAATAAACACAAAACTAGACAAAATGACTAAATTATTAAAAACAATTCCAATATGAATTTTTAAACTGTATATCTAACATATGGTATCATATTGACCTATAGATAAGAAAAACACAACATTCGATATTATCCTTTTATTTGAAGAAAATGATGGGCATGTTGAATATTCACTGGTCGCTATACAAGTAGATGGAGACAAAAGTGATTTTAGAACCCAATCAATTTTATAACCTAATTTTTGTTAGTTAATCCATTATACATCATTTCAAGAACTAACAAAAAAAGAATGCCCAATTTTCAAACTTTTTGTTTTTATATTTCGGGTACTCTTTATCATACAAAATTCATCTACCTAGAACATCAAGTTGAAATAGGGTTAGATGATTATATTGTGGATGTTATCAAAAGGGTATTCGTTTGATTGATCATTAATGTGGGAGGGATGTTTATGAAATTAGGTAAGATGTAGGGGTCCGAATACGATACACACCACCTATATGTATAATACACCTTTCAATCTCCCTCATCTCTCTCTCTCTCTCTCTCTCTCTCTCTTAAACAATTGGACACAAAGTTCAGAGCAATGGCAGCACCAACAGTGTCGTTTGTCTCGTGTTCTTGTTAATCGATTATATACCAAAAACCCCTTTATTGTTATTATTATTATAATCAATCATCTCTGTTTCGCTTTCTCTCTGTGTTGTAATTCTTAAAGCAATCAACATGTTTTGCTTCTCTTAAACGTCATACTCCTCTCTTTCTCTCTCTTTTTAGTGCTTTTTTTCAGTGAGCACTAACTGATTTGAGCTTAAATCTCATCTGGGTTCATCTTAATTATGGAGAAAAAACAAGGGTTTTTTTCTACATTGAAGGAGGAAGTAGTCAGAGGCTTGTCTCCGGGAAGGTCGAGGAATAGAACACCGAAACCTGGCCGGAGCCGAAGCGGGTCTCCGAATTCGGGTCTACTCAGGCGGAGGAAAGGTCACCATGTGGCTCAAACCGAACCGATTATGTCAAGATCCGGGAGCTTGAGACCATTGGAAGCTCTGTCACCGCTCCGAGAAGGTCCGGATCCGAATGAGACGACGGTCGACGCCGCCGGAGATTCCTCGAAAGTAGAGAGATGGGGACACTGGATGAAGGGCCAGTTATGTCGTGCTCCGTCCGCTGCTACCAGTTCCGGTTCGGGTTCTGCATCCTATCAACGTTCGGATCTGAGATTGCTTCTTGGTGTCTTGGGTGCGCCGCTTGCACCAGTGCACGTTAGCAACGCCGAGCCCTTTCCTCACCTCAGCATCAAAGACACCCCCATTGTTAGTTCCCATCTCTCTATTCTTGCTCACTTCGATTTTCTTGATAAATGCTTCTGAAATACTACATGGGTACTGATTTTCTTGCTACAATTTATTACATCAATTCAACTTGGATATTAGATTGTTTGACATTTAAAGTCAAATATTTATCCCCCTCTCTCTCTCTCTCTCTCTCTTTCTTGAATTGATATGAAGGATATGTGATTAACATAATTTGTGCATTTTAGGCTAATCAACATTCATTAATTGCTTTGGTGTTTATATATAGCATACTAAGGTAGGGTCTTCAAGTAAATTAGTATCCTATCCCCATAAACATGGAACTAGATTATGTGGATGTGATGGTTTGATTTTTTTGTTTTTTGTTTTTTTTCCTATTTTGTTTAGTTATTTTAAGTGAAATTCCAACTAATAATTTTGTTTTCTCTTTCCCATTCTTTCAAAACACAATGATTCAAAAAGTTTTACTCTCTTTTGATCTACATGTTTGTGCGATTTCAAAAATAGAAATAATAAATTCAAGATTTTTTTTAATCAAGATTATTCTGTTATACCAAGAATCAAGATTTTGACCAGATTCTGGTTGGTTTTTGAGTAAATGCAAAGCAAATAGAAGTTAAGCAATAAAGAATTTTCTGGTGGAAGTTGTTGTGTTGTTGTCGTCATCATCATCAACATCATTATCATCATCATCTATTTGGTGGCGGTGGTTGCAGGAAACTTCTTCAGCACAATACATACTGCAACAGTACATGGCGGCATCAGGCGGCCAAAAGCTGCAGAACTCCATTCACAACGCGTATGCAATGGGGAAAGTGAAGATGTTGGCATTTGATATAGAAACTGCAACAAAAGTGATAAAAAACAGAAACTCATCAAAAACAGCAGAATCTGGAGGTTTTGTGTTATGGCAAATGAATCCTGACATGTGGTATGTGGAACTCGCACTCGGTGCAAGTAAGGTTCACGCCGGTTGTAATGGGCGGCTCGTCTGGCGGCACACACCGTGGCTGGGTGCTCACGCCGCCAAAGGACCAGTCAGACCCTTGCGTCGCGCTCTTCAGGTAAATCATCATCTGTTACATAATTTTTTATTTATTAATTTTGAAAATCTTTATTTTTATCCCTCAGTTTATTTTTATTTTTTTCCAAAAATTAAATTAAAATGTTTTATTAGGGTTTGGATCCACGAACAACTGCAAGCATGTTCACACACGCAAGATGCACGGGAGAGAAAAAAATCAACGATGAAGATTGCTTCATCTTAAAGCTCTGTGCGGACCCACACACTCTAAAAGCTCGAAGCGAGGGGCCCGCTGAAATCATCCGACATGTGTTATTCGGGTATTTCAGCCAAAAAACGGGGCTCTTGATCCACCTTGAAGACTCTCATCTAACCCGGATCCAAACGAATGGTGGAGATGCTGTTTATTGGGAAACCACAATCAATTCGTTTTTGGATGATTATAGGCCTGTTGAAGGAATCATGATTGCTCATTCAGGAAGATCGGTTGTGACCCTTTTTAGATTTGGTGAAACAGCTATGAGTCATACAAAGACGAGAATGGAAGAAGCTTGGAGTATTGAAGAAGTTGCTTTTAATGTTCCTGGGTTGTCGATGGATTGTTTTATTCCTCCTGCTGAGTTGAGATTTGGGAATGTGAGTGAAGCGAGTGAGTTTGGACAGGAAGATCGAGTCAAGACTGCTGCTATGGCTGCTGCTGCTTATAGGGCGAAAGTTGTGGCATTGGAGAGATCAAGGAGGGAGATTTGATTTGATGGGATATTTGGTAGAGGAGGAGGGGTAGAATGGGGATTTCATTTTGCTTTTGGAAAGGAATAGGAACTTGACTGATCATGAGCAAGTGTTAATATTTCTGGGGATTATTGTTATGTTTTGAGCTTTTTTCTGTCAGTCAAGAGTTCAAAGGTCTCTCTTTCGCTTTCTCTCTTTGTGTAAAATCTTGTTTGAAAGATTGACCATTTGATATATCATCTTTGTACAATACTTATGCAAAGCATAGTTATTTTCAAGTTTTATGATCTTGTCAGTGTCTTTATGTGGTAAATAATGCATATGGTATGAATAGTTAATTGATAAATGATATGATGGGAAAGGTGAACACAAGCATGATGATGTTGTTACTGCATATGTATATGCATGTGTGTATATGTATGTTCATGAATATGGTTTATTTGTTAGTCCTTTTTACTTGCTTAAAATAGCTCATTGTACGAGAGTGGCCTCACATGTCTTTCAATTGTTTTGTTTGGTCCTACTCAGAAGTCTGAGTCATAGAAAGGATTGTTTGAAGCTTTTCTTAGAGAAGATATACCGATAAGGAGTCATAAAGGCGAGGGATTTGGTGCGATGTGAAAGCAGGTAATGCAAGTGAAAAAAATGGTAAATGGTAGATGATATATTGTTGTATTGAATACAAATATGACAAATCAAGTATTTATATAAAAGTAACTTAAGTTCGTTGGGGGAGATAAGTGATCTTGACTAATTTTATTTCTAACCAACTTTCCCTCAAGTGAAATGCTAGTGGCTAACATGAAACTTGGATCATAGGTATTGCAAAACGAGTAGTTGAAACTTGAAAGACCTTTGGTCAAAATATCAAGAACCTATCCTATGGTAGGAACATATTGAAGTACTAGAGATCCAAATGCATATATCAATATCAATATGCTTGGTCTCATGATGAAGCACATGAAATACAATCTGATACGTTGCATCAATATTCTCACATCATAGAGCCGTTGGACTAGAAAAATAGAAATAGGTAGCCGGATGTCACCGCTCAAAGTTTACGGACCGATCCAAGGTGGCCATGTTCTTCCAACACATGTCCTTTACTCTTTTAGTTTCCTTGTAATTTCTAGAAGGTGTCCATTTATTTCATGTCTATTGCTAACATGTAAGGTCATCTATAAATATACCAAATCTATTTCATTTGTCCTCGTTTCATCTTAGAGGCCAATATTAAATACAAAACATTATTCGAGTGTTGAAGTCCCCTCTTAACACACTTAGTTATGGTTCAATCTACAAGTGCTTCAAACCTCCTTCAAGTCTCATTTTATGGCGTACTCGACCCTTTGAAAGTAAGATTATTGAGTACATAAATGAGAAAAATACCCACCAAAATGCCACTCTAAATGATCCAAGTCAAAGATCAAGTCATGACCTCATATCAGTACTTTTGATAAAACAATTAAATCTTGTATTTCCCAACTCGAGTTCTTCGTTGAAGAACTAATGGAAAATATAGGGACATGGAAGAAACAATCAAGGCGTTCACCCAAGAAAATGTCGATATATCTATACTCCAAGTCCATGTTGAGCAGCCTTGGAGCTAAGTTAAAGGAAGAAATGAGGAATATCGATCAAGATCTTAAAAGAGTTTGTCAAAAATTCTAGAAAAGTCTTAAAATTATAGAAATAAAAATTTGTAAATTAAATTAAATTTGGGATGAATTCGTAATAAAATTTAATGTTTGGACCAAATTTACTATTAATTAAATTTAAAATATGGGCCAAAAGTGTAAAAATGAAAAGAAGTGTTACTATCCAACCTCAGATAGATGGTAAATATATAGAAAATATATAGAAAATATGACTTCGTTACACTTTTAAAAAATAAAATGCATTTGTTGGCAACTTGAAGACATTTTCAAAAGTTTTTTTTTTTTTTCTTTTTTTAGTGATAATCCTATACTAAATGTCTAATTGCCATATACCGAATGTCTCACCCGGGTCTCCGAGACTGTTGACCTTGGTATCAAAAATGTCTTGGCCTCCTAAGGCTGTTGACCAACACCCCTAAGTGTCTCACTCGAACTACCCCTCCCTTATTACTCCTAGGGCTATTGATACAAAGGCAATAAGATCTGAATCCAAGATCATAAAAAGTAGTACCTTGTATTCTATATATATATATATATATATATATATATATATATATATATATATATATATATATATATATATATCTGAATCCAAGGCAATAAAAAGTAGTACCTTGTATTCGACTGTTGACCTTGGTATCAAAAATGTCTTGGCCTCCTAAGGCTGTTGACCAACACCCCTAAGTGTCTCACTCGAACTACCCCTCCCTTATTACTCCTAGGGCTATTGATACAAAGGCAATAAGATCTGAATCCAAGATCATAAAAAGTAGTACCTTGTATTATATATATATATATATATATATATATATATATATATATATATATATATATATATATATATATATATCAGAGGACAAATAGTGATACAAAGGAAATGGGATCCAGATCAAGGATCAAACACAAAATTACTCAAGGGTATTTCAAGCATGGAATCAACTCAGAATTATAAGATGTGTGAACTAACTATGATCAAATATTTTCCAAAATCTATAATTTTGAGTCCATAGACTAAATGTTACACGAAATCAAAGTTGGGATAATCCAAAATTATCCTCTTGATGTCATGCAAAAAAACAAGAGAACATATGAGAAAAATCATCATATGCAAAACCGAAACCTATAAATATAGGTATGAAACAATTAATTGTGGTTGATTTTGGAGGTACCGCCACCAGTGGCGGTGTCCCTTAAACCCCAAAAGAGGAAATGGGAAAAATCATCATATACAAAACTAAAAACTGATAAATATTGATATGCAACCGTTAATTGCGGTTGGTTTTGGTGGGATACCACCGCTAAAGGAGCCATCCATTGTAACCTACAAGGACGTTGACCCATGACCCTATACTCATGAGATCAAATTAGCTTATGCGGGCATGTTCTTTTTGCATCTCCTAAACTCACAATATATAACATAAATTGAGCTCAACATGTCTCAGGATAATCCCTCTCATACTAAAGAATTCGATAACAACAGATAATCACCAACATTTGTTGATTGGTATTATTTAAAACAGTTCAATTTGTTGGTGATTTTACTGTCACCATGTCATTTTATGTAACTGGAATTAACATGTGAGCTAAGGGGCTTCATAATTTGTACTCTAATATATGTACGTGTTGGTGCGGAGTGCACACATGTATAAGATCGAATTAGAAGCCGGTTCGACGACAAGTCGGGGGTCTGGGGGCAGCGCCCCTGGGTTCGGGGTTTCCAAAGGAACTGATGACGACCCAACCCTAATGAAACCCTAATCTCGTTTATTATATAAAGACTCTTCCTTTTGGGAAGAAGGACACACACGAAAATTAGCTCTCGGTTTTCATACACTCACAGAATCTTTCTAGCAAATTGGCTTACAATTTCTGTGCCTAGAATCGTAAGTGTCCACTTGGATTATCCTAGGCTGAATTTCTTGCAACCCAGACATAGGGTAGAAATATCAGTTCAGAAAGTGTTTTCACGATCCAAGTTGGTATCCAGATCTCCACTACAAACCCTATATTTTCCTACAATCGAACTGATATTCTCTGTTCCTGGAGATGGGTGACTCAATCCACGAGCTGACCACTAAGTTTGCAAAGCTGGAGAAGTTCGAAGGTGTCGACTTCAAGCGGTGGAAGAAGAAGATGAACTTCATGCTAACTACTCTAAAAGCATCATATGTACTGACTACTCCAAGACCATCGGAGCCTGAGGAAGGTGCTATTGAGACAATTGAAGAGATAAGGAGGAGACAGAAGTGGGAGAACGATGACTACATCTGCAAATGTCACATTTTGAACGGTATGTCTGATGCTTTATTTGATATCCATAGTGAAGCCTTGTGTGCCAAGGAGTTGTGGGACACCCTTGAATTGAAATATATTACTGAGGATGCTTATAGCAAGAAGTTTCTAGCCAGTGACTTTAACAATTATAAGATGGACGATTCAAGGTCTGTCACTGAACAATACAATGAACTCTTTGGCATATACAGTCAGTTTAAACTACACCGTATGAATATATATGAATCCATTGTTGTGTCAACCATCATTGACAAACTGCCTCCATCATGGAAAAACTTCAAACATAACTTGAAACATCAAAATGAGGAACTGTCTTTGGTTCAAATTGCTAGGGTAGAAATATTATTTTCGTACAAAATTTATAACAAATCTCCCCACCTCCACGCCTCAGTTTCATATATTTATTTAACACTCCTACTTTAAAATGTTACGTATTGTTAAATGAATTGACACATGATTAATCACATACAACTATATTATTTTAATTTCCACAATACATTGAACTTTACAACTTAATATATTTATAAAAATAATATTTATTTGTTAATCATTTTATATTATATCTAAAAATAAGTTAACTAAAAATACACTTAATATAAAAAATACATTAAATAAAAACTAAAATACCTGAAAATATAATATAATTTGTCCAAATTGTTTTTATCTAAAATTATAAACTATAAATATTTTTGTGTCTTTAATTATAATTGACAAAATTGCAAAAATGGTCCCTGTGTTTGGCAAAATATGCGACTTTGGTCCAAAACGATACCTTGATGCACCACTGGTCCAAAATTGGATTTTTCCATTGTTTTTGGTCCCTTACACTAACTTCCGTCCATATGCTCCGTTACCTGCAATATAGATGGGGATATTTTCGTCTTTCCACTTACAGGGACCTTTTTTGCAACCTTATTCAAAATAAAAGCAGAGCTACATCACTCTTCCATCTTCAACTTCACGAGCTTCATACTCTTCCTACTCTGTGTTCACAATTTCTTAGAGATCAAAAATTAAAATGGTGATGTGTTTCTGTGGTAGGGACGCGGTGGTTCGCACCTCCTGGACATCAGCAAACCCTGGTCGGAGGTTTCTTTCCTGCCCTCAACAGGTAAGTGTTCGATTTTGCTATTTTACCCTCATTTTGGAAAATCACCCTCATTTTTAGGGTTTTTTTTACGTGAAGGGTTCCAGATGCAAATTCTTAGGATGGATTGATCCTCCAACGTGTGCAAGATCTATGTTGATAATACCCGGATTATTGAGGAATATCAACAATGCAAACTATCAAGTGGCAAAATTGAAGATGTGTTTGTTTGCAAGTTGGTTACTATTTGTGGTGGTTTGGGTGCTTTTCATTTAGTAATAAGGAATTAGGGACCCCTGTAGTTGCATGTAATTTTGGGTGTTTTTGTCTTATGAAATTGTAACAGGGGAATGTGGTAGTTTTTGGTATTTGATATTGTAATATCAATTTAGGGTTATTTTGGACAACTTCAGAAATGGGTACCCTTTTCAAGGATGTAATGACAATGTATTGCAGTTATCACCTAATGTTAATGTTTATTTGTTGTTTCAGAAGAAAGTTGTTATAACCATAAATGTGTTCCATAAACATGACAACAAAGTTGGTATAAACCATAAACATCATTCTTCAACAATTACAAAATGTTGACATTAGTTTCATGACCAAAAGGGCTAAAAGACCAAAATAAAACCATTACAACAAACTACTTTTAAACCATTACATCCAAATGCACAAAAGTGGTGCTAAACCAAAAGATAAGTTTTTAAACAAAATACACTAATTCCTGCATTGACTGCCACCTCCATTCCCTCCTTGACTGCTTCATGCATGCCCTCCTTGACTGCTTCCTGCATTCCCTCCTTGATTGCTTCCTGCATTCCCACCTTCACCCTTGCAAGTCCTTAAGTTATGACCCCTATTGTTGCACTTCCCACACCTGACACTAACAAACTTTCTGGTAAGTTTTTCAGGTTCACTTGCACCATGATTATGCATCTGTCTATCATATTTTTCATCTGCACTTCTCTTTCTCTTGGTCTTAGGTCTCCCAGGTTGAATTTGATGTGGTGGTGGTGTTAATTGAAATGGACAGGTACTTTTTGGCCACACGGATCTACCCTTTATAGGGTCCACAGTGTAAGAGTAAGCTTCATTCCATGTTCGAAGCCAATACACTTTGTTGACATAAGTGTAAAGCTCCCCAACTTTGTCTCCACTATCAGCCATTTCATGTATTGTAGCTATGACATGTCTGCATGGAATCCCATTCAATTCCCACCTTCTACATGTACATGACATATTTGTCATGTCAACCACATGCTGGTCATGCCAAGGACCATAAACTTCATACTTTGCAGTCTCATTCCATCTAGCTCTATATTGGACTGAAGCTTCCCTATTTCTCTCAAGTAACTTTGATGCTGTTGGAGTGAGTGGACCTGGAGCTTTGGACATCACTTTCTTCACATTGCAGATCCTCTTCATAAGGTACTGCCTGATGTACTCAAGACAACTTATGATGGGCTTATTCCTACCATGAATAATCTTACTGTTGAAAACCTCACACAAATTGTTGAGCAATATATCTGATCCTGCTCTGCCTGTATTAAACAAGAACATTATATGAACTAAATCATATACAATGAGAACTAGTAAAGCTTCACCTAAGGTAGGGAATATAACCTGAAAAGTGGCTTCTGGCCCAATGGTGAGGGGGGATTTTCTTCAACCACTCAAAAGCATCCTTATCAAACTTGTTAAGTTCATTCATGTAGTGTTCAAATTCTGGTACTGTGGTTGCTATTGCACACTGCCATAAGTGATCTTTATACTCTTTTGTTTTCCATTTTTCCTCATGTTCTCATAAATATGTCTTAGACAGAATCGATGCTCAGCTTGTGGGTATAGTTGTGCAATAGCAGGTAAGAGTCCTTGTAAAGGATTATCCCACATAATCATTGCAACATTCATATACAAATGAACTATTAGTAATACAAAAAGAAGAAAATAGTACCTTTTGTCTATCACTCATGAAAGTAAAGTTAGAATTTGAGTACAACTCTAAGTCATCTCCCAAGCATTCTAGTAATACAAAAAGAAGAAAATAGTACCTTTTTCCTGCTTTAAACCCTTTCTTTAATGCCCCTAAGCAAATATACACCCTTTTAAACTTCCTTGTTTCTCTAGCACTGTTAGGCTCATTAACAACCTCAAGCTTCACAGTTGTACCCACATTAGTTGCTTGTAGTTCCATAAGATAATCTCTTAACACCTCGTATTGCTTTGTGTAGTCACCACTCACTTGCTTTGTAGATGTTGCTTTTGCCCTCTGTACTTTGTGTATGGACACACCAACTTGAAGCCTCTTCTGAACTTGGTCTTGAATGCTTCGAAGGGGTACTGTAGGGTTAGACTCGACCATGTCTAAGATTTCTGCAGATATATACTTCGCAGTGCAAGCCCAAAGTTTTCTAGTTTGAACACAAGTATGTTTGTCCAGTAAAGTTTTCACATACTAATCACTATCTTTTGACCTTGAAGTCTGCATTGACCAAGAACAATTCACTTTATTGCCCTTACCTACCCCACTTGCATTTACATTAGGTACATTACCTTTACACACAACCCTAAGCCTTGTTTTGTCGTTTTTCTTGAAGCCAAGATTCCTTCTAGTCTGAATGGCAAGTTTATTGACTTTGTCATTAATTTCCTTTTTACTTTTATACTTTTGACCCACTTGAAAAGTAACTGCATGGACTTCCCCAAGAGAGCACTTCTTCTCCTTCACCATCTGTTTTAATATTGCTTTCCTCCTTTCATCATCAATATCTTCACCTAATGAGTCCCATTCATCATTATCAATTACTTCAACATCTTCAACATCTTCAACATCTTCAGTATCAACAACTTCATTTTCAGTCTCAACACCCTTTCCTCTGTCAACATATTCAACATCTAGATCAACATTCATATAGAAATCACTCATGTCCACCTCAATATCACTTACATAATTTTCTTCATCTTCAAGAAAGTCACTATCTTCCTCACTCCCTTCACTACCCCCTTCACTATCTCCTTCACTACCCCCTTCACTACCTCCTTCACCAAGTCCTTCACAAACTCCCTCACTTTCAAATTGAAATTCACCTAGTCCTGTGCCAAGTTCTGCACCAACTCCCATACTCTGATCATTACCATCATTAAAAGTATATTGATCAAAGAAAGGATCAAAGTCTTCAAATTGAAATGGTTGGTCATCAAAGGTATCAAACACTCCTGTATTTACTTCTTGGTCACCAAGATTTGCACCTTGATCATGAACTTCTGTATCTTGATCACCAACAGGTGCACCTTGATCATGAATTTCTATACCTTGATCACTAATATTTGCACCTTCATTACCAATTTCAACATGTGCATCTTGATCACCAACAGTTGCAGTGTGTTCCAAGTTGAAACACAATTTCTTACTACATGATTGACTCCCTTCAACTAACCTCAATCTCATATTTGAATTGTATTCGGGTGTCTCATACTTTACCAAACACAATTCAAGATTTAGGACATCTTCCTGGTTTTGGTTTACTGGATGCAAATCAACCACTGCTGAATTTGATTTTGGTATGGGCACATCATCTGCTATTTCCTCAATTATGACCCTAGGTTTAACTCTTGGAGACATAAAGTATGTAAGTAACTTAGTTTCATTATGTTCAGTGTATACCTTGATGATCTTATGATGTTCAATGTACTGTGCAAGACTAAGTACATCAACATCATTCCCCAGAGCTCTAAGACCAAACTCCAAATCTCCATTTGGTAATTGATAGTGGTAGTAAATGACTGGTGGTACCTCATAACCAAGCTTCAGCATCACCTCGTCCAACTCATGCACAGAGAACTCATCCATGTCTACCAAGTCAACGTGGTCTAATTTTCCTTCAATGTAGCTTATCCCTGGGAATTTTGTGAACCTCCCTCCATGATGGAGCTCAATAGTGAACATCGTGGGATATCCTTCTGTAAAAATCATGAACCAAACCAAAAAAACATTACTTTATATGGATTGTAAAAGATTTTTTTTTGTTTCAAAGAAATATGTAAGAAACAGAGTACGTTACCGTAAATTCGGATTGCATCAAAACACTGATTTCTTAGCCTGATTTCCCACATTTGGAGCATACTCGTGGATTTGAACTTACGATTGAAGTTGATGATCAAATGCAGGATTTCAAGGAACGATTAGGGTTTTCGATCAACAAAGTGGGTTTAGTGGGTAGAGTGAAGGGTCATTAACTGTGTATATCATTCAATATGGCGGTAATCGATGATATAGAGGTGGAAAGACGAAAAATACCCCCGTCTATATTGCACGTAACGGAGCATATGGACGGAAGTTAGTGTGAGGGACCAAAAACAATGGAAAAATCCAATTTTGGACCAGTGGTGCATCAAGGTATCGATTTGGACCAAAGTCGCATAATTTTGCCAAACACAGGGACCATTTTTGCAATTTTGTCATTATAATTTCTTATGATTGTATTTTCTTTATGACAAAATTACAAAAATGGTCCCAGTGGTTTGCCAAAAGTAACAAAGTTAGTCACTGCTAATTTTTTTGATTCAAATAGCCCTTGTGGTTTGCCAAAAGTTTGCAAAGCTTGCACAAATGGCCCTTTTAACTAACGCCGTTAGGGACTGAATTAGTAAACACATTTTCGTCTTTTCAAGTATATAAAGGGTCTGGATTCGCCACTTTGGGTAAACAACAAGGGTCATTTTTGTAATTCGTCATAAAATGATAAGAATGATAGAAAATGAGGGGAAGAGGATTCAAACTTGGGACCTTCTCCCTATTCAACCAAAGCTCTAACCTACTAGACTAGAGCCAAATTTGTTTTATATTTCCGAAAATTAATTAATATTATCTAAAATCGTAAATACTTACTAATAAAAAAATAAAAAAAACATATTTTTACTAAAATTTTTTTTTATTAAAACAAAATATCTTTTTACGTATTGTAAAAAAGAATTACAAACAATTTATTTGTTTTTTTACGTATTTGTTTTACATAAAATATATTTTTTTATGTATTAAAGAAAATACGTTTTCGTATAATATGTTATTACATTGTTATGATCCTAAAACATATTTTTACTTTTTCATATAAAAATACATTTTTTTTTCTTTCACGTAGATTTTTTTACGTATTTATTTTATGTAAAATATGTTTTTTTATATAGTTAAAAAATACATTTTCGTATAAAATGTTATTACAATGTTATAATCCGAAAATATATATTTTTAACTTATGTTAACGTCTTTAGTTGGTTTAAAGCAAAACTACAACTATTTTTTTTACGTAAAAACATTAAGAACGTAATAATATAACGTAAAAAAATGTTTCGTATAATATGTTATCTTAAATATATACGTAACGTTTATAATATGTTATCTTAAATCAGCTAAATATATTATCTTAAAAAATTAGTTATACGAAATGTGTTTTTGTATAAGATGTTTTTATGTGTTTTCGTAAAAATACGTTATGTTAAATATTTTATCTTAAAATGCGTTTTCGTAAAAATACGATTTTAAGATACTATATTATACGAAAACACATTTTTAAATTAAGATAACGTCTTTAGTTGATTTAAAGCGAATATGCAAGTATTTTTTACGTAAAAACGTTAACGTGATAACATATTATACGAAAACGTATTTTTACGTTATGTTAACGTCTTTAGTTTGCATTACGTAAAAAATATAAGTCGTTTTGATTTGATCCTAAAACATATTTTTACGTTATTTTATCATGTTCTTAATGTTTTTACGTAAAACATTTTATACGAAAATGTATTTTTTAAATATATAAAAAACATATTTTACATAAAATAAATACGTAAATTTTTTTTCTATGTGAAAGAAAAAAAAACGTATTTTTATATGAAAATGTACAAATATGTTTTAGGATTATAGCAATGTAATAACATATTATACGAAAAAGTATTTTTTTAAATACATAAAAAAACATATTTTATGTAAAACGAATTACAAAAATGGTCCCTGTTATTCTTATCATTTTAAGACGAATTACAAAAATGGTCCCTGGTTTACCCAAATTAGTGAATCCAGTCCCTTTATACTTGAAAATATGAAAGTGCCCTTACTAATTAAGTCTCTAACGGCTGAATACTAACGACGTTAGTAAAAAGGGCCATTTGTGCAAGTTTTGCAAACCACAATGGCTATTTGCATAAAAAAAATTAATAGTGACCGACTTTGTTAGGATCATTTTTGTAATTTTGTCTTTTATTTTATTTTATTTTACTCTATATATTTTTAAATAAAGAAATTATGTAGGCATCAATCGAGTGACCCCAAAATGATAAGAGGTGTTCTATCGTATTATATTTTCTTTATGATTGTAGAATAACAAAAAATGATAAAAGGAGATATATACAAAATGATAAGACACGTTTTAAGACGTCCAAAATTGAAAAGATTGAAATCTTAAAAAATAGAATACTTAAAACAAAATTAATAAAAGATTACAAAACCTAATTTATGATATTTAGTTAAGAATTAAAAAGTTTAATTTTTTGTCATTAGTTAAGTAACTATTGAACTTTTTATCAAATATCAAGTTGACATCCCATTATAATTCAATTTAATCCATTGAAGGCAAATGTATATTTCACTATATTCATGACCCCTACATTATAAATGTTAAATACCGGATAAACATTCAAGTTATTTCAAGTTCTGCTTTTCAGTGTCACGGAAATTTCTGATCTTCTGATATGATGGGCCTCTTTACTCTTAGGATATGAATCCACATGAAATCCTAATCATGATAGAAAAACAAACATAAAGAAAAACAATAGAAAACTAGTAACACGTGAAAGACAAACTAAATCAGAACGTAGTTTTTTTTAGATTAGCTACAGAATATTGCATAAATCATTTAGTTCCTATGAAATTATCGTTTCATATAGACAAACAGTTCTCCAAACATTTAATCGTTTGCTGATGAAATTTGATTACATGGTCAGTCGAGAGAACCAAACCAAGACGATATGAACAAGATTGAGGTTAAACATGAAAAAGTGACCCTTTATCTTCTTGTTTAAACCTTGAAAGTTGAAGTGTTAAGCTCATGAATTAGTGGATAAAATCCAAGCACCTCATCATGAACATAGATATGAATGGAGTTTTATTTCCATGCGGATTGCACAAGAAACAATTAAAAAACAATCCACAAAGAAGTGTCGGCAAGTCGTGACAAAAACAGATGTCCTCCAGGGAACTGTAGTAGCTAATCATCATATGTCGAAAGATCCTACCAGTCTTAGATTACATTTACGGGAAAAGGGTAACCTTAACTATGCGCTTTTCGTGCTCTTTTTATCCGTAAGTAGAAGTTGAATGTTCTTGGGACCTTCCCCTTTTGTCCTTAACTCTAATTTAAATAGTATTTTTTTATGTTTGGGACCACAATCTCACTTCTGGTTTAAAGGGACATTGCCCAGTTTTCAAGCGTGGTCCTTCACCATGCTTTTACTGCCCATCGAGCTCAATGAACCCATTAGCATTCTTTAAAGAATAAACAAGTACTACCAACTGTTTTAACACATGTACTACCTTTACATGCATTGGCAGAGGGAGTGACTTCTGTGCATCAATGCCCTGTGTTTCAGATTTTCGAGGGTCGGCTGGAGAACTAAGTCCTTGTATGAAGTTTTACCCTTTTTCATTTTACGTAGAAACGCCTTATCTAAAGTAATACACTTGACAATCGGACAACGCCTAATTGGCTTTGTATCAGGGCAGATCTAGCATAGGGGCAGTGTGAGCAGTTGCCCCAGATTTACACTTCTATATCAAATTTCAAGTTGTAATGTAGATCATTTGACCTTCAAAGTCAAAGTTTATTTGTTGTTTACATGTGAACTATTTAACCAATATAACGGAACCATTATTAAAAGTGGTGATGCGGTTTCTAAATTTTGTTAATAGGTTATATACGGTTCGGTTTTGGTTATCATGGAAAACCGACGACCCACCTTTAACCGAACCGAACTATTAGCTAAAAATGAAACCAAATGGTAAATGAGTGAGAGAACATTAACTTGCTACAGAGCACATAGTATATGAAACCAGTTTATAGAGTATTTCTAAATAGTAAATAGTTAATTACTATAAGGAATCGATGTTGAGTTTACTGTAAAAAGCATTACTTCTCCATGTACCCCTATTTTTTCATGAAATAAAATGCATATTCTTACTAAGCCACGACAGTATTTTAACTTAACCCTCTTAGTCTTAACAGCCATTTTGTTTGAAACGTCACTATTAATAAATAAAATAGCATAATTGTTCTATATTCAATTTCAAATCTACTCATTTACAAATAAAGTATTAAAACTACTATAATTAAACGACTTAAAATCCTAAGATGTTTATCTCACAAAACTTGATTTTAGCGCAATAGTGCTTTTATCATACATTGGACGTGTTCGGCAAAATTAGCTGGTAGTAACGGGTAGCGAGTAGCTTATAGCTTATAGCGTTTTGTTAAACGCTACATGAAGTAGCATTTGGATTTGAAGCGTTTTGTTTAAACTAAACACTAGAAGCTTGTAGTGCCAAACAAAACTTTCTATTTAAAACGAAGCGTTTTGTCAAACGCTAGAATCTAGAAGCTCTCAAACGCTCCGTGCCGAACACGCCCATTGATTTACTAGTGTTTAGATTTTTCCATTTTTTAATAGCAATGTAGTTTTTAATTTAAATTCTTTTAATAGCAATGCATTTTCTGCTTTTAATTTTTGATGACAATGTATTTTTTCCTTTTTTACTATCAGTTTTCATCATAATGGTTAACTAATATTAACCGATAACCAAACCCCATTAATGACTATAACCGATAACAGAAACCAATATTAACCGATACTCAATGGTCACTACAAGAATAACGACAATTAGTGGGTTAAGGAATTTGATTAACCGATTGTTTTGCTTATGGTTTGGTTTTTATCCCTAACCGACCTCTCTGTGACATCCCCAATTTCACGGTCAGAAAGACCGATTTATTTATGCTTATTTTGAAATCAGAGTATCATTAAAAGAATAATATTGCAGAATTTGTTCCCAAAAACATGATAATGATATTATCAAAACATTTCCGAAGAAACATATTTTATTTATATTAAAAACATTGGGATGTCATTGTCGATACAATACATAAGCATAAACGAAATAATACAGACCTTACACTAGTTTATCTAAACTACTGGCCTATAGGCATCCATAAATCTCTCATAATATCATCACACCTATGCTCTTGTGCCACTACCTATAATATAAGAAACTGAGTGGGTTAGGCTTGGGGGCCTGGTGAGCACATATGGTTTTCAACCCACAATAATTAAATCTTTATTTATTATTATCAAATCATCAACCCGATTACCCCTTCCCATTATCCTCACTCTCTGTCCCTAACATCTAATTTCAAGGGACATATCCTAAGGATCATCTTCGGGATAGACAATAATGCTTAGGGGAGTCCATAACAATATATGTCAGTAAGGCAACCAGGGGGGATGGAGTACACCTGGTGAACACTAAGTTCAAAAACACCTACAGGTTGCGAGCCTGCTAGCGTTCCACTGGACTGTCTAGAATAGTCTGTAGTCGTTATCTAATCATCTATATCATCTTTCATCTCTCATCATCTAGATCACCTTTCACCTCTCATCATCTATGTCATCTTATATCTACCCATCTTTACCTAACATATTTATAGCTAATAAAATACATATACAATTTAAAATCGAGTAAAACATGTATAAATCGTTCATCTAGCATAGATAACAGGAACACAGATAATAGACACATATAGCATGTAATTATCTTAAATACTTTATATCTATGTGTAAGATGATACTAACTATGCACTCACTTGATAAAGTGAATGAATCGAAATTCGGGCAGAGCTTCGCTTCTAACTACTGACCTTTGCTTTGACGTGACCTAGTATCATTAACACTAAGTATAAGTCTACGATTCTACGACTGAAAATAGTCTAGACCTATCAATCATTCCAATGAATACTGATAGTTCTATAAGGATCAGCCATGCAATACAGTTGGAAGGCATGACCATTTCGACATATAGTCTTTCTGAAATCCAACAACCAAGCCAACGTGACCATTCTAGACACCTCTCCCGTAAGTAGATCAATCAGTATAACGATTTGGAATCACTGATAAATCTTATTTATAGGTTCATAATAATGAATTATGACTATAAATATAAGTTAAACTGAAAAGGATAGAGTGTAGCTTAACTTACCGAGGTTTTAGCAAAACCGGGAAATTTGCACTGGCAGAATTCTGGGCTGATAGCTACTAGATGTCGGGCTCCTAGGGAGTTCTAAACTTGCCAGGATATTCTAACTACTAAGGAAAGATTCCAACCAAAGGACGTGAAATCGAAGGAGAGAGAAAGATAGATAGATAGAGAGAGAGAAAGAGAGACAGAGAAAGAGAGAGAGAGAGAGAGAGAGAGAGAGAGAGAGAGAGAGAGAGAGAGATTTGGAATTGTGAGGAATGGTTGAACACAAATGAGCTATTTATAGGCTCGTCATTGACCAGGTGATGGGTTTTGAGCATAACAAACAATCCCTATGTGTACATGCAACTCTAATATGTAGGATCTATGTTTTCACTATTGGACATGTAAGTATTGAACACAAAAGAATAAACCCTAGGAGGCATCTACTAATTTCGAAATTAATAACAAGAGATAGTAGACTAACCTTTAATTGTTATATAGCAATAACAATTAATTCCTTGAAGTTGTTGAACCTTGAAACTGTTGGATTAGGTGTCTAAGCCCTTAACTATAATTGGTATGTACTTGAATTGATAGCAGCAGAGTCCTTTTGGGTTGCCCTCAACCTAGCAACTGGACAAGGAAATTATGAAAGGAGAGATATTAATTTATAAGATTAATTAATATATATATATAAATGATTTATTAATATGTTAATGGATTAATATATTAATTAGAAATCATTATGTTTAATTAATTGTTAGCCAGAAATTAATCAGAATTGATTTTGGGGTTAAAAGAATTAATTATAAGGTGCAGGGACTAGTTTGCAATTATCTAATAGTTGAGTGGAAGGCTCTAGAACCCCCTTGGAAGAGGGTGGACGAAATCTTTAGGGGAAACCCTAATAATTTCGTCCATAGGGGCTTGGATAAGGCCCTTGGGTTTGCTTAGGCCCTAAGCAAAGGATAACTAGGGTTTCCCTTAAACCCTAGATCCCTCAGCTATATAAGGAGCCTCCTGGTTCATGTTTTTGGTGACTCTTTCTTTTGAAGAAACCCTAAGGCCGAGATTTTGCATACTCCCTCTCCTCTCTCTCTCTTCTACTTTCCTTCTTGCTAGTCATTGGGTGTGATTCCATTAGAGGCATTACACTTGTGGTGCTAAAGCTTCCAAGAAGATCAAGATCAAGATCAAGGGAATATCAATTGTTTGCTATAACAATTGAAAGGTATGTAAACCCTAAACCCTAGTTTACTATTTTCGAAAATAGCCTCTCTCCTCTAGGGTTCTTGTTTTGCAATTCAAAGTTATATGTTCAATAGTTAAAACATAGATCCAAAGTAGGTTGCATGTGAACTTAGGAATTGTTTTTCTAGTTTATTTGTTTTACCTAAAACCCATCAGTGGTATCAGAGACATTGTTGTTTTAAATTGAATTGCTACAATTGTTGAATTGCA
Source organism: Lactuca virosa (assembly GCF_052849685.1). Taxonomy (NCBI): domain Eukaryota; kingdom Viridiplantae; phylum Streptophyta; class Magnoliopsida; order Asterales; family Asteraceae; genus Lactuca; species Lactuca virosa. The sequence continues at coordinate 42,875,434 of NC_136426.1, forward strand.
AATTAGGGTTTATAGCTATTAAACCCTAAAGGCCAATCTTTTGATTTCTAGGGTTTTGGATCAAAGGGTTTTTTCGAAAACCCTAGCCTCCAAAGAACCCTAATCGAAATTAGGGTTAGGGTTTTGAAAACCCTAGCCTCCTCCCTTATGAATTTCGAAATATGCTAGAGGATAACTAGGGTTTCTTGTTTTTGGATAATTGTTACTTAATTAGATTAATTGGATAATTATCCTTACCCTATTTTTCGAAATTTAGAGGGATAAGGATTAAGATTAAATTAATGGATTAATTTAATTAGATAATCCTTACAAGATTTAATAATTTGATTAATAGTTAATTAAAAGATAAATATTAAATCTAGTTAATTGGTTTATTTAAATTTAAATTTAATAGCTTAAATTTCGAAATTTATAAACCCTTGAAGTTTTAAAATGTTTTAAAACACACCTTATATATATATTATAATTAAAAGTTTAATATTATATATGTATAAGAATATGGTCAGTCAAATCGCTAGTATGCCTCATTCACGAAGCTAATCTATAAGGGGGGTATAAGGAAACTGCCTATAAAATGGTAGTTGAATGGGTGTCCACTCTCACCCACCGCTTCCTTGATTAGTGGAGGGTCGTTAGCAGAACGGATTTGATAGGACAACTACTTCTCATTAAAAGTATAATGATATTAAAAGTACTAGAACATTATTTTCAAAAATCCCAACTCTAGTTACTTTAGGAAAAATGTGAAAAGTATGCTAATCCATGAAATTGCACATTATGCTTTATTAGTCGTTAGTGGAGCGTGTGTGGTTAACCAGCACACTAAAAGGCACTAATAAAGAGTAGTAATGGGTATCTCATAATTGTCATTTTGATGGAGCGTGTGTGGTTTACCAGCACATCAATAGTTAATGATAAAGACAATGAGGTTACCAAGCACATTTGCATGGTTATTCACATCTTGTTTGTGATCCTCGGCATCCCAGTCACAAATAGAAGAGCATAATCTGAGATTAAAACATGCCATTGAATAGTTTCAATGTATCTCAAAAGAATTAGGAATTTCACTTCGTTTGTTTCGTCTAATGGTGGAATTGGTGAATCGTCATTCACCTACCTTTATGAAATTTGCACTTGGATCTCGGCATCCCATTTCTGAGTTGTGAATCTTCATAGTTGGATCCTAACCTTGATATTATATCTTTGGGTTATTCTATTAAGGTATCTTGAAATCTAACTAAAACTTTCTTTCTTTTCAGATGTCTACTCCTGGAAACACTTCTACTTCATCCTCCTCCAACCAGAACTTCTCCTTGCTCAATATATGCTCCAAAGTCGTTATGGATGGCTCAAACTATAACGATTGGATGCGCAACATCAAGATGGCTCTTCGTTTCGAGAACAAAGAATATGTTCTTGAAAAGGAGCTCAAAGAGCTTGATGAGAATGAAGCTACTCCTGAAGATCTTGCTGCCTACAAGAAACATTACGATGATGCTACCAAAGTGGCATGCATCATGGTGGCAACTATGTCCCCAGAACTGCAGAGGTACTATGAGGACTACTGGCCTTTCGAGATGAACAAGGACCTTATGGAAAAGTACCATAAGCGAGCTCGTCAAGAAAAGTTCGAAGTAGTCAAGTCACTCATGGCTTGCAAGATGAAAGATGGGGAGTCGGTTGTGTCACATGTGCAAAGAATGCAACGCTACATAGAGCGTTTGGTCAAGCTCAATATTCACTTTGATGAGGAATTGGCCATTGACATGGTCTTGAACTCACTTCCTGAATGTTATGGTCAGTTTATTCTAACTTACCATTTGAACAATACTGAGCAGACCTTGGCCCAATTGCACAACTTGTTGCAGACAGCTGAGGCAGGGATGAAGGGTAAAAGTATACCCTCCACACCTGCTAGTGCCCCTGTTTTGGCTATTGGACAGGGAAAGGGGAAAAAGAGGAAAGGTCCTCCCAAGCAAAACTGGAAGAGCAAGGCTCAAGCTGGGTCATCTAGTAATGGCCCAAAGGCTAAGCCCAATGGTTCCACTCCCCATGTTTCTGATCCAAAAGAGGCAGTTTGCTTTTACTGCAACCAAAAAGGGCATCTTGCCCAAAATATCTGCAAGATATCAAGGATGGCAAAGTGAAGCCATCTTCGGCAGGTATTTACACTATTTCTGCTAATAACTCATTATCTTCTCGTTCATGGGTCCTTGACACAGGATGTGGTTTTCATATCTGTTCTGATTTGCAGGGTCTAAAGGAAAGTGAGGAGATAGAGCGAGGAAGGATAAACCTGATCATGGGAAACAGAAAGTCTTCACCAGTAACCAAGATCGGAGTTTATCAGCTTCTGCTTAGTAATGATGTTAGATTAGATTTAATAAATTGTTGCTATTCGTCTGAGATGACGAGAAACATTATTTCATTTCATGCATTGTTCAGACAAGGTTTTACATATTCTTTTAATGATTTGAATGGTTCAATTTCTGTTTATAAGAATGGTGTTTTTATGTTTGAAGCTTTGCCTTGTAATGGTGTGTATGAAACAGTGACTTGTGTTGATAGCTTAGGAAATAGTGTACTTAATATTGACTTGTCTAATAGTGTAGACAAGGCATGCTTGTGGCATTGTCGTCTTGGACACATTAACAAGAAACGCATAGCCCAACTCCAAAAGGATGGAGTGTTGGAATCATTTGACCTAAAGTCAGATGATATGTGTGAATCTTGTCTTTTGGGAAAGATGACAAAATCACCATTCACAGGGTCTTGTGAAAGAGGTGAAGGTCTGTTGGATCTCATACACACAGATGTGTGTGGGCCCTTCAGATCAACTACAAGTGATGCTAATCGATTCTATGTGACTTTCACTGACGATTATAGCAGATATGGATATATCTACTTGATCAAGCATAAGTCAGAAACTTTTGAAAAGTTCAAAGAGTTTAAACATGAAGTCGAAAATCAATTGGGCAGAAAGATAAAGATACTTAGATCCGATAGAGGCGGGGAGTATCTTAGTATCGAGTTTAACGACTATCTGAAAGAATGTGGGATAGTCTCACAATTGACTCCTCCTAGGACACCACAGTTAAATGGTGTAGCTGAGAGGCGCAATCGAACCTTGTTAGACATGGTTCGTTCTATGATGAGTCGGGCTTCGCTTCCTATTCACTTCTGGGGGTATGCCTTAGAGACAGCCGCCCACATCCTCAATCTTGTCCCTACAAAGAAGGTTGCCAAAACACCTCACGAAATGTGGACAGGGAAAGTTCCCTCGTTAGCACATATTAAAGTCTGGGGTTGTGAAGCTTTCGTAAGACGAGAGACTCACGACAAGCTAGCAGCTAGAAGTGAGAAATGTGTTTTCATTGGTTACCCAAAGCAGTCTTTTGGATATTTGTTCTACAGGCCTAGTGAGAACGTGGTCTTTGTAGCACGAAGAGGAGTCTTTCTTGAAAGAGAGCTCATATTCAAAGAGGACAGTGGGAGCACTATTGACCTTGAAGAAATTCAAGAGTCAGCCAATGAAGGAACCTTAGATGACACTAGCACTCAACCAGAGGAAACAGTTCCTGTTGAACCAATTGATAACTCATTACCTCTTAGAAGATCCACTAGGGTGAGTGTGCCACCTGAGTTGTATGGTTTTCATATTACTTCAGATGGTGACACATTCATAAGTGACAGAACACTGGTAAACTTAGATGAACCAGTCACTTATAAGGAAGCAATGGCAGGCCCAGAGGCTTCCAAGTGGAAAGAGGCAATGGACAGCGAGATTAAGTCCATGTATGACAACCAAGTTTGGAATTTGGTTGATAGTGCACCAGGTCGCAAGATAGTTGGGTGCAAATGGATCTTCAAGAAGAAGACAGACATGGATGGGAATGTGCATACATTCAAGGCTCGACTGGTTGCAAAAGGTTTTACTCAAACCCCAGGGGTTGACTATGATGAGACTTTTTCGCCAGTGGCTAAGATTAAATCTATTAGGATATTGCTCGCCATAGCTGCCTTTCATGATTATGAAATCTGGCAGATGGATGTCAAAACTGCTTTCCTTAATGGGAAGTTGGCTGAAGATGTTTACATGAGTCAGCCAGAGGGTTTTGTTGATGCAAAGTTTCCCAATAGAGTGTGCAAGCTTGAGAAATCCATTTATGGATTGAAACAAGCATCTCGCAGTTGGAATCTTTGCTTCCATGAGAAAGTCAAAGAGTTTGGTTTCTCTAGAAGTGAAGATGAGTTTTGTGTGTATATCAAGGCTAGTGGGAGTATAGTAACTTTTCTGGTGTTATATGTCGATGACATATTACTCATTGGTAACGACGTTCCAACCTTGAAAGAGGTTAAGTCTTGGCTTGGAAAGTGTTTTGCAATGAAAGACCTTGGAGAAGCTGCCTATATTCTTGGGATTAGAATATTGAGAGATAGAAAGAAGAGACTAATTGGACTTAGTCAGAGCACATACTTGGATAAGGTACTAAAGAGGTTTAGTATGGAAAATTCCAAGAAGGGAGAGCTACCTATCCAGAGCAATACCAAATTGAGTAAGACTCAATGCCCGAGTACAGATGTTGAAATAGATGACATGAGTCGTGTACCTTATGCTTCCGCTGTCGGATCGATCATGTACGCTATGACATGTACTCGCCCTGATGTGGCATTTGCTTTGAGCATGGTCAGTCGCTATCAGGGAAACCCAGGTAGAGCTCATTGGATAGCAGTTAAGAATATACTCAAGTATTTGCGAAGGACAAAGGACTGGGTTCTTGTGCTTGGTGGCAGTGATACTTTGAGAGTAGATGGTTACAGTGATGCCAACTTTCAGACGGATAGAGATAACTTCCGTTCTCAGTCGGGCTGGGTATTTTTACTGAATGGAGGAGCAGTTACTTGGAAGAGTTCCAAGCAAAATACGGTGGCTGATTCTACTTGTGAATCAGAGTACATTGCAGCAAGTGAAGCGTCGAAAGAAGCAGCTTGGTTGAGGAACTTCATCGGGGATCTCGGAGTTGTTCCAACCATCCAGGAGCCTATGGAACTCTTCTGCGATAATGAAGGAGCGGTTGCCTTGACAAAGGAACCGAGAGATCATGGTAAGACCAGACATATCGACAGAAAGTACCATTTCATTAGACATAGAGTTGAAGAAGGCCATCTTATAGTAAAGAGGGTGTCATCTGAAGATAACCCAGCAGATCCCCTCACAAAGGGTCTGAGTAGGGCTAAGCATATTCAGCATGCTCGGAGCATAGGACTGAAAGATGATATTAGTTTTAGTAGTTAGATTATTTTTTGAAACTTGTAACAAAGTAAATGTAATTGACTTTTGGTGATTAAATAATAAAGTATTATTTATAAGTTTGGCTACTACCTTTTGTCAATTGGGAGACTGTTGGATTAGGTGTCTAAGCCCTTAACTATAATTGGTATGTACTTGAATTGATAGCAGCACAGTCCTTTTGGGTTGCCCTCAACCTAGCAACTGGACAAGGAAATTATGAAAGGAGAGATATTAATTTATAAGATTAATTAATATATATATAAATGATTTATTAATATGTTAATGGATTAATATATTAATTAGAAATCATTATGTTTAATTAATTGTTAGCCAGAAATTAATCAGAATTGATTTTGGGGTTAAAAGAATTAATTATAAGGTGCAGGGACTAGTTTGCAATTATCTAATAGTTGAGTGGAAGGCTCTAGAACCCCCTTGGAAGAGGGTGGACGAAATCTTTAGGGGAAACCCTAATAATTTCGTCCATAGGGGCTTGGATAAGGCCCTTGGGTTTGCTTAGGCCCTAAGCAAAGGATAACTAGGGTTTCCCTTAAACCCTAGATCCCTCAGCTATATAAGGAGCCTCCTGGTTCATGTTTTTGGTGACTCTTTCTTTTGAAGAAACCCTAAGGCCGAGATTTTGCATACTCCCTCTCCTCTCTCTCTCTTCTACTTTCCTTCTTGCTAGTCATTGGGTGTGATTCCATTAGAGGCATTACACTTGTGGTGCTAAAGCTTCCAAGAAGATCAAGATCAAGATCAAGGGAATATCAATTGTTTGCTATAACAATTGAAAGGTATGTAAACCCTAAACCCTAGTTTACTATTTTCGAAAATAGCCTCTCTCCTCTAGGGTTCTTGTTTTGCAATTCAAAGTTATATGTTCAATAGTTAAAACATAGATCCAAAGTAGGTTGCATGTGAACTTAGGAATTGTTTTTCTAGTTTATTTGTTTTACCTAAAACCCATCAGAAACGTCACAAGTGTAACACCTCTAATGGCTTACAAACACACTTAGCAAGAGGATGTATGAGAGAGGAGGAGAAGGAAGCTTCAAGATTTCAGCTCTTCTTAAGGTTAGAATAGTGGCCGAAATCAAGAGGGGGTGGAGTCCTTTATACAACTGAGATAACTTAAGCCCAAAGTTAGGGTTTGCTGGAGGAAACCCTAATTTCTAGCTTATGGCCTAAGCAGTCCAAGGACTCCCCATCCAAAGGCCTTGGACGAAAATTCTAGGGCCTCCCTAGAAGTTTTCGTCCAACCCTTCTAGGGTGGTCCAAGAGCCCAGTCTCTCAACTATCAATAAATTGCTAAACAGCCCCTGCACTTTTGATCAATTCCTTTAATCCCAAAATTAATTCCAAATTAATTTCTGATTAAATATTAATTAAATAATATGATTTCTAATTAATATATTATTTCCATAATACATTAATAAATCATTTATTACAATTTATTAATCAAATAAGAAATTCTTCATCTTTCTCAATAGGTCATCCTGTCTCGTTGCTAGTGTGAAGGCAACCCAAAAAGACTGTGCTACTATCAATTCAAGTACATACCAATTATAGTTATGGGCTCAGACACCTAATCCAACAGTCTCCCACATGGATAAGTCTAATAACTATAGTTGCAAGTATGACTTCAAAAATTGACTAGCAAATTGTAGCTCTCAAAGCCGTTGTCGAACTCTGACATAGTCAGTTATGTGTCCTAAGATAAGTGATCATATAATCCTCCGTTCTACAAGTATCATGTGGACAAACGACATGGAACATAATCAATCTGATTGTTCAATACTTTGTTTCTCGATTTCTGATTTGTAATGAGAAAGAACTACTAATCGAATACACCAATTTAGTCCTGGCCGGGCCCAACACATAAGTCAATACCAAATCATCGAGGGGCCCAAGATATCTCTATTCCCGTTAGGGAAAAAGGAACAAATAAACTTTGACTTATATGCTTGCACTATTTACTCATCAAATCATGCACAACAATACATTTTATAACATCAAGTTACTAATGCGTTTACGTATCATCAATGCACAAACAACTCGTAAACAACTCATATATCTCCGTTTAAAGATTATACAATATTATCGTCTCAGAATTACTCGTGATAAATTCCATGAAGTAATTCTCTGAGCGTGGGTTAATCCAATACTTAAAATCCCTATTTTCAAGTACTCATGAATGTTGCAGCAAACCATTGCTATGTCTAAACCCTTAGACAATCTACAACCCAATTCATGACAGCCTTAATTCATAACTTACTTCCAAAGTATGATCGATTGTGGATATTTGAATAATCCAATTATTTAGGAAGTAAAACATGCAAAAGTGAAACACAATGATAAACAATTGACAAAAGATAGTAAATGATACTCATAAATAAATCTCCATTATTTAATCATCAAATGCCAATTACATTTATTTGTTACAAGTTTCTAAATATCTATCTAATCATTAAAACTAATATCATCCTTCAGACCAATGCTCCTTGCATGATGAACGTGCTTAACCCTACTCAGACCCTTTGTGAGGGGATCGACATGATTCTCTTCAGATGATACCCTCTTCATGATGAGGTATCCTTCTTCTACTCTATGTATGATAAAGTGGTATTTTCTATCGATATGTCTAGATCTACCATGATCTCTTGGTTCCTTTGTCAAGGCAACCGCTCCTTCATTATCGTAGAAAATATCCATTGGCTCCTTTATAGCTGGCACAACTCCATGGTCTCCGATGAAGTTCTTCAACCATATAGTCTCCTTTGATGCTTCTCTTGCTGCAATGTACTCTGATTTACAGGTAGAATCAGCCACCGTTTCCTACTTGGAACTTTTCCAAGTTACCGATCCTCCATTAAGGGTAAACACCCAGCCAGATTGAGAACGGAAGTTGTCTTTGTCTGTCTGAAAGCTGGCGTCAGTCATCACTGCCACCAAGCACAAGGACCCAGTCCTTATTTCTTCGCAGATACTTAAGAATGTTCTTGACCGCTATCCAATGAGCTTTACCTAGATTTCCCTGATATCGAATAACCATGCTCAAAGCAAAAGCTACATCAGGGCGAGTACATGTCATAGCATATATGATCGATCCAACGCCGGAAGCATATGGAACTCGACTCATTTCTGCTATCTCTGCATCAGTACTCGGACTCTGAGTCTTACTCAGTTTGGTATTACTCTGGATAGGCAACTCTCATTTCTTGGAATTTTCCATGCTAAAACTCTTTAGCACCTTATCCAAATATATGCTTTGACTAAGTACAATTAGTCTTTTACTCCTGTTTCTCAAAATCCTTATTCCCAGAATATAAGCAGCCTCTCCCAGATCCTTCATAGCGAAACACTTTCCAAGCCAAGATTTAACCTCTTGCAAGGTTGGAATATCATTTCCTATGAGTAGTATGTCATCAATATACAATACCAGGAAGGTGACTATACTCCCACTAGCTTTGACATATACACAAGATTCATCTTCACTTCTAGAGAAGCCAAACTCTTTAACTTTCTCGTCAAAGCAAAGATTCCATCTGCGAGAAGCTTGTTTCAATCCATAGATTGATTTCTCAAGCTTACACACTCTATTAGGGTACTTAGCATCCACAAAACCATCTGGCTGACTCGTGTAAACATCCTCAACCAACTTCCCATTAAGGAAAACAATTTTGACATCCATCTGCCAAATTTCATAGTCATGAAATGCATCTACGGCTAACATTACCCTAATAGATTTAATCTTAGCTAATGGTGAGAAGGTCTCGTCATAGTCAACCCCTAGGGTTTGAGTAAAGCCCTTCGCAGCCAATCGAGCCTTGAAAGTGTGTACCTTTCCATCCATGTCAGTCTTTTTCTTGAAGATCCATTTGCACCCAACTGTCTTACGACTTGGTACATTATCAACCAAATTCCAAACTTGGTTGTCATACATGGACTTGATCTCGCTGTCCATTGTCTCTTTCCACTTGGCAGACTCAGGGCCCGCCATGGCTTCCTTGTAGTTAGAAGGCTCATCCAAATTTATCAATGTATTATTACTGATAAACGTATCATCATCTGTAGTAATATGGAAACCATAAAACCCTGGTGCCATTCTAACTCTGTTGGAACGTCTTAGAGGTAACGAGTCGTCAATAGGTTCAACCATAATTTCTTCCTCAGGTTGAGCGCTAGTATTAGAGGTTCCTTCATCGTTTGAATCTTGAATTTCTTCAAAATCAATTGTACTCCTACTGTCCTCTTTGTATATGAGCTCTCTCTCGCGAAAGACTCCCCTTCATGCTACGAAGACCATGTTTTCACTAGGTTTGTAGAACAAATATCCAAAGGACTTTTGTTAGTAGCCGATGAAAATACATCTCTCACTTTGAGGTTCAAGCTTGTCATGAGTATCTCGTCTAAAGAAAGATTCACAACCCCAAACCTTGATATGTGCCAACGAGGGAACCTTCCATGTCCACATCTCGTGAGGTGTTTTGGCAACCTTCTTTGTTGGGACAAGATTAAGAATGTGGGCAGCAGTCTCTAAGGTATACCCCCAGAACGAGATTGGAAGTGTAGCTCGACTCATCATGGAACAAACCATGTCCAACAAGGTTCGATTAAGCCTCTCAGCCACACCATTAAGTTGTGGTGTCCTAGGAGGTGTTAATTGTGAAACAATTCCACATTTCTTGAGGTAGTCGTGCAACTTGATACTAAGATACTCACCACCTCTATCAGATCTGAGCATCTTGATCTTCCTGCCCAATTGATTCTCGACTTCTTGTTTGAAATCTTTGAACTTTTCAAAGGTTTCTGACTTGTGCTTGATTAAGTAGATATATCCATATCTGCTATAATCATCAGTAAAAGTCCCATAGAATCAATTTGCATCCCTTGTTGTAACGCCCGTGTTTCTAGGCTAGGCACTAATGATGATGTAATAGTCTAGGTTAACCTTTGTAGCCCGTTTCGAAATAATAAAAATGTATTATTTGGGTATTATGTGTTTTGTGCTTAATTGTGTGACTTAAATGAATTAAGGATAAAAATAAGCGTCATAATAAAATGTTAGATAAATCCGAACAAATAACAACATATAAGACATCTCTATAGCTATAACATAAAACATTTAGCACATAAAACATTTTAGGCATCTTTCCTAAAATAAACTAGTGCTCGTGTCTAAAATATAGCAGTCACTCATCTCACAATCATCGCTTAGCACTCTAAGTTTAAGTCTAGAAATTTCCTACAAATTCCTAGTTCGCTTAAACTAATGCTCTGATACCAACTGTGACATCCCCATTTTCACGGCCAGAAAAGACCGATTTTGTTTATGCTTTATAAAAATCAGAGTACTTCTTTTAATAAAAATCTTGCGGAATTTGTTCCTAGAAAAACATGTTAAATACGTTATCAAAGCATTTCCGAAGAAATGTATTTTTATTCATTTTAAAACATTTGGGATGTCATCGTTAATACAGAAACATAAGCATAAACAGAACTTACATTCATTTACACTAGTGATCTACATCTCTTTTAAATCTCTCAGTGTAATGTAACTTCATATCGACACCTGTGATACAAATAAACTGAGTGGGTCAGGTTGGGAAACCTGGTGAGTACATAGGGTTTTCAACCCACAATAATATAATTATTATGTTTAAACATCGAACAATCAACCCAATTACCCATCCCCATTATCTTCTTTACTCTTAAGGATCTACCCTAAGAATCAATTATTCCTCGATCATTCATTCCTAAGGATCATCCTAAGGAATCGGAACGAAGTCCATCATTGTCAATGACACAGCTGTCAAGCACAGCTGTTAGTTCTATCACTTAGGCGCAGCTGCCAGAATTGTGACATTCTATGTGAGGCGCAGCTACCACTATTATCCTTCGAGCACAGCTGCTAGGGTTATCTCGTTTATTGACAATATCGTTTTCGAGAGTCCACTCGCAATACATGTCAATGGCTTTTTAGAGTACACCGTTGAACACATCGTTCACAACACCTACAGGTTGCGAGCCTGCCAGTGTTCCACTGGACTGTCTAGAATAGTCCGTGGTTGTCATCCATACTCTGCTAGATGACGGGGCCATCATTTGGGAAAGGCTTCTCACAGCGTCCACCTCTCACACTCACGTCGTGGTCTATAACACCTCTCAACTCATCATCCAACTCATATTCCATCTATTACATCTACCCATGTTTTACCCAACATATTCTCGTATATATATATATATATATATATATATATATATATATATATATATACAGTTTAAATCATTTAAAACATGTATAAAATCGTTCATCCAGCATAGATAGCAAGTATACAGATAATATGCACACATAACACGTAATTTATTTAAAATACTTCATATCTATGTGTAAGATGAAAGTAACTATGCACTCACTTGAAAAGGTGGTGATTCCGAACTCAGACAGCGCTTCGCTTCTTAAAAATAATTTCCTTCGACGAAACCTAGTATTATTACCACTAGAGTTTAGTCTATTATTCGCCGAGACTAATTAACAGTCTAGCTATTATTACTATTATATAAGCGTTAAAAAATACTTATATAACCCATAATAATAGCCCAATTACTTATTATAAGTTCCTAATAACGTTACTATAATTAAATAAAAGCTATATTAAAAATAGCGTAGGTGTAACTCACTTACAGCGGGTTTTATAGAAAACCGGGCTTTGCTTGGAGCAGCGTTCCCGAGCCGAAAAGCTCTTCTTCTCGGAGCCGTCGAGCACTCCGGGGCTTCCTCCTCGTGCTAGGGAGGTTCCCTAGGCTTTTCGGGGGGTTTCGGAGCTAGAGAGAGGTTCTAGAGAGAGAGTAAAGAGAAGAAAGAATGGGAAATGTGTGAAGAAAATGAGGGTGAGAGAGGTTCTATTTATAGGCTGAAAAATGGCTGAACTTGGTGCCACATGTCACCATCTAGTGGCAAGACTTGGGGAGAAAGCAATGGCCAAGATTGTGCCACATCACCCATTTTCGCACAGCACACTTCCGACTTCTAAAATCCGTAACTTTCACATACGACCTCCGTTTTTGACGTTCTTTATATCCACGCGTAGGTAAAAATAAGATCTACAACTTTCATTTTGACTCCGTTGGCTAATTCTCGACCGATATTAAATTTAACAGTACGAGGAGATTATACTGTTAAATGTCCACGTAAAATTCATAACTTCTACATACGGAATCTGTTTTCGTCTGTCTTTTTACCGTTGAGTTCCTATTAATGATATCTTAAATTCTCATTTAGGTCGCATAGGCCAAAAACCGCTCGATCTAAAATTCGAGTTTCGGGCTGTGCACTGTTAAGCCAAAACTTCGAAAAATCATAACTTCCTCATACGAAGTCAGATTTGGGCGTTCTTTTTATGGACACTCTCGGTTTAACGTTTTCTACGACTTTCGTTTAGATCGCTATGGCTAAAAGTCGCTCTATCGTAAATTCACTATTTACGTCTCCCGGTGTCGTGTCGGTTCTGCCGTAAAACTTCGACGGGTCATAACTTCTTCGTTATAACTCGGATTTCGGCGTTCTTTATATGTACGGAAACCTTGAGACATATTCTACAACTTGGTTAAGATTATTTATTCTAAATAATCTTTTGTCGAGAAGTCATTTTCGACCCCTATTATCTCTAAATTGACTAGCCCGGATCTACGGGCGTTACAAGATGAGTGTCTACCATATTTTATACATGAGCACTAGTATATTTTAGGAAAGATGCCTAAAATGCTTTTATGTACTAAATGCTATATGTTTGCTATATATGATATTGTTTGTTCGGATCTATGGTCTGTTGCCGACCGGATCTGGAAACCTTATGTGTTTAGGATTCTAAGCGTGCGACTACGATATTAGAACTAGCATGTAAACGTTTCGGAGTGATGAGGATGATTTGAACGTCTATCGAAATAGAGATCTAAATTCGCCTAATTTGGTGTATAGATCGAATTGGCAAGCACACAAAATGGATTGGGAAACGATAACCCGCAGCCTGAGCCACACGTGATTGAGAGTGCACCAGAAATAACAGCTACACCTGAGCCAATCACGATGGCAGGAGTACAAGCAATGGTGCATATGATGTTGGATCAACAGATGGAAGAGACAAAACGTTTACTTCAACAAAGTAAGGATGAACTTATTGTGCCAGTACGTCAGGCACCTGCTCTTGGGGCAAGTATCTGGGTTGCTAAGTCTATTGGAGAAATAATCAACGACAGGACCACCAACAAGGTTAAAGTTGGCAAGAAGTGGAAATTTGAGGGGTCTTCAAGATCCAAGAAGAGAAACATGTTCTTAAACTCTGGCAAAAGAGGAGGTAAAGAAAAATGGTGCGGGAAGTGAAAAAATAAACACTCTAGAAGGAAGGTGACTTGCTTCAAGTGTGGATAGATTGGGCATTACGCCGATGAGTGTACGCTTCCCAAGAGGGTGTGTTACGGATGTAGGGAAGGAGGACATATTTCTAGGGACTGCCCGAAGAAAAATGAAGTAGCAAGTCCGAGCGCACCGCCAACGCCAAGGGAATTTCAGAATATCCTCGACGAAGCAAATAACAACGCTAGGAATTAGAAGTAAAGATTTGATGCCCGAAGATCAAGTTATGAAGTAGCAATGTGAATAGTAGCATGTGGTATAGCCTATTAGAGGCATAGTATAGGGTAAACTTGAACCTCTGTGTAATCGTTTCAAGAAATAATATAAACCCTGGTTTTGTTATCTGATGTATTGAATGACACCTATCGGAAGATATCGTAAGTGGTATCTTGCCTTTAGAATATGTATGATAAAATAACAGTACGTTTAAAGGAGTACGGTATGTCTGAAGTACACCTTCGATTGGCAGGATGATGGAACGGTTGGCGTAATTCTTGAAGTTGTCCCATCGTCTAGCATTTCCATCACCAATCGAGTTGAAGCATGATTGGATTGAAGATACGCATGAAAGAAGTCCTAGTAGAGCCTAGGGAAATTTTTATGATTATTTGGACATATTCGTATGTGTTAAATTGTTTTGTGATTTTAGGAGATAAGAACTTGGGGAATGCGAGACAATACTTAGGACGAGTATGAGTAGGTGTGAATGGTAGTAGAGGCCTATACTAGCAGAAACACAGGACTCACACTTGGATCTGGGAAAGTCACAAGGTTACCAAGGAGCTAGTGATTGATTTCGTTTTGTTCATGTTCGTCGTTACCATCGTTTCGGTAATGACTAAGAAGAACTGATATTTCGACCCTAGAGGTTATATCGAATCGAGTCCGACCAAGATGAGTTAGTTATGTGGTTCAGAGAACCAAGTCCGATGTAGTATCTCACTCAATCGGGAAAATTTAATTATCCCAATCATTATTAAAGTAAGAGGCTTGTAGCTAGAAATACTACATGTTAGTACATAATACGATGAGAGGTCGTTAGAACATGACCCATCAGTCTACTATGGTAATCAAAGGAAAGAACTTATCTTAAGCTTGGAGGAGTCTCCAATAAAGATCGAGATTGTGACTTGAAGGTCACAATTGAAAGTTCAACATGGAATAGGGAGCGGGTGCAAGATTGAACACCGCCTGCATATAAGAATTCCAAAAGTAGATACTTATTCAAAGGAAACATAATAGTTACGACTATTACCTCGGATGAAGAGATAACGTATGGAGTCATTATACAAGCCATGTCTTGTTAGTGTATCCGAAAATGGAGTTGAAGACTTCGTAGTCTGTAGTGACGCATCTGGAGCTGGGTTGTTTGTGTTCTAACCCAAAGGAATAAGGTCATAGCATATGCATCGAGGCAATTAAAAGAACGCGAAAAGAACTACCCCACTCATGATCTGGAGTTGGTGGCGGTAGTATTTTCCCTAAAGATATGGAGGCATTACCTCTATGGCGCAAAGTGCAAACTTTTTACTGATCATAAGAGTCTTCAATATCTCGTTAATCAGAAGGAATTGGACATGTGGCAAAGACACTGGCTAGAGTTACTTAAGGACTACGACTGTGAGATACCTTACCACCCCGGTAAAGCCAATGTTGTTGCTGATGCTCTCAGTCGGAAAGTCAATCTTGAAAGAAAAGGCCAAGAGCGTTGAGAATTGAAGTTGTCTCGACAATTGTAGAAAGTATAAAGAAAGCTCAGGAGGAAGCTTCAGAGAAAAAAAAGACTGAAAGGAAGAACGTTTGGGCAAAACGTTAGTGTTCGGTATAAACAGTCATGGACTGAAGGTATTCCAAGAGAGGATTTGGGTACCTAAGATGGGAGGAGTAAGAGGTCTTATGATGGAAGAAGCTCACAAAACCATGTACTCAATTCATCCTGGCAGCACTAAAATGTATAGGGACCTAAAACCCTACTACTGGTGGCCGACGATGAAGCTCGATGTTGCAAAGTATGTGGCCGAGTGTGTGACATGTGCAAGAGTTAAGGCACAACATCAGAAACCATATGGGAGTTTCGAACCTTTTCCCGCACCTATGGGTAAATGGGAGTACATTGCTAGGGATTTTGTCACTAAACTACCCAGAACAAAGAACGGTCACGACATGATTTGGGTAGTCGTTGATCGCTTCACTAAGAGTGCGCACTTCATAGTAGCCAATGAGAAATGGTCTATGGATAAGTTTGCAAATTCTTACGTGAATGAAATTGTGAGGCTTCACGGTGTTCCGTTAACCATTGTATCAGATCGTGACAACCGTTTCACCTCAAGGTTTTTGAGAAGTCTACAAGAGGAATTGGGTACCAAGTTGTGTTTAAGTACAGCTTACCATCCGCAAACTGATGGTCAGAGCGAGAGAACGATACAAACACTGGAAGATATGCTGAGAGCATGTACTCTGGAATTCCAAGGTAACTGGGATGAACATTTACCTTTAGTAGAATTTTCCTACAATAATAGTTTCCACTCGAGCATAAAGATGGCACCTTATCAAGCTTTGTACGGACAAAAGTGTTGTACGCCGTCTTGTTGGCTTGAGGCTAGTGAAAAGCAGTTTATGGGACCCGAGATAGTTCATCAGACTGCCGAAAAGTTGAAGGTAATCAGGGAGAGAATGTTAGCAGCTCAGGATAGTCAGAAGAGCTATGCTGACAAGAAAAGACGACTGATGACTTTTGAAGTTGGAGATTCGGTTTTGCTTAAAGTCTCGCCGTGGAAGGGACTTATAAGATTTGGAAAGAAAAGGAAAGTTGAGTCCAAGGTTTATTAGACCGTTTAAAGTTCTTCAGAGGATTGGGAACCAAGCTTACAATATAGAACTACCAGAAGAACTAAACAGTATTCATAACACTTTCCGTGTGTGTTATCTGAGGAAATTCACGGGAGAAGTTCCCCGACATGATTCCAATTTCTGAATTAAGAATTGATGAGAACAAAGGGTTAGTTGAGAAACCAAAGGCAATCGTTGACCGTAAGACCAAGAAATTACGACGCAAGAAGGTCGATCTAGTGCTTGTCCGTTGGAAACATATGAATGGGCCAAATCTCACTTGGGAATCAGAGAGTCACATTATGAGTCGCTATCCGCATTTGTTTGTTGATGGGTGATTCTGGGGACGGAATCATCCTAAGGGGGGGAGAATTGTAATGCCCGTGTTTCTAGGATAGGCACTAATGATGATGTAATAGTCTAGGTTAACCTTTGTAGCCCGTTTCGAAATAATAAAAATGTATTATTTGGGTATTATGTGTTTTGTGCTTAATTGTGTGACTTAAATGAATTAAGGATAAAAATAAGCGTCATAATAAAATGTTAGATAAACCCGATATCTATACCAAGTTCACGACGTGAACAAGCCTGGTTCACGACGTGAATAGCGAAATTCAGCCCTATAAATAGAAATCGAAGGCAGCTGGTTTTGGTTGCTAATTTCTCAACCTCTCTCCTACTTTTATCATCATTAAGCCTACTTTTAGCCCCCCCGAAGTCCCGATATCATCCCGACACCCGAAGCAAGTCCCGAAGCCCCGAAGATCCCGAGAAAAAAGAGTTTTCAAGCCGAAGCTCTGCCCGCGAGAAGTCCGGTTTCTGAGAAAAAATTCCAGTTTCATCGAAGAATATTACTTTAAGAGCCGTAGTGCTGTCTGATCATCGTCTTAACAAGTGAGTGTATTGTCACTTTCATCTTACACATAGATATGAAGTATTTTATATGAAATACGTGCTATGTGAATATATATTGTTTGTTTATTTGAGATGAATGTTGAATGAATGATTTATACAGGTTTTAAATGATTTAAACTGCTTATGTATTTTATATCTACAGAAATGTTGGGTAAAACATGGATAGATAAAATAGTTGGTATATGTTCAAAGACGAGTTAGAAAAATGAAATGATCGGTGATATAGATCATGAGATGAGGCTGAGGGGTGAAATATGAGAGAAGCCCTTACCCAAGCGTTGTCCCCCGTCATTCAACAGAGTATGGATGACAAACATGGACTATTCTAGACGGTCTGTGGAACACTAGCAGGTTCGCTCCCTGCGAGTGTGTGAACTACATGTTCATCAGTGTACTCTAAAAACCCATTGACATGTATTGCAGGTGGATTCCCGTGAATAATACTGTCGATAAATGAGAGCTATGGACTTAGCACCTGTTGTATAAACCCGGGCGACAATGTGACTTCGTGCCTATTCCTTAGGATGAATCCTTAGGAATGAGTGATAGATGATTCTTAGGGTAAATCCTTAAGAAATAAATAAGATAATGGGGTTGGGAAATTGGTTGATTATTTAATGTTTAAAAATAATAAATTTATTATTTGTGGGTTGAAAACCCTATATGTTCACCAGGCTCCCAAGCCTGACCCACTCAGTTTTTCTTTGTATTACAGGTAGTGGCACCAGAGCATAAGTTGGATGACTTATCAAGATATTTTGGATTATAGATCAGTAGTTGTAAATAACTGTTGTAAGGTCAATTTTGTACTGTTTATGCTTTTGGTCTGTATCGGAACATGACATCCCGAGATGTTTGTTATATAATGCAAAATACATTTCTTTAAGAAATGCTTTGATAAATTCTTATCACATTTTGTTTTGGGAACAAATTCCGCAACTCTTTTAATCAAAGGATTACTCTGATTTTATTTTAAAATCATAAATCAAATCGGTCTTTTCTGGCCGTGAAAATGGGGATGTCACACTTGTGGTGGATATGAAGGGCCCACACACATCTGTGTGTATGAGATCCAACAATCCTTCACCTCTTTCATAAGAACCAGTGAAAGGTGATTTAGTCATCTTTACAAGTAAACAAGACTCGCATGCATCATCTGACCTTAAGTCAAATAATTCCAGCAATCCATCCTTTTGGAGTTGGGCAATGCGCTTCTTGTTGACATGTCCAAGACGACAATGCCACATCATGCTTTGTCTAAACCATTAGACGAATCAATATGTAAAACACTATTACCTAAATTGTCTACAACCATCACAGTTTCATACACGCCATTACAAGGTAATGCTTCAAAATAAAGTACACCATTTTTGTTAACATAAATAGAACCATTCTCATTATTAAAAGAATATCTAAAACCTTGTCTATATAAACCATGAAATGAAATGATGTTTCTTGTTATTTCTGACGAATAACAACAATTGTTCAAATCCAAACATAACCCACTACTAAGCACTAAATAATAAACACCAATCTTGGTAACATGTGACGATCTCCTATTGCCTATAATCAGGTTCATCTTCCCATGCTCCACATCCTCACTTCTTTTTAGCCCCTGCAAGTTAGAACAAATGTGAAAACCACATCCTGTATCAAGCACCCAAGAATGAGAATATGATGAGTTTTTGGATAAGATAGTGTAAATACCTGCCGATGTTGGCTTCATTTTGCCATCCTTTATGTCTTGCAAGTATTTGGGGCAACTTTGTTTCCAATGTCCCTTATCATGGCAGTAAAAGCAAGTAGCCTCCTTAGGATCAGAGGCATGAGGAGCATCAGAACTAGTTTTTCCTTTGGGTTCATTGCTTGAGGACCCTGCTTGGGACTTTCCCTTCCAATTCTGTTTGTGAGGAGCTTTCCTCTTCTTCCCCTTTCCTTTCCCAATAGCCAAAACAGGAGCAGCAGTAGTAGGAGTGGAGGCAATACTCTTTCCCTTCATTCCACTTTCAGCAGTTCTCAACAAGCTCTGAAGTTGAGCCAATGTGGTCTCTTGGTTGTTCAAATGATAAGTCGTGATGAATTGATCATAACAACTGGGCAATGAGTTCAAGACTATGTTAATAGCCAATTCCTCATCAAAGTTTAGATTGAGATTTAACAAGCGTTCCACATATCGTTGCATACGTTACAAGTGGCTTGTGACAGATTCTCCGTCCTTCATCTTGCTGGTAATGAGGGACTTTACTACCTCGTATTTTTGTTGACGAGCTCGTTGATGGTACTTTTCCATAAAGTCCTTGTTCATCTCATAGAGCCAGTAATCCTTATAGAACCTTTGTAGCTCAGGAGTCATAGTAGCCACCATGATGCATGCCACTTTGGTAGCGTCATTGCAATGTTAGCTATACTCAGCTAGTTGTTCAGGAGTAGCTTTTGTTTCATCAATCTCGACAAGTTATTTTTCGAGCACATAATATTTGTCCTCGAAGCGTAGAGCCATCTTAATGTTTCGTATCCAATCATTATAATTGGTGCCATCAAAGTTGACTTTCGAGCAGATGCTCAAGAGCGAGAAGTTGTTGGAGGAGTTGTTGTTGTTGGAGGAACCAACAGCATTATTGGAAGTCGACATCTGAAGAAGAAGGACAAGTTTTGATTAGATAGGAATAATCCTTAATATAACACCCAAATGAAATATCAAGGCTAGGACCCAACTAAATAATTCACAATTCAGAAAAGGGATGCCGTAATCTAATTATAAATTATTTTAAAGGTAGGTAAATGACGATTTACCAATTTCACCATGAAAAACGAAATTTGAACGAATTAGGTTTTAAATGAAATTCCTAGATCTTTTGAGATTCATTAAACTATTCAATGACATGTTTAATCTTGATTATATTCTTCCATTTGTGACTGGGATACCGAGGATCACAAACAAAATGTGAATAACCATGCAAATTAGCTTGGTACTCTCGATGCCATTTATCATCTAATTAATGTGCCGGTTAGCCACACGCGCTCCATTAATCTATGATAATTTACGAGACACCCATTGCCACCTTTTATTAGTCCATATTAGTGTGCTGGTTAACCATAAACGCCCCACTAACGACTTTTATAAAGTGCAATGTGCAATTTCATGGATTAGCGTCAAATTCACATTTTTATAAAGTAATTAAGATTGAGAATTTAATAAAAACATTTAGTTGCTTTATTTATTGCATTATACTCATTAACGAGAATTAAATGTCCTATCAAACCCGTTCGGATAACGACCCTCCACCAATCAAGGAAGCGGTGGGTGAGAGTAGACACTCATTCAACTACCATTTTATAGGCAGTTTCCTTATACCCCCTTATAGATCGTTTTCATAAATGAGGCGTACTAGCGGTTCGACTGACTTGTCTTATACATATAGTAAATATTAAACTTTTAATTTTACATATAGTATAAGGTGTATTTTAAACATTTCAAAATACTAGGATTTTTAAATCTTTAAATTTCGAAATTAAAAACAATTTTAATTTAATTTAAAATTCAAAAACTTTGATTTAATAATTATCTATTAATTAAACCTTTAATTAAATTATTAAATCAATTGAGGATTATCCATTAAATTAATCAAATTAATTTAACCTAATCTCTATCCCCTAAATCTCGAAAATATGGGAGGGATATTTTAAAATATATAATTATCTAGTTAATCACATAAGAAGATAATTACCAAAAATAAGAACCCTACCCAAAACCGTAATTTTCGAAATCACCAAATATTGGGGAGGAAGGCAAGGTTTTCAACCCTTGCCATATTTTCGAAAAACCCTAGGGTTAGGAAACCCTGATTTTCGAAATTGGTAGGCCAAAGGAAAGGGTTAAAACCCTAATCCAAATTTTTGAAAACTAGGGTTAGGAAACCCTAATTTGCACAAATCATAAGCCAAGGGTTTAATTGCCATAAACCCTAATTTGTCAAGTTCAACCAATTGCATCATATTCAATAGAAAACAATCATGGGCTCTGATACCACTGATGTGTTTTGAGCATAACAAACAATCCCTATGTGTGCATGCAACCCTAATTTGTAGGATCTATATTTTCACTATTGGACATGCATGTATTGAACACAAAAGAATAAACCCTAAGAGACATCTACTAATTTCGAAATTAACAACAAGAGATAGTAGACTAAACTTTAATTGTTATATAGAAATAACAATTAATTCCTTGAAGTTTTTGAAGCTTGAGAACTAGTGTCACAAGTGTAACACCTCTAATGGATCACAAACACACTTAGCAAGAGGATGTATGAGAGAGGAGGAGGAGGAAGCTTCAAGATTTCGGCTCTTCTTAAGGTTATAATATTGGCCAAAATCAAGAGGGCGTGGAGTCCTTTATATAGCTGAGATAGCTTAAGCCCAAAGCTAGGGTTTGCTGGAGGAAACCCTAATTTTCAGCTTACGGCCTAAGCAGTCCATGGACTCCCCATCCAAAGGCCTTGGACGAAAATTCTAGGGCCTCCCTAGAAGTTTTCGTCCAGCCCTTCTAGGGTGGTCCAAGAGCCCAATTTCTCAATTATCAATAAATTGCCAAACAGCGCCTGCACTTTTAATAAATTCCTTTAATCCCAAAATTCCAAATTAATTTCTGATTAAATATTAATTAAATAATATGATTTCTAATTAATATATTATTTCCATAATACATTAATAAATTGTTTATTACAATTTATTAATCAAATAATAAATTCTTCATCTTTCTCAATAGGTCATCATGTCTAGTTGCTAGTGTGAAGGCAACCCAAAAGGACTGTGCTACTATCAATTCAAGTACATACCAATTATAGTTATAAGCTTAGACACCTAATCCAACACCAGACACGCTGTGAAAGGGCCATCCGTGCCGCACACCGGGCCGACGTTGCTCCCCAGGCTTGCTGACATGTGGCGGCTTTCTACAGGGGCGATGTGGCAACTTCAGGCGCAAGCTATGCGTGCCGCGCGTACACACGTACCGAATTTTCAGATTTTAAAAATTGCATAACTTCTTCATACGAGCTCCGTTTTCGACGTTCTTTTTATCAACGGAAAGCTCTCGGCCCGATCTACAACTTTCCTTTAGACTCCGTAGGCAAATTTTGAATTTATTTTTAAAGTTATATATTTAACAGGCTTAGACTGTTAAAGTCCATTATTTTTATTCATAACTATCTCATCTGACGTCCGATCTCGACTGTCTTTATATCGACGAAATACTAATAACGAGATCTTTAACTCTCGTTTAGATTGTTTTGGCTAACAATCTATCGATCTAAAATTCAATATCAGTGTGCATACTGTTGCGCTGAATTTTAGAAAAATTATAACTTCCTCTATTGAAGTCAGATTTAGACGGTACCTGTACGTACAAATACGATTTTTCGATATCTACGACTTTTTTTAGATTACTAAGGCTAATAATCGTCCTAATCCTTAATCTATTTAGACGCGAATTCTATCCCTATTTTATTACGTAGCTACAAACACACAATGTGAAACATTTAAGAAAACCATAATTCCTCAAACGTCACAATAAAGATCATAAGCCATGTATCTCAAATCATCATAACAAAATACTGTATCAAAATCATGTGTCAAAATATCAGAGTGAAAACATTCCAGGCTAAACAAATGGTGTGTGCATTGCAATCATCCTAAGCTCCTATTTTGAAAACCAAAGTACCTGAAACCAAAGCTGAAAATTGTAAGCACGAAGCTTAGTGAGTCTCCCCAAACTACCACATACCAGACACATGTCACATAAACATAATCGTGGGCCCCGCCCTGCTACATCGGACCCCGCCCAGCATCGAGCAAAGCTCGACATACACATGATCATATCAACTATTACATACGCATAATCACATAACGTTAAACATATAAACATATCATTGGGCCTTGCCCGCGTCATCGGTCCCCGCCCGATATTGGCTTGCCCGGCATTGGGCCCCGCCCGACATCCGGCCGCATCGGGCATCTGGCCCCACCTGGCATTGGGACCCGCTCGGCATCGGACCAAAGTCCGGTATACATATAACATACCATCAAGCATATAACATACACATAACATAAACATAACTTGGGCCTCGCCCACTACATCGGGCCCCGCCCGGCATCGAACAAAGTTCGGTATACATAAGCATATCAACATATACATATAAACATAAATACATAGCATAAACATATAAACATTCCTCGGGCCCCGCCCGGCATCGGACCGAAATCCGGAAGCATACTAACATTCCTCGGGATCCGCCCCGGCATCGGACCGAAGTCCGGAAACATACAAATACAAACACATGCAAGAATCACAAAGACATCAAGCATACAAGCATTCCTTGGGACCGCCTCGACATCGGATTGAAACTCGGAAAAGCATATAAACCTACATCGGGCCCCGCCCGACATCGAACCGTAGTCTGGAACTACTGCTAACTAAACGGGCCGGCCTTGGTGCCTTAGACCCGTTCCTACTGGAGGAAACTCACCTCGCGCTGCTGAAGTCCCATAGACAAAACTCTAGCTGTTGGATGATAGGTTCTCGAACTGTCAATCATCAAAATAACACCCAATTAGTAATTGGGTTCCAATACATATCCATAAGTCCATGATTCGGGTAAAAGGCTACTTTACCCCCAACTTAGCTTGACTCAAGCCCAAGGCCCAACAGTCAACTATGAGTCAAAGCCCAACCTATGGCCCAATTTTCCAAATTGGGCCCAAACCTCTACATGGTCTTCCCTAAGGCCCAACCATTTATTCTTGGTCCAACACTTGACATTTTGATGGTCCAATATCTCATAATCATCAAGGCCCAGTTATGGCCCATCTATGGCCCAATTTTCCAAATTGGGCCCAAACCTTTCCAGTGGGCCTTATCCTTAAGCCCAATCCAAGTGTTCTAGTCCATTTACTTGTTAATAGTTGGCCCATCAAGAGTCCAGTCATCTAGGCCTAACAGAAAGGCCCAACTCTAAACCCAATACAATTAGGGTTTTCACATGAAATGACGATTAGGGTTAAGTGTTTCTCACTCAACCCATTAAGGACTTAATCCATTAAGTCCATCAATCTACAAGGTCAATCATATAGTGTGGTCAGCTTAATTCATAATCCCAATCCGGTCATCCAAAATGCGGGTCCCAACAATCCATAACCCATTTATCTAAAATTAGGGTTTTCTAAACCCTAATTAGGGTTTCCAACCCAATCACGACCCAATAGGCACAAAAGCTAAGTATTTAGATCAATCAGGGTTTCATTAGGCCCACTAGGGTTTCATAAGCCGGGCACCACCCACTCGCACCTCGTGTAGTGGTGGTCAACGGTGGCTCACGGTGGTGGTTAGGGTTCTAGTCCATTTTTGTCCAAGCATCCCAAATGACATCTAACACATACAAAGCACACCGTCACCCAAAACGGTGACTACTGGCGGCAGCCACCACCTCACAGTGGTGGTTATGAGTTTTCTTATTATTATTCCGACACCGATTACAATTTTACAAAGCTTTAACCCACAGTAACACACACACACAACAAGGTAAACACACACACACAACCACCCTTGTGGTGGCCGGCGGTGGTATATGGCGGCAGCCACCACCTCACGGTGGTGGTGGTGGCTTTTCTCGTGATTTGCGGCCAAACAAACACCCAAACACCTCTCTACTGAAATAAACACACACAACATGCTTTGCCCGGAACAGTAACACAGCCACCCACCTGGTGGCGTACGATGGCGGCGATGGCGCTAGATGGTGGCAGTTTGCGATGGCCGAAGCAGCGACTTGAGTAACAGAATCGAGCCATACGGCGGCGGCGGTCGCGACTAAGAAATAGCAACAGGAGAACGGGTGAGGAGGATGAGCGGAGACCACCGTGAACCGAAGCAACGCCGACCGCCGACGCTAGCGGCGACTTCGTCTTCAACTCTTGGAGCGCAGCGGCGACAGCAATGCAACAGTGGAGTGAGTGTGGCGGACGGAGACGGACGTGACTCTGACAACAGCAACAGAGGAAGGGGCGTCTGCCGGCTGTCCTTGCCGTAGTCGGCAGAAGGAGTAGCAATGGTGCTGGATGGTGACTCCCAACGACGCCACAGCTCCTCCAATTCTCCAACCGGTGCAGCTTCGCTTCCCTTTCCTGTCGGTCTTCAATTTCGCCGATGGTGCTAGGTGGTCGGAGGACGACTAGGTGAATGGTGGCGGCGGCCAGAGAGAGTGGAGGACATAAGGTTGGCGGCTGCATCATTTAGGGTTAGGGTTTAGAGCAAGGTGACGGGTTATATACCCGGTCACTTTGAAACTTTCCATAATATACACTTCCAGTCCCCCTTCCTTTTATTCTTTTCAAATTAAACCCAAAACTTACCCTTTAGCCCCTGTCTCCATAAAATCTTTTCAACTTTAATCCAATATTTACCATTCAGCCCCAAACTTCCATAACTCTTTTCAATTTAAGTCCAACACTTACCAAACAGTCCTTGCCTTCATAAATATTTACAGAACCAATCCGGAACTTACACCTTTAACCCCCAACTTCTAAATTATGTCAGTTAACTCCACGAAACCAACACCTTGCTATATAATTATTGATTTTAGGGCTACTATTCATTCATTAATTTGTTTATTTATTTATTTAATAAACGGGGTGTTACAACTCTCCCCTACTTAAATTAGATTTCGTCCTCGAAATCATTCCTTACCATTCTTTACACGCCAAACCACTCAAGTAACATGGCCATAATCCTTGGCATAATCTAGCCTTCCCAAGGCAACCAAAACCATCCCTCGCAGGGTTTTAAAACCCGAGAATGAATGAATTCCTTGCAATAGGATCACACTACTCAATCTGAAATTCAAAGTCTCGATATGGTCTGACTCCCTGACAGACCGCTCATAAAGAATCATTATAGCTGGATCCCGCTGTGGGTGACTTAGCATTACTCAGCAATCTGTTACTCTAACCACACATGAAATCCTAAAATACCATTTCTTCTTGAGGCCCGAAACTGTCTGAAGCACTGATCTGCCTGAAACACTGAACTGCTTGAAACAGTATGCAACCACATGGCTGCCTCCCAAAATCCACTGGAACCTCCCTGGTTCCAGCTTATCTGAAATGCTGAAGCCCTACACGGTTGCTGAGCCAAGACCAATCTCACAGTCGCCCCACGCGACTTCCGAACGAAATCCTTGTCTATCAATAGTTGCCACTAGTTATCTTGGCACTGCGGCTCTAACAATTTTCTGATCTAACTGATCGAGTCCATACGTCGGATCCTGACATCACCCAAACCCAATGCTAAAAGTGAATGCTACATGACCAATGGTAGCCTTAAATCACACACGGCCTTAAACGGTCCCTCATTTCCTTGATCCCATGACTGCAGTAATGTTCCCACGGTCTCATCACTGGCTCAAACAATTCTAATTGACCTGGGGAAATCCGTAAACCAATCTGTGGATTTGCCACGCCCTCACTGTTGCATCCGAACTGATGGGTACTACAGTTCCCTCCACGATCCAACACACTCCCATGCTATCTACTAACCTAGTGAATGCTACGACTACACCCGCAGACTTACAACACTCTAGCACTATCTGCCAACCTTGTGAATGCTACAGCTACACCCGCAGACTTACAACACTTCTAGTACTATCTTCTAACCTTGTGAATGCTACAGCTACACCCACATACTTACAAAACTTCTAGCACTATTTGCTAACCTTATGAATGCTACGACTACACCCGTAGACTTACAACACTTCTAGCACTATCTGCTAACCTTGTGAATGCTACGGCTACACCTGCAGACTTATAACAATTCTAGCATTACCTGGTAACCTTGTGAATGCTACGGCTACACCCACAGACTTACAACACTTCCCACACTATTTGGCTGCTAGTGAATGCTACGGCTATCCCGCAGTCTTAAAACACTTTCCACATTGTTTCAATCATTGATTACTAATCCGAGCACATCCAACGTCGAGCATACACACGACCTAACATCCCAAACCGCACTCATGTCCTGACTAGAATCTCCAACCAGATTCCCTAAGGCCTGCAATCAAACATTCAGAGAACGCGATCTCATTATTGGAAAGTTTTTTGAACTTCCAACTCACACTATCCTCAATCCATATAGCCGCTTGGGCTGTCTTCCTTCCTGACAAGGATGCAAAACTTATCCCAGTTTCAAAACTGCTCCTGCTTTTGAATCCCTGGACGATTCTCCCCCACTTTGATTCAACTAACATCTTATAACACAAAATACGGGAAGAATTCTTAATCTTTTTTACCATCCCATGACTAATCTTCTGGAAACCACACTTACCATTGCTAGTGTTTCAATACTAGCCCATCCAAAAGGTCACACAACTTCTAAGAACCCGATGACTACTTCCTGAATCCACAATTAGGGAAAATGACCTTCCGCTACCCACTAATAATCTCGGTATGTAATTGGCATATGACATCTCTCGAATATATAATTCAAACACAAACATAGGATAACCTAGAGTTACACTTACTTAAACCCTTGGAACGAAAGGTTCCACCGTGCAGTTTCCAGCAAGTGTTGCACCGAATCTGGCCCTGCTGGCCTCTCTAAAGCTGATCCTAAATCTTGGGTCTACTCCCGGGACCCTTAAGTATAAGCAACTAATCTAGTTTCATCTTCCCAATGTGCTCCAAGTCAACATCCCGTTCTCGGGCTCTAGAAGTCATATCATTCAGGGTCTCGCACCCCGAGATACTCACGACCTTCCTGCTATCATTCTGCAGTATGTCATGATACCTTACCTTCTTCATTTCGTCATCTATTGCATACTGCGATACCAACTAAGTTCTCTCCCGAGACTTGATAGTGATCTTTGCCACAGTCTCCGTAGTCTGGCGGAGATCCAACAACTCTTGCGCCAACTGTCGCGCCTCACCTGCCTGGGCAAACTCTACCCTGAATCGGGTCGAAAAGTCATCCCATGATATAGCATCGACCGCATCATCACTCAACTCATTACCAACCTCTTCCCATCAATCATGTGCCCTGTCCTTCAGAAGGCAGGAAGCAAGTCGGTCCTTGTCCCCTTTCGAGACTACGACTGGTAGGAAAATATTGGCGACATCTGCCAATCACCTGCTGCTAACAATGGGGTCCCTAGCCCCATGATAATCTGGAGTTTCACAAGCTCTGAACTCCCGAATCATCAACGTACGCATCCCTATCATGGCTGTTATCTCAGTGCAGAATGCACTCAGCCTCTCATCACAAATCTCTAAAATGCCCTCCTTGATCAAACTGAAGATCATAGGAGTCTGGTCAATGATACTGCGCGTAATCTCAGATGGAATGAACTCCCTCATCTGATCATCGAGCTGCCTGACTCCAGAGTCTGAGCCTGATCCCTCGCCGGCACCTGAACTGACATCTGGTCTACCACGTAGCGTCACCATACTCAGGTATACTATAACAATATCAGAATGCTCATCATAAATCGAGGGATCACATACACTATAAGTTCCCTGGTTTTATCTCAACTTTCCTTGATTCGAGTACGGATCCTCTGCTTTCAGTAGTACGGGCCCATACTACCTTCCACATCTATCCGTACTTTCCTCAAGAACTGCCTTGACTCCACCAAGTCCCTTCTACTACAACTGCTGATCTCATGCTAAACTCATCCCAGGCTTGCCCTAGGGTAATCACCAACCCACCCTCCGCTATCAGCTGCATAAGAAGTCCTTGTTATCCCCCCTAACTAGCTCGTGAATACTATTACATATCACTAAGACTAGATAATTCTTCGAATGAGAGATCCTATCCTACAATGGTTGGACTCAAACGAAAGTTGCGCAATAGAGCTAGACCTAACCTTCTGAATTATTTAGTCCTCAGAATATGTAACTTAACATATTCATTTACTAGTTAGTAAAAGATAACTAGAACTCCTAAAAGCACAAAGCAACCAGCATTCGAGCATCGAGTAAACATAACAAAGCATATCTCATTCAGGCCATCACTGACTAATATGTACTAGCATGCGGTTCATAAGCTGAGATACATATAACAGGCATATAAGGCATCCTTCCTAGATCCTTAGTCCTAAACTAGCATGCATTTCTCATAAAGCTGATACACATATAATAGGAACATAAGGCATCCTTCCTAGATCCTTAGTCCTAATCTAGCATGCAGTTCTCATAAATATGTCATAACATAAACTTGTATGGGTGATTTGGGAGTACTTACTTGAGCTCGGATGATTGCATGCACCACACCCTTTTTCTCTTCTCAAAGTTCTTTTCTCTTTTCAAAATCATTTTTGTAAAAATGATTTTCTTTTGAAAAGTTTCTTACCATGTCCTTAGTTTGAGTTCAGACACACCCGAGAGTGTGCCCGAATCCCTCAAACCAGGGCTCTGATACCAACTTGAAACATCCCAAAAATACAGTCCAAAAATTTCGTTTAAAAATCATTTAAGAAAACCATAATTCCTCAAACATCACAATAAAGATCATAAGCCATGTATCTTAAATCATCATAACAAAATATTGTATCAAAATCATGTGTCAAAATATCAGAGTGAAAACATCACAGGCTAAACAAATGGTGTGTGCACTGCAATCATCCTGAGCTCCTCTTTTGAAAACCGAAGTACATGAAACCAAAGCTGAAAATTGTAAGCACGAAGCTTAGTGAGTCTCCCCAAACTACCACATACCATACACATGTCACATAAACATAATCGTGGGCCCCGCCCTGCTACATCAAACCCCGCCCGGCATCGAGCAAAGCTCGGCATACACATGATCATATAACCTATTACATACACATAATCACATAACCATAAACATATAAACATAACATTGAGCCTTTTCCGCTACATCGGGCCCCGCCCGACATCCGGCCGCATCGGGCATCGGGCCCCGCCTGACATCGGACCAAAGTCCGGTATACATATAACATACCATCAAGCATATAACATACACATAATATAAACATAACTTGGGTCTAGCCCACTACATCGGGCCCCACTCGGCATCGAACAAAGTCCGATATACATAAGCATTCAACATATACATATAAACATAAATACATAGCATAAACATATAAACATTCCTCGAGCCCCGCCCGACATCGGACCGAAATCCGGAAACATACTAACATTCCTCGGGAACCGCCCCGACATCAGACCGAAGTCCGAAAACATACAAATACAAACACATGCAAGAATCACAAACACATCAAGCATACAAGCATTCCTCGGGACCGCCCCGACATCGGATCGAAACCCGGAAAAGCATATAAACCTACGTCGGGCCCCGCCCGACATCGGACCGTAGTCCGGAACTACTACTAACTAAACGGGCTGGCCTTGGTGCCTTAGACCCGTTGCTACTGGAGGAAACTCACCTCGCACTGCTGAAGTCCCGTAGACAAAACTCTAGCTGCTGGATGACAGGTTCTCGAACTGTCAATCATCAAAATAACACCCAATCAGTAATTGGGTTCCAATACATATCCATAAGTCCATGCTTGGGGTAAAAGACTACTTTACCCCAAGTTAGCTTGACTCAAGCCCAACGCACAATCCAAAGCTCCAAAAGTCAACTATGAGTCAAAGCCCAACCTATGGCCCAATTTTCCAAATTGGGCTTAAACCTCTACATGGTCTTCCCTAAGGCCCAACCATTTATTCTTGGTCCAACACTTGACATTCTGATGGTCCAATATCTCATAATCATCAAGGCCCAGTTGTGGCCCATCTATGGCCTAATTTTCCAAATTGGGCCCAAACCTTTCCAATGGGCCTTATCCTTAAGCCCAATCCAAGTGTTCTAGTCCATTTACTTGTTAATAGTTGGCCCATCAAGAGTCTAGACATCTAGGCCCAACTCTAAACCCAACACAATTAGGGTTTTCACATGAAATGACGATTAGGGCTAAGTGTTTATCACTTAACCCATTAAGGACTTAATCCATTAAGTCCATCAATCTACTAGGTCAATCATATAGTGTGGTCAGCTTAATTCATAATCCCAATCCGGTCATCCAAAATGCGGGTCCTGACAATCCATAACCCATATATCCAAAATTAGGGTTTTCTAAACCCTAATTAGGGTTTCCAACCCAATCACGACCTAATAGGCCCAAAAGCTAAGTCTTTAGATCAATTAGGGTTTCATTAGGCCCACTAGGGTTTCATAAGTCGGGCACTACCCACTAGCACCTCGGGTAGTGGTGGTCAACGGCGGCTCACGGCGACGGCCTCCATCTCACGGTGGTGGTTAGGGTTCTAGTCCGTTTTTGTCCAAGCATCCCAAACGAAATCTAACACATACAAAGCACACCGCCACCCAACACGGCGACAGGTGGCGGCAGGAGGTGACAGCCACAGTAACACATACACAACAAGGTAAACACACACACAACCACCCTTGTGGTGGACGGCGGTGGTACATGGCGGCAGCCACCACCTCACGATGGTGGTGGTGGCTTTTCTTGTGATTTCCGGCCAAACAAACACCCAAACACCTCTCTACTGAAATAAACACATACAACATGCCTTGCCCGGAACAGTAAAACAGCCACCCACCTAGCGGCGTACGATGGCGCTAGATGGCGGCAGTTTGCTATGGCCGGAGCAGCGACTCGAGTACAGAATCGAGCCACACGGCGGCGACGGTCGCGACTGAGAAATAGCAACAGGAGAACGGGTGAGGAGGATGAGCGGAGACCACTGTGAACCGAAGCAACGCCGATCGCCGGCGCTAGCGGCGACTTCGTCTTCAACTCTTGGAGCGCAGCGGCGGCAGCAATGCAACAGTGGAGTGAGCGTGGTGGACAGCGACAGACGTGACTCTAACAGCAGCAGCAGAGGAAGGGGGCGGCTGCCGGCTGTCCTTGTCGTCGTCGGCAGAAGGAGTAGCGACGGTGCTGGACGGCGACTCTCAACGACGCCACAACTCCTCCGATTTTCCAACCGGTGCAGCTTCGCTTCCCTTTCCTGCCCGTCTTCAATGTCGTTGATGGTGCTAGCTGGTCGGAGGACGACTAGGTGAATGGTGGCGGCGGTCGGAGAGAGTGAGAGACATAAGGTTGGCGGCTGCATCATTTAGGGTTAGGGTTTAGAGCAAGGTGACGGGTTATATACCCGGTCACTTTGAAACTTTCCATAATATACACTTCCAGTCCCCCTTCCTTTTATTCTTTTCAAATTAAACCCAAAACTTACCCTTTAGCCCCTGTCTCCATAAAATCTTTTCAACTTTAATCCAATATTTACCATTCAGCCCCAAACTTCCATAACTCTTTTCAATTTAAGTCCAACACTTACCAAACAGTCCTTGCCTTCATAAATATTTACAGAACCAATCCGGAACTTACACATTTAACCCCCAACTTCTAAATTATGTTAGTTAACTCCACGAAAGCAACACCTTGCTATATAATTACTGATTTTAGGGCTATTATTCATTCATTAATTTGTTTATTTATTTATTTAATAAACGGGGTGTTACACAATGTATACATATATATACATATAAATACCACGTAATAATCAAATAACCCTCTTTTATTATTTAATAACCAGACAATTAATTAATTGTAATTAATTATATAGGCTGAGTTGTTAAATCTGATTGGCTTTAAAAAAAAAATTTAAAGCTCATCCAACAGTTCAAGTATAAAAGATTCTAAGATTACCATTATGGAAATAAACCATGTTGTCAGGCCCGGTTTAGACCAAGGGCAAGATGGGCATTGGAACAGGGCCCATAAATTTTAGGGGCCCAATTTTTTTTAATTGTATATATAATTTCAGCCCAATCCAAATGCAAACCAATCTATGACCATCAGCATCGCGTACGGGAGAAGGCACAATTGCATAAGGAAACATCGAGTATCAACATTCGACGAACAGAAGCCAGAAACATCATGTTCCTCATTCAAAAAAAAACCGATCAACACTCAGCAGGGCTGGCCGACAGCAACTTAGCCACATCGACTCAACTTTCAGCAATCACCATTCAGCAAGACACCAATAGCAAGGATCGATTACACGATTATCTTATCTCCTGCAGTCCTGCTAATCACTAATTTCGTAATATTGTAATAGTTATTAGTCTAATAGATTATGATTTATGAGAAATTGAGGATTATCAGTTTATAATTGTCAATTGCATACTTGAATGATTCATAGATTATCGGTTTAATAGTTTATTATCACTATAGAAATCAGTTTAATAGAATGTTGAATCATGAATGAATGAAATCTTATCAGTTTCTCAGATTCATAGATCATAAAAATCAGTTTAGTAGTTTATTATCACTAATCAGATTATGAAATCTTAATTTTATTATGAAATATGATTCAATCACATTATGATGAATGATTCTGATTTCTGAAATAGATTATTACTATTAGAAACTGGAATTAAATTATGAGAATGAGATTATGTACTTATGTAATTATGTTTATTGTATGATTATTTAGTATAAATTCAAAATTCAGAAATCATGTGTGTTTAAAGAATCAAATACCACTTTATCATATTATCGTTACTAGATTATGTTAATTGTAAAATTGTTTATCAGAAATAAGTTACTTGATTATCGGATTTTCAAATTATGTTTATGTAATTTAATTTGTTACACGTTAAGGCCTAAGGGCCTTTTTTATCCGCCTCGTCCTGGGAATTTGAATCCTCAGAACCGGCCCTGCATATGTGAAACATGATCCCCTCCTCTATAAAAATTATCGTTCTATCTCCCTTCACTAGTGGTCGACTGTTTCAAACAAGACAAAAAAGAAGAACTAATTTGATCAATTGGTGTCTTGCAACATCTAAAATATGCTCTTATGGATATTGAAAGATTGAATTATCTATAACTATTGTAACGGCCCAAAAATCTCAAACTATGTGCTATAGAATGTATTTCCTCTAAATACATTCAATGGTGAACTTAAGTAGTGGAACGTCGGCATTTTTGGAAATGTAATATGTATACCATTGTACTTATTGCATTATAAGATAACTTTTATAAGTTTTTAGCAAAACTTGGTTAGAAGAAAGTTGTAGTACGTTCCGAGATGGTTCCGTGAATATAATGTTTGTCAAATTCTGAGTTCGTATGAATAAGTAACGATCGTCTGAAGTTGAGGTAGATTTTTTCGAAATCGCGGCATGCCTTTTAAATTGACGTGACGCTTCTTTACCGACTTTGCAAAAAAAAAAGCTTAAATAGGCTTCTTTGACCCCATTTGATACCCAAACACCCCCAGGAATAGTAGGCGTGAGAAAGGTACGACATTGAAGATTTTGAAGAGATTATGCTCCAGAGAGGCTAGAAAATTGACACGAGCATTGGTTTCTAATATACCGACGTCGAGGAGCGAACATTGCGACATAGAGATGGAGGTTTTGAAACCGTTTAACAAGGGTATGACTGTCGTTTGGGCTAAGGTATCCTCTCGATTTATTAATACGTGATTTTATTTATGTGAATATTGAGTCATGAAGGGTATATAAACCCTATGTAGTATTTAAAGTTCGTAATACGATGTTATTATGAACTAATTGGTAAAATTGATAAAGAGTTTTTGTGGTGTAACTCTCGATTAGATAGCGAGGGTTGTAAACCATAATTCACAGGATTGCCCAACCGTAAGGTTGGACTATTGGCTTACGGAGTTATGCCGTTATGCCGTTTGGTAATGTTTTGAGGAGCTTAGTGATTTGGTAACAAATGGTTACCCAGTTGTGTTAGTGATCAGACAAAGGTCATTGTAATAGATATAAATAAATGAGTTCCTAAGTGTATTCAGACAAGTTTGAGGAAATTGGTATTTTGTCCAAATAGGTGGACTAGTGTTTGAGCTAAGAGATAACGCGATGCTAGAAGCTAGAACAGAAGTTAGTCTTCACTAACTGGCCACGTGAGTACATGTGGATTTTCCCATTTGGGATACATGACATATTAGTAAAGTTTTCTATGAAATGCCTGAAAATGATTTGGAAATGCTTTTGTTGAAAAGGTAATAAATCCTAGCTAGCAAGTAAATGAACTCTTTTGCTAAAGAGTAAGCTAAATGATTTGAAAGGCAAATGTTTTCGAACAAAGAAGCTATTTTATGAGCAATGGTTAGCTAGCTACAATTTGTTACACGAATTATTGAAAAGGGTTAAAGAACTATATTTATAGTTATATTATATTGAATATTTTACTATGCAGTGTTATTATTGAAAGTGTATGACCATCACATCAATCATTTATGTGTGATTAAGTCAGTAAAAGAAAGTGGTGATCATGCATCACGTATGCGAATTGCATAGTCTTGAGACAATGTCGGCTAGACCTAGGGGTATGCATGGGGACCAAAGTTGTCTAGGGGTTCTCATGGGAGCGAATTGTGAGGCCTTGTATGGATGATTTGTTCTATGGTAAAGGTCAACGCTAGTGTTGTCACTTATATGACTAGCCTAATTCGGGGGGATCCTTATGGATATCAGATTCAACAAATAGCTGAGACTCAGGAAGACCCGAAAAGAATTGCATTGAGTGAGGACATGCATAACATGTCTTGCATTCTTTTTATAAATGCATGTCAAATTATTGTTTTATCAAGTGATTTGTTTAATGATTTTCTGTCAAAACCCATGTAGCTCACGAGACAATTTTTGTCTTATGGATTTTGTTTGAAATGCCATGTATTCCAAGTATTGAGATACATCCTAGAGAGTTGTATTTAGACAGATAGCAAAGAGCCAATGTATAGAAATTGACCATATCATCCACAACGTAAGCAACCATACAATAGTTTATTGTATCAGTTGTAATACCCGAAGTTATATTTTTACAAATGTATTTGTAAATTAAATGCGAAATTTTGGGTCCATAATTTATAAATGGGACTCATTGATAGAAAATATTTTATAAACAATATTATTTTAATGTGTAAAAAGATTGGGTGTTACAACTATCATCTACTATACCAACGAATTCCTACATAAAAATGTATTTACATGTGGCATCCACATCCTTATGTGATTGTTTGGTTTAATAATTTTGTCTTGATTATTAGTCGGTCTTATATTCATCGCAAGCAAAGGTGAAGCTAGCTATTAATATGGTAGGTCCTAGGACCTACCTCATTTTTAAATTTTGTTTAACGTTTATATAGAAAAAAATGTAGGACCTACCTCGAAAAATATTTAGGACATACCTTATCATATTAGTATAAAAAGAACGTATTTAGCTTAGACAAAATATGGCTAAAATTGGTTTTACATAAATTTTAAAAAGTATTGTTGTTGGAATAACACACACACACTCTCTCTCTCATACACACACTCATATATATATATATATATATATATATATATATATATATATATATATATATATATATATATATAGTGGTATGTTCAAAATATAACCAAATTATACGGCATATCGACATGAAAATGGCATATGTTCATTTATGAACATGAGTGATTTTCATGTTCGCAGATGAAGATTTTCATGTTCTCATGCTCTCTCAATTCGGTATAGGATCGATTTTTGAGCATCATCGAATTTAATTTTTCAATTTGATTGATATATTCAATTCACTATAAAGGCTTTTGGGGACAACATTTCGGCGTGCACTAGACAAATCATGAGTTATATATATATATATATATATATACAAGATACTCTAAGTTTTAACACCTACAAATTTATAAATTATCCCGAATACGATTTCAGTTACTATTGTCTTTCTCATTCTTGAAAAACTAAATGCTTTATTAGATTATCCCGCATAATTATTTGTCTATATATCCCAACCATAAGGTGCATGTAGTTTTCAAGAAAATGATATCATGACTTGACAACTATTCAAGCAAATTCTTAATTTTAAGTTGCAACATGCCCTTTTCTTTCAATCCCTAATACCATATGAGGTTTTCCATATTAGATAGGTGCATAATGAAAGCTTAACAACAACAATGACCAAAATTCAGCGGTATCGACCAAAACCAATCAAGTGAGTGGCTGGATTGGTGAATTTCATAAGTCGGGCCGACCCGAGAAAAGGGGAAATAGTTAAATGCTTAGGGAAATGGTTAAATGCTTAGGGTGTAACATCTTGTTTCATGTCATTTCTTATTTCAGG
This sequence comes from Lactuca virosa, assembly GCF_052849685.1. Classification (NCBI taxonomy): domain Eukaryota; kingdom Viridiplantae; phylum Streptophyta; class Magnoliopsida; order Asterales; family Asteraceae; genus Lactuca; species Lactuca virosa. The sequence continues at coordinate 42,913,092 of NC_136426.1, forward strand.
TTCGTGGGCCGGGAGTTGATTGTCTAAAGGCTTTGGGCCTTAAGGAGGTGAATTTTAGTCCTTGTGGAAGGAGGTAATGATGGTTAATAGATTTAACCATTGAACTGTGTATTGGGCCGATGGGTAGAAAGGGGAAAGTCATAGGCCTGTTTCTTGCATGAAATATGGATTTTTGTTTGAGAAACTTTTAGTCCAAATATCTAGATAATATTGTGGGGCTCTTCAATACCTTTCTGTGGATATAAAGATCGTCGAAAACGGAGTTGTAACGAAGAAGTTATGACCGTTAGAAGTTAGGAAGGTTTTAGATTAAGCCGAGTACGATGGGCGTAATAGGCAAGGCTAATTGCGGAGGAACAATCTGGTATGTTGGGCGTACCACGAGTACGCAAGGCATACACGATCAGAACCCAAACCCTAATTTCGGGGTTTTGAGCCTTATTTAAGCTCCTTAACTCCCCAAACCCTTACCATTCTCAGCCTCCACTTCTCTAACGTCCTCCCTTAAAACGCTAACCCTAGTTTGAGCCTTATGAGCTAAAGAATGTGTTTTTGAGTGCTTTGGAGTGTTCTTGGTGCATCTTAGAGAAGAAGGAGATTATTGGAGAAGTGTTGGTTGCATTGGAGCTTATATATCCAGACCTTGTTCACCTTGATCTTTCTTCTAGAGGTATAAAGTTTGAATCTTGATGATGCATTTGTTAGATCTAGCTAGTTTTAGGTGCTATGAGCTTTTGGTCACTTTAGTGCATGAAGTTTAGATCTTGAAAGTTTGTGACCTTGTTATGGATAAAGTTGGAAACTTTATCCATCTAATCATCATATTGATTCAGATCTGAAGGTTGGAGACTTGGACTTAATCGATTAAGTTGAGAAAGATGCACTTTTGGTCCCTTTGAGACTTAAAGACTAGATCTTGGTTGTTTGGACAATCCTAATGGATAAAGTTGGAAACTTTATCCATTATGGAGCTATTAGGAACCATAAAAATGTGATATTGGTCCTCCTATTCCCTTCCATGCAAGAGTTGATGTCTTAATGGATTAATAAGTTAGTGTTTTAGCTTTTTGGATCTTTTCTAGTCATGGAAAGTCAAAAAGGTGGAAAATTTATAACTTAAGTCAATGTTTTGGGTCTAGATCTGAGCTCTGGACAAAAGACCTTAAGAGATAAAGTGCTTAATGACGGAGTGGGATCAGGCCGCGTACGTTGGGTGTACGTTGAGTATGTTGGGCGTACTCAGCAGCCTTGGACTTTGACTTTCGTTGACTTCTGTTGACTGGTGACTTTTTGACCAAGTTTGACTTTGGGTCAAACTTGAGGATTCTGGGCTATTGATTAAGATTCTATCTGGTTCTGGTGTTAGTGGATTCGCGGGTGTAAGCAATGCAGAAAAAGGGATCGTATCACAGTGTTTCAGAGTTTTTCGATTCAAGTGAGTTCTCCTCATTGTACATATGGGTTGAAGGCACCAATGTCGTCCTAGTAGGTTATGTATCCTGGTATATAGGATGTTGTTATGTTGTGGTGATATTTTAGATTTATATCATGGTATATAGGATGTTGTTGTGTTATAGTGATTTACTAGATCTATGTATATCCTTATATGGTAGGATGTTGTAGTAGTGGTATACAGGTTATCATCTAGTGAAGTGCCCTAGGGGTTGTATGTAGTCATGTAGGATAGCCTGAGAACTCTTGATCTAGGCTTTCTTGCATGTTCCCTGTTTGGTTGTGGCTCTAGAGTAAGATCATATGTTCGGGTGGCTATCTCACATTTGTTTACTTATGGTTACACATTTCATGGAGGTTAGCTGGTAGTGTGTTGTGAAAGGACTTGTAGGCGGTAGTGAGCTGTATGATTGATTATTGTATGTATTATGTGCCTACTTGATCCTTGATTGTTTATATGTCGATATGTGGTAGTAGTGGGTTGAGGCGGTCCTACTTTGTGCTATAGGCCAACATACCCTGGGTATTCCAGCCCAATGGTTGATTGGACCCGTTGCATGTTGGCATTCCAATCCTAGGACTGATTGGCCTGGGCATTCAAATCCGATGATTGTGGGCCGTTATGCATGCTTGTATGTTAATCGTATGAGGTATTTTGGGGGAAACTCACAAAGCTTTGTGCTTACCCAGTTGTTTATGTTTTTCTCAGGTTTTATCGGTGATCATGGGAAGGCGAAGGCGGGACTGTACACACTCATTAACAACATTGAGGATTCTGAGTTTCTTTTATTACTCTGATTTTCAATAAATGTATTTTGGAATAAATCATTTTCTTAATAATGGATTTATAATTGGGAAGTTTTACTTTAATAAATTAAAATTTTTGGTTTTGAAAATGGAACGTTACATAAGGTGGACTAGTTTTCCATATAGCCTTATCTGTTTATTAGAGTGGTTGTAATTTGAGATTTGATTAGGTCTTGTATTAAATATAAGGAGATTACAAGATGAATAATTAGTTTACCACACACACACACACACACACACACACACATATATATATATATATATATATATATATATATATATATATATATATATATATATATATATAGTCGTAAAAATATCGATTAGGTCCTGATTAATCCCTGCCTACAAAATAAACATAGCAGAAGCAAACGATTAAATTTTAACCCTTTGAAAAAGTTTTATCTCAACAGAGATCAATTTGAAAAAATTATATATATGTATGTATATATATATATATATATATATATATATATATATATATATATATATATATATATATACAGAGAGAGAGAGAGTGTGTGTGTGTGTGTTAGGTTCAAATGTGGATTGATATCTATTGTGTGGACGTGTGTACAGTGATATTATGTGAGAATGACAAAGAAAATATGTTGTTTGATAAGATGAATACGTTCAATCTTACATAACTATTGTCATTATCATGCATTCTCACCAATTAAATCGTCTATACGGTTTTTATAGATTTTTTTATTCTTATTCACATTCTGTCAGAATGTTTATTGAGTCGTATTCTGTAAGATTGAAAATGAGTGAAAAACGATACGTGAGAACAAAAACGAATTAGAATTAGTGAGAATGAATGGAAATGACAATAATTGAGTGAGGTTGAACGTATTCACATTACTAAACAACTTATTTTTTTAGTAATTTTCATAGCATAGCACTGTCCACACGTCCGCACAATAGTTGTCCATCCACATTATAACCTAGCCCTATATATATATATATATATATATATATATATATATATATATATATATATATATATATATATAGAGAGAGAGAGAGAGAGAGGAGGGTTCAATTGAGAAAAAAAAGTTGAGAATGAGGGAATCATTCTCAGCCACTCATTTATTTTTGCCGCCAAATCCTCCGTCGTACCAGCGGAAATGGGAAAAATGAATAGACATGTGTTTTCCAACAAAACATATTTCCTTAAACTATGCTAATCATTACCTTAATATATACAAAAACATAGTTTTTTTCGTTTTTTTAATTTTTAAGAAGCTATTTTTATCGAAAAATGATTTTAAATATACCAAAATTCATGATTTTTTATTCTCTACAAATAGACATCCATATTGATATAGTTTTAAGATAAAATAAAAAATTTATATTTTTTATATTTTCAGCTATCGTTATTCATAAGTGAATAAAAATGCATGAGGTTTTATTACAGTACATTCGTTATTCACTTATAAATAAAAAGTATGATTATTTTTTTTTACAATTTAAGTATCATTTATATATGAATATAACATATAATAAACATAGTATATTCATATTTAAATATTAGGCGATGCATTCACTTGTGAATATTAACATAGTATATTCACTTGTGACTATTAGATGGTATATTCATTTATGAATATTAAATGATATTTTCATATGTGAATATTACATAGTATTACATGGTATATCACATGTGAATATTACATAGTATATTCATTTGTGAATATTAGATGATATATTCACTTATGAATATTACACAGTATATTCACATATGAATATTACAAGGTATATTCACTTGTGAATATATTCACTTATGAATATTAGAAGGTATTTTCACAAATATATATAATTTTTATATGTTATTCACATATGAATAACATACAGACTTGCATATTTGTTTTGTGTTTTTAATAATCATATACTGATTCAGGTGAGAAAACATATTTATATGTGAATATAACGTGGTAATTTAGTTAATGTATTTCATCAAACAGTTGGAGTGCATACAAGTTACCTATTTTAAAAATGTTAAAAACATGATACTTCCAATTCAAGTTATCAATTCCAAATCATCATATACTTCCGATTTCGACTACAGATGCGACATCCTATATCTGATCGATTTCTCATTTTGATTTCCGAAAATCCGACTGGGAACCTGTGAGTACCGATTCCGAGTCCTTCAATGTCGACTGTGACTGCGAGTCCAGAACTCCGATTCCAATTTCATGAACAACGAAGAAATTCCGATTCCAACTGAGTTCGTTTGCGAATCTGGGAAATTCCAGTTCCAAATCCGTTATGAACTTTAACAAATGCTTGCAAGCTACGAACATTCGGAGTATTCAATAAAGAAATCGATGAAATTGATGAATTTGGGTTGCGAATCTGTCTTGAACGGCGAACCTCCCAGCCACGAATATCGATGATTGATTAACACTGGATGATATTGATGATGGTTTAGTTGAAGAAATTTGGATGATTGTTGAAGGTTGGAGGAGAAATTTTGATGATGAACGAACTGTTATCGAATTCTCTATAGTTACGTATTTGAGATTGAAGATTATTAATATATTTACAAGTTTGCCACTGTGTCTTTTTATGCTTAGATTAAATGAGTGGCTGAGAATGATTCCCCAATTCTCAACCTTTTTTATTTTCTCAATTGAACTTACCTCGCTCTCTCTCTCTCTCTCTCTCTCTCTCTCTCTCTCTCTCTCTCTCTCTCTCTCTCTCTCTCTCTCTCTATATATATATATATATATATATATATATATATATATATATATATATATATATATATATATATATATTTGAATTGTTGTTGTAATTTGAGATTAATTCTATTCCCATCGTAGGTATTTTTCTATTAAAAAGAAATATAAAAAGGTGTCATGCGTCTAGATCACGAAGTCTTTCATCAAATGGAATTATAATCACTTGAAGGACATTAAGACCATCCACAATGCTTAATTTATTGGAACGGTGAATGAGATAGAATGGGTAATTTCCATATAGATTAAATCATAATGGGATCTTAAGTTGACATTCAATAGGTTTGAAGTGCAGTGGTCATTATACTGTTTAATTGGAAAAAAGTATAGTTTTTTTTTAAATATGTTTAATTAAACTTTTTATAATTTAATAATTTGTAGAAAGTATATGGTGAAGTTGTATAAAGATGAAATATTTATGTGATATATTCAATTTTATAGATGTTAATGAATTGTGGAATAACTAATTTCTATAAAAGTTAATACTTTAGTTGCTTGTTTTCAATATCAAAGAATGATTAAACCAATGTTGTAAAAATGTTTGATGTTAGGTAGTCCGTGGATTGAAGTTAAACGATTAATCGGTTAGACGGAGATTAACCGGATGATTAAACTAGGACGATAAATTGCTAATTCGTTGAATTTAAAAAAAAATTAATATGACTAATATAATAACAAAGTTTTTAAATACCGTTAATATAATAACAAAATAGGTTAATATTATTAATACAACTATAATCATTCCTTAAATAGTTCTATCGAGATAGACTTATTCTTAGTGTTAGAATTTCATCATTTGTAGTTGCTTTGCTCATTTTGTAGGCATAGATTGATCGTTAGACGTATATATCCTACTCGGTTAGGTAGCGCCTAGCGACTAATCGAAGATTAATCGGGACCTAATCATGATTTTTATAACACCGGATTAAACTAATATTTCATTCTAAACTCTCTTGATCATAGAATGCGTCAAAAGAAATGATGAGTGGGACTGTACACTTGTACATATAGAATTCAGAATGTTACATAAAAAGTCTTCTTTTGTTCGGCTCACTGTCACTTTATAACTTGGCCAACTCCACTATTATTCATCTCCTTATATTTTATATAAGACCTAATCAAAGACGAATCCAACACCATAAACAGAAACTTTCCAGATATCGATCCACCATGAGTTGCACTAACCCTACTTGCTTCTTCTGTACCATGAAAGAGCCAAACATATTAATCAGGAGAGCAGGAATCAAGAAATGCTTCAAAGAAATGCTAACAATCAGCGAGCAAGAGCGTGTGCTTATTCTAAGCAGTCTATGGAACATCGCCATGACTCAACCCGAGGATCCAGAGTTTCCATCCCTAGGTATATTCAAATGCATGGTTACCTTGCTCGATAAGAGCATCAGCGACCGAGCTTGGCTTCTTGATGGCCAAAACGTATATATACCATATTATGCAGTCCATATTGTAGGATCATACACCATGAACAGATTTGAGTTTGCAGAAAAAGCTGTGGACTCTGGTATTATTCCGCCATTGTTGGATCTTATGAGAGGAAAGATGAGTTGGTTGGAGCAAAGGGTTGCAGTTAGAGCTCTTGGACACCTAGCAAGCTATGATGGTACTTTTGAAGCCTTGGCGGTTTATGAAGAAGAGGTAGTGAAGCTAACCATGGGTCTAGCATCTAGCTGTGGTGAGGTAGTTTATAACGAGTTTGTGGCTGGTAATGACGCAAACGAGAGGGTCAAATATCACAAAAACTTGATCACTAGAGGAGTTGGAGGATTAGAGACGGAGAACAGAAAGGCTGAGGAATGGGCTAGCCAAATCCAGTGCTGGTCTCTACACCTACTAAATTGCTTTGCCATTAGAGGTAGGTCCATTGATGTTATATGTAATAAAGAGTTCTTGAAGGAGTTAAGTTCCATGTGGGGTGGGCTTGTGAATCACACATCACCTGCTGGTGTCGGGTTAATAAGGATCTTGTGTTATACCCCAGTCGGAAGAACAAGAATTTCAGAATCCAAAGAGGTTATCGAAAGTATCTGTAACCTCTCAAGATCTTCGGATGATTGGCAGTATATGGCGATCGATTGTCTTTTGTTACTTCTTCATGACCTGAACACGAGGTACAAAGTTCTTGAAATCGCATCAGTTTATTTGTTTGATTTGATTGAGCTCCGGGAACTAGGAGAAAGGTCAAAAATAGGCCAGAAAATCACAAGAGCACTGCTCACTGACTTCAAGAATGGGAAATCAAGAATCAAGAATCCTGAAGTTGAAAGAATATTAAAAGAAATATGGGTTTTTAAAGTCGATAAGAACAAGAAAGAGAGATTGATGTCTGATGAGACACTAGAGGAGAAAAGAGTCCTGGTGAGTCTGATAAAACAACAAGCGAATCATAGCTTTTGGTTAGGAGATATAGACACCGCGGTTGTGAAATACACAGAAGGTGTAAAATTATGTCCACTAAAACTAAAGAAAGAGAGGATTGTACTTCACAGTAATAGAGCTCAGTGTTATTTACTGCTTAATAATCCAGATGCCGCCATTAGTGATGCTACCAGAGCTCTTTCAATCTCAAACCCTGTCAATTCTCATGCCAAAAGCCTGTGGAGAAGATCACAGGCTTACTACATGAAAGGGTTGTCAAAAGAAAGCTTGATGGACTGTTTGATGTTCATCAATTTCGTTACTGCCGACAAGAAAAAACATGCCAAAATCCCTTACTATGCAGTGCATATGATCAAGAAACTGATGGATTCTACATGGTTTTTCGCGTCCGCCAAATCAAAATTATCAAACAATGGGAGCTCATCTAGCGATCCTGGAAGAAGCAAGGAAGAACTCACAAGCGATGAACGGCTGATGTCAGGTAAGACTTACATATCTAACCTTCTCTGACTTTTGTCTCATCACGTGTGTGTATATGGTCATCCGGAATCATAGTTTGCCTTTTCTACTTCTTTTCTTCTTTTCTATCAAAATCAAATGAATTCGCCAAAAACAAGATATGTTAAATTTTGTTGGTCAAATGAGCCAATATATATTGGACATGAAAACTGAAATGATTTCTGAAACTTCCGAGCATTTATAGCAATCAAAAGTACACAACCAGTTATAAGAATCAATACAAAATAAACTAATATTCACATAAACCTTGAGAAAACACAACACATGAGTAGTTATACATACCTGATTACCTGTAGTATGTTTGACATTAGAACTTAGAAGTGAAGGGTATATATATTATATATATGGTTTTTATTTCAAATACAATTAATACATGTTTAAAGCAGAACAATATATCATGCGGAAAACTTTGTCTTCGAACTTTTTGCAGGGTTATATACCATTTTAGAAGACCCGGTGATCAGAAAAGATGGAGATGCTACCAGGAGAAAGGTTCATGGATATGGAAATACAAAGAAATATTCCATGGCTGAATCAATATAACAAATATTTAGGTATGTATAAGCAGTTTAATTAGAAAACAACTGTTGTACCTTCTTTTAGTTTCTCGTTAATTAATTATATATTATATACTGTACTGGTAGTTAGCATCAAATACTATTTATAAATTTAACAGTATTTTATGATCAACCTGAGGTTTTTTTTCTTCTCCTCCCATCACTATTCATATGTGCATGCATGTGAAGGTAGTGACAAGAGAGGACCACAAATCCATATTAGTAGATAAAATACTAACACGGCTTGAATATTCATTTTGTTTAAATGGGCATATTATGTTCTAATTGAACTTTTATACGACTTTATTTAGATCCTGTACAATTCCCAGAAAACCGCACCCAAGTTGTGTTGATATACAGTTCATGATCCACCAAGTAATTTAAAATCTCCGAAGTGAACAGATCTCTTAATCTTTATGGAAAAGGACACAACAATGGTACGTATAGTAGACTAGCTAAGCTAGTCGAGTTGATTTTGGTTTTGGGTTGCGAGTTGCGACTAAAACCCTGTTGAGTTAAAGTTGGGTTAACGTTATTTCGGCTAGAACAGCGCCATGACGACCTAATATTTCTCCTACTCAGGGCCATTACACACATCTTAAGTTTTCTGATCGCCAGCAGTTAAAGTCTTCTATGAATATCAAACATCAGAACCTTACTCTTTTTGCCAGAAAAGAACCAGTTTTCTAATTTAAAGATTCAAACAAATACTTCTTCAACTCAAAATTTACAGAACTTTTTTAATCTTTTCGATAGATCATACGTAAGAAATGAAACTTATTATCGACACCTGGAATTGAAATATGGAGGATATGATGGAGGTGGAGCAACTCTTTTTGACTTTTGAGTATTAAGGGAGTGTATATATACTGTGCTACCTCAAAAGCTTCAAAGGCGGAAACAATGGTGGGCTAGGATTTGGTAGATTGGCACCATGATACTTCAATTGGAAGAAAGAAATGACCTTTTCTGTGTTCTTTATAGGTAAACCTAATCCTAGGCTTAGGCTTTGCATCATGACAAAGGGACAAATGATGCTATCAAATAACAAAATGTCACATATAAACTTTTGTAACTTTGTTTTATAAGATAATTTAAATTTCTAGTATTTTTTTTTCTAAATCTTTCTATTCGTTAGTGTTAAAATTAAGAAAAATATAAAAAAAAATTAATGGATTCCACGTGTCATTATTTTATAGGAGTAGAAAGATAAATATTAATAAAAGTTCGAAAGATATTTAATTTTTGTTGTTTTAAATTAATGTGAAAAGAATTATTAGTTGTTAACTAAAAACTGAGTGCCTTTCAACTAAGCGTATTAGGTCACTACTAGAAAACTAGGGCAATAGCTACGGCACAATCCGTAGATATAAGGCAATAACTACGGATTTGCTACGGAAAATGGCCTGTAGCATAAATGCCCGTGGGAAATTTGTACCTACAGATTTGCTACGGACTAGCTACGGAATAGCTACGACCAATTCCGTAGGTATAATACCTACAGATTAGCTACGGAAACGAATTGCTACGGAATGCCTACGGATTACTGACGGGAGTCGAGTTTGACTAAAGTTGACTAGTTTCCTACGGAATAGCTACGGAAATACATAGCTACAGATTTGTTACGGATTACTGACGGAGCCCACTTTGACTAACATTGACTTTATCACCTACGGATTTCCTACGGCTCACATTACCTACGGATTTTCCGTAGGTAATCCGTAGGTAATTACTTTTTATTTAAAAAAAACAGCAGAAAATTATAAAAAATCCAGTTTTTTTTGTCCAAAATATTAAAAAAAAACATTACATTAAACTTATAATAATATTGAAATTCAACCACAAAACAAATAACCTTACAATAAAACTAATAAACCTAAAAAAATATCAAATACAAATACATATTACTAACATTGACTAATACTACATTAAATGTATCTAATAATACACATTAAAAGTGTCAACCACAAATGTTTAACTAAGTGTTTACAAACATAAAACTAAGAATTATTTTGGTGGATTACTCGGCAATTTACCGGGTGAGTTGAGTCGAGTCAATAAAGGCCGACCCGTGTTCTTCAATTTGAGTTTTGAATCAAATGCCGCCAATTGTTCCTGTTTAAAACACCATAATCAATGATCACAAAAAAATACAAACATAGCAATGTACTTTCAAGTATTTGTTTATTATGCCATAATTAGGAACATTTTTGAAAGTACAACGCTATAAGTAAGACAAAATGAAAGTAGGATGTTATAATAAGCATGTATATCTTGCATTTAACTAGCTCAAAAATTAAAACACATTCCTTCTAATTATCATGTTGTTGAATCACTACAATAACCGACTCATTAAAAAACCATAATTTGAAACTAAAAAAACATAATTTTAAACTAAAAATACATTTTACTAACCAAAAACATTACATTAAAAACCACATTACAAATTGTAAATACAAATTGCCAATAAGGTTAGGTACACTATCAAATTGACAATCATTAACCTATCAAATGAAAGATACATAGATTCATTAAATTAAGCAGTTTTGAAGTCTTGTTTACCATTTACATTAGTTCATCAATTAGAATACCTGGATAGATGGATAGTTCTACAAGTATTCTTTGGTGTAGTTATTTGAAGTAGCAAAGAGAATTAGAATCCATGATATGAATAGTGAATGCTCTAATTTCCATCATTAATAAGAAAAAAAGGTTCAAATCCATGACACGGACAAAATGACTTGTTTTTACAACATTTGACATAATAACTAGAGTTTAAAGTAGAATCTCTCTTTCCAAACAGATAGTTTACATAGGGGAACTTTTATCAAACACATGGTGTGCACTGCATTATTCTGAAAATAAGGAAATTTGTGAGAGCAATAAACTTACGTTGGCAAACCCTTCAAGCTTTTATCTTACAGACAGATTGTCCCCGAAAAGCCTTGAAGTTTAAAGACTTGAAGAACCTAAAGAACATGCTGGAAACCAGTAACATTCTAAAGCTCCAATTACATTAAAATTTGATAATAGAGATAGTTGAACAATATTCACCTCAATTTTGTTGTCATAGATGAAATTCAGTATACAAACCTGAAAATTACCATTTCAAAAAAATATATACATAGAAATAGATAACAAAATAAATCTAGGGTTTCACCTTTGTTGGAGAAGAAATCGACCAAAGAGAAGAATGTCGGAGGAGGTGTGCTCCCGGAGACAATCGACCGACGGAGGATGCGCCTTGTGGAGAAGAAACGGACGTCGGAGAAGGAAGGAAGGAACGTCGAGCAGCAGAGCAGCGAAGAAGAAATCGACGGGAAAGTACGGAGCACCGAGGAGATGCGATGGCGATGGCGCTTCGGCAGCAGCGTCAACGAGAAGCGACGGGATGGAGCACCGGCGTCGGAAAAATGCAGGAGGCGTCGGCGGGAGAGTCACGAGAGCAGATACAACGTGAGGATAGAGGCAGAAGACGCGTATAAG